>NC_012870.2:6771014-9271014 GCF_000003195.3 Sorghum bicolor | reverse complement strand
ATGATTTAGCACGTACCACCGCCCTTTGTGACACCACCGCCCTATATTTTTCTTTATTATTTTGTACGTAGCTCAAACAAGCACGCCCAGCCAGTGGCGAAGCTAGAGTAAATTCGAGAGGGGTGTGGCTGTCTTATAGATGCATAGATTTGAATCATAACTATAGTGGAATTTCAATCCTATTCAGTGATATTCAAAATTTTTGTGGGTGCATCCGCATCCACGAGCATACACGTAGCTTCGCCACTGCGCTCAGCATATATCACTCATCAATTCTCAATACAGGATATACATAGCACACAAACGCCGTATGCCTTTATTGTTCTTCACATAAACACACAAATACACGCATCAGTAGTACATCACTCGATCTGACCCTTCTCTATAGTGCCAGTCTCCAAACACCTAACAACACTCCTAACACGCAGGTTAAGTACGCGACGACACGACACGGGTATTATTGAACAACAGAGATACAGAGCGGCACCGTCTAGTTAGCTACGTGCTTTACTTTGAAGAGAGGAAATTAATAGTAGTAGTAAGCTGGCCACCGATCGAGCCCGTGTCCATGCGCGCGGCGCGGCGCGGTCGCCGGCCGCCGGCTGACCTGATCGGCCGGCCGCGTGCCTCGATCACCACGCCTCACGCGGCGGTGACGGCGATCTTCATGCCGCCCTGGCAGTGGCCTGGGAAGCTGCAGATGAAGTAGTTGGCGCCGCGCTTAAGCGTGACGCGGTCGTTGCCTGTGGTGAGCGCCCTCACGCCCCTCGGCGCGCTGCACGACCTGTACCCCGCCGCGCTCACGGGCACCACGTTGTGCGCCTTGGCGTTGTACTTGAACACTGCACGAACGCGTAAACGAACACCGTTAAATAACCCAGCAAGGAGAGATTAAGCTGAGGTACTGACCGCCGATAACATGAAAGTATTATTCACTGATTCGTCGTCAGACAAAAACCCTTGTGAATGGGTGGCAGATTCAGCAGATAATAATCTTAGTAGTAGCACTGACCGAGCACGTCGCCGGCGCGGAAGCGCTTGCCCTTGGGCCAGTTGGCGGTGTTGAAGCTCCACCCGCTGCGGTCGCCGACGGTGTACACCGCCGACTCGGCGAACTCGCCGTGGAGGAGCACGCAGAGGAGGACCAGCGCCAGCACGACGGCGTTGCTGCCACGAGCACTGCCCCTTCCCTGAGCCATGGCAGTTCTACTGTACTGTCTCTCTCACAAGCAAGGGGAAAGGAGGCTAGCTAGCACTGGCTTGGAGTGTGAAGTGATGAGAGCGAGTGAGTTGGCTGTAGTGCTCAGTGCACCAAGAACCCCTTTTTATAGGCAACCCACACAAGCTGCCCGAGTACCCGGCACACGCCAATAAGGCAATAATCAAACTCGTGTCTAGCGTGTAGTGACATTGACACGGTCAAATGGCCCAGGGGCAAGCACTTACGCCGTGTAAACTACGCTTAACGCTACTGAATACTGATGTTCTACTAGCTAGCCCGTGCGTAAGAGGAGTCCGGAGCCACCGACCCACTGACCCACAAGGACGAGAAGACGGGGGTGCCGCCGGAGTGGGGAGGCACAGCCTTTGGAACCGTCCGAGATGGGAAATGGAGAAACCCTTGGTCCGGCAGAGGGTCAGGGCCCTCACCACCGGCAAAGTGGTGAAATTACTGAAGAACGTGGACTGCAATAAACACAACAAGAGCAAGTTTTTCCACGTCCACCAACTGACTGTCTTTGAAGACATGTCCGTTCCAGGAAATTTACTACATGTTCTTTATGCATACTGCACATAGCGTAGGACTTGTGCTATTTATCTCCTCTGAGGGCAAATACTACATTCGTCCAAAAAGAATGACATTCTAATTTTGCAATAAGTTAAACTATTTTAAGTTTGGTAAATTTTGTAGAGAACATCATAAGCATTTACGACACCAAATACATATCTTATGATAAGTCTAATGTTAATTATTTAGTGTGTGACATGGCTTCCCCATCGGCTCTTGCACCTGTTTATCCATAAGCCTTGCCTAACGTATGGTCTCGTCGGCTTCTAAAGGCAAAATGCATGAAAGCAAAAGTTGTTTCAAGGTACAAGTATGTAATTTAAGAACATATATGCCGTACTTTACATTATGTATATAGGAGTTATTTTAAATTATTTTTTATAATGACATAAGGAGTAGTTTAGATACAACTTTAGGGATTGTTTCATGCATTTTATATAATGCAGATGTGGCTAATTTTTTAGAATGGATCCATTGGCTATTATTGGTGATTTCTGATTTGATAGGCCGTCAGAGACACCTCTAAGTAGTAAGATTAACACTGAAATTAAAGTGTCTGGTGTATGTACAATGCCAAGGTGACCGAAGAAAGCTGGTCAACTCGAGCCCCCAAAGTCTAATCTTTTGGAGTGCTGCAATCTTCCAAATCTCATTGAAGACAAACGGTTGCCGGTTGGGCGCGCTTCCATTGTAGGAGTGTACTCCGTATTACTCAAGTTGATTGGTCCAACCTTGACAAAAGTTTGGCTATCTTGAAAAAAAAACAGATAGAAAAACTCGGCCATGTCCGAACTTTTGGAGCCCTATCCCCTGCTATCATGCGCAAGAACCGAACCACTTCATTTTCAAAAGGAACCCGTATAATTATTTCCGTATATAGAGAGCTGATAGTGAGAACAAGACCAGACGCGGAGTCGTCGTCGGTCATCGCGGTGAGACGTACACGGCCGGTCGTTTCAGGCGGCAACGAAAATCTTACAAGGTCTTGTTTAGTTGGCAAAAATTTTGAATTTTAGGCACTGTAGCATTTTCGTTTGTTTATGTTAAATATTATCCAATCATAGACTAATTAGAATTAAAAGATTCATCTCGCGATTTACAGAGAAACTGTGTAATTAGTTTTTATTTTTATCTAAATTTAATACTCTATGCATGTGCCGTAAGATTCGATGTGACGAGAAATCTTAAAATTTTTTGGAACTAAACAAGGCTCAAGTTTAACTTGTCCGGGGCCGGCCTACCTGGCTACCAATTTCAAAGACAGGCATATTATCACTGTGTTTGAATATCTCTACTTTCTTCTATTAGTGCTAAATTTAGGTTGACCAGTGTGTTAGAGAGGCTTCCACTTGCACGTACGTACGGCTCAAGCAGATGAATCCAAAAATTTCACCAGCGAGATGTGTGTTTTGGAATTCAAAACTGGTCGACGCTGAAGAAATGCACTGCACATCGGCATGTCGTCTGCCTGATGAATCATCAGTACATGAAATCAGGTAGGCAGGCAGGACATGCTCCTGTATGCAACTATATATGCATGCCCACTACCCAAATGAATTCCAGATGTATGGCTACAATGTTCTAGACATTTTTTTCGTGGGTTATTGAACTCATTATCAAAGCTCCAATCTACATTATTATACGTGTATGCTCGTCTATAATTTGATCCACAAGCTAAAGTACTGTAAATATGAGAGGCTACACTCATGGTCGTGGACCTAACTCCCAAAGCAATAAGGCACTCATTAGCGTCCCTGACACTGTGATCCTTATGTAGGCAGTATTTAGTAGCCTGTGTACAAGTGTGGATAAGATAAGCCCATGAGGGCATTCCTTGTTTTGTAAAATCACATAGCCCCCAGCGGCCCTACAGTATTTCCTACTACACCTGCTCCCAGCTAGCTGCAAACCAAGCGCGGCTCAATTCCTCGAGCCCAACCCCAACTTACTTGACCTCTGCGTAGCTAAGATGTGATTCGACGGGGCTCACCTACCGCCGCACGTCCAGCAGCGGCAACGCGATGTGTAGACGCTTCCTGACGTGCCGGCGTGGGCGTGCCGGCCCCCTGATGAGTGATGATCGAGACGTGCCTTCGCCGCACTAGCCAGCATGCTGGAAAGTATGCAATGGAACGAGCTCGCGCGCCACGCCGGACGCCCGCGCGCGCTGCCGGTGCCGGACACGTTGAGGCTCGCTCGACGACGCTAATGTGCATGGGAATGGGACGCCGCCGAAACGTCAAAACCTCACCGAACACCACGTGATCTCCCGGACCCGGAGCAAGTACATGCGCCACTGTCCACACTCTGACCCGTGGCTGTATGTGCCCCCCGCGCACTACCCGGAAGAGGAACTCCCGGTGGCTGTCGTCGTCGTCGTCATCAGCTACTACTTTGCCCCTGAGGAAACGGAGAAAAAGGCGCGGGCGTAGTGAAAGCCTGCCCATTGTTAATTTCGTGCGTGCACTGCAGCGCAATGGCAACGCCGCGCGCCGAGACATGCATGTGGCGTGCACGTTGGGTCGCCATGGCAGTGGCAGGAGGCGGGCGCCGGGCGAGCGTTCGTGATGATGGCCGCCATGCGTCATGATCACGTGCGCGACCCAAACGCGAGACGTACGTGGAAATTAAAATAAAAATAAAAATAAAACACACACGACTATAGTAGGGCCTTATTTAGTTCCGAAAAGTGAAAACTTTTCGAAACTGTAGCACTTTCGTTTGTTTGTGACAAATATTATCCAATCATGTACTAACTAGGATCAAAAGATTTGTCTCGTGATTTCCAGCTAAACTGTGTAATTAGTTTTTGTTTTCGTCTATATTTAATATTTCATGCATGTGTCACAAGATTCGATGTGACGGGAAATCTTGAAAACTTTTTGGTTTTCAGAGTGAACTAAACAAGGCCTAGGTCCAGCAACATCCTCACAAAAGAAGGCAGGTTCAGCAAAATGCGCCATGCACGCACAGATGAGAAAGAATTCTTGCAGGAGAAATATAATGCATGGAACTCAGCCTGTAATGGGATTCTATTATATTCGATCGCTAGTAAGGTAAAGAAGGAAAGGAAGTAGAGCTCGGGATTATGTATGGTACTGTTCATGGTGGTGGTTCAGGTTTTCAGCCCCAAATGCAGGCGTTTTTTTTTTTTTGACAACAGGACGCAGGCGCTTTGGTCCGAGCCCTCTCGAGTCTCAACGTGATGCGTGGTTTGGTCACACAGGAGCCCAGAAGAAATTCCTATGGAAAACGAACGACGATGCGCCCGGCTGGTGCTACAAGCATGCAATGGATTTAGCCCATTTTGAACAGTAGCGAACAACCCAGTGAAGCCCTTTTTGAGTGACCGGACTGAGGGCCGCACAGCCTGAATTTAACCCATAGGGGCAAAGAGACCCCTTCTGTACTTGTAAAATCCGTCCTTGAGGTCATTCCTTCCATTTTTTTTCTCTAGAGTGAAACATTCCGGTACCTGTTCATACCGAGAATGAGCCATTTCAGAATTTATTAAATTTATTATATGAATAAATAATCATTGTAATATCATGTTTAAGATAGCATAGTTTAACAAATTCATAGAATTGCACATCAAATGATATATTATTTGAATTTTATCCAATATCGGTATGACCGGTATTGGCTGGAATGACCTGTATTTATCGGTATCCGTTGCTATCGACTACTGATGTAGGATACTGTTATGAAACTGGTACATTTTTTTTAATCGAGGAGGAATTGTTCCAAGTCTATCAAAATATGTTACAGTTTCGACAAAAAAAATAATCATAAAAATGTTGTAGCTTCATGATAATTTTTCCAAGAAAAAAATGTTCCATATTCAGGGCCCCTGCTTAGCTATGATCTGGGCTGCGAAACATCTTGGTATGCGCAAGACTGTGTCATCTCATGGGCTACAAAATAAAAAGGATATATATGGGCCGGGCTGCATATACTGAAATAAATGCACCACAGCTGGTGATGAAGTTTGCCGCACCAAATTAGGCCTTGTTTAGATACACCCAAAAATCCAAAACTTTACAAGATTCCCCATCACATCTAATCTTACGACACATGAATAGAACATTAAATATAGATAAAAAAGATAACTAATTACACAGTTTACCTGTAAATCACGATACAAATCTTTTAAGCCTAGTTACTCCATGATTGGACAATGTTTGTCAAATAAAAACGAAAGTGCTACAGTGTCAAAATTCAAAATGTTTTTGGATCTAAACAAGGCCTTAGAGTCACTCTCTAAATTCTCATTTTTATTAAATGTCACTTGAATAAAAAGATTGCTCTCTATATTTTTTATCACCCTTTAATATTTTTATATCTTTGTGCATACTTTGGAGAGCTGGCCTCATTCTATATTTTTGGCTAACGAGAAATTAGGAATAGAGGGCGACAATATCTAGAGTTCTCATTGAAGAAGTTGTTGGAGAGCTTTTTCCACCAAAAATCTCTATTTCTATTAATATATAAGGATAATAAGAGATTTTTGGAGTTATTCTAACCATCCCTCGTTTGCTCTCAAGAGAAAAAAGAGGAAAACAAAAAGGTATAAGCAAGTATTTTTTTAAAGGAAGTATAAGCAAGTTGATGACCACATCTGAATGTATTATTGTAGAATGCAGCCCTAGAAAAAGGAAAAGGAACAGAAAGATTGTGCCTCAAAGAAATGATCTGAGGAAAAAAAAGGATTGCATTATTGTCTCTTCGTGAACCCATGCAATTTTCTAACAACCATTGTAAAAAATCTCTATTTGCTATACTTTGCATAAACAAACTATGAACTTCCTACACTTTTTCCCTCTTGAAGTAATCAACTTTCCCTTTTGATTTTACCTTTAATTCTACCCTGTCTATTTTTGCAGTGGGTCTCGCAGTCTCGCTTCGTATACCTTCGCATGGTTGGTTGTCCATAGTAGTATATACTGTAATATTTATGCTAGTTCAGGTGGATCTTTAACCGAAGGCACACGGATTAGTACTGCCAATTAGTACTCCACAACGATCAATTCGCCCATTAGCTGGCAGCAACTGATTTTCAGGAGACGTCCAAGGCACAAAAGGTACGCCGAGCTCTGACCGCGCAATCACTGGTTTGCCACTTTGCCCGTTCCCGCAGGTAGCTTGCGAGCGCGAATGCGTGCACCGCGGTCCGCAGGAATGCAGGAGGTTCTAATAGAAAAAAAAAAACGCAGGAGGTGATCGTCATAGTCATAGTCATAGACCGCCATTTCCCAAAGTGTCACGTACGCAGCCGCGCTGGATATACACATGCTACACGCAGTTGACGTACTAAAGCGACGCGTTCAGGAACAGGCGACAGCCCGGGCCGGCGGCGTTGAGCGATGAATCTCACAGTAGTCTACGCAAGTCTTGTCTTGCGCTGACTCTGGACCGTCACCTTGGGCAAATGGCGAACGATCACGTCCGTACGTCCAGATGAACAGAGGGAGAAAAAACGCAAACGATTCTGTCAGTGGTTTTCTGCCACTGCCCACTGCATTTGGGGTACTTTGAACCGATTTTACGCGGAAAAATCTTATTTTGCTAGGAGTAGTTTCCTCCAATAATACAAATTCAGAAATTTGGCCTCCTCAATTTTGAATCTGTTATTTTTTCTTCGTTCTAATTCAACTTTGGTTTTGACTGCGTGGCATTTTGTTTGATGTGCTAGTGATATGGTAGTAGTTTAACTAATATTTTTATATAGGTATCCATAGATTCTCTTGTTAATCACGTGTTTTTCACATGTTCTGTTTGAATTCTCTAGTCTAAAGTTTTTTGTTTGTCTAATCTAAATTTAAGGACTAAAACTTTGGTTTAGACTATGTGGCGTTTTGTCTTATATGCTGGTGATGGTAGTAGTTCAACCGATGTTTTTATAGGTAGCCATGGATTCTCTTGTTAGTCATGTGTTTTCGCATGTTCTGTTTGAATTCTCTAGTGTCTAAAGTATTTTTGTTGAATGTTTGTCTAAAGCTAAGGACTAAA
This sequence comes from Sorghum bicolor, assembly GCF_000003195.3. Classification (NCBI taxonomy): domain Eukaryota; kingdom Viridiplantae; phylum Streptophyta; class Magnoliopsida; order Poales; family Poaceae; genus Sorghum; species Sorghum bicolor. Next base: position 9,263,216 of record NC_012870.2, on the reverse strand, counting down.
ATTTTAGACCGTTTTAACTCACTTTTGTAGTCTAAATTTTTTATGAAGTTGTATAAACTTTATATATCATATTTGGAGCTTCAAAGGCTAAAGTGGTCTAAAGTTTAGCTACTAAATTTTAGACCATAAAATCCAAACAGGACCTTTCTATTTGCTATCTTACACATACGTTTGGGAACATTCTCAAATAAGTCAATGTACACTAGAATTGTCCATAAGGACATCATTGACAACCGTATGGTGTTGTGCCGAGGCACGTAGGTTCTACTCCTAGTGCTTTGACCTACTCCTAGGGATGGCACTGGATACGAAATCTGGCCTAAAGTTGCACACACAAAAGATAAACACAAGAGTGACGAAGAGGTGCAATTGAGCGCATTGACCTACTCCACCACCACCACCTCCCGCACCTTGGCAAGGGCAATCAACCGACCAAACACAAGAGCAGTGAAGAGGGGGCAACAACAGTTGCGCACGGGTAGTTGGAGTGAGCAAGCGATACACAAGAGCGACGAAGAGGTGCAACGGAGCGCATTGACCTACTCCAGCACCACCACCTCCCGCACCTTGGCAAGGGCAATCAACCGATCAAACACAAGAGCAGTGAAGAGGGGGCAACAACAGTTGTGCATGGGTAGTTGGAGTGAGCAAGCGATACACAAGAGCGACAAAGAGGTGCAATTGAGCGCATATATTGACCTACTCCACCACCACCACACCTCCCGCACCTTGGCAAGGGCAATCAACCGACCAAACACAAGAGCAGTGAAGAGGGGGCAACAACAATTGCGCACGGGTAGTTGGAGTGAGCAAGCGATAGCGCGACAACAATGGGTGGTCAAAGTGAGCAAGGATGAGAAGGGCACCCAAGGAAAATTTGGTCGTGGTGGGAAAACATGAGCCAAGCTTGCGATATATGATTCACCCCTTCCACTTGCTCGAGGCGAACGAGGAGTCTGACACTTGGTGGGGCTCACTTGTGTGGATTCTTGTGCTAGCTGCTATCATCACAATTAGCGATGATCTTTTCTTTCCTTTCTCTCTTGCATGGACTTATTATAGAGAGCTTGTTAATATCGTTGCGGTTGTCCTTAGGATGACTAACCTAAGTAGTCAGACTAGCCACAATGGTGTGTATTGACATTCAGAGTCATTCAGTATCGATGGGGCAAGATGTAGTGGATGAACAGAAAAGAAAACAACGATATCGGGCTTTCCTCTCTCTTCGGGGTCAATGCAGCTAGACTAGATTGAGGCCTTGTTTAGTTCGCAAAAATTTTCAAGATTCCGTGTCACATCGAATCTTTGATCGCATGCATAGAGCATTAAATATAGACAAAAATAAAAACTAATTGCATAGTTTACTTGTAATTTGTGAGATAAATCTTTTGAGCCTACGTGATTGAACAATGTTTGTCAAATAAAAAACGAAAGTGCTACAGTTACCAAAAAGTAAAATTTTTGCAAACTAAACAAGGGCCTTGTTTAGTTCCGAAAACTTTTTGGTTTTCGGGACTGTAGCACTTTCGTTTTTATTTGACAAACATTATTCAATCATGGAGTAACTAGGCTTAAAAGATTCATCTCATGATTTACAGGTAAACTGTGTAATTAGTTTTTATTTTCGTCTATATTTAGTGCCTTATGTATTGCCGCAAGATTCGATGTGACAGGGAATCTTGAAAAGTTTTTGGTTTTTGGAGGGAACTAAACAAGGCCAAGGCCTGAGCATTGAGGAATCAATAGTCACTGATGGGATGCCGACATATTCTAAATATCGATATTTTGCCATGGTGGGGCTAGTGAAGAAGGTAAATACACCTTCCATACCTAGATTAGATGACGGTTAGGACAAGATTGTGCTTACCAAGAAGTTATTGATTAGAGGGTATTTTTTCACTGTTTGCCCCTACTAAATAGGGTTGCAGATGCATTATATATATGAGAAAGTTCTCTAGTTTAGACGGCTAGTGCATCACGACATTGGCCATGAGGAACAAATGTGAAAACAGCTTAACATGTTAGAACGTCATCTAATATAGGTATGGAGGGAGTATTTCCTATCTAAGCTGAAGTGATTGTGCGGAGGCTAATGGCTAAATTAGCGCACCCTGGTCCCCATGGTGTGCACGGTTTAAGAGCAACATCAATGTGCTGCAAAAATGGTCCATAAGCCTTTAAATATTCTCTATAGACTAGTTGATACACTGTGGGAGTAGTCAATAGGGTAGTCCATAGCATCAACTATCCATACGTTTATGGGTTGGCCATAGGAATAGAAAAACAACTCTCTCTCTCTTGTCTCCTACTTTGCTGTATCCGCCGGTCGGACGGTTGGTTGTCTTTTTTTTTATGTGTTAATGGACTTCATCTTATGGTTGAACATTGTGATAAGAGGAGATAGTTATGGACTACAGATGCTAGATTTATTGTAAAAAAAAACACTACTAAATGACTGGCTGATTCGGCTGATAAACACAAGCGAACAATTGCCATATATATTGAGCTTGCTCTACGGTTGGGCTGGACCAGGAGTGGTGCATGCGCATCGCGAGCCTGCCACTGCCAGTGCCAGGTGCCCAGGTCGGCAACTCGGCGAGCGTGGTCCGGGATGCGCACGAGACAAGCTGACCTGTACTCGGAATCTCATCAGATGCCGTGCCCGTGCAAATCGTTTGACGCGTCCAGCCTTGAACGCCGTTTTCCAAGTCGCGCCGCTGGAAGCGTAGCAGAACCTTCCTGAGATATTATGCCTGGTGGAGGCTCGGCCATTCTTGTATCGTGTGGTGCACGGATCCGCGATCCATATCGACATATCGTGCCTTGGGTGCTCTCGTCTTGACGTACGTACGTACTAGTATCAATCAATCCCTAGCAAAATGTTAATTCACCACTCCAAGTCGCATTCAACGTTATGTTGTTGGTTCGGTTTTCTTCTTCGAAGGTGACTTGAAGCAGTCTTTCGCTGTTCGTTCTCTTAGTGCAGGAGAAGCAGGTCGTTATTATCCGTACATCTAATGCAGTTTTCCGTTCGTTTTTTTCTTCACATAAAAGGCCACGGTTGAAGTTCCTATCTTTGTCTATTATTATTACTCCTAGTTACTCCTAGACAACAAATTGGACACAATCACATACTCCCTCCATATCATAGACGTTTTAAGCTTTAGTGTTGATTTCACATTAGCTGGCGTTCTGAGTGCTCGAGGTAAAAACCGGACTTGTTTGCCTCTGGAGGTTCGAACTGGGAACACCAGCCTCAGGCTGCACAGTGCAGGACAACTAAGCTAGGATAGTTTACTGTTTAGATAGCACGCACACTGCGGGTTCGAACTGGGAACACCAGCCTCAGGCTGCACAATGCAGGACAACTAAGCTAGGATAGTTTGCTGTTTAGATAGCACGCACACTGCTATTTAATAAGAGTAAAGATGGAAAGTTAACCTCTAATTAATCATTCCTTGGTTACCACAATAATATCTTAAATATCTACCTTCATGATATGGAGGGAGTAAGTGGTGCAGTAGTTACTTTGCTTTTCGCCATGCCAAGCAAGGATAATGCGTGAGTCTAGGCGTTTGGTTGTTTTCCCTAAGTGACTAGCTTAGGGAGCTGTATAAGCGAGATTTAGCTTGCTCGTACGAGAGAGTGAAATTGGTTCGCTGAGCTGGGTAAGCTCCTTGTTCAAAAATAGTGTCACGGACGTGGCTAGAACTAAAAGGTATCCTTCACCTAAGAATATCTTCCACCATTCAAGAAACCCAAGAAATGGCACAAACGTTCCAACAGGGATTTAGTACATCTTATATTAGGTCAAGTTAGTAGATGAACTATTCGCATTTCGTGAGTTCCCGGCCGGTCCTCAAACTTGTAGCGATATGTCATCCCGGTCCATAAACTAAAAAAGTGTGTTATTACAGTCCTTGAATTTTGTTTGGGTCTCATATTCATCAAACGGGTATAGATTCACGTGTCAGATGTATCTTCCATCCCGCATCGGGAGCCGGCAGCACAGAACGGCGAAAGGAAGGGGAAGGAACCGGTGGCAGCGTGGTTGCAGCGGCGTAGCTGCATCCTCCCCCTCGGGCCTCGGCGGCACGCCTCAGTCGCTCGGCGCTGCGCGAGCATGACCTGCGCTCAGCCCCAGGCCCCAGCGACCGGCAACCGGCCCCGACGGTGGCGGCGACGCAGCGAGCCCAGCGCCCCGGCAGCGCAAGGCCGCGAGTCCGCGACGGCCACGGTTCGAGAGCCGGGTCGCCTGCTGCGTGGCTAAGGAGGCGGCGCGTGCTTGTGCCCTGTGCGGCTGCTCATGCATGCTGCTCGCCCGTGACCATGTGCATGCTGCTCGTCCGTAGCCCGTGCGGCTGCTCGTGCATGCTGCTCGCTGCGAGGTGGCTGATCGTGCATGCTGCTCGCTCGTGGTCCTGTGGGGCGATGGCAGCGGCTCGCTTGCGGCCTGTGTGCAGCGCCGGCGGCCGTGATGAGGAACAAGACGAGTGTTTTCAAAATAGTCCCTAATGAAGTTTGTAAATATTATGTAATTTATGTGTTTGAGCGATTTTGTTATTAAACCCGCTAATCTACTAATTTAAACAATTAGGTCTCGTCTATGCTTGCGGGTATAAATCTGAATCCATTTGGATAAATATGAGACCCAGACAGAGTTTAAGGACCTGAATGACACACTTTTTAAGTTTAAGGACCGGAATGACACAACCTCACAAGTTCGAGGACCGGCCATGCACTTTACTCTATCATATATATACTCCGACATACTTGATGAAGATTGTAGAAGAACATGTTTCAGTTAACAAATGTCCTTTTACGTTAAAAAGAATAGTGTAAGGCACTAAAAACAAAAAAAATATATTATATTCAGTCTCGAGTGTTGCTCGACCAAGTGTCTGGTCAAGCGTGTGTGCTTAGACAATTTGTTGTGAACACTTCCTATTGAAGCGTAGGTTTTCAAGGAAAAGAAATCAGATCTAGAGTAATCGACACTCGCAAATGACAAAAATGTCACCCGAGGTACTGTGGTAGAAAAGGGGAAGGCGCGTTTGACACAGTAAGCGAGCCTCTGTCGCTACCAGGACGAACCCCTCATCACTCCATCGTGACAGCATCGATGGCGACAGAACGAGCCACAGTCATGTAGACCAGGCCGTACGAAATGCGGTTACACACGGACGCACATTTCCGCAAACGAGGTTGCTAGTAGACACTCTCACCCAACCTACCACAGAGAGTCCGCGGCCGCAGGGGCCCGGCGCCGGCAGCACGGCACGGCACAGATATTTGGCGCGACTGTTCCCTCCTCGTCCCCGGCTCACCGCGCCGCTGCACCATCGTTTTCGACCCCCTCAAATAAAAGTCTCCCAACCAGGCACCCACCCCGTGAAACCACCCCCGCTTGCCCAGTCAAAGCGAAGACGAAGAAAACCGGCGCCACCACTCGCCGACGTGGCGATCAGCACTCCCGACTTCCCGAGTCCCGACGCCGTAGCCACCCGCGCGCCCACGACCCGGTTCGGCCCCCAGCAGCCAGCCGCGAGGACAACCCCAGTCGGGCGGGCAAAACCCGCGTGCCGCGCCCGCGCGGCTTGTACTGCCCGGCCGGAACGCGAGCCGGCTGAACCCGCCACACGGCCTACTCAGCGGCGGCTCGGCCCACCACGCGTCCGCGGTCCGCTCAGACGTTTAAAAGCCCGTCGCCCTCGCTCGCCTTCGCCACAAAGCAAACCCACCACCACAAGGAAAGGGAAGCGTATCACCAGTCACCACCCTCGGATCCTTCGCCTTAATTGCCCGCGTCGTCCATCTCACGCTCGCTCTCCCAAAAACTTCCCATTTTCACACCCCAAGCGCACGACCCCGGCCCCGGCCTGGTATAAAACACCAGGGCGAAACCGCGCCACGACTCGATCGGCACGGCAGTCGGCGCAGCAGCCAGAGGGCTCGGGAGAGCGAGCGCGCGGTTGCTAGCTAGCTACTGTACGAGCTCGGTGCTGCCGTGTGCGAGGCGAGGCGATGGGGAGGAGGCTGGACGTGCTGCTGGGGCGGACGACGAAGCAGACGGCGCGGCTCAAGTCGCTGCTGGGGCTGGCGGTGACGCGCCTCGGCGTGGTGCGGGGCCACCGCCAGGTGCGGTGCGGGCAGGCGCGCGGGGACGTGGAGCAGCTGCTCCGCCTCGGCCACACGGACCGCGCGCTGGCGCGCGCCGAGCACGTCGTCCGGGAGCAGAACGCGCTCGACGTGCTCGCCGAGCTCGAGGCCTACTGCGCCCTCATCGTCGAGAGGGCCGCGCTCGTCGACGCGCACAGGGAGTGTCCCGAGGAGCTGCGGGAGGCGGCGGCGGGGATCGTCTACGCCGCCGCCAGGTGCGGGGACCTCCCGGAGCTGCAGGAGGTCCGGGGCATCCTCGCCGCCAAGTTCGGCAGGGAGTTCGTCTCCGCCGCCTCCAACCTCCGCAGCGGATGCGGGATCAACGCCAAGGTGAGTGCCGCCGCCGGCGACCCGCGCATGCACTCTGGCTGGCCGACTTCTGATTCTGAACCTTCGAATTCTAACTAGACTTGTGTTCTGAACAGATCGTGCAGAAGCTGTCGACCAAGCAGCCGAGCCTGGAGAGCCGACAGTTGGTGCTACAGGAGATCGCCGCCGAGAAAGGGATCACCGTGCGCATCTACGAGCCTCCCTGCGATGACTCGGGGCGTTCCAACCACAACCACAGGAAGACGAAGCACGGTGACGAGAGGATCAGCAGGACGGCACCAGTTGATGACCGGGACGAGGACATTTCCGGCGACTCGGCGCAGAGGTACAAGGACGTGGAAGCGGCAGCTCAGGCCGCGTTCGAGTCGGCCGCCTCGGCAGCCGCCGCCGCGAAGGCCGCCATGGAGCTCTCGCGAGGGGAGCCCAGGGGGCCCGGTGACAGGAGGAGGATGCAGATGGATCCTGAGATCGAGAAACAAGATGAGGTGCTTGATGGAAGGAGATCTGAGAAGATTGGGCTTGATCGGAATTGCAGCTCAGAGGTTGAGATCGTGCCGGAGGACGAGGCAAATCATGGCAACGTTGCAGTGAACGAACTGAAACAGCAGGAGCCTGCAAAGGGAAAGCCGGCATCGGTCAGAACGAAGTGGGGATTTTAGCGGCATCCAGATGGCAACACAGGAGATGGTTTTCTTGATTGATTTTGTCAGTATATATTGGAAGTTAATTTTTCACTGATGCATGTAGTTAGATCTTATGGTATATGCTCATACCATATAGGAGTATATAGTTAATGGTGGCCAAAAAGGAAAAAAAAAAGATTTGAGATTTGATTTATTTCCTATATTATTCCTATACTATGTCGTTGAGGACATATGTCCTCCTCTTATTCATTGGATTCACATTAAGAACACACTTCTCAATGCGAACCCAATAGACACGAAGATAAGAGCATTTGCCCTTAAGAGTAGAAAAAACTTTACTATACGTTAATATGCAACGTTACTTGTAGTGCATGTTTTTATACAAAGATAACATGTTTTTGATAATAAATGCAAATCAAATAATCTGTTTGGGCAGGATGGGATTGTTTTAATATAAGGAAGTAGCAACAATGAAGCAAGGGCCTTGTTTAGTTCCAAAATTTTTTGGAAAATCGACACTGTAGCACTTTCGTTTGTATTTGACAAATATTATCCGATCATGGACTAACTAGGCTCAAAAGATTCGTCTCGTCAATTCCGACCAAACTGTGCAATTAGTTTTTATTTTCGTCTATATTTAATACTTCATGCATACGTCTAAAGATTCGATGTGACGAGGAATCTGAAAAAATTTGCAAATTTTTTTGGAAACTAAACAAGGCCATGTATCCTTGCTAGAATTCTTGACTGAAACCAAACCCTAGCCGCTCGCCGCGCTGCGTGAAGGGAAATGAGGGAGGGGGGGGGGGAGCGCTAGGGGTCGGGTGGGGTGGGGGAGCTTAATACCAGCCGAACGGTTGGGCTGAGAAGCCTAGCCTAGCCAGCCAATTCAGGCCTGCCGAATAGGGTGTTTATTGTCTAGTTCCAAACTCTGATTGCTTTCGTTTGTTGGTGCGCAAGGATCTTTTGATCCTCCTTCACTAGACCAATTTCACAAATCTGCCTTGCTGTTTTTTCGCTGTTTAACGCCATGTATAGTGGCTGTAGTATCTCTGCCTTGCTCTTGTTTCGCTGAGATTTTGGTTATGCTGATTCGTTATGAGAAAAAATTAATTTTGCTTATAATATTGCTGCTTAGCACTACTTCAACAATACTTTTCAGCAAACAAATAATATTTTTCTCTCACAACAAATTAGTATAAGCAAAATTGTTTTGCTTGCCTCCAGAGCCCAAAAGACTTAGATGGTGATTTTAATATTCTCCCAGCCATCCACGGACTCTTTGAGCATGATTTCACGACCCCAAGTCTTCTCAATCTGTCTCTTCTCTGGGATCACCGATTATCACTTTTTTATTAGTAGATTCGGCTTGATTAAGCCGAACCAAAACAGTCGGATTCTTCAACTCCAAAGCATTAACCTGGAAAGGCATTGTATCTACCTGCATCTCAGATAAACTCACTCGACCTTCATTAATAACAGATTAGACTTGCTGCCAAAAGATATTGCAATCATTAGTAGCATGGAAAGCCGAATTATGCCATTTACAATATGCACAACGCTTCAATTTATCAAGTGGTGGCAATGGATGTGACAATTTAATGTATCCATTCTCAACATCTCATCAAAAAATGCGATCACACGTGGACACATCAAATGTAAATTTTCATCTCCTCTTGTCGATTTTTGTGAATCGGCTTGAGGGAAGAGCAAGGAACTGATCTAGCTTGTGCTGACCAAATAAATTTAGCAATAAAACAATTTAAAGTTTCATTGTTCGAGCCTAAATGGCATTCAATAGTGTGCATGTTGGGACAATATGACTTCTTAGGCTAGTCTCAATACATGTTTTATGAGAGTGTCATACACATTAAATAGGGCGTCACATAACCAAAATTGCTGACATGGCAGGGTCATTAAATGAAGGAGTTTCATCAGATGAGAGAGGAGTTTCATCCCCATAAAACTCATATGGATCGATTACCTAGTTTATAGTCTTAGTAACTGTGCCATGAAACTATGCATTGAGACTAACCCTAGGTTCTACAAAATCACTTTGGCTCTCAACCGCTGAAGCTTTTTTACAACAATTGATTAATAAAGACAAACTCAAAGTACTCTAACTTTTCTTTAATATCAGAGCGTAAGCCAACAAAAACTAAATCAGCAAGATTTTTTTTCTGAAATTATCAAATTAGAACATCGACTTTTAATCTCTCTAAATCTTTTAACAAAATCAAGGACCGATATCAAATTAGATAATTTAAGGTCATTAATTCTATTAAAAAAAGTGTTCATGCAACTTTTCTTCTAGTTGTGCCCAAGAACCAACAGAGCAAGATTGTAGTGACAAATACCATGAAAAAGCAATACCAGTAAGAGATAACGATAAGTTACAAATCCTCATATGTTCCATGATACCATGTTCACCCAATTGAGCAATAAACATGCTAATCTTTACGACTAAATTTATAAAAGTCTAGCACTTCCCAACCATGGGGAGCTTTCATATAATCAAATATGGGATATGGTTTAGTATAGCTTTTGGTTACTTTAAGGGCTTGTTTGGTAGCTCACAACAACAACTTCATGAGTTATTATGAGTTGTTTTTTTTTTGCTAAACACTTATTTCTAAAATGGTTTCATAGGTAAAGCTATGAAGCTGTTTTTTTTTTCTCTTCTCAGAAAGACATGAGTTAAGATGAAGTTAAGAAAAATAGCTTGTTGCAGCTTTCTCACTCATTTCTCACTCCCATCTATGCAAGAAGTAGTTGGTGAAGATATTTTACCTAATATTTTTTTTTTCAAAACAGCTCAGTTTTACATAGAAATTTTGCTTATAAAGCTATTTTCTAAAAAAATAACTTTAAGTTGAGCTATGCCAAACAAATCCCTAAAATGCACGCCCAGACTGTATCTGGTTGGTTCTGTTCCCGTGCGCCGTTTCCCTCTTGCTTCCCGCGTGCGGCACAACATTCGGAGACGTCGGAGTCATAGAAGTGTGGGAAAAAACTGATGATGCCAAGAAACGAAGTGATCCACAGCACAACAGAGCTCTGATGATCATAAATCTCTTCATTTGGATCCACATGCAAGATGCAACAAGCTCGTGCAATTGTGAATTTGTGATCAGCAGCTTGTGCGATAAGAAATTGAAGGGGCATAAAAAGTTTGGCACAAATTTCAAAATTGTTGCTCCAAAAAATTTCGAAATTACAGATGATGCCACCCACCTCTAGTTAAATTAAATTTGATTAGTGCAACAACGTAAGGAATTAATTGACCGAGTACTCAAATAAAGGGAATGTGATTAGCGGCTAACAACTGTGGAAGGTATAGCTCAAAGCTGGAGAGTGAAAGGCCATCACCCATCAGAGGCGACTCAGGCAAGTATAGTGCAAGGCCATCAGATGTGAAGACAGTGCAAGGCCACGGCGCGAGAAAAACGCTGACATTCAGCAGTGTTTTAACTTATCAGCCAAACGAATAAGGCGTGCACATAGTGAAGATTGAATATTTTAGAGTGCACTTCTCACGAGATTATAATTGTAGCAGGTCCAGGTGCATAGGATGGCATGCACATAGTGAAGATTGAATATTTTAGAGTGCACTTCTCCTTTAGAGTGAGGACATATTTTGGTGGCCATAGCAACAAAAAAAAAAACAGTACAATATATAGCAGTATACAGAACTATAGATACAATGAAGAGGACGCAGGATTTGCTGTAACTCAACAGTTACAAAGCTTATATTAAACTCACTGCTGCCAGGGTAAACTCACTCGCTATGGTCTGAACCTACCGACTAGAATACTCATTAGCCAATAAATATTAACAGAAGACAAGATTATCTATCTGGAACATCTCAGCTACAGAAAGCGTAGGAACCAGTAGAACCACGAATGCATAGCTGGTGAAAGTGTGAAAGGGTTGTAGCCTACTTTCAACTTGAGATGCTCATGCTACATCAGCGGGAAATTTTTCGCCTTTTGTTTAGACTTGCTAGCATATCAGAGTAAGACTGCAGGTTCACATCAACATCTTCGTCATACTCGAGACCAAGTTCTTCCTGCAGTACATATTGTTCATCAGCGTATCAGCGTCATGTGGTCGTCACAAACAGAAAACAATAGAAAATGAAAATGAAAATGAAAAGAAACGGTGACAGCTAAAAGAACTAGTAGCAGTTAAAGTCTACCATCGATGTGGTAAATGCTTGATCAAAGCATATACTAGGTCTTAAGTGCAGTCAAAAGCATTTGTGTGTGTGTGTTGGGGTCGGGGTGTGGGGGTAGTGGTGGGGGCATGCAGTAAAAACCTTAAATTCCTTCTGATCCTTTGGGCTATTCTCAGTAATATTATCCCAAAGCTCCTTGAACATCCTCTTCCGCTTTTTCCATTGGTTAACTTTCTCAGCAAAGGAATTCTCAATGATCTTCCTGTCTTCAGGTTTCACCAAGGTAACACCACTCCGCAATTTATTTAGTTTCTCTTCCATTTCCTGGACCTGAACAAACATGGGTCCTGCAATTAAAACCAGTCCAAAGGAACAAAGACACACAATAATGTGCAGAAGGGAACAAATTTTTAAACAAGATGAGTCTGCTTATATTGAAAACAAATAAGCTTCGTTGAAGAGAACATTTTTTATGCACCTACTTCGCTTTGTAATTTAGTCTCCTTTGACGTAATCTCTGCCAGCGTCAAGTTTGACTGCAGACCTCGTACCTCTGTAGAAGATTTATATTTAGATGTTTTTGAAATACGATCTTGTATACTGCATTTGGTAGACCACTATAGCAAGACCATGGTACCAGTTTGAAGTTTGGAACTCACCAGATTCAACCTCACTAATTGCTTTCTTTTGATCCGCGAGTTCTTCCTGTAACTTGGCATTTCTTTTCTTCATCTCCTCAAGTTCTTCACCATTTGGAATCTCAAATTGATCTTGCCGAGCAATGTAAATTTTCTGCTTGCCATACTCCTTGAAGGAAATCTGTCCACTGTCAGCCAATGCATCCAGTGCCTTTTGTACTGCAGTCTTCTTAAGATTAAACTTCTGTAGTGCATCAGCTGCATTCTGTGAATTCAATGGCCTGTTTTGCTGCAGAGTCATGGTAAAGTCAACTATATGTTGTACAATAGAACAAAATACTCAAAGCTGAGCAAACAGTGTGGTACTTCCCCCAATTCCAAAATGTAATATATTAGTTTTGCACAAGTCAAACTTCTCTAGCTTTGACCTAATTTATTGAAACCGTATTAACCTATACAAACCAAACAACCGCAATATCAGGTATTTCTTGGTGGATTTAATGAAGCTAATTTCATGCTGTAGATATTGGTTCATTTTTCTATAAACTTGGTCAAAGTTAGATAAGTTTGACAAAGGATAAAACTAAAACATTTTATATTTTGGAATAGAGGGAGTAAATTTTTTTATCCAGCATAAAGTTGAAGAACTGTGTACAAAACCCTTTCTGAATAACCTCATTTCATAGTGACAGTCACATATACTATTTAGGTACATCAGTATACTGAGTTAAAATTTCACCTAAATTCAGTATCTGAAGGAAAAAGATAGTATACTTCCTCCCCATCTTATTGGAATTCAGAAGGAGACTGCACTTAGTTAACTGGGAAATTCATGTCCTAGAAACATAAATAAAACTCTTAAAGGGGAAAAAACAACCTGCAGTAATATCTCTGGCAGGGAAGCAAATACTACACTGAACAGAAAAAGCCAAAACTGCTCTGCAAAAGCATTGTACTTTATGCATTTGTAAGCTCTTGTGCATCATAAACTCTTAGCTCAGAGAGTACAGTTGAAATAGAGCCTGATTAATTATCTTACACAAAGAGCAGACTCAAACGGTAGTTAAAGTAGCACCGAGAGGAGTCAACATTCAACTGAAATTAATCTAAACTTTTGTTCTATTCTAGGGATTAGCCTACAGTTCTTATTCTGGCCAGATAATGGACTGCAATTACGATCATTCAGAATAATGATCCAACACAAAGTGATGCCAGTTGCAACTAACATACACCGATTAATCAGAATGGTGACCAGGGTTTTCATATGATACTAATTAACTCCACCTGAACCTACAGAAAGGCAGTATGGAAAATGGCCAGTGTTCATCAAACAGCATGATGCCATCAAGCACAATCAATACACCTTGCCTATTTACTCCAGTCAATTTTGTCGCATCCATACAATCCTAACGATTTCTGAATAATTCTTATACAGCGCAACACTCCATAAGTACCACACGGAGGGAGAATCGAATCCTAATCGCGCAAGCAGGGGTTTAGGGTTTAGGGTAGGATTTAGGGGAGAGAGACACCGCACCTCATTGACGAAACCCAGGACGATTCCTGCAAAAAAAAAAAGAAGAAACGGCACCGTAAAATCATCAGAAACACTGAGTACACCGAGCTAAGGATTGAATCGGTAAGTTTTTCAGACAAAAAAGTAAAACAAAAAAGAAGAAGAAAAAAGGGGACCATTTCGGTTCGGAGGCGTAGAAGTGAATACCTTCAACGCTATCGGATTTAGGCGGCATGCCTCCTCAACCACCCGCCACGCCGGCGCGGCTTTGCTTGCTGCTGCTCGGCCTTGGCGATTTGAACGAGACGAAGGGGAAAAGTTGGGGCGGAGGCGAGCGCCGGCGGGTAGATGGATTGTTCGGGAAGCGGAAGGGGGCAGCTGTCTTGGGCTTGGCGTGGCCTCTCTGTGTGCGAGTCACTGACAACGCGGGACCGCCTTGGTTGGTGACGCGGGAGATTTCCCGCCCAAACCGACCACGCGTGGCATAAGCGCGCACGACCCTCTTGGGCTAGCTGATGAAGCCCATGGAAGCCCATTGATGCGGAGAATTTGAACCCAGGCACGTTCGTGAAAAAAAGCTAGAATTCTAGTGCAGGACAATATGTTGTGCTCATGCTGGCAACTGCGCTCAACTATAATAACGTACTAGGCCTTTCAAAAAAATTAATATAACATTATTAGAAGGAGGCAGTTCGCCAGCCACCAGCTCACCACACTTTAACACGAAAAACAGCTCAAAATGCTATGTAAGCTTTTTTACAAGCAGGCAAACCGAGGAGATTCAAATTTTGTGTAAACAAATCATAAATATGTTTATTTTTTTCTCGAATTCAAATTCAGGTACAAACATCATAGATATCAATTTTGATTAAGGCCTTGTTTAGATACACTCAAAAACCCAAAACTTTACAAGATTCCCCATCACATCAAATCTTACGGCACATGCATGGAACATTAAATATATATATAAAAAAGATAACTAATTACACAGTTTATCCGTAAATCACAAGACGAATCTTTTAAGTCTAGTTGCTCCATGATTGGATAATGTTTGTCAAATAAAAACGAAAGTGCTACAATATCAAAATCCAAAAAGTTTTTGCATCTAAACAAGGCCTAAGGAAGGCCTAAGGGTATTGAACGGTCAAATTCCGATACGGATTAAAAATTTACTACATGTGTCTCTTCAGTCAGACAGTCGGTCAAAAGGTATCCGTACCATTTAAACAACTTTAAAATCCTTGGGACAGAAACATTCATGGTAGAGGAAGAGGTCAGAGCTCACAACAAAACTCTCATCCATTACAAACACGAGTGCAACTTTATTCATGACCATACTTCATTCTTCGTGACAATTATTCATGGTGTCAGGTTTACAAATATATGTTTCGTGGGCTTTTCAAATCAAACCTTATAGAAAGAAAACAACCATTCGGCACCGAACCAACTGAATTCGAAATAGTTATATATTAATTATATATACTAGCCCACGGCTGAAAAACTCACTAGTCACTACTAAGCCAAAACTCTGACAGGAAGAAATGCTGTCGCCTCGTGTACAGAATACACAAGTGTCAGCCTAAGTGATGCCGGAACAGAGAGGCCATCTCAATCTGCAGGGAATTTGAGCTTGTCACATGATAATAAATCTATGTTTATTTGAAATTAAGATTGCCGACGGAAGGTTTACTTACGGCAGTAAGAGCAGCTTCAGCACCCTTGTTTCCAGCCTTGCCACCAGCACGGTTTAGCGCCTGCAGTATTCGATTTAGCATTCTCAGCAGGAGTTTCATGAGGAAAACAGTGCACATGTTTTGAAAAGTAGTCAGATAATCAACAAAACTGGGTCACACTATTAACATGAAACTTTCTCATCACAAGGGAATACTTGAGTGAAACCTCTGTTTTGCTAATGTGACCAATCTGGATTAAAGATGTCACTACTTTACAGGTCATGGAAATGTAATGATAGCGCCTGTAGCATGCACAAATAGTGGGCACTCAAAATAAGTTAGCATATGGCTTGGGAACTTGAACAAAAGCATTTTGTCCAGCAACAAAAATGACTCTTGGCTGTTTACAGGTTTCTACTGGTCGGAATCTTTCAAACTAGAAAATATTCAAAAAGGCATCAAATGAACATAACTCAAACAGCAATTCATTTTTCAAAATAAAACTCTGAACTACCCCAGAAACTGATTGATTTCTACACATATGGGATGTGGGCCAGAAATCCAGTAACAATCGAGAACTACCCCTGCTTTGGGTTGCCAAACAGGCAAACATGATCAGGTGGCATGTAACAATTGATAGGATGTATACATGTACATAATCAAATCACACGAAATACCTGATCCATGTCTTCACACGTTAGAACACCAAATACACAAGGAACACCTGCATCACCATTAAAATTCAAATAATCTGAATGCCTCATTATTAACTGAATTAACCACCATAAAGAAAAAACAAGCCGAGCACACTGCAAAGTTTCACTTAATGTTGCAAAGTACTTTTATAGCACCAACTATACAGCTATCTCATATTATCATATAACCAAAACCATCCAGTCCCACACTAGTTGCTCACATTAACTATTGTAGATGTCTGTAAGCTGTACTTGCCTCTGAGTCACTTGACATGCAAAAATTTAGTCTACGCCAACTTGATTTGCTTGGGACTTTTTTTTGGTACTTATATATGCATATTCGCTGAGAAACAATTAAACATATAAAAAAAGTCTCAATACCTGCAGAACATGTTTAAGAGCTCAATATTTCAACTTGCTAGCTAGACAACCTTTTTAACACCAAAAAGCTAGATGAAAAATAATATACTTAGAATTACCCCAGATGAGACAGGAAGCACTCTACTGCATGACACATGAGAGGAAGAACTGAAAACAACATACCAGCAGATAATCCAGCATTGAGTACACCTGATGCAGCTGAGTTTGCAACAGCATCATAATGGGTTGTGTCACCTCTAATCTGCAAACCATTTTTAGGAACACTTCCAAAATTAAAATGAACCAGCTACTGCTAAATGTTGATCTTGTAAAGTATAGGTTCAATTTGATATTACTACACGAGCATCATGATAAGTGCGAATAAAAGGGGCCACATAATAATACAATTAGGTAGACAATATTGTTATTGTTACCTAAACCTATGCTATTTGATACAACCATTCACAGATGTTATAAACTTCATATGGATAAGACATGTTAAGAACAAGATATCCCCAGAAGCCATGCACTATCAAAGGGTTTCACAAGTAAAAAAAGATTGAAACATTAAATGGCTTCTAGAGTTCCTTGTTTTTTTCTCAGTTCTAATTGACAGGTGCATGTAACATTTCGTAGCTCAATGTAAAATTAAAGATTGATCAGTTCCAAAAAGATGTTCAGAGGATAGTTTACAAAAGCACAGACCCATTAATCTTCTTTGTAATTCCTCATGTGCACGATTCATGGGGACGCATAATGTAACATGTGAGACGATATATCTAAATTTTTATATTATTAGGAAATTAACCCTTAAATGGTCAATACTCAACATGCTAAAACATCAAATGAGAAGTAGAAAGCGATAAAAATTCAAATGTGTAATGTAGAAGTGCCATTAAACTAATCAAGCAATCAACTCACCACAGCTCCAATGCACAGAATCGCATCAAATTTTCCAGATTTCCCAAGCTTTTGTGCTGTTATAGGAACTTCAAAGCTTCCAGGAACAATAACAACCTAAAGAAGAATTTGAATCCGAGTAAAATTGCGTTTTCCAGAAGTTTCTGAAACATTTTAGAAGTGTATAGAACTGTGTAGCTCATCACTGACGTTGTTTGAAGTCATGCTTGCAGATGAAGAGTAAAATTCTACATGGTGCAGTTTTCTTTATGCTTTTTGTAACAAAGATTTTATATGGTAGCAGCTTTCCTATTCAAGTGCATATTATGCTACAGATTTTAAGACATTTTTTAATAATTCAAGGAAATTAATACTACTAGTGATTACCTAACATTAAATATACAATTCTATATGTCATTCATCAAATGTAAATAAGAATAATTCAGAGACAAAATCATGAAATGAACTAGATATCTGTCAGTCATTATCATAGCGGCAATAAGAATTGAGGTTGGTAGTAAGGAAATAACTAAAGATATGTATTGGCCCTGACAAACTACATTTCCTACTATTCCAGAATATTTAGTGTGCACAATTGAATAAACAAAGGACAAGGCTTTAGAAGTTAAAAAATCAACCCTATCAAGTACATTAACCATTCAAAGATAGTTCTTTGTATGGCTCATGGGTCCTTATAAAAAAGAACCATCAGGATGGAGCGTAAGTATACAAGTATACTCAATAGGCCCACTAGTTTTTCAAAGTTGTGATAAAGCAATGAGGTCAAAATTACTTGCAAGAAATTCCTTAACATCAGTATGACACTGGACAACTTCAACCAACCAGAAGAAAGAAGATGCATACTGTTATATTTTCTGCTTTAACAGAGTATCGCTCAAAAGTTTCAAGGGCACCCTGCAGTAACAAGTTTGTCACAACCTCGTTGAACCGTGCCACAACCTACAATTAGATAAGGAACCAAACAGTCATTGGATTGTGCATTCAGAATCAGAGGTAAAAGGTATGAAAGTGCAGGAAAGCACTGTTTTTCCAAAGAAAAGCATATCAGTAAGTAATGGTTTTTGTTCACTAAGGTTCCATCGATTCCATCAATTCTATAGCAAAGGATAGGTGCTTTTCGGTTAAGTAATGCTCAACAAACCACCCCAAACCTGAGGCCCTCGTTGCTGGTCAAAGATCCCATCAACTTCTGGTGCCCTGCGGCGGCAACCACGTCAGAGCGCCGCAACAATCCAGTGCATGAGGTTAGTGCGGCTGACCATGCTGCACGAAGCAAAAACAAGAGGAATAAATTAAAATAAGTAGAGCAGAGATGGTTAAGGAATTGAGGCAAGAATGGACGCGTACAACGAGAGGGGAAGGAGATGGTGGCCGGTGCAAGCCTCAGGGGCATGCTAGGCAACCGCATGCAAGCAGAGTTCGCGGTAGCGGAGGATGTCACAGGAGCAGTTGCCATCACCGGCCTGTGGGTTCAGACGGCTGCTCTACTGAACTACTGTGGTGCAGGTGGATATGTCAGCGAAGTTTCCCAGCCTGAGAAAACAAGATAACCAGCAGGAGTCACATCTCAAGGTTCGTTCCAGCCTTTCAGGTTGCACACAAAGTACTAATTGACCAAAATATGGAAAAACAAAAAACAAAAAACTTCAAAATTTAAGAATTCATTTGGAACACAGGAATTTTGTTTTAGTCATATTGCATCAAATTATTTCCTGTAAATGCCCGCATTCCTAATAGGAATTCAGTTTTTGGTCTGAGAGTTTCAGAAACGTTGTTCATTCAGTGTTGTTTTTGGATTCACGACAGTGAAACTGTAACCCGTATTCTTGGACAACTTCATCTTTTGCGATTTAACTGCTCTGATGATCGATCAAACGAGTAGCTTTCTGAAGCAGGGAGCGGATCCAGTAAAGGGACATGGTCACATGTACACCCAATATTTTACATTTCCAGATAGCTAAATAGCTTTAGGTTAGCGTTTCGGTGCTCAGCTTCGCACAGCATGAAGGGGTGAGAAGGGAGTACCTGGTGGGTGCTCGTCGCCGGCGAAGAGACCAACGAAAGCCTCAGCACCTGGCTTAGGGCGGCGGTCCACCAGTCGTCGGAGAGCGAGCGAGAGAGAGAGAGAGACAGAACGCACGCGTTGGAATACAGGGTTGTTGGGGCGGCGGAAGGGGATGCAGCGACGGCCGGCCCAGTCGGGGTTGTTGGCCGCAGCGAGAGCGCATCCGCACGGAAGGGCCTTCTTCTGGGCCGTTTTTTTTACATATTTATCTAGAAATTTTCTTTATTATTATTATTATTATTATTATTATTATTATTATTATTATTATCTTTCTCTCCCTTTTTATATGTGTTCTTCTTGATTTCATATCCCTCTTCATAGGACACTGTCAATGGATAGTACAAAATTGGTTTAAAATAATAGAAATAATAATGGTATTTATGAGTATATAGTGCATTGTAAATAAAATAATAGGTGGAACTTTTATATTTTATGAAGGTTGAACATTTTTCTATTGAAGCTATATAAGCCATTTTCATAAGAAGTATAACAATTTCACAAAGCAAAACATTTATTTTGTGTAAATCTATAAAGACATTTTTCTTAAATATATAGTAACAGTTTTCTCTTTGTGACACCTATTATTGTGGCCTGTCCAGCTGGTCTGAAAAGTTAAGGCTGAAATTACTGTTGACTGATTTATTGTGAGAGGAAAACACTGCTGAGAAAAATTTTGACTGAAAAGAAAAAAGAAAAGAGAATGTAGTACAGGCCATTCTGAAACGTAGTTGGGTGAGCAAATGCAGTTATAAGTAAAATATCATTCAAACTGAGTCTCTGAAACTGAGCTGAGGGCTCACAGGGGACTTTGCAGCAAACTGATTTGGAGCTCCGGCCACCCGACCGGCTCCAGTTCTTGCATGCACAGTAGAGCCGGAACTGTACAAAGCCGTACTAACGTACCATGCTCTTAACAGTTGGTCCTGAATGCATTCTGAATTTCTGACGGAACAGGGATGCTCTTAGAACTATTAAAAAAAACTGAATCTGATAATGCCACATGTTCCTTTGAATTATGGATTGTGCTGGCACAGAATGTAATTTGCGCAAATCATTTGAATTATACATTTCCCTTGCACTATGTCTATGTGCCAGAAAAACCATCATAGGGGCAGGGCGAATGCAAAATACAGGAAAGACATCAATGCTTTTGAGTATAAAATACAGTTGAATCCAACTAGCAATCTTTATTTGATTCTAAGAGAAAATTCAGTACCCAATAGTTACTGCAAACGCAAAGCCCTATAGGCTATAGCTTGAATACAGAGACAAGTCTTCTCTATATACTCATCAGCGCTTCTCTGTATACTCATCAGCGCTTCATGATTAAGTCGGATTGCCTTCAAACACATCAGCGCTTGATGATTCTGAGTTTCTGACTCCTCAGGGAACTACTGTGATAGGGATTCCTTTTAAGCAAGCAGGCGCAGGAGTGTGTCTGAAATCTGTTGCCCCATCGTTGTAGGTAGCCACAGCGACACCACAAGCAACGAGCTGCACAAGTAATAACCAACGTCAATCGGCAAGTGAGAACTCGCAAAAGGTGTGAATTCTAATGGAATGGACCAAAACACATGCTAGTCGAGGAATTGTATCAGTAAATTGTCCGTTTTCGACCTTGTTTGTTTGGGTGTTATTAGATTCACAACATATGTTGCGGTGGATTTGGGTGTAGTTTAGTCTAAGTTCTACTCTAATCCACCGCAATATATGTGGATTGATGTGAATCCGACTACATAAAAAATGTAGAGCTGCTGCTAATTACCAAAAACCAGGATCGTTTAAGGCTTATTTTGTTCCACCAAAAAAACTCAAAATTTTTCAAGATTCTCTGTCACATCGAATGTTTGCACGCATGTATGAAGCATTAAATATAAATGAAAACAAAAACTAATTATACAGTTTGTCTGTAATTTACGAGACAAATCTTTTAAGCCTAATTAGTCCATATTAAATAATGTTTGTCAAATACAAACGAAAATGCTACAGTAGCGAAAACAAAAAAAAATTCTATAACTAAACAAGGCCTAATCCAACACAGTGAAAAAATTGCTCACCCAGCCCATCGATTTGTTCACCGTGGCCCAAATGTCCGGACTTCATTAGCCAATTCTGTACCAAAACCAGCCTGGCTGAAAAAACAAAAAAACTAGCCCCGTCGCTTAGCGGCTAGCGCACCAGCGTGGAGATCACGACCCCGAACGTTCTGGCCTGATCGAAGTAAACTGATCGCACCGCGACCCAGCTACGTGGCGACGCGGCATTGGGTATCTCACGTGGACCGTCTTTTACGGTGCCCAATGAGGTGGAGGTCCGGCACGGGCCAGAACACTCTGGCGACTACCACGCTCATCGCGTCCGCGGCCAGAACCTATATAATTCCAGCGCCTGCCATTGCAGAATCACATCACAGATGATAATAATCCATCAACCAAGGCACTGAGCTCGCAAGCGACAAGACGAGTTGAGCATCGATCCAGTCGAGGAAAAAACTCATCCGGCGGTGACGGCGATGAGGACGACGAAACCAACAATTCTAGCTCTCGTTCTGCTCTCTCTTCTTTGCTCAGGGTACTTGACCGGGCTGGCTGATGGCGCGGAGGCGCGGAAGGGGAAGAAAGCGTCGGGACCGGGGCCGGGGCCGGTGATCGGCATCGACCTGGGCACCACGTACTCGTGCGTCGGGGTGTACCGGAACGGGCACGTGGACATCGTCGCCAACGACCAGGGCAACCGGATCACGCCGTCGTGGGTGGCATTCACCGACGAGGAGCGCCTCGTCGGCGAGGCCGCCAAGAACCAGGCGCCGCTCAACCCGCAGCGGACCATCTTCGACATCAAGCGCCTCATCGGCCGGAGGTTCGACGACGAGGAGGTGCAGCGGGACGTCAGGTACCTCCCCTACAAGGTGGTGAACAAGGGCGGCAAGCCGTACGTGGAGGTGCCCATGAAGGGCGGCGAGAGGAAGACGTTCAGCCCCGAGGAGATCAGCGCCATGATCCTGTCCAAGATGCGGGAGACGGCCGAGTCCTACCTCGGCCACCGCGTCGCCGACGCCGTCGTCACCGTGCCGGCCTACTTCAACGACGCGCAGCGGCAGGCGACCAAGGACGCCGGCACCATCGCGGGGCTCAACGTGCCGCGGATCATCAACGAGCCCACGGCGGCGGCCATCGCGTACGGGCTGGACAAGAAGGGCGCGGAGATGATGAACGTGCTCGTCTACGACCTCGGCGGCGGCACCTTCGACGTCAGCGTGCTCAGCCTCGACCACGGCGTCTTCGAGGTGCTCGCCACCAGCGGCGACACGCACCTCGGCGGCGAGGACTTCGACCAGCGCGTCATGGACCACTTCATCCGCCTCGTCAAGCGGAAGCACGGCAAGGACATCAGCAAGGACGGCCGCGCCATGGGCAAGCTGCGGCGCGAGTGCGAGCGTGCCAAGCGCGCGCTCAGCAGCCAGCACCAGGTGCGCGTCGAGATCGAGTCCCTGTTCGACGGCGTCGACTTCTCGGAGCAGCTGACGAGGGCTAAGTTCGAGGAGCTCAACATGGACCTGTTCAAGAAGACGCTGGGCCCCGTCAAGAAGGCCATCGCAGACGCCAAGCTCAAGAAGTCCGACATCCACGAGATTGTGCTCGTCGGCGGCAGCACCAGGATCCCCAAGGTGCAGGAGCTCCTTACAGAGATGTTCGACGGCAAGGAGCCCACCAAGGGGATCAACCCCGACGAGGCCGTGGCCTATGGAGCCGCCATCCAGGCCAGCATCATCAGCGGCGAGGGCGGCGCCGAGACCAAAGGTACAGTAATAATGCTTTCACTTGCTTGTGTAATCAATCGATTATGTAATGCTACGACGCTGACAAGCAATTCTCGCTCTGTTCTTGACTGATGGCCAGACATCTTGCTGCTCGACGTGACGCCGCTGACGCTGGGGATCGAGACGGCCGGCGGCGTGATGACGAAGCTGATCCCGCGGAACACGAGGATCCCCGTGAAGAAGTCGCAGGTGTTCACGACCTACGAGGACCACCAGACGACGGTGTCGATCAAGGTGTTCGAGGGGGAGCGGAGCCTGACCAAGGACTGCCGCGAGCTGGGGCGGTTCGACCTGACGGGCATCCCGCCGGCGCCCCGCGGCGTGCCGCAGATCGAGGTGACCTTCGAGGTGGACGAGAACGGCATCCTCCACGTGACCGCGGCGGACAAGGCCGGCGGGCGGTCCAAGTCGATCACCATCACCAACGACAAGGGCCGGCTCAGCCAGGAGGAGATCGACCGGATGGTGCGCGAGGCCGAGGAGTTCGCGGAGGAGGACCGCCGCGTCCGGGAGCGTGTCGACGCGCGGAACCGTCTGGAGAACTACGTGTACCGCGTCCGCGCCACGGTGCGGGACGCCGGCGGCATGGCGAGGAAGATCGGCGACGAGGACCGGGAGCGGATGGAGGCTGCCCTGGCGGAAGCGCTGGAGTGGCTGGAGGAGCAGGACGGCGCCGCGGGGCGGACGGCGGAGAAGGAGGAGTACGAGGAGAAGCTCAGGGAGGTGGAGGAGGTGTGCGGCCCGATCATCAAGCAGGTGTACGAGAAGTCGGCCGGGTCGGACGCCGCCGCGGACGAGGAGGATGACGTGAACGAGCTGTAGAGTGTTCGCGACGAGCTCCACGTAGAGCATTCCGGCTGACGAGCTGTAGAGCTCTCTGGGTGTTCGACTGTTCGCAGGGGGATCATGATGCGTTGTAAATAACTTGTCGCTGTAAAGTGAAGACCTTGCTATTGGTAGCAGTAATAGTAAGAATCAATCATTTCCCTTTTTTCAGATAATGCATCGATTAACAAATGGTACATACATTAGCACACTAGGCACACACTAGAAATCAATAGAATAGACACTTGCAACGACCTTGAATAGTTGGATCTATAATATTTGATCCGTGTAGACGAGATGGATTGGACGCATCGTCATCTACCACCTGGATGGATGGAACACGTGAAAAAACAGAGGAAAAGACTGCGTTGTACGCGACAGGCTACCGTGAGGAGTATAGCTCAGCCGTGCTCCCCTTGGCGCGCCACCGGGAGTGGGCTCGGCGGGGCGGACTCCACGGCCTCCGGCTCCGAGCCGAACACGTAGTGCGCCCACTCCCTGGCTTGCACGTCCACCTGCGCCTCGGCCCCGCGCATTCCCCCGTCCGCCCACGCCGACGCGATCACCGCGGCGACGAGCGCCACGACGAGCAGAGGCGCCAGCAGGGTCACCAGCCGCGCCGCGTCCTCCACCGCGATCACCGCGTACGCAGCCATTGGTCGTCACTCGTCGACAGAAAGGGGGGGGGGGGGGGGGGGGCGCCTGATGCGTGCGTACGCGTACGTCTTTTCTGATGCCGGGGAATGGCAAGCGGGCAGCAAAGAATATGTAGAGGACGGACGGGGCGGCCGTCGTGTAGCTTTCTCGTGCGCAACCACCAGCGCCATGGATCGTGTGAGCGAGCTCTGCAAAGCGGCCGACAGGCCGGCCTCGTACTCTTTTTGTCTCGGATCATGAAAAGTTATGCCATTGCTCAAGAACAGCAGCGTGTACTAATGGCTAACGCGTACATTTGTCTGTTCACTTTTTAACGATGGTTCCCCGTCTGCCTGGGAATTCCGTTCCGGCAATGGCTCTTTCGTGTGCTCCGGTGCTCGTCCCGTGGGTACTGGGTTGGTTGGGCCTTCAGCGGTTGAGCCAACTCAGCCAAGCCTTTTACTAGCTTCGTACAGCAGTGCCTCCCCTTGGGGTAACTTTGGGTGCTCACTAGCAGCTGAGATATACAAAGATGATGTGAAATAAAGCCAGACTATTTAGAGGTTACAGGCCATTCTGTAGCGATAGATGGGTGAGCAAATGCTGTTATAGGTAAACGATCATCCAAACTGACTGAATCTGATAATGCATTCTGAGAGTTTGAAACTGAACTGAGCTCCAGCCATCCCCCTAGAACTCTAAAAAAAAACTGAATCTGATAATGCCACATGTTCCTTTGAATTATGGATTGTGCCGGTACAGAATGTAATTTGTGAAACTTATTTGAAATTATACATTTCCCTTGGACTTATATGTGCCAGAAAAGCCATTGTAGAGGCAGGATGAATCAAAATACAGGGAAGACAGCAATGCTTGCTCTCTTTCGTTTCCCCCAACTTTTGGTAATAAAGTACAGTTGAATCCTATCACCACTAGCCATCTATATTCGATTCTAAGGGAAAATTCAGTACACAATATTAACCAGCCAATTTTCTTGGCATCAAGATTTCAACCAAGGCTTTTACATGTCTTATTGCCTATTGCAAACGCAAAGCCCTATAGGCTATAGCTTGAATAGAGACACAAGTTTTCTCCCCCGTGCCTCCTACTCAAGAGCTGGTGCTACCTCAGTTGGATTGCCTTCAAACACATCGGCGCTTGATGATTCTGCCTCCTCAGGGAACTCCTGTGATTGGGATTCCTTGTAAGCAGGCGTGTCTCTGAAATCTGTTGCTCCATCGTTGTAGGTAGCCACAGCGACACCACAAGCAATGAGCTGCACAAGTAAGCAACATTAATCGGCGAGCGAAAACTTGCAAGAGGTGTGAATACTATTGAAATGGAGTAATGGAGCAAAAAAACATGCTAGTCGAGGAATTGTGACTGTAAATCGTTCTTTTTTTTTTTGGAAATTCGCTGGCAGTTTCGATGACAATCAAGTTCAGGCTTCAGCAGGGATGTATGGCTGCTGCTAATTACCAAAAATCAGGATCGTTTAATTCAACACACTGAACAAAGACATTACTGATTAGTTCTCGTTAAGCAGTACACGAATGAACAACTTAATGAATGTTTTCGGTAATACATTCTTTCCCAGCCTATAGCCAACCGGAAAGGAACTCATTTAGTAATGATATTGCAAATACACAAACAAACGGTGAAACCAAGCAATAGCTGCCTGCCACTTCAAGGACTCTGTTGATTCTGCAATACTTAATTCTATAGTCAAAAGTTCTCCGCTAACGTTTAAAACGTGTAGAATGGATTGTTTCATGGTGTCAAATTGACGTTTCTAAATGCAGGGCAGTTCTACATAGAGACAATGGAGTCATGGACGTGTCCAATTAGCGTGATATGCTTACACTACTGGACACCCAGCTAGTGGTGTAGGATAATGGAGAGGAGGCACTCACGCCGAAGACGACGCCGAACGCCCACATGTACTGCACGAAGAAGCCGAGGGCCTCCCACTGAGGTCCCTCCCAGAAGTCGGGCGTCTCCGGGTCCGGCAGCTGTGGCATGGGCTCCGTCGACACCTCGAACCCCAGCGGCTCCCCTTCCCAAGCCGCCGCCCCCGCCTCCGCCGCGTCCTCGTCCACGTCGGGCGCCGCGACCCCGCCGCGGCGCTTCTTGCCTCCGCGTTCCTCGAGGCGCCGCTGCGTGCGGGACGAGACCCCGCCGCGGCGCGCGAGGGCCACGTGCAGCGCGGCGCGACCGCCTGCAGGGAGGAGAGGAAGCGGCGCGACGCGGCGGCGGACGGCGGCCGCGCCGAACGGCGTGGGGGAGGCGAGGAGAGACATGGGAGGCTGAGGCTTCGGGGCAGCGAGGCACTGTGAATGTGTGAGGTCACGTGGAGAAGCTGCAGCGTGGAGGCGGGGAGAGCTCCTGGCTGTGGCTGTCTCGAGCTGGGAGGGCGGGGAGAGAGATGAGATAAGATATTTTCTCCTTTTTTGTTCTTGGTATATATAATTTGGGGTTTTTCATTTCCATGTATATTTCATTTTTTTCAGGTAAAAGGGGATCTCATCTCTTTCTTGTCAAGAACTTTGAGTCATGCGAATCGCCCTATGAAAGAAATAGAAATAAATATCTTCTTCCTCCTATGAACTACGTGTGGAGGTATAAAAGGCATATTTGTTTGTTTACCTTTAGGACACTATCAATATAGACTAACACTCTTAATGGTTTTAGTATAAATAAAATGATCCATATAGATTAAATATTAAGATTACTACTCACAAAAACTTCTTTTTCTTTCGTCATGTCTCACCTTTATTTCTCTCTTCAAACATATTTAGGTTCTGCAAGCCATTATGACAAGTGCAGAACAATTACTATTTTATTCAATCCTACATGACACTTGAGAGAAGAAGACCTTAGGCCTTATTTAGTTTTAAAAAAATTTTGCAAAATAGAAATAGTACAACTTTTGTTTGTATTTGACAAATATTATCCAATCATGGACTAACTAGACTCAAAATACTCGTCTCGTCAATTCCGATCAAACTGTGCAATTAGTTTTTATTTTCGTCTATATTTAATACTTTATGCATGCGTCTAAAGATTTGATGTGACGGAGAATCTGAAAAATTTTGCTACTCATGCTGAGCTAAATAAGATTTTTTTTTTTTGACAAGGCTGAGCTAAATAAGTTGAGCAGCTAACTTGTTTGGTTATTATGTCTGTGGGAGCAAAGATTATCCTTGCTAAAGCACCACTGCCCTCCGCCACAAATAAGGCTAGGCGAGCAGGCAAATCTACAAAGCACACACAAAACATTGAAAATATGATATCTAAATTTATAGATATCATATAGTTTATCAAAAGAATAAAACTTGGTACACCTATACTTCATGTTAGATATAAATCCATGAAGAAAATTAAGTTAAGACTTGGTGCCCGCAACTTATGATTTTTTTTTAGTTTAAAGTGACTTTAAACTTTTTAAGTTTTGCTTCAATCTCAAATATAGATATACCAAATTTCAGAACAGCAACATGGTAACAGCAAGGTTTATTTGCCACAGAGATTCATAATAGTATTCTACTAGTAATCAAAGCTAATAGCCGGAAGTCCAATTATTGCTCCAAAAAAAACTCAATGGTTTTTAGTTTTTTACCTAGTATCATCTTTCTATATGCTTTGCTATTTCTATTGTACTGTGATATAATACAAAAATAATGAGGCAATAATCCTTTTCTCACAAAGTTACAGGCAAATCTTGAGGCTTTAAGGGAACATGTAGGGTGTGTTTGGTTACACTCTATATGTGGCCAAGGCTGACTTGGGCAAAAAAATAGGTCCGTCTCTGAAAGTTTCAACTCATAGAATCTGTGGCAGTTAAACTTTTTTAACTGTGACCAATTTTATAGAAAAGAGCATCAATATCTATGATATAAAATGAATATTTATGAAAATATATTCTATGATAAATCTAATGGTATTAATTTGGTACTATAAATCTTAGTGTTTTTTTCTATAAATTTGGTCAAAGTTTTAAAAGTTTGATTTAGGACAACTCTAAAAGTTGCGGCTTTCAGAGACAAAGGAAGTATTTGGTTAGTTCAAAAAGACTTAGGACATGGTTAACTTAGGCCAACCTTACAAACATAGCCTGACCAGCTTTGAAAGGCCAAATCAACCTTCAAGCCAGGCTCTGGCCCTAGCGATCTCGTCACCTACGCCCTCGTTCCTCTGGGAGTGCGCCCAGTCCGCGCCCCTCCGCTGCAGCTGTAGCGCCGCCGTCTCGCGCACCAGCATCGAGGGCCCGCGCCGCGCGTTCGATGAGCGCCACCAGGCGGCTTGGCCTGGCCCCGGAGGGAGAAGGAGAAGGTGCCTTACCAGAGCTGGCGTCGGAGCTGGGATGGGGGCCGGAGCAGCGGCGGCTCCGGCGACAGTGACGTGGCGGCCGCCTCCATTTGGGACGTCACGCGGAGGGTCGAGGCTGGGGATGTATGAGGGCCGGCGCTGCAGGCACTCCTCGTGCTCGAGGCCGGCGCCGACGAGATCCAAGCGGCGTAGGGAGACGAGACGGCGGCAGGGCGGACGCGGCGTGCGCGCTCCTCACGGAGCTTGAGGCTGCTCGGGCGGTTTGACCCGTGGCTCCAACGCGAGCTGCTTCGCCACGGCGTGTTCCCGGCGGTGGTGGCCGGGATCGGGGACCCCGCCGTGTTCAGATGCGGTCGCGGTGCTGGCTGCGTCCAGCGATGCCAGCTGCGTGATCTGCTCCAAGCCGCGATGCTGGCTGCGTCCAGCGATGCCAGCTGCATGATCTGCTCCAAGTAGAAGTTGGCGCGGTCGAAGGTGCCCGCCGCCGTCTATGCCGCGCACTCGTACACCTGGTTGCTACTCCGCCGCGCACTGGTACATCATTGTTGGGCTTGGATCTTGATATGGCAACAAATGTTGCAATGCAAGCCTGCTGCATGGTCTCGAGTTCATCGTGTGAGCTTGCTTCTCATGTTTGTGCGGAACCTGCGCGAGTAGCAGCAGGTAGGCAAATCATGCAGTAGACTCAAATCAGCCGGAAGGAAGACAGGCAGCCAAAAGCGCTTACTACCTGTTCGATGAAATTCTCCAAAGGCCTAGTTGCTCTATGATTAAATAATGTTTGTCAAATAAAAACGAAAGTGCTACAGTATCAAAATCCAAAAAAATTTTGAATCTAAACAAGGCCTTACCCAACTAGAGAAGAGGTGACTATGATCAAAACAAATCAGGCAATCAAACACGATGTGGAGCTAGCCAGACTTAGACAGTACAGACAACCAAACAACTCCATAAACTCCATGTTGGCTTGTTGGAACCAGGTTTAGCCTAACCAGGCTACAATCCTAACTAGGCTACAATTAAGCTAGAAAACCAAACACACCCGTAGTGCTGTTGCTAGTTCAAGACTAAGTCTCTGGCCTGTGTGTCCTTATCAGTTAACTCTGCAGATAATGTATTGTGGGACATTGACTAATGTTTCCTTGATGATGTTCCTACAGTAACGTGAAGAAAGGGAGCTGCTTCTTCCCCATCCATCCCTCGGGCAGCAAAATGCATTCTGCGAACCATTCAGAAAGCTAACACACCTGTGATATACGGAGTACTTGTCCCCCGATGCTGCTGAGAGCGAAACCAATCTCCTGCAGTCCTTGGTCGTATTCAATCACACGCAGGTCCCTCTTGTGAAGACATCTTCCGGCGAGACAATCTGCACGATTAATGTGATTCTTTGTTCATATTCAGTGACGGCAAGACAATCTGTGCAGCTGTTGAACGTGTTCATAGGATCATCAGGTTCCACATTCCGGCTGCCAAGGGGCAGGGGTTCAGCGTCCCACTGCGACGAGTGTACCTCTGCCAGGGTGAGCTGCCCTGTTAGAAATATTCAGCATTTGACTAGTATTAGTGGTAGGCCTCTTCATACGTGATCATGCATATGTATTTGACTAGTATTAGTGGTTGGCCTCTTCATACGTGATCATGCATATGTGTTGTACTAAACATAGAGCATTAGTCATAGACTAGATCCTTGTCTTTGGGCTTTGTACGGTTGTAACAACTCATCTCCTGTAAGCCACGGTGGGGGCTTTTCCCACCTTTACTTAACACGCAACCGTGAGCCTCAACAGGCATCACGTTACCACCATTCATTCATTCTAACATGGTATCAGAGCTTAGGTAAACCAATCCACGAAATACTAAGCCAATTCGCAAGAATCTCCAATGGCCTCTTCCTCCATTCAGCCCACGGCCTTTTCCTTGATCGGCTGCCCAGTTACAGAGAAACTTGCCAAGAACAACTACTCCACATGGAGCACCCACGTCCTATCTGCCATTTGCGGTGCGTGATTGGCACATTTCCTCGACGTCAAGACCGCAGTTATGCCGGCCAGGATGGTGGCTAAAGCTGCGGACAAGCCAGAAGAGTTGATCCCTAATTCTGACTATGATGAATGGGTTTGTAAGGATCAGACAATATTCAATTATCTCTACTCATCTGTGTCCAAGGATGTGCAAGTACAGGTGTCCAACTGCAAAACCTCTGCCGAGATGTGGAAGGTCATTCAAGACATGAACGCCGCTCAATCCCGCGGCAGGGTAATCAATACCCGCATGGCGCTAGCACATGCGCAGAAGGGATCGTCCACTGTTGCTGAATTTTTCAGCAAGATGAAAGGTCTCGCCGACGACATGGCGGCGGCCGGGAAGAAACTTGACGACGAGGAGGTGGCTTCGTACATTCTCGCCGGGCTAGACACGGATTTTGATCCGGTTGTCTCGTCCATGTCGTCGCGTGTGGAGTCTCTCACCCTCGGAGAGCTCTACACGCATCTCGTCAGCTGGGAACAAAGGATGGATCTGCGCCAACCCAACAACTCAGGCACCTCCGTGAACACCGCCACTCGAGGTGGTCGCGGAGGCTCCCAGCGCGGCGGCGGAGGCGGTCGCGGTGGCGGCTTCCAGCGAGGAGGTGGCCGTAACCGCGGCCGTGGCAACCACAACAACAACCGCGACAACCACGGCAACCGTGACTACATCACTACATGTCAACTCTGCGGAGACGGCGGACACAGCGCCTACCGGTGCTACAAGCGTTTTGAAACCTCCTTCAGGCCACCACCGGAGCGACGCTCGGCCTCAGCTGCAACCACATCTTATGGCATCGACACAAATTGGTACACCGACACCGGTGCTACCGATCATATCACAGGCGAGTTGGACAAACTCACTGTGAGGGACAAGTATCATGGCAATGATCAAGTACACACGGCCAGCAGTGCAGGTATGAGAATCAACCAAATAGGTCAAAGTATTTTTAAAACCACAAAATGCAATCTTATCTTAAACAATGTTCTTTATGTCACTGAGGCTAACAAAAATTTGGCCTCAGTTCATCGCCTTACATCTGATAACAATGCTTTTATTGAATATCATCCAAATTATTTCTTGATCAAGGATCAGGTCACGAAGAACATACTGCTTAGAGGGGAATGCAAGGGTGGATTGTATCCACTAAAGTTGCCATCCACATCCGGTCCATCTTCAACAAATAAAACAATACATGCTGCCATCAAGCCGTCATCATCTAGGTGGCACAACCGCCTTGGCCATCCATCCTCTACAGTAGTACATCAGGTCCTTAGCAAGAATCAAATTTCCTTTATTTCTGAGCCAAATAAACCTTCTATTTGTGATGCTTGTCAAAAGGGAAAAAGCCACCAGTTACCATATCCAAAATCGACAAGCATTTCAGCATCTTCTTTTGAACTTGTATTTTCAGATGTATGGGGACCAGCTCCCACCTCTGTTGGAAGAAACAATTATTATGTCAGTTTCATCGATGATTTCAGTAAATTTACATGGGTTTACTTGTTGAAACACAAATCTGAAGTCTTTCAAAAATTTCATGATTTTCAATCCATGGTAGAACGCCAATTTAACAAAAAAATTCTTGCTATCCAAACCGATTGGGGAGGAGAATATCATAAACTAAATACATTCTTCCAACGTATAGGATTATCTCATCATGTTTCATGTCCTTATGCACATCAGCAAAATGGATCTGTTGAAAGAAAACATCGTCATGTAGTAGAAGTTGGTTTGTCCTTACTTGCACATGCCTCTATGCCGCTGAAATTTTGGGACGAGGCGTTCCTTACTGCCACATACTTAATCAATAGACTCCCTAGCAAAGTCATACAAGAGCAAACCCCACTTGAACGTCTTTTCCAACAAAAACCAGACTATCTTACACTTAGAACTTTTGGTTGTGCATGTTGGCCTAACCTACGTCCATATAATACTCACAAACTACAATTTCGCTCAAAAGAATGTGTCTTCCTTGGTTATAGCAATATGCACAAAGGGTTCAAGTGTCTTGATATAGCTGAGGGTCGCATCTACATATCAAGAGATGTTGTCTTTGATGAGGATGTCTATCCTTTTGCCAAGCTCCACCCAAATGCAGGAGCTCGATTGAGATCAGAAATACTTCTCCTTCCTACCTCACTTCGAAATCCTTGTTCTACTTTTGGGGATAACAATACTGTTGATACTAATGGCATTGATTCTATGCACACTAATATGGCTGATGAGAATACAGGAGCTGCTGAAAACCAGACACAAAATGGTGGAAATATCATCCAAAATGCTCCCTCCGTCTTTCCATTTTTGGCAACGACAGGTGCAGATCCTGGAGGTGATCACCCAGCGCACGCAGCAGAACCTGCAGGCGGATCAGCATCATATCAGCAGCACGCGTCCACTCTGCCTCCACTTTCGCCAGGTGGTGCGTTGCAGATGGGGGAGCAGGGCGCTGTTGAATCTGCTGCTGAATTGGGCGCTACTGCTGGTGCTCCCGACCAACCTCTGTCACCACAAGAGGCTAGATCTGCTACCCCTACAGATCATGTAGGTCCTACACATCAACGTGTCACTCGCCTACAACATGGAATACGAAAACCAAAGGTATACACTGATGGCACAATTCGATATGGTCAGTTAGCTGTCTCACCTGAGGAACCACCAACGTTGAAATATGCTTTAGCTGATAAAAATTGGAAACATGCCATGGACACTGAGTTTGATGCATTACATAAGAACAAAACTTGGCACCTAGTACCTCCTCAAAAGAATAGGAATGTAATAGATTGCAAATGGGTCTATAAAATAAAAAGAAGATCAGATGGTACGATTGATAGATATAAGGCTCGATTAGTGGCAAAAGGCTTCAAGCAAAGGTATGGTATTGATTATGAAAAAACCTTCAGTCCTGTTGTCAAGGCAGCTACAATTAGGCTTGTGCTATCTCTTGCCATGTCACGAAGTTGGTGTTTAAGGCAATTAGATGTTACAAATGCCTTCCTACACGGTCATCTTGAAGAAGAAGTATATATGAAACAACCTCCAGGATATGAAGACAAAACCAAACCTCACTACTTGTGTAAACTTGATAAAGCCCTATATGGATTGAAACAAGCACCCCGGGCATGGTACTCTCGGCTATGTAAGAAATTGCAGAGTCTCAGTTTTGTTCCTTCCAAAGCTGACACATCACTATTCTTTTATAAAAAAAGGGAATTATGTGATCTTTATGCTTGTGTATGTTGATGACATTATAGTGGCTAGTTCTTCTCAGGAAGCCTTGGATGCACTTCTTTGAGACCTAGAGAAGGAGTTTGCAATCAAAGATCTTGGTAAGTTGCACTACTTCTTGGGTATTCAAGTTCAAAGAAAAAATGATGAATTGCTAATGACACAAGAACGGTATGCATCTGAAATTTTGCAAAGAGTCAATATGCAACTATGTAAACCTGTGAAGACACCATTATGTACAACTGAAAAGTTGTCTATCACAAGTGGCACTAGATTGGGAGTTGAAGACTCCACAAGGTATAGAAGCATTGTTGGTGCACTTCAATACCTTACACTCACACGACCAGACTTATCATTCGCAGTCAACAAAGTGTGCCAGTTTCTTCACTCTCCAACCATAGTACACTGGGAGGCAGTTAAAAGAATTTTGAGATATGTCCAAGGTACTATCAGTCTAGGCATAAAAATCACAAAATCTAACTCTATGTTAGTCAGTGCTTTCTCAGATGCAGATTGGGCTGGCTGTCCTGATGATAGAAGGTCCACAGGAGGATTTGCCGTATTTCTTGGTGGCAACTTGATCTCTTGGTGTGCAAGGAAACAAGCTACGGTGTCACGTTCGAGTACAGAAGCAGAATACAAGTCATTGGCTAATGCGACAGCTGAAGTTATGTGGGTACGTAAACTATTGGATGAACTAGGTATTCCACATCCTCGAGCTGCGTGTCTGTGGTGTGATAACATTGGTGCCACATACTTGTCAGCAAATCCAGTATTCCATGCTCGAACAAAACATATCGAAATTGACTATCATTTTGTGAGAGAACAAGTTGCAGCAAAACTACTTGACATCAGATTTATTAGCACTACGGATCAACTTGCTGACGGTTTCACTAAGGCACTTCCAGAAAATTTGATGATTAAATTCAGGAACAATCTCAACTTGTCAAGACAGTTGTGATTGACGGTGGGTGTTAGAAATATTCAGCATTTGACTAGTATTAGTGGTAGGCCTCTTCATACGTGATCATGCATATGCATTTGACTAGTATTAGTGGTAGGCTTCTTCATACGTGATCATGCATATGTGTTGTACTAAACATAGAGCATTAGTCATAGACTAGATCCTTGTCTTTGGGCTTTGTACGGTTGTAACAACTCATCTCCTGTAAGCCACGGTGGGGGCTTTTCCCACCTTTACTTAACACGCAACCGTGAGCCTCAACAGGCATCACGTTACCACCATTCATTCATTCTAACATGCCCAACTAGATAGCAGAGCAAGACTGACATCCTAGGAGGAAAGATCGATAGTTGTATTTTTCTCAGTCATGTTGTTAGGAGGAAAGATCGCTAGTTGTATTTTTCTCCGCCATGTTGTAAGTTCTGTAAATTGGGGGCTCTAGTGTGATTCCTGGTAGAGTGGTCTCTGATTCGGGAGACGTCCATTGATTTGTTCGGTGTTATATCGTCCTTACACGGTTAGGTACTACAAAAGGGCTTTGGGAGATTTTGTTGTTTCTGTGCAGTGTTTAGCCATTGAGACGACGCTGGTGCAGCGCTCTAGATCAGTGCTAATTCTTCTAGGTGAAAACCATTTTCGTTTTAGGCACCTAGTAGGAGCTTCAACTTGAAGTAGGTGAAGAAGCTGGAGCCAATTGTAAGCCTTTTTAACTCATCTTTCCGTTTCTTCATAAATTCATTGTCACGTCATGAGTCATGACCCTAAGACTAGTCTCAATGCATGTTTCATGAGTGTCATGCGCATTAAATAGAGTGCTATATAAGCAAAATTGCTGACTTGGCAGGGTCATTAAATGAGAGTTTCATCAGATGAGAGAGAAGTTTCATCCCCATGAAACTTATGTGGCTCGATTACCTAATTTATAGTCTTCGTAACTGTGTATGAAATTATGCATTGAGACTGACCTAACAACTGACTGTATATCTGATACAGAAACAATATTGAAGGCCCCCTGTAAATTTCAGACCTCAAATCTCTTGCAGCATTTCGAATTCTAAGGTATAATTAGACGAGAACCAAAACCGAGGTCAGCTGGATTAGGGAGAGAACTCTTGCATATCTCAATAGTCGATTGCATTATCCATCAATTTCTATATGGACAGGCGGCAAGAATATCAATGGCCATGCTAGAATTATCATGCAGTTGTACAACACATGCACGAGACCGTGCGTGCAACAAAGGAAGAAAAGGGAGCATCCATCCACCACCCAACAAGGCTGAATAATAAGTAACTACCAACAGAATAAATCGATGGCACCAACAACAGCTTGTGAACAAGCTGCAGACTTGATCTTCAGTCCAGTTCAGATCAGTTCACCAATCTAGGCTAATGTTCCTCGAGAGGAAAAGGTTATCGATGTACTCTATGATAGGACTAGAAGCATCAATGTATCTCCTCATCTCCTTCTGCACCGAGAAATCTGCGTCAACAATCAATAAAGGACACTGTTAACACTTAACTGAAATGAAGAGTTAGCAGAATATCTGCATCTGAGACGAGGCATCTCAGATGCCTAACAATTGATAATAGATCATCTGCAAAGCCTTTGAGGAATAAATCAAAGGCATTTTCTTTCGAAGTTCCAAGATTGGTAAACTTGTAATCCTTCAAAACGTGGTGCGTGTTCATGTTTGCTTACCAGTTTCGTTCAGCCGCACTATCAACTGCTCCCTGGTTGGAAGGGTGTACATGCCAGCACCAACAGCCTTCCTGATTGCCCAGCTATGAAACGGCGCGCAGACCTGCCCGTAAGCTGTCGTAGCAGCATCATACAATGAACCCCTGAAAAACCAAGTGCCAAAGAACCAGAGCGACCTGTCAGTATATATATTTTGAAACAAAACAACTACCTGTCAATCATAGCACTTGACAGTTATTATTATACATGCAATGGCTTACGGCCGGGCACCAGTTGGCAATTGGTAAATAATATATTTATTATCCGTAACCGTAACAACCAGGTCTGAATCATGCAGTTGTCATCACACAAAAGGACACATCAGTCGTTGTACACAGGACAAAAAGACGCCTTGAGATTCAGTCAAAGCGGCCTATCTGGCCTGAAATGTTCAGAGTTTCGTGATGAGATGTTTGCGTTTGATCAGGAGACGTACTCGGTGGCGAGGAACTGCTCGAAGAGGGCCTTGATGAGGCCGAGGCCGAGGCGGACCCTGCGCAGGTTCCGGGAGTGGCTCCCCTGCTTCTTCACGCAGTCATTCTGGATGTCCTTGTCGAGGATGTCGCTCAGCGTGCGGTACGACTTGCCGGCGCCGATGAGATCGTTCACCTGGAAGGATGAATGGGTGATATGAGTATTCAGTATCCACACGGTGAAGCGCCGGTACGTTCCTTTGCCGGGAGTACGCGTGAGCAATTTTGATTTTTGTACTAATAACGCCGACCATTGAAAATTTGAAAGAGTCTGCACGCAATCGACTGCGAGTCAAATGAACGCGGCAGCGTTCTTTCCTGGAGCTTCCTTGAAGGAAAAGAATAAAAAGTTTCGATTTGAATAAAAAGTTTCTATTTTTTTGTGGTGACGTACTTTCTTTTCTATAGAAAGAAGGAAAAGATAGAATAATCCAATCTATTTTTTTTCGGGCAACGTCGGTGGACGCTGCAAGATCCGATGAAAGTCAAAAACAGCATATGGAGCCATGTTATCTCGTCAGCCGTGTAAAATATTGGACTGATCCTGACACGGAGATCGCAACAACGGTACAAGCGAAGCAAATGATCCAGTAGGGGAAGGGAAAAAAAAGGAAAGATCGCGCTGAACAATCGCGAAGGGGATCGATCGGCGGGACGGGATCGGCGGGCGCGCTCTCACCTTGGTGACGTACTCGATCTCGGCGAACCTGAAGGCCATCCCGAGGCTGCTGAAGAGCACGGAGACGAGGGCACAGGTGTCGCTGAAGGGCGCGAGGCGGAGCTCCCCGCCGTCGGCCTCCATCCCGCGCGCCAGCTCCTCGAACGCCTCGGCCACCGCCGTCAGCGGCGTCTCCATCCCCTGGCGCGCTGCCACGACGGCCGCCGCCCCTTCGCAAAGCTGCTCCGACGGCGCCTGCGCCTGCGCCGACGACGACCACGCCATCTGCCTGAACCCGAGCATCCTGTCCCGTCCTCTCCCTTCCTCCTCCCTCCCTCTCTCTCTCTCTCTCTGCCCCCCGGAAACGCGCGACCGTTGGCGGGCGCAACGGAGGGAGGCGAAGGACGCGCGGCGAGGTGTGCGATCGCCCCACCTCCGCGCGCGGCTTGCTGGGCTGTGTGGGGGGTGCCTGGGGGGAGGGGAGAGGGTGAATGAAAGGCTGGCTGCCTATGTATAGGAGGCGGCCGGAAACGGAATTCTGCCGTGGGGGAGAAAGAGGACTCGCGGTTTGGTGAATCGGTTCCTATTCCTACTTTATATAGCCATCTCGTGGGGAATTGTCGAATTGAGAAGACGATGGATGGAGAAAGGAGGTGGTGGAGTCCTAACCGAACGGGCAGTGACTGGGAGTCAGGGCGTGGCAGGCTACCAGAGAGGGTTGCAAAAATACGTCTTTTTTTCCATTTTCATTTTCGTGATGTTGAATTTTCGGGGTGCAGTAGCGTCCTAATTTTGGAACGCACAGGCTACGGTAATTTAACACATCCCTCGCAGTCCGAGTCTTTTTTTTTGCCACACTATAACTGTTTATGAATTTGTCTTTTGAATTATTTTCACCTAAGGAAAACACATGCAAACACCATGACATCACGGGAGTCCCTCAATCTTTCACACTAAGACCTTATTTGTACGGGCGAAATTTGAGCTAAGATTACCGTATGTATGTGTAGACTTTTATTCGTGAAAATATAAATATGGTGAACATTTAACCAATAATTATTATTTTTTTGTTCTTGCATGGTTGCGTCAACTCAATCTCTACTTCCTTCATATCCGAAATTCTTCATGTTTAGGACATGATTGTAGTAACCAAGGAGTGATTAATTAGGAGTATTTTTTCTCCTTTGACCTTATTAAATTATTGGTCTACAGGTGCATTCTTTTGTAAGAAAGTTTCATAGCTCAGGTGGCTAGTGCGTGGTGGTGTTGGTTGTGAGGTTCGAGGCCTCGTGGGATGACTTTTTTTTTTCAGCGCCTAGTTTTGTCCAGGGGCAATCATGTCAAATTTTCTTCTCCTAGCCCAGAACATCAATCTTTGTAAAAACGGCAATGTTACCCAAAACGGGAAGTACGTAGATCTGTCCCTGCTTGTTTGTTTTAACTTAAAGAACATGAATTACATCTTGCAAATTGTTGCAATCTACAGACCAAGGGAAGTAACATGTTTGGATTGAATATGTATATTACAATCTAGGACCTTTTGTTTCAGCTTGCATTTTATAACAACCTACAAGCTAGAAACATGCCCTAACTACTCACTCTGTTCCATACAAAATATTGTTCTTATACTTTCTGAAAAATCAAATATTTTTAACTTTAACCAAAATATAAGAAAATATTGATATTTTTACACATAATTAGTATCATGAGATAGATCGTTGAATATATTTTTCATAGTAAACTTATTTAGAGATAGAAATGATGTTAAATTTACTATAAATCTAATCGAACTTTAGAAAATTTAACCAGCACAAATCCTATGACGACTCTTTCATGGGACGGAGGGAATATACTTGAAGTATAAAGCAAAGACTCGAGGTCCAACTATAAATATAAATCCTTTGAACTCAAATATAAACGGTGGTTTATCACTTTTTTTTTGTAAAAAAGGTGATTTTTAGCCAACTGATCTCCTGGCTAGTTGTTGTAAAGGGGTTCTAGAATGAATTAATGCAGTGTATATATCAATCCAATTTCATCGAAAAAGCAAGTGGATGGCCATTTTTATTTCGAACAAACTCCCGGGGCCCAGGCACTCGTTTCCCTTATCATTATGCGTTTCTTCGTGCTCTGCGTTAGTTATTTGTTGTATGTATCATGTATGCCAACGGAGCGTGTGCCCAGTTGAGCACGCACGGAGCTGTTCCCACGTCAGACGACTGATGCGAGCTGCATGCACCAGTGGACACAGTCTGGACTCTGAACCTACCACCCCAACGTATGGTGGTATATATGAAGATGAAGGAATATATCAGCAGTCGAGCGCCGCCGCATCCTGAAAGCGATCACTGTCGTCTTAAAGAAATGCTCCATCATCATCACAACTCGAACGCCATACTTGTTAAGCAGCGAGTGTTGGAAAGGCATAGGCAACACCCAGCCAACCTGGCCGGCAACCTCCGCCATCGCCACCTCGTCTGCGCATGCGGCCGGACACGGCCCCGCGCCGGCCGCAGGCCGGCCCCGGGACAACTCGAAAGCCCCAGCCGCCAGAGCTGGTGGCACACACACAGCCGGAGATTAGCTGCACATGATGCGCATTATTGCGGAAGGGTATTCCTTCTTGTCCAGGCTGCTCAGCTGTTGCACCCCCAGAATATTCACAGGATTCCCGTTTCATGCCTTTTATCCACAAAACACCCCCCCCCCTCTCTCTCTCTCTCTCTCTCTCTCTCTCTCTTAGCCCTCCTATCCTATCCTAGTACAATAGTACTCAAAATCCTAAATAAAGTCGTTTAAGATAACGATACGGTCTTTAAAGTCTAACTTTGACTCTTTATTTTTTATAAAAAAAAATATTTATAAAAAAGTGGTATAGGTATATTTTTATGAAAGTAATTTTCAAGATAAATCTATTTATATGGTTTTCATATTTCTAAACTCAATAATTTAAAAGTTATTCATGATTTATATTTTCAATATTTGACTCAAATCTTATCTAAAACGATTTTCTTTATAGATATGGAGGGAGTACAATTCTTATATTT
Source organism: Sorghum bicolor (assembly GCF_000003195.3). Taxonomy (NCBI): domain Eukaryota; kingdom Viridiplantae; phylum Streptophyta; class Magnoliopsida; order Poales; family Poaceae; genus Sorghum; species Sorghum bicolor. The sequence continues at coordinate 9,222,290 of NC_012870.2, read as the reverse complement.
TTAAAAATTCAAACAATTTAAATTTTAATTAAAATAATATGAAAAGGTGCTAAAACAGTAATAAGACAAAATAAATATTATTAAATTAGCTACAGAGGAAAATCCGAAAATATCATTTCTTGTTTTTTTTTGGAAAAAATGTCATTTCTTCGCCCTACCAGCACCATAGTCTAAAGCAGAGGTCACGTATCAGATAAATTCATTTATGTTCCTAAAAAAGACATAAATTTATTTACAATTTACGAAGTAAAAAAACATTTACGAGTACTTTGATTTTGAAATTAGTTCAAACTTATTTTTAAATAAAAGAGGATATATTAAAAATCTAGGTAGAATAACCCGTTAAGACCTTGTTTGGACGTAGTCGGATTTGCATCAATCCACATGTGTTGGGGTGGATTGGAGTGGAACTTGAACTAAATTATATCCCAATCCATTCTAACACATGTGGATTGAGGTGAATCCGACAACATCCAAACAAGGCGAAATACCCACCAAAGTCCATAGGAGCTAACCGTTAGCCGCATGGATTCACACAAACCCTAGATCTGACAAACAACTTCGAATCAAATAAAGTATAATATTTTTCTTTGTCTTTGAAATAATCGATTTTTAAATCCATGTTAGTTAAACTCTTTTACAAACTTTATAGAAAAAATTTATCAATATCTATGACACAAAATGAGCATTTCATGAAAATATATTCTATGATAAATTTAAAATGATTTTAATATCATAAATCTTAGCATTTTTTTCTAGAAATTTGGTTAAAGTTAAAACTATGACTGGATTCTTTCAAGGACAGAGGGAGTATATATTGTGGCATAAAGGGTGTATTTTTACACCATTTCGTCATTACAAGCGTTTACCTTTTGAACCTTCACCAACCAAATACTCCATCTGTCTGTGAATAAATAGTTTTTTAAAGTTGTCTTAAGTCAATGTTTTAAAAAAATGACCAGATTTCTAGAAATTTTGTCAAGATTTATGACATCAATATGGATTTAAATAGCAGCCTATAACAACGCTATGGCGCCGCTATTGCTTCTAGAGAGATCCCGTGCTAAGTTATTCCTATTTTTTTTTCTGCTATATCATTTATGACCGCTATCTACGGTCGGTTTAGCATTGCTAAATTGCTTAGTTGTAGCTTTAAAATAGCGATTGTTATTTTAATTTTAGCTTTTAGAGTGACAGTTTAGTTATTGTATACCTATCTTTTGCTATTAAGTTGGTCTTTTGAGAAATTGAAACTTCACAAAATCATGCTATAATTCCATATCAAATAATATTCCCTGGTCTCCTAAAGCCTTGGAAACATATTTATATTCACTAATTTTCACTATTTCTGTGTTTTTATGAATCAATTACTTGATTTTTTTTTATAATTTTCTTAAAACCGCTATCTAACATAGCCCCACTATAGTTGCACTGTAGTTTTATAGCTTCTGAAAAAGATGCTGCTATTTCTAATAGCCCACAATTTTAAACAAATACCATTAGATATATTGTAGAATATTTTTTTATAATGTGCTTATTTTATATTATAGATGTTATTTTTTTTTTCTAAATTTAAGATAGTTTGGCTTGCACGAATTATAGGAATTGATTTATTCAGGGGAGAAAAGGAGTAAGAAAAAAAGTTGACAATGAACCAAACACTTGACAAAGTTGTGGCACGATTTGGTAACCAAACACGCTCTAAGCATTTGATGTTGTCCAAATTTATTGTTTGTAGAATTAGCATTTGCTCGAATGTGTAACAAGGCATATGGAATGCAATCAAATCTGTCAATCATTTAGCAGTGTTTTTCTCTCACAATAAATCAGCCAATAATACTTTTTGACATGACTTATTAGCCAAACGAACAATTGGTTGTAAAAGTCCTAGTGGAACTATAACCACACGGAGCATCACTTAAAAAAATTGGCAAAACCAAATATTGTGATGTGTTGTCGTCTCGGTAACATTTTGGTGCTAAATCAAATGGAATGCTTGCATTTTCTTCCACTTTGTATTACCGCGGAAACAGCAAATAACAGGCGCACGTCCGGGCTTCCGAAATCGTGCGGCATCGCCATCTCCACCGCTCCACGGGACACAGCACAATCCACGCTGCGACCTGCGACAACTACACGAAACCCACTTCTGATTTTCTGAAAAGGAGGTCACATATATACCCACTCCACCCGGCGCGTCGTCGCCGTCCGTCCCACCACCGGATCCCGCCCGCGCTGCCAGATCCAGGTGTCCAGATCCCCGAAGGGCGAAGTCCTGAACCCCCTGCGCGTACCCCCATGGAGCCCTCGCCGGCGCAAGCGGGCGCGTCGGACCGCGACCGCTCGCCGCCTCCACCTCCGCCTCCGCCGTCCCAGTCGTCGACCGCAGCGTCGATCTCATCGCCGCTCGCCGTCGTCTGCAGTTTCTGGAAAGGTGCGCCTCTGCCCTTGCTTGACCTTTTGGTTCAACTCGTCGAGTAAGCGGTGTAGGTTCGAGTTGGTGAGCTCCGGGGATCAGTTGAATGGGATGTTTCGAACTTGTCTCCAATTATTACGATGTAGAGATCGTACTCAGTACCCTGAAGCGCCGACATGCATTTGCCATTTCCATAGCCATCTGCTAGCATTTGCTCCGTCCACTTTATCAAATTGCTTGGAGTCTTTATCTGAATCTTCTCTGAGAACGTATAACTTTGCTTGACCACATTACTCAGCAATCCACTAGCACAAGTATGCAAAAGCAGTTTGAGTGCAAAAATGCTAGTCTTCGTCTCAAACTTGGCATTCTGATATTCCTGGAAACCATTCACTATCCTAGTGATATGCTTGTTAGGGATTTATGTAGTTGTACCATTAGAGTTTCCAGCATAGCAACTATCAAAAGTGTAAGGAGCTAGAGATTAAGAACCGGCATCCTGAGCTTCTGGTACTTTCAGTGCTAATTGAGGTTTCCATGTTGTAATTTATTTAGCCACGCTGAGGTAACTCTGTGACGTGACTTGGACTGCAATGCTATCAATGGTGGAAATTCTAACTCTGGCTTGTGTACTTTAGATTTTGATTTGGAGAAGGAAAGAAGCGGTTTGGATGAGCAAGGTTTAAAGATTGCGGAGAATCAAGAAACTAGTCAGAAGAACAGGCGTAAGCTCGCTGAGAACACGCGGGATTTCAAAAAGGCATCTTCAGATGAGAAGCTCAGTTTATTCAATTCTTTGCTGAAGAGTTATCAAGAGGAAGTTGATAACCTCACAAAGAGAGCAAAGTTCGGAGAAAATGCATTTCTCAACATCTATCAGAAGCTCTATGAAGCTCCTGATCCATATCCAGCTCTTGCTTCAATGGCTGTATGTTCTTTCAATTTTTTCTTCTGTTGTATACTTGCATTCTTCTAATTCAATTCTCTTATACTCCCAATCACAAATGTACTGTAAGAAGTCTGGAGAAGTCTTTACTCTTTCAAGGCTGAGATTGCACATCATCATGAAGCAACAGATGTCATCTCATTATAATTTTACTAACATATAAGATACTTTATATGATCAAAATTCATGCATAGCACCTATTTCATATGAAATCACCCAGTTGTATTCCCACCCCCGGAAAAATTTAAGGTAATTTTGTGCAATAAATGATGCAAATTTAACATTGAGAAATATAAGTGTATCATGGTAAATTATCAAATGTAAAAAATATGATAGTAGTTTGTGAAAAAGATGACGTGGTGTGGTTTCATCTGATAACATCATGAATTTTCAACTTCACTTTTTTTTCTTGATCTTGAATCAATTTCTCTAACAAGAGGCTTGTCTTCTGAATATGATAGGTGGGTTTGATAATCAATTCTAGTGTTAATGATCTATTGCATGCAGGATCAAGACCAGAAATTATCTGAACTGGAGACTGAAAACCGTAAGATGAAACTAGAGCTTGAAGAATACCGTGCTGAAGCTGCGCACTTGAAGAACCAGCAGGCAACAATTAGGCGACTTGAAGAGCGTAATCGCCAACTGGAACAGCAGGTCTGTTCTGTACTTCTGTCACCATTCAATTATATGCTCTACTATCAATTTATCATACATATCTTTGTTTTTTTACTTCTATATGACATTGATGTTACGAATATTGGTTTCTTGTCCTGTTTCTTTGTCAATCATAAAAAATTACTTTATCCATAGAATAATTCCAATTAAAATACTAGATTTCTCCTCATCTTAATGTGTTAGCAATTTTTTTGAGCATCACATTATTATCTACATTTTTTTTTGTAGAAATATGTTTCTTTGTGAGTGTTGTCTAAATGGTGTATAGACTACCAGTAGCAAGCATGTAGTCAGGGGTTCAAACTTCTATAAAAAAATACTTTACACTGTTCCAGATAAATTTATAATAACCAATTTGATTTCTCAAGCTTTTTACCTTTTTGCTTAATTAAAGTTTCTACCATTTTAGATGGAGGAGAAAGTAAGGGAGATGGTTGAAATGAAGCAGCGAAGCATGGCTGAGGATAGCCAGAAAACTCTAGAAGCCCTGAAAGATAGGTATGCAAAATCAGCTGTAATACTCCCTTTGGTTCAAAATAGGTGTTGTTTTAGAGTGGGCCATAAGAACTAAGAAGTTCAATGATACGACCATTTTACTCTCATTTTTATTCATACTTACGCGTGTGTATTAATTGGTCCGTGCATGACTGCTTACGTGCAACAGCACCGGAAACGAGACATGCTTGAAAATAAATTAGTTAAATTATGAAATTAAGTAGGGGGTAAGATTGGATAAAATGACTAAATTTGCCTAGAGATTTTAGAAAGGCATGTAGTTTGAAGATAGTAGAAGAGGCTATACTACATTTATGAAAACAAATTACTTTGTTATCACCTAACTCTTGACCTTTGCCCTCTCATTCTTGTAGGGAACGGTCGCTGCAGGACCAACTAAGGCAAGCTACAGAAAGTGTAAAGAATATGCAAAAACTACATGAATCGGCGCAAAGCCAATTGTTTGAGCTTCGCACTCAATCAGGTTTATTTCTTGTGACTTATATTTTATAAAACTTATAGTGAGTTCAAGAATCTCATTTTTTTTCCCCAGAGGAGGATCGAGCTGCAAAGGAGGCTGAAGTCAGCCTTCTGATGGATGAAGTTGAAAGAGCTCAAGCACGATTAGTCAGTCTTGAGCGGGAAAAGGTTGCAATTTGCAATTTCAGTTTAATGCTTTTAAGTACTGACTGCATAACTTGTCCAATATGTTACAATAATTGTTACCATCAGTCATGTGTGAATGGTTTAATATACAGACTGGTGTCAGTTATTTTTTTTGTGGCCATTTTTGTCCTTTAATGTTTCTAGTTTCTGTAGTAGTTTGTCTATCAGCCTGTATAAAATCTATGTTTCAGTGGCATGCAAGCAAGAGGAGCTTGTTCCCACATACCCACATACTCATTGTTGGTATGAGGCGAAGACATTTTTGGAATATGATTTGAACTTGGACTAAACTGTACCAAATCTTTCCTGATGATTTGCATCGTTAAGAGTCAGGGCCAAATTAACGAAACTAGGATTCAACCATTCAGGGACCAACCATTTTTTTTTCTGAGAAATAATGCTATGTAGTGGTACCTATATTAACGTTTCACCTTTTCCTATTTATCATGCGAACTTTGATTCCTAAATGTCAGCATCAAATTGTGGATAACTTCAAATGTGTAAAACTATTGCTTGCTCAGTGCATTGCCCAAGGTACCTTCTTTTCACTTCTTTTTTACTTGACTGCAGGGGGATCTACGTTCACAGTTGCAGACAACTAATGAGGATGCAAGCAAAAGTAGGTCAGTTTGTTTCCCCCCACAATTCATCCTGTGTACGATGTACAGAATTGCAGTAGTGCACTAGTGCTGCATTTTTTAGCAGTGGACTTCAATGGCTATTAAAAAATAAATTGAACTTGTGAACTACATAATTCTGCAGTGACTATTTGGAATCAAGTGATATACTTGAGAGTTCCTTGAACGCCAAGGAGAAGATTATCTCAGAGTTGAATGCAGAACTTCGCAGCATTGAAAATACTTTATCAAGTGAGAGAGAAATGCATGTGAATGAGCTTAAGAAGTTGACGACTTTACTCACTGAACAGGTACTAATTTGTTAAGTGGTCGTTTTGGACCAACTCAGTATTCTTGTTACTGATTAGCAAATACCAATCTAAAGATAATCTGTTTAATTTGCATGTATCTTCACGTAGTGTTCTAGAAGGGGGGCTACTCTGATAACCATATTTAGAAAACTTCCCTGTTTTTTTCCTTGAACATGCAGGAGAACTGCGTGTCATTACAGTTAGAAGAGAGTTTGTTACAGCTAGTTAGTTCTTTAGATTATATTCACACCTTTTACACATTGAACACCACCACAGCCTATCCATCGAGATGCTAATACCTCTCGCAACATTTGAAAACTTCCCTGTTTGATCTTTCCTTTATCTGTGAAGGTCACAAAGCCTTTATAGACGTTCATACAATGATCATAACCTGTTTAGTTACTCACCCATTGTAATCCATTGTCCAAAAGCAGTTCATGACATGCTAATATTTTTGCTTCCATCACTGTTCACTGGGCAATCTTCATTCACCTCATGTTTTATGGGTGATTTGGATAAACATGAGTAAATCCTTCAAGTTTGCATCTTGTCTTAGAAACAAGGACAGAATCATCATAGTGAGGAAAAATATGATGCATATTTTATTGCTTCTATTAGTATTTTTAAATATGTGAATTGGGTTCTCATGCTATTTCCTGATCTCTATGCAACTACCTCACCTATTTGTAATTTTATTAATTGATTTCCTATTTGTAGGAAAGTGCTCTTATGGAGTTGAAGAAAGAACTCCAGGAAAGACCTACACAAAAAATGGTAGATGATCTCAAGAAAAAGGTTCAGATTTTGCAGGTATTACAACAAAAATATCCTTGCTTACTGCAACTGGAACAATACTCACTTTTTCTGAGACCACCAATCCACCATTGTGTTAAACACTAACTCTACTAATTTCTAAATTCTTAACTGCAAGTCTGCAACTATATCCTATAAAAGGTTGTTCTCAACGCACATGCATTCTTTCAACTGAATCTAAATAATACATTAGGTCAGCTTCTTGTGTTACATTCCATGAGTAGATGACCCTAAAATGATATATTTAGGGTCCATTGTGAAGCCTTGTTGGTGGTGATCCTAAAAATAATTTATTTGCCATATGGTTAGCAATGTACCTTTTTGCCATTATTACATGTGATTTCATCTTTCTTTTGATTCTTTAGTCCTCCGTCCTGACACCCGTATTTCTTCCAACAGGCTGTTGGTTACAACTCCATTGAAGCTGAAGACTGGGAGCTAGCTACCAATGGTGAAGAAATGAGCAAGTTGGAAGCATTGCTTCTCGACAAGAACCGTAAAATGGAGCATGAGCTAACACAACTGAAGGTACCTCTAGTTTGGATGCTGTCAATTCTCTCTAAGGACATTAGTTTTTCACATGTATGCAAGGTTACAATGTATTTGTTATGTTTACTTGGTGAACTGGCTGATTTGCTTGTATTTTAAAGGTTAAAATATCAGAGAAGACAAGTCTTCTTGAGGAAGCTGAAAAAAAGATTGCTGAACTAACTTCAAAGGTCGAAGAGCAACAAAAGCTGATCTTGAAACTTGAGGATGACATACTAAAGGTTGATTTGCATGCTCCTTTGATAATGCACCTTATACTAGTTAATCGTAGCTTCCTACAGTTATCCATAAAATCTATAGTGGATATATGTCTTGTGCATTTAGCATGCATGAGACTTCAGCGCTGCAATCTGAATACTATCACTGTGTTGTTATAACTACATAATTCTATGTTTCGGAATTCCTAAGTTAGAAATCAAAAGGCTTCTATATTATTGCTCTACTTTTCAGAAAGGCATAAAATTGATATTCTTCATCTATGCAGGGCTACAATTCAACTGATAGGAGGGGCTCACTCTTGAATGACTGGGATCTTCAAGAAATCGGCTCAAGTGAAGCATCTGAGGTAATTTCTAGTTTAGTTTTGCTAATCACACCCTATCTTGCTGTAGTTTTGCAATAACTTTTGCTTATTTTAAGATATGCTGTGACTGTGAAGTTTGTTCTAGAATACTTGTATTACAATCATTTTCTGTATTAATGGTTGTACTTACCTTTGGTTTTTTACTAACAGCTTGTCAGTAAAATGATCCATTGCCAGTATACTGTATACATAAAAGCTCCAATGTTCTGATTTTGCAAACATGCTAGTAAAATATTTGGTAATATATGAGATGCCTGTGTCCAGAATTCACCATTCCAGATATTAATTAATGGAACATGTGAATATGCCAAGAAGTTTGCTTATATTGTGCTTTTTGTACATGTACTTTTGGCACTATAGTTGGCTATGAATGTATGCACTTGCTTCGAATTTTCATCTATCTACCATTATGATTTCAGTTTCTTAAGAGGATACATTGAAGTACTAAATTTAAGATAGATTATTATAATCTGACTCTATCTACCCTGTGTGTGATGGTCACTTTTCTCAGATTTATGTGTGCTTTTTATTTGCAGGGCTCTGATCCAAGGCATGCATCAGCAGATCAAGATCAAAGTTCGATGCTCAAGGTCATTTGCAATCAGAGGGATCGTTTCCGTGCACGTCTGCGTGAAACTGAGGAGGTATATTTGATGAATTTGTAGAAACTGGCAGCGTCATCTTATTGTTTCAACTTTCAAGTGAAATTGGTTGTCTAGTCCTAAGACCAATCTACACTATGGCTTTCTTTTCTTATTATTGAGGAAAGCTGAGAGCCACTGTATGTTTTACACTATTGGTGATCGGGGTTCAATCTTTGGAGTGATATTCATAGGAGTGAATATTGAGGTGGCATGGGGATTTTCGTTGATCATATTCATTGGCTCTGGCTTTGTCATGCTTCTCTTTAGATTTTGTTTTATCACGTGGTGTCTCTTGTCTACGTGAAACATGAAGGTGTGTCACTGATCAATTGCCATTTTTGAGGATCATAGGAACTGAGGAGACTGAAAGAGAAGTATGAGATGCTGACTGTTGAACTGGAAAAAACTAAAGCTGATAATGTGCAACTGTATGGAAAGATTCGATATGTCCAGGACTATAGCCATGACAAGATTGTTTCCAGGGGACCAAAAAAGGTTTATCACAAATCTTTTTGATGTAAATTTGTCTTATTTCCATTTTATCACATTTGACCTTTGTTGTGTTATTGCAGTATGCAGAAGATCTTGAAAGTGGTTCTTCTGATGTTGAAGCAAAGTACAAGAAAATGTATGAGGATGACATAAATCCATTTGCTGCTTTTTCAAAGAAGGTATCACTCACTTTATTGATAGATAACACATTATTAGAACTCTTGTTCTGTATGGTATTGCATATACTCTCCTTTCTGTTACCCAGGAAAAGGATCAACGATATAAGGAACTTGGTTTAAGAGACAAAATCACACTTAGTAGTGGTCGTTTTCTCCTTGGTAACAAGTATGACACTATCTTCCTTTGTGTAAAACTCATTCCTCCTTTTTTATTTATTTTATTCTGAATGCTGATTTTTGATATAACTGGTAGATTATTGTATATAAAAATCAAGTTAAATATGTCTTTATTTGTCCATTCGTTTTTATAATAGAAATTGGAATTGATTAGTATGGCTCTACCGTTTTGAAATCATGCTATGCTCATCACAGGCATGCTTAAATTTCATACATGGTCAATATGCAATGTCTAGATCTGTTACTTATTACTCCATTCCAAATTATAAGATGTTTTGGGTTTTGTAGATACATAGCTTTTGCTATATATTTAGATATATATTATGTATAGATGCATAATAAAAACAATGAATCTAGAAAAGCCAAAGCCAAAATGTCTTTTTAATTTGGAACAGAGCATTATTATTTTTTTGCTTCATGGCATGAGAAACTTGTTTGAAGTTGAAACACATATATATAAATCTTTCATGATACATGATCATATATGTTTGTTCTGCATAGCGCCATAATTTCTTTATTTTTGTCATGGAGTGGAATAGAACGAGGGATTAACATTGCCATCCATTTATTTCCACTCAGATATGCACGGACGTTTATATTCTTCTACAGCATCGGATTGCATCTCCTTGTATTTACATTGCTGTACAGAATGTCAGCTTTGAGCTATCTCAAGTAAGTGTGCAGTGCTACAGCAATTTAAGTTGTTTTTTTCAAACAAATTTCTAATGAGTTCCTGAGCATGGCTGACATGAATTATTTACACAGCACAACAACTCAGCATGATGAGATCATTCTGGATGCTGGCAATCAGACGCTATCGCACATGCTTTAGGTCAAGGTTAAGTTCCATATGACAGTAGAAAAATAGACCCTATGGGTTTTGATCTATAGGATCTTTGCATAGGATCATGACTGAGATTTCTATTGACTTGTTTACTCTGTTCCCTTGAGCGCCTGGATATGTTTCTGTAGATAAAAAAAAAGAGATTCCAGTTTTGGGGGCAGGCGTGGGCGGGGCATGGGCTTTGAACTCTACAATACTGTTGTATTACTAATTTACCATCTTGTTGGTAAATGAAAGCACACTTGTCACAAAGGTATGCCATACCATCATAATATTGTTTATAGAGTGAAATGTACCGTGAGTCTCTAAACTTTTCCTGTATTCTCATCTAGCTCTATGAACTCTCAAAACGATTTTTTGGGTTTCTTTTTAACTTTTCAAGTGGTTTATTCGAAGCGTGTGTTTAGATCCATGATTGGACCTAGAGTGAACTTAAAATCAACTTGAACCTAGATGAGAATGTAGAAAAAGTTTGAGTATTCATGGTGCATTTCACTGGTACGGATAGTATCCAAGTTTTAGAGCAGTATCATGAACTACCCCAATATGCCATAATAAAATAATAATAATAAAAAGCGGAGTACTATGAGCGTCCAATACGTATGTTCCTATTTAAGGTGAAACAATGGCCAAGCACGAGCGAGACATCCAGCTCCGTTACGTGGTTGTTCACTGATCACTGCAATCTTGTGCTTGACCCTGTGGCCCTCAGAAGCGGCAGCAACGCCGACCGAACAGGCCTGCAAAGCGGCGATCCGACTCGTACCAGCAGCAGACCTCCAGAAAGAGACGATTGGTGCGGCCGCGGCCAATTGGTGCGGAAGCGGAAGGCACCAAACGCGGGGCTGTGCAGCCATCAACGACTGGCTGCCGAATAGCCGCAGCCCGGCGAGAGCGTCTCGCCGGCACGGCAGGTGGGGCCCCGGTGGTACAGGGAGGTGGGGGCCACGGCGCCACTGGGGGGGAGAACCACCGGTCGTGGCATGATCGTCGCCTACGGGCCACATGCGTCCCATGGGATCGATGCGGCCACGTCGCCGCGGAGGAGCGGAGGGGGGCGTCGACGTGGGACCCCCGAGTCGCCGTCGGCGTGATCTGGCGTGCATATCCATGCGAGTAGCAGCGTGCCGAAGGTCCATTGCTCCATTACCATTGACACGTTGGCAGCAAGTATGCTTTGAGATAAGGACAACAGGTACCGTACAGACATTTAGATGCTGTCTGATATACGTGACTAGTTGCTACTACTTTCGTCCTAAAATAAGTTCTAAAATAAAATATTTTAGGTTTATGCTAAGTCAAAAAACTTACACAAAAATACTAATCTTTATGACACCAAAGTACTATTAGATTTATTATGAAATATATTTTTATATTCTACCTATTCGGTGTCATAAATATTATTATTGTTTTTCATAAATTTAGTCAAACTCAAAACATCGCTTATTTTAGAATGGAAGTAGTTAGGCTAAAAATTAGTATAGCTAACTAGTTGGCTAACAACTACTATGGTACCTGTCATCACTTAGTCCATCTATTAGCCTTTTTATTTGGATGAATTAGAGCTAATTTAAGCTAATTTTTAGCTAGATATCAATTAACCCTTCGTCTAAACGGGCCTTTGTTCACCCCTATAGAGTCATTACTAGTTGTTCTAAAATAAGAGAAAATAAAATAACATTCAGGAATGACATTCTGCTACACAACAACTTTAACTTGCTTTTCTCTAAACAAACTTTTAACTCTTTTCGTGGCACGTGAGTTTTGAGTAGATGCCAAGGCTTTCTAGTCTAAAACCAAATAAAGCGAACCACGCTTTACCAATATATACTTGCAACAACTCGCGTTGCTATGCTCCAAATGTTTCATAGTTGCATTTATATACATGTAGGAGAATAAATTCCTTTCTCCAGAGAATTTATAGAGAATAAATTCAACCATTCAAAAATAAATGGCCCACCAAGCGTAGGAATGATCAACAACAAAAAGGGGGCTGTCAATCTGTCGTACCTATACAACCTTTGTCGGTTTTTGTGAGTATTTGTGTGCGCGAGAGCAAAGCTCTCTTGATGGGGACTACATACTACTACCAATTGGGTCGACATGCTATCAACACCAACCTTTATCTAAAAACACCAACCGCTGAGAAGTTCTTCAAGCAAAGTGGGAACTACCCCGTATCATATTTCGCAAAAGATATCATGCAAGCAATAAAATGTTTTGTTTGCCTCTTTGAAAAACAAAAACTATTTTTGTTAACCTTTTTGCTGGTGCGGTGGGAGGTTGGGGGGATCTTATGCTCATTTTTTACTATCATTGAATACAAACTTTATGAAAGAATATGCATATATTATTGTGATTTTATACTAAATCATGATTAAGTTGTTAGGAAACAAACTATATAGTAATAGAGCTAAATAGTGCATGCTTAGTAGGCATCCTTTGCACTAGGATTAGAGAGCTTTAGGTTTGTGGGACAACCATTTTTTTACAATATCGAATATAAAGCTCAAGTCTTTTTTGACCTAGCTCTAGCTCTAAAGTAGTAGGATTCATAAGTTTGATTTTATGCATGTGTCTTCTAACAAAATTACTTGATCGAATATCTTCATATTACTTATAGCTCTGGCTCCAAGAATTTCTAGAGTAATGGGCTAGCTGAGTTGCATTGCGTGAAATACCAGAGTACATTACATATCCTATATATAGTTGTTTTAGGAGAGTACATTCAAAGCAATTTAGAATATAAGAGAGCACTGCTATAGTAGATTACCTAAAATTTGTCTACTATTTCTTCAATGATAGCGGGATAGGGGTTATTATCTCCTTGATTTAGGTCAAAGAATGCTTTTTAGATCTCTTAAAATGTTAAAAGTATAGGAGATGAGATAGAACATCCGCTGCAACACTTCCATCTCCTAAAATGCTACTTTTAAGTATAGGAGATGGATAGGATATCTGGTGGAGATCCTCTACTAGCTATGCGCAAGGTTGGATCGTGGTTACAAAACCATTTGAGTAATGTTTCTCTAGCTCAAAACTTTGTACTTCAAGATTAATTATTTTGCTAAAAGTTTGTACATGTTGCTCCACTACTTATAAGTAGTCACTTGGCTTGTTTTTGTTCTAGCTTTCTCCTGACTAAAATTTAAAGGTGGAACCTCAACACGGTTTGTAAATTAACACAAAACATGCAACTGAGTTGAAGGAAGTTAGGATGAAAGTACTACATATACACGATCATGAGAGCAAACAACAACGAAGACAATTCAACCTGTGCACATAATTGTACACGATCGGAGAAAGTAAAATATGCTCTTACCATATGAACTACAGGATTTGTATTGAGATATATGTGCACACACATTTCTCAATATGAATCTGCACTGAGATGTGTGCACATATTTTTCTTAATGCAAATTTAATAGTCTATGTGCTAAGATCATATGACCTTAAGGGAAAAAAACTGCCTTGACACAATCGAGCTGCTGAGTGCTGAGTCACCCAATAGGCCAATATCCCATGCATTCTGGACCTCATCGCATGCGGCATGCCCATAGAGGCAAGTGAGAGAGAGAGAGGAGAAGAGAGAGAGAGTAGCAGCACAGGCGTCCACGTCATCATCCATACCTCATGGGGCCCGCCGGAAATCCAACCCGTGACAGGCAGCCCAATAGCATTCCAGCCCAGCGGATTCCCCGTGCCGCGCCAGCCAATCGGCTTCGAGATAAGCATTTTTCCTGGGCCCACCTCACGCGCTGCTCGCTCCTCGTCGCTCCACGCAGCCCAAAAGCGCATTCAAGGGCCCCACGTGCCCGCTACGCGATCACGATGGCGGACGCCAACCCTCACTGACCTGTGGGTCCGGACTCTCGCGAACGGAGTTCGCAATTTTTATAAAGGAAAGGGCTTCCGAGCTCGCCCCCACACTGTTCCCGGTTTTGTTAAGCGCTCGCTTAACCTAACCGCCGGGAGCAGAAACTGTTCGACGAAATGACTACGAGCGCTGGGGCGGCGGCAGGCGCCGCGCTAGGCGCGCGCACGGCGCGGTCCTGCGACGGATGCATGCGGCGGCGGGCGCGCTGGCACTGCCCCGCCGACGACGCGTTCCTGTGCCAGACCTGCGACGTCTCCGTCCACTCGGCGAACCCGCTGGCGCGCCGCCACCACCGCGTCCGCCTCCCCTCGGCGTCGTGCTCCTCCCCACCGTGCGACCCCGACGCGCCCACGTGGCTCCACGGCCTCAAGCGACGGCCGCGCACGCCGCGGTCCAAGCCAGGGGGAGGCAAGCATGAGGCGACGACGCCCAATTCTATGGCCGCGGCTGCGTCGGCAGCGGTCCCCGACCTCGAGGCGGAGGAGTCTGGCTCCGGCATCGTGGGCGATAACGACGACCACGGGTTCCTGGTGGACGACGACGAGGACCTTCTGTACCGCGTGCCGGTGTTCGACCCTATGCTCGCCGAGTTCTACAACCCCGTGGCAGACGAGGGGGAGCAGAAGCCGCTCGCCGAGTTCTACAACCTCGTGGCCGACGAAGGGGAGCAGAAGCCGGCCTGCCTGATGCCGCCTCTCGTGGAAACATCGCCGGAGTTCGCCTCCGGCGGCTTGGCGGAGGCGGACGGGCTCTCAGGGTTCGACGTCCCGGACATGGAGCTCGCTAGCTTCGCGGCGGACATGGAGAGCCTCCTCATGGGAGTCCACGACGGGTTTGATGATCTGGGTTTCTTGGACGAAGAGAAGCCTCAGGTGAATGCGGACGCGTACTTGGAGGCCATGGCGGCGCCGGTGCCTGAACGAGAGGACAAGAAAAGGAAGCGGCCGGAGATGATACTCAAGCTCAACTACGATGGCGTCATCGCCTCGTGGGTCCGTGACGGCGGATCGCCGTGGTTCCACGGCGAGCGTCCTCACCTCGATCCTTACGAGTTATGGTCTGACTTCCCGGTAAGCACTACAGTACCTACACGGTTCAGAGATGGGCCGGGATCTACACATTTCTTCCACTCCCATGCGCTGTCTTGGGATAAATAACTGATCGGTTTCCTTTTGCCATATGAATCGCGTGCAGGCGGGAAGCCGGGGACTCCTCGGCGGCGCCGTCACCGCTGTGACCGGCGGCGAGCGTGAGGCGCGGGTGTCGCGGTACAGGGAGAAGCGGCGGACGCGGCTGTTCGCCAAGAAGATCCGGTACGAGGTGCGCAAGGTCAACGCCGAGAAGCGGCCGCGGATGAAGGGCCGGTTCGTGAAGCGCACCACGCTTCCGCCGCTGCCGAGGCCGCCGCCGCAGCAGCAGCAGAAGCAGCTGCCACGGGCACTGCCACACGTGGGCATGGTGCTCGCGCCACCTCCGGGAGCGAACGGGCGCTTCCAGTTTTGAGACCACGCATGCAAGCATGAAGAAACGTATGTGCATGATGATGCACCGATGCATCTATATCTAGCTCGTAGCATGTTCTTTCTACTCTACTACTTTTAATTGGGGATGAACGTACGTACGTACGTACGTACCTAGCGTTAGTTTTTTATCAGATACCCGTGCGTGCGAATTAGGGCTCCCCACAAGATGCTCCCTACTTACGACTGAAATATATCTGTATATGTACATGTGCAGAATTTCATGTGCAAATTAGTTAAGGAAGAGTATACTTATAGCTAGGTTGGTTGTTTTTCTTTTTCTAGTTTTTGTAAAGAAGGATCCACTAATTACAAAGGGGTGTAGATTTTGATGCCGCCATGCATCGGTTGGAAACATTGGAGCATGTGTAAAGGTCTGGAACTCTGAGCTTAGACTGTATAAGATTGAAGTGATGATATACTACGTTGTTTTTATTATGGTTTCTCAGTGATGACATACCATTTTGATGCGCCATCTTTGGTGATCATGCATGATCGTGGCCGAGGCGTGGGCAGGTCCTATATATATAATCTTGTAAATTAATATAGTAATTACCATAACTTAAAGTGGCTATAAAATAAGATATATATATATATATATATATATATATATATATATATATATATATATATATATATATATATATATATATATATATATATATATATATATATATATATATATATATATATATATATATATATATATATATATATATATATATATATATATATATATATATATATATATATATATATATATATATATATATATATATATATATATATATATATATATATGTTGGTTGTACTGAGATAACAGATTGTTTGTACGACTTTGCTCTCTGCTGTGTTGTTGTGTTGTGTAATGATTGAGATCCTTTAGGCTTTGTTTGGATGTTGTCGGATTCACTTCAATCCATGTGTGTTGGTGTGGATTGAGGTGGAATTTAGTTCAAGTTCCACTCTAATCCACCTCAACACATGTGGATTGATGTGAATACGAGTACATCCATTTGATGTGGCTATGGGCTTCGATCTCCTGTATACAAACCTTCTTTCGGACTACCGTGGCATTCTGCCTGTTAAGCATGCCAATCATTCGACTCCCCCGGCCGACAATAATCAACCGTTGCCTTACCGTGTTTCAATTAAGATTACATACAATACCCAACATATATTTGTTAGACTTTTCTTCGTTTCATGGCAAAATGGCTGTTTTATAGAGTCCATGCAACCTTCGCTTTGGGTATTATGTCCATGCCCCAACATCGTGAACTTAGCAAAGGTTAACTGGACCGTGGAGTCGATATTGTTCGATCGAGGGAACTAAAACTGTTGCAAGATCGACGTTGATTTACTTGCGGTTGGCATCATCACATCAACATAAATAGCGCGGTGCACATTGCTTAATTCATCTAACAGTTAGTGTACAAAATCAGAGATCAGAAATATGCAGTAGCACAGCAAGTAGCCCACCTGGATCTGGTCAAATATCTTCTACCAGCCGAGGCCCTTGGCAATTACACTGTTTAGGAGAGGTCATTATCCGGCCTACATCTTACAGGCATTTCCACACAACACACGCCCAACAACATGCCGTCTAGCAATGAACAAAGTACTCATATCGTAACGAGCAAAAAATGAAATCGCATGCGAATCATACATGTTTAGTAAAAGAAAATACATTCTGCGACAGCAATACAAAATCTTGATCTACTTACTATACTAGCTAATATTTTCTAGGCAGTCTTACAGTGCAAGAAAAAAAAAAGCCTCTGTGCAACAAACACCCTACGTTAATCACGTGAATTCCATCCTTACCCAACGATACAACTCAATAAATAAATTCTACATAAAAAGATAGTGGCTACATACAATTGATGTACACGAACGCCATTTACAAAAAGAAAAACAGACTATTTCTCAATACCCTGCTGCAAGTACTGAATCAAGTCATACCCTGCGGTAGTCCACTTGTTGTAAGCATCAGCACATGTTCGTATCATGAAGTTAGCGGCCTCACGTTCATTCATCTCTGGATGAAACCGCTTCCGAAGATTATTGATAGGATCTCCCCTGCTAAAGCAAGGAAGGCCACTGTCTATCATCAGGTTGACTGTACTTAAAATCCCATTCATATGCCTCCTTGCTGCTAGGTATCCTTTGACACACAATCTGAAAGCAAAATACTCAAATCAGAACTACTGTACATATCACACCAAAAAAAAAAACACAAACTGGTGGTGGGAGAATATCTGAGTCAACTAATCTTAATCAAATTTCAGAAACATAACACATCAGAGTTAAAACAAAAACAAACTACTGATCAGTTGGTTCCTATCATGAATGCATTAATGTTTGCTCCTCAAGTCTTCAGTATGACATCCACATCCACCCACAATTATGTTTAATCTTTTTTATTTTTTTCCAGATGTTAACAGTTCTCCTTAGCTGATTACAGTGCAGACCTGCTAATCAGCAGTTTTGGGTTCACAATCACCTGCATAAGTTGGTACTTTCATGCCCAAATATTGATAAGTATGTGCTCACAAATTGAAGGGAAGTGCAATATGGAGTCCACGGAGAAAATGGTTCAATCAAACTATGATCAACACTGAGGTTATTTTGTCTTCCAACCATCTTTATTCATAACAAGCTAGTAGGAACAATTAAGGTCATGCTTTTACCACCATAACAGTAAGTTAACTGTGAAGGCTGTGATGCAAAGAATTTTTCGTAACAAAAAAAGTCTACCAATCCTTTACTTCCCCTAACATTTTCTCTAGCTTCCTTTGCTGTGCTCTCACACATCTGATACTAAAACTGAATGGTGGCAAAAGTGTATACAAGTGCATTTATTACTAAGCATTCCTGGAAGAGCTCTTTCTGTGTTGAGGACAAATTACAACCTCACAGATTTAGTGAGTTTAAGGGTCCTGTTTTCCTAGATCGTATAGCTTCCTTAGTTTAGTTTTCTGCTGTCCCGCCCCTGGGTTTTTCTTTTCCTCTGTTGTTTCTCCTCCCTTGGAGGTTTTCTGTACAGCTCTGTTTTTAATAAAATCATACAGTGGGGGCCTCCCCTGCTGTATATCATTAAAAAAAAACTAAGCATACCAGTAACTCTGGTTCACTAAGGGCTCGTTCGTTTTGCCCTTGTTCCTTCTGGATTCATTCCAGGAGATCAAATATAATACAAATTATCATAGGATTCCAGGTTGGAATTAATCCAGGTGTCCATTTCCTGTGAAACGAACAGGCCCTAAGTGTGCAATTTATGCCTACCTGAGAAATTGGTTCCATGTATCACTCTTCATAGTTCCAGATGGATCCAGCAATTGAGTCATCTCGTGGCTTAGCTTGAAATGTGCACTCTCAAATCCCATATTACCTCCAGGTGAAATCTCCAAAATAAAACCAAAATCAATGTGGACTAATCTCCCATGGCTGCATAAACAAGGTGATGGTTAAGTTGCATATTCTGGACAAAACCATTCATTTAAAAAAACTTAGTGTGTCATACCTATCAAAGAGAAGATTGCCATTATGCCGATCCTTCGGTTGAAGGAGTAAGCTAGCAACAGCATATCCAGCACTACTGATCATAAACATTTCTCGAGCAGTTTCAAAAGAAGGTGAACCTACAGGACCATAATCTTGCTGAAATATCTCTAATAAACCACCATCAGTTGTTTCACCCATTTGATTTCTACTCCGAGTATCTGGGACCACCTGCAGCCACCTAGGATTAATAGTGGAAACCAAGAAACTAACCAATACCATTAGGTATAAAAGGAATATTCTAACATATCAACAAAAACAACGCACAGTAGCACATAATGAATTACTACCGATGCAATGATATGCAGGTCTCCAGTGTATACGAGAGAAAAAAAAATATTAGCCATGCAAATAGGAACTCTACTGACTGAACAAAGCTAAAGCAAAAACATTGAGAAACAGTGCAGTAAATCTTCCATGACTATAAAAACTAATACTTAAAAGTACACAGATCGACCACAACAAAAATAAAATCAGTACATTTGGCATCCTACCATAAATCTCAATCATTCACCAATATCAGAGGCTAAACTCGAATCTCAGAGATCAAGTAATGCTCACAACTTTGTATTTTTTTAATGGAATATAAATGTTATTGCTGAGGAGAAATTTAGAGCTTGGTTTGGTTGGTAGAGCCTCCAGCTGAGAGGCAACCCACCTGGGCTCAAACCCAGGTCCTCACAAGTCATGTGAGTACCTCCCTAAAGGAGGTCTTCTCCAAAAAAGTAGAAGTATCATGTAGTATAGTTTACTGTTAACACTTGAAGGGAATTTTTCTGCTTGAAGTTACTAAAAGTCTTTCATCTCTTGGGCCCTTGCACCAAATCTTCAAGATTTGCCAGTGCACACCTCACATTTGAGTGGAAACAAAAGGCAATTACACACTGATTGTTGCTTGGTGATTCGATAGGCCATACAGGTCAAAAAAAGTTGCAAAGATATGTTCACCTCAATTATGCCTCGGCCTGGTCCAGTAGGCAAAACACCATACGGAAAAAGATACAGGTTTAATCCAACAGCTTGAAATACATCCCTTAACAGAGCAATCACTTGCAGCGCCAGCACATCTTGTCTACAGTCATCACCAACCTGTCATATCAAAGAAACCAGCTAGTGTTCAGCAGTCGGTAAGTTACCAGTTTACCACTAATCTAGCTAAATGAAGAAATAGGACTGGTACACTACAATTTGGATAGGGTAAAATCATGAATGCACAATACTTTTTTTATAGGCTTAAGGTTTGATGCCTTCATATAGTCAAATGTTTAAGTAATTTTTCTAGTAAACTAAAAAGTTGGTAAGCTTATAGTTATTTAATAGTA
Source organism: Sorghum bicolor (assembly GCF_000003195.3). Taxonomy (NCBI): domain Eukaryota; kingdom Viridiplantae; phylum Streptophyta; class Magnoliopsida; order Poales; family Poaceae; genus Sorghum; species Sorghum bicolor. Next base: position 9,201,600 of record NC_012870.2, on the reverse strand, counting down.
TACTTAATATTAATTAATAATATCAGTACTTAAGAACACACTCTTGAAGATAGAAATATGGAATGAGGTGTTGTGGATGCACAAGAGACGATGTCAGGGCCAGCTCCCACAACAACAGTAGGAGCTTAGCTCTTCCTTATTGTCAGTTGGTTAGGATCATTAGCTTGAGGCATAGGTTAGTTCAGTTTGTCAGTGAAACAGTGAGTTGTTAGATTGGATTGTTAGGTGCCAACTCTATATCAAGGGCTTTGGCAAAGAGTTAATCTAGCATAACAGAATCAAAGTTCCACCTAATAACTGTTAAGAGCATCTAACGAGGGTGAACACGCTCCATCTTTCGACTAATTGCAACCAATCCACTAGCCACATCATATTCATAAATGATTAAAAGATCTCAAGAAGTAAAGGTTGTTTGTGCATGTTAACTGCAAAGGAAATTATAATTTACCTTAAAAATACAAGCCTGTGGTTTTACATCATTTGGGTCCCCGTCACGGTCAACAACGTTAAAAGTAATCATTATTGGAACTTTTGCAGCAGACTGGAGAGGAATACCACTGTCCAACTGTATACCCCGTACTAACTTGTTTGTTGCAGTAGGTAGGTAGAGGTCATCACCTGGAATCGAAATCTTCTCCAGTTCCCTGCATGAAAATTATAATAAAAGTATGTTTTCAATTCTTTTCTTTTTGAAACATTACAATAACTCTAGAATTACCTTCTTATACCCGCTCTCCGCTCGTCCTTGGGAAGAGGGAAAAGGACACCAGAAATAGAGGTCACTTTGTCAAAGAAATCAAATTCTCTTTCAAACATGTCACGAGCCTCTGGAGTGAAACTCTCTATAATTTTGTCCTTAACAGCAGGAAGCAAGGATTGGAAAGCACTGCCCTGGAAAGAAAAAAATAATGAAACATGAACACTATATTTGTGACACCAATGTTTTGGCCTCCTGGGGTGCCGGCATCCTCTTTAGCTAAAATATCACGTAGTACACCTAAAGTTATGTGTAGCCACAACAATGCAGTTTAAAATTCATCTTTGATGTTGAGATTCAGAAAACACACTTAATTTTATGAGCACTACATACATGATTTTTGTGATGATCTTTGAAACATTACAACATGATATTTTAGCTAAATGAGGACGCTTGCACCGGAGGAGGCCAAATCTGCATTGATACCTGTATCTGTAACCTTCAAACATGAAAACAAAATTATACCATAGATTTAATGAAATCAATTGCTGCAAATTTCGTTATCAGCAGCAAACATCAACTATCACATGTTACAATCTACTCACTCGGTCACAAGTACTTAGGTTTCAGACAAGATTTAGTCAATCTTTTGAAACTATGACTATCAATAACTTTTAAAATATGTATTTAGAACATAAAAAAATCAAGTGTAGATTTTTCTTGAATATACATTCATAACATCACGACGACAACATGTGCAATCACCTCTTTGTGGTGCAATTATGCATTCAAATTATCATGAAAAGGAAATCCAAAAGGACTTTTCGCAGTAGTATACAAAGTGCTGTATCATTCTTTAAAACTTCAACTTCCACAACAAAAATTTGTTACAAGGTGCAAAAATAAGTTTGCTGGTATACACTATGTCTAGAGACATAGTAAAAACAATATATCCAGGAAAGCAACGTCTTATAATTTGGAACTGAGGGAGTACATATAAGTATACATGATTAATAAAAAAAATACACCAGTGCAATTGCTTTGCTTACTTTCACCCACTAAGTTAAATTATTCACTCCATGTTTAAATCCCATACGCTGTATGTAATAGCATTACATCATTTAATTGTTCAAGCCCATCATTTATGGACCATCACAGGCTGTGGAAATTCAAGATGATGTAATTAATTTATTTAGGGTCAAATAATCTTTGACTGGTTACTGGTTAGGTATTGGTTACTATCACCAAGGCAATGATACTCAAGCATTATTATGGCTCAAACCTTACTAATGAAGTTTAAGAAAAGGAGCGGAATGGAGAAAACAGTACTTCTTTTGCTAATGCATATTTTGATACGAAAAAGGAATGGAAAATCCATCTACATAAAAAAAAAAGAAGATAATACCTTCAGAGCCTCTGCATCTTTCTCAGATTCATCAACGTATTCTCCCTGCATTTCAAGTTCCAGACCAAAAAATCTCAGTGAAAGAATTTCACATAAGGAATAACTTAAATAATAATCAAAAAAACATCTTCTAAAAATGGGGGAAAAAGAGAGGATATGGTACAAGAAAATTTTCACCTGCAGATGCCATATTAAGATATGAGCAAATATATTACTTCTTCGAGTAGCTCCAAGCAAGTACCCTTCAACCAGTTTCTGATTGAGTTAAAAGGCATGAGAAATGAGATACATGTAAAAAAATATTTAAGAAAATAATATGGCTTCTATGAGCAATGATAAAGCAAAAGATGTAGACAGACGTTCTATGTGTAAGATGACAGAAACATGCATATCACTGAAATAATTCTCACCCCTTCATCATATCTGAGAGATTGTACCAACTGTGGCATAAAAAAGGTAACAGTCTCAGGGGGGTAAGTCTCCAAGACACGAAGGACATATGCCATAACACGTGGATGTCCTTTATAAGGAGGAGTAAGAAACTCCAATGCCTGTGTAACAGAACATGGAGCCCAGTGTGGTAGTTGCTGTAGCAGCACTGAATTTTCATCTACCGCCTTTGGAGTAATGAAAAAAGGTAATGCTTCAGGAATTGTACGAAGCTCCAGTAATCGTGTCTATAAAAGAAAAAACATATGAACATCAGCTGGCTTTTATCAATGAAAGAAAGCAGAAGTTAGAAAGATGTCAAATATGCATAATAAGTTACTAAACTCAGAAACCAAGTATATTACCCAATCAACATGGGTGGAGCTTAAACTCACTAGCATATTCCTACAGGACTATACGAATCTCTACACACATACTGATGGAACATGATGCAAAGCAAAAATAGTATGAAAATGAAACAGAACTCGCATGCGAAGAAAACAAAAAGAAACCTAGTACCAATTATAATATCTGAAAAGATAGCTCAGGAAAGAACTATACTTGTACCAACTAAGTGATCTCTTGCATGTGAAGAACAAACAAAAACTAGTAGCAATTATAATATCTGAAAAGGTAGCATCCATAGGAAAGAAGAACCATACCTGTACCAGCTGAGTAATCTCAGATTGCATTGTTGCATTTGTTGGAAACCTCAAAGGCATAGAAAGAGCAATTCGAGGATCAACAGCAAAAGCAGTTCTGACATGATCAATCCATTTATCCGAGCTGATTTTACCACGAAAAGTCGTCGTATCTCTGGCCACAGATAACATGAGACGCATGTTAACTCGAACTCAATAGGACCCAAAGAAACAAAAGGAAGATTGACAACTTAAAGTAGGGTAGTTACTTTGTATTTATAGGTTGTGCCCAGACTTCAAGTCTGTCTGCCTCATTCTGAGAAAGCGTCAGAAGTAACTGTTTACGCTTTTCCCTTGCAGTTGCATAGTTGTCAAGACAGCCCCAGACAGGATGAATCTGATCTACCTGCAACCAAAGAAAAAAATGGCAGAGAGAAAGGTTTATAATTTCAAAAAAAAAAATGTAGGAGATGAGTGAGAGAAGAGACAAAAATTTCTCTGAATTGAGGATGAGATCAGAGAAATAAATGGGAAACAAAAGTGTTGTTCAGTCATATACCATATTAGGTTCATCTTCACGTCCCTGTGACTTTGAAACAGAATCGACAGGACCACTGGTGCGCTCATTTTGTAGAAAATGGACAAATACTGACACTGATTGAGCTTCTCTCTGAGCATAAGTTTTGTTTTGAGATTCATACCACTCAGGCGCATAAGAAAACCATCCCAAAGCAGCACTGAAAAGACAGGACAAAGAAGATGCAAACTTGCAGCCGAAACAAGCATGAAAATTAAGAAATAATTACATACTCTACTTGACAGTAAGAGATAGTTGAAGCATAATTACTCCATCGGGGTAAAGGAGGGAAATAAACATTACTCCACCTGTGTTGTTTCAACATTGCCAGTCCCAAATCCAGATGGAGAAAGAATCCCTTCCCAGAAAGAGGGAGGGTTGTGATAGGCTTGGCAAGCCAATGTAAACACCCAGCCAAACCACTCGAATGGAGATGAAACACAATAGAAAAGTGTTTTCTCTCAAGTCTCAAGTGCATGTCTAAATTAAAATGAATACCATTTAAGGTTTTGTTAACTTGTCAACTACCAGTTTTGGTGATTGGTAATATTACATAGATATCCCTTTTGACTAAACCACCAAATTACTAAGAAATCACACTCAAAGTCCAATAGTTAACTATGAGTTCTGCAACTGATTTCTTGCAAAAATTGTATTTTTTATAAAGTGCCACAAACATATAGTTTTGATATAATTTTGTGATTTTTTTCTGTCATTGTAATTCAAGATTTTATATACACCCTTGACCTCTTCCTTTTGTTTTACCTTATCATTCAAACTATCAGGATTTTACAGATGAGACATAGAAAGCGATGTCAGAAACATTGTAGCATGCATATGATGAAACACCGAACCTAATACACATAATTATATAAGGACACAAAAAACAATGGAGTGAAGTAAAAAATTTACCGGTATACCCTGTCCTCTAACAACTGAAGCCCCATATTACACTTCTGCAAGTTAGATTGAGACTGACATGAGCAAAACTTCAATCCAAGGAGCATCGCAGTAAAGAAAGTGCCAGTAGCAGCAGGATGGTGAGAAAAATGAGCTGGAGACTTCATTGTTCCTTGTAACATCCGACCTAGAAGTAGAAGTTGTTCAATGCTGTCATGCCGAACCACCTGCCAGAATGGCACTTGTATAAGGCAGTGGAATTAACTATTCTAGTATCAAAATCAGTTGCCATACTTGCCAAAATGTGAAACTAGAATGCAACCGATGTGCAATCCACTACACTTGAGACTAAAAGTACTCCTACTTTGCTCCCTGAGTTCAATAAACTCTTCTTTGCATCTCATACACTGTAAGAACCTTTTACAGCATTAATTAGCTATTAAGCTGAATTTAGTCAATTTATTATGAAGTTATTTATAATATATCACAGAGTGAGGTTGAACATGTATGCACAGAGCAGAATAATTCAGACACACATAGACAGAAGTTCTAGAATCTAGACAATAAAACAACTTTTGAATAAGTGAAGGTAACAGAAGATAAAGTACAGACAATTCGGGAAGAACTTTGTTGTATTATTTGCTTTTCTTTTCGTTTATGTCACCCCTTAATCCCACACTCCAAAAGATCATGAAACAAGCTTAAGCGAAGCAGTATTGTATAGATCACAATGCCCTATTCGTTTTCTTCAGTGCAAAAACCTTCCACGCTCCAAACTTGTATGCAACCACAAATCGAATATGCTCAGATAATACAGAAAAAAAAAGAGAAAATAAGACAAGGTTGAACATCTGTTATTCTGTTATGCAAACAACAATTGAAGATATGTTGCATGCACACTAGTACCATAGTTTTAGCCATAAAAAACAGTGGCAATTCATAACATAAATGAAGAAAAGGTGAGATTATAACCTCAAACCGATCAATAAAGAAGCCAAGCCAGAGTCTATGGGCTATTATTGCTTCCACTGGGTCCTTTTCTGGCGGTGCCTCAGGCTCACCAGCGATAAGATGCGGCCTCAATTTTGCATCTGGGCCACAGTAATTCATATCCGACGCAAACAATCCACGCTTTGTATCTATGGTCCATAGCCACGCATCAACAAGTTCCGCAAGCACAAGAGGACCTAAAGAAGGCGCAGCCGATACAAGCCATGTCCAGATGTAGATTCCAGTCTCCATTGCATCAGGGGTAGAAATATAAGCAGGACACCAACATAGAAGCCGTATAAGCTGAGAAAACCCTTCCAGATTTGCTCTAGAATCAGACACCTACATGTTACAACATAGAAAAGTAGAATTAATCCAGAACTAAGAAAACAACAGGCCACCTAGGTCACTAGGTGCAAAAATGATCTTACCATATGATCAAGAAGTAATGCTGTAGCTTGAGAACATGTTTCACGAAATTGTGAATTATCTATTGGTTGTTTCTCCGCCGCAACAACAAAGTTCTGAAGAAGACTGACAAACTTGGAGACAAAAACTTCATCAAATGACTGATGAGGATTCCCAGATTGCGTGCCATGAGGAGACATGACCATGTTTACGCCTCCCATAGTACTAAACAGCCTTCTCATACCAGCAATCTCACCAGCATGGTTGCACTTCACAGTTGCACTCACTACTGCAGTAGATAGTACTTCCAAAGTGAAGTCAGGTGCTTCTTTTTTGGCTCCCGATGCTGCTGCTGCAGAATCCATAACTGCAGGAACATTGGCCGTCCTAATACCGTTCCAATCATTCTTTCCACTACAAATACGTATCTCAGATAAAAGTGAAACAACATCTGCTGTATGCTGTGTTCTTTGTACTCCACTTGGCTTGCAAAAATTTTCCTAAAAAATGCAATCAAAACCCTCTTCAATAGACATATCAGGCATTGGGTGCAAAACGAAAAGGACAAGTTACAAGTATGAACTTCTTATGCCAGCATAATGATGCATGTGGCATAAGTTTGTGCTATAGTCTATAGACGTTTAAAAGAAAGGATGATTTGAATGTGCAGTAATTCCTCACGGAAAATATAGAACACAAAAACAATCAGGCAGTTTCTTCTCCGATCATTTCTGTTGAGCATACATTAAGATGTGTATATCATTTGACACAACAGATGCCAACAAAGGACAGCTTTTGGTAATAAAAAATGGGATAATAAGCTACTGAACTGATGCAGTGATGCACCACTTAAGTAACCTGATGCCACTAGTGAAAGGTTACCTTCCTTATTTTCTGGCAGTATACAGAGTTACAGACAATGTTCCTTTATCCTACACTATATGTTATTAGAGCCACTCTGAAAACTCTGTTGATTAGATAACCAGAGACTTATTTCCATTCAGTATTGGAATGGAATGTGAAACCCATATGCAATAACCAAAAGTCAAAGCACAAATTTCAGAGATTATTCTTGCAAAATGTTCAAGCACAACATGCAAATGCTAAAATATGTAGCAAATTATTTGAGTCAGCAAAATTATTTTCATAGATTCTACTGATACGAATGCTAACCCAAAGGAAATAGTTTCCCAGGACATTCCATATCTAGCTAAGATAATCTGTCTTAAAAAGCAAATAGCCTCTAACAGATCACAAGGAACTCACACACAAGAAAACACAAACACAATGGTTTTGGTGGCTGGAATGACTTAGCCTTTTCTGATCTTCCTCCTAGCTTTATACAGTGCTGAGAGCAACGATTGTGGCTGTGATAGCCTCCTAATTAGAATATTACCCAAATAAACAGCCTACTACTCCTATTATTCCATGCTCAAATTAAGCTAAACTAAAGGTTATGAACCTAGACACTAGCATGCACCTAGACACACAGGATTATTTCCAACATGTCTGGTAACAGCCTCCAAAACAATAATAAATTGTGTGAGTCTGTGGTTTTGTAAGGGTTCTCACCCCCTTTTTCTCTTAATATAATCATACGCGGCTCTCCTACATGTTCAAGGAAAAAACAAACCAAAAAAATCCTTACCAGATAGCAAGAATTTCCACTTGTTTATTACTGAAGGTAGTATCAACAATTGAAAGTTACACAGGAGGAAAAAAACAATCCAGGAGATCACTATGCATGCATGCACAGTCAAACAGTTAATCAAAGTAGCAGCAGATCATGACTAATGAGCACAATTAAAGAAGAAAACAAAATGTTCCAAATGAAGTCAAAAACATACTGTACAGGAAATCTAATAAAGGGGAAAGGATCTACATGATAAGCAAGCTTAACCTCAACCAGACAAGCAATCGGCAACCTTAACATTGACAGGACAGTGACCATCTACTAACAGGAAATAAAGCATCAGCCTCACACAAACACAGAACAACACTGCTGGAACAAAAGTCTGGCTGAATAATATTGTTATTCATTAAACCTGTATAAGGCCTTGAGTGGTACACGGAGCATATGAAAGAGCACTTGTCAACCATTCCCTAGCAATCTTTTGATACAGTGAGCGTACAGTTGCAACCCAAGCAGGATCACTGACTGGACCAGAAGTCAACTCATTGTGAACAGAAATAAGAAGTAAATCCAAGCATGAAGAGTTCCAGAGGACCTGAAAAAAATTCAGAACCAGTCACATCGGTGTCTCAAATCGATAAAATCAAAACATGACAAACCAAATGAATGGGTACCTGTGGGAACTTTTCCTTCAGCTGCGTTAACAGCTTAACACTCACATCACGAACATGCTCATCTCTCTGAGACATGCTTTTTATCAGAAAGCAAGCATGAACAGAAAGAACTGATTCTCTAACATCAGCTCCTTCACCTATGTCAGATATGCGATCCTCCTGGTCAACAAAACAACAAATATAATCAATTTGCACAGTACCTCCTAGTTAAACGAGCAAAACACAACGGAATTTCATTGTGCAAATAAAATCCAAAATAGAAGCATTATGGAACACATGATGCATGTTGTCAGTGCCCAATTTTAAAACACTTTGTTCATGGATGAGCATTTACTTGTGAGGCATAATTCTTTATTTCAGATCAACAAAAGTAAGAATTCAAACATTATATATCCTTTTGCTACAACACATTTCCTAGCAACTTGAAGCTCAATACGAATCCTTGATATGAGCACCTACTAAAACTATCCAGACAACAGCAATAGTCTCTAGTATAGATACTGTTTTCACTATTCAACAGAAAATAACAGAGTACATATTTAGGGGCTGTTTGGTAGGCGGCATTGTCCAGCTGCCTGGGTCAGGCAGTGCCCCAGGCATTCAATTTCGGACGCCTGGGGACAGGATTACCTGCCTGGCCAGGCATAGCCTCGGAGGCCATGGTCCAAACAGCCCCTTAAACACAATGGCAAACAGGACTTCCAGCTTCCTACACGTTTCAAAGTAAATGATGGCATACAGGATAGTGTAACACATGCCAAATATGTTCCAACAGACAGCTAAAGTGAGGACTGTACCAGCCATGATAGCACTGTTTCAAAAGCTCTATGTGCAACTGCTGTCAAACACTGAATTACCGCCGGTGTCAAGTTTGGAGTGAGCAGGTATTCAAATACACAACTGAAAGCACTATTTGATCTATTCAATGTAGATGTAGCCGAGAGTATGCCACCATTGCAACTAAAACGCAGTATCTCCAGGAAAGCAACTGCAAGGAGGTACGTAGCTTTTACCCCTGAAAATAAAGTAAACAGGATTAATGGATACATCAACACAATTTCATCTGCCTAGTGCCTACTGTACCACTTAAAGACTGGCACGAATATGTCCATACCAACAATCCAGTCTAATTCTAATTCTAACAAGGGAAATGAATGGACAAACAATTATCTTTTGCTTTTCTTTTTGCGTCCAAAAGATACTAAGTTTTCCCTGTTTAAGTTGTTCCCCAGAGAAATCCATTTGTAAAGAACAACATGCAACAGATAAAATGCATTAAGCATATTGAAAAATGTGAACCTGAGGGAACATGTGTGTATTTATTTGCATGACTATTAGTCTGTTTACAGACCTTACACAGAACATTACAGTTAAGGACCTATGTACACCATACCTCATTCTACACATCAATGTATTTGAGTTGAGTTGCAATTTTCTCCAGAATTTTTTTAAAAAAATGCTAAACACTCATGAGAGGATAAAAACTGACCTGAAATAGTGTTCATTGCCGCTACCTCAACTCGACTTCCCAAAGCAGCAGAAAGTGCAGCTCTCTGCCCAACGGCAGAATTTTCATTACCATTACCACGGCGACTACCTGGGTTGTGTAGAGCATTTAACTCTAGCTCATCTTCAAGCCATTTTACAGAACTAACAACCTGGAATCAGGAAAGCATAAAGGATGTTAACATTGTATTAATCGCAGAAGAATACTAGCCATTTGCATGAAGTGATGAACAACGGACTATTAATCATAATTACCAACTTCTAATAAAAGGAGGGAAAACTTAAGAATTGGTAATCCAAGAATTCTTATCAATTATTATGGAAAACATCATTATGCTTTAGCAGATGGCACTTTGAAAGTTCGAAAAGGGAGCGAGACAAGTGACTGAAGTAAAGCTGAACAAGATGAAATAGCATTTAAATATTCATATTGGGTGGATGTCTTGTCCATCCAAATCAACTCTAAACTGCAATATTTTTTTATCTGAAAAAATTATGGTCCATGACAAATGGTGCATATCAGGAAGCATGCTGGCTGCCTGCAACCAATATGGCTGAATTCAAAATCAAGTTCCCGGTGCAGGCCTGGTTAAAAAGGTAGATCGGGCTCATTTCTCAGTTTCATAGCAAAGGCCAAAGGGGATAAACTGAAACTTGGACAGATGGAGTAAACATGACTTTTTCCGTGCAATGGAGATGGTACTGGGGTTCATTTGAACCAGCATGTAACAATAGAAGATATTTTTTACTTATGTGACCCAGTATAGTTGTTCTGTTAAATGCTCCTATTCAGAAAATATGATAAAACAGACCTTTCTACTAATGTAGTATTGGTTTAGGCCAAGCTACCTTAGACTAATGTAATTTCAACAGAACATGAAAATGAGTCAACGTAGGGACTAGGGAGCATAAATACCAATGACAAAAGTACAGAGTATGCAGGTTTAAATTATGGGGCATAAAAACCAATGATGACTGCTCTGCCACCCTCATTCAAAGCCAGCGTTCACCTAAACACTAAAAACAGTCAGTCATCCCCTGTTTAGCCCATTATTATTATTATTGGGAAATATAGCTATTTAATTAGCCAAATGGTTGTTTAAACAGGCTAAATGGCTGTTAAAAGGAGATGGTTGGCCACTGTCTAGTGTCTAAGTAAACAATGTTCAAAGCACAAGTTATGTTCACTAGTGCCCGGAAAGGAAGTTCAATTTTCTAATAACATAGCAAACAAAGTGTTTCTAGCTCTAAGCTCCGAGTAACTTACCAGAGGAGGTGTTCCTTGTGCAACACGTTGCACTGCTACAGACCATTGGCTGTTCCACATGTATGGTCCAGCTACAGCTTGAAGGGCTATAGCACTGCTTTCCATTGTACCTAATGAAGTGGAAACTGGTTTTGTAGGTGCCTCATTTTTTTGTATGGGTGGAGCCAGCCCAAATAATACAATGTAGAACCAAAGGTTTCGAAATAGTTTCAATAGTGATGGCTCAACAGTGGACACTGGATCAAAATCAGAACATATTTCAGCAACTGCGGGAAGTAACGGACCCATCAAATCAGCACCACTCCTGCATTAATGAAAATTAATATCAAAGCACACAATGTGTTAGCTGACTTTGTTATGAGTTATGACAAATAGACAAGCGTGAGACATAAAATCATGTAAAACAAATGAAGAAATGTACCAAAATCATGCATCACACAACCAGATGATAACAGGTAGTAACATGAGTTAGTTCCTCAATCTGCAATTCTGCATATTAACCGTTTACTCTTCACTTGGAAGCTAACAAGACAGCCTTTTCTATCTTTTGGTTGTCAAAGGCTAAGGTGGATGTCCTTAAAGCTTGTCTTGAATTAGAATCTAGACATCATGTAGAATTTTCTTTAAAAAGTCAAACTCGCATTTATTTACTACTTTGTGGTTTTGCTACCCTCAATAAATAGATCTAGCAAAGATCACCACAATAACTTGGTGTACTAGAGAACAGAACATATTCATTGAAATCACAGATAAACAAAGACATGTGCTCATGATTGTTCATTCACAAAGCTTACATAGATAACGGTCTAATCAAATATTATATCTCTGTCTTCAAACTTTTAACGTAGTATGTTGGTTGAAGTAACAAAAATTAACACAATCATTTATATGCCAAACCTACTCATGTCATTTTTATGTGATCAACCAAAATATTTTCAAGGTGACTGAAACCAGGCAGTACAGTTCTGGAGTAGAGAACGTAAGATGTGGTGCAATGGCAGCACTGCACATTACTGCAGGCAAAACTATAGCCTGCAAAGGTGGCTCCAAGGCAAAGCAGCAGCACCTCGGTGGCAACAGATGAGGGCAGTGATTAGTGTTGGAATATAAGTGAATTGCCCACCTCTCCCCATCAGCTTAAGCTTTTGGGTTGAACTGGTTGGTGCATGCAACTCAATATGGTATCAAAGCCATAGGTCTCGAGTTCGAATCCTGGTTAGCGCAATTAAATAAAATAATTGTTGCTCGCTCCTATTTCACGTCTGAGGCCTGAGGGAGCCTCCACGTGAGGGGGAGTGTTGGAATATAAGTGAATTACCCACCTCTCCCCATCAGCTTAAGCTTTTGGGTTGAACTGGTTGGTGCATGCAACTCAATAATTAGCTATTCACAAGCTTTCCACTTAAGCTGGTATATGTCTCAGGATTTGGTATTAGATGCATGCATATCTCACTGATTGGTAGATGCACATCATATGGTAGTTTCTATCTTAATAGGGGCCCTATGCCTGTTTAAAAGTCTGTCATTATATTCATTAAGCAAGAGTTGATCAGATAATTTGTAGTTTCCCTCTCTTCTCCAACTCGCCTCAGCCTAGGTAAGATACCATGGGAGAAGATACCCTCTGGATTCACACCCAGCCTTACACATAACAAGTTTAGAGAATCGTTTTAGGCGAGAGGTAGCACTTCATAAGATTTTTTTCCCACTCTGACAGAGATTCTAGCAGTAATTAGAGTTAGGATTCATCATCATTCATAAATTGTTGCTTTCATACAAATAAACTCAGGCACGCAAATTAGACTGCAGACATGACAGGAGTTTGTTTGCATCCAGCAATTAGTATATAGGCCATTTTTTTAAGACATAACGATATTTGAGCTCCATAGAAAACGTACATGATAGATAGAAACTAACAGCGCAACATCTCTTACCTCCCACTTTTAGATTCAGCAACTAGCCCCACATCTGAGCACAGAGACAGTAACCTATGACGATAATCAGACCTGAGTTTTGTGCTTGTGAGGTTGGAAGCAACAAGCAGAAAGCCTGCAGGAAGAGTCTAGAATGTCGTTTGGCATAGTTAGCATGGAGCATTGAAAAAAAAAATCACACTTCATAAGATAAACATATAGAATCAATTTTTTACAGAACTCATCGCATACCTCTGTTCGCTCAGTTGTTGCTTCTGATGGCACTGTATTGTTTTCTGAAGCCCCTAGAGCTTTAACTTTGTCAAGATAACTTCTTGTCATCAAGACAATACTCTCACGATATGATTTTTCAAAACCCAAGCACGCAACACGAGATATTGCATCTAATAACTGCAATATTGTAACCAAGTGAGTGCCAAAAAGAATGCCTTTGTTTAAATTGCGAAGTAACAAGAAAAAAAACAAAATTGTAAGGCCAAAATATGTAATTGAGTAGAGACAAAGTGTCATACTCGTAAACGCAATGAACTTGGAGATGAAGCATCACCCTCTTCTAGATGTTCAATGAAAAGGGGTAAAATCATGTCCACAACTTCCCATTTTTTCAAGCAAACACATAACTCAGCCAGAAGGCGTATGACATTAAGTCGAATAACTGGAACTGCCTCTTTTCCTTTGCCATCCTAGAACAGATTGAGTCAAGTAAACAATCAAGACAGAAATCTGACTAATGCTACTGCAATGCATATGTTTGGACATTTCAAATAGTAAATCTGCCAGCAGCTTGTAAGGTTAATTCTGCGACACAACAAATGTCCCAGTCCGAACCATAGAAGTGAAGTTAACTTTCAGAATCATCTCACCCCAACCATAATCAATTTAACAATCTGAATAGCTGTGCTTGCAATCTGCAACCATGCATAACGAGATGGGCAAGACTGTACTGGATCTGCTACAGCAGATCGAATTCTCCAAATCAAAACAAAGACCAACTACATGATAGCTACTCTGCTTGCAGCTTGAAATTTTGTGAAACTGGAAAACATTATCGTAAAATAAAGCCCACAAATGCATCAGGTCACAACACTGAAAGTATCAGCAGATGTTACAGATGGCATTCTAGAACAGCATGGTATTTTCAAATAGTTAAAGAGTGCTGCATTTTTAACACATTTACATAATTATACATGAGTTGGTCCATCAGATAAAAAAACTTTGCACTATCAGAACACCCCTGCTTAAAATCGGATGTTCTATAATCACTCAAGGCTCATGGTATAACAAAGTGTTGTTTTAAATACACCCTACAAGCAATCTGTATTGGAATATCCAAAAAGATCTCGGGCGCACTATGGCATGCCTACAAATGAAACAATGACTGGGATTGCACCGAGAAAAATATTTCACGGAACGTGAAAGAGCAACATCTAGTTACATTGATTTGTGGGTGCTGTCATAATTTAAGAAAAGATCCTGTGTCACAGGCTCACAGCAACTCTTCCTAGACCACAAAAATTCAATGAGTTAACTAATAAGAGAAAAGGGGAATACCTCCTCATAATCATTCCGCTCACGAACATAAGCAGCTAGACGCATAATGAATGTGTCAACAAGGGCCCTATCCTTTGTCCAGCCAAACTCTATGATCTCACAGCTCAACTTCACTACTGCTTCAAATAGAGCCCCAGGGCTACTACCTGCCATGTCAGCCTGCATCAAAATAATGATTTCATTAAACCACACCCCATGAGCACAGAAGTTTCTTTAGTCCAAGTAAGACACATGCCTGCGAACACGTGCTAACAACAAGCGGTTTTAAGGGAATCAAAAGCACCGGCAGGAGTTGGCCCCCGCGTGAGACAGTTATCTGGCTGATCCCATTGAGCAGTGTACAAAATAGGTCCTCACATATCTTCAGTTTCCGCCAGGATGACAGGATGCATGACTTGGTAGCCTCGATGAACCAAGCTAGAGTCTGCTGGAGCATATCCTTCGAAGACTTGCTATCTGTGTCCATGGTGGAAACGCTTCGCACCAGCACCACCACTGCAGCTTGGCAACACATCAATTTGGTGTTTATCCTTGCCCTGAGCTGTGCGCCTTGCTCCCTCCAGTCCCGCTTTCTAATCTGCAAGCCATCACCACAACAATGAGCAGAGCACAACAAGCATCAACACATAGAGGCACAAACGAAGGGAAGAATCTCACCTTGAGGAAATCCGTGAGTGATCGGACCTGTCGTGCAGCAGCATTCCTGACCTTCCCAACCTGCTCGGTCTCTAGCCCACCCTCGCCCCCAAGCATATGCACGATCAGCCTGAATGCGACTTCCTTCCGCTCCAGCTCATCGACCTTCTCCTCCTCGAACCTACGCACTACCTCCTTTACCCCTCCGTTCTCCTCGCCCGCGGCGTCCTCCCCCTTCCCCTTGGCCTTGGTCGGCGCCTCCTCGGAGCCAGGAAACTCGAGGAGCAGACGGGCAGCGATGGGCGCGGCATCCGCAGGGAGGAGCGGCAGGGGTGCCGCGGCGGCGGCAGCGGAGAGGAACGCGCGGGCGAGCGGCGCGGAGGCCTGGTCGGCGACGTCGAGCGCGGCGAGGAGGGCGGCGGAGAGAGCAGAAGAAAGGGCGGGGGAGGATGGGGCCGCGGCGAGGAGCGGGAGGAGCCTAGAGAGGAACGGCGCCGGGGCGAAGGACTGGGGCCAGAAGGCCGGCGAGAGAAAGGCGTGGGACGCGAGGAAGGATAGGAGTGGGGCCGGGGGCGACGCATCGCCTCCGACACCGGCGGCGCCCGCCGGGAGGAGGCGCGCCAACGCGAGGAGCGAATGGAGGTGCGCCCTCGACGCACGTTGCGGAGCTGCGGCGGCCGGGACGGCGGCGCAGCGGGAGGAGAGCCATGCGAGCTTGTCGGCGAGGAGGAGATCCGGGTGCGCGGCCACCAGGTCGCAGAGCTCGTTGAGCGCCTCCATTCCGGGGGCGGAAGGGGTCACCGCGGCGGCAATGCGGTGTCAGATCATGTGGCGGATCGGGGGACGGCGACGCGGGCGGGGCGGAGATGCGCTCCTCCCTCCCTCCCTCCCCCTTGGTTTTTCCCTTCCAATGACGCGAGAGCAATTGGTGGAGCCGAGGACGGGGGGAAGCCGGGGAAGGGACAGGGTGGGTGGACGGCTCGTGTTAATTTTCTCGGTTGACTCGGCCGCCGAATGTTTTGGGGCCGGGTGGGCGGCAGCCAGGCAGGCAGAGGAAACGGAGAAGAAAGGCACGCGACGCGATGTCCATGGCTCGGTGCGGTCGGGAGGAGGACGACGCGAGACGGCGAGGGCAGTTGCGGCCTCGCGGGAGGACGACGGGAGCCTGTCACGATTTTGACGCTGCCGGTGGTGGGCTCACACTCTCACGGGGTGCATTGATGATGATGGCATGATGCTGTCCAATGTCCACGGAGATGCTTCATGTGCAACCCATGTTGTGTATGGGCGCGCGGAACCATCTTCAGTGTTGTTGCTTGAAGTATTAAATGTTTTGTGCCCAGTACCTGGTTAACGCTAATGACCGGGTTGATATATAATGCATGGCGGACGAGTAGCTAAATAGTCTGCTTTAGTAAACATATGTTAATATGGATTAATTAGGCAAATAGATTGATCTCACGAATTAGTCTCGACTTATTATACAATTAGTTTTACACGATTCCTATCTATCAGGCGACTGATTTTCTAGTCGTGCGATGTAGCTCTGCTGCTTGCTTCCTGCTTTCGCCCAACAGGCGCCAATCATTCAATTCAAATCCAACAACAGTAAAGCGTCGCCTGAAGGATTAATTAGTTTTCAGGCACCTGTCAATTAGCATTTCTCTTAGTTTTATAACTAGCTCATGTTTAGTCTTTCTAATTGATATCTAAACATCTGATGTAACTAGCTCAAGTAGCCACATACTTCAATTCACAATCCTTATGGCTAGGTCCACAATGGAAGCTAGGTCAGGCCAGACTACCCCTAAAAGCTACAACAATGTGAGGGGTGTGTTTGATTTCTTAGCTTCGTTATAACATAGCTAAACTAGCAAGTCTTTCCATATTTGATTGTCTGGTTTATTCTAATACGGACACTTCTATTTCAAATTGGTAAGTTTACCCTTTTAATATGCTTCTCCTCTAAGGCCTTGTTTAGTTCACCTAAAAACCAAAAATTTTCAAGATTTTCCGTCACATCGAATCTTACAGCACATGCATGAAGCATTAAATATAGATGAAAACAAAAACTAATTGCACAGTTTGCCTGTAAATCGCGAGATGAATCTTTTGAGCTTAGTTAGTTCGTGATTTGACAATATTTGCCAAATAAAAATAAAAATGTTACAGTACCCGAAACCAAAATTTTTTAGAAACTGAACAAGTCTTAAGTTTCATTAACTAACTGATTCAATTTAACTATTCAGCTTATACTCCTTACTAATGGGGCTGAAAAAATAATCTAGTCTGAAAAGAATACTATTGTTCTCTAACTAGACAAATCTAGCTTCTTTCAGCTTAGATACAGTAAAAATGTCAGCAAGTCAAGACATCTTCTTTGTTTAGAAACAATAAGGATGAGACTAGTATAACAGATTTTTTTCACTCAAGTTTTTTACTTCTATTGATTCCTGCCTTCTTTTGAATTGGTAATGATCAGATAAAAAGAAACCAAAACACATATCTCAAACAGCAAGTTATAATAGCCTCATGCATACAACTCTAAGACATGTTCCAACTTTACACACATATATGTCACACAAGAACTATCTTACATATCGAGAATTATTTACATCTCTAAAATTTTGTCTCAACGGCATGTGTTGTGTCTATTCCATACTGAAAGCAGCATCCATATCAATGACTGCAGCTAATCCAGAAGCACCTTCTTGAGCCATCACTAGCATCCTTGCTGTTCACGAACGTCACAAAAGATGGAAAAATCTTTGATCCACTGTTATTACAACCATATCAAATCACATGGCATAAGCAGTAAGACAATTATTAAAGTTCAAAATTGAAATGTACAGCAACAGAATAACCCAAAATAGTGCTTCAGAAGAAAATTAATAATGGAGATAGTAATCTTGCAAGTATTTCACAAGCTATAAATCAAACACTTGCCCTGTTGCAGCTACTTCTGAAACTTATGACCAGTATGCCTGAGAAACATATATCGTTCTTTTGATATTACCTATGAAAACTACAAGTAAAATGCTCCCTCTATGATTCTTCATATGCTTGAATTATGAATTATCGGCTATTTAAACATAATACACCTCTCAAATGAATTCAGGTATAGTAACTAATAATAATAATAATAATAATAATAATAATAATAATAATAATAATAATAATAATAATAATAATAATAATAATAATAATAATAATAATAATAATAATAATAATAATAATAATAATAATAATAATAATAATAATAATAATAATAATAATAATAATAATAATAATAATAATAATAGAATTTAGACTCCATTTAGAACATGAGGATATCAGGTCAACTTACAAACAACTTCAAACTTCATGAGTTGTTGTCAGTTTTTTTTTTGTCAAACACTCTTTTCCAATATAGTTTATGGGTAAAGATATTTTTCTTCTCCTCTCACAAAGACAAGAGTTGGGATGAATTTAAAAAAGTAGCTTATCTTAGCTCTCTTCCCTATTTCTTTCTTTCATCTATGCACAAGCTGTTTTGCCAAATAACTTTTTAAAACAGCTCAGCTTTTTCTAAAAAGTTACTCATAAAGCTCTTTTCTAAAAAAACAACTTCACTAATAAAGTGAGTTGTGTCAAATAGAGCCTAAATGTCTAACGCCTTAGGAAGAAAATATTGGCTGAGCATTCTACACTAATCTAGGATGAAGGATCAAATGTTCATAAACTTAAAGATATAGAAAAACAAGGACTAGAACAGAGTATAGGAAAGAGAATGCACTACCCTGCAGACGAGGCTCATCCACCTCCATGTGGAACTCCTCTTTGTGCCTATTATGCATGTCATTTGTCGGCCTCCACTGCGCGCCACGCTCTATCCTCGGCACCGAGACGACAGAGTTGATCCTTGGCTAGAACATGGGTCGTAGATGCAGCTGACGAGGATGCACACAGACTCCTTGTCCACGAGATCGATACGACAACGCAGAGGTGCTCTAGCTTGTTGATTGTTGGATCTACTAGTAGTAGAGCATCGGTGGGGCCTTCACGGTCATCATGGATGGATCTGAAGGACGACTAGTGGCAGGGATGAGCAAGGGACCACCAACACCACCCACAAGGAGGTGTAGCAGAGTACTAACGACGAGGAGCAGACGGAGGTCACAGGATCAAAGATCAGGAGGTGACAGGATGGAAGACGGAGCGCTGGTCAAGTCTGGCTCCCAAAAATAGATGCCACATATTCTTGGAGGGTGGTCGGGCTACCTAGAGCCTAGTATCAGGTCCAAACAGATAACCAAATACTTCAAAAATAACTTCCTAGAGTCTGGTCAGAGGTTAGCTATCCAATTAAATAGGTCCATGTATGCTAGCTAGTACAAAGAACACGTCTAACACCATTTTTGTGTCGCACTTGTCCCGAGAGAGAAAAACCATAAAAGGTGTGCCTAGCTAGCTAGGTGGAGGCATGCTTGGTTTGGGATTCCCTCAATATTGACGCAGAGTCAGTTTAGGGGCTAGATCGTCCAATGGCCACACACGGCCTAGCATGTAGCGGAGGAAGGTCCCAACACGAGGCTGACCAACAGGTCAATGAGGCCGATATTAGACTCTTGGTTTTCACCCGATAAACCCACGAACACTTCTCGCGAAGACCCATCAGGAAGACGTGTGGTAGGATGTTCTAGGATCGGCAACATCACCTAGAATGCCATTGAACCTCGTCGAGAAAAAGTGTATTGACACCGATTCGGGTCACACACCAATAGAGAATAGATCGCCTAAAGGTCGCATTCCAGTGTAGCATGCAATGGTGGGAGGTCCCAACAGCAAGACCGACCAACAGGTCGATGAGGCCGATTAGACTCTCGTCTTTCGCTCGATAAACCCATGAACGTCTCCCGGGAAGATCCCATGGCTGAGGTGTTCTAGGTCGGGGTCATCTAGAATGCCAACAAACCTCATCGAGAGATGTGCCGAACAACAAAGAGTTAGAAGGGCTTGAAGTAGAAGATAAAAAGTAATAGGTATGGTTTTTGATGATTGGTTGTTAGATCTTTTAATTGGACGTCACCTTATTGTAACATCCCGGTCCAGAGCTTAATAGGATACTTATATCAATAAGTTGTAACTTTTCCCTGGAGCCTATTCAAAAGACTCTAAGGTTAAGTGTGTTTGGTCTGGAGCAATTTCGGGTGAGTGATCGACCGGGAAGTTCTTCCTGGTGCGCACGAGTGAGGACAAAGTGCGTAGAAAAACTGGTGTTGGTTTGTGAGAGTAGTCTATATTAAAAAAGCTGCCAAATATAAGCGAGGCTAATCGTGAAGACGGAATATTACACTTATCGGCACCGTTTGTCGCACGTAAAAGAGAATAAACTAACCTCAATTCTGTCCAGCGCTATCCATCATACGTCAAGAGTGAATAAAAACTTACCTCAATTCAGTTGGACCCTGTCCGTCATACGTCGAAAGCAAATAATAAACTGACCTTAATTCTGGTCATTCACCGTATCGCCACAGCCCGACTCGAATCCATCTATAACTCCATCCATCCCATGTATGTCATCATGTCTTTTTTTAAAAAAAAATATATAGTACAACACAGACACTCACAACACACGCACACTCATCTTTATGAATACACGTACACAAATCTTATTCCTATAAACACTTCCAAATGACTGAGCCGGCAGATCATAAAATTTATAAAGTCACCATAGACGCCTCACTGTCAAAAGAGACGTCGTCTGCCAGCCGAGTATGCAAGTTCCACCACTAAAAAAAACCTAACCAGCTTGTATGTATTTGTTGGGATCCAGATCATGCACATAAAAAGTAATTAATGTATGACAGCCGGTCAATTCATTGATGGGAAAGTGCATGCACTCGACACTGCCCAAGTGGCACAAGACTCGTTGATCTCGGACTCCCTGATCCACGCAGGCAAAAATTAAGCCTTTGCGTCCAAACATGTCTAGAATAATCAATTCGTAGCATTTTTCTTCCTATTCATGCGTGGACATATAAGAATATAAAATCTGCTTTTGATAGTTGTGTGATAAGCCATAACAGAAAGTAGCGTTAGACGATTTGTTATGAGAGAAAAACATTACTGAATGACTGGTAGATTTGACCGATAAGTTTAAGCGAACAGAGCTAGTAGCTAAACTCCATGTAACACAGGATTGTTCTCTCGCGCGCTAGACTATATCTATATACCATACAACTTCTGTCCGGTATAAAAGCTTCATAAAAATTGCTGATACTTTAGGTATGTTTTTTTTATGAGATCCAGTACACGAGCGTACATTCATCCCTATGAATGCACGCACGCCATCCTACTCCTATAAACACCTCCGAAGAATCAAGTTAAACCGATAAATCTTGAAATTGACAAAATCACCACAGGCATCTCGTTGTCGACGATTTGACTAAATTAAATTAGCTATTTGATTAGTACTTGATCCATATATAGCTTGAACGGTTGAACCAAATTTGAGTGTCAACAAATGTCCTCCTAAACCCTTGTTTATACGAACTTAAAAACATATAGCACTAAATAGCAATAATATCCAACTCATCAGCTACTTAGCATCTAAGATTGATTTATATATCGGTTATTTTTGTTCTAAAGACGATACATGTATTGATTGTTTATTCTGAAGGCTATATGTATATATCGGCCGTTTATCCAAGCCACTCTAGGCTTGCTAGAATTTCTTACAACGAGCACGTTCAAGCTTGCGCGTTGTGTCTTGGTTGAGCCCGAAGGGCACCTTGGTTGGAAATATTTGGACTCCAGCTTGCTGCTATCAACTCTATTTTTACTTGCACCAACTCTTTCCTCCTCTTTTTGCATAGAATTGAGCCAGATACTACGATTCCATAACGTGAGAAAAACAACCTACCTCCTCCCCTAATTCTTCACGTCACATTATTTGGAAATATTTGGACTCCAGCTTTGCTGCTATCAACTATATCTTTACTTGCAGCAACTCCTCCCTCCTCCTTTTGCATAGAGAGCGAGCCAGATACTACGATTCCATAACGTGAGAAAACCCATCTACCTCCTCCCCTAATTCTTCACGTCACATTATTTCAATTGCATCTGTTACTATTAATTGATCAACCACAATGTTGTTACCACATAAACACGACAAAACGCTGCTGTCGCAATAAATTGGCAACACATTCTGCTGCTGGTAGCCACGAAAGAAAAACAAAGAGCCCAACTTTCAGAACAAGATTTTTTTCTTTTTGAAGACACAGAACGAGAAGTTAAGATACTACAGACATGTTTAGATGCCTTCAAAATTCTAAAAATTTACAAGATTCACCATCACATCGAATCTTGTAACATATGTATGGAGTATTAAATATAAATAAAAAAATAACTAATTACACAATTTGACTCTAAATCACGAGATAAATCTTTTAAACCTAGTTAGTTCATGATTGAATATTGTTTGCTAAATACAAACGAAAGTGCTACAATGTCAATAATATTTTGGATCTAAACACACCCTACGTACATTGGCCATGTTTGGATACTCTATCTCAGCTTGAGGTTAGAGTTAGTTTCTAGTCCAAGACTAGCCCTGAACTAGCTCCTGAAGATGTATTTGGATGCAAGGGTTAAAATGACAATAAAAACAGCGGATCAATCGCTAGAGAAGAGGATAAGCTCAATCCGGTGCAGCCTAAGTTGGAGAAAAAAAGAATTGCTGTGGGCCCTACTAACTAACCCAAATAACCACCCCTTTGAAAGGATAGTTTTTATGGGTAGGCTAGTTGCAAAAAAAAAACTAGCTCTAACCTTCCTATTTGGCTACTTTTGGATTAGTTAAGCGTAAACTAGCACAAACTAGCTCTGCCCTGGATACAACCAGGACCACGATCGAAGGCAGCACTTTGCGTTGTGACGATCTACCGGTGACTTTTTAAAAAAACTTTATTAGTCTATTATGTATAAAAAATTAAAGAAATATGTTCAATCGATCACCAAACAGCTCATTATAAAAGGGAAATGTAAGACAATAGAGAAATGCTTCGTTAGTCATCTCACTGGCTTTGCTTAGCCATACTTCTCATCAGTTATCTACACTAGATCATCCCGTTTACGTGCTGTTATTGCACTTGGTTCCCAGTATCACTTCTCTTCCAGCGGCCAAAGCCACACCTGCAGATGTGTTCAGGGACTGGGCCCTTGTCTCCAGCAACCCAAGGATGCTCTGCCGCAGTCTGCAGGGTGATACGTTCCCCAGGATCTGCAAATCAATCACACAAGAAAACAAAGGATGTCCATTAGAGCACATCTGGCACCAAAACTCTGATATATCAAAATCATATGAGGATACGATTGCGTAAAAAGAAAGGGAACCTTTGCAGAGAAGCCTTTGGAGCAAATCAGCAAGCTGGGGGTTCATGTCATCAGGTATTTGCACAGGATCATTGGTTATCTATTCGGTGGCCAGGACTAAAGTGAGTTTCATGCATTCACCTTAGAATCAAAAGGAAATGAAGGAAACATCTTTGCACCTTATCATAAGTTTCCGGCAATGTATCTCCAAGAAATGGATAGTGCCCAGAAATCATACAATATAAAGTTACACCGACTGCCCAAGTATCAGATGTCCTACCATGATATGCTGAACCTGCACTGAGGTAAAGATAAAAACTTCGCCATATTTAGTGAGTCTATATCTGGTAGCCCAACGAACATTTGAGTACTTCTAAATTAATGAAGAATAATCTAGGCTGTTGTAATTCAGTTTATTTGTGATTCTGCAATCATGTCCAGGATATCTTGCTACCCAAAAATCACAGTTCTATAAATTTGGTGATTGACAAATTTAATGTGCAGCATTTTTGTTGATTGAAATATTAAAGGTAGGTAGTTGTACCTTGACAACACTCTGGAGCAGTGAAAACAGGAGTACCGGGAGATCTCCAAAGCATATCATCCTCATCCTACATTGTAACTCCGTCAGTACCACCATACCATTTTTTAAGTAAAACACCAAGACAAAAAATTTCGATAATCCAGAGGAATTCGCCACAAAAGCAAACACATACTTCAAAAAGATCAAGTGGATTTACTTGTGTTTAAGGAATGAAACAATATAAAATAAAAGTGGAACTACTGAGCAACAAAAATACTTCCAAAAGAATGAGGAAGCATCTTGGTTGTCAACTCAAGTTATCTTTAAAATCCTCAAAGAGACACAAGGAGAAGATTATATCTTTAAAAGTGTCACTTTGAGAAACTTGGAACCCACAGAGCCAAGTTTCTTGATCAGAGTAAGAGCAATTAAGTGATACAAATCATAATTTAGACAACTATTTTCAAGGATGAGTTCATTCAACTAAAAAAACATTTTTTCCTGACAAGAACAATAAAATTTCACTGAAACACACAAAGTTGCAGGATCATGGAAACACCTCAAAAACCTGGCTAACACTGAAGTCTCCTATCTTCACATTGCCTGAGCTTGTAACCAAGAGATTGTCTGGTTTGATATCACCATGAATAACATTCTGTGTATGAAAATGACAAGTTTCAGTGTCACATTCAAGCTAGGAAACATGCGGCATAGTGCAAACTGCATAACATAGAAAAACAACCAATCATGAGCACATGGTTAATGGCACATGTAAATAAGTTAAAAAATGGGAGAAAAGAAACATTAGATGGGAGTCTGGGAACTGTGGGATTTACTTTTCTAGGCAAGCATGATCTATCATGCACAGCAGTGATGAATAAACTAAATAAGAATTTTAGCATTGTTGTGAATCATCGTTCGCATTGTGTGCAGGGGATGGCCAGGTGGTGTAACTTCAATTAGGGTATTAAATAATTGACATGAGAGAAAAGAAGAGTTGAGAGTTATCGCGAACGATTTAGAGACTGGAGAGATGATTTCTTGCTTACTTTTATGGAGGATTTGGTCAGATTGGGTCCATCTCTATCTACCGTTATCTTTAACTTCCCAGCCCCTAGTAGAAACTAAAATGGACTCAATTGTTAAGTATATGAAGGCTCATCTAGTATAGGCCTATATGGCCCATGTGGCTGTCTATATATGACTATCTCCACTAATGGAGTTATCATCTTCCCTAATTCCAAAGGTTAGTAACATCGTACCAAAGCATGGTTTAGGGGTCGAATTAGGGCTAATCTGATCCCTAATCACCCCCAAGATCCATTTTTTTTTCCGGTCGCCGCACGCCCATCGCGTGTGCCGCCCATCGCGTTTCCTCTGTTTTCACGGGGTCGGCACATTGCCACCGTCGTCTTCACCTTCGCGCCTTCGCGTCTCGTCTCCACCTTCGCGCCTTCGCGACTCGTCGTCACGGAGCTGTCCGCTCTCGTGGGGACGCATCGCGCGCGGGGTCGTCGTCCGCACAGGCGTCCGTCACGCATCCGTCATCGCATCGCGCGCGGGCTTTTCTTCACGCGTGGGGACGACTTGCGTCCGCCCGCGGGAGTCGTCTTCCCGCGTGCCCTGCGCGTGCCCTGCCCATGGAGATTTGGAGCGCCCGCGGGAGTTGTCTTCCTGCGTGCCCTGTCCTCTTCCGCCCGTGGCTCTTCATCCCTGCACGCTGCACGTGGTCATCTTCTCTACCCGTGGAGATTTGGAGTTTCTTCCTCTGTTTCTGCAGAGACCATCTCAGGCTATTTCCAGTCACGGTGGTAACAGTTTTCTGTTACCAGACCAGATATCGCTCATGCAGTTCATATTTTGAGCTAGTTTGTGAGTGCTCCTACTTTTGTTCATTTTGGACATTTACTGCGTGTACTACGGTATTTAAGGGGGACAGCATCTCGATGTTTATTCTATGCTCGTAATAGTCCGCTTCAGCTCTATGCTTACTTGGACTCCACTTGGGCGAGTGACCCAACGGATCGTTGTTCCATCACCGGTTATTGTATTCTTCTTGGTTCCTCACCTATTGCATGGAAGTCCAAGAAGCAGACTGCTGTATCTCGCTCTAGTGCAGAGGCAGAACTTCGAGCCCTTGCCACTACTACTGCAGAGATTGTCTGGCTTCGATGGTTGTTGGCTGATTTTGGGGTTTCTTGTGATGCTGCCACACCTCTTCTTTGTGACAGTACTGCAGCTATACAAATTGCCAATGATCCTGTGAAGCATGAACTAACTAAACATATTGGTGTTGATGCCTTCTTTACTCGGTCTCATTGTCATCAGAAGACCATTGCTCTTCGATATGTGCCTTCTGAGCTGCAGCTGGCTGATTTCTTCACTAAAGCACAAACTCAAGAGCAGCATCGGCTTCACTTGATCAAACTCAATGCTTCAGATCCTCCAATTCCACCTTGAGTTTGAAGGGGGGTGTTAAGTATATGAAGGCCCATCTAGTATAGGCCTATATGGCCCATGTGGCTGTCTATATATGACTATCTCCACTAATGGAGTTATCATCTTCCCTAATTCCAAAGGTTAGTAACATCAATATAACAATACTTAACCTTCCTAATCATCTCGCTGAGTCCTAAGCAAAACCAACCTCAACTGTTGGTGCCATATACCACAGACATGGCATTCCCTCAACTATAATGCCTAAACTAATCTGTGGAATTAACCACATTGTTCACCATGTTGCTCCAGCCAGCACCCTCTGTAGCAGCTGCTGCTTGCGTCACATACTGCTGCCAGTGTGCAAGCACACAAGAAGCAAATAAATAATCTGCTTGACAGATAGACTGATATTAATGCTTACAGCTTTATA
The DNA here is from genome assembly GCF_000003195.3 of Sorghum bicolor. Taxonomy (NCBI): domain Eukaryota; kingdom Viridiplantae; phylum Streptophyta; class Magnoliopsida; order Poales; family Poaceae; genus Sorghum; species Sorghum bicolor. The sequence continues at coordinate 9,174,605 of NC_012870.2, read as the reverse complement.
CAACAACATAAAACCAAGTTTGATGCATACCACCATCTTAAATGTCAACCGTACTTGGACTAGTCCTTGAATGAGGACAGCATCATATTTTTAGATATATCCAATGATTACCTAAAAACCAAACGAATAGCAGGCAATTGGCAGTGCTCAAACTTATGGAAACTGACATCACAAGTTCAAGCTTACATATCCAGGACTTAAGTGTATTTATTTATGTCCAGTAGGCAGTGGCTTGCAGAAATCCATTGATCTTCCACAAATCATGAAATGACCATGCATTACAATACAAAACCAAGCCAGCATTTTCCAATGCAATGAAATACTGATTATAAAGCTAAAACAAGATCGGCAAAAAACAGTTCAGCCGCAACCACGGCCTTTACAAATACAAAAGGAAAAAGGAGGGGGGTTGTAGAAGAGGAAATACAAATGATTTTTCCAAAAAAAATGACACCCTGGAAAATTGTTTTCAACATGATGTACCTCAACTTATCTACCGTTGGTTTTCTAAATTGTAAAGTATGACATGGCACAGTATTCACCCAACATACAAGGTAACAGAAACAAATAAAAGACTTAAATCTTACATGAGAATGAAGATACTGAAGACCTGATATTATGTCTCGCACATAATTTCTTGCAGTAGCTTCCTCTAAACCATTATCACAAACAATTTTTCCTTCAACATACTCAAGAACTGGCAATCCAAATGGAAAATTGTAAATGACAACTGTGTAAAATAGATAAAATTCAAAGAGTAAAATTCATAAAACACCAACTATTTGTGCCAAAGTGTCAAGGAACTACAACTTCTGGGACTAGTTTCACAAAACTGAAACTACTTGAGGCATCAGTTTCACAGGCCAACAATATTTTCCACAGGGCTCACATGTTAGCCGTGCAAGCTGTGTGGACCCACATGTTGATTTTTGCGTCTGAGAAGAAATAATTGTAGTTCCGCGAAACTAATCCAAGAAATTGTAGTTCCCACACAAATAGCCAGGGGCGGAGCCAGCCCTGTTCAATGCTGTCACATGGACAGCAATGAATTTTTGTGATTTCCATTGTAATTTGAGGTTTACATATGAAGGTGACTCATAGTATAGTCGAGATGACATTGATGTATTTTTAGGCTAGATCCGCCCCTAAATAGCTGTAGTTTTGTGAAATTAACTCAATTTAAAATGCCATGTTTAGCAATAAAATAAAATAAAAAACATAATAATGAAAGCGTAATTACATACCCATGTAGAATTTATCTACGTTTGGGTCATCAATAACTTCAACAAGATTTACAATATTGGGATGATTTAGCATTTTCATTATGGATACCTGTTTCCAATGTCCAATACAGAAAAAAGGGAGCAAGCAATTAGAAAGCGTACAAAACAAACAATGCAGTCAATTATTAAAATAATATAAAGAGCATGGTACACTGCAGTGTGCTAACATAGGGCCAGTGACCACGCTTCTACATTTTGACAGGAAATTTCGACTGATTTCTAGCAATGGCTCAACCTCTTCAATTTCCATATTGGTCGTGGCTATCTATTTAACCTCTTGCAGTATCTCAAGACTAATAATGGTTTCGTGACTTAGAAACAGAAACGAAGCTACCATCCAGCATATTCATGGTAGTTAGCGTGCTAGGAATTCGTCTGGCAAAAATCATATAGGCAGAACTAACAATGTTAGCGGGCGTATAATTTTCAAATAGACAAAAGATACATGAATTTTGTTCCACGCTCCAATGAATCAATTTCTCCTCAACGGTTAAATGGGTTTCTATTGCACAATTAGTGCAGACGCTAATCAATAGCTGGGACTGGGACAAAAAGATTCATGGTTAATCAGAAGGAAACCAATACTGCAAATATATGTTGTTCGTAACCATTAAATAAACAAATGCATTCCTGATATGTGAGCAGGGTTGTTTCAGTTATGCTAAATGCCAAGGAGCAGGGTACCACCTAATTTGTTTTTCTTCAATCATAAAACAGTGGGTGCCCCACAACGAGATATCACACTGCAAAAGAAACTCTATTCCAATTGATCTATCTAAATAATTGGACACTAATTCTTTTATCATATTCAAATATTGGAAATGATGTTATCAATTAGCATTTCAAATGGTTAGCATGTGTATTGAGTTTGTGGCAGACCCTAGACAGAAAACATTTAAAACATGCAGAACAACTTTGGAAGAGAACTAAATTACACATGCATGACAAAAAAGGGAAAGAAGGTATTACATGGACAAAGAACCTGACAAAGTTACTCACCTCCCGAAGAACATCTGTCATGGCAGTTTCTGACCGTACAACATGCACTTTCAGCATGTAAGGCTTATTCAAGACCTGAAAGAGAAGGGCAACATCTAAAATTCCATCAATTAGACATCAGCACATGCACCGAGGACATGTACAACTGTTAAAAATAACAGTGCCAAGCAAAGAAAACGAGACGATAGACTTGAGAGATGGTTACAAATTCAGTCTTGAAGCAAGCAAATTAGCTAGCAGCCAAAAACATGCATAGGGTACACATATTAGAGAGAAACAAGTATAACTAGTAACTATCATTATTTAACAAGAATACACAGCATTGAAAGCCTGTTTATCATGGAAGGGATCATTAAAAGAAATATATGTCATCGACACGAGAGAGTAGCAGAAAGCAATACCTTCACTGCATATAGCTTCCCATCTTTCACGTTTCTGTATAGAACCTTTGGAAGCAGCAAAATAAAAGGAATTTAGACATCTATCTGGAGAGACGAAATAAGTATTAGCACATCCAATGTATCTTACCACTTTACCATAGCTCCCAGAACCAATCTTTCCCAAATGAACATATTGATTGACCATCTTATTACAATTTTCATCCTAAACATGGCAAAAGAGAAAAGGTTATTGCAGTGTCCTATGTGAAAGTTAAATGCTCTCATATAACTTGCTACCCTTCATTTGACATCCAAAAGCCAATATTAGAAACTGGCAATAAACCTGGTCAGGCTCTTGGATCCTAGCCAGAACAGTGAAACCCGTACTAAATTGAGTACTGGAATTACTTTCAAATGTCTCATGTTTATCTTTAAGAGACCATATGTAAATTGTAATAAGATTTTGCTGGGCAAATAAAATAGGCTATTCCTATCATGCCATTGGAAGGATGGATTAAAATTATTTGTTGTTTTAAAAAAGACTGATTAATTGTTTATCATCAAAAAATGGAAAGAAGATGCATCAGTCATAAACTCATAACCCATAATTGGTGTTTAGCTTGCTTCCCTGGCATGACAGGTCCATGTTCAGAATCCCAAACCTTGGTCTGAAGGGTATATTAAAAAAGATATCATTCCAGAAGGAAAGAAATTGATACATGCGTCAAAGTTTGATTCATGCATGGCTTAGGAACGGCAAAATGTGCACTTCTCGGTTTTGGAGCAAAAATGCATGTCCAGTCTATTTTTTTATAAGTACTGACAAGCATGACTAATAAGGATTACAAAAGGCAACTCATTCTTTCTGGAAGGGTACTGTGTGATCCTCAACAGAATGAACTTTCCAATAAGTTGCTCCTTTGATGAAAAGATAACCTTAAGCAAGGCCAAATGGTAAGAACATAAAAATTATTGGGTGGTGTTGGTTGCCTGAGATGAATGGAAACCAACTTCTTCCGAGCATTCAGGAAACTCAAGCGCGCGGCTCCTTATGGTGTAGGCTAGCTTACAAGAAAATGGTGGGCAAGGCTAGGTAAAGCCTGAATAGATAGATCTTCAAATATGGAAAGATAGTTGAACAAAAAAATAATATTAAGAGAATGGTACCTCAGAGCGAAATACTTTATTAGCCTCTTTAACTGGGACCTCTCTACATGCAAAGCCATTTTGGGCTCTTGATTGTATGATATCTTCAGAACTCTTCATTGGAGGTCCAGTGTCACTTTCATCAAGGTAGTCATTATCATCTCTATCGTAGAAGCTTTTATCAGGGTCGTCTCCATTGAGGAAGCTTGTATCAAGATTATTCCCATTGTAAAAGCTTAGATCAGGATCATCTCCAGTATAGAAGCTTCCGTCAGGATCTTCAGCTGATTGATCTTCCAGCAAATCTTGAGATAACATGACATCAGCATCTGGAGGCTGTCGTGCAGGTACACTGGGCTTCCTTAAAAAGCTAAAGCAGCCACAGCAGCCTATGTTGGTTAGATCTGCCATTCAGAACGTCTAGGCACCAGAAACCCTAGAACAAGAAAAAAGTAACAACGTTACCAAAAAGAAAAGAAACCATCATCAGGATAAGAAAGTCATGGGCTTGTCTGCTGCATTCCTTTACGGTTACTGCATCACCACCAGACTGTAACAGATTCTAGAAAAGAATAGACCACCGCAGAAAACTCAAAACTACATCGACAAACCATAGTTAGGTTTAAACTCGATCCTGTCAAACTACACAGGTCGGTCGAAGATTCTATCACCCACACAGATCAACACAGCCCAAACACAGTAAGCATCACTACACATCGATATGTACATTCTCTCTCGCTCAAAATCTCCATAAGCAATAGTAATATCAGCTACAGCAAACCGACAAGCACCTCGGCAAACACCGTCTCGATTCCAACTTCCAAGAGTCCCACGCGATCCTGTTGCAGCAAAATTGTCGAAATTGCGAACAGGGCTACATCAGCCCCCTCTGTCGCGACCAACGCCCGCCCTATTACTACCCAATCCCGCACCCACTGAGCTCGAGGGAGCGGTAAATACGGGAAGGAACGGAGGCAAATCGGACGAACCTCGGCGTTACCGGAAGTCCGGAACCGGAATGCGGAGGCGGGCCGGCAGGGAAGGAGACTCGCGTCGCGTCTGCTCTGCCTCTGCTGCGGTCGGTTCTCTCCAAATGAGTTTTTTTTATTACATGGTAGTAGTACTGTATGTATGCAGTAGTACTATCATCAAATCATCAAACGACTTTAATCCGTCATTACGGCAAAAGCAAATGCCTCACTGACAACCAGGGCGCATCCTCTCCAACGGCTGAGATCATCACGTCCCAGCATCAAACGGTCATGACCCCTCCCACCACCTCACCCCACCTCGAGGCTCATCAGATCCCCTGCGCCGAGATCTAAAACACCTCCCTCTCCCGTCGTCCATTGCATTCTCCTCTCTCTCTCTCTCTCTCTCTCTCTCTCTCTCTCTCGCGCGAGTCCCGACTCGCCCCTCCAGATCCACCCCCTCCTCCTCTTCTCCTCCAGATCCACCCCCTCCTCCTCTCCGTTCCTCTCCGCAGCTACAGCTAGGAGGGAGCTCGGCCTAGCCGCCGACGTGGCCGGGCACGCCGGGCCGGGAGGATGCTGACCAAGTTCGAGACGAAGAGCAACCGGGTGAAGGGCCTGAGTTTCCACCCGCGTCGGCCATGGATCCTGGCGAGTCTCCACAGCGGGGTGATCCAGATGTGGGACTACCGCATGGGCACCCTCCTCGACCGCTTCGACGAGCACGACGGGCCGGTTCGCGGCGTCCACTTCCACGCCACCCAGCCCCTCTTCGTCTCCGGAGGTAATTTGCTAGATCCTTCCTCGTCTCGCCCGTCTAGTGCGCGCTTCGCATGTTTAGCTCAATTTCTCTCTCGCGGATTGGTGGTGTTCCCGCGAGTTACGTGGTGGATGTTTGATGGTTCTGCGATTCGTTGATTGTGTAATCGTGGGCGCTTGGACTAGACTGGTTTACAAGTTCGTTGATGAGATCGCCTTTGGTGGGAGGTGCGGTGGTTAAGGATATATATATAATAGTTTGGTACGATGGGCTGGTCGAACTCGGATCTGGTGCTTGCTTCATCTGTGCATACAATGATCTGTATGGTATGGTAAATAATTCCTTAGTGTTTGATTTTTCCTTTGCCTGTAGTCAGTGGATTCTATATGATCTTTGAAACATGAGACAGAATACCTTGGTCACAAATCACAAAGGCATTCTCATTAGCGTGCACCAAGACAAAAACCAATGCTGTAATCGTGCTATCAATAATTGAATTCAGGCTAATGAAACTAAGACATCCTTCGACACATTACTATTGTTACTTGTAAAACTTATTAGTCTTCTAATATTCTGGTTACTGTGATACGATGCAGGTGATGATTATAAGATTAAGGTCTGGAATTACAAGACGCACCGCTGCCTCTTCACACTTCATGGGCACCTTGACTACATTCGCACTGTGCAATTCCATCATGAGTACCCATGGATTGTAAGTGCTAGTGACGATCAGACAATCCGTATCTGGAACTGGCAATCACGCACCTGTGTGGCTGTGCTGACTGGACATAACCACTACGTCATGTGTGCATCTTTCCATCCCAAAGAAGACCTGGTTGTATCTGCATCACTTGATCAGACTGTGCGTGTCTGGGATATTGGAGCTCTGAGGAAGAAGACAGTGTCACCTGCTGATGACATCCTCCGTCTCACCCAGATGAACACAGATCTTTTTGGAGGTGTTGATGCTGTAGTGAAATATGTCCTCGAAGGCCATGACCGTGGGGTCAACTGGGCCTCGTTTCATCCCACTTTGCCACTCATTGTTTCTGGGGCAGATGACCGGCAGGTGAAGCTATGGAGAATGAATGGTAATAGTCTTATTGCTCACTTTGCAATTTGCATGTCTTGTTTGTAGTTTTTGTGTACAAATGATAACTATTCAAGTATATATGATTTGATGTTTCCGCATGATAGAATTACCTAATAATATGCTTTTAATCATGGATATTTTTTCCTTTCTTTCTGTAATCTTTCGTTCACAGAACTTCATACCATTGGTAACTTGTTACTTTTGATTTATATTTAATATGTACATGTAAAATTGCTCTTGGAGGTTAAGTTTAGCACACAATTTAGCTGCTCAATTAGTACCTAGCATATGTGAAAAAGCGTATACATTCTACAAGGAAATGTTTGAAATGCAATAATTTATATTTATTTTTTGTGGACAGATACCAAGGCTTGGGAAGTTGATACTTTAAGGGGCCACATGAATAATGTGTCTTGTGTGATGTTCCATGCGAAGCAAGACATCATTGTGTCCAACTCAGAAGACAAAAGCATTCGCATTTGGGATGCCACAAAGAGAACTGGTATTCAGACATTTAGACGGGAGCATGACCGTTTCTGGATTCTTGCTGCTCACCCTGAAATGAACCTTCTTGCTGCTGGTCATGACAGTGGCATGATTGTGTTCAAATTAGAGAGGGAACGCCCGGCCTTCTGTGTTAGTGGTGACACTGTTTTCTATGTGAAGGATCGGTTTCTCCGGTTCTTTGAATACACTAGCCAGAAGGAAGTTCAAGTGGCTCCAATAAGAAGACCTGGATCAGTCAGCTTGAACCAGTCACCCAGGACGCTGTCCTACAGCCCAACTGAGAATGCTGTCTTGATTTGCTCTGATGCTGACGGGGGTTCATATGAACTCTACATTGTTCCCAAGGATTCTGCTGGCAGATCTGATTACTTGCAAGAGGCAAAGAAAGGAGCTGGTGGTTCTGCTGTTTTTGTAGCACGCAACAGGTTTGCAGTCCTTGAGAAGAGTAGCAATCAAGTTTTGGTGAAGAATCTTAAGAATGAAATTGTGAAGAAAAGCCCCCTTCCCATTGCGACTGATGCAATATATTATGCTGGGACCGGTAACCTGCTGTGCAAATCTGAAGACAGGGTGACCATCTTTGATCTTCAGCAAAGGTTAGTTCTTGGTGAGCTCCAGACTCCTGCTGTCAAATATGTTGTTTGGTCCAGTGACATGGAATCCGTTGCACTGCTGAGCAAGCATGCAGTGGTTATAGCTAGCAAGAAGCTTGTCCACAGGTGCACACTGCATGAAACCATCCGTGTGAAAAGTGGTGCCTGGGATGAGAATGGTGTGTTCATTTACACTACACTGAACCATATGAAGTACTGTCTTCCCAATGGAGACAGTGGGATCATAAAAACCCTTGATGTTCCTATTTACATAACGAGGGTTGTTGGGAACAACATTTTCTGCTTAGATCGTGATGGAAAGAACAAGCTGATTGCAGTTGATGCATCGGAGTACATTTTCAAGCTCGCCCTTCTCAGGAAACGCTATGATCATGTTATGAGTATGATTAAGAACTCCCAGCTGTGTGGGCAGGCTGTGATTTCTTATTTGCAACAGAAAGGTTTCCCAGAAGTTGCTCTACACTTTGTGAAGGATGAGAAGACCAGATTTAACCTGGCTCTCGAGAGTGGTAACATTCAAATTGCAGTTGCTTCTGCAAAGGAGATCGATGACAAGGATCACTGGTACAAGTTGGGAATTGAGGCCCTGAGGCAGGGAAATGTTGGTATAGTGGAATATGCTTATCAACGAACAAAGAATTTTGAGAGGCTTGCTTTTCTGTATCTTATTACTGGTTACTTGGACAAGGTCGGCTTCATGTGCAAAATTGCTGGACAGAACAACAATTTGATGGGACAGTTCCACAATGCATTGTATCTTGGGGATGCCAAGAAGCGTGTTGAGATCTTGGAGAATGCTGGGCAGATACCTCTTGCTTATGTTACCGCTGTCACTCATGGGCTCACAGAAATTGCTGAGAGGCTTGCTGCTGAATTAGGCGAGAATGTTCCATCTCTGCCTGAAGGAAAATCCCACTCACTACTGATCCCTCCTGCACCTCTCACAGCGTGTGGTGATTGGCCATTACTGAGGGTAATGCGCGGTATTTTCGAAGGTGGACTGGATGCTACTGGAAGGGCAGATCTTGAGGAAGACGATGAAGCTGCTGGTGCTGATTGGGGTGATGAAGACTTGGATATTGTTGATGCAAGTGAAGTGGTGGCCAATGGTGATGGTTTTGATGTAGAAGAGGGTGAGCCAAATGAGGAGGATGGTGAGGAAGGTGGCTGGGATCTGGAAGATCTGGAACTTCCACCTGAAACTGAGACTCCAAAATCTGTTGGCAATGCTCGCTCCGCTGTATTTGTTGCTCCTACACCAGGTATTCCTGTCAGCCAAATTTGGACCCAGAGATCTTCTCTGGCTGGGGAGCAAGCGGCTGCAGGGAACTTTGACACAGCAATGAGGTTGCTTAGCCGCCAGTTGGGTATCAAGAACTTTGTTCCACTGAAGCCCTTGTTTCTTGACCTGCACATGGGCAGTCATACATATCTGCGTGCGCTTGCCGCCGCTCCTGTTATATCAGTTGCAGTAGAGAAAGGTTGGAATGAGTCTGCAAGTCCTAACGTGAGGGGCCCTCCTGCACTTGTTTTCAGCTTCTCACAAATGGAGGATAGACTCAAGGCTGCCTACAAAGCCACAACTGAGGGAAAGTTCCCTGAAGCACTGAGACAGTTCCTTAGCATCTTGCATACCATTCCAGTTATTGTGGTGGATTCACGGAGAGAAGTTGATGAGGTAAAGGAATTAATTGAGATAGTGAGGGAGTATGTTCTTGGTCTGAGGATGGAACTCAAGAGAAAGGAATTGAGGGATGATGTGACCCGTCAACAGGAGTTGGCTGCTTACTTCACAAACTGCAAGCTTCAGAGAGTTCATATGAGGCTTGTGCTTGCAAGCGCTATGGCTCTTTGCTTCAAGCAGAAAAACTATGCAACTGCAGGACACTTTGCAAGGATGCTTCTTGAGAACAGCCCTCAGGAGGCCCAAGCAAAGAAGGCTAGACAGGTTCTGCAAGCTTGCCAGGACAAGAACGATTCTCACCAACTGAACTATGATTTCAGAAATCCATTCGTTGTTTGTGGCGCCACATATGTTCCTATCTATCGTGGCCAAAAGGATGTTTCCTGCCCTTACTGTGGATCCCGATTTGTTCCTTCCATCGAAGGGCAGCTTTGTACCATATGTGAGCTTGCTGCGGTTGGGGCAGATGCTTCAGGCCTCCTCTGCTCCCCTACACAGTCGAGATAAGCAATGGTAGTTAGAGGTCCCCTATATTCTTTCTAGTGTCAAGTTCCAAGACTTTATCATATATTTTACCAGGGAGTTTACTGATTGTAAGGAATAAGTATTATACATGTTTTTGTCGAGTTTTTTTCTTTTTTGTGTTCTGTTACCATAATTTTTGTTTGCTCAGAGCCTGCTGTCATCAGTCATCACCTGCGGTATGGTTTAGACTTTTGATCGACTTTGGAAGCTATGCTGGAAATTGATGTATGAGATGTTTCTTTCACTCTTTAAAATTCTTTTTTGGATGTCGCTGCGTTGCTTTAGTATATAGTCTGTGGAGGTAATCTTTGCTCCGTAGGCGGGCTAATGTGCTTTATGTTAAAATACCTCAAGCCTGAAAGAGTTTACCAGTTAAGAGTGCCAATCTCTCATCTCTTAGCCTCACGTATGCTTCGCATTATCAGATGGATTTGTTTGGTGGCCTCTTTTAAACCTCTAATCCATCAGATTATCAGATACAACCGGCATCAGGTTAACATCGTGGGATATTGCCTTCCATTGGCATCAGGTAAACATCGTGGCGATATTTCCTTCCATTTCTTCACTCGACGACGTTCGCTGCTTTATGGAAAAAAAACTAAAAACTGAATTAGGCTCTGTTTGGTTTGCATCGTAAACTTTTTAATCTCTGTCACATCAAATATTTAGATATATATTTGGAGCACTAGATATAAATTATTTGTGAAACTAAAAGCACAGCTCTAGAGTAATTTGTGAGACGAATCTTTTGAGTCTAATTAGTCCATGATTAGATACTAATTGCTAAATAAAACAAAAGAGTTACAGTATCTGTTAAACTTTAACACTTCTAACCAAACACCTCTTAGTTTGTTTTCCACATGATGGTGAATTCCAAATATGGGTACGGCAGCAACACCTAACATTCCAAAGAATGGGCAAGTTCGGACGTTTCTCCACAATATATCTTCACAAGAATTACAATCAACTTTATCTTAATCCTTGAGCAAATCCAGCTTAAGTTTGTGACGAGAACTATTTCAACATGTAAAGCATAGTTTCAAGTTACTTTTTAACCTTTAATCCAACAATGATTTGATACTTTGATTGCATAACTCATCTAGTCCCTCGTATCAATTCAAATACTTGTTTCTTCACCTTTGGCTATGTACATCGATTGCCAAATCATAGCTTATTCTTCACTTTCCCTTAGTTTCTCAAAGTCGTTTTCTTGATGTCTTTGCTTGTACCAACAATAAGCCTTCATTTGAAATCCAACTTGGAGTTCGGTAAAACAACTCCTTATCTTAATATTTTAGTAAAAAGAGAAAAAAAAGCTTCCTCTAGCAGTTTCATAAATCGAGAAAAATAGAAAGTTGTCAAATATCTTCTTCAACTCATAAATTTTCAAAATCGAGAAAACTCCCTATCTCTTCTCTTTGGACCTGTTTTCACGTCATTTCTCGTACATTCCTCTGGTCCGACCGTCGCTGGTATGTACCGGCCTCCATTGCCGCCGCCCTATAGGTCAACGCTATCGCTTCGTGCTTGCCTCCGTAGGTGTTATTGATCTTTGGTTCGAAAGCACAGCATGCTACCTTTACATGTGCATAGCGTGCTATCTTTATATATGCTCATCGCTTGCATTGGCCGGAAGACATGGATGCTAGGCACGCTTTGCGGCCGTACAAAGCTAGTGCTCGCGTCGGTGCCGATAAAAGATGCAATTTTCTTTTCAATTTTTTTATGAACAACATAATAAACCAAAAATCATTAAATATAGGCCCTATTATAACTTTTAGAAAGTTATTATAGGAGATTGTTGGAGAAGAACAACAATTAAAGTTACTATTTCTTTTATTAACTTGCTAAATTGATTACTTTAGCAAGTAAATTATACCAAAATCCTCTTATTTTGATCAATACAAAATCCATTATCATTTTTTATTTAGTTGCCAAGCCATATATGTGAAACCAACTCAAATGTTCAACTAATTATGTACTTCCTCCATCCCAATTTATAAGTCATTTTAAGAATTTTGGAGAGTCAAAGCATCTCAAATTTGACCAAAATTATAGAAAAAAATAGAAATATTTTTGACATCAAATACATATTACTATAAAAATATAAGTAATGAAGAACCTAATGATACTCAGTTAGTATCATAAATATTATTATGTTATCATATAATTTTGGTTAAACTTAAGATATTTTGACTCTCCAAGATTCTTGGGCCTTGTTTAGTTACAAATTTTTTGGCAAAATGAGCACTGTAGCAATTTCGTTTGTATTTGACAAATATTGTTCAATCATGGACTAACTAGGCTCAAAAGATTCGTCTCGTCAATTCCGACTAAACTGTGCAATTAGTTTTTATTTTTATCTATATTTAATACTCCATGCATACGTCTAAAGATTCGATGTGACGGAGAATCTGAAAAATTTTACAAAATTTTTGGGGAACTAAACAAGGCCCTTATAATTTGTGATGGAGGGAGTATATTTTCTTTTTGAGTGCCTTTATTAAGAAACGTAGGCTTTAATTTATATAGGAAAAAAGATAAATGGGGCCATTTTGAGAAATGGGGGTGTTAAATAGACTGTTTAATAATGAGGGAAAACTTGGACTTACAAGAAAATTATGGAACGCGTGCAAAAATTAAGATCTCGATTTTTTTTGTTTTTTTGCGATTTAAGATCTCGAAATTAACAACCGTTTTTCTGACAGACTGCGCTCTCACGAGTCACGCCACTTCGTACTGAAGTCTTTAGCGCGGGCACGGAGCGCCGGAGCGGAGAGGAGAGAGGACCGCAATGTCGTCGAGCGGGAGACTCGATCCAGCAGTCCCCGTCACCGCCATCGCAACCGCAGAGTCCAGGAGCGTGATAGGGGTGGAGACCCCAGGCCTGCAGAGAGTTCTCTCCTGGCGCAGTTCCGGCTCAATCTTCTCCGATGGCACTGATCCCAAGAGAGGCGTTTTGCATCGGATGGAGCTCCGGACCAAGGAAGCCACTCATGACTTCACCGCGATCAGAGACCACCTCACCGCATGCGTTGAGATGTTGGAGGAGGCCAAGGAAGAAATCGGCTTGTTCTATCAGATGCCGCCGCCGGAGATTGTCAGACACCGAGGTGTGCGGTGTGCCCTGGCCTGGCCTCTCTCTCTCACACATGCACCGTCTTCGTCAATTTTGTATTTTGATCTTTCGGTTAATTGTAATTGAATTGAATCCCCATAATGTTTTGCCAATCCAGATCTTTTTGAGAGAATATGGGGTTGGGAACGTTTTTTTCCTGTCTACAACCTGAGGTACCTTGAGGAATACTACCGGCGAAATGCCAGAGCGAGCCTCGCTCGACCGCAACCTATGCTATCCCTTGTTTCTCTAGTCTACCTGGTAACTCCATTTTCATCCTTACTAGCTTAATTTTTCAGGTTTCCATGTGTATTGCCTGATTGCTTCGCCAAGAATTATCAGCAATTTTAAACTGTTCCGTTGTTTGCATGCTTTCCAAGGGTCGCGAGAAACAGGTTGCCAGTTCTAGGCTGTCTGATGCCACCAGTGGGCAACAGCATGCCGATTCTGCTGATGTCAATGACAACTTGGCTACTATTCTCGTCCATTTGGTAACTCCACCGCCTGCCAATTAAGTACTAATATGCAGCCTTTGAGGCTAGGCTAGGTTTGCATTCGTTGGTTCTTACACTGAATTGATCTATCTTTTGCTTACTTTCTAAGTGCTGCGAAAAGGAGACCGAACTGGTATCTGAATGGAGGAAGCAGGGGTTAGATGGTGCCTCTCCTGAGATCAGGCTGAGCACCGCGATCCAGAAGCAAGTCATAAATCTTGTGCTGCCACAAAAGAAGCGTATCATACCTCCTGTTATTGTAAGTGTAGAAACAGCTTCGCATCAAGTTTAGATTCAATGCACTTTATTTATCTGTTTACTCCACTTGCAGCTAGATTGCATCAATTGTATCATGAAGGAAGCTGAGTTGAGCCTTGTGTCGATGAGGAAGGGGATAAGGAAGGGGTCGCTTGCTGATGACTGTGATGGAAACTTGAGCCAAAACATTCGTTATGAGGTGTTTTGTCTCATTAAAAAGTATTGGCGTGCACATCCGTCCTCTGCTTCTGTTGCTACCTGTGCTGTCCTGTTGGTAAGTGTTGGTGCCAGACCAGAAATGGTAGGTTTCATTTGTTGTATATGAGTATTTACTGTTTGATGGGTAACTTGCCTGAAAAAAGATGCAAACAATAATTTGAAGGGAACCACAAAGGAAGCTGAACAGATGTGTGAGAAGAGGAGGCAGGATAGTCTCTTATTTGGAGAGCATACCTTGACTACAAGCATCCGCTCGTTGGCCTTAGCTATGTTGTCTGATGATATGGATGCATATGTGCTTAATACAGCTACAACTGATGGCTTTTGCTATTGGGACTATGTTGATCCAGCTGCAATAGACATGCCTGCCTGGTACGATGTCTATATACTGATTGATATATTTCATTATATCTGAGAGGAATAATTTATAATGTTGCGAGGAGTGAGAAGCATATCAGTATTATATCCTCTATGTACTCTCTCTAGGTGTGAAAGTGCTAAAGTGCACGTCGATGGCTCTGATGAGTTAAGCAAGGGAAAACATTCAACAAAAAACAAGGTACAGCAATAAACCAGCGCACAACAGTTTGTTCTTATTCTTATATTCTGAATCTTTTTTTGCTGACCTGAACTGTTTGCTAGCTGGAAGAGGATGTGACTGTTTACAACATAACTAGAGGCTCTCATGCGTTAAGTAGGGAAATGCATTCAACCAAAAACAAGGTATAGCAATGACTTCACAAATTAACAGTTTTTGCTTACCTTCTGATTTTTTTTTCTGACTTGAGCTTTTTGCTAGCAGGAAGAGGATGTGATAGTTTGCGACATACGTGGAGGGAGGGTTGTATTGACTTAAAAGGCTAGTAGAAATTATAAGGCTATAGTGAAAGTCAGAAAGGCTTTCATGCATGCATAGAAACTTGGGGGAAGGGTGGTGGTTGGTTAAAATTAGTGAGCACACGGAGATGCCAATAAATTGAATATGGACACTAACAGGCGCCAATAGATCCAACAGAAATTTCAACATTAAGCTAAGATCTGCACATCTTCGCATTTTTTTTCGTTCATGACGCAATTACTTTGTTATTTCTCTCTTAGATTTTTTTAGATTCATCGACTGCTTTCCCCTTTCTGTCGTTAATAATAGCAACGGGCCGACATGGCATACAAACATGCGCTTTTCCCCCTTTCTCCCGTTCTTCTCCGCAAGCCGTGGCCACGCTCGCGTCCGCACCGCCGGCCCGTGGTCCTGTTCGTGCCACCGCCGCCCAGCCATACCCGCCCGTCTGCGCCTTGGCCAACTCCACCGCGCCCCCGGCCCCTTGGCGCTTCGCCGCCCCCTTAGCCCGGTGGCAGCTCCGTCTTCGGTCCGCCGGGCCCCCGGCCGTGTCTCCGCTCGCCCCAGGCCGGCCATCTCCCTTCTCGCCGCAACGGCAAGGGAGAAGGCGGCGTCCTTTGCCTCCTCTCACTCCTGTAGCGCGAGTCAATAAGAACTTGTGCCGCCGGTGAGGGGTGGCAGTCCCGCGGAGGACGCGGGGCGCCCCGCCATGCGCGCCCCGCGCGCTGCCGGCGGCTTCAACTCGCCGTGGACGATCACCATCCGCGCGGCGGCAGACCAAGGCCGGCCCCTCCGCGCCATCGCTCTGTACCTCGCGTCCCTGCGCTCGTCCTGCCGCCCCTGCCCCTTCGCCCTCGCCGCCGTCCTCAAGTCAGTGCCCCGCCTCCCCGAGCACGACGCTCTCCCCGCGGCGGCCTCCCTCCACGGGCACCTCCTCCGCCTCGGCCTCCTCTCCCATCCCTACCCGCACGCCGCGCTCTCTCACCTCTACTCCCGCCTCCTGCCCCCGCACCACGACCACGCCCGCGGCCTGCTCGATGACGCGCCCGCGGCGCTGCACAGCCACTCCCGCCTCGTCTCGTCCAACTCGCTCCTCGCTTCCCTCCTACGCGCGGGCGATATCACCGCCGCGCGCGCCATGTTCGAGGCAATGCCCGAGCGGGACGTTGTGTCGTGGAACTCCATGGTCGCCGGACTCGCCAAGGCCGGCCACCTCGACGAGGCCATCGAACTGTTCGACCAAATGCCCGAGACGAACGCCGCGTCCTGGAACGCCCTCGTGTCCGGGTTCATGGCACAAGGCCACTTAGCCCAAGCGCAGGAGCTGTTTGAGCGGATGCCCATCAGGAACAATGTTTCCTGGATCACGATGATCTCAGGGTATGCCAAGGCAGGTGACGTCCAAGCTGCTGCTAACCTGTTTGATAGGATGGATAGTAAGGACCTTTATGCATGGAATGCGATGATCTCATGCTATGCACAGAATGGCTGCGCAAGAGAGGCACTTGGCATCTTTAACAGGATGTTGAAGCCCCATATTTGGGTGGCACCCAATGAGAAGACTTTCTCCTCTGTCATCTCGGCATGTTCACAGCTGGGGGACTTGAGGTTCGGCTTGTGGGTTGAGAGTTTCATGGGGTATGTGGGGGTTCATCTGGATGATCACCTGCGTACAGCTCTGATTGATTTGTACACCAAGAGTGGGCAAATGGATAGGGCTTTTGATTTGTTCAGAGGCTTGAGATCAAGGGATGTGGTGTCTTACAGCGCGATGATTGTGGGCTGTGGAATGCATGGCAAGTTAAATGAAGCTATTTCCTTGTTCAAGGAGATGTCCAAAGCGAGGATTGATCCTAATGCAGTGACCTTTGTGGGGTTGTTGTCTGCATACAGTCATGCAGGACTATTGGAAGAAGCTCGTGCTTGCTTCACTTCCATGTCAAGCAAATATAAGATTAATCCTTCAATGGAACACTACACTATTATGGTAGACATTCTTGGGCGCTGTGGAAAGTTGGAAGAAGCATTCCAGCTGATCATGCAGATACCTGTATGCCCACATGCCAGTGTTTGGGGTGCCTTGCTTCTTGCTTGCAGGTTGCACAACAACATTGAGCTTGGGGAGGTTGCTGCTTCCAAGTGCTTTGAACTGGAGCCAAAAGAGAGTGGATATTACATTCTCTTGGGTAACATATATGCACAAGCAAAGAAGTGGGACAAGGTTAAGGGTTTAAGGAAGATGATGGCAGAAAGGGGTTTGAGTAAGACGCCTGGGAGTAGCTGGGTGCATGTTGCATAAATTGATTATATTGATCTTACTCATTTTATCATTTGGGTCAGTTAGTTGACAAATCAACATGCAACTCAGATTTTAGGCACTAAATTTGGGAAGATGAGGAGTCAATAGAAACAGCTGTTTAGTTGCCATCGTCCTGGAATCCCCATTCCTCATGTTTCCTGACTTCACTACGTGGGTTCAGAACCCATTGGAATCGGTTGTTCTTGTGGTCCTTCTTGGGAACTTTAGGGCATGTTCTTCAATCCAAATCACATCTGATCTTCATTATGTGTAGAAGATAGGAGGATAATGGAGGTTTAGATGCAAGAATATAAGAAAAGAGAATTCTTAACCAGCATGAACATGCGAGGTTATCTAATGCATATTTTGATGAGAGCAGTGTTGAAGATGTTATGTTAAATTGGGGAGACTATGAGCTATATCTTATGTTCTCTAGATGATACGGATGCTCCATGAAGATGTACATATCCATACTTGCTACCTGGAAAAGTTCAAGCATTCATCAGGAAACTCATAATTTGTCTGTTGCCAACTCCACCACCTTTTATTCAAGTATATCTGTACATACACTTTGCAATTTCTACTAGTAATTCAGAAACTTGGGGAAAGATATGTTGTTCTTGTGTGTTACATGCAAGGGGAGTGGTTGATGGTGGGTTAAAATTCATGGGCACAGGAGATGCTAATAAACTGAATATGGACACTAACAGGCGCCAACAAATCCAACAGAAATTTCAACATTAAGCTAGGATCTGCCCATCTTTGTAGTTTTTTCGTTCAATGATGCGATTACTTTGTTCTTTTTCTCTTGTTGGTTCTGTACAACCACCAGGGGGTCTATGCAATAGTCTCTTAACTTATCCACTGGTAGTAATCGTTCATCAAACACTTTCATGTTTGTATTCGGTTGACGGATGCTGTTGGTTATAGTATGATTTTGTCCTAACAGATTTGAGCAGCACCCTGCTCTTGCACTTGTTTTGCTATTTGTAATTCAGTACTTAGTAATTTTACCTCCAATCTTTCGAGTTACCAGATTAACAATAATTAACACAGCACTTCTCGGTTATGTATCACTGATGATTCACTAACCCACCCGTACCCATATCAGATACTTCAATACTATGATTCTCTGTATTACCACAATGTTTTCAAGAGTTAAATATCGCGGTACCCTTATTGCCGTGCTGGTATCTCATCGTACTTCTCTGTATTACCACAAGCTTTTTTGCACATGTTGTAATAGACCATTCCTTGTTCAATGATTAGACTAAGTAACCAAAGTAGTGCATAGGTTACATATATTATGTTGCTTTTCTCTGTGATGTTTTTTGGTGGGTAGATTGCCGTTACAATCTCATTATTTACCTGCAACTTTTTCCTGTGTCTTTTTAGCCTGATGACACATCTTATTGGTAGTCCATCCACTGCCAGCATGGATAATGATGTGCTGTACAGAAGCAGAAACTGTTGCGCCTCCCTGATGCTTCTGAAAACCAGAGATGAAACGCTGCAGTTATATTCTGTCATCTGTTTGAATTCATAATTAGTCCGTGGTTCATATGTCTATTCTGGAATTCATAATTAGTTCGTGGTTCATGCCTGCAGATGTTGTGCTATTCTGGAAATCATAATTAGAGCATGTTTGTTTGAGCTTATCTGCCGAATCTGTCAGCCATTCAACAGTGTTTTTCTCTCGCAATAAATTAACGAACAATACTTTTAACCATGACTTTTCAGACAAGTGATGTTGTACATTTCCTTTGCTTTGTTGGGTAATCATGTTAATAGTCTAGTCAATTTTACGAAGAAAGAAACGCGCTGCTGTGGCCTATTCATGACGCTCGCCAATGCGAGCAGCGTCAGTATGCACGCAGGTACCAGCTTTGCTGCTACTTTGCCTAACTGACAACCGGGAGGTAACCAACAGGTCTACAGAGATCTAAGGTTAAACAACCTCCACTCAGATTTGTAAACATCCAACTGCACGATGTTCACCTTCGTTTGCTGAATCTCATAAGCCAAATATTCAGACCTTCATCTATTTGCCCAGGGTTTCAGACAGCTCTATAATTGGACATCGGGAAGGTTAAAGTCGAAGCGAAGTTAAGAAACTCCACATTCTCCTGAAAGCTCAGGCCTTGTTTAGTTCGCAATTTTTTTTTGTTTTTGGGTACTGTAGTATTTCGTTTTTATTTGACAAACATTGTCCAATCATAGAGTAACTAGGCTTAAAAGATTCATCTCACAAATTACAGGTAAATTGTGCAGTTAGTTTTTATTTTCGTCTATATTTAATGCTCCATGCATGCGACCAAAGATTCGATGTGACGGAGAATCTTGAAAATTTTTGCGAACTAAACAAGGCCTCAGCTGATGAGCATATGGTGAACTGGCAGAAACATTGAAGGCGACGCCCAAACAGCCTGTAACTGCAGCCAGGCTGAAAATTCCCAACAAACTCCGTTAATTTCAAGGCTGCCACACTGAAAGCAGTCTACTTCCTACTCAAGTGAGATTTTATAACAGATCGTGATCTTAAGCTAACACGACTACGCGAGAAACATCACAGCCAGTAGCCGCAGCTTGCGTAAGAGACAAGCATCAGAATGTGTCATGCTCAGCCCACCTACCACTGTTCAACAGCCTTTGCTGCTGTAGCTGACTATCCCGTATCGCATTGGTGCCTCCATGAAACCTAGGACCGGCCAGTGTCGGTGTCACCATCGCCAGAACTGACATCGGACCACCGGTGATCAGCTTCTATACGTCAGCAGATCACACGCGTTTCATCAGACACAGTTGCCGTGTCATGTCACAAACAGGTGTCAGGTGTCACACCGATAGTGCTCATGGATCCCATTCACAATGCATCAGCACAGCAGCAAATTCATCATCGTCACTAACGGAACGGCAGATCGAAACAGGCTGATGGCAGTCGAAAAACACTATAAGCAAGCATATTCCATGCGACCTTTCGAACACAAAGGGCGAATGCGTTGCAGCAAGAACACAATCCACCCATCAGCCAAGGCAACTACAAGATCACTGCAATTCTTGGTTGTTGGCTGAGCTAAACAGAATTCCGTGGATCAAGACAAGACTAGCAAATGAAACGATCAGACTAACTGCATTGCATTGCGCGAGCGCGACAAGGAGACACAGGATACACCGCCGGAGCCACACCACTCCGGCCACCACCCACCCAATAGTAAGGTAGAGAAACACCACGAAACACGACACACCGCCGGCCGCCGGCACCGACGCCGAAGCTGCCTCCACTCAGACTCCTGCCCCTACACGCTCCCCGGATTAGACAACAACCACACGAACTGAGACGAAACCCACATCATCAGACAGACAAGAGCTGGAACAAGGGCAAAATGTTAGCTTGCGCCAGCTCGCCGCCGCCCCTGGGCCGGTCGGCCGGCCAGCCGGCGGGCGAGAGCTCCTCGGCATCACACGAAGCCGACCTCGGCGAACTGCGGGCGCGCAGCCTTGGCCGACGTCGGCGCGCCGGGGCGCGGCCGCGGGACCATCCCCTCTGGAAGCGGGTTCTTGCGCGGCCGGCCGCGCGGGCGCGGGATCTTGGGAGGCGCGTGCGGGTCCCGCGGCTTGGGCGGGCGGCCGCGCCGGCGCGGCGCTGCGGCGGGGGACGCGGCAGCTCCAGGCGCGCCGATGGGGGCAGCTCCGGGCACGCCGGCCGGGAAGCCCGCGGGCCGCGGCTTCGGGGGCCTCCCGCGCCCGCGCTTGGCGGGCAGCTGCGGCATAGGCAGAGGCTCCGGCTCCTCCTCCTCCTCCTCCTCCTCGTCGTCGGCGCAGTCGTCTTCTTCTTCTTCGTCGTCAGCCGGTGACTCCAGCGCCGGCGGGGCCGGCGGCGGAGGTGGGGGCGGGGGCAGCGCGTACTTTCCCCCCGCGACGGCGACGAGCTCCCCGGCGGCGGACATGCGCGAGAGGTGGGCGGCGACGAGCGCGGGGTGCGAGGCCGGCAGGTCGCCGCGGGCCTCCGCCTCGATGCGGCGCGCGATGGCGGCCTGGCTGGAGCCGTTCTCCTCGGCGAGCGCGGCGATCGCGGCGACGATCATCTGCAGCAGGCAGGGCAGGCGCAGGGGGGTCAGTCAATTCGGCAGATCGGCGTAGATCTGGCGGAAAGGAGCCGCGCAGAGGGGAGGAAAGGGAAGGAGAAGGAGGTAGGGTTGGAACGGAGGGAGGCTTGCCTCGGGGTAGGAGGGGGGCACGAGATCGGAGGAGCCCGGGGGCGAGCCGTCGCCACTGGAAGTGGGAGTGGCCATGCCTGCGGTGCGCTGGCCGCCTCGGCTGCTGGCTGTCGCTTCCTCTCCCTCTCCCTCTCGGCGTGTCTGGGCGCGCGGGGGTGGAGTGGGAATTGGGGGCGCACGGGGAGGGTGGGAGGGGGAGGGGGAGGGGAGGGGCCGCGAGCGACGACGCGGATCTGAGACTGATGAGTGGGGCGCTGCCGCTGAGGCCTCCAGGAATGCAAGTACAGTTTCGACAAGGAATCTGTCGGGTGTTCCGCGCGTGGTACCGGGGCTGACCCGGCCCACCCACCCGCGAGGGGCCTGCGCGGGCGCTCCCAGTCGGATCGCGGCTCGACTCGACCCGTTCGGCGCTGCTGGCTGCTGCCGCCGAGTGCCGCCTGCTGTCGACCGTGGTGGTTGACCGCGGCATTTAATTTGTTTTTTTGTGCGGCGGCTGACCAAACCAGGACACTGCGCCGTGGGAAAATGATGATGATTTGATGCAAAGGAGAGAGGGAAACTTCGTGGTGATTCTAATTTCTAACCGGTGGAGAAATATAAACATGGGCAAAACACTCGACGGCAAACCGTGAGAATGTCCGTTGTTGATTCTAAACGAGTGAAGAAATGGTGGTGGTCCACGTGACTACGTGCGCCAAGAGGACACGTAGCATGCGTCCCTCCACTTTAGAGCCGCCCATTGTTTCACTTTATAAATTGATACCTTCTTCTTTACTCTATCGATTGTGCTGCTTTTTATGTTACTAGTATGAGGTATTGCTGTTGCACATCACCTCTGCCTCTTACATGTACTCAAGTTTAACATATTTCAAATCAACTATTTCCTTTGTTTTCAAACTATTTTGGTTTTTCCAAATCCATTGCTTTTAATATGTACTGCCTTTCAGTTCAAATTGTAAAACATTTTAATCATTTCTAAACATATTGTTTTCGCTATGTATTTAAATATATACTATGTCTAAATACATAATACAAATAATCTTATACTTTTATAAAGTAAAACTCCACTAGCATTTTTTTCTTGGCATGCAGGGTATCCACCTTAGCAGCCCATTATCACTTGCAATTTAAGTTCACTAGCACGAACAATTATGATATTTGTGTCAACGAGACACATCATCCACTAATATATATTTAGTTGTCCACACTATCCACTAATATTAGTTTATAATCTCTTTCCTAAGAACTATATAAATACTTAAATTTTTATTTTAAATTAGTAGTTTCCCGCAGCAATGCATGAGGTGTTCTTCTAGTATATATGTATGAAAAAAAACCAAAATAACTTACATAATAACTTGTAAGAGCAACTCCAGCCCACCTCCTAAACAAGTCCCTATTTTAAATCTAGGGATTTGATCTAAAAAAATCAACTCCAACCCACCTCTTACCCGGGCTCCCATTTTCTATATCCTCCTAAATTATAGTTTCAGCCCCTCACATCAAGACCCCCCCCCCTATCCAGTGGGTCTCATCCACTTTCCTCTCCCCACCTATAAATCAAGACAAGAATTACAAATGGTGGAGTTGATGTAGAATTTGTCAATGACAGGTGGGTCCCATATAAAATTAAGACTTTGGTCTGTTTTTTATTGGAGTTGGGTTAGGAGCATTGGAAACGAGACGAGGAGTGTGAGAAACTGAGAAAGGAATATATCTAGTCTCAATTTGTAGTAGGCTGTAGCTACCGTTGTTTTTTCCTCTTAACTTTTCTTGTCTCCTTTCGCTTTTGGTAACAAACGCATATACAGGGTAAAAGAGGTGCCTCAATAAGCGGAAAACGCAAAGCTTTTCTTTCACACTTCGCTCCTTCAAATAGAACTTGAAATCTGGTACAGCCGCCGTACAGGTAATGTGTAGTAATGAACCATGCCCCAAAATCCGGACGGTAGAAGTTTATTGCAATCAGTTTAAGGTATAAAGTGTTGTCGAACAAAGAAGGAGAAAAAAAAACTAGCGTTAGCTGGCTAGAGACCATTGTTCAAGGACACGAAGTTCACAACAATGGTAAACAAAGCTATGGTAGTCGGAGAAAACGGAATGTTCTTATGCTAAAAGTAATACTACTACGTACTATTATTCCATACGCATTGTTATTCTTCCCCGTCGAGCTGCCAGTGCCACTTATCACTAGTTGCTTTTGTGAGAGCTTAGTTTAATTCATCACTGCCAGGCCACCCATAAACTACTCCTAGTCTTAGCGTAGAGATGCATGATATCACGAGGCACTTCCAAGTTAGGCAGGCCCATTGGGCCAAGATCGGGCCCACGAAAAACCCTATACGAGGCCACACAGCATGAGGCGGCGCTTGGCTTCGTGCGCGGGGAGGGAGCGTTTTCCAGCAAGCGGCGGCGGCGGCGGCGCGGTAGCGGGAACTGGGCGGCCGAGCAACCGATTGCCATGGCGTTCTGGCAGGCGCGCGATTTTCTCTTCTGCGGCGTATGCGGCACCCTCCTCACCTTCGACTCCGTCCACTCCGCCTCCTGCCCTCTATGCGGCTTCAAGCGCGGTGCCAAAGGTCCCTTTTCTCCTGTGCCAGTTCGTTGATGTGTGCGATTAAGCGATAATAATGACTAATATTTTCCCCCCCGGTTCGCAGAGATGGAAGGGAAACAAATACAGTACACCATGACCGCCGAGGTAAACTCACGGCTCCCTTTCCTGACTCCTGAGGCTATTCCCATCCCCTTATGTAAGCTAGACGAAAATGCATAGCCTAGAAGAACTTTTCTATCAAAATTTTCCCCATCCTGAACCTATGCCATTGCCAACCATACTGCTGAGGCCATTCGCTCTAGGTCTAGGGAATTTCTGGGAGGATAACACGCGACATAGGAAGATGGGCATGTTTCTGACATTATGGAAATTGCCGTGATTGGTGAGTTCTAGTGTAAATATATCTTGTTTAGCACAGTAACAGTTGAGAGCAACTCCAACAGTTTTGCAAATAGGTTTGACATTCTTATTTTTTTGTCAAAACTCTCAAAATCTACTGTTGGCAATTGGGCTTGGCATTTATAGCAAGTTGGCAAATTCTCCTCCTTTCTTGTCATTTATGCACACCTGGAATAGGCTTGGCATTCTGCATGCGCGCACTTTTATAGCAAGCTGACAACATGATGCTTCTTCGTTGATCTCCAGAACCAGTAGAATTTTTTTTGCCAAGTCAAAATTACCAAACACTTGGAGATGCCCTTTTTATTCCCTCCTCATATCGTTTTAGGAGTTGGCAAATAATAACATTTGCCCAACAAAATTTGCAAAACTATTGGAGTTGCTCTAAACACTGATGGCTTTTTAGGCTAGTGCATACGGACCATATGCTATATTGGACAAGGAATTTTATGGGATGTGTTACCAAGGAATTCTATGGGATGTGTTATCGGACTAAGCTTTTGCAGCATGCCGTAGTTGCTAAATGGAAATTTTAATTGCTGGACTTGAGGTGCTTTTTGGTTCAATGCTGGGAACAGTAATGGGAATGTAATCGACAGTGCTAGCTTTTACAGTGGAACTGAAAGCATCATTTGTTGGTTGGCTTTGGGAATGTTTTCATTTCCATTAGTGTTTTGATGGGAGCAATGAGAACTGCAATGATCAACATTAGGGTTTTGAAAATATGGCTAGGGTTTTGGAGAAAAGGTTGCTAGAGAGGGAGAGGGAGGGGACGGGGGATCGACACTCAGCAATACTCACCGGTGTGGATGCAGCAAGGCAGTTGGGGTCGCCGGGCATGGGTGCTGGTGGTGAGTGCAAGCAGAGAGGGGTCACGGAAGTGGAAAGTAGTTGCGTCTGTGCGGCTTAATTAGATAACAAAGGGAGGTGTATGGTAAAAATGTTTCATAGGACCATATAGGATCCCTTGTTATCGTTTCCAGCCCAAACCAACGTGATGTGTAGCAGTGTGAACCATTACAGGTGCAAATACGCTGAGCCAAACAGATCCTCATATCCTGTATGTGTTCAAGCAGAAACTAATTGTCAGATATACTGAAATAGACTGTTTCAATCATCAATGTGCTTCTTGTTTTTTACCGTGTGCTTTTTTGCAGGACATTCGAAGAGGGTTAAAGACACTGACGGAGGAAATTGTTGTGCAAAGACCAAAGGTAAGTAGTTTGTCCTTAAAATGTATTGCTAGTCGAATAATTTCTGTTATTCTGGGATATTCACAAAATCTGGTTTTTGCAAATAGACAAATAAAACCTGTAAATTTTGCGACCATCCAGAAGCCGAATACTACAGCTTGCAGGTTAGCAACCAATCCTTCAGCATTGGATGGCCAATCCTTCCTGGTTTTATGTATTCAATTATTGCTCCTGACACTGGAAATTGCAGATGCGTTCAGCAGATGAGGGAGAGACGATATTCTACACATGTACAAAATGTGAAAAAAATTTCAAAGACGACTGAGGGACTTTTCTACCACTTTTACGGATATGGTGTTGGTGCTAAAGAAATTTCCAGCGTTGACCTGACAAATGATGTTAAACTAGTAGTTGAAATCTACTCCTTGACATTGCTACATGGATGCGCAGATCCATGCGTTGTGCCAAACTTCTTTTGATGGACCTGTTTCGTATTTTATTCGAGTGGCTTCAAACTTTCCAATCGCTATTGATCTGAGCTGCATTTTCGAACCGGTTCGTCGTCATTGGCGTTATTTGTCGGAGCCTCTCTCTGTGGTAAACTTGTTCTTCAGTATTCTAATTTCTAAACAAGAACAGCAATATCTAAGCTCGAGCTAGCTGGGTTAAATGTCTAATCCGTATTTGACGGGGTGTCCATTCGAGTTCTTATATGTTCTTGTATGACATGACAGTGCTCTTGGCGATGTTAAAAGAACTATCTAGTCTACACGGCTACAAGAGTTCGAGTTCTGCGAGTTTAAGAAAGGTAGTGCGAGGAACAGGGTCGATCGTTTTCATCGACGACTATGGTTGCATGCGATATGACACGGACAAACCGTTGTGGTTCCAACTAGCTCCGCATACAACTACAGTGTATATAGACTAACTAGCAGGTGCCCCTTGCTTTCGCACGGGGCAGTAAGCGGGTTTTTTTAACCCGTTATGTTTGAAACCCGTAAATATTTACGGGTGTAACTGTTTTTACCGTGTGTTTGGTTGGAGAGCGGGGCGAGTCGGGTTGGAGCGAACCCATTTCCGTGGCTGTTTGGTTGGAGGATAGGAGGGTTGGGTTGACTCCAGGGTGGAATATTCCTCTTAGATGCGGGTTGGACCCGTCCGTCAAAATCTGACGGACGGAGCCGCTCCAACCGGGTTGGCTCCCACCAAACACTGAATTCCTTCATCCAAACACTGAATGGAGCCGCTCTGTCCCCAATCCTTCAACCAAACACTAAAACGGGTCGGCTCCGTCTCCAAAAGCAGAAGTGCAACCAAACACTGGATGAGTTGACTCCATCCCCAAAAATTGGGTTGGATCCAACTCAACCCACTCAACCCCAACCAAACACACGGTTAGACGGGTTTATTGTTTCTTATTGGGTAGTACTATGTCTTAATGAGTTGTACTGTTCCTTAATAGATTTGTACTGTTCTGTTAATGGGTTTACTGTTCCTTAACAGACTTTTACTGTTCTTTAACGGGTTTACTGTTAGCAGAACAATGTTCTGTGAGTGGGAACTGTCCATGAACAGTGATATGTGAGAGAGGGCTCCTTGTCTAGCTTTAGGAGTATAGTATAGATTAATCCATATAAGCAGCTTTTGTGTCACTAAATAATATGTTTTCATAATGTTTCAGCCAATAACTAGTCCATATAAGAGTCTCATATGAGATAAAAAGATTATTTCTCTTTATAAGCCTACGCAAAACCGAGAAAAAGAGGAAGGAGTAAGAAAAAGTAATATTTTTATTCTTTATGGGTAATCCATTGTTTCCCTTTTAAAGATTGGTATCACAATGTTCTAGCTATATGATAACAAATATTTTAATCCTATGAACTACCTTATTGCACACATATTTGGAATTTTTTTATTTTAGTCCTTTTTTAAACAATTTTCAAATTTGACACTGAATTTTTCTTTTTTTTAAAAAAAAAAACTAACCCTTTTAAACGCGCCATGACCTATGGCGCAACACTTTAACCCTGCCGCATCATGCATGCCGACACGACAGAGACGACACGTGGCAGCAACTTGCATGTCAGCAAATAACGTGGCGGACGCTGCCGCACCTCAGCCCATGGCGCATCAATCATGGACACGGCCCATGATCTCCCGGCATGGCCACGTCAGCAGCTCGATCGGGTCAATCGGGCTACGTCAGCACTCTGCCACGCCATCATGCATGGCGCGATAGTGTTAAAGTGTTGTGCCATGTATGGTGGCGCAGTCAAAGGGGTTAGTTTTAAAAAATATTTTTTCCATATCAAATATGAAAATAGTTTTAAAAAGGGATAGAAATAAAAAAAATAGTTGCTCTAACATCTGTACACCGCCGTTGGACTGTTACAGCCAGGAACTCATACATGACTGATCGGCGTTGGCCATCGAATTCTGAATTTCAAAAAACGCCGCTAGCGTTTGATATCTTATAATGTCGATCAATTAATATTCTTCTTAATGTCCCTTAATCTGTTGGGACCCTGGACACATTTAGCAAAATGCTATATTCCACGGCCATCAAAATGTTCCGAGCAGTTCTGGCTGCGCTAAATCCAGCAGGCTAGCATCTTCAACTTCAAGAGTACCCTATATTACTTCCCCATTTATGTTTTTTTAGGGAAAAAGAAAAAAAGCATCTCTAAGAGTACCTCATATCTCTTCCTCATCTATTGGCAATTAGCAATAGGTCAACATCAACCTTTGTCACGCATATCGCTCTTCCCCGTGCTTTCTTCTAAAGGTGGAAGGACATGAGAAAGAATAAAGAGGAGGAATAGGTTCCTGAAGTAAATGTATCAGAGAAAAATATAAAAGTGGTTATGATAATTTAGAAATAATATAAAAATTTTGATGTAAAATTATCTTCTAGTTTAGGAGTGGATTATTGAAAACTCTCGAAGATGGCCTTTTGTTTCTCCCGATTCCTTTTTTAGGATTTTCAAACTTACATGATTTGGGGAGGAAAAAAATATGATACTCTTGGAGATGCTCTTAATGAACCATTGTCAACTATCCGAACCCTTAAAGCATCTACAACAGTCCCCTAATACCACCTCTCATTCTCATACATGGACTTATTGTTTTTATAAAAATATTTATCAAAAATTGATATATGTATATTTTTATGAAAGTATTTTTTGAGATAAATCTATTTATATGGTTTTTATATTTCCAAACTCAATATTTGACTCAAATTTTATGCAAAATAATTTTTCTTTACAGATATGGAGGGCACTATTTTATCTTACTAGAGATGCTCTTATTTTCTTATCCAAACATATCCCAAACAAGATATACAAACTATAGAGGCCTTGTTTAGATGCAAAAAAATTTAGGATTAGGACACTGTAGCATTTTCGTTTGTATTTGACAGACATTGTCTAATTATGGACTAATAACTAGGCTTAAAAGATTCGTCTCGCGATTTACAGTTAAACTGTGTAATTAGTATTTTTTATCTATATTTAATGCTCCATACATGTGCTGTAAGATTCGATGTGACGGAGAATCTTGTAAACTTTTGGGTTTTTGAATGCATCTAAGGCCTTGTTTAGTTTTCAAAAATTTTTGGTTCATGGCACTATAGCACTTTCGTTTGTTTGTGACAAATATTGTTCAATTATAGATTAACTAGGCTCAAAAGATTCATCTCACGATTTATATAATTAGTTTTTATTTTTGACTATATTTAATGTTTTATGTACGTACCGCAAGATTCAATGTGACGGAAAATCTTAAAAAAAATTTAGTTTTTGAAGTGAACTAAACAAGGCCTAAACAAGAAAAACTGCTAGAGATGCTCGTTTCCCTACCCAAAGTCCAAACAAGGGATACAAGCTATCCTATTCCTACCCCTTATTTCCCTATCCCACCGTCTATTTTCCACAGTCCAAACTCCAAACGCCACCTCATTCCGCAGCCGAGGAGAGATCTCATCTCGGCTTCTCCGCCCCCGTCGCCGCCATGCCTCCCTCCCCATCCTCCGCCGGCGCGGGCGCCGCCTCGCCTTCCGGTTCCGCGTCCGCCTCAGCCTCCGATCCGACCCCGTCTTGGTGGGAGTCCGTCTCGCAGGCGCGGTCCCGCATCCTGGCGCTCTCCTCCATCCTGCCCGCCGCGGTCTCCCACGACGTGGCGGCGCTGGCCGACGCCGACCGCCCGGCGCGCGCGCTCCTCCGCTCGCCCGCGGCCTACGCGGGGCTCTCCGACGCGCTCAGGGCGGGCGGCGGCGCCGACGACCCCGCCTGCCACTGGCTCTACGACACGCTCCTCTCCGCCGACCCGGACCTCCGCCTCGCCGCGCTCGCGTTCCTGCCCCTGCTGGCGGCGCTCTACCTCCGCCGCCTCCCACCCGAGCTCCCGTCCTCGCTCTCCGGCTTCGAGGCCGTCCTCCTCGCTGTGTACTCCTCCGAGGCCAAGAATCGCCAGGGGAAGCCGATCCTCGTCCAGGTGCCCGACCTCTCCGTCCCATCCCTGTACCACACGCCGGCGTCCAGTCCCAGCTCCAAGTCCCCTCGCCGGTCGCAGCCCCCGCCGATTCCCCCTCCACAGTCGACTCCCGTGGTGGGAGTGCTCTCGCCGCCTCTGGAGCCCCAGGCCGCGGTGAAATCGACGAAGCGCGCCGGAATTATTGGAGTCGCATTTGAGGCCTACTACTCCAAGATTTCGCAGATGCCTGCTGCGTCGAAGGTGGATGCCTGCAATGCTGCGGCTGCGTGGGCAGGGCAGTACTGCAAATGCCGTTTTGAGCTTGATGAGAACGATCTGGAAGAAGAGGAGGGTGACTCTTTGGGGTCTGTCTCGCCAATGTCCTCAGAGGCTGAGAATGGGAAGGAACTGGAGGACGAATTGGCCAGGATGCGAATCAATGGAGACAGCAGTGGCCGGAATTGCAGTGAAGATGACAAGGAGGCGAGGGTGCCACTTCCCTGGGAGCTGCTCCAGCCAGTGATGAGGGTTCTTGGGCACTGCTTGCTTGCGCCACTGAACCCAGCCGAGGTGCGTGATGCCGCGGCAGAAGCAGTGAGGGTCGTCTATGCCCGTGCATGCCATGACCTTGTGGCACAAGCAATCTTAGCAGCCCGAAGCTTGATTGAGCTTGACAAGAGTGCACGAAAGGCTGCCAAGGCAGCAGCTTCTGCGGCTTCGGGGCAAATTGTTGCAGTTGGCACTGCCGGAAGCAATGCATCAAGCTCTAGGCCAAGTTCAAAGCCAAATACACCAAGCAAGCAGCGGAAGCCTGACACACTGCTCGTGTCCAAATGAAGTCAAATGCGCTACCTCCAGTAAGAGTGTTTGCGTATGGTAAAGAGTTTCTTCCTGATGAGTGTTGTGTGTGTGCCACATGAATATTGGTAAAAGTTCAGTAGACCTTGCAATATGTAAAATGTTATTATTGCCGCAAGACAGATGGCTAAGGTTGTTTCCAACTTGGTGTTGTATGTTGAATTGCTTATGTTACTTTTTGCATATAGTTCATGAATCAACATATAATTTGTGTTTTTGGTGGTTCGGCGAGGAGCAAGCCTTTATATATTTGCCATAGTTATTATTGGTTTTGCTGTAATGTTTATCTGAATATCTTGCAGCAGTGTGCGCTAGTAATTCTGTATGAAGGTGCTTTATTGTACTTCAAATTTGTCGGTTCCATGTACAAACAACAGCTAATATATGGATTTATACTCTTATTTATTCCAGCGAAATTTCATTGTTCAGTTTGATATGAGCACAAAGTTTTTACTGCACCATTGGGAGGTGTGTTGCCAATAGGCTCCGTTGGAGGAACATCTGGCAACGAGGATGAACGGTGCAGATAAGGAGGACGCCAAATCATTTTTGATTTGGGAAGTATGTCAATTGTTGTTCTTTAAATGAAACCAATGTGAGCAGGAGCAATATTGCACATTTGGAACGGATTATGTGACTATTTTAGCCATGCATGTTATACTTGTTCTTTTTTCCCCATTTACTTTAGTAGTTTAGTTAGACATTGATTTAATCCTTCTAAGAAAAGTTATTGATATTATAATGAAGATTCCTCAAGTGATTCCAATCAGAGGCAAAGTATCAAAATGAACTATTTTTCCTTATAGTTTAGGGGAAATCCTGAAGAAAGCTCAATGCCTCATTGACTAGAACGGTGCCGAGCAACCTCCGGATAGTGCAGTGGCAGGTGTGCAGGAAGAAGCAGAACAAGCTGGAGTTCCTCATGACGTGGTGGGATCTGCAGCTCGGTGTCTCTGTCAACCAGTTCCTGTCCATCTTTGCCTCGAAGAACTCTGACTTCAGGTACTCTTGTTCTGCCGCTGACTAGTTCCAGGCCGGGTGCCCGGCATTCGGCCGCTTGCTGCTGTGGGAAGCTAACCTTACTGTACCTCTTGGTCCTCTTGACCGTGCAGAAACTGAGCATTCGCGTTCTTGTTCATCCATGGTGCCAGCGAGGAGCTGAGCTCGCTGCAGGTGGTGGAAGCGCACACGATCCCGCAGCACTTCTCTAAGATGAAAACGAAAGTAGGACTCGCCCCTACTGCAATTGTTTCTTCTAGGGGTTCTGACAACTCGGTGCTCAAATCTCTTGATGCGAACCGACCGCTCAGGCCTACTTACCCTTTGATTGTTAATTCTTTTTTCAACTTGGCAGGATAGGGGCCTAATTCCACAAAGGAGAACAATAAAACCCAGATGCTGATGGCTACATTAGCGATCCTTACTTGTCCATAACTGTGGCTAGGGACTCGCTGAGGCAACGAGAAGAGGCCAAGAAGAAGCAGGCCGAGCTTACAGAATTGGAGAAGGAGGCCAGTGGGCTGAAGCAGAAGAACAAAGAGGAGCGGGTGGCCATCCAGGGCTTGGAGGCCCTCCTAATCAAGAGGAGGTGCTGAGTTGAAAAGTGCCGTTGATTGGAAGAGGCTCAGTCCGACTACAAGGCAGTGCTGGAGAAGATGATCAGAGATGCCATGCACCAGTAAGCATGATTGCTTAATTGAAAGAGCATTAGCACGTGCTATTCAGAAGTTTAGTGATGCTAATTATCTGTGAATATTTGAAATTCAGGTCCGTTGTGTACAAGGAACAACTTAGGCTGAACCAAGCTGCAACCAGCACTCTCATGACCAGATTGGAGGCCCAAAGAGCAATGTGTGACTCATCTGAAACTGAGCTCCATAAGAAGTACCAACGGAGATGATTTGGAGAGGCAGATAAAGCCAGAAAGGAAGAGGTATCATGTTGATGATGGATTGCTCGAGGAGAGGCACAGTGAGAGTGTGAAGTATCTTTCAGCAAGAAGATTGAGGAGTATCCCTCTCAAGCAGGAACTGAGGGTTTTCCTGGAGGAAGATCAGAGGAATTCAGACGCATACCATTCCCTAGGGGAAGAAGAAATTGGAGAAGGAACTTCAACTCGTTCTCCAGCATTCGGCAATGCCAGAAATGAACCACTGAAGGTGATAAACTCCCCGAGGAGATCTCCTTCATAGAACAGAACACTGTAAATACTGAGAGGCAGAACACTGGTGTGGGAGAAGCTAGAAGAGTTGGCCATCAAAGAACGACAACATAGCAGGAGACGGGAAAGAAGAGAGACCATGAGATCTAGAGGTACTGGTACACCTATAAGATCAAGAGATGACAAGGCTAAAACGACCCTGCAGAAGTGCTACGAGTCTAAAACTGAGAAATATCATGCCAGTGAGACAGTTTCAGTACCGAGGACCTCATCACTTCCAAGTCCACCCTATAGAGCAATGGGCATGTATGGAACTTCCAGGTATGGTACAGATCAGTCAATGCTAGTTCAAAAGAGTGAAGCACATCACCACTGAGGTTTTACCAGACCGGAAGATGATGAAAACATGAACCATGTTGTCAAAGAAAATGTGGATAAGTGGCTCCATATGCTCATGGATAACTAACAGGAAGATCATGCTGTATACCATTCTTCAGATGAACATGATAATGACGAGGAGAACGCTTCAGATGAGCAGCAAATGCAAAGCAGAATTGACAAAGAGAGCTACAGGAATGTTCTGATGAGATCGTTGAGGTCGAGGACGAGATTGTTTCTGACCAGGGAGCTGAAAGAGGCAGGAATAGCTTTGGAATTAAAGAGAGAGAGAGGAAAAGAAGATTTGGTTCCCTAGGTCTGGGTTTCCGGTCACTGCCATCATCACCCTCTAAGATCCTGGGAATGAAGAGGTGCGGGATGCATGGGCAGGAAGCCTAAGGTGGCTGGCGACGATGACTGCAGATATGGCTATGAGGATTCAGTGTCCACAAGCAGCAGCAAGTTCCTCAGCAGATGCAAGCAGGCAATCAAGAAAGCAGTACAAATAGGTCATTGCACCATACATGTGAAAACCTACTACTTATTCTTCTTTCAGTGTGTTCAAAATCGATGCCATTTGTTATAGTCTCGGTAACTGAATAAGTGAGTCAGCAAAGCTTGCAGACTTCTGTCTGACGCTTTGCCTGTTAGTTGTGTGATATTTTTTATGATCACCCTGATGTGATCAGATTAGTGTGTACAACAATTTTTTATTGGTTTCTTTGTTAGAAAAGATGAAAACTATTCCTGTTCCCGAGCTGTAGAAGTCTGAGATTAACAGCCATTGATCACCGTCCTTCAAGTACAACATCCCCATCTCATGACGTTGACTTGCGCCAATTTGCGTTCGGCGTCGCCGTGGCGGTGCTGCTCTTATTCGCCTTTGGCGGCGTCCGGCGTTCACCCTCGCAACATCGGCGCCCATGCCACTGCCGAACCAGAACGCGCTCCACTTGAAGAAGCCGCCGCCGCCACAGCTGCCGCGTCGCCGCCTCTCCGAGCTTAGCTTGTCCAGCTGGGCCTGCAGCGCGTTGCACTGCACCTGCAAACGTAGAGTGCGTATGTTTCAGTGTCAGTGTAGCCGATCTGAGCACTGAATCAAACATCGTGCGGACTCGGAAGCTCAAGACGACAACGAAGAAGAACCTGGAGGATGGAGCCTGGCGACGTCCTCGCGGAGGCGGCGCACCTCCTGGTGCTGCGCGAGCGCGAGGACCTCGCGCTTGGAGGGGCAGGCAGCGGCCGGGGAGCTCAAGCGCCGGGTTGGGGCTGCGCTGGCTGCTGAAGGAGTTGCTCAGCTCGGCGAGGCGGTTGAGCTTGCCGTGCTACGAGAAGAGAGCGCACCGGCATGCGCTCGTTCTGGATGGCGTGCGCCGCGGCTTCCGCCGTGAGCTCGCGCGCGTCGATCAGCCGGCACAGCGCCTTCCGCTCCCGGCTCCTCTTTCGCGGTGTTCGGATGCGCCTGTCGGAAATGGAGCCATGCCAAGGAATAAGGATCAGTGTCCATTTGTTTGAAGCATGTCACAGCACTTTTGGATTATCTTAATGCAATCTTAGAGAGTGTTTTGGTTCAACAGGGTGTCATGTGAGTACTACATGGTGATATCTCTAGTCATGTTTTTAGTTTCGTAAATAAACAAGAACAGTTATATTTAACATGTAGTGTAGCACATTTGTAACTATAGCACTTAGTGTCCAATTATGGACTAATTACGCTTAAAAAATCATTTTGCAAATTAATCTCTAGTCATGTTTTTAGTTTCGTAAATAATCTATATTTAATACTTTATGTATGTGTCAAGCATTCGATGTGATAGGAAGTAAGTTCAACAGTGCGAACCAAACAAGGCCTTAATTCTAGCAAATACAAATCATCAATGTGCATAGCCAGTGTATCATCGATTTGACATGCGAATTTTCACCCTTGACTTAACACCGTTTAAGTGCTAGAACCTGACAGAAGGCCATAGAAGAAACATAATTTTGAGTAAGTTCAAAAAAATCAGACCATACAAGAAAGATACATTTTTTTCAGGACCACACAAGTAAATGTCTCAGCTTCCTTTTGATGGAACCTGTTCTGTACTTCTATTAGAGTGTGCACATGTCTGCTAAAAGCTTTCCAATCGCTATTGACCTGAGCAGCTGAGCTGCATTTTCAAACCGGTTCGTCGTCGTCGGAGCCTGTATCTGTGTTAAGCTTGTTGGTTCTTCAGTATTCTAATTTCTAAACAAGAACAGCAAAATATCTCAAAAATATCTAAGCTCGAGCTAGTCAGGTTAAATATCCCATCCATATTTGAATGGGTGTCGATTTGAGTTCTTCGTCCTGTTCGTTTGAGCTTATCATCTAGAATCAGCATTAATTTTCAGTCATAGAACAGTGTTTCTCTTGCAACAAATGAACTTCAGCAACAACCGCAGAAACCATGAGCCGAACAGCTTCCTATATATGCGGACTGTGGCACGTTTGAGTTTTTGTATGACATGCCAGTGCTCTAGGCGTGTTAAAAAAAACTTTCTAGCCTACCCAGCTAAGGCAGCCACAATAGATGACTTATAAACTAGCGCTATTCTTTTTTTCTTTTAATAGAAGAGAGAAACTAGCTCTTGATTAAAAATTAAGCTCATAGACAGAAGATCATGTGAGTACTACATGGTGATATCTATATTTTGAGCTATATGTTAAAAGTTAGCCCTATTGAAGAAATTGGCTTTTGCTCTCTACACTTTCTAAGTCACTTTGATTTTTTTAGTACATCTATTTTACTACACATCTAATAAAAAAACAGAGCAACTTGCAATTTAGAATGAAGTAGCTTATATCATTGCGGGTTCCTTTGAATTCTGTCGGTTTAATATAACAGGTTGCATGCGACATGACACACCGTTGCGGTTCCAACTAGTTTTACATAACATATGTAGACAGCCGTTGGACTGTTACAACCGGTAACTCATATATGACTGATGGGCGTTGGGCATCGAATTCTGAATTGCATAAAACGCCGCTAGCGTTTGGTATCCTTATAATGTCGATCGGTTAATATTCTTCTTATAATGTCCCTGATTCTGTTGGTACCCTGGACACATAGCAAAATGCTATATTCCACGGCCATCAAAATGTTGTGAACAGTTCTGGCCGCAGGAAATCCACCAGGCTACCAGCTTAATGAACCATTGTCAGCTATATGCCAGAATGGCAATTTTCTGAAACCCACCTACATCTTCAGGGGTTGTATTCTGAATACAGTAACCTTGACCAATCTCCGCAAACCCAAGGCTCATAATGGGACTACAATTAAAAAAGAAAGGAAAGGAGAACAAAAAGACAGCGCTCCTAGGTCTCATGCCAAATTTGGTCAAGGGTGATTCACTGATGATGGCATGGCAATTGTCATGAAAACAAGGTAACAGCAAAACTGTACTCGGCTCCGCGAGATGTAGGAACAGCCTCGAACAGACCATGCCTCACACTTTGATCTGCAGAAGTGACAGTAACATTTTGAGAGATAATCAAGTGCAAATAGAAGAGGTGATAATAAGAGTGAAGTGCCTACTTACATGTACAAGACCTACATCACGCGAGCACCTTGTAGACTGTTTGATTACTCAAATGAGCCAACCAAAATTTTGATTGATTGCTACGTTTCTGTTCTTGGCGGTTGATCATCCTTCAATCCTTTGGTGAGCAGATCGTAGTTGATGGAAGCAAGTTGTGATAGATTCTGCATCGAAAATGGTGTCAGGAATGTTGTGGTACAATCTTCTAGGCAAGTTTTCAATGGATTGCATCGAAAATGGTGTCAGAGGAATGTTGTGGTACAATCTTCTAGGCAAGTTTTCAATGGATAGCAACTTCGTTTCTCAAACTCGCAGATCTGCGTATCATCATATTAAGAAGAAAGGATACTGCCCTCGTAGCATTCAAGATCTAGCTCACAGGTACTACAACTGTGATAACATTGCAAATGTTGATACTACTTGTGCAAATAAAGACTTTTTTTTGCCTATTTCTGAGATGCAAAACAAAGAGAGGAGTGAAGTGGCTAAAGTTGAGAGGGAATCAAGTAAAAGCAGACTGCCTGCTCTATGATAATTTAATCTTGTAAATTGCCAAGCTTCGATTGCTGTCAAAGACATGACACGAAATCATAGCCCAGTATATCTACCTTGAACGAGAAGTTGCTGAAAGAATAATTGACATTTGCACTAGATTCAAACTCATTGAGGCCCCCACTGTCCTCCCCCTGGTACAAGATATATGGAACAGTTAGCAAAGGAACTTAAAAACAAAAGGCTAGATCAACTATGCACAATACAGTATTCTTTTTGACTTTTTTTTCTCTAAGGTTAGTTTTTGTTTGTTGTTCAGCAAATAAATAAGAAAATTAGTCATACCATGTCATCTTGGCGGTTGCTCACACAACTACTGCTTCCACTAAGGCTTCCATTATCACTGGAATCCTCAAACTCGTATGCTTCATATATGTTTTCATCAGATGGATTCCAAGAATAGCGACTGGTGAAGTAGCTAGTATCAGATGCACTATCTGAGGAGGGAACAAAGGCAGCCTGCAAATGATTTTCTGTTATCCCTGGCATACATACAGAAACAATATGCACTACAAGTTTGAAGAGTTAGGTAAACTTTGCCCCTTCCTCACCTTCTGCCTAGCAAGGGTATCCCAGCTAATGTCTTTGAAAAACGGATGTTGTTTAACCTAAATGAAACAGGATTCCCGTCATGTCCATATCATATTTTTTTATTATAAAAAAAAAAGAATAACCAAGAAAGATGGTCTGTAGTGTCTTTAAAATACCTCTGAGGCACCATTTGCTCCTAGTCGTTGATGAGGATCTTCTGTCAATAATCTGGACAAAGTTGTTGTAAGATCTTCAGGTTAGTTTTATTTAATCATAGCAGAAATTAAATTGCTATAATAATTAGAAATTGGGTATGAACTAGATAAGTAGCACTGCAATTGAGATTTGTATTGTCGATAGCATATGCCTGTATTAACATACAACATCCGAACAAATATAAGGGAAAAGCCATAAAACTAGAGTAATTTAAAACAACATAACACAACTGATGGGAGAGAGCATATCCTATAACAGTTTGATGCTCTCATTCTCAGAATTTAATAGATAACATTGATCCAACAGCTAATAAAGTAATAATAGACTAATAGTTCATTGATGATTTAATAATCAATATATGGAAGAACATATTTATGTTCTCTTTTAAGCATATTTAAATAGTTAATGAAGAATGCTGGATCAAATAACATTGGTAATATGCGTGGACTTTGAAGCCTGAATTGCTACACTAAGTTAAAAGGAATGCCACAAACGAAAAGAAAAACGATTAACTGCAAAAAAAAAGGTGAAAAAAAATGCAAATCAAACATGCAAAAAACATAATGTGATTAGCCTTAAACTGCGTGCACTATTAAGATACTTGCAGACGAGCATAATTATCTACCAAATAGTCATTTGAACACAAGGGGCTATAACATGAAATCCAATATCACAAACAGTTGAGTGCTGAAAAAAGGTTTGACATATTTCTTACTTGTCAATTAAATCTTGTGCATCAAAACTCATCTCTTCTGGGACATGCGGCCAAGGTATTTTGCGATTCAGAATATTGTCAAAAATTGTCTACAGAAACAAGTAGAAAATAACAATAATGTTAAGCTAAATCTAAACAAAGTTTTCAGATAATTGATCTACAGAGAAGTCTGATATGATAATGGTGAATATTTGCTCCAATGGCCAATACACTTGATAATGAACACTTCTTTCCAGAAAATATCTAATGAGCCCTGATTGGCTGCAACTGTGTTAAACTGATAATTCGATGTTATGATTTATGACCATGTAAGAGTTACAGGAAGCATGATAAAACTAGCTGCAAACAATCATTCACTTAACATAATGTACAATACCTGGGGGTGTTCTGCATTGAACGGAGGTATGCCAACAATGAGCTCAAACAGAATGACACCAACAGACCACCAATCTGCACTGCAACCTAGGAGTATGTACATAATAATAAAGTAGTTAGTACCAAATAGTAATCAAAATGAATAGGTGTAGTGAGCCTAAAAACTGACTTTGCTCAGAATTTACCATGTCCTGTCCCCAAAAGAATTTCTGGTGCTAAATAATCAGGAGTTCCAACAGCAGAACGATTTTGTCTTCGTGCTCGGTGATCCATTTGCTCAAGTTCATTCATCTGAGGCTCATCATCTCCATACAGTGAAGCCCCACTAACAGCAGGACCAGACAGATCATCTGTGCTGTTGATCAAACCAACCTTGGACAATCCAAAATCTGTCAACTGGATAAATGAACATTAATAAGCAGCACACATAGAAAACACACTAGTACAAGTCCATAGAAGTATAAAAGGAAAGGATACTCCCTCCGTTCCAAATTATAAGTCGCTTTGACTTTTTTGATACATCGAATTTGCTATGTATCTAGACATAACATTGATCTACATACATAGCAATTTCGATGTACCAAAAAAAGTCAAAGTGACTTATAATTTGGAAAGGAGGGAATATTAAATTAGTCAGATGAAAAATTGAACAGTAAAAATAGTCCGTACTTGGCTTTTATGTGAAATACAACAAACTGATGCCAATAACTGTTGTCATCAATGTGGTTATCATTGTTAGAAAAAAATGTTATCATTATGCATTTTGATTGCAAGAACAGAACATATCAAATTGTGGATACATAAAAAATATTCAACCAGCCAGACAACAAACAAACAAAATATAACAAGGAGAGAAGGTTTAATGAGCATGTGCATGTCTCTGAACCTTAATATGTCCATCATGGGCTATCAACAAATTGTCAGGCTTTAGATCTCTATGGACTATGTGCATAGAGTGCAAATATTCCAAAGCTAGTACCTGCAGAACAAACTGATAATGAGACCAAGGGAACGAAAAAGATGGAAAATTAATGGATACCACAAACTTACAACTTCCGCAAGATATACACGAGCAACATCTTCATCCAGGCACCCTAAATTCCTCAGTAATGAGTAAAGGTCCCCTCCATTCAGGTATTCCATGACCAGATACAAATTCTCCCTTGAGGTAAACGAATAGAAAAACCGTACCTTCAAAAAGCATGAGGATTTCAGAATAAAATTATTAGTGTTCCAGAACAGGGCAGATTTGTATGTTCACTCACCACAAAAGGGTTCCTGACTGTAATCAAGATATCACGTTCAGCCAATATACTCTCGACAGCATTTTTCCGAATCATATCTGCCTTCCTAAGAACCTGCTTAAAGTAGACATCTTGTTAAATCAACCAACAAGATAGCAATGTATGCCCTGGAATGAAAGGAAGCAGGATGCACTGAAATATTTGTGAGAATTTTCTATTATGATTATACAGGAAAATAAGCTGATAAATGGTAGTGGAACTGGTGCCATGGTATTGCTACTTGCTAGAAATCTACCTACATTGTTTCAGCAGAGTCAGATCCCTCCTATGTTGTTTCAACATTGCTGGTACCAAGCCCAGGTGAAAGAGGAGGTTTGTGAGTTATCACAGACTTGGCAGGCCAGCTTAAAAACAGTAAAACACAGCCGCTCTTATAGAGATGAAACCAAAATTAAAACTGTTGTTGTATTGCTACTTGCTAGACGAAGAAAGCAATATGTCATATATTCAACAAGAAACCCATACCAGAAGTATTACGATTAGCAATAAAGGTACTTAGCAATAAAAGCTATCATGCAAAAGTTAACCCAAGAACAGCACAGACATGACAGGGTGCAATCTGAATCTGTAATAGACACTTGCATTTACCAGTTGTGAGCTCTCAGATGATATGCAGTAGAAAAAAGAACATTGAAATTGTTACATATCAAGACAAAGCCATGGTCCAGAAAACACAATTACAACTTGCAGCACAAGAATGCAAATATTGAAGTGGATAGTCAAATCATAATGGGTGTGGAAAGTGATCAGCCAAGCTGCAATAATCGTTTCCTCTTTAAAAGAATTGTTAACAAAAACTGATTACTGGATAGGCTTCAATGACAACCATTCGGCTTGAGTGTAACTTCGTGAGAACAGTTAATGAATCAATGGTGCAGGGACAAGGCAGACTCGCATTGTGGATCTGAAGGTGACATAAGGACATCAAACTAATTGGACAGCAATCACAGCACTAAGAAATATGTGCACACGACTTGGAAACAAAGTAATTGGATGAACGTGAACCCCATGCTATGAAGCAATACAGAAAAGTTTCAATTTCTGGAGCAGAACTACTTGCACAAGATCTGCCAGGGTATGAACCATAAGGCTAGTGCCTATGGTTGCATGAAAGAACAAAAAAGTTTGGGCAATGAATACCTTTATAGCAAAAAGATCTCCTGTAGTTCTTTTCTTGGCCAAGAAAACACGTCCAAATGCTCCACGGCTAATAGGTTTCATGATTTCAAAGTCATCAATTGAAGTGCGATCCTTGACTGGATGGACAGGACTTGCGCGCAAGCTACGAACAACGTCGTCTTCCTCATCCATTATGGTGCTTGCTGAATCAACCTTGTCCATATCGACTGAGTCACAGAGCTGCAGATACTTCTCCCTGAAGGATTATACAAATGTGAAGGATGGATTAATTAAAGAAGTTAAAATGTTAACATTACTGTGTTGATAAGCTTCGTAAAATGAAGTGGCACGCAAGAATATTTTTTATGTGGTCAGAATATCAACTAAAACAGAAGGCCAAGTCCAAATAATAATCACCTGTGTAGTTTTTCGATACGTGTTCCAAATGTCTGCACTGTGAGAGCCTCATGCTTCCTGCGGTTAACAATTTCTTGAAGATCTTCTATGCAGGTAACCATTTGGGATAATGCACTTTCTTCATCCAGAGGAGTATTCGCTATGCATCGTGCAATATCAGCAAGTTCAACAATCTGCACAAATTGAAGGAAATTATTACTATAGCAACTCCTAAAGTTTGATATCTAGATTCTACAATTCAAGGTGGAGTCAAATATCCAGAGTAAAAGTGTTAAACACCTAAGTTTGTTTTCCTTACAGGCAAACAAGGAATAATGTGAACACAAGAATGAGAACCTTTTCAACTACTACCAATACCAGCTAAAAAAACTAAGGCCCACTCTTACACCAGCAAGGACTGTAAAATCACTGTTATTAGATGAACCATCATTTCTGGTATGACCTATGTGTTGGAATCATGCACCCCTTGTGTTGCCTACTTGCCGTCTAAATCTTGTGCTCTCTCATATCCCAGAAGTATATATATATATATATATATATATATATATATATATATATATATATATATATATGTTTTTTCAGTCTGCACGCCCACCAGTGCAGAGGACATCTCAGACCATCAAGCTATAACCGATTGACCATGTCACAAACTTCAAATATTTCTGTGTCCTGAAGTCTGTGGACTTCTGAAGTTTTCAATTTTCACTGCTTCTGTTCTTTCTAGCAAATATTTGTTGACACGCCACTTTAATACACTACTCTAGACACTTTCAGAGTACCACAAATTCAATATGTTTGAAACTTCCATACAAACATATCCAGCAAAACTCAAGTCAGTAATAGGATTTACAAGATAAGCCAATCTTTTTGACGATATAATCATTTTGACTTTTGTTG
Source organism: Sorghum bicolor (assembly GCF_000003195.3). Classification (NCBI taxonomy): domain Eukaryota; kingdom Viridiplantae; phylum Streptophyta; class Magnoliopsida; order Poales; family Poaceae; genus Sorghum; species Sorghum bicolor. Next base: position 9,131,497 of record NC_012870.2, on the reverse strand, counting down.
TGGTCAATACTTTGCACATTTCACCAGAAAAAAAATGCTACTTCTTTAGTCACACATCAAATGACGAATTTGTAGCACAATCATCATCAGGTATGTGAAGAGAAAGAGATAAGCAAAATACAGAAACTGTATCTCTTACCTGCGGAAGATCATCACTCTCATTAATTGCATTTTTACCGGCTAAAAGCATGTCTATATGATTTGATCTTGGAGTTGTTAATGGAGACCTAGGAGTCATACTTCCCGCGGATGATGTAGCCATTCCATGATCAGATTTTGGTCCAAAACGAGTCTTACATGTCATTGAAGGAAGATTTTTAATATCATCCAATGAAATAGTGTTATCAGCCTCTTGGAGATAGTCAAGCATATCAGCAGATCCTCTTCTAGACCAATCAGACAGTTTAGGAGAGGGACCATCAGATTCTTCATTGATGCTTGAACTTGAAACTTTTGCAACATCTGGACTGACTGCAGCATTTGGCAGGTCTTTCGGTGAATAAGATTCTACCATCTTTTCTAGCATTTCCGCAACTCTGATTAAGCGTTCATCAACACTAACACCTTTTTGATCGCACCTGTCAGCAATTGCACAGACCCTTGAATGGTCTTCTACATAATGTGTCGGAACATATTCTTCACATATGCGGCACATTATTGAACCCTCTTCAGAAATATTTGGCTGGTCAGACCAGTGTCCCCATGAAGTTTTATGTTGATGCTTGACAGGAAGCTGTTGTTGTGGTAAAGATTCAACTGGACTGCTTAATTCAACATGGCTACTAACTGTAGAGTGTGCATCTGTTTTCTTATTAGGTGATTCCAATTTAGTAGGGGTAGATTCTTTTGGGACCTTTGTAACAGGCGATGGAAAAGGTTTCCAGGAAGATATCCGTTCTTTGGTTGGAGAATCAGGCTCTTTCTTAACATCTGTGTCAAGTGGTGGAAGAAGCTTAACAGGCTTTATCTCCTGGCTGCGCTTCCATTTCAAATTATGCTGCTCCTGACTGTATGATTTTCTTGCATCACTTTTACTGGCTCTGGATGTTGTGTCATCCGCACCTGGTGGAGTTAAAATCCGCCTATCTGCAGACTGTATAATCTTATCACGCTGATCGATAACAACTTCATCCTCAGCAAAACCACTTTCTTTGTGGAACTGAAGCAGCCTTGTGCATCTTGTAAGGATAAAAAGCATCCGGGTGTATAGTTTCTTCAGCACACCCATTGAGAGCTCCTGACGATGGTCATCCAAATCTTGCACTATACCTTCACACTGAAGCCAGAATTCCCCAGGTGTCATGACACAGCAGGTACGTGCAAGTATTAGCAAGTCCTCCAAGGTTTCTTTCCACTCAGGATGAGAGTCTGCATACTTTTCCATTACGCTAACCAAGTCTCCTGCAAAAACTGCCAAATCTGAATTTACCTCCTCCTTTGCCTTCTCAAATCTCACCTGGATAACTTTTATTACCTCCTGCATAGATAACAGGAGACAGTATTGTTATTACCTAACAAATATTTAAAAAACTGGAATGGGTAAAAGAAAAGTATCATTGATACTTGTCTCACACAAACGGTGGACTGGGATTACCTTTAAGTTGTAAATGCCCCGAGGTTTCCAAAAAGGAAATGGGCGCACCCCTTTAGAATTCAGCTCATGTGAAAAACTTTTTATATCTGCAGGGTGTCTCTTCCTCGGTGCACTAGTAGCCTGCATAATGGCTTTAAAGCGTGGAGACTCAGACTCCTTTGGTGTCTCACACGGATCATATGCACACTAAAATGCAAGCAAAAGGAGGCAAGGATGGATTAGCAATTGTTTATTTAAATGAAAGTCGTAGAAAAGAAAAAAATTAGAAATGTCACTACCGCAGCCTCTGGTATGTGAGTAGGTGTCCTCAAATCTCCAGAATGGTTCCGCTGTGCACTAGGTTTAGCTGTGTATGAGATGGATTAGCCCATGTATCACATAAGGTTGTGGAGAGAGAGGGAAAAATAGAACAAAGCCCCAAAAGGAGAGCCCACCAATTAGCGTTACAAATATTTTCATATAATAACAGACAAAAAGAGGGGAAATATTGGAGAAATTACTATGGGCATACACAAACAAGATATCTATGCTGCAGAAGAAGCATTTGACTAATATTTTTGCAAATCAAATCTGCAACTGTTAGATACTGTCCTATGGTCAGCCTCAATGCAATTTCATGTGGGATGTGCAGAAATATATAGGCACAGATCACATAAGCATAAGCTACTTGGGGTAGGAAATGGATCCTTGTAGTAAACTACTCTCACTCAACCACAAACTACCATCCAGGGTGCTGTGATTCTCAAACAGATTGATTTCTTAAAGTGTAATAAGCAATTCAGAGAATTGACTTCCACGGTTCCTATACACATTGATAACGCGTCAATGAAGTAATGTAAAGCATAGATGGTATCTAGCATGTGCTACAAGAATACTTCATCAAGCACATATCCAATGAGCTGTATATAGAGAAATAAACAGGACTTATGAGCTCGCTCGTTAGAAATGTCTTATGTTCAAAGCGAAAAAAAGAGCAAGCACTAGCTAACTCAACTTATAAATTATAACCCTCCTAGCTTGCTGATTTCACTTTAAACAGCTAGAAACTTCCTTCATTTGCACTAGTGTTTCAAGTGTGAACGGATACAGCATAGTAAGATGAATCGTGCAATGTTAACTCCTCCTAACATCTTAGTAAGCATTTGAGGGAGTAACTAATAGCTATTGTTTGCTCACACATTTTCCCTCACCCCTGCCTAAACAAGAGCTCAAAATAGCAAACTTTACCCCTAGCTTTGACACAATCAATAACCAGCTTACAGGCTCATTTGGAAATGAAAAAACAACAGACAGAATTACTACCTTTTACAGTGCTCTTCCCTCCTGCTCCCAAGCTCGTCCCAGCCGCACTTCGCGTCGGCAGCTCGGTCGTCTTCCCTTTCCCGCGGCTGCTACTACTAGTATCCGCCCAGGAGCTGACGCCCTTTCTCCCGCCGACGCCGGCTGAGGCAGCCGACGGTTCCGCCTGGCCCTGCCCGCGCGAGAGGTTGCTGCTCCCGAGCGCGGCAGCCATGCGTTGGCCCTCCTGCGGCAGCGGCCCGGATCTCGTCTTGATCCGGTTGAGTCCCAGCGAGGACGCCAGGATCGGCGACAGCGCCGCCGCCGACGCGCCACCCCCGCCCCCGCCGCCCGCATCCCTATGATGCGGCACGGACCCCTTCCGCCCATCACCCGCTGGGCTTGACGAGGCCGACGACGCGGCGCTCTTGGGGGCGGTGGCCGCGGAACCGAAGAGCTTGTCGCGCTTCTTGGGAGTCTCCGATTTAGTCTTCTTCTTATCGGATCTAGAGGACGACGACGACGCCGGCGACGCCGCGGATGCCGAGGCCGGCGCCGAGGTAGGCGTGCGTGGACTGTTGCTGCCGTCTGGGCTGGAAGAGGACTCCGACGACTTGTGTCGCGACGAGAAGAAGCGCCCCTTGAACACCATCGCGCCCCCTCGCCCCGCCCGCCGGGGAGGGGTTCCGTCGAACAGGCAAGGAGGAGCAGAAGCAGAAGCAGAAGCAGAAGCGAAGCAAGCGACACAGACAGACGGGGAGGAGAGCGTGCGAGCGGGGGAACCGGGACTGCGGCTGCGGGAGGAAATTGCAAGGACCGAAGGAGTGACTAGTGAGTGTGCTGGACTAGATACACAGCCTTAAGTTGGTATCAATTTTTTTTTACAGTATGTTTGGCTAGAGAGATAGGAGTAGAAGATAGTGTATGAATAAGATAAGACATTGATAGTAACTACTAACTAGGCAGACATAATATTATAAATTTATAATGACTAAAGATTTATAATAATATGCTTAAAGAGAGATGAGAGGATGACTGTGTAGTGGATATAGTAAGAAAAATATTGATTAGTAACAATTAACAAGTAAAGATGCAAGCAATACGAACATAAAGAGATAAGAACGTGCAAGCAGAAACATTCAAACTTTGGGAGAAAATTATAGGACTAGCAAGTGGGATGGGCTAGCTGTAGCATTACACAACTTTGGGTGACTATATAAGTTGTAATATACTTGATTAGAGAGAGAGGATGTCCAGTGAAGACAGCTGGCATGGTCTTAAGGTGATTAGAAAACATGCAATACATTGAGAGAGAGAGAAGAGCATAAATAAAAAACATAGAAAAAATAACTAGTAGCAAATAGGGATGGACGAGGTAATGAAAATTCGTGGTGTTATAGAGCAGTTGGTTCCACTCATAAATCGAATGGGACATGTCTGGTCTATGTGTACATATGTATCGATTGGAGAGGAAAATACAAAACAAATGAGTGAAAGTAGACTCGCGTTTCACAAAGTTGCGTGATCGAGGGAAAGGACATACTTGGTAGAGCTCTTCCTACTCATAATCCTCCAAAAGATCTTTTCTTTATGTTAAATTTCATATAGAAAGTAATTTTTATGGAAAATAAATCAGAATAAGCTACTTTTCAGCTCCATGTCCCCTAGTTCAATTTAGATAATCACTTTACAAAATCCACATATAGACACTTTGTAAAATACTACTTATAGAGTTCCTTGTACATTTACTATGAGAGATGTTTTCTGAAAGTTCTACCAAAAATCCACAAGATGTTTACAAAGAGAGAATACAACATAGATAAACATATAGTGACTACCAAGTGGGATGTATAAGACGATGGACCAAACAACGTCGCAATGCTATTGGGAGCTTAGAGCCGTCCCTAAATTGAGTAGGTCACAAATCCATGTATACGTATTTCTTTTATATTGATTTATGACTAGAGAGAAAAATTTATATACCTGCTAATGGGGACTTAAGATTTCATAATATTGGTGACCGAAGAACTTGTAAGATATTTGTAGAGAGAGGGGAGCGTGAGATGGCAAATCCATGGACAAAAATAGCAATTAAAAGCCGAGGTTGAACGAGGTGACAAAGTTGAGGTTGAACGAGGTGACAAATAAGTAGATCTTTGATGATGTAGATGTTAGATCCAGCTTAAATCAAATATGTCACCTTTAGTCTTTGTGTATTGTATACGAGTATTTCTCTATGTTGGTTTGATGACTAGATGGTATGCTATAGTGACAAGGCGATATAGACCAAAGGAGACATAAAATAGGGTACAATATGGCAGAGCGAAGACAACTAGCAGGTATTAGCGAACTAGACAACTAATGAATCAAGATGTGATACCATATTAGGACTGTGAATATATGCCCCCTTGCATCGAGTAGGCAATACTTGCTTCTACATATCAAATGTACTGAGGCTTACTCCCTCCATGTTCCTAAAGATAGTCGTTTTGAGGTTGTATTAAGTCAAACAATTTAAATCTTTGACTACAAATAAATTCTTTTGGGTTGAGTTTGAAGATATGAAAGTGATGAAAGTAGATTCATATTGAAATATGGTTTTATAAAAACACATATTGACTATATTTTATAAATATTTTATAACAAAAAGTAGCAGTCAAGAAGTTATTTTGGAGACCATATTGAAGTCCAAAACGACTTCCTTTAGAAACATAGAGGGAGTAACAAAAACTGCAAATTCGTGAACACCAAGGTTTTAAGAACGAAAGAGTTTGTTGCACCTAAACGTTCCTCAGCTTTTCATATATATATAAACTTGTATCATTTTTCTATACTAAATCCTTTGCATCTCGATGAATTTAACTCACACATGGTAAGGCACCATTTGTTTACTCTAATATTATAAAAATCATAATTGTACGGTCATAAGTGTAAATAGATGAGTAGATTATACAATCCAATTATAACAATCTAGACTCTAGATTGCCACAATCAAGCAATCTTCTCCCTCCTTGGTTTCATCGTATTGTGATACTAGAAGCATACCTACGCGTTATTGTAGGAATCATGGATAATTTTTAGTGGACATGTATATATGGTAACGTAGACAAATAAAATGCATGCCACAATCAAGCAATATGCTCCCTCCTTGGTTTCATCGTATTGTGATACTAGAAGCATACCTACGCGTTATTGTAGGAATCATGGATAATTTTTAGTGGACATGTATATATGGTAATGTAGACAAATAAAATGCATGTTAGCATATAATGTGGCTTGCTTAGCTTGAATGAATAGATAGGTAACATAATTATATGCGCTAGTGAACTGCTAACGTAGATGGATTGCATGTCAAGATAAAATTCTAGTGAGGAATAGCCTTATGAGATATATAGATAGTCTCCATCGAACCACACCTATGTTCGCAAAGCCCATGCTAGACTTCCTCTACCTGACCATCTCTTGAATCCCGTTCATCGTGATGTTTCTACCAGTTTCGCATATCTAGTACCAAGCAACAAAGGTAATAGGTCGACATCTTATCCTTTTTAATTATCCTCTACCTTAGAATGACAACTGATGAAATGAGTGTTGGATGTACCTTTTGTTCATGTCAACAACTTGTTTTTTAGCATGTCGCCTAAAATGAGTATTGGATGCGCCTTTTCTTAAATAAATGAATTTGTCAAGATATGGTTTTTCAAAATTTAACAAAACTAATTTGATGTTTTAGACGTTAGTACATTTGTTTAAAATCTTGATTGAAGTTATAGAATTCATAAAATAAACTATCAAGACATATTCCATGATAATTTGATAAAACAGATTTGGTGTTGTAGATATTTTTTTAAAATAATTAAACTTAGAGAAATTTGACTTGACAAAGTTAAATTGACATATAAACAGATAGAGTAGTACTTTAGAAGGGACTCCCTTCGTCCTAAAATGGATGCAGTTTTAAAATAATGATCAATCAATTTATTTTAAGTTTCACTAAGTTTATGTAAAAGAATATTAATATTTATTGTACCAAATAAATTTTAAATATTGATACTATTTTTCATAAGCTCTATTAAACTTATGCTAATTTGACTCTAACCTAACCTAGCTAGAATTGTATCTTTTCTAGGACGGAGATAGTAAGAAGTACCATTGGCTTTTTGCAAAGCGAGAACATCCCAACTGGAGACATATATTGAATCCTACTTTACATTATTATAGTTTTTATTCACGTTTCCCGATTTAGTTCTTGTCAGAAGAAATATTAGTAACTTTTTTCTGACAGAACATTATAGTGTTCCCTGTGAAATAAAACTTGCGAAGAGCGCAATTGAATTTCTCACTTCATTACTGCACAAGGAAAAGTGGAAAACTCAAGCCGCAATTGGCAGTCGGTCAGTAAAAACAACACACTATAATTGTCAGATTTAACAAGGCACGGTAAAAAAAAAGTCAAAAGTTGAAGCTAAATAACTAAAGACTTTAGGGTTAGAATTCAGAGGTGCTCCCTTCTTGAACTGTACGGTATAGTATTCTGTTGGCTTGAATGCCAGGAAAGCGTCATCCTCCACCTCCAGGCTCCAGGTCTATCAGCATGCTGGACAGCCGGCATATCTGACTCCAGGCCTCACAGCTGAAATAACACAAAGAGAAGCCAAGAAACAAACAAAACAAGGAAAGTGAGGAGATAATCTTAACCAACACATGCTCGCTCCACCAGGAAAGAAGAGACGAAATAAGCAATGACTCTGTCCACCGTCGTAAGTTCAGCCGGTCACCTTGTATGCAGCTCAATTTTAGGGGAAAAATGTAGAGAAAGGCTCCTGATTATGCACTGCTACTCAAAATCTCTCGAATCTCCGGCCCGGAGCCGGAGGTCGCTGCTCTCGACACGGCAGCGATGCGATCTTGCCTCGATCCCGATTCAGAACCAGATCCCGATGACGGACAGGTGGAAATGGGCCCTCGTCTTGGGCCTTGGGGTAGGCGGCTTGCAGAAATGGCCGCAATGGGAAGAACCCGTCATGGCATGGACTATTTATGCAAGCAAAGCAAAGAATGCGCCACTTCTTTCAACGCTGCTGAATACTCCCTCAACACCAAAAAAAAAAGTCGTTTAAAACATTAATACGGTTTCTAAAGCCTAACTTTAATTCTTTATTTTTACAAAAATAGTTATCAAAAAATGGTATATGTATATTTTTATAAAAAATATTTTTTAAAACAAATCTATCCATATGATTTTTACATTTTCAAACCCAATAACTTAACGATTATTCATAATTTATATTTCTAATATTTGACTTAAATCTTATCCAAAACAACTCCGTTTATAGGTATGGATGGAGTATACCTATAAGCACAAGCGCATGTAACGGGAAGTCTGCTGTTTCCAAAGCAACAGCTAGCTGTTCAAATACAAACTGTTGTATAAAATTCCCCTGTGTTTCCTGTTGCCCTACCAAACTACTCAATCCATCCTAAATTTTAAGACGTTTGACTTTTTAACATCAAGTTTGACCACTTATCTTATTTTAAAAAATATACGAAATATCATTTTTTTTGTCGTGGCTTGTTTATTAATAAAATATTTTCAAAAATGACTTCAAGTTGACTATGTTTACATAATTTTTTTGAAGATGAGTGATCAAATTTGAGATAAAAAAAAGTCAAAAGTCTTATAATTTGGAATTAAGAGAGTACCAAAGAGCTTCTCATTTTTTTCCAGTATTTGTTCATCCTATAGGATTGGAGAAATACGACACATCAATTCCTATGTTTTTTCCTAAATCTATATTTTTCAAACATTCAACACCTCGGTGAGGAGGGCTCACACGGGGGATCTACGTGGCTACCAGGTCTAATAAAAGCCCTTTTGGGTTGGCTTTTCAAAAGCTACAACTGCTTTTATCTAAAAGCATTTTTTGCTCTAGTACAAAACTGAAAGCAAGTTTCCTTCACTATGAGCTGCTTTGGGGGTACAAAATTAACCAACTATCACTCATTATAGACATGCTGATTCGATTTTTTTCATTTTTTTTTCATGGTGGACTCTTCCTGTCGCGCGACTTCACCCTCATGGCTGTTGCGCACCTCGCAACCTCTTGCTCGAGGTCTGGCGGCCGGCGCGAGCGCAACCCCTACCTCAACACTAGTTCTGATTCTGACATGATCTCCTAATGTTTCCTGTGACACACAAAACATGCTTCAGCGACCTTCGAGCTTGAGCTCCGGCAGCTCTGCTCTCTCAACCTCGAGCTCTGCCTCCTCGCTGCTCCTTCCTCTCTATCTGCACGAGATCTCCTCTCCCACCGGTGAAGGCGCCTCGGACGCCCAAACCTATTGAGCCTGCTTCCAATCTCCTCAGATCCGGTGGCTACTACCCTGACTGTGGCCACTGGCGAGCCCCTAACTTCGGTCGTCGGCAAACCTCCTCCTGCCATGGCCAACGAGCCCTCCCCTGCGTGACCTCGTCTCGAGTCTAGAGGAAGAAGAAGAGGTAACAGGTTAACGAGTGGGGTTCGCAGCTGCCTTTCTAAAAGCCACAGCTGCTGAACAAAATAAGATTTTGACTTTCTTAAAGCTACTTTGTAACAACTACTTTTTCAAAAGCCACAGCTCATTGCTATTTTTTTTCAAAAGTCACAACCCAACTAAAATGGATGAGTCGGAACTAAGGGAGCCTTTTAGTGCAAGTGCACAACAGGAAACATGGAGATAGAGTTTATTTAAGACTATCTCTAACAATCGTCACCCAAAATACAAGACACATTTGTCTTTTGGTTAGCGCTAGAGGTACCTATTTTTAGTCTTCTCTAACAACAAGATCTAAAATATAACACTCTCTGCAAATGAGTCTCGAGGAGAGATGATACCCAAATTTGGGTTATGACTCTCCTATACCCAAAATAAGTCTTTTGTATGGGTCCTCTATTGGAGGCTATAGATATTGTGTTGGAGACCTATTTTAAGTTTGAGTTCCCAAATAAGTCTCCTGTTGGAGACAGAGTTTTGCAAAAAGTTGGCCAAGCCTTGGTTTACCAAAACCCTGAACAAAGTAATATTACAACATACTGTGCGACATATAGGAGTAATAATTTACTGTGCGGCACAACAATTCGCGAAGTTGTACCGAAGGTTTGTAATTTCGCCGATCTAGACATTTTTGAATTTTCTCTGCTGTGTCCCTTGAGACCCTTGGCGCGTTGCCCTGGTCGTTCCCTTCTCTAAAAGTCCCTTGCCCCGCAAGAATGCCACGCTTCCACGCCGTGCGCGCGCCATGGCCCTCTCCTGCGCCGCCGAGTGCGCGCTCTCCCTCGCCTGCGCGCGGTGGGTGGCCCGCCGCCTCTCCCTCTCGGGCGCCGACGACAGCGCGTCGTGGCCCGCTGCCTCGCCCGCCTCCTTCGCGCCCGTCCCGCGCGCCTGCCGCGCCGCGCTCGCCGCCTACGACGACGACGAGCAGCCGGCGGGGCCGCCGCCCTCGTCGCCGCTCTGCCCGCCGTACCGCCTCCTCCACGACCGCGCCCGCGGGGAGGTGGTGCTCGCCGTGCGCGGCCTGGGCCTCGCGCGGCCAGAGGACTACCGCCTCCTCCTCGACGCCGGCGGGCCCGAGCCCTTCGCTGGAGGGCACGCTCACCGCGGCCTGCTCCGCGCCGCCGTGTGGCTGCTCGACCGCGAGGGCCCCGCGCTGCGTCGCGTGGTGGCGGAGGCCGGCGGGTGCCGCCGCCTCGTGTTCGTGGGCCACTCGCTCGGCGCGGGCGTGGCCGCGCTGGCGGCCGTTGTGGCGGTCAGGTGCTGGCTCGGTAGGCTCGGGCTCCGCCGCGAGGACGTGGCGTGCTACGCGATGGCGCCGCCACGGTGCATGTCGCTCGCGCTCGCCGTCGAGTACGCGGACGTTGTCCACTCCGTCGTGTTGCAGGCAAGTCTTCGCAATTGAAAGCTACAAGAACGTACAAGTAATGGCCTCTACTACTATTTTAGCAATTGACAATCATCGTGATCATGCACATATGTGGAACCTCTGCAGGATGATTTCTTGCCCAGAACTCCGGCACCCCTGCAGCACATTTTCGGATCTATCTTCTGGTAAGTATGCTCTGATGGCTGCAGTTTAGTTGCTGTCGTTTTTTACTACTAGCATGCCTCTAATTTCTTCTCCTGGATTGCAGTTTGCCGTGTCTACTATGTTTCATTTGCATGAGAGACACGTTTGTCTCAGAAGGGAAGCTCACGGATCCAGCTAAACTCTACGCTCCTGGCACAGTGTTCCATATCGTGGAACGTAAGAATTGCAGGTATTTCTTGTCAAGTTTCCACTAAATCTGCTACGCCTTTTGGGTAGCAGGATCACTGTATGCGATTAATTACTTGTACACCTCTCTACTTTCATGCGCTGTTGGCAAGATAGGATCTGAATATTTCCTCAACAAAAAGATAGAGATTTGACAAGCTTCTGAAGAAATCATATACCTTCTGAATTATTTGCACCTTTGATGTAATGTATGCTCTCCCTTGGCATGACTATATATTCTCCAATCTACGGAGAAATAAAATCAATCGGTGAGACGAGAAAGTGATTTTCATGAGAACCACCATTACAGGTGATTCTCATGTGAGTAAAGAAAAATATTTCTCCTGAGTTCTAACAAGAATTCAAAGCCAAACTATTTATGTTACTCCGGTTTCTGCCGAAAAGCAGAATCCAGACTCTAGTTTCTTAGAATTTGAGTTATGGAGTCACTGGTACTTAGAATTGTAAGCCATGTTGTTATTTGTGTATAGTAGATGTGGAAGATTTCCACCGGAGGTCAGGAGTTATGGAGTCACTGGTACTACTTCTCAATCTACCTTTTTATGTGTTTGTTATTATGTGAATTGTGACACTACTTCGGCCATTTTGACGATATCAGTTGATGGAGCAAGAAGAGTTGACATCGCCTCCAACGCAACAGAAGATGCTAAAAGCGCAGTCACTCAACGTAGAAGAGGGCACGGTTGGGCTTCACCATATCGAGCATCTGATATCTCTTGATGAGGAGGGGACTTCACAGGACAATTTCTCGTCGTCGTCTTTGGACTTTGATAGCCCTAGGACCTCTGCAACGTCATGCAACACCTCACCGTCGTCGACGACGACGAGTGGACCACCTGAGTGGGATGAGCTTGTGGAGGCTTTCCTGGGCGACCGTGATCAAGACAATGACCTAAGATATGTCAGTTGTAAAAATTTCTGTAATATTGTTATGAATCATCTGCCTTTTCGTTGTAAATAGGACCTTTTTATTGCGATCACCACCCATATAATTGTGTATATGCAAATGTGTACTGGATGATGATTTTAGTTCTATATATCGAGGCTATGGAGTGCTAACTTTGCTTATGCTAGTAATGATACATTTGTGTGAATTTGTTATCATCCGTTATGTTTGCCCAGGCTCTAGAAATTTTCCAAGTCCGCCACTGAGCTATGATGACAAGGAATTGGACAGTGATGCTCTGGTCGTGGTTAATTTTTGAGAGTGGGCGAATGCGACAATGGTGGTCAGGGAATGGTGTGGCTGTGGCTTGGTGGGCGGCAATGGTGTGTCTTGCGTTGGCCTTTTATAGCCGTGTCAGGCTCGGCGCATAGCGTCACCAGAGCGAGGGAGAAGTGCTTGTAGACGCTTGGGCACGCATGATGTGCGAGCGAGAAGCATCATGGGAGTATTTAGAGTCGATTCCATGAGCTTTCGTTTCAGAATTAAGGTGCCAGGATAGCAGGCAATGCAGAGGTTGGGTTCAGGTACCTGGACTCCTGTCTCCAGGTGTGTTTGGAACATGGCATGGTATCTGAAATTTTGAGGCCGAGTCTCTGTCGAACTCCTATAATTCATGATGCATATGCATTTGAACTCTCTCCGTTCGTTGCCTTTCCCCGTCGTCGTCAGGACTGTGCATGCAGGCTTATGTGATGAAAGCTTGCTTGTTGTCTCAAGTTTTACTGATGGAGTTCATCAGCACTTCAACAGCTTTCTGTAGCGTCACAAACGAGTAGCGCGGGCCTTTTCAAAAATGCAAAGTACAGGTGCGTTGTGCACGTTCGGTTCGCCACTCTATTCTTTCAACTGTGAGGCCATTCTGTGAGTCTGTGAGCTCTTCTCAACAGCCTACCGTCACTGTCGCAAAGCCCGATTGTAGTCGCTCCCACTTTACCTCGGCTGATGTTGCACAAGAAAATTTCATACCACCTTCACCAAAAACCAACTTGCTAAACACAATAAGGAGTAAAATACATGGTGGTCCTTCAAAATATCGTAGTCAAGGTTCATAAACTTAAAAACTGCACATTAGGGTCCATGGTCTTGCTATTTTTTTCCCCGACAGGGCTCCCCGCAAATAAAATATAATATAATAAAATAGCTAAAATGTATTGTACTGTATCTCCAACGGTCTCCCAGCCTAATATCACTTTCTAGATTTATTGAGAGAGATGTTGCATACCCCAATATATCTCTCCCAATACCTATATGAAAGGTAGTTCTCATAAGAGTGTAGAGAGAAAATATGAATGAAAAGTGGTAATTGGGATTATCCCCATAGTATTGGGAAAGTTTTATCTCCCTCTTTATTTAAGGGGAGATAAGGTAAATATTGGTGACCACCAAAAAAGGAAGAGGCATTAGGGGACTGCTAGAGAAGAAAAAATAGCATATTTTTACTATTGGAAAAGAAAAAATAGCATTTTTTTTTCTAATATGACAATTTTATGGGAATGAGGGGTGGTATTAGGGAACTGTTGGAGAGGGGTGGTATTGAGGAATTGGAGATGCTTTTTACCATGAAATCTACACACTAAACATGCACTTTAGATTTCTCGATAACGTATCTAACAAGTTAACGGACCCTAATCTGTATTTACAAAGTTCATGGGGCCTGAATTGAGTGATGCTTCATCATAAGGATGTTCGTACATTTTTTCACTTTAAATTAAAGAGAGGGAAAACTAGAATACCCAAAAAAAAAAAACCGGACAGACAAACATACGGTTATTTTTGGCTATGGTATATACTCGTTTGGTAATTGGTTAGAGTGTAAATACCCATAGTGTGTTCTCTGTTTGCATCTCGGAAGATCGGAATCCTGTGGACCGGACCTCATGTGTATATATATATGCATTTGAGTATGAGGATTTGACCAAACTCATGGTGTGACACGTAGCATCATTCATGGGTGAATGATCAAGAAAGGAAACAAAATAACAAGTGCTGCATTTCCCTGCATTTTACTAGGGTCTTATTTAGTTCCCAAAAACTTTTGTAAAATTTTTCAGATTCCTCGTCACATCGAATCTTTAGACGTATGCATGCAGTGTTAAATATAGACGAAAATAAAAACTAATTACACAGTTTGATCGGAATTGACGAGACGAATCTTTTGAGCCTAGTTAGTCTATGATTGGACAATATTTGTCAAATATAAACGAAATTGGTATTATTCATATTTTGTAAAATATTTTGGAACTAAACAAGGTCTAGCTGCCTTATGCGTCATGGCCTGATGGACAAAATGGTAAAAATATAATACTATTCCAACACTTCTGCGGCACCCGGCGCTCATAAAAAATAGAGCCGTTTGTTACCTTTGTTCCATTCGAAACTTCACAGAGCCGTTGGTTCGCTAGCACACTCAGCACTGAACCACCAGAGTACAGATCCGCCAAGCACCACAACCTTGCAAGCCGTCCAAAGCCGCCGGCCTGACGCCGCCACCATGGGGAAGCTCGGAGCCAAGTCTGACTACGAGAGTCTCCGCGACGCCCGCATCTCTGAGAACAAGGTAAGGCGCAGGCACCCTACCCGAATTCGATCTCCACCGGATGAGGAATTTCTTGCGTCATCTCCGATTCTTGTTCCCTGGCGTGTGCGCAGGCCCGGATGGAGCAGCTCGGCCTTCTCCGCTGCGCGGGGGAGCTCAGCGACATCGCCTCCGCCTCCAGCCACCGCGCGGCCGGGAGCGCGACGCCTCGGAGGACCCCCAGGCCACGGGTGACGAGCATGACCCCGCTCCGCCGCTCCGGCCGCCTCCTCGCCGCGACGCGTCGCTGTTCCGCCCGGCTGAATGGGGAGGGCACAGGTTCAAGCATCGAATGCTCTCTTCCGTGGATCGACTCGAGTTGTTTGTGACGGGAAACAGCTCAACTAAGTTCCTTTTATTTTCTGGCAGGAGTTACGGCGGCGGGATCGGAGGAGGAGGAGGAGGAGGAGGAGGAGGAGGAGGATGCATGGGAAGACGATAAGGAGAGGAAGTGGGCGATGGCGGTGGCCAAGGAGAGAGTACAGGCGCTGCAGGAGAGGCGGTGCGACAGCAGGGGGAGGGGCGGCGTGTACGATCCTGTTCTTGGGATCTGCTGCCATTTCTGCAGGTACTCGTAATTACAAACATGAATCACCGATTGGTGCTCCCGATTGCGTTCTTGAGAAAGATCGTGCGGGATTAGTGTGCAAGTAGCTGACAAAAGTCGTTCTCTATGATTAAAGGCAGAAGAAATTGTGCGGCGAGGAGGACTGCAAGCGCTGCGGGGAAGGAGACCTGAAGCAGCCATGCCTAGGTAAAAGGAATCCGTAAAGATTTCTCCTATTTTCCGCACCTAGTAATGATCATGTCAACACTCAATACTTTGGCAAATATTTGACAGGAAAGACGGAGTGTTCATCTTGCCATTCTTCTAATGGGATACTCTGCCGTGCTTGCCTGAAAGTTAGGTACGGCGAAGGTAAGCGGACTTGCTTAGTTGCTCAACGCTGAAATGCCTTTGTTCTTGGTGGATTGTATTGGCCTTGTTACTGAACTGTGAGACACGGTAGCAGAGATGGAAGAGGTGAGAAAGAACAAGAATTGGATGTGCCCTCACTGCGTTGAGGAGAAGGGTATCAAGAAATTCTGGATCTGCAACAGGTGAGCGCTTCCTCAACCTCTCTCTATTTTGTTCTACAATCAGAGGTCTGAAATGGTGCTTCCTCAACCTCTCTATTTAGTTCTACAATCAGAGGTCTCAACCTCTCTCTATTTAGTTCTATAATCAGAGGTTTGAAATGGTGCTGTCAGGATATGTAGTGTTTTAAAAAGTTCAGTTTCCCATCGCTCACTCGGTAACCTTTGGTCATACGACGATGCAGCTCCTTCTGCTTGAAGAAGAGGAAGATACCAATACCACCGACTGGGATTGCCATATATAATGGTAATTCTGATTCGACTCCTGTCTACATCTGTGAAACATGCTGTTCTAGCTGTTACTGATAAACATATCTGTTTTTTTTTCTCTTTTTCTTTGCCATTGCAACAGCAAGAGAGCAAGGATACGAGTCAGTTGCGCACCTCCTCATGGACAGGCTGAAGCGACAAGCTTTCTGATGACGACTGGTTTTGGCATGTTCACTTCTGCAGCGAACAGCGACCTCACATAGAGATTGTAGTGACGGTCTCTTGTCTGACGACATCTGTTTTGGCATGTTCACTTCTGCAGTGGTTTAGTGATGATGGTAGAGATTGTAGTGAGAGTCCGTTTTCTGGAAGTTTCGATGATAGGCTCTTAGCCTATAGGAGAAAATGGTTCTGTTGAAATGACTTTTGCCCAAGAATGAGGCTAGGAACTCTCGGTAGTCTTATGTTTCAGGAGTGGCAGCTTGTCTGTTTCTTTTTGTAACCGAATTTTGTTGAGGGTCAGAGCAAGGATGATGCATATGCACAGCCCATTTATTTTCTGGGTTTGAACGTAAAGCCAATGCTGCTTGTTATTGAGGCAGGGTCGTGCGGAGTCACCAAAATGACTCCATATGGCTAGCCTATGGTTAGCTAGAACGTTTTGTAGTATTATTTTATTATTTTATACCCTGAGCACAGATGGATTTTTCTGAGCATAAGGAATCACACACAAAAAAAGTACCATATTCTCAACTACAATTACATTAATTTGTTTCCTTTATGTAAAAAAAATAGCCAAATAAAGCTGCTTGTGTAGGACTTGCATATTGAAATATCAGTAAATACTTGAGTCTTTATTGGTTGGGCCAAAACTCATTCCTCCTTGTTGTGAAAGCTCTAAGTTTTAGTTGGGCCAAACAACCTCTGCTGCTTTAGTTTACCAAGCTGGACCGGGCCCTACAGCAGTTGGGCAACTTGAAACCGGCCGGAGGCCGACGCGGTTTGGACATCTCCACTCCACCTGCCGGATGCACCGCCGCCTTGCCACCGCGGCCGCAGCGCCAGCGCTCCGGCGGTTCTCGCACCACAGCGCGCCTCCCCGGCCTGACCCAAGGCTCGCCTTCCTCCGCTCCGAGGTCGACGACCTCGACCTTTCCCCCTCTCATAAACCATCGCCACGGCCTCCCCATAGAGAGGAATGCCAGGTGTTAGAAGAGCTAAGAAGTGGCCTTGCTAGAGCTGGAGACGCTCCGGCAGCTGTGGATATAGCGCATCCGTGGCCGGAGTGGGTTGCGCTGATGGAGCTCCTCCTCCGTCGGGGCCACGTGGACCCCTCCGCCTTCGCCTCTGCCTCGCTGTCTTCTAAGGACGCCAACGCTGTCCGCACTGCGTGCCTCCAATTCGGGCGCCAGCGGCCGGAGCTCATCAGGTGAGGTGGCCGTGCTCGGACTCGGACTAGTGGTTTTGGGGTTGGGTTCTTGGCCTGGGTTGGTGTGCGTGTTGAGGTCATTATTTCTGCTGGGGCTATGATTTTAGCTGCAAGCTGGGTGTTTGTTGAAATGCGTTAGCCATTCGCGGTGCCTTTTTTCTTCCAGGCACACCAGCTGTGCATGTAAAAGTGGTTGCGTGTTTACCATGAAGGGCACAAACTTTGGCGGTTGTTGCAATTTCAACATTTTGGCTAATTACATGTTCCCTGAAGCTGTGCAAATTGATGTGTCACACTTCAATAGCAACTCGCGGAGCAAAGCTTGCCTAATAGTACCATTTCTGGGGATGGTAACAAGTGCAAAGTACATTATGGGTTTCCTCAAGTTATATCACTGTACCCTACAGAAACTCTTAGATGTGTGCGATTACAAGGCATTGTTGCAGCATGTAGAGTAGTACTGCTATCTTTTGTTTCATGAGTCCCAACTCTCAACTAAAGGACTTAATGGATGCTGGAAGCTAAAGTTGAAAGTTTTTTGTTGCAGGCATATATCAAGATGGAATATTCAGGTTGCCATGCGATGTGGTTGTCCCAGCATTGACAGGAAGGTTGTAAACTCTGGGAAGCGACTGCGGGCTTATGTAGGACTTGATGAAGGAGAGGTAACCTACAAGAAAATATGCATTGAAGATTTCTCTTGGTGCACTGCATTTTTACATTTTAATTTTATTTTAAATATTCTGACGGTAAACTCATGATTTTGTGTAGGATGTACACATCAATACTGAATTATAGACACAAAAAAGAATAGTAAACCAGTTTATGCACAAGCAAAAGCTTTATTAATCTTGTGTATGGTAATACAATACAATTGTGTGTGATCTTAACATGTTTGCTTATAAATTGCATGTTTCACGTTTGAACTCTTTGAGTGCAAACATGAGGTGTGAAGGAATAGAACTGTTCGCCTATTTGACTTCATTAACAACCTTTCTTTCACTAAATCCACTTCACACTGGTGAACTGGCTAGTAGAAAATATGTGCAATATGGTTTTTCCTTTCTTGGGAACTAGAAGATATTTGCTTACTGTGCAGTATAATTTCCGAAACCTGTTGGATCCTCGATCTTTATATCGTAAATATTAATTTCGTTTATGCTTGAAAGTTTGGTTTCTTTAAATCTAGGACATTAATTTATGTAGTATCAGCTTATGCTAACAGGTTTGCAGCCAATGCAATTTAAGAGGAAGTTGTGATAGGGCATATGTAAAGGCTCGGAAAGAGGAAGTTGGAAGAACTGTGGATGTTATGCGCATCCTTTTGACTTATGGTCTTGACGTTATTACCGGCAATGTAGAGAATAGAGCATGCCTGAACAAAACTGTCAAGGAATCAATAAAGATCCTACTAAACGAGGTTGTCGAGGTCGATTCTAGGGGACCTGGTTCCAGCACTGTGAAAGCTGCACAACGCAAAGGTCAATCTGCTGTACCCATGAAGCAGGGTGATTGGAATTGTCCCAAGTATGTTTGAAAAGTTAATATGTGTGTCTACCACCTATCCCCCTGGTCATAATGCCTTGCATTTATTGTCAGATGTGACTTTCTGAACTTTGCAAAGAATATCAAATGTTTGCGTTGCGATGGGGAATTCCAAGAGAGGTATCAGTTGTTGCATGAAGACCAAGAGCATCTACCTCTCAAAAAGGGTGACTGGATATGCAAAAGGTGAGCCTGCTTATAGTTTTAGTTTATGAGAAATATTTACGGCAAGTGCTGTTTTTTTTTTCTTTCTTATACTGACCTTAAAGTTTCAGGTGCAACTTTTTGAATTTTGCTAAGAACACAAGATGCTTGCAATGCCATGAGAAACCAACAAACCGTTTACTCAACCCAGGAGAATGGGAATGTGTCTCGTGAGTGCCTATTATATCTTATTTGTTGAATATTTGAACTGTTCTCATGTCTACTGCCAATACGATCTTATAGTTGAAGATGATGTTAGTGTTGTATGGCCATCCTTTCACTGCTATGATTTTTATTCCTAGTACATTTCAGAAAATGGAAGATAATTATGTTTATGTGTTATGTTCAATTACAGGTGTAACTATGTGAACTTCAAGAGGAATGGATTCTGCTTGAAATGTGGCTGGAAAAGGCCAAAGTCTCTAAACAATCAAGATACTATTGAATCACGTCATGACTTAGAGCATAGTAAGACCCCCAGTATTTCATTTGTTCAAGACGGCGTCCAGCTGAAGAGGTGGCAAAGTCCGCAAAAGAGTGCTTCACCATCTGACGAAGATTCAGATTTCTGGAGCGCAGACGATGAAGGAGGTGATAGCAGGGATAATGATGCACTCCTGCAACAGAAGGACTACAGATTTCTTGACAGTTTTCCCATTGTCGGGGGCAGGACTGCTAATTCCCAAGATCGTCTTGCAAGGGAGAAGTGGAAGGACGAAATGTCCAGGAGAAACAAAGGCCTTCAAACTAAGGAATCACAAGAAAGCGTTCGGCCTTGTAGCCCCGGCCGTCTTCCAAGAAGCATGGAACTGGTTGAGTCTGATGATGATATCGCTTCTTGGTTTTCGGGTGGGAATAATATTAGGAACTTGGACAAGACATAAGGCCAGTCTTAGTGGGGGTTTCACCAATATGTCATGTACATTTATTAGAGCGTCATGTCAGCAAAACTGTACTTTTTTGCATGAAACGAAGATGAGAGAGAAGGAAGTAGTTTCACCATGGTGAAACCCCGCGGACGTTGTTTCCCACATGGTGAAACGGTATGAAATTCTCACTGAGGGCTAAATCGTTTCACCATCTTGCATGTGATCCAATCATTTTGCAGTAATTAAATGCTTTGCCCAGCCTAGGAAACATCAAGGTGAAACTCATACATTGTGAAGGTTGTTTCATTATTCGTTTCATTGATGCTCTGTCAGCGGATTTGTTTTGGAAACGGTGCATTGAAACGGACCACTGACACTGGCCTAACTAGATCTTGTAAAGCGGGGGCAACTCGTCAATTCCGTCAATAAAATTTCATATCTTGGAATTATTGAAATCCAGGCAAAAAAATAAATACATTTAAAGCTCATTGGGGAATTGTACCATTTAATGCTTCGGAATTCTGTTAGAGCAAAGTTAATAATAGAGTCAAGTGCTTGGCTACAAGCCAAGTTATAAAAGCCAAGTCATGTAATAGTTGTCTTATATTTAGCTATAAAAAAGTTTTTTATTATTATATTGTATCATACTTTACTTTCTCTTTCTTGTTTCTTCTCACATACGCTATTGTTTAGGTCAACATATATGTATGCTTTCATATCTAGCTTGATGCTAGAATAAAAGCCAAACTCTCTTCTCTCTTTTGTTTTATCTTCTCTATATTAACAAAAATGCTGACTAGCTTGTCTACTCAGACAGCGGCTCAGGAATAACATGCTATGATTTTTGCAAGGGGCTTGTATACCTGCTCTCATGCAATTAAGTTTTGGGGACCAAGCTAATTTAGTATAGTGTCATGTGACTACGTGCGAGTGTTTGGTTCGGCTCCGCAATTGTCTAACTGCATCCAAAATTTCTTAAACTAAGAGGCCTCGTTTAGGTGCTTGGAATAACATTCATTCTAATAAATTATAATTTAAGCACATACTTTCTCCATATCTGTAAAGAAAGTTGTTTTGGACAAGTTTTAGGTCAAACATTGAAAATATAAATCATGAATAGCTTTAAATTGTTGCGTTTAGAAATGTGAAAACTATATGAACAGATTTGTCTTGAAAAATACTTTTATAAAAATATACATATACTAATTTTTGATAAATAATTTTATAAAAACAAGAAGTTAAAGTTAGTCTTTGGAGACCATGTCATTGTCCTAAACAACTTTCTTTACAGTATGGAGGGAGTATTAACTAAGCTAATATGATTATATATGGAGTATATTTGCATATTATTGCCATGCAAAAGAGATGTTTATATGTTGTATTTCTATTATAGGAAAACGAGTTTAAGGGTGTGCTATAATTTGGAGAGTAGAAACATAGTATGGTGATCAATACAATCAATTTTTATCTTTCACCCTATAAATTTGAGATAGGCTTATATGTGAATTTTGTAAAGTTATGAAATGCTAAATTCCAAACCAAATAACTTAATCCATTAAGTAGGTTCTAATTCCTCCAACATGAAGGGATCCATAATGCCCAGAAGCGAAATGTAGCAATATAAGAGAGGAGGCCAGGGCATCCTTTGGATCACAAGTACCGACAAAGTCATCTTTCACTATAACTGATGAGATCATACCGGTGACTTATTCTTCACCATAATGTCCTCCTTAGGGCTTCCTCAAGGCTCCAAGCATGTTTGGTTGTCTAAACAAGCCTCCAGGCCATGCCCAACAATGCATTGACCACACTGAAGCCAGATCAAGTGCAAACAGGAGAGGAGAAGGGGTTTGCTTCCCCATAGCTAGGCTTTCACCCATGCTTTTATCACCTCTCGGTGTTCCTTTGTGTTGAAGTTAGAGGTCTTGCAGCGGCCCCTAGACCGGACACCCTAGAACTCACCCATCTTCGGCCTCGACCTGCTCCTTTGCGACCTGTACACGCGCCACAACCTCGTCATCTCTACCTGCCTCTTCTGCATGCTTGTCTTCATCGCCTTCAAGTTCTTCAACCTCCACGCAATGAACTCCAGAAGCGGTGATTGAGACTCGCCTTCAAAAAAAGATGATTGCATCCGAGGTAACAAACCAACCAAACATGATCTATACAAGCTAGGTTTATTTAGGATAAGCAAACCAAACAACAATATCTTTCATTGCTGGAACCAAGTTTTAGCTGCTCGCTTAGCTAGCAACCTAGGCTAGGTCTAAGATGAGAACCACTCTACTCTATACGCAAAAGCCCAAATATGAGTGGGTGGATGTTGCACTCTAAGGATGAAGTTAATACATGACCAATAGCACAACAATGTGTGGGGTGCGAGGATCTCTTAACTTGATAATTTAGATTCATAGCTAAGGTTGTCTCCAATAGGAGATTCATTGGAGAACCCAAATTTAAAATGGGTCTCCAACATAATATATATAGCTTCCAACAGAGTATCTATACACAAGACTCATTTTAGTTATTAGTAGAGACATAACCTAATTTGGGTATCCTATCTTTTCGAGACTCATTTGCAAAAGTGATGTCTTTTAGATCTTGTTGTTGGAGAAGACTAAAAATAAATATTAAACCTTTTACCTATAATGCTACCCAAAAGACAAATAAAAGTCTTGTATTTTTTAAGTTACGGTTATCGGACATAGTCTCGGAACCTCTTTGGCATCGCTCGCTTCTTATGTTGTCGTGAACCGTGTTAAATGTCCATCTTATAAAAATGCTACTAGAGCTGTTCTTGTCAAATTTGTTTTTTTAAAATTATTTTACCTCTACCGTGTTATAAGAGGAGCGAAGCTTTTTTAGAAGGAGACACAGCCCTGACAAACTGCCCTAAAGTGTCGATTATTTTAGGGTAGAAGTATTTATTTTAGTTTTTAATTATTTCCTTTTTTTTCAATAAGTGGGAGCTAAAGCTAAACAACTCCATTTATTCTCTCTGCTGTATCTTCCCTGCAGAGCAGTTCCTTTCTTGCTGTCTTCTCTACTCCTCAGTCGCCACTCGGACGGACCTTGGCGTCCCACCGAAGACGACCTCACGCGGGGGCGGGGCTTGCTATATTCCTTCTCCTCCCTGCTCGGTTTAGCACGGCCGCTTCCAGCACGCATCCTCCTCTCTCTCCCCGTCTCAAGAGGTCGCAGGGGGCAGCGTCGAAGCTGGAGGAAGCGGACGGGTTCGCCATGGGGTCCGAGGGATCCTCGGGTCCGGTTGTCGGTGAGTAGCTGTCTCTGTCCGTCGTTTCTCCCGAGGTGCCTAGTTGCATATGGTGTGTTTATGTGTTCGTCGGCCTGCGAATTCGAGTTGAGAGTCGGGATCTCTGTGGCCAACAAAGCGTGGCTGTTTGGATTCCCGATCGGATATGGCCGCCCGTCGAGCAAGAGAGGAGGGAGCTTGGTGGGAGTGGGCTCAGGGTCACCTGGGGCTGCTTGGGGAACCCGATCCGGCATTGCTTCTGATTGGAATTGACTCCACATCGAGATTGCCGTGCGCGACTTCGGTGCAGAATTACCGTTTGTATCGCCATGTAGTCAACAACCTCTTAAGCTAAAGATAGGTCTATCGGGAACTAGGATTGCCTTCGGATGGGATTGCAGACTTGTAGTTCCGAGGTGGAATACCGGGGTAAATTAGGATCTCCATGTAGTTGTTGGTGAGGCCCAGCTGACCTTTCCTTCTAAATGATAGTTATTATGTAGGATTTGGTCTATACTTGGAAGGTTGTTCCTTCATGGATAAGCAAAGAACAGTTTAGTTACTCGATTATTGGCGCAATTCTATATGGATCGATTGGTTAGGGATTTGGCTGGACCACCTGATTTTGTTGCACAGTCACACTCATCTCTTGTTGGGAATCATTGCTCTTGAAATAGTTTTGTAATCTGAGAGCTGTACGTTTCCGGATGGTTGAGTCATATATTGATTCGGGTACTAGCAACTAGTGTGGTAGTGAACTAGCATGTGCATGTGGTGCTTGTTATCCTTATTCAGCAGGAATGCCCAATAATCCACAAGTGCAATCTGGTAACTGGAATCAAATTTCCACGTATATAGTAATCTAGTGATTATAGATTCTTATGTGTAGCTACAGTAATGGTATTCAGAATTGAGTCAAGATTAGCTATTTCTGACTACAATGCCTCAAATAACCAAAAGATAATTTTCCAAATTGTAAAGGAATGAAGCTGAAAGTATTCCTAACAGTTCTAACATTTAAATGGGGCCCATGCTTGCTCTTCTTGGCAGTGATGCTGATTCTAATATTAGTCTTTACCTACTTGTTTGTCCTAAGCCTACCCATGGCCATCTTATCATTTCCCTTCATTTCATTTTAGATTTTGTTAGCCATTCCTTGATGCATATAGCACAAATCCACAACTCACCTTGTTCAACTGAATTTCCTGAAACTAGCATGCGCTGAGTTAATGTGTGGCCTTGCTTACATAGAAGAGCCTCAGAGATCTTGCTGAAAGATTTACGTGTGTTTGCCTAAAGTGGATAAATAGACATTCACTAGCTATGAGCTAAATAGCAGCTTTCTATTAGGACAAGAATAGTGAGATAACATGAATGTACTTTGGGTTAGAGTTATTGATTTGGTGTCTTCAGTACAAATGGTCAATGTAATTCAAAATTGTGTGTGCACCAATGTTATCAAGTTTTTTATAGTCACCATAGGACTGAACAGGTGACTAGTCGCGATTAGTCGTCGACCAGGGCGGCCCTGGTCGGTCCTATTCATCCTATATATACTAATATACCAAGTATACTAATATACTATATGTTCTAGAGTACAAATCAAGCACGAAGATAACTCTAGGGTGGTTGCTGCATATAGGGTTGCAGATCGGGCTGAAAAACATGACCCCAAGTGGCCTAAGCCATTCCAGATGCAGCTCATGTCCTCAGCTGCCCAGCAATTCCATTTCTGTTTCTGGTCATCCACCCCCTAGTCGTTTGACTAATCGGCCTAATTAAGACGTAGCCCCTAGTCGAGTCCAGGATAACGACTTGGACGACTAATCGCGATTAATTGGATTACTTGGTAATACTGTGCAGATGCAGACGTGCTTTGCTTGCGAGCGGGTGGGGTGTTCATTGGCCCTAGTCAATAGTCTTCTTTTAAACCCAATATCACAATTTCACAACTATAATGACTAACTGATCATCATCAAGCGCAGATTTCAATCAAACTTATTTTCATACCATTTATTCATGTTCACTTCCACCAGTACTTTTCCATGGCCCAACAACATATTCTGTGAGATCATCACATAATAACATGTCAGCCTGCTATAGCGGACTGGTGGTACTGGTAGCACATACTCAAAGATGTCAACATGTTGATTTCACTGACTACACAATTAGTGTTGGGACACGTTTAGTGGACCTGTATGTGGCTTATTTGCTAAGTTTAAGCTTCTTCTTTGCTCAAAGTCACATTAAGCTTTAAGTATCAAAATAGTTGTTTGAAGGCTGGGATTGTTCGAGTGCACTCATAAGTTGAGTGGGAATTACATGGTTGGTCCTTCATCTTCATTTTAGAGTAGTGGCAAAATTTACTTTCCTGAAAAAGGTAAGGCTATAGGTCACCTGTTTATAATATGACCAAGCCTCCTATATTGCCCTAAATATAGAGGATGGTATTTATGCTACTGATTTGGGGGCACTTGGTTCCTACAAAAGGATGCCTTGCACACTGCCACAAAATGGAATACCCTTGAGGGTCACCAATTTCCTACTTTTGATGCCTCCAGAAGTCCAGATCATGTTCTTATGGTTTTTTAAAGTTGCAACTGTCGAACAGATACGGATACACGGATACGTCATTTTTCAGTAAATCCCGATACGTGGATACATTTTATTATTTTTTACAAAATAATAATACTTTAAAATTACTGGCAGCTGATCAGTGACTACTACAATTATTTCACAATTTCTAATAGCTACTTACTATAGTAGTATAATAACAAACATAGCTCTCTTCTCTGATGTCCACCACTTATCCCCACCGACACCTTAAAAAAAATGCAGAGTCACCCCTGCACCGCTCGTTCCCCAGTCGTTCTCCTTCTCACCCTTCCAGTTTCCACACGGGAAGACAAAAAAAGCAAGAAACAAAGTGGAGGTCACCATTGAGGATGAACTAGTGACTAGATCAGGAGGGGAAGAAAGAAATCAAAAGGGGAATCACCAGAGGTTGCTGCTGAATCACCAGGGGGAATTGCAGGAGGTCGTCACGGCCTCCCGGGCAGGTGGGCAGCCAGGCGGGAGGCGTTGTCGGTGCTTGCGAGTGCAGGCAGGCCCTGGCGCATGGGGCGGTGGTGCTCATGCCGCCGTGCGCCCGGACGTGAGGCGTCCATGTGGGATTGCAGGGTGTGGGCAGCGTCGGCGCCTCGGCAGCACTCGTGCGCAATGACACGTCTAGGCCGGCGGCTGGATGCGATGTGTGTCCAGGCGGAGGCTCGTCGCTGGTTGCCGGCGGCTAGCGAGCGGCAATGCGGCGTCACTGAGCGGGGAACGGGGATGCGGCACGAGGCACGGGCTTGCGACAGCGGGCGTCGGGGTCAGAGGATAAGGCAGGGCTGGGCGTATCGGCAAGGCAGATACGTATCCAGGTCATGTATCCAATATTTACGAAAATAAAAAAAATGGATACTCTGAGGATACGTATCGGTGGCGTATCGGACGCGTATCCGTGTCGGATACGTATCTGATACGCGATACGTGGCCTGAGCGACGTATCCATGTAACGTAGCCTCAGACTTCTTGCATTAATCAGTTCATTGTTTTCCATGTATATATATGGCACCGTTTCTCAAAAATATTGGAATTTACTATTGTGCACATAAAGCAAGTTCAATATAACACACTGATATCTGTGATTCTGTGTTCCCCTACAGGATGTTTTGTTTTTTAGATTCCAATTGTCATGGGTAACCGAACTAAAGTCCAGTAAATCATGAAACTTTTTTGCTCTTTTAACTTAGTTCACAAGAACAATGAATTTGAACTCTGAATACCTGCTATGCATGTTGCTTGCTAACAATTTAGATCATTCTTTGTTTTATGATGTTTTCTTCAGTTCCCAGAAACTTTAGGCTGCTAGAAGAACTAGAACGTGGTGAGAAGGGCATTGGTGATGGTACTGTGAGCTATGGGATGGATGATGCTGATGACATATATATGCGGTCCTGGACAGGAACTATCATTGGTCCTCCCAACGTATGCTGCAGAAATACCCATAATTCGATACATATTACATTTGCTTTATTATTCTCAAATCTAAGAGGTGCATTTTTTGCAGACTGTTCACGAGGGACGAATCTATCAATTAAAGCTATTTTGTGATACGGATTATCCAGATAAACCACCGACTGTTCGATTCCAGACTCGGATCAATATGACATGTGTGAACCAAGAAACTGGATTGGTACACGTGCATTTTTTGTTTCTTATAACGTGCAACCTGCCAAGGCAATTTATGAATGATATTAGGCCTATTAGTACTTAACTAGCACCTTTTCTAGGTTGATCCAAGTCTATTTCCTATGCTTGGAAACTGGGAAAGGGAACATACAATGGAGGACATCCTGGTTAGCTTAAAAAGGGAAATGTCAACTCCTCAGAATCGCAGGCTGTACCAACCTCATGAAGGTATTTTTCTTTCCATTCCTCCAGTAGCTTATATGCCGACAATGCTATTAAACTGTAGCTACTTGAAATAAATCTGTCTTGAATATCCGAAATCCTTGATTGTCAAACCAAAAACATTAACTTGCTTCTTGGAAAACGACTAGCAAGCACCCCTAGCTGAATTTTTTTATTGTCAGAAGCTGGCAGCATGGCTAGATACAGGAACCAAATGAGTATGGTCATCAGCAATCTTCTTCATTATGCACTGTAATTAGTACTATTAGTTAGTTATTAGGTCAATTGGTCATATTAGCTTATGCCCCTTCCATCTTTGCAAAAGTGCTCCCTTTAAACCGCCCTGTCAGTTGTTAATCTTAGTTTCTTCTGTGCAGGTAATGAGGATCAAAGAGTAGAGCAGAAAGGGCTGTCTGTTAGATGTGTCATCATGTAATCTATGTGCATTGCAATGTACAGCATTGAATTGAGTAGCGAGATGCCAAGGTGAGAGAGCCTCTCAGGAAATCCTGTAATTCACCTTGATCATGCCACCATC
Organism: Sorghum bicolor; assembly: GCF_000003195.3. Classification (NCBI taxonomy): domain Eukaryota; kingdom Viridiplantae; phylum Streptophyta; class Magnoliopsida; order Poales; family Poaceae; genus Sorghum; species Sorghum bicolor. The sequence continues at coordinate 9,103,153 of NC_012870.2, read as the reverse complement.
ACAATAAAGTGTCGATGACTGTTAAATTGCCTGCACACCATGTAACCGATTCAGATTCTGTGAAAAACAACGGGTTCAGTGTCTGCTGTTTCACATATCTTCATCTGCCTGTTTGTTGCACTTTGTAGTCTGTTCTGCTGGGTAATCTGTCAAGGGCTCTAGACCTGGTATTTTCTTGAGGAAACACCGTGTGGTATCACAATCACAGCCGTCGTTATTGTTGCTCTTTCGACCATGTGTAACGAATGACATCGATTCTGAAGAAGTTGCGAAAGGCTGATAAAACATCAGAAACACACATGCTAGCCAGTGATCATCACCTTGAGAAATCGGGTTGAGCCGCGTGTATGTATTCATTCCGACCAGCTGTTTGCAGAAAGATCTTAAATCAATTTCGATCAACTCTATGTATGTAGGTCGTATGATTCCATGAACTTAGCGGTAACTCTGAAAAGCTGTCCACGTCGATCTAGAGGCTGCTGACATTTCGCCGCTAAAGTCCCTCTCATGAAGGACATGGACGGAGAGGAGGAAAGGACGGCCGGTCGAAAAAGGCGCGCCCCGAAAGGCATGGGAACATGTTGCCGTTCGCGCCAAAAGCCCCCCAGCACGAGCAGAAGAAAGCGAGATGCTCACGCCCCCCCGCACTGGTGCTTCCCCCCATCATCTCGGCATCTCGCGCTCCAACATTGCGAAGCTGACGGCGCATCCTAAATTCGTTTAGTTCCAAAATTTGTTGGAAAATTGACATTGTAGCACTTTCGTTTGTATTTGACAAATATTGTCCAATCATGGACTAACTAGGCTCAAAAGATTCGTCTCGTCAATTCCGACCAAACTGTGTAATTAGTTTTTATTTTCGTCTATATTTAATACTCCATATATGCGTCTAAAGATTTGATGTGACGGAGAATTAAAAAATTTTGAGAAATTTTCTTGGAACTAAACAAGGCCTATCCTGCGGAAATGGAATCACCGCCGTGGTCGACTGTTCCGTCGTCTGCTCAGCTCTTCGCTCGCCGCCGCAGCCGGCCAACTCCTATCACTATGAACACTTGTCTGTCGCACACAACGATTGGCAATGGAAGCTTGCATTGCATTACTAGCCTTATTTGGCTGACTGAAAAAAAGATTATTGTTGATGCTGATTTATTGTGAGAAAAAATATTATTTTATAACGAAAAAGTAGTGTTGATAAATTTAAAAGAACGGGGCGATATAATTCAGCTGCTGTTCATTCTCCAAATCCAGTAGTGGTCAGTCAAGTTGGAGAGGCACCATTTGACGGAAAAGATGGCAGGACCCAGATGTAACCACTGAGAATGAGTACAGTAGTAATCAGTACAAATCCCAAGTACTAGTTCAAAGTACAAAGTAAAACTAGCAAAAGCCTCCAAGTCCCAAGTCATCTAGCATCTAGTAGCCTTCACCTTTGCAGCACCATCCCAAAACTCCAAAAGTCATCGTCACCTGTTCTGTTGAAAAAAAGGAAAAACCACCATCGCCTTTCATGGGACAAATTACTGGTCGTCTACCGCCACTCCAAATTTCCAAGTGATAGCTGCATAACGATTCATTTTTTCTAGAGTCTGAGACTTTGACACGAGCCCTTGATGAGCCATGCATGCTGGGAAAGTGAGGTGTTACCCCCTTTTTCAAAAGAAAAAAAAAGAAAAAAAAGGAAATTGTGACCTTTGTCACTCTCAGCGTAGACTACGAGCGTCGCCTTTGGCCAACAAGCTAAGGTACATCCTCACAGCCCGGTGGCCGGCTTGTTGTGAAAGACAGGACTACGACACGCGCATTGCATGTCGCGTTATCAGGTGATGTTTTCTCACTTTCTCTTGATGACATGGCTGCCACATGGCTGTGTTTTCTCCTATTCCTTGTGGTCAATTTCAGGGTTCTGTGAGCCGGAGATGATTGGTGTGGTTGTGTGCCTGGACTGAGGTTTACAGGCGGTGCAGGGCTGTCCCGGAAAACTTTGAGGCATGTGGGCGGCCGGCAAGCTCTCAAATGGGTCCCAAACTTAAATAGCAAACAGACGCACAGAATTGTGACTGTTGCTTGAAAGCATATCTATGAACTGTTTGCTGTATAATCTTCACACTTACAAAATAAACTGGAGTAAAATGGTTAGGGGATTGTTCACCCCTTGACTAAATATTCTTTCCCCCACTTGATAATAGTACTACCAGAGAGAATAATCTTGGGTTGTTCAGGAGGAGAACTGCTGTGAAGTCAAGCAGGATCCAACCAAACGTGTGCATGGTTAGGTAGCAGGTTAGATTAGAAGAAAGAAGGATCTAATCAAGTTCACATGTTTTAGCGAGTATTAACATATTCTTTCCCTCACTTAACAATGCTACCAGAACATTCTTGGCATAATAGTCAATGGAGGCATAAAAGCAATGTCAAAATCATAGCCCTTCATCTTAAACCTCTTTTTTTTTAAAAAGCCATAAAACAGACGGCAATCGATCGGATAAGTAGGAGAGCGACCATTGACCGAAAAAGAACTGTCGCTGACAGGTGTCGGATGTAAGTATGTAGGTCATGCATGTAGGCACTGAAAATGACTTGTAAGTATGTAGGTCATGCATGTAGGCACTGAAAATGACTAAGTACAATCCCCAACAAGTTTAAACTAGCATAACCTCTCCAGTACACGTCTCTTTCAGAAGGCATTATATAAGCAATACACGTAGCATTTGCAAAGACTATCCATCCCAAACAAAAGTCATCATCACCTACTATTCGATGCGACTATCTATGCGAGAGTTGCATGCATGTCCATAGTTTTTTTTAAAAAATTATTCTAGAGGGTCTTGGAGACTTTGACACAGGCGATGTGGCATGCTGGAAAAGGGTGGCCTCTGTCGCTCTCAGCTTAAACCTGCGAGCGTTGCCTTTGGCCAACAACATCCTCGCAGCTCGGTGCCCGGTGCCCGGACTGTGGAAGGAGGAGGACACAGGACGCGACAATGGAACATATATACATGTCACTTCAGTTTGTATCAGATGCTTTTCTTCTTTTCTTTTTCGTTTGAACGATGATTACCAGATGCTTTATTTTCGTGATGACATATATACATGTGTTTTTTTCTCTGGATAATCCTTCTGGTCAATTTGGGGGATTAGAAGTTTCTAACGTAACTCTGACCCGGAGATGACTGCCTAGCTACCGGTGTGCGGCAAAAACCAAATGCTCAAAGACTCTTTGCTTTTGTTTGCACATTGATGTAGTTTCCTTGAATTATATTGTAAGGAATAATTCTAGAAGATGTTGATGTGCTTTCCTTGACTCCTTGTAGTATTTGCTTGGGACATGTTTTTTTTTCCAAAGATAATTGAGTGGACTAGTGTTCAAAGCTAGAGTAAATAAAATATATACAGAGAACTATAATCTGCTTGCAGCTTGCTTAGCTTACCTGTGTAAGAATTTTGGATGGTTCAGTTTACGTGTAGGAGGGAGGAAGAGATCATCTTGTTATGAAGTCAAGGGTCCAAAACCAAAGGTGGTAAGGTAATTAGACCAAAGAAGGATTGTCTCATCTGGCGGAAGTTCGCCTGTTTAATTAAGTTCTCGCCGTGCGTGCTGCTTACTGTTCCCACTTAACATGGTTGGATCATACCTGGTGCGGTACTAGTCAATAGAGGCATGAAAAGTTTGTCAAAATCACGGTTCTTAATCTGAAAACCTGATGCGTTTGGTCAACCTCTCACCCACCTACCGACCTATACGTGTTTCAATGTTTAGCAAAGCCGTCCCAATAACTAACGAAGCAGAGACGTCACGCTCCACCAGAGCCCTGCGACACCAACTATTACCTGCTCAAAGTTTGGATATGCTCAACGCTGCATGCATGATGCATGACGCGGTTTGATCTGGCAACGCTCTGCCGTTAAAACCAGCTAGCGTACTGTTGGAAGTAAAAAAAAGATCTGGTGCATACTGTTGGGAGTAAAAAAAAAGATCTGCCGTTAAAACCAGTTAGCATACGGTTTAATAATATTAAACAATATTTGTTAAAACAATATTCTTGGGATAGGCACAACCCCTCAGATTTGTTCCATGGTAGCGGCATTGGCAAGCCACGCACGTCTTCTCAAACCACACGAGATTTCGACGGCGGCGCGGTAGAGCTAGAGGAGCATATCTGTAGGAGAGAGAGGAGGTAAGTGCCCGTGATCCGTGACGACGAAGCGCTTACGTACCAAGTCTACGGCCTTGTTTAGTTCATCCGAAAACCAAAAACTTTTCAAAATTTTCCGTCATATCAAATCTTGGAGCACATACATAAAGCATTAGATATAGACAAAAATAAAAATTAATTACACAGTTTGCCTGTAAATCACGAGATAAATCTTTTAAATCTAGTTAGTCTATAATTAAATAATATTTGTAAAAAAACAAAAATACTACAGTATCAATATCTAAAATTTTTTCACAACTAAACAAGGCCTACGAGACGCGGTCCCCCAGCGAACAAAATACCGGTGCTCCCTGGACCGGAGACGAGCGCTCCGGCCTCCCGTTCCGCTGCTGGCTGCTCCGCACGGCCGGCCGGTCCCCAACTCCTCCCGTGAGCCGGTCCGGTACGGGGTGCTGCCTACTGCGTGCGTGCTGTACTGCTGTGGACCTGTGGTACGGTGGTGGCGACTGGCCGATACGGGAGAGGCCCCACAGGTAAGAGGCTTGTCATCCGCATGTGACGGACGGGATGGGGAATGGGACCGGGCCATGGGAGCACGGGATTTTTCAGATTTGGCGGGCTCGCCCTCGCCTTGCCCCCATGCTCCGCCTAGCAGTAGCAGTAGGCAGTAGCCGAGGCGCCGGGCCGGACGGGACAAGAATGCAGCTGACCTACCACGGAACAACGGATGAGCTCCGTTCCGTCTCGTGCTGCCGTGCACAGCGCATACGCTCTGTGAGAAAAAAAATCGGCCAGTTTTGTTGAGCTTCTTGCTCTACTAATAACCACATGCATCTGCGGGCGATCTTATCTGGGGCGCGCCCTTTTTCTCGCCCGTTCGCTCAGCAATTTCGACGGCACGCGCGCTATCTTGGAGCAAGAATTCAGGGCGTGCGCCGCTGGTATTTCGTGGTTTCGGAATCCTGGGGGCTGGGCATCGCAGCCCCAGCCCCACCCGCCTTCAATTATCAGCGAGTACCATGTCAGCTACTATGAATGAGCATAGGCCAAACAGAGCTCGGCGACAGGCACATCGAGATATCAGGCCCGGCCTGCAACCAATCACTCCGATTTCAAAAACAGCCGGGCCGAAAACAAGATCCGTGGCACCAGGTCAGGTCACGACTCACAGCTTCATGACTCATGAGAGCAGGTAGCTTTCGCGGACTGATGACAATGACAATGCCGCCATCAATCAGCTGCCACCGTAGCACCAGTAGTTAACAGTAGACCACCAAACTTTCCCAAAGCATATGACCCCACTAAAATCACATTGGCAAGCAACTAGGACAAATCAAACAAACTATTAAAAAAATGACAAAATCAAACGAGAGATTAATCCGGCAAAAAAAATTCCAAACACTAGATGAGGCTAGAGTAATTACACATGGATAGCCGAAAGACAGCAGCAGCAGCTACAAGCTAAAACCAACCTAATCAAGGCTAGAATGAGCACAGCAATTTAGCAATCACACTTTAGAACTGGTCCCTAAACACACCACCAATCACCTTCCGCAGCACTGGGTACCGAGCACCCGAGCTACTTAATGACAATTAGGTTACCCGTTAAATCCAATAGGCTAAAAGATGAAAACAGTGACTCGACTCAGTCGAAGATAGGATTCATCAAATGCTTGAATCGATTGAAGCAGACTAGAGTTATAGACGATTCTCTCTCAGGTCAATTGAGATCAGGTAGCAAACGGATTGGTCTGCACCTCAGATTCAGCCTTGGAAGATTGATCATCAACTTGTTCGATGTTTGAGGCCCCGCTTGACTTCTTGATCTCCTCTATCCGCATAACAACATGAGCCATTGATGGCCGGGCATCTGGGACCTGTGCTACGCAGTCCATAGCAAGCAGCACGAGCTGAGCCAACGGTTCCTCGCCAGTCTGATGTCTCGTCAGCTCCATATCAAACACCTCTGAACCCCACTCAGAGCGATTAACTGACTGCACCCATCTGGGCAGGTCGACGCCCTCGTCGTTGAGAGCAGCCTGGCTGGGAGCCTTGCCTGTGACCAGCTCAAGCAACAGAACACCAAAGCTGTACACGTCTGCCTTCTGGGAAACCCTCCGAGAATCAATAACCTCAGGTGCTCGATATCCAGTGGTGCGAGACGGTGAAGATGATGGACCAACAAGAGTGTTAAGGCCATTGTCTGATACACGTGCTTGATATGATTTGCCCAGGAGGATATTGGATGACTTGATGTTACCGTGGGAAGCCATTGAGCTCGTTGAGTGAATGTACTCAACACCACGGGCTGCAGCTAGGGCAATGCTTGACCTTAAATCCCAGTTAAGTGGTGTCCGGCCAGAACTTCTGTTGCCTGTTCAAAAAAATGAAATCCAGTGAGACCAAGTCACAACCAATTGTTGTATTCATGGTCAACGAAGACAATTGAGACGACAATACATTAGGGCATCAAAGAACATCTTGATCATATAGTGCCATTTCACAAAACTACAATGACCTCTAGTGATTGTCTTCTTTAATCAATCCAGAATATTCCACCAGTAAAGCAGGCAGCAAAGATAACAAAAATAAAAAAATTGCAAGAAAATACAACCAATGATAACCAAGTAATCAATGATTTGGAAGCTTTCTCAACTTGAGAGTTGAGAACTAGTAAGCGACCAATTAGTGGAAGGGGAGGCATGATGACAAATATTTTGTTAGATCTTCCATAGTTCCATGTTGACATCACCGAAGTTAACACATAAATCTGAGTCAAGACTGAATGCAACTAACCTAGTAATACCCAGTAAATAATCACACATAATTTAAGTGCTTTGGATATCAAGTAAGATAAATAACACCTTAACCCCAACTGATTTTGACTTAGTCTCCTTAGAGCCTGAGACCATGACGAAAATTAAGTCCTATTCACAGGAGAGGACGAATATTCAAAAGGGAAAAACATTTTGGAGTACCTCTACACCTACCAACGGAAAACCAACATGAGTCTTAAACATATAAAAAATAAAGCAATACTCTACACCAACCACCCAAGAACATGCAATGCCCATGGTACTCCCAAGCACACGTACAGCAAAATGGTGATGCTACAATCATATAAGCAGATAATATTATGCAACAGAAACTTGGGAGATGGGGGGTTAAGATCTCACCGTGCAGGACTGCAGAGAGGCTCCCCATGGGCATGAAGTCGTAAACAAGTAGTTTTTCATCTTTGCTGTAGTAGTAAGCACGGAGTGGCACAATGAACTCGTGCTGAAGCTCGCCAACCTCAGAAATGCGTTCACGGAACTCAGGTTCAGACAGAGTAACGTCCTTGAGGCGCTTCACGGCCACAGTTGCCCCAGACTCGAGCACTGCCTTGTATGTCGTCCCGAACGCTCCTTTTCCGAGCACCTCAGCCGACGCGCGCAGCAGGTCCTCCAGGTCGAAAGGTGCCACAGCGGCCGCTGTCCCAAAGAAGACCAGCTTCTTACCGGACGTCGACTGGCCGATAGGAGCGTTGGGGTGGCCTATTGTGGTCAACGGCGCTACAGCAGCGCCGCTGGTCATCTCGGGAGGTTTCCTGCCGCCAGCAACAGCAGCAGCCGCTGGAGCAGGAGGCGGCATCTCCAGAGAACGCGTCCTGGTGCCCCCCGACCTGCGACAAAGGCAGACGAGGAGGAAGAGGAGAAGTGCGGCGCCCAAGGCAGAGCCTATAGCGATTCCGGCAATGGCGCCAACGGAGAGCTTCTTGCTCTTATGGCCATTTTCTCCCCCGCTTCCACCGTTGGTGCCGTCGCCACTGGCGCCGCCGCCACCACCACCGCCACTGCCACTGGGAACAGGCGTCGGCGACGGTGTCTGCCCCGCTGGAGCAGGGGAAGGGGAAACCTCACCAGGGCAAGGCCCCAAGGGTCCGCCGCACAAGCCCGTCCCCAGGAACGCGGAGCGCGGCTGCGACCGAAGAGAGGCCGGGATGGATCCGTTCAGCTGGTTGAACGAGACATTGAACTGCTGCAGCGGCGGTAGCTTCACATCCGAAATCTCGCCGGAAAAGTGATTATTCTCAAGGAGCAGGACCCTGAGGTGCGTGAGGTTGCCGAGCTCCGCCGGGATGGGCCCCGACAGGTCGTTCCCGCCGAGCGAGAGCCTGACGATCCCCGGGAGCGCGAGAATCGCCTGCGGGAACCCGCCAGACAGCCTGTTCCCGTTGAGGAAGATGTTCCGCAGCGCGGCGGCAGAGGCGAGGTCGGCCGGGAGCGCGCCGGATAGCCCGTTGAGGCGGAGGCTGAGCGTGTGGAGCGCCGTCAGGTTCCCGAGCGTCCCCGCGGGGACGGACCCCGAGAGCGTGGCCCCGGGGAGCCGCAGCACCGCCACGCGGCCGTTCTCGCAGGAGACCCCCGTCCACGAGCACGCGCCCGCGACGTCCGAGGCGTTCCACGCCAGGCGCCGCCCCACGGCGTCACGGAACGCCAGGAGCGCCCGCGCGTCGCTCGCGAGGTCGTCGGCCCCCACGCCCCGCGCCGCCAGCGCCGCGACGACGAGCAGGAGCACGGGGACCACGGAATGGAGGCGCCGCGGCCGCCACGGCGGCGGCGTCGGCGGCGGCGACCGCATCGCGGGCGTCGGCTGGGGTGGCGAGAAGGGGCGAGGCGAGGCGGAGAAGGGGTGGCGTCCGTTTCTGGTGGGGTTGTGGAGGACGCGGCCGCGTCTGCTTTGTTGTTGTGCGGGCGGAGGTGGCGTCTGTGGCGTGCGGGGGGGAAAAACCCTAACAAACACTTCCCGTGCGCGTTTCGCGGAATGGGCCTCGGGGAGTTGGGTAATTCGCGGGTGGGATTTATCCGGGGGTTGGGAGGTTTGTGCCGCTGGGGGTTGGTGGGGCCGCCGGCGCTGGGCGAGAGGGACGGGAATAGTATAGGAGGCAACAGACAGGTGGCACGGGGACCTGGATGGGAATGGGAATGGGGTTTCTCCTCCGGAGAGGGAAGAGGATCCGATGGACGGGGACGGGAGTGTGCGTAGCGCTGCGGCGTACGCACCGGCTGTGGGAATGGGAGCGCGACGGTGCGTGCGCGCTGGCGCACCTGCCGGCGTGCCGGGTGGGTGGTTGGGTTCAGAGACTTGCCTGGGGAACGGTGCCGTGCTGGTGCGTTGGACTCCGGCTGAGACCTGTTTTGGAACAAACAAACCCGTGTTGTTTCGCGTGCTGGCCTGCTGTGGGGGTTCTGACAGGTGGGCCCACCACAGCTGGCTGAGCAGCAGACGGATTGTTCTGGCAGGTCTGGCTGGTTTCCTACTGCAGCCTGATACGGTAGCGCTCTCCATTTTTTTAAATAAAAAACTGCAGGTTGAATTGAACAGCTAGATTTTAGTATTTTACTTTTTACATACTAGTAATTGACATAAATAAACTCCATTCTGAGGAACTACGCGTTTATGACCACAAATAAATGTTGCTTTCCGTATATCCAGTCCTCGAAATTTAGTGGTGACATTACTGGTTCCAGGTGATTGGTTCGCCAAAAAGAAAAGGAAATCCCATGCTTCCTTCGCTGAAATTGCCTCCCCGTGTTGAACATGGCCTTGCCGCGCCCTTGCCTGGGCCAAAACCGCATTGGGATCACTAGCGTGTCGCATCCACGTACCAAAGCTTTCGTTCCCGATAAGCAACAAGAATAGGTCGATGGTGCGTCCGGCGCCCCGGTAGGCGAGTGCCGTTCACTTACCAGTTCTGAACGATTTCGTAAGACGGCTGGCGCTTTGTGATGGCTCATTGTGATCATCAGCCACCACCCTCGTATTCGTCACACGTTTGCCGCTGTTCTTTGTTGTTGATGAGATTGGTAGGAATGGACCATGGCATGTTGACACGTCTCGTTCCTGGACCCGTTCCGGCAAATTGGTTCGCCCACCAAAGTGCACAAACTGCGATGACTACCTTGTTTAGATGCACCCAAAAACCCAAAACTTTACAATATTTTCCATCACATCGAATCTTGCGGCACATGCATGGAACATTAAATATAGATAAAAAAGATCGAATCTCTTAAGCCTAGTTACTCCATAATTGGACAATGCTTGTCAAATAAAAACGAAAGTACTATAGTGTCAAAATTCAAAAAAAATAGATCTAAACAAGGCCTATGTAGTGGTACTTTAGCTTGCTTGCTGCCGCTCCTTCCATCCCACAAATAATTGTATTTCTTTGACTTCTATGATTCATATTTGACCGTTCGTTTTATATTCAAAAAATGTTAATAAATATTATTTTTTTATAACTTATTTTATTGTTAGATATATTTTTATAATGATGTATTTATTTATGCAGTATTCTGCAGGTCGGCATAATTTGGTGAGTAGAGAATGGAGCAAATACAAATATTTGGACTGGACTGTGGATCTGTCGAGGGGTTACAAGAAGACCAATGGCGACATGTGAATCATCAGTCCTAACTTTGTGGCCGGAAGACTCAAAGGTGATTCTTAAAATCGCAATTCGTGCTGATATAGCGGAAGTTCTCTTTCCGTGTAAAAAAATCCATACTCTAAAATAGTACGAAAATTAGAAAGAGGTGTGCTTGTCGAATGAGTGCATAGGCTTATGAGGCGCATATACACGATGAGACTTTACTAATAATAACTATTTTTAATTATTTATTTAGGGGCGCAATGCCCTAATTTGTAAGTAGCTTGGCCCTAAACAAGTTTTTGGCTGTTCCTTTGTTTACTCCAAGGAATCCATGACCGAGGCCTTTTCCTATCACCTGCAAGGTCCAGACATATAGATTTTTTTTCAACGGCCCATCAAGAGGTACACCAATTGTTATATCAGCAGTCCCGACATTGAGGTGCTATTTCTTGGTTGCTATACGCCAAAGTCCAAGTTATAATTTTTGAATTTCGCCTATTTTCTTAGTTCAAATCCCTCTTACTAAGAACACTCACAATGCAAGACTCTATCACAGAGTTCAAGACAATTATTACATGTTATTTGTGGTATTTTGCTGATGTGACAGCATATTCATTGAAGAAAGAGGTAGAAAAAATTAGACTTCAAGTCTTATTTAGACTCTAAGTCCACATTATTCGAGGTAATAAATAACTTTAGACTCTATGATAGAGTCTGCATTGTGAGTGTCCTAACTCGGATAAAAGAATTAGTAGATCTGTTCAGCCCAAAATGGGAATGGGTGCTAGGGTTATGAACTTATAATAATGAAATCGACTCGATCATCAGATTATAAGTTCATTCCATACCGAACGATTCTTAAAGGCTCAAAGCCACGTGGTTGAGAGTTACTTACGATTTAGGGTTATATTTTATCCCTACCATCTAATGTGCCTTATGTCATGTCCATAGGTTATCCATTTAAGGTACAATTTTTGAACCACCGTCCGGTCAATGACGAAGTCCTCTAGTGGTCACAGAAGTTGTTTAGTGACCCACCTTATGTGACGATAGTCACTTTGTCACAGTAGGCAAGCAATGACAAGAATCAGGTTGTTATCGTCATAATCTAATCGTCATAGAAGCCCTGAATTATTGTAGTGGTCGTGGATCTCCTGTTAAACGATCTTCTATGGGCCAACGACTACTGGTTGGTTGTGGTTCGTATTGATCGGGGTGACTACGACATGCCACACATATCTCTCGCTGGCTTGCGGTCGCAGCGTCAACCAGTAGAAATCAGATCTTTGTGGGTGTTAGGGCAGGAACGCTTGTTACTTTCTCTAGAAACCTCGTGTTCATGGACAGTGATGGTCATCAACGCTGCCCTTGGCATGGTGCAGGAGCAAGTGGTGTTTGGTGTCATCCAGAATGGAGGCGGCCCTTGCAAGCTGGCGTGTGCCTATGACCTCATCGGTGCCTCCGATGATCTCCTACTTGTGGTGGTTTACTACATTTTAGTGCTGCTGCAAGGATCCATTGCATGGCGAGAGTTGGGTCTAAGGTGTTGGGGACTTTCGGACGAAAGACCTGCTTAGGCTTGGGTTGTGGTCGATAATGGTGATGCTTTTAGCATCACCCCCCTCATTAGAGGCATTGTAGTGAGGCCCTTGCCTCTATAGTAGTTGGAGTTCATAGAAACCTTGGTTCTTCAATCGGCGTTTGCGGCATCTTGTTGTGGAGACCTCCTCCTCATTTTTATGTTACAATGCTTGTTTCGTGTGTCGTATGGGGTGATGTTTGATTGTCTTTGTCTAGTTTGTCGGTGTTGTTTATTTTGGTGGTGGTCTTGTTGTCATCTTTGCAGGTGTTGAGTTTTTTTTCTATTTTTTTTATTATTTCTGGTTTTTTTTCTCTATTAATATGTGCCTAACATGCTATATCGATGGCCTTTTGAAAAAAGTTGACCGTTTGCGTATTACTAGAGAAAGAACCATCGATATCTCATTGTTTTTCCTTCCAAACGTTTTTCTTACTTTGGCCATACAATGCTGTAGAATCGTCGTTAACATCCGATAAATCACTCGGTAAAAGAAAATAGTCTCCATCGAGTGTGAAAAGCTTGAGCGCCTCTGGACACGTTTGGATTCCATTCCAGTGAAAACTTGAAAAGGTGAACAGGCCGTCACTAGTTTTTTTTTTCTACGTGAAGTCGGGAACCCACTTTGCTAAAACTATAGCCTTGTTTAGTTCCGAAAAATTTTTGGATTTCACTACTATAGCACTTTCGTTTTTATTTGACAAATATTATCCAATCATGAACTAACTAGCATTAAAAGATTCGTCTCGTGATTTACAGACAAACTGTGTAATTAGTTTTTATTTTCGTCTATATTTAATGCTTCATGCATGCGCCGCAAGATTCGATGTGATGGGGAATCTTGAAAACTTTTTGAATTTCGGGGTGAACTAAACAAGGCCATAATAAAAGGTAAACAGTTCTTAGTGGAAAAGGGAGAAAGTGAAAGAAGACGACATGAGGCCCAGTTCCAGGTCACGTTCTCCGCAATGGGCCGGCCATTACGAGTCGAAGGATATCACGCACTCCCCTCCCCTGCAGGCTGCAGCGAATCGCGAGGCGTACTCGGTGTAGCACAGCCGCACAGGCGCGCCGCGCGACGTCGACACGACGCCGTTCCGCCGCGAGGCCCGACGCGCGGATCCTCGTGCGGACCGCCGCCGGAAGGTCCTGCCGAAGCCCGGAGCGGTCACCCCGCCGCGCGAGCCGGCGGGCGGCGTATCGGTGCACGCGCAGTGAAAAAACAATGGCGGCTCGTTGCGTCAAACGCGCAACGCATGTCGGCACGACGCCTTCGCGAAACAGCGGCCGACCGACCCGAGCCAACCTAACCGACCGGATGGCCGGGCTTCTCGTGGTCGCCTACGGCGTACCGCCGTACCGGTTTTTTTTTTCGTGCACTGGTAAGTAATTCAACATGTCACGGATCAATGCTCCAAGAGCTTTTTTTTTTGACAAGATGCTCCAAGAGCTTTACTTGCTGGTCGTTGCACTTCTGGATTGTGCGGCTCGAAGTGGTAGCCTTTCGATCGACACCAAAATAAGCACGTCGGACACGTGCACACAGCAAAGCAAAGTCGCGGACTCGTACGCCACCCCCGGTATCAGACAAATTTTCTACCGGCGTGCTTTGCGACACTGCGACTCCGAGTCTGCAAGTCTGCACGTCGAGCCAAGGATCCAACGAGGTGTGTTGCTCACGCGGTGACGCCGGTTCGTGCCAGCATGACATTATTGGCCGGTGCTGCGTTGTCGCCGTGTGCCTACAAGATAGCTCCCGCGCTTGGTCGTCCTTGTGACTTGTGAGTCGTGAGTCGGCGTAGCCTGATCGACCAGAACCACACGGCCTTGAGCCCTCCGGGCATCGGCCCATCGAGCTCGCTCGCACACCGGCCAATTTGAACGCCTGAGCCTGAGGTGAGCGAGAGCGCGCGAGTCGACCTCCGATGTGTTCCCCTGGTTGCCAAGCACGACCTGTGGCGCCTTCACGTGCTGACTTGCTACGGGCGTTCGGCGACAAGCGGACGCAGACGACAGCGATGTGTGACTGCGCGAGTCGTTCCGTCAGAGCGTCCTTCGTTCCTGCAGGAGTACGGGGTGGTAGCCGAGGTCCCGATTACTCCCTGGTTGCTGGTTCCTGCCCCCTCAGTGCTGTGCGCGGTAGAGAATAGAGGTTGACGAGTAGGGTCAGTCACTCAGAATAAACGGGGTTCTGCATCTGCATTGGCAGTCCAGTACAAACCCCAAACGATTACAGTATTTGACAGTATAACTGCTGTCAGGTCATCGAGTTCTTTCTCAAAGATAACAGAGTGATGAAGCATTATCATTTCGCGAAAAGCACTAGCTAATTAAAAGATGAACTGCCATGTTCCATTTCCTTAATGTAACCGTAAACATTACTGCTTTTGCCACTAGGTATGTTGTTTCCCGTCCTGTCCTGGGCTTTATTTGGGCTTCTGGCTCCCTGTTGCAGGTCGCCCTAGAAGTTGATTATCGCCGACAAGCCGGGACACCGACGAGGCGACAGTTTTCGTTGTAGTCTAGGTGTCTATTTCACATGGGCCTTTATTGTTTCGGCCCGTGGTATATTGGGCCGGGCTTTACTTTCGCGCGGCGACTAAGGCGCCCTTTAGCCTGCCGTGTACTAGCAAACGCGGCCGCTCGACATTTCCGGCTGTGCTCTGGCTTCCGCTTCCGCAGAAGGCTTCCCCGGAGACAATGGCAAGTTTGGCAACTCCAAGCTAAAATAAATTAAAGCTAAAAAACCGAGCAACACATTTTCTAAAAATGATGATCTGTTCTGATCACGATTGTCCTCCCAACTCCAATTTGTTTATATTATTAAGGCCTTGTTTAGTTCACCCCAAAAACCAAAAACTTTTCAAGATTCTCCGTCACATCGAATCTTGCGACACATGCATGAAACACTAAATATAGACGAAAATAAAAACTAATTGCATAATTTACTTTTTTTTGCGAGCAAAGAGAGAAGCTTTATTAGCTAGCCATCGGCAAATTACAATCGGCATTTAGGAAAATAAAAACTAATTGCACAATTTACTAAATCACGAGATGAATCTTTTAAGCCTAGTTACTTTATGATTGGATAATGTTTGTCAAATAAAAACGAAAATGCTACAGTCCCGAAAACCAAATAGTTTTCGGAACTAAACAAGACCTAAATCTTAAAAAACGATCAGACCAGGTTGTAAACAGCACCTTGTCAGGTCACGCTCCAGGCTCCCCAAGTCCCCGTTCGCTTGGTTTTCAAGAGACCGCCACTTGGATCGGGTCCACCGACACCCGGCATGTTTTCGAAGACGGGAACACGTGGTGTCGGTGCCTAAGTAGCGGGTCACCGTCGAATTAGATGCCGCGGCAGTGCGACGCCCAGATCAGCTGATGCTGATCAGCCCCCTGCATCTAACTAACATTCTATTCTAACGTGCTACGGAAAATAATCAGAATACTGTATCTGAAAAACGAAGTGTTCACGAATCAGACCACGGGATTGGAATAGTTCATATTACAGGTCACTCTGTTGCGTCATGGATTGATTTCTGGTACATACACCTGATAAGTTTGCTATGCGTGGTATTATAATGGGAGGAAGAGTTTGATTAGGCCACGAGTACTAACTAGGATGCGAAACTATGTGCTTTTGCACTTGGAGAAAAGTGAGGTGCCACAAATCAACAGCGGACAGCGGTGTGGGCCGTTGGTATTTTTCGTAGTATATAGTTCATTGCCAAGCTAGATTTGTCTTTTACGTGCCTATTTCTTGCTTTTGCTGCAAACAGCAAAGCACAGCTATAGGTACAAATGACACTTGCTTTTACAAAAGAGAGAACCTAACTTCTATTTGTTGGGGAGGATTTATATATGCTTAAATACAAAGCTATTTTTTAGAGAACCTAACTTCCACTTGTTTTTTTATATAAAAAGGTTATTTTTTTATTATTCGAGGACTAACAGGGCTTACACAGGCCTATACCATAGCTCGCAGCATTTGTAGCTGGTAAGGAATCTCGTGTTTTTCTAAGATATCATTGCATAAATGGTTATTTAAATAATCTTATTTTAAGGCTGTGTTAATGATCTGAATCGAATCCAACTTTAATAGTAGGGTCATAATTAATAGAATAGTAAGATACTTAACATAATCGTAGAACCAAGCCCATAAAGATCACCATAGAATCACAATTTTAACAGCTATTCTTTATTTTTACCCGCAAAATTGCACACATTTAAAAAATCACGTATTTCATTATTATTTTTTAATTATACAAAATATATTATCATCCAAAAACTTTGTCTTCACTGTTATGCTTAAAGAGATATCTAACTTATAGAGATTAAATACATCCAAAAACATATATAGTTCGCTAATTCCCGGAACTTGTTGGGCACATCCGATTAACTACGTCTGCAAGACAAGCTTACATAAAACCTCTGATTATGCACTTTAAGGTCGTCGTATCCAAATAAAATTTATGAATCATCTCCAAGTGTTCAGGAGCATAAGTGAATAAAATAGTGAAATGTTAGAGCCTCATCGGTTACCAGCAAGGTATCCATCTCGATCGTTGTGCAATTCCTATATAAAGTCTTAAATGTGTTCGACCCGTTGGTCAGGAACAAAATATTTTCAGTCTCATTGGCCGCAAAAGTAAGGCCATGTTTAGTTTCCTACCAAAATTTTTTCATCCATTCCATCGAATCTTTAGACACATGCATGAAACATTAAATGTACATAAAAAATAAACTAATTACACAGTTTGGTTGAAAATCGCGAGACGAATCTTTTAAGCCTAGTTACTCCATGATTAGCCTTAAGTGCTACAGTAACCCACATGTGCTAATGACAGATTAATTATGCTTAATAGATTTGTCTTGCAGTTTGCTGACGAGCTATGTAATTTGTTTTTTTTATTAGTATCTAAAAACCTCTCCCGACATCCTTCCGACATATCCGATGTGACACCCAAAAAATTTTCATCTCCAATGGCCTAAAAGAGACTTAACATGGCTCGGCGACCTTAACGTGCGGACAGAAAGGTGTGTAGTAATAAGAAACAAACTCATGTTCATCTAGAACTTTAGAGATAACTCATCACATAACTAATGTCACCTCTCATAGGAGGAATCTGTTATTGCCATCACTCAGGAAAAGTGTTAAGATTGCCATCGCAGGAGCAAAAACTTTGATTGCCATCGTTAATGGATAAACATGTCAAAGGAAGCTGTCGTTCGTCTTATGTTGAAGATACGTGATCAATGGAGTAGTCATTCCATCCGCTGTGGGACGATAACTTGGTTACACATGGATGATAGAACTTGAAGCCTTTAATCAACCACGAGACCGGCGTGTAAAGAGTTTTCGTAGCTTTTCTCATTACTAGGTTAATGCCCGTACGTTGTTACGGGTTTTAAAATCCACATACTCTATGTTTCTTCCATAATTTTTAGTTGTAGAGATAAATATTCATTAATAAAATTTTATCTAAATATATCCATGTGTGATCGGAATTTAATTACGAGAAATTTGAAGGATTTGTTATGAGAAATTTAATGGTGCAATCGGAATTTAATTTATATATTCGGTTTAAAAGTTATGACTTTTTTAAATTCGCTAAAATTATTTTGCATGTATGGGTGAGTGGGCCTAGGTTGATGGGATAGCCTATCATGGCTAAAAGGGATGGGAGTTGTGGTTTCACCATGGGTGTGGTAGATGGGTCCTTTTCATAATTTTTAGTTGTAGAGATAGATTGGTATGCACCTTTCCACGTAGTAAATCACGGCCTTTGAGGGTATGTGTCTTCACTCTCTTACCCATTATATTCACTTTGAGAACATCTTAATATAGAGATATGCGTTTACACACTTCTCAAAACAAATCTAATGGACGGAAAAGAGTGAGGACATGTGTCTTTGAAGAAAAAAAAACGCCTCCATAAATCAGCACTCACTGTGAAGCGTGATTGTCGCAACGCAGATCGTCATTGATGATGATTGATGAGCAGCTTGTCGACGACGACGATGAAGCTATTGTCGTGTGGCTGGCGTGAGCTGTGTGGCGTGTGCAGCGATGTTTGTTTAGGCGAGGTGTGGCGCAACCGCGCAAGGACCTTCTCTGTTTGTGCACCGACGTTGGCGTGGACACGTGAGCTGCGAGGCGTGAGCTTCGGAGTATGCGTCAACTTACCTTCGGGAGAAGAGCGTCGGCGTACGTACCTCCGCAGAGGTAGGAGCTTGGCCATTTTATATAGACCTGAATTTTGTTAATCATAGAAAAAACAAACCATGTCCTGTCCATGCACGTTAACTTGTACTATTATGGTAACGTGTACGTACATGTTAGGTGCTTATGCTTCCACGCCCACGCTCGGTGCGGGAACGACAACGTAATCAGCTGTCGGCGGTAGCTGTTGCAGGGAACTTAAAAACGTCTTTTGTTTGGTTGGCTTTGGTTAGTAAAAATATTTGTCAGTTCCCTAGATGATAAATCATAGAATGAGCTTGAGGCATCGTATTATAGCACTGAAGTCTGAAGATAAGCGATGTATTGCATCCTCATCAATGTGAATAGTTGGTATTTCTTATAGTAAATTAGGGCGCTAAGTTAAATTTTGTCTTTTACACGCTCCTTTCGTGATTTTGCCATGAACATGAAAGCACAGCTAGGTACAGGTACGGCTAGCTTTTTTCCCCATAGAGAGAGACTAGGCAGACCTTGTTTAGTTCACTCTGAAAACCAAAAAGTTTTCAAGATTTCCCGTCACATCGAATCTTGTGGCACATGCATGAAACATTAAATATAGACGAAAACAAAAATTAATTACACAATTTAGCTGTAAATCACGAAACGAATCTTTTGATCCTAGTTAGTCCATGATTGGATAATATTTATCACAAACAAACGAAAGTGCTACAGTACCGAAAACTTTTCACTTTTCGGAACTAAACAAAGCCTAACTTCATTTTGGTTGGAAGGATGTATGGAATAACTCTTATAAAACATAAACTACTTTTGTTTCCTTCCTTTTAGGCCTAACTAATTTGATACCTGCTGCATGAGCTGTATAACAAGTGAACAACTATAGCTCAAAAGTATTTGTACACGAGAATTGTCATGCTGCATTGCATGGTGTGAAAGTATAATCTATCCGACAAAAAAAAACAGTTAATTTGTCATGCCCTGTTTTAACTCTTCAACATTTTGTTCTTGCTATTATACACAATGTATAGAACACCTGGTGAAAATACGCCTGTACTGAAAAGAGTACAACGTCAACCTAGGCCTTGTTTAGTTCCCAAAAAATTTTGCAAAATTTTTCAGATTTTCCGTCACATCGAATCTTTAGACACATGCATGAAGTATTAAATATAAACAAAAATAAAAAATAATTGCACAGTTTGGTCGAAATTGACGAGACGAATCTTTTGAGTCTAGTTAGTCCATGATCGGACAATATTTGTCAAATACAAACGAAAAAGCTACAGTGTCGATTTTGCAAAATATTTTGGAACTAAACAAGGCCCTATAGCTATGCTTTAAACTATTAACACAAGTAAAACTGAAAACAACTCACAAATAACACACGTGTTTAGGAAAACAAAAGACAATTAAGAGCATCTCCAACCATTATGCATTTGAAGTTATGCATTTTAGGCAAATTGCAAACCCCCAAATAAAAATGGCAAGACTAAAATCGGGTGATCTCCAACCGTTATGCAAAATGCCAAGTCCATCATCTTTTTTTTTCCTGGAAATTTTGTTTCGCGGCACTCCTTCCCGCGCGGCCAATCGATCCCGCGCCAAACAGCCCGCCGTCGTCTCCCGTTCACCAATTCCCGCGCCAAACAGCCGCGTAGTACCGATAGTGAGCTGCGCTGTTCGTCGTACCGATCTCCCGTTCAGTCGTTCACCGTACCAGTTCGTCGTTTGTTGGTCATCAGTTCGTCGTCGTATAGGTTCGCCCCTTGGCTCCAGTAACGATCTCCATCAGGTCCAGAAACGCGCGCGTGAAGCTGGCGAAGGAGGACGCGCGATGCTTCTCCTATCGCGTGAAGTGGTGGCGGCGTGAAGGGAAACCGCGCGAAGGGAAGAAAAAAGCCCGCGAGGTGGAACCGAGAATCCCGTGATCTCTATTTGCATAGCGGGACTCCTTTGGCATATATGCCAAGTTTCCCCCTCCAAATGCATAGCTATGTAAAATGCATAGTCCAAATGCATAACGATTGGAGGGGTTTTTTTTGGAGTTTTATGCATTTTGGTAAATGCCAAGTCCATTTGCATAATGGTTGGAGTTGCTCCATAACTCAAATGCTACAAAACTATGAAACCACTGTCCATGGAACCTAGAAACGCTATACGTAGAAACCACGTCTCCGCGGTCGTATTCTTCGCGTCCACAGGGATCGGATAAACAAATCACCAAAGGAAACCACTGGATCCAGAATTTTGAAAAAGTGAGGTAAAAAGCGAGGAGCCGAGGAGAACAACGGAATGATCCATCCTCTTGTGCTCTCCCTGCCCTCCCCCGCTATAATATCGCCGCGCCCTCGTCGCCATCGTCACCACACCACCACTCCTCCTCCCTCCCTGCCCTCTCACTCCCGATCCCTCCACCACCACCGCTTCCTCCGCGTCACCCCTCTCGTCGCCTCGCGCGGCGGCCAGCGGCGGATCGTCCGCGGCGCAACCATGGGGCTCTTCACCGTGACGAAGAAGGCCACCACGCCCTTCGAAGGCCAGAAGCCCGGCACCTCCGGCCTCCGCAAGAAGGTTTTCCTTCCCGCCCTCGCCCCCCCCGATCTCCGTCTAGGTGCCCAGTCTGGATCTCTCTGTTTCTGTGGCGCGGCGGGTTCGTTCTCGATTTCTGGTGCATCGGATCCGCTGCGTGACAGCCTTTCGCTTCCCGCCACCTCGCGGATCTCGCCGGGGGCGGCTTTTCGCGCAGGATCTCGGGGCTCTGTTCTATCCGTCCGTCCTGCTTGGATCTGATGGGAAACCGTTGTCGGATTGGTGTTGTTCGGAGCATGCCTGCTGCCTGCTGGCTTGATCCGTTGGTTCCTATAGAACGTTGGGCCTGTGCGGGGTTGGAGTGATCTGGACTTGTGCTTGCATGGCTTTGATCCATACGATTTGCACTCACATTAATCAGCTTTTGCTAACTGTTACAGGATCTTGCTGATTCAGTTACTGGCTTAGAAGATAACAATGCTCTCTGTTTTCCTAGCTCGTGCATAAGCACAATAGTGGATATGGTTTTTTCGGTCTCTCCATGATTACTCCATTCGAGATAATGTTCACATGAAAATTGTTCTAGCATCATTTAATGCTTATGTTGGGTTGGTTCGACATTCATTAAATTCCAACTAATCATATGTTGAGATTCATGGAATTCATTTCCATCCTGGTTGAGTGGATCGTGTGTTTCAAAAATGGGATGAGGGGCAGATTATTTTGATTTTGTAGCTGATACCTTTGGCTTATAAACGTAGTTGGTGACTTCTATTCATAAAGCTGGAAATTATGCTGCAAGTTATTTGAATTCGATTTCAACCTTTTGTTGATTGCATGTGATGATCCCATTCTGAAAATTCTGTGGCATATCTCAAATTGTTTGAGGTGTGATCTGAGTATAGTGTGTATGGATCTCTAGTGTGGTATACAATCATACAATATCCATTCCAAATTTCACCAATTTAATGTTTTCGCACAATATTGATTGTCTTTATATGGTTGTATCTTTGTTGTCATTATTAAGTAGGAACACATTAAAATAATACACTTTATTATTAGTGGTATAGATCAAGGAATTATTCCTCCAGTCAAGGAATTGCTTCTTTGATGCTGGGCATACCATTTGTTCCTAGCTAGCTGCCTAGATAGCCTTCCCTTGATGGGAATTAATGAAGTGTGTATGTTAATCGGGATGAGTTTACTTCTACATCAAGGAAAAGAAGTATGAGTGTTCACTGATTGCAGATGCAAGTGATTTTGTCTACAGATACTTTGTTACTTTAATGCTTGGTTCATCTGTAGCATAGTACAATTCATTATGGCATTTTTCTTATAATTAATCTTTTGTTAATATTACCAGGTTACTGTATTCCAGCAGCCTCATTATCTGCAGAACTTTGTCCAATCAACATTCAATGCACTTCCTGCGGACCAAGTAAAAGGTAACCTGCTTATCAGATAAATACCAGTCCTGTTTCAAACAAGGTTGTCAGGATACTGCAAGGTTTTAGTAAATTATTGTTGCACAGTTTTCATGTATATGTTGAAATTGCAAATGGGAAATGTAGTTGCCATAGCCAAAATTTTCATGATCTCCATTGTTCTCTCTCTGCAGTCGTTGCTGATTAGTCATGTCTTCTTTCCTTTCTTATAGGTGCAACCATTGTTGTCTCCGGTGATGGCCGCTATTTCTCAAAAGATGCTGTTCAGGTGATTTAGGCCTTGTTTAGTTCCAAAAAATTTTGCAAAAAGACACTGTAGCATTTTTGTTTGTATTTGATAAATATTGTCTAATCATGCACTAACTAGGCTCAAAAGATTCGTCTCGTCAATTTCGACCAAACTATGCAATTGGTTTTTATTTTAGTCTATATTTAATACTCCATATATACGTCTAAAGATTCGATGTGACGGGGAATGTGAAAAATTTTGCAAAATTTTCTGGGAAGTAAACAAGGCCTTAGAATACTATCCATCTCCCTTATATATTTTCTAACCCCATTTTGTAGTTTGTATACTGTTTGGATAGTAGCTACTGTAGACTTCAATTCGGATACAGATGTAGTCTTAGTATTGTCTTCTCCCTGAGGCCGAGTTTTTTTAATAGACTTGGTTTTCATCAACTAAATAGAATCCCATTGCTTTTGCTTGTTACAGATCATAACAAAAATGGCTGCTGCCAATGGAGCAAGACGTGTCTGGGTTGGACTAAACAGTCTCATGTCTACTCCTGCTGTATCTGCTGTCATCCGTGAAAGAGTTGGTGCAGACGTAAGTTTGATCTCTTAATAAAGGACAATGTTTAGCAGTATGAACATTTACTTGTTACTCCTTTATACTGTCTAATGACTAATGAATAACCTGACTATTGGTTTATAAACACATGGTAAATAGGGATCAAAGGCTACTGGCGCGTTCATCTTGACAGCGAGCCATAACCCAGGTGGTCCTACGGAGGTACCAACTTCACTGCTAGTATCTCTGTTGCAAATCAAGTGCCACTCGTGCTCTATGTTATTGAATACATTGCATTGAACTTTCCAGGACTTCGGTATCAAATACAATATGGGAAATGGTGGACCTGCCCCTGAATCTGTTACCGACAAGATTTTCTCTAATACAACGACAATCTCTGAATACCTCATCTCTGAAGACCTTCCAGATGTATGATTCAGTGCCAACCTGCTAAGTATTTTCTCACTGTTTCTTTTGACAGGTTAGTGGAATATTCATTTCTCCTACTTTACTACTGCAGGTTGATATTTCTGTTGTCGGTGTCACCAGCTTCAGTGGACCCGAAGGCCCCTTTGATGTGGATGTCTTTGACTCTAGTGTAGATTACATAAAGTTAATGAAGTAAGTAGCTTGTTCTTTCGTGTTTTCTTTCATTAAAGTGAGAATATCTGTGCTTTGTATCATTACATGTTACCTGGTTCATGTTGTGTAACAAGGGAATCTAATGATTTAATTACGCCATCAATTCCAGGACAATTTTTGACTTTGAAGCAATAAAAAAGCTGCTGACTTCCCCAAAGTTTACATTCTGGTATTCATCTATGACTGCAACCATGTCACCATTGCCGTAATAATATTACTGTAACACATCTGAAATCTTGCTTTGCTCTTTTAGTTATGATGCGCTCCATGGTGTTGCTGGAGCTTATGCCAAACACATCTTTGTGGAAGAGCTTGGTGCTGATGAAAGTTCGCTGTTGAATTGTGTCCCAAAAGTAATGAGTTCTTCTATTGTTACAAAATTCTACTTAAAACGTGGCTCGGTATTAATTCATCACTTATGTTTTTGCAGGAGGACTTTGGAGGTGGTCATCCTGATCCTAACCTCACCTATGCAAAAGAGTTGGTTGAACGGATGGGTCTTGGAAAGTCATCCTCAAATGTTGAGCCCCCTGAATTTGGCGCTGCAGCCGATGGAGATGCTGATCGCAACATGATTCTGGGTAAAAGGTATGATCTGTTCGAATATCTTACTGTGTAGAAAATTTGTTTTGGATTCTAGAAAAGCACAAGGAATTCATGGTACTCCCCCTTTGCCTTGTTATAGATTCTTTGTGACACCATCGGACTCTGTTGCCATTATCGCAGCCAATGCTGTTCAATCAATTCCTTACTTTGCTTCTGGCCTGAAGGGAGTTGCCAGGTAAAAAGCTTCCCTCCATATTGTGTTGCTAATATAACATCTAGATATATTGTTACTGTAAAAACTCTCACTGTAGGCTCCAAGCGGTAAGCTTCAGTGCAGCCTGCAGTAAAAATGCACGTTTCTCTCTACATTTTGTGCTGCATCTGTTTTAAGTCTGGCAGTGTTCTGCTCAATAAATCTGCTTAACATGTCAGCAACAATATCATCTGGAACACAGTTTCTGCTAATGCCAACTTTTTCATGACCTGCTTGTATGCAGCCGTCCGACCTTAGATGCATTTAAAATTTCTCTATGCACTGATACGCTACTTACGATAATCCATTGTTGTAATTGCAGGAGCATGCCAACATCTGCTGCCCTTGACGTTGTTGCAAAGAATTTGAATCTCAAGTTCTTCGAGGTAAATTGTTAAGACCTTGGTTTGCAAGATTTTTGAATGCCAGATAAATCTAACATAAAAAACCATTTTTCAGGTGCCTACTGGGTGGAAGTTTTTTGGGAATTTGATGGATGCTGGAATGTGCTCAATCTGTGGTGAAGAAAGCTTTGGCACTGGTAATATTTGGCTTCTGGCTATCATTTGTAAACATGTGGATCACAGTAGTAAACATGCCAGTACCTCTTGTATCGTCATGTTAGATGCGTAAATTGTGTTAACATGTGGTATATGAGTGGGTCAAATCACTTGTGTTCTGATTCTGACAGTGAGCTCTCTTGCCCTTTTATTGAGTTGGTCATGAATCCAACCCATAGTGAAGTCAAGGACTTGTTGGTATTTGGTATAGACATTATTGAGATGTTTATATGTAGTACTACTTTGGCCAGGGTCTGACCATATTCGTGAGAAGGATGGCATCTGGGCTGTGCTTGCTTGGCTTTCTATTATTGCTTTCAAGAATAAGGACAACCTTGGAGGAGATAAGCTTGTCAGTGTTGAAGATATTGTCCGTCAGCACTGGGCTACATATGGTCGCCATTATTACACACGCTATGACTATGAGGTACTAACTTTTTTTTGACATGTGCCTTGCATATATGTACTACCTGTTTCAGATATCATTCTAAATGCACAAGTTTGTTTGTGAAGAATGTTGACGCTGGGGCTGCTAAGGAGCTTATGGCAAACCTAGTAAGCATGCAGTCATCACTTTCTGATGTCAACAAGTAAGTGGAACTTTTTTAAATGTAAAGGAATCGGTACCTCCAAAAAATTATGCCCGTACTTCCGTATATGAATATATCAACTTAAGCAATCTTGAACATTTTAGTGCCATGTCTAAATTATCTCTTTGTCAGGCTGATCAAGGAGATCCGGTCTGATGTTTCTGAAGTAGTTGCAGCTGACGAGTTTGAGTACAAGGATCCTGTTGATGGCTCTGTGTCCAAGCACCAGGGCATCCGGTACCTCTTCGGAGATGGTTCGCGACTGGTATGTAGACCTGTATTGTTTCAGATATCCTCTATTTTATGTCTTGAACCAAAACAAAGGGAGTGGTGTGAAAACCTTGTTCCAGTCAACAATACATTTCCTTTTTTGCAAATATTATCAGTCGATATATGACAAATCTGAGTTGGACTCATCCTTGGTCAGATGGATACATTTGAGATCCCTGACTATATCATACTGGTGAGCTAACATGGATTTTTGGCATTCTAGGTGTTCCGCCTCTCTGGAACTGGTTCTGTTGGTGCCACCATCCGTGTCTATATCGAGCAGTACGAGAAGGATTCCTCCAAGATCGGCAGGGATTCACAGGATGCTCTTGCTCCGCTGGTAAGATATCTACCCTGTCCTTTCGATTCACAAAGCTGAATATACCTTGGGCTTTGGCTTCTGTGGAACTGCATTTACTAATTTTGTGTTTCATCTCAAGGTTGATGTTGCGCTCAAGCTCTCCAAGATGCAAGAGTACACTGGCCGCTCTGCCCCCACCGTTATCACATAAATTTTTGAAGAGAGATTCTTTAGAATGAGCTGAGGCGCGTACACAAACTTCCATTCCGGCCTCTTGTTCTATAGTTTTTCTTCCTTGTTGCATCTCACCGATGAATAAAATGTATGTACCAGACTCGTCTCGTTTTTTTGCCCATACTGCAGAGTAAGCCGCTGGCTCAGCATGCGGTAATAATCTTGTCAGTGTTGTAATTGGGAGCGCGTTTCTTCTAATCTTGTTGGAAGTGTTTCTGGTTTGTTTGAGCATTTGCGTATCGTTTTTTCTTTCTGAAGAGTATAAAAAATATGTACTCACCTGTATAACCTGTCACTAAAGTTTTGATGGCTGTTCGGTGAGGCTTGGTTATGAACCGTCCGAGAATTGATAACCATTCCTGTGTGACCTGATTGTAGACCCTGTGTTCTTAAGTTCCCAGTAATTGCAAATGACGAGTGGCATTATGGCAGAGGATTGTGACTAGGCATCTGTGTTGGTTCAGCACCATGATTTACAGTCAGGAGCGACTGATGGTTCTGAACTTCTGTTACATGTTCTGTTCTTCTTGTGATAGGTGGCCCTCTGAACTCCATCCACCAAATTTTTTGATGTTTTGAGATTGGAAACGAGTTGTTTGGAAAGAGGAAATGAATCGAGTTCTTTTGAATGTTAATGAAAGCGGTGGCATAAACCAAACCACGATCCGTGCAAGTACGCCAAGATAAGACGATGAATGAAGGGGTAAAAAAAAAACAGAAACCCAGAACACATGCATTTCGACACGTATCCGCGAACACGAGCACACGACAACAAGCTAGGGGGACCAGGGCCGGATCAAAAGCTTTTTTAAAAAAAATGCTGCGATTGAACTTGATTTTCTTTTAAAATAAAATTATACCAGTTTCAGAGAAAACTCCCAAAAAAAGTGTTCTTGGCTCGTTATCCAACACTAGAACCAGCACACATCAGCTATTATTATTGTCATCATCTCAAGTTTCTGACAGCGTCAGTCTCATTTGCCACCTACGCAGCCCGGCTCACACACAGAGGCCAGTCAGTCTTCGCCGGAGAATCAAGGAGCCGCGGCGCCCTTGCCGTTGGAGTGGCTGGGCTCCCACAGGATGGTCGTCTCCGCGATCAGCGAGGTCACCACGTAGGGGTCCATGTTGGACGCCGGCCTCCTGTCCTCGAAGTATCCTGATGAAATTTCGCAAGGATCAACCGCAGGAACCCAACCGAAACAGCACATGGCCGCACGGGAAAAGAAGAAGAAGAAAGAAAAAGAAATGGCTTCTGCCTCTCTCACCTTTGCCTTCCTTCTCGGTGTCGCGGCCCACCCGCACCGACGCCCCGCGGTTGGCGACGCCCTGACAGGACAGGACAAACAAAGGGATGAGATGAGCCCGTTTTTTCACGCGAAGAAGAGGTGTTACGGCGGTCTCGCCGTGCTCACCCAGATGAAGGTGTTGATGTCGGCGGTCTCGTGGCGGCCGGTGAGGCGGCGCTCGTTGCCGTCCCCGTACGCCGCGATGTGCTCCCGGTGACGGAGGCCCAGCTTGCTGATCGCCTTCTTGATCACCTCGTACCCGCCGTCGCTCCTCATCGACTTGGTGCTGCATGCACATTCACGATGAGCAGCAGCTAAGTAGTCGTGACCGGGCGCAATTTTTTATTCAGAAATTTTCTCTTTTGATCGGTACCTGTAGTTGGTGTGAGCACCAGCGCCGTTCCAGTCTCCCTGCAGTCACATGCACAGAGACGACATGAGACCACCAGGATAACAAAACCACAGATATATGAAACCCCAAAGTATTTGGTAAAGAAATGCTTGGTCACCGGAATTGGCTTGGGGTCAAAAGAGACGACCACACCGGCGATCTCGGTGATTCTCTGCCAATCACAGGGAAAGAAGAACACGTCTCATTAGCAAAACACACTGACACAACAGAAGCCATGCCACGGCCGAAGAAGAACTGAACACAGCCGGCAGGTGGCGGCAGCTCTACCTCGAGAATGTAGCGAGCCACCCAGAGCTGGTCGCCGGCCGAGACGCCGACGGCAGGGCCAACCTGGAACTCCCACTGCCCTGGCATGACCTCCCCGTTGATGCCGCTGATGTCGATGCCGGCGTAGAGGCAGGCCTTGTAGTGCGCGTCCACGATCTCCCGCCCGTAGGATTTGTCCGCTCCGGCGGCGCAGTAGTATGGTCCCTGTCAGGATCGTTATTCCATATAAGCTGATCAACTCTGAATCTCTGACATTGTTATGATTGGAGGCAGATTAAGGAGGTCTCGAGCTTTTTGTTTCTGTTAATGTGCACCTAATTGTGCTGAAAAGTAGTATTTCATTTCACTGTAATGTGGGAAAGAATTGAATTTTGGTCTTTGCTGAAACTAATCACTGCAAGGAATTCCTAGCTACCTGAGGGCCAGGGTAGCCGCCCAGCGGCCAACCAAGAGGCCAGTTGGTGTCCTTCTGAAGAAGGGTGTACTCCTGCTCAATCCCAAACCTGAATTTGGACAGATTCAACATAAGGAAAAAAAAACATTTGACTGAACGAGACATTTGTGCACAAGAAATCAGTTCATTTTTGTGCAGGACTAAAAATAGGGGAAAGCTGATGAAGATGCAGACCATGGTTCCTCAGCCTTGACATCAGGGTGGCTAAAGATCGTCGCCGCCCCGTGCCGCTTGTTGCTCGGAATCGGCTTTCCATTTGGCTCGTAGCAGTCGCACATGACCTACAAACAGCTCAAAATTTGGATGAATGAGTGGCCTCTCTCCATACCCATGATCAACATTCATGCATGCAGAGAATCTGCAAAAGGATGGTCTCTGCTGGTTACCAGTATGTTCTTCCCCTTCCTGAACGGGTCTCTGAAGATGGCCCGAGGGCTTCATGCCAACAAAAAAAAAGTGAAGGTGAATTAGTGCAGCGCGTCAGCAGCAAGGCAGTGATCAGTGAGGCACACATTTCAAGGTGGAAGATGAGCATGAATGATACCAAAGGATGACTTCACTGTCGTCACCAGGAGCTTGGCCGGTGCTGGAGCCGTCGAAATTCCATTTTGGAAGCTTGCTAGGGTCATCAACAGGTCCGGACAGCGTCTGGGTTAAAAAGGCAGGCAGAGATGTGTCATGCATTTTGACTTTTTTTTTAAAGAACATGCAGGAGGGATGGCTGCGTGTGAAGCCCCCCCTTGAAAAAGTTGTTCCAAGCTCTAAAGGAACACTTGCACGGCACATATCTTCGACCAAAAGTCTACAAACAAGATAGTAAGATTAGGTGCAAAAGGAAGTGCACTAACCCTGGCTTTGCTCCTCACATCCATCCCAGAACCGCCAACCCTGCATCAGATCAGACAAGGTGCTTGACAGTGGATTAGTATGCCCTATGGCTGGCATGCCGAGATTATGAAGCGGGGAAACTGAATGAACAGGTAAACACCAGCACTTTGGAATGAACATAAACAGTGTGATGCGTAACTGACTGGAGTCTATGATAAAAGCAACAGTCAAATGACGCAATTCATTGAGCTCTTTTGTATAGTATAATATAATGGACATAAATACATGAGATCATTCTAGTCTTCCTAGAATGTTTAATACAACAAACATCCGAAAGATTGTCACAGACATTCCTGGCAGTGCGAATTAAACACAAAACGGTAAAAAAAAAAAAGAGAACCCACAAGATGAAACACGCCAACATCCCAAGGGACAACACCATGGGACTGATGGAAAAAGCATCAGATGGATCATGAGGGAGACAGAGGCGTTCTGTACGCACCAGATGTACTCGGCGATGATCTTCTCGGTGCAGTCCGAGAGGTCGAGGTTGATGAGATCAGAGAGCAGAGCCATGGCGACGACGAAGGCAGAGTAGCAGAGAAGTGTGATTGATCTCTGTGTGCTTGTGCCACAGCCGTAGCTGGCTGCCCCTCTATAAATAGGGGCGGGGCAGTGAAGGGAAGGAAGGGCCCGGAGAGCAAGAGAGTGGTAGGTGTGGTGTGGGCTTGGGAAGTGCGTTCCGTTGACCATGGCTCTAGAATTCAATTATGGAAGCAGCCTCCGTCTCCGTGGTACGGTTGACCATCCTCGCGACTGCAGACGTTTCCGGCTGCATGCATGTGCTGTCACTAGTGAATTTTGGAGGGCTTTGGTAACTGGAAAGTGGGTTTCTTTTTTACATACATGGTGCTTGGTTCCGTTTGCTATGTTATCATTCGGTTTGCTAAGGCTAGTCTCAATACATGTTTTATGAGAGTGTCATACACATTAAATAGGGTGTCACATAAGCAAAATTGCTGACTTGGCAGAGTCATTAAATGAAGGAGTTTCATCAGATGAGAGATGCTCCATGAAACTCCCGTGGCTCGGTTACCTAGTTTATAGTCTTGGTAACTGTGTCATGAAACTATGCATTGAGACTAGCCTAATACCGTTTTACGTGTTTCATAGGCCAGAATAGCATCGAGAGTGGAGTTATTATTTCTATGGCTAATCCGGTCACAGATCATCTGAGTAGATTTGCCTAAAAAGAGAGTTTTGCTCCGGTCGTCCTTTCAAAGAGTTGAACGGTGTAAAGAAACAACTAGAGCAAATCTTTTTTTAACTATATTTATTCTAGACAGAGAGAAATAATGGGTTGATATTTGTATATCTATTAATTTGATATCTACGTTCTGTGCTATTTATCTCTCTTCTATCTGTCTATATATCTACATCTTAATAAAATATTTATATATGCTACTTAATTATCTATCTCTTCTCTATCTATCTGTATCTCTATCTATATCTAATAACATTTGTATCCGTAAGCTCTCTAATGACCAAGGCTTAGGATATATATTTTTCTTGAGAGAAACTGGAGGGGTTTAACACCCCTACAGTGAAAACTATTATTAAAAAAATACAGTACAGTACAAGACAAACACGGAAGCAAAGCAAGATAAGGAGGTTCAGGAAACAAAAAAAGAGAGAAAGAAAATAAGAGAAATTAAAAACATTAAACAAGATTGTTTAACCATAGCTCTATGGAAGGAAAATAACTTCTTTTTGCACGAAGAAGGATCAATGCAAATTCTGACTTGAATGCCCGCTTTGTGGCTTCTACTGATGGCTGCACTTGATTGAAGATTAGACCATTTCTTGCATTCCAAATGGACCAACCCATTAGTATAATGATCTCCATGAAAAATGGTACATGCAGCTGTAATTTAAAACTTTCTATATTCCTGTGGAGATCCTCTTGCAGAATGACATGACAGTTAAACCATGCCCAACATGCTTGAGCAAATGGGCAGAGAAGCATTAAGTGCAAAGGATATATATTCCAAGCGTCAACTCCACCGTACCCATCAAATATATGGAGCGTGGAGTTATTTCTATGGCTACTCCAGTCACGGATCATCTGAGTTGATTTGCCTCGAAAAAACGAGTTTTACTCTAGTCATCCTCTCAAAGTCCACTATAACGAAACTCTTTATTTAATTGTATTGTTTATTGTAGACCGAGGGTAATAATTGGTTCATATCTCTATATCTATTATTTTGATATCTATCTTCTCTGCTATTTATCTATCTTTTTTCTATTTATCTGTATATCTATATCATAATATCTATATCTGCTACTTATCTATCCCTTCCCTATCTATGTGTATTTTTTTTTGAAACATCTATCTATCTATATATCTCTACCTATATCTTAATGCCTGTAACTTTTCTAATGACCAAGCCTAACGATATTTCAAGCTTCAACTACACCTGTCCAGGTAGTGACGTCCGGTCATTTGACTTGTCCATTTATGTACCGAAGTTTGCAGACAATAATCACTGAGGCCTTGTGTAGTTCAAAAAAAATTATAAAATTGACACCGTAGCATTTTTGTTTGTATTTAACAAATATTGTTTAATTATAGTCTAACTAGGCTTAAAAGATTCGTCTTGTAAATTACAGATAACTGTACTGTATTTAATGTTTCATGTATGTGCTGCAAGGTTTGATATAACGAAGAATCTGAAAAATTTTACAAAATTTTTTAGAACTAAACAAGGCCTGAGTACGGGAGCAGCAAGACACATACAAAGGACAAAAGCACTTCGACATCATCCGATTCAACCGCATCCGCAATCGATGGTGCGTCGCCCACTTGGCTAGAGGCCGCCAAATACTCTCGCGCCCCCGACCCTCGAGCATCGGCATCCGTTGAAGCGTTGGGCTTTGGACACAAAGGCCGAATTCCTATAGATCGAGGCCGCGCGCTATGGCCGGTGCCGTGTCACTGAGGAGCTCGGCGGACCACACGTCGATCTCGCAGTCCGCAGGGGAGCAACCGCGGCACAGTGCACGCCAGTTTCTCCGCGTATCTTGACCTGAGGACAGGCAGTGTAGTACACGCTTGCGCGGAAAAACGAAGCTGGGATCGATTATGAAGGTGATGCGTCCGTGGTGGCGTACGTACTGCAAGTGAGGTGCGCCGTGATCGAGACCGTGCGTCGTCGTCACGATATTGGTCACGGAATAATAAGGCGTTGGTGGCCGTACTTTGGGACTTGGTGGGCGTACGTGCACGGACGGCGAGTATGGACCGGTCGACCCGCCGGCCGGAGAGATAAGGGGATCTCTCTAGCATCAGCTTCTTTTCACACCCACCGTTCTTTAATCTTTCCGGGGTATTTTGTGGTGTGTATTTCGTGATAAAGGAACGCATGATTGCACACCCTATCAGACCAAGGAACCTAAGGCCCTGTTTAGTTCCCCACTAAAAAATTTTTCATCCATCCCATCGAATCTTTGGACACATGCATAGAACAATAAATGTAGATAAAAAAATAAACTAATTACACAGTTTAGTTGAGAATCACGAGACGAATCTTTTAAGCCTAGTTACTCTATGATTAGCCTTAAGTGCTACAGTAACCCACATATGCTAATGACAGATTAATTATGCTTAATAAATTTGTCTTGCTGTTTCCTGACGAGCTATGTAATTTGTTTTTTTATTAGTTTCTAAAAACCCCTCCCGACATCCTTCCGACACATCCGATGTGACACCCAAAAAATTTTCATCCCCAATCTAAACAGACCCTAACTCCTCCCTAGGACTGATCGACCTAACTTTGGAGATGTGCATCCCTGCAATATAGGTCTTGTTTAGTTCACACTGAAAACCAAAAAGTTTTCAAGATTCCCCGTCACATAGAATCTTTTGGCACATGTATAAAATATTAAATATAGACGAAAATAAAAACTAATTACACAGTTTAGCTGTAAATCACGAGACGGATTTTTTGATCCTAGTTAGTCTATGATTGGATAATATTTATCGCAAACAAACGAAAATGCTACGGTACCGAAAACTTTTCACTTTTCGGAACTAAGGGCTTGTTTAGATGGAAACGTTTTTGGATTTTGACACTGTAGCATTTTCGTTTTTATTTGATAAACATTGTCTAATTATGGAGTAACTAGGCTTAAAAGATTCGTCTCGTGATTTACAGATAAACTGTGCAATTAGTTATTTTTTTATCTATATTTACTACTTCATGCATGTGCCACAGGATTCGATGTGACAGGGAATCTTGTAAAGTTTTGGGTTTTTGAGTGTATCTAAACAGGGCCTAAACAAGCCATAATGTTTTACAGCATGTTACCACATGCCACTTTGCAGCCGTACGTACGTGATTCTGCACATTTCACTACGGTTGTCCACCGGTGCCGCTTCGATCAGGCACAGGGTGCAGCTCATGCACCACACGCAGACAACAAACAAAACGTCTGCGCTGGCAGGCTATCCGCTGATCCATCCACCAGCCTGTAGCTATCTTCAGAGTACGAAATAGTAGCGACCTGTTTACTTCCAACCCAAAACAATTTTTTTTTAAGATTTTCCATCACATCGAATCTACATCGAATCTTTAGACACATACATAAAGTATTAAATATAGATAAAAATAAAAACTAATTGCACAGTTTGATTGAAATCTACAAGACGAATTTTTTAAACCTAGCTAGTTTATGGTTGGACAATAATTACAAAAACAAACAAAAATGCTATAATGTCATAATTTTTTTTTCCGAACGGAACTAAACGCGGCCTATTACCATGATAGAGTCGTATGCTGCAGCTATCGACGATGACTGTGTGACTGTGTCAGTCTCTGAGTTTGACAGAGAAGTGATCCTGAGCAAGGCCTGGTTTAGTTCGCAAAAATTTTCAAAATTCCCTATCACATCAAATCTTTGGTCATATGTACGGAGTATTAAATATAAATAAAAATAAAAACTAATTGCATAGTTTAACTGTAATTTGTGAGATAAATCTTTTGAGCCTAGATACTCTATGATTGGACAATGTTTGTCAAATAAAAACGAAAGTGCTACAGTAGCCAAAACCCAAAAATTTTGCGAACTAAACAAGGCCCAAGTATTATAGTAAGCCAGCTAAATGCTGAAGTGGAGTAGAGAAAAAAAGAGAGAGAGTAAAAACGGACTGTAAGCTTACAGCCGACTCAGACACAAAAACCAAGAAAGACTGTGAGATAGACAAGTGGGCCATGTATTAATAGTGATGAGCTAACCATTATATGAGTAGGCTGCAAAAAGGCTGTAAAGAAATCTTACGATCAGCTGCCTGACTGTATTATAAACAGACACTCGTAGTCACAGTGCAGTCAGCATTGATCTCGTGCACATGCACATGCACATCCGCAGGCGCATGCAGGAAAAGTACAGTATACAGAGCGACGCGTACCAGCGAGAATGCCGGATTTGCCGGCCGGCGGATCTGCTATGCCACGCACCGTGTCACAAGTATCTTCCGATCGGAGTAGTGGAGGAGGCTGGAACTTCATTCTATTATTATATCAAGATTTTTTTTATAAAAAAAAAACATATCACTAGTGCCATGCAGGCATCACCACATGAGGCTGCCGAAAGAGGCCGGCATTAGGCAGCGTCCGTCCAGGTCCAGCGCGACACGACACGACTGCATGAGTGACCCTGTAGGGCGAAACGGACACGGGCGCACGGCGCAGAGCGGAGCCGAGAAGCGAAATCGAAACGTGATACCACCAACGTGAGAACAAAGCGACGAACGACGCCGTGTCACCGAATCCCTGTTCCCTACCAGAGAATCAGAGAGATCGTCCATACTCACTGACGGAGCCACGGAGGCCGTACGCCGCACATGCACGCTGGGCAAGGCCGCGGCCGGCGCGGGCGCGGGCCCTTGAGCTGCTTGGGCAATCGCCACTCGACCACACCACCCAGTACCAACAAGCGCCCGAAAAGCGCATCGCGCAGCTGCGGCAGCAGGAGTGAGCGACCGCGCACGGGCCGTAGTAGTACGTGTGGGGCCTGACGTGCGGCACGGCACAGTAGCAACGCTCTTTCGACACGTTGACATGATGCGAGTAAAGTTGAGCATTCAGCCTGTAGATCAAAGGCACGGCCCAAAACACGGTAATTTGATCCGGTCTAAGCACGGCATAGCTCGATTCCAACCATGTCTATGCTGGCCTGAAGCACGTAGCAGACCGTGGTTGGGCTGACTCCTTGGCCCGCGCGGGTGGCCCAGCTTGGCCCGCTTTTAACAGCAAGTATGGTGTCAGTCTTATGCCTTTTGGCATATAAAATATGATCTTCTAAGTATATTATGTTACTTGAATTATGAAGTATCATATCTATGACTTGAATATGATTTACTTATGCTTATTGAATTCTGTATTAAATTTAGTGTTTTTTATATAGCGGGCCATGGGCCGACCTAAAGGGCTATTGGACCTCGTGCTTTTAGGGCCGACTCGATCCGAATATCGGCCCGTGTACCGTGCCTAGGCCGTCAGGCAGGCACGGTGGCCTGTGAAGGCACGGCTTGATGGCACGCAGGCCATATGGGCCCGTGCCGTGCCGGGCCAGGCCGGCCCGTTGCTCATCTTTAGATGCGAGCAGGCAAGTATAGTATGTGTTCCTCGGCAAAGTTAAATGGGCTCTTGAGGGCAAGTGTTCTCACTCTTTTCACTATTAGATTTATATTGTGAAGTGTGCAAATACCAATCTCAATGAAAATCTGTATTGACATGTATATTTACACACTTCTCAGTACAAATTCAACGGTGACAAGGTGGAGAGCACATATCATTAAAGGCAAAAAAAAAAAAAATCGCCTCCCGTGTTCCTCAGGCAGACCTACCACTTGCAGCGGGTGCAGTAGGTGCAGCCAGATCACGATGAGACTACGATCACAGAATATGAGAATAAATAACTTAATTCCTATATGTATCTCACAGATGGGCATGCACGGCGAAAGATGAACCGGCCAATCCATCGAGGATAAGGAGAATCAATCATCATCATCTTATCTTTCACATGCACAAAAGCACAATTGCACATTTCCAGGTATTCCGTTGCGCTCTTCGCCCCCTCCACTTTTTGTGGGTTGGTGTTCTTTTGTGAAGTTTGGTTGATAAAACAAAACGGCGTGCATAAGAATTCCACATTTGCAGCCTTGCTCGTAAGCTTTCCAGCAAACCTAGCTATACTTGGGCCTTGTTTAGTTCCTAGCATTTTCGTTTTTATTTGACAAATATTATCTAATTATAAAATAATTAGAATCAAAAGATTCGTCTCGCGATTTACAGACAAACTGTATAATTAGTTTTTGTTTTCGTCTATATTTAATGCTTCATGCATGTGCCGTAAGATTCGATGTGATGAAGAATTTTTAAAACTTTTTAAATTTCGGGGTGAACTAAACAAGACGTTGGAGTCGATTTTCCTTCTGGAAGAAGAAAGTACGCAGCGTCGGCCTCCTATCAACTCGCCCCTCCGAACTGAACAGCTCTGAAAAAGAGGCAAAATAAGCACGTCTGAATGTATCCCTCGGTGAATTGCACAAGGAAGGGTGTGCTCCCTTGCATAATTATACACCCCATTTGCCCACAAAAAATACAACTATTTGATTTATGTAGATCAAATTAGCTTACTTGACTAAGTTTGTAGTGGATCGTATTAATAATTATATGTCGACTAGCTTTACTATAAAATATATTTTATAATCAATTTAATGATACTTATCTTGTATCGTAGATATTAGTATTTTTATATAACTTGGATAAAACTATAAATTGTTTGATTCCTCAAGAAACGAGAATTGTATTCTTTTATGGGCAAAGGGAATATATATACATAATACATCAAGACCTTATCTGCTCCTAATAATCATGTCCTGAAAAAATCATATACTTTCTACTTCCCAAAATTAGTATTACTCTCTCCAAGTTGGTAAAAGAAGTCATTTTAGACAAAGTTTGGGTCAAACATTGAGAATACAAATTACGAATATGTTTTAAGTTGTTGAGTTTGAAAATGTGAAAACCATATGAATAATTTGTCTTGAAAAAAAATGCTTTCATTAAAATATACATATATCATTTTTAATATATATTTTATAAAATAAGAAGTCAAAGTTATGATTTCAGACCGTGTCGCTGTCCAAAACGACTTCTTTTACCAACCTGAAGAGAGTATCTTGCATTTCAAGAGCCAACCAATCTTAAATTAACTAGGTTTAAAGAAAAGTAAACTAATATTTATATCTTTAAATAGATTTACTATGGAAACATATGATGTGATTAGTATAATAATATTTATCTGATATAATTAAGAATAGTATTTTTGGTATATATTTGATAGAAGTTGAAATTATTTGATTTCTTCGTAAGATGAAAACTTAATTTGAGATGCAAAGAGTATGTCACATGGTCCTGTATGTACGTAGCTCTGAGATCTCTTAGGCCGTGGGCTTCATTTCAGCTAAAGTTCTTTTTCTCCTTGAACTCTAAAATCGGTAAATAGCATACCTCAATTTTTAAAACCGTTCATTTTACCTCTTGATCTGGTTATAGGTGGTTTCCAAAGCTGGTTTTGTTTTTTTATTTATTTGGCTAATTTTTTGAAAAATAATAGTAAATCGTGAAAATCATAAAAATTGAAAATTTATTTTTCTTGGACTCTAAATGAGTAGATATACACAATGAATATATGATATGGTATGCATTAGTACAAGCTTTTTGTTAAAACTTTAGATGCATGCTTTTCTGTACTTAATTCAAAGCTATGTAGCAAAAGTTTCATGCTCATTGGATGATGTATGACTAAGTTATAGAATTATTTAGTTTTATGTTTATTAAATATTTTAAAAATAGTTAAATATGTGTAAAAATAGAAACGCGTATGAATTTTTTTACTATAGTTAAAACATACAATAGTTAGATCACCATAAAAAATCATCACAATTGAACCATAGAAACTGCAGCTATGAACTGATTATAGATCTAAAACTACAACAAAAAATTTATATTAAAGTATATCATATTATATATTTACTGTGTATATTTACTCATGTGGAGTAAAAAATAATTAGATTTCTATTTTATGATTTTTCTTTGATTTACTATAATTTTTTAAATATTTAGCCAAAAATAAATAAAAAAGAGATAAAATCACCTATAACCGAGTTAGAGAGGTAAAATGAATGGTTTTAAAAGTTGAAGAAGATAATTTACCCGATTTCCTAATCCAGGGAGAAAAACTAAACTTTGAAGATTTCGGCAGCCTGTATGTTTTTCTGCCCTTCACGATAAGCCCACGGGCCACGGCTATACATGTCAATCTGGGTCCAATCGGCGAAGCGCACATTACAGTCCAGCCCACCGGCCCCAACCTGCTATGCCAGAACGATAGGCGCGCGGCACCGTGGGCCCCACTGCATCGCCTCTGCGACCCCCTCCCACCTCCCCCTTTCCGCAGCGCGCCCAGACTTCTTGGCTCTCGCCGACTCGCCGGTACGCGCCGCCGCGGCCCGCCGGGGGCGCGGCCGGAAAAAAGTGGCCAAATGGGGAACCCCACCTAACACGTCCCTGCGCACGGACAAAACCACTGAAAAAGCTCGACCGTTGCAGCTCACAGGAAGCAAGCATGCCGCCCGGGCTGGTCGCTGCCGCGCCAATCGGCCGCCGGCTCTCGACCGCAGCCTCCACGCCGCTGTCCAGCCTCACCGACGCGCTCCTCGCCACCCGCCTCGCTAGCCACCTCCTCACCACGCCACACCTGCCCGCCGCGCTGCTGCCCACGGCGCCGCTGCCGCTCCCCGTCCACCTCCACATCCTCCGCCACCCGGCGCTCCCGCCGGCCTCCAAGCTCTCCTTCTTCCTCGCCGCCACGCCGCCCTCCTCCCCGCTCCTCGCGTCCACCTTCCCCGTCCTCGTCCGCGCGCTCGCCGCCGGCTCGCCGCCGCTCCTCGACGCGCTCCTCCCGTTCGCGCTCTCCTCCGCGTCCCCGTCCACCCTCCTGCCCGCCCTCCTCTCGTCTCTCCTCTCCGCTTCGCGCCTCGACGCCGCGCTCTCACTCTTGGACGCCGCGCCGCCAGACCTCCTCCCCCGCCTCGCCGCAGCTGCTCTCCCTTCCCTCATAGCCTCCCCGAACCTCATCGCTGCGGTCCCCGCCATCCGCAGGCTGCTTCCCATCGCCTCCCAACCACCACCCGTCCGGGCCACGAACCGCCTCCTCCTCGCCTTATCGAAGGAGAACCTCTGCGATGACTTCCGCTATGTGTTCGAAGAATTGTCGAGGAGGGGCCTTCCTTCGAATGTGAGGTTATACAACATTTGCATCCACGCGTTTGGCAAGTGGAGGCAGCTGGGTATGTCGCTGAGGCTTTTCGCAGCAATGAAGGCCGCCACTCCTCCTGTTTCGCCAGACATATGCACTTATAATTCAGTCATCCGGGCACTTGTGGTCGGTGCACGGGTACCTGATGCTCTGGTGATTTTTGATGAAATGAAATCTTCTGGGATTGAGCCAGACGTCTTTACTTATCGAGCAGTCATGAATGGGTGCTGCAAGAGTTTTCGGATGGATGATGCACTGCGTGTGTTTCAGGAGATGCGGGGCAGCAGTGGGGTGAAGAGTGATGTGGTGGTGTACAATTCACTTCTCGATGGGCTGTTTAAAGCAAAGAAGCTTGACGAGGCATGCGGTTTTTTTGAGACAATGGTGGCTGATGGAATCCAATGCTCAGCAAGCACACACAACACTCTGATAGATGGGCTGTTTAAGAATGGGAGGGCAGAAGCAGCATGTCGGCTTTTTTACGAGCTGAGAAGGAAAGGGCAACTGTTGGATGGAATTGCTTATAGTATCATGGTGAGGGAGTTCTGCAAGGAGGGGATGGGGGACCAAGTTGCAGAGGCCGTAGAGTTGGTGAAGGAGATGGAGCAGCAAGGCTTCAGTGTCGATTTGGTTACAATAACATCATTGCTAATAGGTTTTGACAAGAGTAAACGTTGGGACTTGGAAGAGCAAATAGTAAAGTTTATAAGGGGCAGCTCTGTATTGCCGGATGCCATTCGGTGGAAATCAGACATGATGGTTGCCTTGAGGGGACCTCATGGCAGAGACAAAGATGGGACACCACTGTTTTCCTTTGATGGTAATATGGATGATATGATGAGTCTGGTTAACCATGTGGGACATACAGGTACTGATGAAGAAACCCCAAATAGTGATCCCAAGGATGATTGGTCACTGTCACCACACTTGGATCATCTTGCTAAACATGCTGACAGTTTGAACGGCTCTGCTGTATTTACAATGCACAGAGGGCAGAGGGTGCAAGGTATGGGTGCCAAGACTTTTGATGCTGACATGATCAATACATACTTGTCAATTTTTTTAGCCAAAGGGAAGTTGAGTGTTGCTTGCAAGTTATTTGAGATTTTTACGAATCTAGGAAACAAAGGGACAAGTTATACATACAATTCACTGATGACCTCGTTTGTCAAGAAGGGCTATTTGAAACAAGTATGGGCAATTCTTCATGAGAGGGGTGGACAGCTCTGCCCTAATGATGTAGCAACATATAATCTAATCATTCAAGGTCTTGGCCAGATGGGGAAAGCAGAGGTTGCTAGCACAATTATTGACCGGTTGTCAAAGAAAGGTGTTTACATGGACATTGTAATGTATAACACTTTGATCAATCAGTTGGGAAAGGTCGGAAAGGTTGAAGAAGCAGGTTGCTTATTTGAGCAGATCATCAGAAGTGGCATGAAGCCAGATGTTGTTACTTTTAATACATTGATCAATATTAATGCAAAAGCTGGTAGACTAAAGGAAGCTGACAAATATTTGAGGAGGATGATCACAGAAGGCATTGCGCCAAACTACGCTACAGAAACAATATTGATTTTCCTTGATAAGGAGATTGAAAAGAGAAGGAAGCAGCACAAATGAACTAGCAAAAAAATACGAACGAAAACAGTGTGATATCTGTTATTTGTATTAACCATTACAAGGTATGTTCTTGTTATATCCAAACTGGAAAACTGCTGTACAAATCATGATTATTGCAGAGCTGAATATTCAGAACTAATGCAGTTCAGAAGGCTTGGCTGAACCAAACTAATGGAGTGATGATCACTTTTGATATGCTCACTGATATTCCGGTATGGTTATTGATATTCCTGCTTTAACCATAAAGCAAAGCGCTCTTAATCTCTGATGTCTTGGCAGTTTAAAGACGTTATTGTGGGCTTCCAGTAAACAACTTAAGACAATTAGGCAGCCTGTTGGCCAAAGGACATATTTAATTCCACAAACTGCATCAATTGCATTGAATTAGATCTTGTATCACATCACACATCCATGGTCAATCTAAAGTTTTAAACTGCCATGAGGTAAATTTGGCAGCATTTGATTAAATTTGTCATATTTCTCTTTCCGTAGTTTTTTTTTTGGGTCTGTTATCTTTTGGAGTTTGTGTCCAGTAAATGTCAGACAAATGAAACTGCAGTGATCAATAAGGCTAGCTATAATTACTTGATCACAAATTCACAATTGTCTGCTGGAGAGCTCTTTTAATAATTCCTTCTTAGAGTATTGGATAACAGAAATTAAAAGTACTGAGTATGTACCTACAGATATTTTCGTTTCTTTTCTGGAGGGGGGCTCGTGGGGACCTTTCTTTTCCCCTTGAACTCCATGACAAAGATGTTAATTCAGAAATTCCATACAAAGTACTGAGTATGGAGCCATCATTCTTCCATTCATATCAAAAAAATAGGATCCCATGGGATCCGTGGAGTAGGCCGCTTCCTACTAGGATAGGTGCGGGCCCTACAACCAGTGCCTTCTCGTCTGATGATGGTTAAGTCTATGGATGCTTCTCTTCTGTTAATAAGTTAGAGAAGAGCTGTCTTTGGTGTTTAATCGCTTGCTTTTCCAGGGAATGTATCGATCAAGGTTGGTTTAAGGCCGTATCCATGGGGTATGATTGCGGATAGGTTCCTATGGTTCTTCCTAAGCTGGCAATTGACAAAGCTAGGTATGACTCTGTTGCATCACCAGGTTCATTGATCTATGGGCATCAATTGTCAAGAAAACCAGTTGTAAGGCAATAAATAGGGGATCTATGGCCAGAAATTGATATCTGTTGCACTGACTCAGTCATGCTCTGATTTGTCTTTACAAGGTGCAGTTCACATTATGCTATACTATGAGTTTCCATCAAGTGCTTGAACTCTTTCTCCCTTTTTTTTGACATGAATGTGCTATCAGTATGCATGTGTTACAACCAAATGTTTGGAGTATGTTACCTTTCCTATATGTTCTTAGCTTCTTTTATCAAACCCATGCTAAAAAGTATGACTTCTCTCTCTCTCTCTCTCTCTCTCTCCAACTTTTGAACTACGAGACTTTAAGCACAGGAAACAGACTAGGTCACAGAGGCACAGCACTAACAAAATGAGAATAGCAATAAGGTCTCTGATATCTTATTCTAACACTCAAATTTCTCTCTTGGTAACTCTAGCTCCTGGAATGCTTAATGTAGTGAAATAAACATTAGAAAACTTGAAACTCTTTTGTTAATTAGATGTTGAATGTGGCATGTATGTCATTCTACATTTTATTATAGCTTCTTCTAGTCATAACCTACAACAGTGCTTTGTTCCAAGTCCCCAGCTTGGTGTTTTGCCTGTTTTGCGAGCATTATATCCCTTGTATTCAATCACTTGCCCTCAATTTTTTTGGTATAATTTTATTTTTACTATGCTAAAACTGTGGTGCAATTGGTTGCATCAGATAATATGGTAAGCATACTCTAGGTACTGGAACATTAAGACATTATTAGAAGAAAGGGAAAGTCGCAAAAACTCACCTGCAAGTTAGGGGGGTTCAAATACCCACATGCATCTCACTGACTTATAGTCTAAGAACTGCAATAGATTCCCCTCACCCTGTGCCCATTGACTGGTCTATATAGTTGTTGTTTGGCCTCCAGCATCCCTCAACTCGTACCACATACACTTTGGTACTAGAGATTCCCCATTAAGGCCCTGTTTGGTACGACTCCGACTCCGGCTTATCAGGTAGTGCAGCTTATCTGGTGGAGCTAAACATTTGGCAAAAACGGCTCCAGTGATGTAATAAATTGTATTAGGTTTGTGAGGAGCCGTGAGAAGTCAGTTTTTTTGGCCTCAGCTCATCTACCAGAGCTGTTTTTATAGGCACATTTTGCTCGGGACATCGAAGAGACATGGAATTTGCTAGCTCACACCACCAACTTTGAATTTGGCTAAGTACCATTATTAATTCTTTGTTCTTTGTTATAACACACCGCTGCTCAACAGATATGGTTGACTCAATCAAGTTAAACAGGGCGAGCAGTCGAGCACTTGCTTTGCCCTTTGTCATTCATTCTCCATTCATCTCTCTCTCTCTATCATCGACGCCTCTTCCTGGATGACGATGACATCGGCTCCCCTTCTGCTTCCTTCGCTGCAACTTTTTGGTTGGTTGGTTGTGGCTGGTTGATTTGGGATAGGAGGTTCATGGTGATACTTTTAGCATACTTTTCAGTTAAGGTGTACTTGTTCTCTCGGATCAGTGGCATTGTTGCTCATAACTTTTTTTCCCTATATAATACATTTTATCTATAACGTGATTATGTTGCTATGCCTAGAATACTGAAGTGCTATATCATTATATGAAGTTTACTGTTACTGACATAAGGAGCTTGGCAAACAAAATTTGTTTAGAATATTTTGGTCCATGCGTGACACCAATTGTTTGTTCACAATAAGCAGACAGATACTATTTACTGGAAAGCTTAGTTTATGGACATTGTGTACTTTCATGCGAAGCTTAGTTTTGGTCCATATGAAGATGTTAGGATTGAACAGTCTGTACTTTTGTGATCTAGACTAGGAGGATCTCTATCATCAAATTTGTGGCAGATTTCAGTTGGAGAATTGATTGAGATTAGGGATGTACCCAGCAGCAAACTTTTGGGTGGGGGTTGGAGGGATCTGTACTGATGTATTCTGGTGTTGCTATTGCTCACATGTAAAACACTTGTACCAGGGTAA
Source organism: Sorghum bicolor (assembly GCF_000003195.3). NCBI lineage: Eukaryota > Viridiplantae > Streptophyta > Magnoliopsida > Poales > Poaceae > Sorghum > Sorghum bicolor. The sequence goes on along the minus strand of NC_012870.2, from coordinate 9,058,244 downwards.
TACATTTGGCTTGATATTTTTTTGTCCTCGTACTATATCATGCATCATTATCATGTAACTACCCCTGATCATCGTCCTTTTTAGGAAAAGGATTCTTCAATTAACAATTTGTATTAAGATATACAAAATCATGAAGTGTTTGGACCTCTGAGCACTCCAAGAGGTTGAACAGCTTTTGATTTTGTGCGCCTTTTCAGGGTAGAGTATATAAGGTCTTGTTTAGTTCTGAAAATTTTTTGGTTTTTAAAACTGTAGCACTTTCGTTTTTATTTAACAAACATTGTCCAATAAGAGAGTAAGTAGGCTTAAAAGATTCATCTCGCGATTTACATGTAAACTGTACAATTAGTTTTTATTTTCATCTATATTTAGTGTTCCATACATGTGCCACAAGATTCAATGTAATGGGGAATCTTGAAAAGTTTTTGTTTTTGGATGAACTAAACAAGGCCTAAATACCTCGTGGCAGCCGTGCTTGCATGTTTTAGTGATTGTTACCTGTAGATAAGATAGAGTTGGTAGACGACCACACTGTATCCTGCTTAGTTTATCACTGCAAACAAAGCACCTCCCTGGTTCCAAACAGTTTTGGATCTCATAATCAAATGTCGTAAAAGGCTCGTGCTTTGAGCCAAGTTTGTTGCATACTGATTGAATTTGTAAGACCTGGAGCCGCAATGTGGTCCTCCTCTGCTGTGCTGCGTGGGATGTGTGTCTTGTTTTCACGTGCACGCCTCGGGCATTGGCCGTTGCACGTCCGAAATTAGGTCAGAAAGGTTCTTGCTTTCTGCTCCTCCAACTCGGCGTGAACCGCACCAGAATCGGGAAGAGAACTCTTTTGAGGCCGTGCGTACTCGTCGATCGTCACCTGGTTTGTCAGATTGGATATGCTCTTCAATCCTTTCGTTGCAAAAAAAAAGTGAGGCCAGCCCTCGCAATTTGCTTATGGATGAAGCTCCCACAGGGTTTCTCATTCAATTTTACGAAGATTCCATGCGTTCAAATCTGAATTATTTTTGCATCACAGTTACAATCATAAATTCATGTGATTTACATACTAGTACCTGCTTTGCGACTTCGCATTATACTGATTACCTCATATTCACTCTGTTGTCTATTCTTCGACTTAAAAGTATCATTACCAAGGGAATCCAAGCTTATGTTTTCTTTTCTTGTTTTTGCATTGAAAGTATTGCGATGACTGATGCTGAACTTTGATTCCTCAGCGTACAGAACAGCATCACGCTGTCGGGTGTGGACGAAATGCATCCCTTCTTCCCTTCCCTTTATTTATTACCAACCATTTAAACGTGCCAAAGGGCTGATCTGTCTGATCATTTCCTCTGTGTACTGTCATGGCCTTTTTAAAGGGAGCTATCATCGTTTTTTTTCACATGTCTAATGGAGCATGATTTCGTCAGTCTTATGCATTCCATTTTTTCTGTTGGTAGAGGCAACAGCCATCCGAATCTGAAATTAACCATATGTCATCCACCAAAATAGCTGGTATAATAGCCAAACGTGATGATCACATGTAACCTGGTTTGTTCCATCGAAATCTGTTAGTTTAAAAGCAATCTATTGTAATGGTAGGGAGTAGGAGAATAAAAGCCGATTATAGTTGCGTCGTGGGCAGTTGTATATTGGTGAGTGAATTCACATGCTATGTGTGCCTATGCCGCATAGCTTGAACTCGTGACGCTGCTACCCTACTCCCTCTGTTCTAAAATACAGGCAAAACTATGCTGGTCAAACCTTTTAATTTTGACTAGATCTATAAAAAAATACGTGCAATATTTATATCTTCGAATAAATTTACTATGGAAGTATATTCAATGATCTATTTAATAATACTAATTATATACTAATATTAATATTTTGTTAAATATATATTTGATTAAAGTTTAAAATTGCTGACTTTTTGAGAAGCTAGAATAATTCTTTTTTAGACCAAGGGAGTACGTCACAGCCACAGCCTAACCTACACCACAACCATAGCCACACCCACACCCACACCCAATCATTATTGAAAGGTAAATCAAGACATATAATCCAATTATGAACCGAACTTGGTAATTCTGAAAGTATCGTGTAGTGTCTACACAATATGATGGTACTCCTAGTAGTAAATAAAACACTCATAAGCCAGAAACTAAGCAATATTCTCTTCCTGATATATAGAAGCCCAGGCCCGAGGCAAGTAAAACTTTCCTCGTATTTATCCTAGAAGCCCTTGACCCACGGCAAGTAAAACAATGTTGTAAAGTTCAATCGTGATTTATGCCCTAAGACCGCCACGAGTTCCTGGTTAAAATGGCATAATGCTGAAATGGTGAAAACTCATCTAAAACAGACCTTGAAGTTTTAAAACATTAAAACATGGCACATCCAAAATTCATGTTATGTATTTTGTCATAGATGTTGAGATTCAAGCTTGCTCTAGACTAATCCATGGTATTTTTTATGTTTATGTCGTTTTCAGCGAGCATATAGGCCTCTCATATGGACCTTGCAAAAGCTATTTGGCCTATGCAACAATAATCTCAAGCGTGGCCTATTTAGATCCCTTCCTCTAAACTTTAGAGTTTTAAAAGCTTTAGAGAAATTTAGCTCATTTTTGAACTCCAAAACTCTAATGTAAGGTGGGCTAAAATTTAGAACAAACTTCAGACCACTTGTTTGTAGTTTTAACTCTAAAGTTTAGAGGAGAGGATCCAAACATGTCTTAAATTTGCTTCATTGTTTGTATGTGATTGGATGGTGTTGTAATGTTGTATAGGTAAGGTCTCAAAGGACACCAACCATTAGGGCATGGTTGTTTGCATTAGCCTATATTTAGGCTAGTGCAGCGCAATTTGCCCCACAAAGACTTCCATGCAAGCTTGCACAGTGTTTAAAAATAAGCCCAATTCATAAATAGATAGTACTTTTATATTTGGTAGTATTAAGCAATTCAAATTTGCACAAGTTGATAGACACAAAAAAAGATTTTCACATCCTTCATCTCTACTGAAAACATAATTTGTATCTATAGTACAACATATAGGTGACTACATGTAGCAAAATAGAAATAACCAAGCACAATTTTACCTAATACCATTTGCCTATGTAGACAAACCAAAGATGAAACACCAAGATAATGCATACGTCAATGCTAGCTTATAATTATACTGGCTTAAAGTATACTACATAACTGATCTTCTTAAGAAAAATATGCAACATAAGGCCTAGTATAATCAATCAATCACGTACTAACCAAACATACCCATTGTACATCCACCGTTCCCGTGTAGTTAAAAATTATTCGTCAAAAAGACTCATATTGCACACACCTCAAATTAGGTGTAGGTACACCCTAGAAATATAAAATTGTCCACAATTTCAAAATGTCACCATATATATATGTCCTCCATGATCCAATTTTATGTGATTTATCTTTCTTCAATTCGTTGTAGCTTTGTCATTATACCGCCGTATAGTTTTCTTAGCGACCATGCTTTAACCGTGCCAAAGGCCAAAGCACATATATTTGGCTGCACATAAATCCATCCCAATCCATATGGTTTGAGACCGTCCGTCCCAAACCAAGTGGATTGAGGTGGATTTATATATAGCCAAACAAGCTCTAAGAGTACGAAACAGAACGGTCATAGTAATACTCCATCTATCCTAAATTACACAACACATTTTGATATTCTAGATGTATAGGTTTTCTATGTATCTAAAGGCGTGTTTTATAGGTGTTAAACTTTAACATGTACTAGAATTTTTGTTTTATTGGCATTTAATGTCCAATCATGGACTAATTAGGCTTAAAAGAATTATTTCGCAAATTACTCTTTAGCTATGCTTTTAGTTTCGTAAATAATCTATATTTAGTACTCCATACATGTGTCTAAACATTCAATGCGATGGGAGTTAAAGTTTTAACAACAACAACAACCAAATGGGGCCTAAATATATATATTTATATCAAGATATACATTATAAAATTAATAGATCTAGAAAAGACGTCTTATAGTTTGATGAGAAATTGATGGAGTAATAAGGTAGGTTTAAGGTCTTGTTCAGTTTGCGAAAATTTTTGGCTTTAATTACTATAACACTTTCATTTGCATTTGGTAATAATTGTCCAACTATGGATTAACTAGCCTCAGAAAACCCGTCTTACAAATTACAGACAAACTGTAAAATTAGTTATTATTTTATCTATATTTAATGCTTCATATATGCGTTTTAAAATTCGATATAACAGAAAATTTTGAAATTTTTTAGAATTAAAGCCTTGTTTAGTTCACTAGGTAAAAAAATTTAATGTGATAGAGAATTTTAAAATTAGTTATTTTTTATTTATATTTAATATTTTATGCATGTGCTGAAAGATTCGATGTGACGAGAAATATTAAAAAAAAATTAGATTTTAGATGTAACTAAACCGGACGTAAATAGGCCTAAGCCAAATCTAGCCGTACAAGTAGAGCGCTCTGCCGTGTAGTCAAAAGCTGTCGACGCTGAAACTGTCGAACGCTCGGCCGTGTAGCCGCCGGGGGGCGGCACGGCCTCTGACTTCCGGCGGAGCCCGTACAGGCAGTACTCGCGGAGACGCCGACGGCCGGTCTCGTCGACGTCGAGCTCGTGTTAAGCATGCCCCGCCGGCGCGGAAAACGACGGTAGAAAAGCCAAGCCAAGGAACAGGGGCGCGCGCGCGAACTCGTGGACGGATACGGATCCTGACGCCCTGATCCCACGCGGGCCCCGGCCTCCACTGCACCCCTCCCTCACGCACCCCACAGGCACGAGGCCACGCCCACGACCCCGCGACCCCGGTCCTCCTCCTGTGCCCCGCGCCACATCACATATCAATCCCGCGCCTGTGACTTTGTGACGACGCGTTCCGCCTTTACCCGACGCATAACGAGAGGAAAACAAATCAGAGGAATTCGACGAGGGCACCACCCACCAACACCACACCATGGCGGCCGCCGCCACCGCCACCACCACCTCGCCCTCAGCCTCCTTCCCCGCGGGGGCCTCCCTCCGCCGCGATGCGCGCAGGCCCTACTGCGTAGCCGCCGCCACCGCCGCTGCGGCGGCGACGGCCGCTGAGGCGGGGCTCGCGGCCGTCCCGGCGCCGCCGCCGACGCCCCTGGTGCATGTGGTGCCGGAGTCGCTGCAGCGGGAGAGCGGGTGCCTCGTGGCGGGCTTTCGGGAGCGCGGGGGCGGGGGCGCGGGCGCGGGGGACGCCGCGGTGGAAGGAGGAGGCCCCGGCGCGATGGAGTACCTCACCAGCGTGCTGTCGTCCAAGGTGTACGACGTCGCAATCGAGTCGCCGCTGCAGCTCGCCACCAAGCTCTCCGACCGCCTCGGGGTCAACCTCTGGATCAAGCGCGAGGACCTGCAGCCGGTAATTGATGACGATGCGCAGCCCTTCGTTTGCTTACCCCCGTCACCTTTTTTTGGTTGGCCTTGCGTTCATGGACGTGGATATTTGCGTACTTTTATTCCAAAAAAACAGCATCATTTCTTGGAAATGCTGGGGTTGGATGTTTCAGCTGCTACTTGTGTTTGTGGGATAGATTTGCACTCGCCAATGACCTTGTTCAGTGTCATATCTTTGGGATTTGGGGGTTTACCTTAGTACTGTCGTGTTATGTTGTTCACCGGGTTCCAACGGGATGCTTTGGATTCGCAGAATCACGGGGATAGGTACTCAGACATTCCCTTTGATTCTCCACCTTGGCTTTGATACGTTCTTGTCACGCTTTCTCCGAGAATAGACGTTGCAGGATAGTTTGCACTTTTGACTTGTTATTTATTATCGCTAATACTAGGAGTGCTGAAACCTTGAGGTGGCTGTGTTTTTAGCTTACATACTCTGTGAAACTTGATTCCACAAGTCTATAGGAGCTTATTATCTTAGTCTGTGAAACTTGATTCCACAAGTCTATAGGAGCTTAATATCTTTTTAGAATCTCAAAGCTCAACAAGCTAGACTTGTGAGCTGCAGCATGATTCAGGGTCTTGAGAATTGTACCTGGTCTGCTATATTTGTTTTTTGTGTGTTATTAGCAACAGCAAAAAACCACAATGAAAGGACGTTATTTGCATATTCTTTGGAGAAGGAGGAACCCTTGTATGCATATTAAAGATAAATTTCCCTATCTGGTATTTTGCCATACACACGTTTTATACATAATAAGGTTACTAATTTAATTTTGTTTGACTTTATTTAGCGTTTATATGTGCTATTCCAAATTCATTGAAAACTGCTATTCTACTTCTATGTTTTCTTTACTTTCCTCATATTTTGTTTGCTTGGTGTACAGGTGTTCTCATTCAAATTGCGGGGAGCATACAACATGATGGCAAAGCTCCCCCGTGAGCAGTTAGAGAGGGGCGTCATATGCTCCTCTGCTGGAAACCATGCCCAGGGTGTTGCTCTTTCCGCTCAGAGACTGGGATGCGATGCTGTCATCGTCATGCCTGTGACAACTCCAGAAATCAAGGTTTCTGATCTTTAGATGCTGAACTTAAGACACCCCTTTACATGATTCAGTTTACTTTAGTGCTAACTGAATAATAACGTAACACCTTAATTCCAGTGGAAATCAGTGGAGAGGTTGGGTGCAACGGTGGTCCTTGAGGGGGACTCTTATGATGAAGCTCAGTCATATGCAAAATTACGATGTCAGCAAGAAGGCCGCACATTCATACCTCCCTTTGATCATCCTGATGTCATCACTGGACAAGGAACTGTTGGCATGGAAATTGTTCGGCAACTGCAAGGTCCACTGCATGCAATATTTGTACCTGTTGGAGGTGGTGGATTAATTGCTGGAATTGCTGCCTATGTAAAACGGGTTCGCCCAGAGGTCTGCTTTCCATCTTTTAAAAATCCTATGCTGAAGATAACAGAGTTCCTTTACACGCCTTCATGGAGACTGTCGTGTCCCTGATATTTTAAGTTGAATCGTTTCATATTGGATCAATCTTGCTAATATAATTTCTTTCTGGATCTTGCTGATATTTTTTTGGAATGTTTTTGAAACATTTTTCTTTGTACAGGTGAAAATAATTGGAGTGGAACCCTCAGATGCAAATGCAATGGCATTATCCTTGTGTCATGGTAAGAGGGTCATGTTGGAGCATGTTGGTGGGTTTGCTGATGGTGTAGCTGTCAAAACTGTTGGGGAGGAAACATTTCGCCTGTGCAGAGAGCTAGTAGATGGCATTGTTATGGTCAGTCGAGATGCTATTTGTGCTTCGATAAAGGTGAGAACTATACATATGGGTGTTTTTACTGAATACTGTTAGAAATTTATAGTCTGAACTCACTTCGAGCTCAGTATACAATGTTGAAGAAAAGGAAGATAGTAATTTTGTTGCACCAGTATTCTCTGCTGTAGTGGTCTGTCAATATAAACCACCCAGTCATGAGTATTTTTAAGTTACATATTCAAAACACTGTGTAGGGGGAATGTTGTATAATGTTATGTCATTAACTATGTAATCTAGCATCAATTCCTGTGAATTGTAGAGTGTTGTCTAATTTAGTGAGGTGTTTGGGTTGTATGGATACACATATAGGATGCATAAATATTATGCAATGTCTATTGCATTCCAATCTTACATTCATACTCCTATCATCCTTCTTGACCAATGCTGCATTGTACATGCATTTTGATCCTTCTATATTCTTGGTGCTGAAATGTCTTTTTATGTGTGCAGGATATGTTTGAGGAGAAAAGAAGTATCCTTGAACCTGCTGGTGCCCTTTCATTGGCTGGGGCTGAAGCCTACTGCAAATACTATAACTTGAAAGGAGAAAATGTGGTTGCAATAACTAGTGGGGCAAATATGAACTTTGATCGACTTAGACTAGTAACTGAGCTAGCTGATGTTGGCCGAAAACGGGAAGCAGTGTTAGCTACATTTCTGCCAGAGGAGCAGGGAAGCTTCAAAAAATTCACAGAATTGGTATGCCTTATGAGGTAGTTCTGCCAACACATAATTTTAAGATCCATTTCCTGTCTTATGATTTCTCATTCTGCAGGTTGGCAGGATGAATATTACTGAATTCAAATACAGATACGATTCTAATGCAAAAGATGCCCTTGTTCTTTACAGGTATATATATCAAAGTTCATTGTTTTTCTTTAATTATGTATCCATATCAAACTACCAACATTATATACCTTGACTAAGATATATATATTTAGTTTATTTATCTAAGATTTTTATTTATTAGTATGTACAGCAACGGTTAGCTTAGATGCTTAGGTTATTATCTGTAACAGTGTCGGCATCTACACTGACGATGAGCTCGGAGCAATGGTGGATCGCATGGAATCTGCCAAACTGAGGACTGTTAACCTTACTGACAATGATTTGGCAAAGGACCACCTTAGATACTTTGTAAGTTGCATCTTTCACACTCTGTTGGCAAAATTATTTTGTCAAAGAGATCAATTGTAATTTTAGTTCATTTTTAGTGTTAATATGACAATAGTTAACTGGATTTGCATTGTGTGACATAGGACCCTATCAAAATTGTTTTACTTACCTCGCGTCCATTTTTGTGCGAATTTCTGCTATCTTGTTCATGATATCACATTATCAATTTTTCAGATTGGAGGCAGATCAGAAATAAAAGATGAACTGGTTTACCGGTTCATTTTCCCGGAAAGGCCTGGAGCCCTCATGAAATTTTTGGACGCGTTCAGCCCTCGTTGGAACATCAGCCTTTTCCATTACCGTGCACAGGTACATGATGAGTTTTGTCTGTAGCCTTCTTATAATAGTGTCCATTATGCAATCTCATAATTTGAAAGGATGATTGATTTTCACTTCTTTGAAAGCCAGAACTTGAACAGGAAAAAACATCTCTGCTCTTCAAATGATCATATGCCCCTTCCCATTAAAAAAAAATGTATGCCTTGCTGAAGTTGGTCTGGGACGTGTATATTACTTGTATTGATGGTACTAAACAATGGAGAGAACCAACAAGGGTTGCAATTATATACATTTCATCATCTGATCTAATTCTCTTGTTCAGGGTGAAGCTGGAGCAAATGTATTAGTTGGTATACAAGTGCCGCCAGCAGAGTTCGATGAATTCAAGAGCCATGCTGAGAATCTCGGGTACGAGTACATGTCAGAGCACAACAATGAGATATACCGGTTGCTGTTGCGTGACCCAAAGGTCTAATGTCATATGGCTTTGCTCCCATAAGTTGGTGACACTTTTCAAGGAAGATTCTGCTACAAGGTAGAAGGTGCAAGTTTCTTCTAAAGTTGAAATGAAGCCATCAGCAAATGTAGCTTCAGTGTGCCATCTGTTTATTCAGATCATGTAGTGTATCAGTTGTGTATCATTATTGTTGTTGTGCTTCGTGATCTCAATTTATCGGTTTGTGGCACCTAGGGTTTGTCAAATAATGATAACCAACATGTTATCTAAATATCTGATAATAATTATGTAATTGTGATTTGGGATGCATCACTGTTGTAAAGTGTAAACCCTTGTCTCTTTACAATATCGAGTTATCAACAATTTGAGTAAGATCTGAATGTTCTTTCTTTTTTGTGTATAACAAGAGTTGTAACTGAAAATAGATGGAAGGCATATTAAACCTCCTTTGTGCCGTTTGTTGTTGTCTAAAGTTCAAACTACGAGAAAGTCTTTCATTTTATTAGCATTCTCGTGTAAAGTGTGCCCAGCTTTATTTTACAGAATGCATATCATGTGACAAGAAATTGAGAATGTGTGGTCTAATGTTTTGTTTACATTGTTTCGATTGGAATGGTATTCTGTTACATTGTTTCGATTGGATTGGATGGATGGTGTCATGGTGAGAGAGCGATTGAGAATGTGTGTTGATGCTGTGTACTTGTGTTGCCGTTACTCAGAGTTGCAGCGAGGAAAAGGTACTGTTAGTTGTAACGTCGATTGGTGGTTAAGCTTGTCTCGGACAGTAATATTTCCTCGAATGTATCAATAACCAGACCTAGAGGACTTGTTTTCCTTAAACATGATACCTATGTATTCACCACATGTGTTGAACTAGATTAGATTGGAATTAAGACTCTGTTTGGTTCGATAAATTTTATCGCCTATAAAATCAAATGTTTAGACATATGCATGAAATATTAAATGTAGACTATTTATAAAATTAAAAATATAGTTAGAGAATAATTTGCGAGACGAATCTTTTGGGTCTAATTAGTCCATAATTGAACACTAATTGTCAAATAAAACAAAAATACTACAATACCCTATTAAACTTTAACACCCCAACTAAGCACCTTCAAAACTAAGTTTTGTTCTAATTCACTCCAACACTTATAGATTAGAGTAGATACACATGCTTAAGACACCCCCTAAACTAAGTTTTGTTAGTATCCCCCTTTGAGTTCTAACTTAGGCCTTGTTCAATTCGCAAAAACTGTTAGAAATGACACTGTAGCATTTTCATTTTTATTTGACAAACATTGTCCGATCATAAAGTAACTAGGCTTAAAAGATTCGTTTCGCGATTTACAGATGAACTGTGCAATTAGTTTTTGTTTTCGTATATATATTTAATGCACCATGCATGTGTCGCAAGATTCGATGTGATGGAAAATCTTAGAAATTTTTAGAAACTAAACAAGGCCTTAGCTTAAATCACGAAATAAAATTACAATTTCACTCCAAATCAAAGCTTCGTCGCCACCGCATCACCGCTCCAGCTCTAGCGTAGCTGTTGCTGAAGCGTCAGTTTCAGGCTCACGCACCACGGCACCAGCCGCCAGGAGGGTCCACACCAAGGCTGCTGATATCCAACGGCTCCCGATCCATAGCACCGGTCCATTCGAGCCCATCCCCCCCGCACGTTGTCTACGCGTTCAAATGTCCATACCGATCCATACCAACTGGACGACCGGCCCCACCTCGGAGTCCTTCAAACAATCTCTCTCACTGCTGTCGTGGCCCACAGTTTTATTGTCCCCATCTGCAGAGACTCAGCTCACCAGCACCGGCGCTCGAACGCCGCGTCCAGGCAAACCCATCCTTCCGACCCCGACCGTCGGCACCTCGCAAGCAAAACTACAAGCTCGCTTTTAAAATCTGTCGCTGCAATTCTCTCATCTGTTTCCCACTAGTTAGATCCCACCGCCTCCCGCCGCTCGCCGCCGACGAGCACCGCATCCTGACGCAGAGCCGCGGGCGAACCTTCGCGTGCGGCCTCGCCCGAGATGGCGACTATGGGGAGCCTGATCGGGCTGGTGAACCGGATCCAGCGCGCGTGCACCGTCCTCGGCGACCACGGCGGTGGCGCCGGCGGCGAGGGCTCCCTCTGGGAGGCGCTCCCCTCTGTCGCTGTCGTTGGCGGGCAGGTACGCTCCGCCCACCACCTCCAGATCCGTCGTGCTCAGGAGCCAGGTCCCAGATCTGGCCAGCGCGCTAACCGCTAACGTTTGGTTGCGTTTTCTCTTCTGATGATGCCTCCAGAGTTCCGGGAAGTCGTCGGTGCTCGAGAGCATAGTGGGGAGGGACTTCCTGCCCCGTGGATCTGGTAATGCTGCCGCTAGATCACGCAACGTGCTGTTCGATTTGGGTCCGCTCGGGTGCTTAAGGCTTCAGTTTGCGTTTGATTAGGTATTGTCACGAGGCGGCCTCTAGTGCTGCAGCTCCACAAGACAGATGGTGGTCACGAATATGCTGAGTTCCTCCATGCCCCGCGGAAGCGGTTCACCGACTTTGGTAAGACGAACGATTTGCATTATTCATCTCAGCAATTTACTACTTGTCTTCACTTCTTTTAGGCTAGTGTACTAAGATAACTGTCTGCTCGTTGGGAAGCTTATGGTTGGACTTAAATAAAACAGATACACATGGAACATTGTGCATCATCCGTCTTCCCAAAGATCGGATGGAATCTATGTACTTAAATGACTTCGTGCTCTATGAGTTATTGTATTAATGTATGGTGCTATTTACTATTACGTGCTTCCAATAATACTAATATTTAAGAGCAACAGGGCATATTAGGAGTTGCCTTTTCAAATTACAACTACAACCAGTGAGATGTAAACTATTGCACAACACATTCAAGAAATATTTGCACTGCATATAGCCTTACTCTACCTTAGTTGCTTTGTTTGTTCATAAATTGACGAAATGCAGTGGTTTTATCTTATTATTGTGCACTGTAGATCAGATGCCACACAAAATTACTCACTGTAATAAAAAAGACTGAGAAATCTCATGTGCTGTAGGAACTAATTGTGACTAGTTCATGAAAGAAATATATGCGTACCAGTTCATTGATGGAATTTTGATAGTTGTTTATGTTTCCATCTATGTCTATGTTTCCATCTATGTCTATGTTTTATTAATTAGATGCCAGAGTATTTGTTATTGAACTCCTCTTTCCATTTTTGTATATTTTCTGGGCATGTTTAGTTAAACTATCGTTATATCTGTATAATTGCAGCTGCTGTGAGGAAAGAGATTGCTGATGAAACAGATCGCATAACTGGGAAAACTAAAGCTATTTCAAATGTTCCCATCCATTTGAGTATATATTCGCCACATGGTAAGTATTGATGCTTGTTCTGAACTTCTGATTTCTGAAGTGTGCTTGGTTAATTTATTCCAAGCTTCAACAAATATGAGATTAGGCATTAGAATTTAGGACACCTTATTTAATGCGACCAAAGAAAATACAAATAATGCATGAAGTGATCAAAGATAAGGTAGGTGCAGTGGACCTAGAGTTTCCAACATTGGTCTTAGAATCAACGGATTTCTGATTTCATTGATTTTGCTCCTCCATTAAAACCTATAGATATTGTAGGTGTTCATGTGAATTGGCATAGGCAATGCTCTGAAATATGTGTTTATTGCTTTTTGGGGTACAAGAGGTCAGGTCAGAATAATGGTGTGAGATAGTATGAGTCATCTGTGCACTAAAACTTTTAAGATTAACTTTGCTCATATTGGGTAATGGGTGATGAAGAAACTCTTAAATCTTCTGTGCACTATGATATTGAATTAAGCGATTCTGGTTTCGTGGGTCTAGATTGTGCAAAAAAATTGTGTCCTGTTTTCTATTCAAGGTGTACGTATGCCTCAAAGTAATAGCCACATATTTAGACTTATGGTTCTTTCTGGTTCCTGTTCCTGAAGCACAAGTACCAAAAAGAAAAAAAGAACTATAGCTTGTTATGTTCTTGGTACATAAGCTTTATTATGTCACTTTAAGTTTTATACGCTGTGAGTACATTTATGTTCTGTATCCCTTGAACTGTCTGTAGATTAATGTCACATTTCTGTTTGCAGTTGTTAACTTGACACTTATTGATCTTCCTGGGCTGACAAAGGTCGCTGTAGGTAATGACTCAGTTGATGAATTATTTGCTTTGGTTTTGGTTACCATACCTTCTGTCATTTAATTTTTGGTACCTGCACCATTTTACTACAGAGGGGCAAGCAGAATCTATTGTTCAAGATATTGAAAACATGGTTCGATCTTATGTTGACAAGGTAAATAAAATCATCTCTGTTGCTTGCTCTTAATTATAGTGTGATGCTTACTTGAGTTACTTGTACTTCTTGAATTTTCTGTGGCACATGTAGCCCATTTCCGGTATTATCCTTATTTTAGCTTACATTGACTTGTGAGCCATATTTTCCCTGATCTGGGCACTATGAATTTACAGATAGACTTGTTGTTCATTTCACTCTAGTTACATAACTAGATCAGAAAATCATGAGCTCTATATTATGTTTTGCCATGTATTTTTAAAACCTAAGATTTTCTTTTACTTGTGTTCTTTTTGTCTGGAAACTTCAGCCAAATTGCATCATCTTGGCTATCTCCCCAGCTAACCAAGATATAGCAACGTCAGATGCTATCAAGCTTGCTAGGGATGTTGATCCTTCAGGTGCAGTTTTGATTTTTTTTTTCTCCCTACAGCATTTGAAACTACACTTTCCATTAGACAGGATTACCGCTAAACTGTTTTGTTGGCGTACCTAATAATCAGTGCAGTTCCAGTCATATGTATTAACAACCTTTTCTCTTAACATCTTAAGGTGACAGGACTTTTGGAGTCTTAACAAAGCTTGATTTGATGGACAAGGGTACCAATGCCGTTGATGTATGGCACTCTTCAATTCTTCTTTCCTCATCCTCCATGTACGTAGCACTAAAAATTCCTCTCCATGGAATCCTAGGTACTTGAAGGGAGGCAATATCGCTTACAACACCCCTGGGTTGGAATTGTCAACCGCTCACAAGCTGATATCAACAAGAATGTTGATATGCTCTCAGCAAGACGCAAAGAAAAAGAGTACTTTGAGAGTAGTCCTGAATATGGTCACTTGGCACATAAAATGGGTGCAGAGTATCTTGCCAAGCTTCTGTCACAGGTGAGGGTGTTCTGCTGCTGTGGCATGCTTTGAACCATAAACTTTTGAATTTCTCTTACTGACTACTGATGTATTTCAATTTTGTTTGTCCAGCATTTAGAGGCTGTGATCAGGGCCAAAATTCCAAGTATTATAGCCATGATTAACAAAACAATTGATGAAATAGAAGCCCAGTTGGATCGACTTGGTAGGCCAATCGGAGGTGATGCTGGGGTAAGAATTACTGTATTTTTTTAATGATCTCGGTTATGTTGCAGCCAGAATTATTCATATGCATTGTCAGTTGTTTGTGCCACAAGCTGCATTATTTATTTGCCGGGATGATGCCACTGTGCATTATATGTTTCTGTAAATCTTGTTTATGTTGTATGTCTCTCATATTGTTCCCATAATCTGCAGGCTCAGTTGTACACTATCTTGGATATGTGTCGTGCATTTGACCGTGTCTTTAAAGAGCACTTAGATGGCGGGTAAGATATTCAACTGGCCTTTTCTGTAACTTTTTTGTGCCTTCCATAATTATTGCCGATATATGTTGACAAGTTATCATACTTATATGCATTGTTAGGATAGTAGATAGAGCATTTTTAAGTAATGATGTTCATAATTAACTTAAACTTAATCATTACTACCTTATTTCTCAGGCGGCCAGGTGGAGATCGGATTTATGGAGTCTTTGACAACCAGTTACCTGCAGCACTGAAAAAGCTTCCATTTGACCGACATCTGTCAATGCAAAATGTTCGTAAAGTTATTTCAGAGGCTGATGGTTACCAGCCCCACTTGATTGCCCCTGAGCAAGGATACAGAAGGCTTATAGATAGTTCTCTAAGCTACTTTAAGGGTCCAGCTGAAGCGTCTGTTGATGCGGTATGACTTTTATGTTGATGCATATCTCCTTATAGTATTCTAGTTCATTTTTCGATTGTTGATGCATAAGCATAAGTATGTGAATAAATTTAGTAATTTCATTTCCTAATACCCGATATTACATATTCTTGTATTGTCCACCCATTAATTCATAACTGTTGGTGTCCATGTACTCCTATCTGCTGGTAAAAACTTTGGCAATCGCTTGGGCTTTTGGAATCATAAAAAAAGAGCTGAAATTAAAGGCTCATTGGCCTTGCTGCCAAAATCATATGATGTGCACTTATTACCATGACTGCATAACCCTAATCTAGGGACGTCCCAGTGAATGAATGAAGTCATATTTGAGTGATGTAGTGTGACAGTGATGTGCTGGAATGTGACGGAAGCGAAGTACAAACTGTTGATTTGACGCTAAATTGAAATTTTTACGTTGTTGCTTGATGAAGAGAAGTGTCAATATCCATGTTTTCTTGGTCATTTGAATTTCATTCGAAGCTATATTTCACAGGATCTTGGTCACTATATGCAGTTAAGGGCATCAGCGGTGGTGGCACTGGTTCATTGCCACCATGTGCAGTGCCCTGGTATAAAAAAAATTGCTCGTGAACATCACTCCACAAGTAGAGCCCCACAATAAGATTTAAGGGAAGAAAAAAGTGCAATGATGTCTTGAAGTAGTCCCATGGACAAAACTTTGGCAGACAAAATAATATTTAATGCACTTACATTGGCTCATAAATAAGTGTTGATTCTGCTCTCACCTGCTCATGCACTGAATATCCCAGTAGTTTGATTCAATATGGTTCGCTCTCACGCTAGCTCGGGGTTCGATTTTCTTTGCTACTGGAGAAGCCCTAATGATGTTCTCATGTTGCAGGTCCATTTGGTCTTGAAGGAGCTTGTTCGGAGATCGATTGCAGCAACAGAGGTTGCCTTCTCAGTACCTTGCTTTGTTTCTCGTTTTGTCTTATTGTTTTTCTCACTGGTCAATCTCACATTGTCTTGGGTATCATAGGAGTTGAAGCGATTCCCAACACTTCAATCGGATATAGCTGCTGCTGCAAACGATAGCCTGGAAAGATTCCGTGAGGACGGACGAAAGACTGTTCTTCGTCTAGTAGAGATGGAAGCCAGCTACCTAACAGTAGAGTTTTTCCGCAAACTTCCTACTGAACCAGAGAAAGCAGCTGATAAGAACACTCCAGTGAGTGATAGATATCAGGACAATCATCTCAGAAGAATCGGTAAATTCACCTTCCTTTCTCTCTTTGTAGATTTGTAGAAAAGGACATCTGGTTTCACAAAAATGCACAACCACTTCTTAATTTCTTATCCATCAGTAGAAACACAAGATTAAATAATAGAAAGTACTTTATCGGCCCAGTTGGTTTCCCCAACAGTTGATTGTAACCGCACTTCTATATCTCCAGTGCGTTGTGGAATATGAATATATGATATTGATTATGACCTAGGGAGCAATCAGCGTGGTGTTATGCTTTTTTCTACATAAACACATGATTGCGTACCATGGTCCTTTGTATTAGCTCAGACTGTAGTTTAGTTTCTGCATTAGTTGCATGCTTTGTGTTAATAGAGGCCATTATGATGTACTACTAATAATTGCTTGATTTTTGTTTTGTTTTCTTTTCCTTCTCAGGATCGAATGTGTCATCTTACATCAACATGGTCTGTGAGACTCTGAGGAACACAATTCCGAAAGCCATTGTACATTGTCAAGTGAAAGAGGCAAAAAGAAATTTGCTTAACCGTTTCTATGCTCATGTGGGAAGCAAGGAGGTATGTTTACCTTGATTCCTTGACTAATTACATGTTTTGTACATAATTTGAAGACAGGTGTTTGCGTTTGTAGTTAAATCTTGGTTTACTGACTACTGTTTTTTCACGTCATTTAATTGTTTTGTAAGGCCGCACTGGATGGGCATGCACAACAAATTTTATTAAACATCAGTTTTGTTAAATTTGATACGTAGACAGCCCTGGTTTCTTGTAGTTTGTGAACCTGGGAGTAGCGTTCAGTTCCCCCTTATTTTTAAATAATCTGGTCTAGAAAGTTTTTTAAAAGTTTTTTACATACACCTGATTACTACAACCGCAAATAGTTCTTGAAAGTTTTTTACATATTCCTTATTACTCCAATTTATGCAATACAACTTGGAAACAGCTGAGCGCAATATTGGACATCGAACAAAGTTATCTTTCCCTCATTTGCTTTGCTTTCATAATCCAGAAGAAACAGCTGAGCGCGATGTTGGACGAGGACCCTGCTTTGATGGAGAAGAGGGATGCCTTGGTCAAGAGGCTAGAGCTGTACAAATCGGCAAGGAATGAGATCGACTCGGTCGCATGGAAATGATTGGCTTGTGACAGCCACAGCTGGAATGTAGAATGTACAAGCGCAGCAGCACACGTGTGATTGCAGTAGAATGTTCAATTCTTTTTTACATTTGAATTTATCCTGGAGGCCTTGTACGCAGTTTTCACTCGAGTCTTTTTCCAGACATGCTTATTTGGCGGTCTTGGCCTTAAACACGATTGTGTTGTGCGTGGACGATCTGGTCTCCGGTTGATATAAGAGTATAGATGTATTCTTTTGTTGATTTTACTGACCTTGATGATCTCATTAGTTTTGCCCCGTTTTGCCCCCGTGAGAATCATGTTTTTGACTTAGGTGCTTGCTTGATAGCACTGAGTCAGTGGCAACAAAATGAAGGGAATTGTGGAACAAGGATGACCAACTGACCATGGTATTGATAAATATTGCTGCGTCAGTACGTGAATCTCCGTGTCTTCGATGGTTAACTCTTTACATGAGAAATACTAGTGCTCTAATTTACTGGAAGCACTTGCAAAGGTGCAGCTTAGACGCAACATCATGTGAGGTAACTGACTACATGAGGTCCCTGAGAGTTGTAGTTGTCCTGGCAGTCTTCTTTTTGCCCTGGAAAACAAAAACAAGTTCGATTTTTGAGACGTCTGAAAATGCATGTGCTATTCAACACCGAGCTCGCAAAGTAATACTGTATCTGCTATGCTATGCATCCATCACTTGGACTCGTATTTGCTTACTCTGCTCAGCAGGTTCTGGGAGCTGCTCTGCAGGGGCCGGCCGTGCTCGTCGTACAGTATGACCCCGCTGAAACGCGGAAGCTCGCACCGCGTCCCCATCAGAATCCTCCGCTGCCACACCGGCGTCCTCCTCGGCGTCATCGGCGTCCTGCACCCCTCCGCTGCCGCTGCCACTGCCTTCTTCCCGTCCGCCGTGGCGCCCCTGGACACCGTCGACGTCGACCTCATCCCGGCCGTTACCACCGGCTCCACCGCGACGCTTCTGGTGCTCCCGCACGGGAGCCTGGGCGGCGGCGGCGCGCGGAGCCTCCTGCCCAGCACGTCCATGCAGTCGTAGTACTCGTACCCGCGCTTCTCGGGCTTCCTGCTGCCCGCCTTGCCGGCCTTCTGTGACTGTAACTGTAACCCCGAACGGCCAGAGCTCTGTGGTGGTGGGTGGAACACGACCGCCTCTGGCTTGGACGGCCGGCCGTCGTCGTTCCTGACGACGAAAAGCGCCTTCGGCGTGCCGCGCCTTGGCTCAGGCTGCTGCTGCTGCCGCCGCCGGTTGGCCTTCCATCGCAACATGGACGAGCAGAGGCCCATGGGACAGTCGATGGAGATAGCAGGACTCCTCTTAATTAATGCAATACGGGCTCCAAGTCCGATCGAGAAAAAAATGGAGATAGCAGGACGCGAGCTTTGGAGCCCTGAACTTGGAATGAGTTCGGACGAAAACTGTGATCGCTGGCCGGTAGTTTTGCGTTGGTTTTTTTGTTTTATGGAGGAAGCAAGCAACCAAAGCAAAGATGATGACGACTGATGGGAGTGATCTAGCTGGCGAAGTAAAGGAAAGGTAGATTCAGCTGCTTGGGCTTTCTTTTGCTTCCGTGCTTAGGAGTATGTATCCCAAGCCTTGCTAAAGAATATGTAAATTTGGGTGTGGATCGGAGGTAAGCCTTTCTAAAGAAGATTTCGCTAAGGAATATGTAAATTTGGGGGAGGGGTGGACCGGAGCGAATTGCTTCGCTGCCATTTCTTCGAAGTGCGGCGCAGGTTGCCGCTTCTGCGAGGGCTCTACTGCGGCCGCCGCCTTGTTCGATCGAAGTGCTTTGCTTGCGTGGGACGTTTGTATTCCCAAAATCATCCAGGTAACCAAACTGTGTAATTAATTTTTTTTTCATCTATATTTAATACTCCATATATGCGTCTAAAGATTCGATGTGACGTGAAATCTGAAAAATTTTGTAAAATTTTTTGGGAACTAAACAAGGCCTTGCCCATTTGGGTTTGGACGACCATTCCGTGGCCTGATCAGTCGGAAGCAGATGACATGGTCTTAAAGAACAACAGAAGAATGCTTTGCAGTTGCAGTGCATTTCTTTCCTGCTATGCTAGCTAGTGCTATCACAGGCGGCTCTTGAAGTCGTCCCATTGCACTCCCTTCTCCAGGTACTCGATGTTGCTGGGGTCAAACGGCCCCCTCACCACGTCGACCGACTGTATGATCGCCCTCTCCGGCAGGACACTCCTCGACGGATCCGCGGCCGTTCCCCCGCTCAAGTTCGACGAGAAGCCCTGCGACAGAGCGAGATCACGCGTCAGCGACAGAATCGAATAATCGATGGGTCTTGTTCTTGTCTTGACGAGAGCCCCGACCCAATAGGCAGCCGCATTGCGTCCACCATCGTGGCAGTTCAGGAAAACTGCACTGCGCCAGTGTGCCACACAGCGTTGTAGTAATAAATAATGAGGTCAGTGTCGTCGGGTACCCTGAAGACGAGCACGACTTCGACCTCGTCGTCCACCCGGGCCTTCACGAGGAGCGCCTGGTCGCGGGCGTCCTCGGTGTACCGCTCCATCCTCGCGACGTCCTCGTTGTGGCCCCACTCCTCCTCGCCCTCCTCCTCATCGTCCTCGTCGTACCGCACCTGGCGCCTCACGTGGCAGACCGCTCCGTCCGCGCGCGGGTCGCCGACGCCGACGAAGAGGACGCGGGGAAGGTGCCCGAGGCCGCGCGCCGGGTGCGGGAGCGCTCCGCTGGCGCCGTGGAGGTGGAGGTGGAGGTGGTAGGGGCGGGCGGCAGGCGGAGAGATGGTCGGTGTGGCGCAGTGGAGCTGGAGCAGCATGCTGGGTAATGGCTGAGACTGAGAGCGCGAGGTGTCGGGTGGATAAGGCGCGGCCTGAGCGCTGTCACTAATGGTCGTCGTTTCTGGAGCCTGGCACTGGCAGTGAAGGGACGAGGATGCGAGTGGCATACCGCATCCGCATATATATGCCCTGATGTTGCCTCTCGAACTTCTAGCTAGTTCAAGACATCGCGTGCTACTCTAGTAGTGGAAAGTTCTAATTCTATACTGTACGAAGGAATTAGCTGTAATTTGCGAGTGGTCTTAACTGGCAAACTCTCGTTAAGAAAATTGAAATTCTCTCAAAAGACTTTTCAGATGTTGCAACAAGGTAAGATACTATGAACTGTGAATTTTTGTTAGGAAACACAAAACATCTTTCAGTTATTGTCAAATGCAATAACAAGTGTGATTATGTGGAACAAGCCAATAGCCCTTCAAGGCTGTTCTAAAAATTTGAGCGGGCCAGTATAATCCAGTTAAGGAAGCAGATAAGAAACACCCCCTCTGTCCCAGTATAATTAATCCGGTAAAGAAAGCAAATAAGAAATACCCCTGCCCCCAAAATTGATGACACTTTAGCTATGAGCCTGGACAAACATTTATCCAGATTTATAGCTAAATAAAATTATCTATTTTGGAACGAGGTAGTAGATCAGTTCACCTATCCTTTTAACCTGACCAAGCAATGATGAACTACTTTGCTAGCTTTCGCAAGTTGCATATTACAACAAAGCAGAGAGGGCAAATGTTTAAAAGGCAAAATCATTTGCTTGTGGCACTTGTATGATTCAATGGGGGCAACAAGCTTATTGAGTATGCTCTCCTCATACACAACACAGAAATGTACTGATCAAGTTTTGCTGCTCTGAAAATCTAGAGGCAGTCCAAATTATACACCAACCTCCCAAGAAAACAAGCAACGGGTGGTGAAACTCGTAGCAAGGAAAAAAGGAGACTAAGAAGTTGTTTGCTGAAGATTAGCTTGAAGGCGCGCAATTCTCACTTCTTCAGCAAGGTTGCACTGCATTGAGCCATAATCTTTGAAGCTCGAGTGATTGCATCAGTCATGTAGAAGTTTTCTACAACAGTTTTGAATGGTGTCGAGCTGACTTGTTGCTTTACTGGCGGCTTAACCTCAGCTGAGATTGTGGATGGCTCCCTCTCATCTAGGTGTACTAAATTTGGTGCAACCGTACTAATCCGGTCCCTCACAGCTGAGAGGCTGTCATAAGGCAGCTGAGCCCCAGCAACCTCAGAAAGAGCGCGGATGATCTTCCAGTCATCCCTAGCATCACCAACCGTGGGAACAGCTGGGATGGTCCACTGGGTGCAACCTTCAGTATTCTCGTAGGTGCCTTCCTTCTCACTGAATGCTGAAGATGGCAGAATAACATTGGCCCTATAGACAGCCTTGTCACCATGGTGTCCCTGATAAACAACAAATGCATCGTCTGGAAGCTTGTCCAGGCTTATATCATCAGCTCCCATCAGATACAAGAACTTTGCTGACTTGATGCTCTCGGAAGGATTAGCAACAAGCCCAAGATCAAGAGCTGCGGCCTGTGCAGCATGGAGCAACAGGACGTTAAGTCCATTCCAGTCTGGTCTTGTCACATTGAACTTCTTGGCTACAGTCTCAATAGTTGAGAATAGGGCATCCTGGTCTTCACGTTCAAATAATCCAGCTCCAGCAATGATGACAGGGTTCTTGGCTGATTGCAGTACTGAACAGAAAGGATGACGTCCCTCTGCAATCTCAACAAGGGTCTGTGGTCCTGTGCCAAGATGATCATGGTCATAGTTGAAGTCAGCTGGAGGACCAATGTAGCCCACCTTTGCTTGTGTTGCTTTAACAGTCTTCCGAATCCTGGCATTGACCATAGCAGCTTCCACCCTTGGCTGTTCCATTTCCATGGCACATAAAGAATGTGTCATTATAATATTATTAAGTTCACAATAAAACTTAATATCAGCATTACGTGACTAAAAGGCAGCATATGGAGACAAAAACTTTTTCAATAGTAGCACTTATAAATATGACACACCAAACTGGCCAGTTCAATTTATAACTTTTCCTAATAAACTATTACAATAAAGATGTCTCCATATGCTAGAAAACGAAGTCTACAATAACTTCTGTTTCAAGAACATCAGCCCCATTTTAATTTATAGAAACCATATAGCTATTGCAAAAACATGCCAACAGCACAAGATCCAGTGACTACACAATCAAATGCTATATTTCAGAGAATACAAGTAGCGATCAAGAAAATGGCACTAAGCACACAAGAGAATTTTACCTGAGTGCCAACCAAAAGGAAGACATCGGCCTTTTCAAGCCCAGCGATGCTAGTATTCATTAGGTAGTTAGATCGCAGATCTGCTGGAGGATTGGGACCATTTCCCTCACATAGCACCTTATCTGAACCCATTCTGTTAACAAAATCTTTCAGTGCCATCATGGATTCTGCATCAGAAAGTTTTCCAGCAACTCCGGTTATTTCTTCTGGTTTAACTTGATGCAAAACCTCAGCAACAACTGCAAGAGCATCACGCCACGTGACGGCCTTAAACCTGCCATCAGGACCACGGATCATAGGGTCATTTAGTCTTTGCCTCTTTAGACCATCATAACAAAACCGTGTTTTGTCCGATATCCATTCCTCATTAATGTCCTGCAAGGAACAGGAAAAGTGATGTTCACTGAACATATTAACATAATAAACTTTGTTTTCTCAAAGATATAGAATACCAAACTAAATGAAGTCAACAATACACCACGACGCATTAGGTCACATGAATACCCACCAACAAAACAAACACAAAAAATCAAAATTGTAAGAGAAATGGAGAATAAACAAACCTCATTGAGACGTGGAACAATGCGCATAACTTCAGGTCCTCTGCTGTCAACTCTTATGTTGGATCCCACAGCATCAGTAACATCAATAGTCTCGGTGCCCTTCAATTCCCAGTTCCGAGCTTTAAATGCAAATGGCTTGGATGTAAGAGCCCCAACAGGGCAGATATCAATAACATTTCCAGATAGTTCACTTGTCATAAGTTTCTCAACATATGTTCCAATTTCTTCACCACTGCCACGACCTAACATACCAAGGTCTTGAACTCCAGCAACCTCAGTAGCAAACCTAACACACCTGCAATTTGAAAAGAAAATAGCATCACATATCAGCCACGGTACAGAGCTTGCACAAGTAGCGAAACAATTTTTCTACAGCACAAGATGACAGTGCAAATTAAGAAACCAGTAGAACAAAGCATGAACAGATCACATAGAGTGCTAAGAATGAAGCCCTTACAGAATACACATAGAAACAGGATAGGCCTAAAAAAACACCTGAAATGATAACAATTGATATTTATCAACAAAAAAAAAGCATCACCTTGTACATTGGATGCAACGAGTCATCACTGTCTTAACCAAGGGACCCAAATTCTTGTCCACAACTGATCGCTTCATCTCAGTGAACCGACCACGGTCAGCACCAAATGCCATAGACTGATCCTGGAGGTCACACTCCCCACCCTGATCACAGATTGGGCAGTCCAGTGGATGATTCATTAGCAAGAACTCCATGACACCCTCCCTTGCCTTCTTCGCCACTGGGGTGTTTGTCTTAATCTTCATCCCTAATCCAGCAAGAGTGATCATTCAATACTCCAAAATTCACTAATCCAAGGTACAGCGATTTGAGGTATCTAATTTCTCCAACCATATCGAATGCTGTAGGAATCAAACGAGTAAATCTACGCAGAACCCTAAGTAGCTGAGGCAGCGAGGTACCAAGGAAATTAATGGATCTGAGCATTTGAGGCACACAACACAAGCTAATAAACAAGAGCAGCAGATCAACATTGTCTAAGTTTTCAATATCAGAACAGCACGAAAGAACATGAAAACCGCCGACGAAATGGAAGGGGGCGCATGAGTGGCCGACTGACCTGGAAGCGCGGGCATGGCACAGGAAGCGACGGGCTTGGGCGACTTCTCGACCTCGACGAGGCACATGCGGCAGTTCCCAGCGATGGAGAGTCGGCTATGGTAGCAGAAGCGCGGGATGTCGACGCCGGCGACCTCGCAGGCCTGGAGCACGGTGAACCCCTTGGGGATCCGCACCGCGTGGCCGTCCACGAACACCTCGAGCGCGTCCTCCGGGTTGGGAGGAAGCTCCACGCGGGCGCCGCCAACGGGCTCCCGCGGCGGAGGCAGCTCCGGGTCGGCCGGCGCCACCGCCGCGCCGGCCTCCGGCGATCCCGCGGCGGCGGTCGGGGAGATCCAGCGGCAGGACGCTGCCACGGCGGGGCAGCGCGACGATAGGCGCGAGTTGGACTGGCGGAGAGCCCGCGCGAGGAACGCCATGGCGGCGGCGGCGGCGGCGGCGGCGAGGCGATGGGATCGAGCGGGGACGGTAGAGAGAGAGGAGCCCTCGACCTTGGGAGAGTGGTGAGAGAGGGATGGGTTGTCTCCGGAGAGGGGTGGCCCTGCTACGTGTACACGAGGTTTCGCGAGCGGTGAGAGGATGCCATTGGGACCGGGTCCGCGGGCCCCAATAGCAGTGGGAAATCGGTTTTGCGGTGGCGGAAGGGGCTCGTGGGCGCTGTATTTCGCTGCGGTGTTGAATCTCAACCTTGAATGGACACGGTGTATGGTCAGCGGCCACGAAATGGCTTGTTGGGAGGAAGAGTGTGCTTTTTTTTAAACAAAGCCTTCTCTGAAAGATGAAAAATATAACTAGAGGGTTCATCAACCCAAGAACATGACTCTTTTGACATACCAGATGGGTTCTCTCAAAAAAAAAACTTGCCAAGCTAACTCATGAGTAACATTGTTGGTTTCTCTATCCAAATGCTCAATGAAGAGTTCTATAAAATCCTTCCATAGATCATAGCATTCATAGAAAATTGGAGCAAACGCTATTGCTGAAAAACCTCATCTTGTATAGTTCTCGACAACCTCACCTTTATTTACCCCGGATATATTCCTTCATTTATGAGAGGAAAATTGTTATTCAAACAGAGTTTTTAAAATTATAGTATTAGAATAAGAAACTTATTGGCATGAAAGAACAAAGTCCACTTGGTTCGAAAAGGTGATAACAATTCTGAATTTTTGTAGATTTTTTTAGAGGATTTTTCGTAGAATTGTTAACAACATGAAGGGATGGAGATGTTGTTCATAGGGCGTGAATAGACATTTTTTAGAATTACAATTTGTGAACGAAAGTCACACAATATTGGAGCATCTTGTATGAATGCCAAAGCTTCCCATATTTTTGAAAAATTCAAATCAGAGTAAAGTGCATATGGTATAAAAATATTGTTGATGAGGTTTATTTATGCATAAAACAAAATTGATTATACAGAAATATAGAACTGCAACATACCCATCACAAAAACAGACCACTCGATTTTATAGAGGTTGAACTACATAACACCAAATCTACTTGTTATAGCTTGTGTTTCACTTTTTTGTTGCAAAGGCTTTCCAAGGATTGTACATTGAAGTTCCTACACAAAAATAAGTACAACCGAGTAGTTCGTGACAACTACAATGAATGCATATCAAATCTCTACTAGTACTTACAACGTCCATACTTTAGTCCATTGTCCCTCATCATGAATTTCATGAATCACGAAAAAACAAAAAAAAATGCTTGAAGAATGTAGACGTCCCCAACATTTGATGACAAGACTATCATAGAACTCAAGATTAAACAAGGATATCAATCAAATAGTCAAGAGAAGCAATAAGGGATTCGAGATCAAGTGGAGCATGAAGGAGTCAATGCAAACGAATGCTTAAGGATTGAAGACCTCTCAAGATTTAAGATCACCGATTAGGGGAGATCTAGTACGGAATTGCTTGACCAAATATTTAAGTGTGCGCATTGATGCAATCTCGATGAACAAATGGTCCAAAGAGCTAGGTTATGTTGCAAGGAATCCAACGGTACAAGTTTTGCCTCAAATTGAGTTCATGTGAAGAAGTTAGAGGTGAGACCAGAGGAGATTGCACACAACGGACAATCCAGTAATGAGGTAAAAGCACACACCAATTATAAGAGTTGGTGTCTAGCTAGTCACTTTGTGTGAAGGAACTGTGCTAATGGATGCACTATATGGGCCAGCCAGTGTGAGATAAAAGCACCAAGCAAACAACTTAGCTAATACATACTAGGATTGTATGCTATAATGTGCTTACCTCTAGGGTTTAATTCTGCAACTAAGGCCCTATCTTAGTGTTCTATTTACTATGGACATGTTTAGCGTGATAGCTCTAAGAACTCATTGCTAGTATGAATCTTTCTAGTTCTTAGGTCAAGACCACAAGTGGGGAGTAGTACTTTTGATAGGCTGATAGGCTAAGATTTGCCGTGATGAATTTTTAGAGCCTCAGTTCACCCTCCTAGGGCCATTTGATCCTTACACCTTGCCATCTCCAAAGGACGTCACTGCTTTCGAGGTGGAAGATGTAGAAAGAAGAAAGGTAAAGATTGCAACACGATGTGATGTCGTACTAGATCGAGTGCAAAGAGAGATGCATGGGGCATGAAAATAGAGTGCCACCGATTGATATATTGAACCTACTCTCGTTTCTCGTCTAGACTTGGGTTTAGGAGATCCATAGTAGCATGCCACGTCAAGGAATAGAGTTGGTCAGGATCCGTTTGGACCTACACGACACATGTAACAAGTTAATGGACCTTAGAGTTACATTTTAGATTTTAGATCTTAGATTACATCTAGGACAAGTTTGGGGAACTAAAGATGTACTTTGAATGTTTGAAGACCTCGATGATATCACAAACAAAGTTCGAGGACCACACCTGTTGTACACACTACTCATCTATTTGCCCACGAATTTAGCACTGAAATCTGTGTCAAGTTTACAGTTTTAGTATTCTTAAACTAAGCTATAAATGGAATGTTTTTGGAGCTGCAGCTCTGCGAAACAAGTCCTATCTATCTGAACTTTTTTAGACATGGCTTAGAGTGTCCTCAAACAATAGCTAGTTTATACATGTCATGTCATTTCTACTTTATTGTGTGAGCTCCAGATATAAATATTTTTTTATTCTATATCTTCTCTCACCCTTCTATCATTTTTTATGAGCAAACTCATAAACTATCTCGTTTTCTAGAGCGAGATAGGTGTTAAGACGAGAAATATTTTTTCTCCTTTTCATCTTCTCATCTCTTCCAGAAAAGTACTAACATAAATTTCTATGAGCTAACTGAAGTGGCACCATTGGAGACGTCCTTAGTCGACTAGCAAGAGAAA
Organism: Sorghum bicolor; assembly: GCF_000003195.3. Lineage (NCBI taxonomy): Eukaryota > Viridiplantae > Streptophyta > Magnoliopsida > Poales > Poaceae > Sorghum > Sorghum bicolor. The sequence goes on along the minus strand of NC_012870.2, from coordinate 9,030,451 downwards.
CGGGCAGCATAGTTAACTTCCTCTGCCGTGAGTTTTATTTGAACACGACTACTGGGCGAGTATTTTTGATGTAACTAATGTTGAACCTTAAGTGCCATACAAGCAGGACTAAAAAGGATGATGCAAATGCACCGCATCCGCATGGGGCGGCGGCTGCCAAACAATGGTCGCACCTGAAGTGTTACGTTACGGCGTGGTGAATTGGCAAGTCTAACATGGGGCACGGCTGATCACACACGTCGCCCGACATATTCTTTCAGCTAAAAAAGACGTCGCTACCTGATACACACATACACAGTAGGTCATACGAGAACCGCTTCCTTGACTCGTTGTTGGTGTTATTGTGTTGACACGGCCATTTTCACACACGTACAGACTGAGCCCTCATCTCTCTACCTTTTGTTCTAATAAACGCCTAACATGACAATTGGCGCCGGTACACCTCAATATTGTTCGTATTTTTATCTGTCACGTTCTCACACGTCATTTCGTTAAAAATGCTTGTTAATCTCTGATGGGCGGCACCTATCTCTGCAGATTAATTAATTAAACAGGTGACGGTTTTATTATATTCGACGGGAGATATTCGTGGCAAGAGTCTTATTCACAAGCAAATCCCAGCCACCGTGGCCGTCCCTGACGAACCAGAGTCTACAATCATTCAGGAAACCGGCCGTTTTCAACTATTGTCGTCTGATGGAAACATCATCTTCTACTTCTAGATTTCGTTCGAGGGAAATACACATCAGTACATCACAGTTTTGAGTATGACAGGGGTGAAAGCAACACATACAGATACAAATGACTCAAAGCGGCAGATGTATAAATAAGCAGCCATCTAATGATCAGATCGCTCAGCTCTCAAGTGTAGCTTTTAGCTCTAATCAGACACTAGGCAGAGGTAGTTGCTTGTAAAAAGTTAGCGACTAAACAGTTGGTTAAGCTCGATCATGGCTCTGGCAAGAGCGAAGAGGCTTCCGCCACTCCACCTCTCGTTGAACGTCCCTTCCCGTCCGGCCGTCCAGGAGCCGTCCTTCCGGCACGCCAACCCTCCTCCGGTGGTGGCCGCGCCGCAGTCCGCCTCGACACCGCTCGCCCGGTCGAGCCAATTCCGCCTCGCCGACTTCGACAGGCTCGCCGTCCTGGGCCGCGGGAACGGCGGCACCGTGTACAAGGTGCGGCACCGCGAGACGTGCGCGCTCTACGCGCTCAAGGTCCTGCACCAGGGCGACGCCGCCGCCGCCGCCGAGGCCGAAATCCTGGGCCGGACCGCCTCGCCGTTCGTCGTCCGGTGCCACTCTGTCTTGCCGGCGGCCAGCTCCGGCGACGTGGCCCTGCTCCTTGAGCTGGCGGACGGCGGGTCGCTCGACGCGGTCAGGACCCGGCGCGGAGCGTTCGCGGAGGCGGCGCTCGCGGAGGTGGCGGCGCAGGCGCTGTCCGGGCTGGCCTACCTCCACGCCCGCCGCATCGTGCACCTCGACATCAAGCCCGCGAACCTCCTCGCCACCACGGCCGGGGAGATCAAGGTCGCCGACTTCGGCATCGCCAGGGTGCTCCCCCACGCCGGCGATCACTGCACGTCGTACGTGGGCACCGCCGCGTACATGAGCCCGGAGCGCTTCGACCCGGAGGCGCACGGCGGGCACTACGACCCCTGCGCCGCCGACGTGTGGAGCCTCGGGGTCACTGTCCTGGAGCTCCTCATGGGCCGCTACCCCCTGCTCCCCGCCGGGCAGCAACCGAACTGGGCGGCGCTCATGTGCGCCATCTGCTTCGTCGAGCCGCCTGCGCTGCCCGACGGCGCGGCGTCGCCGGAGCTCCGGAGCTTCATCGCCGCGTGCCTGCACAAAGACTATTGCAGGAGGGCGACCGTGGCGGAGCTTCTTGCCCACCCGTTCGTCGCCGGGAGGGACGTGCTGGCGTCGAGGTGCGCGCTTAAAGAGCTGGTCGCCGAGGCCTAGCTAGTCCGCGGCGGCGAGGTCGTCGTCGTGCGCGAGGCATCGTCGTCGATCACGCGTCCTAGCAAAGCTCATCTAGCGGCTATCGCGCTATGATCTACCTGGCCTGGTTGCCGGCGCCATGCACATAGGCAAGAACAATTTTGTTAGACCTGTACATGCTACTGTAGACTTAGTTGTAAATTTGTACAAGATATCACATAGAGTAGGAATGTAAATGAACAATAAGCGATAGTTTACTAACTGTCGCTAACACTGTACAGTAACAACTTGGAGTTTACACATGCTAACATGCTTTGTCACAATCCTTATGAGTTTTTTTTTCTCGAATACACAAAAGATTTATGTCTCATTATATTAAGCCGGCTTCAGGAGTTATTGTGAGTCATTTTTTTTTAAACGGGGTAAAATAAAATGGCTCCACCAATAGAACCTCTAAAAACGCGCTCTCATTGAGTTTTGGGGTGCGAAGGAGCCAAAAATAATGGCTTCTCGTGGCTTCACCTCATCCCAGATGAAGTTATGTGAAAGCACATTTTAAGAAAGAACCTGTTTTGTCAAACAATTTATCAAAATGGCTCTAGCTCCACCAATAAAACTGTTTATGGAGCCAAAGCCCTCCAAAACAGCTTCACTAGTGAAGTGGAGCTGTTCTAAACAGGGCCTAAGATTGAGAAAGAGAGCTTTACAAGACGCACCATCATGGGGGCACACTAGGAAGGACCTATGATTTTTCAATAAGCTTATCGCAACCTAGCGTAATTAGTACAATGAATTGTGTCTCCATTTTGGGAGTGTTTGGCACTGCTCCACGAACTCTACTCCACAAACTTCATTATGGAGCAGCTCCACAAAAAACTGGAGTTCGTGGAGTATCTCTTGAGGTGTTCTCACAACTCTTTTTTTTTCTCGAACTGAGTGCGTGGAGCTGAAACTGTTTGGCTAAAAAACATGGAGTAGAGCAGTCCCAAACACCCCCTTTATTTCGAACTCTACTAATTCGCTGTGGAGTATATGGATTAGCTTGTGAACATTCAACAATGAGGCCTTGTTTAGTTGTCAAAATGAAATTTTTTGGTTACTGTAGCACTTTTGTTTGTTTGTGATAAATATTGTCTAAATATGGACTAACTAGATTCAAAAGATTCATCTCGCGATTTACAGACAGATTTTGTAATTATTTTTTTATTTTTGACTATATTTAATGCTCTATATATATCGCAAGATTCGATGTGACAGAAAATCTTGAAAAGTTTTTGTTTTTGGATGAACTAAATAAGGCCTGAGTATCACTTGTCCAGTGTTCCTATGCTTTCGGACTCTTTGCGATGCTAGGCCTTGTTTAATACATCAAAAATCCAAAACTTTTACAAGATTCTCTATCACATCGAATCTTACGGCACATAAATAGAACATTAAATATAGATAAAAAAGATAACTAATTGCACAGTTTACCTGTAAACCACGAGACGAATCTTTTAAGCTTAGTTGCTCTATGATTGGATAATATTTGTCAAATAAAAACGAAAGTGCTACAGTGTCGAAATCCAAAAAAAAATTAGATCTAAACAAGGCCTAGCTAGCGTTCAGTTTTATCTGCTCCGTTGAAACAATTTATTATAAATGCAACTACGGCCTTGTTTAGTCCCAAAATTTTTGGAAAATCGACATTGTAGAACTTTCATTTATATTTGACAAATATTGTCTAATCATAGACTAACTAGATTTAAAAGATTCGTCTCGTCAATTTCGACTAAACCGTGCAATTAGTTTTTATTTTCATCTATATTTAATACTTCATGCATGCGTCTACAGATTCAATGTGACGGAGAATCTGAAAAATTTTGCAAAATTTATTGGGAACTAAACAAGGCCGTACGTCCAGAAATTTTCCCCAGTAGCACTAAGGACTTGTTTAGTTCACCCTAAAAACCAAAAAGTTTTCAAGATTTTCCGTCACATCAAATCTTGTGGCACATGCATTAAACATTAAATATAAACGAAAACAAAAACTAATTACACAGTTTAGCTGTAAATTACGAGACGAATCTTTTGATCCTAGTTAGTCCTTGATTGGATAATATTTGTCACAAACAAACGAAAGTGCTACAGTACGGAAAACTTTTCACTTTTTGGAACTAAACAAGGCCTAACCTCCTCCGTCTTTTTGTTTACCCCAACTAATGCATGGATGAAAAAAAGTTAAAGTAGGTTGAAATAAATTGATTCAAGGCCACGTCTTACTTGCGGTGGCGGGAAAAAGAATGGAAGAATCCCGCAAAACGGTTATTGCATATATTTTTTTTACTAAAATTGCAACTTTATGTAGGCATAATATGTGATTTCGGTTCCAATAATAAAAAAACTCGTTAGATACAATCATAAATTCGACAAAAAATGACCTATTTTGGCAACACAAATACAATTAATAATTTACAAATGTTTCTATGGTTAAAGACAAAATATTGATATGTTATGATACAAAGACAAACAATAAATCATAAGAGTAACAATTTACTTTTCCAGTTGTTTGTATAAGGCCTTGTTTAGTTTCTTTAGAAAAACTTTTCGGGCTACTGTAGCACTTTTATTTGTATGTGGCAATTATTGTCTAATTGTGAATTAACTAGGCTCAAAATATTCGTTTCACAAGTTATAGACAAACTCTATAATTAGTTATTTTTATCTATATTTAGTGCTCCATACATTTACCGTAAGATTTGATGTGACGGAAAATATTGAAAAAATTTAGCTTTTGAGAGGAACTAAACAATGCCTAAGAGTGTTGTCTAAAATCATCTTAAAACTTATCTAAATATAGGAGACTTTATCTAAAAAAAATCTAAATATAGGAGAAGTACAATAATATTTACTTTCTCCGTCTTGTAATATAGTTCATTCTAGCATTAAAAAATTATTCTCGAATATAGTACATTCTATAGGACAAAAATCAATTTCACATTAAAGACTTTATGTTTATCGACCAATCACTATTAATTACAATGATGACAGTGTTTAACTAGAAAATAAAATAAGGGTACATGTGTTTTTTATGTTCTTACTAAATTTTTTAAAATACACTATATTACATAACAGAGGTAAGAAGCCATAATCAAATATTTTTAAAATACACTATTAATCAAGTAATCCAGTATTTTAAAATACTTGATTACTTAGGGCTTGTTTGGCACAGCTCAACTTCACTAGTAAAGCTGTTTTTTTAGAAAATAGCTTCATGAGTGACTTTCTAGATGAAGCTGAGCTGTTTTGGAGAAAGTGTTTGGCAAAATAGCTTCACCAACTACTTCATGCATAGTTGAGAGAGAGAAATGAGGGAAAAGCTGCAATAAGCTATTTTTTTCCACCTTCATCCAACTTATGTCTTTGTGAGAGGATAGAAAAAACAGCTTCACCCATGAAGCTGTTTTGGAAATAAGTGTTTAGCAAAAAAAAAAAGCTCACAACAGCTCATGAAGCTGTTCTAAGCTGTACCAAACAGGCCTTAGACACGATGATCTGCTCGTGTCACGAAGCGTCGCTGTCGAGCAAGCCGAGCCAAACAAACGAATACCCTAATCATACTTTTCCCTTGAGACGGAATACACTATAGTCATAGTTAACTGTACCAGTGTCATGCAGACGTGAGACGTGGTTGGTTGACGCATCAGCCAATTACGTGGGCGTGCACCATCCAATCCAACGATCCATGCCATGTTATGGATGATCAGATTATTTAATTTAATTACATACGCTCTATAATCTGGCAGCTGTTTCAGCTAAATAATATTATTTTTTCTCAATAAATCAGCATCAACCATTTTTCCGCTCAACCATGGCTGATGCTGATTTATTATAGAAAAACATTGTTATTTCGCTAAAATAGTATGACTGATAAATTTAAGCGAATAGGACCGACCAAAGATTTGGCAAGTAAAGGTTAAGTAAAGAAATTTGCTATGAATTTGGCAAACAAAACGTGAGAGATTAATAAATTCGAGTAGCAAACCAAAAATAACATCCAAAACTATGGCCTATCAAATCTTTGGCTTGACTTTTTTTTGAGAATTACAAAAGTAGACATTTACAGCACACGCACACTAACCCCCTATAAACTCACGTACGCAAACTCTAGTACTGTAACCTTAACGAGCACCTCTTAAGGACTGAATCACGAGATTCCCAAAAGTTACCAGGCGTCTCGTTGTCGATGAAGACATCTTCTACCATTAAAAATATAACACCATTAAATCTTAAAATAAATTCATACTCATGGTAACCCGAGTGGTGAGTTCCATCACAAAGAAACTCAACAGCTAATCTATGAATCTATGATCAAAGCGAACCAAAACAGGTTCTATATATCCAACACAACTTTACAGACCCGATGTAATTTTATTTACGTATCAGACAATGATATTTTGATGTGAAAAGAATGCATTTGATGCGACGGCAGTCTTAAATACTGTAACGTTTACTCTAAAAAAAAAAGTTGCAACGTTTAAGGATCTTTGAAACAAATTTGACGGCCAATGGTTACAGAAACAAGCTTCCTATATTTCTTAAATTGATTCTTGCATCAGTTTTGGCTTATGACAAGAGAAATTACGCATCAAAGTACGGGCCATTGATCTCATGCTGGCCTGCTGGGTCTATTTTAACATTTCCCTGTAGTAGATTAATTGACAAATTGTTATTGGCAATTGGCATCATAGAAAAAAAAGTCCGGGCCGGCCTGTAATCACCTTCGGCCCTTGTTCTACTTTGCCAAGTCTAGGCCGCGAATAATTGGCCCAATACTACGGCCCATAACCACCACTTCCCTTCCTTTCCCTTTCCTTCACACGTCGCCCCTATTTTCTCTCTGTCCGTCTGCCTCGCTTCCGGCCTTCCCCTTCTTCCCTTCCTCTGCAAGCCGCAACGCAAAAGCGCAAGGAGGATTTCAAAAACCCTACCTCGCTACCCTACTCCGTACCCACCCCGATCTCCCTCTCCCACCCAGATCGCCGGCCCGCGGCGGCGCTAAATGGAGGTGCCGCCGGAGATGCTCGACGCCCTCGCGGGCTGGTTCGCGCAGTCGCTCTCACCCGACGCCGCCGCGCGCCGCGCCGCCGAGCAGAGCATCTCCTCCGCCGCCTCTTCCCCGGGCTTCGCGCTGGCGGTCCTCGCCCTCGCGGCCTCCCCGCACCACAACCTCCAGGCCCGCCAAGCCGCCTCCGTCCAGTTCAAGAACCTGCTCCGCCGCCGGTGGCCCAAGCCCGACGCCGACGCCGACGACGCCGCCGACCACCTCCCCGCCTCCGACTGCGCCATGATCAAGGCGCACCTCCTCCAGCTCCTCCTCACCGCCCCGCCCCTCATCCAGGCGCAGCTCTCCGAGGCCCTTGCCGCCGCCGCGGCCTCCGATTTCCCCGCCAGGTGGGAGTCGCTCCTCCCGTCCATCGTGTCCTCCCTCGGCACTGCCGTCAACGCGGGGGACATCGCCGCCACCAACTCCCTCCTCGCCGCCTTGGTGTCGCTCTTCTCCCGCTTCCGCAACGCATTCGACAATAATGCCCTCCGCCTCGACCTCAAGTACTGCCTTGACATCTTTGCTCCTCCACTCCTCGAGGTCTTCCTCTTCGCCTCCCGCCGCCTTCAGGCCGCCGCCACCACGGCCAACCCGCTGGAGATCCGCCCCGTGTTCGAGTGCCTTCGCCTCTGCTGCGAGATCTTCTACTCGCTTAACTCCATCGACCTGCCTGAGTTCTTCGAGGATAACATGCGCCAGTGGATGACAGAGTTCCGAGCTTTCCTCACCACATCCTACTCACCGCCTGTAGAGGCAGATGGTGCCCCGGATGCGCTCCGTGCTGCTGTCTGTGATAATCTGCAGCTTTATATGGAGAAGTACGAGGAGGAGTTTAGGGGATACCTGAAGGAGTTTGTTGAGGCCGTGTGGGGGCTCCTCATGGTGCAGACCACATCTCCATCCCGTGCACAGCTTGCCGTTACTGCGATAAGGTTCTTGACTACAGTTGCTGAGAGCGTGCACCATGCCCTATTTGGGAGTCCTGAGGCAATGAAGCAGATATGTGATAGTGTTGTCGTGCCTAATTTGCGCCTGCGGGATGAGGATGAGGAGTTGTTCGAGGGCAACTGGGTGGAATATGTTAGGCGTGACTCTGAGGGTAGTGATGCAGATACGCTTAGACGGGCAGCGTGCCGGTTGCTGCGAGGCCTTGCAGCGAACTACCGGGAGCAGGTGGCTGCACTTGTGTCAGCACAGGTCCAGCAAATGTTGGCTGCATATGCTGCTAATCGGGCAAACAACTGGAAGGAGAAGGATGCTGCAATATACCTTGTTATTGCTCTTATGCAGAAGCCTGGTGCCACAGGTGGCGGCACACCCGTGGTTGACATGGAGAGCTTCTTTACATCTGTGATTGTGCCTGAGCTCCAGGCCCCTGATTGGCAGTCTGAGCCAATGTTGAAGGCAACTGTGCTCAGGTTCTTGAAGGAGTTCAGGGATCAGATCCCCAAAGCCACTGCACTGGCACTCCTACCAAGTGTGGTGAGGTTTCTGACGCATGAGTCCAATGTTGTTCATTCATATGCTGCAACTTTTATCGAGAACCTGTTGATCATCAAGGACGCTGTCCCGGTACCAGGGTTGACCACAGTGACCAGGTGCGTAAAATGCCGACAACCCCCATTTTGGCTGTCATGTGATATATATCCTCTTTTCTTGCTGTTTATTTACCAGTGGCTCCATAAGGGATGCCTTTTGAGTTGAACCACATAATGTATCAACAGTAGTCTTGTGCTGTTAGAGTGATTGTTTATTCAATGCTCAATCAGTTACAGTTGAATCTGTTTGATCTTTGAGCCAGTGTTTTTCCAGTTGTAGATCTTAGAATAGAGGGTCAGAGGAGCAGGTGACTATGTTCCTTAGCGCTGCGTGAGTTTGTTTCCTTTAGTGCTGGTTTGTTTCTTTTCTTGCCAATCTGGATTAGTTTGTTGAGTAGACAAAAACAATACTTTGGAGTCAACGACAAGCTAGAATCCTCCTTGTTTGCCTCTATTGTTAGAACCCTCCTTGTTTGCCTCTATATTCTACTCTGCCTTTTCAGTTCATGTACTCTAACGGTGCATCAGCTTTCGGTTAGCACTATGGGCTGAGAATAAGAACCTTAATGCAGACCCTTTAGTTCCCTTATTCTGACATGGTAATGCTTTGGTACACTGAATTTCTTATTGGTACATGTTGATAAGTTAATCTTCCTAAAGTTGGTTTACTGCTAGAATATGTTTGCTTGCAGTACTGAATTGTTAATGCAAGCTGACTGATTTACTCTACTCCCTCCATAGTCCATACCCATAAAGGAAGTCGTTTAGGACAACGACACGGTCTCCAAAGCCTAACTTTGACTCCTTGTTTTTATAAAAATATTTATCAAAAAGTGCTATATGTATACTTTTATGAAAGTATTTTTCAAGATAAATCTATTCATATGGTTTTCACATTTCTAAATTCAACAACTTAAAAGTTATTCATGATTTATGTTCCCAATTTTTGACCCAAACCTTGTCCAAAATGACTTTCTTTATGGGTATGGAGGGAGTATGTATTTACTTCTATACAAAAGATGTGCTTAATTATTCTCATGACACGCAAAGCAATTACACTAATTCTGGTTATAGGCAGCTTGTTCGATGATGTATTAGGTTTTTGTGCTACCGTTTTACTTTCATGCAATGTTACTGTGCAAATAAATAGGATATAAAAATGCTGACTTACATTTTAGCCTAATCTATGGACTGCTTTTTTTTGGACTCCAGGTCTCCACGTTATGTTGCTGCTGATATCAATCCATTTGCCCCACAGATCATTCAGAACCTGTCCACAGCACTAAGTTTCCCTGATTCATACGAGAACCCCTACCTGATGAAGTGCCTGATGCGGGTGCTTGGGATTGCTAATATAGCTGGTCAAATTGTTCATGAGATCACTGCTCGACTTGTGGGTATTCTCATGGAAGTGTGCAATAACCCCAAGAACCCTGACTTCAACCACTACTTGTTTGAGGCTCTGGCAGCAGTTATTGGCCGGACTGGTGAGCAGGACCCAGCACTACTCCCTGCTTTTGAGGCCAGCCTCTTCCCAGTGCTCCAGAGGATATTGGTTGAGGACATCTCAGAGTTCTGGCCATATGCTTTTCAGATATTTGCACAACTCGTCAATTTGAGCCAACCACCTCTCTCGCAGAATTACATGCAGCTATTTGGTGTTCTTCTCAGTAATGCCACTTGGGACCGGCCACCATGTGTTCCTGCCTTGGTTCGCTTGCTGCGAGCGTTCCTTAGGAAAATTCCAAATGAGCTAAACCAAGAGGGCAGGCTTCCAAATATCTTGGCAATATCCCGTAGTCTCCTCTCACGCAGCAGCACTGAAGATTCTGCATTCTACATGCTGAACACAATAGTGGAAAATGTTGGTTTTGACATTCTGAACCCATATATAAGTGAGATATGGAGTGCTTTGTTTACTCGGCTGCAGGGTAGACAGGCAGTGAAATTTGTGAACTCTCTTGTGGTTTTCATGTCACTAGTGCTGGTCAAATATGGATCAAGTGTTCTTGTCAGTTCTGTTGATGCAATTCAGCCAAATCTTTTCACCCAAATCCTTCAGCGATTTTGGATTCCCAACCTCAAATTGATCAAAGGTGCTCTTGAAGTTAAGTTGACAGCAGTTGCTTCGACAAAGTTGCTTTGTGAGTCTGCGGTGCTGTTGGATGCTGCTGCAGCCCAGTCGTGGGGGAAATTACTTGACAGTATTGTCTCACTGTTGTCCAGAACGAATCAAGATGGGGCACAACAAGAGCAAAATGATGGTACTGATGCAGTGGATATTCAGAAGTCAAGTTATTCTGTCTCATTTGTACGGCTTCAATATGCTGGAAAGAGTGAAGATGACCTATTGAAAGAAGTAAATGATACAAAACAGTTTGTGGTCACATCCTTGGCCACACTTTCTGCCCAATTTCCTGGGAGGTTTGGTCCTGTCATTGAGCAGCATGTGGACCCAGCGAACAAAAGTGTGCTTCTTCAACTTTGTGCAGCCTACAATGCCAACATTGTCTAGGTAAACAATTTCATTGATATCCTTTTATGAGCTTAAGACATGGAACATCTATTTGATACTTTTACCATTTTGTTCTGAAGTTTTATAAATCATGTACATACCTGTTAACAAAGTAACAACAGGAACTGCTGAATGCTATGCAAGGTTATTTGAGTAGCATAGTTATCATCTGTGATGAGTTAGGGCATCCAGCTTCGTATTCATAACATCTCTCTGGTCACATGGAATGGATATTGATTAGCCATTGCTATGAATTGTTGTGTTCTTTTTACAATTTTATATCTAGTTGCTTCAAGTATATCATTGAAAAGCCTTGCACATGTTCATATTATTTTGAGCACTGAAAAAATGTTCATATATTAGCCACTAGTGGCTATTGAAGATTTTTTGGATCTCTTCTCAGCTTGCAATTCATGACAGTTATCAGTCTCCTTCCCTCCTCCTTCCCTCCCTCCCTCCCTCCCTCCCTCCCTCCCTCTCTGTTTTGGGAACTCAAAGGTTATATTCAAACTGCATATTCTTAGGTCATTGTTCTAAATTTATAATTATGGGTACTTTGGTAGTCTTTAACTGTCGAATTTGGTTGGAAATTGGGTGTTGTGTGCACTTAGTGGTCTCAACTCAAGTCTGGAGGAGGATTTAGCTACATGGCTGACCCCATTAATAGTCACTCTTGCTACAGACACATTTAATGACTATTTTTTTTCCTTTTAAGATGTCTTACGCGATGTTATAACTCCTAAATACCAAGTACTGACATTATAGTGTTATTGTGGTATGACTCATGAAACTGAAAGTATTATCTTCATTCCCATATAAACCAACTTCTGGAGTTGTCCTAAGTCAAACTTTCAGCTAGAACCTCAAAATTTTGTAGCAGTGATCCTGAATGTGCTATCTTGTTGGTTTTTCATTCTATAAATACTAATATTTTTTAATACCTTGTATGGAATGTGGGAGGCGACATGTTTGCTTCAGAATTGTTGACATTCCAATGGTTTTTGAAAAGAATCTACATTCACTGCAAACTTGTAATTTTGTCTTTTGTGACCCAAGAGTGTCACATGCCCTTGTTAATTTGTGGACTCTAACTCTTGTTCTCCCTAAATTTCAGGAGCCAATTGCATTTGAAGGCATATGCTTGTCTTCTAATGGGTCTTGTCGAAGATGAATCTATTGGAGTTGTCTGTCTGTCAAGATTTTCTGGTGCCATCCTTGTTTGTTTGGTGGCAGGGTGTTGGTTGTGTCATGGGAAGGGTGCATGCGAAAACATGCAAGGAAAAACATTAGCTTTGTGGAGGATTTGTCTATTTGGTTTGGCTGAGGATTTAGTTTCGAGGCTGAGGTTCCTTTTTTGGGGAAAGTCTAATGGTGTACTGGTCAGATGTACCTGAAAGTCCTGGATCAATGGTTGTTGGAACGCGCTGTAATTTTGCCTGCCTGCCTTCCATGGTCGCGAAATGCTATTCTGCAGGTGCGTGGCCAAAATTGACCAAGGGACCGTATAGTCAACTTATCTTTGTTCAATTTCGCGAGTATTTGAAATCTACGATCATGCAGTTGCTTCTGCATAAAATTATGTTTGGATCCCTAGGGATAACTATAACTATTAGCTGTTAAAGTTAGCTTAGCTATTAGATAATTCTCTTCGGCTTCCGTCTGCTTCCTCTGCGTCTGGGTCTTGCAAAAAAGAAAAAGAAAAAGCCTTGCCTGTTTCTAACAAGCTTGGTTAGTGTTCTGGAAGGCTTACCGTTTACCTTTAGCCTTTCATGTACCGTGCAAATTCAGGCCGCGTATTTACCTGTATGCCCTCAAAATAATGCGTCTTCCTTCTATAAAAGACACATAATTAGACACATTTATATGTGTGACCTTATTTTTGTGCAATATTACTACATAAATCTAAAAAAGACAAACTAAACTCTGTAATTTTTTTTCTTCCTCCTTGACTTGACAGTTGACACCATTAAGTGCTAGAAACAGACGAAAGGTCATAAATAAGAGAATTTTATTTATTTTCGGACCTTATAAATAAGTTAAAAAAAACGGGCCATGGAAAAAAAGATGCATTATTTTGAGGGCTATAGGTAGATATCTCGAACTAATTTGGTTAACGATCGGCTCGTTGACCTTATCAAACCAATTGGATCTGCCAGTTTCAGATGCAGAACATAGTTTTTTTCCTCAAAACCTACGACAACGTTGATCAATCATAAGATTGCAACGATAGTTTGAGATCAGTTCCGTGTAACCTTTTAGGATGTCTGAAGCAATTTTGATGATCAGTGCTAAACCAAGCAAATTTTGTGTTCTAATAATTTGAGCAACTACAAACAGCGGAGGCTAAAGGCCCAGTTAAAAGGCCGAATGCAAAGCAGCTCCTCGAAGGTCCAGTTAAGCATCCTTTTCATTTGTAACTGGACAAGTAAGACGCAGATTGTGATGGAAGAAGCCTGGCAATCCGAGCTGATGGCTTGTATTCAGGGGCGAAGGCCATACCAATTACTGTATCATTTTATAACGTGAGAACGAGAACATTTGCGTTTTCGAAACATAGATGTTTCTGAAACATGGATACAGAAATATAGATCATGTTCTCGTTTCTAGGCTGCTAAGCGAAAGCTACTCAGGGCACTCACAATGCAGACTCTATCATAGAGTCTAAAGTTATTTATTACCTCGAACAATGTGGACTTGGAGTCTAAATAAGACTTGGTGTCTTAGTTTTTCTACCTCTTTCTTCAATAAATATGGTGCCACATCAGCAAAATACCATAAATAATATGTAATTAATTGTCTTGGACTCTGTGATAGAGTCTTGCATTGTGAGTGCCCTCAGTCCTTGGGCATTAGGGCACTCCCAATGCTAGAAACTACATATAGTTTCTATACCCATTAATTTTTATAGACACTATATATAGAAACTATGGTCCCAATGGATAGTTTTTATAGAATATTTTTATGTCCAATCACATTCATTCTCTCTTCATTCTTAGCCAATCATATCACTTCATGTCTTGGATTTTGTGTAGACATGGTTTCTAACTTAGACCCAGTTTCTATGATTTTTACTCTCTCTCTTCAATAACTACATTGCCACATCAGCAAAATGCTTAGGTGACACTGCAATTAATGTCTATAGAAACCACAATGGTTTCTGCATTGGGAGTGCTCTTAACAAAGTGGTATTTGAAATGGATGCTATTATGGTAAAACAGGCGTTGCAAGTATCTAGCTTCAGACTGTCGTCCATGGGAGGTTTTGGTGCATGAACTTGAGGAGCTCCTCAATGAAGAGTTTTCAGAAGCTAGAGTTAGAGTAATACAAGTCCCACGCGAATGTAACAACGTAGCACATGAATTGGCTAGATCAGGTAGTCTAAATCAGGATGACATATTTTTTTTTTATTCTTGGTAGTTTACAAAATGCATGTGTTGGTGACCAGTACTTTATCTAGTTCCCTTAAAAAAAGACGCAGATTGTGAGGAGAGTTTTTAAAGAGATTGCAACATTTCAAAATCACATTTGCTAGTGACCGGAAGGATTGCTCGTTGCAATTGTTCGTTCTTGATGCTTTCATTTGTCTGTTTTCGTAGTTGATTGGGTTGTTTCCTTCCATCAAACTTGAAACTAGAGAGTTATATCCGCTGCTGTTCCAAGTTACGGTGGAACATGTTTACTTAATTATGTCTCCAATTAAACACGAGTGCTTGTGTTTTTGGCTAACCATCTTTTTTCAATGCTAGATGTCTGTCACTCTGTGTTTTTTTAGCGTGGGTGTTAAAGGGTGTGTATGTATACGTGGACTGATGTTTTTTTTTTAAATGTTACATTTCATTTCCTTCAAATTGATTTCTTTATCTTTTTATATAGTATATTAACCACATTAGTCACGCGAAACGCAAGTGGCCTCGTTTTGTGTTGTTTGGATTGGAATTTGGAAATTAGACGAAGGTCTAGCCGTCTAGGTCGCGACTGATGGCACACGGTGCGTCCAGCGCCATTAACAAAATCAAGCCGCGCTCATTCCTGAACGGAGTGCCTTTGTTGACTCTGTTGAATTAGGACCAGCCTCTTGTTCAATCAAGCTAATCCAAAGTGTAATTAATTTCGTAGGAAAAATAAGTGCAGGCGTGCTGAATTGCTAATTTCTTACCGCGTAGTCGTTAATGATTATCCGGTCCAGGGGATTTTTTTCGGCTGATCTCCCAGTTAGTTTAAAATGACATTGCTATTCTACACTGACGGCGGAGCCGTCAAGATTGCGAGTTACACCAATGCTGTCTCCATCTCACAGGCTAAGCTAGAGAGCCCAAGGTGTTTGGAGATATGCCTGTTCGAACTTTCTTAACGCCTACTTGCAATGCAAATATGCAAATGCTTTCACCGAGCCGAACGTTCGCCATCGTTTTCCAAGTAAAAAATCTTGGGAGTAAAAAATGGGAAGAAATCAAATCGGAAAATCACCGGTCCTTGCCTGTCACTCTCTAGGCACAATCAGCACAAATGCTAAATTAATCGGAAATTGTAGTATATAAGCAGACCAAAGCTGTAGCAAAAATCCTCCCTTTCCCAGTTTCCCATCTCTAGCTATTCCTCCTGGTTAACGTGCAAATGGCTCTGACGGCCAGAGAGAGGAGGCTTCCGCAGCTGCACATCTCGCTCGACGTCCCCTCGTGCGCCTTCCGGCACCCCAACCCGCCGGCGGCGGCCTCGACGTCCGCGTCGCGAGCCAGCGGCGAGTTCCGGCTCTCGGACTTCGACAGGCTCGACATGCTGGGGCGCGGGAACGGGGGCACGGTGTACAAGGTCGCGCACCGCCGGACGTCGGCGCTGTACGCGCTCAAGGTGCTGCACCGCGGCGACCCAGGGGCCGCGTCGGAGGTGGACGCCCTGCGGCGCGCCGACAGCTCGCCGCACGTCGTGCGGTGTCACTCCGTGCTCCCCGCGGCGTCCCCAGGCGACGTCGCGCTCCTGCTCGAGCTCGTCGACGGCGGCTCGCTGGACGCCGTCGCGGCCCGGCGCGGGGCGTTCTCGGAGGCCGCGCTCGCCGAGGTCGCCGCGCAGGCGCTGGCCGGCCTCGCGCACCTCCAAGCGCGCCGCGTCGTCCACCGCGACGTCAAGCCCGCGAACCTCCTCGTCAGCGCCGCCGGTGAGGTCAAGATCACCGACTTCGGCATCGCCAAGGTCCTCTCGCGCGCCGGCGACCACTGCACCGCCTACGAGGGCACCGCCGCGTACATGAGCCCCGAGCGGTTCGACACGGAGCGACACGGACACGCCGACCCCTGCGCCGCCGACGTGTGGAGCCTGGGCGTCACCGTTCTGGAGCTCTTCATGGGCCGGTACCCGCTACTCCCCGCGGGGCAGAAGCCCAACTGGGCGGCGCTCATGTGCGCCATCTGCTTCGGCGAGCTGCCGTCGCTGCCGGACGGCGCGGCGTCGCCGGAGCTCCGTGCGTTCGTCGCCGCTTGCCTGCAGAAGGACTACACCAAGCGGGCTTCTGTGGCGCAGCTTCTCGCGCACCCGTTCGTCGCCAGAAGAGACGTCGCGGCCTCCAAGGACGCGCTCCGGCGACTGGTGGCCGGAGCCTGAACTGGCAGCGCTGCTTAGGCATTAGATTGATCACAAAGGCGTAGGATTGTACATTTGTACAGATGTGCATAGCTCTTTGTTACACAGTTTAGTAATCCAATCTACTAGGGACTAACATGAAACAATAGGAAGATTAAAAAAAAAACGAGGACAAGATTCTTCAACAAAGACAGTGCATAAATAAAGGGACCGATTAAGGATTGCTTTAACATGGTTTAACGATACTGTGAATCAAGTTTGCCAGTATGATGCGAGGACAAGAACCATCGCCTTGTTCGTTTAGGCTTATCAGCCGAATCTTCTCACAATAAATCAGCCAGCATCTTCTCACAATAAATCAGCCAGCAGTCCTTTCTGCCATAGCCACATTAATTGTCACAGTGACATGTGGAGCCACCTGCATGAGTGCCCCCTGTCGCAGAGACACAGGTCCTCTGGTTAAATTTTAGCTAGCTAAACTTTAGTTATTTTAATAGCTAAAGTTTCAAACACGCTAAGTAAAAGGAGCTAAAATAGTTTAGTTTTACTAATCACCCAAGAATAACTAAAATAATTTTAGCTGGCTAAATTTTAGCAAGGGAAACCAAATAAGGTCATAATCACACATGCATAAACACATACATACATGAAGGCTCACCACTATAAAGTCTCATAGACTGGACTGGATGTTAATCCATATATGTTCCTAATTTGTTCCGTAAATCTCAAAGTACATACGACCCTCATACTCAGACTGACAACAAGAGCCTTGCTGTGGATGAACACATTGTCTACCATTGAAAAATAGTTAAATCCTAAATAGAATAAATTTAAAAATATACGAGCACCCATATTAAATTGATGACTTAAATCCAAGTGGACCAATTCCACCAGATATGGTCTTAGTTAATGTTGATTTAGATGACTACCACACTATGACAAAAAGGGATCTCATATTAAGTTCTGAAATCATGAAAACGTAGGCTTACTATTTATATAACTAAAAATATTATAAATTTTCCCACTCAGCCAAGGTGCTATAACTAAATATTGTAGCATAACAACGTAACCATCATAACCAGGATATACATTTGGCCATTTGGCATATTCTCTTTTTTTTACATGCTATCCTTTTGGGAATCACAAACAATACACGACGGTTCGCGCGATGGGAGAGCGCGTGACCCATGCCCTCCTTGCACTCGCCTCCTCCCAGTGTCTTCTCCTTCCTCTGCTGCCTCTCTTCCTCCCGCCTATGTTCACCACACACCCTTGCCCGCTCTTGCACCGGAGAGGGAGAAGAACCGCCTAGGGTTCCAGTGAGGAGCTCATCGAAGACGAAGAAGAAGACGACAACACAGCTAGGGTTCCGGTGGCCACGCCCCACCCTTCTTCCCCAAATTCGGTGGGCTATAGAAGGGGACGACCGCTGGGGGAGGGAGGCCGACCAAGCGGTGGGGAGGAGGTTGGGCCGTTTAGGGGGCCTGGCAGTAGTAGTGGCGGCCGAGCTAGGTTGGGGAAGGGGCACCATGGCCGAAGCTTGAAGTTTGGTGTCGTCGAAGAGCATGTCCATGGCTTAGCTTCCGCGAGAGGGGGAGGAGAAGAAGGTGGCCGTCGCGAGCACTTGGGTTTGCTGGAGCCGCGGGGGGCAAGGGCGAAAAGGAGGGCGAGGTCGAGGACGAGCGTGGGTCGAGAGAAGAAGACCGCAAGAGTGTGCTTGTCGTGAGGAGGACCACAGAGAAGAAGCCACCGCGTGGAAGAAGAAGAGGTCGCACACAAGGCGCAACGGGTCACAGGATAACCCTCTCGTTTGGGAATACTTGATAATAGTTTAGCAACTTGGTTTCACCCTCAGGGCCTTATGAGCAATGATCAAATTAGGCCTTGTTTAATTCTGAATTTTTTTTGGTTTTGGGTATTGTAGAACTTTCGTTTTTATTTAGCAATTATTGTCTAATTATGGACTAACTAGGCTCAAAAGATTCATCTCGTGATTTACAGGCAAACTGTGTAATTAGTTTTTATTTTCATCTATATTTAATGCTTCATACATGTGCCGTAAGATTCGATGTGACGGAGAATCTTGAAAAGTTTTTGATTTTTTGGATGAACTAAACAAGGCCTTACACACTAACCAACCATGATCAACAATTGTCGACCACTTGCAAATAGCACTCGAGAAGTAGTTAAATAGAAATCTTCACGGACATTCTTTGTTGTAATGGTCATACTCTAGCTAGAAGAAGGATATGATTTTTTTTGGCAATTGGATATATACAGGATAGATAGCGGCAAAAATTAATCCAGCCTATCTCTTGCTTGCATTCGAATGCATCCTCGAAGTTATCAAAAGAAAAACGAAAAGAAAGCAGTGAATTGAGATGACGTAGCAAATAAAAGACGTCAGCATACATATTCACTTGCGAATTACGATCACTTTGATGGACACAGAACACGTACCGTCGTCATTTGTCACGTCCTGGGTCCTCCTATAGTCCTATGATGCAAAGACGCCACCTAGTTAACCACGCTAGCTATTTCACTGGAAAATGCAGGGCCCTATGTGCACAAGCATTCCGGTCACGTTCACCGGTTTACATGTACGCTGGTACCAAAGTACGTGGCCACGCACACGCACTGATATATTGGAGTTGCCTACTGCCGTTGGAGAGTAGGAAATTTCCTTGATTTTACGAGAAATAAATTGTTTTTAGCAAACACTACAATTAAAAAAAATGGTTTTTTTGATACGCTATGGCCATGATGTTGCATGATTGGTTAGGTCATTGGATGATGGGAAGTTAATAGGTTATTATTGGGCGATGGCCAAGATCAGGGAGCGCGGCTACATGGCAGGGCAGGGTCAGGCCGCAGATGAGCTAAACAGCGTTACCATAACAACAATTTATAGATGTGATAAGTGCATTAATTTTTATATTGTATACATACTCTCTGATTTATTTTAACTTTGTTTAAAGATAAACTTCTCTAACCTTAATCAAGTTTAAATGATTATGTATCTTTCTAATTTTATAAAGAAAATAAAGAGCCGTTTTTTTCCTAAGAGTTTCTAAGATTTTGTAAAACGCTCATGTGTCTTTCTAACTTTGTAAGAGAGTTTGTAGAATTTTTTTTCTAGTATACATTCGTGAGAGTTAACATGAAGGCTTCACTGTGGACCTATAGTCAGGATTTCTAGAGTTTGTTTGACTGAAAAGTTATAGCTAAAAGTATTGTTTGCTGACTTTTTTGTGAAAGAAAAACATTATTAAATGGCTGTTAGATTCGTCAGATAAGCTCAAGCGAATATTTTTCTAACACAATATGTGTTTAGTTAAACATTTATTCCATCTCTTTCCGTGACATCATGAATATATATACTCCCTCCGTCAGAAAAAATGTAATATAAGATCCTACCCGTCAATATAGTTCAACTTTGACTAAGTTTTTAGTAAATACTATTAGCATTTATGTTTTCAAATAAATTTATTATGAATATATATTCTACAATGAATCTAATGATATTTACCTTGTATCCTGAATGTTGATATTTTTTAATATAAATTTAATCAAAGTTTAAACTATTTGACTTCTCGAAAAACGAGAATTGTATTTTTTGTGTGGATGGAGGTAGTATTAGCTTTCAACTTTTGATCTTATTAGCTGTTGTAACTTTTTTATCCATGTGTTAAATTAGAACTCTAATACTTATGACATGATATTTTTCTTTACTAAAAAATTCTAGCTAGGTTCTGGACCACTTTTCTTTTTGTGTTGTTGTTGTTGTTGTTGTTGTGTTCATGGGTTTTGATTTACTCCAGCCTCTCTCTAGGTATTCCTCGGGGAACACCGGAAGGTTTCTTGTGTGTCAAAGAGAAACGTCAAGATTTTCTTGCTTAAGCACAATGCAAGCACATAGTTGATTCGTTGGCTGTAAAACTCTGATTGTTAAATTTAAGCAAACACTACTGGTACAGTGTGGTATAGATTAATAACCGGCTAGACTGTATATATATGCATGGCAATTTACACAGACACACGGGGCAATTCTCGAATAAGCGTCAGGTATTGCGTCATCTAGAAACGTAACCTCCGCACAGGCTGGAACAACAACGATGCTTGAGTAACGAGTGACGCCAGGTTCGGGCGTTTTATCCTCTATTGGATGGAATCAAGCCAAGAGACGCAAACAACAAAGCAGCCATTTGATCGACACGCGTGATGGCTACATGCATGCATGGATGATGCTTTGAGTTGAGGTACTCTCAGGCGCAAGGCAACGAACGATCACGGTCACGCGCGCGTCCACTGTCGCTGTCTTTGCTGAGTGGCACCCCTACTAGAATAGTGGCTTCCTGGCCTTAATTCAATCGAAGGCTGATTCGGTCGTTCTGTCCTCGCCTTCAACCGCGACGTCATGGGGATTAGTCTACCTATATATAGCATAATCATGTTTGTAATTGCTAGCTTAATTATAACATGATTATGATGTTCACCAAGTAATTCGTGTATAGATGGACGAACTTGGTGTGTATCTCAACTGGTTGGGTTATTCCTTGGAACTTATCTACATGGATCTAAGTTCTCGACCTAACAAGAGTGTTCGATCATTTTTTTTTTCTAAATTCATTCAATTAGTGGTATGCGATGTGGCCATCGATAGAGAAACATAAATGGAGACTTTGTCGGTCTCATTCTTATTCTTTTGGAGGAGTTTGTAGGAATTGAACAAGCGTGGAGGGGCTTGGAGAGGTAATTCCTAGTAGTAGGGAGCATGGATCTGGCTAGCGTTAAATCAATTTTTGAGACGACGATAGTAGAGACAGGCAAACAAGAATAGGTTAGATGGTTCTAGGACGCTTGACGACATGAGGAGGGGAAGAGGTAGGAGATTTGAATGCCTCCAATTTTTCAAGGAACAAGGCTCTGCTGGAACTAAAGTCTGTATGACTTCAAACGCTTCTGTTGACTCCGTGCTACAAGCGTGGATAAGAGCTCGTTAGAATCTAGGGCCTTATGAAAACGGATTAAACACGGACTAATAAAGACTAACGGACTCTAATCACCAATTAGCCCTTATTAGCTCTTATTAGCCTAGAATTAGTCTACATTTAGCCTTTCTAGCCTTGCTAGTTGGTATAAAATACAGGTAGCCGCTGATCTAAATACCACCCGATGAAACTAAGAAATAATCATTCTACAGGTTTCTGATTATTTTATTATTACTTTTTAGGAAATAGACTGTGGCGGTGTTTAGTTCGTGAGGAGAAAAATTTCGCGACATAGAACTTTTGTTTGTTTGTGGTAATTATTGTCCAACCATAGGCTAACTACGCTCAAAAAATTTATATCGTAAATTTCGACCAAACTATGCAATTAGTTTTTATTTTTATCTATATTTAATACTTTATGCATGCGTCTAAAGATTTGATGTGACAGATAAATTTGAAAATTTTTAGATTTTAGTGTGGAAGTAAACAAGGTCTGAGTAATTGCAGAGCCGAAATTAGGCTTTGTTTAGATCCAAAAAGTTTTTGAATTTTGACACTGTAGTATTTTCGTTTTTATTTGATAAATATTGTCCAATCATAGAGTAACTAGGCTTAAAAGATTCGTTTCGCGATTTACAAGTAAATTGTGCAATTAGTTATAAATTTTATCTATATTTAATGCTTTATAGATATGCCGCAAGATTCGATGTGATAAAGAATTTTGTAAAATTTTGAGTTTTTGGCAGCATCTAAACGAGGCCTTAATCGGATCTCCTTACGAGACCTTTAAACCGTCATATCACATGGGTCAGTGGCACACGTGTCGCCTGCGGAAGCTTGCTACGGTGCATTGACATGTCCGCACGCAGTCGTGGCGCTGAAAGCCGACGAGCAGGACCATACACACACAGGGGAGCCCTCGAAGCTGGAGCAAGTTGCAGCCGCGAAACCATCACTGTGACTCCGTGAGCTGGGAGCGGTTTTGGATTAACAGTATGCAGCAAAAGATTTTTTTAATTCATTATTATGACGACCAAAAAAAAAAAGGACAGTTGCTTGGCTAATAAGCACTAGCTAGCATCTAGCATTCGGAGTGGTGGTTCTTCAGCCTCTACCATGCAAATCCTCAGCAAGCAAGTTTATGTAACAACCTATCAATTCCAAGACGGTCATCACAATGTTTTTTTTTTAAGATAACGATCATCACAATGTTGTGAGGATTATATTGTTTAGAGCACTCGATCGACGGGTATTTGGTGGCCATCAGATCACTCGACTTAATTCTAATTTCTATGTCGCAAGAATCTTTCTTTTTTGTTACAATGTCTGATGAGCACATGATTAGCTTAATATCTGCCGTGATGAGTGATGGCCGACACAAATCTATATTAGCTCTTCACTGCCCAGTAATAGGCAGCCGCCAGCGCTGCTCTGACAGGTGCACCATACCTGTTGCAGTCGGTTCTGTTACCAGTCCTTTCCGCGATGACTGAGATGATGGTGCCACAAAAGAGATATACCGAGATAAGGATCAGGATATATTTGGAATAAACATAACATAGCTTATACTCCCATTGTATATTTTAGTTTTCAGGGCGGCGATAGATTAATTGCCTGATGTGATATCGATCGTATATGCTATCAGCTTATTATTCCACCGAAGCATTTCCATTATTTTCCCATGCATATCCTTCGTCTTAAAGATGCATGCATGCACTACGTACTCCTAGTACAGGTGACTGCAACATACCTGGGTCAATATCAATGGCTAATTAACATTGATTATCTGGATGGTGAAATGTACAAATTTAATTACAGTCTTTTTTGTGCATGTAAAATATTTTTTCACTCCCTGTATAACCTCTGAACATATGATTGATATGTGCACATATGTGTCGAGTTGTGATAAGTAATTGTCAGGAGATGATCTGACTTCGGTTGAGGCCTTGTTTAGTTCCGAAAAATTTTGGGAAATGGACACTGTAGCACTTTCGTTTGTATTTGACAAATATTGTCCAATCATGAACTAACTAGACTCAAAAGATTCGTCTCGTCAATTTCGACCAAACTGTGCAATTAGTTTTTATTTTCGTCTATATTTAATACTCCATGCATGCGTCTAAAGATTCGATGTGACGGGGAATGTGAAAAATTTTGCAAAATTTTCTGGGAAGTAAACAAGGCCTGAGTGAAAAGCCGAAAGGTATTGTCAGGATTTGTGATGAGTACAAATTTACAGTCTTTTTTCTAATTGCTTCATTTAGTCTCGGATCCAACTTTGGCTCTGAGACTTAAAGATAAAACCTGAAGGTTTGTTATCTACTAGTGTGAACACCGACCACAGATCAAATTTTTTTCTCGATCGGGTGGTTAATCCGTATTTCATCAAGATGAGCGTAACAACGTGTTACAAAGATTTATGCTGTGAGGCAGTGGCCAGTGACGAGTACTCGGCCTACACCCAATCCTCTGCTTCTCGAACGGTGTCGTCATGTAGTCTGTATAAATCCGGTGAGGAATGGCGACCAAAAACCAAGGCGTTCCTTCCAGAGGTTCCAAGCAATGAGCAGGAAGATTGAGTCCGCCGAAGGCCTTAACCCCTTGTCAACCCTCTTGCGTTGGCGTAGCCACCATCCAGCGATGTCCTCCTCTTGTTTAGGTACTAGTGCTCCCAAGCCAAGTGGTGAAAGTAGCGCATGCCAAAAGCTGCCTTGCAAGCATGCATCCCAAGAACAAATGGGCGATGGACTCCGCCACTTGCGCTCAGAACGTGCAAACGTCTGTGTCCTATAGGCCATGGCGCTTGTGCCTAGCCGAGGTCCATAGCCTGTTGTGCAAGGCTAGCTAGCGGAAGAACTTTACCTTTGGTGGCACCCATGCACGCCAAAGCTCCCGTGCTCCTAGAGCGAGGTGGAGCTGGAGAAGAATGCTCTATATGTTGATGATGCCGAGTAGCGCCCGTCAGTGGACCACTTCCAGATGAAGCGGAAGGGATCCAGCACGACGCTGCGAGTTAGCTCCCAAACTCGCAAAAACTGGCAAATTACTATACTGTTGTCGCTCCAACAATGCCCCTCGCCCAACGGTTGTGCTCTGTGGCATCGAACAGAGTCCGATGATGACCAGCTCTTGATATCACTGCAAATAGGTGCGACACAAAAGCCTCAAAGGTCTGACCGGTGACCAGACATCGGTCCAGAACAGAGTCGACGCTCCATCTCTGGGCACAACGGACAAGCTGATGTCCGCCATTGCCCTGACCGTGCCCTCACTGTGCCCTAGAAGACCGGCCCAGGATCGCTGTGTTTCGATCTGGCGTAGGCATTCCCAGCGCGGAGCGCAAAGCCAAAGAAGCGAAGATCAACTATGCCAAGTCCACCAAGATCCGTCGGCCTGTAGACCCGTGACCAAGCCACCAGCGCCCACCCGACAGTATCCGCACCAACCCAAATGAAGGCCCTCCGACGTCTATCGATTTGCTTGATCGCCCAATCCGAGAGGCAGCACGCAATACTGATATGAGTTGGAATTGACGACAAAGTTATTTTGGTCAGGACAGCGCAACCGGCTGTGGTGAGCAACCCCGCTTTCCAAGTTGGGATACGTGCACGTTGCCACGTCACCATGTGATTATTCATAAGATATTTACTCAAACCAGACACAAATAAATGACATTTGAGATATTGATATGGTTTACAAACACAACTTTGACTAACAATACTTGTTATAAATATTTAATAAACATACCAAAAGTTCACTTTTATGAATCTATGTTTTGAGACAAACTATTAAACGATTTTCAATTATCCAAACTGAATATACAAATAAGAAGTAACAGACAGCCGAAGGTTGGATTAGTGAACTTTAAAATAACACCAATAAATCAGTTTTTATTGCAGGGAACAATTCTTTCTTATATATAAATAATATGTTTTCCTTTTGAAGCGTCCAAACGTAACACTACTCTTATGTGACTTAAAAAACCCCATTATGACCGAACAGCTTAGTGCCGTTGTTTGCCATGTCTAATATTCTTGCAATTATCATAGAAAGTGTGGTGAGCAAAATTGGGTCATGTTTGGTTCGCTCCATTGCATGCTATGCCGTTGTTGTATTCGCGCCAAAATTGCGGCGAGCAAATTGTCCACCATACCAGTGGCAGCGTAAAAATGAACTAGGATGTGATGGTGAGGTTGTGGCATGCTGTGGCACAACGCGACAAGTTGGGCAGCCAACCAAACGCGCACTCGAAGCCACACTTATGATAAAGTTTGACAAAAAAATGAATCTATGGCATGTAAAAGATAGGACGCCAAGAAAGTGTAGTGCACCATAATAATGAGAGTGTACTAAACAGTTGCCTAAAACAACATGATATGACTGACATTTTGCGTGGCAAGCTTTAGCCACGAACCAAATAGGCCCTAGCCACTACCCAAGGTCTGCTTGGTTCATTAACAAAAATTGCCACGCCATAGGTTAGTCATGCCACAATTTTTTTTGACAGTTATTTGGTTCAGTGTCACAATTATACCACACCACATTTTTTTTAGTTTTCTTACCAAATTTTATCATAGTTGTGGCTTCAATTTTACTCGTTACACTCGTCGTGGCGGTTTTTCAAAGGTTAGGTGTGGCAAACTATGACACTAATCACTAACCACACACAGGTAGTCATTTCTTTTTTAAAAAAAAGCGTTTTACGACTCCCTTGTTCCAAGTAAGAATAACTATTATTGTTCATGGAGGCTGTGATTAGGTCTTGACAAGAGGATTATTTACCATGTGTAGTTGGTAAGATTATATATTGGAGTGCGGTAGATTAAGATTATTTTATTTTTAACTGTATAAAGATTGATTCGATATTTTACCCAAGACACTTGGAGGTTGGAAGCGCCGCCAGTGACGAACACTTGCATCTTTTAATTTCAGATGACGTAAACTTTTCAGTTTAAGATCCGCAAAGCTCGTAGATATTTACGAAGACAGAGATCGCTGGAGTAAGGAAATGAGCTAAATGGATGAGACCGAAAGAGATAGCATGCTGACGCTGATGGCTACGCCACGAGTCATCAAGAAGCCACCAAAGTAATGCACCGACGTGAGGAATTTTTGACGGTTCGAGTCCTGCGCGCAGTCTTGAACGAATGTGGGCGCGCCGTAGGAGGGCAGGCACGACCATTATCACGCGGCCTTTAGACCATCATTAGTAGTATATTGTAATTTAATTAACGCGGCACGTTTGGTCCAAATGTTACATGTTCATCACACCCAAATGACCAAATTTGGTCATGGCTGCTACATTTGGTTATACGGATTATGATCATGGCTGCTCGTGACACGTGTGAGGATCTTGTTGGCTGAAGGTCACTGTATGTACGCGTAGGAAGCTTTATCAGTACTGTGCAAGTTGCGACTTGTTTTTTCCTTGAGCCAATCCACATCCATACGTGCAATTTGCAGAAAGCCATTTGCAGCCAATGTTCTGTAGCCAATAGCAGAGGCTCCTTACCACCCGCTAGCATTGACAACATCAAGATAAATCAATCAATTAGGGTAAAGGATACGATCATTGAAGAACCAGCGGTCGTTAAGCACGAGGGGAGATGTCAGATGTACGCGAGCGTCAGGCTGCAATGGCGCCTAGGAGTTTTCTTTCCTAGTAGTACATGAAATTTCTCAGAGCCAACAAACAGTCTGCAGCTAATATAGATATTTCCCAGAAGATTGTTGTGATTAATCCTCACAAGATCTTCAGTAATGCAAGAGAGTTTTTTTTTTCTACACATGATATTTTTCAAGCTATTTCAGAATTATTAAATGTAAACAAAGGCAAGTTCTTTCGACGAATTCATGATATTACAGTTAAGAAACACTGAAAAGGCAACATATTAGTATTCTTTGGCACAAATGGTTCAACTCAGCATTAGATCAATCTGTATCTGACGAAGGAAGTTGTATTCTGTTTCTGTAGTAGTAATAGACAAGTACAGTAGTACTCCATTCACACAGAGTAGTCTAGTGTAGCAATGCTGGTAGCACCACTCTCTCCAAAAAGGGAGAAAGAAAGAAAACCTGGTAATAACACAAGAGCACTTTCAGAAATTTACACGACACTATGGCTGATAAGCGCATTTGTTTTAACCCAGTGCATCGGATCTGAAGACATGGCATGGGACTGTATGTTTTGACCCGGTGCATCAACGAAAAAGAATAATCTATATATAGGACGAGCTGCAAAAGAATTACGTGTGAGACATTCGGTTTGTGTGTATCAGACAGCTTGGAGCTTCTGCTCATCCACTGATTCCAAAGGCAGAACTGCGGGCTCCCATGAAGAGGGTTCGTCAAGATGGATCTTTGCATAGTCGCTGACCAACCCATTCCTCTCCTCCCACATGATGGCTTTCCTCTCCTCCTCAGCCCTCTCTACCTTATCTTTAGCCATCGAGGTCATGTCACCTGCTGCCTTCGTTACCATACCGAATGCACTAGTTAACCACGAGGCACCAGCCGAGACATATTGGTTACTCAATATAGCAGAGCCCGCAAAGCTGGCTTTCTGCTCAGCAGCAGCCAAGGCAGACTTTGTGAGTTCTGAGACCTGATAGCGTTCATCCACCTCCTTGACCTTGCTGCCAACAATGGCCCTTCCAAGATTGATCTTTTCACTCAGGCCATACTGGCGGTCCAGAGATGCGACAGTGGCAGTAGCATTGGATAGGATGTTGTGTCGCTCGTCAAAGGATCTTGCCAAGTTGAGAGCGTCTTTGCTGAGGACAAAGCCCTTGGCCAACATGCTGCTGACAACATCTTCTGCCTTCCTGACTGCTGATTCAGTAGAGGGATTTGCTCCCTTAAGATGCAAACAAATGCAAAGAAGTATATCAATACATATTCAAGGAAAGTACTACTGTATCCGAAAATGAATTATGAGCAAGGTGGTCATCAAACCGACTATCTGCAAACTTGTGTATAATAGACTTGAGAGACATCACTCGCACATTCATTTTGGTGAATCGTGACGATCCAAATTAACTACCTGATTCATCGGTGTTTTTGCCATTATGCATAGTTTTAGTTTGCTTAGAACTGTTAAAGAAACACTTTCTTCTCATTCTCTGCAGCACTGAATTATTTCTTGATAATGTGAACAACTGCCTTAAACCCAAATACTCATCTAGCAAGAATAACTAGTTTGTGCAAGGCTAGCTCTTTAGTTTAGGATATAAAGGTAATCTTATTACAACAGATGACCATATGTCAATTCATTTCTTCAGAATTGATGTAACTTCAAATGGTGAGCATGTCATAACAGGTAAAATATTCTCACCGATAATTGTTTGTGTGCTTCAGGAGGCAGCTGATAGTTCTCAGCAGGAGTTATAATGACAGCACGATCAACAATGGTTGCCCCCTGTTGAAAAGCAATCAAATTATTGAAAGGCATACATTGGACAAAAAAAAAAGACATGAGATGAAATAGCATCAAACAAAAGGTTAAACTATCTTAGTGCAACAGAAATAACTAAATGGTTAAGCTGATAAATGAATTGCAGGAACTTGATTTATTAAACGTACCGACAGAAGAACAGCAGTGTCTGCTCCCTGTGAGTCTTTAAATGTGACATAAGCAAGCTGTGACCATTCAGATTCACTGATGAAAACAGAAGCAAATATTTAATATTTAAGAAACAATACTCCAGTTTTCTAATGCATATACAACCACAAGTTTAAGTGCTGAAAAATTACCTTTGCATTTCAACATATTCTATATCCCCTGAGAAACTAAAGAACTCTGTGATCTCTCTTTTCAAAGCGTTTAATGAAAGATTGCTAACTTTTACTGTTTTCACCTGGAAGAAAAGATGAGCAAATGGGATTAAATCTCTGGTTTAATTAGGACCTACTCCCTCTATCATGAAATACAAAGATTTTAAGAATTCTAGGACATATTTATGTGGTAAAACAAATGACGCATGCAACCCTTCAAGATCACCATATTTGGGTTGGTGATAGGCATTACTAGTAGGTATGCATGTAAATGTTACCCTTTAAACTGAGTTAGGATTAGTTCACTTAGAATCCCTTACAATTTGAAACAAATGTTGAATGATTGGGTGCCTTATATTCTAGTAGGACAGAAGGAGTAGGTACATGGCAGGAAACAAGCTATCATGATTGTAGTGATTACACATCACTGCATTAGGTGACATTAAAATCAACATTTCAGGCCCAAAGTGGGGAAAAAAATCCAATGACATAAGTACAAATTGAAGGCAGCTGTCAGACAGAAGAGATTGATTCTGAAAGGTGTCTACTGTAACTGCTATTGACCGTAGCTCATCAGGGTAAACACTACCAAGAACATAGCTAGGCAGAGCCAGCTTTGAGGGGACTAGACTATTGGAGAGACTTGGCCACATGGGATTAATTCTTCTTCATTGCTTGATTCTCAATGACCACTGTGTCTCTATATACACAGAGCTCTGCCACCAATAACAGTGTGATATTGATCCTAACAAACCAACTGTCTGACCTAACCTCTTTGCTAATTATATCTCTTGACGTGAAGCATAGATGGGATGTCCCCCCCCCCCCCCCCCCCCCGCGCCGCCGCACCCATACCAGTAACATCATGCACCAAAGTTTGTAAGTCGAGGGTGGCAGTGGCATAGAAAGTAGAACACCATGGAGAGCAGAGAGAAGAGGGAAGGAATAACTGTGGTGTTAATGCACTGTCAACCTAGCCGGAGTTTCAATTTTAGAGGAAAACTGTGAAGGCAGAAGGCAAAAATAATCGCTAGCTAATCTTTTGGTGCCACTTTATCCCTAAAGGGTTCGCCAGCATATTTCTAAAATTTTCAACATAAGATCTTATGCCCACAGAAACATGTATGATTCTAAGCAAGCTACCATAAAGCTGACAGAAAGGAACATGTACTTGATAACACAACAATCTTCTCCAAAAATGTTTCACCAAATATGTAACATGAGAGATGCATAATAAGGAAGCACGCAGTGTGATGTCGACACAAGCACCGCATCAGTTACCATAGACCACTAAAAAAAAACATGCATCAACAACATGAAGTGTTTCCAGCTATGTAGATGTTCAGTAGTTAAAAACATTAGGAGACCGTGAAACTAATATTCGAAAAGAATTGCTTTTCATTTTATTATATTCCAGTAGGGGCTCCTTGCCCCTCCTGTTCTTTCAAAAAAAAGATTTGGTTTAAATAAAATGGCAAACCATGACCAATCCGACACCCATATTCCAATCATTTTTTTATTCACCTATTTTTGTAGTCACATGGACATATAAATACAGAAAGAAGTCATTTTTTTCATTTACATTGTCAAGGTCGGCATATTTATTATTTGCAAATATGGATTCAGTCTTATTATTATGCTGGAAATCCAGGTAATTATGCCAGACCACCAGCTGTCAGCCCATCACCCATTACAGGTACGAGAGGAATTAACAGCAGTGTGCATTAAGCTGAAACATAAAACCCCGAAAAAGGCACATAGAAAGGACTGAACAAAAGAGCAAGGACTGTGCAAATGCATCTCAATGGAGCCTGTGGAATTGCAGAAACCTGCAGTTTAGTATTCGGAGCCATTACAGAAATCATCAATTGTTAACGCTGCCACCGTGCCACGAAATGTGACTCGGGAAGCACGCCCAACGAACTTGAAGATTGGATCTAGTGATCTATTCGCCTCTTATCAACATGGGGCTGTCAAAAGTCGAGTTAATGACAAGCAGAGTAACTTGTACTAGCAGTAGAGAACAGCAGCAGCAGCAGCAGCATTTCTAGCCTCTGATCTGGGGGAGATGGACGGACCTGAAAGGAAAATGGAAAATGTGCAGCCAAATAGCCAATCGACATGTCATCAACCAAGCACACCAAACTACCAGAATCCAACAACAAACAGACGAACCCGCGGGTGCAGCGTGTGGACTCAGTTTGCACCCAGAATTTCCTAGCAGCGGCGGCAGGCTTCCGGTTCCGGAGGAACGGCGCGCACGCACCAAATCCACCAGAAAATCTGCAACCACCGCCCAAACGGGAGCAATGCAGTCGCGGCAGAATGCCTATCCCCCTAGCAGCGACTCCCGACCCAAACCAAGCAAAACCGCCGCGGAAATGCCTCCGGCGGCTAGGCCTCTAAGCCCGCAGCCGACCACTTCGGAGTACAGCCGCCGCCACGGAGCAGCAGAAGCCAGAGAGGGTTGCAGGAAGCGGCACTCACCTCCATCCTCCCGGGGGACGAGATCTCGCGGCGGGGATTACGAAGCTGGCGGCGAGCGAGACGGCTGGTGTGGGTGGAAGCGAGCCGAGCACGTCGCGCGCGCGAGGAGGTGGGTGGGAACTGGGAAGTCCGCCCGCCCGCCTGGGGTATGTGGGGATTTGCGCCGTGTCGGCGAGCGGAGGAAGAAGGACGACTTTGCGGGGCGCGTGATTTTCCCGTCGCTTCGTTTGCGAGGCGCGTGGGTAAGTAATGTAACGTACCGACCGGCTGGTTGGCGATGATTCCGGCCGCGACGCGCGTTGGCATGCCACGGGGACGGGCGGCACTACGGGTCTACGACGACTCCGCCAGTGGTGGTTGTAGACCGGACCCAATTTTTTACAATTTGATTTTTTTTTAATAAAATTCTCTTTTGTATCTCTGAAAAACTTAATCTCGGTTTTGGACTCAGGAGGTCGACGCCATGCATCATAGCGTCGAGGTATCACGTCTCGACGCCACGGATCACGGCGCCGAGGTCCCTGGCTGTGCCCAGCGTGGCTTCTGATGTGGCTCTTACGTGGCAGGGAGCTCGGCGCCACAGATCACGGCGTCGAGCTATCTACTACAACCCAGCCGACGCCATTCGCTAACCGTGGACGCATTTCATATTTTCTTCTCCCCTCTCAGCTCTTCCTCTCCAAAAACCGAGTACGAATTTGGATTCAATATTTCGAGCATCAAAAGTTTGATTTGATCCATCGATCTTGAAGAGCCAGGTATACTCTTTCACCTCTTAGTTTTTGACACATCGATTTGACCTATATTACACGTATTTTGTAGACTTAGATAAACTATTACTAGATTCTTGAATGGACCTATATTACACGTATTTTACCCGTGTTGTGTAGCCTGCGGCTGCGGGGCGAAAGTGGATCTGGTCCGGCAGCACGAAGTGGTCGTCACTCGTCAGCGGTGGGGGCGATGCCATTTGGTGCTTGGTGGCTCGGTGGGCAGGGCATGGCATGGCATGGGACGGAGGAGGGAGTTCAAATGTCACTCGCTTCGGTTTCCACCTATCTCTTTTTGTTTTTTCATCACTTCTCTTGTGTGCCTTGCGTACTTTTGGTGGTGGATTTGACATCCGGCCAAACTCTGCCTTTTCTTTTATGCGTAAGTCATTTTTTTTGTTAATATTTTCGTTTTGTTTGTGAAGTTTGGAACTTCGGAGGCGGCCTGTTGTAATCGAAAGTCTATTTTTCAGGTTGAATTTTAGGAATGTTCTTCAATGCAAACGAACGGAAACGTGGTGTATAGCAGTCAACATCTACAAAAAAAAAAGTCTGCGTTGCATTGCATATTTGTAGTAGCAACCGGTGTTTTTTCAACGAAATGTGCCACTTCCTCTGCTTTCCGTTTGGATTCCACAGCAGGCCCTCTAGAATCTAGATCGTCTAGAAACACAAAATCGGTACTCCGATACGACCAAAGCAGGTCATCATTAAAATCCGTGGTCCGTCGAATCCCAGCGCTGAGCCATTGCTTGGTTTGTTGTCGAGGTAAAGCAAACGGGTCCCATCCTCGGTTGGCGTAGGTGCACAAAAGGAGCAGCACTCAAAAAAAACAAGCGATTTTACTATTAGGCCAGTCTCGGTACGGGTTTCACCAGAATGTCATGCATATTTATTAGAACGTCATGTCAGCAAAAATGTACTTTTTTGCACGAAACGAAGAGGAGAGAGAAGGAAGTAGTTTCCGCTGGCGTTGTTTCCCACGCGGTGAAACAGGATGAAATCCCCACTGATGACTAAATCGTTTCACCATCTTACATGTGATCCAATCATTTTGCAGTAATTAAATGCTTTGCCCAGCCTAGGAAAACATCAAGGTGAAACTCATGCATTGTGGAAGTTGTTTCATTATTCGTTTCATTGATGCTCGCAGATTTGTTTTGGAAACAGTACGTTGAAACGGGCCATTGAGACTGGCCTTACTAACAACGGTAGCCATGAGTTATTACAATGAAGATTGGTATCGCGTCGACGTGAGCCCGGTTTTTTCGACTATGGGAGCAAATCCGGAGCGAAATGAACTACGATTGGATTCGTTAGAATTTGATGATGTCTGTCATCAATTCCGCTCGTACCTTGACATGTTTTCTCTTTATACACGTGGCTGGCTCGTACGCACGTTCTTCATACTTTCAAAAAAATTGAAACTGGAACGTTGCAGCTCCGTCGACGTCCGGGGCCGTCGAAAGCCTGAGAAGAAAAGCAAAAGGCTCTTGGAATCAATTCATCCGTACGCCACGCAGTGCGCGGCCCCGGGGTCCAGGGACATGCACACACACCAGTACACAACCCGGCTCTCGGTCTTCTGGTGCCCAGAGTACCACGCGACTCTTTTCTTTTTTTTTCTTCTAAAAAAAGTACTACTACCACGCGACGCGCCCGTGCAACAGCAGCGGTCGTGCCCGGCGCCGGCGGTGCTGTCGGCCGGCGAACATCGCGCTCTGGGCCGGCCTGTGCTAGGTCGCACTACACCATACTTGGCCCATATATCTGCGCCTTTGTCGGCCCAGCAAAGCACAACGTTTTCCCTTTGTTTGCGGCGTTTTGGTTTCTCTCCGTGCCGAAGAGTTTAGTCCCACCTCGGCGCCGAAGCAGGCACGAGCGATCGAGCCTCCTATATAAGAAAACACCAGGCCAACGTTGTTCCATACTTACCTGGACGGGGTCGATTGGTGATCATGCAGGCCCATGGCCTAGACCAGTGGCCCACATTGCACTTGGTGGGCGCGCTGGTCTACCATCTCCCCAAGAGGGAGAGTGGACGTCATAATTTGTGGTAGAGGGGGTACGCGTTCGCGCGGCCCCTGCCAATTCTAACAAATTAAACTTTGGTCCCTGGGCCTGCATTAAAAGTTGTTTTTGGTCCGGCTTCGAGCCTTCAACGCGGCCCGTTTAATCGGCCCATAAGATGGGCAGTGTCTGTTTCAGTCACAGATTTCGGCCCATTTCGCAGTTCCTCCTTCCTCGTCGGGGAGACAGGGAGAGATGCTGAGGGTCTCGGAGGACTGGGGACGGCGCTGGGCGGCCCAAGCCGCCGGGTACGGCGACCTCGGCCGCGCCCTCCTCGACTTGCAGGCCGCCGCAGACCAGGTCTTCGACACCGTCTCCAAGCGTGTATGTGCCACCATGACCATGAGATTCCTTCACTTGTCGCTCGAACCCTCTACCCACCTTACTCGCTCCGTGCGCTGAGGAAATTCTCGATTCTCCTAACATTTGAAGACTGTGCTTGTGCTCGTCTCAGACCGCCGAGGAGCGCGAGAAGCTTTCGGCCATTTCGATGCGAATCAAAGCGGCCAAGGTAAGATATCTAGTTATCTACTGAGATTGCGTTGTGCTAGTTGCCTAATCGTACTACTCCAGCTGCCGAATTTACCCTGATTAGCACAACGTCTTAAAACGCTCAGTGAGGAAGTGGTGATGTTAAGTTAGTATGCTTTATTCAGTGGTTTCGAGTCCTGCTAACTTCCCTATGTAATCAAATGGATTTTGTTGCACATCTCACCCGCCCGACCTGGCTGGATAACCCATTGAGAACTGCAAAAGTAGGTCTTCATTTGTAGCATATCATATCCATTTCGATTTTGAGATCCTATTTGGTGTGATTTAGGTCTGTAGCCTTGTTCCTTTCTGTAGCATGTATTGTAACTTTGTAAGTCTAGATACATTGGTAGCATGTCCTGAAATTGGAGTGTTTCCATTTTCATTCATCTTTTGAATTTCGTGTGAGCTTCAATTGGTTGACAGGTTGCACCATTTTTGCTTTCTTGAACATGTCTAGGCTAAGATCAAAGCATTATCTCAGTCAGAGGAGCCACTCGCTATTGTTTCACCAGCCCGCCATCCTTCGAGTTCTACTAAACAAGAGGATTACAGACCACTCTTTCACGACAAACATGGTTCGCCTATAGCAACCATTGCTGTCAATGGAGGATTCAACCGTACATGATTATCCTTCCCCTTCCAAAGTTAGTGGCCTAAAGCTTTACATTGTCCTTTGATAGTTTTCTGGCTGCACTTTTCATGCCATTAACATATTTTGGCAACCTTTTTCTGTGCTTATACTGCTGGACATAAAATACCTTTGTTACATCCAGCAGTTTAGGTCCATTGCAAACCTGGATATAACATATTATGATTAAGCATGCATCTATATTTGTGCATGCATCTGCACTCATATGTGCTTTTTCATAATTTTGTCGTATTCTAACTATGGCTTTTGTTGCTCCCTCAGGCTACAGATAAGTTTCCCAAAACCAAAGATGGCACATATTTGGAGAATCTTTTACAGACAGCAAAGTAAGTCATTTGATTTGTGCATAACAATTGCTGACCATAATTTGCATTGTTTTATTCACAATTAGATAATGTGCTACTTGTGCATTGTGTCAACCACCACAAACCTATGTATATTTTTCCTTCAGATCTACTTGATCAAGTATGTGGATAGCCTTTTAAGTTGTTGGGCATTGCCCTATTTGAGAAATTGAGAGGCAGATATGCTAGGAGAACTTTTTGCAGGAGTACTGCGTTGTTGATTTGAAGTGACAAATCTTGCTTGTATACTTCATGATCATGAATACAGTTTTCTGCTAGATGACATAGTAAACGATATTGTTGACAGTGGTGCTTTATGAATTCGTCTAGATATTCATGGATTCTTTTTTTCATTTTCAACCTATAGGTTGTAATATAACTTTATTGTGCTAACATTTGATGTTGT
The DNA here is from genome assembly GCF_000003195.3 of Sorghum bicolor. Lineage (NCBI taxonomy): Eukaryota > Viridiplantae > Streptophyta > Magnoliopsida > Poales > Poaceae > Sorghum > Sorghum bicolor. The sequence continues at coordinate 8,993,774 of NC_012870.2, read as the reverse complement.
TCTAGGTAAATACCTTGATAAATTAATTAGAAAAGATCCATTAATAAATATACTTGAATTTCAGCAATATTCTAGCAGACCTAGGTTACATGTGTAAGTGTGTAACCTCAATCATAATTTATTAAAGCAGGTAGAGTGCCGATTGTTGCTACCATTGATTTTATTTGTCTTGGTAACAAGTATTTCCATCTGTGGAACTAATCTAGAATACTGGATCGAGACATTTGCTTTTTACATGGATCCAGTGTTAGTTGAAAAAGACTTGACACTTTTCTATTTTATATACATGGCCCATAGGCTCATACAGATGCCCGTTTAGCATCTTAGTGAAGATCAAGGTCAGATTAAGACATGCTAGATTTCACTTAATCTGGTTTGATGCTGGTTTTGGGATTGGAAGGGATATAATTAACTACCAATTTGACTACCTGCTCAAAGATGATCCACATATTTTTGATGAAATCATTTGTTCTTTTGGTTGTTCTTTGGTATCATGCATTTTCATTAATCTGAGATAGTACTTATGCTTGTACAATTATGCTGGCTAACTTATTTTCTTGATTGATAGCCATCCAGCTCTGGGAAACCATTTGGCATCTGACACCAAGAGTGATGAATTGCCACCTCCACCACCGAGTCTACTACCAAAACACCTTGTAAGAATTTCAGATTGAATACCCATTTGGTAACTATATGGGTAGTGGGCCTCTTGATTATTGGCCATAGTACTGAGACTAGAGCTAAAAAAAAGGGAAGCATAAAATGCGCTTGACTTAGAATAGTTCCCTAAGCATTGCCTGGTCCAAATTTGGCAGCCGAACTATATAATCTTAGATCCCTTATTCAGACCGAAGGCATTACCCTTGTTTTTTATAGAATGTATAACTCTGCCTCCATAATATAAGTTGATATCCGCTTGTGCTTGGTTTGTGCTTTGGCAAAATTGGCTGGGTTTTCCAGTTTGTACTACAACATCAGATTGTAACATCTGACATGACCTCTAGCCAAACTAACTCTAATCCACCAGCAAGACTAGTCCAGATAAACAACTCTTTGTTCCAGAACTTAAAACAGTGTACAATATATTTCAAGCTTAACAGAAGCAAAAGCAAACCACATCCTTATTGGACCAGAACAGTTTTTGACTACATATCCTCCTATTACAAAATCATCCAATCCTTGCAGGCAAGGACTCAATTTGTCAACATTGACAGCTTGCCTTCACCTGTTCTTCAATTCTTCATGTCATGCTCATGCATGAACGCAGGAATTCTGAATACCACTGCTTACTGGGAAGACAAAATTGCAATGAGTTAGAGAAAGCACTTAGCACATGTACCCAATAAAAAAAAGGCAATAACTTTGTATTGTGACCCTTATTGTAAAAAGCTTAATGAGCAATTGCTTTAGATTGGAATGTATATTGTTCTTCGAAATAGTTCTTGATTGAATGTAATCCTTCCGAAGTTGAGAACTATTTCGAGCTGAGTTCCACCTTTTGTTTTCCTTGATACAGGAAACAGTCCATTTCTCTATTAACAGTCTTATTTGCTTATTGCCTTAATACATTCTGCTACAATTTTGTAGAGGTCTCGAGAATCAGATGATGTTACAGTGGAATCAGATGTGAATCCAGCCAATACTTAAGTTTCCACTTGTCAGAGGACTAAAATATTACATTTTATTTTGGAAGGGCCTATGATTATAGTGGCCATGATAGAGTATCACTATATTTTGTAGTATTAGTTGGTTCTTTAAGGTTTCTTTCAAAATTTAGTTGCAAAGAGACCGTACATGATTTACTGTAGCACGTAGGTGTGCTGATTGCTGGAAGACATGCCTCTGACATATGTGATGTTTGCAATATCTGAAAGCATGAGATGTTATTCTTCTGCAACTTGTTGATTGCAATGCATAATTCTGTGACACAGACAGGTACCATTGCTAGCTCCTTCCAGGTAGTTTTCTGTCACCCTGTTTGAAACGCGCATTGTCCAGGACCTGCATCAGGCATGAGTGTACATTGCAGCAAAAATTGACAATGACAGCACGTTCTGAGGCTGAGCTTGCTTTGGCTCATAACCTGAAGTTGGAAATGGAGTGGAAGTACAGCCAGACGTGTTGTTGACTTGAGTTGTTAGGATTTCTTGGAAGTTCCCTACGGCTGATTGTGATCGTGCGTAAACGTGAGCCATGACGGAGTATCTCAGCACAGGAGTGTGATCGCTCTGTTGGAGAGTAAGAACTTCGACTCCAATTCCAATGGAAATTGCACTCCGCATTTCCTGCGCACTTCCTGCCGCGATCGCACGCGTGTCGTGTGTGGCCTGGGCAGCGAGCCGGTAAACATAAACAGCAGCATAGTGCTCGGCACCTTCAGAATCATCCTTAGAGTGTGACCCGGGCAGAGTAGCTCGGCCAGAGTGCGCGAACAAATGGAGCTCTCTGTCTGCAAGGCGCTGCTGCTCACCGCCCTCATCGTCTCCTCGTCACGCCTTCTGCACTGGCCGATCGGATGCTCCGCGGGAAGCTCGGCAGGGTCCCCGGGACAACTGGCGCTTCCTCCCCAGGGCGCGGGAGACGACGGTCAAGGCAAGCAGCCTGGCCGCCAGGACCAGGAGCTCCCATTTCTGGGCCGAGGCGTGCGCGCGTGCTTCCCGGCAGGTGCGGTGGGGAGATTCCACCAAGCGATGCTGCTGGTATTGCTGGCTCGCGGCGGATGCAGGATGACGATCGGGCGCTGGCGTTCGAGCCGCGGACGCGTGTGAGCACGAGCAGCGCGGGTCGCTGAGCGTGGCTGAGACGGAGGCTTGTTTCTCAAACTCCGTCCCCTGCCCGAGCTGGCGAGCCGTTGAAGCTTGCAAGATGCCGGGAGAGTCACGTACCGCTGCATGTGCCTGCTGCCAGACATACTACAAATGCTCGTGGCGTTGCCGCGTATGGCTAGTGTGTGCACCGTTTGCAATGCGTGATGGATCCTTTTTCTGTATGAGTTGGTTTGTCGAGTATAGTAGGACAAGTAGTTATTTCGGTATATTTACAAAAAAAAAATATTAATTTAAGTAATACATGTTTGTTCCTAAAGTGCAGAGTCTGTATTACATCGTTGTAATAGTATAGTTTATGTGGACTTTGTTTCATGCGTAGAGTGATAATAATGGTATGTATGTAGATGCACATTTTTTAAGCAATATAGGTAAGAAAAATTTGTCTATTTTTGTATAGGTGTCATGGCTCATGGGTCTGCAGCTCGTTGTTGCACTTGTTTTTTTTTTCCAAATTCGTATTATTTAAGTAATATATTTTTATTGGTTATCGAAATCGAGGTAACACTTTTTTTGGCTATATTTATTATATAGGAAGAAATGTTAAAAGTATCTATTGAGGGAAGATTATGAGTAGCGAAAGCTAAATGTAACTGCGATATGAGGAGAATTTGATCTAAATTTGCAATACATAAACGTAATGGCATTTTGTTGAAGAAAGTATATTTATATTTTTTATGACTATAAAGCTAGTAAAATCTTCAATCGTTTTTATTTTATTTGTGGTATGGTTAAGCTATCATTAATAGCAAAAAAAATTCGATTTCAGGCCAGTAAGGCCAAGGTCCATGATATACAGCTTGAGCGGGAGTTAGGCCGGCCCATTTATAAGGCCTGAATTGCGGGTTAATTTTGATAAAGTTTGAGGGTTTGTTTAAAAAACTAAGAGGAGGCATGGACTGCAGGTTGATTCCTCTGAAGTTTAAGGTTTTTTTTTGCAAAACAACCAAGGAGAGCACAAGTGGACCGTTCATGAGTCCGATCCGACGGCCGAAAAATATATGTGACGTGGCTATGCTGGCTAGGCCTCTATTGTTGCAATAATCGTAGTAAGGAGATATGTAAATCTTTGTATTTGTGTAAGAACATTAAACCAAAGTTATATTTTCCAAAATGCACTGCCGGCATTTGAACTTGGTTCATGGTGCCATCTATGATCAACAAACTTTCAAAATGCACATCCATTTCTCTTAAATTTGCTAATCATGTCAGTTGAGGCTTAAAAATCACCCAAATTTGAGTTAATCCAACTATATGGCAGCTAACTGCATAGTGAAATGGGTACATGACACCAAAACATGAGGTCCATATGCTGATCTCATCTTAGGCATGTTTGGTCTACATTTTAATGTCATGTCATTGTGCAATTCGTGTGCCACGCATGTGGATTAACTCAAGTTTTAGTGATTTAGATTAGACCTAGCATGACATAACTATTAAAGTTTTTTTAACTACATAACTCATAAGTTTAGGGATCTACATGTAAGTCTAAAACTTTAGTAACCTAAATTGTGGAAGAGTTTTTTTATTGTTTAAATTTGTTATACTCCCTCTATTTTAAATTATAAGACGTTTTAGCTTTTTCTAGATACATTATTTCTACTATGCATCTAGATATAGTGTATATCTAAGTGCATAGTAAAAAATATGTATCTGAAAATGTCAAAACATCTTATCATTTGGAACATAGGAGGTACTTGTTTACCTTTATCACATATGCATAAAATTTTGGCTTTACTTTAGCATATTTGGCCATAAACCAAACACACTCAAAATATTAAGGGGCCAATCATCAACAAATCAGTAACTACACCGAGTAAAATCCATCAGCAGTCCTTAAACTTGGGAAGCGGCGTCGATCTCGATCATGCTACCATTGATGTGCCGAGCTCTTCCATTCATTCACGGAGGATCATCGTGATATGATGCTTTGAACCCTTTGATTTGTACTCGGTGTCTGGATATGTATGTAAAACGTAACGCGTATGACGGTGCTGCCGTATTAGTAGCTCCAGAGTCCTACCTTTGTTCCAGTCCTCTTACTTTGGTGGTTAATTTAGGGCGGGCGGCACATGTACTTTTGCAGCCATTGCTGGCCAGTTTGAAGCAGGATCCCCCACGTGTGACGGATCTGAGACGACAGGCCGAACTATCGCTTTTGGTCTGAAAAAAGACTGAAGTTATTGTCGGTTCTTTAGCAGGCAAACACGGTATCTGAAGACAAAGATTTCATCGTTTGCTCGCTCTCCTCGTGCTAGATAAACTACCACCATATCCTTACACTCGCAAGCGCATTTTTCATGGAGTTTTCATGCGGGGATAGGAAAGCTTTATTACCAACCGACCACTACGACAATAGTATAGTATAAGTACCCCTGCGCGTGCCGTGCATTCCTCCGCCAAACTGAAAGCGTCCGCTGTAGACGACGACGACGACGAGCCGAATCTGATGTACATCTCCAATTTGTTTTTTCATCTGTGCCTCGGCCGTGTTTAGTTACGAAATATTTTGCAAAATCGCTACAGTAAGTGTTTTGTTGGTATGTGACAAATATTGTCTAATTATAGACTAACTAGGCTCAAAAAATTCGTCTCGTATATTTCGACCAAACTGTGCAATTAGTTTTTATTTTTATCTATATTTAATACTCTATGCATGCGTCTAAAGATTCGATGTGACGAGAAATCTTGAAAAATTTTGGATTTTTGGGTGGAAGTAAACAAGGCCTCACATTCTGAGGTGCGACGCGTTTTTGGCAATCGCGTTGACACGCGGTACCTCCGTGCGTTAACCGCCGCCCGCCGTACCGACAAGCACGGAGTTGGAGACTGTCAGTGTGTCCGTGTCTCGTACGGACTACGGAGTATTACGTGGTAGCCTGATCCTGACCTGAAGCCTGAAGGACGGGTATGTACGTGAGCTGTCGGTCCATGAGCAAGTATGGCTGTATGGGGTTTTGCCGTTTTGGTGATTTGCGGGCGTCTGAACGGAAACTGCCCCTCCCGGGTGGCCAACCCACCACCACGTTTTTGTGTATACCTGGGTCGGGTCCTGGTCTCCTGGGTCAACTTCCGTACAATTACAACGTGGACTTCGCTTGCCTTCGCTTTGCGTCGCTACTTCCCAACCCATGCATGAAAGCCCGGCCGGGGTCTTCGTGCTAGTATAAAATGCTGGCCCACGCACAGCATTTGTGATCACTGTCAAGAGCGGATAGCGCAGCCTAACCCAAATTAAACTCGAGTTGGCAGACGAGACACCACTACACACACAAACGTAAAGAACCACCCAGAGCTAGCACTAGCAGTAATTGCCGGCGCGAAGATGGCACGCCCCGTGCGCGCGATGCTACCGTGGATCCTCGTCGCGGTCCTCGTCTTCCACGTCGCCGACTCCTCAAGGGCGCCGTTGTCCACGGAGGAACGACAGCGACCACCGAGGGCTGATCCCACGGCCCCTGCCGCTGTCGTCCACCGTGCAAGTGCCAAGCCGCACCACCACCACCACCACGCCGCCGAAACCGTGAATGGGCGCGTGGCAGTGGAGACGACGACGGAGGACGACGACGACGGAAGCAGTACTAGTACCGGCCGTGCCGAGGAAGGTGGCGCCGCCGCGGCATTGTCGGCATCGTCAGCAACGACGACGACATCGTCCGCGCGCGGCAAGCAACAGGATGATGATGGCGTCGTCGGCGGGTCGAGGAACGGGAGGCCGGCGGCGGCGGCGGCGGCGGTGCAGGTGCTGCTGCTGCGTTCCAGCAGGTTGTTGGCGCGGCGGTTTCTGGCAGCAGGGGTGGTGGAGGGCGCGGACTCGGCTGCCAGGCCGTCGTGCGGCTCCAGCGACGTGCACAACGGCTGTAAACCGCCGTCGGAGCACTGATATATGATAAAAAAAAAATGTGCACTGACCTGGACGTGGATGCATGTCAATGGTCAAACACGTACGGCGTACGGAGAGTCGGTTTGTTGCACAAATTTCATTTGTTTTTTTCGCGTGTGGTCCTTAGATTATTTGGTTTTCAGTTACTGCTATGCATGTTCAAAGTTTCTATTCTGGTTGAGGCTTTTAGACGTGCGGTACGTGTAGCCAATGGCCATCCATTACAATCATATAGAGGTGGTACATTGCATGAGATAAAATGAAGAAGTCATATACTACTCCTGATGACCTGATCATGATAATGAAAAGATTTATATGTTTACGCCAACCTGAATGCTGCAGTATTGGCAATTGTTTTATAGTTAAACAAAGTGACGTGAACACACCAGCAACTAAGGCCCTGTTTAGTAAAATTTCTTAAAAAAATTTAAGATTCTCCGTCACATCAAAACTTTGAACACAAATATTAAATATAGATATAAAATAACATAATTTGTGAGATGAATCTTTTGAATCTAGTTAGTCTATGATTAAACAATAATTATCAAATACAAACGAAAACACTGATCAAATCTATTTTTTTTCACGAACTAAACAAAGCTGGGATGTGGAACGGACGGCATCGGAGGTCCTATACGTCCTCTGCTGTTGGAGCCTGGAGCCCCAAGTTAGAGGATCTCGTTCTGCGGTTACTGGCCAAGTAGGTGACCATACCACTGAACCAGCAAATTGGAAGAGGCGAAGTGGCATTTTCAAAGTTTCCATTCTGCTTGAGCCTTTTAGGACGTGCGAGGTAGCCAATAGCCATTCGTTAATTACGTGCATATAGAGGTGGTATTGTATCAGAAAAGATGAAGAGATGATGTGAACACCGGCGACTAATCAGACACGAGACACGTTGATTGCCATCCGAACCGACTTCGCACACTATAGCTAGCCGATGTTGCGTGGCTTTGTGTAGGGCTGAAAATGTGTCGAGAGTCAAGATGTCACAGCGCCACATACTCCGTACGCAGCAAAAAGGCCAGAAGCCCCAAAGCAACAAGAACACGTTCCAGGTCAAACACGCAGCATGAGCACGTTCACACACTGAAGTAAACGATTCTGGACTTTCACGGCCATGGTTCATGGTTGACAAGGAGTTTGAAGGACTGCCCCCACGTGTGCAGATCTCAACTGCTCTAATTGACAGGCTGTATTTGTGCAAATTAAAGCAGGTACACAGAAATGTGTGTTGTCCCCTGCTCGGAGCTCTAGTTAATTCAGGCTAGTTCCCGGGGCTTCAAACATTTGGTGTGGTGGTCAATGCGCGCGAGAGAGATTTCGCCGAGCCACAGCGCGATTTTCGCGGAGTTTTCCTGCGTGATATGCTCAGCAACTAACCTAGGCGGCGGCGGCGGCAAAGCGCCTGGTGGTCGGTGGAGAGGAAGAAATCAAACCCACCGGCCGTCGCTCCACGCAGACAGCGTTTTGGAACAGCCCACTAGACACCTGGACCAGCCCAAATAAAACTCCAGGAACCGGAAGGGGCCGGAAAGCTCTAGAATCAGTGACCAGCCTACCGTGAGCTAACCATCACGAATGCTGCGACCGATCTCGGCGCCAGCGCCCTCAGCAAGTCAGCATTTGCAGTCCTCCGTGGGATGTGTACTGTCGACAGCTACTCAGCCACTGCACCTACTGCCCACATGCCGCCGGCGCCGGCAGCGCGCGCATCACCGTCCCTGTTTCGATCCACGGTAGCGGTAGCGCGGGGAAGCCAAATTGAAACGAACAGGGCAGCGAACCGTGAGTTTTTTTTACAGCTTTGTTAACTTAACACGCACGGCTCTCCGGAGTACAGGTGAGGCCCATAAATGTGGCACCATCGCAGTCCAGGCCGCACAACAGGCATGCACAGCCGCATGACGATGAAGCGTCCTGCCGCCATGTACGCTCTGCTCCCGCTACTCGTCGTTCTCGCTGCATCCTCCTTCCTCTTTCAGGTCTCCGGCTGTTCAAGGCCGCCTCCGGAGGAGTCGCGGACCATCCCGCGCCAAGTCCTCCGGCGCGACGGCGAGCCGCACGTCCAGCAGCACCACCGCGACAACGCCGACGGGACCGGCACCACCCGACCCGCTGGGCTAGAGATGGAGGCGGGCACCGTGGAGAAGGGAGCCACCCGTGCCGAGGACGGCGGCGGCGTGGCGCCGTCATCGGCAGCTTCGGCACCCGCGCGCGACATGGTCGGCCACCACCAGGTTGACTCTGGGTCCAGCGACTTGGGTGGCGCACCGATGATGATGGCGACGAGGCCGCCGGTGCGGCTGCGTTCCGAGCTACCGCGGCGGGTTCTGGCGGGCGCACCGCCGGTGGTGGAGGGCGCGGCGGACTCGGCGGCCAAGTCGTCGTGCCACTCAAGCGATGTCCACATCAACTGCCCGCCGTCGTCGCGCAACTGATTCACCGGGCTAGACGTGGAACATCGGCGGCCACTGGCCACTGGCCAAGCCCAGGCACACGTGCATTTCTCAAGACTCGACTGCCTCAAGGCCCGGCCTGGAGACAGCAGAATTGTACGGCATCTTCCATGTGCAGCTGGAAGTTGACTCAAGTGTTCCAAAGGAGGATATTATATCTGATACTCCTTGTGGAATGTTTTTTAGGGATATCCAAAACCTGTTAGCTAATGAGTTTATGTGTTTAGCTATTTCTCTCATCTCACGCGTCTGCGCATGAGCTTGCTAGTTTGAATTTAGTTTGAGACTCGGAATAGTCATGCATATGAACAAGTTCTCTTCCTGATCCTGTAAATGTGCAAGTGATCCGCGATTTAGCGAAATCTGATGATAGTAATGAAAGGCCGTAGAGCAACCCAAGTTTAAAAAAAAAAAGATCATATCAACTATACCCATGTCTCCTCTGGTCAATTTCACGCGTTTGTCCGCGATCGTCCTGGAAAATTTCTACCCGTTACTGCTGTGCGCAGTTGTTTTGCCCCCATTATTTATTTATTTATTTATTTATTTATTTATTTATTTATATATTTATTTATATATTTATTTATTTATCTATCTATTTATTTATTTATTTATTTATTTATTTATTACTCCTATACTTCGTCTATAGCTGTATCTAGATAGAAGAGACATGTTACCGTCTCTCACTCCCTCCATTTTTTACTTTAAAAGATCCATGTATACTTCTTTTATGATTAAACACTATGTATACATTTTTTTATATTCTTAAACAGTATAACTTAGATACTCATCACCACACATGCACACTCATCCAATTATAATTTCTCCATTTCAAATTGTAAGTCTTCTTGTTTTTTTCATATATCTGTTATAAAATAAAAACCATAAATCTAGCTAGATATATAATAAAAACTATAAATCTAGAAAAGTCAAAATCTCGTTTGACACAACTTATTTTTTAAAAAACTTATGAGCAACTCTACCAATGAAGATAAAGCTATTTTGATAATCTATTTAGGCAAAATATCTTCTTATGGTAGACAAAAAGAATAAAATAACCATAATGTTCTCTTTTTCTACTGCCCTATTTCTTCTACTTCCTTATTCCGTTTGGTGCTATTTTAAACTACAACCCATTTTAATCCTACCTGAGAGTAGGTTTTTAGAAGCTTCACTTGTCATATGTGAAGCTATTTGCAAAAGATCTCTGTTTAACATAAAACACAAACAGAGGTCAAACAGAGGTTCTATAAATTGAAACTTTGTCAAACAGAGGTCTTTTGCTATATAGAGAGACTTTTCTATATAGCTTATAAAGCTGGTGAAAAAGTTGTGCCACACAAGTCTCTCTTATAATTTGAAACTGAGGGAGTACGTGCAAAAGTGATAGATATATAGGCACTGATATTGGCTAATCAGTGAAAAGATTTATATGTAACACTACATCCTCTAATAATAGAGCCTATTTGATTCTACGCCATAGGATATCGTACCACTCCCTACTATGGTGTCGTATAGTCTATAGTTGAGGTGGAGAAAATGGCCTAGATACAAAAAAAAATCATATCTATCTCTAATAATAAAGAGGTAAAATTTCAGCCTTTCTTTTGTCTGGGCTGTTTTTCGTCTGGCCCATTCAGCACATTCCCAATCATCTGGCCCATTCGCTGATTCGTGTAGACTCCCTCCGCAGGGCCCGTCGCCGCACAGAACGGCCTTCAGCATCTCACGATAGTTTTCTCCTACGTAAAAAAAAGGAAGAAGTCCACTTTACGTCCCTCAACTTTCCCAAAAGTCTGATTTTCATCCCTGAACTTCAAAACCGGGTAAAATACATCCCTCAATTTTTGAAATCATGCATATTACGTCCCTGACATGGCTATGAGCGGTTTTGAAGGCAGTTTTGTCTTTTTTATTTTTATTTATTTTGGCTGAATATTTGTAAAATTATAGTAAATCACATAAAATTCATAAAATAGTAAATCTGATTTTGTTGGACTCCAGATAAGTAGATCTACATAGTGAACATATAATATAGTATGCTTTAGTACAAAATTTTTATTGTAGCTTTAGATCTCTGTTTTTCTATAATTAATTAGAATAATTCATAGCTATAGTTTGTGTGGTCTAATTGTGGTGATTTTTTTATGTTAGACTAATTATTATATGTTTAAATTATGGTAAAAATTTCTTACTCATTAGATCATGTATAACTTAGTTATAGATTTATTATAATTTAACAAGCATAAACCTAAATAAATCTATAACTAAGTAATACGTGATTCAATGAGTATAAAATTTTTACTATAACTCAAACATAGAATAATTAGCTCACCATATAAATTTCATCACAATTGGACCATAGAAAATGTAGCTATAATTAGTCTAATTAATTACAGAAAAACATAGATCTAACGATGCATCAAAAAAATTTGTACTAGAACATACTATATTATATATTCAATGTGTAGATCTACTGATCTAAAGTCCAACAAAATTGAGTTTTTTATTTTATGATTTTTATGTGATTTATTGTGATTTTTCAAAAAATTCAGCCAAAATAAATAAAAAGAAAAAGGTAAAACCGCTTTCAAAACCAGGTCAAGGATGTAATGTGCACAGTTTAAAAGTTGAGGGATGTATTTTGTCCGGTTTTAAAGTTCAGGGACGAAAATTAGACTTTCGCGAAAGTTGAGGGACGTAAAGTAGACTTTTTCCTAAAAAAAAACGCAGCCAAGCCGTAGCACTCGATGCCCAGATGAAGCGCCGCCGTTCGTCGCCCACACCACGTGTGCTCGTCATCCGCTCGCCCAAGCGCTCGCCCGTCCGCTCGCCCACACGCGCTCGCTGCCCGCTCGCTGTCGTCCGCATCTACGCGCTCGCCGTCGCGAAAAGTCCGGCGAGGTGCAGGGACGTCGACGCCGCGGCTGCGCCCACACGCGCTTGCCGCCCACTCGTTTCCGTCCGCTCGCCCAGGCGCGCTCGCTGCCCACTCTTGCTGTCGTCCGCATCTACGCGCTCGCCATCACGAAAGGGCCGGCGAGGTGTAGGGATGTCGACGCCGCGGCTGCGCCCACACGCGCTTGCCGCCCGCTCGTTTCCGTCCGCTCGCCCACGCGTGCGCGCAGCCCGCTCGACGCTGTCCGCTCGCCGCCGTCTGCACCTAAGCAGACGCCAAGACCGACGAGGTGTTGAGACATCGGGACGGACTCGGGAGCAGCGTATAACTACCTCAAATCCAAGTTCGACACGAACTTCCCTTCCTCAATGTCTTTCTGTGGTAAGTTTGAATCAAATCGAAATTGGAATCGAAAACAAAAACACCTCGGATTAGAAAATATCGTTCCTCTCTGTATCTTACCTATATATATTAAAGGTTATTGTTTTACTTGATTTCACGGAACACCTCGCATACAATCTCCTCCAGCAGAGTCCAGTCGTATTGGCCAACATAGTTGGAGGACGAACGGCAAGAAGCCACCAACTCGGCACCCTCATCGTGCCGCTGAGCATCGACGTCAAGTGCACACTGATCGGCCATGTATTTAACTGTGCACTCCCACATAACCATGGATTGATGCGATGATGTAAGAGAGTATTGTTGATTTCTTATAGCTGCTGAAGGTGGCTCTATGATGCTTCTCAATAAACCTGTGGTAGTGCAACTGAGTTATGTTGGTTGATTAAATTTTTTGGCTGTTTTTTAATAGAAAAAATGGATCATAATGTTGGATCAAGCCATGATGAGAATTCTGATGTTCGACCCTTAAAGAAAACAAAGATGAGTGAAGAAAAACTTTCAGATGAAAAAACAATGGCATCGCCAACCAGAGAGACATTGTCTTCAGATTCTGAATTGATAGATAAGCAAGTGAGAGAAGAAAAATTTCCATTGCATGATGAACAACAACTAAAAGAACAGAACAATGTTGTTGATACATATGACTATCTACCACAAGGTATTTTTTTCATTTATATATATAGTCTTTCGATTATAGTAGCAAGGATATAAAGCTAATCCATATTTAATTATATGTAGATTATACATTGACCAATATGGACTTATGTGCTCACATAATAATTGAAACATCTTCAAAAGATGACTTACTGGTGAAGATTGATGAAATATCTGTGAAACAACATCAGTTATTGTGCCTCCTAGACCAAGCCAAATGGTTAGACGATGATGTGAGTCTCCTAATGATTATACAATTTTTCCCGTTATTAATATTAATTTTAATGTATTTAAACTATTTGTAGGTGATCCGTGCTTATATATGTTGCATAATTGATCAAGTATATCTGCAAAATATGGATAATGCTAAGATATATTTCCCGATGCACGGCCTTGTTGAACTTCATCGGATATATATTCTAGGTGAGGTGTCAACATTCCACGTCTAAGGGCAGCGGGCCTTATAATTTGTTTGATTTATTTAATGTCAGATTAAATCAAAATAATAAATTTGAAAAAATAATATATTTAAATACTATTGGTTTGAGAATCATAGAGTAAATATGAATAATCCTGTTGCAACGCACGGGCATGTTTTGCTAGTACAAATAAACTGAGATGATTGTGGCTCACCGCACTCTACGTAAAAACCAAACACATATGTGACATATGGTGAACAAATACCGGCGGAACCAAACACCCTCCAGGCCTCTGTTCGTATAGAATGGAATGGAACCCGGAACTATTCCAACTTATGAATCTTATATAAATTTATGAACCAATCCAGCTATGAATTGTTCAAGGACTCCATTCCCAAAGAAAAAAACAAGGCCCTAGCTAGGACACTTCTCAACGCTGAAAATCGTTTCGCAACGGGAACGTGACTGCTGATCGCAATCATACCTACTGGCGACAGAGTTTAGTTCCTAAAAAATTTTATAAAAATTTTTAGATTCCTCATCACATCAAATCTTTAGACGCATGCATACAATATTAAATATAGATGAAAATTAAAATTAATTGCACAGTTTGATCGAAATTGACGAGACGAATTATTTGAGCCTAGTTAATCCATGATTGAATAATATTTATCAAATATAAACAAATGTGCTACATTGTCGATTTTCTAAAAAATTTTTGAACTAAAGAAGGCCTGAGAGCAAGTCCATGCGGCCGGCTTGACTGCGGGAGCGGCATAGGCAGGCATCCATGCGGCGACGGCGAAGTCAAACCATACCACGTGTTGTCAACAACCGTGTTGATATATAGGCTCCGTTTCGTTCCACTTGTTAAATTTTAGCTAACTAAATTTTAGTCACTTTAGTAGTTAAAGTTTCGAATACATTAACTAAAAAGAAGCTAGAATAATTTAGTCCCACTAATCACTCAATAGTAACTAAAATAATTTAGCAAGTGCAATCAAACGGAGCTATAGTATAAGGCCTTGTTTAGTTTTAAAAAAATTTGTAAAATAAAAATAGTAGCACTTTTCCTCCCACACGTGCGGACCAGCGAAGCAAGGCCCGTGTGCCGAGGGGCCTCTTGCGGTCCGGCCGTTCGGACGCCAGTCCGGCAGCGCGGGAAATTTCGAGGGCACCAACTACATCACCGAAAAATTTTTAGGAGCGGAAGCGCGTGCTTGCCCAGGCTAGCCTAGGCCCACCTTGTCCACGTTGCATTGTATAATTATTTATAGATAAAAAAAATTATAACTCTTAAACTAAATATCTAAATTAAATTCAGATAATACCATTAGATTTGTAGTAACAAATTCTTTAAAACAAGATCCCACATAGAACATCACTAGGAAATATCTTATGTATACTTAGAACATCACATGTATATTAAATGAACATAACTAAATACATCACGAAACATCACTAAATATATTATAGAACATCACAGATACATTATATGTACATTACTCAGTACACCATAGAACATCACATGTATACTAAGTGAACATCATTAAATACATCATAGAACATTACTAAATACATTATAGAACATCGTATATATATTACCTGAACATCACTAAATATATCACAAAAACATCACATGTATACTAAATGAACGTCACTAAATTCACTATCGAACATCAGTAAATACATTAAAAGCAATCGCATATATATTTTATCAACATCACTAAATACATTATAAAACATAACACGTATATTACGCGAACATCGTAAAAAACACTATAGAACATCATATCTATACCATGAGAACATTAAAAAAACATCAAAAAAAATATCACATATATAGCACGTGAACTTGTCTACTGTATTATTTGAACATAAAAAAAACAATATAGAACATCATAAAAATAAAAATAAATAAAAAGAAAGGTAAAAATATATAGAAATAACCGAAATAATGAAAATAATAATAAAGACATAAAATAGAAAAATAAAAAAAAAATAAAAATCGAATGATGCACGATAAGGAAAAAAGAAAAAATAAAGAAATATTTAAAAGTAAAAACGTGAATGAAAGAAAACATAATTAGACACAAGTGACGGGAAATCTTGAAAATTTTTTGGTTTTCAGAGTGAACTAAACAAGACCTAGTACAAGTTGTCTAGACGACAGACGGCATTTCTGATTTTGTAAGGACGACCGGAGCCATTTTGTCGGGCTACGTCGCCACGAGTAGGGGACAAACGATACTAAGGCCTTGTTTAGTTCGAAAAGTGAAAAAATTTTGGTACTGTAAAACTTTTATTTGTTTGTGACAAATATTATCTAATCATGGACTAACTAGGATCAAAAGATTCGTCTCGTGATTTATAGCTAAACTGTGTAATTAGTTTTTTTTCGTCTATATATAATGTTTTATGCATGTGCCACAATATTTGATGTGACGGGAAATCTTGAAAACTTTTTGATTTTCAGGGTAAAGTAAACAAGGCCTAAGTCTTTACCGGAAACTACACTGTCGGACATCCCCACTCACCATTTTTTTGGTACAACTTCCCTGTTCACTCAGTGTTAGTTGGTGCTAGCAACTTGATTTACTGGAAGCCAAGGCCTTGCTGTTCCAGCTGTGAGCTGTATCAGAGTCGGTCGCCGTACCACCACCTCGTCTTCTTCTCTCTGCGAAGGCACCGCCCAATGACACGTGCGGCTGCCCATGCATGCAGCGTAGTATTGTCTGTCGGGCTGCAGTCAAACAATGCAGCGCATGCCTTGCTTCGTTGAAATTTACAGGCGAATCTGCATCTTTCTGTGGAGTTGGTAAACACTGAAGATTTCACCCCAACCGACCGAGAAAAGATAGTACTTGCATTGCAACGCGCATGCTGTGTACTAGCTAGTAGTGTATAAATGTACGTCTCGAGCTGTCAAACTTGTCGTACGTCTCACTGCAAGAGACGAGTAACGCCTTCCAGACCACATTCACCGCTCTCCATGCGACCATATCGAGTCGTTTAGGACTTGTTTAGATACACCCAAAAATCCAAAACTTTACAAGATTCTCCGTCACATCGAATCTTACGGCACATGCATGAAGTATTAAATATAGATGAATATTTATTTATAAATCACGAGATGAATCTTTTAAGCCTAGTTACTCTATAATTAGACAATGTTTATTAAATAAAAACGAAAATGCTACAGTGTCAAAATCCCAAAACTTTTTGCATCTAAACAAGGCCTTAGTTACCACTCAAAAACTTTACGCCTCATCGTATCTAATGTTTAAATATATATAGAATACTAAATATAGATTAAAAAATAATTAATTACACAGTTTATATGTAGTTTACAAGGCGAATCTTTTAATTATAATTAATCCATAATTGAACCTAATTACTATAATTATAAATATGCTATAGTACTCAATAACTATGTTTAGACACGTATATGGAATATTAAATATAAAGTAAAGAATAATTAATTATACAGTTTGCATGTAGGTTGCAAGATGAATTTTTTTTAAATCTAATTAATCTATGATTGAATACTAATTACTATAATTACAAATATGCTAGTCGATAACTTTTTTTCATGACTAAACAAGGCATCACTTTAGGCCTTGTTTAGTTCACCCTGAAAACCAAAAAGTTTTCAAGATTCCCCGTCACATCGAATCTTGTGGCACATGCATGAAATATTAAATATAGACAAAAACAAAAACTAATTACACAGTTTAGCTGTAAATCACGAGACAAATCTTTTGATCAATAATATTTGTCATAAATAAATAAAAGTGCTACAGTACCGAAAACTTTTCAATTCTCAGAACTAAACAAGGCCTTACCGTGCATGGAGGATGTGCACAGCACTCACACCGAAAAGGTAGCGTTCACACCATGCGGTGTACGGAACTACTCGCGTCGTCCGTCCGTACATAAACCACCGACAAGAAGGAAATTGCGCGCCTTCAAGTACATCGTCCTAGACTCGTAGCCTACCATCTCAAAAGATTTTACTGTAGTATTTTTATTTTTATTTGACAAATGTTATCTAATCATGCATAGATTAACTAGGTTTAAAAGATTCTTATCGTGATTTACAGATAAACTATATAATTAGTTTTTATTTTCGTCTATATTTAGTGCTTCATGTATGTGCCACAAGATACAATGTGACGAAAAATCTTAAAAAGTTTTTGAATTTCGGGGTGAACTAAACAAGGCGGAGAGAGACGTGTGTTAACTGGGCGTAATCGACCACGAGCATGGGACAAGCGACGCCCGCCCCTGAACGGCTGAAAGTATGAACCGGCCGGAAATTGCTCGTCATCTGTGACCCAGTCACCACTCACCGGCGCTCAGCTCTCTCTCTCTCGATCTCTCTCAGAAGGTACAGTCCACGTGTGGTGTCTTTATAAATTATAATTTTCATTCGAGCAAGCACATTTCGGCGTGCCAAAGTTACGACGCACTTGCCGCGCGTTGCAATATGAACTTCGCAAGCATTCAGTCGCCTCGCTCGCTCCCCGGCCGCCTCTATAAAAACGCATGCATGTAACACTTCATCGATCTCAACTCAAGAGCTCGAGCTGCCAGGTGAAGCTTCATCACGCACCAGAACAGAACAGTGAGCAGAGCAGCGCACGCCGCACGCAAGATGGCACGCCCCGTACACGGACTGCTTCGCCCACTCCTCCCCGTCTGCCTCCTCCTCCTACTTCAGGTCTCCGAGTGCTCTAGACTATCGCCATCATCGCCGGCGGACAACGACGACCACGCGCTGCACCACCACCACCAGCTGCTGCTGCTCGATGAAGCCGAGGCCCGCACCGGCCGCCCGCCCACCAGCACGGATGTGGCGAGAGACGGGAGGACCGGCGCCGACGCCGACGACGCGGCACCGTCCGCGTCGACGACGACGCCGCCAGCTGCGCGGGCCGTGCCTGCCGTCGCCGCTTCTTCGCGGCCGCGGCAGACGAGCGACCGAGGGCTGGTGGTGCGAGCGGGAATGAGACCGGAGGTGCTGCTGCTGCGCTCCAAGCTAGCGCGGCGGTTTCTGGCAGGGGCAGGCGGCGTGGATGAGGCCGCCAGCGCCACGGACGGAGCCGCGGCGTCGTGTCATTCCAACAATCCGCATATAAACTGCGGCCCCTCGGCGTCGAAGCCCTAGGCCCTTGCAAAACCTTTAAGCCGGCTGCTGGCTGCGGATCGCGCGCGCGCGATCATACCGTTTGGATGAAGACATGATCTCGCCGGTGATGCACTAGCTACTAATCTACTATATAATTATTTCATTTCATATATGTTTGTTAATTTTGCTTACGCGCCGAAAATATATATTAGCCGCCGTTGGACGGACAAACACACGTTAGTGTGTCCGGTAACTATATTGTGGCATGCTAGGATAAGTAAGATGTAAATACTCCTTAGTTCAGGAAAGAATGTAATTCTCTCTTTTCGAGAAGCTTAACTAAATTTATGAAAAAAAGCTAGTATTACTGTATAAAATAAATAGCGCTAGGTTAATTATAGAATATATTTATATAATAAATTAATTTTGTGTAGAGACATAAATACTAATATAATTTTGTATAAACTCGGTTAAATTTAAGTTACTTTAACTAATACAAATCTCATAATTGCAATTTTTCATGGATAAAGGGAATACATTAGAATTTCAATAATTGAGTACATGGATATATGTGTATATATAGTGTAATAACGTGTGGGAAAGCTTAGAATTTCAACAAGAATGCTAGCTGTTATGTGTGCACTAAGACTTCAACTTCGTTTCTCATCCATTGCATCACGCGCGACACCAGTCGGCAATCGGCACGACTAGCTAGACACCAGCCAGCGTGCGCCGCGCTGAACTTTTGACATATGGTACTATCAAAGTCTACCTTTTTTTTTGTTGAGAATGTAGTCTACCATTTCTGATTCTATATATAACGGCGACTGAGAGAGACGTGTGTAATTAACTGGGCGCAATCGCCACGAGCATGCATGCGACAAGCAATGCGTGCCAGCCTGAACGGCTGAAAATGAAAGCATGAACCGGAAATCGCTCGTCATCAGTGAGCCTGTCACCACTCACCGACTCAGCTTCTTTTATCTCTGCTAAGGCACAGTCCACCGTCCGTCCGTCCACGTGTGATGAATTTTTAATTTTCGTTCGAGCATATCTCAGCGGCGTACGTGCCAAAGTTACGCTGCACCTGCCGCGCGTTGCGATATGCATGAGCATGACCTTCGCACATTCAGTCGCCTCGCTCGCCGCCCCTATATATAAAAACGCAAGTAACACACTTCGTCGACCTCAATTCAAGAGCTCGATCGAGCTGCCACAGGTGAATCTTCATCCACGCACACACAGAGCAGAGCAGCGCACGCAAGATGGCACGCCCCGTACACGGACTGCTTCGTCCACTGCTCCTCGCCGTCTGCTGCCTCCTCCTACTTGAGGTCTCCGAGTGCTCTACTAGATCATCATCATCGCCGGCGGATCACGTCGACGAGCTGCACCACCAGCTGCTGCTCGATGAAGGCGAGGCCCGCACCTCCCGGCCGCCCACCAGCACGGAGGTGGTGGCGGCAGACGGGAGGACCGGCGCCGACGACGACGACGCAGCACCGTCGTCCGCGTGGGCGGCGACGCCGCCGCCTGCGGGGGCCGTGATGGGTGCCATCGCCTCTTCCTCGCCGCCGCTGCAGCAGGCGAGCGGCCGGGCGCTGCTGGCGCGAGCGGGGATGAGACCGGCGGTGCCGCTGTTGCTGCGCTCCAAGCTGGCGCGGCGGTTTCTGCCAGGGACAGGCGTGGATGAGGCCGCCAGCGCCACGAACGTAGCCACCGGGGCGTCGTGCCACTCCTACAACCCGCACATAAACTGCCCATCGGCGTGGAAGCCCTAGCAACCAAACCGGCAGCTGGCTGCTTGCTGCAAATCGCAAGCGCGCGATCATTTGGATGAAGACGTCTCGCCGATTATAGGGAGCACTGACGAAGCTAAAGTAAAATTAAACGAGGTGTATTTGAGTCATAGGTGCATAGACTTATGTTATTAGAGATGCATATATGATAAAAATATAGAAAAAACCATTATTTCCATAAAAATTGGGGTGTGTATTTGCACCTCTAATTACTATCTACCTTCGCCTCTGATGCGGAGTATTTACTTATATATATTATACACCGAAATAATTAGTCGTTGGAAGGACAACCACACATTCTGGTGTGTCCGGTAACCATTGTGGCAGGCTAGGATAAGTAAGATGTAAATACATTAGAATATCAACAATTGAGTACATGTACATGGATGTACATGGATATGTGTATAATGTAATAAAGCTTAGAATTTCTACAACGCTGGCTGTTATGTGCCCACAACTTCAACTTCGTTTCGCATCCATTGCATCACGCGCGACAACCAGTCTCACAGTCGGCACAACTACCCAGTCAATACTTCCTCTATCCTAAATTAAATTATAAAACATTTGATTTTTTTACTTTAATTTTGACCAGTCATCTTATTCATAATATTTATACAAAAATAATCGAATTTAAGTCATTCTTAAAGAAATTTTATTAATAAATCAAACCACGACAAAACAAATGATATTTTGCATAAATTTTTAAATAAGATGAGAGGTCAAACTTCGTGTTAAAAAAGTTAAACATTTTATAATTTGGGATAGATTAAGAACTAGCCATTGTGCGCCGCTGAACTTTTGACATTTCTTCTCCACACCTTTCTATTTTTTTTAAAAATACCTTATTTATGTACTTTCTCTCTGCAGTCACAAATACTTATTGACACGTTCAACTTTAACTTTTGCACGGTCTTAGGGGATATAGAGCTTTTTTTTTGAATCAGGGGATATAGAGCTATAATCATGTATTCGTTCCACGCAAAACGCCTCTATCTCCGACGTTTGAATATCCTAGTTAAGCTTTGGTACCTCTCCCAAGAGGAATGGTGACTTTTGGAAGTGTACTATCCTATGTTCCAACCTGTTCGCTGGTATAAAAAATCATGGTTAAAATTATTGTTGGCTGGTTTATTGTAAGAGAAAAACATTGCTGACTGACAGAAAAAATACGGCTGAAAATAGAAACGAACAAACTTTCATGAATTCAATTTTGTTTCTTTAACGCTAAAGCTTTTTTTTTGCCGAAACCAACAATTGCTCAATTAGCTAGTATCAAAAAGAAAAAGATCGAGCTCAGTTTAACTCTCCACTCTTCGTCGTCGTCCTAGTACTCGTCGGCTCGTCGCAGTGGGCAGTGGCACAGAGGCAAATCGTGCACACGGCACACGTCCACGGTCTACAAGATGATGAAGCGTTTGAAGTTTAGCTATTTTAATGTTTGATTTAATTTAGAAAAATATAATCAGCAAGGTGGTGGTATATATGTGTACGTGTGTAATTTTATCGCTGCTCAGATTAGTGATAAACATTCCAAATACAATTGTAGACATACTGAAAAATAAACAAAGCGGATTAAGGATGTACCCGGAGAAGAGACAAGTGTCGAAGGCACCAGCGACTCCATTCGTACTAGTCGACATAGTGCGTTGCTTGAAATAGCGGACCACTATCAATGCAGAAAGAAGTTCGCAGTGTAGTCCCGCGAATGTCCACCAGGAAGAAGATGTTCCGATCCCGCAAACATGTCCACCAGGAAGAAGGCGGATCCGATCCCGCGAATGTGTCCACGAGGAAGAAGGCTATCCAAGGAAAGAGATAAAGCGAGCAGTCGCGGAAGACGCTCTCTAAAAACCTGATTGCCTGCACACCCGAGAGACGTCGAGTTTCGGAGGCCATGCTCCCCCGATCTCTCTGTACGCGCAGAGGTTCGGGACAGGAAAACTCAGCGATGCTCGACAAGGAATGATATGACTGGGGAGGAAGGAGTCCGCGGGGATGGAAGAAATAAATAGGCAAAAGAGAAAACAATCAATCAATCTTAATCAATCGCCATCAAATCTTAATAATATGGTAACATACATAATTTGAAACTGAATCCGTTATTACACACACGCACTCGTCTCGCCTCGGCGGCGGCGACGCGCACATGTGGCCTCCTTTTTCTTTTCTTTAACTTCTCTATAGAGGCTATTACAAGCCGTCTATTTAAGTTGAGTTAACAAAAGATTAAAAACCAATCTAAAATTAAACTATTTGTAGTATGATATTTATTATGGGCCCTAAAATTAATTATCATGAAATAATATATAGGCTAAAACTCATATAATATTTAACATGATGAAGCTGTCACGCTCCGTGCACACGACGATGCTAACGCTGCTCCTGCTCGCTTGCCACCCTTTCCAGCTCTCCGACTGCGCCAAACCATCGTCGTCGTCGTCACCGAGGGAGAAAGCCGCGGTGTTTCCCTCTGCTCAGCACCATGACGACGCGGAGGACGCGCACTCGCCCAGCATGTAGACGATGGTCGGGAGCTCGAGGACCAATGACGCACGACGTTCACATAAATTCCCCTCTGTTCACATAAGTTGTCGGGTGTTATTTTATAACGTGCAAACGAAAACATTTGTGTTTCCAGAACATGGAACATGGAAACGAAAATGTGGGTCATGTTTCTGTTCCCAAGCTGCTATGGCTGTGACCTTGCATGTCCACTCACTAATGTTCTGATGATCTTCTCAGTCACTGCTGTATTATACGGTCACGTCACATTGGGTTTCCTTCCAATGATTGGTTCCTTGTGAAATGCATAATACAAATTGTCAACTATTTTTAAAATAATAAAATACAAAATTTTAAAATTTGGTTATGTTTAGTTCCATCCAAAAATTTAAATTACCAATTATTTTGGAATGATGAAATACAAAATTCCAATTATTTGAAGGTTGTATTTAGTTTCATCCAAAATACATAATTTATTGCCCTCTTTATGGCCTCTTATGTTTAGTCCCTCTTTTTTTTTCTAACTTTTTTTTTGGTTTTGGTCCATCATTTTGCATAATGGAACTAAACATCATGTCATGAGGGCAATAAATTCTGCATTTTAGATGAAACTAAACATGACTTAAATTTTTTTGATATTTTGTATTTCATCACTCAAAAGTAATTAACATTTTTCATTTTGTTTATATGGAGAACTAAACACCCCCTTAAGCTCTTTTGGCCTCTTGAGGCCACAATCTAAAATAAAGAATAACTACTTTTTTCCGAAAAAATTTATATGTTGTTTAATTCTATTATATGCAAAATAATAGACTAAAATCTAGAATTTTTTTTGAGATACAAAAAGGAACTAAACACCTCCAAAGTTCATTTCGTGTGCCAATGTCGTTGTTTTGCATCGCGGAGACGAGATGGCAGATTTCCATCACGGCCACGCCCCAGACTCCAGAACCAACGAGGCCGCCGCAAAAAAAAGCCCGACCGGCCGCGTGAACCGACCATTTGAGCAAGTGCGTTAGAGGGTAGTCCCAACTCCCAAGTCCCAACCCAACGTCGATGGCCCTGCCCGCCCTAATCAGCACCCTCCTCGCCGCCGTCATCTGGTGCGCCGCTTACCTCGCCGCCGCCATCTCCTCCGCCTTCTGATTCCCACTCCCCCAACCACAAACTATCCTGTAGCACACCCCACCTCCAGCTCTTTTAGGTCCTAATACTATACTCGCAATCCCTCCCACCGACTCGCTTCGATCCGCCGCCCTCGCGCCGCCATGGGGTACGCGCAGCTCGTCATCGGCCCCGCTGGGAGCGGCAAGGTACCGGTCCCCTGCCCTTCCGACTCCCGGAGCTCTCCCCCTCGCGCTTACTTTTGGGAAACGGGATGCTTGGCTCGCCCGCTGGCGCTAGTCAGGGTTGGGGACGACTCTGTTCGATTAGGGCTCTGATGATGATGGTGTTCCCTCCGCTATCATATTTCAGTTCCTTCTTATTTCGATCAGGTATACTTAGTTTCGTAGTGATCTGGTTCTGGTAGGGTTTCGTTTCCCGTGCGAGGCGATTTCCCTGTTCCCTCTTCTCTGTTTCGGGGGGTTTACGTTTGGATAAACCATTCCCCTTTTGGATTAGAGGGGACAGAGAGCACTGAACTAATTTCCCAACTCAACCCCCTGCTTCCCACATGAATTAATCTGCACATTTACTTGTAAGACCACTTGCAAAAAGATGTTTAGCTTTTGCATACTTGCCACACTGAGGTTTAGGGTCTGATTAAGGAGGAGTTGATGATAGCTTGCTCTAATTGGTTACTTGTGGTGTGTTTGCAGTCAACTTATTGCTCCAGTTTGTACGACCATTGCCAGACTGTGGGCAGGACAATTCATATTGTCAATCTCGATCCAGCTGCTGAGCACTTTGACTATCCTGTAGATATGGGTAATTTTTCTGCTTATGTGTTACAATGTAAAGCTCTTGTCCACAGTAAAGTACTAAAGTATTGCTCTCACTTACTTTTTATTGTCTTGCATTTTGGCAGATATCAGAGAGCTGATTTCATTGGATGATGTTATGGAGGACATTGGGCTGGGGCCAAATGGTGGTCTCATCTACTGCATGGAGTATCCTGTTATTTAAGCATTATTTTTGTTTATTTTATAGGCTGCCAAAGCTATTTAGTTGATTAGTTCTGAACTAGCCGTGTTGCTGGTGCATATTTACACTTATTGCTTGTTAATGGGTTGGAGATGCAAAACCAGTCTGTTAGGAGCTGAAATTGGATTTGTGTTACCTTTTCTTTGCACTTGGTTGTTGCTCTGTGAGACTGATATTTTGAGTTTCAACATTTATTGCATATTTTTTTAAAGGGCACCGTTCATTTGTTTGATCATTAGACATAAGCCCTGTAGATCGTGGCCATGCAATCATTGGATGTTCACTGATATGACAGAGAATGTTGCAGGATGGATTGACTCAAGAACTAATCTAGCTAACTTATGGCAACGTAATTCATGATGATATTGCTCCTTATGTTCGTGGAGTTTGTTTTGCTAGGATTTTATACTTTCAATTTCTGTTTCTTTAACAAAACCTCAGGCACCTAGAAGACAGCTTGGATGATTGGTTTGATGAACAGCTAGAGAACTACTTGGATGATGACTATCTTGTGTTTGATTGCCCTGGTATATTCTCAATTCATCTTTGCATGCTTTGATTGTTTCTTTATAGTTGCACGGTTTCATCTCACTTACTATTCTTACCACTTACATTAATGTGACAAAATAGGCAATCATCAGTCTTTTTTTACTAGCTGTGCATTATACTTGTCCATCAATTATACACAAAGACCATTTTGGGTTACCTCTGGTTTGTTTAGCAATTCTAGTGTATATGTCTTTCTAATAACAATTATATATAAGAAAAACAATACATATTTATAGGATCAACATCACATGTATCGGTTGATAATTTTCTGCATCTTGCTTTTCCAGGCCAGATTGAACTCTTCACGCATGTTCCAGTTTTGCGGAACTTTGTTGAGCACCTGAAACGAAAAAATTTCAATGTTTGCGCTGTTTACCTTCTTGATTCACAGGTTTGAATCATGAATAGAAATTTTCTTGGCAATGAAGATATTAAACAAAAACACAAGCCTGATTTCAGTTGTTTTTTCATGGTCCAGTTTGTCAGTGATGTAACGAAATACATCAGTGGTTGCATGGCTTCTCTATCAGCTATGATTCAGCTTGAACTTCCTCATATCAACATCCTTTCAAAGATGGATCTAGTCTCCAACAAAAAAGAAGTAGAAGAGTATGTTCTTTTTCCTTTCATCCCTTGCATAGTTCCAAAGTTTTGAATTTCCTTGTCTGTATTAATGTTCCAGTGTCTCTAGGTACCTGGACCCGAACGCACAGGTTCTTCTTTCACAGCTGAATCGACAGATGGCACCTCGATTTGGCAAGTTGAACAAGTGTTTAGCTGAACTGGTAGACCTACTATGAACCATCCTTCATGCAAGCATTAACTGTTAAAATATTTTTATCAGAGTTCTGTAGTGATGCCATGGACCCATAATTGTTGGATTTGTGCATTTAAATTTATCCTTTGCATATAAATTGATTGCCAAGTTAAGATATGCTAAAAGTATAGCTTAATGTTCCTTCAATGTGGTACTGCCATGTAAAAGATTGTCTTCCTTGGTGCTTACGTCTTATAAGCCAGATACAGATACAATAGCTTTAGTGTGTTTGCACATTTAATATTTGAGTTCTATGGTGCATGTATCTTATTGTCCAATGGACCACAGGCAATTCACCTTTGTTTTTTTTTTTTAAATTTTTATGGATGGGAAGTGGAAGTATTCTATTACCGATTCTTGGCTATGGTGAGGTCTTCTTGAATAGATCAAATCTGTGGAATGCTCTGATTGCAAACCCTGCCAAATCTGGGGATATCTTAGAAAATTCAGATCGTGCTGGATTTTCATATGGATTTCTACCATTTTAATTTTTTAGTCTAGTAAATAGTAATATATATATTTGAATGCTTTACTTTTACTGAGTCCATATGTGTTCCAGTGGAAGCCTCAGGAGTTATGATTGTCTGAAAGCGTATTTCATTAGCCATTTGAACTAGTTCAGTTTCTTTGTGCTTGGCCACAAGCTCAGAAGCATTGATATAAAGTTGTACAAACATGCAGATGTATTCATTTGCATTCTTGTTTAATTATTTTGTATATACTAATTACTAACATGCTATATTCTTGTTTCCTTTGTACATATGTGAACTAATTCCAATATTCTACTTGTCTCGCTTTCATCAGTGTCATGTTTAATATTTCTATAGTACCTTGTTTTGGTGCTATCAACCTGCAATATTAATCTCAATTCCATCCTGTAGGTTGATGATTACAGCATGGTTAATTTCATACCACTTGATTTGAGAAAGGAAAGCAGGTAAAACTGTTGTTTTTTAATGTTAACAATATCTCTTACATGGTTAAGTTTATGGTTCTTAGTGTATTGTGCAAAACTCCTGTAAACTATACTATGATCATGTAGCCTTTTGTCACTGGATGCCGTGGCATGGTACTCTGCTATTATGCCTACAAATGCACATTTCATATAGCACATTTAACCTGGAAGACGTACTTCCATCTTGACACCTCATTTCTGATGCAGTAGCAGTGTAGCACACTAGGCACCACAAATGTGTTACTATTGTGTTCTACTGCTGTTACAAAATCATGCCTGATTTGACCCTAGGTCCTGCCCTGGGGATAAAAAGAAGTCTAAATCTGGCAACTTTATGAAAGACAGTGACAGGATATGTGTTATTTTAATGAAAAGGAAGGGGACTTTAGCTAGCTTGAATGAATTGTTATCACCAATTCGTTCTTCCTTGCTGACTGTTATATTTCTTTTGCCATGTTTGTGGACATGCAAAATTTCAACTCTTTTATCATGCTATCTGAATTTGTTCTGTCCTCATGTAGTCATCCCTAAATGCCCCTGTTTTTGCAGCATACAATATGTGCTGTCGTATATCGACACCTGTATCCAGTACGGGGAAGATGCTGATGTGAAGGTCAGGGACTTTGAGCCCATCGAAGACGAAGACTAAAATTGCCTCATTGGATGCCGAAGGAGCTGCAAACTAGTTGGTAGTAGTCTTGTAGTGAGGTGTGGCGTTTGGGAATATTATATATGTATGGCACAGACTGCAGGCATGCAAAAAAAAAAAAAAAACGGGCCCATAGGATGCTGATGACATCTACCTGGTTTATGTAAGTTTGAAACTAAAGCAGAGCACTCATATCTACAAGTTCCAGTAAAAATGATTGTGCCTTGATGGTCGTGTTCTCTCTCATCACTCCTTGGTTTATCAAAATCGATTCAATCAGTGGCAGAGCTTGATGAAAAAATAAGAGGGGGGCATCAGCACTAATTTCTTGCTTAATATGTGTGTAGTCATTGATTTTAATCACCAGTTTAATAGCTATTTAAGGGAGTTCTCAATAAACAAGAGGCTATGGCCCTTTTTGTCCTTCATGTAGCTCCGCCAGTGGATTCAATGGGTGCTGTTTGTAGTGCTACTATAAGTTCGTTGTGTAGTTTATTGGCTGGGCTGGACTAAGTTCGTTGAGCTGGCTCGGTGGTTGGTTGTAATTTTTTTTGTGAACTTTTTTTAAAATAAAAATAAGTTGATTTTTAAGTAAGGTGCGACTCGTTAAGCTCGCTTTGAAGTTATGTCTCTAATTTAGGAGATCGTGATCAATAAGTGTCAATTTCAAAAAAAAAAAAAGCTAAAAAAAAAGCAGTTGGCTCGTAATCCACCCCATAAGCCTTCGGGCATATTGCCCTCCTTGCAACGGTGAGACGCTGGCACATTGGCTAGTTTTTGAGCTGTTGGAAGCTTCTACCAGAATGGGTGGTCACCTATCTCGCAGTATCAACACTGGCACATTGGCTAGTTTTTGAGCTGTTGGAAGCTTCTACCAGAATGGGTGGTCACCTATCTCGCAGTATCAACATGCATAC
Source organism: Sorghum bicolor (assembly GCF_000003195.3). NCBI lineage: Eukaryota > Viridiplantae > Streptophyta > Magnoliopsida > Poales > Poaceae > Sorghum > Sorghum bicolor. The sequence continues at coordinate 8,964,769 of NC_012870.2, read as the reverse complement.
CAAGATGGTTGTGGTTGTCTGAGTTCACACTCATGCGTCATCATGCAGTAGCACGATAAGCATTCACCACGTTGCTTGGGAAATCAGTAGCGAGTGCACGAATCAAAGGCCCCGGACGAATAAGAGTAAATTTAATCTTATATGCAAGAAAAAGGACAAGCGATGACATGCTGATCCATGGATGGCAGGATGGGGTATTCATCGTGTCATTGATAACCATCATCAGGATATGGACTCAAGATCTGGGCCCTCACCGACTAGCGAAAACCAAACAGTTCTCCATTTTTCAAAATTTCATTTTTGATACATTTATTACAAGATAATGTGTTTGATGGTGAAAACACATTTATTCCGCCAAAAAGGGGTCATCAAATGGGGCCATACAACCATCAATTATCCATACACTCTAACAGCTGGTGCCTCGGTGACTACATCCTTGCAGCAGGAAGCTGCCCTGCAAAATCATAATGTTTGGAAAAAAGAACTAGTAAGCATAATATGGGAAGAAGCACCATACAAAACACTGGAAACGAGCAAGAAAGGTCATAGTACAACAGATGCAACAAAACATTTCGATACCAAAGCATAAACTTGAAAATCATACACAAGGTAGCCAAAGTTATAATAAAAGCTTAAGTTTATTAGTCATTTTGAACTAATTGATGGTTTTGCTAACTTGTCTGACAGCCAAGCTAACTGGGTCATCGAATCTATTTGAATAGTTCTATCCAATACACTGCTTCTGTACAGCATCAAAGGTTCAAAAAGTGTACTTTGAAAAGAATAGGTTCTTATTTGACAGAATACTGCAGGAAAGAATAAGGTTCGATTAAATGGAACTTCACATGTTAATAACATTCTCCGTTCTATAACAACCTCTGTTCTACTGAAATGAAACAGTGCACTGTGTCACATGAAGCTAAGGTTCTATGAAAATTGAATTCCAAGTGCCACAAACATAAGTGGAAAATAGCTCATAAGATTGAATTACCTGCACTACGAACACCATTCTCTAGCATTCTGGAACATTCGCAGCCAAGGGCTGGGGCCACTCTTCTCAACCTGCCATTCCTTGGGATACCAGGGATATTGCCACATCATGAAGCAACGCTCTGGATGCGGCATCATAGCCAGGTGCCTCCCATCAGGTGAGCAAAGGGCTGCTATACCTAGTGGAGAACCATTAGGATTGAAGGGATAGGTCTCAGTAATATTGTTAGAATCATCACAATACCGCACAGGAACCAGATTAGACTTCACAACAGTAGCTAGAACATTTTCATCTGGGAAGAAAGCTCTTCCCTCGCCATGAGCACTCCAAACACCCAAGGTGGAACCTTCCATCCCTTTGAACATAATAGCAGGAGAATCGCCAATGGACACACTGGTAAACCGGCACTCAAAACGACCAGATTCATTGTGAATAAATCTCGGCTGGGACATATCTCCACCTGTACCAAGAGAACCTCCAACACGTGGTCCTGGCACCCAGCCAAGAAGAGCCATAAGCTGACAACCATTACATACTCCAAGGCTAAATGTGTCTGGCCTATGGTAGAAGTCCTGGAATTGCTGAATGAGGGGTTGGTTAAACCTGATTGATGCAGCCCAGCCTTTCGCTGAATCCAGCACATCTGCATAGCTGAAACCACCAACAAACGCAATCCCACGGAACTCCTTGAGAGAAGACTTCCCAGCCAAGAGGTCTGACATTGTAATATCCCATGGTTCAAATCCAGCAGCGTGGAATGCAGCAGCCATCTCCCTGTCCCCATTGCTCCCTTCTTCACGAATGATGGCAACCTTTGGTTTCGAGGAAGCAGTCAGCAGTTTCCCATCTGTGAATTTGGGGGTAAAAGACAGAGACCATGATGGTGATGTCCTGCATTTTAGTCCTTCTTTCTCAAGTTTGACACAAGATTTCAGACGTTGTAGCTCCTCAAGCTGGAAGCTTGTTTCCTCCCACAGATCCCTGAGATCCGAAGTTTTTTCCTTGAGATGCAGATTACCATCAACAAAAACTTCTATTTCTGGTGAAGTAGTAACTTCTCCAATAACATTAGCGGAAATGCCTGCTATTTCAAGCTTTTGCTTCACAATGTTGAGATATTTTGAGTGTACTTCAATAATGAGGCCAAGCTCCTCTGCAAAAAGTCCTTCAATAAGGCTCCTATCTTCTAAGTCTATGTCGAGCTTAAAACCACAGTTACCAGCAAATGCCATCTCAAGAACACTCACAATAAGGCCACCGTCGCTTATGTCATGACCTGCTGAAATAAGACGTTGACTGAGCAATTCCTGAATGGCCTCAAATACCTTCTTCAAGTACAGAACATCATCAATGTCCGGGCAATCATTTCCAATTTGATCAAATGCTTGTGCAAGAGCAGAACCACCGAGACGGCGATTTCCTTTAGCAAGATCAATATGCAGAAGAACTCCATCCTTACCGAGCTTCAAATCAGGGGTTACTGTCAATGTTATATCAGGACATGTCACGTAAGTACTGATGACCAGATTTCCAGGAGCCTTGACGACTTCACCATCACATTGAGCTGCCATGGAAAGACTGTCCTTGCCCCCATCTATCGCAATACCAAGTTCAATCATGCAGTCAGCCAATGCAACAGCTGCATCATACATATCTGCACCTTCGCCATCAAGCTTTGCAGCATACATCCAATTCCCGCTTGCTTTGACATCAGCAAGTGATGTAACCTTAGCCCAAACAAGATTAGTCAAGGCCTCCCCAACAGCAAGTCTGGCCATGGCCTTAGGATTAAGCAAACCCTTTATTGGTTGTTCTCCAATGCTGCAAGCACCACCTGTTAGGTCTGTGTACGTCTGTGCAATCACAGCCACATCAGCAAGCGGGAGTTGGAGAGGCCCAACTGTCTGCTGTTGTGCAACAAGACCTGTCACACACCTATCAACCTTAGTGGTCAAGAAACGTTTTGAACAAACGGATGGGAGCCTTAATACTCGCTTCAGAGCATCTAGTAGTGTAACCCCGGGTGCAATGTCTAAAGGCTCTGTGACTTGAGAAACACGCCTGAACTCAAAGGTCTTCTGAGGCATATCTCCTAAAACCTTTTCAAGCTCAAGTTCTTCAACAGGGGTTGGAGGAGGGAGGCCATTCAGCTTTGAATGCTCCACAGCAGCGCTATCAATCAACACAATTTTTCCACAGCCATCAATTTTCCCAATGACAGCCATTGAAACTCTTTCCCTCTCACAAAGCGATTCTAACAGGCTTCTGCTCTCAGGTTTCACAAGTAGTGCATCCTGTTCCTGGTACTCAGCACCCCATATCTCCAAGACAGACAATGTATGATCACCAACAACAATTGAACGGATATCAATTTCAGCTCCCTTGGGATATATTATTTCCTTCACAACATTACAATTTCCTCCTGCACCCTGATCATGAATGCTGATGATAGGATTGCTCTCTCCCATTTCTGCACATGCCCTGACTACACGATACAATTTCTGTGCCATCTCGGCATCTCCACGCTGTACTGCATTGAAATCAAGCTCTGCATCATTCTGGCCACTAACCATACTCGAGGCAGCACCACCACCCATGCCAATTCGGTACGCTGGACCACCAATCTTCACAACTAGCATGCCAATTTCTGGGTCATCCTTTGATATGTGTGCATGGTCAATTTGCCCTATAGCTCCACTGAACATTATAGGCTTCAACCATTCACGCCGCTCCCCATTTAGCAACCTCATTCCAAATGTTCTGGTATATCCCTGAATTAGAGGCTCACCAAATTTGTTCCCATAGTCAGATGCACCATCACTAGCATCAACAAGAATTTGCAATGGAGAGGCCAGATTCACTGGGTAAGAAAATGAAGGGTCCTCCCAGGGTGCATTTGAATTGTCAATTCGAAGATTACCAACACAGTAACCAGCAGTGGATGCAACAACAAATGAACCCTTCCCAGTGGCATGTGTGTCCCTTATACGTCCACCTGCACCTGTCTCAGCTCCAGGGTATGGTGCAACAGCACATGGAAAATTATGGGTTTCTGCTGTGAATAAAATATCTAGCTCACGCATGATAATGGATAATGGTGAAGTGAAACCTGGAATTGTTGGGCGTAGCTGATTTACTGGGAATCCTTTTATTGCACTCGAGTTATCCTTGAATCCGATGACAGAGTTATTGGGGTTGGCTTTCAGGGGACTCTTCACTAACTGGAACAAAGTGGCTGGCATGATCTCTCCGTCTATTACAAGCTTTCCATTAAAAAACCAATGTCTGCTATGTTCGCTATTGGATTGTGCAATATCAAAAAGTTCCACGGTAGTTGGATTGCGTTTAATATCATCTCTGAAGAGGTGTGTATAGTAGTCAATATCTTGTTTATCAAAAGCAAGTCCCATCCTCACATTTATTTCTTCCAATGCTTTTTCTCCCCTTTCAATGACTGGAACAACATGAACAGGTTCAGGAACTACATCTGATTGAAATGATGTGAGCTTGTTGGGATAAATGCACTCTGTCATTCTATCATGAACCAATGCAGTGAATTCTTTGAGCTGACTTTCATCAAGTGGGTCACTACCAGGCTCAAGGCACAAAAGGTATCTTCTTGATCTCTCCAGTCGTGTTACTTCTACTAACGAGAGAGATTTACAAATTGAGACAGCATTGGTCGAGAATGCTGTTGAAAATGTCATCCGGGGACCAACCTCAACAATGACAGTACAAGAATTTCTAGATTCTTCATCCTCCAGAAAGCTCCTAGTTTGCAACTTCTCAGGTTCATAAGTTTCTGCTAAGAGCCAATGAAGCGTTGAAAGCTTCTCAGGAGTGAGTGGATTGTCCAATTGAATGTTGAAGCACTGCTCAGTCAGTATATCAACAATATTAGCAGAAACCTTCGCCTTCACTTTCCTGAGCAGCTCCATGGTTTCACTTCCTTGAAGAAATGGGATACGGTACAGGTGAATAATTCCAACATCCAACGCAGTATCAGGTTTCTCAACTAATGGACTGTCAAACCCCTTGGATGCCACGGCCCCAGGAGATGATGGCAATCGGATATTACGAGTCATAACTCTTTGTAGACGTGGCCAACAAATATGCTGTTGATGGAAGCAGTGTTGAGTCATTCGCAATCTTCTTGACCCAAGACTTCTCGCAGGAATTAAACCACATCTTTTTCCCTATGTAGAGAGCAAACATAAGAAGAAGCTAATGCAAGCCAAAAACAAATTGTGTTATTTCATAGACTGTATACCATATTTCCAGGAAAGCCTTCAGTCCGTAACAGATTGCTTGCCGTCATTTGGCCAGGTGATGCCATCCCAAACCACAGGATTTTTATTTTTTATTTCTTGTCAAAAGAGAATGGGAGATCTGCACATGGATTGGGAACCAGGGTTATGTTGAATCAAGCGTGAAATTATAGAAGGGATGCAAAGATATAAGTGTACAGAGAGATTTGAGCATGCCAAATCAAAGAAGATAAAACAATCATGATAGGAGATCATTTCTTTTGAACAAGTTCCTCAATTTATTTGTCATCCCAAAGATTACGGTGCCATTTCAAATGTCAGGAGGGTAGTGGTACTAATAAAGTCATGCAAAACAGTTCCTCGTGTGAAAAATGCAGAGACAAGATTAAAGAAAACTATTTCTACAGGCTCACCACGTTAGTGTGCTAACTTGCTCCATTATTCATGCGATGCTAAACAACTTGTCTTCTAAATTGTTGTAAAATACAATTGCTGTAGTAAATAGCGCTGTTAAGCCCTGAACCAAATTTACCAGCTAGTACAACTACGGCACTACGCTGTGTACACCCTATACGCATGCAAGCTGTCAAACATAGATGTTCCTAGATATACTGCATATATTATTGGTAGCATACAGTAGTGACCTAGTGTTGTCTCACGAGTCAAGACAGCGACATGTACATGGTTCAAAATATCTTGGTTTTAACTGTCAGGCTGTCTGAACTCGGAACCAGTGGACACTGACCTCAATACTTTTACCACTCCAAGCTGCTTTGATCAGTAGCCGAACCTCAAAAAAACAAAGTAGTAAACTGCGACTAGTAGATAGTTATTCAGTAGTCAGTACTCACCAAGTTTTGCAAAACAAAAACAGAAACAATGAAACAAACTGGAAGAATCGAAGAAGAACGTATGAGATTTGGATTCGATGGCTCTAGGCACAAAACAAACTCTCAGAAACAGTCGACCCAGAAAATACATATGAACATAGGGTTCCTTACCAACGAAAGACGCAGGAATCAACGCGCCAGTCAAGCCAGACGGGAAAAAGGACGAGTAGGACAACAGCACCGTGAAATGAACTCCTCGGAGGCGCGGCCGGAACGCTCCGCTCCGCTCCGCTCCACTACGCTTCGCTTCGCTCGGGCGGAGGCCGGGAGTGTTCCCCGGCGGCGCGCCGAATACGAGGAGACAAGCTTGCGGTGAAGCAGGAGACGGAGAACTGGAGAAGCAGCCGCCGCCGCTGCGAGCGCGAGAGAAAAGGGGAGGAGAAAAAGGGAAGGCAAAGATGCCTTTCGCACTCACGCACCACAGCGCAATGTTATTGACGTTATTGGGCCGGTCCTAACCAACGTGGCCGCCGCCTGTCGGCCCAACGCAATGTTTGTTGGGCCACGGATTCTAAGGGGATTTACTGGAGCGCGGGGAGAGCTGGCCCAGCTGTTGCCGCAGTCACTGAGCTTTACCTTTCCGCCGGCCCGGCCCCCGATTGCAGTCACCCGAATTTTTTTTTTCACATGGTGTTGGTTCCATGAAAACTCTCGGTAAGTACCCCGCGACGCGTACGTTTGTGTCTTTCTGACTTCTGAGACACTGCAGCATTTTTTTTTTTTGCGAGACGAGACACTGCAGCATTTGTGGGCGTTCAAGAGCAAGGGCAATGGAACAACCGCGAGCCCCGGTCATAGAAACTACTGTAACCCGAGAAAGCTTCGCGCGTACTTCACCGAGGATCTCGGGAAAATGGCACCCTATTTCCTGCCGACTACTGCCGTGATGCATCAACGTTGCTTTCCCTATATATACACATGCATGATGCGTTCCTCCGGCTTAGTTCATCACGAACAAGCCAAGGAAGGAGAGCCCAAGCCCAACCAAAACGATCTAGAGATCGTCACGTCCCCAGCGAGTCGGCGTTTGCTGTGCCGATTGGCATGGGTCTCCGCGCTGCACCGTCGTGTTCGATGCACGCAGGCAGGTTGCTGCTGGTCATGGCGCTCGTGACCTTCTTGGCGACCACGGCGACGCAGGGTGCGAGGCCGGGACCACTGGCGGGGCCGCCCGGGCACGGGGGCGCGCGCACCACGACGACGACGACGAGGAGATCGGTGGTGGACGCCACCACGCAGCGCGGCCCATCGTGCTGCACCCATGATCGCAACACAGGTGGCACCTCGTGCTGCCCACCATAACTGCTGCACCCACTGACGGCTCTGATGAGCCCAACCCCATGATTCCACTCGATCGAGAAGCCAGACGCACAACCACCATCTGTATCCCTGATGTTCTGTAAGCTACTAGCACTACCTGGTCGACCGTCCCTTGCTTCATTTGTATTTGGTTGGTTTCGGTGTCATTAACAGGTTTGTTTGCATTTGGTTCCAGCGTACTGGAGTATCGATTTGCAGAAAACTCAATGCGATGAGTAACAAAGAGCCTTACTACAGCATTGGAGTAAATAGTTTGTGAAAAGTCCTACACGTGCTTGTAATTTCAATTTTCAAAGAAGGTTTTCCTGTTGTCGTGCAAATGCAATCTATAGTACCTACCTTTAAGAATGAATTAATTCAGCGTTGTTACTTGTAGTTGTAGCACAATTGTGGTTGCCTAATTACTAAATCTAAATTACTCCTTTATCATGTCTCAGGGGGAATTATCGTTTTGTGTATGTTTGGGATTGAAGGACTAACACTTGTGACAATAAAATGAAATCGTTTGTTTCTCTGCATAAATATAATTAATCCACCGGAATACGCATAAAATTCACACATTATACAAGTGGAACGGATTTGGTTAATTTCATAGGAATCAGAATTGCATGGGCTGTAAAATTATTTGGACGCACGGTTTTTCTTAAGAACATTCGACGTGAGCCTGAAATGGCACGGCAAAAAGAGACTACCAAGGTTTCAAATTCCGAGAGCCAAATTAGGATCAGAAAAGGAAAATTCTCTTTCCTAGAATGGCAGGATGACATGATCCCATTCTCATGTCATCACTTATGACCGTCTTCTTCTTCTCAAAATGCCAAATAAATCCTTAATCCTTAAATAATATAAAACCATTTTATTACAAAAAACAATTTAGATGCACATAATAAACGCGACCGGAAAAGGGTAGTATTCTTCTCTGCGCCCGTTACTCCTTCCCCGCCTCCGCTCCTCGCCGCCCCGCGGCGCGGCGACGCCCGATCCTAGGATTCGCGAGGGGGCTCCCGACGCCTCCTCGCCGTGCGCCGCACCGACCCCCGCCACCGACGCCATCGCTTCCCATGTCGGTCCGATCTGGCGGCCGCCAGCTATCCTTCGAGCTGCTCGCGGGCGACCTCACCGCCGACAACGCAGACGATATCTCCCCGCGCTCCCTGCCCGACACCACGTCTGATGGACAACGCCGGCGCAGGAGGCGGTCCAAGCGCAAGCGTGGGTTCCGGAGCCCTCCGATCGACGAGGCGGCCTCGGAGGGGGAGCAGGAGCCGTGCGTGGAGGGCGGCGGCGACTCGGCCGCGGCGTTCAGGGTCCCGGATCTGAGGTCTACTGCGGAGACTGTGTGCGAGGGCTCGGACGCCGAAAGGTCTGCGGCGAGCTGCGTGACCTATGTTGGCGTGGAGCTGAGGCAAAGGAGCGTCTCCGTGGGCGCGAGGGTGTTGGCGGCGTCCGCGGATGATGGGACCAGCAGCTGCGGCAGCAGCACGCGGGAGAGCGCTGCAGCTGCTGCTGCAGCGGTGGCGGATGTGGCGGCCATGGCGTGGCGGCCTGAGGCGAATGGGGGCATGATGAAGAAGAAGCTGGAGAAGGAGTCGTCGCTGGATTGGGAGAAGTACATGAAGGATAATAGCAACATTCTCGGAGGTTCAGATCTCACTGTTCACTGTATGCCTTTTATTGTGATAATTTGATGGTCCTTTTACCACTTCTCATTCTAGACAACACATTTTGTAAGGAATATCTTAGACAATTTTGCTTCATTTCTGAGACATGAACAAAGTAGAACATGACACCTGTGAAGTTTGTTGCATCCTAGAATTAGAGCATTAGGCTGGAAAGACAGTCAGAGTGTGAAATACTAATTGCTGGTTCATTCTTGGTGGATTTTCATATCTGACTAAATCTGGGAGATCTGATCACAAAACAGAATAATTATTTTAGTGGACCAATTTTCATTGCACTTGTAGATTCAAATTCAATTCTGATTTAGTAGCGTGCTATTCTATATTGAGTTGACAAGCCCATGCATATTCACACCTCTATAAACCATTTGCTGTTGCAGAAGTTGAGCGCCTTGACAATTCACCATTCAGATATTTCCTTGGGGAACTATATGGTGGCAGTTCACTAAGAAGCACAATTGCAGTAGGCAATGAGAAGAAGCGACAGCGGGTGTACAACACTATGTTTCATGTCCCATGGAGATGTGAGCGGGTATGCTTCTGCACTTCTAATGGCAATACTTGTGAACACATCTTGCATTGCATGTGATTTGAACTTTCGAGTATTGATGCTATTCTAGTTTATTATCTTGCTTGATGTCAGGCATTGTTGGGAAATGGATCCAATATGCAAGAGTTATTCACAATTTGAAATTTTTTTAAAAAATAATTTTGCATGTTGATGAAACCAATAACTCACCATGTACTTTTTACTGAACAATCATGAATGAAATCTTGTCCTTGTTTGAGACTTTGAGTATTGATAGGCAAAAATGTATATTGACTGCTGTGATGAACTTCATACTTGGTTATGTGTGTACTTAACATATTTCAGGAGTTATTAACTTATTATGCACTTGTTTGTGTGATGAGAGAGATGTTTGATAATGGTAAAATGCTGCAGCTAATTGTCGCAGGATTCTTCGTCTGCTTGGATTCCTTTCTGTCGTTGCTTACAATTATGCCAGCACGAATTGTCATTACCATCTGGCGGGTGCTGAAGACCAGGTGGGTTTGCAATTTTACTGTAAATTAAATGAAGTACGTTCTAGTATTTTAATTATTTATTGCCTGAAACAAATTTTGACTGAACTGTTGTTTAGCAACATATTGGCAGTACGGAGACATTTCTGATTATGCTTGATGTTGTCTTATATGATGTTCAGAAAAAAGTTTAACTCTTAGTGATATAATTTTTGTTTTAGATAATTGCACCTGAGCCAGTCTTAGGGTACCAGTTCTGGTTCTGGTTGGGAAGCTTCTGCTTAATAGTTAACCTTGCTCATAGGTCTTATCACATAAACCTAGTACCCTGTTGTAGTGAAAACTTAATGCACTTTGACCATATCTTTCTGATAAGCTAGTATCTATTGGATGTTTAACTCAACAATCGGAGTGTACATTTGGGATTTACAAGTATGATTTACTTTTTTTAGTGAACTTGCATATTGGAACTTTACAAGTATGGGAACTTACTTTCTAGTTAAGATAATCTCAGTTTGAAATGCAGCAGTGACTATCTGAAAGAAACTGAGCTCCTTATACAGTACATGATTTACTTTGAGAGGAAATATGAACCATGGAATAATTGCATAAATAGAGATAACCTGTTTAGAAGCAATACTTCGCAAGACAAGGCAAAAGTATTATTTGTTTTGATTTTTCCAATCAAGTGGCTAGTTTATGCTTGGTATCCTCCATTGTCAATATTAGTTTACTATTTGGTACATTGGCTTATATACTGATGTTCTCAGCATTTATTGTAGTAAACTTCAGCGGTGCAAGAAACCACCAACATTATTTACTGTTTTACATCATTTCCTGTTCTGTTGCTCTACATGTTTGTAGTTGTGTCTTTTCTACCATTGACTTGTTTGTGCCAGCTGTAATTGTCACGAAGGCACTCGTTCCCATTCAGTCCCTAGATCATGTAATTATTTATCCAATGTATTTGTGACAGGAAGTTTCGACGGCCAAATGCTGCTGATTTATCAGATTATGGATGTTTTGTAGTTCTAGCCCTTGGAGTTGCTTCTTTGCAAATGATAGGTTAGCAACCCCCCCTCTCTTTTTTTTTGCTTGAACAAGTGCACATCCTACATATTTGATAATCCACCACCCACAATTATTCTTTTTTTGTGTCAGATATTAGCTTAATTTACCATGTCATTCGTGGTCAGGGCACGATCAAGCTTTATGTCGTATACAACGTACTAGAGGTGAGTATACTATTATTGAAAGTATACATTTATTATTAATATTTGTGTGCTTGACCTCTGTTTTTGTTTTAGATCTTTGACAAACTCTGTCAATCATTCGGTGAGGACGTGCTGCAAGTTCTGTTCAACTCAGCTGAGGGGTTGTCAGCATGCTCGGCAGATAATGTGACATTTGAACTGATGCGGTTCATTTTGGACGAGGCGATAGCCGTTGTTGCATTTGATATCCTTTTCTGCAGTTTGCATCAGTTAATTTCCCTTTAAATGGTAGATGCAATTTGAATTAGAACCAGATAAGATCATGGACACCTGACTGCCTAATGATAAAGGTCAAGGTCACACACAGACCTGGTGGTGAATCTAGTGATTGCAATAGCAAAATTTTCAATTGAATATACAGTGGTATGGGTTTGCTTGACATCAATGTGCTCTAATTACATTGTAGATTTAATTGTATTATCACTACTGCTGCTATTTTAATATAAACATCGAATTTTGAATTCCTTAACAATTTATACTTGTCCATTCATTTGTCTTGTTAGCTCAGGCGATCACCCTGTCAACATGTATTATTGCCCACAACAATGCATTATTGGCTCTACTGGTATCAAACAATTTTGCTGAGATAAAAAGTAATGTATTTAAGCGTGTTAGCAAAGAGAATCTTCATAGTTTGGTATACTATGGTGAGTGTGCTTATGATTTATACGCATATTATTCCAAACAATGTGCTTTTGTATTTATTCTTTGGTTCTTTACCTGCTGAACTACTTACTGTTTTCATCATCTTAGCCCCTTAAACATGTCAAAAAATGCTAAGTTGGACTTCATTAATGTTTATCTACATAGGATTTTTTGCAAAACTGAACCATCTACAAATAGTTTTTTGTACATTTTTATCAATGTAAGGTTCAAAACCATTTATGTTACATAGGATCTAAACACCTAGCTTCAATCAGCAGTTTGATGGCAAAAATCAAAATATGTTCTCTAAATTCAATCATCATGTTTATCTAAATTTAGCAAACTTCATATTCACCTTTGTTCAATCTTATATGCTGTTATTCTTGATAATTAATTCATATGAAGATGCTGCTTATTTGCTTATAACATTGTAACTTGCAGACATCATCGAGCGATTTCACATCACGGCCTTTCTGCTATTTGTTCTTGCTCAAAATATCTTGGAAGCAGAGGGTCCATGGTTCGACAGCTTTCTTACTGTAAGTTTAGTATTCTTTCATTTTCAGTACCTCCAATGCAAAGATTTTTTTTTTATCAAATTGAAAACTCGTTCAAACATTTTGTTTGTTATCACTGCAGAATGCGTCATTGGTTTTTTTGTGTGAAGTAGTTATTGATGCTATCAAACATTCCTTCCTTGCAAAATTTAATGAGATAAAGCCAGTTGCTTATTCAGAGTTCTTGGAAGATCTTTGCAAGCAGGTGAGGCGAGCTTATCTCGATTCTATCTGTTTTTCAGGCTTAATGATGTGTGCCATTTGATACAATCATACAGAAATGGATAGCTAAGCAACAATTAGGTAGTTGAACATCTTCACAAGAGGTACTTGATTATTATGAAGCTAAACTGTTAAAGAAAATAAAACATACACGCACAAAAGCACAAAACAGTTTAATTTTGTTAAGTGACATGTACTTTGTGATGGCTGTACTATCACGGGCGGAGCCCAGTGGAGGCGAAACTGGGCTCCCGCCCCCCCTTGGCCTGTCAGAAATTCGCAAGGCCCAATACTTATCTAGGCCTCCATTCTAGTAGAACTTTAAAACAGGCCAACTGAGACACCATCAGCCAACACTCACGCACGCAACAGCTTGGTGGGCCAATAGCCGAGACTCACCGGTTCGAAGCTTGCGGCACGTCGTCGTGGTGGCCATAGTCGTTGTGCAGATCTCCGTACTTCCGCCTCTTGCTGCTACATGTTGTGTTTCTTGTATCCTTTTTTTTTCACAGTTGTTGTTAGTTAATTTGGTATGGTTATGCTAAGATTAGCAATCAAATCAAATACGTTCATAATATGGTGCATTTAGAAACTCTATTCCGTTTTTTTCTTTAAGAAAAAAATGAGATTGTTCGACTGTTGCGGAAAAGGTGGAGACGAAAATCCATTTGAAATTTCATTTTTTTTAGTATTAACTGTAGCTGACTTTAAAAAATTTGGCCCCCCCTTCCATTCGCTTCACCCTCCGCCACTGTGTACTATTGCTGCATTGCTTATTTTTGTAATTCTCTGTCAGTGAATTTTCTGATGGTACTGTGTTACTGTATTCTATTAGGTATATTTATCTTAATGCCAGTGTTTCAAATTTGTTTTATATGTTAGGATGCATTTACTGAAAAAGTCAACTTGCCATTTGAACTGATGATTGACATGCATTGAGCATTAGTTTTCAATATATTCCAGGTCCTCCTTGGGGCACAGTTTCCCTGCTTTGATTGGTTTATTATACCAAAAGTTTGTGGCATTGAAGTTCGATTGCCTAGATTTTGAATATTATCCATTAAACCACCATTAATGACCATATTCTCTACAGATTTTGAATGACAAACCTGATGACCATAAGAAGGACCTAACATTCATCCCCCTTGCCCCAGCTTGTGTTGTAAGTACACGCCCAACTATCCATGCTCTATAGTGCCATGTTACATTGTACAGACTACTTACATGGAAAAAGTGCCTTGTTTCTTTAGGTAATTCGTGTATTGACCCCGGTATATGCTACCCTCCTTCCTGCTGGCCCTTTTATCTGGAGAATATTCTGGATTTTACTTTGGTCAATTCTGACCTATTTTATGCTCGCCATATTCAAGATAATCGTGGGATTGATACTGCGCTGCCTTGCAAATTGGTATGTAAATCTACGGCTCACAAGAAAACAACATGCGGATTGAGTACATGGCACCACAATTCAGGTGCTAAGGTTACGACATCTCTGAGAAGAAATTTTGCTGTGGTGCATGAAGTACAGCAAGCACTTCAGCTGCTGAGAGGTGACAGAAGTATTGTTAGTATAGTACAGCACAGATAAATATTATAGTACCTTCTTCCAAGGGTTTTGTCGATTCGAGGAACAAATTAGTCCAATTTTGTGGTGTTTACGGTTTATTTCTGACCTCCGTTTGTGCATAGTCAGCTTCAGCCTAAATTATCTGCTGTCACCTAACCAAGATGTTCTGATCTGTTATATAAGGCATGTTTATACATTTCCTTCGGGAAAAAAAAAACTATTTCATATTTCTGGTGCATGTCTTGGCGATAAAATTTGTTCATGATCATTTTCCCAATGCACTAGCTTTATTTTTTGCAGAGTGTGGCACGTCCGAATTTCATTGCCACAAAGCCATAACTACAGGGTTTAATCGCACAACAACGTTAACAAGCTTACAGAATGACCAAACGCTTAACAGCTGTTAAGCTCTCGAGACAAATTACAGAATGGTTTTTCTATTTCTTTTTTTTTGGCACGAACAGGTCTATGAGCAATTTCCGGACCTGAGAAATTACCGTGTGTACAGCTGTAGCACTTTGGTGTGTATTTGACAAATATTATTTAATTATGGACTAACTAGGTTCAAAAGATTCGTCTCGTAAATTATAGATAAATTATACAATTAATTATTATATATATATATATTTAATATTTTATGTATGTGTCGTAAAATTTGATGTGATAGAAAATTTGAAAAATTTTATAAAATTTTTTGGGACTAAACAAGGCCATAGTGGGAAGTGGCCGACGAGGCGACGACCCGCGCCTCTCCGCCTGTTGGCTGTTGCTTCCTCAACCAGCAAGCCGGGCTCCAACTCCGAGCAAAACAGGGGACGATCCGAGACATCGCGTCGAAAACACACCACTCGGTAGTCGATACTCGCCCGCTCCTCCCACCGGTTCGGGACTTCCGGTCTCGGTACTCGTAGGCGCTATCTTCGCGCGGCCACCTGGGCCTTTGTTCCTCCCGCTCCGACCAAGCACTCGCAAGCTCGATCGGGCTCCATGTCCATCACAAGGTTGGCCGCGTCGTACGTGGACCCCGGCACCGGAGCGCCCCTCCGCCGCGCGATCCTTTACGTCCTCGTCCTCCTCGGCTCCAACCTCGCCACGTTCCTCCTCTCCTCTCACTATTCTTCCTGCGCGACGTCACCTCCGGCCGCCGCGGCGGCGGCGCCGAAAATGGCTACTCCAAGTCCGAGGAACACCACCGTCCCGGAGCAGCTGGCGGACCTCCCGCTGGAGTTCCACGCGTTCGCGGGGCCGCACGCGCTCCCGTACGGGCGCAACGCCAACTGGGGCACCGCCGAGCTGCGGCCGCCCGTGGGCCACCCGTGCCTGTCCTTCCCGGACCTGCTCGCCGCCTTCATGTCGTACCCCGTCAACGGCTCCTGCCCCGACGACGAGCTCCCCGCGCAGCGGCTCCTCCTCCGCGGCTGCGAGCCCCTGCCGCGCCGACGCTGCCGACCCGCCGCGCCGCCGGACCCGGCGCCACCGCTGCCGTTCCCGGACGCGCTCTGGTCCACGCCGCCCGACCGCTCCGTGCACTGGTCCGCCTACACGTGCAAGTCCTTCCGCTGCCTCGTCGACCGCGCGCGCTCCCCGCGCTTCGACGACTGCAAGGACTGCTTCGACATCGCCGGCGGCCGGGAGCGCTACCGTTGGCTCAACGCCACGGACAAGAAGAGGAAGAACCCGCTCGACTTCTCCATCGACGAGGTGCTCGCGTCGGCGTCCCCGCCGGGGTCCGTCCGCATCGGGCTCGACATCGGCGGCGGCTCCGGCACCTTCGCCGTGCGCATGCGCGAGCACGGCGTCACCGTGGTGGCCACCACCGTGAACCTCAACGGCCCCTTCAGCTCCTTCGTGGCCGCGCGCGGGATCGTGCCGCTCTACGTCAGCGTCGCCGCGCGGCTGCCCTTCTTCGACAACACGCTGGACATCGTGCACTCCATGCACGTGCTCAGCGGCTGGATCCCGCCGGCCGCGCTGCAGTTCGCGCTGTTCGACGTGTACCGGGTGCTCCGGCCCGGCGGGCTGTTCTGGCTGGACCACTTCTTCTGCGGGGAGGCGGAGATGGCGGCGTACGTGGGTGTGGTGGAGAGCGTCGGGTTCGGAAAGCTGAGGTGGGTGACGGGCAGGAAGCTCGACAGGGGACCGGAGAGCAAGGAGATGTACCTCTCGGCATTGCTAGAGAAGCCGCTCAAGAACTCGTGGCGCCATTAATTCCGGTAACTCTTGATCAAAGGAAGAGGCTGGATAACAAAACCACTGTGATTGTTGCGATCCTCGGTGAGGCGCAAGAATGCATTGTTTGTTGGCTAGATTAGATGACTTGCTTATTTTTTATGTATGCTTTTTAGGCGGTTTGCATGTGTGTTGTCGTGCATATATGCGTCGTCGAAATTTTACGATCTTTCTGTAATGCGCATTTGTACACTAAAAATAAATGGTAAAATTGATCGTGTCAATGTCTAAAAGAATTCTCTTTTTTTTTCCCACATTAAATACTTGCTTACAGAGAGTCAATCAAGCAGCAGTCGCTTGGATGCGGGGTCAGGCGCCTGGACGCTCTAACAAACATAAGGCCGTAGCCGCCCTATTAGTTAAATTTATCAACACTAATTTTCAATTATAAAATAGTATTTTTTTTCCTCACAATAAATCAACATTAGTATATCATTACCGAATTTTCAGCCAACTGACGATAGTAGATAGCTGACCTCAAAAGAAAAGAATGATTATTTATGCACACACTCTCCACTGCTTGGTTGTTCCTTCAAGACAGCCCCGTAACTTCTCTCAAATCATACTTCGCTATCCTCGACCTGCGTATAATACCTCATAGCTCGGCGAGTTTAGCGTCACTAGCGAGCATGTATTCCAGCTTTCTCTCACTTCCACATCTGCATCTTATTAGCTCCAAACTCCCCACCGAAAAATCAGGCTCCTCCGAGCAAACAGCTCTAAAAAAAACTAGAATTTGTCGAACACCTTCTCACAACTTCACCATTTTTCCACAAACAAAATGCATAAAGTTAAAAACATTTAGCTAAAAAATATAGATCTTAAACAGCCCCTACATCTTACCAACTCAAAGCTACGGCCCTTATGCAGGCGCTACATGATGTCATTATTCTCTCTTTAAGAGCCTATATCACAGAGCCTTTGCATTGTACCAACCCTGATTTTTTTATGGTATTGTTTTAGGCGTTTTGATGGGACTGTTTTCGGCCACCTTTAGGACTTTGAAAATAAACAGTTCCTATATAATTCCTATACAGTTTGTGTTCCAAAGGGGCCCTTAAGGTTAATATACCGTTGTCTAATTACTCTCATTGTGACGGTCTTGCTGATGATGTCAGAAAAGAAATTTTACAGATAAGAAATGATTAATGAGGGTTGTAAGCAAACAAAAATATAATGCCCAAACCTATTGTACCACACATTACAACACTATAATCAAGACCATCAATCTGCTGATTGAAACTTTACAGTATCATTTACATTCTATACATGAAAACCAAAAGCAAGGGGATTCCCTGTTTTCCATTACACTCAGAAAACAAAGAGAGCGAGCACACACGCACGGTTATATAAACTCAATCTCTGAAGAGAGTGAAGAGCACTCCAGTTAAAACTAAGCAGTCCACTCAAATCCAGTGTGAAGACAACGAAGGAATTCCATAAGCTGACACCAACCAAACCTGGTTTAACAAATATGAGGATAC
The DNA here is from genome assembly GCF_000003195.3 of Sorghum bicolor. Classification (NCBI taxonomy): domain Eukaryota; kingdom Viridiplantae; phylum Streptophyta; class Magnoliopsida; order Poales; family Poaceae; genus Sorghum; species Sorghum bicolor. The sequence continues at coordinate 8,946,620 of NC_012870.2, read as the reverse complement.
CCGATTTGACCAATACACCATGCTACTCTGCACATTCAGCAAAGCATATTGGAACAGGTTGTTAGCAGGCAGCCACATTCATAACAATTTTTTTTGGTGCATAGACAAACCGCATCCTAAGGGCAAAACATTATAAACGTAGATGGATCATGGATGTAGGTCTAGAACAAATGCCCTACTAGTTTAGGAACAGTTATTTATCAAAATAGCAATTATAGCAACAATGCAGCGTTACAATATGACTTTCATGGGGGTTATATAGGTTAGGGGGTGAGAAGAGCAACAGCCATTCTCAGTGGAAAGTCTCATGTCTTAGTTTCCAACATAACAGTCTCGGAAACTGTTTAGATACACTGTAGCATTTTCGTTTGTATTTGACAAACATTGTCCAATCATGGACTAACTAGGCTTAAAAGATTCGTCTCGTGATTTACAAGAAAACTGTGCAATTAGTTATTTTTTTTATCTATACTTAATGCTCAATGCATGCGTCCAAAGATTCTATATGATGGGGAATCTTGTAAACTTTTGGAATTTTGGATGCATCTAAACAAGGCCTTAGATGAAACACCCTCTCTCAAGTGGTGTCAAACTGAGTCTCTCAACTCACGGTTAAATATGCTAGCCACAGCATTAAATGTTGATTTATCAGTGTCCAAGTTCAAGGGTGTACCTGGATCATGGCCATGTTATCTTCGTTTCAGAGAGTTTGCTCCTCTCACAGCCTTAATTTGCTGTGATTCTTTAAAGCAGACAAAATGCACCAAAGTCTGTCCATTTGGATAAATGGCAAAAGCACTATTTGCAACACGCTTATGGCAAAGAGAACACATACTATCTCCATCGATCTTGACGACAGCTTGACACCGCTTATACAGATCCTCCTTGACCTGACAGATCAGTCAAGGATATAATAAGAATATTGATTGCGGTACACAACAAATGTAGTAGATAAATGATAACAATTACCAAATCATTGTTGAAAAGAAGCCTACTATAAATAAGCATGTAGATATAATACTTTCATATGGCATATATGATAAGAGAGAGGTACTTGACAAGAGATGTTCACATGACAAGATACAGCCATTAATCTTGCACATCTAACTTAATGTGCACAGTCTGTTTATATGTGCACAAAATGACTAGCGTCATCATCATGCCATTTAACTTTGGAGATGCATACTAGAGTTGGAGGTTATTACATAAAGGGGCAAATCTGCACAGCAAAACCTAAAGCCAGCATCTTCTATAGTAGTAGAGCTAGGAATATACTTTGACAACAAGAGTGAAAAAGCTACTACAGAATGTCAAGCTAACCTGCAAGTTTGCCCGGAAAATCAAGTTTTTGATAACCAAATAATTGCGCCGATGCTCACTAGAGTTCCGCAATAGTGGCTCAAGAAATGATACAAGATCCTGCAAGTGTTCATAGCACATAATTAGAATCTTGAGAAACCTCAGCAATGGATATTCCGATTAATGCCAAATTAAACAGTTGAAGCAATCAATAATGGAACATAAGCATCACAAACTGCAAAATTGTGTTCTTTTTTCTAAAAAAGGCATAATTATGTCTATTGCAAGAGCCGAATAACAGCAGATTTTAACAAACAACAGACTTATGCCCTATATGCAAAAATTAGAAGAGTACTATATCAATGCATCTTCCTTAATAAACTTCAAAATGGAAAAAAAAATCATATAATAGACACGCTGCAAGAACAAGAAATCCTTGTCTAGGGATACCAGCTGATTATTATCTTTAGTTAGCTACGAATTAGAAGATTGGATAGCAAGGATAAGATTAGTTCAGATTTGTTAAGGGTTTGTTACAGTAGAGATAAGATTAGGATTGATCTGTTAGGGGCATCCCCTAGTAGCTCTATAGGAGGAGCAGCTGGCAACCATGATGGTGTAAGCAAGAAGCTTATCAATCTAATAGGGTTGGTACCCTTCTATCCCTCTCCCTTTGTGGTCCCCTGCTGCCTATCGGCAAGGTCGCACTGCTTGGGTTAGGGCCATCTAGATCAAGTTCGTGGCAACTGGTATCAGATTGTTCTGGTTTTGTTTCCATTAGTTCCCCAACTCAAGGAATCATCGACCTCTCAGCCAATGTGGCTGACATCTCCACAATGCTGCCAAAGCGATAAAGGACATGGTGGCACAGCTGCCAGCCTTAGCCAAGATACCAAGGGAGAGGGTGGACCATGAGTGCCAGGTGGCGGTGGTGGCAGGAGGCTAGAGGCAGGAGCGTGTGGACTCTTGGCGAGAGCGAGACACCAAGCACAGATGGCACGGATCTCCAACATTGCAGCGTTGGGTGTATTCATCACCAACACTGGCAACGGTTCCTGTGAGTGTGCAGATTGTGCATGGTATGTGCAGCAGAGGCAGAGCAGCAGCATGTTTCAGCCCTTGCTGCTATTATGCAGATGCTGCACAAGGCCATTACAGCGGGGTGTGCTTGTCCTGCATGTCCAGGTGGACACAGCTGTCATTCTTTGTGGTGGGAAGGGTTTTCTAATTGCTGTGGCTCTGTCATGGTCCAGAGACTCACCGCCTGGGGCCATTGACGGCTCTCACCATGGCCACCACCATAGCTTGAGAATGAGCTGTTTTCGAAGTAGGGAGGAAAAGAAGCTGGGTGTGCAGCTGATGCACAGCCTCTCCTTCAACCATCAAGGATGGCACTTCTCTTGGTTCCGTCGGTGGACATTGATGTTAGGGGAGTGGGGCAGAACACAAACAGCAGCAGCAGAACCGTCCCTGCCTTGAGTACGGCAGAAGCTGCTAACTCTTCCAGGAGATGGAGGCGCTGTTCCTTCCTCAGTAAGGGCAGCGTACATCCTCTCATTGCCGTTGGCAACGCAAACACCATCAAAAGGAACAGGGTTCCAGAGCCCGTCCCAGTCATCAACATGGGGCCAACTTGGGCTTCAACCGTGACCACCACCAGCAAGGACAAGCAGTGTCAAAGGATGGATGGAATTGTGATGCAAGGATAAGATTAGTTCAGATTCACTAGGGGTTTGTTACCGGTAGAGATAAAATTAGGTTTGATCTGTAACATCTGTTAGGGCCATGCCAAGTAGCTCTACAAAAGGAGCAGCTAACAACCATTATGTGGTAATCAACAAGAAGAATGTCAATCAATTAGGGTTAGTGCCCTATCCCAGCCTCTGTGGTGCGGCAGCCGCCTATCAGTGAGGTCATGCTGCTTAGGTTAGGGCCATATAGATCAAGGTTCCTGATGCTTACATATTTATTCTAGAAGTATGCATGATCAAAAGATATCTTTCCACATAGTATACCAGGGGAAAAAAATACCTGGAGTTTAGTGTCTCTTGGTAAAAGCCTAAGAGCCTGAGCACCATTTATTCTGTCCCACCGTTGGCTTAACAGTTCCAGTGCTTCATTTAACATTATAGGGCCTCCGTCATTTACATCGCTTACATCATCTCCATCACCATCACTTCGGCCACTATCTGTTCCGCTGGGGCTAAACCGTATGTCATCAGCCCCCTCAATCTCAACGACCTTCTTACCTATGCGCCCCCCTTTGATCTTAGTAGCACTAGCCTTTTGGATTCCAGAGTATTGTGATGCAACTGGAACAATTTTCTGCTCAAATTCCTTTTCAGCTTTTCTTGGGTTCAGATAAATTTGTAGAAGATTAAAATAGATATTTGATTTGGATGGTTGTTGTTCTCTTTCCTCATAAACACGGTCACAGTATGCAACTGCTCGCTCTGGCATCTGGAGCTGCAGTGGTACAAAAGATATTCTTGGTAACCTAAAAATGATATTTAACCAGAACTCAACAATGTCAATGGATCAAGGCACACAAAAGCAACAATACCTTGTGAACATAGAGAGAGAGCGCTCTGAGGTGTTGATTTATTTTCCCATACAATATAGCACGCTCCTCAAAAAGAGCGTCCTGGGGAAGACGCTTAAGAAGTAAGTCTGTATTGTAACCTGAATTGCTCTCCAATGTAGATATTAACTTCTTCCGTGTTGGGGAATATGTTTTCTCTGTCCAGTTTCCCTCTTCCTTCAGAATCTTGTACCAGTCTAAAACTTCAGAAAGGTACAGTTGCACCTTCAGATCAGAAGATCCAAATGTCAGAACATTAATCCATGCACTAATTATACTGTGAACTTCGTATGATCAGGTTAAGGAAACAAAATCATCTGATCAGCATAAAATGAATTGATTAAATATGAAGTTTCCAACATACTAACACAATAACAATTGAAACTGTACATACCAGCTCATTTTGCAGATTAGGGTTGATCCCAGTATCATTCATTGAGAGCATTAGTTCTAAGTACGTTGACTGCAAATTTGGAGCATGCTGCTTCAGATATGAATTTACCAAATCTGCTGGAACATTTTCAGACAAAAAGAGCTGAATAGTTTCTGATGGGTTGCGCTCAAGGACGTACAAGGAAGACTCCAAAACCAGCATTGGGTCAGATCTACAAAGGGGCTGGAAATGAAAATTAAATCTCAAATCAGTCATATAAAGGTATAATAATGTGGCAGGAAGCAAAATGATTTCAAGATATCAAGGCAAAGATACAAATGATAACCTTTAAAAAGATATCAAGAGATACAATAGAAAAGATCACTATACAACCAGTTTTACTAATACTGACAATCAGTTGTCAGAGAACAACAAAAGCGTGAAACAGGACATGATAGTATATTGAAATAAGCAATTATATGTAATCCTACCACATACCAAATAAACTTTCAAGTATACAAAATGCTCAGCCTACTGATTTAAGAGTCATCATGCAGTTGGATATAACCACAAAAGTATGCACAGAGAAACTAGTAAACATGGGTCGAAATTTAATATTTTAATAGTGCCTTCAAATTTGACATGCTAACTTATCAAAATAACAGCATGCATATACATGAACCCATCTAGCTTGTAGAAACAGTTGTCATGCAGACAAATAGAACACCATGTAGCAAGGGATATAAGATATTTGAGGATCATTTGAGTTAAATGTGAGCGAAGGACACAGAAATAATACCCTGAGATATTCAAGTATCATTTGAGGGTTAAATTTTTTATTAAAATCTGCATTCTCCATTTCAGATTTTGATTCTTCAACTAACTGATTGAGTAGTCGGAGAGCTTCACGGTGCATTTCATTGCTTTTATAGAGTTCAAGTAAAACCATATATTCGCTCCTTTCCTTCAAAAACTCTTCGCATATCTTCAGGTCACAATAATTGAGTCCTTTCAACAACTCTATTGCCACTGATGACTGCCCAGTAAGAATAAGAGCTTGAAGCAGAGAAGTATCTAGTACAGTTGCCATTTCTCTAGCAATAGAGCTTGTATGTGTCTGAGCTCGTTTCTGAAAATAAAACAAATAAAGTATGGCTATTATGGATCAAATTCATTTGTAAATAACTGATATATTCTTAAATTTGCAACCATCTGCACAATTGAAAGACACCATGCACAGTAACAAGTATACATTGTCTCAGAAAATTTTGGATGCAGTATCCTGAATCATGACCAAAATCTACAGCTATATTCCATTTCTTACCAGAAATGCAATTCATTATGAACCAAGTGGCCATGATAATTGGAAGTTTCCCAGTTTCTAGCTCAGGTTATCATATGTCCAAAATATTTGGGAGTATCCCAGTTTGACTCCTACATAAACGAAACCATAGACATGGTTACTTTCTTCCATTCTAAATTTACCCTGGCCTAACTGCATAAGACACTGAATCACCCATAGAGTTCAACAAACCAATCTAGAGGCCAAGGAATGGAACTTCCAGACTTCTGTTAAAGAAAAGGAGCAAATAATTTTAGGGATCCTAAAACGAATTTGGTTGTAGAAACAGCAAGCTGCAGTACCAAGGTCAATAAACAAATAGCATTGAAGCAAACACTAATTCTAGTGTCAAGAATCATTCTCAGTCTCAAATTAATATGAAGGGATACACTTATACTCTAAAAATCAGGTAATATTAATTTCTAATCAGTTCTAAGTTTGTTCTACTTTGTATATATTATAAAAAAACTCGACCTGCAGGGGTAAGACAGCCCTCAGGCATTGTATTAAGAAGAAGACCTTCATGCAGGTCGAGAAAACTCCTCGAACCCCTGCCCCACCCATACACAACGGCATCACAGCCCATGTAACAACGACCACAACAGGGACAGGGCCTTAGACATGTGCATTGTCGTGGGATAGACGAGGGGATGTTTTTTAACCCCAACCTGAAAAATCGCTCCAACAGGGAGTCAAACCCAGGACCTGGAGTGCTGCTCAAGCCACCGAACCAACTCAGCTAGAGAGCCTATTGCCCCTGTGTATTAGTTTCTGATCCATGCAATTCCATATGTCACCAATTTCTACTAGTTAAGACTTGCAGCAAGACCGAAACAGAACTTGAAAAGTCGCTACCTTGCTCAGCTTCTTTGCCTTATATGGCTCAGATAATTTTAAGCTGTGGTGAACAGCTCCAGAGACCACCTCCTCTGTTACTTCAGCCGTCGCTCTCTCAATTATTCCACTTCTTTTCTTCTGCAAATACTTCACAAGGGCAGCTAGAGCATTGTGACTCATTTTCTTTGCCTCCAATGGCGATTTATCATCTGGATCATGAAGCTGTAAAGAGTATGATTCCATCTCATCTGTCACATCAGAGGATTCCCTTGTTAATTCTGGCATGTCCAGCAGCTTGTCATGTTCACCTATAATATTTGTTTGAGGCAGAACGATAGATGGGTACAGAGATAACACATAAGTAATGTCCACATGTGAATCTGAAAACTGTTCCATTGCCTCCTCATAGCTCCCACTATCGAACAAAAAGTGTCCATATCTAATTCATAAAATTAAAAGGAATAAAGGATAAGATATCAATTAATTAGGTTCATAATGCATAATAACAAAAGAATATGACGTTGGCTTCAAGTAGATTTGGTGAATTAGTAGCTGAGATTAATGAGTTCCCTTTGAAACAGACAGCATTTTAATTTTCAACCACCGTTCATAATTGTTCACTTTGATTTGGTAGTCTACATAAATGCAAAGACCTATAGAATATGCACTGCCATGACAGACCAAAATTGAGAATTTATGTTGACAGAAAGCTTCAGGTTTCAGCCATATTTTTCTGAGGATGGCAAGAACTTTCAGTTCTCATAAGCTATAATTTAATTCATCCAGTTTAATATATTAGTCAAATTTCTACAATTTTATTAAACTACACTGGACTTCTGTCTAATTTAGCATGGTATATATTGCTAATGCTGCATACCAACCATATTAATAATACACAAATTTACTTACCTGGGTGTACATGAGTGCATTAACTCTTCCAGAAGATTTTTTTTATCTTCTACATTTCTTGCATTACTTCACATACATCAACCCTACTATGTTCTATTGAACATTTCCAATTACATAAAACATGTGAACCCCTCCCACAAAAAAAAACAAAACAAAAACAAAAAACAAAAACTGTTCTATACTAGTCAAACGAGAAGATACATGTCTGGGGATTTAAAGAATATTATTAGAAGTGTATAGACAAAGATATGGATTCATTATTGAGTGCCAAGTATTGGCTGGTAGAATGTTCATGGAAAATGCAGAGTATCATGCTCTGAACAGCTTCACAAAAGAGGAAGAGGATACATAGTAACTTGTACTATGTAGTGGTAAAATATAGAATTATTGTGGCCTTTCTTTTCTAATGTAGAATCCAAAGATATCTTATATCACTAGATTCCAAATCAGTATTATTGTAGGCTTTCTTTTTAACTGTAAAAATACAAACATACCTTATGTGTATTGAGCTTTCCTTTGCAGCTCGTAAATTTGAATCCTCAGGTGGAAGTAGCTTACACAATGCTAGTGCCTCCTCAAACTCCCCAGAAGCGGTCAATTGCACTATCTGTAGAGCAAATATGTAAAAGGGGGCGTGTTAAACAACTAATGCTGCAAACAGTCACAGAAATAATCAAGATGGATAATTTAACATTTCCTTGAATTTCCGGATAAAATAGCATTCATTAGAAATATTAAAGGCATCAATACACTATAATCTACTGGTTAAAATTTGAGATGGACTATGAACAGAAAAGGGGTACAAATGTAGCTACTTTCCTATGGTTTTTATAGATGTCGCAGTTGGCCCATATTTGATATACACAGTTACAAAATTTAATTTAATTTTAATTACAATTTTTTTTGCTGTAAATAGTTCATAAATTTTTCATTAATATTGGAAAAGGAAGGAGTGAATACAACAAAATTGTCCTACAAATAGAGTTGCAACATGAACATTCTCGAAAGAAATGAGAGGAAAGGTAAAACCATAACAAAAAACAAAAGCATGATAAAAAGGACAATGTACTATATCTGTTAAAACGTATATCAATGTTTAACTGATCTTAAAGGATGGACAAAATGATTAAGACAGAACACAAACTCAAATACTGGCACCAACACAATCATCATAATTAATAAACTGGACTAGGATACCTGAGCGCCAATAGGAACGGGCAACAAACCATGAACAGAGTTAGATAGCGCAGCAAGTATACAGTTGTCAGTTTGGACAAGCTTTTGAACATCACGGAGCACAACTGTCTGAACCAATGCATTGGGAGCCCTAAGAGAGCGTATCTGAAATAGTATCAAGTCATGAAACTTATTACTATAATGATACTATACTCACCACTAAATATACAGATAGGTAGCTAGTAATCACTCACCTCAACATGCCGTGACAGGCGTGCCACAGCAAATGGTCTATGTATAACGACAGAAGCTGGTGTGTCTGACCAAATTATTCTGCCGTCTTGAATAAGTTTGCCATTTTGATCAACGAATACCCCAATGTTATCCTAAATAAACATGAAGTAACATAAAAAAAATAACTAAAACTAAATAAGAAAGAAAACAGGAATTCTTCAAGAAGCTAGTTAAGTGTTGGGAATCTCAATGGCTTCACAAGAGATCCATATAAAACTATTCCATTCCGTATCATAGTTGCACTGATATATTGGAAATTCTCACTAGTAGCAATGCTATCTTAGTACATGAAAGTTAAGGGTCTTACATCAATTCTGACATAAACATTTCAGAATTTCACAAGATAAGATTCCCCTGTCCTTAAACTAGAAAATGGAAATAAGAACATTTTTAGAACATCTGCCACTCTTCTCGTAAAGCATAGAATTATGTCACTTTTGAACCAAAAAAGATGAATTATGAAATGGAACAGGAATTGGACACATCATCACGAAAATTGAAGTATTATACCTTGCCAAGGATCAGTTCCCCAGTAGGAAGAGGCACAACTAAAGGAGGAGCAATCCTCCCAGAAGAAAACACTTCTGTTAGTGCCCCAGTCATGCTATTTATTATCATATATTCCCGCCTGATTCCAAGACATATGTTATCACCACACCAGGCCATTGATTTCAAAATATCTGGCACTCCAAATTCCTTCACTTCAACAAATTCTCGCCCACCTGACCAACAGAGACATGTCAGAGTCATAGTCTAGAATATCTCTTATCTTTGATTCTTTGTCAGCTTACATTTGCTATACAACCTTAGTAAATTCCATTAACAGGTACCCAATGATATACCGGCACAAAGCAACCTATATTCTGATATTGATGCATCAAATGTTGGTAACCAAACATATGTATTGTTCTCTGCCTGCACTTGGGACAATGCCTAGATTTTTCTTCTTGATTTTTTTTTTTTTGGTACAGGCCATTTCCCTACCATTAGTTTCAATAAAATGAAGTCTACCACATCAAAAGCTTTCTCAAATTACAAATGCGGATGCAGTCACACATTGCCTGCCAGAAAAAAAGTTCTGAAAGAGATGGATTTCCATGAAACATATTCTGTTCTCACAATTATGAAATGCACATGTTTTAAAAAGGTAGAACAGGGAAACCAATACCTATTGAAGAACTAGATCAGGCTAAGCATGGATAATACTAATGCCACTAAATCTAAAAAAGGGAATTTCAACAACAGTGTACCAGAGTTTTAATGGGCTCCGCATGTAGGCACGTGAAGACTGACTAGAGATGAAAAGAGTTGCTTAATACTACCATATGAAGAGAAAATTTGACCGATCAACGTGAAGTTCAAAACTCTCAATACAGTTTCTAAACTTACAAATTCACTAATTGAATTCTAACGGTGTTGCATCACTAAAAGTGAAAGTGTGCAACTACTCGATTCTGTGCCAGTTTTATACCTCTTTAAGTAAACACAATTGATCTGACATTTGCACTCCACAACCCAACATATTCCCACTTCCAATCCCCCAATTCGAATTCTACCAAACCTAAACCGATCGCATGGTCAACCCCATGGGAGGAGAAAAAAACAAACTAGAATCATAGTAGTAACAAACAAATAGGCAATGCAAATGAGTTCTCACTGTCGAGGCGGAAGATGGTGAGTCGCTTCTGTCGACCGACGGCAAGGAAGCCCCGCCGCTCGTCCCAGGCAAAGACGTTGGCCCCCTTTGTCTTGCTAGAGACGACGGCGACGGTCTCGAGCCCGGGGAGGCGGTGGAGCGCGACCCACTCCGAGAGCGAGATCAGGAGGTCGCGGCTGGCGCTGACCTCCATGGCTAAGGGCGGGCGCCGCCAGAACCGCGGCTCCTGCCGCTCGAGCGCGTAGGTCCCGTCCCACCGGATCTCGCCGCCGCCGTCGGAGGGGGGAGGAGCGGAGTAGATGCGCAGGGAGCAATCGGAGCCCCAGAGGAAACCTTCGGTGTCGGAAACCGCGACGAGGAGCTTCCCAGCGTGGGAGGCGACGGCCTCGATTTGGCCCGGCACGTCGGCCACCAGCTCGACAGCATCGTACGCGCTGTGCACCATGGCCGGCGGCCCGATCAAGAAGCCGGTTGCCCCACGGCTGTGTTAGACGGCCGCCGCCGTCGTCCGGCGAGGGAGGAGGGCCGCTTCGAGTCAGAGGTCGAGGCGACGGCGAGCGCCGCGAAAGCGATCGAGTTGCGCGGAGGCCGAGAGGCGTGCGTATACCCGGACCCGGTGTCCCGGTTTGGGAACTCGGGAAGGAAGCAAATCCTCTCCACCAGGCCCACCTGTTAGTCCCTATGCACCTGCAGCATACTGCAGAGAAGACTCGTCCGGCCGTCGGGAAGGAACTGGATGACGAGTATTCCCCTCTTCCAAAATAATTATACCCATATCTAGCATTCAGAATTTATGTTTCAAAAAAACTTTAAGGGCCTATTTGGTTTCCTTGACTAGAAATTTAGATATTAAAATTACTTTTGCTATTTTTGGATGACTAGTGAGACTAAACTATTTTAGCCTCTTTTAGTTAGGACTTGTTTAGTTCGCAAAAAAATTTACAAAATTTTTAAGATTTCTCATCACATCGAATCTTACGCCACATGCATAGAGCATTAAATATAGATAAAAAATAACTAATTACACAGTTTGTATCTAATTTACGAGACGAATCTTTTAAATCTAGTTAGTCTATGATTGGACAATATTTGTCAAATACAGACGAAAGTGTTACAGCGTCCATTTTGTCAAAAAAAAATTGAAACTAAACAAGGCCTTATTGTGTTTAGAAGTTTAGCTACTAAATGACTAAAGTTTAGCTGACTAAAATTTAGTAGGGGAAAACAAATAGGCACTAAGTGACAACTTAGTCGAAGTAGGCTTTACCATTCTCTATTTACTCTGTTCGGCCAGCTGAAAAAAATGCTAACAATGCTGATGCTAATTTGTTGTGAGAGAAAAACGCAAATCTATGGCTAGAAAGTAGTGCTAATAAGTTCAAGCATAATATGCATCAACACCTTCTAATGGAGACATTTTTTCACGATCGGGTTAGACCTATGTTTCTTTAACAGGAAAGAAGTTTTAATTAATCCATTACAGAGAAGCCAGATGATGCAGGTGAGGAGCCAACATAAGCCTGAGCGAACGGAGCTTATAAATATATCATTTCTCTAGTGGCGTCAGAAATATATTTATTTTGGAACAGAGAGAGTAATATTTTTGTTGTTGCAATAAAATTGCCTTCAACTGTCTTGACTCCATATCAAATCATTTTAGACTTCTCATTTTATTTTCTTGTTAATGTAAGCCATCTTAGAAGTTGATGATTTGTTGGCCCAGCTTTCAAATATGCTCATAGGGTTAGTTTTGCATGTATACGTGTGCAGTGTAATCTTAAAAAAAAACTGTAAAGCTTCTCAAAACAAGCTTGAAGCAAGTAGATGCACGGAGCAACAAATGTATAACGGAACTAAGATAGCATGGACCGGACGTGCAGCATTGCAGCAATCTGACCAGTGCATCCCAACAACAGAAGGCAGCCAACCACAAAAATTATTGTCGTAAAACACTACTGTAGACTAAGTGACTAACGGCAAATCAAACAGCAACAAATATTTTTTTTTATCTCGCAACAAATAGATTCTTATAACACAGTGAACAATTTTAACTTCGTTGCCAAGATTCACAGACGGTTGAAAGGCGCAGATCACAGGACAGCTATTTACCGCATCTCTTCTGTAATATGTCCCTGTACAAAATTTCCAGTCGGATAGTGCTTCTCTTTCTACTGCCTAATCCTCTACTCTACTACGATTAGTCGACTACTACACATTCGGTATTACTACAGCGACGCACTTTACACTACTACCGTCAGGCTTTATAACCGGAAAAAGGTGCAAAAGAATTGTCACTTAACTTCAGGTACCGTTAGTGTCTCACCCAGAAATTGGTCCAGCGGCCATGAGCGCGCCACTACAGGATATGCAGAGAAATAATGGTGGCACCGGAGCACCATCTGCAATGCCGACACAGCGTGTATGGTGCCAGACATTGCATGCATCGCATGCCACCATGCGCTCGCCATCGTCGTCCTGTGCACCACAAACACACTGCACCTCCCACGCATCTGCACCTCCCTGGCACCGCAGCCCAGTCTCCATGTCCGCTCCGTGGCCGTGCACACCGATGGTGTCACCAGACTCTGCTCCACCAAGCATCACCGGATCCCATTTATCCCCAGCAATGCCATCCAGTGACTCGGCCTGAAAATCCTCAAAGAAGCAGTATGTATCCCGCAGAGCATGCTCCGCCTCAACAAGCAGCTCACCAATGGATGTATGCAGGGGTACTACCACGATATCCCCTGGCGGCATTGGCTTTGTAAGTTCAGTAGCCTCCCATGGCTGTGGTCGCCACTCGACAAGGAACCTTAGCTGGTCATCAGACTCATCCCTAAGGCCCCACCATTTCACCCAGTGCTTGCAGTCCAGTACAGCCTGTGCTGCTTCACTGCGTGCCTCCACCATTGCTCGGCACACAGCACGCAGATCCCGCTCCGCCTCTGCTGTGTTTGGCCATCGGACTGCAGGAGGGCTGTGCTCTGCATCAATTTCCACTGGCTCAAGCTCATGATCTGCCTGCGGCTGTGGCTCAGGATCAGCATATTCCTCTAGGCTGAAATGAAGCACACGATTCTCAGGGTCAGGCACGCGGCGCACAATGTGGTTACCAACAACAGTGTCACTGAGGGACTTGATGACGAAGTCCAGGAGACCAGTGTCACCGATGGAACCCCTGGCAGCATCTCGCACTGCCTGCCGTGTTATCCTTGTGCCATCGGCATGCTCCCGCAGCTTTTCAACAACAACCTCTGCAGCACTAAGCAGACGCTTCTTTGACCACCGACACTCAAGCAGGTCAACTACGTCCTCAAAGCGTTGGCATGGCTGCCTGAGCCTCTTCACCATACATGACTTTGGCTGCAAGAACATCAGCCGTGGGGATGTCTTCACGCGAGGAGGAGAATGCGGGGCCTCAAGGTGCTTCCAATCAAGGAGGCAGAGGAGGAACTCACGGACTGTAGCCAGAGGTTTGTTGGATAGGCGGCGGTAGATGGTGACCACACGACGGACATGACGACTACGGAGACAATCAACAGGCAGGGTAGCAAGGGCTTCAAGTGCAGCAGCATAAGTGGACCTAGACACGCTGAAACAACCCTTGGCGAGGCAGTACCCCCAGCGAGTGAACCATGTCTTGCCTTGTGCCACTCCAAGCAGGAGACGGAGGTCCACAGAGTGCTTCTGAGTCAAGTCCACAATAGAGACGGCTCTGCACAGAAACCTTCCATAGCTCAGAAGATAGAAACAAGGTGGGTTATCTTTCTTGAGTTTACAGCCTTCATAAAGTTACCAAAGTTCAGAATTTGCTGGTATACTTAAAGCACAACTAGCTAACAGGTACTTAACTGAAGAGTATTTCTGAACAGGGAAGAAAGAGAATATTACCTTACACGGAGAGCTGCGCAAAGCTGATCCCATATATCCATGATCTGGCAGCCAGAGAGGAAAGTGGAGCCACCATCACGACCATGGAGAGTGACAAGGTGACCAAAGCCATTACTATGGATCAGACCATGTAGAAGGTGATCGGTGTGCCCAAGCAACGCATCAGCACTGAATGGCTGGTCCCAGTCGACCACTGCCGGAATGATGAAATGGTACTTCCGCTTTGACACCCAGTGGTGGCTCCAACCTGAAATTGCGGTCCAGATCATGCACTTATTTCGACCATTGCTGAGTTGGCATTTACAGAACTAGGATGTAAATCAATGCACGAAACAACATCTTTTCCAGAAGAAGAAAGAAACTTTAAGAGGCATGGGGCCACCATTAACTGCACTGGTATTTTTGGAAGTGATTTAAAAAAATTTGAAACAAGCAACATGGAGTCGTCAATTCCTGGCAATGTGCACAGAAAAATAACGGGTCATAAATGCAAGAATGTTGAACAGAAATGCAATTCCTATTATTCACCCAACGTTGTATGTAATCAGAATTAGGAGTAGTTTAACACTCATTCAGCGCATTTCTCAACAGGTAGGAACGATAATTGCAAGTAATTATTACTGAAAAGTATCCCCCAAGAATCTCCCTACGGTCACAATTCACAAAGCCCACAAATCACACAGAGACAGAGCATTTGTAACAACAGCTCTACTAATCCGCACATCCAAATCAGCAAAAATCGGGAAGAACTCACGACTAAAACCTAATCAGCACATCCATCAAGCATTCAAAACCCCACGAATGAAAGAAGCGCGTGCTGTGCCCAAATACGCGATGAAGGCCCAGGGAAGCGAAGCCAACTCACCGGCGCAGCGACAGAGATCGCAGAGCGGCGATGACGACGCCGCGGCGAGCTCCTCCACGGCGACGATGGGGACTAAGGCGCCCGTACGCTCGTCCGAGAGCAGCGCGCGCCACGCCGACCCGGAACCCGGTGCGCAGCTCCACTGCTTCAGGAGCCACCGCACGTTGTCCCGGAACGCGCCGCCGAGCGCGGCCGCGTCCCCGCCCGGGAAGTCCCGCAGCGGGTACACGCGCGTCCCCGATCCGGCCCTCGGCCCAGCCGCCGACAAGGTGGCGGAGTGCTTGAAGAGCGCGGAGGCCGAGGAGGAAGACGACGAGGTGGAGGATGAGGACAGCAGCCACGGGCACGCTTCCTCCTCCTCCTTCGCGGCGGCCGCCGCCGCCTGCGAGCTCTGTCGTGCCGGCGGCGACCGTCGCGGGTCGAACCGCCGGAGCGCGCGCGTGGACGGCATTGCCCAGAGCGGTCGTCTCCTGCTACGGGCGCTGGGGTTTTGGTTCGCGGCGGCAGGGGCCTTCCCGTAATTTGTGGCGTGCGAGTGACGTTGCGAGCGGTGCCGCAGCCGCGCGCGGAGCTCCACGACCACGACCCAAATGCTCGCGCCGCTGATGCGCCGGCCCCACGACGGTCGCTTTCCACGCGTTCGCCCGTGATGGCCAGGGCCCCACGTTTTAGCTATGCCCCCAATGACATGTAGGACCTACATGGCTGGGGACGGGCCTGTGGTCATGGGTCCCGCAGGTCAACGGCTAAACAACAGTGGTGTGGTCGCCGACGTGTGGGAAATGTTTTTTTGTGAGGACAGGCAGGTGATAGCTGACGGGGATAGGAAGGGCCCGTCAATGGCCCCGCGATCGAGACGCAGCGGGAGCGAGGTCAAATTTTTTTCGGGTGACGTGGCTCTATTGGCTTCCGGACCCAGTGTTCAGATACATTGTACCTGACCGGTTTGTCTGTCGCTGGCAGTTGGGACTTGGGAGGGACGGATGCAGTTGCCCAAGTCGAAGCAGAGCTCTCTCAATCCATCCAGGGCTTTGTTTAGTTCTAAAAAAATTACAAAAAAATTAAATTATTCATCACATCAAATTTTGCGGCATACGCATAAATATTAAATAAAAAAAATAATAACTAATTATATAATT
Source organism: Sorghum bicolor (assembly GCF_000003195.3). Classification (NCBI taxonomy): domain Eukaryota; kingdom Viridiplantae; phylum Streptophyta; class Magnoliopsida; order Poales; family Poaceae; genus Sorghum; species Sorghum bicolor. Next base: position 8,930,257 of record NC_012870.2, on the reverse strand, counting down.
TATCTATAATTTACGAGATAAATCTTTTGAGCTTAGTTGGTCCATTATTGAATAACATTTATCAAATACAAATGAAAGTGCTACAGTGTCCATTTTACAAAAAAATAGAACTAAACAAGGGCCAAATGTGTTTGATTGAAAAATGAGATGGTTTATTTTCTTCTTATTTTTTAAATTTTATATAGTTTGTAGAATAAAATGAGTTGATTTATTTTAAAAAAAAAATATATGAGATAAAGAGCATGTTCACTTAAGTTTATATATTGAATCTGTTAGTGTTTTTCTCTAATAATAAATTAGAAAACAGTACTTCCAGCCATGACTTTTCCTGCCAAGTGAACATACTCAAACTTATGATACACCACCTCGTGAAGCATAAGGTGATTCCATAAATCAAACACGTCATAAATGATTTAAATAGTTTCTATAATTATTAATTAAAGTATTGAGTATGCAGACTGATAATGTGATATAATTAAAGATAAAAAAAACTATATCTACATAAAAACCAAGATACAAAGAGATGCGACGAGTAAATAATAAGAGCAAGTATATTAAAAGGTTATACATGGCGAATGTCGAGGTGGAGAAAAGAGAATATACACACGGACCAAAAAAACCTTCATGAGAAACGACAATTGGACCATAGGTGAGCTAACTACTACATTAATTAGTACATGAGTAAAATGGTAATGTGACATAATTAGAGAAGATAATGTGATATCCTCATAATTTTTTTAGTTTGTGTGTATTTAAATGAAAACATGCACGAGTATAGACATTGATAGATTTGTTGTAAGTTTTCATATAGCTAGCAACCAGCTATATTACTCTTGCTCTAGAAAAAGGAGATATGGACAAAAGTTGTTTTAAAAGAACCAGCAATGAAAATATATTTATATGTGTAGTGTCTGTACCATTTAAAAAACATAGAAACTAGATATAATTTCTAGCATCGAGATCACTTTAGTACTGGTACTCTTAAAATTAGGATATCGAACCTTTGCAAAAGAAATTACGAGACCGGCATTTGATGGACTGCTCAGCTAGAGCTTCAAGGATGTTTGACTTGAAGGTGTGAGGCGTTCCAGTTCTGGATTATAGTCTTAAAGGAAAGCCGATGAAGACATTATTTGTCTTGGTGAAAATATAAGGACAGCTATGGTTTCGAATTTTCTACTCTCTTCACTGTAAATTATAAAAATATTTTAATTATTTAGATAATTTTGTATGCTATGTACTTATATAAATAATATGTTTATATACATAGTGTATCAGTACCGGGTTCGGCTCCACATGGTCAATCGGCATTGGTGGTGAATTGTTTATAGAATATATTCATCAATCAAATATTGCTATTTCTTTTGTATTTACTACCACTTAGAATTAGACCATAAGAAAATTTCTATATACACCAAGACTATAATATCAAACAGGAAGAAAGGTCAAAATTAGCAATTGATAAAAAAAGAGCATGGGCTCGAGTGAGTGGAAAACAAAAGTTATTTATTTTAGTTCTATCATCAGCTATGGGTTCAAATCTAGAAGAAATTTTAGATAATGTTTTATAAGAGTGAGTGTGCGCTCATGTATATAAGTGTTTGCGTCTATAACTGAGTCTCGTGAAAAAAAGTTGATTAGGAGTTTCATGAACAATTTGCTTGTATAGGTGGGGATGTAGTATTTGTCTAAAAGTAGTTAAAAAATCAGAAAATATATCTTTTTTATATTCCAACTCAAGACATTAACTGATTAACGTCCACGTTCCTTACTAGTTGAGCTACATAACATATGTGTCCACTGGATTTGGGTCATAGTAGATCTGGCTCGGTTACGAATTGGTCGGTATGACATTCTCGACCGTCACAATACGGGTCAGCATGGTGGCTTGAATCTAAGGAATTATTATTTGGATGGCACTGATGATATCATCGTCACTTGTTAGAAGCTTCCTGCCATCATAAAAAACTACTCATCCCCCTTCTTCCTCCTTCTCTTCCTTTCATTTCCTCTTCTCATCTCTCCTACCCCCTTGTGAATTTCATGAAGCTCCAATGGGTAGGGGGCTTAAGTTCCCACATCCCTCGTGCTGGATCCGCCCCTGCCCTTAATAATGAATATGACAATGGTGCACGAAGTCAGGCTCGTGGAGCGTGGGTGCACGAGGAATGTCAGGAACGTCATCTCAGGTGTAGTGGGCAAGTAAAAGCAGTCAATCATGCATGCAAAGCACTATGTTATATAATAATGCACACGATCAAAGTGTTAGGAGCAAGATTAGTAACCATGAAAGAAAGATGCATGCTTAGTGTTAGGAGCAAGATTAGTAACCATGAAAGAAAAATGCATGCTTACATGTTGTCCCACCTAGTAGCATACAAGTACTTAGGGCAGTTCCAATACTAAAAATCAAGAATAATTTCTATGTCATTAGTTTGTATATATACTATATATAGAAATTATATTCCTAATTGATAGTATGTATATATTTTTTTGTTCAATCACATGTCTTCTTTCTCTCCCATCTACCTATCACATCTACTCATATCTTGCTCGTGTATAGATAACCTTGTTTACTTCCTCCCCCTAAAGTTCAGCTCCTATCACATCATATGTTTAGGCACATGCATAGAGTATTAAATATAGACTAAAAATAATTAATTATACAGATTATGATTAATTTATGAGATAAATTTTTAAGTTTAATTAGTCCATGATGTAATAATGTGGTACTAGAGTAAACATGCTGCTAATGATAGATTAATTAGGTTTAATAAGAGCAACTCCAACCATTATGCAAATAGACTTGGCATTTACCAAAATGCATAAAACTCCAAAAAAAAAACCCCTCCAATCGTTATGCATTTGGACTTTGCATTTTACATAGCTATGCATTTGGAGGGGGAAACTTGGCATATATGCCAAAGGAGTCCGGCTATGCAAATAGAGATCACGGGATTCTCGGTTCCACCTCGCGGGCTTTTTTCTTCCCTTCGCGCGGTTTCCCTTCGCGCCGCCACCACTTCGCGCGATAGGAGAAGCATCGCGCGTCCTCCTTCGCCAGCTTCGCGCGCGCGTTTGGACGAAGCAGCGCACAATAGGACGACGCAGCGCGCGATAGGACGAATCTACGACGCAACGGCTTGACTGATGGCGGCGACCTACCTTGACGACGAACTGATGGCGGTGACCGGAAACTGATGGGGAACAGGACCTGATGGAGATCGAGCCAAGGGGCGAACCTGTACGACGACGAACTGATGGCCAACAGACGACGAACTGGTACGGTGAACGGGAACTAACGGAACGGGAGATCGGTACTGCGAACGAGAACGACGAACTGCGCAGCTCACGATCGGTACTGTGCGGCTGTTTGGCGCGGGATCGATTGGCCGCGCGGGAAGGAGTGCCGCGAAACAAAATTTCCTGGAAAAAAAGATGATGGACTTGGCATTTTGCATAACGGTTGGAGATCACCCGATTTTAGCCTTGCCATTTTCATTTGGGGGTTTGCAATTTGCCTAAAATGCATAACTTCAAATGCATAATGGTTGGAGATGCTCTAAATTCGTCTCGCGGAGAACTTCTGTAATTTGTTTTAATATTAAAACATCCGAACACTTGATGTGAGACCCCATGTAACACCCGTAAACTATAGCCCTTAGATTTATACACAACCATATTTTCTTATTTAGAAACCATTTCGTTTTCTCTCCTCATTAAATCACTCGCTAAATAAGCAAAATGCTTAGATGACAAAGTAATTATTATACATAGAAACTACATTTGTTTCTACGTTGCTATGAGTGTCCCATGCATGTGTACTTTACTGAGATGAGAATGGCTTGTCGAAGTTTGTTGGCAGGCCATCATCCTGCTGAACGTCATGCCAAACATCTCCAACACACTTTCTGACATATATACCTATGTGTCATATAACCAGTGCTGCTTTGATTAAGCGCGTCGAACAAACATGACGACACCTTATAAGTGGGATAAATATATACATACATGTATGTCTATTTTTAGATGCTTTACATAAGTAATTGGTATTTATAAAAAAAAATCACAATCTTTGGTAAACGGTGAGTAAAAATGGACAAAATATGATGTGATTTTATAAAGGTGTGTCGGCGTCTGGACTCGCGGTCTAGACACAAACGAGTTTAAGTTTGCGTGACTATCCAAGCCTGGATGGTGATGCAAGTGAGACACAGAGGGTTTATACTGGTTCGGGCCTGGAATGCCCTACGTCCAGTGAGATCGGAGATCTGTATAGCCTTGCACCCAAAAGTGCTTGTAGTAGGGGGGTACAAGCTGGTTACGAGAGAGGGCTAGGTCCCAGGTCTTGGCTTTGTGGTGGACAGAGTGCTGGTTGCTGCACTGTAAATGAGCGCGGTGGTCGTGTGCGTGTGGACCTAAACCTAGTGGTGAGCCCTGGCTCCCCTTTTATAGCCTCAAGGGGAGACAGGGATTTACATGAGGAAATTTCATCCTGCCGAGTGGAAGAGTTACAGTTCCGACCCTGTTGAAGCCTGTCCATGTTGTCCTTGCGGGATGGCTGGCGGCATGGCTGCTTCTGTGGAGGATTACCGAGCCCTGTAGAAGTTATGGGGGTCGGATCGGTGGTATTGCTGATCATCCTGTCAATACTGGGAGAAGACAGCAAATAGTGATGCTAATTAACTTCCCCCATCCCCTTTTTACTGTGAGGCGGTACACCACAGTGGAAGTGGTAAGGTCGCACAGTGAAAGAGGTAAGGCCGCAGTGCCCAGGGTGGTTGGAACAGTCGCCACCCTGCCCTGCTGCGGTATGGGAGTCACTGCGCCTGTCACGTCGTGGGTACGGGCGTCGCGCGTTGGGAGTCTTGCTGATCCGGTGGAGCGTCGTCCGGCGCCCGAGCTCTGAAGTGGTCGGGCGAGGCGGGGTTTCATGCCCGAGGCCGAGGGGATCGGGCGAGGCGGTGTCTGAGTCCGAAGCCCTGAGGGGTCGGGCGAGACGGAACTTGCGTCCGAGGCCCTGAGGGGTCGGACGAGTTAGAACTTGCGTCCGAGGCCTTGAGGGGTCGGACGAGTCGGAACTTGCGTCCGAGGCCCCGAGGGGTCGGGCGAGTTGTGGGTTGGACCTGAGGGCTAGGGGTCAGATGAGCTGAGCTCGTGCCCCTGTGATCGTGGTTAATTTGTTTTTGTCCTTTGCGTTTTTTATAGCTCTGATTTGGGTATCCCTTTTTATGGTACCCAACAAGATGCTTACAAATTTTGATTGTCTTGGGGGCACGCCCCTGCTCGCTCCTGGTTCCGCCAATGCATACAAGTATACAACAGAATGCTTGTTTGATCCAAAACGAAGAGCACACTGGAGCTTAAAGACATGTTTCAGTTATTTTTCATAGATGCTAAAAATCAAATATGACCCAATTTATTTATACCTTCCATCATAACTTTTGTAGATTTAAAATTAAAATGCTTGCTGAAATTCTATATTCGAGTTTTCATTTAAGCTATTTAGACCCAATTTATTAAAAATAAAACTAGAAAATCATCTAAGTGCATGGTTCAAAAATTACTATTTTTTATACGTGGTCAAGTGAAATTCAAAGTTCCTTAATAAAGGGCAAGCTCAAAATTAGGTTTATTTTGAAATTATATTTAAAGATCTGGAAAAAAATATCAATGTTTTTATGACGTGTCTCTACTAATTTCGAAACAGAGCCATTTTAGCATGCCTTTTGTTAAGAAAATTTAAATTTTACTTGAGCATGTATGCTGAAAAATCATATGCCAAAATACTACTTCCCAAACAAGAAATTTGGATGTTTTTTGGAATTTTGAAAAAACATCTTTTAGTCAATACAAGTCAACCAAGAAATGGAAAATAAAATATATGTTGACTTATTTAAAAAATCTTATTTTTATTTTGTTAAAATAACAAGTTAAGCAAAAGTGTTTTTTTCAAGAAGAATATTTTTTTGAAGGCTATCTACGGTTACGGGCACAGCCGTCAGTTGCACAGCTCGGGCCGAATGAACCCAGCAACTCCGGCATAAACTGGCCCAATAAAACTGACACCTATACGTAAAGCCCAGCTAGAAGAATCCGGCATGATCAAGAAGGCTACGACTTGTCCCGATCAAAACCAAGGCTACGACGTGTGTGTTTTTCCCTTTCTCCTTTTTCTGTCCGGTGGTCTACACATGCAATTAGACATTTTTTTTACGAATTATGTAGGCTCACACAAAACTTATCCCTACGGGCATCTCTATCTAAAAGATTAAGCTCGTAAATTTTGAGATTAATGAAGTTACCGTAGCTACCAAAATCTATAATAATAATAAACAGAGAAAAATGTGAAACCCGTGAAGTTGCCGTCTCGTCAAATTTAAATCTTACCACGAAAGGATCAGTTTCAGTATCTACAGAAGCCTGACTTTGTCGGGTTTAGTGGTCACTTTCTCAACACTGAGGTCTTGTTTAGGCTTTGTTTAGTTCTCAAAAAATTTCAAAATTCATCGTCACATCGAATCTTACGGTACATGTATGGAATATTAAATTTAGATAAAAATAAAAACTAATTACACAGTTTGCCTGTAAATCTCAAAATTAATCTTTTGATCCTAATTAGTCTATGATTGGACAATATTTGCCATAAACAAACGAAATCGCTACAGTAGCCAAAATCCAAAATTTTGCCAACTAAACAAGGCCTTAGTTTCCAAAATTTTTCAAGATTCTCCGTCACATCGAATCTTACGACACATGCATGAAGCATTAAATATAAATAAAAAAGATAACTAATTACACAGTTCACCTATAATTTGCGAGACGAATCTTTTAAATCTAGTTAGTCTATAATTAAATAATAATTATTAAATAAAACCGAAAATACTATAGTAGCGAAAGATAAAATTTTTGGCGAACTAAATAAGGCCTAAAATGGTTCACTAAACCAGAATCCCAGCGGGCAGCGGTCTTGGCTTGGCGATCCATCGTCGCATCGCCCTCTCTGCTGCAGTTCTACGCCACTCCAGCTAGCAGCTGTACCAAGCCCGAGAAGCCGAGGAGAGTGACAGCGTCCCTTTACGCCGGCCAGCTAGCCTGTACGTACACTGCAGCGAGAGTAGGACATTCGACCTGATCCAGTCGCCGATAATGTACCGGATCAACCTAGAGCCCACCTGCGTGCTTGACGCGGACGCGAACTGGCAGACGCAGTGGTCACGCCACGCCATGCACAGCGCGACAGGGCAGGGCAGCGCGATCGAGTGGTCACCGGCTCAACGCGCTAAGCGCAAGCAGTTCGCGCCAGCACTTTCGGCACACCACGAGAGACGTACGGCGCCTTTTACCAATGCCAAGTCGCCGGGGCCACGGGCCAGGGAGCGCCGGGCGCGCACGACGGTGCTGCCGGAGAGCAAAACGGGGACGCGAAGGCAAAGGCGACGCTCGACGCCGGACGCCCGGGCCTTGGCTGGGTAGCTTGGCTCGCCTGGCTCCTCCTTTTCGTTCGGTTTCGGCGAGCCTGGAAAGGGAAGGGCCCGCGCGGCACGGTCCACACTCCACAACCACAAGGACGTCCCTGGCGGTCACGGGCCACCACACGCGCGAGTCGACAGCGCAAACTCCGCCGGTCGGTCTGCCGGTCGGGCCCTCGCGGTTTCGCGCCCCAACCGCGCCCGGCCTCTGTGCCCGCCCTTCCCGCTCACCTGACGACGAGCTGTGTTCCCGCCAGTTTCTCGCCGTCGGATCTCAGATGCGATTCCATCCCGAGCAGCGGCCAGCGGGCGAGCGGCAGCGGCAGCGCCTGCCCCGGCCGCGGCTGGAGCTGTCGCTGTCGCGATCGCATCGCGCTGGCAAGATCAGCCGCACCGTTAGCCGGCCACAGGTTTTAGAGAACCCGATACGCGTCTTTAGGTTCCTCTCGGAAATGCTGTGCTATTTGTTCAGCAACGAAAACGTCGTGTCGTTGCAATCCTTCGCGCGCGCGCGCGCACAAATACGGAAATCTAACGACCGGTCCACCGGCCGGGAAAACGACTCTTCCAGCATCGCCAGCGCACGCAGGTAGCGCTTGCATTGCATGGTCCCCGGCCAAAACCGTCGAGGCACAGGCCAGCCAGCCGGATCTGGCTCGGCGCTTTCCCACGCGACAGAGACCGGTGTCGGATCGGCGAGTCCGCGTCCGGTCACAGGCAAACCAGATGGAATAGCCGAGATCACAGATTTGCGCTGCAGGTCCAGAATTATATACCACCCAGACCCCAGACCTAGACCCAGAAACGAAAAATTGGGAGGGTTGCTTGTTCAGCGCATTGCCTCCCTGGGTTTGAGATGGACACAATTTGGAAGCTGCTACCCCTGAAGATAGGCCTTGTTTACTTCCCAGAAAATTTTGCAAAATTTTTCACATTCCCTGTCACATCGAATCTTTAGACGCATGCATGGAGTATTAAATATAGACGAAAATAAAAACTAATTGTACAGTTTGGTCGAAATTGACGAGACGAATCTTTTGAGCCTAGTTAGTCCATGATTGGACATTATTTGTCAAATACAAACGAAAATGCTACAGTATCCATTTTCCAAAATTTTTCGGAACTAAACAAGTCCTAAGGCTCTGTAGTTTGTACAAAGTCCAAATGCCATTACGCCAGCCGCCGCGACACCGCTGGACTGCGCCATCGCCAAAAATACGAACAATAGTGCGTTCACAAACAAATAAAATCCAATGGAACAGGGCCATGCACTGGAGTCACGATCTGACAACTGGATGGCAAATTCCAGCCTCGCTGTCACCAGATACACACGGGCCCCCGTCGTTTTCCTCCCCGTTGTCTTGCCTTCGTTTCAGGCAAGTAGGCGAGCAGCGGACGCTTCTCCCGCAAATGAGCAGTGCATCGCTGTCTGTCCCGGGTTCCTACCGGTGGACAGGTTGTTAGCGCCCTGGTTTTGTTTTGCAGGATCCCCGGTCTGGAGCAAAAGCTTCGGAGCACAGCTGAAGCTAGTGCGTCGTTTATTGACGAGAACAGTTTAGTTGAACTGCCTCGCATGATTAGGTGCAGCAGCACAAAAGGGCTTGGGCCTCACATGAACATAGATGATTAGCTGAAGCTTATGCTCTGGAGATTTGACGCTCACCAGGCCATCTCAATGTCCAGGTAACCAAAAGCCAAAACATGTTAGCTCTATACTTGACCTAGTTAGACTCACATGAAAAGGTATCTATGTTTTCAATGATTATGGACAGATAAAAGACCAGATCATGACGAATAACTTGAGCTACCACAGGTAGTGTCATGGACTCATGATCCTTCATGGCCATCCCACAGGTAATAACTGATACAATAAGTACCAGTGAAATGACCACAGCTGAGGTGTTGCTTCAGAAGAACATGGAAAAACTTCAGGCCAGGGTCATACTTTTTGACGAATACAGGATCACCTTCATTTGCAAATTGCCAATCCGATACAACCCTAGCATTCTTCTACTTTAATCTTAGCAAATGACATCGCCAGTTAGCAAATTTTTCGAACTTCCAGACAATTCTGAGACAAGATCACAGCATACATGATCAAAGAGCAGCTACACGGCAGTACAGAGCAGAATAAAGAGACATGGAAAGATCGGGTAAGAGACTAAAAGAATGAACACAAGGATCACTTGAGCCTTCTATTTCAACGGAAGCATAAGGTTTTGCACACCCTAGCAACTAACTGTCTATCTTCCATCAGCAGAGGTGAATGACTCCGCGAATCCAGGAGGCCTCGTAGGGATGCTGGTCTGAGTATTATCCAAACTTGCAACAAATGAAGAGGTTGCACCGTCAAAGTGGCTGCTATCCTCGAATGCCTGCCATCTCTTCAGAGCCTGTGGCAGGGTCATGTTCAGGTCGATACCATAGCTGTCATCGGAGTCTGGGTCGGTTGGTTTCCAAACTTCCGAAAGGGTAGACAGCACATTAACAGCATGGCCCATGTCGGGCCTTTGGTGTGCTTCCCTAGCACAGCAGTGACCAGCAAGCTCTGAAACAGTACAAACACTAGCATATGTCTCCTCATCAAGGTCAATAACAGGGTCGATTGCTTTGCGGAATGTTTCCTTGTTGAGCTGCATTCTCCGGAACCATGTAACTAAATGCATGCTGTCTTCAGGCTGAGTCTCATCAAGTGCCTTGCGTCCTGTAATCAGTTCCATCAAGATGACCCCAAAGCTGAAGACATCAGCTTTTGTGGTCACTCGTCCAGTAACTGCACATAAAAATGTTCATTTTTGTTAGACAGATGTTGCAAGTAGCATATCTAAATTCATCAACACGCTTTTCAAAAAAGGAGCATGGCTGAAATTATCAATTAGGGCCTTGTTTAGTTACCAACAAATTTTGCAAAATTTTTCAGATTCCCCATCACATCGAATCTTTATACGCATGCATGGAGTATTAAATATAGACAAAAATAAAAACTAATTGCACAGTTTGGTCGGAATTGACGAGACAAATCTTTTGAGCCTAGTTAGTCTATGATTGGACAATATTTGTCAAATACAAACGAAAGTGCTACAGTGTCAATTTTGCAAAATTTTTGGGAACTAAACAAGGCCTAGGACAATGCAGGAAAGATGATATAGCTAACAGCCTTGTTTCCTAACAGGAAGATGAAGGGCAAAACGCTAGTTACAAGTGAAAGGTACAATTAAAGCTCCATTGATGGTCTTGGGCTACTGAAAATGTCTTAGTGGTACAAGGGAATTGTCCAGCACACAAAAGAAATCTTAAGTTTATGTTGAATAGGTAATCTGGCCGATAGTAATGCTTGGGGTTGGGGTGAAAGAACTAGTACAATTTTAAATGGCTCTTTACTCCACAAATAAACTCATTCTAGTTGATCGCAAGGTCAACCAAAACTTAAAAGATATTTTCAGGTATCACATTTGGAATTCCAAATTTCTTAGTGAGCACCTAAAGTATCTCTCATGGAAGGTACGAGAAGCAAGTCACAAGCCACAACCAGGGGCGATGTCAGAGTATAATAAGGGTGTGCACATGCACCAGGGAAGAAAAATACAGTGGTAAGTTAGCTGATTTCTACGATTTAATACATCATTCAAAACTAAGAAGTCATTTTAGAGGAAAGATGTAACATGCAAGTATTCATGATATTATTATGTATATGGCATATCTCAAGTGTATTATGCTTAATGTTTGGTCGTTGAAATGAATAGATATTTTTGAGGAAAGCTATTAATATTTAACCATTAAATGATATTATTACAGGTAGCTGTAGGTTAGATGTAATGTGCTTGTCTATTGAATTGAACAAAAAACATCTATATACTTGGTAAGAAGAAATATAGGATGATCACCTGCATACTCTGGTGCGAGGTACCCAAAAGTGCCAGCAAGCCTTGTCTCTATGGAGACACACTTCCCATCAGCTGGTGCAAGTCTGACCAATCCAAAGTCTGCCACCTTGGCCTTCATGTCATCGCCAAGAAGTATGTTTGATGGCTTCAAATCTCTGTGGATAAAGGTCTGCTGGGCAAGGCTGTGAAGGTACTCAACACCCCTTGCAACATCAAGTGCAACGCTTAGTCGCTTTTTCCATTCCAAAGGCCGCAAATTGTTCTCTGACCACTCAAACAGGTGTTGGCTCAGTGTCCCCTGTGGCATGTACTCATACACAAGAATCCTTTCATTGCCATCAAGGCAGTAGCCCAGCAGTGAGACAAGGTTCCGGTGACGAACCTTGGTCAAAACAGCAATCTCTGATTTAAACTCATTTAGCCCCTTGTTACCCATCACACCAGCCTCCATGCGCTTTACAGCAATTTTCGTGCCATCATGAAGCTCACCCTTGTAAACAGTGCCAAACCCTCCTCGACCAAGGATGTTCTCCTCACTGAAGTTGTTGGTCACATTGCGGAGAACTTGGATCGAAATGACCATATTTCCACTTTCAACAACATGGATGTCCCTTGGACCACTGCTTGCTTGGCTATATGTCTCGCTTGCACGAGCACCACCATTAGCGTCCCCCCCTGCAACTGTGATTTTAACCATGTCATCTGAACCTGAGTGCCGAGGATGGATAACCATGGCATGTGGACTCTGCACCCTTCCGAAAGGCTTCTGCTTCCTCTTGTAGCAATAGAATCCTAATGCAGCAACGAGGCCTAGTCCAACAACTGTACCAACCACTGAGCCTGCAATGACTCCAACAGAAGACGAAGAGGAGCCACCAATGTTACCATTGCTCCCGCTGCTGCCTCCCCCTGATGGATTGTTGTTGCTATCACCTGATCCTGCCGCTGGCGCAGGAGCATCCTTGCCTATGTTAGGGTTACCAGCAGTTTTCACCACTGCACTCTTGGAAGCAAAGGTAGGAAGTTTCCCATAGAGATTGTTGTTTGACAAATCGACATCTGTCAGCAAAGGCAACGCGGCAACCTCCTCAGGCACAGTACCAGTGATGTTATTGTTAGCAAGATTTAGCACCTTAAGTGAGCTAATCTTCCCGATGGCCGGTGAGATACTGCCACTGAGACCCTTGTTGGTAAAAGTCAGCCCAGTAATGTTACCTTGGCTGCAAATAACACCCGGAAAGCTACACGGATCATTCCCCTTCCAATCCTCAGCAAGTGAGGCCGGGTACATGAACCCAGCAGCAATCTCAAGCAGCAGGCTCACACGGGGATCGCATAGTTTCCCGGCTTCCAGCACACAGAACCGCTCTGAATCTGCTTTCATGTCTGTCCCTGCAACAAGTTGAACAGGAATCTGAGGCATCGGCCCCTGCAGCAAATTATTCGTCAGGGTCACCTTCTTCAGGGCCTTCAACTTGAAAAGACTCTCAGGCACCGGTCCTGTGAGCTTGTTGTCGCGAAGTTGCAAATCCCATAGATTATTCAACATCGCGAAGTCCGGCAAGGGCCCAGTGAATTCGTTAGAATGCAGCCACAGTTGCTCCAGAGAGGTCATGTTGCTGATAAAGCTAATCGACCCATTGAGGTTGGCGTGATTGAGCCAGAGCTGCACCAGCTGCGCGCCGGCCAGCGAGGCCGGTACGGGTCCTGACAGCTGGTTTAAGGCCAACGACAGCCGCTGGAGCCCCGGCATCGCACCCAAGAAGTCCGGGAGCGTGCCAGAGACGTTGGCGCCGTTGGCGGAGAAGTTGGCGAGGGAAGCGCAGGCGGCGAGGTCGGCGGGGAGCGTCCATGACGCGAACGGGTTGTAGTCGATGGAGACGGCGGTGAGCCCGGTGAGGCCTTTGAAGAAGTCGGCGGGGATGGAGGCGAAGCTGTTGTTGTGGGCAAGTAAAATCTGAAGCGAGGAGAGCCCCGGGAGCGAGGGCAGCGGGCCGGAGAGCTTGTTCTCGAAAACCTCGAGGCGGGTGAGCGCGGTGAGGTCGCCCACCTCCGGGGGCAGGGTCCCCGTGAGGCCGCGCTTCCCGACCTGGATCGCGGTGACGCGGCCCGACGAGTCGCAGGACACCCCGTCCCACCGCTTCGGCGAGCAGGGGTCGCCGGCGACGTCCCATCCCAGCGTCTTGTCCGCGCCAAGCGCCTTCGCCACCGCCTGCATCGCCGCAACGTCCGACGGCGACGTCTCCGCCGCCGCGCCGGCCGCGAGCGCCACCAGAGCCAGGACCACGACCCCGCACCACCCACCGGCGGCGCCCTCGTACCGCCGCCGCCGCCGCGCGGTGGAGGCGGTGGGAAACGGCATTGCGTCAGAGAGAGAGAGAGGCAGAGAGTTGGGGGAGAGAAGAGATGAGAGAAGAGAGAGAAACAGGAGTAAGTTTTGGGAGGTGAGATTTTAAGTGAAGAGAGAGAGTGGGGGGTAGTACAGGGCACATGGGCAGGGGGAGAGGGCCGGTGGCACATGCGTGGGCCCCGTCGCCGTGTGTGGGGAGCGCCGATTTTGCTAGGGCTGCAGCCGCCCCGGCGTGATAATGACGGGACTGCCCTCTCCCGGTCGCGCCGGTTTGAACCCGGTCTCGCGCAGCGGCGAGGGCACGAGAAGAGCCGGTGCAGCGGGGAAGACGACGCCAGCTCACGCTCGCCGACGTGTGGGGACCACGCGGCGGTGGCTGTAAAGCGCCGCGATCCCTGCACCAAAAGGCGGGGCGATTTGCGTCTGTCTCATCTCGCCTGTCTCCGCGCTGGAGCACAGCTGGACGGCCCGCCAGAGGGCCCAGAGGCCAGCGTCACGGGTGTTCACGCGCGGCAGTTGGGCCATGGACTGCGGCAGAAGCGGGGGAAGGGAGAACGAAAAAAAAGGCAAAGGGAATCCAAGACGGCTTCTCCCTCCGGACCCTTGTGGGGCCGCGAGATTGCCGTGTGGAATGGCCTCGCCGCTGGGTTCAGAGCGGGCCCGGTGTGTCAGTGGCGAGGTACGGGCGGGTAGTCACGGCCGCGTTGGCCGGCGTGCCGCGTCCGGCTCCGGAATTCGATGGACGACGACGGGGACTGGGAGAACGGATTGGGATCCTCTGCGGGTTAGACATTGTTAGTTTCAATTTTTTTAAGTAAAATAGATATCGTAGCATTTTTATTTGTATTAATAAATATTAATTAATTATAATTAACTAAATTTAAAAATTTATCTTATAAATTATAGGTAATTGTATAATTAGTTTTTTATATATTAAATATTTAATGTATGTGTCGTAAAATTTGATTTGATAAATAATTAACAAATTTTTTAAAAAAAATTGTAAGGGCCTTAGATTGCTCTACCGGTGGTCCGTTAGGCCTTGTTTACTTTCAAATTTTTTTACAAAATAGAAATAGTAGCATTTTCGTTTTTATTTGACAAATATTGTCTAATTATAGACTAACTAGACTCAAAAATTCGTCTCGTCAATTTCGATCAAACTGTGCAATTAGTTTTTATTTTCATCTATATTTAATACTCCATGCATACGTCTAAAGATTCGATGTGACGGGGAATCTAAAAAATTTTGCAAAACTTTTGAGGAAGTAAACAAGGCCTTAGTATTGTGTTGTACCCCCTCTCACGGCGTGTTGAAATGCAAATGCCACTGCTGCTGTACCACCCACGTATGACGTACCGTGTGGCATCTCTATGCGCCGCGGCCGGCGAGTTATCTTGGGTGGGGCGGGTGCGGCCACGGGCCCCCGCCGCCCACCGCTGCGGTGGAGTGCCGGAGACGCAAGACGGTTGGCTGGCGTTGGCCGAGTAGAGTAGAGGAGGACACGGGACACGGCGTCGGAACAGTAGAGAGCCATTGCCCCGCAACGCAATGGAGGCAAAGGTGGTGTTGGTGTGGCCGGAGTCCCAGAATTCGGCACGATACAGACAACAACACTCTTCGGAAATTCTCGGTTAACGGTGATTTTTAGGATTTCGGAGGCGGTTTTGCGATCGTCGTTCTCCGTGAAAATTCCACGTACGGTTCACGCTGGGAGAAGAAGAGAAAAGGACGAAGGAAATAGGATTCCCAGGCATCTCGGGCTTCATTTCATTTCCACCTGGCAGCCCCATCATGGCCACATGATGCTTTGCATCGGTCGTTCCACACAGCTACAGGCCCAACTGCGCCGTTGCGCGTGTGAGACTGTTCGTGCCGATGGCCTCACAGTTGACAGTTGGCTGCATGCCTGCATCGCCCGGCCCCTGACCTGACCACTGACCGGTAGTCTGCCTTCCAACTGCCGGTACGTGGCGCGGCCAGCTGGACCCGAAAACGGCCTGAACTACCGCCGCCGATCGTGATCTGCGTTGTGCTTTCGCAACAGGTCATTAGATGGGGGCTAAAGTGTGTGTTTGATAATGACCACACATTATCGTGTCTCTTTTCTGAATGCAGGCTACCAATTTATTCGTCACATCTTCTTAGATATACTAAGTTTGGTAAAGAAATAAATCAATGATAGGTGGACTACAAATTTAGCGAGTCGTAGACTGTAGTTGTAGCAAAGAATCGAACAACTATTCGTGACTGAAATTACTATTCGCGGATTTACTGTAAAAGGATAAGGGGTTGTTTGGTTGCAAACCACACTTTGCCACACTTTATCTTAGACAAGTTTGACCAAGTTGACAAGTGTTTGGTTTACAACTAAGTTTAGGCATGAATCTTTTGGTCTCCACATGTCATGGAGTTAAAAAGTGTGGCAAGATTCCTTTAGACATGGCAAAGTGTGACAACTAATTTGCTAGCCACACTTTTTGTGGCTTGCCACACTTGCCTAAAGTTAGTTGTGGTAAACTATAGCTTGCAACCAAACATCCCATAACATTGCTGGCCGGCAGAAAACGTACGGCTTATAAGACAAATGAACACTGTAAATAGTCTAACAAACTGTGCCTTAGAATAAGTTTGGTACTCGGTTTTAAGAAACATTCAAATTCAGAATCTCTCATTAAGGCTTTGTTTAGTTTCGAAAACTTTTTGGTTTTCGGAACTGTAGCACTTTCGTTTTTATTTGACAAACATTATTCAATCATAGAGTAACAAGGCTTAAAAGATTCATCTCGCGATTACAGGTAAACTGTGAAATTAATTTTTATTTTTATCTATATTTAGTGCTTCATGTGTGTACCGCAAGATTCGATGTGACAATGAATCTTGAAAAGTTTTTAGTTTTTGGGTGACCTAAACAGGACCTAAATGTTTTGCCTGGTAAGCTAGATTCTAATTCACAAAGGATTTTTTTCCAAAAAAAATCGGATAAATGAGAAAACACTTCAAAAATGTTTTGGCAACTTTTTGTGGATGAAGATCAACTTCAATACGACCGATCTTAACTTGTCAAACTTAAAAGGATATGTGGGGAAAGAATCGATCGCTAGTGCAAAGGAGAGACAAGAAATGAATAGGACGAAACTACTCCGAGGTCACATGCGTAGCGTCAAGAGGAGAGTTGTTTATCTAATTTTTTTAATTGTAGCACTATGGTTTATCTCTGGTTGGCGTAGATTCTTACGTTTCACAACAGAATCGAAACGGTTATGATAAATGAAACTGTGGGATAGGTAATGTTTAGCCACATACCAAACACGCACTAAATACCTATGTAATGGAGCACATTTCTATATTCTATACTATAATGGAACAGTTTAAATTATACTAGATCCATCCAATAAAATATTCCCTACTAAGAGTCTTCAACCTCTGTACACCCAGAAAAATATACACAGGAAGTCGTCACTATTAAAATCAAAGGCTACAAAACACCTCTCCCAAACTTCAACCCTATCATGCGGCCAAGATCGATTACAGGCTTCAACGCTAGGCTTCAACGCGACTACTTCCGCCCAGGGTTGCGGCTTCAACGAATCCTTCCGCCCAGATTGCGGCTTCAATGGGATACAATCAATCACCGAGAAAAAAAAAAGGAAACAAACCAATAGGATAAAATCAATCATCTAGAAGAAAAAAGGAACAAAGAAACCGACGAGCACGGCGGCGGACTCAGCGAGTGCAGACCAAGACTCAGACCAATAGTCTGCTGCTAGCTGCCCTACTCCCCATTATTCACGTACTCACGTTTCTCCTTGTCCTTTCATTCTCCAATTAATCGCAATACAAGCTAGGATTGGTGATCCGTGCATAAGACACATGGTTTGCAAAACTGATTTATTAGATCATAGATTTCTATGGCTTTAGATTATTAGAAGATTTTTTATGTGGCAGCTTGTTGTGCTGGCGGCTAAGGCCTTGTTTAGTTGCAAATTTTTTTTGCAAAATAAGAATAATACCACTTTCGTTTGTATTTGATAAATATTATCCAATCATGTACTAACTAGATTCAAAAGATTCGTCTCGTTAAGTCCGACTAAACTGTGCAATTAGTTTTTATTTTTGTCTATATTTAATACTTCATGCATGCGTGTAAAGATTTGATGTGACGGGGAATCTGAAAAATTTTGCAAATTTTTTTGGGAACTAAACAAGGCCTAACACGACCATCACGGCTTTATGATCAGAGCATGTCATATATATCTACATTTCACACAATTGCTAGAAGGTTATGCCTCGCCATAAAATTAATAAATTCTAAGTGGAACGACAATATTTATGACTGGAATCGAAGATTATCCACATGTGTTTCATCTTAGAATATGTTTCATCTTTCTTATCACAAAATAGCCATTTGATTTATATACAACAAATAAACAAATGTATTTTTCTAGGAAATTGGGAGATTTTCTTTTATACAATTTCAAAAGTCATAGGATGGTGTAAGATTGCCACCAAATCAACACTATAAGCATACTACCTCTGTCCTGTAATACAGTGTATTTTAGCATTTAAAAGTTGTCCTCAAATAAAATACATTCTAAAAAACACGCATCTTTTAATTTGTCCTAAAATTCTTAGGATGCACTATATTATAGGACAGAGGGAGTATGGCGTGTTTGGTTTATAGGACAGAGGGAGTATGGCGTGTTTGGTTTGTTGGTTTCTTGGAGCCTGGCCAGAAAACTTAGCCTGGGCAGCTCAGGCCTGGTCCCAACTAGCCAACCAGCGCGTGTTTGTTTCTGTGCAAATATGAGACAAGCTTCGGGAAATTTCTGTTTGGTTGGCTGGATTTCTTAGATAGAATCACCATATCTGAGCTTAGGTAAGTTTACCTGCATAGAAGCAATTTAGGCACAGACAGATCAGATGGCCGCCCCAACCCCAAGCCCCAACCCCAAGCGCCGAGGCTTACCTGCCTACGTTGGGCGGCCCGACCGGGGCCTCACCTGCGGCGAGATGGCCCTCGCGGGGGAGAAGCAGGCGTCTGTACTGTGCAGGCCGTCCATGGCGGCGCGCGGCGGCGGGTCGGGTCGGGTCGGGGATGGGGCTGCGCCCGGGTGCCAATCAGGGGGAAACCGGGCCGCTACGGACGGGAGGAGGAAGAAGAAAGGATGCAGAGGCGCTCGCGGGGAAGTGACGGCCATGGCTGACGGATCTCGCGCAGTGGTTGATGTAAGAGGAGGTGAACGCGATGGGCCCCTGCCTCCTCCTCCACCTCCGCCATGGTCGCGGTCATCCTCCGAGCAAGAAGGAGAGCTCAGGGCGAGCGCGGGGATAGGGCGACGCTGCCACGAATCCGAGTCAGAGGAAGGGAAGATGACCCATCAGGAGAACCGGAGGTGACACGAACCTTCACTCGCGTCTGGGCAAGCCTGGCTCCACGGAAACGACCAGATTAGGCGTTTCTAGCAGGCCAACAAATCCGTACAAAATGGGCTTCTCTAAGCCTGGCTAACAGCCCACACAAGGAACCAAACAAATCCATGTTGCATTGCACAAGCCTGGCTAGGGGGTAATGCAGGGAACCAAACACACCCTATATGTTCTCTAACTATAGTCCGTACACTACATAGAACTTAGCTTACTATCTATCATGCGCAGCTTTCAATTTCACCGAGGATGGAATTCGGCGGACAGTTTGGAGAGCTGTGCAAATGAATGTTTGATAGCTTCTCTAAAGATCTCCAAGTCATGGTTAAAGACTTAGTCATGATTAAAGACTTAGGCAGAATATAACTTAGATGGTTAATACGAGAAATAACTTTACTATACATTCTTATGCATAAGTGTTTCTGGATTGTATACATGCTCAAATACAATTTTGTAAAAGTTAAAATATGGAACAAAATCATTAATTATTTTTATATGCGTTTTAGATATAAAACTGTGGCGTTAGCACGGGCATTATACTAGTACTAAGTGTAATGTGATAGAAGTGTCAAATTGTAGTCTTTGGAGCTATACGCCTATACTGCACCATTGTCCATTGAGGTCTGGCGCATTCTATCCGTGGAACTATTTTTAGTTTTTTTTCCCTCCTGAGCCCAGCCCAGTGAATATTTTCGATCGGGCTTTGCATTAAAGAGAGAAAATTTTAATTTCTAAATACAACATGCTCTCGCCCAAGCCGTTTCAAAGTCTAGAATGGGTCTGGCCCATAAGGATTGCTGGTCAAACCATGCTGTAGGTATGGAGGCCCAACTCTATTGCAAAGTCTAGTAGCATCATCGGAAAGCGGAATATGCACAAAGCTGCTACAAACTACAGTACAAAGTTGGTGCTATTAGCTTTATACATGCATTATATATGCGGAATGAAGCACACTAGCATATGCGATGCAATCTCATGCCATCACTACTTACCCTTTTTTGCGAATAAAAAGGTAAGCCTGACTAATTACTTCCGCAGCTCGGCTTTGTCAGCCAAACCCCAGAAGAAGAAACTGTTTGTTGTTTTGTTTGTACACCTGTCCATGCATATGTCACGGCCATGTGTACGTACGGTCTCGACCTGCACATTCTCCCAAGTCCAAGATTACTTGCTCTCTTGCAAAGCCACGAGTTGTTGGACATATAGGCTGATCGATGCCTTGCTTAAACACCCGGCTGGGTGATATACCAAACCCAAAACCACCGTTCCAGTGTAACCTCAGATTCTCAGCGGCCAGGCAGGCGCCGTCGTCGCCTGCCGTCTCGGGCTCGATCGTTATCGTTAAAACCCCCAGCGCTCCCATGCAAAAACACGGCTGCAGCTACAGATCGAACTACTACTAGCCCCAACAGCCCCTGCCTCCACACCACTCCTCTCTTCCCGCCCGTCTCGTCGCTGCTGCTTGCGAGTTGCAAACGACTCGACCAACCGTCCCACCGATCGATCGTGTCTTCTTCTTCGCCGGCCGGCGGCGGAGAGCGAGCTCTTGGTAGCGAGCTCCTGGTAGCGGCAGCCATGGCGCACGGGATCATCGGGAGCCACCACAGCTCCATGTTGGCGTCGCGGGTGGGCATGGTCGCGCACGTGTTGTTCGTGACCACCGCCGTGCTCATGCTCGTCTGGCTGCTGCACTACCGGGGCGGCATCAACATACAGTCCGAGGACCCCGAGCAGATTTTCAATGTACGTGTTACGATGGATTTCCTTTCTTCAGGTTGAAATCACCTTTGTTCAGTTCTTAATACGAGAGTAGCTAGGAAGCTCGTCTTCCAATTAAATCTGATGCAAGATCAGCTGAAGAATAAAAACAAGTGGAGATCGAACTTGAAGGATAATTATTCACGAGCTGTGTTATTACCATCTGCAGGTTCATCCATTTGTGATGTCCTGGGGGTTCATTCTTCTGATTGGAGAAGGTATGTCCAACTCCAACCTAATCCTATTACGGAATCGCTTCAAAGTACTCCCTCCATCCCAAATTGTAAGTCATTCCAAGAATCTTGGAGAGTCAAAGCATTTTCATGTTTGACCAAAATTATAGAGTGAAATACTAAGATTTGTAACGTAAAGTGAGTATACTATGAAAATATAATTAAGGAAGAATCTAATGATATTTAGTTGGTATCATAATAATAATTATTTTATCATATAAATTTGGTCAAAGTTTGAAAAGTTTGACTCTCCAAGATTCTTGGAATGACTTACAATTTGGGATGGAGGAAGTATGCCATTATTTGAGTACTGCATCTATGATAACTGCCATGAAGGCTGGAATGAAACTTTAGAGGCTAGTTATGTTTATTCGACACGACGGCTGAGCGGAACCATTGCCGAAAGCCCCCCATGAAGATGACAAGATGCAGTAGTTGTCCTTGTCGAAATGGGCCACGCGATTCCTTTTGTGTGCGTGTGTGTGAAGAAGAAGGCGGTCACGCAGTGGTTCCCTGCACTTTAAACCTGCTGACGATAGGTGTTGTAGCTTAGTAGTACTACTAGTAGTAGGGGGGTTTGGTGGCAGCAAAAGCAATGGACGAGCTCGTCGTCGTAAGTGCCAATCAGTGTGTTTGGTGCGTGTCTTAGCGCCAGTCTAGTCGGAATTTTCCGATAATGACCATTCTGATCGCTACGTTTTCCTGCCAAGCACGTACGACGATCAGTATAGCAGCAACTGCACCATGATTATGTTTCCCGGGGAAAATCATTACAACTTTACAAGCAGGATCGCTGATCAGGTCACAAATTAAAAATTTGTCTGGATTGCTGTCCGGTCATGGAGCCCCATTTGCTGCTGTTGCTGTTGCAGATAGATGCAACGATAGTTTATTGGTCACACGCTGCAAATTAAACGTACGTGTGGACAGATGATATATATAGGCGTGCTGACAATGAAATTATTCGAAATCTTTGCAGCAATCCTGGCATACTCGACGATCCCTCCGCACATAGACCACCGGACGCAGAAGATGGCGCACATGCTGATCCACCTGGTGGGGCTCATCCTGGGCATCTTCGGCGTGTACGCGGCGTTCAAGTACCACGACGCGGCGGTGGCGCCGGACCTGACGAGCCTCCACTCGTGGCTCGGCATCACCGCCATCGCGCTCTTCGGCCTGCAGTGGCTGTTCGGCTTCGTCACCTTCTGGCTGCCCGGCGCGCACACGGACACCCGCGCCGCGGCGGCCCCCGCGCACATCATGGCCGGGCTCACCATCTTCATGCTCGCCGTGTGCGCGGCGCAGACGGGGCTCGTGGAGAAGAGCGCCGCGGCCGCATCGACCGCCGAGATGAAGCTCATCAATGTCACGGGGATCTTCATCCTCCTCTACGGGGTCGCCGTCGCGTCAACTGTCGCGCTGCGCAGGGCGTTCTTGTAGGCGGCGGCGCGTCTTTATTTGCATTGCCCGCGCGCGTTTCGCCGTTTGACGTGACACGGTTGGTGTTTCACCTGTACATGCGGGAGATGGTTTGGGTGGTATGCTGGTGATGTTGTGCGGCTACGACATGCAACATTTGTATTCAGTGTCTTCATCTTTTTTCTTCAACAAAAAAAAACATTTGAATTTGTCATTCGTAAATGCCTCCAATCCAACAGATTTTGCTATATGCTATACGAAAAAGTAAGAGCGACTTACAATTTAGAATATATGAAGTGCTTATATATAAGAAGAAAATCAAGGAGGAAATCTTGCTTCTTCCCGCTTTGAAGATAGTTGGCTCATCTGTTTTTGAACAAAATTTCAATTCCATAAGATCATCTATGTTGAGGGAAGCTCATATATAGGGCATATGGCTAACTCCCCCTTAAAGATGCCCAATACAAGCTAGTGTAGTAGCTTCTGAAATACCTTTACTAAAAGGTCGCTTGTAAAATGTAATTACCTATAACGCCAAGAGTATGGGCAAGGGGGCTCTCCCCTCAAATCCCAGTCGTCAACTCCCATCTCTCTACACCTAATCTATTCGGAAAAACCAAATTTCCAACAATCTATCTTGAGATAGAGGTAGTACAACTCATCTTAGAAGTCGTGTTTAGATTTGGACAAATGTTTCCTTTCTCGTTAGTGCACTTAAGAGTTAAGACAAATTGGAATTCATGGAATAAATTTTGAATTTCTTTTAGGCACAACCACATTACCGTAGAAAACTAGCTTACCCATCACTATATACTTATTAAAAAAACAAAGCCAAGATAAATCTCTTAACCCATCTTTAAGTCAAAAATGCTAAATTTGCATAGCTCGAAATGAAATAAACATTGTACTGAGGAACAAAAGGATGATTATATAGTGACCTTGATCTAAACAAACTGCCAAATTCTAAAATCAACGCTCAAAGGTCTAGTATATATAGCCACTAAGTCACAGTAACCTCGTGGTTAAGTGGATATTATCCAATGTCAACTAGGAGGATTCTTCGTGCGTTGTCGCGGATATAAAGAAGTAATATAAATAGGTTAGAGCATCTTCAAAAGTTTGGCTATTCTTGTTATGGATACTATTTTAAGATTTTGCATAGCAAAAGAGAGGTTCCAACATATGTGCTATCTGATTTTGAAAAATAGAAAGTTAGCTATACCTTAGCCATACATAGCTAACCACTGACACTGGGTATCTGATTTTGTAAAATAGCAAAACTGTTGTTGAGTTCTTTTTTTAAGAACTTTTCTATTTTACAAAATGGTTAAACAATGAAATTTGGCTACTCAAGCTCTTGGAGTTGCTCTTAGAATGTGTGTTGGCTATTTAGACAGCTTATAGGTAGTGAGATTTTGTTTGATAAGAGAATAAGATAACTGCTATCAAAACTAGCACAGTAAAACCAAGAGTAACAGTAAGATATAAAGTATGTAGATTCATCGAATTAGTTGCTCCCGGCAGTGCCGGGTGTTATATCGGGAATATTATATCGAGAACCTTAGAGTACGAGAGTCCCTCTACTCTTAAAACAAGAGCAAAGAGAGTTCTAGCGCAGAAATTCCATCATCAAGGACTAGAGACAAAAGGAAAGTGGGCGCGGGCTGCTCATGCCTGCTCCTCAACGAATTTGTTGAAGTTCCTTCTTTCGTTCAGCGCATTGTGGTGCAAACATAACAAAAGACAAATTAGCTCGTTCACTGACAGTTGAGGTGTGAAAATAGACAAAAGTACATAATAGAATTTCCGATTGTAACTACTTTTGGCCATAACTCAGATAAATGCAATAAATATCACAAAAGGCTTCTGTCCCAGCAAGAAAATGTATTTCACTTGGGCAATGTAGATGAAAGCTTTTATTTTCTGGATGTTTGATGACGTTTTGCTCAGCGGGGTGTTCTTGGGTTTACAATCGTTTTGCTCAACAGGGTGTTATTGGGTTTACGGTGTTCGGTGTCTGATCCCTCGAGGCGTTCTTAGGTTTACGGTGATTTACGTACGGTGTCTGATCCTTGGGTGATCAACATTCTTGGTTCACGGTGTCTGATCCCTAGATGATCAACATGGTGAACCACGGTGTTTGATCCCGCATTTTATTTTCTTTTGTCGAATTATCATAGTGTAGTGACGTTTTATTTAATGATGTGAAATGAAAAGATAATCTATTTCAATCATGACAAAGCTTCTAAGTATATTTGAGGATGAAGGATTATTTATTCATAACATGGTCATTCAGCACAGAAAAAAGTCCAAGATGGACATGCTTTGATCTACATGTATCCAACGTGAATAGAAATAACATACTCTCTCTGTCCCTAAAAGGAATGATTCTTGCTTTCTAAAAATTTAACAACTCTGAACTTTGACCAAATATATTTATGGTACATAATTAATATTATTAGGTAGATCATTTAAGAATTCTATTCTCGTCTTCTATTTTAGCTAGCAAAAAATCCATAATAGGAGATGGCTATATTTGGATAACCATTTAGAGAAGTTGTTGGAGGGTATTTTTTTACCAAAATCTCAATTCTTAGCATTTAAGAAAGATATAGAGAGTCTTAAAATTGCTTTGGAGTTGCTCTTAGAGTAGGATTTATTTTAGACAATAAGGAAATCACTAAATTTAGCTAGACTTTTTGGCTAGTCTCTTGGAGTTGCTCTAACTTTTAGAGAGAAGACACCCATATGTATAAAATCATCTCCAAGAGTCTCCATATCCTTCCTAAATGTTAATAAAAGAGATTTTGGTAAAAAAAACTATGTTCAAACAGCTTCTCGAAATGATCATCCAAATATAATCTTCTATTACGGATTTTATATAGGCCCGAGCTGTTTACCATATGAGTATTCTTGTGGGCTGAAATTTCATAGAATACGTCTTCAATTTGTAGAGCATTTAAATGGGAAAACATTTTGATAAAAAAGATTCACTTTGAGTTTGAGTCGATATCTTTTAAGTCTTGTATTATTTAGCAAGGGATTAGCCATCGGGGCATAGATTCAGCGCGCGGGGCACTGAACCCCACACTGGGCCAGCACCGCCAGTCCGCCACTGTCACCGTGGCATGGAGGAAGGGATCAAGCGGAGGAGAAGTAAAAGAAGATCTGTTGACGCCTCCTGTCCCATCGTAGGCACTAGTGTCGCTCATCTGCACGTCCCTTGCCAGATCTAGTGGAACATGCATCGAAGCCACGTCCTAGAAGCCCTAGCAGCGCAACCCCTGCAGAGCCATGAGCCACCCCCTCAGCCCAAGTCGTAGCACCGCCCCGCCGCCAAGCAATGTGTTCTCTTTGACAGCCTTCTTGCACGCTCGACACAACACCGCCCGCCACGGCTAGCCGTGGTACCAACCCAGCCACCTCGCACTACCTCGCACGAAGGTGCTCCCTCCTCCTGAGCGAGGGCCTCGCCACCGCCCTCTTAAGGAGCCGCGCGGGCCTCACTCTAGGGTTTGGGCAGTAGAGAGGGAGGGGATAGAGGTGGCTGACTTGGCGACGGTGACGGTTCCGCCATGTCGCACGTGCAGGGAGAGGGGGGCTATGAGAACACATAAAGGGGTGCTCCATAGACTCTAGGTTCATCATCGAGTTGCTTTACGATAGAGTTTATGGAGCATAGTTCGTGAACAACTCCCAAACATCCCCTTAGAGGCAACGAGTCATCTGTGGTTTGTATATGTCCTAACCTTAAGTTTTGAAGAGAAGAGGAAAGAAAGAAGGCCATACAACAACATCACAGTCAGCTGAGTTGCTCAAATCCTAATGCGACTCAACCACATCAAGGAGTGTGGCGCGAGTCAATCGCACTAGTAACATGGTCTAGACATTTGTCAGCACTAGTATGAAGCTTAGGTTGTCTATGGCACTCTTGCCCGAGCGGCTCTGGCCCCGCCTCTATTGTACGACTACTATGCAAAACTGTACGTGCTCCAGACTTTGTCAGGCATTAGAGAGTAGCGCAATAATACTCGAGACCAAGGACATGTTTGGTACATATGGCTAATTACCTGCTAGGCTAAAAACTAGCTTAAATTAACTAAGGTTAGTTAGCTAGTTAACTAATACCTAGTTGAAGACTTAGCTGAAGAGTTAGTTCATCTATTAGTTCTTCTTAGATAGTGTAGAGCTAATTTTAACTAAGTTTTAGCTAGCAATTAATTAGCCCTTGTATCAAATCTCCACTATAATTGAAAACTTTTTGGGCCGTTAGACGACAAACTCACGTCCCAACAAACTCATCTCCACCGCAGCCCACTAATTCGGCCCACTAATCTCCACCATAACCAGGTCAAAACACGCATCTGGCTCAGGGAGTGAATTTTGCACGCATGCATGCATGCATGCAAGAGACAGTTTCTGTCGCAAAAATATTATACTATTGGAGTAATATGTTGTGATTTTGGTTGATCTTTTTTTTAATAATAAATAATAAATAGCTGCAGTAGCCGGTAGGTGTTGTATATGGTCCCTACTGGAGTACATACAGGAGAAAACATTCTTCCTCCAAAGGCCAGCCTGGTTACAGTACGTGACATGTACCGTGATCATAGATCGATCTTAGTATATTCGTATTCAAGTACTAAAGGTTACATGTATATGTACCGGATCGTCGGTGACGGGCGACACGGTGTGGAAGACGTCGTGGCAGCTGGCGACGGCCGACCGCAGCGCGTCGTAGTTGAGCAGGTCGGCCTTGCACAGCGTCAGCCTCTCCGCCGCGCCGGGGAGCGCCCTTAGGTGCGTGTTCTTCAAGCGCGAAATTTTTTTTGCCTGTGACCCCGGCGCCGTCGACGGACGGACGGTCTGATCGGCGGAAAGCAGGGAGACGGTGATCAGCGAATTCCAGTCGATCTACGTATCCCTTCCTCAAGCGTGAAATTTTTTTTGCCTGGACAGCAGGGAGACGGTGATCAGCGAATTCCATTTGATCTACGTATCCCTTCCTCAAGCGCGAAAAAAATTTGCCTGTGACGCCGGCGCAAGATCCTAAAAGCTCATGGAGAGCAAGATCCTGAAGATTTAGAGATTAAAAGACAAGTCGCGGTTGAATCAAGGGTAAAGGATTATTTAAAAGCTGATATGATAAGCTTAAGCATAATATTTGTCATATGATAAATTTTATACCGTCCAAATAACAGTATATAATGAGCATAAATTTCTATGTCTGCAAGTGTTCCTACCCATCAATATTCCACTCTGTCACTAGTACCTCGCAATCGTGAATGCTTTAAAACGAGAGATACAAGTATTGGACTCTTTTGGAATGCAGATGATGGACTTATTGGAATGCAAATGATAGAATGTGTAGATCTTCGAAACACGGTACAACATAATATCTATATGATGTACATATATTTTTTTAACTTATTGAACTAAACAATTCAAAATTAACCTGGTCTCTCGGTTTTAACAGTTAATAGGAATGGAAAGAATAATTAAACATGTAGTAGAGAACAAAAAACTCGACACAAGCAAATGGGAGCATGGTATTGAAGTATCGTCCTGGGAAACTAACCATATGATTGCCCGAAGAATGCAAAAGGATTCGTAATTACTTCCCATCTATATTGGCTGAAATTTTGGCGAGTCGTGCAAACGAATGCTACGACAACATCTCTGAAGATATCCAATATTTGATTAAAAAGTTAGAGAAAATGTAAAGATGTCTTTATGTACTGATGATTCATAAAATGTATATAGACTTAAAAACAATTACCCAAAATTAAAACTCTAAAAAAATTACTATAGCATTCTCTAGAAAAAACTGTGGCGTTAGCACGGGCATTATACTAGTATACTCTAAGCTATGACTTTGACGCTTGAACTTAATTATCAGCACTACTTTTTAAATATGGAATAATACTTTTCTTTCGCAACAAATGAGCCTTGTTTAGTTCTCCTTAAGTTTATTCTCTATACAATCGAATGTTTAGATATATATATGTGTAATATTAAATATAGATTAAAAAAGAGTAAATTACACTGGAGGTACACCAACTATAGAGTTGGGTGCAAACTAGTCCATCAATTTGTAAATTGTGTTTTTTGGTAGAAGAACTAGGCTAACACGAGCATGTACGGTCAGGTTGACGTATTTTGGCCCTCGTTAGACGATGAGCTTGACTTGGGTCATTCGGATGGCTCATTTGAACTATAACTTGGCTCCAGTCTTTGCGCTAGCTGGCTCACTTGCAGCCTTCCGTGCTCAACCAAATCAGCTTGGTTGTAGGATTCTAGGCGTCGATAAGCTCTCCTACATATTGCCATCTTCTCATATGTAAATAGCACATGCTACTACCTTGCTTACTAAAGGTTGACATGTGTTGTGCTATCTAGTTTAGTTCTTCTAGCATTTGAAGGTTGGCTGAAGGTTCAGACCAGAGCTGCATCAAGTTCTCCATGACAAGGTTCTATGGTCAGCAGCTGATCATGTGGTGGCGATCACCAGTCATCGACGACGTTTAATCTAAGTTTAGATAGTTGTGCCTGCTAGTTTGGTAACAAAAGATTGTGCAAGTTTATTGTCTATTCATATGAAAAAGGAGATCGTGTGCATCTTAGAATGAGGAGGTGCAAGCCGATTCATGCCAAGATGCATGCAAGCCAAGCTGAATAAATGTGCAAGCCGAGCCGAGATCAAATTAGCTGAATACACTACGAATATTATGGCCCTTTGAAAGCTTGACGTCCGTATGTTTCAATATGTTAGCATCGACGTATTTGGACCGTACTCGCACCAGTTTGCCACATTGTTCAACTAAATTAAGCATTTTACAAGTTGTTGGGGTTATGTGCACCCACCAGCCTAGTTGCTGTACTCTGAATGCAATTTACTTATTAAAAAATAACTAATAATATAGATTACGACTATTTCATGAGATGAATTTGTTAAATCTATTTAATAATATAAAGTTACAACAAATATGTATTAATGATAAATTAATTAGACTTAATAAATTTATCTCGTGAAGTATTGAGAACTTCTATAATTTATTTTTTTATTATTATCGAAATACTTATGTACCAAATGATTTAACAGTCCAAAAATTTACCCCCCGAATTTAAACCGAGTAGTTTTTTCCTTCGGCCCGAAAAGAGCCGTACATCATCAAAATTCCCTGGCCCGTGCGCCCCCTTGACGTGCGGATCCTCCTCGCAGACGGCGCCAGCGCCGCCTCCCTTTCCCTCTCGCCATCGGCCGGCGACGGTAGCTGCTTCTCCGAGTCCGCAGCCCGCAGGTGCTGGCTTCTCCCTCCGCAGTCCCCCTCCCCCCTCCTCTTCCTTGTAGGTCTTCGCGTTCCACCGGATGTGACATTTCCCTCGCGAATCCACGGCCACTCCGATTCCGATGGGATGGTTGGTCTGATTGGGGTCGTCGTTGTCCAGGCCTGAGAGAGCATCTGTGTCCTAAATTTACGCAATAGTTTTCTTTCTAACGACTGGGAGAGCCTCGAATCCTCCTAAATTATGCAATAATTTTTTTTCTGACTGCTCGTGGCGCCGTTCCCCTCGGAAATTTCGACCGCTTTCTCGATCCCCACCTACACGTCTGGTAGTATTCCTTCCGCCCGCCCGCTAGCCTCGCTTCCTTGCCCTCGCTGCTCCCCCACGGAAATTCTCGAATCCCCCGAACCCTAGGGCGGCAGAGGAGTCGTGCTCCGGGGACGGGCTTGGTTTTGTTCGCTCCCTCCCGCTGCTGATTCGTCGCCTTGTTCGCTTGTTTCTCACAGCCGGAACGCGGTTACTCTCGTCTCTCGGTGAGTTTCGTCGTCTTCTGTGCTGTGTTCTCGCGCGAATCGTTTGCAGTGGGGCGCAAGTGCTCTTGAGTTGGAAGTTTAATTGCAGTTGTTGATAATTTCTTATCCCTCCCACCCTTTCTGGGGAGAGATTGGGGGTGCATTCGGACCATTTCCTTTCTCATTTGCAGCCTGCAATTTTGCGTTAGCTCCATGGTTGGTTCAATTGCATACCCTATTGTTGATACGCTGTTTTCATCTAGAATTTTTGTGATCATGTCACTTAGTTTGAGGAGTGAACATCATGGTCAATTTTGTGTGTACTTCACACCCCGATCCAATCTGTGTGTATGCCTATGGTGTGAACTCCATTGCTTCCTTGGTCTCATTATAATTTTGGCTATTACTTGACCGTTTCTCATGGTCAATTTTGGTCCACGAGTAGTGCTACGACCAAGTCTTGTACAAGTGCAATTCTCCATGCACCTAATCTCTTAGTCAATTTTCAACTTGGTCGGACCTGTAACTTCAGAGCCTTGGCTTTCAAATTTTCTTGCTTCATGGCTTCTTTGCTGTGCCCCTGCTGAAACTGTACTTAATTCACATTTTGTATTTCTTGACTGTTGTGGTGATTGAAGTTGTTGCAGTGAAAACTAGAAGAAGAGAAGAACGGCCTCGGAATGGATAGGAACCAGGAACTGGAAGAGGTGGTCCCAAATGACTTGGACCCTCTTCTTGGGAGGGAGAACAGGGAGTCTGAGTCATCGGTGGAGCTGTCACCGCCACAGCCAGCAACTGTGAGCCCGCCGGAGATTGAGGATGAAGAGACTGACGGCTCTTCTGCTGCGTGCTGCCGCATTTGCCTTGAGGCTGAGTCTGAGATAGGTGATGGTCCCAATGAGCTACCTCACTGCATTTTTGTTATGCCTGTTAGTTCACTTTATTTCAAGGAATGCTTTTGTCTGGTGTTAATCTTTCTGTGTTATAGTAGCAAGATGAAAAATAAAGAATACTCATACCTTTGATATTTTGCTTACCTTATCTATTGGTCTAACAAAATTCTCTGTACTGCATTTATTGTGTGACTGGTAGAGTATGATATGGCTCAGTCACAGTTTACATCCAACAAAATAGGAACAGGAATGATATCTGA
This sequence comes from Sorghum bicolor, assembly GCF_000003195.3. Classification (NCBI taxonomy): domain Eukaryota; kingdom Viridiplantae; phylum Streptophyta; class Magnoliopsida; order Poales; family Poaceae; genus Sorghum; species Sorghum bicolor. The sequence continues at coordinate 8,898,758 of NC_012870.2, read as the reverse complement.
TCTGAAGTTCTGTATCATACCAGATACCACAAGCATTAAGCCTTAACTAGGAGAATAAACAAGATGCACAGCTGACTAGATTACATAAGTTCTTTGTATTCCCTATGCTATTAGATAGAAATCAAAACCTGTCTTCTTAGGCTATCAGCATTTTCCTTGATGTAACTGATTTAATGATTACCCTGGATAATATCTGCAATGCTGTTGTGACATCTGAGAACAAAAACCAACAGTAAGTGCTAGTCCTATCTGCCACTTACAAGGAATAAATATTAGTTTGCTCATGTTGAACAACAACCAATTTGTAATTCAGCCTTGGTGTGTGAATAAAATGAAATTAATTGCCTGCGTATCAGGATTCAGGATGTGTATTGAGCTAACATTTTGGTTTGGATAATTGAACCTGTAGAAATGCTTAGTATACAATATATTGGTTGGGTGCTTCAGTTTTCTTTCCCTATCCAACCAACCAATGATGTAACTGTAAGCTTGTGATTCCATCTATTCTTTTAATGTTTTTGCAGGTGATGAGCTAATATCACCTTGCATGTGCAAGGGAACTCAGCAGTTCGTTCATCGTTCTTGCCTTGACCACTGGCGGTCTGTTAAGGTACATCCAGTGCTTTCCTAACATCTTCCATGCCAGTTTCCTTCAAGGACACGCTGTGTGTTTTACGATTATATTGTCAACACTATATAGCTTTAAGTTTGTAATTGTACATGAAGATTTTAGAGCGGGATAGAGGGAACATATTACATAGAAACCTGCACAAAGCAGTGGTGGACTAGTTGAAGTTTTACATGGAGATTAATGCAGCTATCATTGATCAGGTCATGTGTACTGTAGAATGAGCAGGAAGTAACAATGCTGCATAGATGTTAGGCTTTTGTTTTCCCCTAGCGGTAGTAGATGATTGTGATCCTGCAATGCACAAGAACCCAAGCCCTTTTCTTCATTAACCATTTTTTTTCTTTCAAATGGCAGATTCTGACATTGCAAAGATGTCATCAAAATCAGAATTTTGACGTGTACTGGCAGTATACTACCTGTTAGAAGTTGAGCTGCATCTCTTCAAGCTATCTTTTTTCGGCTTGATCTGGAGGTTAAACTATAGAATGCAGAGTCTTGGCTGCCATTTCTGTGCCACGTAAAGTCTAGCTGCACTAAACCTTCTATTAAAGTTATGCTTGAACTTGTGCTCCTTATTGGCCTTCAGTGATTCTCTTTGCACTGATTTCCTAGTTAGATGTTATGGGCATTCAAATACAGTATCTTAACTGCTATCTTCATCAAGTTATCTTCTATTTATGTGGAATCAATGGAGAATAAAGTTATGTATTAGTTCTGATTTTGATATTTCATGCTTTTGTAGGAAGGATTTGCATTTTCACACTGCACAACTTGCAAAGCTCAGTTTCATCTTCGAGTGGAGACCTGGGAGGATAACTCGTGGCATAAAATGAAGTTCAGGATCTTTGTTGCAAGGGATGTTCTACTCGTCTTTCTTGCTGTACAGCTTGTAAGTCTTTTAACATTTCAAAGCACTTAAAGTTACGCGTGTGCTTCTTTCACAAAACGAATCTGATACCTTTACTTTTAGAGATGCTCAAATTATGATTCATCCTATGCTATAATCTATCTCATCATGTCTACTTGTTCAGTTTAATAATGAAGTCATGAATCCAATTTGTTTGCTGTTTCACTCGACTCCTAGGTATAAGTTATATGGTGAATATTTGTAAAAGAGATACGTAGTTGAAGAAACACGATGCAATGCCATACGACGACATGTTTTGCTATCAAAATTTTAGCAAGTGAAAATCACTTAATCACATTGTTTTATTGTTGCAGACTATTGCTATTATCGGTGCAATTGCATACTTTCTAGACAGGGATGGAAGTTTCCGGAACAGCTTCAGCGATGGTTGGGACCGCTTCTTGTCAAAGCACCCAATACCATTCTATTATTGCATAGGTAGGCAAATTGTCTGTTTTCCATCCATTTCATGAATCATGATGCGTCCGTATCATCGTTGATGTGTGCATTTTGGTTATTTGCAGAGGAACTTATTATGGCTCTGATAAAAATGACTATGTTTGAAATGCAGGTGTTGTGGTTTTCTTTGTTCTGCTTGGATTCTTTGGGCTGATTGTACACTGCTCATCCTTCAACGATAACCAGGATCCATGCCTGGCTGGGTGCCGGAACTGCTGCTATGGTTGGGGCATCCTGGACTGCCTGCCTGCTTCCTTGGAGGCATGCTTTGCCCTGGTTTTGGTTTTCATCGTTGTGTTTGCTATCCTTGGCATCGCCTACGGCTTCCTCGCTGCAACCATGGCGGTCCAGAGGATCTGGCAGAGGCATTATCACATCCTGACAAAAAGGGAGTTGACAAAGGCAAGCAACTTCCCTCTATAGATCAGTACTTTTACAGTATCAAGGACAAGCAGAATGCATATTCAATTGATCCATTCGAATCATAAGAATTCAAACATGTGAAAATCTTAATCGTTGTGCGGCCAATTTTTCGAGGCAGCTGAACCTTTCACTTCTGATACGCAGGAATACGTGGTGGAAGACCTTCACGGCAACTACACGGCGCCTAAGCTTGATCCGGAGCACGAGGAACGGCTGAAGATGCTGAAGCTTCTCTAGAGAGAGAGGTGCACCGTGCACGCCTCCTGTATCCATGGCAAGGCATCAACATGGGTCAATCCTCTCTGCGTCTGTTGTCACAAAAAAAAAAAAAAATCCTCTCTGCGTTCTAGATCAGGGATTGGTTACCCCGTAACACTGTACAAAAGATGAAATCCTTGCTTGGACCTGTATGAAATCCCTAGGTTCTCATGAGATTTACCTTCTCGGTAACCTTCGTCGAAGACTTCTAGTGCCGATGAAAGTGTACGCATGTTCATCTTTTCTCTTCTTTTTTTAACGAATTGAAAGTTTTGCGCATGTTGTGTAACAACTGTGTGGTAATATCCATTCTCATATATTATTCCAGTGCTTGAAGTTACAAGATTAATTACATCACATTTTACACGGCGCATTATACTCGTACTTTCACAGTTTCACTTGCTGACTTGCTAGTAAACTGAGCACGAGAAGCACATCACGGCTAGCATCAGCCGGTGCCGGTGACGCCGAGATCCGGCTTCCCGTCCTCCGTGCCGGCGCCGAACACCGGCCCGCCCTTGCCCGCGGCATCCTCGACCGTGTCCTCCAGCTTCCTGACAGGCAGCCCGCGCTCGTCCTCGCACGATCGGAGCTCCGTCCGTGGAGCCTGCCGTCTCTCCTGGCCCTGGTGAACGCCGCCACCGGTGGTCGCAGCCGCCGATGTGTAGGTGGTCGCCGTGAAGGCGCCCTTCGGCTGAGCTCCTTGCGCGCCTGACATGATTGCGCTCCGATGCTAGCGGCGTCCGTTGGCCGGCGGATACGGTGCTCGCCGATGGGGCTACCTTGCTTTAATAACTTGGCTTATGGTAACGTGTCGTGCAATCTGCACTGAGCTTCTGCCACGTGGAACCGAGGTCCTCCAGAACTTGAACGCGTGTGCGCCATACATAGCTTGATCGTGTATGCTCCCAAAAAGTTCACGGCTTCTTGTTCATTAAAAATCAGAAAAAAAAAGAAATTCACAGTTCGAGCCCATCCACCACCAGTCCTGATGTTTGCAAGTGCTTCGTCGAGGCCAGCCTTTGGGCGAATTGCGGCCCATATCATGGACTCAGTCGAAGATGACGGAAAAAGAGAAAGGATTCATTTTAGCAGCAGTCCGTGGTAAGGAACGGCGAATCCGGCTGCAGGCAAACGGTGGCGAGCGGCACATACGGAATGCGGACGGTCATCCTTTGTACGTATGAGCGGAGCCCTCGATTTTTGGTCTGACGGCCAAAAAATTCGAGTGCTGGGACCTATTGTGGTGTGGCACCTTCAAGAAACTATGGCACCTAGTCTACTACTACGGAACCAGCGATAACCCCTGGCCTCCAGGAAAAACGGTGGTCGATGCGTCGCCGCCAGGAAAAACCACTAGGGACGCCGGACGCGGGCTTGGCAGTTGGCACTTTGGCAGCAGGTATAATCCTCGCGATGTCTCAAATTCTTGATCTCCAGGGCCGGCCCGGTTGGATGGACGACCGGCTCGTAGCCGTCTCAGCGACACGAGATGCGGCAGCCGCAGCATGGCCATTACCTCCTGCGCTGCGCATCTTCGTTCTTCTTGAATCCTCGCAGTCGCAGGGGGCTCCGTCCGACGGGTCAGTGATGAGTGGTCACTGACAGGAGGCGCGCCAGTGCCGGGCCCCTCGGCGGCGTGAAAGGGCTCCGGAACGGCAGCGAATATCGCAGCAGGCTGAAGTGGCCACCGCACCAGCAGTCACAGTCAGCAGCAGGGGTTCTCCCGCGCTTGGCAAGCCATGGCCTTTATTCTTGGGCCTTGTTTACATGCAAAATATTTTGCAAAATGTGAATAGTACCAATTTCGTTTGTATTTGACAAATATTGTCCAATTATGGACTAACTAGGCTCAAAAGATTCGTCTCGTCAATTCCGACCAAACTGTGTAATTAGTTTTTATTTTTATCTATATTTAATACTTCATGCATACGTCTAAAGATTCGATGTGACGGAAAATATGAAAATTTTTGCAAAATTTGTTGGGAACTAAACAAGGCCTTGGTCCGCTGCACAAAACGAAGAAAAAAAAAGAGCACACACGGGCCTTGTTAGTTCACCCAAAAATCAAAAAATTTTTCAAGATTTTCCGTCATATCGAATCTTACGCCACATGCATGGAGTATTAAATATAGATAAAAAAAAAATCTAATTACACAGTTTACCTGTAAATTAAAAGATGAATCTTTTTTAAGCCTAGTTACTCCATGATTGGATAATGTTTTTTAATAAAAACAAAAATGCTACAGTTGCGAAAACTTTTTATTTTTCGGGACACCCACAGTTTATCGGCAGTTTGATTCGAGAGGCACCCATCACTCGTCAGGAGATGGACGTGGACAGGACAAGGACGATTATTGGCCGCCGGTTCATGCGGGCTGGCCGGGGGCGCGCTGAGCTTTCGCCTCTCCGTTTCAGTGGATCGGATTCGGATCGCGGCGCTTTTAATTCGCGATCAGCTGGGAGGCTAATCCGAAACAGACCATGTTTAACCGCCGTTCGACAAGCGTCGGCGTCACCAGGGAGAGCGGCGTCGACTTCCTCCGCACAAGCGTGCTCCAACACTAGCTCCTCTGAAAGAGAAGGTGGTCGTTGTTTTTGTCATTAAAAAAAGAAAAAGAAGAAGAAAGAAACCATAACCTTGTTTAGTTGCAAATTTTTTTATAAAATAGATATCGTAATATTTTTATTTGTGTTTGACAAATATTATTCAATCATGGGCTAATTAGGCTCAAAAGATTCGTCTTGCATATTATAGATAAACTGTACAATTAATTATTTTTAATCGATATTTACTGTTTTTATGTATGTGTTGTAAGATTTGATGTGACGAAAAATCTGAAAAATTTTATAAAATTCCTAACGAACTAAACGAGGCCCATGTGATACGATCACACCAGAGGGACGAGTAGGATCCATCACCTGCAGTAGTTCTTCAGCAGTAGAGGACTACAGGCACCACCAGTGCCTGCTCAATCTGATAATCTGATATGGTGTGTGTGTGTGTGAGATGGTGGCGCTGTCAGAGCATGAACCAATAATTGTACGCTTGCCTACCAACTATTCCCTCTGTCTAAAAAAATCGCTTCTCAAAATTCAAAAGATCTTTAAATTTAACCAAATTTATATAAAATATTATATACAGTTAGATCTTCAATTAAATTTATTATAAAATATATTTCATAACTAATCAAATGATACTTATTACATATTATAAATAATAATATTTTTTAAATTATATCTGGTCAAAATTAAAAATCTTTCAACTCATTGAGATTTTTTTTTTGGACGGAGGTAGTACCAAACAGCCTAATCAGGCAGGCTAGCCTCGTACACTTCTCATCACATGCCTGCCCGGAGACCGGAATCCTAAACATCCTTCTACTGACATGACTCCCGACAGGTAGCCACAATTTCGCCCGCAGCTGCACGGCGCGATCCATCATTGATAGTTAAGGTCTTACTATTTGGTTAGAGATTATTATTTTTTTAGTCATCACATCAAATATTTGAAGATATACATAAAATATTAAATATTAACTATTTATAAAAATAAAAACATAGCTAAAGAATAATTTACAAGATGATTTTTTAAGACTAATTAGTCTATTATTAGACATTAATCTCCTACAACTAAAAAGACCAAAACGTGGACAAACTTTTCGTGCGACATTCTTCTCTCGCGGTTTCGTCCTGCCCCTGCGACGCGCATCCCGCCCGGCTCTCTCTTCCGCTCGGAGCCCCGCTCCCAAATCCGCCTCTCCTCGCCGCCCCCTCCGTCCCTCCCAGATCCGCGTCGACGCAGAGCCCCCCCTCCCAGATACTCCTCGGCCCTCCCGTATCCTGCTCGGAGCCCCGCTCCCAAATCCTCCTCGGCGCCCCCTCCCAGATCCTCGTCGACGCTCCCCTCCCAGATCCTCCTCGGCGCCGCCTCACCAACCCACGTTCGCCCGCAGAAGCCACCGCCGTCACGTCGTCTCTCCCCTCTGCAATCTCCTCTGCTCGCCCTCACCCTCACAGTGGTACCGCTCGCCCTCGCATTCGTTGTTATCGTCTCCATTGCACACGCTGGTGGTGGCGTCGCACTCGGCCCTCGCCCACACCCTAACCATAACCACGCTGCTGCGGCGGGCATCGTGAGCCGTGGCAGGGACGGGGCAAAGCGGCGTTTGAAGTGTCGGACCCAAGATCTACGCGTCTCAAGTTGAAGTGATGCGGCGGATGCAGCGTCTTAGGGCATCATCGATAGGGTGGTGCTAGAGGCATCGTATACCCGCCGGCGGCGGCCAACACCCACCAGGTATTCGTACCCCTTCTCTCCCCTTCCTGTTTTCTGAAACCGAGCACATGGATATTATTTTTCTACTATGAATCGCTAGCTGCAGCTAGCATCAGTCAAGGCAATTGCTTGAAGTGTATAAAAGTGTTTTTTCTGCAGTCGATTATATTGATGGTCTTATTTTCTATAGTTGTAAATCCTACAAATTAGCTAGACACAAACTTGTGTATGAGGAAGTCGCAGAGCCTGTGCTTGAGGCAAGTCTTGCATTCCAGATGACACTAATTAATTTTGGTGTTTACCTATGTCTGGTAAGTCTGTAGAAATTGTGGTGTTGTATCCGATCTGTCCAATTCTAAAAGTAAGAAGAAAGTTGAGGGATCTTTGCTTCAATTGCTTAGGGCACATCAGGGGTTTCAATGACTGAGTGTTTTTTTTCTGCAGTCCATTTTGCTGATGGTCTTTTTTTCTGTAGTTCAAGAGGCTGAACCTGAAGAAAAATTATTGGAGGTGTGAATCCTACAAATTCAATATGAGCATGAGTTTATTTCATCATTTATTCTGCTGAATATCATTTAATTAAGTGTCACTTTAGCTCTTGTAGCTGCACCATAGATATATCGCTGAAATGCACCATAGATATATCGCTGAAATGCACCATAGATATAGCTGCATCATATAGTGGCAAATTCAAATGCATACTGTTTAGAGCATCTCCAAGAGATTAACCAAATCATTTTCTAAAGATAAATTTAGCTATTGTTAAAGGAAAAACGTTTCTAACAGACTTTGTAAACGACTCTTTAAATTTAGTAGCTCTCCATCCCACCTTATTCGCTCTCTACTTTTGGATAGCCTACCTCACTAGCCATCCTTTACAGAGTCTCTTGGAGTACTCTAATATTTTTTGTCAAATCTATTTTAGAGAGTAGCTAAATCAGTAAATTTGGCTATTGTTTTTGGCTAATCTCTTGGAGATGCTCTTACAGATAATTTACATCAGTGTCAGCACCCAAACCGGAACTTCTTACCATCCATATCAACTGTTAGGAGGGCCTGGAGTGTTGGTATTTTGCTTCTTTTTTCCATCTAGAAGTAAATTGTGAACTCAATGAAGTTGTTCTAGCATATGTTTTGTTTGACCATTCAGTCATTAGCTGACAGGAGGGTCTGGACTGCATATTCCATTGTTGGTCTTTTGCTTCTGTCTTCCTCCAAGCAGTTCTGTTTTTTATCCTTTTGTATGTTGCATCGCTCTTTGCACTGGTTCTGTTTTTCTGGATCCATCTGGCTGCAGTCTGTTTTGTTCTGGATTAGTGATGGATTTGGAAAGCGAGGTGACTGTGTGATATGGAAGTGATCACATGGTTTCCACCACAACTCTTGAGCTCTTTCCTACAAGAGAAATGCAGGATTTAATGCTGGCTGTTTTCTGTGACATTTTCTCTTGTTTGCTTTAGAAACATTTTTTTAACAAACTATGATAGTTGAAATTGTATCCCACTATCTCCAATTGCTGCTTTGTGTTACCAGTGGATGGATCTTGGATGTGTTGCTTTCTCATGCATGCATTGGTGAAATAATAGCAATAATGTATATACATTTATTTTCCTTTTACTTTCTTTTTTGACTGAATGGCTACTTGAAAATTGTTAATTCTAAAACAGGCAGTATAGCTATTATGTGCTTCACATTATTGTAGTATCTTTTCAGGCCTGACCATACTACCAGAGAGCTGGAACATCGCCACCAAGGTCCACTACCACGCCGCCATCGAGGACCAATGCCACATCCGCTCAACCATTGCTGATACCAGGTGTTCCAACCCCCTTCTTTTTGCTTCCTGCTGTGCAAAATCGGCCAACCCTAACTTTGTTGTGTAATTAATCTTACCTTTGTTGTGTTGTTGGAGATGATCGTGAGTCCAACATATTAGTTAGCTCAATGTGTTGTCTGCATCTGAGAAACAGAGAGAAGCAATTTACAACGCATTTGCACAATCAACGATTAATTTCCTTTTTCACTGCACAATGTGTTGTGACAATTGTCTCTGTTATTTGGAGATACACATTTCTTGAAATAGCCAAACAGTGACTAGAGCCTTTCTTACTTATGGAGAGAGAGGTCATGCTTAGGGGGGAAGAGCTCATGATGCTTAGGAAGTTTGTTCAGTTGCATTTGTGAAGTATTTGGCTTACAATTCTCTTAAAATAGAATGAACACTTGTTGGTCATTTATTGCTTTTTGCTCTTACTTTCTTTTTTGCTATTACCTGTCTATGGTTGATTGCTTTATACTCCGACCATCACCGGCCCACATCACCGGCCATCTCTCCCACGCGGAACTCGGGCAGTCGCTGCCATTGCTGAGGGTGTCGCCGTGAGGGGAAGCTGCGCCATCACAGATTGCCAGTGGGGAACAAACAAGACCTAGGAGTGGCGACGACATCGCGTAAGCCGAGCGGTAGCGGCAACACGCATTGTTGACGAGCGTTGAAGGCCACGCATAGGCACCGAGGTCCATCCTAATCTCTGGTTTATTTTCTTGTGTGCACTGTCCTTTCTTCATTAATCCCATTCTATCACGATTTAGTCAGTTCTCGATCTGTTACTGTCCCGATGAACCACTACTCCAACTAAGAAAATATATTATCAAGGTGGGCACCACTATTGATTAAATAGTAAGATCGAGGCCTACTGATGGGGCACACATGTCTCAATATATCTTCTTTTTTAAACAACAATGATAACAACAGCCAATGTAGTAACATCAGTTAATTAAGCTACAATACAGGGGATACCACCCTATATATCTATACTTAGATCTTGCGAGCCATTATTAAATCATGTCTCCTCTGCCCTTATATAGGAGAAGCCATTCAGCTGCCATGCATTATGCATTCTATTTTACTACAAAAGCCACATCAGTCATATTTATACATCTGACCTGAAGCCCGCATCGCCAGAGAGGACAGCTTGGCAATCAGGCATCGCCGCCCATCACCTCTGGCTACCTGCCCATTCTAGGTGCTGTTCAATCGCCCTTCAGTTCATGGTCCGGCAATTGACTGAATGACTGAATTGGATATAGATTTACTCAGCAAAACACACAGAGGCGAGGTCAACTGCAACTTGTAGCTGGTTCAGTTGGACTGCTTTACAGTTAGTTGTTGGTAGAAATGCAGGCTGCTTAGGATCTAAATTTCTTTAAGATGGAATATATAGCATCTTATTTTCTGTGAAATGTCAAAAGGAGAAATGTATAATTTATCAGTGCATTTGGTTTGAGTATAGCATACGGGTTTGGATACAATTTTGTTATATTTTGTGATGCTTTATATAGTAAAATAACACTCAAATTCTGATTTCATTACAGGTTAAATCTTGTGATCTCAGATGAGAACTTCACCTGTAATTTTTAGTATCTTAAAGCATGTTTCTTTTTTTTATGTTTTCTTGCCAATACTGTCTGTATTCTATCATTTTGAAGGCAATAATTTAAAGAAATCTTAACTATGTCCAGTTTTGGCTCATGTTTTTACTAACACGTGTTCCCAAATGATTTTTTTCTTTGCTAGCATGTGGGTGTTTATAGTTTAATTATTTTTATACTGTAGAAAATACAAGAAGTGAGACATTTGTGTCATCATCTCCTGTCTACTCTGTGGCATAGTCACCCAGAAGCTGTAGGAAACCTTTAACACCTCGCCAAACACAGTAAGAAGGTTAGTTTGAATGTGAACCCTGCCCCACAACTGCTGCAGTGAAGTTCAATTAGTTTCTGTATGCTCAGACAAAATTCAAAGAAACCCCTTCAAAATTATCTTTTCTGTTTTATTTTTCTGGCCTCCTACATGCCTTTCTCAGGAATACAACCATCTAGCAATGACATGTAGTCTACAATTCTGTAAACCTGAAATCTATAAATACTGATTATGTTAGCACAAAATCAACAATTGCCGAATACAAATAATACAAATACATAGGTTACTGCTAAATACTGAATAGTGAAAACAGAAACTACAACCATGAGTTTCCTTAATTAATTGCCCTCTTATACCTGTTGTTTATTTATTTTCTTCAAGTCATTCCTCGCCTAATGGTAAAATAAACTTGCATCTGAGAGGCTTGTCCACACTCTTGCAAATAGATAGGGCTATTCTAAAATGTGCCTACATGCAAGCATTAGCCGTTACTCTTCAGACAACTGAAAGTTGAATTCCACTCTAGATTTGTTGATTTTTTTTGGTACCTGATAGATCTTTAAGATAGAAGGGAGGAAGTATGGTATTTTCACTTGTTGCCTGATAGCTTTCAGAGGTGCTTAATATATGATCTACTTAATTTGAACTGCTAGAACTGAGATATTCGAATATGTGTTTTTCTTCTCATGTCCCATCACTTGAGTTCCAAAAAAAGACACTCCTTGTATGTATATATGGTCTATCTAGATGTATGGATTTTGACATACTGCGGATCATTTGAATGCACTGGACATTCGAATGATGCATGCATATATCTCTTTACTAATAGTATATAATCTGATTTATTTTATTAGTCACATTAATTTTATGTTTCGAGTAGGAAATGAGAGAAAAATAAATTGCCAATAGCATGAAGCTGAAAACTAACTATATGTGATCTTTTCTATGATTCTTTATTTCCCTATAGCCACCCAGCCTGCACTTGTTTTCACTTGTCCATATTTAATTTGGTTTTACAGGAGCGGTTTGCAGCTCCATATGTTTTATTTGTTAATATTTGTGGTCATGTACCTACTACTGTGGCTGTACATTGGTTGATTCCATTCATCATCACAAAAATAGTTTTCCTCCAAGCAACATTGATTGGCACACAAAGAAGCAAAAGCATGGATGCAAAGGACATTACTCTGTCAAGCAGGTGAAGAGATGATGTACCATGTATGATTAGTGGATGGGTAGATAAAAGAAATTGGTATAACTATGTAATGGCTGATATTTCGATGATGTGGCTTGATGCGAGAGTATATTAGGTGATATAGATTATCATTATGAGCTACACTCTTAACATTGTTTTTTTTGTAATGATACAGCATACGTCAAACTTGAGTTATAATGTTAATTTCATGAACATTGCTTTTTATATTAAATGGCACTTTAATGTTGGTATTTAATTTGACAGTATTATTATTTTATCATGTGATCCGTATATTTATAATAAAAAAATTTAGTTGTCCCGTAGCAACGCACGGGTACGCTACCTAGTTATTAAATAAAACGAAAATATTACGGTGCTAATAGCAGCAGTACCAGTGATGTCTCTCGTGCTTGACTCTCACCGGCTGTTCCCCAATCACGAACTGCAACTGCAAGAGGCCAAGAGCGCTCTCTCTCTCTCTCTCTCTCCATTTTAAGAACAGCCAAACCAAGTCCACTTGAACTGAACGGACAGGACGATCACACGAGATGGCCGTTCGTTTGCGACAGACACCGATCGTGATCGGGGTCGGGGACGGCTCAGGAATCCTCCCTCCGTGGTGTTTAACCTTCCCAGGCGTTTTTCCGCCCATGAAAATTCAGCCTATTCCTATTTTGATGGTGGCAGGCAGGCCAAATCAAGCAGGGAAAGGCTCAAAGGCCCCTCCACATTCTTGGCCGAAGAAGAGGTGCCATTTGCTAGCCCGCGCCATCCAGATCCAGTACAACTGCATGTGCAGCAGTCCGACGAGGCCTCTTTTGGCCAGTTGCAGTTGGTGGCGGGCCCGATCGACGATGATCGTCCCCCTATCTAATCTCGCCAAGCGACATCTGAATCTCATCATGGAGCTGGAGGTGGAGCGGGGGGCATTGAAGAACCGTGTACCAGAACCGCCGCCTACTTTCACTGCCTCCTCAATGCGACGCCGTCCTCTCGCTCGCTGGGATGCACTTGCCCACACTGGCCACACAGTAGTGTTGTATCTTTCTCATCACCCAAAGTGCACTTGCACGCAACTTGCCATGCATATGCCTGCATTGGCACCTGGGCTTGAAAAAGCGGCATCATTGCAACGGAAACGAAAGGCAGGCATGATGTTCGTGTGTTTTGGGGACTTTCAGCCTATGCATGCATGCAATGCAGTGCAACCAGGTGTTGGCTATCGAAAGCCGTTCTTTCATCGGGAAGGAAGGTTACCAAAAGCTTGGCCACGATGTGCACCGCACTAGCTAGACACTGGCTTGTCCACCACTTTGGACGGGTTCAACTCAGGGCACACGAAGAACAACTGCCCATGTGTTATTTGTTTTTTTTTTTCTAAAAATGCGGCGAAGCACTGTTGAGTGTGCCTAATGACGCACGCCAGCCTCACCGGCTCCTCATTGTTTTGTGCTTGTGATGACCAGAAAAACTGCGGCGCAGAGTAACAACTAGATTCGTTCCAAGCAGTCGACGTCGAGACGTTTCGATTTTTGTAAAGCCTGGTTGCTTATAAGCTTATTTTACAAATCTATCCATCATTCAGTAGTGTTTTTTCTCACAACAAATTAGTGTACGTCTAGTTATGCCTTTTCAGATAACCGAGCAACGGTTGGCATCAGGAGAGTTTGGTTGGATTGATTGATCAAACGACCCACTACGAAAGGCTTTTCCCGTCCTCTTGCAGGGGCCACCCTTGACATACAAAATTCCCACGAACATTTCGTATTGTAAAAGGGAGCGAAGCATTCACCGCCGCCATGATACGCCCGTGTGACTTGGATATATAGTATAGTATAGGTATAGCGATAGGCTTGAGTTTGCCGACAGCCATCACGGGCAAGCTTCGCGGTACTAATTCCCGTGCGTGCGCACACGCATGCGTGTTCTGACTTCTGATGAGGCACCATCATGCGATGCTAGCGCTAGCTACTGCGTCGCGTTATCCATCTGCTGTTCAGTTCAGTTCACTTTAGTTCGATATGATGTGGTGAATGGAATGAACGGGCGGCTCAGGGCCGGCGTCGGTTTCAAAGTGGATTTCATGGATGGCAGAGACGACTTTCTGCACTTCTCTCTGCCTGCCCCTGGAATAGCGAAATGCATTAGGGCACTGGGCAGTGCTTCTGGAGTACTAATCGTCAGTCTGAAGGTGTATTGTACACAGCAGTGCGACTGTGCGAGTGCACTCCTAAGAGCACGATTTTAATCAGGATTCATCAAGGGTGTATATGTTTCCTACTACTTATTTACTACGTTTTGTCACGATGGTATATGTCGGCCTATTTCTCTGCCGTGAATCCTGCATCTTCTTCTTTTGCGAGTCTGAAACTATGAACGACACATACTTGTTTGGCCAGAAATGGGCAGCGATAAAGCGGAAACTAGCAGTATCACGTTTTTTTAGAACATGCTTAGCATGTATTTCATTAAACAGAGGGTAGTATGACTTTTTGGAAAAACATGTATCAATTCTTTGAAAAGTCCTGTTTCTGGTGGTTTCTTACCGTATGACTCGTGAAACATTACAACATCACACGTTAGTTTTGGTTTAGAACAAAAGTTGATATGGCATGTACTGTATTTGGCGGGGCTCTGCTAATATAAGAAACGTGAACACCCATCAAGTTAATGTTATTAGCCTAGATGATCACCACGAGGAACCTAACCATTTGAGATGAGCTCAGTTTTTATATGTTAGGTCTTCTTGGCTGGCTCGCTAAGTATAATTGCTGGCTTCTCCCCTGCACGTACGTAAATCATTTTATCTCTCCCGAATTAGTTGTAGCCTCTGTAGGGTACTCTAATATTTGAGAAGCATATGGTTGGCAAGCTGGGGTTATAGCTTGCCACAAAATACACACTGTGGCGGGCCAGCCTTAGGACACCCCCAATCAACAAAATATTTTCACACAACATGCTAGTATAGACAAATATGTAAGCATAGACACAAATCATATGTAGTATGTGAGCTTAATTCTAACTGAAGAGCTAACTTATCATTCTCTGACCTTTTTACTCAGGCCTTGTTTAGTTCCCAAATTTTTTTGGTTCAGTACACTACAACACTTTCGTTTTTATTTGGCAATTATTGTCCAATCATGAACTACCTAGGCTCAAAAGATTAATCTCGTGATTTATTGGTAAATTGTACAATTAGTTTTTGTTTACGTCTATATTTAATGCTCCATACATATGCCGCAAGATTCAATACGACGGAGAATCTTGAAAATTTTTGGTTTTGGTGGTGAACTGAACAAGGCCTCAATAAAACATTCTATGAGCTAGTTCTTCAAACAATAGTATTGAAGCTACTGTTTAATTGCTGGCTAAAAGTAGTCTGGGTAGACAAGCATACTCATAAACATTGATTTTGTCCTCCTAGTGTGGAAATTTCCGCATATCTATTTTTTAACAGTGGCGGGTATAGGCATAAGCTGCCCCCTTGAATACGTGTAGGACACTAAGGGTCTTCAACTCGCCGCCGCCGCCGCCGCCGCTCCTGTCTCCACCACCACTGGTCCCCCTCCCTCCCTCCTCTGATATATTGCCGAAGATCGAAGAGAGTGGGGATCCATCGTTTTAAATAAGTTTTTTTTCTAGTAGATCAATCTTTAGGGTTAGAGTCTCTTCATGTCAAGTTTTTTGGTTTTGGGGATTTATTTCTCTTTCTCCTCTCCGCTGACGGCGAGAGAGCAGGGTGAAATCGTTTTCTCCATGACAGCTCTGTTGAAGATATGCATGTAACAACTACGGCGTCGGCATCCTCACCGGTTTGACGATACAAAGACTTTTATTTCCAAACGGCGACATCAAGGTGGAGATGGTGTCGCCGCTATAGAATAATTTTCTTCGGTCTCTTCTCTATTTTATTGTGGTTAGATCTGACCACGGTGAAGGACTTGGGAGAATAAGTTTCAGATCAGTCTTTCTCATTCTTTGGTGGCGGAAAGAAGAATAAGGAATGGACTAGAAAAAAGAATTTTCTCAACTCCGGCTACATGAATCTTGGTCATTATTCGTTGGGCATTTGTTCTCAAACCTTTTTACCGAGTGTTTTGCCTGTACGGTCATCCATACTGCAAATCATCATTTTGAGATATCGAGCTATTCACAAACATCAGTAAAATTTAGATAAAAATTATTTTCTAGATATTTATATAATTCAGAGTGTTTGTTAACGTGTTTATGTATCTAGATATTATTTAATATAATTGTTCTTTTGTAAAAAAAGAACTGCGAGGCCACTTGGCCCCACGACTTTTACCACATAGGTTAATCCCTTTTCATGAACTTTGCAACTATATGTTGATTATATGTTAATTGGCTCAAAATCAACAAGTCTGGCTTCATAGGTTTTGAATCCTAGATCCGTTACTCCTTTTTATCATAGCAAGCAGCAATCAAACATGTCCTGAACTCGTAGCCCAGCCACAGGTGTGATCATCTCATCAAACGACTCATGGAGTCATGCAAAAGCACGACCAGTACGTTGTACCAAGGCATCTATCGTACACGAATGCAAGGCAACGAGAAGACGCGCGAACCCGGCGGGCGCGCGCTGCCGGACGGCACGGGACAGGGGCCCGGCCCGCGCCTTTTGTTCTGGCCTGGCCGGCCCCCACCGGGATCGCGCGACAGCGCGGCTCGGAGCGGATTGGATAGGTGGACGTGGTCCACGTGGATCTCGCCATTCGCCGGTGCGCTGCTGCTGCGGTCGCACACGCAGTGGGCGCCCGTGAGAACGGATCGGATCAGATCGGAGCTTGGAGTTGGAGGCCACGAGCCCACGACGGGGGTGCCTCCTTTCTTTGCGTGCCCCGCCCCACCCCACCGGTCTCCCGGCTCCAGCTGCAGCGTGAACCGCCATGCCATCCGCAACAACGGTTCGTGGTGCCGCTGTGACGGCACGGCGGTCGGCTCCGCTTGGGCCGTGCTCCGTATACAGTAGTACGTCGCAGGGGCACACGTGCCTACTACAGCTGTGGACCGGGCTGGTCGCTGTGGGCTTTCGACAGAGATATTGCGCGTTCTGTGTGTTTCTCGTGTGTGTGTGTGTGTGTCAGTGTGTGGCGAGGAGATTGCACGGGCCACTTTCCGCTCCGTTTGACAATTCTTGTTTACAAGTCACCGCAGTCCAGTCCTCAGGTAGTATGCAGGAAAAATCAAGACTTCACATGTTCAGAATCTAGTATCTGTCGCTGCTATATACCTTTCGCCTACTTGGACACGTCGCGCTCCCTGAACAAGCGTTCAGCATCGTCGCGTGAAGGGGAAGCACGCCGCGCGCGCCGCGCTAGCTACCCGACGGCACTAAGATCGTCGTGGCACGACGGCGACCGGGGCGCCGGGGCTCGGCCGAGACGGACCGACCGAACCGTAACGAAAAGTTGCTTTAGCTTCTTGCCATTCGTGAGCCTGGGATTCACATGCAAGTAGCGTGTCCTTACTTGAAGCATATCTCGACTCGACCTAAAGCACTACTGTACCGGAGCTAGCCCCGGTCACGTTTGGCGTGCATGGAGAACGACTCCCCCCCGCTAGGCTGCTATCGTCCTCGCCGCCTTATCCGATCGAAGTTAAGCTAAAAGCTCTTGTAGAATAGTAGAGTGATAATTACCATCAAAATTTCCTTGTAAAGGAAGCCAGTCACCGCTATCCATTCGGATGCATGGTCATGGAACAAAGTCGCTCTGAACATCATTGCGCCTCATTTCTTTCTAGCACACTAGAGTAGAGTGCACACGAAGCAGCTGTATGGTCAGGTCACGGTAAAATGACTGAACAGACTACCACCACACACGGAAACAGCTGCGCGCACACTGAAAAATTCGTGAACAGATACTGGGGCTGCTTGCGTGTGAGCGAACTGTAGTGCAAGCAACTTGCCGATCGAGTCAAATGTGAAACAAATCAACAATTGGGCTCACGTCTGACCAAGTCACCAAACTACTGCTTATTAGCAGGGCGCAGTTGCAACAACTGGAAGTGACGCATTTGTTTTCGCCGTCGCATATATAGGCATGTGGCCCAAAACAAAGTAAAACGAACACGCACGTCGTCGCGCGGTCAGATCAAAACGGACACTATACGATTCGAGATGCTCCGTTAGGCCTTGTTTAGTTCCGAAAAAATTTCGGAATTTCGCTACTGTAGCACTTTCGTTTTTATTTGACAAATATTATTCAATCGTGAACTAACTAGGATCAAAAGATTCGTTTCGCGATTTACAGACAAACTGTGTAATTAGTTTTTGTTTTCGTCTATATTTAATGCTTCATGCATGTGCCCCAAGATTCGATGTGACGAGGAATCTTGAAAACTTTTTAGATTTTGAGGTGAACTAAATAAGGCCTTATTTATGATACGAAGCCACGAGGATCGCATAACACGGCACTGTGCTACTAGTAGCTACTACTACTAGTATAAAACAGGACAGCTCTCCGAACCCTGCCTGCCGTGCTTTTGGACTCCCTGCAACTACAGCTCATGGCGTTCCAGCTAATGGGCATCGCGTTTTCAGTTGACGCGTGTGTATCTCCATGTTCAAAACGGCTGTCAGGCGAACTGAGATCCCTGATAGCTGTTTTATTGGGATTTGCTCGGATGAATAAGAGCATTATCCCGGGACAACACGGGTTCCTCATTGGCATAGCAGTTTCGCTTTTTCTATGAACAAAGTTGGGACGTGCTTGATAATATATAAGTATTACACTACATGCTTCCCTGTGCCCTTTCTTGTGCCGCTGGGCATTGCAACACCCTGCAAGTTCTAGGTGCACCTGTTCTATAATAGCTCGACAAATGATTGGCGTCCCGTCCTACTATGTCGTTCGGCATCAAACACACCTGATCATAAGCTGTGTCGTCGCCCAATGATTCGGATTTGGTGCAGCGAGCTGGCCTGGCCTATCCCAACGGCCACAAACATGCATGATCACTTTGAGGCGGCACGCACGCACGCACGCACGAACTGCTGCTCCACTATCCTGCAACCAAACACGAGCCAAGTGTGCAATAATCTCGGTCTTTCGGGGGGCAAAAGCGCGCAATAATCTCCTCATCCATGAAAAAAAAAGTGCAGTCGAGTAATCAATCAGCTGCATGCTGTTCAAGGGAAGAGAGAGGAAAAAAAAGAGAGGCTCTTTGGAACCGAATAATGGAAGAGGGAGGGAACATAAAGGGTTTCCTGACCAGTAATCGCACTTCACCCATGTTTTTGACAGAGCATCAGTGATGGCAGCAACGAACGAAGAGGAGGAGCGGATCGGCAAAAGATTTGTTCGTCCGGGGACATGGCGGGCGCATTGTTGACTGTTGACGACCACCACGGCCTCGTCATCGGATCATCCTCCCTCCGTGCCCGCGCCTTTTGGTTTTGGGCCTTGTTTAGTTCACCCCGAAATACAAAAACTTTTCAAGATTCTCTGTCATATCAAATATTACGGCACATGCATGAAGCATTAAATATAGATGAAAATAAAAATTAATCACACAGTTTGTCTGTAAATCGCAAGACGAATCTTTTGATCCTAGTTAGTCTATGATTGGACAATATTTACCATAAACAAACGAAAGTGCTATAGTAGCGAAATCCGAAATTTTTTCGGAACTAAACAACGCCTTGGACCCGCGCCGGATTTGCGTTTGGCTCCCGGGGGCACCGCCGGCACCCACCCACCACCAGGCCACGCGGGCATGGGCAGGGCTGGCACTGGCAGGCAGAGGCAGGCCGGCCGGCCAGGCCACGCAACAAAAATCCCCGGGACGGCGACGCGCGGTCACAACGGCTCAACCACTGCCCGCGACCGCGCGGCCCCACCAACCACGTAAGGAACCCGAACGGATTCACCAATCACCTGACGTCCAGAGCACACGGCGGCGCGGCACCCGTGCTCGCCTCGGCTCGGCTCGCTCGGCAGTCGGCAGTGCCCGAGCCCGGTGGACGGGCAAGGGAGCCAGGAGTGGCGCGTAGTACGTGGTGCGGTGGTGGGGCTCGGATAAGGAAGGGAAAGCAACGGGACAACTGCACAAGCTGCGGGCAGCGGCAACGCCGAGCGCGGCGACGGGGCGGGGTGGGGGTGGGGTGGGCGAGGCGCAAAAGGCCGGGACCCATGCCGCATCGCGCGCGCCCGCAGGGTCGAGCTGGAAAAACCACGGGGGTTATTTTAGTGGCAGCGTATCTCGTGAAATCCAGGAAATTCGATTCACTCGAAGCCCGGCTGCTTTCTCCCCCGTCGCGAAAAGCCGCAAGCCAACAAAAACACATCAAAGCAGGACAGAGAGGCCGAGAGGGAGGAGGTGTAGGAGGAGGGAGGGCGGAAAAAAAAAAGCGGGGAGGCAGGCATCCTCCTCCTCTCTCCTCTGTCAACAAAGGATTCGCACAAAGGAGGAGGAGCGGGCGGGCGGGCGGGCAGAAGCAGAGGAGTGGTCGGTGGCCTGCGGTGCGGTGCGGCGCGGCGCATGTGAGAGCTCCGGCGGTGGTGGGGAAGGGGAGGAGCTGGGATGGGGGTGGGAGGCGGAGGGGAGGCCGCCGCGGCGTCGGCGGCGCCGGCGGAGGAGGCGGCGGCGGCAGGGAAGGATGGGGAGGAGGGTACCCGGTGGACCATGAAGGAGAAGCTGATCGCCGCTGCGGTGCTGCTGTGGATGCTGGTGGCCGCGACGATCGGGGTGTTCCTGCACTGGAGCATCCGCCACGCGGCACTGCGCAAGGAGGAGGAGGGGCTCGTCAGCATGTGCGAGGAGCGCGCGCGCATGCTGCAGGACCAGTTCGCCGTCTCCGTCAACCACGTCCACGCCCTCGCCATCCTCGTCGCCACCTTCCACTACGAGAAGCACCCGCCCGCGCTCGACCAGGTCCGGCATCCCTCTCTCTCGCCGAGCTAGCTAAGCTCGGCCACCGAACTGCCTGCGTCCACTGCTTGTTTCCTGCTAGTACTTGTGGGCGCGATCTCTGGCCTTTCTGCTCTGCGCGCGCAGTTAATTCCGTGCCTCGCCGTCTCTGGAAATCCTTGCTGCTGCTCCCATTGCCATAACACCTCGACCATGTTACCATGTACCAGTACCTGCTCCGCCTCTGCTGCTTCCACTTCATTTAATTACTGTCAAGTCCATGGTTCCCTTGTGCGCAGACCGTGCCACTTCTTAAATGGAATTCTCTCTTTGTTTTTTTTGTGTGTGTGCGCGCGTGCGTGTAATTTGCCGATGCAGATTACTGTTCGGCTGTTTAGTTTGTCGGCTGCAGGCTTTATTTTCGGTCGATTTGTTTTGCAGGACACGTTCGCGGAGTACACCGCCAGGACGTCGTTCGAGCGGCCGCTACTGAGCGGGGTGGCGTACGCGCAGCGGGTGGAGCATGCCGACAGGGAGGGCTTCGAGCGCCAGCAGGGGTGGATCATCAAGACGATGAAGCACGAGCCGTCCCCGGTGCAGGATGAGTACGCGCCGGTCGTCTACTCGCAGGAGACCGTCTCCTACATTGAGGGGCTCGACATGATGTCCGGCGAGGTCTGCGGCGACGTCGTTTCCCGTTCGTTTTTTGCACCGGGCTACAGCTGTTCCTTTCCGGTGTTGGTTCTGAACCAGGACGTGTTTCTCTGGTGCTGCAGGAGGACCGTGAGAACATTTTGAGGTCAAGAGCATCGGGGAAGGCAGTTCTTACGAGACCATTCCGGCTCATGTCGAATCACCTGGGTGTCGTATTGACTTTTCCTGTCTATCATGTGGATCTTCCTCCTGATGCCAAGGAGGAGGAACGTGTTGCTGCCACTGCAGGGTGAGGTTTATCTCTTTTTTCAATCAACTTCAGTTTAGGCCTCTTCTTTGTAGAATCCACTGCCCGTGGCTATTCAGACGCTGCAACATTTACATGACTTGAGAAAAAGTGAGAATCCCACAAAACAATTCAATTATTTGTGCTTTTGCTTACCGCCACTTCAGAACTTTGAGATAGCAAAATTGAGGAGAACGAAAAAAATCCCTGTGGTACGATGATTGATTATAATCAAGTCTGCTGTAAGCAGAGACAAATGGGACCTAATGTTTTAGTGGTGAAAGTTTATGGCGCTCATGCTGAAGCAGTTGTTTATGACTCTAGAATCGAAAGTGAGACTAAGAAACTGATAGAGAAACATAATTTCTAGTATGCTTGACTCAGCTGTTTCTCTTTCGTCCCTTTTACAAGCTATTTTTTCTTCTCCCCTCTCTCCACTGTATTCTACAATTGCAGCGAGTTTCAGAGACGGAGGAACAAGAGGAGCAAGAACGCTGTTGGATTCAGATCTCGGGTGTTAGATGGATGGGGTAGTGTTCTATAGATGGTGCCTACAGAAATGATCTTAGCTGTAACTTTAGTCAAAACCACAATTGTTTTACTTATGTCAGAAAATCAAAAGATTTAAATGCTGTGCACACTTGGTGTTTGAAGTTCATAATTGGCAACAATGACTTCTTTTTTTTTTTGTTTATTATATTTCGAGAATAATTTTGCTGACTATTCAACAGATACCTTGGGGGATCATTTGATGTAGAATCATTAGTGGAAAATTTGTTGAGGCAGCTTGCTGGCAATCAGGAATTGGTGGTAAATGTTTATGATGTCACAAACAGTTCAGACCCTCTTGTCATGTATGGATCGGAAGTTCCTCTTGGCATCCCCTCACCATGGCACATCTGCATGCTAGATTTTGGCGATCCGTTCAGAAAGCATCATATGGTTTGCAGGTAAATGTGTGCATTTGTTAGTGATTTTCCTGATTTTTTCTTGGGCGCGGTCTAATTGCATGTCCCACTGTCCATAATCTGAGCAGATACAGAAACAAGCCTCCTCTCCCATGGTCTGCAATTTCTACGCCATCTGGTGTCTTTGTCATATGTATGCTTGTGGGGTACATTGTGTTTGCCGCTTGGAGTCGTTATGATAATGTTAAGGAAGATTGCCGGAAAATGGAGGAGCTGAAAAAACAGGCAGAAGCAGCTGATGTTGCTAAATCTCAGGTTTAAGTTAGTTTAATTTATTTGGTGTTGTAAGTTTGAAGTTACATTTCTCGGGAATCTAAAAGACTCTTTTGTCATTGGTAGTTCCTTGCAACTGTTTCTCATGAGATCAGAACGCCCATGAATGGAGTTCTAGGTGATTTTTTTTTTTTTTATATACTACAGATTCCAGTGATGTCAATGTAACTCATTCTTAGGAGGCAAATGTGGTGATTTATCCTTTTCCTTGGTTTTGTAGGAATGCTTGATATGCTGTTAGACACTGACCTAACGTCAACTCAGAGGGATTTTGCACAAACAGCTCAAGTCTGTGGAAAGGCTTTAATATCGCTAATCAATGAAGTGCTTGACAGAGCGAAAATTGAAGCCGGAAAGTTGGATCTTGAGTCTGTACCATTTGATCTGAGATCCATCCTTGATGATGTCATCGCATTATTTTCTTCAAAGTCAAGAGAGAAGGGAATTGAGGTTAGTTTTTAGTTCAATAACACCTTTTTTTTATGAACCAGCACTGACAGTGACTACTTCTATTGGCATAGAAGAAAGATACAGGAGGCTACGTACATGAAAAGAAAAAAAAAGTAAACTCTAATGCCGGACAGGCAAGAAAATAACCGACACGCATGGCACACCACACACACAACGCAAAAAATTTGATAACACTTGTACCTACTACAAAAAGCATCAGTCAATCATTACAATTAACCATGCATTATTTGCATCAGCATCTCTTAGACCCAATTTCCATAAACGTCCCTTCACCATAGTCGTACACTTTCTTGTATAGCTGCCCTAGATTAGTCCTGCAGCCCACCTTGGGGTGGCTTCTCTTTGTTCATTTGACCTTTGTACAATGTTGTTCTTGTTTCCTTTTGTTTAATAAAACTTACAGTGGGGGTCTCCCCTGCTGTATTTTCCGTTTAAAAAAAATACCATAGTCATACATGCTGCATCTAACTTTTATTGTTCTATCCTTACTAATTTCCTTTTACTCTGCAAAATTGTAGCTTGCTGTATATGTCTCTGAACGAGTTCCTGAAATCTTGTTGGGTGATCCTGGAAGGTTTCGACAGATAATTACAAATTTAGTGGGCAACTCAATTAAGGTAAGCGTGCATGACCTTTCCTCCCAAGCATGTTTGCAAACAGTGAGGGCCATTTTATCTAGAGATAGAACAACTTAGTTTTAGCAAAATGTACTGCAGTGTTCACTTAGTACTCTGAAGTTTGTTGCCAGCTTTAGTTTATGATTGATATTTGCTTGCACCGACAGTTCACAGAACGGGGACATATTTTTGTACAAGTTCATCTGGCAGATCACTCAAATCTTGCAACAGAATCCGAAGTTGAGCCAGTGGCTAATGGGATGAATGGACATAAAGATGAGAAAACTGCTGTAGCAACCGGTGTTTCTCTCAACACGCTAAGTGGTTTTGAAGCTGCTGATAGCCGAAACAGTTGGGAAAACTTCAAGCTTTTGCTTTCTTATGAGAAAAATGAGATGCCCTATGAAAGTGTATCTGATAAAGTTACTCTTGTAGTAAGTGTGGAAGATACAGGAATAGGTATACCATTGGATGCCCAAGCCAAGGTGTTCACACCTTTCATGCAGGCTGATAGTTCGACTTCCAGGACATATGGTGGTACTGGAATTGGATTGAGCATCAGCCAATGTCTTGTTGAACTAATGGGTGGTCAGATAAACTTTGTCAGCCGACCACAAGTTGGGAGTACATTCACATTTACTGCAGTTCTCCAAAGATGTGACAGAAGCGCTATTGGTGACAGTAAGCCTGTTATGTTGCACCCTCTTCCATCCAGTTTCAAAGGTTTATCTGCACTATTGGTTGATACAAGACCAGTAAGAGCTACTGTAACTAAGTATCACTTGCAAAGGCTGGGAATTGCCTGCGATGTTGTTGCTACCATTGATTTGGCTCTTGGTGTGCTGTCAGGGCGAAATGGCAGTTCCCTAACCAGGTACTTGTCTTGCCTATGTACTCTCTAAAAGTTAAAAATCCTGAAGTGATTGAGCTACCATCTTGAGGATGTAGGAATAACGTGACATACTTGGCTGCTTGGATACTTAAATGCATGTGACTTCTCTTCAGAATTGATATTTGGTTTTCAACAAATTTTGTTGCATATGAACACTTTAGGCATATTGATCGCTTCAGAATTGATATTCCCAACATAAAATATTTTTATACATCCTCTGACCATCCCACTCATCAATTCACTGTTGTGATCTGTACTAATTTCCTCATCATTTTCAAAGCTGCAAGATCTACATTAAAACACCTATATCAATAGTTTAAGAAAACTACAAATTGTTAATTTGGATTTGGACTGTCCACCTTCAAGCTAGCGAACCGTCGACTCTCTTATGGCCTTGCCAAGACTAGTATGCT
Organism: Sorghum bicolor; assembly: GCF_000003195.3. Classification (NCBI taxonomy): domain Eukaryota; kingdom Viridiplantae; phylum Streptophyta; class Magnoliopsida; order Poales; family Poaceae; genus Sorghum; species Sorghum bicolor. Next base: position 8,873,458 of record NC_012870.2, on the reverse strand, counting down.
AGATAGTTGTTGCGCTCCGTGCATAGCTATTCTGGTGCATTTAGGCTGTTAGAGAGAAATTTAGGAGAGGTTAGTGAATAGGAGAGATAAGCGAGAGAACTGTGTCTAATCGGTGTCGAACTGCGGTGCTGTGCGAGAGTGATAAGAGTCGCACGTGGTGGCATTGAACTGAATATGTAGGCTGTTGTGTTACTTGTGTTGGTTTGTTTGCTGCTAGTTACTGTTGCCCCTCGATCTTCCTGCACAGGTGAGCAACCTGCTCACCAACACTCACACACTCACGGCTAGAGGTAGAAGAAGGGCTCTTGGAGAACAGAGCACACACACAGCACAAACACTTGTTCTAAATTTGCAGCAATTGAACTGATTTGCTTCATTCATTGATATGCCTAGTATATATACAAGTCTAGTACCAACTATTCGGTACACTAGCACAAGGGTGAGATCACCCCCAGCTACTCCTACATGGCTGAAGTAAGCCACTACTACTAGTGGCCATACTCGTACAAAGTAGTACATGAGATAGTGGCCTATTGCCATACATCTACAGGAACTAGGATGGACAGCAAGAGCTGACCAATCAACTAATCTCCTGCTGCAGCAAAAGGTCAAAAGAGAGCAGCAAATTATCTTACAGTTACTTGAGTTGGATATGATGCTAAGAAATGGTGAATTTTGCTCCAACTTGAGTTATACACACATATATATACTATAAACCATAGGTTTCTCAGAATAGTTTGGCATTCCTATGAATCCGCCCATGTGCTAGCTGGTCCATTTCTATTATAATTACCAAATTCATCGTGTTGGATCTGCTTTCAGTTTGTATCACTGCTTTGGTCTATAGTTCTCATTACATTATTGCATGTTATTTATCTAGTTCAAACTTTACTTATGGTAAACGTTTCAGTGAAAATGCAGTTTTTGCTCTATTAACCTGTAGAATTCAAATGACTACTAAACTACTACTTTCGACATGCAATTTCACTAATTTTTATCTGTATTTCTTTCGACATGCATTTTCTTTCGTTTTTCTTAGGTCTAAGATCTAACTAAAGTTTTCCGAATTCATCATGCAGCACGAAGCAACCATGCATGTTATTGATTGAGAGTGATTCATGGGGCTTCAAGATTGATGTTTCTTTAAGATCTAGACTCCTGGAGATGAAGCAGGATGGTCACACAAATCTATTACCCAAAATTATCCTTCTTGCAGCTGCAGAATCGAGCAAACTCAAAGCACACTATGCAGTTGATTCTGTGATCACGAAGCCTCTGAAAGCAAGCGCACTTGCAGCTTGTCTATTCCAAACACTTGGTATCACACAGTCAAGCAATGAGAGACGCGACAACTCAGGTTCTCTTCACGGGTTGCTTCTTGGCAAGAACATATTGGTGGTTGATGATAACAAGGTAAATCTTAGAGTGGCTGCTGGCACATTAAAGAAATTTGGAGCAAAGGTGGAGTGCGTGGAGAGTGGAAAAGATGCTCTCGCCCTCCTACAAGTCCCATATAAGTTCCACCTTTGTCTCATGGACATTCAGATGCCCGAAATGGATGGGTGAGTTCTATACAAGCTTTGGCTCGTGAACTTGGGCTTGTTTTTTCCCTTGTCATTCTCTGTTTTAAACCAATATTCCACTACTTGGGACACCAGGTTTGAGGCGACCCAACAAATAAGGACAATGGAAGCGAAGGCAAATGAGCAGGCAGTCGCCTGTGACGATTCAGAAACAGACGGCGCGACAAGGGCGGCAAAATGGCACCTGCCTGTTCTTGCAATGACCGCCGATGTCATCCAGGCTACCCATGAAGAGTGCACGAAGTACGGGATGGATGGGTACGTCACAAAGCCCTTCGAGGAGAAGCAACTCTTTCAGGCGTTGCAGAAGTTCTTGGACCCCGGCATGTCCAGCTAACACCGAAGTTATGCGTTGGAAAGCGAGGCACCATTCTCCACTCGATTCTGTATTTCCCTAACCATGGACGCAATCTGATCCCGAAGAAAGACCGTCCATCGCGGGCGAGTCGATCATGGTAGCGGGGAACAGCAGGCTGCCAAGGCAGCACGCAGCACGGGCCTTTGCTAGTCTGCCTATGCAGGCGTCGTGTAAATGTATTGTATTGGCAGGGATCCTGTTTATAGCACTAGTATGGCCTGTGCCGCTGTGCGACAATGTTGGAGCTGCCTGCGGCTGATGCACGTCGAGCATAATGTTGTTGTACAGCTTCCCCCATTTTTGTGCTCCTGTTCAGATCACTGAAGGAGGCAGGCATGCTCGCTGGTGCAGTGCAGGACTGGAAAGAAACCTGACTGCCTGAGAGTTGTAGTTTTTTTTTTTTTGGTTGTTGACATTGCATTGGGATGTATGATGTATTATAATCAGCTAATGTGCGATGTAAGCTGATGTAATTGGCTCAATGCATTTCCATTGTTAGTATATGAGTTAGGATGCCATTGTTTTTTTTTTATGAAAGTTAGGATGGCATTGTTAGACTACACTAGGGTGTATGCCCTTCCATTATCCCTGCAAAATGTCAAAATGTGCAAAGGGAATATCCCTGCAAGTTGTCTTGGATCCTATGCAATGCCCGTCCTTCCCATTTAGAGTGATGAAACATGAAACCATGACTTACCTTCATGGGGATACTGATAATTCTTTGTTGGAGTATTTAGACAGTATACGATAATAATAAAATCATCAGGGGCTTACTACGTTCCGTTGATAATTGCAAGTTAATCTTCCGAAAAGAATTTGCCCTGGACATAGAGCACAAAAGTCTTACTGCCCACAAATAGAATCATGGCTAGAAAAAAGAACCATGAGTCCATGACGAACGAAAAAGGATCGTGGGCCAGCTTACAGGCCCATTGCAAAGCCTACAATAGTTAGCACAAAAGTATTTTCTATTTTTACACACGTCGACCTATTTTAGGCTTTTCGTCGTCGTCAAAGAAAATGGAAACAGCCAAAGAAATTTTTGGCCCATCCAGCTTCAAATAGCCTTTGACGACGACCCAAAAAAATAAAAGAAAATGGAAACAGCCAAAATTTTGTGGCGGTAGGCGCACGTCCACGACACAGAATCGACAAGCTGTAATGTGCCTGGTGGATCTCTCTCTCTCGCGCGCGCGCCGTGTCTGCACGTCGACCTCAGCGGATCGCGCCTACCTGATCAGATCAAACCGCCAGAGGCCAGACCAACTTCGGCGCTTCGCTTCTCCACCCTGCCCGTGCCGTGCCGTGCCGTGCTCGAGGCGAGAGCACTGAACGAGCCCACGTCTCCCTCCGCCATCTCCACACCACACGCGCACAGGACAAACGCACGCAGATGTCCGGCACGGGGGCGGAGCACGAAGCAATGCAGCTGCAGGTAACGAAACGGGAAGGAAGAAGAGATCTTTTCTTTCCGCTGGTGATCTCGTCGGTTTCTGGCGCAGCACTCGGCTTGTGGCGACGGTGAGTTGAGCTGGGGATGGGATCGTGAGGCCGTGGAGCTGCCGGGTCACGCGGGCGCCTCACGAGAGGAGAGGGAAGCCGTCCAGCCCGTCCTTGTCCATGGGGAGAGGCGGAGACTCCTCTGGAGGCTACGTGGCCCCGTGGATGCGTCTCTGCTGATGTTTTCGGCGCCGGAAACATATCTGTATGCCGTACGCCGGCGTCCGTCTAGATGCAGAGTGACCTGGGCCATCAACGTCAACGACACTCTAAACATGTCCTTCTCGGTTCTCGCAGTACAACATAGGGGGATACAAAAGAACAGCAGGACCTGTGGACGTAACTTTACCTGCCACAGTGTGCAGACCAGTCATGTATCTTGCAAACTCGTTCTGGCCTTTTGTGTCCAAGTCATGCACGCACTAATTAATTATCATGCATGCAAAACTGACGCACATACGTATGCATGTGCCGCAACAATTAATTCTATCCCTTCACGATCGGACTAATACTGTATGCTTGACGGGGCCATACGTGATATGTTTCTCGTTTCCACTTTTGCGTGCCTATCAACTCTAGCACGCCGTGCTCTACTTAGACTCCATGACTGCCTCTGCTTAGTCCACGTGAAGGAATGACAATCTGAGGAAAGCGCGTCGTGAAACCGCCTTGTTTGATGTTGTCGGATTCATCTTAATCTACATGTATTGGAGTGGATTGGGGTGGAATTTAGTTCAAGTTTCACTCCAACCCACACAACATATGTGGATTGATGCGAATTCGACTACATCCAAACAAGGCCTTAATCGTCAATGTGCCGGAACTCTCCACGCGACGATGCCAGAACCACTCGGCCCAACCAACGGAAGGTCGCGTGGCGGCTCTGCAGGGGCACCGCACGCCACGAGTGGCATCACCGCCACCCAGGTTGTGACGCTTCCCATGGGGGACATATCACCTTCACCTGCACGCATGCAGTAAGCTCATAGCCACCGTCCATTCCAATTCGCAAGCGTCTGAACTCGAATTTCCCGAACCTGACCGCAGCCCACACCACACGACTTTCAGGAACCAGGCGAAAGGGCCTGGACGCAAACCTCAGCTTAACTACAATTTCACAGTATGACAGGATGTAGTAGACCAATGCCAAAAACAGAGTTACACTTAACTGTACATCATCCTGTTCGCAAAATCGCAATGCTGCTTGAGGAAACTAAAACTCATGCTGTACACCGGACAACATTTGCCAGTTTGGCCCCTCGTACGAACATCACATTATATGCAAAAACTTTGTACGGGCCAAATGCTAAAAACGGGTACAGAAAAAAGAAACAGGAATTCTTGCACCCATGACTCCAGAAGCAGCAAAATGGAACATGTTTGGCCACATCTCCAGCTGCTGTGCCGCACCAAATAATTGTTCAAATGGCTGTTGGGACCAAAGGGATTTGGTTTTGGTGTTCGTACCGACTGTGTAGAGAGCATCTCTCTCTGAACATTATGTTGTGACACCTCAGTAAGTGGAGATGATGGCGTGAGTCGTGACTGCTAAGTCCACATACCGTGAATTTTCAGATGCCAACCTACTCAGGTATGTTAGATTTGCAGCAGGACCACCCAAATTTGCTTCATTCAACAAAGCATCTCTGCTCGCAGCAATTACCGCAGATACGTTAGGTGAACTATGGTACTTCTTTGAGTTAGCAGATGAGCCAACACTCTCACTCCCACCCAGTGGCGGAGCCAAGAGGGGGCTGGCAGGGGCCATGGCCCCCCCTAACATGTGTCAACAATTTTTTTACTAGTATAAATTTAAGATGTTTATTTATGTTAAAAGAGAAGTATTACAATTTTTTGTCATATATACTTATTAATATTCTCAAGATAATAGAATTGTACTCCCTCCATTCAAAATTATAAGTAATTTCAAGAATTTTTAGAGTCAAAGCATCCTAAATTTTGCCAAATTATATAATAAGATAATAATATTTATTATTAATTATATTTTTGCAGTATATCTATTTGATGAGATAAATCTTTACATTTTTTTATAGTTTTTTGGTCAAACTCGAGATACTTTGACTCTCTAAGATTCTTAGAATGATTTATAATTTGGGATGGAGGAAGTACAAAACATAACTATATAATACTATGAAACACGTTAGAAAAATTGAGAAGTATATCTTAAGGTTTACAAAATCATCTCAAACATCTTGTTGTTAAGGGTTTATCGCCTACCACCGAAAGAATAACACATTTGATCCTAAATACATATAGAAAATATGAGCACCTGTGTCAAGTTGATGTATTGAGCTAGACGGTCACCAGTTGTGCTCAGTTTTGACAAATTAAATTTTTTGGTTGACCCTCCTTATGCATAATTTCTGGCTCCGCCACAGCTCCCACCAATGGAGGTAGGATCATAATAGGATCTTTCCGATGTCATTGTACTTAAGCAGTTCAATGTCGGGCTATCTCCAAATGAACCAAGGCCTTGTTTAGTTCATCCCAAAAACCAAAAACTTTTCAAAATTTCTCATTACATCTAATCTTGCGTCATATGCATGAAACATTAAATATAGATAAAAATAAAAACTAATTACACAGCTTGTCTGTAAATAGCAAGACGAATCTTTTAAGTCTAGTTACTCTATGATTGGACAATGTTTATCAAATAATAACAAAATGCTACAGTACCGTTTTCCCAACAAATTTTAGAACTAAACAAGGCCCAAGGAGATTATGGGTATGAGCATTCATCGCAGAGCCAGTATAGTTGGGAATAGCAGATTCAGAGGATCTAGACCGTTTCCATGGGTCCAGTGGAGTGCTATACTATGGATTTCGACTTGCATTTATCCCTTTCAAATAGTTTGCTAGCTGATACCCGTGAATGGTAGCCGGCTGATAAAACTGGTTACTGGAGTAAGATGGAGTATGAAAATTTGAATATAATTTAGCATTTTGCTCAAGAAAGATTCTGCCTGAACTTGGAACATCTCTATTTGGTAAATGCATTCTTTGAGACCATGTTGGTGGACCCATGGTACCCATATGCAGAATTCCATGTGTTCAATACAGTAGCTGACAATTGCATTACATATCTCATCATTGAGTTCCTGGAAGCTTCAGTTGATAGGCTATATGACATAAGATTTACATGTTATCTTTGTTCCTGTGCTCATATTACTGCGTTCCAAACAACTCTTTACATTAGGAGAAAAAAAAAACACCACTAAAAATTCTTTCCTGCATTTTCCATTTCCACTATTTTATGGTTTTATTACTACCTTTCCTTCCTTTCCTCCATTTTTTTCCCTTCGTTCCAAACATGCCGAATGTTTAGATTTTAGACTTACTTTGCCAATTATTTGAGCTTCAAATCGGCAGCACAGTATTTCATAATATAATCCGTACAAAAAAATATTAACTTCACCCTAAATAAACCAAACTCACATCCCTTACAGTGACAACTGTCAATTAATTAAACTGTCTAACTTTTGACTTGTTTTTTCTTTTTTAGAAAACATTGCCTGTTGAACACAACTATAGCAGAGACAAAAGGTTGATCAGTCGCAGCCTGCAGATGCAAATAAAATACACACAGAATTACATGACATTTGACAACCTTACCAGTGTACTCCAATATACTTAAAATATGCAAAGTAGGAACTGAACGGTCAAAACATCTCAAAATCACTAATAGCATGTTGAATTCAACTAGCATCTGTTTAACCAAGGTCTCCAAAGATCACAGATCAGCCCTCCCTGGGTACCTTGGGAAGGGTATAACATCTCTGATGTTCTCCATTCCGGTTGCAAAAAGAATCATCCTTTCAAAACCCAACCCAAAGCCACTGTGCTTTACAGACCCAAAGCGGCGGAGGTCCAAGTACCATTCATAGGGTTCCAAAGGCAAGCCAGCATCAAGTATCCTGTCAAATAAATTTGTCGTATTATCCCTCGCTAGGTAGATGAAAACTAGTAGAATGGTAAAGATAGTAGATACATATGCTGGAAAATGCGGTGTTTCAACATAAGCTAGGCACTATGCAGGCTATCAGGTTCCACCCAGTGCCATGGCCGTGTTTGTACTTTCTATGGATTGTTAGTAATGCCATGCTAAAAAAAAGGAAATAGCATTTCAAAAAACAAATGAAACAATCAACTCCATGAGTAACATTGAAACAAAGCCTAGATTAATTTCCCTAAGTGGGCCATTAGAATTCTAGATTCCCATATTGCTAACTGTTTATGGAATGACAACCCCGCAGCGCGTAAGATTCATTTAGTTAATTGGGAAAGTGTAAGTATGTTGAAGGAGTATGGAGGGTTAGGAGTTCCTAATTTGAGAGATTTAAATGTGTGCCTCTTGGCCACTTGGATAAAGAGATACAATTTGGGATGTGACAAACTGTGGAGACAGTTTTTAGATTTCAAATATAAAACTGACCTAATATCTTCTATAGTTCCACTGTTGGTGCTTCTGAGTTTTTTAAAGGGATGATGAGAGCTGCCTCTGCAGCAAAAATAGGATATAGGTGGCATCTAGGGAATGGTAGGAAGTGTAAGTTCTGGGAAGATAATTGGTTAGGTAATTCTAGCTTAGCCATTCAGTACTGGGAGATCTACATTCTTATCAATGAGAAAAATGCTACTGTAGCTTCTCTCTGGGAGTACCTCAAATGCACTTTTAGGAGATGTGTTGATGGTAGATTATTTAATCTCCGGTTAGAAGTGGTTCAATTAACTTCTACCATCTCTTTCACTGATGAAGAAGACTCTTCAATTTGGCAGTTAAATTCTAGGGTGTCTACCTCTGAGTCTCTTTACGAAGTAGTTAATTTTAGAGGTATTACTCCAATCTATGTTCCTGCTGTTTGGAGTCTAAAGATTCCACTAACAGTGCATTTTTTCTTATGGCTCTTGTCCAAGAATAAGCTTCTTACTAGAGACAATTTGAGTATTAGGAGAAAAGTTAAGGATCCTATTTGTTTGTTCTGTTCAGAGACTTTGACTATAAATCACTTGTTCTTTGACCCTGTAGCTAAACAGCTTTGGTGCATTATTTCTGAAGTTTTAGCTAAACAAGTTGGGAGTGACTTTGTTTCTCTGGGAACTATGTTGAGCAATAGGAGATTCATAGTGGAAAATATTTTTTGCTCTGCTGCCCTGTGAGGGGCTTTGGAAACTAAGAAACAGTTTGTGTTTTCAGGGTATTCTTTGGGCCACCGGCGGAGCCACGTTATGGCCATAGAGGGCTCTGGCCATACCTACCACTCAAAAAAACATTGAGGATCTACGGTGCCATTTGTCCAGTGTATCTGCATATGATGTTGTGCATCGCTTCTGCCTGTACTACTGAGCAAGTCTGAATTGGTAGCTAATTCAGCCCACAAGGCATAGGCAATGGGCCATATGCAAAGCTAGCCCATGACGTAGGAGCCACATGGCCACCAGTCCCCCAGGCATAGATGCGGGAAGACAACAATCCACTGAGTGCTAGATCTATGGTTAGTTGGTTATTGTCCTTTTGGTATAATAATATATACTAATAACTAGCAAACATGCTTGTAAATTGTATTGAAACCTAATATATATAAGAATCACTCTATTTCGTCGCTAGATACAATTTGTTCTAACCCATATGAGCACGAGTTATGAGTCTGGATCATATACAAGATACGGAGGACATGACCCAATATGTCATAGAATCGGACTTCATATCGATCATCACTAGATACAAGTTGTTCTAATTTGTATGGTGAGAGATCATGAGTCTGGGTCACATATGAGACATGGAGGGAGTGAGTACATATTGAGAAGTAAAAAAGGGAGACTGAAGCCACATTTCACTCTCTTGATAGTTAGGGAGGTGGGGAAAAAATGGGATAGAATTTTAGCTCTTTAATATAGTAATAGGTATAGATATGATATTGTAGTAGGTCTCTATGGAAAATAGACCATGGTCACTTGTATTTTGTTAATTGTGACCTGATTGTCAGTGGTTTAAAACCAAAACTTATTTCCATCAAACTCTTGTACATATTAGTTTGGATTTGACAAATGCCCCCCTCCCCCTAATTTGGCTTTACGCTCCGCCACTGCTTTGGGCAGATGTGCGGGTACTGCTACTGAAGGTAGCTGCCATGTTGCACAATTGGAGTTCCCTTTGTCTCAAGGAGAAGGTCCCAGAATTCCTAGACCGCTTGGACAAGCTGAAAAACCTTGCTACAAGACCCCCACCGGCTACCTGGCTTAGTCAGGTGAACAACAACTGGGAGCGCATCTTGTATCAGGCTGGTACTGACTGGAAGAACCATGCTCTACCTGAAGAAGCTAAAGCGTTGTTGGCAAATGAGGTTGACCTGGAGAAGATGGCTCGAGAAAGGAAGTGGATCTGTTTCACAAGTCTTGCTGAAGCTTGGGGGATGTAGTTGGTTTGGTCTGGATAGGCTTCACACATAGGTTTCACATGCTGTATCATGCGTTTGTTTCGCCTGCTGAGGCTTCTTGTTTTGGTTGGTGCTGAACTTTGTGGTGGTTGTAAGGAGCTTAACAGTGTTGGTCTTTTGCAATATAAAAGCCGGGGGCCACCCTTGAACTCTGAAAAAACAAAGCCTAGACAAAACACCTAGGTGCAGCACCAACTAGCACCTAGGCCATGAGTGATATAACCATCTCTAATTTGCCTCATTTTCAAGCATATATCAAGCCAAAGACACCTCAACTTTGAAACAAAGCCTAGACAAAATACCTAGGTGAAGCACCTTAGGCAGAGCTAGGTGCCACCTTTTTTATACAGCAGAGATCAGGTGAGCAATAAAATAATATCATATAAAACAGTAGTTTGGAATCCTCAGCATCACATTTAACCTGTGTTCCCTTGCTATCTATGGTACTCAACTCAGACAGTAGCAAACATTGCATAAAATTAAAATCCAAATGCACTTTACTTAAAGAGTTTGATGTAGCAATACAATGTGTTTCCACAAGTTTTAAGTTGAATACTGTCAAACAAGACAACACCCAAAAAAAAGAAAAAAGAAAAGAAAAAAAGAGGCTTAACCTTTAAGCTGAGCAAAGCACATACCTCTGTTTCAGAACATCTAACCGTTCCTCCCTTTGGCTTCCACCAATCAATTCGCCGACCTTGAAATAAATATTCCAGCACAAAAATGAATATAAATATAAACAAGGGAAAACCACAGTAATTACATAAATGGATATTCCAGTGGCTCAAAAATGCCCAAATCCTTCGTTCCCCACTCATGGAGTGCACATGTGCACTGGTACCAGCAACAGGTTTTGATGTATGAGAAGTTTATCTGTACCTTAGGCACAAGAACATCCATTGCAGCCACCGTCTTGTCATCATCATTGAGCCTCATATAAAAAGCCTTTATTCCTTTCGGATAGTTATAGACAATCACTGGCTTCTTAAATATATCCTCTGTTAAATACCTTCAACATTTCATGACAAGAATTGAGATTCTAAATAAGGCTCAATCAAGTAAAAAAACACATTAGGAAAACAAATTCCAATGTGGATACCTTTCATGCTCAGAGGCTAAATCAATTCCCCATTCAACTTTGTTATCAAACTTCTTGTCTGTAACATTTTTCAAGAGCTCCACAGCCTTTGTATACGAAATCCGCACAAAAGGAGTCGAGGAAACAAGCTCCAGGCGTTCAATTGCACTCTTATCATAATTTTTCACCATAAACTCCATATCTTCCCGGCAATGGTCAAGCAGCCACTTGCAAAGGTATTGTACATATTTTTCTGCACAGTTCATGTCATCCTGCAGAACAATTAAACACAATATCAGAACAGTTAAACAAAATATGACAATATCACTGCAAAAACTGTTTGTACTAAATTTCATAGTTGTATATTTTGTACCACAAGGAGGAAAGTTATTTTTCAGCTGCAATTGAAGATAAATTCAATTCGGTTTAGTTACCTGCAAGTTTGCGAATGCGATTTCCGGTTCAACCATCCAAAACTCTGCCAAATGCCGTGATGTATGTGAGTTCTCTGCCCGGAATGTTGGTCCAAAGGTATAAACGCTACTAAGAGCACATGCATATGTCTCCACCTGAAGCTGTCCAGATACTGTCAAAAAAGCTTGACGCTTGAAGAAGTCATTTTCAAAAGCTATTGAACCATCATCCCTGAGTGGAATCCCAGGCTTTAACTTGGACCTCTCCTCCAGTTTTGAAACAATTTCCTTTGCCCTATTTAGCTCATCAACAGCAGCTGATATCTTTTGTTTGCTGGCTTTTGCAGCTTTAAGCTGTGCGACTGCATCACCTCTTTCCTTGACAAGAAATTTAGCTGCCTCAATTTCAGAATCAGATGGTGCAGGGTTCTCTCTCAATTCCTTCTCAGTTTTTTCAGCCTGACTAAACAGAGTTGTCACTTGGAACATCTCACCAGCACCTTCACAGTCACTTGTAGTTATTATTGGTGTATGTACATAGAGAAATCCATTCTCATCGAAGAAAGTGTGTGACGCATAGGCTAACTGGTGCCTAATCCTAGCAACCGCTCCAATCTGCAAAAATAGTTTGTGTTAGGAGCAAAAATAGTAATCTTGTCTTCTTATAAAAACATATAAAATTGACACCAGCCAGCATATCTCAAAGTAAGTTCATAATAAAAGTGTTTTTACGAAACACTATCATAATATTATAACTCTGAAACAAGATGACATGTATAATTGCTTGCTGCCATAAAACTAATATTCTAATTTGTGTCCTCCTTTGTTTTGGAGAGCTTCAGACATTTTGAGAGACAGGTATGTATCCTCTATTCTCCATGTTTGATATTTATAAATTTTGGGTACAACATGCAGGAAGGGGTCAAATGTGTTTCTGCTCTGGCGATAGGGAGGCGTTACCAATTTAGTGTTGACCTGATTAGTATAAGGAAGATGACATGGATTGAATGTATAGTTGAAATGTAGCTTACCTTCTAATCAATAGCAAAAACTTAAATGAGATCTTATTTAAACAGCCTTGAGTAACTGAAAGTTTGGTTTGATCTTTCGCCAATATTATCGGCAGAAATCAGAGGATTGTCTTTGCTGCTACTACAGTCTTATCTGTCTGAAAGTACATATGCTATTTTGTCTAATATTTCATTGAAGATTGTCATAAACATTTTCTCTACTAAATACTTGATGTAGTTCTTATTACTTATGCTCCAATATGTTACTAATTTCTCAAAAAAAATGTGGATCTGGTACAGACAACACTGCTTTTGTACCCTTATGATCTCATCTGCTATACAAGCTATATTTATCTCTCCACGCTATCAGTTAACTCAAAAACAAATTTGCTTTGTTCGTAGTTATCCATCTGTAATTATGTTATTCTGCTTTGTAAATTTATCATTATAAGACAACATTGCTGAGCTACATAATAAAAGCACACCAACCAAACAAAACAAATTTGATTCGCTAGGCTGCAACCTCCAAGCAGGGCGCAACAAAGCCACGCCGGTGTTTCTAGTTTGTATTTTGAAGTTCCTAATTCAAAAAATTGCAGGGAGGCGATGAACCATTTGTGGTAAGTTTATTTTTTGAAGTTCCTAATTCAAAAAATTGCAGGGAGGCAGATGAACCATTTGTGGTAAATAAGTGAAAGGAAGGGCTCGCACCGTGTTGGTGCGCGAACGGAGATGAACGACGTCCCTGAGTTTCTCGAGCGTGAGTTTGACCTTGCCCTTGGGCAGCGGGTAGACGGCGGCATCGACCTCGCCGACCTCAAGCACGCGGCTGACCTTGAGCTCGACGTTCTGCTTGGTCCCCTCGGGCGGCTCCTTGATGTCGCCCTCGACGAGCACGGAGGTCCCGGTGGCGGTGAGGCGCGCGAGCGGGTGCACGGCGGCGTCGACGATGACCTGAAGCGTGGCGGCGCAGGAGCCGTCGCTGAGCTCCAGGAAGGCGAAGGAACCCTTCCCCTGCTCCCGGCCCGTCCGGACCCACCCCCCGACCACGACGCGGTCCCCGGCACGCGCGGTTCCTGCGGCAAGGACATCACGGATGCGGGTGCGCGCGGTGGCGGGCTCAAGGTCGTCGCAGAGGGAAGCCGCGGCCATCGCCGCGGCGGCGGCGTCGGCAGCCATGGGGACCGTGAGGTGATGGGGGTGCTGTGGGCTGTGGCGGCGGGGGCGGGGGCGGGGCGGAGAAACTGGAGGCGGGGTGAGATGGGTTTCTTAGGGTTTGGCTAATTAATCCGACCGGTACACATCCACTACACTCGTCAAAACACAGCGCGCGCGCTCACACACACACAAAGTTAGGCCTTGTCTAGTTTCAAAAAAAAATTCTCCAATACGAAGCATTAAATATAAATAAAAATAAAAATAAAAACTAATTACACAGTTTACCTATAAATCGCGAGATGAATCTTTTGAGCTTAGTTAGTTTATGATTAGATAATATTTGTAAAATAAAAACGAAAGTGCTACAATGCCTAAAAACCCAAAATTTTGGGCACTCAACAAGGCCTTAGGTGTCAAATCATAAATTAATTATGTTTAAAAGATTTATCTCGTCAAATATTCTCTAGTTATATTTTTAATTTTATAAAAAGTATATATTTAATATTTTATGTATTGTTTCCAAACATTGATGTAATATGTATTGAAATTTAACACCCTGAACCAAACGGAGCTTTAATCTTTTGGGTTTTTTAGCCTCGAAAATAAAGAAAATGAGACAGCACATAGGATTTTGTGCTTTTTGTCAAGAAGATGCTAAGGCCTTGTTTAATTTCTGAGAAATTTTGCAAATTTTTGCAGATTCACATGTATGAAGCATTACATGTAAATTAAAAAATAATTAATTACAAAGTCGTTTGTATTTTACGAGATTAATCTTTTAAGCCCAATTAATTCACAATTGGATAAGATTTGTCTAATACAAAAGAAAATGCGACAACGTTCAATTTGCAAAAAAAAAAATATAACTAAATAAGGCCTAATTAGTAATCATGCATCAGCTTAGTACAAGAGTTTTTCTTTTTTATGGCAACTTGTTTTTTTCTAGTTCCAAGGTGGCCCACAGCCACAGAGATGTCAGCTACTGCTTGTAGGACGGATTAGTAATAAGACTATTTATTTTATGAAAAAATTTGAATAATAGACGTGCGTTTATTTGTTGAACAGAGGGAGTAAGTGGTATGGAGTATTTGAGGAACTTGGTCGAGTACTTTCGCTTTTAGCATTGAGGTCTTGTTTAGTTACATTTGAAATCTAGTTTTTTTTTTAAATATTTTTTGTCACATTAAATTTTGCAATACATGCATGGAACATTAAAATATAGATAAAAATAATTAATTATATAATTTATCTGTAATTTATAAGACGAATCTTTTTTATTCTAATTAGTCTATAGTTTGACAATAACTATTAAATATAAATAAAAATGCTACGGTGTCTAAACTTTTTTTTTCACCAGGAACTAACACAAGGCCTGATTGTGTGCCTCAAGAATGGAATTGTCCAGCTGCAAAGTGATTGGGGTTCACATTTACATTCACATCACATGAAAGAATCCTGGGTCAGGCGAATCCGAATCCTGCCAACATAATAAGAAATTAGCAATCCAAGTTTTCACAAAAATAAAATCGTGATCACCTTCTAGTTATTTTCAGAACATCGTGAGTTTCTTTCTTTCAGCTATGAATAATATCGAAGAGTGAGAGGAATGACATCTAAACAATTGGCCAAGAAAACATATAATACGATCCATTGGAACGCAAGAAACTTTCCTCTCAACCTAAAAATCGGCAATGTGATTATTTTCTCACATAGCGAGAAAAGTTTTTCACCACTAAAGTGAGATTGTTGTGCAGTAATTACTAATTAGATCGTATCACTTGAATTTTTGTATATAAGGGACATAGAAAAATAGTACAATGACCAGTAGTTTTATACTCTAGGGAGATTATTATTAATTTTAGGCACGTCTAAATGCTCTGTATTTCTACTCCTAGATTATACAAACGAGCTAGCCAGCACACAAAACTCATTATAGACTTATTTTTGTATATTATGAATTTTGTCCGCACCAGTCAAAGTGCATTTTGTGCTCATGGTAAGGTGGTGCTGAGGTGAATGTGCCTGTTTATGTTTCTAAAGAAGTATGGTATTTTTTTTCAAGAAAAATGATCGATAAATCTTTTCTTCTAAAAAATATTGGTTTTATTTTGAGATATATACAGCCTTTTATTTTACCGCAGTGCATGAGAACCATAGGCGCGTATCGTGACACTTCACTTGCGCCGTCGCCTGTAACTTTTCCAGCCTGCGTGTACGCTTCCTGTTCATTTATATCTCTCTCATTCACACAAGGGCCTTGTTTAGTTCCAAAATATTTTGCAAAATGAACACTGTAGCTTTTTTGTTTGTATTTGACAAATATTGTCGAATCATGGACTAACTAGGCTCAAAAGATTTGTCTCGTTATTTGGACCAAACTGTCCAATTAGTTTTTATTTTTGTTTATATTTAGTACTTCATGCATGTGTCTAAAGATTCGATGTGACGGAGAATCTGAAAAATTTTGTAAATTTTTTTGAACTAAACAAGGCCAAGAAAAAAATTTGGACCTGGAAAAAAGAAATGAAAATCAGCTCGCCACCTGTTCTAACACGCGAGGAGAAAGAAAGAAAGAACACGGCGGCTGCCGTTTCATCTCCGTCCGCGTGCTCTGACCCCCAGCGAACCCACAGCGTCGCCCTATAAAATTGGGGCCTCAAAACCTCTCCTCTCATCAGCAACGAACTCAGAAGTCTCCAACCAACCACCGCATACAATCCCCAATCCCGCGTCCCCGAACCCTCGAGTTCTCACGGGCTCCGGCCAGATTCGTGCAGTCTAAGCTTCGAATCGACGCATGGAGGCAGCAGTAGCCGCGGCGCTCAGGTCGCCCACCGCCGCCGGCCCCTCGCGGCGGTCCGCGGCCCCGGGCCCCAGCTCGCTCCCCTTTGACCGGAGGCGCAGCTTCGCCTTTGGCTCCATCAAGGTAGGAGGAGCTTCTGGTTCTCTCTTACGGCTGAAGCTTAGGCGGGTGTTTGTTTCTTTTAGACAGAAAGGAGAAAGGGCAGTTTGGATCTTATCATCTTCAGTTTCTTTGTGGCATGCTTATCTACTTTCTGGTTTTTGTATCTTTGCTTGTGGGGGAAGGATTTGGTGCGATTAACCTGCAATTTGTTCATTTTATATCTTCGTAAGATTCGGTTTCTCATGTATAATTCGTCTGAGCATGGAAATGGAGTGCTTGCCTAGTTGCCTGACGCTGCTGGATGTTTGAGCAGGGTCTCGGGCGGCAGCAGCTCACGTCTAGGACTAGGAGGCGAAGCAGTGTGGTCAGGGCCTCCTGGTCCCCCTCGGAGTCTCTGCCACCGTCATCGTCGATCGCGCCGCTCAGGATGGAATCACCGGCGGGGCAGCTACTCTCGCAAATCCTCCACACGCACCCGCACCTACTGTCTGCCGCCGCCGAGCAGCAGCTCGAGCAGCTCCAGACCGACCGCGAGGCCGAGAAGGAGAAGGAGAAGGAGAGCGAGGCTGGCGACAAGTCGACCCCGACAGGTGGCGACCTCGTGCTGTACAGGTAATTGTGGTTTTTAGTCATTTAGTTTGTTTCCTTTGTTACTTACGGTGCATCTTGCTATAAGAAGATAGGATTTCGTAAAGATGCTTGTTCTGAGTTATCCAATTGTACGTGGATTGGGAGTATAACAGACTGTCACATAGGAATTGTATAACTGTCTAGTTATCAAGGCCAGCTGACATGTTACATGCCGCTCCATCGCGGATTAACTTGTGTATTTTATGGATGCCTGTTTACATCCTTAAATATTATTATGTGGGATTAGATTAAATCTAGAGAGTTGTTTGAGGGAGATGGCCATATCATATAGGAACTGTGTGTCAATTGTGCGATGCCAAGAGAGGAAAAGGACAAACTATTCTAGTCTTTTTTGATTGAGATGGAGTGACTGTAGTTCACATATGAGCAGGGGCGAAGCTACATAAAAATGAACCCTGGTGCACTACTTAAATAACGTACACAACTTTATTTGAGATATATGGTGAAAATAAGGCCATTCAATAGCAAAAAAAAATATATATATTACCATGGTGCCTGTGCACCAGGTAACCTCAACGTGGCTTTGCCCCTGCATATGAGCAATTATAATTGTGAGTTAGAATTGCTTGGTGAGCCAGACTGTACTTCTAACACTGAATTAATTGTTTCCTGTGACTTGGGGTATTGGAGAAATGTTGGCTAATTACCGTTGTTTTCTGGAAATAGGCGTATTGCAGAAGTAAAGGAGAAGGAACGGAGAAGGACTTTGGAGGAGATACTCTATGCTCTGGTTGTTCAGAAGTTTGTTGAAGCTGATGTTTCTTTGGTTCCAGCACTCTCACACTCCATCGATTCTTCTGGAAGAGTTGATCAGTGGACAGAAACTGTGGAAGAGAAGCTTCAACGTTTACACTCGCCCGAGGCCTATGAAATGATCGAGAATCATCTCTCTCTCATTCTGGGGCAGCGTCAAGGTGATGCCACTATTGCAGCCATAAGTAAGCTCCGAGTTGGCCAGGTCTATGCTGCATCTGTGATGTATGGTTATTTCCTGAAGAGAGTTGATCAGAGGTTTCAGCTTGAGAAGACAATGAAGAGCCTCCCTTGGGGATCGGAAGAGGAAGATAGTGCTTTGAATCAAGTTATGACGACCGACTCGATGCCTTCAGCTCGGGTTTCTAGCTCTCATCCAGAGATGGGCTCATGGACTGCACCCGACTTCAACGCAGGAGGGCCTAGCCAATCTATCAAGCCTTCCCGCCTTAGGTCGTATGTCATGTCATTTGATTCAGATACGCTTCAGAGGTATGCAACAGTCAGGTCAAAGGAGGCCTTTGGCATCATTGAGAAGCACACAGAAGCACTATTTGGGAAACCAGAGATTGTAATCACACCTGAAGGCGCAGTTGATTCCTCCAAGGATGAGCATATTAGGATAAGCTTTTCTGGGCTGAGAAGGCTGATCCTAGAGGCTGTTACTTTCGGGTCGTTCCTCTGGGACGTTGAGAGCTTTGTGGATTCCAGGTACCATTTCGTGACCAACTAAGATGGTCATCCTAACTGAAGAACGATTCATGGTTTACGCATCTGGTCTGAATGTCTATGGGCTTCGGAAAGACTGTTGTACAATGATGTTAGACTGTTACCACACCCCTTACTGTACACGATGGTATCAATGATTTGCCCAGTTTTATGGCATCACAGTATTGTAAAGACCAAATGTCATTAGCCGTTAGGTTCTATTAACATCTGTGCTGCCCGGGGTGCGTAGCAATGTATTTTTTCACTATCCCCGCTGCAAATTGTAAGAAGAATTCTAGGCTGCTAGGCAACCCTTCAGCAAACCTATTATTCTCGTTGCAGATTGCATGTTGATTTGAGTTCTCTCTTCTTGGGAGCACGGCCATTTCGTAGTACATAATTCTTGTGTAAATAGGAATGAAGTTTCGTTTTTTTAATATATATATATATATAGGTATGATATTAGAAGCTTAGGGCTTCCAATAAATAGCGGAAGCCCTGGTCCAAATTAGAGCCTCATGGTTTCACCGAACCAGCATGCACCGGCTTGTGGTCCTGGCAGCCCAGCCCAAACCTGTTCACATGGTTGACCAAAGCCGATAGGTAAAGCACCGAGCCATTGTTTCAAATTCATTTGAATTGGCATGGGGCAGACGGAAGCAGCTTGACGCTGCTCCGGCGTCCCGATGGCGGCATGGTAGGTGGAGCGGAGAGGACCAGCGGCAGCGGTGGCTTTTTTTACGAGGGAACGACATGGTCGATCCCAGCTCTCCACCGGGACCCTCCGCCGCCTCCCTCTTCCCCACCCGTCGCGTCCACCAGCCGCCGCGCCGCCGCCGGACCAGCGGCAGCGGTGGCTTTTCTGCGAGCTCGCCGATGCCCCGCGGGACGGCGCCCCCGACCAGCGCGTTCTGCGACACGGTGAGCACCTGCAGCGACCGGAGGTTGGCCAGCTGCGGCGGCAGCGTGCCGGACAGCGACGGGTTGGCGCGGACGCTTAGCTGCTGCAGGCGCGAGGACGAGAAGTTGGATGCTGGCGGCAGCGCGAACGCGGCCACGGCGTTGGGGTTCTTGAAGCAGCCGACGAGGAACAGAGCCCGGAGCTCTGGCAGCGCGAACGATCTACAGCAGCGAGGCCCTCCTCCAGCGACGAGTTGATGTGTAAGTTCCTGCGTTCTTCTTTGTAGATCCCAATTTCAGACCAATTTCCATTCTTTTTTTATTCATTGCTTGAACTAGAGAAGCAAGAACAAGAGGAAGAAGAGAGACGCCTGGATGCATAGAAATTAAAATCTTATTTTTAGGATGCATAAAAAATAAAATGTTAATTTTTTATGCATAGAAATAGACTTCTTTTTCATCTAAGCTCTAGGCTTTCTTCTATACAGTATAAACAAAATAAAATTTAATTTTTGGGTGCATAGAAATTGAATTCTAATTTTTTGGATGCATAGAAACTTTTCAGATGTATTTAAAATGTTCAGATCTAGTCTTGACTCTATGAAATTTGATTGCTTGTAATTTTTGGGTGCATAGAAATTGAATTCTAATTTCTTCTATGCTTAGTCTTGACTCTATGAACTTTTCAGATGTATTTAAAATGTTCAGATCTAGTCTTGTCAGATGCATAGAAACCTTACTACTATTTTTATACATTGTTTGGAGCACATTTTATACATTTTGGTGTTGCTTGGCTGCTAAGATTTTTTTATGCTGATCCAAAGGAAAGATAATAGTTTTTATATTTGCATGTATAGATTTAGATGCATGGTGAAACTGTGATTATGCTTAGTTGTATTTGTTTCCGCCCTAATTAATTTCAAATTCTAAATTTTGAAGAAGTGTGTATACATTGTGGAGCACTCTTATATGCACTGTTAAAACAATTCGACATATATTGTTTGAATAATTATCTCTATGTACCTACGCAGCCTTGGATTTTTGGTTCAGATGCATTGCGGAGCACTTTTCTATGCACTGTTAGAATAATTATCTGCGCGTAATTCTTCTATGCTTAGTTGCATGGATTTTATCTGATTTTTGGTTGCAGCCTTGGATGAATAGTGGTTTGCATGAAATAAAAAGCTATCAACACAAGTAAGCAGAATTTTTATGCTTTGATTTTGATTTTTATGCATTTCTTTGATATTATGTGCAATGAATAGGTTTTTATGCAATTGACTTTGGATCTTTATGCTTCGTGGGTTCTAATGAATTAAGATTTTACAATTCAGAACTATTCTGGTGGCAAGTCCACTGCATGATGCAGTCCACGACCGCGGTGCTGGTATGAAGCGTGGTGGCGGCGGCGACGCTAGTGCGAATCAGCGGTGGTGGTCAGTTGGATGGAAGATAGCAAAGGAGCAGCGCGACGTGACCAAAGATTTTTGGAATTTTGTATGTCAAATTTGGTGTTCTTATGCTTGTGTGCATAAGTTTATTACACACAATGGAGCACTTCTATGCATTTTTTTATTCTTAATGCTTGTGAGCATAAGTTTCTCTATATTGTTGGAGCAGGTCTATGTTGTTTTTATGCGACAATAAATTCACTTTTATTCATCAAATTACTAAATTCTATGTAATGCCGGCACAAAAAATATTTAAGTGTATCTTGATCACTGAATTTATGAATCCGGTCGTCTATCACTTGCTATCTTTTAAATTTTAAATTTTTTAGAAGATGAGATCGTCTTTATGTTTTACGTGTGCGGTTCTCATGTTCTATGTACTGTTCTCATATTATTTATATATCCTTATATTGGAAAGCATGACGTCGATGGAGGCAAACCGCGGTTTTGCTTGGATGAGATGAGCAAAACTTTGTTTCTATGTAACCTCAGTTGGGTTTCAATATGTTGTTGACTCGGTTTCTATGCGTTGTTTGTCTGTTAAATAAATATCCCCTGGTGAAAAGTATGGTGTGGGTATAAATAGCTATGGTTGTGGTTACGATAGACCCCTTCAATAGTGGGAAGGGTTTTATGTGTTTCTATACATTGTTTCTGATATTACTTATGCATCCCCTCTAGAAAGCAAGGTGTGGTTGGACGCGGTCACGATTTTTCAAATCAATAATATGCAGAAGGGAGGGTTTTTACGCGACAATGAAATTATTCTTATTCACCAAACCACTAATTTCTATGCAACGTTGGCGTCAAAAACTTTTCTACGCATTTTGACTATTGATTCTATGCATCTAATCGTCATCACGTGCCATGATTCAAATTTCAAATTTATAATTTTTTTCAGAAATATTCAAAGTGGATCTTGAATCGTGCATAAAAATATCAGGAGTTCAATGGTTAAAACCATTTTAAAATTGGAAGCTCCATCGAGGAATTATCGTGAAAAAATAGATGAGAATATAATGGAAGATGCATGCATACATGTATCAGCATGTGTCAGTGCGTGTCTGTGTCAGCTGTAGTTAGGTGGAACAGGTGGAACTCGCAGAAAGGTTTTTACGCAGTAACGAATTAGTTTTAATTCATCCATCGACTAATTTCTATGCAACATCACGACCAAAACTTTTCTATGCAGCTTGACCTAGATTTTCATGCATCCGATCTACTACGGTCCCCACCTACTGTGTGCGTCAGCTCAGTTAACCTGAATGGGTGGACTGAGTAGCATTGGTTGAGTGTCTGGGTCCCCCACTTATGCGCAGGTAGGTGTCGGATGGGTGTTGGCCGGGGCTTCTAATAACTATTTTTACGCGACAATGAAATTATTCTTATTCACCAAACCACTAATTTCTATGCAACGTTGGCGCCAAAAACTTTTCTACGCATTTTGACTATTTAATTCTATGCATCTAATCGTCATCACGTGCCATGATTCAAATCACGGTTGTGTCGGATGAAATGTCCATCTCGTGGCTTTAGATGGTAACAAAATTAATTTTTATTCATTCAACCACTAACTTCTATGTAACGTCAGCACCAAAAATTTTCTGTGCATCTTGGCCATTGATTTTATGCATCCAATCGGCCATCACATACCATGATTCAAAAGTCAAAGTTTAGAGGAAGACGAGATCATCTCCATATTTTAAACGTCCAGTCTCTATGTTTTATGAATTGTTCCTATGTTAGTTATACACCCATGAGGAGCATGATATTGGTGGAGGCAATTACGGTTATTTCGTGGAATATCTATCTCGTAGAGAAGTTTTTATGCGATAACAAATTAATTTTTATTCACCCAACAACTAATTTCTATGCAACATCGACGTAAAAACGTTTTTACGCATCTTGATACTTGATTCTACGCATCCAATCGGTCATCACGTGCTGTGATTCAAATTTAAAATTTATGAATTTTAAATTTTTTTCAAAAAAATATTCACAATGGATCTTGAATCATGCACAAAAATATCAGAAGTTTAATGGTGAAAACCGTTTTTGAATCGAAAGCTTCATTGAGGAATTATTAAGAAAAAATGGACGAGATTAGAATAGATGCATACATGACTGCATGTGTCAGTACGTGTCAGGTGCAGTTAGGTGGAACGACTAACTCGCAGAAAGGTTTCTATGTGGTAACGAATTGATTTTAATTCATACAACCACTAGATTTTATACATTGTTAGAATAAAAAACTTTCTGCGCAGTCTGACCTAGGATTTTATGCGTTCAATTGGTTGGGTCCCCAAGGGTTCCACCACCTACGCGCATGTCAGCTCCGTAGTGGGTTAGGTGGGATGGCTGGCTGGGGCTTCCAATAGCTATTTGTAGCCCTGGACTCCCAATATACCCTATATATATATATACACACACGGCAGCGCTATTCTACACCCTACGTGTAGAATATTATTCTACACCGCAAGTCAAAACTGAGCAGAAAAAATACTGAGCAATACTGAACAACGTTCAGTATCATCCAGTCGTACACCTAGGAACGCGAAATACTGAATAATACTGAAACACGGGTATTGAACAATACTGAATTTTGTTCAGTATAACACTTTGGTGTAGAATATTATTCTACACCTAGGGTGTAGAATAGCACTTTTGTTCGGTATATATATATTGGCTGTTGATCCAAAAGTCACTGCTTTGGACTGAACCGAATTGCTAGTTCAATTTGTTCGCTAGGAATTAGATGTCAAATGAACAAGTATAGTGGTAACCGAGTTAAAAGTTCAATGATTCTAATTTGACCCTGACGTGCCACAAGCAAACATGTACGGTAGTTGGACCTGGAGTGTTGTGACATCTGAACATGTACAGCTACGTATTCGAGCAGCAAGAGGAATACGTGAGTTAAGAGACAAGAACATGTAGATACAGCATCTTATTGTCACCACGCATGGCTGCTTCCAACGAGATAAATCATGGACGGCAGTTCAAGCCTTAGTAGTCTTCAATAATCTTGATAAAATTCTTGACCATGAGCCTCCCTTCAGTAGTTATGATGCTCTCTGGATGGAACTGCACACCCTACGTAATAAGAACGTTCACGGATGTAGATTAAAAATGGACAATAGTAACACTTTAAAAAGATTGTTTGTTTTTATTTTCTACATTTATAAAAATTAAGGTAGGAAACGAAAGAAACAGTTCGTTTTGATTTGGAAAAAAGTTTCAGCTTACCACAGTACGCAGCAGCAATGGTGTCAACAAGTACACTCGCAGAGTGCTGATAGATGGAGGCACTACTGAAAACACGAACAAAAAGTCTACTAGTTTTGCCCTGGTTGCCAGATAGCCTAATTCAAGCAGCCTATGCAAACCTACCCAAGTGCAAGTCACCAGCCAAATTCAAGCAGCCTATGCAAACCTACCATACTATACAAGTCAGAATTCAATCAAAATCTAATCTGCTTCCTTAGGTTATTTAGTTATGTATTGTGCTGGTGAATGATCCAGAGGTGAGCCTGGAAGAAGACAACTTGTGTTGATGAACAGGTAAATGCCATCAATGGGTTAAAGTTAAAAATCGCAAAGCAGTATGATGACATGCTTCAAAAGGGTTATGAACTTAGTCTTTCTGTGAAAGTAAAAAAGTCACAAGGCAACAGAAAAGGCATTTTTTTAGAAGGCAAGCAACTTATAAACACAGTAGCAAATTTCCAGATTGCATGATATGATCTGTGTTATAAATAAAAAATACACGTGACCAAACCTGAATATGTTTGTATATCCTGTGGCGAGCAGCCATGATCAACCCATCATCTGTCCATGCAACAATTTCCAGGGTATCATGCGGGAAACTATCCTTCTCAATTACAAGGCTGTGATACCTTCCGGCCTGGAATGGGCTACAGGACAAAGTTATCAGAATTTTGCATAACAATGAACTTTCAACATTAAATACCTACTACTGGAAAGTAGTGTCTCGAAATGAGCCTATTGTAACTGAAGTGATATTCTTCAGCCCAGGTTAAATAGCAGTATGAGTTTGTGCATGCATTCACATGGAGTGAGGTGACCAAAACTCTTTGTCGAAAATGTTGTCATCCTGTTGCAATTTTTTGTATGTAACTGATGCTAAAATATTGGGAATCAAAATTCTACCCTTCCCAGTCGCATCTTGCGAACAATGGCAATTATAACAAGAAGAAAACTCTCCATTTCAGAGGAGCTAGTAAAAGCATCTCTCCTGTAATGTTTATGTTAAAAGAGAAAAGATTTTATCCATTTTTTTATATATATTTGCAGTAACCTAAATGGATTCTCCAAATACAGAACAAGACAAACTACCTTCCTTACCTATCTGTAACTTCTAGGTTGCACATCAATAAAAGCTAACTAAGCAAACAAAGATGGTTCAACTATGTTTCCTTTCTTGCAAACCTAATAATGGAACAATAAGAAGCAAGTCTGCCTCTGTCATGACACAAAAAAGGAAGCTTCAGGATGACACATCCAATAACACAACTGCCGGTGAAGACTTCATTCTCATTTTGTGAACCCAAGTTCTAGATTGCCAACATATTTTTTGTTGGACTGTGAAGCTGATTGTACCATAGTGAAGTATCTTTTTTAATTAAAAAAATACAGTCCACATTTGCAATAAACAAAATTTTTATGCTCCTAAATCACGTCTTCTTTTGAACAAGTATTGTAAGCTGGTCTAGATTGTATTAACTTTTAACTTTTCTAGGGAAATAAATGGGAGGGCCAGGCACAAGAAAGAAGATAACTGAGTATCAGGCCCCACATATGGTAAGTTGTATGCCAATTAAATCCGATGGATTGGAAGCTTAACAAGGGATCTTACTTTGGAAGATCGGAAAACAGAGTTCCATCAAGCTTCTCATCATAATGAACAAGGGAGCCCTTTCCATGCACAACTCCATAAGGAGATCGGACAACCTTCCCTACAAACATGAAACAGGAAAATAAGACAGGTTTGAAGTCTAAAGATACTCCTCAAGTGAAGAACTTGTGCACATACAAACCTCCAAATGCCTCCCCAATGCATTGTAAACCCATGCAAACCCCAAACAAAGGTATAGAGGGTCCAAGCTCTGTAACTGTTTGCAAGGATATTCCAGAATCTTGAGGAGTGCCTGCCATTTCAATTTTGTTAAAAGATAAAACAAAATAATTTATAGGCATACAAAAAAAAAACAGTAGATTTTAAGAGTACATTCATTAGCATCTCATATGTTAAGTATTAACGAATGGAATTAGTGCAGAAAAATGCTGACCAGGGCCTGGGGAAATAAGTATTCCTCTAGGAGAGATCCTGTAGAGCAAGCAACACACTGCATGTGATATTATCAAGAGAATTCATCATGCAAACTTGCAGAACCTTATACAGGAAAGAACAGTTACCTACTTCTTAATTTCTTCCACCGTGATCTCATCATTGCGATAAACCTCAAAATTAGCTCCAACCTCTCCCATATACTGCATACAGACAAATTTTAGGAAACTTCAGTAATCAGTAGAATCGACAAGAGAATTTATATTTGTGAGAAGTTTTTTCTTTCTTTCTTTATATCAAGAATGTATTTTTGTTCATATTTTCCATTAGGCTTCCATTTTGGTCCTCTTATAGCCACATATTTATAGTATATTTTGAAGTTGCATTATTAGTCCTTAGTTCCTAATCCCTGAGGTTTCTAAGAGAAGTCATAACTACGTTTTGATTGCTTATGCAGGTTCATTCACCAGAGACTTTAACTGGGCAATGTCAAAGTTTTTCCAATTAGATATCCAAAGATAGTAAAAACGGGTAAAAGACCCAATCGCGAAAAGGAAAAAAAAAGATATCCAAAGATAGTATGTATTGAAAAGAGTGTGGAAACTGGAAAGAGACGCTCCTTCACACTAATCATGCCATCACATCACCAATCTAAATTACTTTTGAAGTTACCATAATGCGTGGAAAAGTTTCTCCGTCAGTAATGCGACAGGATACTGCTTTTACCTGGCATAAATTATATGTGAAGCTATCGTAGTTGTCTATGACTATGATTGGTCTAGTATTTTGCTTTACTCCAACAAATGCATCACCACCTTCCACTCCCGAGATAGCAGATTTAGCAACAAACTTTTGCTGTTTAACGGTTGTGGATCCACTGAATGCTCCTGCACGATCAGTTAAAATATCTATTATAATTAAACAAACAGGACCAATTAAACTAATTCTGTGAATTCTGTTTTTTTTCTTGTTGTTTTAATGGCAATCGTTAGGATACTAATTTCAAGTGATGCTAAGCTATCAGAGCTTGCTGAAAGAATTTGCACAGATCTCTTTGACCATTCCATGAATTGATCAGCGAACAAGAACCTTAGTTTGTTTCACAGAACAGGAAAAGCTTAAAGCCGAGCCTCGTTTCAGCACTTCCAAATTCTAAGACCCAAGTTACCATTTCCGAGATTATATAAAAGAAAAAAAAAAACAAGGAGGTCACTGATGGGGGCAGGTGAGACAGAAAGAGACAGCCAACTAACTAGCTTGACTAAGTACACGGGGCTTCGCCGGCGGCCGGCGCCCGCAACGAAGGCTATTCGTTTCTCCTAGATCGATCTCGGATTCGTCCCGATCGAGGGAGCACAATCAAGATACCCAACGGCGGGGAACAACAAAGCAATAAATGCAACGTACCGCCAACTCGCTTACCTACGCGGAGGCTGGAGGGGCGGCGCGGCTCGGCCCGCGGCGTCCCGGCGGGGTAGGCGGCGGGGTGGATCTTGGCTACGAGGCGTGCGGCGTAGGCCATTGGATTGGAGCGAGGAGCCGAGCCGAGGAGACAGGGCGGCGTCGGGGTCGGCCGGAGTGGAAGAGGATGCAGGAATCAACACAGTCCTGTTCGGGTCCGATCAAATTCCTCGCGTTTGGTGGGAATGGGACAGCTTGGACCGTCACCCCGTCAGCGTTCAATTCTTACCAATTTTTTTATTGGGCCAGTCCTATGAACATTTTTTTTTTAAAAGAAAGATTTTTAGCATTAAAAAAAAGAATAAACAGGCTGCACATGTATACTACCACTACGGCAAGCACACATTCATAAATTTACTTTTACTAAAATAAGCTAGCTGAGATATTGTTTTGTACATATAAGTATTTTGCATGCAATATATTTGGTGCAAACTGTTTTCCATTATAATACATGATCGTTTAAGATGTATTTTTATTTTAAAACCCTCTGTCCCATTATAATACACGATAGTTTGATCAAAATTATAAAAAAGTGCACCACTATCTATGACACCAAATCAGTACCATGAAATACATCATAAAATATATTTTTATAATAATATACTTTATGATGTATTCTTTCATATAAAGTCAAATTTGAAATAATTTAACTTTAACCCTGTCTGGAAATTAATTTAATTTGACATGGAGGTAATAATCTTCAAATCTTGTAGTGTGCAACGATGGATATCTTGCCACATTGGCTCTTTTCATGTGACCTATTGGGATATTAAGGCCTCGTTTGGGAGTGATTCTCTTCTCAAACCAGCTCCCAGGTTACAAGGACTCGCTCTTTTATAGAAATGAACTAGGAGCGCAGTGGCGGAGCCAGAAATTTTATAGAGCCTGGGCGAGATATAACCAATGACAAAACCACCATCTATTATGCTATACATTTATTTTAAATAATAAGATGTTTTAGCTCATGCAACTAATGTGGTTGTAGCAAACAGCAGGAGGAGCCCGGCCACCTGCCCAGGGTGGCCGGGCCTTGGCTCCGCCAGTGTAGGAGCGGGAAAAACTATGAAAAGATTTGGTTTCACCGGGTCCAAATACTCCGTACGAGCTAGAGAAAAACATATCAAACAAAAGCCATTAGCATATATACTCAATGTACTAGTTCTAAACATGATTAGAACTGCATCTTGTCGCTGTTGCAACATCCATCTCCCCTAAAAATGTAATTATGATAATTATGTCAGTCAAACTAGTTTAAGGTTGACTAAGTTTATAACAAAAAGTGTTAACATTTGAAGGTAACCAGTTGTAGCAGGTTAGCTCGTGCATCAGGAACAACATGCATTCTAAAAGCTAGCTACTCTCTCCACCCAAAAATAAATGCATATTACGTTTTTTTTGATGAATTAAAGTCTTCTAAGTGTGAGTTATTATATAAGGAATAATATCAATATTGATATTTTGAAATAAGTTTTTTTTAATCAAAGTACATTTCACGATCTATAATGTGATATTTACAAAAAAATCATGAATTTTACTACCTTAAAAAGATTAAACTCTTCGATAAGCATGTGGCGAGGTGAGAAGCCGTACACACGGTGAAGCACAGCGCAAGATTTTCGAAAAAAACTAGTCCTTGTTTAGTCACCCCGAAAACTAAAATCTTTTTAAGATTTTACGTCACATCGAATCCTAGACACATGCATGAAGCATTAAATATAGATGAAAACAAAAACTAATTACACAGTTTCCCTGTAAATCAAGATGAATCTTTTAAACCTAGTTAGTCCATAATTAAATAATATTTATCAAATAAAAACGAAAATGCTACCGTACCGAAATCTAAAATCTTTACGCAACTAAATAAACAAGGCCTAGCACTTTGGTGGTAGATAGCGCTATATCCATTCAAATTCTGCAAGTTATTTTCTGAGCAACATTCGAAATTCGGAAGTGCCGAGTAGCACGAGCGCTGGGCCAATTGCAGTGTCAGTCCTGACACGGGCCGGCCCACCACATCCAATCCACGCACCACGCGAACCCGGCTGAAGGAACCCAAGCCATGCCGCGGCAGCGGGCGAGTTGTCCGCACGTACGGCACGTCGGGGCTGGCCGTCCCCCCGCGTCCGCCCGCGAGTGGGAGGCCACTGTTTCCTCTCGCAACCGGGTCATGAGGGCGGAGGGGCGTGGGGCCATGGTTCCCAGCGCGAGGCGCCGAGCGCGCTCCTCCTCTCGCGCAGCGCCAGCGCCACCCCCGCGCCGTGGCTTTATAAACGCCTCTTCCAACCCTACCGCACCATCACCACCACCGCTCTCTCCTCTCCTCTTCTCTCGTCTCCCCGCCCGAGCTCACCAACGCCCCTCCTCGCCGCGGATCCCCCGCTACTCCGGTAACCGTCTCTCCCTTCACCCTGTCTGCGGCGTCGCTAGAGTCCCCTGCCTGCCTGCCTGCCTCTGCCAGCGCGTGACGCGGGGACGGGCGCGGTACGGCTCTCCTAGATCCGCCTGGCATTGCTCGCTCGGGTCGTGCCGGGCCGATCCGATCTCGCATTTGCGCGCTCCTGCCGCGGATCCGGCCGGATCTCGCGGAAATTGGAGCGCGCGTTCCTTTGAAATGCCGCAGATCTGCTTGCCTGCGCGCGTGATCTGGAGTCGTCGCGGGCCTTTCGTTAACGGAATGGCCCGATCTGTGGTTTGGTGGGGGCAATGCCATGTTTTTTTGCTCGCTATAATTGCTGATTTTGGGGAGCTTTTTTCACTGTCTTATGTTAGGAGAAAAATAGAAACAGAGAATAGCTTCAATTGATGCCTTCTAGAGCAGATTCTGTAGAGCAACTCGTGGAAACAAATCATCTATCGGTGTCCAATTTGTATATTTGCTTCCTTAATTTCTGCCTGTTTTAACAAATGTGGCACCGCCCGAGCTTTGCTGTAGGTAGAAAATGGCTGACGCCGAGGATATCCAGCCCCTCGTCTGCGACAATGGAACCGGTATGGTCAAGGTAAGCCACCGATTTGATCCCTGATGAACCACTTGTTCTTCAGAATGCAAATGTTCTCGGTGACTCTTGGGGGCCCTAACAACATCGACTTCTGGCAGGCTGGGTTCGCTGGAGATGACGCCCCGAGGGCCGTCTTCCCCAGCATCGTGGGGCGCCCGCGCCACACCGGTGTCATGGTCGGGATGGGGCAGAAGGACGCCTACGTCGGTGACGAGGCGCAGTCCAAGAGGGGTATCCTGACCCTCAAGTACCCCATCGAGCACGGAATCGTCAGCAACTGGGACGATATGGAGAAGATCTGGCATCACACCTTCTACAACGAGCTCCGTGTGGCTCCCGAGGAGCACCCCGTCCTCCTCACTGAGGCGCCCCTGAACCCCAAGGCTAACCGTGAGAAGATGACCCAGATCATGTTCGAGACCTTCAACACCCCCGCCATGTACGTCGCCATCCAGGCCGTCCTCTCTCTGTATGCCAGCGGTCGTACCACAGGTGAGCTGATTCGATTCGATTCTCTACTGAACTGTAGCCTTTTGTAATTTAGAGATCTTAGCAATTTTCAAATCTGATTTGCTCCAGTAGTCAGTAGTAATCTCTGAAATCTCTTTGCTTCTCAGGTATCGTGCTCGACTCGGGAGATGGTGTCAGCCACACTGTCCCCATCTACGAGGGATACGCCCTCCCCCACGCCATCCTGCGTCTCGACCTGGCTGGCCGCGACCTCACCGACTACCTCATGAAGATCCTGACTGAGCGCGGCTACTCCTTCACTACCACTGCTGAGCGGGAAATTGTCAGGGACATGAAGGAGAAGCTCGCCTACATTGCCCTGGACTACGACCAGGAGATGGAGACTGCCAAGACCAGCTCTTCCGTGGAGAAGAGCTACGAGCTTCCTGATGGACAGGTCATCACCATTGGCGCTGAGCGCTTCCGCTGCCCTGAGGTCCTCTTCCAGCCATCCTTCATTGGGATGGAAGCTGCTGGCATTCACGAGACTACCTACAACTCCATCATGAAGTGCGACGTGGATATTAGGAAGGATCTATATGGCAACATCGTCCTCTCTGGTGGTACCACTATGTTCCCTGGGATTGCTGACAGGATGAGCAAGGAAATCACTGCCTTGGCTCCTAGCAGCATGAAGATCAAGGTGGTTGCTCCTCCAGAAAGGAAGTACAGTGTCTGGATTGGAGGATCCATCTTGGCATCCCTCAGCACCTTCCAGCAGGTAAACAAACACAGCTGCACAAACTGCATTCCAATTTCTTCAATGTTGATCTATTTGCTTACAATTTTGCTTGCAACTGCAGATGTGGATTGCCAAGGCTGAGTACGATGAGTCCGGCCCATCCATCGTCCACAGGAAATGCTTCTAATTCTTTGCGCCCAAGAAATGCAAGCCGAGAGGAGCCATTATCACCAGCCTCCTGCCCTGTTTCTTTCTCTTTTTGTTGCTGTTTCTTCATTAGCATGAACAAAGTTTTCTGCCGGTCTATCGGCCACCGCTTTCTTCTATTCATCAAGACTGTAATATCTATTGCTACCTATGCTTCTCACTTGTGATTTTGGACACATATGTTCGGTCTATTCAATTTTAATGAGATGCCTGATGAGGCTACTAGCATATACATATGGTGTTCAGATTGCCATTGGTTATTGATGTCTTATGAATGAATAATATCAAATTTTGTCATTGTGATCTCTCTATACCTGTACTGTTGTTACATGTACATTTGAGCATTGACTGCTGCCTCGTTGCAGTTGCATTTTGGTTTTGATTCCAGTCCCCTGTTCCACCAGATTCCCTCCTGTCTTGGGTGCAGTGCTGCTGCATGCATCAGAATAATTCTGTTCTGGCTTTAGCAGCGCATGAAGCACCCCCTTTGCTGCTCAAAAGTTGTTCTGAACGTCTCATCAACACATCCTCGTTGGGATGGGGAATCTTTCCTCTTTTTCTTCAAACAAAACGCGAGGGAGTCTGGAATCATGTGATGCTTTGGCTGTCGTCGTCTGGTTTTCTACAAGGTACAAATTGTATATTGTGGGCCGATATGCAGTTGGCCAATTGCCACGTCTTTGACAGCTAGGACTTTGGGGGAGCATTCATTGCTTTCAGTGTGCTCCACATGTCCCTGCCTGATAGTTTTGCTTTGCCTTGTGTTCGTTGGCAATGGACAAATGGCTTCGAAAGGGGCTACACAAGAACCGGCCTGCAAATTTCATCGTATTTTTTTTTGAGTAAAAAATTTCATCGTATTTAAGTAGATAACAACGAAATGATGCCGGTTTCTAACGTTTGTATGTTTTTTATTCA
Source organism: Sorghum bicolor (assembly GCF_000003195.3). Lineage (NCBI taxonomy): Eukaryota > Viridiplantae > Streptophyta > Magnoliopsida > Poales > Poaceae > Sorghum > Sorghum bicolor. The sequence goes on along the minus strand of NC_012870.2, from coordinate 8,840,450 downwards.
GCTTTTCTACTTGATTTCCAGTCAATGTGTGGCCTAGGCATATGTAGACTCTTTAAATTTGCCCCTAGCTTGTAAATTTACTTTTCCAGCATATTATCGACAACTTGCAACTATCCAAACATTATCAGTATCTCTAGCTATCTTCAACATTTTACTCTTGAAGTTTTTCCTTGCTGAAGCAACAAATACGGATCCAGACGGGGTATGAACGAAACGGCAAGAAATTGAATTAGTCAGTGCAATCATATCTTGCTATAAACACATCAGCATAAGCAGCCGCAGCAGCCAAATTTCAGCAAAATAAACAGGTACATGAAGCAGGAATAGACACAACACAGGCAGACAGGGCGCTGGAGAGCTATTTTTAACTCGACGGTTTTATGGAGAGAGAAAATTGCGCACCAAAGCACTATGTTCATCACATTGTGGATTGTGCAAACTAAAGGTGAAAACCTCCGCTGATGTTGATCCTTCCCTGGCATATCTAAATTCACAATGCAGCTCACTACTGCATACATTCGTCCAAAACAAAACCATTGTTCGCTTCTTTTGTCCACCGTTTCAGTATGTAAAACTCTAGTATGCACGTCAAGAGCTAAGAATAACCTCTGCATTGAGCCCTCTTGCCAGTGATGTCATATCTGACATTGAATGAAGCTCAAGTGCCCTTCACTTTATACATAGTAATCTGTCCATCATTGTTCAGACTAGAAACATAGTATCCTAATGTTTCAAAGAACTCCTACTCAAAGATGTTAAAGACTGTTAATTTGTATATTTCTGACACCTGTTTCAACATGTTTGAGGGATTTTTTAAAATAGGCATGGTAAAAGATGTGGCTAGATCTTCCAGAGCTTCCATTTCTGCCCATGCAGCCATCACATGTTCAAACAGTGAAATGAAGACCGGCAAAGTTGTTCTTTTGTTGAAGTATTTCTTGAAGAAGCTTCTCAAACTTTCAGGTCTCTGTGTTGTTGGAAGTTCAGCAGTAAAAACATCTTTGAAGTACACAGGAACTCATCTTTGCCGAACTCTGTTAGAGACTGGAGCCATAGGTTTTCATCCAGATCGTATTTATCAAGGATCTTCTTCCAACCTGATTCAAATATTCAGTTGTTTCAGCCTCATTAATGCACACTTCAAATTCCTTCAAAAGAAGCACATCCAGAATATACATTAGCCAAATTTTCCTTGCATATGTTTAATATCTGAGAGGTACAGTACAGATGGTATGTCTGTGGAAATACTTTTGCTACTGCTGAACAAATCGCTTCATCATAACTTGTAGTTAATGATGTAGGATGGTGTGCACACATTGCAGCGATCTGGTTCTGAAAGAATCAAATGTAGGAACCCTCTGTGAAATCAGTAAGTAATGCACAACTGAACACTGCACTTTGCAAGTGATGACACAGTTAACAAAACTAATGGAAAAATGTCCTCATTCTCTACAGAAGATGTCTCAAACTTGACACCACCCCCAAAATAGTAGTATGATGTTTTAACTTTATCATCAGCCCAGCAAGTATGTATCAAGCAATCATTTTGTCAACCTGAATCCTGAAATGCACGAAAGGATCCAGCATTCAACCGCTTGATAAAGCTTTTGGGTATCGTCCAGCCCAATAACACAACGGCAAGGTTACTCTATTATTTCTTGATTGTTTGGAGATCGATTCTCAAAATTCCTTCCCCATTTTCCTAGCTGCAGATTAATGGTTGGTGCTATCAAATTATCTCGAAGAACAGCCTCACTTGACTGAACGAAGTGTACCTTGTCTGGTACCTCAGTCAACTCATATGTATGTGCTAAGAAAAAGCTTGGAAACAACCCATCTATGATTTATCGTTTCCCCTTTTTACTATCTGAACTGCAGCCTCGCAGCCTTTCTTTGTAGAGTCTGATTTATCTTTTTCTTGTTGTCGTTATTATTTTCTTCACAAGGAGCAGCCCCTTGTTTGGTGCAAACAATGGACCGCATTACAAATGTCCCATACTTCCGTCCTTAAGGTGAGCAGCGGGAGGGACAATCTGATTCATACTTCAAATCCTATACGGCTGGCATAGGCATAATAGAATTTCTTGGCAGCTTCAAGAGAAGGAAACACCATTCCTACAAAAGGTTCCATATTGCTGTTGATGGAACGCCGTCTACCACTGAAATACCAACGTCGTTAAATCCTGGAATAAATATGAGCGTCAAGTTGAGGACTTAAAACCAGGTGGACAAGTTCCACCACAAGGAACATAACCAACTGGCTCAGTTTGCATGCGCAACGTGCTACTCACTATGCTTGGAGCCTCTAAGACATGGTTGTGTTCCTTAATAAACTTGATCACAACCCACCGGCCATAGTACTTCTGAGTTACTTCAACCATTGCATTACAAACCCTCCCTTAACGTTGCACGCCTTCTCTCTCTCTTATCAGTGTCATATAGTTTTGTTTCTTATGATGGAAACCCTCCTTTGAACTTGAACACACAAAACGCCTCATGGATAATAGACTCGTCATTCACTCATGGAATCCCTCAGCGCCAGGACTTGCTAATGCGCACGGACCACGGAGAAACCTATCCGGCTAGCGTAAGCTACGTATATAACACATTTGCAGCTTCCTCTGATTCAAACTCCATGCCAACAAAAGGTTCAGTATTTTCCAGGTTCTCTTTTCTGGGATTATTATTCATGCCAGCCAGTTCGATGCTGATATCAAATGCCATATGGTTTTGAATGTTACGTTCAAAAAAAATGGTTTTGAATGTGAACATCATCAAGACCAGCATTTTGGTCCCTTTGAGAATCATCTTTGCTTGAGGTATTCTCCATGACAAGAACTCAGTTTCTAATCAGAAGGTGTGTTTCCAGAACCATGAGTCATATACCCTGGGGAAAAAAAGACAACTCATTCCATCGACAGAACCAAAGATGCAAACATGTGTACAGAGAAAAAAAAATCACATAGATAATTAGCTAAATGAAAGAGAAACTGCCCTTTAGATTATAAAAAGTGGTCCACTGAAAGCCTCAAGCTACAAATCAAATGTTTAAATTTACACAGTGGGGATTAGTAATATGCTACAACAGAATAATACATTAGTGTAATCAAGGCAACCTCCAAGGCTTTTGTTGTCTGCCATCTAGAATTAAGCCAACAAGAAAGAGGCAAGCATAAAGATCTAATTTTTCTCAAGATGGATGCAGACCAATAATATAGAGTTGAAACAACGAGAATATATGTAATAAATCCAAAAAGTTTTTGGATTTTAACACTGTAGCACTTTCGTTTTTATTTAACAAATATTGTTTAATCATGGAGTAACTAGGCTTAAAAGATTTGTCTCGCGATTTACATGCAAACTATGCAATTAGTTTTTGTTTTCATCTACATTTAGTGCTTCATGTATGTGCCGCAAGATTCGATGTGACGGAGAATCTTGAAATTTTTTTTTTGTTTTGGAGGTGAACTAAACAAGGCCTTAACCCTATAGTGTGTGGGTTGGTAACCCCGCTGTTGTCATAGACGCATTGGCCCGGCAGGGGCTGCGCTCGAGTCAACGCCACGACAGTAGGCGACCACATCATCGATCAGCGCACGGCAGATCAGCCACGTGGCATTTCTGTCGTGTCATGCTGCGTGGCACGGTGACACAGTTTGGCCGGGTCAGTTTTAGAATTAAAATTTCAATGGTGTCTTTTTTTAATGGTGTTAATTTTAGAAATTGCTTTAAAAAATTAAAAAAAATTCTCCACAGAACGAGACAGTTTGGACGGGTCAGTTTTATTTTTGAATTATTATTCAGTTTCTTTTGGAATTAAAATATCACAGGCCTTTATTCAGCTGCGGTTTAGGCAGGGATCCTAGCAGGGATTGTCGCTATCAAAACAGAGGACTCCCTCTTGTAATATATAGGATATTCTAGAAATTTTATAAAAAAATAAGAGAGAACATAATAAATGTATGTACCCTTACTTTATTTTCTAATCCAACGCTATCAACATGATTAATGATGATTGGTTGATAAATAAAAAATATTTAATACAAAATTAGGTTTTGTGCTTAGAATGTATCATATTTGAGGATAAAATTTAAATGCTATAATACACTAAGAGAGTATATATTTTTTCTAATATTTTTTCCCGTAATACGCTGTGTACCCTTGCATCTGCTAGTCCCAAGTGAAATTCCTCACCGAGCTGGCCGCCGCGATCACCGCGTTTCCTCCCCTTCTCGCGACCGCGGCCTTGTTTAGTTCCGAATTTTGTTTTGTTTTCGGTACTTTAGTATTTTTATTTTTATTTGGTAATTATTGTTTAATCATGAACTAACTAGGCTTAAATCGAGCATATTCTTCAGCGAGAATACTAATGTGGAGGATAGAGCGGAAGTCTGTACTGCTCTAAATATTGTTACTGAATCACTGAATGATAAGTACTTAGGTCTTCCAGCTATGATTGGGATAGACCGTACTGATTGTTTCAGACATTTGATTGACCGAGTAAGAGGGAAAATAAAGGGTTGGAAGGAGAAGTTATTGAGTATGGGTGGTAAAGAAGTTCTTATTAAATCTGTCGCCCAAGCGTGACGATATTTGCGATGATGGTCTTCAAGCTCCCGAAAAATATTTGCAAAGGGATCACTGATGTCATATCGCAATTCTGGTGGGGTGATGACGACAACCACAAAAAGATTCATTGGAAGGCCTGGTGGAAGCTCTGTATACCAAAGAAGAGAGGCGGTATGGGTTTCAGAGATCTGGAAAGTTTCAATGGTGCAATGCTTGCTAAACAAGTTTGGAGACTGTTATTAGAGCCGGAATCCATATGCGCAAGGGTGATGAGAGGAAGGTATTATCCGGATGGAAATTTATTGCAGCAAAACAAAAGAGTGGAAGCTCATACACTTGACAAAGTGTGTTGGCTGGTTTACAATGTTTCAGAATTCAGAAGGGGTTATATATGTAGAGTTGGAGATGGATCTCAGATTAATATTTGGGAAGATAATTGGATCCCATCAAGCCATAATCTTAAAGTATTAACACCATGTGGGAATAATCTGGTGACAAAGGTGGACGAGTTGATTAATGCAGCGACTGGCACATGGGATGAAAACTTGATTAAGGATCTGTTCTGGCCTGTGGATGCTTACCGTATCCTACAAATTCCCCTCACACATGGCAGGGAGGATTTAGTAGCATGGCACTACAATCGGAACGGACTTTGCTTAGTAAGATGGGCTTACCATGGCCAATGGATACATAAATTTGAGGAGAATACAGTAAATGAGCAAGCAGGTGTTGTCGGAGAAGTCGAAGTTTGATCCAATTTGTGGAAACTGAATGTTCCGGCCAAGGTGAAAATTTTTGGGTGGAGGGTGTTGCACGGGTTACTGCCATGTAAAGGTATTTTTGCAAACCTACACATTGAAAGTTCAGGGAGTTGCCCAGCTTGCAATGAAGGATGTGAAGATATTAAACACCTATTGTTCTTATGCAAGCGAGCACATGATATATGGCAAAAGATATGTGTTTGGCATGAGTTCAGGAGTATATACAAGCAGATCGGTCTGGATCAATAGGGATTGCGGAAATAATAAACAGATAAAAAATCACTTGGTTTTTTGAATAATTTGGGTCTGGCTGAATTGATTTTAACAGACAGTTGGTATATATGCTGGGAACAAAGAAATTTCGTCCACGACGAGACAATCCAACCAACAATGAGAAGTGCATTATCCATTGTGACGTTGACAAGAAACTATCAGCAAGCCTCTAAAAAGAACGCTAGACAAGAAGAGGGTTGGTAGAAGCCACGAGAAGGAACTTTGCTCCTGAATGTAGATGCAGTCTATAGATCTGAGAGGGGTGATGGAGGCACTGGAGGAGTCATTAGAGACTCGACTCGACTCGTTCATTCATAGCTGCATCCTACTGCTATTATAATCATGTAGTGGACGCCCCAACAGCAGAGGTATATTTACTCAAAAAAAATCAGCAGAGGTATATGCTCTTAGAGAAGGACTTCTATTAGCCCAATACATTGGCTGACAGCAGCTCATTATTCATTCCGACTGTCTGGAGGTCGTGGATACGATGAAGCAAGGAGGGTTCTCGCCAACAGCAGGTGTGCCAATTTATGATGAGTGTATGGTGCTATGGCGGGATTTTAATTCAATGTCTATAGATCATTGTAATAGAGATATTAATAGAGTAGCGCACAACTTAGCTAGTTTAGCCATTTAATTGAAAAATTCTTGTACTTGGATCGATGAACTCCCTAGCTCCATTATTGAAGCCCTGGTGAACGATGTAACCTTGTTTTCATATCCATAAAGTGCGCCAGATGGCTTCCCTAAAAAAACTAACTAGACTCAAAATATTCATCTCGCGATTTACAGGTAAACTATATAATTAGTTTTTGTTTTTGTCTTTATTTAATATTTTATACATGTGTCGCAAGATTTAATGTAATAGAGAATCTTGAATTTTTTTAGGCTCGCGTCCCTTTCTTCCTCGTGTTGCTGCCCCCTATACCCGCACTAGCAGCTCCGTTCGTCCGCCGCGCCGTCGTCCGATCCTCGGTTACGCCGGATAAGTCTCAGTTCAAATCTCTAAGGCCTTGTGTTCCAAAAAAAATTTACAAAATTTTTCAGATTTTTCGACATATCGAATCTTGCGGATATGTATGAAGCATTAAATATAAATGAAAATAACTAATTGCACAATTTATCTGTAATTTGTGAGACAAATCTTTTGAGCCTAGTTAGTCCATAATTAGACAAAATTTGTCAAATATAAACGAAAGTACTACAATGTCCATTTTGCATTTTTTTAGAACTAAACAAGGCAGAAGACCTAGACGGATCCGAGGTCCGATTTCAAATCCCGAACTCTCCAGAATCGCAACAGGATCGGAGCTCATAAATCCTTTCGTTTCTCTTATATATATGTGTGTACGCGCTAGGATAGGACAACGCCACAGAAAAATAATTAAAACCGAAGCAATCTTCGATTCAAGAAAGATGAATCTAGTAGTGCGGTGTGCTGTCCGTCGTGTACTGCGTGCCAACGGCTGGTCGGCGTGTATCGGAGGCTTCTGTGCAGCGATATTGCAACTTCGACACAGACATCATCGTGGGGGTTGTTCGACAACAGCTCGCCGCTCAGACTGTTCGACCAGAGCTCGTCGCGCAGGCTGTTCGATATGTGGTACGGTGGCGAAGCTAGAGCTAATATGAGGGGTGCAACACTTACATACTACTTAGGGTGTGTAAGATGTGAGAGGGGAGCAAATTTGGATGTCTTGTTATAACAAGAAAAATTATAAAGAAACCTTTGCCACCACATACCCTAAGACTGACTTGCTATCCAAACATATTTGTAACCTTAGTTTCTCGCTTGGTAAGACCATGCAACATTTGCCAAAGGAACCAAACATTCTTAGACTCCACGATAGATTTAGACTTTATTTGACGCAACTCTAAATAGTTGTGCCTTCATACTAGAGTACGTGCAGAGTTGTGAAGCTAAAAATAATATAGCTCCTTACTAGAGTACATGAAGGTGTGTGAGTTGTGAAGCTAAAAATAATGGCTTTATTGATGTTGGTTTTGGCCAACAAGATTGGGAGCAAAGGGAGAGAAAGAGGAAGAGCTAAATAGTTGTCTGGCCCAAGAGCCCCTTCTCCCCCTTCCCCCCTCTCCCTTTTATAGAGGAAGTGGGAGACAAAAGGTTCGCTTTATGCCCCTTGGTGGGTTTGTATTTACAAAAACACCACTAGGGACTATAAATAGACCCCTAAAGTGGGTTTGTATTTAAAAAATACCACTAATATCTAAAAACACCCCAAATATTATTTTATGAGCCCAGAATATATATATGTAATTTTGATAGTGGGGGTGCCCAACATATAGCAAGCCCCAACAATTGACTCCTGTTTTATTTTAAGAAAAGAGATAAAAGTAGCTCCTTACTATAATGTACAGAGGAGATGATTGGAGCTCCACCAAACCATGCCTTAAGTTTGATATGCAATATTGTAAGTGCAATCAGGCCTATTGTGGGTTTTGATGTTGATGGTCACCGAATTAGAGGACTAAGCTTTAGTGAGATGACAAGCAGGGAATTATGAAAAGAGGATGTTGAACAGGATGGAGGAGCCCCTAATCTAAAAGAAAGGCTTTCCTAAGCTACTTAATTTAAATTCATTTTTGTTTAACTTTGAGTATATGAAAAGCCGAACTACTAAGAGGGACTCTAGGTTTGTTGATCAAATGTGGAACCAGATGCTCAAATCTTCATATACATCCTCAACCCTCAGTCAATCCAGCATGTTTCTCACTCTGTTTCTTGGCTGGAATGGCTAGGGTGGTAGTGTCGGCCTTGAGGGTGGCACTATCACCCTCAATCTGGCCGTTAGAAGACTAGGGTATAAATACCCTTCCCACTTGACCTCAACGGTTACCTGAGCCATTCACTTCATCTTCCTTCGTCTTAACCATAACAGAACACCAGTGCTCACCTCTCTCTCCCCTCCATTGTTGTTCCTCAAGCTCTCAAGCAAATACTTGATTTTCACCATCATTTCTTGAGAGAAAAGGCAGCAAACTTCGATTGAAGAGCAGATCTGCTGATTCCCAAATTCAAAGAGCAGTCGGCGGCCCTAGGGTTTGTTACTCTTGGAGCTTGCTCCTATCTGGCTAGGCGTCGCCCTAGAGGTTGCTAACTTGTGTGACAGCCAAGGGAAGTTTGTAAGTTCATCTTGCAGCTAAGAAATCACCCCTCCCTCAAGAGAACACTCTTGTTGGATAACAAGAGAAGGACAAACCTTTGTAGCAAGTCGGTCCTAGTGTGGGCACCTCAACAATGTGGAGTAAGCGTAACCTTGTTGTGGCGACCGCTGAACCACAAGATAAATTCTTGTGTGTTGATTTACATATTGCTTACTTGTGTTATTGAGTTGCATTTGGATTTGAGCCTGATCTACCTCGTGGTGGTACTCCTGCAGGTTGTGGTGGTTGTTTTGGTGAATACTAACTTGCAGAAAGCTAAAATTTACCTGATCTAAATTTCCCAAAGTACTGTTTAAATATATTTTGTTGCTCTCTGTGAGAGGCCGACAGTGCCGCCCTGTCCGGTGAAACTGATAAAAGTTAAAGTTTTGAGTTGATAGACCTATTCACCCCTCTCTAGGCCATCCTAAAGTACCAGAGATCCTACAAATATTTACATGGTAAGTTTTGTTTTTTCTAAGGTAATATATATGGTTTTAGAAAATTTTATATAAAAATAGAGAGAGTTATTGCTTTCTATAAAAGTACAGATCTTATCTTCCTCTTTTTTTAAAAAATAGACAGAGCTATACAAAATCAAGAATACTCGAAGTATAGAAACAAATAATACTTAGCTTACAATAATAATATACTATTTGATTAGCCCATAAATCATGCAGGACTATTTTTTACAATAAAAATTTGCATTTATTTCAACAGCACGAGGCTGTTAGAATGGATTAGGATTAACATGCACAACTTGTTCTGCTCTTAATCCTTGTATGCTCGGGTTTATTTATTGGCCCTAGGCTGGTCAATGAATTGGTATTAGTTTGCGCTATGGCTTGTAAGTAATTGCCAATTTTTATAATGACATACGTGTAAAAGTCTCAAATATATTTATGATTCACAATTGATTGTTTCGTGCCCCATGCTTGCATATTGATTAAAAATTTAGTGATTTCAAACTGAGATCTTGACAATCCAATCAATCTACGGCTGATGAATTCGGAAGTGCAAAGCCGCTACCATCTCTTCTTCTCCGCTTTGCTAAAAAGTCATGGCTGAAAGTACCTTTTACTAATTTATTGTGAGAGAAAACACTGCTGAATGAGTGACAGATTCAACAGATAAACTCAAACGAACAATCGATACCATTTTTTAAGCAATCTAGAGGGGCATGAGCCCCTGCAACTTTAAATTAAAACCCTGTTTAGTTCTCACTTAAAAACTTTTATATTAAATATTTGGATACATGAATGAAACATTGAATATAGATTAAAAAAATAAATTACACAAATTACATGTATTTTCCAATAAAATCTTTTTAAATTTAATTAGTCTATAATTAAATATTAATTATTATAATTACAAATATGATATAATATCTAAAAACTTTTTTTCACGAACTAAATAAGACCTACAGATAAACAGAGAAGTAGTTGCAAAGGCGACACCATTTCGCGACCAGGATCACGCGGAGCAGGCCAAAATGGATCGACCGGAGCTCCTAAGCGCCCCCAATATGGCCATTTGATCAGAGAGGCTGCAGCGAGCAAACCACGTGCAGGCCAGACGGAAATCAATCAGAGGTGGCCTCTCGAGATTGTGGCCCAATGTGTGGAAATGAGCCCATTTGAGTGAGACGTCGAAGGGCCGATTGTGCACACCGGCGAAGCCTGCTCGCCCGTTTTCCACTTCCAGTGCAGCTCTGTCCAAAGTCAACAACAACACGCTTGGTACTCCTAAAAAATGTTTTAGATAAAAAATGCGGTTTTTAAGGTGATCTTGACTCTATTTACTATTAAAATACAGAAATAAAATTTAAAACATATTGCATTTCGAAAATATCGGACAAATATACCATGTGATTGTCACTACATTCTCAATCATTTCAAAATTCTAAAAAAAAACTAGATCTCATCTCATCTAAAATACAACTACTTTTCTGTGCTCAGAATAATACACAAAGTTGTTGTTCGCCTCCTATTGTTGAAACCCTTGCTCCTCTACACCATCACTGTAGGTCCCCCCTCGTCGCGCGGCCAGGTCGCTAGCGGTGAAAAGAAGAATCAATACCTTCTCTTAGATTGAATAAACTGTGTCCTCGTCTTTTTTTTGTTTACTCATGAGATCTTGTTTCATGCAGAGAATTCCGATGCAAGACCTATTTATAGGCGTTCAACGTGTTCTCTTGATCATTTTGTTTTTAGGCCTTGTTTACTTCCACCCAAAATCCAAAAACTTTTTTAAAATTTTCCATCACATCGAATCTTTAGACGCATGCATGGCGTATTAAATATAAACGAAAATAAAAACTAATTACACAGTTTGGTCGAAATTTACGAGACAAATCTTTTGAGACTAGTTAGTCCATATTTGGACAATAATTACCACGAACAAACGAAAATGCTACAGTGTCGCGAAAAAATTTCGGAAAGAAACTAAACAAGGCCACAGTGTTGATGTGATTGGTGGTGATGGTCATATTCCTTGTTCGTATCTTTGTGTCCCCAACTCGCTGGATTTTGATCTCACAATAGCTTGGTAGTTATCTAGACTTCTAGTTTTAGCATTGCTGTTATTGGTGGTACCGGATTGATGGCCCTTAATTATTTTTTTACGACAAGGCGACCGGTGATGCATCAAGGGAAGTTCTCCTGGAGTTGGATCATGCGGCACTTCCAAGGTTTTGAGCCTATGGTTGGAAGGTAATGCTTGGATGGTGGTCATCGATGTTACTGAGTTTTGACATATCAGAATTTAGAACTAGACAATCGCCAAGGACATGATTATTTGGAGGTCAAGGATATCATTAGAGGCTCTAGAATTACTTCAGTCTATTTTTCTTATTGTTCAAAGACTTAGATTTAATATAAGCCCTTTCCTTTGAAAAATCCCACGATATTGTACAGATATTGCTAATTGTGGTCTTATAGCATTTGTCGTCGAAGGAATATAACTTGCCCATCGAGTACATGTAAATAGCATCTGTATGTTCTCAAATATTAACAAGCTACTTCCTCCATCCCAAAATCATAAATCTTGTATTTCGTGTGAAACAGTTTAATTTTTTACCAAATCAATAAAAACTATTAATTCATGGTACTAAATACAGTTGATCATGAAATATATTTTATTATATCTATTTAAAATCATAAATATTAATAATATTTTCAGTAATAATGATCACAACTAAAGAAGCTCGACTTGAAAGTACTTTTTTTTTCAAGTGTGTGTCCTTGTAACACATATTTCATTAAACAAAAGAAGAGTTTGACTAGTTATAAAATCCCTAAGTAATCTATAGATTACCATAAAAAGATGAAAGTACCTTCTTGACAAGTAGTATTTTTTTAGAAGGATTACCTATATAGTACATAAGAGCATCTCCAACAACTTGGTAAAATTCATTTGTCAAATCTTGAGTTATAGCAAGTTGATAATTTGTTTGCAAAAGAAAAAAAGGATGTGTCTCCAATAAGTTGCTATTCTCACTTGTAAAATGTGGCAGAACCTCCTGAATTAAGTGGCCCACATGCACCCATCATTGTCTCAAAGACTTCTGATCGACGTGCACGAGTTCCAAATGACTCAAGAAGTCTGTCGGGTGTCCTCGGGAAACCCAAATCATCCACGTTATATTCTTTCCAGGAATTCCCTCATTAAGCATTATAGTATTACAACATTTCATAGATAAGATAAATCAGAGTAAAAGCGGAAAGGTTATATAACATAGATTGAAACTTAAGTCCAAAAGTTACAAACCATAAGTGTTTAGTACATAAAAGGTTCGGAACTTTATATTACATAAACCATAAGTCACACAACAAGCTTTACTTGCCCAAGGTCACACATCAGATTCATCATCATCACTCTCCTCCACAAGAGTGAAGTAACAACGACCATCAAAAGGTTGATCAAAAGGTTCACCTGCAACATGGGTTAATAAACCCTGAGTACAAAAGTACTCAACAAGACTTAACCGACTAGAACAGAGGTGAAGACTCAGGAATGCAGGCTATAAGGATTCAAAGTAAGGCTTTAGCAAGATCAAAACATTTCTTTTGCATAAAAACTTACTAAGAGTAAAATCTACTTTCAAGTTTTAACTTAAGATCATCATTTATGACTAACCAAAATTATTATCAAACTTTCATAAGCATACCACCTCTTTCTTATAGCAAAGATTCATTTATTTACTACGATGATGGGGTGAGGATTGAGGCTCCATATCCGAGGAAACACGGCGATTCGAATCGATTAAACCCAGCTGGGGATTCAGTACCACACGACATATGTAGAACTTAATCTTGCATATGTCAACCTTTTCTATAGATCCTCCCATACAAGAACGGGTCCAGCGTCACCCGAGAGTACAGTACACCACCATCCTACAGCCAATCTAGATGTTTCCCGGTCATCTCAGATCCGTAAGGTGGGTACACGCTACTCTCGCCATCTCTCCACTCCCAGTACGCGGTTAGCCGTTCTCAAGTATCGAAATAGCTATAGGTAAGGCTTACCATCGCATGTGGGCTGTACTCAAAGGTCTCAATCACAGCAGGCCACCAACGGAACGGTCCTTAATCGACACAGTTGGAGACACTACTTTAAGACTCCATTCTTAAAGCAAGTCCACCGACCGGTCTCAAGTTGAAACATTATTGACCATAAAAGTATTCCACAACAACCCTTCAAACTTTCTCATTTGAAAACCTATCTAATAAGCAGGGCTAAGCATACTAAGTATTTTCATAAAACAAGTGTCAAGGTTAATATTGAAATCATCAAGGTAGATAATGCAGCAAATAGGATTCACTCAACTCCTATTCACCTAATGCATCATATTAACTCAAGTGATATAAATAACTTTATGAAAATACAAGGATAGGGTTTAATGTCCGGGGCTTGCCTTGGCCGGAAGGGAAGTCCGACAACTCAGCAAAACCAGATGGATCCACAAACTCGGAAGCAACCCACTGAGGATTAGATTCCTCCGGAGCGTAGTCTACACGTAGAGGTGCATATGCATGATCAAATAGATGCTCATGACAGGATAAAGACAGGTTACATGTTCTTGGATGATAACAACAAACATGACTACCTCGAGTACAACTTACCTTCACGGTATAGAAACAACTTATTACTACTAAGCAAGTTTTATCACCTTCATTAAGCAAGGTTGTGTAGTTATCAGACAACAAAGATCATTTATATGAAGTAATCCATAACCAGGGAGCATATCATGCTAAGTAACCACTGGTTGTCAATCAATCCAAAATACCACTCAAATCCTAAAAGGATTAATTATTTCTATTTCTTTTATAATTATTTTAAATAGTTTTATTATGAAATAGATCATACTTTATCAAAAAGAGCTGAAATTATTCCTGAAGCTAGATAACAGTAACACAAGTTCACATGTCAAATTTCATGATTTTTGAATATACCCATAAATTATTAAAAATCATGGAAGATTTATTTATTAATAAACAAAGACAATTTATATATACCTGCAAACTATCAGAAAATAAAATCTAATATTTTTCCTGTATTCTAATAAACTTATAGAACCCACACAAAAATTTTCATAATTTTTGGATCAGCACAAAATTTACTATTCAAATTCAAACATCAAGCATTTTTAAACAAAAAGGAAAAGAACACGAAAAAGAAAAAGGGTACTGTGCCGCGCTGGCGGCCTGCTTGGACTCGGCCCAAGTCGGCCCGCGAGTTCTCCCGCGTCGCGCGCGGGCGCTCTCTCTCACGCGGCCACTGACGGGCGGGTCCCGCCCGTCAGAGGCGTCTTCTACCTCCCGCCATCGCTCCGGTGAGCTCCGGCTCCGCGCCGGTGAGCTCCCGGCCTCCGCGGTGGGGTGGGTTAGCACCTCCGGCTTCTCGCGCCACCCCTAGGACACACGGGACAACCTCTACTCCCTCCTAACCTTCCTGCTCACGCTCATGGCGGACGGCCGCCTCGGTCGAGCACACGCCGGCCACCACGGGCGAGTAGAGCGTGCATAGAGTAGCGCAAAAGCATTAGGAGCTCACCACGACTTCAACCGAGCAAAAAGCAGCAGCGGAGAGGGTCAGAGTGATGCTGGCCATGGTGGAGCGTCCACGGCGGCGTTTCGGCCGGGGTTGGAGAAGAACGACTCGGGTGGGCGCTATAGCAGGGTAGAGCTTGAACTCAGGGGCGGAAACGGTTGCGGGGTTCCTGGCGGAGTTGGGAGCGAGAGCTCGGGGGTGAAGAAGCTATGACCACGGTGAATTTTGGTGGCGCAGAGGGGTCGTCGGCGTTGGGTGAGAAGAAGAAAACAAGGCGGCCGCGCAGGGGGATCACCGAGGGGAATGGATGAGCACGCCGGGGCCTTGTCCATTTCACGGCGGGCTCGCGTAGCCAAGCAGCTGCGTGGCCGGGTGCGTGGCAGCGCGCGCGAGAGCGGCGCCTGCCTGCCCTGCAGCCGCAGTGGACGAGCTCGTGATCCCCATTGGATCACTGTAGCCCTCCCTTATCTCCTCTCCTTTGTTTTATGTGAAAATTCGCCCAAAGTTTGAACTAAAGCCAAATTACCACCAAAATAAAAGTTGTGCAAAATTTTGTAAGCTACAAACCATATTTTGGTGGCCAGAGCTTATTCTGAGTGGAAAGTAGCTAATTTGGCCAAACAGTTTTGAAATTCAAACTCAAATCAAAGAAATTCAATTTTTTTGAATTTGGGCAAATCAGAATTTCCAAAATTACTTTTGATTTTGCATAACAACTTGAAAAACTCCCAACATGAAAGTTGTTCAACTTTTTGAGCCCTACAACTTTCATGTTGACCATTTTTCAAAATTCCAAACAGATTTTGAATTGGAGATTCAAGTTAGAAAAGGGGACACTTTCTGGAAAACTGTATTTTCAAAATTACTTTGAATTTTGCATTGAAACTTCAAAAACTCAAAACACCAAAGTTGTACATCTTGACAAGATCTTCAACTTTGCTTTTGAACTCAACTTCAAATTCTGCTTAGTTTTTAAATTACATAAAAGGGGCAAATCCAGGGTTTTAAAATCAGGGTTTCCCCCTTTAAGTTCTCGGAAAACTTTCACCCTAGGGTTTTAATCACCAACACAAGCATCCATACACAATATAAGCACACTTTAATTCCTAAGCACATTCAACCAAATTAAACTTATTTTAAGTTAATGCATCAGGGTGTGCTTAACAAATATACTATGCAATGCTCACGATGACATGATCCAGTTTTAGTAACCGTAACATCGGGGATGTTACATAAAAATAGAGGATGACAGATGAGACCCGCTCACTTGGTAAAAGAATATGTGTCTCCAACAAGTTGCGCTCGGGATAGCAACTTGGGATAGCAACTTGACAAATCTCGGCAGTAGAAACCTCCGGATAGCAACTTGGGAAATTTAGCAAGTTGAGATAAGAAGTTGTTGGAGAAGGATTTTTATACTTTTAGCAAATTTGATAGGATAATATGTTGAAATAAGTTGTTAGAGATGCTCCAACAGCAGCACAAGCTACGATGGAGACATGGAGTAGCTAGCTAGCGATGCGTCCTGGTGAGGCTACAAGAACTGCAGCCACGATGGAGACATATATTCGACCCGCAGTTGACAGAATATTTTGCTTAATAGTATCTGTTTATTGCATATGATGTTGTAGACGTTTATGCATCGTGATTTGCGAATCCTAGATAAGATATTGACATAATGACATTCTTTTGAAAAAGCTAGCTAACATACATTGCTATACGCTCTACCCATTTAAACTATATAGCATATCTGGATTAAAACATAACATCTATCGAACAACCTTTCAAAAGTATATACATTGTTGCATTGATAAAAGATATATCAATATATTCAAATATTGCCTATCTCTAGTATGAATTTATTTTTTAGCAAGTACGTGAAGCAAGAGTTGCTTTTAGACTATCTCTAACAATCGTCACCAAAAATACAAGACTCATTTATCCTTTAGGTAGCGTTACCAGGTAAAAGGTTCCATACCTATTTTTAGTCTTCTCCAACAACAATACCTAAAAGACAACACTCTCTGCAAATGGGTCTTGAGGAGAGAGGATACCCAAATTTGGGTTATGCCTCTCCTGATACCAAAAATGGGTCTTCTGTATGGATACTCTGTTGGAGGCTATAGGTATTGTGTTGGAGATCCATTTTGGATTTGGGTTCCCAAATGGGTCTCCTCTTGGAGATAGGCTTATATGTTTCTAATAAAGACTTTTAAAATAAAATACGTCTTATAGAAAGAAAAAACAAAAGGAATGGAGATAATACTAGTTGTTTCTCGTTTCTTTGATTGGCTCTGATTTCCCAAGCAGTGGAGCCGAGTAACGACGATACACAAATCATGGAAGCGTGGTGCTGACGCCAGCCACAACAGAAAATCCTGAATCGTTCGTGCATCGCCTCTTTTTCATAGAATGGAACCACGTGGAATCGTGACCCGTAGTGGCACGAACGTTCCCCGGTCACGTTTTGCCTCCTACGGAGACCACAAGATCTCGCAAGGGAACCATTCACATTCACTGTACCTCTCTTATACGGTACACTAGAATCTCGAGCTTGGCGACACGATACGATAATGTTATCTAGTACTACTTGACTAATTCAGTAGCATGTCATGTTCTCTGCCTAATGGTGCGGAACATGCAGCTGAACCTCTGAAAAGATACAGCCAGAAATGTTTCAGCGAGCGGGTGAAACCAAATTCAATGAGACGGTCATGTTCGCTTCTAAGTCAAAATATTGTTTACTGATTTATTGCTGAATGCAAAACAAATTTGGCATATAAGAACATGTGCGGTGCTTGCTAAATAAAAAGCACTTCATACAAGGCAATTTTTAGTAGAGCTCCATTATTTGATTTCTAGGTCTAGTTTTTTTTATTCTTCTGATGGAGTGATTTTTTGGTTAATTCAAGCATGTAAGAATTAACTTTAGAGTGATTCTGGTGGAGATTCAATAGGAGCAAGCAATGAAGAGTTGTTTTTTTTAAGCTCCTAATTCCCAATGTAAATAGAGGATGTGTCTCATAATAAGGATTTGTGTGGACTTTTGTAGGAGTAGTGATTTCGCGGAGAAACTATTCACTGAGACTGAGGGCTCCCCTATGTTTATAAGAATGTTTTTTTTAAAAAAAGAAGTTTATGAGCTAGCTAGAAGAATTAAAATATATGAAGAATATCCTCTAACCTAAAAGTGTAATGACTAGATTCAACTAGTTTTGCATTAAATATTTTTTATTTTTCAACCAATCATCATTAACTAAATTGATGATAAAGTTTGATTAGAAAATAAAAAAAGAATAGTTATGTCTTTTATATTCTCCTAATTTATCTTAAAATTCTTACAATACACTATATCGTATGACAGAGGAAGTAGCATATAACAATTACAAATTAACGTAAGCGGCTTACATTGCCAGCACACACCTATTAATCATCAGGACGGTGAACAATCGCGTACTACTATAACCCCATGTTTTTTTTTCTTCAAAAAGGAATAGCCACATGATTCGAATTTCTATCTCCACACACATACAACCGCAACATTTGAGCCAAAAAGGCTGCGACGAGGATCCGGACGGGAATGCAATCGCAGTGCAAAGGCATACTACTCCCAAGTCCTGCAGACAGCAGCCGAGCACCTTTTATATATATATATTTTTTTTTGAAAGCTCAGTCGCTACTCGCTGGAGCATCTTTCCAGCTCGCAAATAATCCGTTCCTGCCGCGACGGTAGCGTCACAGGATCAGACAGGACAGTTCATATGGCAAAGCTTCAATCAAAAAGAAAAAAAAAAGACAGTTCATGGCAAAGCACCACCGTAAACACGGTCCAATGCAGCGCACCTAGAGTCCTAGACCGCTTTGTGGTTGTGGGCTCTCTCTCTCGCGCGCGCGCCGTTGGTCTGTCGCGGGCACGGGCGCCCCCACACGGCACACGGGAGCTTCGGGCAGTTTCCACCGGTGCCGGACGGGGGAGGAGGGGCTCGTGGTGGTCGTGGGTCGTGCGCGCGGCGCCGGGGGAGGGAGACGCCCGGCCAGGGTCGTGCATGTGCGTGGGGCGAGGAAGATCTGCCCCCTCCATGTCGCGCGCGCCTTGCTCTAGCCCGTGGATCGCGCGGTCGCCGCCGCAAGCGCGACACCAACACGCACGCGAGTCGTGGACGTGAGGGGAAGGGAGCGAGGCGTCTTCCGGCCGGGACACGCCGGCATGAGCCCATGTGCCGCCTTCAACCCGAGCACGGTCCGCGCCAGGGGGGGTTGGACTGGGCTCGCCACTCGGTGGAAAAAGGGTGACGGCTGACGGGTCGGGGGGAGGGAGCATGCGGATATGGGGGGGGGGGGGGGGGGGGGGGGGGGGGGGGGGGAGAGGACGATGTCAGGGCTCAACGGTGTGGGTGTGAGCCGGAGATAGTGATTGCTCGGTCAGCTGGTAGGTTTGTCGGCGTGCGAGTTGGACTCACACTCACTCGCTGACAGCCACCTGCCTAGCACGCAGCACCGTAGCTAAAGAGAGCCTGGTGCAACGTCTAGTTTGAAACGTCAATAAGCTGTTTCGCTAACACGTTTTAGTAGTAGTAGATTTGAAAGCGAAAGATCAACAAACAAAGAAAGAAAATAACAAGGAATGCACTTCGATCTACGAGGTACGAGCAATGCGATGAGTGTCATAGATGAGAATAGCACGCAAGCAGCCGAGGATCCGCCACGTCTACAAACGAAATGGCCTGAATAAGTACCACATGTTTCTGTATACTTCCCACTAAAATAAGTGAAGGTAGAGATCTATCTATTCAAGACAAAATCACAAATTATTGGGACAGGCTGCATTTTAGATTTGTAGTAGGTGTAGTAGTATACTCTTTTTTGTCTGGGCTTACAGCACAAGTTCCAATGCTGATTAGTTATCTATCTATAGTATTTGATTAATCCTCCTCTTAATCTGTAGTACACTCGATCCAAGAGCACAAAATAGGCTGTGCAGGACGAAGCACCGACCCACCTTTTTTGTCCACGAGCAAGGAGCAAAAGCTACCATGTTATTCCTCATTAGGCAAGGTTCCAAATGAGATAGAGCCGTACTCTACTAAACAGGCACTTTAATTTGTGCTACTATACTCGTCCTAGTGTAGCAACATATGATATGCTAATGTAACGTAGTACTGCTAAGAAAAATTCTATGGGGTGTCTTCAAATAGGAAGGGGGTCCCCACTCCAATAACGCTATGGAATGTTCCAGTGAGGAAAATCGACATATGATTTGAGATAAGACAATTGAACCCATCATATTTTAAAGAGGATGGAGTAACATTCGTGTCACATTGTACTTGGACCGATAAACTCTCTTTGGACTTCACACATACTCCCCCGCAAATTTTAACATTCTAATGTTCAAAATTTGTTATACAAAAAACTTTTTGTTCTAGCCCACTAGACATATAATAAGTCCATCCACATTAATTCAGATAATTAGACACAAAGATGACAACTAACGTCTATATGTTGTTATTGTGCAAGGTTAGCAAGTGAGAGTATAACCCATTAGCCGTGGTAGATCTCAGGTGTGTTGTATAGAGATAGCACATGAAATATTTCGTTCGATGAGTGTCTCTATGAAGCCATTCCTGACATCTAATATGGCTAATTGTTTGTACAAATCAAAATAACTTTGGTCTGGTCCAAGTTTCACAAAAAAAAGAAGAAAGCAAACGACGTTGTTGTGCTTGTGCATGCATTGCAAGCTTTATTTAGACGCGTTGTTTTAGTCCTGGAACCGAAGATGCAGTAGATCTTGAAAGATATGGCTCACTCATGACTCATCAGAACCATTGCACCTACCACCAGCTCTCCCCTTCACAAAAAAGCCATATAGGAAAGTCAACCAGTAGTACTTGGCTTGTGCTGCCCTGTTGTTCGCCTGTGCTCTGGTCCTGAACCACAGCCTCATCAGATTACAAAGATCTCAAGAACAGCCATTCGAATCTTGCGTTGCCCCAAACTGCCAACCCACAACTGTACGTACACATCTCATCTCATCACCCACATTGCTGCAGTCTTCAGTGCCTGCTCGTAATAATCATTCTACTAGGCCTTCGATCTGCATCCCAAGAACTGAGAGATGTTTACAGCTCATATATCCCCGGCACTGGCATACTAGATCCCTCTCCTCTCGACCTCCTCCCACGTAGCATGCACACACCACAGCTGCTGCTCAAAGAGCCACATGCCTAGTAGACTAGTCTTAGCAGCTAGCTAGAGGGAGGGAGCTCAGCGAAGGAGAGCAAAAGAAGCAACCAAGAAGAGGTTATTGCTAGCGGAGAGGAGAGGAGGAGAGCCGGCCGGCGCACAATGGATCAGCAACAGCACCAGGAGCGGCCGCGGGAGGTGTACCGCGAATGCATGCGCAACCACGCGGCGAAACTCGGGACATACGCTTCCGACGGGTGCTGCGAGTACACCCCCGACGACGGCCAGCCCGCAGCGATGCTCTGCGCCGCCTGCGGCTGCCACCGCAACTTCCACCGGAAGGCGTTCGTGGACGCCGCGGCGGGGGCGCACGTTGGCGGCGGCGGTGGCGCGCACGGCGCAATGCTGCCCTCCCCCGGCGTGTCCCCGGGCTACGGCATGCACCACATGGCGATTACCGCGGCCGGCATGGGCGGCGGTGACGCCGGTGGCTCCGGGGGCAGCAGGCGCCGGACGCGGACCAAGTTCACGGAGGAGCAGAAGGAGCGCATGGCGCGGTTCGCGGAGCGGCTCGGCTGGCGGATGCCAAAGCGGGAGCCCGGCCGCGCGCCGGGGGACGACGAGGTGGGCCGCTTCTGCCGGGAGATCGGGGTCACCAGGCAGGTCTTCAAGGTATGGATGCACAACCACAAGGCTGGTGTCGGCGGCAGCGGGGGCGCGGGCGTCGGTGGAGCCGCTCAGACGTCGTCGTCCACGACGCGTGGCGGCGGCGTCGGCGTCGTTGGAGCAGGCGGGAGCTTGTCCCCGGCGATGGGCGCCGACGTCGAGGACGACGAGGAGGTGAAGGGCAGCGAGATGTGCATGTAGCCGCGCCCGCGTCACGTACGTGGCACGCGCGGCGGCAATGGCATTGGCATGGCCTCGCCATGGCTCCGATCGATGATTAACACCTCCTTTTGCTGCTAATTCCTTTGGGCGATTTTGCTTCGACGAGTTGATGAGATATTCATTGTTATCACGGCTCTGCTAATTAATGCTGTGTCACTGTGATCATTCAGTCATTGATATGTCCGTGATCTCTTGCCTTCTTGCTAACCATCGCCATGAAATTTAAGTTCAGTGACAAACTTGAACAGTTGAACCGGATGTTTTAATTAACTCACTACAAAATCCCCGTTCAGGGCTTGTTTGGCTACACCACTCATATTGTCTTCAATCTATGTGTTAGAGTAGATTAAGGTAGAAATTTAAGGGCTGTTTGGATTGTGTGGTCTAAATTTTAGTTGGCTAAAGTTAAGGAGTAAAATTTTATACAACTTTAGCTTATTTGTGTGGTCTAAAGTTTTTTTTGTGAGGCTGGCTAAACTTTAGACCTCTTGATTGGAGTCTCAGTAGCTAAATTGTCTAAAGTTTAGTGAATCCAAATAGACACACATCGTAACACACGTGTATATTTTCTTGAGAATATTGTACACCCAGTTGGTTGAGTGTGGATGCATAACTATATCATTCAAATTCTCATCAATACGAATTTGGATGTATATATTTTTAATATAAGCCATCGTAGTTCCTTCTAGATTGGTCTATGTTTAAAAATATTGTTTCAAATAGTTTATACATCTCAAACTGCTGCTTTTCACGTGTGTTTGCACATTTGCTAACACATATTTTCACTCCCTTAAAGATCACTTATGTGCTCCTACGGTTGTACTTTTTGTTGTATCAAGTTTTAGTACGCTTCATGTCTTAATTAATTATGCACATTGGTATATCTCTCTCTCCAAAATTGATGAAAAAATACACTTAAATGAATGAACATCTAGTGAGGTCAGTCTTACATGAGTTAAACACACGCACAGTAACAGTATGCTCTATATAATAACATGAACAGTTAGGTATAAAATTACAGTGCCTAAACGATTTAAGGCCTATTTGGATGTCATCCTTCCATACAAGTTCATGGCCGAACAACCGCCACTGAGCCCTCGGGGACATCCATGAGCATTGCTGGTGAGATGGAACCAAAACATGCCCTGAGAGCTTAACCCATACAATGAAGGTTCAAATTCAAGAAATTTGCAGAGTGTAACATACTACTCACTTTACTCAAGTTCAATTACGCTGTTATGTTCATGCAACTGACGTTGAGATATCACGTCATTTATTAACTAAATGAAATTCACCACTCATTGTAATCTACTATACACTTTTGCCATTTTATAGAATGATGTTTTTTCTTTTTTGTCACTCCCATGAACTTGGTGCAATACTCCTGAAAGTCTACAATCTACTCCGTACATGATTATTCGGATTGTGCGGAAGTTCATTCGCAGCTAAGGCCATGTTTAGTTTGTCATCCTGAACTTTAATAGCTTCTAAGTTGTTTAGTCCTTTTTAGTCGCTCCAAAGTGACTAGAGAGTACTAGAGACCATTTAGTCCCATTTAATCATAGTGTTTGGGTAAAAATTGACTAAATAAAACTAAATTTAGAAGCTACTATTAGTGAACCAAACACCCTCTGAAGCTCAAAAACATGTTACGGGCGCACACACCGTGGACGGAGACATAAAGAGGGTCTCGGGTACATTGCGCCTTGCTGTCTCGCTCCTGCAGCCTATTGACATGCATGTCCCTAATCCACATCGGATCTGAAATGTGACAGTGCGAATCCAACGCCCATCACTCTGTGTCACAGTGAGAACTTCACAATCACGGATGACTGAGATCCGTTACTACTGCAGCGAAAAACAGAAAAAAAACATGATGTACAATACGGCCAGCACCGTCCCAAATATGCCAGTATATACAAATGTGAAACGCACAAGTCAGGACACGGGTCCGAACGAACGGGACCTGCAGCTGCGGATCCTTGCTGGGACCCTCCACTCCACGCGACAGGCACGCACGTACTCCAAGAGTCAACGTTCAGGCTAAAGATACCTGCGTCGCCGCAGGAAAAAAAAAAGAAATGCAGGCGTGACATATTGACACGAGGCCGTAAGGCCGTAGCAGCAGAGCCAGAGCCAGCAGCGATGCAGCGCTGCGAAAGCCGGCTCGTGCCACGGCCACACGGACCTGCTGCCAGCCAGTGATACTGCTAGCTACCGCCCGGCCGCTACGCGCCACACGACGGTGTCAGGAGGCGGCACGTACGATGCGCGCGGGATCCCCGCACTACCGCGCTTCATGCATGCTGTCGTTACACGATCCCCGGGCTCGTACGCCCGTGTTCCCCCTACTCTTCTCCAAGCAGCAGCTTCGCCTGCGCGATCGCGGTTTCGGCACGGGCGGGTTTGGCTGTGGCGGCCTCATCAGCCAGGCGGGGCTCCCGCTCCGAGCTCTCCTTTGATTCCATTTCGTCACGTCGCGTCGCGTCATGCTCCCATGCCGAGGCCCGCGGGGCAGGGGCAGGGGCAGGGGCAGGACGATCGGTACGGCGGATTCGCTCCCCCGCGCTTGGCGCGACGTGCGCTCACGCCGGAACAGTGCTGCTGCCGCGGGAGCGGGACGGAGTAAAAAAGATCGCAACGCAGGTTGGCGTGCGCCCGTGCCAGCCTCGATTCCTCATTGGCATGGCTCGTTTGCCCATTACAGCCTGCCGGGTGCTACCCTTCTACTCCTACGCGGCTCCCGTCTCCCTGCTGGCCGTCGGAGCAACAGGAAGAACCGCCGGACGGCTGCTCTGGGAGATCCCCCCCCCCCTCCTGACAGTAAAAAAAAACAAAATTTGGGAGAACCTGTGAGTGACTACCCTCGTTTCGTGTCTGGGCGGCGGCAGTTTAGACGCATGTTGTATGGAGTATTAAATATAAATAAAAAAATAAATTAATTACATAGTTTAGTTGGAAATCAAGTGACAAATCTTTAAGTCTAGTTAGTTTAGGATTAGTCTTAAGTGTTATAGTAACCTACATGTGCTAATGATAGATTAATTAGGTTTAATAAATTCGTCATGCAGTTTTCAGCTGAGTTTTGTAATTAGTTTTTTTATCAGTATCTGAATACCTCTTTTGACATCCTACGAAATATCCGATGTGACACCCAATTTTTTTTCCCTATCTAACTAAACAAGGCCAAAGCTGAGGGCGATTCACGAAGCTGCCAGGTGCCACTTTACCTTTACCTGAGCACTCTCGGTGTTGAGACGTTGTTTACACAATTTGAGTAGGTATAATAATTGATTTATAGCCAAACAAATGCTAATATAGAGGAGAGAAGAGAGGAAAGATTGACTCTCATATAAGTATCAAGCTGGACAAAGAAGTATAATACAGGTAATAGGCCATATATTAATGGTGTGTTTGGTTTGTTGAGTCATCTCATGTTTCATGAGGTGATGCATCATGAGTAAATTCTATTATTTTGGTGGAATCAACCCATTCCTCATACATACAGTAATGATTAGCTTGTGTGGAATCAGATGGTGATGTAACTCATTCCATTCCAAATACAAAAAAAGTGAGGAGTGGAAAGATAATAGACCACATCATTCCTTAAACCAAACACACACTAAGTGAATGTGAGGAGAACTAAAAAAGAGAAGGTGGGACATGAATATAATTAATAAAGTAATTAAGAGACCGCTATTGTATTGCCTTTTATAACTTAGCTAATAACCAAACATTTGACTTATGGACTTGTTCCTAGAGCAAAATGTCACGCTTAGGCTCTAAAGGGCACCCTAAAACATCAATAAGAAGATATGTTCAGGGACGCAGCGTTCAGTACTACTTGTTTCTCATTGCTGAGTGTTGGGATAAGCTACTCCCTCCATATCAATTTATTTGTCTTAAGTTAAATTTCTCAAACTTTAACCAAGTTTTTCATGAAAAAAATATTAACACATACAAATTCAATATAATGCACTATCGAAACACATTTAATGGTGAATGAACCTAATAAAATCAATTCAATGTTATAAATGATGATGTATTTTACCTACAAACTTGATCAAAGTTAGATAAATTCACTTCAGTTTGGAATAAAGATAGATCGACTTATAATTTGAACGGAGAGAGTACCTTTAAAGACTTGCATAGAGCAACCTCCTCATCCACAAAACAGTTTTAATTTTCCTCAACAAGCGTCGAAGGTGTTTATGTACGAGAAGATACAACCCTACGCTGGCATCGAACGGTAGGATTTTCCATATTTCTCATCCGCTCATACGACAAACGATGATCTGACATAGCGAAGCCTGAAAGGCCAATTTACCTGTCTTGTTTCGTTTTTGCAGCTGTATGGCAGGTGCGCTCAGTCACATAAAAAAGGGAGGGGGAAACCTAGCCCACTGATTCACGACGAAATGCAATCACTTCACAATCTTGAGATTGCATATGAAAACTGATATCCACTTTGATCGCGTTGGCCCTCGGGTGCACGTTACAGATTATTTGCAAAATTCTCCACAAACAAATGTGACCTAACTACACCAAAGAAAAAAAAAATCCTCTCTTGGTGTTACATGAGATGCTATCTCTCAGCATATCTGCATATGGACTGTTCAAGTGTTATTTTCCTAATACAACAATGTTGTTGGCAAGTTTTCTAACTATCGTTCACCTTGAAGAATGTGTACGAAAGAACAATATTGTTCACCCCGTCCATTTTGGGGTCTGTCTCAAACTCAGGATCGATATAGAAGAATACCTGAGAATTTCACGAGCATTTGTCGTCAAAACATAGTGCACAAATAATAGTAGATAACAGTCGGTATGCAATATTGCTTAGCAAACTAAGCTTACTGGCATGTCAATCTGTTCTCCAGGAAGAAGTGTTTGCTCCTCAAAGCAGAAACATTGTATCTTATTGAAGTAAATCGCAGCCTGTAGGATAAAAGGTAAAATACTGCTGTAAACTCAGACGAACAGAAGTCAAAACTTCTCTTAGCTAGTGACATGGTTTACTATTCTCAAGCTCAGTGCCTCTGTTTCCATAGCAACATGAATAGACAGACAATTTCGCAGCATCTTAACAAAAGTTTTGTATTCTCAAATTTTCTCCTTCGTGTTTGACATGCAATTTCACAAAACCAAAAATAGTACGTCTCCAATTTTCATCTGTCAACATCTGGTCTAACTTCAAAGCAAAACGGAACAGGAGTGTGCATGATATTTGCTCACAAGTCTTGCTTCCCAGGACATGCCAATATGCTTTATTTCATACTGAGATTTTGCAGGTGTACAGGCAGTAAAGCATCCACTAGATTTGACAGGCAAACAGAACATGCAAAGTCAATTTGACTAACTTGGTCAAACATTCGAGACTTAAGCGGCCTGATGAGCCTACATAATCTTCAAGGAATGAAGGATGTCTACCGAAACTAATATCCAGAAAATAATATTAAAAATCTGCTACATGCATCTGGTTACAATATATCAATGACATCCTTATCACCCTCTACAATTAAAATTGACTACAATTTGTTCCATACGACAATGCTCTCACAAAAGGGTGTACTCATGGAAGAAGAATGTTACTTACACCTAGCATAAACTATAGAATATTGCCAGAAGGAACAATGCTACATTATTGAGTAAACCATAGTATAGTAGTAAATATTGTTGTGCTAAATTGACCAAATTATCAGAAAACATTTCTAAATCAATGATGATGTCATTAGCTTGCAAGAAGAAACAGCAGGTATATATGAATTACGTTAATAGTAACGAACGAAACCCGATTGCAATTTCAAACCTTCATAGGAGCAACATTATATGTGGATACACCAGTAATTGGGGCTGAACTGCGATTCTCAGCAGTATAAAAAGCCAGAGCACTTTCACCCGGTTTAACTCTGACCTAAAATAAGTGAAATAGGACCAGAATAAGTATACAACAGAAACTGCTCAATATCTGGACTTGAATCCTAAATATTACCTCTCTCTGTGTAGGGATGAACCTCCACGGCATTCCATCAGCAACATCAGCATTAAATTGAACAATTATTTCTCTACAAGCAAAATCAATGCCTTGATTCTAAAAGAATGGAAAAAACAAAGTGCAAGAACAACAATAAAACTCTAAAAAAGCACATCATCAGAAATACAGATATCATCAGTGCATAAGCTCTAAGCATGTAAAATAAGCAGCGGGGAAAAAGGGAGATTTACTTTGTTAAATCATAAGGGCGTCGTATTTCAAAGGCCATCTCTGTTGCATTTAAGTCCCAGATCAGTTTTTTAGGTGAACCCCACCATATTTCCAAAAAAATAAATAAATCACAATGCAAGTTTCCTGAGTGGCCGACTTCCGCTCATCCCCAATCCGGTGCCACCCCCACCCACATCTGTCTCCTCCGCATCCTCCAGCAGCGCCTCCAACCCGACCTGCATCTACCACCTCTGGCCCTCCAGTACCAACCCATCCCAGAAGCCCTGCCTTGCCACCCTCCACCGCACGCCACGTACCACAGCCCAGATGTCGCCTCCTGCCCCCATGCCCCATCCCAGCAAAGCTAGCTCCGCCCCCTCCAGCACTCTCAAGATCTGATCAACGACCACCGCCACCACAAGGGCCTCCATAAGAACCATGACCGTGGTGGGGGAAGGAGCCAATGCCATCCCCGAACACGCGATGGCAACTGCAACGCAGGCAAACTCAATAATTTAATCCTTGAGGTTGTGGCCTTGGTTGAGGTCCGGCTTAAAAAATCCTCTACTTAGAAACTCCTTAGAGTCGACCTTGTTATGTATTAGGTTGACCCTAACTTCCTTAGAACCTCCTTATTCCCAACACTCCAGATGCGCTAAGGAAACTAGGCATATGTTTGCTCAAGTTATACAAGAGCTAGCATACGATTAAAGCACACTATCACCATAGGAATGAAATGGTCATCAAGAATGTACCAACTTAGCCTTTACCATAGCATGTACTACATATCTTTTCACTGTATCTTGAAAGAACTGCATTGTCATATAAGCTTAACTTTTGAAATTGAAGTACATGTGGCCATAAACACTGTTAAACAGACATCAAGGATTCTAATTTACGCAACTGGCATCTAGCTGAAAACACACGATTGTTTTTAGTGTTTCCACAAAACTAAGGCCTTTTTATCTTTCAATTAAAATAGTGTTCCCAAGAAACTAAGGTCTTTAATGGAGCGTTCAGAATGGCATCCAAGGGCAAAACAAAGTATTCAGACAAAACTATTTCATTGAATAATGGGTTCAGTAATACAATGTTAGTGTAGGAACATGAAATAACTAAAATGCAAAAACTGGCTATTCGCATGCCCAGCCAGGCTCACCGCGATGTTGTAGTTCCGTCTCGAGCATGCCGTGAGATCTTCTGCTCCACACTCTGCATAGAGTACAAAAACACTCAAACTCATGACTCCGAATGCTCACACTGGATATAACATTGTACCAAACTTTCAATGGCTTAATTATTTCTAGGGCAACTCCTAGTTGCTTAAGTATAAGCCACATTTCTGAACAATTGCATGAAGTTAGTTACATATGGACATTCCTAAGTTTACTCAGTGGTCAAGAAATTGGCATACCAAGAATCAGGCAGCAAATAGATAGCACAGGCATATGAATTCCAATCAATTCCACAAAGAAATTCACAATAATTATGTCTCAGTGATGCCTAAAAGTATGCATCATCTATGTCAGCATTCACCCAGGAAATGAACTTGAACAATAATGTCTTTTAAGAAAAATTAAGGAGCACATTCCTGAGTTACGTTAGTGTACAAACACAAGTGTGCATGGAATGCAAGATAGATGGGACATTCCATTTCTCTGTGAGGAAAATGAAAACTTGCCAGTCCCACCTTCACCATTTTTTTAATTTGGCGTATTTCCATTGGGTTGATTTGCTACCATGTTCCTTAAAATAGTAAATATTCTCCATTTTCCATGAGTCACAATTTTCGATATGGTCCATGGCTATGTCTGACGAGAACAGTTTCAGCCTAACCTGTAAAGAATGAAAAGCCCTGAGCCAGTGATAACTCCAGCAGTCCTGGGCGGCAAGTAAAGGCTTAAATGAAGCCAATAGCAGGAGTAGGAGTACATCTGACCACCAGGAGCTGCCTATCCGGTCAGGACTCCTCGCCTATAAGACTCGAACTCTCCTCCATCTTATGGTTCAGACACTGGGCTCACTGTGGATCAGAGATGTTTCTGTTGCAACGCAATGCACCCTTCTGCCCCTACCATTTCTGGCTGCTTGCTTTAGGCAGTGGAACATATGACTTCACATTCCCTGTTTTGGTAAGCGTTTTTTTTTCACAAACACAGTAACAAGCGTAACACAACCTTTAAAACTAGACAACTCCTAACAACAAAGATAAAGATCATATTCCCTTCATAATAAGTACATGATCACTATGAACTAAATACAACATAGCTGTCACACCTGGGGGTCGTCAAGGACAGGTGGACTAGAAGCGAGAAGGCTACAGCTCATTCGCATGCTTTATTTTGTTGACATGCTGTCACTTGATTGGTCGTAATCGTTATGTGTGGACCTACATGCCGTGTCTGTGCGAATGGTTTAAAGACCTGGCAATGTGTACAAAGAATGCTGAACAGTTTTCTACCAGTAAAAGTAAAGGTTGGTAAAGGAGAACTTCTCCCGTTCCTCACAACTCACGTTGCCTGTGGATCGTTGGTGGCCACAGGTGTGAAAATAGAGGTCGAAATGCGCCTATTTCTACATGATACATAGAGTAGGCTGTATCAGCTTATATGTTACTAAACCCTACCGGTGATAGAGATGGAGTGTTGCAAAGTGCAATTAGAGCCGGCCAATAATAAAATGGAGCACCTAATCCTAATATACGAACAATTGGCAACGCACATCTGCACACAGAACAACTGGATCGAACCAAATCGAAGATGAGGGCAGTCCAAACCTCGCGTATTTGGACGGTGCCGCCGTAGCCGGTAGCCTGGCAGAAGCGACGGTACAGCGGGACGGCAGCGTACGAGGCGCCGACCATGGCGACCGCAACGCCGAGCAGGTACCCCAGAGTCCGTCTCGACCTCTTCTCCCGACCCGCCGCAGCAGCGGCCGCGGAAGGTGATGACGAGGCGAGCCCGCGCCAGAGGAAGGCGGCGTCGGAGGCGGGGGGCCACCCATTCCGAGGGCCATGGAAGCGGAGGAGGGAGGGGGAAAGTTGGTGGCGGAGCCTGGCGAGCGGACGCATCGCCATCGCGGCGGGAGGCGGCGGGCGGTGGTGTCGCCGCCGCGTTGTACTCTTTCTTCTTTCCTTTTTCCTCTTTTTGCTGCGCGAATGCAACGGAACCGGGTTTCTCCACGACGGCCTCTTTTGGATGGGCCGACAAAAGGAATTCGCTCCCAGATAAACTTCACAAGGCCATATTGGATGCGATGAGTTACAGGCCCATACACTTCCTTCCCGCGGGGAGACCGTGTTCAACCCAACACTTTTCTCACAAAGATAAGCTATGGACCTATTTGCTTGCTGTCTTTGAACAAGTGGTGATATTTGTAAGGTTTTCAAATTTAACATGATTTGACCTAAACTAAAAATACATTATATTTAACGACAAGGGATATATATAAAAGAGAGAGTAATAATCATGATTTTCTTTCTAGGATGGAAACATTCATGTTTGACAAAAAAACTGATATGGATTTTAAAGAAATCATGCTTCGTTACACTGAATAATTTATGAAAAAAATTATAACAGTATTCTAATTTTATTTAATGCTATAGGTGATTTGTGCTAAAAACTCAGTGTATGGAGACAACGTGTTATAGATAAAAGTAGAAATATGTAAATTAATTCTTGCATAATATGGTAGAAGTTTCAACCATTAAGCATTTTCCTAGCTACTACCTATAGATTACCATTTCAACTACTAGAATTAGATAGTCGTTGCTCCGTACTCTCCTCGCCGACAAACCCTAATCTCTCCCACTCATCTATTTCAACCATTGGATTTAGATCCAACCACACTATTCTCTTCTCACCTCATATATAAATATCGCATACCCTAGCCTCCACCATATCATGCCCCCACCTCCCCCTCCCCCGCCGTCGCCGCCACCGCCATCTTGCTTATCAACAACGTGAAGGTAAGTTTTTTCTCCGCCACTTCTACTTTCTTTCTCGATTCCATGACCATCTAATTCGTTGTTGTGGGGGCTCTCTATTGATAGAATCTCTTTTATTTTCTGATGACTCCTTTGTTTAGGATGTCTTTGGAACCTTGTCGTGGTTCATCTCGTCTTGTCTCGTACCATAGGTCAAGGGGATGCCGATTCGTCGCTAGGCAACCTCGAACCAAAGGTGTGGTAGAGGTTGAATCGGTGTGGGAGAACATCAATCTAACAACATCTGAGGTTGGGGAACCTTGATCAAGTATCATCTGAGGTCGATTTGGTGTCGAGGAACCTCGATCTGGCGGTGGCTAGGGTCGATTTGGGGAGGGGTGCTTGATCTAGCAGTATTTGAGGCCATTTTGGCGTCGAGGTACCTCGATCTTGCAGTGACTGAGGCCAATTTGGCATGGGGAACCTCGATCTGACGACATCTAATGCCGATCTAGCGGTGAGAAACCTTGATCCGGTTGTGGCTAAGACCAATACGACAACTAGAAACCATTATTCGATAGTGGTAAAGGCCAATTCTTCACTAGGAGATCTCGATTTGCAGTGGAACACCAATTCTTCACCGGGGAATGATTCTATGCTGAGGAACCTCAATCTGGCAACGCCAAAGATTAGTTTGACACCAGGGGACATCAAACTGGTGGTGGTGGAGGCTGGTTTGGCGATGGCTCAGCTACCCACGGGAGCACGCAATTGAACCTTGCTCGCGTAGGAGAGCTGATTTTGGCTCGCCTATGTTGGCAAGGATTTTCTTGACTAGACGGACAAGCTTACCATGCAAATAGGTGAGATGAGGTGAGCAACCAGCAAAGGTTCCAAACATACCCTTAACATATCTACTTCTTTTGTCAACACTAGTGTCACTATACTTCAAAGTAAGTGTCACTCTTTTCTTTTGTGCACTTTGGACAACGCCTCCTTTGTGCAATTTTTATTGGGAGCTTTGAACCACAACCCCTCTTATGAGCCATGACTTTGACCTCTTCGCTTGAACTTATCAGTCCAGCTTATCAGCCATAGTATAGTGTTTTTCCCTCACAACAAAAAATATCAGCCCGTATGCAAGAATCTTCACAGAGGATTGAGGTAATGTAAATAAACTTGTACACTTCTAAAGTTTTTTGACTTTTTTATTAGCAGAAAAACACTTAAGTGGTCAATAAAAATATTAATTCTACAATGCAATAACCTTGTCAGATTTCGCAATGGATATGTTATAGGATTTATTTATGAAATTGGTTTGGGTGATATAGATTTTCCGCAGGTTACCAGGTCAAAAGCATCCAAGTCCTGAGCCCCGATCCAGAGCAGCTTCGTGCCTGTGTAGTGCCATGGAGCTAACTGGTTCGATCAGGTCCTCGTCTTTCCTTGGCACGGTAACGTATCGCAATTCGCAACTATAGTGCATGTGCATTTCTGCCGGTGATGATGCACCTTCAGTTCATCACTGGGTGCAGTCGCAAACCTGACTACCTGAGCCCACGATGGCAGCAGGGATGCAAAGCTTTAGAATGGGACTAGCAGCACAAGCACATCTGCACTGCACATCGTGTGCTAGCTCACCTGATTTATTTTCTCGAAGGACACTAATTCAAAGGAAGAATTGAAAGAAGCATTCCAACTGTTTGACAATGGCTAGAATGGCTATATTGCAGCAGATGAGGTAAACCCCTTGTTTCTGCATGCTCTTATCCATCCGATCACTCTGCTCCCAATTATCTTTTTTAGACGAGCATCTACACACTAGTCGAGATTTCCAAGCAATAAACTGTTGGCAATTTGTCTTGAATGGTTTAGAGCCAATCTAGAATGGTAACGCCAAGGCTCTACAGCAGCTGCAGTGTTGATCCAAGCGATCAAATCCACATGATACAGCTCTGCATCAGACATACAACAAAAGTACTCCATGAATGTAACACTAATTTTGGAAAAACTTTCCAAACCTCAGAATTAACAATCCAGTTGGCAGGAGGTGCTACTGCTACCCATGTACCCTATCTTCCTAGAAACTTTGCATATAAGAAGCCTAGGTGGTTTACAAAGGGGAATTACGTACCGGCGACGGGTACTGTAACTAGTATCAAGAGATCAACCATCATGTACTGTCTAAGCAATTAGTCAGACAACAACAACAACAACAGATTCTATGTCATAGCGCTTCTTCTACTCATTTGCGCAGCATCCTTTGTTTGAACTCATCATAGCTCACAAGACCATCACCGTCTGTGTCAGCCTCCCGTATCATGTCTTTGACCTCCTCGTCAGTCAGTTGCTCCCCAAGGTTTGCCATCATGTCACGGAGCTGCAGAGTCAAATGATATTAACTGATGCCAGAAGTTTATTATTTGGAAATCTCGAGTAGATGTCCCTCTATAGAAAGAATTGGCAGTATAGTGATGGAGTAGGTAAGAACATGCTTAATCGAGGGGTTTACCTCAGCTGCAGAAATATAACCATCCCGGTCTTTGTCAAACATTTTGAATGCTTCTTTCACTTCTTCCTCAGAATCAGTGTCCTTCAAGAGCATAAATCAGGTGATGAGTTAGTACCAAAAGAGTGCAAAGAATACATATACTGTATTCTGTATAGCAAACATTGTAGGAAGATGCCATTGTTAACACTTAGACCCGTACTATGCTCTGATGCTTCCAGTACCACTGTATGTTTTGGTCTAATCAAAGCTGGCAACAGACCATTCAAGCCGCTAGTAGTGTGCATTGAATCACAATGTTCAGTTTCATATTAGGAATTTCAAATGCTAGTGTGCATTGCATTCTTGCGTAAGAGAAATAGTGCCTTCTCAATAAGATAAGTACTGTGAGCAAACCAGTGATGTTTGACATTAAACTAAAAACTTTTACATAAAGTTGATATCTAACCCCCTCACTTCATGCACAGTATGGAAATCATATGAATTAGACTAAACAAGCTATGGAGCATTATTCTCGAGGGGGGTATCTCAGGGCATTTCCATGTTTTGATCCTAGGAAATATGTACAATATAAG
Source organism: Sorghum bicolor (assembly GCF_000003195.3). Lineage (NCBI taxonomy): Eukaryota > Viridiplantae > Streptophyta > Magnoliopsida > Poales > Poaceae > Sorghum > Sorghum bicolor. The sequence goes on along the minus strand of NC_012870.2, from coordinate 8,805,343 downwards.
TTTGGAATGCAGTGTATAGAGCATCAAGTACACTGGGATAACATAATAAGAGAATAATGTAGGGCATACTTTCAGATTGTATGCCATCAAATTCAAGAATTCAGGAAACTCAATAGTTCCGTTTCCATCAGCATCAACCTCCGTGATCATATCCTGCAGTTCAGATCCAGTGAGGTTTTGACCCAAGGACTTCATCACTGTTCCCAGTTCTTCGCTAGTAATGAATCCTGTATACATGCAAGTGGAAGAATCTCATGTGAAATCATTTTTCAAAATCTGTTAAGGAGCAAAATCACAAACCACATATTTACTAGGCTTGATAGTATACAGTTAACAACACGAAACATTATGCATAGATTCTGCAAAATGGTGACAACTGACAAGTTTCAAACAAAACACACCCTTCACTGAACCAAAGATCACTGAAACTATGCACTCAAAATGCAACGTACAGTTCAATTGTTCAAGTGATGAACAGGTGCACATGTAGGCAGATAAAAGACGTCAAAGGTAGAAAAGAGTAGACACCAGCTATGCATATCTGAGACAGATAACTAAGATGCAGATACTGAGATTAGGAAAGAACAATCAGCAAAAACAACTCTGAAATTTGTGGTGCCAGTAATGCAGCCTCCGCATTGTTTATCTCTAGCCATGGCATCCAATTTTCCATAAGAACATGCAATCCCAGCAGCTAATCCATTCTTTTTTTTGACAATGAAGCTAATCCATTCTTTATCTCTAGTCGTAGTGTCGAACAAGCAGCGATGCAGGCGGGGACGCGGGGTTACTAGTTTTTACAGATGGTAGGCGGTAGGCTGCTGCTTGTTCTTGCAGGTAGGCTGCTACAACTAGAACAAAATCTAATGTAATCAGATTCATATGCATAGGACTCCAGATCAGCAATTTAGAACCATGCCAATTAATCATAGTGCAGATACAGAGATCTGGGAAGAGCAATCCGCACAAACACCTCTGAAAATTCTGACAGCCAACCTCAAAGTAGATAGGTAGAAATTCAGATATGAGACCAGTTCATGCAGGAACGAAAAAAAGAAACCGACAGCAAACCAAAACAATCCCTAGAAAGCTAGAATTCTCCATCCCGGAGTTCCTAAAAAACCATGCATTCACCCTGATCCTAGGGCTCTAGGCATTGGCATGGGTTGAGCAACAAAATCGATCGAAAATTCGGCCTCTTGTAATTAAAACTCTCTTCTTTTAATACAAAGATACGCACATTCGTGTGTATTCGCGAAAAAAAAATCGATCGAAAAATCCCGCGATCTAGCAAACACCGAGCAGATGCCTACATGGAGCAAGAAACCTTCGAGGCTGCACCTACGCGCAAGGGTTTAGGAAACGGCGCGGCCGTACACGTACCGTCGCTGTTCTTGTCGAAGAGGGCGAAAACCTCCGTGAACGCGGCGATCTCCTCCTCATTGAAGTGCTCCGCCATCTCTCGTCGGTCGATCCTGCGTCTCTTCCTTCCGCCGCTTCGTTCACGCTCTTGAGCCGTAGATGGTGAGGGATGCTGAGGCTTCACGGGGACGAGTGCTTACGAAGCTTTGCGTTCTCGAAGAGAGAGGCTTGTCTGGATGGCGTGGAGGACTCGAGTGTGGGGGCCAGGGATCGGGCAGGGAAGGTTAAAGCAGAAGAGGGTGTGGGCCGCGGTCTTCCTGAGTTTCGGTGGGTCTCACCTGATGCACATGCACCTCGAGCTCGAGGGGAAACGCCTAGCGGCTTGCTCACTGCCAAGTGGGGTCCAGCGGTGGCTTATATTTTATCTTGGTCTTTTTTGTTGACTGACGTCGGAACATGGGCCCTGCCCAGTGGACTTCGTCATGAACTCGTGATTACAGGTTGCTGTTTTTCATGGGCCGAAACCACACTCACCACACCCAATCAAACGACAAGTAAGTGAGTAACTCTACATACCTTCGAGAAACCGATATTAGATTTGCCAAGTATTGATCTTTTTTTTTAAACCGGGGAGCTAGTACTACCAAATGGTTGACTTGAAGCTGCTGAAGTTTCTTGTAGACATGAATTTGTGCAGATCTTTCTTGGACAGGGGAATTCCCATATCAAGAGACAGGGATGGAGATCTTTCTTACCATCGGAGATGAAAACAGTACAAATTTATCCTTGTCCCCTCGGAGATCCCTGTTTAGGTCTCTAGTGGGCCTAATTCATGTAAAATCCACTATCCACCCCTAAATCTAATAGGCCAACCGGACAACATCCCATTACAATTCACAAGGCCCAGGTCCAAATAAACATTATCTTCTTAGTCTCCAAGCCTGTGATCGGTCGACTGTCGACATATGTATCACCATTGCAGGTTAACGGCAGGACAGTAGGCCCGAGAGACAACAATTTTTTGGCAAGATCGAAGGGTTCACAACTTGATAACACGGTTCTAAATCTTTTTTCCTTGAGTGCAGCAATGTTGAAGAAGACCGAGATAGCCTATTTCCATGCCTCACAGAACTAGTAGAGTCGCCTACACATTCTGGTATGATCTCACACTTGCACTACTACTGAATATGCATGAGTGAACATTTCCTCTAGTCTAGTTTTATAAGGTGCCATCATTGTTTGTATACACACCTTGACATTTAGCTTCAAGAACCACTTAGTGGTTTGGTTTGCAGTAAGTTCCCTAGCTCCTATAATATCCCACAAAAACTAAAATGAAAAAGAACCTTTCATTCCTGATTAACTTGGTGCTCTACCATTACAGAAGAACCCTCATAGTTGTTGGTTTGTAGCTTCAGCACCAGCTACCCATAGTCCTTACATAGCTTGGAGTCTAGCCAAAGTTGTTTTTATAAAGACTAGTATTGACTCTGTATGTGGCTGCTTTATCTTGAAGCTTTGGGACTCGTGATTGATGCCTTGTATTTACATGCAAACGTGAGAAGTTCTATTGTTTTAGCATCCATTAGCTTTGCTCCTTAGATCATTTGCAGCAGCGAAATTGCAAATAGACTTCTTTTTGCGGGTTATGCTTATCTGCAAGCCCTGCTCGCTTGAACTTATCAGCCCTACCGTTTCAGCAAAATAATAATATTTTCTCTCACAACAAATTAACATCAGCATCAGCCGTTTTTGTAGCCAGCCTATTTGTGGGTTCACAGACAAATCTGCCTTGCATCCCTTTGCTTGTGGATTCTTGAGAGCATAGTCTCATTTCTTCACAAGGGTTCAGTCTATCTTATTTGAGTTCATAATCGAAATTTTTCTATGTGTATTTAGTAGCACCAACTTATGTATTTGGTGAGGTCTTGTCTCTCTATTGTATTTGGTTGTTTTTACCCAGTTTGGGCTCATCCTTTTAATATAATCGGCATCTCTCCTACCCAGTTCTTTAAAAAAACACATGTATTTGGTGTTGGCATGGACGACTTTTGAGGTAAGCAGAAAAATCTCATATAATCCTTGTGCTCACAAGCCCACTTATCCCCCCTAGAGTAACTGGACACATAAAAGAATGTGGTCTGTCATGCATGTGTGTAGTCCTTGTTATTTACGTATTACACTAAAGATTTTCTATGCATGCCCTTGAAATTCAATTTGGTGGAATGGTTAAAATGACAATTTGTTTGCCTTTTTGGCTCGCTGCTGAGTAAAATGACAATTTTTTAGCCTTTCTTTTTTTTTTCTGCCTTGCTGCCGAGCAGTTTTCATTCTTCTCATGGACCAAGTAGGTGCTTTTATTATGAATGCAAAGGAAATAAGATTGTGCATCCATCTTTTGGAATGTACCACGGGCGTGAAACAGATTTTGAGGAAATGGTTTGTGGGGAGAGGGAGATTAACAACGATGGGCTTATAATATCTGAGAAGATGGCTATCGAGACTGTGGGTCTATCAAGTGAAGATGATTGTGTCTATTTTGATCCTTCTATGGACTATGACTTTGCTCTCTGGGCTTGAACAACTTAGGGAGGAAGAGGAAGCACGTGAGACACTAGAACATAGTGATGTCCCTGACATGTACTGCGAGCAAGAGCTGTCCTAGAAACCACAGAGGATCTTTTGCAGGATTGACACACAAGCATCTTGTTTTGCAATGCTAAATTGTTATCTTATTTAGTAGGTAATATAAGTGTTAATTAGTCATGGTGAATTCTGCTTACTTTGGTGTTTAGAATAGTTTAAATTATATGTTTATGTGTACACTTGAAAGGCAGCACCTTAATGTGCTACCATCTACAGAGCAAAGTTGGGTAATGTCTATGAGCATACATGTCCTTGCAAACTTAGGCAATGTCTATGAGCATCCTTCCATGTCCTATAATTGATATGAAACATTTAGACTAGATTTAAGATGTGAACTTACGATGCATTGTGTGATATGACTTTATAATGTTTTGTGGCTTAAGGAAATTTATGATATTGTTTTACTGGACTCTATGTGAGTAAGATTGGTATATTTGTGTCTTGTTTAACTATGAATTTATTATTTTGTATCACTATGATCCTATTATTTGATTTCTTGAACATACCAGACGGGTACTCGTGATCGTGGCCTCGTGGGTAGTACCTGTCGAGCACAATAACAAAATCTTATCCGTGGACATGTTAACTAGGGTTGTAGTGAGCGGGTAATATTTTGCCCACCCCTTACCTAATTCGCTGCCATCTCTAACAATGACGCATGGGAGAGGCAGGAAGCCAAGCGCCCGCGTCAGTAACCACGTTGTCAGTGTTATGTGTGACTGCATTAATCTATTTTGGCATTTCCTACTCCCTGTATTGACTCCCCGCTGGAGCCAAATGTTCGAACCTCCTGATGACCGATGGTGTGGACCACCTTTGGATGGACTAGGACTATTGATTGGCTAGGACTAGTAATTAGTTGACTAGTGATTAGCTAATTATACTGATCAATAAAGTCAAAGTGACTTATAATTTGATGAAATGGAGGGAGTACTGTGGGGGTACAAACCCCTATACCCTTACGGCTAGACTTGGGCCAGGAGGCTTGGCCCATTACGAGACGAGTTCAAGGCTTGATCCGACAACCTGGAGTTTCGCGCAAGGAAACAAGATGTGGAGATCAAGCAGGATTCTAGTCGGTTAGAATAGGAATTGATATCGAATTATCCATGGCAATTGTAACCGACTAGGATTAGTTTCCAGATCTGTAACCCTGCCCTCCGGACTATATAAGGAGGGGCAAGGGACCCCCCTAGGACACATCATAATCTCTCAACACAATCCAATACAACCCGACGCAGGACGTAGGTATTACGCCAACTCGGCGGCCGAACCTGGATAAAAAGCTTGTCCGTGTCCTGCGTCACCATCGAGTTCGTAGTTTGCGCACCGTCTACCGATAAACTACTACCGTGGGTATACCCCAAGGTAGACTGCCGACCAGCTTTCGTCGACAGTGGCGCGCCAGGTAGGGGGTGTGCGTGCAACTTTTCCGGCGAACAAGATGGTCACGATCCCAGCTTCCGCGACCGTGCCCGAAGGCCTCACGTTCACCGTCGGCCAAATCACGTGGACGACGCGCAGCGGCGGTTTCGCGACCACGGTTCCGAAAGAGATCCAGATCCAATCTGAGACCACGTCGTCTCCGACCACGCGCGTGACGACACCAAGCTCCCGACCACCGCTCCCGCTCTACAAGGGAAGGGAGATCGACTGCTCGGACCTCCTCCAAGCGCTCGATCGCGCTGACTCCAAGCTATTCGAAGTCTCCCAACTAATAGATGGAGTTCTGCGCCGGCCCGACCAAGCCGCTCGAGCGGATTCTTCGAAATTCCGCCGGCCAACTCGTGTCACCACACACGAACGGCTGGGAACATCCCTGACGATAACCTCAACCCCCTCAGGACGATCCGTCGAGCTCAAAAAGGAAGACTATCCTTGCGGCCTGAACAACTCGGCCTCTGTTTATTCACGGCATGTCCAATCCGTTTTCAGCAAAGCGGGCTGGTCGCCGACAAGGAACAATCGCCACCATGTCAACATGGTGACCATCCGAGAGCTACGGGACGGCCAGGTTTCCAGCACCAACTCAAGCACCGGCTCCGTCCCCACCGAGGTTGTGAACACCGAAGACGAGGACTATGACCTGGATTTTCCTTCACACCCTCCGGGTTTCGACCGATTCCCGATATTCCCCCCCCGGCGAGGGGATATTGTATTCAATGTCAGCGCCGACGAACCAGCCGTTGACGGAGAAACAGACGACCAGAGGCAACTCCGTGAACAGCGTAACGCCGAGCGCGCCCGACGGCGTGCAGACGAGCAACAACAGACGCCGCCAGGCAACCTCAACGATGCCTTCGACATGGTCGGGGACCAGCCGGTCTACAAAACGCCAAGCGCCAACGTGGCTGTCGCCATGGCCAATCTGGATCGGCTTCCTGACACCCCCGAATGCCAGGGAGTCCGGACCAGTATCCGAGCACACCTGATCGCCGCAATGGGACAGACAGCCGCTCTGCTCAAGAGAGTCCAGGACGCCTCTTATACGGAAGCCGCCTCCGACCAGACTCATCGTAGCCGGGCCTCACCCAGCAGGCGTCGCCGCAGCCGCTCCCCCGACAACCGTCGAGGGGACTCACGGCGCGATGATGGTGGTCGGGACGCCGATGGCCGCCGCCAGCAGGACCGCGTACGCGGCCAAGAAGAAGAAGATCAACACAGGGATCTCCGCCACAACATCCCCCCCAAAGATGCCCGGGACCGCATCAACAGGCGCGCCGCAGAAAGAGCAGTCCATGAGAACCTGCGCCGCATCGAGTACGACGCGACCCACGGTCCTCCGGGCCTAAGGCAGTTCTCTTCACACCTCCGCCAAGTCGTGTGGCCCCGCAATTTCAAGCTCGAAAAACTTAAAAAATACGACGGCAAGGAAAATCCAGAGAACTGGATCACTCTCTACGAAATCGCCGTCCGATCAGCGGCAGGAGATGAGCACGTCATGGCTAATTACTTCCCCGTAGTCCTCGACCAGGCTGGTCATCAGTGGCTTCTCGGCTTGCCCGAGGACTCCTTCGACTCTTGGGAGGAGCTGCGTCAGGCTTTCATCGACAACTTCATCGCCACATGCGAGCAGCCCGGAAACAAGTATGACCTTGAAAGGATAAGAGACAGGAAGAATGAACCTCTGCGCGATTACATCCGACGATTCTCGGATATGCGTCTCAAAATCCCGAGGATTTCTCATGACGAGGCCATATCAGCCTTTATCAAGGGTTTGCGTTTCCATGAAGCGCTGAGGAACAAGCTATTGCGTAAGCGCCCATCAACGGTAGCGGAGCTCCTCGCCACGGCTAAAAATTACGCCGATGCTGATGACGCAGAAAAACTAATCCGAGACGATGCGAGAGGCACCGACCAGCCCTCCCGGCGAGACGACGGTCGTGGTCGCTACGACAACAGAAATCATCGCCGCTCCGACAACCGCGATCACCGAGAGGGTTGGGATCGGCGGCGCGACAGCCGCGACGACTTCAGAGGAAAGCGCCCTCGCGAGTACGACCACGAAGTAAACACGGTCAAACGTCCCAATGGACGACGGGACTACCAAGACGACTACAACAAAACGTTGAAGGGACCGTGCCAGCTACACCCGAAGTCTAACCATACCATGGAAGAGTGCCGCGTCCTCAAAAGTATCTATACACGGCGGGCCGCCCAAGAAGACACCGCCAAGAAAAGCAGCAAACGCGACGGGCACGACCACGAAGATGAGGATGAGGACCAAGACAGGGACCCCCGACACCAATATGTCAGCCCTACCGACGTGGTTCACTCCATTTTCGGGGGCAAGGTCTCCACTGAGTCCAAGCGAGAAAGAAAACTGTTAAAGAGAGCCTGCCTCAACATAGACAGCACGGACGGGCTGATCGCAGATCCGAAATTTCCCGCCTGGTCCCACAGGGAGATCGCGTTCAGCAGGAAGGACCAGTGGGCCACTATCCCAGAGCCGGGTCGTTTCCCACTGATTCTTGATCCCTGCATCAATAGCATCAGATTCGAGCGCGTGCTCGTGGACGGGGGAAGCTCCATCGACATCCTCTTCCGCAACAGCCTGCCCGCCCTCAAGATATCACCGGCGCAACTAAAACCTTACGACGCCCAATTCTGGGGGGTTTTGCCAGGTCAAAGTTCGGTGCCCCTCGGACAGATAACATTGCCTGTCCAATTCGGCACACCCGATCACTTCCGGACGGAGTTCATCAACTTCGTAGTCGCGGACTTCGACGGGACCTACCACGCCATACTGGGCCGCCCATCACTGACAAAGTTCATGGCAGTCCCGCACTACTCATACCTGGTGCTTAAGATGCCCACGGAGAAGGGCGTCCTGACCGTCAGAGGCAACGTCTATACTGCGTACACCTGCGAAGAAGAAAGTTTCAAGATCACCGAGGCAATTGACCTCTCAATCCGCATGGCGGAAACAGCAACCCAAGCCGCACAGCTGCCCCCCGACCAGCTCCGATTACCCGAGCAAGAGACAGCCAGAAAGAATTCGAAATCCAAGGAGTACAAAGAAGTGCAGCTGGTCGAAGGTAACCCCGAGAAGACAGCCCTCATCGGGGCTAACCTGGATCCAAAATAGGAAGACGCGCTCGTCAGGTTTCTAAAGGACAACGTGAGCGTTTTCGCATGGAAACCCGCAGACATGCCCGGTGTCCCACGAAACCTGATCGAGCACTCCTTAAACGTCTCGAAGACCGCAAGACCAATCAAGCAAAAACTACGACGGTTCGCTCGTGACAAAAAGGAGGCTATTAGGACAGAGATAACACGGCTTCTAGCAGCCGGATTCATAAAAGAGGTGTATCATCCCGATTGGCTCGCCAATCCGGTTCTTGTACGCAAAAAGAATAATGAATGGAGAATGTGCGTTGATTACACCGATCTCAACAAGCACTGTCCTAAAGATCCTTTTGGTCTTCCTCGCATCGACGAGGTGGTCGACTCAACGGCCGGATGCGAACTCCTCTCCTTTCTAGATTGCTACTCTGGTTATCACCAGATCTCGTTAAAGGAAGAAGATCAGATCAAAACATCCTTCATCACACCCTTCGGCGCATATTGTTACACTACCATGTCTTTCGGACTTAAAAACGCCGGGGCCACTTATCAAAGGGCCATCCAGCAATGCCTCCACGACGAGATTCGCGATGACCTCGTCGAGGCCTACGTGGACGACGTGGTCGTAAAAACAAGGGACGCGAGCACCCTGATCGACAACTTAGACCGAACCTTCAAGGCACTCAATAGGTACAAGTGGAAGCTCAACCCCAAGAAATGCATTTTCGGCGTTCCCTCCGGTCTACTGCTCGGCAACGTCGTCAGTCGCGACGGCATACGACCAAACCCTTCAAAAGTCAAAGCCGTACTCGACATGCGACCACCGAAGAACGTCAAGGACATTCAGAAGCTAACCGGATGCATGGCCGCCCTCAGCCGTTTCATTTCAAGGCTGGGAGAAAAAGGCCTCCCTTTCTTCAAACTATTGAAAGCGTCAGAAAAATTCTCCTGGACCGAAGAAGCCAACGCCGCGTTCACTCAGCTTAAGATCTTCCTCACTTCACCGCCTGTCCTCACAGCGCCTCAGCCTAATGAAGACCTGCTCCTTTACATTGCTGCAACCGACAGGGTTGTTTCCACGGCAATAGTGGTCGAGCGAGATGAACCAGGTCACGTCTTCAAGGTCCAGAGACCCGTTTACTTCGTAAGCGAAGTTTTAAACGAATCCAAGGCCAGGTACCCACAAATACAGAAGCTTATATACGCCATCCTGATAACGTCAAGAAAACTGAAGCATTACTTCGACGGCCATCGAGTCCTGGTGACAACCAGCTTTCCTCTCGGTGACATCCTGCGCAATAAAGACGCCAATGGCAGAATCGTGAAATGGGCAATGGAGTTATGTCCATTTTCCCTGGAGTTCCAGAGTCGCACCACTGTCAAGTCCCAAGCCCTGGTCGATTTCATTGCCGAATGGACGGATCTCAACGAACCTTCCGTTCCCGATGTCTCAGACCACTGGTCTATGTTCTTCGATGGGTCCTTGAACATCAACGGTGCAGGCGCTGGGATACTGTTCGTATCACCCAACAAGGACAAACTCCGCTACGTCCTTAGGATCCTTTTCCCGGCGTCAAACAACGTCGCCGAATACGAAGCATGCTTACACGGCATACGACTAGCCGTTGAACTGGGGGTCAAGCGCCTCTATGTCTACGGCGACTCTGCCTTGGTCATCAACCAGCTCAACAAGGAGTGGGACGCAACCCACGAGAAGATGGATCTCTACTGCAAAGAAATTCGCAAATGGGAAACTCACTTCTATGGCATAGAGTACATCCACGTGGTCCGGGACAAGAACCAAGCAGCAGATGCGTTGTCAAAGTTAGGCTCATCTCGGGCCCAGATCCCGCGGGGTATTTTTGTCCAGGACATCCATGAGCCAAGCGTAAGCCCTCCCCTGGTCGACAAGCAACCCACCGAGGCAATGCTCATAGATGACGCCACTCCGGCAACCGGTGGGCGTGACTGGCGCACCCCGTTCATCAAATACATATCAGACGGAACAGGCTATCAGGACAAAACAGAGAACGAGCGCCTCATCCGACGGTCAAAGAACTACATCCTGGTCGACGGAAAACTCATGCGGAAAAACGCAAGCTCCGAAGTACTGCTCAAGTGCATACCCCAAGACGATGGTATCAAGCTCTTGGAAGACATACACGCTGGATCCTGCGGCAACCACGCCGCATCTAGAACGCTGGTCGGAAAGGCTTTCCGAGCAGGTTTTTATTGGCCAACCGCGGTCGGCGACGCAGAAAAACTGGTTCGGCATTGCGAAGGATGTCAGTTTTTCGCTAAGAGGACCCACGTACCCGCCCATGAAATTCAGACTATCCCGTCGTCTTGGCCCTTTGCTTGCTGGGGGCTTGACATGATCGGACCATTTAAACCAGCCCCGGGCAACTTCAAGTTTGTCTTCGTGCTAATCGACAAGTTCTCCAAGTGGATCGAATACATGCCCTTGGTCAAGGCAACCTCCGAGAAGGCCGTGGAGTTTCTCAATCAAATCATACACAGATTCGGCATCCCGAACAGCATAATCACCGACCTGGGCACTCAGTTTACTGGCACCACTTTTTGGGATTTCTGCGATGACAGAGGCATAGTCATAAAATATGTGTCAGTAGCACACCCACGTGCTAACGGTCAAGTCGAACGTGCTAATGGAATGATCGTTGATGCCCTAAAGAAGAGGCTGTACACCGAAAACGACAGAGCACCCGGTCGATGGATGAGAGAATTGCCGGCAGTAGTCTGGGGCCTCCGAACCCAGACCAGTCGAAACACAGGGGTGTCTCCCTACTTCATGGTATACGGTGCAGAGGCGGTCCTGCCGGCCGACATACACTTCAGATCTCCTAGAATCGAGCACTACGACGAGGCGACTGCCGACAACGCCAGGGAACTCGAAGTCAATTGCATGGAGGAAAATCGTTTAGTTTCATGTCTCCGAACAGCAAAATATCTCGCGGCAGTCAGGCGATACTACAACAGGAACGTCAAGGACCGTTCCTTTGTGGTCGGCGATCTGGTGCTTCGATGGAAAACGAACCAGGAGGGAATGCACAAGTTATCCACTCCCTGGGAAGGACCCTTCGTGGTGACCAAGGTCACACGACCTACGTCCTACAGATTGGCATACCCAGACGGAACACGAGTGCCTAACTCTTGGCACATCGACAAACTGCGACGATTCTATCCATAACGTTTTAATGGCTTTCTTTTGTAAGTATCTTATAATTTTTGATAATAAGATTCTATATTTCTCGCCTATACCTTGTCGTACGCAGCACCCAGCAAAACTCCTGCAATGGATGCTCTTGGCGACAACCAAGACAAATACGGTGACACGTCACTCAGACATTCTTACAGCGCTCAAAACAACAGTCATGACAAAAAAGAAAACTTTATTACAAACTTTACATACAAAGTTTACAATAAACACCCTGACGGGCAGATACTAGTCTATTCCTACAGACTACTTTATTGGCCTAGCTGCTCGGGCTGATCACCCGCCTGGCCTTGCTGCCCGGACGAAGGGGTCGGGGCCACCGGCGCCTGGCTGGTCGAGACCGCAGGCGTCGACCGCCCATCTCCAGCAACGGACGCGCCCGACAACTCCCTGGCCGACCTATCTGAGCTCGGCTGGTCTGGAGGAGTGGCCGTTCCGCACAGGTTGATGTCGCCGATCACCGTCGACGACAAATCCAGCAGACTACCCCGAAGTTCGTCCGCTTCCTGTGGGCCGACTTCCTTCGGGTACCCCTTCTCCAGCCTGCTCAAGTCAACCAGGGGGTAGTGGGCGCGCACCATGCTGAGGACGTGCGCGCCGGCAAACTCTCCGGCGTCCTTCACAAACTGCTGGAGCCAGTCCCACGCCCGTTGCGCCTTCCCGACTGGGGTCAACTGCGGCGCGCGGGGCTGGCTCTCCGGGAGCTCGGGACTGATCAGGTCCAGGACCGGGGACACTCCCTTCCAGATCTTGCAACAGTTGGCCTTCCAGGAGTCCCGGTCCCTGATCAGCTCATCCAGGTGCTTCTTGGTGTTCACCTTGAGCACTGCAAACGAAATGAAACGTTACCAGACAAGCACAGGGCAGGCAGCAATCAACAAGGCGGCACTCATTACCAGCTAACTCCCGGTCTTTTCGGCCCAACTCCTCTTCCGCTCGCCGCCCGGACTCCTGTGCACTGGCGAGCTGTTGGCCGAGCTGCTCCTTCTCTTGTTGGAGGCTCGCCACCTCCTCCTCCAAGTCTGCGTGAATCGATTAACTGGTCAGCAAAGCAAACTATACAAGTATGTGAAACTGCTCGGAGCGTGTGACTAACCTTCCTGCAGCCGGTACTGGTCGGCCAGGCGACGAGAGAGGTCGAGACGACGCTCCTTTTCGGCGCTCATCTCGACCACCTTCTCTCCGACCTCCGCCCGCAACCGGTCTACCTCCGCGGCAAGGGCCTTGTTCTCGGCCATGACGCCTTCTATCTGGTCAAAGCACCGTTTCCGGTACTTCGCCGTTTTCATAACGTCCTACAAAGCAAGCATATAAGAATGCGCAGAAGACAAGGCAAAAGATCGCGCGGCAGCTCAAAACGCCGCTTACCTTGACCTCGTCGACAAGGCGCTTAGCCGCGCGCTCCACCCTGGCGGCCTCTTCGGACTCGGCGAGCTCCTCATGACCGATAAAGTGATCCCCGCGTTGGCGCCACACATACACGTGTTGGCGGCCATCACGGGGACGACCCTCGATCTCTTCTACCTCGTCGTCGGAGGCCGCCCTGGTTTCCTCCTCCTGGGCTGCGTCACCCCCGGTGGTGGTCCCAGGCGCCACCGTCCCTTGGACCAGACCTGGGGAGCCCGCAGCCGGAGAGGCTCCTGCTCGGGGCGGCAGGGGGACTTCACTCCCCCCGGCAGGAGGAGCGGTCGGAGACTTTCCCTTCTCCGAGGAGTCAGTTGGGGGAGCCTCCCCAGCCCTGGTCGGGCTGCTTGTTGTAGTAGGCGCCGCGCTCGGGAGCCCCTCCGTGCTCCCAGGCGCGACTGCAGCTGTTGGCTGCTCTGTGGTCTGGGGGGCCGCATCCCCAGAACCGCGGGCAGGCTCGCCCGTTCCCTGGCCAGCAGTTTGGCCAGGGTCGACATCCGATGCCGCACTACAGGAACAAAAGTTAAAAAAAAAAGAAAAAAAAAAGAGAGAGGAGTCCAAAATACGTAAGTTGAACACTTACAGGTCTGACCGCCGATGGGTCGCGGTGAACCTCCTCCTCGCCCGGCCGGTCGGCGCCTGTGCCCCCACCTCGGCAACTTGCGGGGCAGCCGCGTCGCTGGCCACTCGATCAGTGGCGACCGGCGCAGCGTTTGGGCGGTCCCGAGGCCGTCGGACCAGCGACGGCGCAGCCTCCTCGTCGTCCTCGTCGTCGTCGACGATCCGCACGAGCCGACGACGCTTCGGCGCTTGGCTGCTCTCCGCCGGTAGGTCTGCCGGCAGCTCCGGCGTTGGCAAGGGATTCGCCGGCAATGGCCTTTTCCCCGCTACCCTCTCCTCGGAGGTCAGGACGGGGCGGGCTCGGTCTTCTTCCGACGGGACCTCTCCCACAGGATCTTCCATCCCCGGTGCCAGTGATGCGTACACTACGCACCGGTCGACATCACCGACCTGCAAAAGCAACAGAGGTGAGCCAACTGCAGACGACATAAGAATGATCAAACGGGCTATGCTACATACCTTTGGTGCTGGTCGTCCTAGTTTGAAGGCTTGCACCCGATCACTGCTACGGGTGAAGCCCCCATCGGCAAAGTTAAACAGCTCGTTCAGCAGCTGTTGTACCTCCGCCTTCTCCAGGATCTCCGACCGCATCCTGGTCGGGTCTGCGCTTCCGGCATATTCATACGCCGAGTGCACCCTCTTCTGGCAGGGCATCACCCGGCGGCAAATGAAGTTGCCGACCACGCTAAACCCGTCCAGGCGCGACCAGTCGATCAGCTTCATCAGCTCCGCCACTTGACCGTCGTACTCCGGGCGGTCGCTCCAGCTCGCCCTCTTCTCGGGAACGTACCCCACGTCGCAGAACGTGGAGCTGCCCGGTTCCTCCCTGACGTAGAACCACCTCCTGTACCATTCGGTCAAAGAGGTGTTCCATGGGCAGTGTAGGTAGCGGTTCTTCATCCCATCACGAAGGTTGAGGTATACTCCACCTGCAACCTTGGAGCCTCCAACTGCTCCCTTCTTCCTCAGACAGAAAAGGTACCGGAAAAGATCAAAGTGCGGCTCTATGCCAACATAGGCCTCGCACAGATGGATGAAGGTGGAAATAAGGAGAATCGAGTTCGGGTGCAGATTGCAAATCCCGATCTCATAGTACAAAAGAAGACCCTGTAGAAAGGGATGAACAGGAACACCAAAGCCTCTCTTGATGAAGTCTTCAAAAACGACGATCTCACCGGCGCGAGGGTCGGGGTAGCTCTCCCCTTCCGGCGCCCTCCAGCCGCCGAGCTCTGCGTCGTGCAGAAGCCCCATGTCGACGAGGTCACCAAGAGACTTTGTGGTGCTGCGAGATTTTTTCCACTCCTTGGCCATCAGTTCGGCCCTCTTCCTGGAATCGCTCTTCGCCATTAGAGGTGCGAGTGCGCGCTGGGCTAGGAAAGTGCAGGAGATTGGAGAAGATGAGAGCGGAAGATTTGACGGCAATTGCAGGAGAAGCGGTACAGGAGGTCCTATTAGGCCCTTATAAACCCGCGACCCCACCTCTCCCACTTCCTGTATTCTCGGGAAGTGGGCAGGCCATGCGGCGGACGCGGCGTTTCAGTTTACAATGATTATAGGCAATTAATGCGGCGGAGTTTTCGTACCAATTGATGGTTTCCTTTTCTCAAACTATGCAAAGAGCGGTTGTACAGTTGCCAGGCGCGGCTTTTCATGCATCCGTCTGACATATCGTCAGGAGACCCCGTCATGTCAATTTTAATGGGAAAGACTTTTTCAAAAGTAAGAAGACACATACGCCAGTGAGTCAGCAATCCGGGGACTGCACCGACCACCGAGCACTCGACGCTCGGGGACTGGTCGCCCAGTCTATCAGCTCGGAACTTCAGGGACTGCACCGACCACCGAGCACTCGACGCTCGGGGACTGGTCGCCCAGTTTATCAGCTCGGAACTTCAAGGACTGCACCGACCACCGAGCACTCGACGCTCGGGGACTGGTCGCCCAGTTTATCAGCTCGGAACTTCAAGGACTGCACCGACCACCGAGCACTCGACGCTCGGGGACTGGTCGCCCAGTTTATCAGCTCGGAACTTCAAGGACTGCATCGACCACCGAGTACTCGACGCTCGGGGACTGGTCGCCCAGTCTATCATCTTGGAACCTCAAGGACTGTACCGACCACCGAGTACTCGACGCTCGGGGACTGGTCGCTCAGTCTATCGGTTCAAGGCTTTAAGGCACGTACCGACCACCGAGCGTGATATGCTCGGAGACTGGTCAATTAGTCTATTCAATCGCAGACGAGCATGATATGCTCGGGGACTGGTAAAATCAATTTTTTAGACCTTGCTACAAGGCTCATACTTCGCCTTCCAGCAAGCTCGGGGACTACATCGGTACGATGCATCTTGCGATGCATCTCAGTCTCAAAACTACTTTGGGGAATTTTCTTTTGACCCTGGCACCACGTGCCTACGTCACCTACTACCAGGCTCGGGGACTAAGTGGGCACACTTCACCTTGCGGTGAATATGCTTGCTTTTTAAAAGACTATACTTTTTAGAAAAGTAAAGTGGGCACACTTCACCAAGAAAGAAATTTTTTTTAATCAAGAGCACCATGCATTCTTCGAACAACCTGCTTCTTCGATGTCAATGTTGATCAACTGTCTTTTGAGTTGGTCAAAATACCGTTGCAACTGTTCGGGCGACTTTCCTGCTTATTGAAGACGTCAAGCCTCACTGATCGAAGAAGCTCAAGACGGCGTGTTACATCACAATACATGGTGCTCGGGGACTAGCTGTGGGGGTACAAACCCCTATACCCTTACGGCTAGACTTGGGCCAGGAGGCTTGGCCCATTACGAGACGAGTTCAAGGCTTGATCCGACAACCTGGAGTTTCGCGCAAGGAAACAAGATGTGGAGATCAAGCAGGATTCTAGTCGGTTAGAATAGGAATTGATATCGAATTATCCATGGCAATTGTAACCGACTAGGATTAGTTTCCAGATCTGTAACCCTGCCCTCCGGACTATATAAGGAGGGGCAAGGGACCCCCCTAGGACACATCATAATCTCTCAACACAATCCAATACAACCCGACGCAGGACGTAGGTATTACGCCAACTCGGCGGCCGAACCTGGATAAAAAGCTTGTCCGTGTCCTGCGTCACCATCGAGTTCGTAGTTTGCGCACCGTCTACCGATAAACTACTACCGTGGGTATACCCCAAGGTAGACTGCCGACCAGCTTTCGTCGACAAGTACATAGATGACATTGATAATACTAATAAAACTCATATAATGTTGATAAATTTAAGACAATCCATATGTAGATGACACTGGAGAGTACGAACAATTACACTACATAACCATTCGTTGTGAACAAAAAGATAATTCCAGTGATTCTGAGCACTGCAGATAGGGGTCTTAAGGAACCAGGCCAGCAACAGAACAATCTACAAAGTACGAACTGCTGAATACTTTTAAGTTGTATGTTCCTAAATTTGAAATACCATTGCGCTTAATCCACAGAAGCAAGGCACTAAACGATCTGTTCTACAGGTATATTAGATATAATGTTGACGTCCCAGGGGCAGAGCCAGGAATTACTATGCCTGGTCAAGACTACTTAGAGGCTAACAGCTTCATGTCAACCGAAGTTGAGCCCGGCCGGGAAGAGTGCACAGGCTATACATCCACCCTTGCTGATGCCCATGGGGGGAAAAGGCGAGCAACACAGGTCAACAACTAGGCCTTCCTTCCACCAGCATTTCCATGCCTATAAAAGAAAGAATACTAGTTTAAAAAAGTAAAAATTATAGAGTGGGAAATGTTATATTAAATTGTTGCACAACAAAATGTTGATTTAATATTACACCTTGAGAACGAGGGAGTGAGGAACCTTCATTATATTCATGCTTATAAGCAACCTCTGCTTTCTGTTTACTAGTATGATTTACTCCAGCATTAACCACATACGGCTGTTCTTACTTTGGAATCTCAACCTGGATGATGTATTATGAAGAATATTAGGCCCCTTCAAATTAAGAACAGAAGGTACGGTTTGTGGATTAAAGTATTAAATTACATTCATATTATGAACATTAGTAGCCCCAGTTCTGGACTAATCAATAGATCAGTTGCCAACTTCTCGCAATGACTGACTCAAATTTGAAATTAGAATAATATCTATTTGCACAGATATACGTCAAGACAGCCTGAGAATTATCATCATCCATGAAAAGGCTATAGAGCCAGTGACGAAAATCTAGTAACCCATTGCTGTATCCAGGAACTATGAAAATAACTTAATAGGTGGATTTTCTGAATACGATGAGAAAAGGAATAGCACGGTAGTGGACTCAATATAAAAAACCACTAGTTCCGTTGATTCTAGAACAATGCAAAGTTCCTAACTATTTTAGTTCACTCGCTAAGTACGGAGAACACACAATACAAAAGGATTAAGTGCACACAAGCTTGCAGAGGAAGAGGTGAGCGTGAGATTACCTTCAGCTTTTTGGTTGCCCAAATGTTAATAAGGTCTTGTTTAGATCTAATTTTTTTTAGATTTTAACACTATAACACTTTCCTTTGTATTCTATATTCCAAAGATTCGTCTCGCAAATTACAGATAAAACTGTATAATTAGTTATTTTTTATTTATATTTAATACTTTATGTATGTGTCGAAAGATTTAATGTGATGAAAAACTTTTTTTATTTATATTTAATTGCTTTTTGTATGTGCCGCAAGATTTGATGTGATGAAAAACTTTAAAAGTTTCAGGTTTTTTTTGGACTAAACAAGGCCTAAGCCCCGAGCCACACGTGGTGGCGGTAAGGATGAAAACGGAACGGAAATATCCCGAACCGAACCGAACCGCTTTCTATATTTGATCCGATCGAATTCGTATTTTTTTGTCCGACTTTATCGTTTTCGCTTTCGTATTTTAGATGTTTCGTATTTCAAATATAAAAGTAGAAAACGGTTTTGACATTTTTCGACCGTTTTCTACTTTTCTACTTTTAATATGAAATATTTCGAATTCAAAATTTGGTTTAAACCGAATTTAGTCAACTGTAGGGTCACACAGTCTAATTACAGACTACTCACCATGCATCTGCGTTCTTTCTACTAGTGGCTAGTTGTGTTCATGTTAGCTATTAATTGCTTATTCTAGACTTGTATTTATGTGTGGGCTATTATATTAAATATCTAATACTAAGGAGCATGCACTTTTTAATTATTATATGCACTTGAACTTGATCCTATATATACTTTTAGTCATGCACTTTTATATATCAGTATTTCGTATTGAGTTTTCGTATATCGACCGTGTTCGACATAAATCCGATCGAATTGGTTCGTTTTCGAAATTCTCGATATTTCGTAAGTTCGTGTTCGTTTTCGTGTCCGACTTTACCGTTTTCGTTTTCGTATTTCAAATGTAAAAGTAGAAAACAATTTAGAAGTTTTTCGACCGTTTCCGACCGTTTTCATCCTTAGTGGCGGCGACGCGGTTGTGCTGCACTGCTGGCCGTGCGGGATGTCGGCTAGTTGCCTCCGAACGAACCACTCAACAAATGCGTCGCGTTTGTGTAGCACAGCGTACACGCACACCTGCCGGCCGATCGACGTCGATATTGCTGGGCTCGTGGTCCGGGTCCTGGCACGCACTAACTAGGCTCGTCGCGAGCTGGAAAGCTTGCTCATGTCGATGTACCCCATCTGCAGATAAAACTCAGCCATGCTACATGGACGCGTGATTATGGCATCTACGGACGAGCACCTTTATTTTGCAGAAGAAAGAGGGATACATATGTGGCAGATTAGTGCTGACTTGATCAGCGGATATCATTGTTTTGCAGCCGTCACTAGCCGTTCTGTGTACACACATGATGCATGCGCCGATAAGGGCAGAAAACTGAAAATATCTGGTGGCCGATCGAGCCACTTCGCGCATGCATCGCAATTCATTCACAACTCGATCTGTCTATAAATACCTAGCATTTGCTAGCTGCTATACCATCCTCGGAAGAAGCATCCCATCCCAAGAACACAACACTGCTCGAAACAAGAACTAGCATCAGCTGCTGCTCTTCGCCACCACCGTACCACCACCAAAGCGTGCAAATGGCCACCAAGAAAGCCGCCACCACCGCCTCCACGGCGCTCCTCCTCGCCGTGGCCGTGCTGCTCTCCTCCCCGGCCGCCGTCGTCGTGCGCGCGCAGCAGCGGGGCAACCCGTGCCCGACGAACGCGGTGGCGGACCTCAAGGTGTGCGCCGACGTGCTGGTCCTGCTCAAGCTCAAGATCAACGTGCCGCAGAACCAGCAGTGCTGCCCGCTGCTGGGCAACCTCGTCAACCTGGACCTGGCCGCCTGCCTGTGCGCCGCCATCAGGCTCAGCGTGCTCGGCATCCCCGTCAACCTGCCGCTCGACGTGCCCCTCGTGCTCAACTACTGCGGCCGGAACGCGTCGGCCGTGCCGGGCTCCAATTGTTCCTTCTGATCGAGTGTCCATGCTTCAAGCTTCATGGCTTCATGTTATGATAAATAAAAGTCTGTCTAACGAGCTTTACTGGACATGGCAATTGGCAAAGCCAAGGGTCGGGGTTATTACTGTTTCTGAATGTTTCCAACCATCCAGCTTCTGTTCTACATGTAACCGTCTTTGGTCAACTGTTTCTTTATGCCATTGATAAGTCATTCGTGGTTTTTTTTTACAACAAAGTCATTTGTGGTTATATTTTGCTTGGGCTTATCTAGGGCGGAGGACTCGAGTTTGAATTGAATATCTTATTCTACACCTGAGGCCTATAAGAAAGAGAAGAGTGGATACTTCCCTAGTATTCCAACAAATAGAGTTTGTTCTTACCAGATCCTTAAGGATGAGAATGACCCTCTAAATGGATACCCACAGTTTTTTTTCTAATATAATTTAATAAACTAAATAAATAATGTTTTTCTTATTTTTTTATTAGTTTATTTAGTTATACTAGAGAAGAACTACGGATATCCGTTTAGAGCAGCGTCACCATCCTTACAGATCCTAATGGAATATTGTAATAATATAATAAGCACATGCTCCCCCTTCTCTAAATAGCTAGAAACAGAATATGAGTGAAACAGGACTTAAAATCACTCATATCATGTAACACCTCCTTCCACTTTCATGCAATACAAAATACAAGAACAAAAGCAGAAGACTTGAAGTAATTCTATCAAAATTCTCATCACTTGAGGTACAAAAGACATCAAATCACATATTTCAAAGAAAGAAATAAAAACAGATGAAAAAAAAAGGTTTATACACAAGCTGATTATATAAAGAAGATCAAAACAAAAGAACAAAACTTAAGATAAAAAATGAGAGACTGAGATCAAAAGAAATAAGCCAAAATCAAAAACTAGAATTTTTTTATGGTTTGCAAAGCCAAATAGATTCCAAGGGCATTGCCTCAAACGGACAAATCAAACAAAAAATTATTTTAGCTATGAACCAACAATGAGTCTAATAAAAATTTTCACTTAGTACCAGTTACATCATTAATGCCTAGGAATTACACCTCATTAACCCCTGTAAGTATAGTTGAATTTTAGTATAAGTACAAAATTAATCCATAGTAAAATGATAGTAAATGAATTAAGTGCATTCTCAGTAGGGCCCTTCTTTTCTTAACAAGAAGAAAGTAATTATTGTGTGCTTAGTTTTGACTTTGCACGATTTCATAGTTGGAGAATTATAAAGGATCCTAGGACCTATTTACCTACTAGTAGGCAGATAATTGCTTGACAGACCAAGTAGACTACCCCTGTTCGCTGTTCTGAAAAATCATAGCTAAAAATATTATTTGTTGATTTATTGTGAGAGAAAAATACTGTTGGCTGATAGAAAAAGTACAACTTATAAAACAAGCGAACGAGACCAAAACCAAATCTCATGGACCAAAATTTGTGTGACGGAGACAAACAAATCACTCGAGCAAAAGATAGTTTTTCTATCATTTTACAAGTCGCCCCTCAAAAGCCTGGAACGCACCGAGTCATGTCCCGGCCGGCGGGAAATATGAAAGACGTACATGATGTGGCCGACAGCACTAGCGCACGCGCCGCCCTACATACACTGGCCGTTGGCCGTGCGTTGCACACCGCGCACGCCACCACCGCCTCGGCGCATCGATTCCAAGCTCAAGCAGCCCAAGCTCAAAGGATGACAAAGCATTAGAGCAAGTACGGTAAGCTGGCTAAATGTTGAGGTGGAGGAGAGAAGGGAGGAGAGAGAGGAGAAGCAGACTGTAAGCTTACAGCCAGCTTAGGTACAGGAACCAAAAAACCTTATGAGAGAGATAAGTGGGTCATGTATTAATAGTGAATAGCTAACTGTTGTATGGATGGGCTGGGAGAAGGCTGAAAAAAACTTTACAGCCAGCGAGTGGGCTTGCCGCGTCCCGCCGCTGAACGAGACCCGAGCCGTCGTAGCCTAGCCTAGCAGCCCCTTCGAAAATCTGGAGGCCACAGGCCACCTCCCACACCTCGCACGTCAGGCACTCAGGCCGATGTACATTACTCGTCCGGCCAAGCACGAGGACCGGCGTACACAACCCAATCCGCGCGATTGCCTCCGCCGTTAGGTCGTGGAGGCAAAATCGTGCACGGGCCGGAGCCGGAGCCGGAGCCGGGCATGCGCGCGAGACCTGATGATGCAACGCGCACGCTAGGCGTCACGGGAGGACGTGTCGGCGAGTCGGGGGAGCGAGCGTTACGGGCCTATTCGCCCCGCCGCGGCTGCAGCTGGGCCGCTCCGGGCTCGTTGCCTCGGCCGTTTCGGCTTCGTGGGCTTAGCTACCGAGCCGCTAAGGTGTGTGAGCCGTACGGCGCGGCGCCCTCGTAGGCGTTTGCAGTATGCCCTATAGAGTAGTATACGAATTTTCCGACACGAATGACACTCGAAAAAATATGTGTGGAAAGACAATTACACAAGTAACACCGCTACAAATGACAATGGTACTCTATGTACACGCCTTTGCTACTTGCCTACTCATGCGAATTCGACCTGCGAGTTCAGGACAGAGCCAGCGACGAGGACATGCTGCCGCCCTTGGACACGGCGACGTAGTTGAACGGCGCCGGCGCCGAGAGCCGCCTCGCGCCCTTGAAGAACTCGCCGCACTGTCCGGCGCCCGCCGCCGACGAGCGCGGCCTGATGAGCTCCGTTGCACTTGCACCACCACCACCGCTGCCGCTGCTGCTGCTGCTGCTGCTGGACGCGCCGCTGCGCACGGACGGCGCGGCGGAGGACGCGAACCTGCCCGCCGCGTCGACCCGTTTCCGGTTCACGTTGCAGGGCTCGGTCGCCCTGCCGAAGCTGCTGCCGGGCCGCTTCAGGTGCGGCATCGCCTCCTTCTCGCTCAGCAAGGTGCGCAGCTTCTTCTGCTCCTGCGCCATGGAAATCACCACTTTCAGGTTAATTATTCAGAATTCTTGTGAGTGCTGTTCTTTTCTTGCATTTTCTCGCAGGTGTCAAACGATACAGTTGCAGTAATGTCTGTTTACCCTGAGTCGCCTCCTCTCCTCTTCCTGCCTGATCCTGGCTTGCTTGTGCTCCTCCAAGACTGCAACCAGGCGAGCCTTGAAAACGGCAAGAAACAGATCAAATTCGTCAGTTTCTACGACCACGACCACTGAATCATGCCGCCACAGCAGGAACTGGAAAAGTAGCATACCCCGTCGTACAGGAACGGCTTCTTTCTTTCGCTCTCCCATGCGAGTGTTCGAATG
This sequence comes from Sorghum bicolor, assembly GCF_000003195.3. Taxonomy (NCBI): domain Eukaryota; kingdom Viridiplantae; phylum Streptophyta; class Magnoliopsida; order Poales; family Poaceae; genus Sorghum; species Sorghum bicolor. Next base: position 8,781,783 of record NC_012870.2, on the reverse strand, counting down.
ATCAGGTTGTCAACAACGGCTGCAGATTTACCAACAACGAATTGCTTTAACCGAACTTCAGAGATGCAATCGGAATAACCAAGTAGGTATCACATTTGGTCTTGTATGAAATGTACCTGGAATCTTGGTGATGATAAGCCTTGCTTTCTCTGCGCGTTTCAAGTTGAGGCGCGCAATTCTGCCGGTACTGAATCTGTTCTCATCCTGAAACGTGAAACACACAGCAGTTGTCCCTGTCTTTGTCTTTCGCATTGGAAATCACTGTTCAACGTATTGAAAATGCGCATTTTGGACCTACCATGTTGTACTCCTCGAGCCATTTCTCTTCCTCGCACGCCAGCAGCCACTTGTTTATCTTCTCCATGACTTCTCTCCTGGACTGGAGCTCTTCCCTGGCTTTCGCTATCTGTTCGTCAATGCTGGCCATGAGCTCAGAAGGATTCACGAGACCTGGTAAAGTTTTGTCAGCATTAGAAATATCAACCTATCTGAACTTTATCATCTCGGTCATAAGTACAGTATAAGCAGGAACTCTGAACTCGTCGTACCAGAGTCGATCAGCGCAATGGATTTCTCCGGTACGGTGCTCGCATCAGGCTCCACGTGCATGCTGCGGCAGATGTTCTCCAGCTCCAGCCGCCTCTTGAGCACGAGCTCCTTCATCCGGCCGGCCTTGAGCCTCGTCAGCCTCTCCACCTCCTCCTCCGTCTGCACCACGGCCACGCCGATGAAACGCCCAACAGGTCAGACACTGACTCTGGAACTACGGCAATCGAGTCTGGTAGTGTCACGAGAGATCACTGCTGTGTAGTGTGTGTACCTTCTTTATGGTCGCCACTGACAGGACGCCGGAGGACAGAGCATCCACTTTGTCAGGATTCAGAACGGCCGTCACCTTCCTGAAACCCCGCCGCTCCTCCTCCGACGAGTCCATCAGCTCCCACAGCTCCACCAGAGGCACCACGGCCTCTCGCAGCTGCAATGCACTTCGATCGGTTAGCCACAGGTTGTGTCTGCATATATAGGAAGAAACAGGGCAAGACTGGTGGCAGTACCATGGCTGCTCGCTTGGCCTTCTCGGAGGCGAGCATGGCGACGACCTGGGCGAGGCTGCTGAGCGTGCTGTCGCTGATGCTGGTGGGCTTGCCGGGGTCGGACGTCTCGTGCAGGTGCAGCCCCGGGTGGACCTCGTTCACGATCGCGATGAAGTCCTCGCCCAGCACGTCGCACAGCGAGTGCACCTCCGTCACGTGCTCCAGGACCCTGTGGAGCCGGTCGGACTGCAAGTTCCACCACAGTTGACGCGTCGTTATCAGTTCAGATCGTCAGTGTCATGCTCCAAATCTGCTTTCTACGTCTACGTTGCAGGTGAAGTACGTGCTACTGGTCCACTGGGGAGTAAGTACTCCTACATGGCAAGGTCAAGTTCCTGAGGATGTGACGCACTGACATGCTTCTTAAACCACTACTGTACTGATGCTAAGCGACTGCGAATTGACTGACGAACCAATTGAACGACATGACCAAAAGATCGGAAGAGTACAACCTAAAACCGACTGACCTGTGACCTCCTACTAGTTGACAGGCCTGTCTTACCTAAGGTCAGAGCTGAGTGTTTCTTTCTGTTAATCAGTGATTTATGTTAAGCAGTCCCTGAATCCGTTAATAAGTCGATTCGATTGTACTTGTTCTCTGAAACTGTCCTTGTTGTTTCTCTCATTCCTGTACTACGAGTTCAGAAGTTTCAGAAACAGAACCAGGGAATGCGTCAGTTACCGTACCTTCTCTTTCTGGAGACTCGTGAGGCGCGCCTTGTACTCGTTCAGCCTCCTGATCGTGAGGTCGTGCTCTTCCACCACCTCGCCGGCCCTGGGGGAGCCCTCGTAGCCGCCGTAGCTCCTCCCGGCGATCTCAGCGGTGATCTTTTCGATTTCTGAACGGATGTCAGCGAACTGCCTGCTCCGTTCTGCTTTCACCGACCTCAGTTCTTCCAGCAGGGTCGTTGCTGACGACACCCGCTCGGTCAACGACATGGTCCATTTGTTTACCTGAAGGAGATCACGACGGCGTACCAGCCAATAGTTAGCTAAAATCCAGTGTTGTTTTAATTTTACAACGTGTACAATAGATACTCATTATAGAACTATAGCTAGCGTTTCGGTCTTAACCAAAAAAAAACACTCTAAGAATATTCAGATCGCTGCGTGAAATGATTAAGTTTGTAGTGTACCAATGTCGAAAATCTGCACTTAATTATTTGTGTTTGCAGGAATAATAATCCACACTACTGTATCTGTTCATTTTATTTCTATCAATGTCCATTTAACTATTTCTCTGGTGATGTACGCGTAGTATATTTTGCATCCAAAATTACTGTGGGGGAAAGAAGTTATATATACCTTGAGCTGAGGGCTGTTGTCGGAGCCGAGCGCGGCGGTGAGCGCGGCGATCTCGGCCTCCCCGGCGGCGAGCGACTGGTGCAGCATGGCCCGCTCACCGGTGGCCTCGTCGACCTTGCGGCGGTACACGCGCATGCACTCGGCCTCCAGCTCCCGCACCATCCGCTCCCGCTCCTCCCGGCTCTTGCCAATCTCCCCCCACAGTTGCTGCAGCCACAACCCACGACACCATCGTCAATTCGTCATCATCGATGCGCTCTCAAGCCTCTCAAGCGTACGTGTGCAACAACAAAAGGATGGAACGCTGAAAGACACGGCCATGCTAAACTAATAGCTCACCTTGAGCTCCACGAGCAGTGCACTGCAGCCGCCGATCTCGACGCCGCCGCCGCCGTCCCCGGACACCGACCGGATCAACGGCATGCCGTACAGCAGCTCCGCGGCGGTGACGGCCTCTCCCATGGATTGTGTCGAGAGCTAGCAGTTCTGCAGCTGATGAGCAGCCTCGGGCGAACGAGAGGCCGGGGTTTAAGACGGGGGTTGTTGCTGGTACGACAGAGCAGCTCGATCGGAGAGGGAGACGTAATACGTCGTGTCAGGTTGGTTGGAGTCGGGTAGCCAAGGCATATATAGCGACCGAGCTAGCTAGCTATAGCTAGCTAGCCGGCCGTGGGTCGTTGCCTAGCTTGCCTGCATGATTAGTTGTTGGTCCCTCGCGAGCTCGCCGACGTCGCTGTCGGCCGCGCCGGTGAGCTACCACTAGCAGTCTAGCACCGGTGCGGGTGATGGGTGTGGTGTGGCCAGCCACGCCGCCGGCTGGTTGCGTTGATTCCGTGTAGTAGGCCCCTGCTAACTGCGCCAAAGCCCAAAGGCAAAGGGGGGCAAAAGAAAGGAAGCCTCGCTAATAAAGCCAGGGTTTTGGTGCACGGGCGGCGGATGCGCGCGCGTCCTGCTGTTTCGTGTGTGTGTGTTTTGCAATTTGCATGCCTAATCTTGTAGTTAGCGCAGAACTATCATGCCTCTGATTGTTAATCTTAATCATGGACCGAAGAATTGTTATTTACTGTACTGGGGCCGGCCGGCTTCGATGACGGATTGGAAAAGCACGCGTGGTGTTCGCGTCTGATCAGAAAAAGCTTGGGCAAAGTTTGCAGACCGAGTCAATAGTAGCATGCATTGCCATCGCGAAACGAAGAGAGAAAGAAACAGAGATGATGCATTGGGTTCCGTTGGTTCATCCATTTCTTTCATGTATGTATGCAGTATAGCATAGTATAGTGTATACATGAGTCACGAGACGTCTTTTCTATATACACGTCCGGCCTACCTAGCGGAAATACGTTGGCCCGTACTTTTCATGCATGGAGGAAACGCTGCCAATAATCAGCTAAGCTATCTAGCTACCAGAAAGGTTGCCATCAGAGCATTGCATTCATACATGCCTATATATGCTTTTAGATTATTATGACACGCCTCCCTAGCTATATACGTACCAATTGTATTACTTTTGCATCGTCTCTGATTGTTTGATTGATAATAATTAGGCAGGCCCCGGCCCTCTGAATTTCCAGGAAGAGCTGTTGGTCTTAATCTGCACGCTTTAGGTTAAGCAAGCAAATCGAGCAGAGCATCTCGTGAGGGTCAACCACTACTAAAAATCGACCACACACCATATGCCCTGATTGGGAGCTTTTTTTTTTATCACAACCCTGATTGGGAGTTGGGGCAGCGTGTGTTCCCAAGCTTTCCAGTGGTTGCAATTGCACTACATCCTGGCCCAGCTTGAATGATTTTGTCTTGCCGAGTGCCAAGCTTCATGCATCCATGCTGCTAGCACCAAATGTGCATACATATCCTTTTTTTAATCTTCTTTGATTTGTCTCCAAACAGTTCAATAGAGTTCCGTGTGGGCTCTGCATATGACGCAAACATTCCAACAGTCCATATCATAGAACACCGAGGAGGACTTTTAAATAAGCAAGCGAGTAAAGAGGGAGTTCTGTGAGCGGGTCGCGTCATCAATCATCAAATAAAAAAGTAAAGGCATGGCGGGACAACGACCTCTTAACAGGTTTGTGAACAGGAAATTGATAGTCGGTGGGCAGAAGGAACAGGAAGAGGAACCCAGATTTTATTTAATTTATTAATTAATTAATTAGTTTATTTTGTATAGATGTTTCTGCAGTGAAAAGGTATAGTGCATACTGTACTATCTTTGGAGTATATAGTATACTAGTGTAGGAGACTGCTGCTTCCTCCATCCTACATTAGTTTGGAACACATGAAAAAAAATCGTGCAGAAATTTCGTAGGAATCGGTTCAATTTCACATTAAAAAACACAGGAGCAACGAATCTTTTCTGCATCCCAAACAGACACTAACCCAATGAGAGTTCATAGTAATTGGATTTGCATGGGTGTTTGTGGCAACAGAGGATATCAGGATGGTCAATGAGCCGTTAGTTCCATCCCAGTGGATGTACTGACAAATTGCGCCGGATTCCCTCAGCCAGGAGGTCCTTCATGTGCCGGAATATTATCCGTATGCGTGTGTGTACTCACGTTCGTCTCGCGTCAGAGCACGTGGATTCTGCGACAGCGTCGTCTGCTACTCTGGATCTGGATGCAGGCACGCAGGCCGCAGCCATCCATGCCGAACTGCCAGAACAGGAAGTGACACATGCCCAACGGGCCAACGGCTTGCCGAACTGCCAGAACAGGAAGTGAACATGTGCCGCCAAGACGTAAAGAGCAGAGTGACCGTGCAAAATTGACAACGAACCACCAAGTTGTTAACGGCTTGCCGAACGCCAACAACAAGGCAGGAGGGCCAACGCGTGCGTGCGGGCTTGCACACAACACTTGGACACCGGAATGCGCGCAGTTGGCTTAGTGGAGAAGAACGAACAAGTCAACAAGGCAGGAAGGCCGATCCCCATCCCTTAGAGCAACTAGCAGTAGCCCCCAAACTAGGCTCCTATTTTTAATTTGGGTGCTCCCCCTACTTCTTGGGGCTCAACTTTTTTGCTTCAACTTCAACAATAGCACTCAAATTTAAGCCCCCAAACCTATTCCAGAGAGAATGACAGAAGGGACCCACTCGTCAGTGTCTTTTTCTTCTTCCTCTTTCTTCTTCTTTTGGACATAGACACAATTAGAGCATCAAGCCGGTTATCGTAGGGTGTCATGCACATGAAAGGGTAGAGAGAGAGGGAGCATGTGCTGGGGCTAGGACAAGCGATGGAGGATGGGGGCTGCCCTGTTGGGCCAACAGGAATGGGGTCTGGGGGAGAAATATGGGTGCCCAGCCAAATATGGGGTCTGGAGTAGGGGCCCTGCTGGAGTAATGTTTTTAGCATGGGCACCCATATTTAGCTATTGGGGCTTGAGTAGGGGCCCTGCTGGAGTTGCTCTTAGGCCGTTAACAGCTCGAACCAAGTTTGGTTGATAACTTGATAAGCCATGATAGAAAGTACTGTTGGCTGATTTATTGTGAGAAAAAAACACTGCTCAATGGCTGGCAAATTCGGCTGATAAGCCCAAACGAACAAGGAGTTATAGGCGAGGTATATATATATATATACACACACACACACAAGTGCTATTCTACACCCTAGGTGTAGAATAGTATTCTACACCGAACTGTTATATTGAGAAAAATTCAGTATCGTTCAGTATTCATATTTCAGTATTGTTCAGTATTTCATGGTCCTAGGTGTTGGACGGGATGATACTGAAGGTTCTCCAGTATTGCTCAGTATTTTTTCTACTCAGTTTTGACTTACAGTGTAGAATAATATTCTACACCTAGGGTGTAGAATAGCGTTGCCGTATACTCCCTCCGTACCTGTTATTTTTGACGTTCTAGGCTGGTGAGAGAAATCCGCAAAGCTTGACGTGCCCAGCTGCATACTTCGATACGGACGCAATTGCCCCTACATGCACCTCACCGCCCGCATGCGACTGCTCGGTTTCACCCATAATTAATTGCGCTGCCTAAATAATAAAAAAGAGTGCCATGCAAAACAAAAATGGCTTGACAAATTAAAAAAATAGTAACTCCAGGGGAGTCGAACCGGCAACCTCCATCTCATCTCAACACATAAAAGTCGCACCAATTGAGCTATACTAGACTATAGAGATTTTATGATTCAGTTTCCAACACATCCATATTTTATAAACAGTGGTCTCTACTCTTATGAAACTTTTATCAGCATTTTCTTCATTAGTACAACAACATATCAGCATATTTAATTAACATCCATAAAATTCAATTAATATCCATAAAATAAAATTCTAACGAAACAATATTGAGACTGGCCTAAGGGATTGTCCCTCCCATATCCTACACACGCCCTGTTGTCATGTCAGGTGTATTGTGCCTAATGAAGTAAGGACAACCTAGCTAGCCAATCATGGACGCGCTAATAACGAGACGGTAGATGCAGGCGTTATCCAGATTGGAATTGGAATTGGATGCGCACAAGCCAAACCAGTAGGCAGCGGCAGCCTTGCCTGTACTGTACTTTGGGCCGGGCCGGCCAAGAACAATAATTCAAGGCACCAACCATCTGTCTCCCCAACCTCTCTTTCTTCCGTGCCACACTTTTCTCTGGCCATTATCCCCTTTACAGGGATCCTAATTCTCAAAAGAATGGACGAGCAGCCCTGGATTACCGTAATGCGCTCTGAGCCTCTGATCCTTTTTTTTTTTGCATTGTATCGTATGATTGTATGCTTTATCTAAAAATACGGGCTTTAGTTAGACCTAATAAAGGTCAGTTCGTTGCAACTTTGCTGTGCACCCAATAATTGACATGACAGTATAAGGTGGAGAATTGAAACAAATCTAAATATTCTACCAGAATTGGATGCTGTGGCAGGTTCGACCAAAAAACTATTGTATTTCTGGTCTTGTTTTCGGATGGAGCAAGCGATATGTTTGTTAATTCAAAAATCTTTGGAGCCCAAGATGGGCGCACCATCTTGTTCAACTTCAACCATCTAGCATAATGCAAAAATAAATACTAAAAGCACATATAATCTTGTACCTTATAATTCCCTTAAATTTTACTAATATCCAGATGGACTACAGTAGCACCATGGTTGTAGTCAGCTTTGCAGATATCGAAAAAAAAAACAATCACATTGTGAATTTAAAACAGTTACAATCCTTGCAAAAGTTATATTCATACACAGCACTGTAGCATGTCTTTCTTCAGGTTTTAGGAGATAAACCCAAGTAGTTCAATGCAGCATATGTTAAATTATAATGCAATCATATTCATGTGGTAGCATACTTATAAGCTAATCAGTTCCCATCTGTCAAGAACAGTTAGTGGTTAAGCATTGTGCTATAAATTAGGCAATAAGCTAGCAAGATTGTTATAGGCCAATCACTGCAGTGTTAGATTCTATGAGAGTCGCTCACGGGCGTGTGTGCAGCAAGGTGTGATTTGTGTATCTTGCTGCCAGGGGAGGGGACACTAGAGTTTTACCCCCTCGAACAGGCAGAAGATTTACGTATCATTTCATTAATAATAGGTTGAAAAAGAACCCACTTACACGCAGGAAGACATTGAAATTTCACATTACTTTTTCAAACATTATTTAACAAAAGTAACATATTTCTCGTGTTCAAATATTTATTTATCTAAATTGGGTCTGACAAGTCTTGTGATTGGAGCATCATTACCATGTACAACATTACCATGAAAGTTCGTATGCCAATGCCAGGGGAATATAAACAGGTTACAGGTAAACACCACACGACTGGGGCTAATGAAATAGTAGACAGCAGTCACAAGGGAAAGGAAAGGACTGGCCTGTATAGGTGCGAAACTTTGGTAGACAAAGACAAGTGAAGCAGAAAACCTGAAACAGAGCTATGGATCCGAATGGCACGACATGTTCTTTAACGAAAGGGCTGCAGCCCTGTACCAAGCAGCAGCAGCCATGGCCCCAGGATCAGGAGCTGATGCCAGCTTGTCAGCAGCAATGTAGGATGATCTACCAGCCTGAAATATGATTTTACGCCGTCAGTGCAACAAGCCCATTGGGTGCTTCTGTCAGTCAGTCACTCAGTCAGTACCACATGTCATATGGAAAAAAAGATTACAGGTTCAATTTAATCATCCAGTAGATGGTTTGATGTTCACTGCCACAACACTATGATCTAGCATGCTATATTTCTACAATAAAGCGCTATAAAGTATAAACTACTACTTCTGATTCCAAATGTAGGTTGTTTTAGGTATGTTGTAAGTCAAACATTACCTTTGAGGCTTTGACCACCAATAGCTAAATCTAAAAAGATTTACAGCATAAGGTTGATACTATAGATTGATAATGAAAAGTATTTTCATATATAATTATCTCTATTTGAAATATTATATCTTTTTGTAGAAAATGTTTGTCAAAGTTTAACCTCTTAGATCGCGTCGCACATAAACAGAAGAAGTTCAAGCTGTATTTATCATCTTATCACAACTGAATGGTGAAAGATGAATGCAAATCTGGTAAATATGCTTTGATTTTATTTTTCAGGAAATGATGCCTCTAAAGGTGAAAAATGCATAACAATACATTTCTGTTTTTTTTAACAGAAAGTTCTCAACATGAAAAATTTCTCACTTGGGCCTGCATGTGTCTTGTGGATTCAGCACCAGTCAAAGCAGCTTCAGATGATACGATGAATGCATCAAGTGGATCATCCCCAGCTTCAAGCCTCTACGCAATAAGAAAGGCTTCATGGTCAGTGCTGATACTAGCCAACAAATAAAATTGCTAAATAGTAACTGCCCACCTCTCTCAGAACTTTTGAAGCAGGAATCAGAGCATCAAGCATGGTTCGATACCCTTCAAGAGCACCACCATATTTGCTTATGGCACCAATAGATGATTGTAAAGCATGAGCCCCTAGAAGTAAAACATCCCCTTGTATGACTTATATGGGATATGGAAGAGAATCAGCAAGTATATGAGATCTTGCTTACAGTGCTTTGCTTCTACTGTTTTCGTGCCCTTTAAACTTGCATAGGCAGCCTTACAGAGTATGTCATACCTATATAAAACCAGGATAGGTATGGTAGACTTTTCTAATTGCAAACGAAACCAAATTCAGGAGAGTGGCCATACAAGATCCCGGTTGTTCCTCCCATGACTCGTCTTACTGTGGCACCAATCTCATTTACTGTTTCAGCGACATCATTCATTGGGTAGCTGAGAAGAGGGATACTATGAGTATGACTAAACACAAACCCAGAGATGTATGCATGGTCACATTACAAAATGAAATCATAAAAAAGTTAAACCATTGCAGTAAACATTACTGACACATGAATCACAAAATGTAATACGTTTGTTGCTATCAAGTAACTGAGTGTCCAAAACAATTATCCAGTCAGCGTGTAAGCCATAAGTCAGTCCATGATAAAGGTTTACCAGTATAACATAGAAAGTGGTTGGCATGTAAAACTGATTTCTGTTTTCCCAAACCATTACCATTTTTTCATGTCCTCAAGTATAGCAATTGCCCCCCTATACATCTGAAAAGAAAAAGGGTTACATTATACAGGCTATGCGGTTATAACTAGGAAATAGCATAAAGTAGTCCTAGCTTGTTTGACTCACTGTTGTCCCACAGTCACCATCACCAACTTTACTGTCCCATTCATTTAAGCTATCCTTTATCCAGATTATTTCTTTAGCACCTGCTTCAATGGAAGCCTCTAAAATGCAGACCTGTTTCGTCAGCTCTCGACTTCGTTGAAGCATCTGTAAGGCAACAGAATATGAGCATAAGTATGAAATCAACTTAAAACACAAGTTCTGTATTTTATAATTTTATGTCAACAAATTCACTTTTATCTGTTCTAAATCTGTATTGCAGTTTTGATGCACCTCATTCCACTACCATTCTGGTGGGAAAAAATAGGTAATGTTATCATCGAGTTGTTAATTAAGCACAAAATAATATTTCTCTTATCCTATTTGCATTAGATTACGTGTGCTACAGTGATCCCATCCATCATACTAGCTGTGCATGTTCTCTTGCTGTCTTGTTACTGATAGGCTTAGAAGTGGGTGGCGCTAGCAAAAAACAGAAGCAACTAGGAACATGATAGCAGATTGGAACCTACTGGTTGCTTGAGGACATTAAGTGCATTGCTAGAAGAGTTGACAATAAAATCATGTTCTTGAAAAGATCATCCATGCAAGCTCAGCAGGGGCAGTATTTCAATAGTGAATATAGTAGTAAGGAAGTATACAGATCTATGGAGGAAAGGAAAAATAGACTTCCTTTCAGAGAAAATAGCAAAGCCAGTGTGATCATTATGTAAATCCTACCTTATCACTCTTCATTCCACATGATGGTGGTGCAGGAACAGCAATTTTTGCAGGTTTTTGCCAATCTCCCGAATATTAAGTAGCATTTATCTTTAAGGGTCAATACTTTCTTGAGTATGCATATAGTGAAGCTTGGAACAATGCTCTTTCATTAATGTAACATAAGAAGTGATCTAACTGTGTAACCATTCACCAATTCAAAATCTGGACTAGAGAAGAAGTTTTTTTTCTTTTAGAAAAAAAGAGATAAGTTAATAGACATTCAAAGATGCATTTCAGAGGACATAGTAAATTCCTTTTGTTTCAATTTATGCTTCAAAACAATCCAAATAATTTTGATGCAATTTTTAAAAAAATGCCTTCCATTTATCAAGTTAAAGTCAAGTAGTACAAATTAGAAGCTTAAATATTATATTTCTTTCATGTGTATCTTTTTGTATTGTTTATATTAATAGCTACAACACTTTCAACATGCAAAAGTTATGATGGTAACGGATATCAAAACAATATACTTATTTCATGGGTAATCCAGAAGAGGCATGAAGAACACAAGCAATCCAAATCACCTTAGACATGTTAAATCAAGAACATGAATTTCCATAACTAAGAGCAACACTTCTGTTTGTAAATTATGATCAAAACTGAAAGCTGAAACAGGAGGCCAAGCTTTTTCTCAAACACGCAGGAAACAGGAGGCCAAGTTATCATGCTAAATAAAGTCACTATCTACGCAAACTTATTACCATCAGTTCCAGCCGGCCAACAAGGAGCTTTAGTAGATGCATCTAGGCACTTCAAAATTGTTGTGTCTGACTTCATGAGGGATATTGAGAACCCTACAGAAAATGATGTATACTGAGAATCCTACCAAAAGATGTTAAAGTCATTCCATGCTATCCTATTCCTCAAGCAGACTGCTGTTCTTTTTCATACTTCAAACAAATTGAAAAAACTTAAAAACATATATGCTACCTTGCATGTCAAGTGAAGTCATAAAAGATCCAGTGTAGACTCTGTCAGTAGCAATATCATATTCCAGTTGCAACTTGCGCACAGTTTTTCTAGTGGCAATCATCAACTCCATGATAGGAGTAGCACCTAATCTGTAAATTAAATGGAATCATAGATGCATGTTGCACTCATTTACATAATCCATTAACTCAAGGGAACGCTTGAAACGCTTGGAAGCAACAGTATGATGCATATGGAACAAACAAACAAACTCAGACCCTGATTTGAAGAAAGAATAGCAAATGCCTGCTCTGTTCCAAATTGTAGGTCTGTTTTGTTTTGGCCTAAGTCAAACTTATTTAACTTCAACAAGTTTATAGAAAAATATATTAACATCTACCATACAAAATAAATGCTCTATCAAGACATATTTCATGGTAAGTTAAAGAAAGGCGTATTTCATGCCTCGCTTCGTAGTATTCGTCAATGATTTCAGGTCGACTGGTCGAAGCTGGTCGCTCTAGGACCGACCAGGCGATTAATCGAGATTAATCGTCGACCAGACCCTGGTCGTCCACCTGGTCGTCTAGCCATTTCAGGGCATATATGCCTATATATATACCACTATATATACTATATAATATACACAATCAAGCCAGCATCAAGACTACATTAGTGTTTAGATAGTGAATTACTTGTGGGAGTTGGTTTCTTCTCTTTTCTGCACTGTCCAGAGGTCCATATTGCTGTCCCAAACTCCATCTAATCAAACAAATCATTAACGAAATCGAAGCCTCCATGTCCATCTTCATCTCCACCTCCACCTCCAGGTGCAGAACCTTCATCCTCCTCCACTACTATTGCTGAATCTAATTCTGCATTAGATTGCGGCTGCCTTCGGGGGTATCCCCCTGCAGCCCCTCTATTCTATCTAAACCCTAAACCCTAACAGGCCAAAAACTTAAAGCCCATTAGCCCAGTCCCAGTTAGAAAAGGCCCAAAAAAACAGAAGCCTGGTCGTGCATATTACCTGGTCGTCCGATTAATCATGATTAATCGACGATTAATCGGACGACCAGCTTTTTGGTCGAACTAATCGAGTCGGATCTCCTAATCGAATCCTAGGAGCGACCTGGACGATTAAATCGCGATTAATCGGACGACCTGAAATCATTGGTATTCGTAAAGGAGCTCGCTTCGCTATCATGCCGATTACGGGGTGGATCTATGGAACTAATTTGATGGTGTAGATGCTGTTGTATTTTTCTATAAATTTGGTCAAAGTTACAGAAGTTTGACTGAGGACAAAACCAAAAATGACCAACAATTTGGAATGGAGGGAGTAGGTAGCATTGCCAGACTTCATATTACAACTCACACCGATTCAAGATCAGAGTGATGCATAAATTTTATCTGAAGTCCTTTTCGTAGAAGATCTTATGTTTTCTGCTTCTACAGCCGGTCGATCTTCATCTCCAAACAAAAGTTTGCTAAAGAAGCATAAGTGTACCTTTATCTGCACATCTTATGCCAATGCTACTATAAGGAAGTCAAGGGCATCAAGGTCGAGCCCCAGAACAGATGGGCCAAAGACCAAGTTGTGTCCTATTGCTCAAGACAATGTCGATCTAGTCAAACATGATGTTCTTCCAGAAGAATGTTTTAGCTGAATGATTTAATCATATTCTATGATTTGCATAGTACTCAAATTTATTGCTTCCAGACTGAAGAAAGTAAAGTATTTACTAATCCTATATACTAAGTTGACAATTTACTAAGGAGATGCAACAAAACAACATTTAATAGTGATATACCCATTAGTAAGGAGAATGACCCTGTCGCCTCTTGTAATAGGAACATACTGAGTTTCCTGTCAGAGTGGGCAGAAGTACATTTTAACAACGCATTTAATAGTTCTAACAGCCAGTTGAACTAAAATTTTAAAAGATAAATTAACTAATAACATGAAATATCTACCATTGCTTTTTTAAGTGCGAAGTCATCACTCATCAGTTTAGGTCAGCAAGTCGAATTCCTGTAACTAGGACTAATAAAACAATGTCTGTAACTAGGTCCAGCGGAAGAGATTAGGTGACATGAAGAATTGAATGATCGCAGAAGGCTGGACTGGACAGGAAGAGAAATAATTTTTCTTGACTAAATCACGAACGTAATATAGATGGGTAATAGCACAAAAATACGACAAGTTCCTTCTCAAGATCTGGCTCAGGAATTAACTGGAGCAGTTATCAACTGTCAATGCAATTCCATTGAAGTGCTTTTTAAACGCATTTCGATCAAGAATACAGTCTGTGATATATACATGCATCAGTAAGTGAATGAATGAACCATATAGAAATCACTTGATTTGAAGCACTAATTATGTTAAACTAAAACTGGTGTTCCATATATTGTTTCTTCAAAATTTACAAGATGAAAGAAACTGCAAGGTTAGCAGAATCAGGAAGACAAGTGGCAAAAGCTAGTATACCGGTGACAAGATCTGCTTGAGAACACGAGTCACCACTGCATCAACAGGCTGAAGTTCAATGACAGCAGCACCAGGCTCTCCGTGCTAGAAACACAAAAGTACTATAGAATTAGAAAGTTGAAGTACATGCAAATGCTTTAAACTGTAGGACAATAATAAGCCTTCTGTTTACTTAGAAATTTGAATAAATGGAAAATATTATGACAGTAGATAATCTCCAAGTATATAAATACTTAAGTAAAGCTCTAAAGCCTGAATCCTTCAACTTATTTGTGACCTTACAGAAAAATATGTTGAAGTAAACTTACAATTCCGAGGCCAAGCTCCATTTGATGTGGACCTAAACGATCTGAGGTCCCCTGACCAGGCAGTGTACACACTGACAGAGCAACTCCCATTGTACCAACCAACTTAGATGCATGCCTTGCTTGTTCAGCTACCTCTTCAAGGGGCAAACCAGCAGCAGCAGCAGCTCCAGCTACCTGTGAACCAGATAGTTCAATATTACCCTTAATGAATCCAGGGAAACTTGTGAGAAATATCTCTCTCGAATGACGAGAAAAAACAAGGGAGAGGGTATACACCCAACTCACACACACACACACCCACATCTAAAAATACTTACATACATGCCATGAGAAAAATACAAACGGACACGGCCAAATGCTTGTGAGGAATCAATAGTTACTATCCCAATAACAAATAGTTGCAGAACGACAATGACAAAGCCTTAATTTGGTTTCAGAACAAGATCAAACGAAAACATAAAAAAGAGTTGTTCACAAGAATCACAGCGATGTGCACTGTAGCAGAAGATATATTTTGATCCATTTAGAACAGAAAGAAATCCAAGCAACTTAAGTTGTTAGGGATGAAACTGGATCAGAGATAGTGAATACGGATAGTCGTTCTTTTCTTTTTTATTTCTTTTCTGAGAATGGTAAAGTCGTTCTTTTCTAGGATTGGAGATGGATAGTGTCAGATGCATCGGACATTGATATCTATATGACATATATGTACCAGAAATCCAACTTTGAGTATTCAAATACAAATACGGTAGGAATATTAAATGTACGGATTCATAAACGGATTATCCAAGTAGGTCTTTAACCCTTTCGGGACAGACGGATATCGGGAAATATCCATCCCATTTCATCCCTAGTTACAGTGCACTTTGACAGAAGATATATTTCAAACCACAACGACGAGCACTTGCCACTCACTTGTCTAGCATAAAAAAAACTGTATCTTCATGGATTGACCAAAGTGATGAGTGATGGCCAAGCATCCAAATGACAGAATATGTAGCAAGCAGACAAGATAGCTATCTCAATGCAATGATCTAGATGCAAAAATAAGCAGGGAGTGCCACTATATTCTGCACTAAGAAAATTAATAGACCAATCACATCATCAACAAATGCCTCTACTTGAATGTTTGTATAACACACATCAGAGACAACCTTCATTTCAATTATTTACAGGTAAATCAAAGAAGGCCCATTAGAAATCAAAGAAGAGAAGAAATGAAAATAATGGACCCACTATTTAACTGTTCAGCAATGAGAAAATGTCATACAACTAAAATAGGAGAGTGAATTAATGAATTACCTTATTCACAAGAATTGTCCCTGCAAGGCCTCTCCTGCCAGCTATGCCTTGAGTTGGTGACAGAGCACAATCATCTCCAACAATAACCATCTGATGTTGTTGGAGATACATATGAAAAATATATTCACCAGGTTTATCTAAATACCAGTTTTATCTACATCAATGTTTATAAGGCATGAACATGTTGTTCGCAAAAAAAAAGGCATGAACATGTTCAACCTCCACTTTGTAGCCTTCAGATTTTGCTTCCTCAGCTGCTAGACCAAAATTAAGCCGGTCGCCCGTGTAATTCTGTATTTAAGAAGGGTGTTTCCATAGTTTTAATGTACAAGTAAGTAGGAAAAAATCCCAGGTGTCTTAACTGACATTGTCCTGTGGGTGTTCCTACTAAAGCCCCCCATCATCATTTAAACATTGTGAAACTTGAAAGGGTTGTAATGGCAAGTACCGTTACTACTAGAAGACAACCCTTAGGACCTGTTACGGCTTGAATAGCCTGCAGCAGTAGAACACAGCATGAAAGCTTTGAAATCCAAGCAACTTAAAGTTTGTTATAAGTATTTTGTGAAGGAGCATACAGCCAAAATAGAGTTAACAGGTGGAGAAGTGAAAACATCTCCAGAAACAGCAGCAGTCAACATTCCTTGGCCCACAAACCCACCATGAGCTGGTTCGTGACCACTTCCACCCCCTGTGTACAAAAGATAAGATAAACGATCCCATATTAGTTAATCATGTTTAATCGCAGATAACTGAAGTGTTGCCATTAAACTTTTTCGATATTTTACTCAAAAACTGAAATTAAAAGGGTCCCAAATGAAATAAAGCCCATAAAAATTGCCAGGGAGCATAATTACCGCATATGACTGCAACCTTATCATAGGTCCCGACCTCAACATCGGAGCGGAGGACCACCTTGACCTGCACAGGGCACACACGAGTGCAAAATTAATCGTACAAACGAAAAAACTTTTGGGGCGCAAGCAGTGGCCGGCGTTTTAGAATTCAAAATCGAGTCGCCTCACCTCAGGGAACCCATCCAGGTACTGCAACCCAGGGTACGTCTCCACCAAACCCTCGATAAATTGCGTGACCACATCTGCGCCCTAAAACCCATCAGGCTCCCCAGAATATCGCGGGGACCGTCGAAACAGCCCGAGAACTCCAAGCGTACGAGAGGGAAGCTGTAACTTCGTACCTTTGGGATCGTTGATGAGCTTCTTACCGCAGGCCGCCATGGGTGCCCTGAAGCGCAGCTGCGCAGGCGCGTTGCCGGGGACGTCACAGGAAGCCGGAAGTGTGGCGCTTCGTGTCACTGTCAAGTGTCATCGGTGCTCGCCGCGCATCCTGCTATGGTTGAGTTGTGACGTGCTTGTGTGATATTACAACGCTGTCCCTATGGTGGCATTTTCTTTTCTCTTCTTCCTACGAAAGTGTCTATAACTCATAAATATCTATTATTGGTCCAAATTACATACGACATATGATTGAAATTATTGGTCCAAATCACATACGACATCAGGGTTGATTAAAACCCACTCCATTTTGCTTGCACCACAGCATTTGGAGCATTGGTGGCTCCTCCATGTGCCGACACGTGTTTCTGCCTATCTTACAGGAAAGTCTTTCAGTTCTTTGGAAACTAACCCGCAGTCCACTAAATCACGCCTAAAAGGTGACATTTTGCAGAGAGCCCCCCACCTGACCCGAACCCTAACCTCCTCCTGATTCCTCTCTCTCTCTCCTCTCCCGGGCGTCGATGCGGCTCGCGTATCACTGGGCGCGCCTCCCCTCTCGCCGCCGCCGCTCCTCCACCTCTTCCATGGCGTTCCTCCAACCCGAACCCCTCTAGCCCTCTCCTCATTCCTCTCCTTCCTTTCGCTCTCTTTTCACCGCCGCTGCCGCACTTATCGCCACCATCGCTCCTCTGTCGCCTCCAGCAACGCATCCGCAACGACGACGTCAAACTGTTCCGGCATCTACCGAGCCCAGTCTTACGGAGTAACTCCTCATGATGCCCACTGAGCGAATCCGATCAGCTCCGTCATCGATGGCAGCAGATCTAGGCTCGGGGGCAGCGGATCCAGTTGGCTCCATCCTCGATGGCAGTAGATCTGGGCTCAGGGGCAGCGGATCCGGTTGGCCTACACCGGCTGCTCCGCGACGAGGCCTCCCAAGGTACGTGTGTGCCGCTGCTGAAGTGGTTGGACCGGTGGCTGCGTGTTCCGCGCCCTCATCTCTCTCACGCGCCTCCACGCCCACCCTGTCATGCGCCCCTACGACAACGCTCCCTATTTCGGTTGTCTGCTCCATCGACTGCTCGATCTCCATGCTCATGAGCCGCAAAGAGGCCAAAGCCCCATTTCGACCTGCCACTCTTCATTGCCTCCATGCCAACATGGACGCCCCCTGGTAGCTAGAGGTTCTTCCCCTGTCTTTCATCCTGTGTTTCAGATTTTTTTGGCAGAAAACTTCTTGATTTTGCGTGTGACTTTGAATTCAGTTCAGAGTTGTAGAATTGGATAATTCTGACTTCCTGGTGCTATTCTAGATTGAGATAATCTATTTGTCGAGTGGCTTTGAAAGTAGGGAAGTCGATGATATTTCAGTGGACACCAGTAGTTCAAGCATTAAGATGTCTGATCTCCAGTCTCAACCAGACATGTGGATAGGTTGTGCAGAGCCTCTTGAGAGCCTGTTAGGAGCAGATATTATGGCAATTGCTTATGATATCACTAACAGATAATCTTCAACTAAACTACACAATAGATTGGCCAGGGAGAACGGTATAGCATATGGTTGTATACACTTGAAAAAGGTGTAAGTATTAAACTTAGCAATTTGTTAAAAAAATTCTTACTGCATATTGATGCTGGATAGTAAGGCAAATTAATATTGTGCTTGATTTCAGATGGACGCTTTTCCAGTATAGGTTAGATGGGGCCATGCTTAGTTCCAATAGAGCTTGTTAAGAATAGTTTTCGTAGTCTGCCTTTCCATAGGTGTACATGGACTTTCCATTCTTAGGGTCTTTTTTTCCTTTTGTTTTCAGGAAGATAAATGATTCTTTGTTAATCTAATTCACCACTGAGCTAAGATGGCTATAGAATGAGGGAATTTGTTTGGATAATCTATGTCAAAGAGAGGGTTTTTGAGCTTCACCATTTTGTTAACTTAAACAATTTAATTAATTTGCCAGGCAAAGTGGTGCTTTTCATTATCTTTTTTGTGTAACATTTCTGTTTGTTTATTTTCTTTACAGGCAATTACTTCTATGCATTGGTTCTTCATGTATGATTTATCCTACTTCTTAAACTTTAACAGATTATATTTTTTCTCTCACATCTCACATAGGTAGTGTTATTAGCAAGCTTTGATTGTTATTAGCAGAGAAGGGAGGGAGACGGTGAAAGCAGGGAGTATCTTGCAGCCAGCAGCATGAGTGAGGTGCCGTGCAGGTGCGACAGGTAAGCCTTTCCAACATAGGTATAGTTGGAGTTCTCTTAATTTTGGTGTGGTCTCGATGCCTGGTAAAAATTGTCTCTGGGAAGTAAAGGTGATAACTTTGCTTCTGTTACTTGAATTTGAGACGGTCGAAATTGCTGTGTTTTGAATATATGATATAGAAAATGCTCACCATGCCTGGAAGGCGCACATAGCTTGAGAAAAATGGAGTTGAAGATAGAGTTTGTCAAGGAGTCTCCGACTCTTATTAATTAGGATAAATAGCAAAAGCATGATTGGTCTGCTGGTGCTTACTACGTAGCCAGAACTTTGAGGGTTTATGAATACTTTATGTTTTACATGAAACAAAGCTGTTTAGAGACAAAAAAAAGAAGTCATTGCTAGCTCCGAATAACCACAAATCTCATAGCCTAATTTATGTTATAGAGTTTTATATTTATAACCTTTCTAAGGCACCTCATATCCTCTGCTTTGTAGATAACAAATAATGGTGCTGTGAAGATCAGTTTCAATTGTTTATAATGCCATTCAGAAAGTTCCATCGCCTATCAATGTGTTCACCCTCAATGACTCAGGCAATTTGATAGAGCACATGCAGGCAGGCGATGCATTCTTCCTCAGCATGTGATCATCAGTAGTATAATTATGCGGGTTGTTCTTGTATTTATCCATCTCAGGATTTGATATCTGTTGGAGGTAGTACAATTTTGTGATTATTTGATAATTCTGTTCCATTTGTATTGTAGTCCTGTCAGCAATTCATATGATAGCACATTTAGATATATTCATGGGTAGCATCATCATGTCTTTATCCATCTGGTCAATCAGATGGTTTGGGTCCGACTACAAAATAAATTATTTAATTTGTAGCTAGCTACAGAGAAATAGTTCTATATATGGGCATTACATTAAGAAGAAGACCTTCTTACACATGTCGAAAAAACCCTCGAACCCCTGCTCCACCCATACACAGCAGCACCGTAGCCCATGTGAGAATGATTACGACCGGGAATGGGCCTTAAACATGTACTTTGGCATAGGAGGGGATTTTTTTTAACCTCGACATAAAATTCACTCCCATTGGGAGTCACACCTAGGATGTAAGGAGTGTGGCCGGGTTCCTCTAACAAATTGGACTAATTATGAATCATGTCTACCATGTATACACTTGATTTTATTCTTCGAGACAACATCAGGGTTGAGTAAAACCCACTCCATTTTGCTTGAGGAGCTAAAGGGGATTTGTCACATGGTGAATCAGAACCTCAAGCTCAGGAGGCAGTGCAAGCAGGTACCTCTGGTTTCTCTTTATTTATCCAATTCGCAATAGTATTACTATGCAATGATCATGACGCTCTAGAAAAGGCGTCAAGTTTAGTCAAAAAGCTTATCAAATAGTTATGGACTGAGCGCTCAGCCCACCATCTTGACCAATATATGATATACAAGTAAAGTTCATTTAGTATGTATCACCAACTAAAATCTTTTAAGGCAGTCCATTCACCTAGCTCCAAAAGAAAATGACTTGCGATAAATTTACTACTAAATAGATGTAAAATTAGAACAACCACCAAAAGATGGCTAGCTTCATTTAATTGTTTGTAGCTACCGATGATAGATTAGTCTTGGTTTTAATCCCTCACAAGACACATCGTATTCAGTATTTTCCATGGCCTGCGACTGTATTTCTCTTCTTTTTTTAAGGTGCTTGATTGATGTCAAACCTGAAATTGCAACTGACGCTATCGCCATAGCTTGAAAAGGATAAAAATAAGCTTACACTTGAACTATGATACTAGAATAATGATATTGATTGATATATCTGTTAAATGTATGATTTTCTATGGTTCTAAGGCTGAGTTCTTGAAGATTTCACCCATGTGTTTGATTCCATAAAGATTCTTTTGGATCTGGAAATTTTTAAACTCAAGAGTCCCAAGTCATCATGAAGAATGTTGACAAGATCAGTTGATATCCCACTCAAAGCATCTTGTGTCCTCTAGGCATTGAACTCGCAACATCTCCAATTTTCTTATTTCATTTTTCCAGAAGCTCTGTGGGTATGATAATTGTGGGCTTAATTTTAGAGTAGGAATTATTTTATTATGATAAAGCTAAAAATTACCTATTGAAATTACATATGGGTTGTGTAGTTAATAAAAGTTGTGCTGTCTTGCTTTATACGTACAATGTAATCATTTTTTAAAATAGTACTTATTCTGAATTACTATTTGGTCAAAATTGCTTAAAAGTGAAATACATGAATATTCACAAGCATGACAATGATACTGTAAAGCAAGACTTCCTATGCTTTTTTTTCCTTCTAGATTTGACAGATCATAAGCTGACAATGGTAAATAGTTAGATGCTTCACTTATTTTATTGTTTTATTATGGTTATATTTTTCCTTCAAGGATGTAGGTCGCACACTTGCAGTACCTATTGTGCTGATATAAATATCACTGCATCCCTTGCAGGCAAAAAAGCTCTATGAATTGGCTATTCGTCTCGAATTTGGATTTCTTGAAGTTGCAACCTACCTGATCTGCTTGTTGCTAAAGGACGGCATTGATGCCTTGGTTTATTGGAGTTGCACTGGCCCTAGCTGATCTGCGTATTGCTAAACGATGACATTAATGCCTGCTGCTCTACATCACACGTTTCGCATTGAAAAACTTATTGTTGTATTAGTATAAACTAGATATTTTGGTGAATTATTTAGCTGTATGCATAATTTGATTCTGAACACAGTAAGAAACATGATTTTAGCTTGAGGCACATGACACCTGCTTCATGGCATCATGATATTGAATGCATGTTTAGTTGATTTAGAACACAATAAGAAATAAGTTTTTTTTTCATTTCATTTTAAAATTAGGATATGGAGGTTATGTTGTTGCTTCATAATTTGTGCTATGTTTATGTTGGTGCATATATGCCTCATCTTAGATGCTGATGCCGTGGTTATGCTAACAATTACTCTATATGTAACTGCATGTGCTTAGATTTTAGCTACCATCTAATTACAAGTCTTTATCTACCCAGTTTGATAGTAGCTTTTATTCTTTAAATCATTGTAGGGCGCCCGAAGGGCGCCTGATGTTCTAGTATGATTGAAAGTACTATTCACTAATTTATTGTGAAAGAAAAGCACTATAAATAACTGTTTTATACTGTGATACTAATAGGGTGTCATAGATGTTTGTGTTTTTCTTAACTAAATTTAAAAAATGCAGATGCTCACTAAACGAGCCTTGTTCGCCTGCCAGCCATCAGTACTTTAATGCAAAACTTCTACTAGTCTAGATCGGCAACTACAAGTGACTAGCATAGTGCCCGTGCTAACGCTACGGATCCATTCTAAGGATGTACTTGAAAACCTTTCAATGAAACAATGATAATATTTTCATAGTGTTTGGTCTCACACAATTGCATATGATCATTCATATAATATAACCTAGAATACATTCATGAATAAGAAGGAATATTAAATTCTTCTCTCTCCTACAACGAGGAACAAACAAAGGGGCTAAACTGCAATAAACACGTCCCCCCTCGGATTCCCCCTCCCACCACCACACCACACCACCCGGCTCCCCCCGGCTGCAGAGCAGAGTCGACTTCATCCAAGCTCAGCTGTAACATCCCAGATTTTTACGAAAAAACAAAAATATGCGCTTTTTAAAATTTTTCCTATAATTGTGTGAATCATATAGTTTCTAGGTGAAACTCGATCCTAACCCGCTAACAAATCGTTGCATCCATATAGAATTGCTTGTAGGCAAGTGCTTTGTTCGTGAGTCGGTTTAGTGTTTAGTCCTATTTAGGGTTTTGAGTTTCTTTTGGAGTGCACAAACCCGTAGCAAAGTCTTCCCAAATCTTCGTTGAGCCTATCTCAAAGGCTAGCGAATCCCTTCTCAACCTTTTCGTTGGAGTACGTCTCAAAACTCCATTGGATTTTATCCGATCTCTTTTCGAATCTTTCTCCAAACTCATTTTGCTTTCTCCTTTCTTAGGCCAATTCTTTCCCCTTTTCTCTGACCTCCTTGCGCCACTCTCTCAACCGCGCGGCCCAGCACTCTTCCCACGCCGCGAAGCCCACCCTGTGTGGCCCAGCACCCCCCTGACCCAACTTCCCTCTCCCACCCCGTGGCCCAGCAACTGCGCCAGGCCCGAGTCGCCCCGCCAGCCCAGCTGGGCAAGCAACCGGCCGGCGCCCCCCCTTCCCTCCGGCCCACGCGCGCGCCAAGGCCCAGCTGGCCTGCTCGCCATCCCACTCAGACCCGTGACCCAGCGCCTAACCCTAAGCTGCGCGCCCTAGCCCCTGGAGGACAGCCGCCGCCGCCTAGAGCGCGCACCGCGCTCAGCGAACCTTCCCTTTCCCCGGGCGCAGATCCGGCTCTCCGCCGCCTCCTCCTGCTCCTCGCCGTTGTCGCCGCGTCCCTCCTCGCCGCCGACGCGCGGCCGTGCCACACCTTCCTCGTCGCCTTCCCCGCCGATCCCAACCCCAACCCCAGCAGAGGCGACGGCGCCGTCCACCACCACCTCGGCATCCCCCACGTCGCCACGGTCATCACCGTCTTCCGCGTCCGCCGCCTCGGTCTACAGGTCCCCCACGGCCACCGCAACCACCACCTCCACTCCATCCCCGCCAACGTCCAGATCCACCGCCCTGATCTCCCGCACCCCGCCGCGGGCGCGGCTGCGGCCGCCGGGCCCCAGGAGCGCGCCAGGGGCATCCTCGTGGTCGTCGTCGGGCTCCTCTTCGGCATCGCCTGCGGCGCGCTCTCCATAGCACGACGTGCACGAGAAGTTGGAGGACAGAGATCGACGGGAAGAGAAGAGAGCGGAGGTAGCTGATGCTTGGAGCCGCTGTGCGTTTCGCCTAAACCGCGTAGGTGCTATGGAGCTGCAGGCACGGTCTTCTGATCTCGCTCGGCTCCTGTATCCCTTCTCTCGTCTCAGAAGAGGGAAAAAAGGGGGGCTCCAGTGCAGCGGCCCTGGGAATCGAACCTTGGTCACAACATTGTGTGCGGTCGCGTGTGAGTGGGTGGAAGCAGGTGTGTAAGGTCGTGATCATACTTCTAATCTAGGCCGTTAAATCTGTAAGACATGTGCTGTGAGTCGTTGATCTTGGAGGTGGAATTTGTCTAGAGAAGATTTCAATTACAGTAGAGATGAGCAGTTGAGCACTCACGCTAAAGTAGAGATTTCCGAACCCGACCTAAACAAGCTTCTCCATCTATATCTCGGTTCCTTTTCTTTTTTTTTTAGTTGACTCTCTCCATTTGAATATTTTATTTATTTACGGGCTACCAAAGTGCGTAACCACAAAACAATTGGATTTTCTGGGCAAGTACGAGTAACAAGTTTTCAGCGATACAATTGGGTCATGATCTGCAACCTCGATAAATGGCCGTTTTAGGTTCCCAGAAGGAAAGAAACCATGCGGCACGTCATTCATCCGGATAAAAACTACCCAAGCATATGAATGTCAGAGTAATATTTTTAATCTTAAGCTGTGTGCCTATCTAAGTGCAGAAGCCGGAAGGTTGTTCCAAGACCATGTCTCAATGAACTGAATCTTAGGATGAAATAAAATCTTCCTTTTCGGAAAAAAATCGTTTTTTAGACAGTATAGATAATATAGTTGTTTATTTTGCGCGCCATTAAAACGAAACTCGGGCAAAATAAACAATGATCATTCCCAACATTGACAGCACGCTGAGATATCACGGGAGTGCAAAAGCATAGCTTCCCTTAACTTGTACCGTCTACAAACTCTTTGAACATCTCTTTGTATGATGTGAGAAGGGGGAAACAGTATGGAAGTCGTTTTTCTCGGCCCATGCAAAAGCACAAGCGGAAACCAAATCTAAGGGGAGTGAGAAAATGCCCCGGTGATTTTTCCTGTCAGTCTATTTTGGGTCTAGCAATGAAGCATAGCCATATGCACTAGCTCTTTGAACCGTGCAGTTTGTTCTTCACTGCAAGAGCAGCGGCTCTGTACCATGCAGCTGCAGCCATTGCTCCAGGATCAGGGATTGAAGCCAGGAGATCTGGTGCGATGTATGATGACCGTCCAGCCTGCAAGTGCATTCCAAATTCTTGTGTAAATATGAAAATCTTTATCAAAGGAAGAGGAAATAGGAAAATCATCCTTGTTCGATTATCCTGCAACAGTAAGGTTGTACAGAGCTTAAACGTAAAGTATGTGGAGTAGGGTGAGTGAGATTATATACCTTTGCTTGCATTTGTTTGGTGGATTCAGCGCCAGCTGATGCTGCTTCAGAAGAAGCGACGAAAGCAGTCACAGGATCATCCCCAGCCTCAAGTCTCTGCTCAGCACAGTAATTTTATCAGATAACCATGGACAATTGTGCAGGAGGATAAAGTAGAATCAAGATGTAACCTGTTTCAGAACAGCAGAAGCAGGAATTAGGGCATCCAACATTGTGCGGTATCCTGCGCTGGCACCACCATATTTGCTAACAGCAGCAACGGAGGCCTCTAAAGCATCAGCCCCTGTAGAAAAGCAGCAAGGTTTATTTAGTATGTAAAATTCATGATATATGGTCAGAAAGATCAAGCACATTGCTTACATTCGTTTGCAGTGACAGTTGAGCTCTGCTTTAAGCTTGCATACGCAGCCTTGCAGAGTATGTCATACCTGGAGTATATTAGGAAATAGGAACTGTAAGTTTACTCCGTAGTAATCATATTCAATAAGGAAAAAATGGGCACCAAAAGCACAAATTATCATACAAGATTCCACTTGTTCCACCCATCACCCTTCGGATTGTTGCCCCAATTTCATTTATTGTTCCCGCTGCATCATCCATAGGGTAACTGGAATAGAGAAAAAATGCACTAATTTTCGGTCAAATTTTACATGAAAAAAACTAGAATTATATCATAAAAATAGCTAACCTGATTATAATATCAGGAAAATGATAGAAAAAGACACTGGCTGGAAATGAAGTGTGATACAGTGATAGAACTAATGAGAAAGCCATCAGCATCATGTATATGATTTCCACTGGACAGGAACTACCGTTATATACTAAAGCTAGTAAAACCATATGGGAGTTCATATATAGTCTATTTATCATATGTCAGCAGCACAATTATCATATTTCTAATCCACATTTCAAGAATAAAAAACTTCTTGCCAATGATTTGTAGTGCTTTTAACTTACCGCTTTTTCATATCTTCAAGAATAGCTGTTGCACCTCTATACATCTGGAAAGAACAGCAGTGAATTACTAGATCCTAAAATAACAGTAGTCAAATAAGCATTGAATTGGTAAACACTATTTGACTCACTGTGGTTCCACAGTCACCATCGCCCACTTTACTGTCCCATTCATTTAGGCTATCCTTGACATTGATAATTGCAGTAGCACTTGCTTCAATAGCAGCCTCCAGGATACACCTTTGCTTGCTCAGCTCCTGAGATGGAGCAAGAATCTGCAGAAGAATAACAAATCATGATAACTTAGGGACTGCAAATGGCAACTGATGAGCATGCATATGCTAGTGTGATAAAAGACAAAAAAAATGCAGAACAGTCTTGAAAGTTCTATTAGAAGGGACAATGACAACAGAGCCCACGGTTTTCCATTCTCTGGATCTGGCGTTGAGAAACTGAGACAAAGCAATACCACATAACAGATTGGAATTTTTTTAAAAAGAACACCCATAACCCCTACAGAACCAGCAAACTGCTACTGGCACTTCTTGCACGTTTCCACATTAGATCACAGGTGAACTGATGGCCTCAGAAAACAGATAGAAAAAATCCAAATAGGGAATTTGTTTTACCTCGTCATCCTTCATTGAAGGTGATGGTGGTAGAGGAACAGGAAACTTTGCTGGTGGACGTTTTCCTACAGTCAAGTGATCAACACTAAGTTTAGAAAATTGAATTATAATTGAAAGATTCTGATAGAACTTAAAATATTTTCCCCTGTGCTGAAAACATGATTCGGGAGTTTTGATAGCAGTCTGTGTCTCAATAAATTCCCATTTATATCTGAACAACCTAAACTTGTTACAGCTTCCAATCAATGTTCGCACAGCACGGATCCTAAGCGAGTCTTTAGTATGTACTTAGAAAAGAAAATGCATGTCAAGTTAGATGATGGTAGAAGGGGAAAAATAATGAAAGGAAGATACCAGTATAGATCCAACTTACACACAACCAGAAATAAACTGACTATTGTTCTAAAATGTGATCATCCCACCCACCCACCTAGCCTTCACCTAGGTTTGAGTTACATCATTCCTCCTAGCACCTACTAATCATCCAATGAGCCACTCAGCACCAACCAGGTACCCGCTTAGCACTCATTAACCACTAGACATGGAGCCCACCGAACACACCTAGCACCTTTTAGAGCACTGGATTAAAGCTTCCGAGCATTGTTAGAGAACATTAGCTAAAGGCAGATACCCCTCCATTCCAAATTATAAGTCGTTCTGGCTTTTCTAGATACAATACCTTCAGTGGGAGCAGGCCAAATTGACTCACCTTCAGAACCAACAGGCCAAGCTGGAGCTTTAGTGGGAGCATCAAGTCTCTTCAAAACGCTTTCATCGGACTTCATAATGGTAATAGATAATCCTGCAAAAGGAAAGAGTCTGAAACAATATTTCGTGCCTGCCTGGTTACTTAGGAAGCTGAGTCAATGTAAAATGCTGACATATGCATTGTGATTAGATAAACAATTCCACTTAATTCAACTGCTCGTATATCAGATTATAATGAACAATATATAAAACATTTTCGTTTGTGAGTGCGACGGTTGGAGCAAAGCAGCTATCTTGACCAGTGAATGATTTACAAGGTTTGGTAAAATCATGTTAACTGAATGTAGAGATGACAAAGCTCATCCACATCATCATTTCGTGGAATCACGCAAAAAACTGACCTGCCATATCAAGTGATGTCATAAGTGTGCCAGTGTAGACTCTGTCAACAGCAATGCCATACACCAATTGCAACTCAGGAACTGCTTTTCTCGCTGCAATCATAAGTTCCATGATAGGAGTGGCTCCTAATCTGCACATTAGAGATGGGGTTAAAGAACGAAGTTACAAACAGTACTCAATTCAAAACCAACAATGGGGAGGAAGGAAATAGCTACAGTGATAAGGTAAATAAGTAATGTACGCTTTCAAAGAAATCGTCGGAAAAAAAGTGAATTTTAATCTGTAAGTAGGATTTGATATGGGTAGACAATCTCAGAATTCATAAACACGCTGCCATAAGCTCCCAATCCTCTCATATATAGCGTTAACAACATTTTGTAATAACAACTAGTAAACATAAGTAATTAATGTAGTAGGCAGGCCAAAGTTAAACTTGAAAAAAGAATAAAAGACATTTCTAATGCTATGTCTGAATCAGTCCTGTGAGCCCTTCCAGCTATTCCTAGTCTCTGGCCTATCCGGCATAATGAAGTATAGAGATGGTTATAAGTAATTTTTCAGGTATTGAAAATGGATGCCTCCTACCCCAGCCACCATCAGCAAACAAAGAATTCATCAATAAAAGATGATGACCTAGGTACAAGTGACATTAATATGCAACCTTCTAGCCAGATCCCTTTGATGTATGATAAGGAAAAGAAACATACTCATAATTTTTAAATTCTTGTTAATTTCTCGGTTTCTCCCATGCACGATAATTTTTTTTCACTACTTCAAGTCTAGTGTTGTATATCCAGCATAAATTACAGGAAACAACTTTCATAGTAACCCATAAAAAGAATGAGCAATGAGATCACCAAACTAACTAACCAAGATTGAAAATGTGCACCTTGGGTCATCATGAAAGATGAAAAAAAAAGATAGCGAACACATACAAGATACAATTAACCTAGTGCTACTGATTCCACAAATATTATTCAATTTATACAGTGGCAATAAATGTTCAGATTTGTATTACCCATTCACTAGGAGAACAGCATTGCAACCCCTTGTGATAGGAAGATACTGAGTTTCCTGCAAGGATGCAAGGCCACCAAATGAATAATTAAAAGCATCCAAGCTAGCCATACTGCGATAGAAAGTCCTTTTTTTTACAGTGGTTACTGAGAGTGTGAAACAGATAAACAGTTGTATAATGTTCCACTTAACAAAAACCACAGCAGGAGAGGATTTGTCCTCGTTCCTTGTAATACGCATCCAACCCCCATTTTCATCCTTACCTCTCCTGTAATCCAGGCTTGCCTTTTCTTAATAAAAACATGCTACTTTTTTTAGTAAAGGAAAAAAAAAGATATGTCTGGAACAGAAAGGAGAACTTCAAAGCTGAGACAAACTATAGCTTTCGCCTTTTCTAAATAATTAATCAACACTACACACAGTTCAGCATTAGGCTTCACAAATTATGCAAAATAGGGTTTTGAATTGAACGGAGAAATATGACCAGAAAATGTAGTGATATGTGTGGCTGCGGTGTGGAAAACAAAATAATTTTTGCATTTTGTAACAAAGACAAATAAATAAACATATAGCCATATAGGATTAAACAAACATTGCAAATCAAAAACTTACCTGTGACAATATCTGCTTAAGCACATGTTCTACCACTACATCAACTGTCTGGAGTTCAACAACAGCAACACCAGGTTCTCCATGCTGGAAACAAATAGATGTTTTAACTTCAGATTTATCAATCTCAGAAATGTAGAAAACAAGCATTGATGCACAGAACCTTACAACTACAGCTAACTATGCTAATTGTTTAATTATACGAGCATAATAACAGATGTGGTTTGAACTTACGATTCCAAGGCCAAGCTCCATTTGTCTTGGACCCAATCGGTCAGAAGTTACTTGCCCAGGCAATGTGCAAACAGAAAGTGCAACTCCCATCGTACCAACAACCTCAGATGCATGTTTTGCTTCTGCAGCAACCTCTGCAAGAGATAAACCAGCATCTGCTGCAGCCCCAGCAACCTATGGATTAAACAAAAGTTAAAATTAGAGTGTGAGAAGAAATTTTACAAGAAATCATTGGCTGCTTCAAGTTTGAAATAAATGCAATACAATGCCAGAATTTCTTCCAACAGAAAGGATCTTATATGCCAACATTGAAACACTAATTATTACTTACTGTTTCCCCATTCCAAGTCTAGCACCTAACTGTACAAGGTTTATTCACTATATTTGATGTAGGGTGCAGGCTTAGATTAGAAACGTGTGTTCCATGAACAAGCAGTGTATCTTTGATTCCAGTTAAGATAACTATTGATTAGTGTTTAGTGTTCATCTTAATATAATGATACGGCACTCTCCTGAGTGTTCGAGAAAAAGTGTTTAATGCTCATGCAGATACCACATCAGCTTACTTAAAAAGGCACTTCCATTATTTTAGATGAGCATAGTGAATAGTTAAATCAGAGGGAAAAGGCTGGTTGCATGAAAAAACAGATCAGGTGAGTGTTAAAGAGATTTTTGCAGGTCAACTTTGCTGAGTGAAAGAATGTAACATGCCAGTAACTGAGAATGAAACTAAGAGGAAAATCTAGGATAGAAAATACATTGGAACAATAAAATACCTTATGCACAAGAATTGTTCCAGCTAAACCTCTTCTACCAGCTATCCCTCTAGGTGGGGGAAGGGCACAATCATCTCCAACAATGACCATCTACAATTGGAGGATAAATGATACATAGTCATTAAAATGAATATGATCTGCCACACAACATTGTAATCTGTGTGTTTATCAACCTCCATCTTATAGCCTTCAGATTTTGCCTGCTCAGCAGCTAATCCAAAATTCAGTCTATCACCAGTGTAGTTCTGCAAATGTTTGGCAATTGAAGGTAAGAAGAAATGAAGCTTAGTAAGATGAAGCAGTGCAATGCTTCACAGTTTACACATAAAATTGAACAAAATGGAGCACTGCAGTTTAAAAATAATGGAGGAAAAGTACCAGTATCCCTACATCAAGCATAAACAGTTATCCAAAACAGCCCACAGTTTGGCCCCTTTCAAAGCAAATGCAGATGTACCACAGCCTTCTTATTGAACTAAAATTGATATGTCCCAAGCAGCTTTCAGAAAATCAAATGTTGTCCCTCCTCTCTATCCGTTCATACATGAACAATTGAACACAGGACGATAGGTGGAGGAAATGGTAGTTATTAATGTGGTAATAAATAAACAATGCACGGTCCAAAAGCATCAGATGTTCATATTGCACAATCCTCAGGTGTATTAAAAGATCTCTCTTATCTCATGATTTGACATTTTAAAGTTGATATCACAGTGAGAGTACCTTTACTATTAGAAGGCACCCCATGGGACCAGTTACAGCTCGAATAGCCTACAGTGAGAAGATGTAGTTAAATGTCAGCTAAGTTGATTTAAGCTGCTTAAGAAGCTAGACATAGTTTTACGAAAAAGAAACATACAGCTAAAATAGAATCAACAGGTGGAGAAGCAAAAACATCTCCAGAAACAGCAGCGGTCAACATCCCTGGCCCAACAAATCCAGCATGGGCAGGTTCATGGCCGCTTCCACCACCTACGAACAAAACAACGCTATAGTAAGTAATTAACTTGACATAAAAAAATGGAAATGTCCCAGGAACCATCTGCCATGAAAGTTACCGATGAAGTTTTTTTTTTTTATGCAGAAGTTCCTATTTGACATTTCTTAAAGATGGCCAAAGAAACAGTATGGCCATATGTTTATGTATACTATTAGTTCAAACAAGGAAACACAACAAGAGCATAATAGATTGTATACATGCAGACTGACATGACAACCAGCAGATATCTGTGGTCACTTGTGGTGATGATGCCATGGAATGCAAGAGGTCCAAGCAATACACCGTCATATTTTCCTCTTCCAGCAGTAATGTCTCCAAAGCAGAGTACAACATGGTACTTAATGTAAAAAGAATCATAACTCCAAGCAACTAGCAAAATAACATTAGCAAGTAGCTTAATATGTGTAAACTTGAATGTAAAATGACATAAAGTGAGCAAAAGAATACTATATCTCGCCAATTCTGGTCAAGATAACCATCACACTGAAGAAACCTACTAACATGGCAACCACTTACTGCAAACTACCATAGTACCATCAGGTTCCTTTAAGTCATATTGTACCATATCTAGTACTTGAAACAGGGAAATTCCTGATCATTTCGGATGTATTTAATGTAACATAGGAAGTAACCATCACATTCACATGAAAATTAGAACAAAAGCATAGTTCGAAGCAGCCAAGGCAGAACGCAGAACATCACCTGAGATGACTGCAACTTTGTCATAGGAACCGCGCTCGACATCAGCACGAAGAACGACCTTAATCTACAGATTTCAGGGGAGTTCTGTCACTCAATGCTAGCCGAAACAACTCAAAATTGTTTACTGTTGCGAAAAAAAAATCACCTGAGGGAACCCGTCGAGGTACTGCAGACCCGGGTAAGTCTCCACCAACCCCTCGATGAACTCCGTCACCACATCTGCAAAATTTTAACAAAACGAAGCCCAGTCGGGACCATCGGACGCGATTAAACCCTAGAAATCGAAGAAAAACTGTCTGAAATTTAGTGAGAAATAAGGGGCAAATAGTGGCGACAGGCTGTTACCGTCCGGGTTGTTGATGAGCTTCTTCCCCTGCAAGGCCATGGCGAGGGGGCTCCCTACGGCGGCGCGGGGTACGGCGATCGCTCGCAGCTGGGAGGAGCGACAGATTGGGGGGGAAAGACGGCGAGGCGAGCAGTATGAAGTCGCCTGGCCTCGCTCGTTCTGTGGGCTTTTGCTTGCTCAGGGAGCTTATCCTTTTATAGAAGCGAGTTAGCAGTCAAGGAAACTGAGAAAATTCAAGTTTTACCGTAATGCCCCTCTTTTTATAACCCCACACTTCTATTACTCTCTTTTCTAGATACATTGGTTTTTTTAATCTAGACTAGACATAGTGTATATCTAAATACATAATAAATATTATATATCTAAAAAACCAAAATATCTCATAATTTAGAATGAAGTAATTTTTAGTTAAAAGTGATATTTCTTTATTATAATAGCATATTACAAGAATAAAAAATTGATGACATGAGGCAATCCTTTCCGCGGATAGAGATAGATCATGTAATAATATATCTTTTCTCCAATGGCACATTAATTATTAGTGATCTAGCATTTGCTCGCTACGAATTATGTGACGATACTTTCCGGTTGAATGTGGTAGTAGTAGAAGGAAAAAACCGATGGTAATGGTGTACGGCGATCCTTCATTCCTCACACATATAGATAGATCTTACAATCATTGTATCTTTTCTCAAATGGGAACACTAATTGCGTATTGGTCTAATGTTGCTCGTGACAAATCAAGTTATACTTCTTGATTAAAGTGATTTCTCTTTATCATACTAGTAGAAAATAAAAAATTGATAGCATGCAACATATCCTTTATGTCTCCTTCATATAGATGGGTTATTCAATCCTCATATCTTTTTCTCAAAGGGGAAAATTGATTCAATAGTAATCTAATAATGCTCACGAAAAATAATATAGCATTTGTCGGTTCGAATTGATATCACAATATCATAGTAGTAGAGGATAAGAATTTGATGTCATGTGAAAATCCCACATAGGGATAGATAATATCACAATTCCATGTTTTTATAAGTAATGCTTTGAAGTTTATTATTGCTATTTATTTAAATTATTTGATAAAATGGAGACATTGATTGTATAGTCATATGTATAGCTCGTTACAGATCACTTTATCATAGCAGTAGAATAAAAAGATTGATAGCATGTGACAATCACTTATCTCACAGAATAGACATAGTTTTTACAATCACAATATCTTTCCTCAAATAATGGCACCAATTGCATATGAGTGACTTAGTATTGCTCATGACTGACAGTCATGTAATGCTCAATTAAAAGTGATACTCGGTGAAAACAATAGGAACAAGTTTTGGCATTCATTTAATTTCATCCTATTTTATTTGCGCTTTCTTGTCTATATATTGTGAAGAAAAAACTCTACATTTTATAGACCGTAACAAACTAATGATACACAGAATGACACCTCATACCATGAGAAGGAGTATTAATTATACAAGACTATACTGGAAAAATCGACAAAGGACAGGCGGTAGTACTAGCAAATCTGCACATGCATATACACCCTAAACGGTGCCTCAATAGCACGGGTTGCCCTTTTTAACCCTCTAGTCAACATTTCCATCGATCAGATGCAAGTTAAATGATATGTGTCAATTCCAAGCCACACTTATTAAGCAATCACTAAAAAAGAGGAGCTTCTCAGCTTGAGGTTTTCCGTATGGGCATTTTTCATTTTCACTGATGTGAACATGTGATTGATATCTAAAGTACGAGCATTTGAGCAGCGAGGTGCGAAGACGCGAGAAGAATATTCGGTGGTAAGCAGTAAGCTTTTGTGATGTGCGTGGCAAGATGGAAAGAGAAAATAGGTGACTTTGGAGCTTTCAGCTTTTCTACTAGAAGATAGAGCGAGGACAACGTGTCAACGTGCACGCCGCATTGCGGCGTCGAGCTCACTAGTTGGCATCGCCTGCTAACGTCATCATCACGACTTGCTGGAGTTATCCTCGCCGTCCGTTGGCAGATCGGGCGGCGCTAGTCGCCGCGTCAATGGCCACGACACTCTTGGTTCCGCGCAAGTGGCAAACCTACCGTGAACGTTCATTACGTTTACGTTGCGTGAAGTCAGGCTGAGTCCGCCTCCC
Organism: Sorghum bicolor; assembly: GCF_000003195.3. Classification (NCBI taxonomy): domain Eukaryota; kingdom Viridiplantae; phylum Streptophyta; class Magnoliopsida; order Poales; family Poaceae; genus Sorghum; species Sorghum bicolor. Next base: position 8,746,765 of record NC_012870.2, on the reverse strand, counting down.
GCGGTCGCAGACTGCGACGTCTGAACAACACCGTGAATAGGAAAATATACTCCGTAGAAATGGATCCCACTGTGCTGATTCGCAAGATTTGAAGGCCAGCGAGTTTACTCACTCGACCACGGCTCACGATCTCGCCGTATACAAAAGAAAAAATGGGAGGCTTGAAATCACCAAGATCATGAAAACGCTGGCACGGTCGCACAACCTCCGACACTGGCAGTAGCTCGCGGTGGCAAGGTGGCCATAGCCGGGCTTCACCGCCAATCAGAACAGTCGCCGCGCACCGTGTGGGAAACTGCACGGTGACCCTGCGGACAGCCAGCTTGGCCACTTGGGACTTCTTACGCAGCACCAAGGATTCAAGGTTGCAATTGCAAGCAGCAACAACTGCTGGCTAGGGTGCTGATAGGAAGTACTATGAACAGAGCAGACAGACGAGGAGACCGAGAGCCTGTTGCAACTTGCAACTCTGATATGGAATTGCGTTAATGCATTCACAATTCACAAGAGGGCGGGCGTCTTCTACAGTATCGGACACCGCTCGTGCAGCCACACGTACAGGGCGAAACGAGCATGTTTTACATAATTCGTAAGTACCCCTGACAAAAATTATCGGGATACAATGGGAGGCACGAGTAAAGCCATCGCCGTAGCGTAGGTAGTAGTAGTATGCCGTACTCCTGTAGTCCTGCTCTCGGATAATCACCACGGCAAGGGGGCGAGGAGGCACACCCGCTCTCCCTTGCTCCGCGGCCGACCAGACCCGCGTCATCACCGTCCGGAGGCGAGGCGTACGTCTTCCGCCTGCAGGTCCTCCGCGCTCAGCAGACGATCGAAGCCCGCGCGCGCGTCCTACGGGCATCTGCATGCCGGCGTTAGACCTTGGGGCTCAGCCACGCCACGATGTCGTCCATCACCTTGTCCTTCTCGGGCTCGATCAGGAGGTCGTGCAGCAGCCCGTCGTAGAGCTTGAGGGACTTGTCCGCGGAGGAGGCCTGCTCGTACAGCGCCCGCGAGCCCTTGGGGTCGGTCACCAGGTCGTCGGCGCCGTGCATCACCAGCAGCGGGACGTCGATGCGGTGCAGGTGCTGCTGCAGGTACGACGTCAGGCGGAGGATCTCGTAGCCCGTCCTCACGCGGATGGCGCCCGTGAACACCAGCTGGTCCGTGTATTTGGCACGCAGGGCCTCCGGGTCGCGCGACACCGGTGGGCCGTTCCTGTGCGACGCCGTGAACTGATACCTCGGTGCGATGAGGGCGAAAATCGGTGCCATGACCTGCAGTTGGAAGCAGAAACGTTTCTCTTGAGATGAGTGATGGTGTCTGCAGACTGCACACACTACCGTAAGCACAAAATTGGTAGCAAGCGTGAAGTAATATTTTCTCAGAACAATCAACCCATAAAAATGTGGAACAATATCTGACCCCGTGACACAATGTTTAGGAAACCACAAGGGACCGTGCTTCTGCTTCATTTTTTCAATGGTATAAATATACTGCTAGATTATATTGTTTAAGAAATAACAAGACAAATATTACTGAACATTCAACCTGCTTCATTTTTTCAAGGACATAAGTAGTAGATATTGTTTAAGAAAGAACAAGACATACCGCTATGACTGGGTGGGCAGGCTGAACACGGACAGCTGGTGATGTCAGGACAATACCGCTAATGAGAGTTTTTACCTCTGGATCAAGCGCAGCCTGTTGTGAATCAAAACAGTTAGATTTAAACAGCACAAAAGAAATGTGCAACAACAGTCCTGAAGAAGTAAGTTCCACAATAATGCAATTCATATGGCACCGCTGCCATTACCTTCAGAATGATACCTCCACCAGTCGAATGGCCGAAGCAGAAGCATGGAAGACCAGGGTTCTCGGCTAATACTTTCTTGAGGTACATTTTCTACATTAATCAGAAGATTTTGAATAAGGACTTACACAGATGGGTCTCAGAGAGCTGTGAAGATATTCAATTGCTCTTACCAAATCATTGACAGCATAATCAAGAGATTGCACATATCCATGGAGACCATCACTTCCACCATGACCTGTAACACAGCACAATCTACAGGTTAGATCAGACTAATAAATTTATCACTGATTCTCAGAGTGATGCCTGCAGTTCTGACAAATTCCAAATATTAGTTAGCTCAATTGTTTGCTGCATTATTACTATTGCTATCTGGTTCCTTATTATAATCTAGAATCTCATCCTATGCTCCTACATCTTGACATAGTTAATATTTTACATGGTTATACGTAGTAAAAAAACTATAAGCAACTCCAAACTAGCACGCAGTTTGTCTAATTCAACAAAGAGAAGCTAACCTGAATAAGGGAAAAATAGTTCATAGGCCATTTTTTTGTAATTGTTAAATGATGATGTGTACCCAACAATCTGTATCCCTCAAACAGAGTTAAGTGTCCAAGCCGACAATTATGAATAATCAACACTTCAATTACAATATGGAATGGGAATCCACTGAACTGGTGCACTTTATCTAAGCTCCCAGATCACAACCAGATAATACACGATACAATAAGGCAACCACAAAGTAACCATGAAAGCGGAGAAGCATCATAGCTAAGCTCCCAGCTACAAACCAGATAACATTATCCATCTCAACTTCTCAAGGTCAGGGCCTACTTTGGCAGGCCACATGGCTTAGAATCCACCAAATACAGTGGTAGGGAAAGCAGAAGTGCAACCTATAGGTCAGGAGTTCAAATCCCTGTTCTCACCACAAAAATAAATAAATAAAAGGCCAATCGTTGCTATTTTCAGTGAATGGGTCGGTAACATTAGAATCGGATTTAGACGGAGTAAGGACAACCAAGGAATGAACAGCTAAAATGAAGCCCTATTTTGAATGGAGCAATAAAATTAGAATGGGACTAAGACGGAGTCGGACAACCCAAGGAATGAACAGCCAAAATGAAGACAACAAAACACCTGGACACTAAAGTGTAAAAAATAGACAGCCTTGCATTTCACTTTAGAAATTGGGTCCATTTCGTCCTACTGAGAAATTGGCATCTTTATTCATTGCTCTCGTCATAGCTGGTGAATTGTTTGTGGCACTAGTTAATTAAGTTCACAATCACACAATCATCAACATGGATGAAAATCAAATCAAAACATACATGCATAAGTAGTTCGTGATACTATAAGATTTGAAGCATGACAACCAAAAAAGGAGAAAAAAGATGCTTACCAGTCCAGTCCATTCCGTACACCTTGATGCCGATGTCATTCAATCGCCTCGCTAAATGATCATACCTCCCACTGCCACACCAATCCAAGGAAGGTCAGGGTCAGCCATCCGCTACCAACAAACAAGCATAGCCAGAGAATCATTTCGAAAGAAACTGGTGGAAACAGGAACCGTCCTTACCTGTGCTCGTTTAGCCCGTGCATGACAACAACCAGCGCCCTGCGTCACAAATCGCCAACACCAAAGGACGAATAATTAGATCAACAAGTCGATAGCACCAGAAGGCACCTTTCCTAGTAGGAGAAGAAAGAACAAAATTTGCAAGGACATGTGGGCAGAGTCTCCAGGATGCCTGGAATTTATCGGGTTCCTCTGTTTCGTGAGGGAGTGTCCTTGTCTCACCTTGGTTTAACGGTGGAGGAAGGCGGGTGCGGCCACCAGCACTGCGTGAAGAGCGTCTCGCCGCGAGCGGTGGGGATGAGCTCGTACTCCCGCCCGGCCTCCCGCGCCCGGCGCATGGCTATCTCCCTCCTTGCGGACGCCTGCCTCCGCGCGGCGACCATGGGCGAGCCGGCCGGCACCCTTAGAACCACCGACGACGACGCCTTCCCCTTCTTCCCGCTAGCCCCCGACGACGCGGAGGGCGCGGCATCGGACGCCACGGCCGTGGGCACGGCCCCCGGCCTTGGGCGCCACCTGAAGGGCAGGAGCAGGAGCAGGGCCAGCGGCTGGAGCACGGCGAGGAGCCGGCGCAGCGCGAGCAGCGACAGCAGCGCGCTTAGCCGGCCCGCCGCGTCCGCCGCCTGCATGCTCCCGGCCATCCTTGCGACCACCACCGGCTCCGTCTCCTATCCCTTCTTCTTCCTCGACGCGGGAACTGGTGGGTTGGGTTGGTCGATCGTCGCCGCTGCCCTGACCCCTCTCGCCTCCAGATAAAGCTCCCGATCCCGGAACGGTCGCGCCGGCACCGCCCTAAAAATGGATTCTCGCCAGCGCAATCCTCTTCAACATCAACCGCCACCCCCCAAAAAAAAATTAAGAAGTCGTGCTCGTCCTTCTATCGAAAATTTAGCACCCTCTCCTTTAGCCGCCCGCCGCCGATTCTAGAACCGGGTTCTCGAGGCGCACGCAACGAAGGCGAGTGGCCGGAATAATCGCCGGTGGAAAAGGAGAAGTTGAGTAGAGCTTCGCGACTGGGAGCGCAGGGGAAGGTTTTATAGCCGCCGCTCGCTACGGGGGAGGGGCAGGCGGAGGCGGCAAGGGAGGGAGAGCACCGGGACCGGGAGTATGAAATCGAACGAATCGATCTCTTGCCGGGCCGCGGCGGGCGGGGATCGTGGCCGCACACGGGCCCACGTGGGCGTGGAACGGCTGGCCCCACACAGCAGCCTCCTCCACAGGCAAACGTGTGGACGGCGGTAAAGCGGCAGGCCGCGTGGCGCCACCGTAGCGGCTGGGGGAGCCTCGGCGTGGGTCGGGTTGTGGCGGGGCCCGTGTGGCAGCGGGCTTGGGTGGGCGACCGGTCGCCGTCGCTTATCTCCTTTGTTATCTCCACCGGGCCTAGAGCCTTGTTTAGTTCATCTCGAAAACCAAAAACTTTTCAAGATTCTCCGTCACATCAAATTTTACAGCATATGCATGGAGCATTAAATATAGATAAAAACAAAAACTAATTACACAATTTATCTATAAATCATGAGATAAATCTTTTAAACCTAGTTACTCTATGATTGGACAATGTTTGTCAAATAAAAACGAAAGTGCTACCGTGTCGAAATCCGAAATTTTTTCGGATCTAAACAAGGCCCTAGAGTCGCGACTCGGGGGCGGGCGGGGGCTCTCGTCTAGATTCTCGCGGGGGCTGCTGGTGCTGGTCTGTGGCGTGGAACGGACGGACGGGAATAGGGGCATCTAGACATTTCGGGAGCGTCGCCGCTTATGCGGGCCAGGGGCCACCGCCCGCACTAGCGGGTTGCGGGGCTGTGCGGTGCCCGTGCCCTTGTGCGCTGCGGCCACATCTCGGCGCGGGCGGTACTACGACTAGTATTTTACTAGGGCCGGCCCGGGAGTCCGGGACAAAACAACGGCGCGGTGAGGAGGCAGTGGCGCGCGCGGCCGGCGACGGGCGAGCCGCGCGTTTGGCGAATTGAGATGACGATAAACCCGCTCGTCCGGAGATGTCGGGGTCACGGCGGATTATCTCAACAAGAAGAAGAGGGTGGGCGTGCGTTGCTTTGGGCAAACAAGACGTCAAGACTACAAGAAGGAGAGGGGCACAGGTGTTCGGAAATGTATGTTCGGTTCTTGTTTGCCGGCGGTGACGGGCGTATAGGCGGCAACCACGTACGAACGAGGGCGATCTGGGAGAGGGGCCAACGGCGCAAGTTCGTGGACCTGGATGGACTGACCGGCTGATTACCGCAGCCGGCGTGCCGGCGTGACTCGTGTGGACACCTTTCTAGCTTAAAATTTGTTATTTTTATATCTCACAAACAAAGTTGAGTTTAGACAAGATATTTTACAATGTTGTTTATCATCAAATCATCTACATGTGTGATTTTTTTGATGAATTTAGACAACTTTTTTACCATGGTTTGTACAGATTTTTATAGAAGTTATGGTTTGCACTAGATATGTTGTCCTCTGGAAATATCCTCGTGCTGTGTTGTGGTGGCTAGTCAGCCATGTACTACCACCCACCCAACGGACCCGTTAGCCTGCTTACGAATGTGCTTTACTCCTTCGTAAACAGGTTGCTGTGTGATGATTCCCTTCTTTAGCCAGAGAAATTCCTACGTGAGTCGGTATGTGGGACTGTGGGCGACGCATACAAGGAGCCGATTATGGTCTGCCTTATTCACATTTGCGCAAAATTGTGCATGCACAGTACAAATTAATAAGGTGATAACCCATGTGCACGTCTCTGTCGAGTTCCAATCAAAATGGTGGAGGACGTGTTGAAATATGTCTTATTCACACAGTAGCTAAGCTATAGCTAGCGACATGATGGTCCTTACTCTTAACTATTTTTGCTAATATAAATAAAACAGCCCCATCCCTCACTCCATACATTGTACATGTAGTACTAACCGTACGTGCACTTGACGAACCCCTCTAGAACTAGAAGCGCTTAATTATTAGCAGCACTCTCGTCGGAGATGGACAATCACACCCAACTACCTGCGAGGCTACGACGACGACGACTAATCTTAGTTCGTATACTAGTACTGTAATAATTACTCTCAGAGTAATTAAGACGGACCCCCTTTCGCGTGTGGTGTGCGCGCGCGACCCGGTCTGTCACGGCCGGCCCGACCGTGGATGAAGACCGCGCATAGCACGACGACCTCAGTCTCAGTGCGGGCTGGTGGGTCGGTCGGCTTCTCCATTGATTCATAAAAACAGGACGCATCGGAGCGGCCGGCGTCAGGCCGTGCCAAACGCCCCAGGACTCGATCGGTTTATCATCAGCGGGATTGGACTCGGCAGAGCAGAGCGGCTGCACGGCCGGAACGGAACGGGTCCAGCACGGCGCGCTCGACGAGTTTGAAGGAACCCAAACCGCCAACACGGAGCAGAGAGGGGCTAGCGTTATCTGCAGTTGATTACAGTGTTCCACGGCTGTTGTGTGTGGTTGTGACGTGCCCAAGCCCCAACCCAAGGCAGCTGACGACCGACGAATCTTACCGCCGTGCGCCGCAAGCGCAGCCACAGGCCACGGCTCGCGGGGCCATCCACCGGTAGATAGCTAGTGCCCCCATGCTCTTCACAAATCCATCCCTTATCCGCCCGGCGAATCTCTTGCACGCAAACGCAAAAAAGGTGCGGTGCGGAAACTGGGCTGTGCACGGGAGGTGGGCCGGCGTGCCAATAATTTGCCTTTGCCCTCCCGCTGTGTACGGAAGAATAGATGCGCTGCATGAGAGCGTACTACGGTTTTGTTTAGCTCGCGCGAATGAAAAAAATTCACTATGATATTTTCGTTTATTTATAGTAATTATTGTTTAATTATAAATTAATTATACTTAAAAGATTCGTCTCGTCAATTTTGATTAAACTATATAATTAGTTTTTATTTTTCTTTATATTTAATATTTCATGCATGCGTCTAAAGATTCGATGTAACGGCTTGAAAAATATTGAGTTTTTTGGTAGAAGTAAACAAGGTCGTCGTCTTCTGGGTTCGAGAAGAATGAACAGGCCTTCGAGTGGCTAGGTAATGCCAAACATCATTATCTAAAAAAAAGGTAATGCCAAACATTTTCGATGGACAGCAGAGCTTTTCACCCTTTTGTGGTTGAGTTTGCACTAAACCCCGCCACAATATATATATATATACATTGGGAAACGTGCAGAATTCGGGTGCCTGGTGCAAATGTTGGGCCTTGTTTAGTTTCGAAATTTTTTTTATTTCGCTACCGTAGTAATTACGTTTTTATTTGACAAATATTGCTTAATCATGAACTAACTATGATCAAAAGATTCATTCGTCTTGCGATTTACAGACAAACTGTGTAATTAGTTTTTGTTTTCGTCTATATTTAATGCTTAATGCATGTGCCGCAAGATTCGATGTGACGGTAAATCTTGAAAACTTTTTAGATTTCAGGGTGAACTAAACAAGGCCTTCTTGTTCGGAAGATTGGTGGTGGCTGAGTCGCTGTCTGTGTTGGGAAATTAGAGCTCCCCCGCAAGGCAACAAAGGAAGGCGACGGTTATAATAATGTTTACGGCTTGGAATATTTAGACGTAAATGAACTAGCGCATCTTCTGGCGAAGGAGATGTCCTTCCGTGCTCGGGCGACTGGCGTGCGGCCTGAGTGTAAATTTGCTTATTCATTCATGCAGTAAGACCCTTTTAAGAGCATCAAGGTAATTGGCAAAGCAATGAGGCCTTGTTTAGTTGGCAAAAAATTGGATTTTGGGTACTGTAGCACTTTCGTTTGTTTGTGGCAAATATTATCCATTCATAGACTAATTAAGATCAAAAGATTTATCTCACGATTTACAGGCAAACTATGTAATTAGTTTTTATTTTTGTCTAAATTTAATACTTCTGCCGCAAGATTCGATGTGATGAAGAATCTTGAAATTTTTTAGGAACTAAACAAGGCCTGAGTGTCATTAGAAATTTCGAACTATTCCAAATCACCTCAACCTCTTTTATATATATCTCTTTTGTATATTTCTATGAAAAACACTTTCCTATTCCTTATCTTTCCCATGTCTTTTTCATCTTAGATTGGCTAATCAATATATGAGCGTGCATATTTTTGCACGATTGGATCGATTTTACCAAGTTTAGAAAGATTTGAAAATGAGATCGAGAGTTGCTGGAGAGCATGTTTTCCAATCTTGCCGAAAAAATTAAGATTGAGAGTGAATATTGAAAACTCTTAGAGATGCTCTAAGAACACACACTCTCTCTCCAAATGAAGTGCTCATGCTATTTTTTTATATATATAAAAATGTGCTGAAGAACGGAATAGATTCCAGCACGTTTATGCTTCATCTCTTCGTCTTTAGACTTGACACCAGAGGATATCCTCTGAATTATCCAAGATGACATGTAAACTGGTGGTGTTCCCAAAGGCGGCTAGGTCTATGTATTATGGGTGTGTTTGGTTCGTTTCTTAGACAAGCCTGGCTAGTAAAACTAAGACAGGCTAGCTCTGCTCAGCTTTAACTAATGTAAGTAGCACATGTTTGGTTTCCTGTACTAGCTAAGCTTGGCTAAGAATTGGTGTGTTTTGTTGCTTGGTTTAGTTTGAATAGACTCATCTCTTCCTTCACCTGGTAATTTTACCCCCTTCTGGAACTTCAGTCGAACATGTTGCAGGCATGGTGGACGAGCACCTAGGCAACCATGGCAATGGGCACCTCGGCGCGCAAGAGCTCCTTCCCCTACCTCGCCGACGCCGGACGCGCAAGAGCTCCCCACCGCAGCCGGCGACCAGTCCCACCACCACCAACACCTGCTCCTCGCCGCGGTGGCCGCCGCTTCCCTCCTCGCCGTGCTCTATCTCCTCCGGCCGGTGCTGCTGCTCGTGCTCTCCCCGGCCTCGCTCTCCTCCCTGGTCCTGCTCCTCTCCCTCCTCCGCCTCGGCTCCCCACCGCTGCCTCCCGCTCTCGCCGTCCCTCCTCCTTCCCCGCCGCCGACCGAGGACAAGCAGCAGACTCCCGAGGCCAAGTGCCCGCCGCCTCCCCCTCCTTCCTCTCTTCCTCCGCCGCCGCAGTGGGCGGGGACGAGCTTGGCGGGGCCACCCGAGCCTGAGCGGGCAAAGCAGTCGAGGCAGAGCAACACGGCGGCGTCCGGCGCCACGCCACGCAGCAAGAAGACGGCGACAGCGGAGGCGACCGCAAAGAGGAGGAGGAGGAGCTTGGAGGAGTGCTCAGATCCTCCCTGCTAGGAGATCAGGGAGAGAGAAGGGGAAGCGGATCTGGAAGGGAGAGGGAGCACGCGGTGACCATGGGAGATGTGGCCGGCGGTGGGAGATGTGGACGGCGTCAGCGAGTTGCGTGAAGAGGTGACGGGAGAGGAGGTGAGTGGACACGGTAGCGTGGGCTAGCTAAGCCTGGCTCCGCGAGAACGGCCGAATGATTCGGATGTTTCCAGGAAGCCACTGAATTCACATGAAATGAGTTTGTGGAAACCTGGCTACCAGGCCAAACAGGGGACCAAACAGATCCAAGTTATATTATGAAAGCCTGGCTAGGCCTAGTGCAGGAACCAAACACGTTATCCAATCTGCCTATAAGCTTGACAAACACAAGAATGCGATAAAAAAAATTAACGTACGAAGTCAGGATGCACGGAAAAAAAAAAGGCATATAGCAAGTCAAATGCCGGCCTCGACTGACGATTGATCTAGCGGAGAAAACAAAGCCGTAGCTTCAAAAAGCAGTAGCCATTCACACGCTACAGAGGTAGCAGGCAAAGACAATGTAGGTTCGGGTAGCCGGTCGAGTATGTGCAACTTGGTACCATCGAGACATCACATGGATCGCCCTTCAGGCTACTGTGTAATTTCCCCCAATTTTTTATGATAGCCATTGGCTGTTAACAATCATATTATAGACACCATTTCCCGCAAGCACATTCTGACCCAAGCACATGTGACGTTGGACAGGATTCAAGCGTCAACTTTAGGATTAGGCGTAACAGCCAAAACAAACTAAAATGTTTAACCTGAACGTGTACATCACCAAGTGACCATTTCTTCTGAATTCCCCAGATACATCATATATAATCTCCAGATGACAAGTTGGCAATCCGAAAAGGCAGGTAAAACTCGTAAGCAAGTTCCTAAAGACCTGGCAGTGCAATGAACGACATTCAGAGCTTGGGTTAGAACCGTAACAAGTGCACAGCATGGCACGGGGTTCAACAATGATCACACCATGTACAACATGACAGCCCTATTGCTAGAAATGCGTCTCAAGTACCTAAAAAACCAAAATGGCCTGTTACATCGGGGCTAGAAATGAAAAAAAGAAAAACAAAGTTATATTACAAGCACAACGCAGGGCATGCATTGATTGCACATGGCGCCTAAGACCAGCTGATTGTGGCACCAAGACATGATCGAACCGAATCTGGATTTGCCTTTTGGACTTCGGTTGATGCCATGGCTCAGTCGTGGTAGAAAATCTTCCGTCTTGATCTATCAAAATTTCATGGTGCTTAGGTGTTGAGACAAATGTTAAGCCACCTAGGATCCAATTGCAATTTGCCTCATGATGATATTGGCTCATAAGGAAAAGAAAGCCATGGATGTTTCAATGCTTCTGAGGCACTTGGGCGCTTCTTTGGGTTCACCTCTAGAAGGTACGCAACAAACTCAATAAACCCTTGATCAGCCATGGGCAAACGGTGCCGCAAGGATGTCTTTTTCGGAATCAAGTATTCAAGCCTGTTACTTTCCTGAAGCACAATGAAATGCAAGTTTCAATGCTATATCATATAAGGAAAGATTTACTAAAATAAGGTACGCTGCTCATGTCATGGGTAAATTTACTGAATGGCAGACGCCCCTCTGAAGAGCACAAACCTGATTTCTTTCATACAACATGTGGTTCTTTGTGAAATATTTGTAGGTGTCCCGTCCCTGTGCAAGCATAGCTTGTTCTATGGAGCCAATGATACCCATCACACGAGCAAGTAATGTTGCAGGAGAATCATTTTGGAAAAGGACCTGAAAAGCATAGAGGACTCACATCAGCTTCCATGCACCATACAAGCAGATAACAGAAAATAGATAAAACAGACACCTTGAAACAATAAAAAAAATAACAAGCTACATAGCTTCTAATCATCACCTTCACTATGCTCCCCAATCCCCACTCCTCTAATTATCAGCAGTGAGCAATGAATTCTAAATACATGATCTTACTGCGATAAGCACATCAAAAGTAGAATGGAGCAGGGACAAGTGGTATAAAATGAGATATCTTATTTTTTATTATGACATTCCTCTATTGCATTATGTGTTTGTTTCTATCTCCTTTACATTACCAGAACATCATGAACAACACATAAGTATACAGTAACAGTTAGAAACAATAGTAGACAATATGCAGTAACCACTTACATTTCCAGTGCAAAGTTCCGCTAATATACAACCAAGTGACCATATATCTATCTTTTTGTCATAAGGCAAGCCCAGTATAACCTCAGGTGCACGGTAAGATCGTGATTGCACATATGAACATAGATGATCTGTCTCAAAGCAGCTGCTCCCAAGATCAATTACTTTTATTTCACATCTGCTGTAGCTCTTTACCAATATGTTTTCTGGCTTTAAATCACAGTGGATTAAACCAAGACCATGCAGAAACTGCAGCGCCTCCAGACATTGAATAGCTATTGACTGCCAACGGGTACAACAAAGGAAAATATTAAATCTATGTGAAAATTTGTAGTATCAATCATGTTTCATCATTGGTCATGAAACATTAATTCAATATTAGTGGATATCATAACTTGGTAATACCTGCAGTCTTGGCATTGTGAAGTAAACCTCACCCCCTGATTCTCTGTTAAATTTCTGAAACTCATACAGGTTTGCCTTCAGAAGTTCACAGACTATCAGCAAATGCTCCTGCAAATAATATTTGAAATAAGTGGAACAGCAATGTTGTGACTTGAAAGCAATTTATTTTGGAGAAGAGTCATTTATCAACCCTGAACTCTGAAACTCCATTAACTTTACAACTTACTAAATGCCTATAAGCAGTATCTAGCCATTCTAATGGATGAATTTGAAGAATCAAAAAGTAGTTTTGCTGAAAAGACAAAATTCACATAAGTTCCTTGCTGCAGATCATAAACATGGCATAATTTGTTACAAGATGTGATGTAATGCCACAGATTTGCAAACGTCATTGCATGCAAATAATAAAAATTATAGCCATTCTAATGGATCACCTCAGGATAATCTTAACATGTGACTTCAATATCCAGATTCTGTGGTCTATCAAAATGTTGCGGCACACAATCATTGATATTCAGAGAGAAATGTATAGATACATTACATGTCAAATTATTCAAGAAACATTCACTTTAACAGTTAAGGGTGGAGTACAAGACATGTATTGAATTAGTAGAATTTCAAACATAAAATAATGCAACATTAATATGTACTACTTCACTGACTCATTGAGATTACACATGTCAGCAAGCACTGGAGTTGCGATAAATTCAACTCGAAATTAAGTAACACTGAAAAAGGATCTATCAAGAGTAAAAGTTCAATTTACCCGATAGTAGAAGTAATCATACAGACGCAAAAGGTGGTACTTGTCAGCTGGATCATGCTTGTTAACATACTTCAGGAGCTTGATCTCATCAAGGCTCTGGTCGAAAAAATCTTTGTTATTTTTTATAATTTTAACACATACATCCATTCCTGTGTGCAAATCATGTGCCTGGATAGCTTTGCTGAATGCAGCTGAACCCAAATACTCTGATACATGATAACGCCCCGCAATGACAGAATTGAGAACAACATGGAAATTTTTGTCTTCTTCAAAACCAGTTCTGATAATTAATGGAGATGATGTTAGAAGACATAAAATACTTAAAAAACAAAGTGTAGGTGTCACACTGTGAACACTGGCACACCACAAGGACCATAAATAACTGGAAATCACCATATCCTTTTTTATGCTTTAGTAAAATTAAATGATGGAACAAACATTTAAAGGCAGTACCTGTTTTTTCTATGCACAATCTTAAGATTGAACGTTTCAAACTCTTCCTCCTGTGCCTTTATCTGCCTGACTTGTTCTTGCAATGCTGCTGCTTCCTCATCATCCAAGTTGGTTCCAGTGTCTTCTTCTTGTGCGTCATCTAGTTTGTGTTGCCGAACATTCGTTGTGTCCTCTGTTTCGTCATATGATGCACTTGAATTTCTTGATCTAACAACATCGGATGTCATTTCATCTCTAGAGCTCCTTAGAGAAGACTCACTGTTCTTTTTCCTCCATGTGGCAAGCATATCATCTGATACCATGCCATTTTGACAGTCATCAGGATCGTTAATGCAATACATTTCATCCTTCTTTGACCACAAAGGTTGTTTAGCATCAGAGTCATGAATTTTCCCAGAATGCAAAGGTGGAGGAAAAGAAAATCCACCATCAGCCGCTCCTAGTGGTAGATTGCCCTTCTCAGCATAAATGATTTGGTCATGTTTTACTCCTTTAGCACCTACTCTCTTCTTTTCAGTATCCTGCTGAGAATGTCTTTTTCCACTAATGCTCAAGCTGCTTTCATTGAAGTATTCAATATCCCCTTCACTGCTACCTCCAATCAGACTTTCTCGCACCTCACTGCCAATGTCAGCAGCATCACTGCTTATCCCAACACCAATTGACCTAACAGAGCCATGCTGATCATCCTCCACAAAAGGGTCATCAGGATGAGGTCGTTCCGAATCATTAAGGAATTTCCCATTCCCTAACATACCTAGTTCACTGTTCTGCGATACAAAGCCCTGCCAGGCTGGTTCAGAATGCATCAAATTAAGCTCTTCAGGATCTAAAAGTTGGCCATCATACTGAGCTATCATATCATTATCAGGAATCCCATGGCCCATTGGACCCTCAGATGTACCTATTTGTGCAATATTCTTTCCATGAAAATATTGCTCACCAGATATGTAGGAATCTTCCTCAACAAATGACTGGTCATCATCTTCATCCTTTGTAGGGCGATCATGACGATCAGTCCCTCTTGTGTGGCCAGTTGCCTTCTCATTGTCGCTAGGATAATCAATCTCATGTGCTAAAAACCAGGTTTCATCCTCAATTGGCTGTCGGGTGTAGCCAACATCATCGTCGTCATCATACTCATCGGAATCCCAGTATTCACCAATTGGATATTCAAGTGAATCATCACCAAGTGTTGCAAAACCAGATACCAGATCAGAGGTATCTTCTGCAATACCTTGACTGACAGACAACCAACTACTGCCAATTGTACGTCTTCCACCTGAATATGTGAGTGCAAGGTTATTATTCAGGAGCCAAACAATATGATACAGAAAAATTAAAATAATCAGCATTAAGAAGTAAGAACATGCAGCCATCACCTCACACTTCAGGGGAAAAAAGAAGAAAAACGTAGAAGATGAATGGAAAACAAAACAACTATAGAAAGATGAAACGTCGGTCAATGATCTATCTAGGGGAAAAGAAAGAAACCATTAAGCAAAATAGTTTCTTTTTGTGTGTGTGGAGAGGGAAGGGGGGCGAGGGGGGCATTGCTTTAAAAAAAATAATTACAACATATGGATTATCACTAATAATTTATACACGGTAGAGCAAGTATCGCATGCAATATATGTACTTGAAACGTCTGGAAAAACAAAAAACTAATAATTTTCTCACATTGTAGTGGCAATAGACGA
The DNA here is from genome assembly GCF_000003195.3 of Sorghum bicolor. Taxonomy (NCBI): domain Eukaryota; kingdom Viridiplantae; phylum Streptophyta; class Magnoliopsida; order Poales; family Poaceae; genus Sorghum; species Sorghum bicolor. Next base: position 8,731,635 of record NC_012870.2, on the reverse strand, counting down.
GGCTTAAAAAAATAAATGGGTCTGACAAAAATTTGCAAGTACATGTATCATTTCAAATTGAAGATCGTTAATAGTCATGTAAGTGTAAAAGATATGTTGCTACTTAGGATGTGCCTAGCCATGTCAATGAAGAGAATAAATAAATGTTGGTAATTCAGTAATTTACTAGTAACACCAATAGGCAACATTTCACAAGAAAAGATGAGATTCTTATTCTGTATTATTATAACAAATGTACAGCAATAAACTACATATCAATCAATGTCCTTAGCCATTCACAAATATGATACACAAAACATGAATATTAGTCGAACGTTCAAATTTCTTTGGCCTACTGAACTAAAGTCAGCATTATGGCGTGGGAATATTTTGCATTGATTGCAGTCTATTAAATAAAAGTGCCATATCACTATTGAACTCGCTAGCAACATACCTGAAGATGTTATTTCTTGCCCAATGGGAACATCAAGATAAGAGCCAATCATAAAGGCATGATCAACACTAGACTGCTTGGCTCCAGATCCATGGTGATTGATCTTTTCCTCCCAGTTCATGTTGACTAGCTTATCTTCAGACTTGAGCCTCACAGGAGGTAACTTCGGAAGCTCCTCACGCTGATTATCTCCAACAAGCTGTAAATCGAAGCATCGGTCAGACACCTGATCTGTATCTAGGGATTTTTCGAAGTAATATTGCCTGTTCCCCTCATCAAGCTGTCCTTTTGCACCTTTTCCAACACCATCTCCATTAGTGCTCCTCTTTACTTCTTTCCTCTCATTTTCATGGTGCGTGCTATTGTAACTAGATGATGGGTTTTCCGCAGGGAATGGAAGCACTGTCTTAACTGTGCAACCATTCAACATCTCCTCTTTTTCTGGTACTAGATTTTTATCCCTGGAATGACCTTGTTCATTGATTTCAGTCCTCCCAGCAGCATCGACTTTTCCCTTCCCTCTTCCAAAAGAGACTTTTTGCTCCAACACTGGGACAGGCTGTTCTGTCCCAACACCTCGATCCCTCTTCTCTGCCAGCATCGCACCACGCCTATGCCTTGGCACCTCTTCTGACACCAGCAGCTCAGCTAGCTGTTCAGCAGTGCTGTTTGCAATGCTGAAGGTCCAAGGATACAGATCCCCCACGTTGTTCTCCTGAGGCTGGCCAATCCCAGAGCCCTTCTTTCCATCCGAACCGTTCGGCAGGGCTCCAACATCAATCTCCTTCACTATGAACTCCCTGGATGAGTCCGCACTCCTCGCCGTCGCAGCACCCTTGGGCCCTACATTGGAGCCCACCAGGTCCTCCTGCTCCTCGTCTTCTTTCAGCTCAGTGACACGCCTCTGCGTGGCCACGCCGTTCGAATCGGCGCGGCCGGTGAGCTCCCCACGGAGAGCTGCCTCTGCCTTGGCAAACCGGTTCTTCCGCAGGAACTCAAGCACCAGATCAATGTTCTCCGACATGGTTTCCTCCAATACCAGCTAGCCCGGAAGCGAGAACCCTTCGAATAAATGCTTACAGTGAGGCCGAAGAAGAGCTGAAGGCAGCACCTTGTTGCAGCCCAGCTCCCAGACCAGCCGAATCGAAGCTCCGGACGCTCGGGGACTTAGGAAACGGCCCAATGCCGCGGCGCCGGCAGCCGCAGATCGGCGTCCCTGCCTCGAAAAGCCCCCTGACAAATCAAGCTTCCGTGGAGCTCCTCGGACAACCAAGCTGAAAAGACCAACGCAACCCACACCCTAAGCGCAACGCGCCCGTAGGGGAAGGCGCGAATCCGCGTGGGAGGGGACCGCGAGGCGACAGCCCCGGAAACCCTAGCGGCCGTCGCCGCACCCCGCGCCGGCGCGAGCGAGACGGAGGCGGGGGCAAGCACGATGGGGGGGCAGCGGGCAGCGGGCAGCGGGCCCGGGAAGGTCAGCGGGACCCGTCGCCGCCGAGAGCGGAGGGCGGTGGCCGAGCGGGAGCGGATCCGGCGGCGGCGTGGCAGCGGCGGCGGAGGCGGCGGCGGGGAAGGCGCATCGGGTGGGGGGATCAGGGCGCGGCCGGCGCGGCTGGGGGCAGCATATTCGGGGTGGTGGTGGTGGTACGCGTGCGCGAGACCGGAAAGAGCCCCCCAAGACCCAGCGAGAGAGGAAAAGAAAGGGAAATGGGAAATGCTTTTTTTTTTCTCTATCTCTCTCTCTCTCCTTTCTTCCCGTTCCAGCTCGTTTGGTGTCTTGCGGGATCGGGGCGGGGGACGCCGATTCGCACTGCGCAGATAATCTTTCTTTTTCTCTCTAGCGCGTTGCAAATTGCTGTGCAAAATTGCGAATCAGCTTTGGGGCGTTCAAAACCCCTGGTCCCGTGACCCGTGCCGTGTGGGTGTAGCTGGATGGGCTTGAGCTTGATCCTCCTCATGGACAGCCGGAATTGACGTCCGTGGCTGGGACTGGGACTGTACTGTACCGCTGGACGAACAGGGGGGAAACCGGTTCGTGCGACCGTTCGGCCGGCCGGCAGTGCTCGCTGTCGCTGCGCTCTGTCCATACAGATACAGTCATACTGATACAGAACGGTCGCCCTCAGGCCTCAGCCCCTCACCTCCGACGGCTAAGTGATATTTTTTTCTTTTAGATATTTTATTTCTTAAAACAAGATTAAAAGTGTCACTTTATTTTAGGATAAATGGAGTATCATATATGATGTGTAGAAAAAAGATTTGTTATTTTAGATAATTGACTAATAGAGTTCTGCCTTTAAGCCTCGGTAAAAGGTTTAGGACGTTTTTATACTATTTTCTCATCTTTGTGTTGTGACTTTGACCATAGCTTTCTATTGGAACTATAGTTCTGATGTATTGATGTCTAATAGATGTACTATATGATTATGAAAGTGTCATTCAAAAAAAACTTATGTTGTATTTATATCTTTAAACCAATTTTTTAATAGGTATTCATGGCCGAAAGTTTTGAAAGACAGACAAAAAAAATAGTTAAAATGTCATGGATTTGCGATTGGTGTGTTTGTAGTAGTGAGGAGCTGGATAAGATAACAATCGATCATTCTTCTATCAACATCGTCGACGATATGTTTGTACTATGTTTCATAGTTCATAGAAAGGGAAACCGGTTGTTGAGATTTAACATTAGGGTAAGCAACACATATGACTTAGGTGTTAGTAACTTTGGAGTTTGGAGTAGATAATTATGGATCTCCGGTGAAACTAAATGGGCCCTATAGTCATTTGATATGTCGCTCCACGAGAATTATGGTTATGAGGAGTAGTTTTGTTGATGAGTTGTCTTTTACTTCTCGACTCCTCGTAAAAATAACGTGCTAAAACTTTACATTAAGTCGTTATTTTAATTTATATTTTTTGCAAATTACACAATATAGATGCACATAAACTCTCTTCGAACGTACATACATAGGTACTTCATTGTCATGAGCACGTCATTTGGCACTGAATCTTTTTATAATAAATCTAGTAATGAGCACTCATACCAATTGAGAATTTAAACTCAGAAGATAAACAGAATCAACATAAAGAAACAAGACAAGATAGTAAATTTGCACACATTTCGTCTATCTCTCATAAGGATAGAGCTAGCCAAGGCTTGTGTTGTCTAGACTATAGCACTAGCCTTTGCCTCAAGATCTTCACATAGTCTACTCTCCCCGTTCCATTAAAAATGACGTTTTTGACTTTTGGGTATCATGTTTGACCATTGGTCTTATTCATTTTTTTATAAATTATAAAATAAATAAATTATTATTAAAGTATTTCTAATGATAAAATAAGTTATAACAAAATAGATAATATTTATATAAAATTTTTAAATAAGATGTCAAACAAGATGGCACGAAGTCCAAAATGTCATTTTCATTGGAACAAAGGGAGTCTAGAAAAAGGGCATGTTTGGGTCTTCTAGATTCCACAATCTAGCTTCTAGAAGTTGTGATGATATCCAAATAACCACCAACTTCATAAGCCAACTTCCATAATCCTAAAAGTTAAATGAACCAAAGCTTCTATCAACTTCTAAAAGTTACTGTGGATCCAAATGCAGAGTAGTCCCAAAAGTCAAAATTCATTCTAATTTCAACCAACTCAGAACCTCTTGTCTAGTTCAACGTCTCTTTTGTAGCCGAGTCCCAATATCTCACAGTATACTGCTACATGGTAAAGTTCCATTATAGTAATTTTGATAAAGATAAACTATATCAGGCGAGCCTACCGTAAAAGTGCAACAGTTGGATTATTGCCAGGTCTCTATGGGTGAGTTTGGTAGAGCTTCTCTACCATCTTCACAAAGTTGTTTTCCGCTTCTCGTACCAAACGGGCTTTTTTTTAGTTCCTCTCATATGCACAATTCAATGCTGAATGAAACATAAAATACTAGATTCTTCTAGCTTTCTCTCTGCTATCTTCTATGAAAATTTGTTTTACCAAATGTTTATGAAAAATAGATTCAGCTCTACTAGTGAAGCTCCGTACATGCCCTAAACGGGTGCATCAGATAAAGGGCTGTTTAGATTGACGATGGAAATTTTTTGGATGTCACATCGAATGTGTCGAAAGGATGTCGCGAAAGGTTTTTAGAAACTAATAAAAAACAAATTACATAGCTCGTCAGAAACTGCAAGACAAATCTATTAAGCATAATTAATCTATTATTAGCACATGTGGGTTACTGTAGCAATTAAGGCTAATCATAGAGTAACTAGGCTTCAAATATTCGTCTCGTGATTTTCAACCAAACTGTATAATTAGTTTATTTTTTTATATACATTTAATGTTTCATGCATGTGTTTAAAGATTCGATGGGATGAATGAAAAAATTTTGGCTGGGGAAAAACAGGGCCTAAGTTGCCGTTCCAGTAGTACCGTCAGCATCAAGCTGTCTCCGGACCTCGTTCTCGAATCTCGAATCAAAGTCCAATCACAGGCGCCATCTTTCTGTTTGTTCACTAACCCTTTATTATCCATTAAAAATCCAGTTCAACTGCCGAACGGCCCGAACCTCAGTTCGTTGGATTTTGGAAACGATAGTGCTAGTGCACTGGTCAAAGAAAGAATCGTGCGACTTTTTAAAGTGGACGGCACCCAAACCCAACGGGCAACGGTTGAACGGTCCCATCTCGCAGGACAGGACGCCCGAGGGATGTGGATGTTCCTTCTTTCCCGTTGCCCGTGCCGTGCCCGCGAGTAATCAGCTCGGACAACCACCATCCCGTAGACCCGTACCATACCCCCTGATTGGAGATTGTCCGCTCAGACCCTGCGCCGCGGACTGCGGTTCATGACTTTGGCCGTTTGGCAGCAGCAGGACGAGTCTCGCGCTCAGATGCGGACCGGCCGCCCCTTTCGTATAACTTTATCCAGAACCTGTAGCGATACGTTTCGTGTGATTACAGCAGTTGGCCTTGTTTAGTTCTGAAATTTTTTCAGAAGTGTATCACTTTCGTTTTTATTTGATAAACCTTGTCTAATCATAGAGTAACTAGGTTTAAAAGATTCATCTCGTGATTTACAGGTAAACTGTATAATTAGTTTTTATTTTCATATATATTTAGTGCTCCATGCATATGCTGCAAGATTCGATGTGACGGGGAATGTTGTAAAGTTTTTGTATTTTGGGATAGGCCTTGGACGGCACCGAGAGACGCTGACGCCCCTTGGATTATTATTATTAACTACGAAGAACACAACCGAACTGTGCCACAGTGATGGCACACCACGGCACAGCTGTTCAGCTAAAGGCCACCCAAAAACGAGTTTCCGCTCCCGGCCTGTGAAGCTTCTGCTCTGAATGCTCGGTCTCACAGGATCGCCGTGATCTCCATCAATGCTGCGCCGGCCTGCAATTCGTCTTGCAGTCGGTGTTAGGTACAAGTTGAAACTGGATGCTCTTTGCCTGTGCTGCTGCTACTCATCTAATCACAGGCCTTGTTTAGTTCCTTTCTACAAAATTTACACACTATCTCATCAAATATTTGAGAACATGCATGGAATATTATTAAATAATAAAAAATAACTAATTATATAGATTGCAACTACTCTGTGAAACGAATCTTTTAAGCCAATTAGTACATGATATAATAATAAAGTATTATATTAACACATGTGCTAATGATAGATTAATTATGGATAATAATTTTATCTTGCAGATTACTAACGGATTCTATAATTTATTTTTTATTAGTATCGGAACATCATATGTAACATCTCGAAGTGACACCCTAAAACTTTACACCCTGAAACTAAACAAGACAATACTGATGGGTCTGCTTTCGATCATCTCTTATTGCAGCTAAATTTCTCCAATCAATTCTAAGTGCTACTAGCACTAGCAGGATCAGGTTTGTTCGTCAATTTTAACACCTAGGAAGCCTGTACTGTTCTCTGATTTGTTGAACTACTCTACCGTCGGATGCCACCCCCGTCCGGACAATGGATTATCTTTGGTGACTGAGGCCTAGTTCAGTTTGCGAAAATTTTTAGATTTCGCTATTTTAGCACTTTCGTTTATTTGTGACAAATATTATCAAATCATAGACTAACTAGAATTAAAAGATTCATCTCGTGATTTATAGACAAACTGTGTAATTAGTTTTTCTTTTCGTCTATATTTAATACTTCATACATGTGCCGCAAGATTTGATGTGACGAAAAATCTTAAAAATTTTTGGAAACTAAACAAGGCCTGAGCAAGCCAACAAGGATTCGGAGAGGAACCAGTTGGGATGGCCCGTGGCCGTGGCCGGATGGGCCTCTCGACAGTCTCGAGCAAACGCAAGCTTCTATGGTAGTTCGCTCAGGTAGGCTACTGTGTCGACATTGGCCGAGACCTTTGCTGCTGGGCCAACTATGGCTAGGGCCACTACATAGTAAAACAGAGCATGCCACGGAAATCCAAGGGGGAAAAAAAATCCACTTTTCCTCCTTAAAATGTTTGTAAAAGCCTATTTTTCTTTTGTGAACTTCAAAACTGGATAAATCACATCTCTCAATTTTTCAAACCGTACATTTTACCTCTCTGGAGTAGTTTTGAAGGCGGTTTTGTCTGTCTTTTTTTATTTATTTCAGCTAAATATTTGAAAAATCATAATAAATCACAAAAAAGTATAAAATGGAAAATCTAATTTTGTTGAACTCCACAGCAATAGATCTACATAGTGAATATAACATAGTGAATATATAATATAATATGCTTCAGTATAAAGTTTTGTTGTAGATTTATATCTATGTTTTTCTGTAATTAGTTGGAATAATTCATAACTACAGTTTATATGGTCCAATTGTGGTGAAATTTTTATGATAGCCTAATTTTTTGTATGCTTGAACTTTAGTAAAAGAATCATACACAGTGAATCATAGATTTATTTAGGGTTTATGTCTGTTAAATCTAAATAAATTTATAACTAATTTATACAATAGTGAATTCTTTTAAAAAAAGCGAATGACAAAGGAATCAACCTTACTCAACTGTAAGGGAAACAGACCGATTTGTGTATCTGGTTCATTTAGTGCATTGAGTTGCTTGATACTATCGGTATTCGTATCTTTTTTATGATTTCCTTTAGAATTTAATGCTATTTTTCCTATGATAGTGGCGTGTTCGTTAGTATCGAGATTGTGAATTCATCAATCTTAAGATCTACTAACCGAAACATTGGAGATAAAGTGTATATATTGTGTTTATTGGATAAGTGTGCAAGCATATATATAAGTGTTAGTGTCTCTACATTGATTAAAAAAATTGTCATGATATAAACTCTTGTACGGAAGTAAATTACATTATGTAGTTCGCACATCGTATCTATGCCATAGATTGACGAGTATCTTGAAACCATCAACTATGTTTCTTTAGGAATAAAGAAGCGAGTTTCTCTCCTTTCTTTAAGGAACAAGGGCTAGTTTTAGAATCTATTTGGAATAACTTGTAAACTCGCTTTGAATTAAAGTTGGATTTCTTCCTCAACGAGCTTTTCACAAGAATCACATGAAAAAAAGCTTAGTGTTGGGTCGACAAGGAGGGTAAGGAGGGGCTCCGTGAAAAGGAAATAGTATCAAGCTCGACTAGAAGGAAGAGGAGAGGCTTGGTGAGGAGGAAGGCACACAAGCGGCAAGGACCTCGGAGGAGATCTTCAAGGCCCAATCGTGGGAGAGCATGAGGCTGGCACAACCGGTGACTCTTGAGCAAGAGGGGAAGAGAGAGGTGCGGGGGCTGACGAGGAGGAGGAGGAGGGGCGAGTGTTGAGCCTTATACACCAAGCATATACTTAGACTATTTATGGGTGTTCCTACCAAAAGTGGATAGATTGTTACGTCATTTGTTCTAAATTATTCATCAATTTTGCTAAATATCTAGATATAAGGTAGATTTAGATACTCCAAAATACTGCAATCGACGAGTTCAAAATTTTCCACAAATAAATGCTAAAGTTGTGTGCATAGCTATACTCTAGACCTAAGATGAGGGACCCACACTAACAGCCTTACACGGATACACTAAGGGGGGTGACGTATCCATATCCGATACTCATCGGATACGCGGATACAGATACGGATACTTAGATACACCATTTTAGTGGGTTTTCTTTTGAGAAAGTGTGTATCTGTGTATCTGATACGTATTGTATCGGATACTCGTACCCGTATTTGTGTAATGTACTCCCTCCGTCCCAAAATAAGTGTCGTTTGCGCTTCCCAAGAAATAACTTTAACTAAATATATAGTAAAAAATATTAATATTTATAGTACATAATTAGTATCATTAGAAAGATCTTAAAGTCTAGTTTTTTAACAAATTTATTTGGAGACACAAATATTGCACATATTTTCTACAAATCGAGTCAAACTTGTGGCACGAAAACCTAAAACGACACTCTTTTTGGGACAGAGGGAGTAGCTAACAACACCTTCCAGACCTGCTATCAGCTCACGCAAGAGACTTCTAAAAAAATCATCCTAACGAGTCTCCACCACTCGTTCACGCACGAGGTCACCAGAAGTTCACTAGAAGTTGCCGCATCGTCCGCAAAAGCGCAACACCAGTGTGTTGTCATATCAACTATATGAGTATTTTGGTCATTTGCATAGTCCTTGTTACTTCCCTCTGGTCTTACAAGTAAATTTATTTTAGTTTAATGTAAAAAATTAAAGAGATTTATAATTTTTAATGGAGATTTGCTAATTTCGTGTAGTGGGTTTCTAGAAACGACGACAGTCAAGAGTATGAGTGAGATCTTCTCCAACCGCCGCCGCAACGTCCTTTTGAGTTTTGACTGACTGCGGTCACTGGCGGAGCCATCGCCCGGCCACCCCGGGTGGCCGGTCGGGCTCCTCGCTAAAATGCAAAAGAAATCTTCTTTATATTTATATAAAATTCTGTGATTTTATAGTTAAATATTTTTGTTTAATGAAAATTGCTCGGACTCCTAAAATCTTCTGGCTTCGCCACCGGCTGCGGTGCCGCAGTGGTCACCCCGAGGCCACCTCCATTATGACACCGCCGCAAGGACGTCACCGTCTCCAGCTCCAGCCACCAATGGCTTCGCCATCCCGAAGCCCCGCAAGGGAATGCGAAGAAGGTGAGAGATCCGAGAGGGGGAGACGCAATGCCGCGACCGCATGGCAGTGGCGGAAGGACGGAGGCCGTCTGCTACCGAGCTGTTCAGAGACGCAGACGCTCCGAAAAGTGAAAAGTTTTCGGTACTGTAGCACTTTCGTTTGTTTGTGACAAATATTATCCAATTATGGACTAACTAGGATTAAAAGATTCGTCTCGTGATTTACAGCTAAACTGTGTAATTAGTTTTTGTTTTCGTCTATATTTAATGTTTCATGCATGTGCTACAAGATTCGATGTGACGGGGAATTTTGAAAACTTTTTGGTTTTCAGGGTGAACTAAACAAGGCCTAAATCTGTGAAAGTGCTTGCTCGCAGGTCGCACCTGTCGCCGGTTACAAAACTATCGACAGTGCCTTTATTTATAGGATACTAAGATTGGATGATTGACATCTGACATTCTGTGAAACATCAAATCTGAAGTAACATATTATACACTGCAACCGCACTCTGTTCTGGGCAATGAAATCTGGACGTTTCTATGAGTACTACCTGATCTGGGCTGCGTCGCCGCATTGGGCATTGCCACACCATTCTCCATTCAGAACGAGAAAGGGAGCCTTATCTTTGTAGAAACGAATTCACTAATTATTTATATCCCTCAAAACCCAAAGGATGAATATATCATGGGTACTTTATGCACCATCTTCTAATCCTACACATTTATCCTCAGAACACAGGTAGCGTACTGCATTTTTTTTTCAGAATAGTCAACTCAAATCACATTAGAATACCAAGGAGCTTTCCAGAGTGTAAACTATGAACAAGAAGGCTGAACAAGAGCCGTGGTTAGCCCACCAGGCATAGCTACACCAGTATACTGTACCACCACATACACAGAGCGTGGAAGCGTGGGCAGAAATAAGACACCAAAGCTGCCGCTAAATTTAATAATTTATCACTTTTTTATAAAAACACTTTATTATTCATATTAACTTGAACTTGGTTTTTTCTTTGTTTCTGGAAGTTTAAAACTTGCACAGTTGGTTTACAGGCACAAACAGAGCAGAAGTATGGAACCTTACTATGCGTCTATACCAGTACAACTTTCCCCCCCTAACAAATAACCATACAAGTCAATCTTATTTCTTATGCATTCGGTGATGCAACGCGCTGCAGCATTTCCCATTCTCCGCAAACCACCGTGGCTTTCAGAATGAACTCTGAGAGAGCTGGTATCAAGGGCAGAAAAAAAATTCTTTAGCAAAGAGTTGCTTGAAGTGCACATTAAACAATACACATAAACCAATTAATTGGAATTAGCCATAATTGTTATCCTCTGTTCTGTATTGTTTCCTTCCGAGAATATGCAGGAGATCTATGTATCTTTACCCCTCATATAGAAAGAACATGGGTATCTTGTTCATTCATCAAATAACCATAGTAGGAGATTTGGGAAATTGCAGAGCTATTTTATCCTTAGCTAAGCGAATCAAGGTCACATGTTTTTGTGGCAGGTATCAGTCACAAAAAAAACTTTAATGTTTGTAACAGAGGTTACAGGGCAAAATCAAGAAAGTAGGTCTATATAACCAGCAGTTCCCCTTCTTTGTTTAAATATATAATTCTGGCAAAACTCCTGACAGTTTTATGTTAAAAAAACAGTTGAGTGGAAACAAACACAGCAGACTACCTTAACCCAAACTAGCGAACATACCATGTGATGGCTTCATTGTCCAACTGCTGAAGGAGCAGCAGCAAGTTCAGCAGTGAGGATGAAGGTTGACATGCCAGCTTCCCTGAGGTGACGAATGTTACCATTCATGAGCCTCAGAAGGTTTCTAGAAACAAGAAGGCTCAAACCCTCCTCTGACTGCTCTTTATTGTCCTCCTCATACATTTGTGACAATATTTCTGCTGGGACTCCTGCTCCTTGGTGCTTGATCCTGAAAACCATAAATCCATAAACACAAGAGTAATTTAAGCCTTCATACCTTATGATTTCCTATTCAGAAATGAGTGTATGCATGCAAATTAGCATGGCAAGTGTACCTAAGTTCGAAGTCTATGAGATGAAGGTTTTCCCCAATGCTGTTCTTAGTCAGTTTGGAAGAGATATCAACAGAGCCACCAACAGGAGAGAACTTCACCGAAACAAATAAGAAGTCGGAGAGGATCTGTTGGAGTCGGATACCATCCCCGTAAACTTTTTGCTTCATGAATCTCTCTGGCAGGTTGCAAGCAACTCTGATACCTTTACCCTGGCAACCTATCAGTACTTGACTTACAGCAGACACCACCACATCTTCCAACACAAATTCAGCCATATCCAAATCCAAGCAACTTGACCTGTGAACATAATGGTACATAAATATTAAGTTGGTAGTAACGAATATGGCTATAAGCTTCAGTAGTAGTTAGTGAAATAAAATTAAGTGATACCATTAACCTACAGTTCAGAAAGTTGTCAAATAACGAGGTAGATGAAAGTAAACACAATAACCTAATAGAACAGTTTAAAAGACTAGAAGATTACTTGTCAGTAATGTTATCTTGATCTAAGTCGGCAAGTATCTTGTTTAGCTGGCGATGACAACTATCTGCAACATGGACCTGCCTCATCTGCTCTTCATTCAGACCTGTGCTCTTGAGTGTTTCCCTAGAATAAAGCATACCTGAGAGAGGTTTGTTGATGGCATGTCGCATGTACGAGAAAGCCTTCAACCTTCTTTGTGCTGTCTGCTCAGAGGCTTGCTGCACATGTAGCGCATGCTGCAGGTCATCACTAGGAACATGAATGAAACAGAACACTCCAGTGACAACACCATCTGCATTTACTTTTCTGTTCACTGACAGAAGGCATTCAATATATTTCCCATTGCGGTCAAACAAACCGAATGGAGCATTTTCTGCCTCTTCACCGGCTAATGCACTGTTGATGATAATGCAAAGACGTACAAAATCATCTTTGCTCTTCAAAAGGCAGGAAGCATTGCTACTGTCAAAAACCTCACCAAGGAGCATCTTATCTATCACTTCATCTCTGTGCCACCCAGTAAGCTTGGTCATGGCTACATTCCACTCAGAGCACCATCCAAATTGGTCAGCACCAAATATAGGAGGAATGAGCGGGTTTGGGTTGTGAATGATTGCCTTGTAGTCCCCCTCAACCCGAGTAAATTTGTCCATGACCAACTTATGAACAGTCATATCCTGGGCTACAAAGCACACCCCAACAACATGGTCATGAAGGTCACGACTGGCACAAGCATTTACAACCAAGATAACAGGGCCATCATCCCTCTTGGAGCCATGTGTTTTCAACTCAAATCGAACTTCCTTCTCTTCTTTGCCTGCTCAATTGATGAAATATTTAGAAATCAATACATAATACAATAAATTATTCATTTGTTTTTCTGAGGGTTGACTATTAATAGTAAGAATGGCAATCAAATATTGCAGATAACAAATGTGCTTAAGACCTTTAGTTCCACTCACCCTGCAGAGCTAAATATAGCATCCTCTGAACAATTGATACAGAAGAATCCTCCACAAGTGTAAGTATGTGTCTACCTATAGCTTCATCAACTCTCAACCCTGACAATTCTGCTACCTTTTGATTCCATCCATTGACCAATCCATTGCCATCTACTGCCAAGATCGGAACAGTTGCTGTTTCCATGAGGCGAACCATTTCACTTGTCACTGCTTGCAATTCAGCAAGCCCATCAAGTTTGAGATCACCAATCTGGTTATCTAAACCAGATGCCTGGACCGGCTTCAAGGCATCATTCAGTGTACCTCTAAGAATAAGTTGCAATGAGTGAATAGCATCCATCTCGTAGTCGCTCCATGGCAAACTCTTCATCTTGACAACCTCAAGGAAAGCCTTAAAGGACAACCTAGGGTGCATCCTTCTGTTGTCATCCTTATCAGATGGATCATGCTTTGCACCTCCCCATTTGATTTCAGCAGCTGTATGTGACCTGAACCAGAAAAGAATGTCCTTGGACGTGATCTTAGCCACTGCCATTCCACAAATCATGTCACCAAGGGAAGCAGCTCCTGGATATCCAGCATCCTGGAGGCTATCAGTACTCAAGCCAGTGGAATCCCCATGAACTTCTGAAAGCCAGAAGGCAATATCACGTATCTGAGACTCGGTTGGAGCCGTTTGAAGCCGCCAGACTTTGTCCCCATACAAAAGAGCAGCACCATCACACTTAACTAGGTCCATGATATTTGGACTCCCAGATACGATACTCAAGGGAGATGCTTCCTTGAACAGCATGTCAGAGAGCATTGTTTGCATTCGCAGAATGCTTTTCTCTCGTATCTGCTTCTCCAATTCAAACTCCTTGTTTACATGGACAGCAAACACTTGGGCCAAGAATTCACAGGCATACCGCAGTGGAAACGGGACATATCTGGGGCTTTCATGGTGGCAAACAATGAGACCCCACAGTCTCTTCTTCTTCTGCTGTTGTGGTGGTTGTTCGGGCCCAGGTTCATCATCCTCTTCATTTTCATTAACCACAACAGCCATGACAAGGGATGCAATCGAGTTCATGTTCTCCATATACTGAAGGTGACAGCTATGTGGTGCTCTAAGAGTTGAACCACACAAGCTAATATCAATGGAGAGTGCCTCATCTTCAATAATCTTCACAGATTTTGCACGGCAATCACAGATCATTCTGACTTTGTTCTTCATGAAGAGAAACCTGGCAGCTTGAGGGATATCAGTGGCTGGATAGTGCAGGCCTAGATAAGGTTCAATACCAGGTTTGGTGATCTCAGCAAAGACCTCCCCATGCTCATCTTCATGGAACTTGTAAGCCATAACCCTGTCATAACCTGTAAGCTCAAAGACTTCCTTAACCACGGTATTGCATAAGGCCTCCATGCTTCCACCTGGCAGTGACTGGATCTTGGAGATTGCCTTGGCAGCAAGCTTGTAAGACTGCAAAGCCCCAGCAGCAGTGGCAGGAAATTCTGTAGGCTTCACAGGCTCAAAATCTACCACCAGACAACCAGTTGCCCTATGAACAATGGCATAGAATGGCTTGCCTGAGGTCTTGCATTGAACTAGGATAGGATTCAGCAAAGAAACATCAGCAAATCCTAGTGCCTTCTGCAGTGCTGTAGCACCAGGGTCAGTGAAAAGGGAGCGCACATTGGTACCAATTCCTAGCTTTGGGGGATCATCAACGTTTGGCACAGCATGGCTGACCGTTGTGAGCATTTCAGGTGCATTCTCACTGAATGCAATGACCCTGAAGCTCTTCTCGTCAAGGGCCAACAAGCAACCAAATGGTTGGATTAGCTTTCCTCTTTGAATATGCTGCAAGTAGGCTATGACCTTTCCTGATCGCCCTTGCTGCTCAGATGGAGTGCTCCGCTGTGCTTCAACCAACTTGGAGTAATCAAAGGAATCACCAGATTCTTCATACTCTGCATTGAGTTCAGCATCAAGGGTTGTTTGTGCTAATATCCTTGCCCGGGAGCTCTGGCGAGTCCTACTGGATGAACTGGAAGAGTGGGCAGGCCTCGAGGAAGACATTTTTGTCTTCTTTTGAAAAACCACCAGATATCACTCCTGCTTAACTGGTAAAAGGGCAATGGAAAGCATAAATCATTAATTTAAAGTAATAACACCCCAGTGTGATGCAAAAAACAAAAGATTTTGCCAATGTACTACAATATATACAATGACTCAACACATAAGACAAGTCCTTGTTGCCGCAGTATATCGTGAAAGGATTTTTTTTCCTTGGCTTTCCAGACCTTGAGAAAGTATAGAAAATACCACTTTAGTTTTTGATAGACTGCCTAAAGATGAATCACAAAAAGTGATGTTTCAGTTAATAATATATTTAATCTTTCCTAAAGCAGTGTGCCAAATTTTTATTTACCCCCACCAGAATACCGCTTAGTTAGGGGGAAAAATCCTAAGCTGATCCAAGTTATAATTTTGATAATTTTTTTGGTAAAAACCTAATCACACTGGGCATCATGGAATTTTCCCCATGGGCTATTGCACTTCCCATGCCTATTAACAGAACAGAAAATCTCTTGTCCAAAAAAAAAAAACAGAACAGAAAATCATATGGCACCCAGGGGACTGGCACCCTCGTTCTAAAATCTAAAATACCATGTTGCAATGTTTCAAAAATCATGTATGTAGTACACCTAAAGTTAAGTTTAGCCGCAACAATTCAGTTTGAAATCCATCTTTGACGCTGAGATTAAAAAAAAAACAGAAGTGCCACTATCAACACATGATGAACAGTGTCAGGTTGACTGCTTGTCTATTTTGTTTCTTGGCATATAGGATGAATTTCAAATTGCAACTATACTTAACTTTGTGTACTAGATACATGATTTCGTGATGAATTTTGAAAGATTGCAACATGGTATAGCTAACGAGGGTGCCAGTGCCAGCCCCCTGGGCACAAAATCTGCACTCTAACATAACCAGTGCTACAACATGTGGTTCTTATATGAAGTCATAAGTATCATAAATTTAAATCATGGAATAATCGGTGTAGCCTAATAATAAGATCAAGTTCCTTTACCCGCCATTAACAGCAAATGAGGTTTCATGAAACGGGCTTTATCTGTTTCTTTTTATAACATTTGTTGCACAATTCATCTAGCATGTATGTTTTGTGATAAAAAAAAAATCACCGGAGTTGTTTTTGACAGTATTTTTCCAACAATTATGATCATTTAGCTATGGACAACAAAATGTAAGAGCAGGTCAGAGTTCTGTTACGGAATTGCACAATGTCAAGGTTCTCCTTATATATGCTGAAATGATTAAATGAATGCCATTTTCCCCCTCTGTCTCAAGAAAATTGAAGTGCCTGTGCTATTGGTAATGCAAAATTAGGCCCTTCTGTTGTAGTATGCATGTACTATTTTCAGCTAATAACTCAGAGATTACAAAACAACAGATAGCTATGCCTCTAAATTATTCACAATATGAAGAAGCAGTTCCTTAAAAAAAATGAAAGAAGCAACCTATGAGGCTAAGACTAATGATGAATAATATCATTTGAAACTTCCAGTAGTATGCGATTATGGTGCAAGATTTTCATTTCACATTGTTTTTCAACAGATGGGGATTACAAGTTTTCACTCCTGTAGTCCTGTGTCATGAGAAAAGCCCTGCTGTTTCAAAACAGGGTGCAATCCAATAAACGAGGTTCACTAACATTTCCGGAAACACATCTGGATCCTAACATGGAGAACTTATCAGGAACAATCCGGTGCTAACAAACAACAGAAAGCATCATGCTACTTTTGCGAAGACATGAATACTAGCAGCTACGGAAAGCAGATCAACGGATCCCCATTTCCTACTCCCCCATGATCAAGAGATTATAGCAGCGCCGTTTCGTTCCCAATCTTTCGTGTCGAAATCTGGTCTCCCCGACGTGGCACATGGACCATGCCGAGAATGCAAGAAAAACCACGGGTAACTGTAAAAGGCCACGAAATGGACTTGCAGCACTCCTCCTTCCTCTCACGATACTAGAGCAGCTTAATAGCGACAGCTAACAAACACTATCCATTCGCTAGTTATCAGCAGCCCCAAAAAACAAAAAAGGGTATGCTTTTTTTATCTATATTTTATGCATGACCAAGTTTCAGAAAAAAAAGGGGGTTCTCGGGGTGTTAATCTTCCCATCTTCTAAAATTTAGCATGCTAAGTTTGCTAGCCGCAGCCATCGTCCTATCAAATATGCGTACGATGTCAAAGCTAACCAGAAACATATAGAACCAAGTGAAAAACGCCAGCTTTTTGCAGGTTCTGTTCCTCCCTTCCCCCCCAACAATCCATCAAGCTAGCTATCAATCCTTGTACTGAAGGACTGAAGGAGCAAGCATATCTCCTTTCTGATGAGTGGTCCAAAAACAAAAACCTATCGCGCTCTAGCTGCCCCCCGATCGAGGAGCCAGTCCCAGACGGGAGCAGGAGAGACGCAACAGAGGATCCAGACATTCAGTGACCAATCCAAGAGCCTCTCTCCATAATCCGTGTCCAAGAAGAAGAACATGATGAACAGATGATGGTTGAAGCAAGCTAAGCAGCAGCAACAGGGGAGGGAGGAGGAGGAGGGGAGGGGACCTACGGGTGGGTGGAGCGAAGCAGCGAGCTCTGGAGCGGGAGGAGGACGCCCACCTCCAGCGACTCTCCCGGCAAGCAAGTACGCATAAATAGCGGGGCGTGGGGCGCTGCGACGAGTGCGAGTGAGCAGCATCAAGTCGACGACTGGGTAGGGGCGCGCGCCGACGCGGTGCCCATGCCCGGCGCGGAAGGATGCGGGGGCGGGGCGCAGCGGGAGGTGTCGAGCGCTGATTGGAGGCTCCACTTTGTTTACCATGTTTAGTAACCCGGCAGGCTACACTGCGCTGCGCCCACCCGTGGGCCGTGGGCTCCTCGTCTCGTCGCCCAACCTGCGCCTGTGTGCTGTTGCATAGTACTGTAGTTTTTTTTATCTAAGGCCACGTGGTCCCACTGCATGTGTGTACTTAACTGATTTGGGTAATCTAGGCAGCATGTAAACAACTTGTAGCGTTGTTGGTAGTGGGTACTAATGTACTATACTATACGTACTACTATTATTAGTAATGAAAACCAGCATGTCACGTGCTAATGATAGATTAATTATGGATAATAATTTTATCTTGCAGATTACTAACGGATTCTATAATTTATTTTTTATTAGTATCGGAACATCATATGTAACATCTCGAAGTGACACCCTAAAACTTTACACCCTGAAACTAAACAAGACAATACTGATGGGTCTGCTTTCGATCATCTCTTATTGCAGCTAAATTTCTCCAATCAATTCTAAGTGCTACTAGCACTAGCAGGATCAGGTTTGTTCGTCAATTTTAACACCTAGGAAGCCTGTACTGTTCTCTGATTTGTTGAACTACTCTAGCGTCGGATGCCACCCCCGTCCGGACAATGGATTATCTTTGGTGACTGAGGCCTAGTTCAGTTTGCGAAAATTTTTAGATTTCGCTATTTTAGCACTTTCGTTTATTTGTGACAAATATTATCAAATCATAGACTAACTAGAATTAAAAGATTCATCTCGTGATTTATAGACAAACTGTGTAATTAGTTTTTCTTTTCGTCTATATTTAATACTTCATACATGTGCCGCAAGATTTGATGTGACGAAAAATCTTAAAAAATTTTGAAAACTAAACAAGGCCTGAGCAAGCCAACAAGGATTCGGAGAGGAACCAGTTGGGATGGCCCGTGGCCGTGGCCGGATGGGCCTCTCGACAGTCTCGAGCAAACGCAAGCTTCTATGGTAGTTCGCTCAGGTAGGCTACTGTGTCGACATTGGCCGAGACCTTTGCTGCGGGGCCAACTATGGCTAGGGCCACTACATAGTAAAACAGAGCATGCCACGGAAATCCAAGGGGAAAAAAAATCCACTTTTCCTCCTTAAAATGTTTGTAAAAGCCTATTTTTCTTTTGTGAACTTCAAAACTGGATAAATCACATCTCTCAATTTTTCAAACCGTACATTTTACCTCTCTGGAGTAGTTTTGAAGGCGGTTTTGTCTGTCTTTTTTATTTATTTCAGCTAAATATTTAAAAAATCATAATAAATCACAAAAAAGTATAAAATGGAAAATCTAATTTTGTTGAACTCCACAGCAATAGATCTACATAGTGAATATATAATATAATATGCTTCAGTATAAAGTTTTGTTGTAGATTTATATCTATGTTTTTCTGTAATTAGTTGGAATAATTCATAACTACAGTTTATATGGTCCAATTGTGGTGAAATTTTTATGATAGCCTAATTTTTTGTATGCTTGAACTTTAGTAAAAAAATCATACACAGTGAATCATAGATTTATTTAGGGTTTATGTCTGTTAAATCTAAATAAATTTATAACTAATTTATACAATAGTGAATTCTTTTAAAAAAAGCGAATGACAAAGGAATCAACCTTACTCAACTGTAAGGGAAACAGACCGATTTGTGTATCTGGTTCATTTAGTGCATTGAGTTGCTTGATACTATCGGTATTCGTATCTTTTTTATGATTTCCTTTAGAATTTAATGCTATTTTTCCTATGATAGTGGCGTGTTCGTTAGTATCGAGATTGTGAATTCATCAATCTTAAGATCTACTAACCGAAACATTGGAGATAAAGTGTATATATTGTGTTTATTGGATAAGTGTGCAAGCATATATATAAGTGTTAGTGTCTCTACATTGATTAAAAAAATTGTCATGATATAAACTCTTGTACGGAAGTAAATTACATTATGTAGTTCGCACATCGTATCTATGCCATAGATTGACGAGTATCTTGAAACCATCAACTATGTTTCTTTAGGAATAAAGAAGCGAGTTTCTCTCCTTTCTTTAAGGAACAAGGGCTAGTTTTAGAATCTATTTGGAATAACTTGTAAACTCGCTTTGAATTAAAGTTGGATTTCTTCCTCAACGAGCTTTTCACAAGAATCACATGAAAAAAAGCTTAGTGTTGGGTCGACAAGGAGGGTAAGGAGGGGCTCCGTGAAAAGGAAATAGTATCAAGCTCGACTAGAAGGAAGAGGAGAGGCTTGGTGAGGAGGAAGGCACACAAGCGGCAAGGACCTCGGAGGAGATCTTCAAGGCCCAATCGTGGGAGAGCATGAGGCTGGCACAACCGGTGACTCTTGAGCAAGAGGGGAAGAGAGAGGTGCGGGGGCTGACGAGGAGGAGGAGGAGGGGCGAGTGTTGAGCCTTATACACCAAGCATATACTTAGACTATTTATGGGTGTTCCTACCAAAAGTGGATAGATTGTTACGTCATTTGTTCTAAATTATTCATCAATTTTGCTAAATATCTAGATATAAGGTAGATTTAGATACTCCAAAATACTGCAATCGACGAGTTCAAAATTTTCCACAAATAAATGCTAAAGTTGTGTGCATAGCTATACTCTAGACCTAAGATGAGGGACCCACACTAACAGCCTTACACGGATACACTAAGGGGGGTGACGTATCCATATCCGATACTCATCGGATACGCGGATACAGATACGGATACTTAGATACACCATTTTAGTGGGTTTTCTTTTGAGAAAGTGTGTATCTGTGTATCTGATACGTATTGTATCGGATACTCGTACCCGTATTTGTGTAATGTACTCCCTCCGTCCCAAAATAAGTGTCGTTTGCGCTTCCCAAGAAATAACTTTAACTAAATATATAGTAAAAAATATTAATATTTATAGTACATAATTAGTATCATTAGAAAGATCTTAAAGTCTAGTTTTTTAACAAATTTATTTGGAGACACAAATATTGCACATATTTTCTACAAATCGAGTCAAACTTGTGGCACGAAAACCTAAAACGACACTCTTTTTGGGACAGAGGGAGTAGCTAACAACACCTTCCAGACCTGCTATCAGCTCACGCAAGAGACTTCTAAAAAAATCATCCTAACGAGTCTCCACCACTCGTTCACGCACGAGGTCACCAGAAGTTCACTAGAAGTTGCCGCATCGTCCGCAAAAGCGCAACACCAGTGTGTTGTCATATCAACTATATGAGTATTTTGGTCATTTGCATAGTCCTTGTTACTTCTCTCTGGTCTTAATGTTGCAATGTTTCAAAAATCATGTATGTAGTACACCTAAAGTTAAGTTTAGCCGCAACAATTCAGTTTGAAATCCATCTTTGACGCTGAGATTAAAAAAAAAAACAGAAGTGCCACTATCAACACATGATGAACAGTGTCAGGTTGACTGCTTGTCTATTTTGTTTCTTGGCATATAGGATGAATTTCAAATTGCAACTATACTTAACTTTGTGTACTAGATACATGATTTCGTGATGAATTTTGAAAGATTGCAACATGGTATAGCTAACGAGGGTGCCAGTGCCAGCCCCCTGGGCACAAAATCTGCACTCTAACATAACCAGTGCTACAACATGTGGTTCTTATATGAAGTCATAAGTATCATAAATTTAAATCATGGAATAATCGGTGTAGCCTAATAATAAGATCAAGTTCCTTTACCCGCCATTAACAGCAAATGAGGTTTCATGGAACGGGCTTTATCTGTTTCTTTTTATAACATTTGTTGCACAATTCATCTAGCATGTATGTTTTGTGATAAAAAAAAAATCACCGGAGTTGTTTTTGACAGTATTTTTCCAACAATTATGATCATTTAGCTATGGACAACAAAATGTAAGAGCAGGTCAGAGTTCTGTTACGGAATTGCACAATGTCAAGGTTCTCCTTATATATGCTGAAATGATTAAATGAATGCCATTTTCCCCCTCTGTCTCAAGAAAATTGAAGTGCCTGTGCTATTGGTAATGCAAAATTAGGCCCTTCTGTTGTAGTATGCATGTACTATTTTCAGCTAATAACTCAGAGATTACAAAACAACAGATAGCTATGCCTCTAAATTATTCACAATATGAAGAAGCAGTTCCTTAAAAAAAATGAAAGAAGCAACCTATGAGGCTAAGACTAATGATGAATAATATCATTTGAAACTTCCAGTAGTATGCGATTATGGTGCAAGATTTTCATTTCACATTGTTTTTCAACAGATGGGGATTACAAGTTTTCACTCCTGTAGTCCTGTGTCATGAGAAAAGCCCTGCTGTTTCAAAACAGGGTGCAATCCAATAAACGAGGTTCACTAACATTTCCGGAAACACATCTGGATCCTAACATGGAGAACTTATCAGGAACAATCCGGTGCTAACAAACAACAGAAAGCATCATGCTACTTTTGCGAAGACATGAATACTAGCAGCTACGGAAAGCAGATCAACGGATCCCCATTTCCTACTCCCCCATGATCAAGAGATTATAGCAGCGCCGTTTCGTTCCCAATCTTTCGTGTCGAAATCTGGTCTCCCCGACGTGGCACATGGACCATGCCGAGAATGCAAGAAAAACCACGGGTAACTGTAAAAGGCCACGGAATGGACTTGCAGCACTCCTTCTCCTTCCTCTCACGATACTAGAGCAGCTTAATAGCGACAGCTAACAAACACTATCCATTCGCTAGTTATCAGCAGCCCCAAAAAACAAGAAAAAAAAAGGGGGTTCTCGGGGTGTTAATCTTCCCATCTTCTAAAATTTAGCATGCTAAGTTTGCTAGCCGCAGCCATCGTCCTATCAAATATGCGTACGATGTCAAAGCTAACCAGAAACATATAGAACCAAGTGAAAAACGCCAGCTTTTTGCAGGTTCTGTTCCTCCCTTCCCCCCCAACAATCCATCAAGCTAGCTATCAATCCTTGTACTGAAGGACTGAAGGAGCAAGCATATCTCCTTTCTGATGAGTGGTCCAAAAACAAAAACCTATCGCGCTCTAGCTGCCCCCCGATCGAGGAGCCAGTCCCAGACGGGAGCAGGAGAGACGCAACAGAGGATCCAGACATTCAGTGACCAATCCAAGAGCCTCTCTCCATAATCCGTGTCCAAGAAGAAGAACATGATGAACAGATGATGGTTGAAGCAAGCTAAGCAGCAGCAACAGGGGAGGGAGGAGGAGGAGGGGAGGGGACCTACGGGTGGGTGGAGCGAAGCAGCGAGCTCTGGAGCGGGAGGAGGACGCCCACCTCCAGCGACTCTCCCGGCAAGCAAGTACGCATAAATAGCGGGGCGTGGGGCGCTGCGACGAGTGCGAGTGAGCAGCATCAAGTCGACGACTGGGTAGGGGCGCGCGCCGACGCGGTGCCCATGCCCGGCGCGGAAGGATGCGGGGGCGGGGCGCAGCGGGAGGTGTCGAGCGCTGATTGGAGGCTCCACTTTGTTTACCATGTTTAGTAACCCGGCAGGCTACGCGGCGCTGCGCCCACCCGTGGGCCGTGGGCTCCTCGTCTCGTCGCCCAACCTGCGCCTAATCTACCCGTCAGCTCGATCTGGTGCATAGCGTGATAGCGTCCAGCAGCCCAGCGCTGCTGCTGACAATGACACCGGCCGCAGTCGGCAGTCGGCACTCAGCTAGTGGATAACGTCGGCCTACAGTACAGCAGCGTGCAAAGCTGCGGTGGCCGTTTCATCGTGGTCTTGGCGTGCTTGTTTTGGTTGTTTCTTCTCTTGGAAAGGTTGGTTCTACTACTCATGGTTGCTTTTATATACTCCCTCCGTCCCAAAATAAGTGTCGTTTTCGCTTCCCGAGAAATAACTTTAGCTAAATATATAGTAAAAAATATTAGTATTTATAGTACATAATTAGTATCATTGGAAAGATCTTTAAGTCTAGTTTTTTAATAAATTTATTTAGAGATATAAATATTATATATATTTTCTACAAATCAAGTCAAACTTGTGGCACAAAAACCTAAAACGACATTTTTTTAGACGGAGGGAGTATTATATTTTGTTTATTTGGGGGCGTGGCCCGCGTGATAGTTAGTAATGAAAACCAGCATGGCACGCAGCTGAGCGCTTTGGCCTATAAAAAGCCAGCCTCGGGTGCTCACTCTCACCACCCGAGAAACACGTTCACTCACTCGCTCACTCGCTCTCACTTCGCGTATACCGTATACGGCCATACGCACAAGCCGAGCTCGACTATCGTCGCAAGACGAGGTGAGCAGCTCATGAGCATCTCCTCGCTCTTCTCTGTCTTTCTGTAGTATTTTTTCTGTATTTTTCCTTGTATTTGTCTGTACCGATTCACTGCCAAGAACTCCACGAATAGAACCATGACATACAGAAGAGCTCTAAGGACCCCTGCTAATTTCTCTCTAACCATGCATGTGTGGGCCATAAGCATTAACTCTAAATAGTACATGCATGCATGCAACATGCACTACTAGCCAAAATTCATCTCGTGAAGCATGTATTTCTTAATCATCGTTAGCCTTTTTCACATGATTAAAGTCCGGTCATTTCACAAATGCCACACGCTAACTCTGATTTTAATAATTCTTTTTTCTAAATTCATCTAAAATCATGATCTACCTCTCATATTAATTTCATGATTTTTAGAGCTCATTTGAATTTATATGATTATTTATCTGTGCCTGTTGTCTGTGTCGGTCGTCGTGTATTTTAGCTGACGGAGTGAACGAGCCCGAAAACGAGAACGTTGGAGACGAGTACCGCGAGTTTGACGCCGAGGACCCGGACTGTCAGCAGGAGTTTGCTGAGGACGCCGACGGAGGCAAGTCCAACCGATTCCCTTTGATGCATATTGATCCTATTTTTAAACACAACCCGTAGAAGCTATTTTAAATATTGCATGTACGATATATGTACGAAGTATTTTCGCAGTTTAGTTAAAACCTGTTGAATAGCCATCCTTGAATTGATATTATCCGGTAATTATCTTGTTCGAACCTAGGAACAAATAATATGCTATGACAGAAATATTATTATTTAGTATGCTTAGGACTTGTTACTCATCCTGGATACTCATCGTTGTATTTTATCAAATATAATAATTTTAAAAGTAAAAGGTGTGAGTGGTGAAAATAAATTGTGGGTATTGTGAAAGGGTCAATGAACAAGTTATAGATGTGATTACTATGGAGATGGGGCGGATGGGATCTCTTTTGGGATGCCCTGGTGTTGTGGCTTATACCTTGCGGGGTTAAGCGAGAAGATATCCGCCTTGTCTCGATTAAGGACTCAGTTGATGATTCATCTTGCCTAACTCATTTATCGTACAACCACTCGTCTTGTATGGGAAAGGCTTAGTCTAAATCCCTCTAGTTAGTATGGCAATCACCTGGAGGCAGGTGTGCAACGGGACACTAAGTGATGTATGTGAAATTGTGGAAATATATGAAAAGAGCTTTGTGAATTATTGTGGTATCATGAGATGTGGCCTTAGTGTTCCCGTGGTGAGTGCCATTACTTAGCTCTGGAGGGTAATGACTTTGATGAATCTGTGCTTGCACGACGGTGTAAGTTATGGTATCCTACTTGTGGGAAAAGTGTACAACCTCTGCAGAGTGTAAATCTATCTGGATAGCCGTGTCCGCGGTCTCGGACGAGTTATGGTTTGGTTTCAACAACTAGATGGGTTGATATGAGTGAAAACATGAGAGTGAGTGTGATTTTGGAAATAAATGGTTGACTGCCATTGTGTTGTGGGAACAAGGGTTCAACAACACTTAAAATTGTGATCAAACCCCCATTTTCAGAAATACTATCATATGTGGAAAAAGAGGTCTTTTACAACAGTATTTGTGAAATAAAACCTTGCATGTGTAAAAAGATAGCTTTATGCAAATAAAACTAAGCCTCATCTTTGATCTATCCATATGCATATATACTGTTATCCCCTTCCGTAGGGTAAGGTTGGATTTGCTGAGTACTTTGTACTCACCCTTGCTTTATTAAAGAGAGAAAGATCCGGACTTTGATCCCGAAGTGGCGTTCGAGTAAGGTCGTGTCTGCACCCAACTAAGCCTGTGGCATTGGGACTCGTCAGATGTTCGATTGTGATATCGTTTGTTTCTAGGTCCTTTGGACCTATGTTGTATTTGGTGTCTTATTATTATAGCGTGCCTTCCTTGTCCACGCTTTCCAAGACTACTGCGCTGAAACTTATCTGATGTAATAAATGTGTTACTAGCCTCCTGGGACTAGTATTGTATCACATTTGAGTTCCTGGTTTACCAGGGGCGCTTCAGGTGGTATCAGAGCCGTAGTTGGCTGTAGGACGCGACCTTAGGCTTTTCTGGACCAGTATTTTACTAAATAAACGTATTCTACAAAAGTTCTTACCCTCTTCCCTCTATTTGAAAAAAAATTTACTCTCATCTATATCTCTCAGATGGCAGAAGGAGTTGGACCAGCAGTTATTGTCTAAGTGTAGAAGGCTTTCCCAAGCTCTTGTATGCTACCATGCAGAAACTTGGAATCAAGGATCGCCCAGAATACGAAGGCAGAGAATATGAAGAGCATGAGACTGAGCGGTGTGACGTTACCGTCTATATTGGGAAAAGTGAGGACTTCCCTAATATAGCTGAAGCTTGGAGCATGACTGCGACCGGGTTTCGGTTTGCAGATACATATCAAGCCGTCGCCCGCAAAGCCTTGAGGTACCTATGCCAGATCTACGAGAAGCCCATCACCCGTACACCCATGAGGTTCTTTCCACCCGACGAAAAAGACCGACCAGTTTGGAGGACTCGCATGGAGCTCTTGCAAGGACGTTACTCACTTGAAGATGACCCAACTGTGGTATTCATGACCACATACCTACTTGCTCTAGATAAGCAATATGATGAGCAGGCCTCAGAGTTAAGGAAATGCATCCATCGTGCGGAGGAAGCCGAGATCATAGTTAGAAAGCTCCATGTGCAGCTCGCGGAAGCTCAGGCCCAAGCAGCTGCAGCCGAGAGTCGTGAAACTGCCATTGCTGAAGTCTTGAAGGCAGCTGAAGACCGCCATGCTCAGGAGTTGAAGGATGCCTACCATATCACCAGGATCAAAAGAAGGATGTTAGCAGAGGAAGACCAAGAGCCCATAGTCCTAAAAGGTATCCCAATCATGTCCCTAAAAACCAAAAGAAAGATGGACATAGAAGGGCCATCAGCTCCCCCACCCACAGAAGCCTCTCATGAAGCTTTAGAGTTGGAGCCCAGTAAGGAAGAAGGATTTCCCCTCCTCACCCAGCCACCACCAAAAGAAGACGGTGACCCACCCCTTAGTCCAAAAGAAGAACCACAAATGCCGGAAGCATGATCCTCCTTAACACCAAGGGAATGAAGCTGTTCTGTCCGAAGAAGTTGAAGAATAGTAGCACCTAGTTCCTCCTTATGTCTTGGGGAAGTGAAGTTTACTTCACTTTTGTTCAACCCCCAAAGTAGATGAACCGTATTGTAGTACGCTTATTTCCTCCATTACTATGTTGTAAACCGCCCTCTTATTCAAAATATATATTTGTGCTTGTTGGTTGTGCTAAATAATTGAGTGCTCTATGTTGTTCCCTTACGGGATAGCAAGTCTTAAAACTTGCACCTTTTTAAAATATAACGCCTTAACAAAAAAACAACATCACTCAATAGATCTAACCCTTATCTAATGCTTTCTCGTCTTAACCAACAGATGCCTCCCAAACCAGCTACCCGCTCTCAACCAAGTGGTCGTGCAGCTAGTAGACCAAGCCAAAATCCAAATGAAAGTCAAGCCAATGCAAATGTGGATGGTATTCATGAAGATGAAGTGAGTCAGACTAGGAACCATAATGAAGGAGATGACTTGCCCCCTCCTCCAGTAATTGACTTAGCACAAGTCATGGCAACTCAGACTCGCCTTCTGGAGACCTTGGCTCAAGGCATGAACCGCCCTAGGAACAACCGTGGAGCCGGAGTCCAAGACAAGATGACTGAGTTCATGAGGCTTAAGCCACCCACCTTTACAAGATCTGACAACCCCATGGAAGCAGATGATTGGCTTAAGGTGATTGAAAGGAAGTTGGACACAATCCACTGCGATGGAAGGGATAGAGTTCTGCTAGCATCTCATCAGCTGACAGGAATTGCCCTTTCTTGGTGGGAAGCCTATAGTGGAGCTGTAGACAATGAAAACACTATCACATGGGAAGAATTTGTGGACGAATTCCGTCGGTACCACATTCCAGATGGAATCATGAAGCTGAAAGCTGATGAATTTCGCAACTTGAAGCAAGGAAATAAAACTCTAACTGAGTACATCTTCCAATTCACTGAATTGTCTCGCTATGCCCCAGAATTGGTCAACACCGATGCCAAGAAGCATACAAAGTTCATAGAAGGATTGACCTGTGAGCTTAGAACCCTCATGACCCCACAGATCTATCCAGACTTCAACACTTTGATGAACAGGACCATTCTGACTGATGTCGCCAAGACTGAAGAAAGGAAGGAAAACAAGCGCAAGTTTCTGGAGCGCAAGGTTCAAGATGGTGCTAGATTCCAAAGGCTGAAAACCTTTAGCCAACCAAGCCAGCGGACTCAAGCCCCAATGCAGTTTCGCTCTCCTCCTAGTGTCTACAATAACCAAATGCAGTCATCATATCAGCCTAAGACAACCTATCAGAATCAAACTTATGGCAAGACTCAACAGAACAGCACTGGTCAAGTCACAAACAATGTTAGGACTTGCTTTAATTGCCATGAGACTGGACACTATATCGCCAACTGTCCCTACAAGAACAACCCACCAGCAGTATCCACTCAGTCCCACACTGTTAATGGACCAAGACCTGCAGTGTCTGGAGTCAACCGTGGTTTCCCTCGCAACAGTAGTGTAACATCCCAAAAATTCACATTCAAAAATCACTCGCATTAAAAATTATTTTCAAAATATATTTCAAAAACTATAAAATAATTTGAGCTCTATAGTATCTCCATCTAATCCATCCATATTTTTTTCGTGCATAAATAACAGCGAGTACCAGCAAGCTTACATGCAAGAAAACATAGCAGTGCACCTACATGAATATATATCTCATGCATGCATGCAGGACATGCCACCGTCCATTTGCATGCACCTGCATGCAAGGACACGGTGATTAGGCACCGTCAATTTGCATGCAACGTGCATGCAAATGGGACATCGTCCTTCGCATGAAATTAGGCACCGACCATGCGCTACAGTAGCATTTTTAATGGCACGCAGCTGAGCGCTTTGGCCTATAAAAAGCCAGCCTCGGGTGCTCACTCTCACCACCCGAGAAACACGTTCACTCACTCGCTCACTCGCTCTCACTTCGCGAATACCGTATACGGCCATATGCACAAGCCGAGCTCGACTGTCGTCGCAAGACGAGGTGAGCAGCTCATGAGCATCTCCTTGCTCTTCTCTGTCTTTCTGTAGTATTTTTCTGTATTTTTTCTTGTATTTGTCTGTACCGATTCACTGCCAAGAACTCCACGAATAGAACCATGACATACAGAAGAGCTCTAATGACCCCTGCTAATTTCTCTCTAACCATGCATGCGTGGGCCATAAGCATTAACTCCACCAAATAGTACATGCATGCATGCAACATGTACCACCAGCCAAAATTCATCTCGTGTAGCATGTATTTCTTAATCACCGTTAGCTTTTTTCGCATAATTAAAGTCCGGCCATTTTACAAATACCACATGCTAACTCTGATTTTAGTAATTCTTTTTCCTAAATTCATCTAAAATCATGATCTACCTCCCATATTAATTTCATGATTTTTGGAGCTCATTTGAATTTATATGATTATTTATCTGTGCCTGTTGTCTGTGTCGTTCGTCGCGTATTTTAGCTGACGGAGTGAACGAGCCAGAGAACGAGAACGTTGGAGACGAGTACCGCGAGTTTGACGCCGAGGACCCGGACTGTCAGCAAGAGTTTGCTGAGGACGCCGACGGAGGCAAGTCCAACCGATCCCCTTTGATGCATATTGATCCTATTTTTAAACACAACCCGTAGAAGCCGTTTTAAATATTGCATGTACGATATATGTACGAAGTATTTTCGTTGCTTAGTTAAAACCTGTTGAATAGCCATCCTTGAATTGAAATCACCCGGTAACTGTCTTGTTTGAACCTAGGAACAAATAATATGCTATGACAAAAATATTATTATTTAGTATGCTTAGGACTTGTTAGTCATCCTGGATACTCATCTCTATATTTTCTCAAATATAATGATTTTAAAAATAAAAGGTGTGAGTGGTGAAAATAAATTGTGGGTATTGTGAAAGAGTTAATGAACAAGTTATAGATGTGATTACTATGGAGATGGGGCGGATGGGATCTCTTTTGGGATGCCCTGGTGTTATGGCTTATACCTTGCGGGGTTAAGCGTGAAGATATCCGCCTTGTCTCGATTAAGGACTGAGTTGATGATTCATCTTGCCTAACTCATTTATCGTACAACCACTCGCCTTGCATGGGAAAGGCTTAGTCTAAATCCCTCTAGTTAGTATGGCAATCACCTGGAGGCAGGTGTGCAACGGGACACTAAGTGATGTATGTGAAATTGTGGAATTGTATGAAAAGAGCTTTGTGAATTATTGTGGTATCATGAGATGTGGCCTTAGTGTTCCCGTGGTGAGCGCCATTACTTAGCTATGGAGGGTAATGACTTTGATGGATCTGTGCTTGCACGACGGTGTAAGTTATGGTATCCTACTTGTGGGAAAAATGTACAAATTTATTAAGCATAATTAATCTATCATTAGCATATGTGGGTTACTGTAGCACTTAAGGCTAATCATGGAGTAACTAGGCTTAAAAGATTCGTCTCGCGATTCTCAACTAAACTGTGTAATTAGTTTATTTTTTTATCTACATTTAATGTTCCATTCATGTGTCCAAAGATTCGATGGGATGGATGAAAAATTTTTGGGTGAGAAACTAAACAGGGCCTAAGTGATATTTTTTACTTTTAGATATTTTATTTCTTAAAACAAGATTAAAAGTGTCGCTTTATTTTAGGATAAATGGAGTATCATATATGATGTGTAGAAAAAAGATTTGTTATTTTAGATAATTGACTAATAGAGTTCTGCCTTTAAGCCTCGGTAAAAGGTTTAGGACGTTTTTATACTATTTTCTCATCTTTGTGTTGTGACTTTGACCATAGCTTTCTATTGGAACTATAGTTCTGATGTATTGATGTCTAATAGATGTACTATATGATTATGAAAGTGTCATTCAAAAAAAAACTTATGTTGTATTTATATCTTTAAACCAATTTTTTAATAGGTATTCATGGCCGAAAGTTTTGAAAGACAGACAAAAAAAATAGTTAAAATGTCATGGATTTGCGATTGGTGTGTTTGTAGTAGTGAGGAGCTGGATAAGATAACAATCGATCATTCTTCTATCAACATCGTCGACGATATGTTTGTACTATGTTTCATAGTTCATAGAAAGGGAAACCGGTTGTTGAGATTTAACATTAGGGTAAGCAACACATATGACTTAGGTGTTAGTAACTTTGGAGTTTGGAGTAGATAATTATGGATCTCCGGTGAAACTAAATGGGCCCTATAGTCATTTGATATGTCGCTCCACGAGAATTATGGTTATGAGGAGTAGTTTTGTTGATGAGTTGTCTTTTACTTCTCGACTCCTCGTAAAAATAACGTGCTAAAACTTTACATTAAGTCGTTATTTTAATTTATATTTTTTGCAAATTACACAGTATAGATGCACATAAACTCTCTTCGAACGTACATACATAGGTACTTCATTGTCATGAGCACGTCATTTGGCACTGAATCTTTTTATAATAAATCTAGTAATGAGCACTCATACCAATTGAGAATTTAAACTCAGAAGATAAACAGAATCAACATAACGAAACAAGACAAGATAGTAAATTTGCACACATTTCGTCTATCTCTCATAAGGATAGAGCTAGCCAAGGCTTGTGTTGTCTAGACTATAGCACTAGCCTTTGCCTCAAGATCTTCACATAGTCTACTCTCCCCGTTCCATTAAAAATGACGTTTTTGACTTTTGGGTATCATGTTTGACCATTGGTCTTATTCATTTTTTTATAAATTATAAAATAAATAAATTATTATTAAAGTATTTCTAATGATAAAATAAGTTATAACAAAATAGATAATATTTATATAAAATTTTTAAATAAGATGTCAAACAAGATGGCACGAAGTCCAAAATGTCATTTTCATTGGAACAAAGGGAGTCTAGAAAAAGGGCATGTTTGGGTCTTCTAGATTCCACAATCTAGCTTCTAGAAGTTGTGATGATATCCAAATAACCACCAACTTCATAAGCCAACTTCCATAATCCTAAAAGTTAAATGAACCAAAGCTTCTATCAACTTCTAAAAGTTACTGTGGATCCAAATGCAGAGTAGTCCCAAAAGTCAAAATTCATTCTAATTTCAACCAACTCAGAACCTCTTGTCTAGTTCAACGTCTCTTTTGTAGCCGAGTCCCAATATCTCACAGTATACTGCTACATGGTAAAGTTCCATTATAGTAATTTTGATAAAGATAAACTATATCAGGCGAGCCTACCGTAAAAGTGCAACAGTTGGATTATTGCCAGGTCTCTATGGGTGAGTTTGGTAGAGCTTCTCTACCATCTTCACAAAGTTGTTTTCCGCTTCTCGTACCAAACGGGCTTTTTTTTAGTTCCTCTCATATGCACAATTCAATGCTGAATGAAACATAAAATACTAGATTCTTCTAGCTTTCTCTCTGCTATCTTCTATGAAAATTTGTTTTACCAAATGTTTATGAAAAATAGATTCAGCTCTACTAGTGAAGCTCCGTACATGCCCTAAACGGGTGCATCAGATAAAGGGCTGTTTAGATTGACGATGGAAATTTTTTGGATGTCACATCGAATGTGTCGAAAGGATGTCGCGAAAGGTTTTTAGAAACTAATAAAAAAACAAATTACATAGCTCGTCAGAAACTGCAAGACAAATCTATTAAGCATAATTAATCTATTATTAGCACATGTGGGTTACTGTAGCAATTAAGGCTAATCATAGAGTAACTAGGCTTCAAATATTCGTCTCGTGATTTTCAACCAAACTGTATAATTAGTTTATTTTTTTATATACATTTAATGTTTCATGCATGTGTTTAAAGATTCGATGGGATGAATGAAAAATTTTTGGCTGGGGAAAAACAGGGCCTAAGTTGCCGTTCCAGTAGTACCGTCAGCATCAAGCTGTCTCCGGACCTCGTTCTCGAATCTCGAATCAAAGTCCAATCACAGGCGCCATCTTTCTGTTTGTTCACTAACCCTTTATTATCCATTAAAAATCCAGTTCAACTGCCGAACGGCCCGAACCTCAGTTCGTTGGATTTTGGAAACGATAGTGCTAGTGCACTGGTCAAAGAAAGAATCGTGCGACTTTTTAAAGTGGACGGCACCCAAACCCAACGGGCAACGGTTGAACGGTCCCATCTCGCAGGACAGGACGCCCGAGGGATGTGGATGTTCCTTCTTTCCTGTTGCCCGTGCCGTGCCCGCGAGTAATCAGCTCGGACAACCACCATCCCGTAGACCCGTACCATACCCCCTGATTGGAGATTGTCCGCTCAGACCCTGCGCCGCGGACTGCGGTTCATGACTTTGGCCGTTTGGCAGCAGCAGGACGAGTCTCGCGCTCAGATGCGGACCGGCCGCCCCTTTCGTATAACTTTATCCAGAACCTGTAGCGATACGTTTCGTGTGATTACAGCAGTTGGCCTTGTTTAGTTCTGAAATTTTTTCAGAAGTGTATCACTTTCGTTTTTATTTGATAAACCTTGTCTAATCATAGAGTAACTAGGTTTAAAAGATTCATCTCGTGATTTACAGGTAAACTGTATAATTAGTTTTTATTTTCATATATATTTAGTGCTCCATGCATATGCTGCAAGATTCGATGTGACGGGGAATGTTGTAAAGGTTTTGTATTTTGGGATAGGCCTTGGACGGCACCGAGAGACGCTGACGCCCCTTGGATTATTATTATTAACTACGAAGAACACAACCGAACTGTGCCACAGTGATGGCACACCACGGCACAGCTGTTCAGCTAAAAGCCACCCAAAAACGAGTTTCCGCTCCCGGCCTGTGAAGCTTCTGCTCTGAATGCTCGGTCTCACAGGATCGCCGTGATCTCCATCAATGCTGCGCCGGCCTGCAATTCGTCTTGCAGTCGGTGTTAGGTACAAGTTGAAACTGGATGCTCTTTGCCTGTGCTGCTGCTACTCATCTAATCACAGGCCTTGTTTAGTTCCTTTCTACAAAATTTACACACTATCTCATCAAATATTTGAGAACATGCATGGAATATTATTAAATAATAAAAAATAACTAATTATATAGATTGCAACTACTCTGTGAAACGAATCTTTTAAGCCAATTAGTACATGATATAATAATAAAGTATTATATTAACACATGTGCTAATGATAGATTAATTATGGATAATAATTTTATCTTGCAGATTACTAACGGATTCTATAATTTATTTTTTATTAGTATCGGAACATCATATGTAACATCTCGAAGTGACACCCTAAAACTTTACACCCTGAAACTAAACAAGACAATACTGATGGGTCTGCTTTCGATCATCTCTTATTGCAGCTAAATTTCTCCAATCAATTCTAAGTGCTACTAGCACTAGCAGGATCAGGTTTGTTCGTCAATTTTAACACCTAGGAAGCCTGTACTGTTCTCTGATTTGTTGAACTACTCTACCGTCGGATGCCACCCCCGTCCGGACAATGGATTATCTTTGGTGACTGAGGCCTAGTTCAGTTTGCGAAAATTTTTAGATTTCGCTATTTTAGCACTTTCGTTTATTTGTGACAAATATTATCAAATCATAGACTAACTAGAATTAAAAGATTCATCTCGTGATTTATAGACAAACTGTGTAATTAGTTTTTCTTTTCGTCTATATTTAATACTTCATACATGTGCCGCAAGATTTGATGTGACGAAAAATCTTAAAAAATTTTGGAAACTAAACAAGGCCTGAGCAAGCCAACAAGGATTCGGAGAGGAACCAGTTGGGATGGCCCGTGGCCGTGGCCGGATGGGCCTCTCGACAGTCTCGAGCAAACGCAAGCTTCTATGGTAGTTCGCTCAGGTAGGCTACTGTGTCGACATTGGCCGAGACCTTTGCTGCGGGGCCAACTATGGCTAGGGCCACTACATAGTAAAACAGAGCATGCCACGGAAATCCAAGGGGGAAAAAAAATCCACTTTTCCTCCTTAAAATGTTTGTAAAAGCCTATTTTTCTTTTGTGAACTTCAAAACTGGATAAATCACATCTCTCAATTTTTCAAACCGTACATTTTACCTCTCTGGAGTAGTTTTGAAGGCGGTTTTGTCTGTCTTTTTTTATTTATTTCAGCTAAATATTTAAAAAATCATAATAAATCACAAAAAAGTATAAAATGGAAAATCTAATTTTGTTGAACTCCACAGCAATAGATCTACATAGTGAATATAACATAGTGAATATATAATATAATATGCTTCAGTATAAAGTTTTGTTGTAGATTTATATCTATGTTTTTCTGTAATTAGTTGGAATAATTCATAACTACAGTTTATATGGTACAATTGTGGTGAAATTTTTATGATAGCCTAATTTTTTGTATGCTTGAACTTTAGTAAAAAAATCATACACAGTGAATCATAGATTTATTTAGGGTTTATGTCTGTTAAATCTAAATAAATTTATAACTAATTTATACAATAGTGAATTCTTTTAAAAAAAGCGAATGACAAAGGAATCAACCTTACTCAACTGTAAGGGAAACAGACCGATTTGTGTATCTGGTTCATTTAGTGCATTGAGTTGCTTGATACTATCGGTATTCGTATCTTTTTTATGATTTCCTTTAGAATTTAATGCTATTTTTCCTATGATAGTGGCGTGTTCGTTAGTATCGAGATTGTGAATTCATCAATCTTAAGATCTACTAACCGAAACATTGGAGATAAAGTGTATATATTGTGTTTATTGGATAAGTGTGCAAGCATATATATAAGTGTTAGTGTCTCTACATTGATTAAAAAAATTGTCATGATATAAACTCTTGTACGGAAGTAAATTACATTATGTAGTTCGCACATCGTATCTATGCCATAGATTGACGAGTATCTTGAAACCATCAACTATGTTTCTTTAGGAATAAAGAAGCGAGTTTCTCTCCTTTCTTTAAGGAACAAGGGCTAGTTTTAGAATCTATTTGGAATAACTTGTAAACTCGCTTTGAATTAAAGTTGGATTTCTTCCTCAACGAGCTTTTCACAAGAATCACATGAAAAAAAGCTTAGTGTTGGGTCGACAAGGAGGGTAAGGAGGGGCTCCGTGAAAAGGAAATAGTATCAAGCTCGACTAGAAGGAAGAGGAGAGGCTTGGTGAGGAGGAAGGCACACAAGCGGCAAGGACCTCGGAGGAGATCTTCAAGGCCCAATCGTGGGAGAGCATGAGGCTGGCACAACCGGTGACTCTTGAGCAAGAGGGGAAGAGAGAGGTGCGGGGGCTGACGAGGAGGAGGAGGAGGGGCGAGTGTTGAGCCTTATACAACAAGCATGTACTTAGACTATTTATGGGTGTTCCTACCAAAAGTGGATAGATTGTTACGTCATTTGTTCTAAATTATTCATCAATTTTGCTAAATATCTAGATATAAGGTAGATTTAGATACTCCAAAATACTGCAATCGACGAGTTCAAAATTTTCCACAAATAAATGCTAAAGTTGTGTGCATAGCTATACTCTAGACCTAAGATGAGGGACCCACACTAACAGCCTTACACGGATACACTAAGGGGGGTGACGTATCCATATCCGATACTCATCGGATACGCGGATACAGATACGGATACTTAGATACACCATTTTAGTGGGTTTTCTTTTGAGAAAGTGTGTATCTGTGTATCTGATACGTATTGTATCGGATACTCGTACCCGTATTTGTGTAATGTACTCCCTCCGTCCCAAAATAAGTGTCGTTTGCGCTTCCCAAGAAATAACTTTAACTAAATATATAGTAAAAAATATTAATATTTATAGTACATAATTAGTATCATTAGAAAGATCTTAAAGTCTAGTTTTTTAACAAATTTATTTGGAGACACAAATATTGCACATATTTTCTACAAATCGAGTCAAACTTGTGGCACGAAAACCTAAAACGACACTCTTTTTGGGAGAGAGGGAGTAGCTAACAACACCTTCCAGACCTGCTATCAGCTCACGCAAGAGACTTCTAAAAAAATCATCCTAACGAGTCTCCACCACTCGTTCACGCACGAGGTCACCAGAAGTTCACTAGAAGTTGCCGCATCGTCCGCAAAAGCGCAACACCAGTGTGTTGTCATATCAACTATATGAGTATTTTGGTCATTTGCATAGTCCTTGTTACTTCTCTCTGGTCTTACAAGTAAATTTATTTTAGTTTAATGTAAAAAATTAAAGAGATTTATAATTTTTAATGGAGATTTGCTAATTTCGTGTAGTGGGTTTCTAGAAACGACGACAGTCAAGAGTCAACCATGAGTGAGATCTTCTCCAACCGCCGCCGCAACGTCCTTTTGAGTTTTGACTGACTGCGGTCACTGGCGGAGCCATCGCCCGGCCACCCCGGGTGGCCGGTCGGGCTCCTCGCTAAAATGCAAAAGAAATCTTCTTTATATTTATATAAAATTCTGTGATTTTATAGTTAAATATTTTTGCTTAATGAAAATTGCTCGGGCTCCTGAAATCTTCTGGCTTCGCCACCGGCTGCGGTGCCGCAGTGGTCACCCCGAGGCCACCTCCATTATGACACCGCCGCAAGGACGTCACCGTCTCCAGCTCCAGCCACCAATGGCTTCGCCATCCCGAAGCCCCGCAAGGGAATGCGAAGAAGGTGAGAGATCCGAGAGGGGGAGACGCAATGCCGCGACCGCATGGCAGTGGCGGAAGGACGGAGGCCGTCTGCTACCGAGCTGTTCAGAGACGCAGACGCTCCTAGTCTTCGACCTCTGCTCCGGTCTGCGCGTATGGTACGGCGGTCCTCCCCTTGGCTACTACGGTCTTCTTGCTAAATCTGTGAAAGTGCTTGCTCGCAGGTCGCACCTGTCGCCGGTTACAAAACTATCGACAGTGCCTTTATTTATAGGATACTAAGATTGGATGATTGACATCTGACATTCTGTGAAACATCAAATCTGAAGTAACATATTATACACTGCAACCGCACTCTGTTCTGGGCAATGAAATCTGGACGTTTCTATGAGTACTACCTGATCTGGGCTGCGTCGCCGCATTGGGCATTGCCACACCATTCTCCATTCAGAACGAGAAAGGGAGCCTTATCTTTGTAGAAACGAATTCACTAATTATTTATATCCCTCAAAACCCAAAGGATGAATATATCATGGGTACTTTATGCACCATCTTCTAATCCTACACATTTATCCTCAGAACACAGGTAGCGCACTGCATTTTTTTTTTCAGAATAGTCAACTCAAATCACATTAGAATACCAAGGAGCTTTCCAGAGTGTAAACTATGAACAAGAAGGCTGAACAAGAGCCGTGGTTAGCCCACCAGGCATAGCTACACCAGTATACTGTACCACCACATACACAGAGCGTGGGAGCGTAGGCAGAAATAAGACACCAAAGCTGCCGCTAAATTTAATAATTTATCACTTTTTTATAAAAACACTTTATTATTCATATTAACTTGAACTTGGTTTTTTCTTTGTTTCTGGAAGTTTAAAACTTGCACAGTTGGTTTACAGGCACAAACAGAGCAGAAGTATGGAACCTTACTATGCGTCTATGCCAGTACAACTTTCCCCCCCTAACAAATAACCATACAAGTCAATCTTATTTCTTATGCATTCGGTGATGCAACGCGCTGCAGCATTTCCCATTCTCCGCAAACCACCGTGGCTTTCAGAATGAACTCTGAGAGAGCTGGTATCAAGGGCAGAAAAAAAATTCTTTAGCAAAGAGTTGCTTGAAGTGCACATTAAACAATACACATAAACCAATTAATTGGAATTAGCCATAATTGTTATCCTCTGTTCTGTATTGTTTCCTTCCGAGAATATGCAGGAGATCTATGTATCTTTACCCCTCATATAGAAAGAACATGGGTATCTTGTTCATTCATCAAATAACCATAGTAGGAGATTTGGGAAATTGCAGAGCTATTTTATCCTTAGCTAAGCGAATCAAGGTCACATGTTTTTGTGGCAGGTATCAGTCACAAAAAAAACTTTAATGTTTGTAACAGAGGTTACAGGGCAAAATCAAGAAAGTAGGTCTATATAACCAGCAGTTCCCCTTCTTTGTTTAAATATATAATTCTGGCAAAACTCCTGACAGTTTTATGTTAAAAAAACAGTTGAGTGGAAACAAACACAGCAGACTACCTTAACCCAAACTAGCGAACATACCATGTGATGGCTTCATTGTCCAACTGCTGAAGGAGCAGCAGCAAGTTCAGCAGTGAGGATGAAGGTTGACATGCCAGCTTCCCTGAGGTGACGAATGTTACCATTCATGAGCCTCAGAAGGTTTCTAGAAACAAGAAGGCTCAAACCCTCCTCTGACTGCTCTTTATTGTCCTCCTCATACATTTGTGACAATATTTCTGCTGGGACTCCTGCTCCTTGGTGCTTGATCCTGAAAACCATAAATCCATAAACACAAGAGTAATTTAAGCCTGGGGGATCATCAACGTTTGGCACAGCATGGCTGACCGTTGTGAGCATTTCAGGTGCATTCTCACTGAATGCAATGACCCTGAAGCTCTTCTCGTCAAGGGCCAACAAGCAACCAAATGGTTGGATTAGCTTTCCTCTTTGAATATGCTGCAAGTAGGCTATGACCTTTCCTGATCGCCCTTGCTGCTCAGATGGAGTGCTCCGCTGTGCTTCAACCAACTTGGAGTAATCAAAGGAATCACCAGATTCTTCATACTCTGCATTGAGTTCAGCATCAAGGGTTGTTTGTGCTAATATCCTTGCCTGGGAGCTCTGGCGAGTCCTACTGGATGAACTGGAAGAGTGGGCAGGCCTCGAGGAAGACATTTTTGTCTTCTTTTGAAAAACCACCAGATATCACTCCTGCTTAACTGGTAAAAGGGCAATGGAAAGCATAAATCATTAATTTAAAGTAATAACACCCCAGTGTGATGCAAAAAACAAAAGATTTTGTCAATGTACTACAATATATACAATGACTCAACACATAAGACAAGTCCTTGTTGCCGCAGTATATCGTGAAAGGATTTTTTTTCCTTGGCTTTCCAGACCTTGAGAAAGTATAGAAAATACCACTTTAGTTTTTGATAGACTGCCTAAAGATGAATCACAAAAAGTGATGTTTCAGTTAATAATATATTTAATCTTTCCTAAAGCAGTGTGCCAAATTTTTATTTACCCCCACCAGAATACCGCTTAGTTAGGGGGAAAAATCCTAAGCTGATCCAAGTTATAATTTTGATAATTTTTTTGGTAAAAACCTAATCACACTGGGCATCATGGAATTTTCCCCATGGGCTATTGCACTTCCCATGCCTATTAACAGAACAGAAAATCTCTTGTCCAAAAAAAAAAACAGAACAGAAAATCATATGGCACCCAGGGGGACTGGCACCCTCGTTCTAAAATCTAAAATACCATGTTGCAATGTTTCAAAAATCATGTATGTAGTACACCTAAAGTTAAGTTTAGCCGCAACAATTCAGTTTGAAATCCATCTTTGACGCTGAGATTAAAAAAAAAACAGAAGTGCCACTATCAACACATGATGAACAGTGTCAGGTTGACTGCTTGTCTATTTTGTTTCTTGGCATATAGGATGAATTTCAAATTGCAACTATACTTAACTTTGTGTACTAGATACATGATTTCGTGATGAATTTTGAAAGATTGCAACATGGTATAGCTAACGAGGGTGCCAGTGCCAGCCCCCTGGGCACAAAATCTGCACTCTAACATAACCAGTGCTACAACATGTGGTTCTTATATGAAGTCATAAGTATCATAAATTTAAATCATGGAATAATCGGTGTAGCCTAATAATAAGATCAAGTTCCTTTACCCGCCATTAACAGCAAATGAGGTTTCATGGAACGGGCTTTATCTGTTTCTTTTTATAACATTTGTTGCACAATTCATCTAGCATGTATGTTTTGTGATAAAAAAAAAATCACCGGAGTTGTTTTTGACAGTATTTTTCCAACAATTATGATCATTTAGCTATGGACAACAAAATGTAAGAGCAGGTCAGAGTTCTGTTACGGAATTGCACAATGTCAAGGTTCTCCTTATATATGCTGAAATGATTAAATGAATGCCATTTTCCCCCTCTGTCTCAAGAAAATTGAAGTGCCTGTGCTATTGGTAATGCAAAATTAGGCCCTTCTGTTGTAGTATGCATGTACTATTTTCAGCTAATAACTCAGAGATTACAAAACAACAGATAGCTATGCCTCTAAATTATTCACAATATGAAGAAGCAGTTCCTTAAAAAAAATGAAAGAAGCAACCTATGAGGCTAAGACTAATGATGAATAATATCATTTGAAACTTCCAGTAGTATGCGATTATGGTGCAAGATTTTCATTTCACATTGTTTTTCAACAGATGGGGATTACAAGTTTTCACTCCTGTAGTCCTGTGTCATGAGAAAAGCCCTGCTGTTTCAAAACAGGGTGCAATCCAATAAACGAGGTTCACTAACATTTCCGGAAACACATCTGGATCCTAACATGGAGAACTTATCAGGAACAATCCGGTGCTAACAAACAACAGAAAGCATCATGCTACTTTTGCGAAGACATGAATACTAGCAGCTACGGAAAGCAGATCAACGGATCCCCATTTCCTACTCCCCCATGATCAAGAGATTATAGCAGCGCCGTTTCGTTCCCAATCTTTCGTGTCGAAATCTGGTCTCCCCGACGTGGCACATGGACCATGCCGAGAATGCAAGAAAAACCACGGGTAACTGTAAAAGGCCACGGAATGGACTTGCAGCACTCCTTCTCCTTCCTCTCACGATACTAGAGCAGCTTAATAGCGACAGCTAACAAACACTATCCATTCGCTAGTTATCAGCAGCCCCAAAAAACAAGAAAAAAAAAGGGGGTTCTCGGGGTGTTAATCTTCCCATCTTCTAAAATTTAGCATGCTAAGTTTGCTAGCCGCAGCCATCGTCCTATCAAATATGCGTACGATGTCAAAGCTAACCAGAAACATATAGAACCAAGTGAAAAACGCCAGCTTTTTGCAGGTTCTGTTCCTCCCTTCCCCCCCAACAATCCATCAAGCTAGCTATCAATCCTTGTACTGAAGGACTGAAGGAGCAAGCATATCTCCTTTCTGATGAGTGGTCCAAAAACAAAAACCTATCGCGCTCTAGCTGCCCCCCGATCGAGGAGCCAGTCCCAGACGGGAGCAGGAGAGACGCAACAGAGGATCCAGACATTCAGTGACCAATCCAAGAGCCTCTCTCCATAATCCGTGTCCAAGAAGAAGAACATGATGAACAGATGATGGTTGAAGCAAGCTAAGCAGCAGCAACAGGGGAGGGAGGAGGAGGAGGGGAGGGGACCTACGGGTGGGTGGAGCGAAGCAGCGAGCTCTGGAGCGGGAGGAGGACGCCCACCTCCAGCGACTCTCCCGGCAAGCAAGTACGCATAAATAGCGGGGCGTGGGGCGCTGCGACGAGTGCGAGTGAGCAGCATCAAGTCGACGACTGGGTAGGGGCGCGCGCCGACGCGGTGCCCATGCCCGGCGCGGAAGGATGCGGGGGCGGGGCGCAGCGGGAGGTGTCGAGCGCTGATTGGAGGCTCCACTTTGTTTACCATGTTTAGTAACCCGGCAGGCTACGCGGCGCTGCGCCCACCCGTGGGCCGTGGGCTCCTCGTCTCGTCGCCCAACCTGCGCCTAATCTACCCGTCAGCTCGATCTGGTGCATAGCGTGATAGCGTCCAGCAGCCCAGCGCTGCTGCTGACAATGACACCGGCCGCAGTCGGCAGTCGGCACTCAGCTAGTGGATAACGTCGGCCTACAGTACAGCAGCGTGCAAAGCTGCGGTGGCCGTTTCATCGTGGTCTTGGCGTGCTTGTTTTGGTTGTTTCTTCTCTTGGAAAGGTTGGTTCTACTACTAATGGTTGCTTTTATATACTCCCTCCGTCCCAAAATAAGTGTCGTTTTCGCTTCCCGAGAAATAACTTTAGCTAAATATATAGTAAAAAATATTAGTATTTATAGTACATAATTAGTATCATTGGAAAGATCTTTAAGTCTAGTTTTTTAATAAATTTATTTAGAGATATAAATATTATATATATTTTCTATAAATCAAGTCAAACTTGTGGCACAAAAACCTAAAACGACATTTTTTTTAGGACGGAGGGAGTATTATATTTTGTTTATTTGGGGGCGGGGCCCGCGTGATAGTTAGTAATGAAA
This sequence comes from Sorghum bicolor, assembly GCF_000003195.3. Classification (NCBI taxonomy): domain Eukaryota; kingdom Viridiplantae; phylum Streptophyta; class Magnoliopsida; order Poales; family Poaceae; genus Sorghum; species Sorghum bicolor. The sequence continues at coordinate 8,688,148 of NC_012870.2, read as the reverse complement.
ACCAGCATGGCACGTACGGACGTCGGACGTGCAGCGCGGCCGTAAAACCAGGATGGATGAGATTAACTCGTCCAGTCAATGCGGTTAAAGCTAAATAATCTACCCGTCAGCTCGATCTGGTGCATAGCGTGATAGCGTCCAGCAGCCCAGCGCTGCAGCTGACAATGACACCGGCCGCAGTCGGCAGTCGGCACTCCGCTAGTGGATAACGTCGGCCTACAGTACAGCAGCGTGCAAAGCTGCGGTGGCCGTTTCATCGTGGTCTTGGCGTGCTGGTTTTGGTTGTTTCTTCTCTTGGAAAGGCTCAAAATAAGTGTCGTTTTCGCTTCCCGAGAAATAACTTTAGCTAAATATATAGTAAAAAATATTAGTATTTATAGTACATAATTAGTATCATTGGAAAAATCTTTAAGTCTAGTTTTTTAATAAATTTATTTAGAGATATAAATATTATATATATTTTCTACAAATCAAGTCAAACTTGTGGCACAAAAACCTAAAACGACATTTTTTAGGACGGAGGGAGTATTATATTTTGTTTATTTGGGGGCGTGGCCCGCGTGATTTCCCTTCTCGGGGATGGGATGGGGAGTGGGGAGTAGGGACACGTCTGGGGCCTTCCCACTCTGGGGACATGGGCATGTGACTGGCACGTGCACGCCCGTGCGCCCCATCCCGCTCGGCTGCGCTGGGAAACCGAGGCAGGCGCTGCGCTGCGCTGGGCACCCCTGACCCCCTCCGGCGAGTTCCAGAGCCATGAACATGTGAGAGGGTCATGGGGGTGAGACATTCCGTAGATGTAGATGCGCGGGGATACTCTATTTTTTTACTTGTTTTCCGCGCAGGCGCAGATGCGCAACCATCATGTCTCGACGATAAAACTCCATGAGATGGGCGCTGACTGGAATCAGACAATGCGATTGACTAAAGCTTTGTTTACTTCCATCAAAAATCTAAATTTTTTAAAGATTCTCAGTCCATCATCTTCTTTCTTTTGGATGTGGTGGATTGTAACATCCAAAAATTCACATTCAAAAATCACTCGCATTAAAAATTATTTTCAAAATATATTTCAAAAAACTATAAAATAATTTGAGCTCTATAGTTTCTCCATCTAATCCATCCATATTTTTCACACATAAATAACAGCGAGTACCAGCAAGCTTACATGCAAGAAAACATAGCAGTGCACCTACACGAATATATATCTCATGCATGCATGCAGGACATGCCACCGTCCATTTGCATGCACCTGCATGCAAGGACACGGTGATTAGGCACCGTCCATTTGCATGCATCGTGCATGCAAATTAGGCACCGACCATGCGCTACAGTAGCATTTTTAATGGCACGCAGCTGAGCGCTTTGGCCTATAAAAAGCCAGCCTCGGGTGCTCACTCTCACCACCCGAGAAACACGTTCACTCACTCGCTCTCACTTCGCGTATACCGTATACGGCCATACGCACAAGCCGAGCTCGACTGTCGTCGCAAGACGAGGTGAGCAGCTCATGAGCATCTCCTCGCTCTTCTCTGTCTTTCTGTAGTATTTTTTCTGTATTTTTCCTTGTATTTGTCTGTACCGATTCACTGCCAAGAACTCCACGAATAGAACCATGACATACAGAAGAGCTCTAAGGACCCCTGCTAATTTCTCTCTAACCATGCATGTGTGGGCCATAAGCATTAACTCTAAATAGTACATGCATGCATGCAACATGCACTACCAGCCAAAATTCATCTCGTGAAGCATGTATTTCTTAATCATCGTTAGCCTTTTTCGCATGATTAAAGTCCGGCCATTTCACAAATGCCACATGCTAACTCTGATTTTAATAATTCTTTTTTCTAAATTCATCTAAAATCATGATCTACCTCTCATATTAATTTCATAATTTTTAGAGCTCATTTGAATTTATATGATTATTTATCTGTGCCTGTTGTCTGTGTCGGTCGTCGCGTATTTTAGCTGACGGAGTGAACGAGCCCGAAAACGAGAACGTTGAAGACGAGTACCGCGAGTTTGACGCCGAGGACCCGGACTGTCAGCAGGAGTTTGCTGAGGACGCCGACGGAGGCAAGTCCAACCGATTCCCTTTGATGCATATTGATCCTATTTTTAAACACAACCCGTAGAAGCCGTTTTAAATATTGCATGTACGATATATGTACGAAGTATTTTCGCTGTTTAGTTAAAACCTGTTGAATAGCCATCCTTGAATTGATATTATCCGGTAATTATCTTGTTCGAACCTAGAAACAAATAATATGCTATGACAGAAATATTATTATTTAGTATGCTTAGGACTTGTTACTCATCCTGGATACTCATCGTTGTATTTTATCAAATATAATGATTTTAAAAGTAAAAGGTGTGAGTGGTGAAAATAAATTGTGGGTATTATGAAAGGGTTAATGAACAAGTTATAGATGTGATTACTATGGAGATGGGGCGGATGAGATCTCTTTTGGGATGCCCTGGTGTTGTGGCTTATACCTTGCGGGGTTAAGCGAGAAGATATCTGCCTTGTCTCGATTAAGGACTGAGTTGATGATTCATCTTGCCTAACTCATTTATCGTACAACCACTCGCCTTGCATGGGAAAGGCTTAGTCTAAATCCCTCTAGTTAGTATGGCAATCACCTGGAGGCAGGTGTGCAACGGGACACTAAGTGATGTATGTGAAATTGTGGAATTGTATGAAAAGAGCTTTGTGAATTATTGTGGTATCATGAGATGTGGCCTTAGTGTTCCCGTGGTGAGTGCCATTACTTAGCTATGGAGGGTAATGACTTTGATGGATCTGTGCTTGCACGACGGTGTAAGTTATGGTATCCTACTTGTGGGAAAAGTGTACAACCTCTGCAGAGTGTAAATCTATCTGGATAGCCGTGTCCGCGGTCTCGGACGGGTTATGGTTTGGTTTCAACAACTAGATGGGTTGGTATTGGGACTCGTCAGATGTTCGATTGTGATATCGTTTGTTTCTAGGTCCTTTGGACCTATGTTGTATTTTGGTGTCTTATTATTATAGCGTGCCTTCCTTGTCCACGCTTTCCAAGACTACTGCGCTGAAACTTATCTGATGTAATAAATGTGTTACTAGCCTCCTGGGACTAGTATTGTATCACATTTGAGTTCCTGGTTTACCAGGGGCGCTTCATGGATGCGGGATGGCCGGATCTGGCTCAAGCTTTCTCTGATGGTGGTGGTCGTCAGAGTTGTGGGTGGATCTGGGAGCTAGAGGAGTTGGGGCGAGGCCTTGGTCGTTGGGTGACCACCATCTTCATCTTGTCCTTTGGGACAGGTGTCTACTTTGACTCCGTTCAAAGCCTTGGCATGATGGGATTTCTTCGGTTCATGGTGGTGTTCGTCTTCATCGGCGACGGCATCGGTCGGCGACGACGACAATGACTCCAGGTGGTTCACGAAGTTTCCATGGTCATCATTGTAATTTTTTACTTTGTTAAGGAGCTTCGTGTAGTTTGGCTGTGCTAGACGTCTCTGTATTTCTATACGTGTCTGTATGCATATACGTGTACGTTTGTTTTCTTTACTTGAAATACATATACATTTTTATAAAAAAACTACTCATACTTGTTTCTCCACATACTTAAGGGGTCTCTAACGGCCACTTAAAATCGATAGCGAGAAGAGGACATATAAACTTAAAAAAATAGAAGAACATGCTACCTAGACTTGATGAACGAAAGAGGAGTAGAGTGACAATGATCGTGAGCTTTTAGGGTTCTATGTGAGTCAGGAGTAGTGTGTCAGTGACCGCGAGCTTTTCGGGTTCTATGCGAGTCTGCTGCTTAGTGAGTCATTAGCGAGTTCGATTTTTGGGTTCTCTCTCATCCACGTAGAATAGAATATATTTTGTGCTAGCGATTTTAACCTCTGTTGGGGACGCAATGAGCTATTTTGTCACGGCAACATCTATCGAGACAGACGGCAGGTGATCATGCAGGCATGCAGCAATTGAGGGGGAACAAAGATTCATCTAAACAAGAAGAATCGGCTAGAGTCACGAACAGTGACTGGGCCAAAATAATTCACGCGTAGGTGGCGGTGAAAGGCATTTATTAGTTGGTTTCATGGGCCTCGACTCTTGTTACTTCAGCCATTATTTTTCGTTCCATAGTTTCCCCTGAATCGAGCTTCTTCTGGTCTTCACACAGAGATATATTTCTGACTTTGGAGTTTGGAGTTGAGAATTTTTAGACTTTTCATGCTGCACAAGTTTTGGCCCTCGAGTTCCAACTCAGAAATTGGAGTTGGAGGCCTTAACTTCTGAAATCTAGTGACATGTCGCAGCGCATATGGCCATTTATTTTTGAAGTCCAGTATGTGAGGCGCGAATTTGCGATTAATAAATTAAATTTAATTCCACGTTTCACACACAATGACACGGTTACACTCTCGTAATTAAACAGGCCAAGCAGGCCGTTGCTGGCAACATTTTAACAGAAAACGCCGTAGACATTAATTTACGACGTCCAAAAACTTGCTCGATCACAGCGGCGCAGGGCGAGCGACGACACTACGTATATATTATGCCCACCCACTCTCTGTGTCTACCTAGCTAGTACTGGACTACTGGTGATTCTCCTCCTGGCCGAGCATTCACGAGGGGCTGCAGAGCCTTGACGACAATCGTCATGTTGGGCCTGAAATCGGCCTCGTACTGCACGCAGAGCGCCGCCACCGCCGCGAGCTGCACACAACAGAAACACAACAGAGGGCTCAACACAAACACAACAGAATGGTCAGGGGAAATGCTAGAGCAGGGGAAATGCCGTCCGTATTCAGACTTGAACGTCGGCGTACCTTGGCCACGGCTTTCGGCGGGTAGTCGTCCTTGAGCTTGGGATCCACGCACTGCTTCACCTTGTCCTCGCTCAGTCTCGGAGTGGCCTGAACAAGGCGAAGTGAAAAGTTTTCGGTACCGTAGCACTTTCGTTTGTTTGTGACAAATATTATCTAATCATGGACTAGCTACGATCAAAAGATTTGTCTCGTGATTTACAACTAAACTGTGTAATTAGTTTTTGTTTTTATCTATATTTAATGTTTCATGCATGTGCCACAAAATTCTATATGACGGAGAATTTTGAAAACTTTTGGTTTTCAGGGTGAACCAACAAGGCCCAAGCCAGAAATTTGTTGATTAATTATTAGGCGACTGAATTCATGCACACGGCCGGCCATGGAGGAAGAATGGAGAAGAAGGAACCTACCCAGGTGACCAGGCTCTGCTGCCCCTTGGGCATGGTGTGATCCACGGGCTTCCTCCCGGTTAAGAGCTCAAGGAGCACGACGCCGAAGCTGTACACGTCGCTCTTCTGCGTCAGCTGCCCCGTCATCGCGTACCTGATCCATCGACAATCCAAACACACGTTGAGCCATTAGAGTCGTGTCGAGGATCCGATAGAGAAGACACTGGTGACGGTGGCGCGCGCCATGCGTGCGTGCGTGCTTACTCGGGCGCGTGGTAGCCGAACGTGCCGAGCACCTTGGTGGAGTGCAGGCGCGCGGCGGAGTCCGGGGACTGGTTGGTGAGGTTGAAGTCGCCGATCTTGGCGTCGTGGCCGTCGAAGACCAGCACGTTGCTGGAGCGCACGTCGCGGTGCACGATCGACGGCCGCGCCTTCTCGTGCAGGTGCTCCAGGCCCCTCGCCGCCCCGTACGCGATCCGCGCGCGCTGGCTCCACGTCAGAACCGGCCCGGGCTCCGCGCCTTTCACCCCCTTCTTCCCTGCGATGCAATGCAATGCAACCGACGATGGTCATGCCATGCGACCGCGCGCGTCATGGACTGCATGTGTACGTTCCTGTTGGTTTGCTTTATGCACCGTACCATGGAGTATGTCGTAGAGGGAGCCCATGGTGGCGAACTGGTAGAGCACGATCCGGTTGTTGAGCTCCAGGCAGTAGCCCAGCAGCTGGGTGAAGTGCTCGCACTTGAGCCGCGACACCACGGACAGCTGCAGATTGCATTGCCATCGCAGTCAACGAGAGGAGGCAGCGCGTGTCAGTTTGGGCTATTCAGCTAGGCGTAAATGGGGGGATCAAGGCATGCTTTTCGTGTCACCTGTTCGCAGAACTCGGCCTCTGACTGGCCGGAGGAGCTGCCGTTGTCGAACATCTTGACCGCCACGGTCTCCCCGGTGCCGAGCTTGGCGCGGTAGACGCGGCCGTAGGAGCCTTCCCCGACCAGCGCCCTGTCCCCGAAGTTGCCCGTCAGCCGGTTCAGCTCCGACAGCGCCACGGCCGGGACGTCGATGGGCAGCACCTTGGCCGCAGACGCCGCGCCGCTTCTCGGCATGTTCGGCCCTCTCGGATGTGCTGCATGCACACCATCATTGCAATGTAATGCGCACAGTGAGCTAGCTAGCGATAGCAATTAGCAAGCCATGGTGCCAGCAAGCAAAACCAAATGAGGAGCAAGGGAGAGGGAAAGAACCTGGTGCTCGCGGCGGCGTCGCGGCCGGGTTGGCGGCCGCCAGCGGGGCGGCGTGGGGCTCGTCCTCCGCGCCGCGGCAGCACCACATCCTGAAACCCCGGTGTGCCGGCCTGAAAACCTCAGATCCAAGGGGCAGCAGCTAAGCAATGCAACCACGGCCGATCGATCCGCGCGGGTTCTGTACGTGCAAATATTGCAATTTGTTCGCGAAGCCGGCTGGCAAGCTTTGGACTAACCGATCTTATATGGCAAGAGGGAGGGAGACGACAGACGAAAGGTGCGGAGGCGGAATGGTGGCCAGGTGCCGTCAAACTGGGGTAGTAGTTGGGAGGGGAGGAGGAGAGGAGGAGGATGAGGATGATGACTTGCGTCGAGAGAGCGCGCAGATGGACGACGTGATTCCCGGCCGGCGGCCGGCCGCGCGTTGCAATTATTCGCTGTTTGGCCTACGTGCGGCCTGCGCGCGCGGCTGAGCCTGAAATGCGGTGTTGCTGGCATGCATGTTGCTGCCCATGTACGCCCTGTAGGCCGCATGCAACCTTGTCTTCTTCACTTGTTTTTTTTTCCTATCCTCGCTCTCTCATCGAGCCACAGTGCTTGCCTGCAGACCCCGTGGACGCTAGTGGGAAAAATGGAAAATGCGTGCGTTCTTGTCCAGGACACTCGTGTGCCATATCATTTTGCAATTGCAAGCGCGAAAGTATTTTACAAGCACTTTCGCTAGAAAACGGACGCGAAAGTATTTTACAAGCACTTCGGTTGTCGACCGGTCGGTACGGTGATAGAAGGCGCATGAATGATGCGTTCGGACATGCAGTAGTATATGGCCAACTGAAAACCGGTGGTCAGAGCACGACTGGTAGCCCACGTTCCCGCCGCTGCTCGCTCCCGCTCCGACGTGCTCCCATGCTAACCCCCACGTCGTTAACCGCAACGCCATGACCATGCTTGCTAAACTGCCACGAAGAGCACTAGACGCGCAAAGGCAGTCTGGTTCGTCTTCCGGTGAGAAGCCAGCGCCACACATGACACATAAGTCAACGCTGACATCAATACGATGCATATTGCAGCGTTAAACAGAAGCCAGGTCAGAAGTCAACTGTTCGCCGCGCATTCTCGGGGGAAATGGGCGGGGTTGATCAAGGTGGGTGTTGGGGATTTTCTGTCCGTTGCTCTCTCTCTAGAAAGACCTGGTCCGGTTGCTGCTGCGGTATGAGGACAACAAGGATTACCGCTGAGACTGACTGTCGTCAAAGGAGTCTGCATTTGTTCATGTGTTAGTACCGCCATGCCAATTAACCTGCATGTTTCATCAGCTTCCAGTACTCATCTTTCCGCAGTGGAACCAGGGCAAACAAGACGGCAGGCAAATATGCCGCTGTCCGATACAGAGACAATCAAACAACCAACTGAACCAACCAAAACCACGGTCAACTCACAACGTGCCATCAGAGAATGCCACAGGTAGTCATGTCCCAAGGCCTGTTTGTGTTCGACCAGCACATTGATGCATATACATGAGTTAAAACATGACCTCATATATCTAGGAAAAAGGACAGCAATCAAATTAAATCCTTGATAGGAGAGTAGAGGCATGCGAAAAGTGAGATGTCCATATATTCAGCAATATATACAGAAAGTGGAAGTACGAATGTAAAATCAATTTAGTACAGTAAAATGAGAAATAAAAGCTTCCCAACAATTACAGATCGTTGCTTCAGCTAGAGTGAATGTGGGAAACATATATACAGATTGTTGAAGTTAATAAGTGTCCAAGGAAACATGGCGAGCCGTCCAGTTCCTGACCTTCACAACTCAAGCTGCCTTCTTGCCCTTGTATTTGCCAGCACAGATGACATATACAATCAGGTTCAGAAAACTGAGGCCAGCAAGGAGCCAGAAGAAGTAATCAAGATGCCCTTCGTTCAAGTTGTCAGGAATCCATCCAGGGTTACCTCCCCTCGTAGTAAAGTACGCGACCATTGTCAAAATGAACGTGCTGAGATAGTTCCCACCCGCAGTAGTGAGAAGATTAAGTGCACTGCAGAGGCTCCTCATGGCGTCTGGTGACTGGTCATAAAAGAACTCAAGCGCTCCGATGAATGTGAAAATCTCTGCTAGACCAATCAGGAAATACTGAGGGATTTGCCAGAATATGCTCAGTGGGACCGGGACATTCTGATCCACCAGGTGTGCTTCCCTGGCAACTGCTAGCCGCTTGATTTCGAGGATTGCAGCGACCGACATAGCAAGGATGGAAATGACCAGGCCAATGCCCATCCTCTGCAACTCTGTAAAGCCCCTCTCGTTGCCGGTGAATCTCCTGGCTATTGGAACCACAATGTAATCGTACATCGGGACACATACGATGACACTTAGGGTGTCAAAGGTAGACAGTGAAGCTGGAGGAATCTTGAAAGAACCCAACGATGGGTCAAGCACCATCCCTTGTTCCACGAACATTGTCGACATTTGAGCATATACAGCAGAAAACACTATTGTTGTTGCCCAGACAGGGAACATCCTTACTAGTATCTTCAGTTCTTCCACCTGGGTGACAGTGCATATCCGCCATGGGTTGCTGAAGTCAGCCATTTTCACATCAACTTCGGTAACTGTAGCAGCCTTGTCTAAACATCTGAATAAAAAATCGGTTCAAATATGTTAGGCCCTTAGCTTCCAATCAATATGGCAAAGAAGGCAAACAGGAACAGCTGTCCCAAAACAAGTAAAAAATATTCATCTATTACGGAAAATAACAGAGAAAAAAAGGCTAGTATGTGTGCTTACAAGTTGCAGTTTAGTATAAACAACATAAATCCTGAAAAGCAAAAATCAGGAACTGATGCAGCAACTAGTAAAAAAAAACTATTTTCAGAAATATAAACCAATTTAAATTTTGTTCTTTACTATGGTGCTCTGCTAAGCTGCACGGATACTTCAGGGTAGGCGCGTATCCCGTATCGGATACGTATCCGATACGGATACGTCGCGGATACATGGCTAGTACGTACTGGAGGAGTATCGGGTTTTTTTTTTTTTACATAATAGGATACGGTTGGCTGATACGTATCAAGCAACGGATACACGTATCAGATATGGCCCAGCCCATTACGAAGCCTTCCTCTCGCCCTAACTGCGGACGCGCGACGCCCCGACCCCGACTCCGCAGTCGCGACGCCCGCCCGACCGTGAAGCGCAGCCGCGACGCCCGCCCGACGCCCGCCGCCCGCCGGCGCCGTTCCTGCTCGCCGGCGACGAGCACGGCCCCTGCTCAGCCCGAAGCCACCTGTGGAGCCTGCGCGGGCGCGCCTGCTCTTCCGCGACGGCTGAAGCCGCGAGGCTACGACGCCCGGCCGCCCGCTCGACGCCCGCCGGCCGCTGGCACTGTCCCTGCTCGCCGGCGACGAGCACGGCCCCTGCTCAGTCGTGGAACCACTCTGGTCAGCCGCGGAGGCGCCCTGCTCAGCCTGCTCCTCTTCTTCAGCCCGATCCAGATCCCGTGAGTAAATCCCATCAATCTCTCCTTCTTCAGTAGTTCAGTTCGTAGGATGGCAGTGTAGTGAGTTCTTGTTGCTTGATTTCCTATATGCAGTAGATGGCGTCTCCCAATTTGAGTGGTGCTAGTGGTAGTGCAAGTGCTAGTGTGGGATCTGCAGCCACAAACACAACAGACATCAAGGCTCCACTTTGGGATCATGTCACCATTTTGGAGAAGCCTAAACCTGGTGGAGGAAACACTTACTGGCGCTGCAAGTACTGTCCACTGGAAAAACTGAGTAGTTACACTAGAGTTGAAGCTCATTTGCTGCAGATTTCGGGAAAGGGAATAAGTAAATGTCCTAAAGTTACATATGAAATGCTTTCTGCCATGAGAAAGGAAGTTGAAAGGTGCAAGAATCTGGTGGAAAGATCCAAGTCAAGAACTGTTTCTCTGCCTACTGATCCTTCACAGAGCAATACTGCTGACACCAGCAAGAGGTCTAAGAGGGGGCCTACTTCTGCATTGGAAAAATCTTGGAGACTAGAAGATCGTAATCACTTGGATGCTTTGATCAGTAGAGCAATTTATTCTGGAGGGGTTTCTTTCAATTTTTTGAGAAATCCGTATCTTCGAGAAGCCTTTGCTTTTGCTGCCAGCCGCAACATGCAAGGTTATGTGAGTCCTGGTTACAACAGAGTTAGAGAGGGACTTCTGAAGCAAGAAAGGAGGCACATAGAGCGTTTGTTGGAGAGCACAAAGAGCACATGGCCAGAGAAGGGAGTCTCCATCTGCACTGATGGTTGGTCAGATCCTCAGAGGCGACCAATTATAAATTTTGTTGCTGTTTGTGACAAGTCACCTATGTTCTTGAGGGCTGATAACTGTGAAGGTGAGGTCAAAAGCATGGAATACATTGCAGAAAAGTTGAGGGGAATAATTGAAGAAGTAGGTCGAGATAATGTGGTACAAATCATTACAGACAATGCTGCAAATTGCAAAGGTGCTGGTCTAATAATTGAGGCTGAGTATAAAAACATATTTTGGACACCTTGTGTTGTGCATACCCTCAACCTTGCCTTGAAAAGTATATGTGAGCCTAAAATAGGAAGGAATCCTTCTGATGATGAGATATTTGTTTGGAATCAACTTGAATTTATAGATTCTGTGAAGACTGAGGCTGCTATGATAAAGAATTTCATAATGAATCATGGCATGCGGCTTTCCATGTTCAATGAGTTCAGCCGTTTGAAGTTACTTTCTATTGCTGAAACTAGATTTGCCTCTGTTGTATGTATGTTAAAGAGGTTTGTTGAGGTAAAATCAGCCCTCCAGCAAATGGTGATTAGTGACAAATGGAGCATCTACAAAGAAGCCAGAGATGATTCTCCAATTCCAACAGCCCAACTTGTTAGGGACTTGACACTTAATGAAGTATGGTGGGACAAGGTGGACTTCATTCTTAAGATTACCACTCCTATATATGAGATGATTCGTATAACAGACACCGACACACCATGCCTTCACTTAGTTTATGAGATGTGGGATTCAATGATAGAGAATGTGAAGAAAGCCATATATCGGTACAAGGGCAAGCAAGAAGATGAGCATTCGGACTTGTACTCTGTTATTTATGACATTCTGATTGCTAGGTGGACAAAAGGAAACAATCCACTTCATTGTTTAGCTCATTCACTTAATCCAAGGTACAAATTGTCATTCCATTTTTTTTATTTAGTTCATATTTGTTCCATTCACTAAACCAGTAAACCATAAAGCCAAATTGACAAATGACAATTACAGATATTATAGCCAAAAGTGGCTTGAAGAAGGTGTTGGCCGTGTACCACCCCACAAGGATAAAGAGGTGTCCAAAATGAGAATGACTTGCTTCAAGAGGTTTTTTCCCAATCCAGAAGACTTAGCAAAAGTAAAAGAAGAGTACGCAAGGTTCTCTAGTTGTTCAGAAGAATTTAATGATCCTGACTCAATCCAGGATAGATGGTCTCTATCTCCTATGACCTGGTGGACAAATCATGGACAATATGCCAACCTGTCCGTTGATGAACCTGAATTGCAAGCTGTGACTTTTGGTTTGGATGCTCAAGAGGTTGATGTTGCGGATGACAATGAGCCAGATGAGGAATAGCAAGTTGCTGCTGCATGAATTGCGCCTGAATGCCTTTTAGTTTTAGTACTTTCCTAAATATGAGAGTGTCTTGAGAATTGCGATTACTTTATTTGAATTTGAGACCTTTGGACCTGCTGTTATGTAATAAGTAGTTGAGTACACTTAAGTAGTTATTTGTGATGTTTTTATTGTTATCAGATTTAAATATAGACTTCCATAATTTTATTTTATTTTTTTTTATTTTTAATATTAAACGTATCCGCGTATCTGGTTTTTTGGGAAATCGGCGTATCCGCGTATCCGTATCCTTCCGATACCGATACGCGTATCCGTATCCGTGCAACTTAGGTGCTCTGTACTATAAAAATATTATTTCTATATAGTTCATAACCATTAATACTAACTAATTCCTGCAAAACTATACACCCCATGCACTAACTGTATATGCTGTGAGCATGCACCAAATGGGCACTCTCTGGTGCAGTTAACATATGTGTTGCAAGTATATACCGGATGGCATACCATACTAGGCTGATATGCTGAGGTGGATCAAGCGACATGCCGACATCCAGTTATAAGGAAGCAGAGAGGACATGAAAATCATTTTGCCATTCCCGTCAATATATGAGGTCTATTTCTGCATGAGCTTGATTTTTCTCCAAGAGTAACTTTCTGCTTTGTTTATGTTACATTTCAGGACAGATGTATTGAAAAACAAATAATGCCAAATTGGGAAGCTGATCAATCACAAAGGTATAATGTGATGATTTAATGAAAAAATCTGAAACTGAAGTATGTATAATTGAGTGTCTGACTCAAACACAGAGTAAGAGAAAGCTATCTGTCAGGCCTAATGCCTTTTTTTATTTCTGAACGAATTCTTTGTTCATGGGCAGATAGCAGACACTTCCTATGCGAAAAACTTTGTTCCGTACAAGCATCAGAATGACATACTGACATCAACTACTATTCTTTACTAGGTATAATAATTATTCACAGTTTCTGAAGTACGACAATCAATCATATTATTATCTTTATCTCATACAGCTTGACAAGCAATATCAGTTTGTAGTTCCTTTACTATCATCTCATAAGATGGCATACCTGAGTTCATCTGTGTGCTCTATTTGCCGACTCCCCTCAATTGTTGATACCCCATTAGGTAGCTCATACAAGAGAGAGCTGTCCTCTGGGGCAGGCACATTCCACTTGCGCAAAGAGGCAACAATCACCTGGCATACTCGTGTAATAGGACTACCTCCTGGTTTTTGGAACCTATAAAGTGATGTGCCAGAGAAGAAACTTATGATTGCCAGCCCCATGAATACAGTCGGAATGCCAAAGCCCAGTCCCCATCCTACATTGTCTTGCACCCAAACCAGAAAGCTGCTTGATATGAGAGCACCAATGTTTATTGAAAAATAGAACCAATTAAAGAAAGAACCCTTCTGGATTCGCTCAGCTGGATCTGTATCATCAAATTGATCCGCTCCAAAGGATGAGACACAAGGCTTAATTCCACCAGTACCCAGGGCAATCAGATAAAGACCAAGGAAAAATACAGTATACTGAAAAGGGCTTGCTTGTGGGCAAAAGGATCCTTCACAAGATGGAGGCATGAGCATAGGAACTGATGCTGAAAGAGTCAGTATTGACATCCCCTATAAAATTAAAAGATGATGTCAAGTTAAATAAAATAATAACAAACCAACAGGGCTATTCCAGGATTAGTTGAATGTAGCACTATGTGTATGGGCCAGACATGAATTAAGCAAAAGCCCGTAGTCTACTACAAAGAACTTGAGGGCCTATTTAAACAAATTACTCGCATGTCCCTTTACAACAGTGTTACCATGACACTTCAGAGCAAAGATGACTTACGATGAAGTATACTGTGGAGAATGTTGCAATCGTCCAATACCTCCCCCAGTATGCATCAGCCAGGATTGCCCCAATAAGCGGAGTCAAGTAGCAAGTTCCCTGCCATGTAGTCACATTGCTAGCAGCAGAGGCATTGCCAGCATGTAGCTTTTTTGTCAAGTAAGTGACAAGGTTCGTGGAGATGCCATAATAGGCCAGTCGTTCACAGCATTCATTACCTAGGTTAACCTTAATAGTTAGTTGCAGGTTACGGAGGATTAAATTGGAAGAGCACACTTAATGAATTCACTCTGTACAATACCTAATATGAATGGACATGCCTTCCATCTACCCGTTGTTTCCTTGACAACAGGATTTCCCGAAAAGTCGACTGATCCATCTCCAGTGTATACTACTTGGTTGGATTCCTGCAGCCAAGATTATGTTATTACTCTGTTAAATAAATAGCACAAGTACAAACAGACAGAGAGCTCTTTGATTATGTATGCAAATCATAATACATTGATGCACAGGCTTTACTTTCAACACTAATGTACACAAAGAAAGCAACTATGGCAATATGTTGGTACTAGCAATATGGCCAACAGCTTAGGATCAACAAAAATGTAATGTCTGGAACCCAGGGTGCTTTTGAAAGTGGCCATGAGTTGAAAGAACCAATGAGATAAATTTGTTTAGGCTCAGCTATGTGTAGTAAGAAATCTATCCAAAATAAATAAAGTGAACAAAAAAAAGTAAAAGCTTCTAATTAACACTGCAATTGCCAATTGCAGCCCCAAATTGTACTCATGACTCCATGAATATTATATATAACAATGCACAAGAATTATGCCTAAGTCATCCAACCAAAGTAACAACTACCGAATTCTCGACTTAGTGGAGGTCCCAAGCTATCCTTAAGAACCGTGTACTAAACCAATCAATCAGGTTGTTGAGCAAAGTCTTCTAAATCCGGTGCGTCAAGTCATGAATTTTCCTAAAATAGGCTACCAATCTGACCGACACATCCATCCAAGAAATCTAAACACGAATACACAGATGCCTCTCTAAGTAAGGAGGAAAGGCCAACCAGAGGGAGAGTGGAAGTGGTGGAGTCAACTAACCTCCGGAGCGAGGAGCCCTTCCTCCAGAGCGACCGCCTCCGCGCGCTCGGCGCCGGCCATGGACCGATCCCGGCGAAGACGTAGTAGGGGCAGCGAAGCCTAAGAACACTACGCCTGATCGGATATTCTGTTTTCGGCGAGGAAGCAAAAACGGCCGGTCCAACTCCAAGGTGGAATCGCGGGAGTCGAATTTATGGAAGTCGACTGGAGTAGCTTGTAGATCTGGGTACGTCTCAGGGGCGGAATGAGTGAAGGAAACGGCACCGGCGCCCCGCTACTGTTGCTGTTCCGGTGGTCCGTTGATATTGGGCACCTCTGCCTCTTCGGGAGCTAGGGTTGGTGCCGGAATTGGAGTCGGGATGCGGGGTAGTTAGCGTAGGAGAAGAGGAGGGCACCTGCGTGAACGTGGGCGAAGAGGACTTTCTGTAGGAGACGGCGAGACTGCAAGATAACTGTAGGAGACAGTTTGTTCGTTAACCTGAAAAGTTAAAGCTGTAATTATTATTGACTGATTTATTGTGAGAGAAAAAAATATAATAATAAAGAAAAAAAACAGACGGAAAAAAACAGTTAATTTTTAATTATTTAAGCGAACAGTGCCTCAGACTCCTGATCGAGATAATCGTAATTTTGAACCTTACCATGCGTAAATTCAAGCGAGCAGTGCGTCAGACACCTTTTGTATTTTGGCCGGTGCGTTCATTATTGTCATGCCATCAACGGGCCCCTAATAAACCAAAAAAAAAAATCCCGGAAGTGGCCAATCCACATATCCACTTGAGACTGACTGACTGAGGGATAAGAATTCTTTTATTGCTTAGAAAGCCCACAGAGAGACGCAAAAGAGCAGAAAGTTGCGGAGCCATAGCCACCCCTGCACGGCACGGCAGATTCCTGCCTTGGGAGTTCAGACTTCATCACAGGGTGTAGCCTCCACACTCCCCCAAGTTGTGGGCCATTCATTGATTTGTTATGAGAGAAAAATACTATTAAATAACTAATAAATTTAGTAGATGATCTCAAGCGAACAAGCTTAGATTCCGCACAACCACGAGACATCTAGCTAGAATATCATAGAAATCATTGTTGTCAATCAAACAAATCAACAAACTAGTAGTTAAAAAAAACAAAAACAAATCAACAAATTACTTCTCTCGATAACACAACCCAATGGGTCATAGCCGATTTTGGCCTTGTTTACTTCTGGAAAATTTTTGCAAAATGCAACTATTAGCAATTTTGTTTATATTTGATATAAATATTGTCCAATCAATTAACTAGGCTAAAAAAATTCGTCTCACAAATTATATATGAAATATATAATTAGTTATTTTTTATTTATATATTTAATATTTCATACATATGTCGGAAGATTCGATGTGATAGAGAATCTAGAATATTTTGAAAAATATGTTGGGAAGTAAACAAGGTCTTTGTTGCGCTTCGGCCGTCAGGGAGGTTGGAGTACAAATAGGCCGCATCGGATCACCAAACCGGGACCCAGTGATGATTCCCTCATTATCGTTTATAGATGGCCATCGGGCTAGGCCGGGTTGGGCCGGGCACGGGCTGTAGTGTGCTGTGCCGATTTGGCCCACGTGTCTGCCGTGTCATGTCTCAGCGGCCCGCATGCCTGGCCTTTGGCCCAAGCACGGACCCACGGGCTGACTTCGTGCCGTGCCGGCCCGCGTAGCCCGGCGGCCCATAGCCCGGTTTTGTAAAAAAAAAACAAAATAGCCACACAATGTCAATGATTACTTCACCAACATAATGCCACAATCAATTTTTTACAACTCTCAACTTCTCAGATTCACAATCTTAATCTTAAATCATAGAAATGATATAAAAAAACATGTAACATAATGCCAACCCCTAAAACTCGAGCCGTGCCGTGTCAGCCCGCGGGCTCAGAGGTCGGCCCAAGCACGACCCGCACCACCGGGCCGGGCCGGCCCGGGCCCACGAGTTACCGTGCCGGGCTGTGCTCGGGCCGGGCCAAAATGACGTGTCGTGGGCCGGGCCGTCGTGCCTCGGGTTGCATGGCCATCTATATTATCGTTTAATAAAAAAACACCTTGGGGCAAGGGTAACAACACCTCCGAAAGCAACTATGTTTACTTAGCTTATTTATCAAATCATCCAAGTATTTAATATTGTTTTTCTATCACAAAAAATCAACGAACAGTACTTTTAGCTATGAATTATCTCCCAAGTGAACAGGCATTCTTATACTCTGACTAGAATGCAAATTTGGTGGAAATTAAACCATGCAATTATTTCTTTAATTATATCTCTGAATATAACAATTCTCTATTTTTTTCAACTTACCGCTAATTAAAGATGGATAGCTCCGGCTCTCCCTGCCCTGCCCCTTCCTAGTCATGCCCTACCCTGGTCTCTTTGTAGCAGAAGTGCCCAATTTAACATATAATACCTAAATGTGCTTGTTAGTCATTCAACACTAAGTATACGAGAGACTAAATTAAACCTAGTATTTTGTCGAGCACACTCAAAGGAAAACTTCAAAAATCCATGTTTTAATCAAGATCATAAATGAGAAGACAACTTTAAAACATCAAAATCATTTCTTTCATTACATGATTATAAGATCGGAGCTATTACAAAACGTGTTTAATAAAATAGTGAAAGATAAGCATTTATACAACAACGGAAGTGTAAAAAAATAAAAGCAACACTGAAGTATACAACAAGTATTTTTAGAGTTCTAGAAATGATACTATGATTTTGTAAAATAATTTGGTTTGAGAGCGCCCTGAAGTATTTAGATATAACAAATTTATAATTTTGAAAACCCCAGTGTAGTTAAAGACTATAGTTTTTTATTTAGAGTTCTACACCTCTTTTTTCTAAACCATAATTTTGCACGTTTATGGATTCTAATCGTTGTTTCTTAATACCATGGTCGTATCTTAATACTACAACATCTAGAGAAAGAGAGAGGACCAAAATGGGCACGACGAGGGTAGTTATTTTCTGTCCGTTGCTATTTCTAGAAAGATTTGGGCCCCGTTTGGTTCTCCTTGCTAAATTTTTAGCCAACTAAAATTATTTTAGCTACTCTTGTGTGACTAGTGAAACTAAACTATTTTAGCTCTTTTTAGTCAGTGTGTTTAAAAATTTAATTAATAAAATAACTAAAGTTTAGCTGACTAAAATTTAGCTAAGAAACCAAAGAGGCCCTTGGTCCGGTTGCTGACGCAGCAGGCATAAGGTCAGAAGGGATGAACTCATTACCGTGCTGGTGACCTGGAACGATTCTGCACTCGCTCATGTATTACTACTGCCAATTAACCTGCATGTTTCAACAGCTTCTAGTACTTTTTCCCTAGTGGAACCAAAACAAACAAGACGGCTATGCGCAAAAAAACACAAACAAACAAACAAAAACGGCAGGCAAATATGCGTGTCCGATATAGAGACAGCCAATTGAACCAAACCAAAAACACATTGTGCGGTTGTGCCATTAGAGAATGTCAGAACGGGTGTCTTGTATGTACAGAAGGTAAAGTCCTGTCCCAAGGCCTGTTTGAGTTCAACAGCATATTGATTCATATACAAAAACATGATAACATAAATCTAGAAAAAAAAACAGTAATCAAAATCCTTGATAGCAGAGTAGAAGCATGCGAGATTTGTCTACATTCAGCAGCATCCAATTAGCCAAATACACAAGATCTAAACTTGATCACATAAATCTAGAAAAAAAAAAGCAGCAATCAAAATCCTTGATAGCAGAGTAGAAGCATGTGAGATTTGTCTACATTCAGCAACCTCCAATAGGCCAAATACATACAAAAAGTAGAAGTACGAATGTACAATCAACTTAGTATCCCGGTACAATAAGAAATAGAAGCTTTGCAACAATAGGATAATCAACTGTGATCGTTGTTTCAGCTAGAGTTAATGCAGTAGGAAACATATATACAGATTTTGAAGTGAAGCGCCCACAATAACATGGCACGCCATCCAGCTACTGACTTTAACAACTCAAGCTGCCTTCTTGCTCTTGTATTTGCTAGCACAGATGACATATACAATCAGGTTCAGAAAACTGAGGCCAGCAATGAGCCAGAAGAAGTAATCAAGATGCCCTTCGTTCAAGTTGTCAGGAATCCATCCAGGGTTACCTCCCCTTGTAGTAAAGTATGCAACCATTGTCAAAATGAACGTGTTGAGATAGTTCCCAAAGGAAACGGTGAGAAGATTAAGTGCGCTGCAGACGCTCCTCATGGCATCCGGTGACTGATTATAAAAGAACTCGAGCGCTCCGATGAATGTGAACACCTCCGCTAGACCGATCAGGAAATACTGAGGGATTTGCCAGAATATGCTCAATGGGACTGGGATGTTCTGATCTACCAGGTGTGCTTCCCTGGCAACTTCTAGCCGCTTGATTTCAAGGATTGCAGCGACTGACATAGCTATGATGGAAATTACCAGGCCAATGCCCATCCTCTGCAACTCTGTAAAGCCCCTCCCGTTGCCAGTGAATCTCCTAGCTATTGGAACCATGATGTAATTGTACATCGGGACACATATGATGATGGTTAGGGTGTCAAAAGTAGATAACGACGCTGGAGGAAACTTGAATGAACCCAAGGATGGGTCAAGCACCATGCCTTGTTCCACAAACATTGTTGACATCTGAGCATATGCAACAGAAAACACGATTGTTGTTGCCCATATAGGGAACATCCTTACCAGTATCTTTAGTTCTTCCACCTGCGTGACTGTGCATATCCGCCATGGATTGTTGAAGTCAGCAGTTTTCACGTCAACTTTGGCAACTGTAGCAGCCTTGTCAAAAAATCTGAATGAAAATCAGTTCAACTATGTTAGGCACTTAGCTTCGGCACAATATGCGAAAAGAAGGCGAACAGCTATCACAAAACAAGTCATAATATTCATCTATTAGGCAAAACAACCGAGAAAAAAGTGACTAGTATGTATGTTTACAAGTTGCAGTTTAGTATTATATAGTACCTAAATCCTGAACAGCGAAAATCAGAACTGATTCGGCAACTAGTAAAAAAAAAACTATTTTCAGAAGTAACCAGTTAAATACTTTTTCTTGATAGGCGTTCTGCTAGGTTATACTATAAATATATTATTTCTATATAATTCATATCCACTAATGACAAATAATTCCTCCAACATTATACACCCAATGCACTAACCGTATGTGCTGCGAGCATACACTGAATGACCACTCTCTGATAGTCTGATGCACTAAACATGTGTTGCAAGTATATACTGAATGGCATACCGCATACCAGGCTCATAAGCCTTGGTGGATCAGAAGATGTCCAATTATCAGTAAGCAGGGAAGACATCAAAATCATTTTCCCATTCTTGTCAGTACATGAGGTCTATTGCGTGAGGTTGATTTTTTCTCCAAGAGTGACTTTCTGATTAGTTTATGTTATAATACACAACAGATGTGTTCAAGAATAAATAATACCAAATTAGGAACATGATCAATCGCAAAGGTAAATATGCTGATTTAATGAAAGAATTCGAACATTGAAGAATGTCTAATTGATTGTCTGATTCAAGCACAGAGTAAGAGAAGCTATATCTGTCAGGCTTAATGCTTTCTTTATTTCTGTGAATTCTTGTTCATGTGCAGACAGCGAGCGCTTTCTAGGCAAAGAACTTTGTTCCGTATTACATACAAGCGTCACACTGACAACAACTACTATTCTTTACTAAGGAATAATTATTTCTTCATTTCAGAAGTGTGGCAATCAATAATATTATCATCTTTACCTCATACAGCTTCACAATCTATCTCAATTTGCAGCTGCTTCTACTATCATCTTATTAGGAGCGCATACCTGAGTTCATCTGTGTGCTCTAATTGCCGACTCCCCTCAATTGTTGATACCCCATCAGGTTGCTCATACAAGAGAGAGCTGTCCTCTGGGACATGCACATTCCACTTGCGCAACGAGGCAACAATCACCTGGCATACTCGTGTAATAGGACTACCTCCAGGTTTTTGGAACCTATAAAGTGATGTGCCAGAGAAGAAGCTTATGATTGCCAGCCCCATGGATACTGTCGGAATGCCAAAGCCCAGTCCCCATCCAACATTGTCTTGCACCCAAACCAGAAAGCTGCTTGATAT
Source organism: Sorghum bicolor (assembly GCF_000003195.3). Classification (NCBI taxonomy): domain Eukaryota; kingdom Viridiplantae; phylum Streptophyta; class Magnoliopsida; order Poales; family Poaceae; genus Sorghum; species Sorghum bicolor. The sequence continues at coordinate 8,666,936 of NC_012870.2, read as the reverse complement.
GAGGCCACCAATATTTATTGAAAGATAGAACCAATTAAAGAAAGAACCCTTCTGGATTCGCTCATCAGGATCTGTATCATCAAATTGATCAGCTCCAAAGGACGAGACGCATGGCTTAATTCCACCAGCACCCAGTGCAATCAGATAAAGACCAAGAAAAAAGACAGTATACTGAAAAGGGCTTGCTGGTGCGCAAAAGGATCCTTCACAGGATGGAGGCATGAGCATAGGAACTGATGCTGAAAGAGTCAGTATTACCATCCCCTAAAATTAAAAGATGATGTCAAGTTAAATCATACTCTCTCCATCCTAAATTATAAGTCATTCCAAAAAGCTTTAAGAGTCAAAGCATTTCAAATTTGACCAAATTTATATAATAAGATAATAACATTTATGATACTATCTAAGTATCATTAATAATATACCTATTTGATGTCATAAATCTTTATACTTCACTCTATAACTCTGGTCAAATTTAAGATGCTTTGTCTCTCCAAGATTCTTGGAATGATTTATATTTTGGAATGGAGGGAGTAACAAACTAACCGGGCTATTCCAGTTGAAGTTGAATGGAATACAAAGAAAATTAGGGCCTATTCATCAGTCAAAAAAGGAATAAATTACACGCTTGTTCGTTCGAGCAAAGTTGACTTACGATGAAGTACACTATGGAGGATGTTGCAATTATCCAATACTTCCCCCAGTATGCATCAGCCAGGACTGCTCCAATAAGCGGAGTCAAGTAGCAAGTTCCCTGCCATGTAGTCACGTTGCTAGCAGCAGAGGCATTGCCAACATGTAGCTTTTTTGTCAAGTAAGTAACAAGGTTCGTGGCGATGCCATAATAGGCCAGTCGTTCACAGCATTCATTACCTAGGTTAACCTCGATAGTTAATTGCAGATTACGGAGGATTAAATTGGAAGAACACACCTAATGAATTTACTCCGGACAATACCTAATATGAATGGACATGCCTTCCATCTACCAGTTCTTTCCTTGATAACAGGATTTCCAGAAAAGTCAACTGATCCATCTCCAGTGTATACTAGTTGGTTGGATTCCTGGAACCAAAATTATGTTATTTCTCTGTTAAACAAATATCACAGGTATTAACAGACAAGAGCACTTTGACGATGTATGCATATCACCATACATTGATGCACATGCTTTGATCGACTAAATTAAGACAGTAGCCACTATGGCTTTCTACATTGATTCAGCAAGACCAAATCCAGGGTATAAGTTCAGGCTTTACTTTCAAGCAACTACAACAATATGCTGGTACCAGCAATATGCCCATCAGCTTAGGAACAACAAAAGTGAAATGCCTTGGAACACAAGGTGCTTTAATTAAACGCGGTTACGAGTTGAAAGAACCAACAGGATAAATTGTTTAGGCTCAGCTATGTGTACCAAGCAAGCTATTCTGAAATAGAGTGAAGAAAAATATTAAAGCCTTCTAATTAACACTGCAATTGTCAATTGCAACCCTGAATTCTACTCATGACTCTCCACGGCCATATACGTATAGTAAAGCACGAGAATACGCCCCAAGTCATCCAGCCAAAGTAGCAACAAATACTGAAATCTCGACGTAGTGGAGGTGCCAAGCTATCCTTATAGGAACGTAAGTACTAAATCAATAGGTGAGCTTAAATTCTTCCAAAAATCTCGTGCGCTAAGGCATGCTTTCTTTCCTAAAATAGGCTACCAGTCTGACCAAAACATCCAACAAACCTAAACACAAGTAAAGGCCAGCCGGAGGGAGAGTGGAAGTGCTCGAGTCAACTAACCTCTAGAGCGAGGAGCCCTTGCTCCTCCAAGGAGGGAGCCTCCACGCGCTCGGCGCCGGCCATGGACCGATCCCGGCGAAGGCGCGGCAGGGGCAAAGAAGCCTAAAACTAAAAACACGCCTGGTCGGAGCAGGGGCAGTTTTCTTTTATATCCCCGATTTTGGCGGAGAGAATGAAATATTTGACATACTCGCAGTATACAGTGAGTTCACAGATCACTTGCCACTTTCAACATTAGTTCTACAGAAGATTTGTCGATCATATAGTACTACTACAAGTCTGGTCACTGTCACCTTGTTTTTCTTGCCATATATTCGATATTTCCTCTTTACTTCTATACTTTCTTTTCTTTTCTTTTTTATTTTTTTGTACTACTAGATAGAGGAGACCTTTATGCTTTTATATAGCTGTTCACCTACCTGCCTCTGGAACTTTGGCTTGAATTTCAATCGGCTGTTAACAAGAAGCGTCGAATAGCAACTTAGGGTATGTTTAGTTGGTTTCTTGTAGCTCTTCTATATCTCGTATCGTAGTCGTAGTAGCATGGTTCACAACATCTATTTTTCTATCCTACCAAAATGAACGTAGAATTGGAGAAGAAACCATAATAATTTATAGATCCTATAGCTCTGGCTTCTCTGATAACTGTAGCACGGAACTAGAGCCCGAAGAAGCCCGGTCAAATACGAAACCTCTTCATAGCTTCATCGATGTCATGGTCTCTACTGTAGTGCAACTCACAACACGACTACAGTGACATGCACCTTGTGGCACACTAAGTATTGTTGAATATAATGGGCCATTAGCCCATATTTATATTTGATGATTAATTCAAGGGCCCATAATTAATGCTATAATGAAAATGGTTTAGTACCATATTGATGATTGACCATGTGTTAACTCAACTTAAATAGGTGGCCTTTGTTAGCCCCTATGGAGAAGTTGAGGGAGGATGAAGGGGTACCACACGCGCGCGCCGCCGCCGAGGCGTGTCTTGTCTTGTCGAGCGAGCGTGACGTGGCGTGACGTGGCGCATGCTTGGTGAATAAGGAAAGGGAGGAAAAACGGGATCTGACCGTTGTGTAATTAATGGCAATTAATTGCTAATTGATTGACTCGAGACGAGCGAGCGTGACGTGGCGTGACGTGGCGCATGCTTGGTGAATAAGAAAAGGGAGGAAAAACGGGATCTGACCGTTGTGTAATTAATGGCAATTAATTGCTAATTGATTGACTCGGTTTATGGCAATTAAATGAGATTAATGGTCATCAATCAGATGTTGAGATCGTCTTCTTCCACTCCGGCGGGCCATCTTCCTGGTGGACGTTTGCGCGGATCGAGATCGACTACTTCGTCTTCTTCCTGGTGGACGTTCGCGGGACTGCACTGCGAACATCTTCCTGCACCGACTGTGGTCCGCTACTTCGAGCAACGCACTATGTCGACTAGTGCGAATGGAGCCACCGGTGCCTTCGGCACTGGTCCCTCCTCTGGGTACAATCTTAAACGATTGTTTTTCGTTTTCAGTATGTCTGCTGTTGTTGCAGTAGTATTTGCAATGTTTGTCTCTAATCTGAGTAGTGATAAAATTGCACACGTGCACATATATGCAACCACAATATTATGCGTAATTTTCTGGATTAAATCAAACAGTAAAATGTCTAAATTTCTAACATTCCAAAAACCTGATATTAGGCATTTTTCTGTTAGTGGTTTTGCTGCTGCGTTAAAACCGGATGCGTTCGATGGTTCAAACTATAAGCGGTGGCGCGCGAGAATGATATTGTGGTTGACTGCTATGAGTTGCTATGACGTCGCGAAGGGGAAGCCTGAACAGTTTACTCCTGAGGAGGAGAAAACGTTCATGGCTGCTGATAACCTCTTCAGAGGCGCCGTCATAAGTGCGCTCGATAAAAAGTATGTCGACAACTATATTATTTGCACCACTGCTAAAGAATTATGGGATGCGCTTGAGGCCAAGTTCGGGGTTTCTGATGCTGGTAGCTGTTGACGGTCCTTAAGTATCAAATTTAATTATCAAATAAATAAAGAAAAGGATCCAAATGAAATAAAGATCTAGACTTAGGGTTTTATCTGACAGAATTCCACGAGTTTTGGTGTTTGTCTATTTCTGCAGGGAGTTATCAGGAAATATGGAAGAAATGCCCCACATGTCAGGATTACGTAAAGATATTAACGTGCTGCGCAATTATCTTACATCTAGAAGACTCTAGAAGCCACGAGGCCGAAGCGGAGGCGAAACGGGGCCAGACCCTGGGCGGCCGCCCAGTTGGTCAGGGCGCCCGCCCACCTCTGGAGTCCAATCAGGACTCTGCTTTGCGGGAAGTCTCCACCGACCTAAAGAATGAATCTAAACCATACAATCTATGTCGGTTTGATCCAATGGCCCATATTCACTTGAAGGGACTATAAAACCAGACCCCCTGGCCCCTGGAGGAGAGAGCCTCTCAACCCTAATTCATTGTTCCATCAAGGGAGAAGAAGCCTCTGATCAAGATTAGAGCCACCACATCAATTAGATATCTAGATTAGCATAGCTACATAGGATTAGAACTAGAAGGAGTCAATCTTCGATTGGTTTCCGGATCTGTCAGGAGGATTCTTGGTAATTCTCTAATTGTGCTTCTAATTGCTTTCTAATTATCTTTGTTCTTCAATATTATGAATATGACTTTGTTCTACTTCAATATATTGCTTATGACTTTGCTCTACTTGCTTATATTCAAGATTATATTGTTCTTAGTTTATCATAGTTATGTACTTGGCTTAGTTAGATACGATCTATATACATGCTTAGGATCGTATAGCGTTTATCCATCGGATCCATGGGTAAATGATAGATATTGTGTAGGCGTGGTGCTTATACCGTATTTATCTGCGATTGTACCCAATATGCCAGATCGTGGGGTGGTTCGTGATAGTGACAGCTTCATTGATTCTTATATAGTCCCCCTCTCGTGTATTGGGCTGGCAGAGCAACATTATTACAGGGGAGTGATTGCTATGTTTCTCATATTTCTTGCTAATATCACTATGCATGGGCGTAGTCTTGTCTCGCAATGATTGCTAAGTATGCTTGCACTAACTATGATATGCTAGACTATATAGTTAAGAATAACTTAGGGAATATTCTTGTAGTTCGTTCTAATACCATGCTAATGACTTTCTAGAGTATCTAATTGAGGTGCTTATCATATTTATTATGTGGCTAGATCAGATTAGTTATCCTTGTCACTATTATTATTTCATATATATTTTATGTGACACTTATCCCTGTATGAAGAGTTAGATATAATGTTCTCAATTATACATGCAATGATAGTTGCTCAATCTCATATTCTATTCTGTAATCAATAGTGATGATTGTTAATCCCTTCCCAGTGGTAAAAATATAAATAACGATACCTGGAATACTTCCCGGTTAAAATGCTACATCGGTATTAATCTGTGCGCTTGCAGATCCCATTAATTATTTATTTAGAAGAGCAATTGCATATTTCAATACCGCGTCTCTTATATCATGCTGGGGATGACAACTTGGCTTAAGTGGTGTGAGGGATAGGTTTGGCATTTTTGGCACCGTTGCTAGATTTAGAGAACTTAGTCTACTTTTAGTAATGATGTTAAGAATACCCAACAAGCATTTTTGGCGCCGTTGCCGGGGAAGGTTGATTACCAATCAGGATTGGAATAAAAGATTTTGAGTTATCATTCGCATCACTAATATGATTGAGCTTATCTATTCTCTCATACAGTTTTACCCCGATATTTTTCTATTTTATCTTATGCAGGGGAATGTATGAATAGAAGACATCTTCCAGGGAATTTTGTTGACAACCCCGAAGCATTATTCAAGAAGACGAGAGCCAAGAAGAGATCATGAACACTTCAGCAAGAAGCTTCATCCAATCAAGAAGATAACCGGAACTTGTCTTCAGAGTTCGAAGTCATGGCGAACAAATCAATCCGCGAGTTCTCAGCTCCCACTACGGACAACATCCGCACTGGACCTGCTGCAGAGATCGATGGCAACTTTGAGCTCAAGCCTGGACTTATCAACATGGTGCAATCCAACCAGTTCTGTGGGAAGGCACATGAAGATGCTAGTGCTCATTTACAACACTTCCTGGAGATTTGCAACACATTCACCATAGCAGGAGTTTCCAAAGACGCTATACTACTTCGCCTCTTTCCTTTCTCACTGTTAGGAAGAGCGAAGCAGTGGTTCTATGCTACAAAGGAGAAGAATACTACGTGGGCACTCTGCTCAACAAACTTCCTGGCTAAGTTCTTTCCCATGGGCAAGACCAATGCTCTCCGTGGGAAGATTACAAGTTTTCAGCAACAAAATGATGAATCTGTTCCAGAAGCATGGGAGCGCTTTCAAGACTACATCCTAGAATGTCCCCATCATGGAATGGAGAGTTGGCTATTGATGCAGACATTCTATCATGGGCTCAGCAACAGTGCCCGAGAGACTATGGATGCTGCAGCTGGAGGAGCATTCTTATCACTTACTATATCACAAGCCACAGCTCTTGTGGAGAAGATGGCGTCCAATCAAAGCTGAAATGAAGAGAGGACCCAGACACGCAAGAGAGGTGGAGGTATGCATCAGCTGAAGGAGGTAGACATGTTGTCTGCAAAGCTAGACCTGCTCATGAAGAAGCTCGACGATAGAGCTGGAGACAAGAAAGAAGTTATGCACATCTACGATTCTCACATGACTTGTGAGGAGTGTGGAGACACTGGACACTCAGGCAATCACTGTCCTGAGATACTTGAGGATGTGAACTACATCAACAACAACAACAACTACTACTACAACCGTCCTCAACAAAATCAAGGTTGGAATCAACAGAGGCCTAACTACTCAGGTAATTATCAAGGTAACAATTCTTACAACAACAATAATAATTTTCCACCTTTGAGAGAGTTAGTGTCTAATCAAGGAAAGCTAATGGATAATCTATCTAAGAAATTGGCATCTAATGATAAAATGCTAGAAAATATAAATAATAGAATGGATAATTTCTCTACTGCCATCAAGAATCAAATTAGCTTTAATAAAATGATTGAATCTCAGTTAAATCAAATAGCTGTTGCTGTTCCTACTACTAACCCCGGTATACCATCACAACCGGAAGGATTAGAATCTGCAAATCTTGTAGACGTGTTTGATGCAGGTAATTGGAGTAACCCCGTCAATGAATTTTCTACTGACCGTCTGCCGGTCAAGAGAGGCGATCCAGGACGCCCAGTCATCCCGATCTCTATCGGCATGGTGGATGTCCCAGAAGCACTCTGTGACTTTGGCTCCAGTGTCAACATTATACCCAGGGTACTCTATGAAAAATTCTTTACATATCCTTTATTAGAGACAACCATGTGTTTGCAGTTTGCAGATCAGACGATAACTTTTCCAAAAGGAATAGTGAGGAACCTTTGTGTCCGAGTTGGTACCTTGTATGCCCCAGCAGACTTCGTAGTGGTAGAGACCGGAAATGATGAGAGAGCACCTATCATCTTAGGGAGGCCATTCTTGAACACCACGGGAGCTATCATCTACGCCAGTGCTGCCAAGATCAGTTTCTACGTCAAAGGGAAGAAGGAGACATTTTTCTTCAAGAAGAAGACTACACAAATTCCAGATCAATCCAGACGTGAATCAAGGAAGAGGACCAACAGGAGGAACAGGAACAGGCAAGTGTGGACCGAGTCAGCTAAGATGGTCACTGTAGTCCATGGAGGCCAAGATCACCAACTCAAGTCACCGTTTTTGACCAAGAAGGACGACCCAGGAATGCCAAGCATTTACTGCTCCATAAATGGATACAACTTCTACAAGACGATTTGCGACACCGGATCAGGCGTCAACATAATGGCCGCAGTCACCTATCGGCTCTTGTTCGGAACCATGCCACTAAGACCAACATACATTCAACTCCAGATGGCAGATCAGACATTTCGAGAAGTTAAAGGAATAGTATCTGATGTCCCAGTCAAAATAGACGATCACTTTGTCTACACAGACTTTCAAGTTGTTGACATGGGAGAAGATGAATATGATCCACCCATCATCCTTGGAAGACCGTTCCTCAGCACCGTTAAAGCAATTATCTATATTGGAACCGGAGAAGTCTATATGCACTTCCCCTCAGAGAAGGTACGCCGTTATTTTACTGAACCTAACTATATCGTTGAAGAATCTAAGCAGGTCAGAAAAAGACGCAACCGCAACCAGACGAGGCAGATCATCAATGACGGATGGGCAGACTATGAAGGAGAAGTTGTAAGGTCAGAAAACGTAGAGTTTAAACAGAATTATCCAGAGGAGATTGAAGCACCGAGTCAGGTATGGAAAATGAAGGTAACTATACAAGAAGAGGAGGCGCTGCCGGAAGTACCGACTACGCCACCCAACGAACCTCAGGACGATTGAGAAAATGGAGAGTCCCGTTCGGAGGACTTAAAAACACCGAACGCCTTGACAAGAGGTAAACTTGGTAGTTATCCTTTCCCTTTCAATTATTTTAAATAGTTTACTTAGTTAATCATATTCATACTATCTTAAAAATAAAAGAAAATAAAAATGTGAAAAACAGTAAGCCCCATGTGAGTAGACAAGTGGCATAAAACCCATAAGTACATTCACTGTGGTGGCATAAAAATAAAATAAATATTTTTCTGCTTTATAAAAATAAAAATAAAAATATAAAAATAGGGAGTAATATTTACTAAGGAGTCTCAAGATGATAAAAGCTAGATATTTATGCTAACACTTAATCAGTTCCACAAGCTTTGTTGTCTATTTGAGCTCCACAGAATTTAAGAATCAAGAAGACTAGCAGACGGAGGACATTCTAATCGCTGTCAGAATGCTGCTGACTTTCAACTACACCTCTGCCACCTGCTAGCTACATCAAGAGAAATTACGTCAAAATTCAGCTTGGGGGAAAGCACCCCCATTTATCACGATAAGTATTTCTATCTATCTTTATACTTATATTATTTTAGAATATTAAAATACACATAAACTATGGAAAAACCAAATAAAGATTTTAAGCTTATATATATATCTTTTGCTTAGTGTGTTTAATAAATAAATAAAGTGGCTATGCTAATCTGTATCTAAATAAAACTTAAGCATGGATATGATGAAAAGTTGCTCTGCCTAATTTGCACATTTTAAGTTCTCTCTCAAGTTTAGATATAACTGTTATAATTTAAAGCTTGCTCTAGACCTAAACTTGTGGGATGAAAACTTGATCTGAAGTCTAAGTTGTTAACGGATACGATATGGAAAGGTTGAGCTGCTGTTTATCTGTTCCTAGAGATGCTAGAATTCTGGAGAATTTTATCTTTGAAAATCTTTAAAATGTTGCATGATGAGTTCCTGTATGATGAGAGCTTAAATTCCTACCACAGCCATATATACATGCTTGCTAGACTTTGAGCCACACATTTATTATTTACTGCTTATGAGCATTGAGTGTGGTCAAGCTGTGTAGACCCTTAGGAGCTTGTCATGTGGTTAAATCAAGATTTCACTTGCACGTTCACTCATATATGCTACTTCTACTTCGGAAGTACCATCCACATATATCCATCCATTCCATCTCCAGAACCACCTGAAAATATTCTACTCCTAATCCAGGAGAGAATAACCAAAAATATTTCTGTTTCCACTTGTGAAATAAATGCTCAAGTTATCTTGTTACTACCACTTGCTATATTATCTCAAGAGATGAATGCTCTAAAAAAAAGAAGAGAGGAAATAATACGAGGAAATAAAAAGGAGCAAGTGCTCGGAACCTCGAAAGAAAAGAAAAAGTGAGACGAGAGGTAAAAATGGACAAGTGTCCGACAGTAGAATTAGGGGTGCAAGATACCCACCTGAGAGAAAAGAAAAAGAAGAGCATCTCATTCTCCTCATAAAGTTTCAAAAGCAAGGAAGGTATGTATCTCCTTAAAGAGCAAAAGTAGAATTAGACTTCCACCACCATTGTTTTCACCATTGTTATCACCATCATCATCATACACCATTCATTCGCCACACATGCACATCTTGATTTGGCTTATTGATTTGTTTCTTTGGATCCACGGTTTGACTATGCAATAAATGTCTTGTAAGTATGTATATTTTATCTCCCACCTATGAGCTCCAGATATTAAAGCCTTATTAGAATAGAGTGAGAGAGAAGACAATGTCATTATGCTTTATACCACAAATACCACATATCTTGAGAGAAGGCATATACCATCAATGCCTTGGTAAGGATCCAAAAATACCACAAAAGAGAGACCTCAGAGAATCATACAAGGAATCTCTAAGTTTTATTTGAAAATCTGCAAAAACCCCAGAGCTATAGCTGATCAAGAATAAGAGACATGACACTTGGCTAGACTGTTCTATCTTTTAACCACTCAAGACAGAAGTGACAGTTACAAGTCCCATGGTGTAGGTAAAGTAAGTAAGTTTTAAGTCTTGACAGTTTACTCTAACTCAGAGATGAGATCTTATTTAAAAGCATGTGTACCGTCAAATTTTTAAAGATATTGCGACTACTTATGATCCATAGCTGAGTCTATCCTTGCTCAGGGACGAGCAAGAGGTAAGCTTGGGGGAGTTTGTTGACGGTCCTTAAGTATCAAATTTAATTATCAAATAAATAAAGAAAAGGATCCAAATGAAATAAAGATCTAGACTTAGGGTTTTATCTGACAGAATTCCACGAGTTTTGGTGTTTGTCTATTTCTGCAGGGAGTTATCAGGAAATATGGAAGAAAGGCCCACATGTCAGGATTACGTAAAGATATTAACGTGCTGCGCAATTATCTTACATCTAGAAGACTCTAGAAGCCACGAGACCGAAGCGGAGGCGAAACGGGGCCAGACCCTGGGCGGCCGCCCAGTTGGTCAGGGCGCCCGCCCACCTCTGGAGTCCAATCAGGACTCTGCTTTGCGGGAAGTCTCCACCGACCTAAAGGATGAATCTAAACCATACAATCTATGTCGGTTTGATCCAAGGGCCCATATTCACTTGAAGGGACTATAAAACCAGACCCCCTAGCCCCTGGAGGAGAGAGCCTCTCAACCCTAATTCATTATTCCATCAAGGGAGAAGAAGCCTCTGATCAAGATTAGAGCCACCACATCAATTAGATATCTAGATTAGCATAGCTACATAGGATTAGAACTAGAAGGAGTCAATCTTCGATTGGTTTCCGGATCTGTCAGGAGGATTCTTGGTAATTCTCTAATTGTGCTTCTAATTGCTTTCTAATTATCTTTGTTCTTCAATATTATGAATATGACTTTGTTCTACTTCAATATATTGCTTATGACTTTGCTCTACTTGCTTATATTCAAGATTATATTGTTCTTAGTTTATCATAGTTATGTACTTGGCTTAGTTAGATACGATCTATATACATGCTTAGGATCGTATAGCGTTTATCCATCGGATCCATGGGTAAATGATAGATATTGTGTAGGCGTGGTGCTTATACCGTATTTATCTGCGATTGTACCCAATATGCCAGATCGTGGGGTGGTTCGTGATAGTGACAGCTTCATTGATTCTTATATAGTCCCCCTCTCGTGTATTGGGCTGGCAGAGCAACATTATTACAGGGGAGTGATTGCTATGTTTCTCATATTTCTTGCTAATATCACTATGCATGGGCGTAGTCTTGTCTCGCAATGATTGCTAAGTATGCTTGCACTAACTATGATATGCTAGACTATATAGTTAAGAATAACTTAGGGAATATTCTTGTAGTTCGTTCTAATACCATGCTAATGACTTTCTAGAGTATCTAATTGAGGTGCTTATCATATTTATTATGTGGCTAGATCAGATTAGTTATCCTTGTCACTATTATTATTTCATATATATTTTATGTGACACTTATCCCTGTATGAAGAGTTAGATATAATGTTCTCAATTATACATGCAATGATAGTTGCTCAATCTCATATTCTATTCTGTAATCAATAGTGATGATTGTTAATCCCTTCCCAGTGGTAAAAATATAAATAACGATACCTGGAATACTTCCCGGTTAAAATGCTACATCGGTATTAATCTGTGCGCTTGCAGATCCCATTAATTATTTATTTAGAAGAGCAATTGCATATTTCAATACCGCGTCTCTTATATCATGCTGGGGATGACAACTTGGCTTAAGTGGTGTGAGGGATAGATTTGGCATTTTTGGCACCGTTGCTAGATTTAGAGAACTTAGTCTACTTTTAGTAATGATGTTAAGAATACCCAACAGTAGCGAGCTGTACCTCATGGAACAATTGTTTGATTACAAGATGGTGGATAGCCGTTCTGTGATTGAACAAGCACATGAGATACAGGCACTAGCTAAGGAACTAGAACAATTTCCTTGTGTGTTGCCTGAAAAGTTTGTGGCCGGCGGTATAATCGCTAAGCTGCCACCTTCTTGGAAGGATTTTGCTACTTCTCTAAAACATCAGAGGAAAGAGTTTGGTCTTGCTGAACTCATGGGAACTCTTGATGTTGAGGAGAAGGCGAGAGCAAAAGATACACATGGGAAAGGCGTTGAGTCTTCTAGTGCCAATGTGGTGCAGAAGAAAAAGCAATTCGCATTCCGTAATAAGAAAAAGAACAAGCAAGAGAACAAGCAAGGAGCAAACCCGAAGCCAAAACAAACTGCAATTTTTAAGAAGAAAAAGGCAGAAGGAGGCTGCTTTGTTTGCGGTAGCGATGACCACTCGGCGAGTGGTTGTCCAGACCGCAAATTTAAACGAGAAGAGAAAAAGTCAGTAAACATGGTCATTGGCGAGGCTGAAGGAGGAACATCTGGGTATGGTAATTATTTACCTACTGTTCTTTCAGTCTGTCATTCACCTGAGTGGTGGATGGATACTGGGGCTAATGTTCATGTGTGTGCTGACATCTCTTTGTTTTCTTCTTATCAGGCCGGTAACACTGGAGCCTTACTGATGGGGAACGGATCTCATGCGCGTGTTCTTGGTGTTGGTACGGTCATTCTGAAGTTCACTTCGGGAAAGACGGTGCTGATGAAGAACGTGCAGCATGTCCCCTCCATCAAAAAGAATCTAGTTAGCGGCTCACAGCTTTGTAGAGATGGCTACAAAATAGTCTTTGAGGCCAATAAAGTTATACTTTCAAAGTTTGGAACTTTTATTGGTAAAGGTTATGATTGCGGAGGCTTGTTCCGCTTATCCATGCATGATGTGTCTAATAAAATCGTGAACCATACTGTGATTTCGAATGAGTCGAATATTTGGCATTCGCGATTTTGTCATGTTAATTATGGTTGTTTAACGCGTCTAGCAAATATGAATTTAATCCCGAAATTTAATTTAGTCAAAGGTTCTAAGTGCCATGTATGCGTGCAATCCAAGCAACCTCGCAAGCCTCACAAGGCTGCGGAGGCGAGGAACTTGGCACCATTAGAATTAATCCATTCCGATCTATGCGAGATGAATGGTGAGTTGACTAAAGGTGGTAAACGATACTTCATCACTTTTATAGACGATTGTACTAGATTTTGTCATGTGTACTTGCTTAAAACAAAGGATGAAGCATTACAATATTTTAAAGCCTATAAAGCTGAAGTAGAAAATCAACTTGAGAGGAAAATTAAACGCTTAAGGTCCGATCGTGGTGGAGAATATTTTTCAAGTGATTTTTCTGACTTCTGCGTAGAACATGGAATTATTCATGAGAGGACACCGCCATACTCACCACAGTCCAATGGGATTGCCGAAAGAAAGAACCGTACTCTAACTGAGATGGTTAACGCCATGTTAGAGACTTCGGGTCTATCTAAGGAATGGTGGGGTGAGGCGATATTGACAGCGAGTCATGTCCTGAATAGAGTTCGTACAAAGAATAAAGAAATCACACCATTTGAGGAATGAGAAAAGAAAAGAGTAAATGTCTCTTATTTGCGTACTTGGGGTTGTTTGGCTAAAGTGAATGTGCCAATAAACAAGAAACGCAAACTCAGACCTAAGACAGTTGACTGTATTTTCCTTGGTTATGCTACTCACAGCATAGGGTATAGGTTCTTAATCATAAATTCTGGAGTACCAGATATGCATGTTGGTACTATAATGGAATCTAGAGATGCAACATTCTTTGAAAGTGAGTTTCCTATGAAAAGTACACCTAATATTTCTAGTCATGAGTCTATAAACTCCCATGAGCAATTTATTCCGATAGAACAATCTGAGGAACCCCATGTTCACTATCCTGAGGAGGATGATAATGTAGTCACTCGAACGAGCAAAAGACAAAGAAAAGTGAAGTCTTTTGGAGATGACTATATTGTGTACCTCGTGGATGATACCCCAACAACCATTAAAGAGGCATTTTCCTCTCCTGATGCTGACTTGTGGAAGGAAGCAATAAGGAATGAGATGGATTCTATAATGTCTAATGGAACTTGGGAAGTGGTTGAACGACCTTATGGGTGCAAACCTATAGGGTGCAAATGGGTGTTTAAGAAAAAGCTTAGGCCTGATGGTACAATTGAGAGGTACAAGGCTAGGCTTGTGGCTAAGGGTTATACCCAAAGAGAAGGGGAAGATTTCTTTGATACTTATTCACCGGTTGCCCGTTTGACCACAATTCGAGTGTTATTGTCTTTGGCTGCCTCTCATGGTCTTCTCATTCATCAGATGGATGTGAAGACAGCTTTCCTAAATGGAGAGTTAGAGGAAGAGATCTATATGGATCAGCCTGATGGATTTGTAACAAGTGGTGAAAAGGGCAAGGTGTGTAAGTTATTAAAATCCCTTTATGGCCTAAAACAAGCTCCAAAACAATGGCATGAGAAGTTTGACAGAACCTTAACTTCTGCCGGCTTTGCTGTTAATGAAGGTGACAGATGTGTGTACTATCGGTTTGGTGGGGGTGAAGGTGTGATCCTTTGTCTGTACGTGGATGACATACTGATCTTTGGGACAAGCCTTGTTGTGATCAAGGAAGTTAAATACTTTTTGTCAAATAACTTTGAGATGAAAGATGGGAGAAGCTGATGTTATTCTAAACATTAAGCTTTCAAGAGAAGGCAATGGTGGGATAACACTTGTGCAGTCCCACTATGTGGAAAAGATTTTAAGTCGCTTTGGGTACAGTGACTGTCAATCTGCTCCTACGCCTTATGATCCTAGTGTGCTATTAAGGAAAAATCGAAGAATAGCAAGGGATCAACTAAGATTCTCCCTAATTATAGGCTCATTGATGTACCTTGCTAGTGCCACGAGGCCTGATATCTCGTTTGCAGTGAGCAAACTTAGCCGGTTTGTGTCAAATCCGGGAGATATTCATTGGCAAGCTCTTGAGAGAGTGATGCGCTATTTGAAAGGTACTGTGAGCTATGGCATTCACTATACCGGATACCCGAAGGTATTAGAGGGTTATTGTGATGCAAACTAGATATCTGATGCTGATGTGTTAAAGGCCACAAGTGGATATGTGTTTCTGCTTGGAGGTGGCGCTGTTTCATGGAAGTCTTGCAAGCAGACTATCTTAACGAAGTCAACCATGGAAGCAGAACTCACAGCATTAGACACCGCCGGTGCTGAGGCCGAGTGGCTTCGTGAACTCCTGATGGATCTACCGGTGGTTGAAAAACCTGTGCCGGCTATTTCCATGAACTGTGACAATCAAACAGTGATCACTAAAGTCAACAGTTCTAAGGACAACATGAAGTCTACTAGGCATGTCAAACGGCGTTTGAAGACTGTCAGAAAGTTGAGAAACTCCGGAGTTATAGCATTGGACTATGTTCATACGTCCAAGAATCTGGCAGATCAATTCACAAAGGGACTATCACGTAATGTGATAGATAGTGCATCGAGTGAGATGGGTTTGAGACCCACGTGAGGTCTACCATGGTGGCAACCTGTTCTATGTGATCGGAGATCCCGTGAAGTAGAATGGTGGAACAAGCCAGAAGTAGATTGTGAGGAAAGACCCTTTACTTAACTCATCTCAATTGCACTTCTTTCCTAAGTCTGTAAGGAAGGCTGGTTATATACCTTAATGTATTCCAAAGCGGCTTGTGAAGCGATAGATGTTGTTCTACAGAACATCTTTAAGGAATACACCTATATGAGTTTGACTGCTAGTCACAGTCTATGAGATTTTGGGTGATCTCTAGATACTCATGAATGGGCCAGAAGTATGACTGATATGCTTCAACCAGAGGGGATGTTCATGCAACCCGGTATCAGTTATGAGTATAGATGAAACTTATATCACACAAAACTTGCAATTCAAGGCATAGTCCATTGTTCAAGTTGTGGCTAAGTGTAGTCTGTACTCTAGGTGGAAGTTCAACTTAACAGTCTCCACTGAAACGACTGGTATATGAAACGACATGGAAACTCGAGAGCTTTTCTTATGTGCCCTAGAAATAGGTGGGGATTGTTGAATATAATGGGCCATTAGCCCATATTTATATTTGATGATTAATTCAAGGGCCCATAATTAATGCTATAATGAAAATGGTTTAGTACCATCTTGATGATTGACCATGTGTTAACTCAACTTAAATAGGTGGCCTTTGTTAGCCCCTATGGAGAAGTTGAGGGAGGATGAAGGGGTGCCACACGCGCGCGCCGCCGCCGCCGCCGAGCCGAGCCGAGGCGTGTCTTGTCTTGTCTTGTCGAGACGAGCGAGCGTGACGTGGCACACGAGGACCAGACCAGACGTGACGTGGCGCATGCTTGGTGAATAAGGAAAGGGAGGAAAAACGGGATCTGACCGTTGTGTAATTAATGGCAATTAATTGCTAATTGATTGACTCGGTTTATGGCAATTAAATGAGATTAATGGTCATCAATCAGATGTTTCCTCCTGAGGCCTATATATACCATACGCACCCACTCCTTCCATTCCTGCGAAAACACACTCAGTCTTTTCTCTTCCTGTCGAGTTGCACTCTATCCATTCCCGTCCCGAACCTCTGCGCGCAAAGAGATCGGGAGAGCAGGCCTCCGGAACCCGACGCCTTGCATCGAGACACCTGCTCGGGTGTTGCAGGCAATCAGGTTTTTGGGGAGCGTCTTCCGCGACTGCTCACCGGCGAGATTGTCTTCTTCCACTCCGGCGGGTCTTCTTCCTGGTGGACGTTCGCGCGGATCGAGATCGACTACTTCGTCTTCTTCCTGGTGGACGTTCGCGGGACTGCACTGCGAACATCTTCCTGCACCGACTGTGGTCCGCTACTTCGAGCAACGCACTATGTCGACTAGTGCGAATGGAGCCACCGGTGCCTTCGGCACTGGTCCCTCTTCTGGGTACAATCTTAAACGATTGTTTTTCGTTTTCAGTATGTCTGCTATTGTTGCAGTAGTATTTGCAATGTTTGTCTCTAATCTGAGTAGTGATAAAATTGCACACGTGCACATATATATCACCACAATATTATGCGTAATTTTCTGGATTAAATCAAACAGTAAAATGTCTAAATTTCTAACAAGTATAACACGCTTCTATATGGGTTCACATGCGCATCAGGAGCATATGGTCAAGCAAGAATGCAACGGACTTCATTACTTTTCTAAAATCAATGCTCCATATATTATGGTGACTAGCTCCGAAAAAACAGAGCATGAGTTTAGAAAAAATAGAAACTGGTTTCAGATTTTCCTAGGCTAAAATAAAGTTTGTAAGTTTGGTTTAGATCTTAGAATTATTTTCGATAAAGTTTGATTGACCTGTCTGTGAGCTATTAATGTAGTTGGATTTATCTTTTATCTCTTCCTCCCTTAATGTGACGTCATGTTAGTTAGGAAAATAAGGGAAATAAATGGGCGATTTTAAGTTAGAAAAGTATAAAAATCGGTGGTAGTAGATCAGATAGAGACTTTTTCCATTTGTCTTTTTTTACCGCGGACAATGGAGGCTGCCTGGATGGACACGGCCGCCCGAGCGACACGGAGATATGTCACCGTCTGCGTCTGGTGATCGCTGCGTGCCAAGTGCCAGAGATGCTAGGACTAGGATAGAGCGATGGAGCCGGTGTGTTTCTGGCGCTGAATTTTCTGTGCTGGACTTTTGGCGCCAGCATATTAATTTGATCTATATGAAGCTTGCTCCGTCAGCTTGTTTTTTTCCTGATAATTTGATATTGTACCGCGTGCAGATCGGCTGCATATGGTTGCGAATATGAAAGGTCAAGAACTCTAGATCATGTGGTTGCCATCAGCTGGCTCTACATTGCCAAGACTTCTGCTCCAGGGAATTACTTTTTACTGGAAATTATGTTCATGATCTGCTCTAATTTATAGGTCATTTTAACATTTTTAGATATACAACTTTTATTATGTATCTAGATATACCAGAAATATGCGTGGCTTTAGCACGTCTACACCAGATTTGGGTCATTGTAGAATTTGGTGAGAGCCACAGTAAGTAGTGGCCTAGAATTCTCTTTAGATAATATATTCGCTTGAATACGCACCATGCATGGTCAGTAGATATGGTCTCTGATGATGTTTCAACCTAATTCTTTGGCCCAGGTTAAAAAGCGTATAGTGATATAGTCATTGATTAACATGAGGAAGTAAGAATGCTAGGAGTTGCATTGGGCTACAAATTCTCTTGAAAATGGCTATAGCATCCGACACAGTTACTATACATGACCTGCTTTAACAATACGGCTCCATGCCTATCGAATTTGCATTATTATAATATCACTATTCAGTTAATGTATTATTAGGCAATGACCACCGGAACAAATTATGCATCACAGTAGTATTTTGTTTGTTTGTCTTCATCTCTCTAGGTCCTATAACTCAGTTAGGAGTATACTCCAACTCACGCATCCTCATGAACACATTAGCCGAAGTTGTTCCATCCTCTCTAGTCTCTACTCTCGCTAGCCTCCTTCTGTCCCCCTCCATGGCTCCTAATACAAAAGAACATCGTACATGCAGTACATGTAGAAAGGACTGGTAGGAAGATAGAAAAATTGGACACAGATATAACATTAACAATCATCAAACCAAAGGAAGACGACTACCTGCACATAAAAATCAAAAGGACCTGGTAAAAATTAATCGGACCATGATGACCTTAAGTATGTTTGAAGCTAGGCGATGTCACGTAGTCTCTTAGTTGGTGAGATGATCAAATATTGACGTGTTTAGATAGTTTTTTGTAGAAATTTTATTAGGCTATCCAACCCAATAAATGGAAAGTCATTTTTAGTTTTATCCCTATCTTCGCCCTACGGTGTCTACTAGGGTTTTACACTGTCTCCATGTGAGAAATATAATACATGCGCATATTTCGAAATTTAAAAAATCGTTATATTTGACCAACAATTAGCCTAATATAATATTACAATATTGATAATTTTAGATTCATGTTTACAAATATTTTATATTGATATTTTTATTATTACTATAAATTATATATAATAGTATAAATTGATGGCTAAAGTATGATATTGAAGACCGTCCTAAGTTAAATCGCGCATTTTGTATTTTGAGATGTAAGATGTAGAACCTATCATGTCCAATTTTCGAATTGTATAAGTGAATGCACAACGAATTATACGTCCTTGCAACGTACAGACACGTTACCAGTAATAGTAAAAATAAAAAGAAAAGGAATCAAATAGGCTGGAAACTTTCCTGCCGATTTTTTATTTTTTTTACCTTTTTTCGAGAGTTTTTTTTTAATGTAATCGTGATAGCGAGGAGCCGAGGACGCGAGCCCACACAGTCCAGTCGGAAGTAACGTGTGACCTCTTCTTGGGCTCGCTGGGCCGCTGGGGAAGGCCTCGAGGAGGTACCTATTTAGCGTAAATAATAGGCTGGACGGTGGATACTCGCGTGTGAAACGGAAACAAGACAAATGAAGATAGAATGTTTGGCCCGTTCGACCTGACGAAGTTCCAACAGCCCAATATATGGAGAGCCCTTATATATACAGTATATAATAGACGAAGTTCCAACAGCCCAATATATGGAGAGCCCTTATATATACAGTATATAATAGGTAAAAGTCTACTTTTCCTCCCTTAATTTTCATGAAAGTCCGTTTTTCCTCCCCCAACTCCAAAATTAGACAAATCATCTCCCTCAACTTTTTAAACTGTGCATTTTACCTCCCTAAAGCGGTTTAGAAGGCGGGTTTGCTATAGTCAATAGTGGTTTTGCTACAATGACGGTGGTTTGTCTTTTTTTTTTCTTTAATTATTTTAGCTACATCTTTGAAAAATCATATTAAATCACAGAAAATATGAAAAATAAAAAATCTAATTTTGTTAGACTCTACATCTACACAATGAACATGTAATATGGTACGCTTTAGTACAAAGTTTTTGCTATAAATATTTTGTCTTTTTCTTTTTTATTTATTTTTGCTAAATATTTGAAAAATCATAGTAAATTACAGAAAAATCATAAAATATAAATACATAAGTTTGTTACACTCCATATGAGCATATCTACATAGTAGATATATAATATAGTATGCTTTAGTATAATTTTTTTGTTGTAGCTTTAGATCTATGCTTTTCTGTAACTAATTGAAATAATTCATAGGTGCAACTTATATAATTTTTTTGTCAGACTAAAACATACATATATTATATATTCATTGTGTATATATACTCATGTGGAATCTAAGAAAATTAGATTTTCTATTTTATTATTTCTCTATGATTTACTATGATTTTTCAAAGATTCAGCTAAATAAATAAAAAAAGAAAAGGACAAAACCTTTATAGCAAAAACTTTGTACTAAAGTATACCATATTATATGTCTACTATGTAGATCTACTTATGTGGAGTCCAAAAAAGTTGAATTTCCTATTTTTTGATTTTTTATGATTTACTATAACTTTTTCAAAGATTCAACCGAAATAATTAAAAAAGAAAAAACAAAACTATCCTAACTGTAGCAAAACCACTATTCACTGTACCAAACCGCCTTCAAAACCGCTCCAGGAAGTTAAAATGCACGGTTTGAAAAGTTGAGGGGGTGGTTTGTCCGGTTTTGGAGTTAAGGGAGGAAAAGCGAACTTTCATAAAAGTTGGTGGAGAAAAATTAGACTTTTTCATATATAATATTCTCTCCTCTTGGGCTCTTTTGCGACGACGGCGAAGGACGATGGCCTCAGCACCGGAGAACGCTAGGGCCACACCGTTGCGGAGGAGTTGCGGCACTTCAGATCTCTCAGGCCTCTTCGAGGTAGGGTCTTCCACCCCACCCTGATGCCGCCGGAGGTCATTGAGGAGCAGACCAGATCGCTGGCGAACTTCTGGCTAGTGCCGCAGAGCCGTCGCGACGGGTTCGCTGCCATCCTCGCACAGTGTATGGCTGGGCACGTAGGCTCCTTCGCGTAGTGCTTCGGCACCATCCCGGAGCCCGAGGCCAGTCGCGCCGCCGCCACCGTAGAGGCTGAGGGCTTCACCGCAGCCTCCGCGTACGCCGTCGGCAAGCCCGCGGCTACCGACGAGGAGTGGTGCCACCTCTACAAGACGTACGTCAAGGAGGTGTGGATTGGCGCCTACCGCTGTCTTCAACCTACACCAAGCCGCCAGCACCTCAAGGGTGGGGCCCCCTGCTCAGCCGTCGACTGCCGCTTCAGTCGCTGTCGCCTCAGAGCTAAGGATGCAAGTGGCAGCGGGTTGAGCCGCAAGCCCGCTGGGACAGCCCGCGCCACAAACTCACCAGAACCCGCATCATGGCCCACATCATTTTAGCAGTGCTATGTGGTCAACCCGCATTACCCAGCGGCACCGCAAGCCTACAACCTGCCTTTAAGATGTGAGCTGGATCGTCGGCAGCGACGACCTTAGGCCCCTGCTGCTGCAACAACTACGGCAGTTACATTTTTTTAGCCTAAGCAACGCAGGTGGCGGTGGCAGCAATTCCGATGTGACTCAGCACGGGTATACGTAGGGGCACCGGCGGTGGCGCTGAAGGAAACACCAACGACGTTGGCACAACAGGTGCCAGCGACGGGAGCTGCTGCGGAGGTGGGTGGACGAGTGCCGGCGCCGATACTAGGCGTTGCTGTTGTGTCTCTCTTCTGAGTCGCTCATCTTGTGTCCTACTGTCCCATCATCCCGTGACGTTGATGGTAACTGCCTGGCCTCAGAAGCTATGTGGCGCTGTGCGGGCTGCCACAAAGCCCACAAAAGCTAGCGACGCTGCGCGGGCTGCCGCATATGCCCGCTAATTCTGTTGCAGCTCTCGCGGACGCAGAGCGGGCTGACTGCCGCCGCCCCATTTGCAATCTTACTCAGGGCCCTTGCAGATGCACCAACAGGGGCTGCCGTCGGCATCTGCTCCAGCCGCCGCTCCCAAGGAGTAGGGTGTAGGGCTCATCCCATCCAATGTTCTTTGGCGTGAATTGCTCTCCTTTAATTTGGTGCGGGTTCGTTGGCGTCTATGATTAGTAATAGTAAGTATGTAATATTCTCATGTCTGTTTGAGATACAATATTTACTAGATAGTGTGTTTGTGCGTTGCTATGAGATAACTAAATTTCTATACTAAAAATATACATGATCGTACAATAAAATAATAATACTATAAAATTTAAATATCGACGTTAAAGTGATATTTGATCAAAAAACAAAGTTTATGAAATTTCTGTGTGTTGCAACAGGAACATAATAATAACAGAACAATTTTGATTTGGACATGTGTCCTGAAAGTTTGATTGACTAAGAATTAGCGAGGTAGGGTAGGAAATGATCAAGTAATCAATAAAGAGAATTCAATGTGAAGCTTCGACAAAACACTGAAGTTACATATTTGGATAGACCCGTCTCATTACTTTCCACCCATCTCTGAGAGAGGTGCTCTTGAAATCTCCTATGCTCATCCGGGTTACAATTGAGCGAGCCATTTCATGGCATTGCCAATGGCCATTTCATTAAACACCCTGAGGACGTACCTCCGTTGGCTACAGTAGATGTATGATCGAGTTGGCGAGATTCTTGGCGACAAAGGCATGGAGTGCAGCACGTACACACGGACTCAAGCTGGGCATCGTCTTGCATCGTTGTTGCCTCAAGCTGTGCGATTGGTTGCCTGCCGGGGTCGATAACCGACGGTGGCAGGCGAACTACGGACCGAAGCGAGACGACGGATGGGATGCGGGTGATTTGCTTGAGGAGCCAATCCTTGTTGGGAGTGTTTCGTTTCTTAGACAAGGCAGGCTAGTAAACCTAAGACGGGCTAGCTTTGACCAGCTTTAACTAATGCAAGTAGCACATGTTTGGTTGCCTAGCTAAGCTTGGCTAAGAATCAGTGTGTTTGATTGCTTGGTTTAGTTTGAATAGACTCACCTCTTCCTTCACCTGGTAATTTTACCCCATTTCAGAACTTTAGTCGAACATGTTGTGGGCATGGTGGACGAGCACCTCGGCAACCATGGCAACGGGCCACCACGCCGCTGTGAGCTGTGAGTTGGAGAAGAAGGCCGAGTCGGCGAGATGGAAGAGGACCAGAAGGCTCGGAGGCCGAGCTCTCAGCGGATCTGGAAGGGGCGAGCTGAGCTCTCAGGGGAAGAGGATCTGCACGAGAGCTCCGTCGTTCCTCGGCGTCGGGAGGGAGCTCGACGAAGGTGTCGGGAAAGGGGCGAGGCGTGCCATCCCGGCGAAGGTGTCGGGGGAGGGGCGAGGCACAAGCAGCATGGTGGACGGAGACGTCGAGGCAGAGGCCGCGACCGCGACTGGAGAAGACAGTGACCTACACGGCGGTGAGCGCGAGAGCTACGTCGTTCCTCGGCATCGAAAGGGAACTCGACGAGATCTCCTCCATCACGTGAGCGGCGGCGACCGTCGTTCCGCCATCACGGGAGGGAGCTCGACGAGATCTCCTCTCTCGCGTCGTGGTCGCAGAGATGGCGTACGGGGCGAAGGTGGAGGTGAGGGGAGGGATGGCCACGGTGATGGCGTACGGGGCGAAGGCGGAGATGGCCGCGGTGCGAGCTCGGTAGTGGTGGAGGTGAGGGGAGGAATGGCGTACGGGGTGCGAGGCATCCGGAGGTGAGAGGAGCGGGCTACGACACAGGACGGAGCCAGGCTTGCGGAGGACGGCCAAATCGGGCATTTCCAGGAAGCCACCCAAATCGCTCGATTTGGGCTTACTGGAGCCTGGCTAATAGGCTATCCAGTCATCCAAACAGGCCCAAGTTGCATTTCATAAGCCTAGCTAGACACTAATGCAGACAACTAAACACACTCATAGTGTTGATCTAATCCCATCAACCGTGGCTACCAGGCCTTCCTCTCCCACCTTATCGTGATCCCCACCGTGGAAGATGTCTCGACGGGTGCGGAGGCGGCGCGCTTGGTCGGATTGCCGCCCAGCCGTTGACGTACATTCTGGCCTTCAAACGGGACAAGGTTCTCCTAAACAAGCGACTGAAGATCGCTCCGCCGACCACACTGGTTTTGCATGTGCTGAGGGGGATACTTGACGCCCTGTGTTCCGGGACCTTGTCATCGAGGGCATAAACGTGTTGTTCATATCGTTCAACTGGCGCACGTGCGAGCTCTTCCGAGAGAACTCGTAGGACGCGACGTTGAGCGCTTTTTGGTTGACCCATTTATGTAGGGGGTGTTTAGTTCCCCTTCTATTCCAAATTTTTTTAGATTTTGGTTCATCATTTTGTATAATAGAACTAAACACCATGCAAAATTTTTGGCAAAAGGTAGTTATTCTGTATTTTAGATTTTGGTCTCAAGAGGCCAAAAAAAGTCTAAAAGAGCCTTAAGAGGCTCTTATGAGAGCAATAAATTCCGAAATTTAGATGAAACTAAACATGACCCTAAAAATTTTAGTATTTTGCATTCCGTTATTCCAAAGTAATTGGCATTTTGTAATTTATGGGGAACTAAACACCCTTGTAATATTGATCCATAAAAGTTTTTGCTAGGTCGGTCCGGCTGTTAATCATGTAGCGCGTTTGTTACGTGTTGTTTGTATTGTAAACTTTTTCTTCTTAATCTTAATATAATAATACACAGATCTCCTGGGTGTTCGAGAAAAAAAAACGCATTAGACCACACATGTTATAGAGATGAATTTACAGCTACCAACACCCTCGTATCCCAACCCCTAAGATACATGTAGCCGAGATATTAGATGGCGAAAAACTTCAACAATGTAAATACAAAGAAACTAAAATGAAAGAGAAAAATAAAATAAAAAAAAAGGAGAGTAGCCGCCCTTTGCGGCATGTTTCATATTGATGTTTTTGATTTCTAAATGGTTGAGAGTAGAATCAAAGCTTAAGCCAAATCATTATCAAAGCAAAGAAAAGAATTACTCCATAGGCTAGTTGAAGCCAGAACCATGTTCACACCCGTTAGGGTGAGAGGAGAACCATATATCTTTATTAAACCAAATTCAACCAAAGAAATGGGTTGCTTCGCGTGTTAGTGCTCAAAAGTCATACGAGTATGTTCATTTGAGCTTATCAACCGAATCTGACAGTCATTCAGTAGTGTTTTTTTATTAATATTCAGTGGTGTTTTTTTATAATGAATTAATAAATAATATTTTCTATCTTAATTTATCAGTCAAATGAACAAAGACGGATGACAGATGCAGGTGGATTAGTTGGAGGGAGAACCGGAGTAACCGAGGCCGACGCCCGCTGGTCGCGGTTGGCACTTATTGGCAGAGCGCTGCCCCAAGCGGCCAAGCACCCCAACCCCCCGCGTGGGTGGCTGGTGGAATGGCAGCATATTATGCCGTGTCCGTCGTGGTCCAAGCGCTCGATCGAGGCTTTGCTGGATAGACGTACGCGGACAGTGATGCCATGCAAGGACTTGTGCGTGGAGGGAGAGAAGCTCGTTGCACGCGGTCAGGTCATATGCTCGTACCGCCCGAGCGGGACGGAGACGTCACCGTCCGGCGCGCGATCGCTGCGTGCCAAGTGAGGACTAGTATAGGCTATATGGAGAACCGTGCTGTGTTTCTCGTTCTCGGGCTGTTTTTTTTTCTGTGCTGGACTTTTTGGTGCCAGCAAATTTGATCTATGCCGTCGGCTTGTTTTTTGATAATAATAATAATAATAATAATAATAATAATTTGAACTGTAAAGTTGCAATATGAATAGAATGGTCTACAACTCTAGATCATGGTGGTCATCAGCTGCCAGCGGGCCCACATCGCTAAGACTTCTGCTGCCTAGAATTCTTTTTGACTGGAAATTCTGTTCCATGGTGGCTGCTAATTAAGGTCTACAAGTACAAGTTCTTGCATATATGCAGGGACGACTAGTCTTGGATGATTGAATGATCATCGTTACCACGTACACTTATCCATGTACAGTATTCGGATACGCATTGGAAATTTGTAACCTATATGTTCCGTCACTCAGACGGCAGACTCCGAGCTTTCTCCGTGGCCTTGTTCAGTTCCAATTTTTTTTAAAAAAAAAAGATACCGTAGTGTTTTTGTTTATATTGGATAAATATTATTTAATTATAGACTAACTAGTTTTAAAAGATTCGTCTCACAAATTACAGATAAACTGTGTAATTAGTTATTTCTGTTATCTATATTTAATACTTTATGTATGTGCCGCAAGATTTGATGTGATAGGAAATCTAAAAAAATTTGTAAAACTTTTTGAAAACTAAACAAGGCCCTGATTTCTCCTTGCAAAATAGGGCGCTAGTTTCAGGGGGAGAATCAGGAAAAGGATAAACAGCTCCGGCCTCCAGCCGAATTCTTTTTTTCTCTGCCTTGTTTAATTTGCGAAAATTTTGGTTTCAGCAACTGTAGCGCTTTCGTTTGTATTTAATAATTATTGTCTAATCATAAACTAACTAGGTTCAAAAATTCGTCTTGCAAATTAAAGATAAATTGTGCAATTAATTTTTATTTTAATCTATATTTAATACTCCATGCATATATCTAAAGATTTAATATGATAAAGAATCTTAAAAATTTTTTGATCTAAATTAGACCTTGGGTTGGGTTCGTGGCTTGATTACTGACATGAATAGTCTACTACGCACCCCACAAGTTGCACGCAAATTTATTACAGATCAGGAACGATTACTTGCTGTCACGTTGTTCATGACAGCTCGTGTGGATATTTTAGGTTTTTTTGGTTTTCGGAACTATAGCACTTTCATTTTTATTTGACAAATATTGTCCAATCGTAGAGTAACTAGGCTTAAAAGATCCATCTCGCGATTTATAGGTAAATTGTATAATTAGTTTTAATTTTCGTCTATATTTAATGCTCCATGCATGTGCCGCAAGATTCGATGTGACAGGAATCTTGAAAAGTTTTTGGTTTTTGGGTTGAACTAAACAAGGCCTTAATTAGGTAGGTATCTAGAGTTGGAAGTGCCAAACAGCCACACTAACTTAGTTAAATACTCCCTATCTATTCTAAAATAAGTAACATTTTAATTTGGAACTGGCACGTTAATTTGTCTTGAAAAATATTTTACACATTGCTTTTTACGTGTTCAGTTTCAGTGTTTGAAATGAAGTGATATAGGTGTAAATTTGTCTTGAAATTTAACTCTATAAAATTGCATGTTTGTTTATATTTTATTTTAAAACTATACTATAATAAAAATAATTGTCAAAAGTTTGAAATAGTTGTTATTCAAATAATTAACAAATTTAGAAAACTTTGTCTATGGAAGGGAGCTGACTTTAATGCAAAGCAAAAACCAAAGGCAACCTCCACTAGTGTATGCAAATCAAAGGATCAGAGGGGTCTCGGAGTATTAGGGCACTCACAATGCAGACTCTATCATGGAGTCTAAAGTTATTTATTACCTCGAATAATGTGGACTTGGAGTCTAAATAAGACTTAGAGTCTTATTTTTTCTACCTCTTTTTTCAATAAATATGCTGCCACATCAGCAAAATACCACAAATAATATGTAATTAATTGTCTTGGATTCTTTGATAGAGTCTTGCATTGGGAGTGCCCTTAGGCATCAAGACTCAGAATGAAGCATTAATCTTAAAAATACCTTCACAAGTTCCTAAATAAAGTAGACACCCCTTGGGTCTCTTTGATTTGGGAGAAATATTACAACAATGGAAGATTGACGGGTGATAACAAAAAGGGATGTGCCGAAGCTCCTGGAAATATTAGGGGAATGACCATAGCAATGATAAATGATGGTAAATCTTGTCGTTTTTGGGATGATCTTTGGAGCGATGAAATTTTATCCGAGAAATTTTCTGAGTTGTACTCTTTTGCCAAGAAGAAGAAAATCAATACTGCTATTGGGTTGACTACTACCGAGAGTCAGGATCTTCTTCATTTACCTATTTCTCAAGAGGCCTTTTCACAAATGGGCCAGCTTCAAGAAATAATGGTCAATGTGGTGATCAGCAATGACCATTGACCCTGATACTTGGCTCTACATCTAGAATACAAGCAACTTTTTAGTCAAGAAGACATACAAGCATCTATGTGGTCATATGAACATTCACCCAGCTTTCAAATGGATGTGGGCAAGCTCTTGCCAACCCAAGCATAAAATTTTCTTTTGGTTACTGTAGAAGGATAGGTTGAGTACTAGAGAACTATTGAAGAGGAAACACATGGTGCTACAGAGTTACAATTGTGCCCTCTGCAATACAATTATAGAAGAATTTCATATACACATTACTTGGTTGTCCATTTGCTAATCAATGTTGGTCCCTTATTAACATTCAGGTGGATCATTCTCTAGACCCTTTTGAGTGCTTACAAAGTTTCAGAAATCAGTTGCAGGTTTCATTTTTCAAGGAAATTATTATCATCATGTGTTGGACGATTTGGAAAGCAAGGAATGACTTACTCTTTCATTGGGTGGCCCCGTCCCTTCTAATGGCAAAGCATAACTTTATAGACGACTTCCAATTGCTACTTCTACGAGCCAAGAACAATTACTCTCCAAGTTTAGATCTATGGATAGCAAATCTCCAATAGCTCTTTTTGTGCAGTCTTGTTAGTGCTCTTTATTTCCTTCTTGATATCTTAATTGACCCCCGCCTCCCCTTTGTTCTGCCTTAGCTCTCTTTAGCTTTGTTAGATTCTTTTGTTTGTAAGACTCCTTTGTTTCTTTAATTCTAGTTAATCTCTATAGGGGTGTAAACCCTCTAGTTTCCTCAAAAAAAAGTTTGAAATAGTTGACACAATTCTAAAGTGCCATTTATTTATGATAGTATGGAGTAAAGGTACTTGCAAACTAGCTAGACATAGCTCAATTGGTCAGCTTCTCGTGGTGGAACCTACATTACTAGATTTAATGGCACTATTCTATCACTGGTAGGCTAGGTTGATAGACTATGTGTCCAGAATGACAATGGATAGGCGATGAGTCACGATCTCAAGATTTGTTGACTTAATTCATAGAAGGTGTTCATAGAAATAGGACGCATGTGTGCATATACGTGAGCTTTACAGCGTGTTTTGAAAAAAAAACATATATATACCTTGTGCAAAACCTGACCCATGAAACTATTGTTGCTTTTACCCAAAGTCATAGATGACGTCAAGAGTGATTTGTGGAAGTTCATTAGTACAAGCATAATCAAAAGGCTGCTTGATTCTATAGAAATGATTTGGTTGACTCCCCTCAATGAGAAAACATTTTTATGTGTTTTTTTCTACAATTATTACATGCTACTTATATTTTTGGAGACAAAATAATGAGCTACCTAATAATGGTATTTAAAAATAAGTCTTTCTTGACGAAAAGCATGCATTGCCACTTCATGTCAATGATTAGAAAGACATTTGAAAACTGATCAACAAATAATTGTGGACATATTGATTATATAGATGGCTCGACCGTGTTCTCTAGAAGGTTTTGACATCTTCACTTTGTTGCCATTGATTACAAGTGATAGGACCTTTCACACTTAAATAAGTTTAAGCATATATCATTTTAAAAGTTTAGCGGTCTAGATAGATGACATCACGGGACAAGGTTAAAGGCTGCTAGTGCATTTTGCTCTTATTGTGCAATAATTAAAATCATATTTTATCACTTAGAAAAATGATGCTTTATATATACTTCCTCCGTTCTAAGTTTCTAGATGCTGGCAAAACATACATGTACTCTCACATTTTCTTTCTCGGAGGATAGGTATCTCTTGGTTTTGACAATTAACATTTTCATACACTCATAATTAGCTTCTTCTGTATATAGAAGGCAACGTCCCATTTTGTGTACAATGTTATTCATTTGACATTAAACCCTATAGAATTATTTATTTTGAGACGGAGGGATATGAAAAAAGGTCACTTGCTATATATGTAAAGTCTAACACAAGAGTTATAAAAATATTATTATTTATAAACAACTATCAAAATACAAATGTTGTATACTGAAGATCATAGTTGCAACTCAGAAGAAACACAAACGTGTGAGAACAAGAAACTTGAGCAGATACAAAATTTGTTAAACAGTTCACTGAATGCATTTTTATTTTGGCTCCGTTTGACCAAGCTCTAGCTCTAAGAATTTCAGTTATTTATAGGATCGAAAAATCTTAGGTCTCTAGCTAGAGATACATATAGTTAGTTTATTTATTTATCTATAGTTTAGACTAGATATCAATATCTAGACTGCTTTGATTTAACCTATAAATTATAGATCTAACATGAATCTTGGAGGTAGAGATGTGCAAAGCTGGTATGCCAAGTTTTTTTTTCCCCCGATGACTCTTTTGTTTGAAACTAGGAAACCATTTAATACTTTTTTGTGGGGACTGTTGGGAGATTCTATAAATGTTGTTAAGTATTTTAGTAGACGTGTCTTTGAAGTTAGAGTGATGTTTTCCCCTAAATTTGCTGAAAAGGACTTGATCCGTAGTATTGAGTAGATGGTCATCATAAAAGTGAGATGGCCGGCCCCAAAAGCCCAAACCACTGGAGTTCTTTTAGAGCAAGGATTCTAGCGTGTTTATTGTAATGGCAATTTGAATCAATGGTTAACAGTAGTGGACGACGCTCATGAGGAGCAAGATCTCCCAACAACCACTCCATATTCCCGTCGTGCTTGGCCCGTATCATATGCGTACAAGTACAAACGAACAAACCTTTCAAGTTCTCTCTATCCGCGATTAGAAGATGCAAATTAAGAGCCACGAGGTGTGATTGTGTGAACTACATACAAGCATGCATGGATTAATAGGTTAATACATTTGAAATAATAATCATAAAAAACAGTGGTAGCAAAGCGTGTGGCCAAACACAAAAGAATCACCGGCCCTGCCTGCCTCCACCGTTCCTCTAGCACCTTGCTTCCCGCCTGCCGGCATTAGGGAAACCAATCCTCCACTAACAATTAATTTAATTTATTTATCAGTACTAATTAATTGACAAAAGGGAACAACAAAGTGCAATTTTTATTTTATACTACAAGGGAAGAAAATAAGAGAAAGAGATCGGGCAACATGGAAGGAGCGCGTGACGAGTAAAATAGTAAACTTTCCGCGTACAAAGACCGGACCGTGGCGAAGGGCGATCGCGGATCGGTCAGACAGTACACACCGTCACAAGTCACACCGCGCCCCATGTAAATAGTAATTAACACGGGCCAGAAGGACCCGCTCGTTTAACTTTTACTACTACACCTCGGAGGCACAGGGTTCTGTGTGTGTGTGTGTTCGTTTTTTTTTTTCCTCACCACGCACCCATTCCATTCCATAATTTAATTAATATTAATAGAGCCGCAAAGCCGCGGGTCGACCGCGTCGGGCGTCCGGCGTCGGTTCCTGCTCTGGGCTATATCCCCCCTCCCCCAAGGCCCAAGCCACAACCAGCAGGCAGCAGCAGCAGCAGCAAAACACACCCTTCTTCCTCCCCGCCGGCGAGAGATCGACGAACGAGATGGTGCTGTCACACGGTGTCGGCGGCTCCGATGAGTCCGTCCACTCGACGTTCGCGTCCCGCTACGTCCGCGCCTCCCTGCCCAGGCACGTCGATCTGCCGCGCCGCCCCTTGTTGGCCTTGCGCTCACTCGAGAGCATTACGCTGCGGTTTTTCCTCGCCGGCACAGCCGCCGCTAACCGCCTGATCGATGACTGGCCCGCCCGCAGGTTCCGGATGCCGGAGCAGTCGATCCCCAAGGAGGCGGCGTACCAGATCATCAACGACGAGCTGATGCTGGACGGGAACCCGCGGCTGAACCTGGCCTCCTTCGTCACCACGTGGATGGAGCCCGAGTGCGACAAGCTCATCCAGGCCTCCGTCAATAAGAACTACGTCGACATGGACGAGTACCCCGTCACCACCGAGCTGCAGGTACGCTCGCGCCGCGGCGCCTCGCTCCTGTTTCTTCCTCCGTCGATCGCTCATCAATCGAGCCGCAGCTATCTAAGGCTACCCTTTCGGGTCATCATGATAGCGTGGTTCGTCGTCGCCATCCCGAATGCCCAAATCAGATCCATCATTCTCCCCACTTTCCCTTGCCTGCTTGCCCCCCGTTTTTCGATTGGTTGTTTGCGATGCACCAGTAGTCAAAACAGGGCTCGTGCTTTTTCATTGGCCCACTTGGCCTCTGATCTGGCTTTGGATCTTTTTTACTTATTTAAATTTATATATTATCGATGGATGGCAATCTGGCCTTGGATTCAGAAAACAATACTGAAAAACAATCCAAAAATGATCGAGTATCCAGTATCCACTATCCAGGCCAGCCATCACACATATATATACTCCGATACTCGTTACTGCAATGCTGACTTCGTGTCCCCTTTCTGGCCTGGGGCAGTGGGGCTCAATTCTTCCTCCACCGCTAGCCTATTTCCCCTTTCAGGCCCCTTTTGAAATAGGAAAAAGTCTACATCACCCTCTAAACTAGGAGGTGGTGTCTACTTTACCCCCGAACTATGAAACAGTCTAATTTACCCCCTAAACTATCCAAAACCGTTCAAATCACCCCCCGGGCGGTTTTTGATGGCGGTTTTGCTACAGTACCGTGGTTTTGACTTTTTCTTTTTCCCTATTTATTTTCATATAATTTTTGAAAAAATCATAGTAAAATCAGAGAAAAATCATAAAATATCATAAAATAGAAAATCTAATTTTGTTGGACTTCGCATGAGTAGATCTACACAATGAATATATAATATGGTATACTTTAATACAAATTTTTTCCGTAGCTTTAAATTAGTTAGAAAAATCAAATTTTATCTATAATTAATTGGAATAATTCATAGCTGCAGCTTCTGTGGTCCAATTGTGGTGAAAATTTTATGGTGGACTAATTATTCTATGCTTGAACTATAGTATATATTTCACACTCATCGGATCATGTATAACTAAGTTTATTCAGGTTTATGCTTGTTAAATATAAATAAATATATAACTAAGTTATAAATGATCCGATGAGTATGAAATATCTACTATAGTTCAAGCATAGAATAATTAGTCCACCATAAAAATTTTACCACAATTGGACCACAGAAGCTGCAGCTATGAATTATTCCAATTAATTACACATAAAATTTGATTTTTCTAATTAATTTAAAGCTACAGAAAAAAATTATACTAAAGTATATCATATTATATATTTATTGCGTAGATCTACTCATGTGGAGTCCAACAAAATTAGATTTTCTATTTTATGATTTTCCTGTAATTTATTATGATGTTTCAAAGATTATATGAAAACAAATAGGAAAACAGGAAAAGTCAAAAACACGGTTACTGTAGCAAACCTATGGTTACTGTAGCAAAACCGCCATCAAAAACCACTCGGGGTGTGATTTGAACGGTTTTGGATAGTTCAGGGGGTAAATTAGACGGTTTCATAATTCGGGGGGTAAAGTAGACACCACCATATAGTTCAGGGGGTGATGTAGACTTTTTTCTTTTGAAATATGTAAAAATTTTCTGTCTCAACGTTTTTTATATATAAAAACGAATTGATTTCTGTGAAATATTTAAAAAATCCTACGTTCCAAATAAATCTCATGTTGAGACAGAGAGTAACGGAGATACGAATCAAACACTGGCCCCCCAATTCCCCTCACTCTGGATGAGTGATGAGTCGGTGTTCTGCTGCCTTTGAAGCTTCGCAACAGCAAGCGTAGCGGGGACAATACCCGGTCCCCAGGACAACTGGACAAGCAATGATGACTTTCCTAGTTTATTTTCCGTGGATTCAGTCAATACGTTTGGGCCCGTCCAAACCAGACAAAAAAAAAAAGGTTTACACGCACCAACCTCCTCCATATTAGTTGGCAGTTTTGACCCTAATGTTTATTTAAAATTTTGACAATTAGTCTTTGTATTAGTATTTGTAAATAAAAATAGCCAAAAATGTTTGACATGCTTAAAGTACCATTGGTATAACAAACCTAATGAAGTATACATTTCTTGTTTGTTTAATTTAGGCCTTGTTTAGTTACCCAAAAATTTTGCAAAATTTTTCAGATTCTCCGTCACATCGAATCTTTAGATGTATGCATGAAATATTAAATATAGATAAAAATAAAAACTAATTGCACAGTTTGGTCGGAATTGACGAGATGAATCTTTTGAGCCTAGTTAGTCCATAATTGGATAATATTTGTCAAATACAAACGAAAGTGTTACTATTCATATTTTGCAAAATTTTTTGGAAGTAAACAAGGCCTTAATGCAGTATCAGCAAATGATATTGATCAAAGTTTGCCTAACCGTGCATACCTGTCAATTGTTCCTGGTCAAGGACTCAAGGGTAGTAGTGTCGCCTGGTGCGAGGTTGTAGTCGGATGGACGGACGACGAACCTGCTTGTTGTGTTGATGGCCATCGATGGGATATACGCATGTGATTGTTTTCAGTGATCATTTTCTTCCGCGATGGAGCATCCAACAAGCAGGTTCCTTCCCTGGTCCACGGTCCCACCACTGTTTCTTTCTCCACCTTCCGCTGTAATGATAGAGCGCGAGAGACCGAGAGTGACGGAGATATGATCGAACGAAGCGCTGGCTCATTTCCCTTGATACCTTGGATCAGACGATCAGTCCATGCCTCCATGATCCTGCACTTCTGCTGCCTTCGCAGTTCGCAATGGCAATCAGCAAGCGTAATGCTGCGATTTGCGAACAAATCCGGGAGCCCCGTACGTCCGTACCCAATGTATATCCGCGGGAATCTGCGGACCGGCCCACCGGACAACGCAGCGATGCCGATGCGAAGCCGTTTGCACATATCAGGACAGTTCAGGGCAAACAGTCTATGTCTGTGGATTTGGACAAATCGCATGTGACTGATTCAGTGATTCGTGTCGCGCAGTTTAGTTCCAAAAAATTTTGCAAAATTTTTCAGATTTCTCGTCACATCGAATCTTTAGACGTATGCATAAAGTATTAAATATAGACGAAAATAAAAACTAATTGTACAGTTTGGTCGAAATTAACGAGACGAATCTTTTAACACTAGTTAGTCTATGATTGGATAATATTTGTCAAATACAAACGAAAATGTCACTATTCATATTTTGTAAAAAAAATTGGAAATAAACAACCATGGGCTCGAGCTCGATGTGGATTGTGGTGTTTGTAAAGTGTCACGTGGTGCGAGGTCAGCGAGGAACCTGCTCTAGGGCTCGTTGTCTTTAGTGCAGGTTTTTAGTAGTAGATCCTGGTATCCCATACAATTATCTGTATTTTTAGGCAGTGTATCTGTTCTCTCTCTCTCTCTCTGCCTTTCTGAAATAAAGGAACGCGTGACACTACATGATCAGCGCCTGCCCGCTGCTGCCATTGGCCGGTCGCCGTCGCTGACACCGAACACGAGGCCTTGCTCAGGGGGCACCCACCAATAATGCCGCGGCAGCCGGTGCTCTGACATCAGGGTGTCCTTAAGTGATGAGTACTTGTGTTGTCAAAAAAAAGTGATAACTATTGTGTTGTCAAAAAAAGTGATGACTAACAGAACTAATGAAAGACATTCTACTACTAACAAGTGGCCACACGTCAAGATTAGAGATCAGACGAGTCTATGTTGTGGACTTGTGGTTTTGGAGTTTTAGTTTGCCTTGTCCATTGCCAATATGACGGCATCCACCAAGTTCGACCGGCCATCGAGAGTTGGAAGGTCAGCATTTGCTTACACAAAATGTCTGATCAATCTGTTACAAAATTTATGAGTAAGTGGTTTGTGTAATTTCATTCGTCTAATTTCATGGATCCAATGTCCAGAGCCATGCCTAGAAGGCTGGAATGCAGTTTTTTTAAAAAAATCCTGTTTTTTTTTTTGAAAAAAAATGAGGTAATTTTTATATTTTTTATAAATTTTCTCTATTTTAATTTTCGTATGATTTTTTAATAATTTTCCCTAGCCAGTGTAGAGTAGATGTTGTTAATCTCGGTTTTGAGATATTTTAGCTTACTTTGAATAATGGCAGAGGTGGTAATTAGATGCAAATATGTTTCCTTTATTTTCTTTTCCTAATGGTAGGTGGGTAATTTGTATAAAACAATTAGGGGTTCATGAAAATAAAATAAAATATAGATTATGTTCATCATGGATTAGTCTTTAATGCTTTTTCATGATTGCAGAGGTAATAAACATTTAGAAAATAAAAAGCATTTAGAAAATGAAATATATACAATTATTATGATAAGCGGTGATAGCGATGAAAACGGATCGGATCGGTACGGATAATGTCTTTCCTATATCCTAATCCGTTTTTCTTTGTCAGATTCGGTGCGGAGCGGATAATACACGGATGTGGATGTAGATACGGTTTTTTTCGGTAGTCGGAACTGGTACGGATATGGAGCGAAAACGGATCGGAGACGGAGTTTAATAGTCGAGTAACATGTGCATACTTAGAGAATTATATGCTTGTGAAGAATTTATTTAGTACAAACAAGAATAGGCAATAGATAATAATCTTGCATTGCATTCCATATTGCTACTCTCACACTAATAATTAACACTTAACATGATATCTTCACCAAAAAATAATAAGTTATTAGCCAATAAATAATAGCATCTAGCAAATTTCTTAATTTAAAAATTAGAACATTAAACAACCACATCATAAAATAAAAGTCCTCAACTAACAAATTTTTTAAAATCCTAAATTATTTAGTCTTGGAAGAGAAACCTTCGGATATCCTATTTTAAACATCGGATAATCCGCATAAAATTTGTGGATAATCCATATCCGCCGGATTTTACCTATTCCATATCCTACCCCATATCCGCAGATAATCGGATTCGGATTATCCGTATCCGCACGGATGTTAAAAGTTCTTCTCCATATCCTCAAAATTCGAATTCAGATCGGATCGGTTCGGAGAATTATCCACGCCACTTTCACCCCTAAGCGGTGGTGATTAGAGTCTACTGATTTTTTTGAAAGAATTTTTTAGAATTTTCTTTCCTTCTCAGCACATCTCGTGAGAATTGATGAGGAGGCTCAATTTGAATAGTAAGATGTGTGGGTAAATATCATGAAATGTGGTTGATATTTGCAACTGCATTTGAAATCCTTAAGATTGCCTGATTCAAATTACTAAGTTCCTTTTCTTTTGAAATCCAAAATAATATAAGAGGCGCTACAACACAAGTTCAGAACGACATTTGTCCTTCCTCATTTGCACGGTAAAAGAGCAGAATGATCATCGATTTGATTTAAACTTTTTCGTCTGAATTGTGATTGTGCAGAACCGGTGCGTGAACATGATCGCGCATCTCTTCAACGCTCCTCTCGGGGACTCTGAAACTGCTGTTGGAGTGGGCACCGTCGGCTCGTCCGAGGCCATCATGCTGGCTGGGCTGGCGTTCAAGAGGCGTTGGCAGAACAAGATGAAGGCCGCCGGCAAGCCCTGCGACAAGCCAAACATTGTCACCGGCGCCAATGTCCAAGTAAGCAAATTGCAATCCTATTCTGTCTGCATAGGCCACGCACTCTGTGCTTCAGATTTCAAGTATTCCATTTACCAACCTATCAATGTGTTTGGCAAAAAATGCAGGTTTGCTGGGAGAAGTTCGCGCGCTACTTCGAGGTGGAGCTGAAGGAAGTGAAGCTGAGCGACGGCTACTACGTCATGGACCCGCAGAAGGCCGTGGACATGGTGGACGAGAACACCATCTGTGTCGCGGCCATCCTCGGCTCCACACTGAACGGCGAGTTCGAGGACGTTAAGCTGCTCAACGACCTGCTTACCAAGAAGAACGCGGAGACAGGGTAAATAATACTGTAAATAGACAAGCAAAGCACCCTCGTAAATATACATGCTGGTCCGTGCGACCCTTATGAGCTTGGACTAAAACGTGCAGCTGGGACACACCGATCCACGTGGACGCGGCGAGCGGTGGGTTCATCGCGCCGTTCCTGTACCCGGAACTGGAGTGGGACTTCCGTCTGCCGCTCGTGAAGAGCATCAACGTCAGTGGGCACAAGTATGGCCTGGTCTACGCCGGCATCGGGTGGTGCATCTGGAGGAGCAAGGAGGACCTGCCGGAGGAGCTCATCTTCCACATCAACTACCTCGGCGCCGACCAGCCCACCTTCACCCTCAACTTCTCCAAAGGTGCCATTTTCGGCTCCTTTTCCCCTGTTCTTTGATGCAGTGTGTGTCATACAGGCAGGCAGGCTAATCTGCTCATGATGCACAAAACAATTTCAGGCTCCAGCCAGGTCATTGCACAGTACTACCAGCTGATCCGCCTTGGCTTTGAGGTAAATTACTTGATTTCATCGCTTTGCACAAACTTGCATTGTGTAACGTACAGCTGTGGAAAATATATTGGAAAATAAGTACGCTGTCGATTGTTAAGAAGCTAGCGTGTTTGGAAATGCAGGGTTACAAGAACATCATGGAGAATTGCCAGGAGAACGCGATGGTTCTGAAGCAAGGTCTGGAGAAGACGGGCAAGTTCAACATCGTGTCCAAGGACAATGGCGTGCCGCTGGTGGCCTTCTCCCTCAAGGACAGCAGCCGGCACAACGAATTCGAGATCTCCGACTTCCTGCGCCGCTTCGGCTGGATCGTGCCGGCCTACACCATGCCCCCCGACGCGCAGCACGTGACGGTGCTCCGCGTCGTCATCCGCGAGGACTTCAGCCGCACCCTCGCGGAGCGCCTGGTGCTCGACATCGAGAAGGTGCTGCACGAGCTGGACGCGCTGCCCGCCCGCGTCCCCAGCGGCGACCTCGCCGCGCTCGCCGCCGCCGAGGCCAGCGAGAAGGCGATGGAGAAGCAGCGGGAGGTGATCTCGCTCTGGAAGAGGGCCGTCCTCGCCAAGAAGAAGACCAACGGCGTCTGCTAAGCAGCCGAGCCGATGCATTTCCGGCCCTATGTGCGTGGGGGGTGCTGTTTGCTAAGTTGCCCCTATTTTATCTGAACATCTGCTGAAATTTGTCTGAGTACGTGTTTTTTAGTTTTTATTACCCCTCCGGATGAAGGCTGCTATGTGTCGAGGTTAAGTTTTAGAGGACAGAGAATTGCTCCGGCTCGATGTAATGTAGCGAGTGTATTATATGCCACCCGTTAGTCCTTGCAAATAATATTGCGCGCTGTCGCTGAGCACCAATTACATGCTGGTTTGTAACAGTCTGCATCTTATAGATTCTTAATTGGTATAAAATGATTTTATGCATAAAGTGAACGTTTTTTCAACTTCTATTCTAATAGTTCATTTTAGAGAATCACTTTATATAGAATCAAAATATAATCACGTTCTAGTAAAAAAATAAACAGAGTCCCCCCCGAAATGAGAAGTGAGTAGCAGCTCACTCCCAGTCCCATCTTGATTTCTCGAGCGCCGCGGCGAGAGCATCCGGCGGCGCACGGCGCTGAACCTGTGACAGACAAGCGGTCTCGTGGACGTGGGACGGAGGCGGAGAGACCGAAGAACCCGAGGCCTGAAATCGTGTGCATCCGATTTTTTGGGCCGGGAAACTGTTCCATAGCCCATCACAAGACAAATAACGCGGAGGTCGCAGGCCCTCTGGTCACATTCGCTCCGGTCCAGTGCAGACTACAGACTGCCCAAATTGGATCTCTGCTCTATATAGTGCAGACTGCAGGGCAGCGTGCCGTTCCATCTAACGGTGACGCTTACAAACGCCTGATTTTTACTTTTACAGCACCAAGCCACTTCTAGTGATTCTGTGGTAAAGACATCACGCCATCACGGAGTGCCCCTGCTCCACTTTCGACCTTTCTTGGATGCTACATTGCTACATACTCCTATGTGCCTATGTCTCCGTAAAACAACACCTGTACAAGCCCCATCAAAAGCACAACCATTGATCATTTGATCCACGGAAACACCTGTACACACACTCTGCCGCAAAGAGTGTGTCGCCGGAGAGACCAACCAATCGACGCACGCCGCGCTTCTAGGCAGCCGGCAGCAGCGTCAACCAGCTTGCGCAGAGCATCCACACGGCGCACCGACACATGACACACAGTCGCTCTCACTTTTCGCCCAAGCCCAGCTTCAGCGGGGAACCCCCCCTGATGCCCTGATCTAAAATCTGAACCGAGCACTCACGCACGCACACGCGTCCGTCCGTCCCGGTGCCATCGATCCCACCCCAGCCTCACCTCTCCGATCTGTTATCCTCGTCGTCGGTCGGTCGTTCCGTCCCGGCCGCTCGTCGCCGTCGCCTTCTCTTTCTCCCCCCGACTGATGGCTACGCCTACGCATTCCCCGCATGTGGTGCTCGCTCGGTGCGGGGAGGGTTTCTCGCTTCGAATCTACGAAAAACGGCCCGGTGCGCGCGCGCCTGCGCCTGGCAACGAAAAGCGAGCGGCCTCGGCCTCGGCTCCGGCGCACGGGTGGGCGGGCGACGTATCATCATTTCTTACCCCCACTCAGGCACTCACGAGAAATGTGTCGCGGCCACTTGGTGCGCGACAGCGTCGTCAGCAGTCCACCACTGCTTTTTTGTTGGGTTTGGATCGCTTGGCCCAATCCAATTCGGCCAGCGGGCCCGGTTGCGCGTTTGGGACGGCCGTTGGATCTCGAGTTCCGCGGTCCAGATTAAACGTGGATCAAAAGCACGTTACCGAGCAGTTGTTCGTTCGGCTTCTACTTTCTAGAGCGCAAAATGAACTTTGAAGAAGACTGATGTGAGGAGGTTGGAGCGTGGGCTTCTCTATCGTACGTAGTTCATTTAATTTGGGGGCTGCACAAGATTTTTTGTTCCTCTCTCTCGGGTGGGTCTTTTTTTTTCTTTCTAAAGTGACACCAAAAGTTTTACTTGATTTTTAGTAGATGAAGAAAATAAAAGGGTGTCAATCGTCCCGTACAACTCAATTTCAGCGTAACGACTGAACAACTAATAATGCGACTTCATGTAGGCTTTCAAATCAAGGTATTTGATTTCTCGACAAAATAGGACCTTACAAACTACGTCGCCGGATAATAAGAAACATCTTTACGATTGATAAGTAAGGTTTCTTTGTTCAGAATATATTATATATGCGAACGACACGTTTACAATACTTATAAAAGACTAGCTTTCTAGATTTTATATATGCGAACAACACGTTCGCAATACTCATAAAAGACTAGCTTTAATTTGTAGATTTTATATATGTGAATAACATGTTTACAATACTTATAAAAGACTAGCTTTGTACATTAAAATCGACAAAGTCATTGTAGACATTGCAGTATTGATGTGCAGTGCCATTTTCGATCTATTCTCACATATGT
Source organism: Sorghum bicolor (assembly GCF_000003195.3). NCBI lineage: Eukaryota > Viridiplantae > Streptophyta > Magnoliopsida > Poales > Poaceae > Sorghum > Sorghum bicolor. Next base: position 8,625,467 of record NC_012870.2, on the reverse strand, counting down.
TCCATCCGGATACATACAGGAGATACAATCACCTTAGCTAACCATCCAAAGTTCTACTTGCTCTCTGAGCTCAGAGAGAGAGAGAGAGAGAGAGATAATAAGTTTGTAAGGTATTCGTCTCCACTTTGTAGTAGTAGGTAAATGAGAAAAGGCTTGACAGGTAAGTTTGTAAACGAAAAAGAAAAACAGTACTCAAAACAGCGATTGAGTTCATTTAGCGACAAAATTGACAAGACACGATAAAAAGGGTAATTAACCCATGATATGCAAACCTTAATTTCTTTTTTTCCGCACCAGAATAATAATAACAAAAAAAGCGGCCAGCTTTTCCTTCCACAAAAAGCAGTTTTTAAGGTAAGAGGGGAGAGGCGATGATAGCTCATTTCCTCTAGCTAATCTCCAGAGTCCAGACGTCGCTTTCTGCAAGATCTCAGTTAGTTTTCAGTGATCACCTTTACTTGACTTCCGTTAACAATTCACCGCCACTAGAGCTTGCACCGATCCGGACCAAAATCACGATAAAAACTATCCCAAGTGGCCGGGTACAATTAGGGCGATTGAAACGGGGCTTCATGGGATATTTTCACCCAAGAATATTAAGGAGACGACGTCAGATCAGACGTATGCTCCTCGATCACTCAGCAGGACGAGGAACCCGGCCGGTCAGTTGGATCATCGTATCGGACATCAGTTTCTACCAGTTGCACAAGTGGCAGTGACCTAGGCACCTAGCCGGCCGGCCTGCCGCTGGATTGGAAGGGGAGGCAATCAAAACGGAAGCAGCAGAGACGTACAGAGATCAGGCAGAAGCAGACGAGCTTAGCTTCCGTTTCAATCTAGCTGATGACAAGGTTGACAACGCGAGGAAAGCTGCTACCTGCGGTGAAGTGAACGAAGAAGACGAGGAAACTGTAGTGCTTCACTGCTTAGCTTCCCGGATGGACGTGGACTGCTGGCTGCCTGGGTTCTGAACTTGAGATCAGGAGAAGGGGCCAGACATGCGGGGAGGAGAAACGAACTGTATGGAACAGGGAAGAATAAAAGTTGCTTTCAGTTACAGGTTTCATCAATTTCTAGTCATATCACATCACGGATTTGCGTCCATAAACTCGCAACTAATTAAACAAATTAAGAGTTGTACATATCTCGATCGCTGCATGAGTGCATGTACCATGCCACTGTTCCCTTTATCAAAAATAATAAATAAATGCCACTGTTAGTCTGTTACTCTCAAAACCTTTCGTGCATCTTTGAAAACAAGTTATTCGAGTCTGAATTGAGCCGCGAAGCACCCGGCCCGTGTTCGAATCCGGGTTCCTGTCGCCTTACACTTAATTAATGATGTTAGTGTTTCAAAAAAAAAATGATGTTAGAGCGAAGTAGCTATATATGTTAAAAAAGTGAGAGAAAAAAAACATCTGTAGAGTAATATTTTTTCGATACATAGTGGTTTATAACGAGAAGGAATGAAAGGTGCATCCACGGATGTTGTGTCCCATCCGAGGTAGTCCCGAAAGCTAACAAGATTCCTGCAACCTCATTCTGGTTCATATTTTATCATATATATAAAACCAAATTGGCGCATGCTTACCACCAAAGTTAACTTTGTGAAGTTGCGAAGAGGCGAAGAAGCCGGCCGGCCGCAAAGCGCGCGCGCGTCAGCTCTGTGTCGGAGGTGCCTTCTGCTTCCTGCGATGCACTGATGACCGCCGGCCGGGGTGGTTAGGCGAGTTAGGTATCGATCGCAGCGGCGCCTGCATGGCGCGAGGAATACCGTACCGGTCTTGTCTCGTCGATCGGCGTCTTGCATTCGTCCGCAAGCGTTGCAGCAGTCGCGGTTAAGCCTCTCGCGCGCGCGCTCTCGGCTGCTGCAGCTGGTTACTCTTCCTAATAATCCGATCCGGAGCTAGAGCAGTCGTTTTCTAGGGCGTTGAAGGATGGATGGAGGATATGGCTTCTAGCTCCGGCGAGGAGTACGTGACGGAGGCGTACGTAGGCGTACGTACCCATCTGAATCTGATGATGCGTACCGGACGCTCGATCGTATTGTATATGGGTGTCGTCCAGGTGCCCAGCTCCAAACCAAACTCAGATACACGGCTGCTAGTGCTGTGGTCCTGTGGAGGTTACGTACTGATCGTGGATGGATTCCATCGATCAGGGTTCCGAGCTAGAGACGGGAGCAGGTGAGCTGCGTACATCAGAGAGCGTACTTGAGCTGTGATGGCTATACGTAGCGTATAGCTCAATAAAGAGATCATCAGCTTTGCATGCATGCCTAAGTGCGTGCTTCCTCATCAATCACATCTTTTTTTTTGGAAACATCAATCACACATCTGGTGCTCGTAGTACGTTAGAGCAACTCCAGCAGCCTCTACTCAAGCCCCAATAGCTAAATATAGATGCTCAGGTTAAAAACATTACTCCAGCAGTGCCCCTACGTATTTCTGGACACCCATATTTCTCCCACAGACCTCATTCCTGTTGGCTCAACAGGACAGCCCCCATCATCCATCACGTGTCCTAGCCCCAGCGCATGCTCCCTCTCTCTCTCTCTCTCTCTCTCTCTCTCTCTCTCTTCCCTTGTATGTGCATGACACCCTACGGTAAACGGCTCGATGCTCCAATTGTGTCCCTGTCCAAAAGAAGAAAAAGAAGAAGAAGAAAAAGACAATGACGAGTGGGTCTCTTCTGTCATTCTCTCTGGAATAGGTCTAGAGACCCAAATTTCGATGCTACTGTTGGAGTTGAAGCAAAAAAGTTAAGCTCCAAAAAGTAGGGGGAGCACCCAAATTAAAAGTATGGAACCTAGTTTTGGAGGCTACTACTGGAGTTGCTCTTAGCTCCGTCTCAGCAGGCAATGGCGCTCGAGAGGAGATGATGGTCGCGGCGGGTTTGCAACTTTGCGTGGCGCATATACGACACCTAAATATAGTGATGTCGTTTTGAGAAAAAAAAAACTACTCCCTCCATCCTAAATTGTAAGTCATTCCAAGAATTTTGGAGAGTCAAAGCATCTTAAATTTGATCAAATTTATATAGTAGAATAATAATATTTACGATACTAACTAAGTATTATTAGGTTCTTTATTAATTATATTTTCATAGTATATTTATTTGATGTCACAAATCTTTGTAATTTTTTTTATAATTTTGGTCAAACTTAAGATGTTTTGACTCTCCAAGATTTTTAGAATGACTTATAATTTGGGATGAAGGGAGTATCATGTATTTGGGTTGAGGATCACCACAGATAGGACGATTCGATCCTAATTTAGAGATAGGACAGGCTAATCCTGATTTTACTGGCATCTGGTTCTAAGGCGAAATAGGACAGATCCATCTTTAAACGGATTGGAAGTTAAATATACCCTACACGGATCATGCACCCACGCATCTCCACTCGCTACTTCATGTTCCTATGTGCACCGACGATGGCTCACCACGATTCATCCTCCACCTCTACCACCTTGCTCGCAGCGGTCGGGGCAAATCGCTAATGCGGCAGTGGCCAAAACACAAGTTCGCCAACCTATAGGGTGATGACTGATGAGACTCTCCCATGGTTGAGAGTGAGACCCTATGATCGAGACACACCTTAAGACAACACATGCATTCTCTAATGCATAGGACCGTGAAAGCATCTAAACTTAATTAAATGTTGACTTGAGATATGATCGATGCTGGATGAACACACTAGAACTCTCTAGTGGTGCCCATCGATTCTTTGGTTCGATGAGGGTTGCAATAAGACTTGGAGGGAGATTCAATGCACCAGATCTCTTCGGTGCACCACTGTAGTCAAGTCCAACAGCTGGTACATGTCGAGTCACCATATCTCTCCGATGACACCACTCGACCTCTTCGGTGTGTATGCAAAACATGTAGTCTGCCTCCAACAGTTAGTTTTAGATGTTGTGGCTATATATACCCTCCAACTAGCTATTTGAGGTGTGTGAGAGTTGAGCAACGTACTAAGGGAGTCAAGGCTTCACCCTAATGCTTTTGCCACCATAGTGCTTAGTGAAATCACTTGGTGATTAGTGTAGGTGCTTTGCAAAGTGTTTAGGCTAGTTTTAGACCATCGCTAAAAACGCTTACTCGGTTTAGGTCTAATATTTTGTGAGATTTGCATACCTCTTGCTACTCATTTCTTGTGTGCATCATTGTTGTCCTCTTACTTTACAAGACGGCTAACGCAACATGGCGAGGTGCCAATGCGCCAGATGAGGCAGAACATTCTATCTTTTTTTTGGGTGGGTCAGGGGGGTGGGGCCGTGGGGGGTGGGGGGGAGGGTTTCAAATATTCATGAATTTCGGGCTCCTGGAGCAATATAATCACCGTTGGACATCATCTATGTGGACATTGGTTATCACCAAAAGTCTAGAACCTATAGCTTTTGTGGTTCTCTCGTCGACATGCTTCTAATATTTATTAGAGTTTCACATATCATAATTCACATGAAAGCAAAGCGGTGTAACTCCGCTTTTACTCGGGAGTCCAAAAACACTCCGCTTTTACTTCGGAGTCCAAAACAGGGCTTTCAAGCCCAATGCCCTCGAGCACACGCTCGGATTTTGTATCCGAACTTCATCCAAACTGCGTTGATCCGGTCGTGTTTAGCTTCGAACGTTCGAGCTCACGAAGGTTCTGTGAACCCGTCGTCGCGCGTGTCGTTGTGTCTCAGGTGTTACGAAATTTTCACAGAGGGAGGACCTGGTTCACGCACGGGCCCGTCGATCGGCTCCATTTTTCGTGTCTTGCATGTCACTTCATGCAATCGGTAGCCAGCCTCTGCCTCTTTGCTGAGATCACGTTCAAAGATGGTGGGCAGGAAATAACCGGCCCGGAAGCCCCGATTCGGGCTGATTAGGTCACTGCACCCGGACACGCAGGCAGGCATCTTGTGCGTGAAGATTCGGCACAGCAGTCACGTCGCGTCTCGCGTTGCCGTACACGTCGCTTTTGCATGCACCGTTACTTCTCCTCCGTCCTTGATGATAACTGGTGAGTGAAAAACGTAACACCCTCTCTACATGCTCTCTTTTCAAATGTTTGGAAAAAAAAAAACAACAGCGTCCAGGAGATTTCCACACGCGAGAAAGGAGGGGCCTGCTGGATGTGCGTGTGCATGTCTGTTGTCTTGCTCTGTCTCGATCAGTCAAGGCTGCACCGGACTGCACACTTGAGAGCCAAGAATGTGTGCCAGATCTGTAAAAACCCTGACGTCTGATCGGTCCAAAGTTTGTGCAATTGGTTCGAGTACGGCGAGAGAACGCGCTTGAAAACCCCTGCGAGACACACAGAGACTTCCCTGAAAGGTGTTTCTGTACAAAAAGTTGTACGGACATTGAAGATTGAAATACAGTCTAGATTCTAGAAACAATTTTTTTGGGGTATAAAAGGAGACTAATGTAGTACGTGTATCTTCTATAAGGTAAAATATGATATTGAGCTAGACCATTGGTCGTGTAGTTTATATGTTACTAGCTAGTTTCCTAAGGTTTAAGCTTAATTAATTAGGTGCTTGTTGCTTGATTTCGAAGAACTTTTATCTGCTATACGGAACAGAGTTAGGCCAACGGTTGAGGCAGACATTCAGCTCTACCCTGCCGATCCATCTTGTGGCTCATGTAACCTGCAATGGAAGCAGAGACGACAGGCAGAAAGAAGCTCCCAAGCACACACACAGCTGATGCCTGATCTTCTTCAGTTGTTGACCGCAGAAGCAATCTACCCCGGGAAGGAAACGAATATATATTGGAATAAATTAACTTCTGATAGGTGGTTGCTGTTACTACCCTGATATGCGCTCGCCGGTCACCAGAATGCATGTCTCCTCTATAGTTGCCATGGCCCCATCAGACGATTAAAAAAAAAGATCATATGGTTAGGTTCTGCCATATCTAAAAAGAAGCAGACAGGAAACACACAAGAGATATATGCACGTCATGAACATCTGAAAGTGCAGAGAGATGCAGCCATCAACAAGCTAGCACTGGGTTCTGTAACGATTTTTTTTTCAGAAGAACATGAAAAAGGTTCTGGTTTGGTTAGTTACTGCTCCCTCCAGTCCAGATATATATCAAGATTCAAACTTTATAAATTTTCTGTCTATATATTTTTTTTAGATAAGGGAACCAAGTTGACCAGCAATTCTTAACTACTACAATGCAAACTAATCATTGGTGTATGCTAACTTGTTATTAATTATATCAATCAAAGCCGGGTAATAGGATCTTTCCAAAAAAAACTATAATACAAACTTGGTATGGATAGATTTTGAATCAAATGCATTTATAATCATAAAATAAATACATGGTTCAAGTGTACTCCCTCTGTTCAGTATTATAAGGCAATATTTTTTTGAAGCTCTGATCGATTCATTGCTTGCACTGATTATAATTCGATCATTCATTATTCCCTTCTAAAAAATATTTATTGTTACAATATGTTTATGAACTTATAATTATTGGATATAGTACAAATGCTTACAAATCTAACCCAATTAAGTTTGTATATAATAGCTAACTTTTAAATATTAGCTAAATTATCAGTCAAAAAATTAAGATTTAAATCCTGATATGTGCATATGTGTACGACTAGTAAAAAGAGAACGAAGATAGTAACTTGGAAGACCGTACCATGCATGTCAAACTTATTTTCCTTCTAAACTATATTTTAGACGACGGAGAACATGGGTTTGTAGTTTTCCACCAATAATAGCATTGTTAGTTCTAAATGTATCTCACCTGCTGGGACATACATTAACCTGTTTGTACATTGTCCAAGTTGTCGTTTCACAATTCTAGAAATGTGCATATGCGCGATTAAAATTAAATAACCCAGTTTTAGCTCACTATTAAAATAGGAGCACTTATTAACAGTAGGGATGCGAGTAGGTTTATCTGTGACCTATAACGAGTTACCCACGTATCTGCATGAGAATTAAGTTTATTATTTACGGTTCATCATGGACTAAAGCCATGCCACTTGCATCTCTAGTTAACAGCAACAGATCGAAGATTTACAGTTATAAGTTTATAACCCAGTTGACTGTAGAGCAGGCCAATAGAGAAGCGTGTAGCTAGATGGGCGGGTAGGTCTGAGGCGCCCAACAGCACTAGAAAACCCACAACAACTACAACGTGTAGCAAGCTACCTAGTTGGATGATCTGATAACTATACGGCTACAGGCAGAAGCTTGTCCTTTTTTTTATCTTTTTCAGTATGTTGACTATACATGTAGATGGTGAACTTGCATGAGCCTATTATATATATAGTAGACTGAATAAAACCAAGCAAGCATACTCCATATAATAAAATGAAATTTCTGGATTAATGGAAATCTTCTCCTATTTTCGGAACATTAGCTTGTCGTACTTTGTCTTGAAATCGATCGATCTTCTGATGTGTTGTACACATAATTTTGTTGATTATATATTAAGGTCGGCCAACGCAGAGAATATATTTTAAGGGATGTTACTATAATTAGGTGCCGAGTACACACTTAGCTTGGGGAGGGATGGGAGAGTGATGGGTTGGTTTTAAGTAGACGTTGTAGGTTTGAAACATCAGAGGGATGTTGAGACCTGAACAACAGAATTCCCCCCACCAAGCAACCCTACTGCCCCCAACGCATATGCATCTCTTTCATTCCCGTTTCTCCCAAACTCAGCTCCCTATGACATGCATTAGGTGCACCAGGTGAAGAATTCTCCAGCACACAAAGATCGAGCTTATGATCCAGAAAACAACAAGTGATCTCTCTGAAAGGTACATACATGCTAATATTCTTCATTAACAATAAGGTACAAATACTAATAAATTGTGGTCTATGTCTATCTAATCAAACCATGCATCTTATTAATAATTATACCATTTTTTTCAAAACATCTTATTGCCAGATGCATACAAAACAAATTTATGGTTATACATAGCGCAGTTGCATGCTTTTTTTTAGGGAAATATATGTTCATACATTTCTTTTGTCAAACTAAATCTTTTTTCTAGCTCTCCAATAATAATAATAATAATAATAATAATAATAATAATAATAATAATAATAATAATAATAATAATAATAATAATAATAATAATCAAAGCATATATAATTCTAATAAAATACGCCGGTTCCTTCTAACTAATGTCGTCATGTGTTGTTGGCACTACAGCATGCACATGCAGATATATGCCTCGCTGCGCTGGGCCCCCTCTGCTGGTCTCTAGCTAGCTCTATGTGTTGCATGTTTGTTGAACAATTGTGTAACCGGCGAGGTAGTTAGTCGATCTTGTGGACCTATAGCATGTAACTAACATTTTCTATTCAATCCCCTCCCCCTGGCGAATGAAGCTTAACGTACAAAACCACCCGTTAGCCCACACGTAGCATCAAACTAACTCTGGTGTAACTATCTCCTAACTCACTATCTTCTCACTCACTAACGATCAACCACAACGAGCGAGAGATCGATCGAGAGCCCAAATAAACTGCCCTGCCCACCACTTTCCCTTCTCCCTCCTTATATACCCCCGGCACCGCGCGGCCCCCTTATCTCCCTCCTGTGCCTCCTTTTGTTGCCCTCCCCTCTTGCATCATCCTTGTTCATCTCGTCTCTCCCCCTCCTTCCCTCCAGCCGCCCAGCGCAGCGTTCTCGATCGATCGATCGATCCGTGTGTTCTTCCTGTGTATCGCCTAGCTAGCCAGCTAATTAATTGTTGATTCTTCTTCAATTCTTCGCCTGCTGCCAATTAATTTATTCCACGCTCGCGATTGCAGCAGTGGCTTTAGTTAATTAGTATAGGAAGCTGAGTAAGAGACGGTGCAGGATTATTGGAAGGAATAGAGACAGGGAGCTTAGCATCAGGCAAGCTGTTGTTGATTGGGTGATCGATCGATCGAGGATGTGTACGAGGGGCCACTGGAGACCGTCAGAGGACGAGAAGCTGAAAGAGCTCGTTGCGCTGTACGGGCCGCACAACTGGAACGCCATCGCCGAGAAGCTTCAAGGGAGATCAGGTCGGTGCTGCTACATGCATATATGATCATCATCATCAAGACTATATATGATCAATCTCTTATAGACAGCATATATATATGTCAAGTTTTTTTTTTGGTTGGATTTGGTAAACTATGTCGGCCAAAGCTAGCTAATTCCTTCTCTTTGGTTCATTAACCTGTTGGCGTTGGGTTTGACTTTGCAATTGAGGTATGCATGTTTAGTTAGAAGAAGTTTAGATCTGTTAGGGTGTCATATCAGAGAGGTGTACGTGTTACGTTTATCTTCCATTCTCCACTATACATACTACTAGCTCCTACAAGATATATTCGCCTTGATGTGCATGTCATATCTGTATCACTTGTAGAGCAATTTTATCTAAAAATATACCCTCTAGTGATTCATCTTTTCTTGTTTTCTAATTTATCTGAGTGGCCGTGTTCTTTCTAGCACAAGCTAGCCCTTGATGGAGTAGCTGCCGCATTCAGATCAGGAGAATATATATAGCTAGCAGCCACTAGCGTGATTGAGGAGCTATAGAGCTAGCTAATTAATTAAAATGGCAAATTAAATCGTTTCAGGTAAAAGCTGCAGGCTGAGGTGGTTCAATCAGCTGGACCCGAGGATCAACCGGAGCCCCTTCTCGGAGGAAGAGGAGGAGCTGCTCCTCGCCTCCCACCGCGTCCACGGCAACCGGTGGGCCGTCATCGCCAGGCTCTTCCCGGGGCGCACCGACAACGCCGTCAAGAACCACTGGCATGTGATCATGGCGCGGCGGTGCAGGGAGCGGATGAGGCTCTCAAACAGGCGTGGCGGCGGCGCTGCAGGTGCGGCTGTCGCCGGCGCCGGTGCTGTGGAAGATGACAATAACCCTAGGAACGCCAAGAAGCCGAGGCCTGATGCGAGCAGCATGGCCTCCTTGCTAGACAAGTACCGAAGAGAATTTTCCGTCGTCCCGTTTGCCATTAACCATAATAGCAACCAGCAGGACTATTGTTCAACTACTAACGAAGGTGAATACTATTTTGCATGCATGATATGACTGAACTTGTGTGTGTATACACACATGTAGTAGGGATTGTGGTAACATATATATCAGCTTAATTAACTAATTATATGCGGTTTCAAATTTGATCAGCCGACACAAACAAATCAGTTGAATTCTATGATTTTCTCCAAGTGAATGCGAACTCGAGCGACACCAAGTGTGGTTCGAGCATTGAAGAGCAAGAGGAGAACCGGGATGATCAAGCTGAAGGGCAGGTGCAGTTCATAGATTTCCTGGAGGTTGGGGCTTCTCATCGCCAGTGATTTATCTATTCTATATATTTAACTAGGGATGCATCCAAAGCAGGTTGTAATGCTTTGTGAAAGAGGCATGCTGCAAATAGCAATCTAACACCAAACGTACTTATAGAGGAAGGAAAATGCACCGTACATATGACATGTAATTTATTGATGTATACATATCTGTCCATATATCCACTGTTGGGGGTACATATATATGCAAAATTATTCTGAGATAAATGAGAAATTAATTATTATCTCAGCTATTTGTAAATTTTATCTGATAATTATAAATAATGTTTAATTTTCTGTCCATGTTTAATATTACAATAATTGATCAGAGCACGCCAATTTCACTACCGTCTCAATTTATATTAATTATGCATAATTCCTTCAGGTTTAGCTAGTCCAATTTACATTAATTCATGGTCATCAAAATATGACGACGATTAATTATATGCCCAGTAGCATATACATATATAGCACATTTATTATGAGAGATATTACCATCGGAATACTTTATTAATGTAGTTGATAATCGTGTGTGTGTGTGTGTGTGATATTGAACTACCACCCTCCGTACGTCTCAAATTATTATATAGGTCGTTTTACTCTTATTTTTTAATAATAAGATATGTAGCGTTTACTATGTAAAGATATATGATATATCTAAGTATATGAAGTTGTGTATTTAAAAAAGACAAAAATGACGTATAAAAATTGAAGCGGGGCCGGGGAGTATATACAACCTTAATTTAGCTATGTACGCAACCGATGATGATGCCGCCATCTCGATCCGATGGTAGCTGTGTACCGTCAATAAATCACCGTGTGCTTGCTTTGTTTTCGACGACTTCCAACTCGTCTATGATAGCATGTTTGATTGAACAAAAAGATTTGGAAAAAGGAGAAAAATAAGATCCAGTAGCTAATTGGTATTTGTCGACTTTCGGCGACGAAACTTGATCCATTCACGTTTCTGTCGAATCGCTTTAGTGACATTATCCTAGCAAGACAGTGTAACGGTGAAGACTCCTGTTGCTACTATATGCTCGACACGACATTTAACAACCTGAAAGAACTTTTACAATGCCGATGTACTGTGCAAAGCTAATTAAGTCACTATAAAGGGACGATCGATCGTTCATATATCATGCACGTGTGTATGGCTTAATAATATTTTAACTAGCTACTCCCACCATCCCAAATTGTAAATCATTCCAAGAATCTTAAAGAGTCAAAGTATTTTCACGTTTGACCAAAATTATAGAGTGAAATACTAAGATTTGTAACGTAAAAATGAGTATACTATGAAAATATAATTAAAGAAAAATCTAATGATATTTAGTTGGTATCATAATAATTATTATTTTATCATGTAAATTTGGTCAAACTTTGAAAATTTTGACTCTCCAAAATTCTTGGAATGACTTACAATTTGGGATGGAGGGAGTATTTTATTACTACTAGTTGTTCACGATGAATAATGGATATATACTATATGTAGGACCAAATAAGTCTAGTACTTGTCGCTTTAGTCAAAACAAAGCGCACGCATTTCCTCTAAATTAGTGTGTTGCCCTTAGCGAAATTGATTGAGAGGAAATTACTGTGAAAATCCATATCTGAAAGCTGATTTATGGTAAAAGAAAAATATTGTTGAATGACTGATAGATTTGGTAGATAAACTCAAACGAGCAGACTCACACATCTATATGCTCACAATCTATCTATCATTACGATGAGCACCTTTGAGAGATTAATCTGGCGTGTGTATATATATATATATATATATATATATATATATATATATATATATATATATATATATATACACACACACACACTTTTACAATCTACCTCTATATATATGATTGACAAAGTGGAAGATCCAAACTTTAGGTGGTGGATAATTTTCATCACATGCAACTTAACCAACGTGGGTTGTCTTGTTCATTTGGCTAATAAGTTGTGGTAGAAAGTAGTGCTGGCTACTTTGTTGTGAGAGAAAACCATTGATGAATGGCTGGTTGATTCGGCTAATAAGCTCAAGCGAATAGGCTCAAGTCGTCATAAGTTGTGCTTCCTCACCTAAAAGTTTACACTCTACCCCATCAAATATTTAGACACATGTATAGAGTATTAAATATAGACTAAAAATAACTAATTACACAGATTGCGACTACTTTGCGAGATGAATCTTTTAAGCCTAGTTAGTCTATGATTTGATAGTAAATACTAAAGTAACACATGTGCTAATGATAGATTAATTAGGCTTAATAAATTTGTCTCGCAGATAATTTATTTATTTTTTAGTATCCGAATACCTTATGCGACATCTTTTCTCCGAAGAGATTCATATTCCAGTTTTTAGAAGAAACGGATCTAAAATTAAATTCTAGTATGTGACAGAACAAAACTTTACACCCTGAAACTAATTAAACAAGTCCACCATCTTTTTCTCCGAAGAGATTATCATATTCCGGTTTTCAGAAGAAACACGGATCCAAAATTAAATTCCATTATGTGCTAGTAGAGAACTAATGAAACTATGACTTTCAAAAATATATTTAATGAAACTACTAGCTAGCTAGCCAGGAAGAAACAAATGAACACACGCTTGTGCGGAAAGGTACTGTGCGCTGCGTGCACCTAATTAAGCATGCGTTGTGTGTTGCCCCGGGAGCGAGCAAAAGTACACATTTTTCGGCCGTTTTGCAACTGATCCGGTACTTAATAATCATTCCGCTCGAGAGGCCAGCATCGTGTTAGTTATAGAGCACTTGCCAGAGATGTCATGTCAGCGTCGATCATAGCAGGGGAAGCTAGCTAGCTCGCGCGCGAGGGTGTACAGCAAGCTGTGCTGTGCCCGGCCGATCGACGACGACGGGGGCTTAATTTGATCTCAAGCAACCTACGCGCGCACGGAAGCGCACGACCGCGCTGCACCACCACGGACACGCCGTCGTCGCCGCGCGCGAGCGCGCACCGGCGTCGCTTTCCAGGACGGTATATCATGGCGCGCGGCCGTGGCGCCGTGCTGCGGCTGCGTGACGCGCGAAGATACCCGGACCCGGCCGCGCGCGCGGGGCTGGGGGTGGATGCGTCAATCCTAGCTGCCGAGCCCACATCGCGTTGTTGGTGGCCGATGTGACCGCGCGAACGGGCGCCGGACGTCCGCGCGGGCGCGCGCAAAGGCGGCCGGTTCAGTAACGGGCAAGCGGGGGACCCGACGACAGCTCGCTCGACCGGTCGCTTGCCGTTTCGTTATTTCATGGCATCGGAGGGAGAGGGGGATCAGCTCGCTCGCGTCGCGTGCGCGCGCGGCGGGATGGATGGATGGTCGGGGTCGACGACGGCGACGTCGATCGATCGAGCTAGCTAGCGTCTGATCAATGTGGATGCAACGTGCGCGTCGTGTGGCTCGTGGGGCCGGTGACGTACGAGTTGGATCATCCTCGCCTGGCCTCCGGGGGGGCAAGGTCCAATGATCCATCACCGGTTTAATTTAGTTTCCATCGGATCAGATGATTTATAGAGCACTCGTGGAATTAGTGGATACAATGTTGCTTTCGATCTTCCCATCTAATAAGATATATATGCACGGTTGGATATAAAGCTTTTCATCAGTGCTATTTATGCTAACTAGACTATATATCCCTGGTTGTTGCGGAATTTTGTAGCGTTATATGGAAAATAGAATTTATGGAGGGAGCATTTGTAGAGGAAAAAAAATTGCGCCATAGTTGAATAATTTTGGCTTCATTATAATTTAATTAAATTGAAATCTTAAACTTGGTAGACAGTCACCCATCTTATACATAAATGACTGAAAAGCTTGACAAAACACCTATCAACTAAACGGTATCTTTTGATAAAGACGAAATGTACATAGAGAGAAGATGAAACCATCATTCCAAATACTCACGTGAAAGCTATAGATAGGAATCCATTATTATTATGAATAAATAATGATGCTATACAAACCATTTTTCCTTCTAAAAAGGAGGACACGAAGGAAAATAATGTATCATTCTTATTTTCCGAGGAGTCAAATGGTTTTCATTTTGACTAAATATAAACAAGAAAATATTAACATTTATAGTACATTATCAGTATTGTTAGATAGATTAATGAATATATTTTTATTTTGAGACATAAATGTTGCTAATATTTTCTATAAACTAGTCAAAATTTGACTGACACGAATGACATTTATTTTTTAGATGGAGGGAGTATATGCTAATAACACCAAAAACATCAAGTTAATGGAATGATGGTCGCATTACAAAAGAAATACTACTGCTTATATTTACGGCAATAGAGAAGGACAAGGCGACAAAGCAAACATATATGCAAAATGAAAAAAAAAAGAACTAGAACCTATTTTAGGCCATCCAAACGGGTAGATTAAACTTTATTAGTTTAATAAGTAATAATTCAACTTTAGTTGTTATCTATCTCTGTAGTCCATATATTGAAACAGTATTATATGACTATAAATTTAATTCAATTTTCTAAATTTTAGTTACCTATATAAACTAAACTTTACATATGGACCAAATGCACCCTGATCTTCCTCAATTCACCATGGATCAATCCTCGTCTTCGTCCTCAACCTCCTCGTAGGCGCACCCATACGTGATATATTAGATTTTCATCGGTAGCTTCATCTGCTTCTTCTTCGCGATCCTGCGGGCTCGCCCTTGCCCTCTATCGCTGCGTCAGGCTTATTCCCCGTCGGGCCTCTACCACGGCATCCTAGGGCGGTTGGTCACGTAGGTCTCCAAGTCGCACTGGTGCCGGCCGCCTCCAAGTTCACTATGCCACTCCCTGCCTCCATCTTGTGCGGGCCAGGGTTTTGTTGTTGCACCAGGACACCATGTCGGCATCGGTATATATGGCGCGACCGCAACTTGGGTGCCCAGAATCTGTCTCCGGCTCCAAGTCTCCAACTCCAAGAGGGCAAGAGCCTGAGAGTTCTTCTTTGAGGCCTTGTTTAGGCCATCCGCAGCGGTATTGGTGATTTCGCTAGATGACCTCGAATGAGAAAAGATTTAGAAAATAAAAAGCTAAACGCATTGATGACTAACCTCAAGAGGAGAGGTCAGACATAACATGACGTCAGCGGACAAAGTCGCTGACCCGGTGCGGACGCCCTTAGTTCTCTTTGCGATTTTTTTGTCGTTATAATAATTTCGTTTGTATTTGACAATTATTTTTCAACCATTGATTAACTAGACTCAAAAATCGTCTCGCAAATTACAGTAAAATTATACAATTAGTTATTTTTTTAATCTATATTTAATGCTTTATGTATATGTCACAAGATTCGATGTGATAGAAAATCTTAAAAAATATATTTTTCGGTGGAACTAAATAAGATCTGAGGCGAAAGAAATTAGTGCAGGATACATATACACAGAACCTTGATTGAAATACGATCTCGAAACATGACAACGCATTGATTGAAGCACCCCCGGCTCCATCTTGTTCAAGTCACCGTGAACACAGACCTGCTCGCCAAAGCTTGGCCGAACCGTATCGTCGTTGGAGACGAACTTCAGAAAACGAGCCCCGGACGGATAAGTGAAGACACTAGACAGCCAAGCCCATTATAAACCAAATACATGGGCGTTTAAAGGAAGCCACAGTGAAAGCCTACCTCGAGAGGCTGGAGCAAGAAGATGAATGAAGCAGTTTTTTTTTTCTCTTTTTGACAAGAGAAGACGAATGAAGCAGTTAACGGCGAGCTGAACTGCTGAAGGCAGGCTCCTAAAACAGGGTAGCTCCCGACCCTGGCCACCGCAACTCGTGACTCGATACACAAGCTCCGAGCTGTAACTGTAAGCGAGCCACCTAACAGCCCCCGGCGTCGTCAGAAGAAACCGTCCGTTCGAAGAAGGGTAGTTCGTGTTTGTTCTATGTCGCTGTCGTCGTCACCGGCTCTTCGCCACGTTCCCTTTTTCGCTCCTCTGGCACGGGAACGGGGTTTGGGCCAGCAGGGCGGCAGATCCATCGAGCACCGCGCCGCTCTGGGCAGGTGGGCTGCAGCCGCAGCGCCGTGAGGCCTCATGTGGCCCTGTTCGATTGTGTGGGCAGGCCGGATTTATGGGCCAATGGAAAGAAGAACTAAGGTCTCTCTTTTTTTTATTATAAGGGTGATGATGAGTTGTTGCTTGAAAACCGAAAGTTATTGCCTTCTCAACTCGAGTCTTCCAAAGTCGAGAGTGATAAAAGAAAACATTTTTCATCGTTAAAAGACATACTCTCGGTTTTCATGATGAAAATATCAGGTTGACCTAAAATAAATGTCGTTATGGTATTCGTGATGGTCAAAATTTTTCAAATTAGACTAGACTAGTATATTGCCCGTGCTAACGCTACGGTAAGATTTAGAAAAAAATTACAAAACTAAAATAAATCATAAAACTAAAAAACAAACCTACCCCACTAACAAAAAAGTCTATATAAAAATTACGATACTTCATTTGGGACCATATATTTGGTTTTAACAAATGCTATGTAGAAAAGTTGAGGAACACAGCTGATCTACAAATGCCCATCATTTGTCTTGTAACCTTGATAACAAGTCCAATAAAAATGAGAGACTTGATTGTAGTTAGTGTAGGTGTATACCTGCCTTACTGGACAAACAAGCAAGAAAAACAAAATTGTAGAGATCGATTAAAGGAATAATAAAACAAAAAATGCCTCACAAAATCAGGCACCTATCTTCAGTCTATCACGCAATGCCAAGAAGACAAGCAAACACTAAATTATACACAAGGCTAAAGGAAAATTAAAATACTCTTGTTCAGAAGTTTCAGATGGTCTAGATCATTGTACAAAACTGCTCCAGATAGGAGAACATAGAATTTATTTATTCTCTCATCACGAATTAAGGGTGCATATAAAGTTGGCATTCTAGTGTGTAACATTATATTCTCTCCATTTTTGGCTGGTGCTCGCGCTGGTAGGACTATCTGCCAAGTTCATCAAAGTTCCAAGAAATTTTCAGTCTTGAATACTGAACCAAGAGCAAAACCACAAATTAAGGCCTGAATATTGAAGACTAAATTAACACCAACTTTTGTAATTCAGGAACACATTTACCATATCAAAACTTAGCAATCACCATATAGAATATTTTACTATAAGCAATTTGTATAATTGTATTGTACAAATACTCAAACTGAGACCATTCCAAGTCTTGATAAATTGATCTGACAATCTGGTGAATTAGACTGAAAAAAAAAACTAATGAGCCTCATCTATTCTCACATCAAACTGGTTCTGTTATTCAAGTGAAATAACATACTGCATGAACAAACTCATGTAAATACTAAAGCCATTGACGGGATGAGTAAAAAAAATACAAGCTCTACTGAGATAAATAGTCACATTTCGATACCGTTCATATAGCCTTTGCCAAACTTCTTGCGGCACCAAAGTATAGTGCTCCCCTTCTCTCAAGGTCCTTTGAAGCTCTGGCTCATCACTACCGTTGATCCTTTCTGCCGAAACAAGCTTCGAGTTATCAATCTCTCCAGGTCTATTCATAGCCTGAGAAAACTGCTCGGTGCCATTCTCATTTTCTCCACGGTTTCTTCCTAGGGCTTGTTTCTTCGATCGCGGATGGAGCAGCAGACGATTGAGATTTATCGACAGCCGTTGGAAGAGTCGGAGTTGTTTTGGGCGCCGATTGAACAAGCGGAGCAGGGACTCTATGGCTTTCTTGGCGATCTGTTGCTCAACATTGCGAGTGGCATCCCCCACGGACTACAGGTAACGAAGATCGCCTCCTCGATTACACTTATCCGTGGGAAAAAGTAACGGGGAAATTGGGAGGCACCAACCTCTGCGAGACGAGATAGCGGAGATCCCCGTGCTTGACATTCTTCTCGGCCTCCCTGGTGAGCGCGTCAACGACCTCCCGCTCCTCCGCCGCCGTGCAAGGGAGGCAGAGCTCGACGCCTGGAGGAACCCCTCCACGCTCGGGATCATCATAACGCCGCCGATATGATCCAACACCCCCGTCCAAATCCAAGCAGCACGGGCGAGACGCCGGATCGGGACCTAGGGTTCGGTCCGGCTTGGCAGGTTGAGCGTTTTAATTCGGTAGGAGGGAGATGTGTGATTGACGCGAGGCTGAGTCAAAATGGGGGTGGTTCAACCATGGATCGAACCGCAACCGATCCACCAACCCATTTGCTGTCAATCCATTTAAATAACTTTCAGCCCCGCGGTGCACCAATGGATATTGCGGTTCGACCCACCCCAATCTTTGTTGTGACCAGTGTAATCTGATTGATCCTCACACACATGCTATTATCAACATATCGTCATCATACCTTACAAAATACTATTGCAGAAGCAATTGTTACAATATGAAATCCAAAACTTTAAGCAAGTTACACATGACACACTATAAGCGTATATGAGCGACCAAGAGATAGTGCCATCAATCTCAGTCCGGTGCATAAAAAAGTACCGTGCAGTCACAACACAATCTTAATAGCATGCCACTTCAGAACTAACAACCACAAAGCTACAGTAGCATTCCCATTTCTAATAAACATTCAAAGGAACAGGATGATAGGAAATGAGTGACCAAGCGACAGTAACTTCCATCTTACAAAAACCAACATCAAGCACACCATGGCTTCTCATGTCTTCCTTAGGTTTGAAAACCAATTCATCTTTCATAAACTTTTTTCCACATCCTCCCATGACTTGATGCAAACTTTTAGATTTCCCATTGCAAATCAGATCCACACCTGGAATACATTAAAGCCACAACACTGCAGTTAGATGGATTCGATCAGTATTACTTTTCTGGAATCTAGAACACATGATGGTAGTAGTCCATACTCCACACTCCATATCATCAGACTTTAACCCACAGAAAGTAACTATAATATCTTCATTCAAACCATACAGATTTGTATTTGAGACAAAAACGTGCATCATTGTTGTGCAATATTACTAAAAAGAGCTGCCAACAGTTTTGTGATTGAGCACAACATGTTCTCATCTGAAAGTACTGGTGATTATATATTGCCTCATCATATTTCAGTCCCAGATGGGCATTTGTTCAAAGGCACAAGACATAACCGGGGATGAAAACGGATCGGATACGGACGGATATCACTGATATCATATTTGTTTTCATATTTTTGGTCGGATTCGGATTCGAATACGGATAATATCAACCATGTCGGATAAGATATGATTGGATGTCGACATCACAAATATACGATTTAAGTATTCGGATACGGATACGGTATCGGATGTTGAATATTCGGACTCGGATACAGACAGATGTAAACCCCTCTAAACGAATTCAGTCTCGAATACGGTCGGAAAATATCTGTACCATTTTCATCCCCTACTGTTACCTCAGCCATGACATTTATTTATTCTTCACTTTAAGTCGTGACATTTTAATTACTACAACTATGACACATATGTAAAATTGAGAACGTCTTATAATAAGAAAAGCCAAAACGTCTTATAATTTGAAACGGAAGGAGTATTATTTTTCCCATTGATATAATACAACTCTTTACTGCTCTGTACAATTTACTTGTCTTGTTTCTGTTACTTCTAGTTTCTTCAATATTATTTTCAAAAGAGATAAACTCTCATAAGAAAAAGCATAACATTTGATAAATATTTTCAGGTATATAAGGATACCTGATAAACCGGCTGCACCTACTGATGTCAACAAATTGAAAGAAGCCACTAAACAAATAGGCTTGGGTCCTCCTCGGCTGAGTAGGACAAGGTCATTATCAGGGACACCTCAAGACTTTAATCAGGCTCCTACACAACCAGGAGGTCGAGCAGCAGCTGTTTCCCCAGCAATGCCAAATGCTGCGATTGATTTCTATGGACTCTATTCCCTAGCAATGCCAACCGCAGCAGTTCCAGTTTCCTCAGCAAGGCCAAGCTCTTCCTCAGCAACAACAATACATGAACCAAAGACACCAGATTTTGAAGTGGCCCAGCCAGCCATCCCTTCCCTGGCCTGTTCGAGTTGCCCCTCGCCAGCACAGCACTAAACGTGTAGTTATACTACTCGAGTCGTCGAGCGCGTGTAGAACGGGTCCGGTCCATCCCGGCCATCCCACCAATCCATGCCGCAGTCCGCAGCGCACCGCCCAGTCTGCGTCTTCCTCCTGGTGGGCCGCGGCCGCCGGACCGCCGCCGGACTCGCTCGCCGCCGCCAACGTGCGGCAGAGCCGCTTCATGGCTGGGACACTGGGTGGTGGATCTAGCACCTAACGGGAGCGTGGAGGAGCTAGAGCTCGGAAAATGCAGTTACTGGCTAAGGGAGAGGAGGTGGGGGGTTGGTACCTTGGGAGGAGGAGAAAGGAGAGCAGCGGATGGCGCCGGTCGTCCTGTGCCCGTGTCCACGGCGGCCTTCTTCTTGGGTGCTTGTGCGGATGGCGCTGGACATGGTTGAGCCGCCGCCGCCAGCATGGGTGCCGGCTCGCCGCCGCACAGATGAGAGGCAGAGGCGGATCGAACCACTCGACCCTAAGGTTCGACATGTTCTAATCCGCTGACCCAACGCGCCTTGATGGATTGAAAGAGGAGCGCATTAGAGTCGCTTGTTTGGGCCGGTTCGCCGAACCGCTGGTCGAACCGAACCACCCTATCTTGAAGGTTGAGGGTGTGTAAGGTTGTGATCATACTTCTAATCTGGGCCGTTAAATCTGTAGGATATGTGCTGTGAGTCGTTGATCTTGCAGGTAGGATTTGCCTGGAGAAGATTTCAATTATAGTAGAGATTTGTAGAAAATATTAGTAATATTCTTATTTCCAAATAAGTTTACTATAAAATAATTTCAATGATCTATCTAGTGATATTAATAATATACAATAAATATTAATATTTTTAAGATATATTTGGTTAAAATTAAAAGAGGTTGACTCCTTTGAAAATAAGAACGACACTTATTTGGGATGAATGGAGTAGTTAGTTTTCATTATAACCATGCATTAAGTTTTTTTTTTGCTTGAGAGTAATTTTTGAAAAAAAAACTTATTATTTGGCTATAATCGTCCTCACTCGATGTTTCCAAACTATGTCCACTTTTTATTTTCTCAGGTAACAGAGAAAGTTTCTAGCCTTTGCATGTCACATCGCCAAGATCTTCTAACATTGTTTTTAGCTAATTAGCCAAAAACATAAACAAGAACATAGTTTGGAACATTTGTATATATGACACACCTCTCATCATCTACAGTTCTACGGGCTTGAAATCATGTTCTCGTGCTTTCCTTTTTTACATTTACAAGTACAGAATACATGTGCGAGTGTACATAAACTTATCACTGCAAAATTAGTACAATCACTCATTTGTGTATATATATGACTACAAAAACTTACGTTGACCAGATACTTGCTGCTCGTGACATGGAGTCATATACCATCTACCAGTATTATTATGTTCCTGGTTGTAATCAAACTACGGTGATTTTTTTTAGAGCTGCACGTGGGAGATTGATTCTATATCAAAGGTTTGTGTCAGATAGATGCAGCAGATCAAATGCCTTAGGGCCTTGTTTAGTTTCAAAAAAAAATTGAGAAATGGATACTATAGTATTTATATTTATATTTGACAAATACTCTCTCCGTCTCAAATTATAAGTCATTCCAAGAATCTTGGAGAGTCAAATTTTTTCAAGTTTGACCAAATTTATATAGCAAAATAATAACATTTTTGGTACCAACCAAGTATCATTAGATTCTTTATTAGTTATATTTTCATAGTGTACCTATTTTATAACATTAATCTTTATATTTTTCTCTATATTCTTTGTCAAACTTAAAAATACTTTAACTCTACAAGATTCTTGTAAAGACTTATAATTTGGAACGGAGGGAGTATTGTTTAATCATAGAATAAATAGATTCAAAAGATTCGTCTCGCAAATTACAAGTAAACTATGTAATTAATTATTTTTTATTTATATTTCATATTCCATGCATGTGCTGCAAGATTCGATTGATGAGGAATCTAAATTTTTTGGCAAAATTTTTTAGAACTAAACAAGGCCTAGGATTCCAGCAATGGAAGAGAGTTTATGAATGTCCTTTCCAAGGCTTTCTGTAGAGATGCACGTGGGAATAGCGGCAGGGACAAGCCAAAAAATAACATAGGGGTGGTCCTGTTTGTTTGAGTTTATCTATAATAAATTAGCGAACAATATTTTCAGTTATTTAATAATATTTTCTTATAATAAATCAGTAAATAATACTTTCAGTTATGCCTTTTCAGACAAGCGAAGAGGCTTGTAGCTATAGATGACGGTAGGAGGGGCCAAGTTCATTTACGTTGACTTAATTAGCACAAAAAATAAAGGTGGTTTTCTTTGTATTAGGTGGTGTGTGTGCCTTCTCTTTTCTCCATAAATAGTATACTTTGGTAAAATGGGCCAACGCCACTGGGCTGTCACTGGCATGGCACTAAAAAAACATAGCCCAAGCACGGTCCGGCCCAACACCTATCATGCTCGTGCCTAGCATGCGGCACGATTTGTGGGCTAACACAAAGCAACCCATTAGATATCAGCCATTGGTTAGTCTCATGATAGATTATAGTCGTTGGATTCAATATATAAGTTTATTTCTCACCAAAACCCTAGATTCAACTCTCTTTCCTCTCTCTCTTGCTTTTCTCACGAGTAGACCAGCTCATGTCAGATGCGGGGATGTGGCATGGCTCCACGCAAGCACGTACAGCGGGTGTGGCATGGCCTGTGCGGCGGAGCCAGCGGCACGTCTCCACGCAAGCACACACAACAGGATGACAAGGCCTATGTGCCAGTAGCGGCGTAGCCTTGCATGGGTGTCCCTGTTATAACGACGCTCAACAGTGACATTGAGCATCTCAGCCATAACAGCTAGCTTCGGGTGGTAGCGGTGACGCAAGACGCGGACTGCATCAACGACGCCACTGCCCCTAAGTCGGCACAAGCACGCTGGGCTGCTGTGCTCCCAGGCACGGCATGACACAGATGTGAGGCCACAATGTTGTGCCTAGCCTGAGATGCCAACACGGCAGCATCGCGTGCCCCGTCGTGTCGTGCCTCACCATGCCAGTGCCATGGCGTGCCTGGACGACTCATTTAGCCATGTATACTGAGTAGGAGTGTAGCCACACAATTATAGTACCCATACCTCTAATATGGGCACGAGGGAAGACAACTCTCTAAAAAACGGCATGAGAGATCTAGACCAAGCATTTATTTGGTAGGATTCTTGGCTCCGACTCCTAAAAAAAGTAGTTTCGACTCTGACCCTAAAGAAGTTGCTTTTTTACTAAATCTAAAGCCCTTCTGGCAAAACATTTGATAAAACTTCTCTTATTTATATGTGAAGAAATCAAATACCGATAAGATCAATAGTTAAGACTATCAGATAATAAGACTGTCCATAGCGTCGGCACTGTAGCAGTAGTGTTGAAAACTAATTCATATGTGTGATGCCAAAAATCGAGTCTTCCTATAGTGTCAGCACTGGTGCTTGTTAGAATGATACAATGAAAAGGTGCGTGAGACTGAGGTGCAGATGAGGACCAACAGATGAATAAAAATATTTTTTATTTGCTAAGCACAAGGGAAGGAACATGCCATGGTGCCATTTTTTTCAACTTAGCATGGTCCACAATGACAGCCACCACCGCTTAAACCTTCTTTTTTCTTTGAGCATCATAAAAAAAAGGATATATTGTGGTCAGTCTGAGTTATTACTCTTAGCAATAAAAGTTGACCTTATATATTGTCATACTAGTAGCTGGCGCGCGCCCTCGCGCGCATGTTCGACTAACTTATGCTGGATAAAAGGTGAAGTTTTATTTAGTACATAGATTGTTATATGGGTAAAATCCATGGAAGGTTACATTTATATGGCATATATCGTAGATGGTATAGCGATAACGATGGGTAGTAATATTATACAATACAAGGAGGTTCTTAACTCGGTAGTCCACTAAATAAAGTAGAGACAAGGATGTCGTAACAGCTTGCTAAAATTGTGGAAGAGCGATTAGTAGTTGATGCTGCGGTCGGATTTACAGCCAGGTTCGTATTCAGTTGAGTTGCTTCTTGCCCAGTACCTGGTATCATCTGATAAGACATGATGATGTTATATGGATGTTAGTATGGGGTCGATTCAATCTCTGAAGCTCAGGAACTCATCTACATTTTTAAATTATGACCTTGAGAAGTACCTCTGAGATGGAAATTTTGTGACAACAGCTAGATCCTGCCAACTTTCACATAGCTTCTTTTGAGTTGTGCACAAAACTGGAACTATACTTATGTTTGCACCGGAGAAATAATCATATCAAGCTTTGGTAAATTTAAGCAGATAAAAAATGAAGTTATGCAGACAGTTGACTTCACTATCAGTAGTTGAATTACGTATGAACTATCAAATTCTAAACCAACAATTTCACGAGAAGCAAACAGGTAGAGGTGCACACGAAGGTTTTCTTAAATTTCTATTAGCACCAAGTTCATCATTGACGATTGAAACCTACCTGAGGTTGTCAAACCTGGTGGCCCTTTGAAACCTACAGTAATATAAAGTGAACCATGACCATTGATCCTCCAATGTTGAAACTATGAAATGAATAATTCATGTGATTATGCAAAGTAAATACCACCGGAGGTCTAAAACTACCATAATAGCTTCATGAGGCTTTTGGTGCTATAAAAAAGGTTCCTTTGTGGATGGTTAAAAAAATATATGAATTGCCGATGCACCCACACGGTCTTCTTTTCTTTAGAGGAGGTCCAGTATTGGTGCATATTCAAAATGGTTTATCAACCTGTCCCATATACATTATTTTGTTAGCTGAAAATGGTTCATAACCAGGTTCAGTCAGTAATATTAAAGTATTGGAACCAATCACTGAGCCAGTTTTCTCAAAATAACTGCTATATTCAAAACCCTTTGCCTTTGGCAGTTAGATGTTGCTAAATTAAGAAAAGTTACGGAATCCCAAACCGTACAACAACTAAAATGGAGTTTTTTTACAATATATGTAGAGAATGACAAAAGCTTTCTGACTG
Source organism: Sorghum bicolor (assembly GCF_000003195.3). Taxonomy (NCBI): domain Eukaryota; kingdom Viridiplantae; phylum Streptophyta; class Magnoliopsida; order Poales; family Poaceae; genus Sorghum; species Sorghum bicolor. The sequence continues at coordinate 8,600,087 of NC_012870.2, read as the reverse complement.
TAACATATCTGGTGTTTCTTTTGCTAGGTCTGTCACCCCTGCATTCAGGCATGCATGCACTATGGTTTGGAATTTAGTACAACATTAAGTTTAAGAAATACTAAGGTATTACAGTCAGATATATGCCTGAATCTAAAAAAACTACAATGCCTCTGATTTTACGCAACAGCAAACAACTTGTAAAGAACATTCAAATAAAAGGTCAAACAACGTGATCCTGTGGCTCACTACACCTTAGGTCAGCTGTTAATAAATATAGCCCTGCACTCATACTCAATCCATGATACAGGCGTACATCTATATGCACCAGCAATGTACAATGTATTATTTCATTAAGCTAAAACAACTGTAAACATGTATGACTATGAAAAAAGGAATTTTCATAAGAAGGTTATGGTAGAGCGCACCCAAAAATCGTGTACTATACCAATTTTGACAGTTGTTGTGATTGGAAAAACCCTAAGGCGGTACCTCTGGATCTCCAGCTTGAACAAGGAAGGCATCAGCTGCATAAGAACCCACACGGTTCAGCAAAGGTTCACTGACCCCGTAAGCACAATAGGCCATTTAAAATAGTGAACATTGCAATGGTTAGATGGAGTGTAATGTCTTAGAAGAGGTGTAAATCAAATTGACGACTCTTGGAATGGAATGGTAGCTCCTTTCAGTAATCAAATGTAGCCTGCATCATGTGATGAACTCTGCATCATGACTTACTCTTTCGACTGAATTGAAGGCTCCAACACCAGCGACCTCGAGGCTATCGGTGATATCCTCTGATGGCTTTTGAGCTTCATGAATAGCTTGATTATGTATTGGTAATTCACCCAGACATACTGGGAAGTTCAGAGAGCAGAACAGAGACATCTGAAAGAACAGGTGCAACAGAAAAATCATAGGCCGATTAACCAAATGTTGTGGCAGCAGTGATTAATCCAACTAACAATGTAAGAGAAGGTGCACACTCTTTCTAGGTAAAGGAGTTTCTTTCCTGCAAGGTAGTAAGCAAAATTTGAGAGATGAGACAGATTAATCCAAAAATGGCATTGCCAAATTAGTAATTGTTTTGGGCTCTATCTTTCTAGAGGGTTGGGTAAATAATTATGGAGCAATAATTTATTTGAGACCAAAAATTTGAGCAGAAAGCATCTAATTGCATAACTCAAATTTAAACAATTAGTTTGACCGTTTGAGGAGGTTTGATGAACTAAATATGGATAACAATTAATTACCTAAGAAGCAAAGTATTGTGGTGTCAAAAATTCAACATATATGCAGGACAACACTCTAGGAGACAACATGTGGCATGCGCGGACTAAAAAACTACTTTCTTAGTCACATGATATCTAAAATTTCTCATCCAGGATGACCCCAATGCAGTGCAGATATTTATGTATTAATATAGATAGCCGCTTTGAGAAAAAAAAAACTTAGCCATATAGAGAAGCTGTAAGTGAAGAAAAATGTGGAAGCCACCAAGATTGTAGCATCACAGCAAATTAGGATGCTATTGAGCGCATGTGAACCCAATCTCGCTTATTGAGCTCATAGTTAGGTCTCTAGCACTATTCTTATGTTTCCCTAAATTAGTGCGAATATTTAAGGATAGAGGACACAAAAAAATGAATAAAAAGAGAGGCTATAGTATAGCTGGTTTACCTGAGGAACAAGGCAAATAGAGAGTCCTAGATAAAAAGATGAGAGGAAACCTGAGCGTAGGGTACATGGCCCACGCCGCTGTTCCAAAATCGAAGGTGACAACCACGGCCATCGCTAGTACGGCGGTGGCGGAGGCCTGCTCATGCTGGAGCTCTCGTGGTCATCGATGAGACTACCGCGCCCGAGCCCGGCACTGGACAGCGGTGTCCGCGAGCACGTAAACCTAGGGTTTCGAGGAGCCTGCCTCGGAGAACACCCGCGCCGCCAGCCACCGAAGGGCCCTGCTCGGAAAGCCCTGTTGATGCCCTGCCGTGGCCGGGGATGAGCGTCGACAGGTCACACAGGCGGTGCTCCGTCGTAGCCTGAGGACATCGTCGCGCCGCAAAGACGCCCCGCGGTCAGGTGGTGCCGCTGGGGCCCGGACTCCATGCCGCCACATCGGGGGAGAGGGAGAGGAAGGAAGGGGCGGCGGGAGCACAGATCGCCGGGGGAGGCGCGCCGTCGTGGCCGCCGCGTTGGGAGAGGCCGGCATGGGGAGACGGAGTGAGCGAGGGGTCGAGAGGAGGCCGCGGGTTGTCTTTTTTTTTTTTGTCGAGATGAGGGGGAGGGGCTGGGACCAGATCAGGAGACAAAGACGAGCGTTTTTTTTCGTAAACAGTAACCGGGATGACGTGGCTATCGTGAGGCACCGGAGAATTCCCGAGCTATTATGTGTGTAGAATGAAATGAATGGATGCACTGTGGCAGCAGTGCACAGCGGAACGTTGATGGAGCGGAGCGGCTGCAGCACACAAGCGACCAGGGGTGGAGCGACTCAGCATGCGCGCCCAGGTGTTGCGACGTTGAGCATGCACCCGAGGTAGGTCCTAATTAGTTTTTTAATGAAATCTCAGTAACATTAAGCATTAACTTCAGACAAATCACCGTACAAGAGTTCAACTACAAATCTAGGGGCTTGGCTCATCAACATAGTAGAGTAAGAGCCAAGAACACATGCTCCATGAGTGACTAAACAATGTGCCACTAAGTTACATTTTCTATTACAGACAGAGACAATACATAATGTAAATTCAGGATCGCACGAAGTCTCTAATCTATCTAATTAAGCAGCCAACTGGACTTCGATCGATGTGCACAGATTTCAGGGCTGACGCTAAAATAGTTGCATTCGTTTCTACGACAATATTCATCATGCCAAGTTGTGTTGCATGTTGAATCAGCAAGTGCTTCGGTCTGCAATGCCAATGCTACATAGACAATATTCCCAGCATCTGTTGCTAACATTTCACCATTACTGTCTCGTATGAAAAATCCCCATCCTCCTATTCTATCACCAGCGAAAAAGAAACCATCAATATTGTTATGTATCCTCACTAGGTGGCACCCACGAAACTTGACTATCCTTCGTGACTTGTTGCACATAAGTGCTTAGTTTTTCAAATTCTGAGAGGTAATATAGGACCGAATTTTGAATTTCAGCAACATTCAACATCTTTCTTTGTAACACTCTGGTGTTAAGCAAACTAAAAGCAGATCATGTCATCATGAGCATTGCATAGTGTTTTGTTAAGCACACCCTGATGCATTAACTTAAAACAAGTTTAAATTGGTTGAGTGTGCTTAGGAATTAAAGTGTGCTTATATTGTGTATGGATGCTTGTGTTGGTGTTTAAAACCTTTGGGTAAAAGGTTTCCGAGAGCTTAAGGGGGGAAACCCTAATTCTTCAACCCAGTTTTTGCCCCTTTTGTGTAACTTAAAAACTAAGCAAAATTTGAAGTTGAGTTTAAAAACAAAGTTGTAGGTCTTGTCAAGATGTACAACTTTGGTGTTTTGAGTTTTTGAAGTTTCAGTACAAAATTCAAAGTAATTTTGAAAATACAGATTTCCGGAAAGTGTCCCCTTTTCTAATTTGAATCTCCAATTCAAAATCTATTTGAAATTTTGAAAAGTGGTCGACATGAAAGTTGTAGAGCTCAAAAAGTTGAACAACTTTCATGTTGGGAGTTTTTCAAGTTGTTATGCAAAATCAAAAGTAATTTTGGAAATTCTGATTTGCCCCAATTCAAAAATTTGAATTTCTTTGGATTGAGTTTGAATTTCAAAACTGTTTGGGCAAATTCACTAGTTTCCACTCAAAATTGGCTTTGGTCACCAAAACATGTTTTGTAGCTCACAAATTTTTGCACAACTTTTGTTTTGGTGGCAATTTGGCTTTAGTTCAACTTTTGGTCGATTTTTGCAAAGGGACAGGAAGGGGGAGAGATATGGACGTCTACAGTAACCGATAAGGAGCTCGGCGCTCTGTCCAGCACGGCCACCGCCCGCGCAGCGCCGCCTGCGTGCGTGAGGGCACGCAGCTGCTTGCTGCCAGAGTCGCCAGGCGACGTGGACGCCCTGGGCTCGCTCCCTTCTCCTCTTGCGCCCCGACGTGGACAACGCCGTTCGTTTTGCTGTCCACGGCCGAAGGAAACCCGACGAGCTTCGCCCTCAATTTGACCGTGCTCAATCCCTCTCACACCAAATTGAGCAGTTCTTTAAGTCCGCCACCTCCTTGCGAACCCAGCGCATTCCCGAGCTCTCTCTCTAACCCTCTCAATCGTCGGGACATCACCATCTTCTCCATCTCCGGCCAGAACTGCCGCCGTGGGGCTCTTCCCGTGGCCACGGTGTTCTAGTCGGTATCATGCTTCTCTGGCATCTGTTTCAAGTTCTATTTGTGTTCTAGTAGCTCATGCGCTCGCTCTTTCGCTTTGGGCACGAACAGAATCGCCGGAACGAGCTCACCGGAGCCGGAGCGCCCGCCCGACCACACGGCCAACGACGCCAGAGCTTTCTACTACTTCTCCCGCCGTGGTGATGTGAGCATCGTGTTCTCTAAACCTCCTTGAGGCTCCCGGTTCCATTTGTTTACGCTCTACCGAGCCCTAGTGGCCGGTTCGCGGCCGGCCATGGCAGCCGCCGCCTTTCGCGTGGCCGAGGTGGGAGAGAGAGGGAAGAGCGTGAGTAGGGGATGTCAATGGAGTCGCGAAGACGAGGCGAGGCCGGTGCGCATGCGCGCGTGGGCTGAAAACCTCGCTAACGGCGGTCGGGGCAGTGGCCGAGCCGTCGTGCGCGTTGAAGACGAAACTGACGGGTGGGGTCTCCCCGTCAGTGTCTTGCAGAGAGAGGGGAGGGGGCAGGTGCAGCGCGCGGGCCGGCTTGGGCCAAAGCCAAACGGGCCGGCCCTAGGAGCAGTGCTCCTTTTCTTTTTTTTTCCTTTATGCAAAATTGTGGTTTATGTTTGAATTTGAATAGAAAATTTTGTACTGATTCAAAAATCATGGAAATGTTTGTGTAGGTTCCAGAGAATATAAAGAGTGTAGGAAAAATGTTAGATTTTATTTTATGGTAGTTTGCATGTATCTATAAATTGCCTCTGTTTATTAATAAATAAATCTTCCATGATTTTTGATAATTTATGGGTATATCCAAAAATCATGAAATTTGACATGTGAACTTATGTTACTGTTATCTAATTTCAGGAATATTTTCAACTCTTTTTGACAAAGTATGATCTGTTCCATAATAAAGCTATTTAAAATAATTATAAAAGAAATAGAAATAATTAATCCTTTTAGGATTTGAGTGATATTTTGGATTGATTGGCAACCAGTGGTCACTTAGCATGATATGCTCCCTGGTTATGGTTTATTTCATATAAATGATCTTTGTGGTAGGCTAAATTCACAACATTATTTAATAAAGATGATAAAATTTGTTTAGTAATAATCCATGCTTTGATAGCTAGATTAGTTTGTTTCTTTACCATGAAGGTAAATTGTACCCGAGATAGTTATGTTTGTTGTTATCATCCAAGAACATGTAACATGTCTTTATCATGTCATGAGCATCATTTGATCATGCATATGCACTTTTACGTATAGAATACGCTCCGGAAGAATCTGATCCTCAGTGGGTTACTTCCGAGTTTGTGGATCCATCCGGTTCTGCTGAGTTGTCGGACTTCCCTTCCGGTCAAGGCAAGCCCCGGACATTAAACCCTATCCTTGTATTTTCATAAAGTTATTTATATCACTTGAGTTAATATGATGCATTAGGTGAATAAGAGTTGAGTGAATCCTATTTGCTGCATTATCCACCTTGATGATTTCCATATTAACCTTGATACTTGTTTTATGAAAATACTTAGTATGCTAGCCCTGCTTATTAGATAGGTTTTCAAATGAGAAAGTTTGAAGGGTTGTTGTGGAATACTTTTATGATCAATAATGTTTCAACTTGAGACCGGTCGGTGGACTTGCTTTAAGAATGGAGTCTTAAAGTAGTGTCTCCAACTGTGTCGATTAAGGACCGTTCCGTTGTTGGCCTGCTGTGATTGAGACCTTTGAGTACAGCCCACATGCGATGGTAAGCCTTACCTATAGCTATTCCGATACTTGAGAACGGCTAACCGCGTACTGGGAGTGGAGAGATGGCGAGAGTAGCGTGTACCCACCTTACGGATCTGAGATGACCGGGAAACATCTAGATTGGCTGTAGGATGGTGGTGTACTGTACTCTCGGGTGACGCTGGACCCGTTCTTGTATGGGAGGATCTATAGAAACAGGTTGACATATGCAAGATTAAGTTTTACATATGTCGTGTGGTACTGAATCCCCAGCTGGGTTTAATCGATTCGAATCGCCGTGTTTCCTCGGATATGGAGCCTCAATCCTCACACCATCATCGTAGTAATAAGTGAATCTTTGGAATAAGAAAGATGTGGTTTGCTTATGAAAGTTTGATAATAATTTTGGTTAGTCATAAATGATAATCTTGAGTTAAAACTTGAAAGTAGGTTTTAATCTTAGTAAGCTTCTATGCAAAAGAAATGCTTTGATCTTGCTAAAAGCTTTACCTTGAATCCCCATAGCCTGCATACCTGAGTCTTCACCTCTTTTATAGTCGGTTAAGTCTTGTTGAGTACTTTTGTACTCAGGGTTTATTGACCCCTGTTGCAGGTGAACCTTTTGATAATCCTTTTGATGGTCGTTGTTACTTTACTCTTGTGGAGGAGAGTGATGATGATGAATCTGATGTGTGACCTTGGGCAAGTAAAGCAAGTTGTGTGACTTATGGTTTATGTAATAATAAGTTCCGAACCTTTTATGTACTAAATACTTATGGTTTGTAAACTATGAACTTAAGTTTCAATCTATGTTATGTAACCTTTCCGCGTTTACTCTGATTTCTCTTATCTATGAAATGTTGTAATACTGTAATGCTTAATGAGGGAATTCCTGGAAAGAATGTAACGTGGATGATTCGGGTTTCCCGAGGACACCCGACAGACTTCTTGAGTCATTTAGAACTCGTGCACGCCGATCAGAAGTCTCTGAGACAATGATGGGTGCATGTGGGCCACTTAATTCAGGAGGTTCTGCCACATTCTTCCTTCATCAACCTTGTTTCTAGTCGACCACCATACCTTCAGCTGTTCACTTTTGTCAAGAGTCCAGATCTTATTTATGGTTTAGCATATACTTACATTTAAAAAAACAAATGGCCACAATCTTCATCCAATCTTTTGCAGGCATAATGTATCAATTTTGACCCCTCACTGCACCAAGTTCCTTTTAATGGGAGGCTATTATGGGCCAATCTCTATATAAACATTCAAACTTTGTTGGGAACTTTAAGCTGCTATATATATTATGCCATTGAAAATCTCCATCATCACATTCTTTACTTTCCGATGTGTAATCGTCCCTCCTCCCAGCAAGAGCATCTCTCCTCGCCCCAAGGAGGCCAATCTTCCATTCATGGAAGAGGAGCCGGAAGAAGCCAACCATGCGGCTCCGTCGGCCTAACACAAAAATGGCTCCGGCTCCGAAGTGCTTCACCTGCGGAGTTGTTTTCTCTCTCATCCTTTGGCAGGGCTTCAGTTGGAGCCGGAGCAGAAGCTGCTCCAAGAGCCCTGACCTGGAGTCCCCACACGTCATTGGGTTGTCGCATCTAGTCTACTACTCGGACTTAAACCCCAATCAACTCGGCAGCCCACAGCCCTCCCCAACCCTGCATTGCGGCTGCGCAGTCTTTGGCCGCCGCAGCACACACCACGCTGCAACCCATCTCCCCGCCCCGCCGCCGCCACGCCCCCCAGCGAAATGGGCGCGCAGGAGGCGGCAGTGGAGGAGGTGCTGCGCGCCGCCGCCGTCGAGGTCTCAACCTCCTCGGCGAAGCGCCGCCTCCGCCTCTTCCGCCACACCCTACCTCCTCTCATCGCGAAGGCCACAGGTACTCATCCCATCATCGTCTCCGCTCTCCTTCTTCGGGATCGCTCGCCCACCGTCATCTGCGTGTTTTGGCCCCCCGTCCCGTGCGCTGCGCTCGTCCCTGCGCACCTACTTTTTGGAGTGAGGGGCTCAGGGGTCAGGGCTCTGCGATCGGACGAAAACTTTTGGCGATGTTTGCGCGAGCTGGATCTCCTCGTGGATCGTGACGGTGTTGCGTGTTTGTTTTCATGCGTAATTCCGCTCAAATTGCAGCGGATCGAAGCTTGTTAGCTCAGCTCCCCCGTGCTTGCTCAGATGTGCTGAACAGCCCGTGTGGATTTTCTACTGAGATTAGCGTGTGGCTTTGTTGAGCTTCTATGACCATATATGTTTTTTCGATGCATACCTTCTCGATTACTCGTCTTAACTTCTCTGATCTGTGGTGTATTGTAGTTGTCGATCATGCATAGGTCAGCACCAACTAGCTGTGTAGTTTCAAGTTACATTTTGTTGTACAGACCCAATCCACCTGTTCTGCATGTGGGATTTCAACATGTGAATGGAGCTTGTGGACAATATATGATGCTTATTCTGTATGGATGATTCTGTTTCATATCTTGTAGTGATCAGTGCAAGGTTTCTTGACTCATGTTATAACCTATTCTATCATGGTCCAACAATTTGAGATAGGCACGAGAGCTCATGTGCAGTGCCACTTGAGCTTAATGTGATATATGTGATTGCCGTGACATTAAAGCGTTAATAACACTTTGTTATTCTGATCATATCGATACCAGGATTCATTGTGCTGACCATGTACTAACACCAATGCTGCAACTAGATTGTTTGTGATCTTGCTGTATGCTTAAGCTATGCTTCACTTTTAGTTGATTATTTATCTGGCCAGGTGCTATGGTTGTTACTACCATGTGTCTGGACAATTGCCAATATTTTGTACACAACATCTTATAGCAGTGGATTCAATGAACTTTGAGAAAGACATGTGCTATTAGGTCACCCAAGCTGAACCTTCCTTCAGATGACTTGTTAATGTTCTTTTTTTTCTCGGTATTTAAAAAACATTCAAATATATTTACACATCCTAAGACAAGTTATCTGCCACTATCCTAGACAATAGCTTTTCTTTCTTGGTGTGTATGTGTGTGTGTGTGCTGTGAATTGATCTCTCTCTCTCTCTCTCTCAAGTATGAACCTTTGTCCCTCTGCAGATTCATTTTCCATGTGAATGTAAATTGATACTTGTGCTGCTCATCTATTTGATACTTATTCAATCATTATGATTTTTCTTAAATTACTTTGTTTTACGTGCAGAGTCACCATCAGATATTGCATTGTTAGTTGATCTCATTTTCCAGACATTGCCAATCTATGACGATCGGGCATCACGAAAAGCAGTAGATGATATGGTTATTCAGGCTCTTGGTGAACCCACCTTCATGAAGCCCTTTGCTGCGGTACTTGTACAATCTATGGAAAAGAATCTAAAGGTTTCAAACCCCCTTACAAGCTTCAAGCTTCTCAGATGGTCACACTATCTTCTGAAATGGAGTCAATTTGCCACACTTTCAAAAGGTGCTTTTACCAGACTGGCCAACGCACAAGCAGTCTTATGTCAAGCCCTTATGGACGGGTCCTTCCGTCGGTGCCGGACTTGCAAACAGTTATTCGTTCATCTTTTCTCTGAGGTAATTATTGGCAATAATAAATAAATTTAGATCAAGTCATAATTGTCTCCTGCCCATATCTTATCTAGTTTCATTTTCCAGCCTAGTGGAATATATAAGATGTACATAGAGGAGCTCAGAGATTTAAGGATTTCCATGAGAGATTCTCCTGCATTTTTGAATCTAATACTGGATTTTACCATTACCTCTCCATCATTATCCACTGAGTACAAGGTAAACCTTCAACCTCATATTTGTCCTGCATTTCCACCTGTTAGTAGTCAAGCAATTATGTATTCATTCATCAAATGTTTGACCTAACTTATTGTATCCTTTTTGTGGATTCCCCTCATGTGTTTGACGATATGTGATATCATTTGCAGTCGGTGTTCCTTGATTTGTATGTCAAAACCATCTTGAGTTCAAAAGACCGGCCACCAAAAGCAGCCACTGAAGCTTTTAAGCCTCTTTTCTTGGAGATTGGGCATGAGGATTTTAAGAATACTGTTATACCATCATGCATAAAGATGCTGAAAAGAAATCCTGAAATCGTACTACAGTCTATTGGATATCTTCTTAAGACAGTCCGTTTAGACCTAAGCAAGTATTCCATGGAGTTTATGCCAGTTGTTCTGCATCAGGCCCGGCATTCAGATGAAGAGAGGAGGGTTAATGCTTTGAGTATTATAGGTACACTAAGTGAGAAGTCAAGTGATCCAGATGCTCTACCTTCCATGGTCAATGCTATCAAAGCTGTTTTAGGAGGTATTACATGTGTATTTTTATTTTCTAATATCTGTTGACCTATCATGTTAAGTGGTGTTAGCGCTTAACTCAATTTTTATGCAGTATTACAGTTTGCAATTTTGTGCTGTAATTCATATCTCTCTTGACAAACTTGGTTTGGGCAGGCTCAGAAGGGAAACTATCACTTCCATACCAGAGAATTGGAACAATAAATGCTTTAGAGCAGCTATCAAGATCTCCTCCGAAGCAAATAGGCAGACTTGCTCCCTCAGTATCAAGTTTCCTTCTAACGTGTTACAGGGATGATGGTAAAGTTCAATAGCTCCATTCTATGCTTCATAGCCTCATCTAATGTCCTCGATTCATAGTTTTTCTATCTTATGATAGGTATCGAGGAGGTGAAATTGGCGATTCTATCAGCAATAGGATCCTGGGCTTTGGTATCAGCTGAAGCTGTCCAACCAGATGTTGTTTCATTTATTGCTGCAGGCTTGAAAGAGAAAGACACTTTAAGGAAGGGGCATCTAAAATTTTTACGAGTTATATGCAAAAACTCGGATTCTTTAACAAAGGTAAGGGAGTTACTTCGAGAGTTTGTATATATGTAAAGAACCATCATCCTGTTTACTTAATTTTTGAGAAGAGACTAAACCAAATCTGGGTCTAGACAAGGTCCCGAAGGCTGCCCGCCCAGGTGCACCCCCATGGACAGGTTTCACAGTGAGGGACCTTTTTTTAATATAAAAAATGAAGCACCAACGGAAACACCACCAGGGCTCAAACCCTGGTGGGGGGCATCCAACTTGACGAACCTACCAACTAGTAGCGCGTCTGCTTTTAGTATTATTACTTTTTCTTTGCTTAAGGAAGAATGGTTCAATGGCAGAAAAAATGCTGATACTAAGCACTGACTCATATTAACTATTGATAAACTGGTCTGCTCCAGGTTGCTTCTTTATTGGATCATTTGATTCAGTTGTCAAAAACTGGCTTCAGCAAGGCAACACAGCGGTTGGATGGAGTCTATGCACTCTTTGCAGTATCGAGGCTTGCTGCTGTTGATACAAAAGCAGGTTTCTACGATTTCTTGTATCCAAGTGCCTTTTTTGTATACTTGCTAGCACATTTTGCCTTAAATATGGTTTGATATGCAGATGGTGCCATTCTGAAGGAGAAACTGTGGACATTGATTGCTCAAAATGAACCCTCATTGATCTCTTTACAGCTGGTAACTCTGTTGTTCTGAATTTCCACCAAGAATAATTTGTTATCCTGCAAAATGACACGAGAAGTGGATGTACTTCAGCATTTCATGCACCGTTTTATTTATTATTTAGAACCTGAGGAGCTACTACATTATGTAATCTGCATTTATGTAAAATGTGTTTGGACTTTGGAGAAATAGTGATCAGTGGTTACAGAAAATAGGGCGTAGTGTTATCATTGGTATTGAATCTTTTAAGATCTTTTGATGCTACCTCGAAACTAAGTCTCTTTGTATTCATGTTTTTGTAACACTGTTTTCTTCTGGCAGCTTCCCAAACTAGCAGATGATGATTGCTTAGCCGTCCTGGATCTTCTTCAATCACTGCTTGTAGAACATTTCTTCAGGTCTAGCTCTAGTTCTAGCATTCACCAAGATTGGGTTTTGTGTGTAGACCAGTACCTTCCTTTTCTGCCCTCAACTTAATTCATATGTTGAATTGCAGGGTTCGAGAATATTTTTCGATCCAGTCATTGCTGCAGGTACATATAGTTGGCTTGAATGCTTTAAATTGTTGAATCTTGTTTTTCTTATCTGAAAGTCTTTTAAAATATTGATATGCACTTTTAGCTTCTTACTACTGGAGAAATACTTATATGGGCTGTAGCATGTATTGATTCATTGTCCTTTTGTACAGCTGCAAATATATCTACTTTGCCATCCAAGCTGGGAAGTGAGAAAGGTAGCTTCTGATGTTACCAAGAAAATCTTCTCAAGCTCCAGTGGTCTAGCCGAAGATATCCTATTCTTATTCACAGATTGGTTGTCACTAGTTGGAGAGAGACTGTCAATATTGAAACAAGGGTAGGCACCTGATTCTTTGTCTTCCTCTTGCAATTATCTGTTCTCCGCTGTGTTGTTACTTTTTCTTCATCTGAATGCTCTGAATTTGCATATCTTGTGTCCTGACACTCTTTTTTTCAATCAGTGATATGGATAGCTCTTCGGATTCCCAGATACCATTTGTTCCATCTACTGAGGTCCTTGTCAAGTGCTTGTTTCTGATTGCACCTTATGCTGTTGTGCATAGTCCGAGATCATATTCTCGAATTATTTTGTGCTCCCACCACCCTTGTCTTTCCAGCTCCTCAAGCCCAGCTGGTGTATATAAGGTTTGGATCTCGTTAGCTATCTTCTACCAAATTATTTTCATGTTTGATTGATTTCATCAAATTTCAGAGGTTGCAAAAAAGGCTGAGACAAGAACAGATTTTCTTTGTTGACTTAATTACTCCCAACATCTCCGTTATCTGCAAGGTAATTCTGAAACTTTAAACTTTTTTTTCAAGGAAAAAAAATCCAAATTATTCTCCTCAAGTTTGAACTATGTCCAAATGTCCCCAATAATTTATTTCAGTTGTCCCAGTTTACCCTGTAACAGGATTTTCTTTGTTTCTTCATGTACAGCTTGAGTTTGAATTTCAAATTTTGTAGAGTACTTTATAATTTATGTTAAATAATAATTAATACATCCTAAATCTTTCATTATTATTTTGATAGGTTAGGGCATTTAATGATAGATATTAGATAAACACTCGACATACAAAATTATACAGAACATAATAATGAAATATTAGTAATTTTTAACATAAAATATAATGACTGCTATCATCTCACCCAATTTGAAATTAAGACTCAACTTGTATGTGAAGACAAAAAAAATGACGAATCTTGTTAAGGGGTAAATTGGACCAACTTAAATAGTTGGGAGAGTAAATCGAACCAAACACTAGTTTAGTGGGGCCATCTGGACATTGGCCTATTTCTGTTTGTTTGCCATACTTTTTTATCCATCAGTAGATATTAGGTCATGATACCTTGTTAAGTTAATAAAAAAATGCATAGAGGTGGAACATGCTAGTAAAAGCATACTATGCGATGCTTTTTTATCATCACAAACTATGAGTTGTTTAGTGGCAGTGACTAGCCTTATCAAAATAGGCACATTTTGAAATCTGCCTGGAACAGGATAGGATCATGGTTGGTTTACTCTAGAGAAGTTCATATAGTTTCCTCTATAGTTTTGGTGGAAGTTTATTATGGTTGGCCTCATTGGTCATATTCTCAAAGTTAGCATTCACATAACTTAAGATGGCAATTTATTGTTTCTTGCAAACATCAAACAAGTGAAAATTCCTTTTTATCTGATGGTGTGGCCTATAATTCTCTGGGGAAATTGGCTAGTTCTGGTGGTCCATCATCAATTATAGACCTGCTTGGTTTTGAGGTTGTAGTATAATAGTATTTGAAATTCCTTTTCATCTGATGGTGTGGCCTACTGACATGTCAGCTGAGAAAAGGCAAACCACGCCGATGCCTTTATCATGCCTAGTTGACTACGTGCTCCATGAATCTAATTTGAATGCTACCATACATTGCTTTTTATGGAAATCCTGTTCTGACAAATTCTTTATTTGTGCCACTTTTTAGTATTATTCTTACATACCATCCAAGTCATCAATAACCAGTAGATTTGTTGTTCAGGAATTACTTTCACAAGACGGTCTATTTAGTTCCAACAAGCAAGTACAGAGTGCAGCATTATGTTCGCTATCGACGCTTATGACAATTACTCCTAACGACACATTTCTAGAGTTTGAGAAGGTTATCTTATCACTTTGTTATCCCAAATGGAGCTTATAATATCTTTCCCTGACATTTTATCCATCTTTTATCTTTCCAGCACTTCATAGGACTCCAGGAGCGCACCTTGCACGATTCCTTCTCTGAGAGTGATATTAAGGTCAGCTTTGAGGACTTCTTGATGAAATTTGGTCTTAAATAAATAAATAAATTTCTTAGAAGTCTTTTTGTTAGTCTATTGCCATAAATTTCGGTCATAATGGTCCAAATTACTCTCAAACTCTATATTTTCGCGTATACTCAAACTCTATTTGATGTCTACGTTATCAGTATAGTTTTATTGTTGTTGTTTTTTTATTTTTTTTTTTGCTTCATGCATGAAAGTTCTTTTTTTTTGTTATGCTCTCACATAGATGGTTTGTGTTGCTTCTTTTGTTCCACAAACTTTCCCACCATATGATGCAGACAATATTCATACCAATCTTCTATTTTCTCGAATATGGCATACCAATTTTCTCACACTGCATAATTTATGCATTAGAATATTTTGAGGTACTGGTTGGTACTAAAGCTCTTGGATTCCATGATATCTGGAGAAGGTTTATAGTTTTTTATGCGAGGTTGTTAGCTTGTGTGCAATTAAGGTCTACTTTCTTTTGCTTTTGTGCCTTTTATCACTAGCCTCATAATTTGCTTGAGTTCTTTTTGAGCATAGAATCTTACAAATTCTTCTAAATCCAATGTAGATATTCTATACTCCAGAGGGGCAGTTGTCAACCGAGCAAGGAGTTTACATCGCCGAGGCTGTTGCTTCCAAAAATACAAAACTTGCAAAGGGGCGTTTCCGTGCATATGATGATCAAGATGCAGTAATGTTTTGTTCTTGCAAATTATTATTATTTTTTAAAATATATTTTGATTGCAGTTTGTGATTAATATGTAGCTTCCGAGTCTTTGCCAGAAAACAATCTACCAAACGTGCAGTCTAATGTATTATTATTATTATTAGATAGTCACGTGAATATGGGTTTAACCTATTGTATATTAAAAATTTGTTGTTGCTATAATTTGTAGCATACAGCTCGGTCTGTTGTCCCTGCAAAGAATGAAAAGAGAGAATCCTCAAGCACTGGCAAGCGAGAAACTGGGAAATCTACAAAAAAGACTGGTACTTCAATCTCTTAGTCGTGACACAACATATGCATAGTGCGTTACTTGGTGAAAACTTATGTACAAAATTTTCCAGCTCCTATAGACAAGGCTAAGACTGCTAAAGAGGAGGCCAGAGAATTGCTCTTGAAGGAGGAAGCATCTGTACGTATGAAGGTTGGGCAAGTGCAGAAGATTCTCTCCTTAATGTTGGATGCCCTTGGCGAATTGGCTATTGCTAATCCTATATTTACTCATGGTCAACTGCCATCACTGGTTAGCAATCTTTTCCTCCCCTCTGTAGCTTCTTTCTGTTTTCACTGTTAGCTGTTACTAGGCTGCCAGCCCATAGATCGTGCTTGTCAGAACTTCATCACAACATTGAAGGTTGCTAGATAGAGGGAGCAATATGCACGTCTAGGAGTAATATTGAACACAGTGGACATACCTTGTTTACTGAAGATCGGATTTCAAACCTAGAAAGCTACCCAAAAATTGAATAATTGATAGGAAGTAAATTGAAGAAAAAGCGACCTTTTCTTTTGTGTCTGCACCGAGGTTTACATTTTTTTTGTGAATTTGGAAATGTTTATATCATATATGTTTATGATTTTTGTCTTAATAAATAGACGCACCGATATGTTATCTTGTTTTCGCACCAGTACTTTTTACGATCAGTCAAATCATGATAATAAAGTATGTTGTAATTGACCCTCATATATTGTCAAAAAACAGTGAAATTTGTATTTGGTTATCAGTGTGTGATAGAGCATATCTTGAAGAAATATTTTAGGTTCTTATATCCTTTTATAATTATTTTTTTGGCATATGACACGGTTGTTAATAGTGATGCACATTCTACATTTGTATTTATCATACCTGTTGTGGCTCAGAATTTGATGGTGTGCCAAGCAGGTAAATTATGTTGAACCTTTGCTAAGTTCTGCAATAGTAAGCGATGCTGCATTTTGTACAATGTTGAGGCTAGCTCGTTGCACAGCACCTCCTCTTTGCAATTGGGCGCCTGAGATTGCTGCTGCAATTCGTGTGATATCTGTTGGTGATTTTGAAATGGTTTTGGATCTTACACCTGTGATCATGGAAGATGATAGCAAGAAGAAGCCTTCATCTGGCCTCTTTGAACAAATAGTAAATGGGCTGACTATTGCGTGCAAAGCGGGTCCTCTTCCAGCAGATTCATTTACTTTTGTCTTTCCGGTATGTCATCCACTGTCTTTAGTCCAACCATAAATTCACTTCTATTCCTCTTGACCTTTCTCTTAAAGCATTTACTTTTCCCTGTTTTTGTCCTTTTATTTATTTATTTATTTATTTATGTCGTTACCTTTTGGTTCAGATCATGGAAAGGATCCTTCTATCTTCAAAAAAGACGTGTCTTCATGATGATGTGGTTCACATACTATCTTTGCATATGGATCCAATACTACCGCTTCCTCGTCCTAGGATGTTATCAGTTAAACATTCTTAGTTCTTTCAGCCTTAATGATGTTCCTTGTTTTATTCTCATAGACTCCTATAATTTACTATCTTAATTTTTCTGTGCCTAGGTTCTTTATCATGTGCTAAGCACTGTTCCTGCCTATCATCCTTCAGTTGGGCCTATGCTGAATGAGCTATGCCTAGGTCTAAGAAGCCATGAGTTAGCACAGGTTGTTATTTTGTAGTCTGTTCTTCATCTTATTTTGTCCTATTTTGTTTCATCTAGTGCTATGTATTCTTATCTCTTTCTTTTTCCAGGCTCTTGTTGGTGTATATGCAAAAGAAGTGCACGTTAGGCTTGCCTGCTTAACTGCTATAAAATGTGTTCCTGTGCACTCTGTGCAACGAGATTTGCAGGTGTCAACAAGCCTCTGGATTGCTGCACATGATCCGGAGAAGGTTTGTAGCATCCCTGTGAACTTGACTTGGAACTGCTCTATTAATCTTGTTTATGTTATTGAAATATGTTGAACTTTTTTTTTCTTTCTAGAGCAAGAAATGATATTTATTTGCTTGTTCTTTGGCTCATGTACCTTCTCTAGGTGGTTGCTGAATTAGCAGAGGAGTTATGGGACCGCTTTGGTTTTGATGTCATCACTGATTACTCTGGTATTTTCGATGCACTTTCCCATAAAAATTACAATGTTCGTGCTGCATCTGCTGAGGCTCTGGCTGCGGCATTGGATGAAAATCAAGACAAAATGCAAGTAAGTTGCCCACAATGCAAAAATTTCTGTTCTGTATTTGCACCCCTTCGGCTACTATATAGATGCTCAAGGATTTTGCAAGACGAGCATGCAAGGCACATTTAAAGACTGCGTTAGTTTAGTTATTACTATTGGGATGGGATGTTGTTTTACTGTATGTAAGGACATTTGAAATGGACATGGACCACTGAACTAAGATGGCATATAAAAAAACTGGAAAATATAATGCTGTGTATTTGGGTACAGTCTTGTGTTTCTACTGTATCATTAGTTTCATATTCATATCAAATTTGAATAGAACCACCTTGATTGGAGAATTTGTTGCCGATTTGGAGTAATTTTTTTTATTGCGAGTGTCATTATTTCAGGATGCACTTTCTACCCTTTTCTCTCTTTACATTCGTGATCTTGGCCCTGGTGTTGAATTTGGAGATGCACACTGGCTTGGAAGACAGGGCATTGCATTAGCACTCCACTCTATCGCTGATGTTTTGGCCTCTAAAGATCTTCCTGTTGTTATGACATTTCTCATCTCACGTGCTCTGGTAAGTAGTTTGCTTTGTTTTTGTGGATCTTATCATTGCAGTGCCACTTACATTTAACTTTTAATTCTTCTCATGGGGAACTTACAGGCTGATCCAAATGTTGATGTTCGTGGTAGAATGATTAATGCTGGCATCCTTATTATTGATAGGCATGGAAAGGAAAATGTTCCTTTGCTATTTCCTATTTTTGAGAGCTACTTGAATAAAAGGGCAAGTACTACTTTCCTATTAATAATTGTACTAGTATTATTCAATATATTACGTTCCTATTAGTAACTTTACTAATATATTATTATGGTTCTTTATTTTCTTATTTGCTATGTAATCCATATGTAACAGGCATCAGACGAGGAAACATATGATCTTGTGAGGGAAGGTGTTGTTATTTTCACTGGTGCTCTGGCCAAACATCTATCAAAGGTGTAGATGGATACTGAGCTATCTTTTATTTATAAGATACATTCACAGTACTAAATATAGTATTTGTAACAGGATGATCCCAAAGTTCACAGTGTCATTGAGAAGTTGCTAGATGTCCTTAACACCCCATCAGAGGCAGTTCAACGTGCTGTCTCAGATTGTTTGTCCCCACTTATGGTATCCAAACAGGTGTGTTTTGTTCATGACTTTGTATCCATTTGTTACCCAATTTTTTTTATGCTTTTCTTTTTATGTTTTATTTGATTAAAATGCTCTATCCTCTATATAACCAGGAAGAGGGTCAAGCTCTTGTTTCTAGACTCTTGGATCGGATGATGAAATGTGACAAGTATGGTGAGCGACGTGGTGCAGCCTTTGGCCTTGCTGGTGTGGTTAAAGGATTTGGAATTTCTTCCTTGAAAAAATATGGCATTGCTGCAACATTGCAGCAAAATTTGGAAGACAGGTTGTCTACTTTGTTACCTCATCCACTAGTGCTATATATAGGGACTTTGTAAATAAAATTAGTATGCATTCACCTGTCATAAATTTTCACTAAATTATGTGCACAGCCTTTTTATTCAGTTTTCATGTCTTGTTATTCTCTAGGCATTTGAATAAAATTTATCTAGAGTATTAAATTGGATTTTTCTGATTGCTAACCATGATAGTGCTGAATTTTTCCATTTGTGTGCAGAATCTCTGCAAAATCTCGTGAAGGAGCTTTACTTGGATTTGAGTGCCTGTGTGAGAAGCTCGGCAAACTATTTGAGCCGTAAGTGAGGCACCTCTTCACTTAAAACTGTTGCTCTGATTCCAAGTGATTCATTATATTTGCTTTCTTGTAGGTATGTCATTCAAATGCTTCCGTTCCTACTTGTGTCTTTCTCTGATCAAGTCCTAGCAGTGCGTGAAGCTGCTGAGTGTGCTGCTCGGGCAATGATGTCTCAGCTCACTGGTCCTGGTGTGAAGCTTGTCCTTCCTTCACTTCTTAAGGTATCAATATATCTTATTTGATTCTACCAAATTGTAACATGTATTGTATCCAAATGTTCTGGAGAGTACAAGTGGTCAATTCATCTTGTTATATATTGAAATCTGACAGCCACTTAACTTTCCGCTGAATATTTTAGGCCATTGGCACCAGAAACTACTAGTTTGTTTCCATTAACTTTAAAGAGCAGAACATCATGAGGTCCATCTATTACTTTTTTTTTATAAAAAAGTCTACACATTCTGGAAATTTCTTCACTTATTTTCATTTGTACTGTTCGTACCTTTATGTTAGTTGTTTAGGCCTTGGTTAGTTCGTGAAATTTTTTGGGTTTGGCTACTGTAGCACTTTTGTTTGTATTTGGCAATTATCGTTCAATCATAGACTAACTAGGCTCAAAAGATTCGTCTCGCAAATTACAGACAAACTGTGCAATTAGTTACCTTTTTTTAATCTATATTTAATACTCCATGCATGCGTCCAAAGATTCGATGTGATGGGGAATCTTGAATTTTTTTGGGAACTAAACAAGGCCTTAAATGAAGATAAAATAGGTGTTCAGATACTTTACAAAATATTACGCTAGTCACATTCACTTTCTAAAAGTGACATACGGTGAATTTATTTAGCTTGTCTGATACGTTCAAAGTTTTCCTTAAAGCACATCTGGATGGAGATCATTAATACGGTTTTCCCAGGGTCTAGAAGATAAAGCATGGCGTACTAAGCAAAGCAGCGTTCAACTTCTTGGTGCCATGGCATATTGTGCTCCTCAGCAGCTATCTCAGTGTCTTCCAAAGATTGTTCCAAAGTTAACAGAGGTATATGACACAATTTCTGTTTGAGCTTATAAGCTGCTTATATAACCTAACATCAAGTTTTATGAAATATGCAATATCTTTGCCAGGTACTAACAGACACACATCCTAAAGTCCAAGCGGCTGGACAGACAGCTCTCCAGGAGGTAATGTTTGCTCATTTACCATGGCAATTGTATGTTATTATTCCGTGTCTCTAATGAACTATGCTTTGTTTCATTTTTCAGGTTGGAAGTGTCATAAAGAATCCTGAAATTTCTGCACTAGTCCCTATTCTTCTGTCAGCTCTGATGGATCCAAATGCCCACACTAAACACTCTCTTGACATCCTTCTTCAGGTAATGAGACCTAAGATAGTATTCAGCCTAACTGGTGGCTTTTGATTGCTTGCATCACTTTGCCAATCAAGAATTCAAGATTGATCATTATTGTTTAGGTTTACATCTTCATGTTTTTTTGCAGACTACTTTTATTAACTCTATAGACGCACCATCGCTTGCACTGCTTGTGCCTATTGTGCATAGAGGACTGAGGGAGAGGGGTGTTGAGACTAAAAAGAAAGCTGCTCAAATAGTTGGAAACATGTCTTCTTTGGTTACGGAACCAAAGGATATGATCCCATACATTGGTTTGCTCCTACCAGAAGTTAAGAAGGTAAGTTATCTGCCTATTCGGACTGCACCACACCTCAGAAGTCAGAAGTGCGCAACTGCTGGTAGTAGTTAGTTTGTTGATTCAGTTGAGTGTATTTTCCTTACTGTGTTTGACCGTATCTTGCAGGTTCTAGTGGATCCTATACCTGAAGTCAGGGCAGTGGCTGCTCGAGCTCTGGGATCTCTTATAAGTGGAATGGGTGAAGAAATCTTCCCAGATCTTGTGCCATGGTTATTGGATACTCTGAAATCAGATAATAGTAATGTTGAACGATCTGGTGCTGCCCAGGGATTGAGTGAGGTTTGTTTTTCTATTTTCTCTTCTTGCTCTGAGTGCCTTTCTTTTGTAGTATCACATTTCTTCCATGTTTGATTATATTCAATTTCCAGGTTTTAGCTGCTCTTGGCCAAGATTATTTTGACCATATTCTTCCTGACATCATCCGGAACTGTTCACACCAAAAGGCTTCCGTTCGTGATGGACATCTTACACTTTTCCGGGTAATTTCTCCCATATTTTCCTGTGTTATGATATGACTATACTCTCTCCATACCCGAATTTGTTGACGTTTAGGACATGATTGTGCTTACCAAGGAGTGATCAATTAAGGGTTAGTTTTCCATCTCTACCCCTAATAAATATGGTTGCGGGTGCATTTCTTTCAAGAAGCAACCAAAGGCTCAAATGGCCAGCTCAGCACAGTGAGGATTGAGTCGTGAGGTCCCAGGTTCAAAGCCCGGCGAGGCCTCTTTTTTGTTGATGCATGGCCATTATTGCATTGCCTCGTTCCACGCGTTGAATGCGGCCGGGAGCTGAATGGGCGGCTTGCCCAGGGGCAAATGCGTCAACAATACACCACGAGGGAGTAGAATGCCAACCTTTGTGAAAACGGGCCTAGAGCCCAGAATGTCAACAAATTCGGATATGGAGGGAGTATTCCTGTAAAATGCAATGTGTTACTAATACCTTATATTCTATTTTATAGTATTTGCCAAGGTCCTTGGGTGGCGTTTTCCAGAACTATCTGCAGGCTGTTCTTCCTGCTATATTAGATGGTAAGATTTTTCAATATCTGTCTCTGCACTTGGCATATTGATTCTCTAATAATTTATTTACTCTTACCAGGGCTTGCTGATGAGAACGAATCTGTTCGTGATGCTGCACTTTCTGCTGGTCATGTCTTTGTGGAGCATTATGCAACTACGTATGCTCTCCTCTTTGAATTAGTTACTTCTGATTTTTTCTCTGCTTCTTATTGACTATGATTCTTTCTTTTTTGAATAGGTCCTTACCTCTGTTGCTTCCTGCTATCGAGGATGGGATCTTCAGTGATAATTGGCGTATCCGGCAAAGTTCTGTTGAACTTCTTGGGGATCTCTTATTTAAGGTCGATATCTCATTTGTTCAGAACTGAACTTAGGTATTAGGTTCACTTTATATGTTGCATCATCTGGTAACAATTCTATCTTTAGGTCGCTGGAACTTCTGGGAAGGCAATCCTTGAGGGTGGAAGTGATGATGAAGGTGCTAGTACAGAGGCTCAGGGGCGTGCTATTATTGAAGTACTTGGAAGGGAGAAACGCAATGAAGTTCTTGCTGCCATTTATATGGTTCGTTCTGATGTCAGCTTGACTGTCCGGCAGGTATATGCTTTATTTTAAGTCATCTTCATTAATAATAGCCCATTTTAGATCAGTGGCGTATGTTGCTTTCTTTATGCTTTTAAAATTTTCCAGTTTTCCACTGTTTGGCATTCCTGGCCCTTGTTCTAATTTTCTCTTCATCTCAGGCTGCATTACATGTCTGGAAGACAATTGTAGCAAATACTCCAAGAACTCTGAAAGAGATAATGCCAGTACTTATGGACACACTTATTTCATCTCTTGCATCATCTTCCTCAGAAAGGCGTCAGGTTTGGTCTATTTCATGTGTGTTTGATATCTGTAGGGATTTATACCATTTTTAATTTTGCTCTGTATTGCTGTTTTGCAGGTCGCTGGAAGATCACTTGGCGAGCTTGTAAGGAAGCTGGGTGAAAGAGTTTTGCCCTCGATTATTCCAATCCTGTCACAAGGACTCAAAGACCCAAGTGCTAGCAGAAGACAAGTAAGTTATCTTAATAAAACATGTCTGGTGGATAACTTCTTTTTTTCCGAAAAGGGGCTGTTCCCCAATTCCATCAACATGAACGGAAATATAAGCACCCAACAGATAAGAGAGTTAAGTAGGAGACAGACCAGCAAACAAGACGCTAGGAGATCCAAACCTGCCCCCAAACAGCAACAATCTGATTCATATTTTGCTACCATTAGGAAGAGGCAGAATCAGAACTTAACTGAGTAATCTATTACAACCAAGACCACCTCAGTTCAGAGTTGAACATCAACAATTACATAAGTCCAAACGTCACATCTATGATGTGTGGTTTATGATGTGTGGTTTGTGTCACTGTTATACAGGTTTCTTATACCCTTTTTTCTTTTTAATATAATGATGATACACAGCTCTCCTGTGTGTTTGATGGGAAAAGAACTTTCTGCATCATGATGCTCACACCTTCAATGACCAACTCCTGCATCTTTCCTAAGTATAGAACTGGCCAATGTTACATAAGGGTGCAGGCATAACATATAATCAAGAGTTTTAATGGATTTTCCATCCAAGGTAACTGTAGTTCATGTTTTAGATGCAAGTATATAACCCAGCAAATTGCTGCCAGTCTCAGCACGTTTGCGCCACCCGAAATGTGTAAATGTAGAGAATAACTAGAATTTGCAATTGGATCGACCTGCTTACATTGTTTTCTGCTCGTCCGATTAATCGCGATTAATCGTCCTTATTGGTACTTAGTACTCGATTAGGCCCTCCGATTAGATCAGAGCGATCAGAAACCTTATCGTCCGATTAGTTGTCGGTTAGTCGTGATTAATCGTTCGATTAGGTCTCTGGCTCGATCATAACTAAATAGACAGATGGGCTGCTTCATTTACTGGGCTATATTTATTTGGGCCAGGCCCATTAGGGTTTTATTATATACCTCATCCGGTCATCCCCACTCTTTCTCTCCTCAGTCTTCACTCCCACTCCCACTCCAGCCATACATATGGAGGCTGGGACAAGAATATGGAGTCAGATCTCACAGGTAAGTAACCAACTAAGTAGAAATATAGTCTTGATGCTCGATAAATATATAGTATATGGTATATATACCATACATATATGATATATAGTCCTGCTATATGATGGACGATTAGGCAGCAATCATCCTGATCGTCGATTAATTGTCTTGATCGGTACTAGATCAATTAGGAACGATAAGCCGATCACAAAACATTGCCTGCCCATGGAGTCATAGTCACTACTCACTACAGAAGATGCCTAAAAGAGACCAATATTATTTAACCATTTTTCTAAATGACATAGGAGCATTCTATGTATATTTCTGAATAGAATGTTGCGTTTTTTTCAGTGGAATGTATATATGCACAAAAGTATATTTAAATTATTAGTAACTTAATAATAAATCAATCCATGTGCCCAAACCTTGGCATAGGCTACTGATTACCTTTTTCTATTCTTCGGTATTAGAATGCACAGTTTACTCTTTATATCACCTATTGTTGTCTCTTGGTTTCATGTCTTGCCTATTTGGGCTTGCTGGATCAGTCTGTTCTGAATGCCCCCAGAAATAGTTCCACTGATGTTAAGGATATTTTTTAAGTAGATATTGACTTCAAAATATTCATATCGTTTCCTGTGAAAATTTCTGCTCGTCTTAAAAGTTCCTTCTAGAGCCACTACCTTTTGTGTTTTTGTTTATGTATTTTGAGCTGAACATTTATTTGTTTAGTATAGGCTTATTGAAATGGTCAACATACTTGAATATTCTTGCTTTTCAGGGAGTTTGCATTGGTTTGAGTGAGGTTATGGGCAGTGCTGGGAAACACCAGCTATTAAGTTTTATGGATTTACTTATTCCTACCATTCGTACTGCTCTATGTGACAGGTATGCTTTCTTGCTGTTCCTTTTTGTTGTTTTTATCTGATGTTCTCATCTAGCCATATCTATTGTAACAGCACCCAAGAGGTCCGTGAATCTGCTGGGTTAGCGTTTAGTACTCTGTACAAGGTATTTGAGCTCAAACCTGTTCTGAATTTCTGATATTACGGATGATTTGTCTTTTTATCTTCTTTTTAACTTATTCACCTTTTATAGAGTGCTGGACTGCAAGCCATTGATGAGATTGTCCCCACATTGCTACGGGCTTTGGAAGATGACGATACATCTGCAACAGCCCTTGATGGTCTAAAACAGATTTTAAGGTTTTCTTTTATTCTATTTTCTGGTTCTCATTAATTTGGTGAGATTAGATGTCTGACTTGAAGTCTCAACTCACAAATATAACTCACAAATATTGATCTTTTGATGTGATTCTACAGTGTCAGAACAGCAGCTGTTTTGCCCCATATATTGCCCAAATTAGTCCAGCCCCCCCTTTCGTGAGTTGTCTACTGAGATATATATATATATATATATATTTATATATTTTATTTACATTCTGAATTCAGATAGCACTGTTTTATTGACAAATTGCTTTTTTGGCGCAGTTCATTTAATGCACATGCATTAGGTGCTCTAGCAGAAGTTGCCGGGCCAGGTTTGAATTCACATATTGGAACTGTTCTCCCAGCATTGATTCTTGCTATGGATGATGAAGATGTGGTGAGATGCATGCTAAACAGAAACATTTTGCATTCTAAACACCAACATTTTCTATCTAGGCATCACTAATACCTGTATATTCTGTTCCTACATTCTCTCTCTCTCTCTCTCTAATCTGTAGGATGTACAAAACTCAGCCAGGAAAGCTGCTGAAACTGTTCTGTTGGTTATTGATGAGGAAGGAGTTGAAACTTTGATACCTGAGCTTCTAAGAGGAATCAATGACAGTCAGGTTGTTTGGCCTGAGTTTTTTTTCTTAGAAAAACTGGGAATTTGAATAATATTGGGCGTTGCTTTTACCCTTTTTTGTTTCTTTCTTAATGTATTATTTGTGTGCAGGCATCAATGAGGCGGGGTTCAGCCTATCTAATTGGTTTCCTCTTTAAAAACACTAAATTATATTTGGCTGATGAGGCTTCTGATATGATGTCAACCCTCATAATTTTGTTGAGCGATACAGATAAGGCTACTGTATCAGTGAGTACTTGCCTTCCCTGCAGTATGGTTCCACTTCTACTTCTGAGACTTAATCAACTTCCGATGATGAACAGGCTGCTTTAGAAGCATTTTCAAGAGTTGCTACATCTGTTCCAAAGGAACAGCTCCCGACGTATATAAAACTAGTGCGCGATGCTGTCTCTACGGCCAGAGATAAAGAACGTAGAAGGCGAAAGGTTCTACTTTGAACTGAACCACTAAAATTTGTGCTATTTGTTGCTGTTACTACTAAAGTAGCCACTAATTTTTAATCTGAGATCTTTGAGGCGGCTCCTATCCTAGAGACCTAGACTAAAACTTCTGTTTCCATTTTCAGGGTGTGCCTATTCTTGTGCCTGGCTTATGTCTTCCTAAAGCACTGCAGCCTTTTCTTCCTATATTTCAGCAGGTATTCATTTGTGAATTTTCATTTTATAATGGTGTACACATATTTAAATTTCAGTCACGAGGACATCTGACACATTTGTATTGAACTCCAGGGTTTAATTAGTGGGTCGGCCGAAACAAAGGAGCAGGCAGCTGAAGGTTTAGGAGAGTTAATTGACGTAACAAGTGAGAAGACTCTTAAGGAAGTTGTAGTGCCAATTACAGGGTAAGTTTTTTTGTCTTCTTGAAATTGCTTCAGTTTTGTGATTGTCCTTTTGAATGTTTCACATATGAGGATTTGTGCTGTTTGAGGGAAGCATGAGGCATCCCACCACAGGTCCAGTTGACAGCTAAACAGCTCCTTAGCATTTTATATTCTTTCAAAGCTAGGCCTTAAAATCTTCTTGTTGGCATAAACTATGTTGGTTATATGTTAATTATTGGTGCTTTATGCAGTTCACCTATTGATGATTTCTTGTTTTTGAAATATTCATTTTTTTTCACTCCACCTATCTGCTGCTTCACAATTTGTTCGATTTCTACCTGATCCCCTGGTGACTGTGGGACAAGGCATAAACCATATGTTCATACATGGGGAAATCAGGAGACAATCCATACACTACAAATTGAATGGTATTATGACATTATTGCTGCCAAGTTTTAGCTTTTGCTGTATTATCTTCTGTACCTTCTGAGCAACTAGAACCAACACCCACCCACACACACACAGTGGAGATAATCTTTTTCAGAAGATGAAGCCTCCTGACAATAAAACAGTACTCTAAACATTCTGTCAAATTGGCCGACCTTGTGTTTGGTAGTTGAATGGTTTTTTTGCTCTATGCCATACCGCCATTGTAGCTCTAATCTAGATTTTTTTTGTGTGTTCATGTGTATGTAGACCTCTTATTCGCATCCTTGGTGATCGGTTTCCCTGGCAAGTTAAGTCAGCTATCCTATCAACCTTGACAATCATCATCATGAAAGGTGGAATTGCACTTAAGCCCTTCCTTCCACAACTTCAAACTACATTTATGAAATGTCTACAGGATAACAATAGGTCAGTATTATCTTTTTCTATGTCCATTTCAGTTACGTTTTTACCTCCACATGTGAATATATTTGAATTGCAGGTCTCTCCGGACGAGGGCTGCAGCTGCTCTCGGAAAGCTTAGTGCTCTTAGCACACGGGTGGATTCTTTAGTTGGCGAACTTCTGTCCATGTTGCAGGTTCCGCGGATGTTCCGTCTCTTCTTTTGTTTATATGAGAAATCATGCTGCTGCAAGTTCAAAAGTAATTAATTTTCTTTCTTTCTTTTATACAGTCAGGAGATGAATCTGTCGAAGAAAGTGTGCTTTCTGCTCTTAAAGGTGTTATCAAACATGCTGGCAAAAGTGTCAGCTCTGCAATAAGGTCACGTGGTTGTGCTCTTCTTGAAGATCTGCTGCAGGCTCAAGTTGATGATGTCCGCAGTTGTGCTGCAAAAGTGATTGGCACATTGTCTCAGGTAATGATAAATCTTGCATCTTTTGTATCCCTTGTCAATTCTGGCTTAAAAGGCTTGATGATATCAGAAATCATGTTGCTTATTTGTCTAACTAGTGTTTGAGCGGTATATACCAAAAAGAACATTCTGCTAACTCAAAGAAAAGGGCAACATTTTTTAGTATAAAACTCGATACACTGTCCTTGAGCAAAATGATTGTCAAATGAGAACTTCAATTGCAATAAGATAATTGATTCTCTTTTCTGAGTTTTTTTTTATTGAAGTAAGAGCAAATGTTGGAGTGGCAACTGCTAGCTTCCCTAATATGTGCATTCAAGGACATATGCACATGCTATGGTTTGCAAGTGTCTGGAAATTGTGTGGAATGTATTTCTGGACTTCTTGTGGCTACTCGTCATCCTGTGTTGCTTCGCTGCATTGCTCATCAGTCATCAGATTAGCTATTGTTCTTTGTTCGTTCAAGGACTGATGAGTAATGCAGCGAACTAACGCAAACTGGCATAGTTAGTCTGCAAGAGTTGAGCGTAAAATTGATAAACAAAAAAAATAAGAGCTCCATTTTCGAGGAACTATCTTGTTCGCCAGTGCATTCATGGATGAACCCTTTGTTTGATCTGGGAAGATTCACTCTTTCACACATTTCTTAGTTTCTTCTTACTATAACTGGTTGCATTTATTGACTGTAATATCCATGTTTTCTTTACAGTACATGGAGGAGACAGAGATTTCAGATTTGGTGCAAACCCTATTGAACGTGAGCACCTCGTCAGACTGGTGTACCAGGCATGGTGCTTTGTTAGCATTCTCATCCATATCAATGCATTCTCCATCAAAATTGTGTCATTTGGCATCCTTTCCATCTCTGGTTGATCTTCTCAAAGATTCTCTTAAAGACGACAAGGTATTGATTGGATCAAGTTGTGTGCCTCTGCTGTTTATAATTATTTTGTGGTGTCTGTAACTCTTGTCTGTGCTGTGTGAAGTTCCCTGTTCGTGAAGTTGCTACAAGAACTCTGGGAAGGATTCTCTGTTTCGAGCTACAGTCAGAAGCCAGCACCTTGCAACTTGTTCAGTTGCTTGTCTTGGCCTTGCGTGATGATTCAAGTGAAGTTAGGAGAAGATCTTTGTCGTGTATCAAAGCTGCTGCAAAGGTTTATCATTGGAGCCTCTTTATCTCAATGTACGTGGTACCTTTGTTCTTGGTGACATGGTGGTAATTTAATGGTTTCTTCGTGTAGATAAATCATTCAGCTCTTGCTACACATCACTCTGTATTGGGCCCAGCAATTGCTGATGCTTTGAAGGACTCTAGCATGCCTGTACGCCTAGCAGCAGAACGCTGCGCCCTTCATGTTTTCCAGTTGACTAAAGGTACTTCCATTTCTTGTTCTTTGTTTCCTACTGCTACGATATCATACCATTCCTTACCAAGCGCTGTTCTCTTTGTAATAAGCAATTCTCCTCGCTGGGAACTGTTTAACGTTACTGTCTCCATTTCCAGGGCCAGATAATGTTACATCAGCACAAAAGTACCTAGGCATGACTGGCTTGGAAGTGAAAAAAATTGCAAAGCTTAACGAGGAGAGGTATGTGTAATTAGCTTGGTACCACCATCTACATCCTATATGCTTGCGATGCTGTCATGTTTCATCGAGTTGGATCGACGATTACAATTTTTGCATTCCTGTTTCCCCCCTGCAGTGATGGCAGTGAGAGCAGTGATGATGACAAGAGGACATAAACTCCACTCGGCAATCTTTTATAGGTTCAGTTGTTATTACGTTTACATATAGTTAGCTACATTGATAGTGGAAGGTGGGGGTCATTTTTCTGTCTGACCCATTTTGTGAACATCCTTTTTTACAACCAAGTGGCAAAGGAAGACACGTCGGCATTTGTCATATTTTGTTGCGGCAAACCGACTATGTTTACGCAAACCAACAAATAGTGTTGAAGTTATTCGATCAAAGAATTATCTTTACCCAGTTTTTCCCAGAGTTCGGACACGGGACTTGTATTCACCTCAATTTGAATGGACAAATTTCAAGAACACAACAGTTATATTGCGATCAACGGCCGGTTCGTTACTTTGAGCACAACACCGCTATCTCAGTTCTACGATAAAGCACGTCAATGTATATCTATCATATCGTCGAGCATTGTTCCCTACCATCTCTCGTCTCCCTCCCAGTTGTTTTTCTCCTTGGGCCCGGTCGGCCCTTCTTCCCTAGACAGCTCGTTGGGCATCTTGTTCAGCATGCTCTCCGCTCTGCACTTGAGCCGGGGAGGCAGGCGCCCGACCATCCACTCCATCCGCTTCCTCGACTTGTACACCACCGTCGGACCCCACTCCCGCATGAACTGCAGCCACTGCGGCTCTACGACGGCGCCCTCGCCCAGATACTCCGCCGCAACGATGCGGTACCTGGCGCTGGAGTCCACGAATAGACTGCTCCGAGCGGCGTCGTTGCGGATGCCGATCCCGAGCGCCGCCGAGCCCTGCAGGTACACACCAGGGTACGCGTAGCTCGCGTGCCCGTTCCTGGACGAGTACACCACGGGCCGGTTGCCGTCGATGTACTCCAGCGCGGAGGCGTCCACCCAGTGCCCGCCGCTGTGCTGCGAGTAGTACACGCCCATGAGCTCACCGGTGAGGTTGCTGACGCGGAACGTGGAGTGCTCCCAGTCCCCGACGTGCCGCCCGGTCTTGCCCAGTGGGAGGCTGATCGGGCCCAGCTTGAGCCTCGCCGGGCCGTTGAACGGGCAGAACACCCACATGGCCACGTCGGTGCACGTGCCGCCCATGGCCGGCTTCACGTGCGCGTAGAGCTCCGCGCTGTCGATGTTGCCGCGGCACACGGCGCGGCCCCGCTCGCCGCTGGGAACGTCGATCCAGTACTCCCCGTCGTTGCAACCGCCGCCAGGGAGGTTAGACCCCTCGCCGTCGATCTCCTCGCCCGCGGCGGTGTCTCCACCTCGCTTGTACAATGCGGCTCCGTTCTTGAAGAACCAGGAGACGGACGACGGCAGGTAGACCTCCTTGGGGTGGAAGAACAACGTGGGGCCGTAGTGCCGGATCACCGCGTGCGCCTGCTCCAGCGTCGGCATCGCCGACAGGTCGAGCTCGACGTTGCCCAGGCACGCCATGCCGTGCTCGCGTGGCGGGAGCCCGTCAGCGGCGCAGCAGAAGGTGCCCACGCACACTCCTTTCCTCCACATCCCTCTGCGCACCGGACGCACGCCCTGCACGGTGAAGAACGACGACGGCCCCGGCAGCTGCAGGCGGAGCAGCGACCCGTGCGGCTCGCACTCGTCCGTGAGGTCCTCGCGGACGCATGCCACCTCCTCGAGAGGTGGACTCTGCCGTTCCGTCGTCACGAGGCACCCGATCGCCCAGTATCCCTCCGGCGGCACGGGGACCCAGAAGTAGGCGTCGCTTCGGCCGTAGCCGTGGCCGGCATTGGCACGGCTGCCACCGGCATGGAATTCCCAGATGAGCGCGTAGTCCAGCGGCTTTGCAAGCGGCGGCGGCTGAGGCGTGGCGCCGGGCGGGCGCTCCCCCGCTCTGGCAACGAGGACGTGGCCGTGCAGCGGGCGGCAGTTTGGCTGGCAGTAGTAGCCCAGGAGGGAGAACCCCGCCGGGACGCCGACCGGCCGGTAAAAGGTGGCGCTGCCGCCGCCACGCCGCCGCGACGACAGGGTGCAGATCTTCTGGAACGCGGTGGCCGCGGCGAGCTCCAGCTCCCCTCCGCCGATGCGTATCCTCCCCTGCGCGAATCCACCGCCTGCCCAGAATGCAACGCCGGATCGATTAACCAAGCAGTCACACACATTTCGCGAAATGGTGGGGTGGATTGATGGAGCAGTCACACTCCCGCGCGCGCAGATGCACGATCCAAATCCAAATGGAGGACAGGAGGGGTAGCCAGTCTCCCTCCACTCACCTGGGGGCCAGAAGGGGAGGGGGTGGGCGAAGGAGAAGACCTCCGGCTCCGGTTCCTCGGGGACGCGCCCGCCCACGCGGACGTCGCCGCCCGAGAAGCAGCTGCCCCACCGCTGGCGCATCGCGCGCGCTGGCTTGCCGGATTGACCCGCGGCCGAAGTGCCGGCTCGATACGAACGGGATGGCCGGATGGGCTCCGCGCTGAACGGCCAGGCTAACGACCGGATGACACACGTCTCATGGACTCACCAGCGACGGTCAAGCACCACGATCCGGCCGCGGCGGCGAGGACAAGGAGGTAGAGGGTATTTGTCATGCTCCCATGTCATGGTAGATTTTGCTTCGTCACTGGTCTGATGTTTACCGGGCGGGCCAGGAAGAAAAAGACACGGCGCCTGCCACTGTCACACCCACACCTGTCCGTGGTCCGTGCCGTGCTGCCGTGCCCGCCTTGGGTTGGTGGAGTGGGGTGGGAATCCGAATCCCCCTGTGACTGTGACTTTTGCCCTCACGGCGCACTGCGCGCGCATCGATGGGAAATGAGCGCGGTTGTCGGCCTCGCCCTGATCCGTCAGTGTTTAGCGCGGTGGACGTGGATGCTGAAACAGAAGTGTTGAGAGAAGTGCAGCAGGGCACAAATTCAGAGCACATTTGGATGGCCGAGAAGCCCCGCTGTTGTTGAAATCCAATTATGCAAGCTCGCTGCGTTATGAGTTGTGATCCAAGTTATTAGGACCGGACCGAAGATTGAACCGGTAAAGCCATCGGTTCATTGGTTCACCGGTCCAACCGTTTAGAACCGATTGAACCGCTGGTTCAATTGTTTTGGACCGGTCAAATCGAACCGGCCATAAACATATTGAACCGGTATACATATATGATATAATTAATAATTGACATATGGTAAAAACACAATTTAATTGTACAAACATAGGATTCATACATACATAGATATAGGTACTAACTTAAATTCAAAACATCAAGTGTATGAACAATCTCGTTGTGATAGTTCAAAACAAAATGACTAGTAGAATAGTAACTGAAAATATTTGCCATTGCAAAAAAACTCTTGAATGCTAAAATGGAGTGAACCATTGCAGAGAGCTCGTTGTGGTAATCAATATAGATATATCATTTATCTAATTTGGAGCTTGTATGAAACATATATAAAATTTCAAATTTATTATATATTATATATTTAAGCTATATTATATAATATATATTTAATTTGGTGACGTTAGCATTACCAAAATTCCAAGATTGAAACGCGACACACATTCTATCCAAGCGTGAACACCGGTGGCAGTAACAGCCAGGTGGGGGCCCAGTGGAACCTACCCACAGCAGTAGCAGGCGCACATGCCACTCACGGACCAATCAGGAGCAAGCTGCAGCGCCGTGTACAGACGACCAGCATCGAACCGTCCGGTTCACCGGTTTTTCAAAAAACTGGCCGGTTCAACCGGTTTTTACCGGTTCAATTACATGAACGGTTTTTTAAGTGAACCGGACCGGTGTAGGTTCTGGTTCGATCTTTTACCGGTCCAACCGCCGGTTCGGTCCGGTTCAAATAACTATGGTTGTGATAAGTACGTTATGTTTTGTCTGCAAATGGCCGCCTAGCAAGTAGCAACCAAAAATGGCAAGGTAGCGGCTGCCACGAGGGTACGCATTGTGAGTACTCTCTCCGTTTATGAGTTAAATATTTAAGAAGGGCCAATTTGATTTATATCTACATAAATTCATATTAATAGCTATATATTTAAATAAATCTGTTTAAAACTATACTCTCACCATTCACAAAATGACATAGTTTAACTTTGACCAAATTTGGACATATACAAGAGTTTTCAAAACTCATTCCCTGTCTTGATTTTTTTGGCAAGATTGATAAAAAATGCTCCCTCTCAACCACAACCTTTCCTTTTGGAGAAACACAACAAACGTACTCTCAGCTTCTTTTTTTTTTTTGAGCCACCGGAAAAACTCATTGATTTACCAATTGTATTTTGGAACTATTGGAGATAGTATTAGCATTTATGACTCTCGACTAAATTTGCTAAAAAAATATATACTACCTCCATCCCAAAACAATACAACTACGGGTCACGTGACTAAGTTTTTAGTAAATAGTATTAACATTTATGGCTTCAAATTAATTTATTATAAAAATACATTTCATAATTAATCTAATGATATGTATTTGAGATTATAAAAAATATATTTTTTTATCAATAATTGATCAAACTTGATACACTAAAACATGACACTGTTACAAGATTGCATTCGTTTGGGGATGGAATGAGTAATTTTTATTAGTTCAATAATACTTATTTTGTATCATAGATGACATTGCTTTTTTTATCTTCTGAATTGTATCCTTTTCATTTTTCTAAAAAAAAATTGCATGTTTTTTTGGATGGAGTGAGTGTGCTAAGATCAATGTAATGATATCATATTAAGTCAAATGTACTTTTTTTACTAACGAGATGATTGTACGGTTGCGAATTACGGATAGTGTTAAAAAGCCTAATAGTACGGTGTCCAGAATGATGGCGGTCGCCGGCCGACATGTCCATGCTTTGCCCGGATGCCCTTGCCGGGTGATGCCTGCTGCTTCAGATTTAACAATGGCCAGCCTATACTCAGATGAGGTAAAAGCGGCATCCGGCAGGATCTATAAAGTTCCCTTGTAACTTTATTCCAAGTTCAGGACTTGCACATGCCGAGCTGCCTCATTGACAGATAGTCGATGGCTATGCATGGAGCCATGGACAGATGAGTAGATGATTGGCAGATATCACACACACACACACACACACAAAACATACAAATATGAGTGACACATTATGTCAATGATGCTAAAACACTGTAACTCACAATGGTATCAGACGTGCATACAATAAAGAGATCGTCGACATCGTCAATCCTAGTATAAAAATGGAGAACCATATAGATGCCGAAAATCAGGCTGCACATTTCTCTGCCTCTCAGCAGGTAATTCATGTTCATTTCGTTTAGTCTATGCAATAAATAAGCCACCTTCGGGTTTGGAATCACCGGTGCAACAGCAAACCGGTGAGTTGTGGAAAAGGAACCGGTGAGTTGTGGAAAATGAATTGGATACGGATATTGGTACAGTCGTACAGAGTCTAAAGCACCTTCCCAGGCGACTATGCTAATTCTTGGTTCGGATTCACTCGTCTTGGAGATGAGCCTGTGGTGATAAAACACAGGGGAAAACAGTTGGCGTATCAGATAGTGAGCTATAAATAAAACGAAAAGAAAAATGATTATGCATAAGAATAAACAGCAATATGTTCAGTAATACTCAAGCGCCTAAAGCAAGAAACTTATCATTAAAGATCACTTGAATAGTATTTAGACTAAATCACTACCTAGAGCTTCAACTGCTAGCAAACTCTTAGGAAAGGTTACACATGTTCAGTCTGTTGGACAATCTTGCTATAGCAAACTTCTCATTAAAGATCACTTGAATAGTATTTAGACTAAATCACTACCTAGAGCTTCAACTGCTAGCAAACTCTTTGGAAAGGTTACACATGTTCAGTCTGTTGGACAAATCATCAACAATAGCATTATGCTGGAATGTGGAGATCCGTTTCTCTTGTGCACCTTGAAACACACAGAATATAATGAAGCCTGCCTCTACACCTTTTAAATTTTAACTACCAATTCCTCAAAAAGTCAAAGTTATTCTTGAGACACTAGTGTTCACAACTATGGCAGAGTCAGTTTTCACTGTGTTAACTGAGATACAGAACTTCAATCATTTTGAAATTAAAAGTTGAGTGCTATAAAAATATGAGTGAAATGCAAGGGGTGTATGTCCAGTATTTGATACTGTAGTCCTTACTTGGTGGTTCCATACTGCCATGTAACATATTGCCATATATCTTCAATTCTAAGTACTGCACCTAGCAAGTGTTCTATATACAAATAACTGAAGGTTTAAATATAAACTGGCAATTGCATGTGTGCCAATGTCTGCACACCTTTTTCTAGTCCAGATTTAATTTATGAATTTATCCATTGAAACAGCAATAAGGCCATACCATGACAGCTTAAGTTATATTATGGTTCCAGATCCTTGGGTGAAAATTTTGGAGAACTGTAAATGTGATTCCTGCTCTCACAAATCGAACAGAGAAGTCATTTAAACTGCTGGAATACCGAGATTTAATCTAGATATAACCATTCAAAGTGTGTGCATATCTCCATGAACCAGAGACACTTGTCCAGAGAAGATCAGAGTCTGAGCTAGTGCTAAAGATTTGCCGTCACTAGAGAGAAGTCTTCCATTATTCTCCTGTAGCATAACTAAAGGATACAGCCTTGTCTTACTCAAAAAAAGGATACAGCCTTTATTAACACTAGTTTTAGGTCAACAGCGCATTAAATATGAAAGATACCAATGCACACACATTTGTATAGTTGTATTCAATCTACATAAACCTATAAATGGGCATTGCAAGGTGCAGGCATTGCCATGCACATTACTTAACTAACATACAATAAAACAGGAAGAGATGCTACACATACGGATGGATGAGCAGTTTAGGTGAATCGTAAACTCTGTGAACTTAGCAACCCCACTGCATTCAGTCTGTAAGGTTAATGGTGAAAACAGTTATCTACCATCTAGATGTCCAAGACACTAGAGATTATCTCCAAATGTAAGCACAATACCCAGAAGTGGACCACCTTGTGTCCAGGGTTGTCTGAATATGCTATCGGTTTGTGTGATCGGGAGCAACACAGAACGTAGATGGAGACCAAAGTGATTAGTGCCATGGATATATGGGACTACTCGTATCTGCGGGATATATGGGACTACTCGTATGTGCATATAAGATTGCCATGCGACTAGCACACGCTAAACCGTAGGAATGGATCACACTAACAAAAACCAACTCAATCTGAAACCACCAATCACTTAACACTCACATGCATCCAGAAGGTCTGATCTAATCAAACAAACACCAAACTCCTGTTTGTAGCTTTGTCAAATCTGAAACCACCAATCACTTAACACTCACACATGCATCCAAAAGGTATGATCTAATGAAACAAACACCAAACTCCCGTTTGTAGCTTCGTTAACAAGTAGATTCAGCAAGCAATTTTCAACAGGGACAAGGATCATGATCTAATAAATAACCTCTGCACTGCAGTTTCGAAGCTCAGCACAATCTTCAATCAATCAAGCGTCCCAACGAAAATTGAAGCAGAGAGATCGATCTAGTACCTCAATTAACTTTCGGATCGGGCATGGGGAAGAGGCCCCCGCCGGCCGCAGCAGCCGCGCGCGGCGGGGCGAAGCCAAGCAGTTTCTGGAGGTTGGTTCGGATGCTCATGGAGCAGAGGAAGTAGAGGAAGACCATGGAGCAGTCGGTGGGATCGTTCCCAGGCAGTCCGCGGTGGCTCATCCGCTGGACGAGCGGGATGGGCGCGAAGGGCAGCTTGGCGACGGTGCGGCCCTCGAAGAGGGAGTTGAGCAGGCCGAAGACGACGAAGAGCACCGCGGCGACGACGGCGCCCGACTTGAGCTTGGCGAGCGAGAGCTCCCGCGCGGCGTCCTTGAGGCTGGTCTCGACGCGGTCCATCTTCTTAGCCCGCGACGAGGCGGGCTGCGCGGAGGAGGCGCCGGCGCCGGAGGAGGAGGAGGAGGAGCTGGAGCCGGACTTCATGGCGTCGAGCTTGCGGGAGTGGCGCTCGATGGAGGCGCGGAGGGAGTTGTAGGTGGCGGTGCGGTAGATGAGGAGCCAGGAGATGGCCTCGCAGAGCACGGCCGTCGCGGCGGAGATGCCCACCACCGAGAGGCTGTCGCCGTAGCGCAGGGAGGACAGCGCCGACGCCATCTCCTCGTCGGTTCTTCGGCTCCTGTCGACGCGACGCGACGCGATGCGCTTGCTGCGGCCGGCCGGGTCGGGGAGGCAGAGGTGGGATTCGGCCCGGGGTAGATGGAGATCTCGATTTGGCTGCGCAACGAAGGTTTGGTTGGGGCTTGACTGCCGCGGGGGTGGTTGGCTTTGGCTCGGCGGCTTTGGATAGTTTGGATGTGCTTTCTGGACTGCCGGTGCTGATTGATTTTTGTTTTCTACGATTCAGATAGACGGATACTTCCGTGTTCCCGTTGCAGTTTTGCTGGCGTTTTCTCTCTCTTTCTGTTGTGGTAAAGCCCCGACGAAACAAACTGAACATGAAGCAGCTGCATGTATATGCAGGCTACGGACTTGTATCACTCAAAAAGCAGGTATTAATTAAAGGGAAATTCATACCAGGTCGACCTTCAAACCGCTACTGTTGTTAAACTAGCAATTCCAATGACCACTGTGGTGACAAATGTTTTGGCATAGGTTAACAGACTCTGTTAGAGTGTTAGTCTCAGAAGGCGTCAAACATTCAAACCCAGTTAAGAAAACATCTTCAGAGAATGCAATCAGCTACCATTGTCAAAAGATGAACAGACTTGGTGAACCAACTACGCTTGTGTCCCCTCTGCAGTATTGCAAGCGTCTCTCTCTCTATCTCTCTTCCTCTCTCTATCTCTCTGTGTGTGTGTGTGTCTGTTATGGTAAACCCTCTGATGTTCGTTTGAATTTATCTGCCGAATCTACCACAACAAATCAACGAACAGTACTTTCAGTTTCAGTCATGGCTTTTCAAACATGCGAATAAGCTAAAATCGGTTGCATGTATATGCAGGCTAGGGACTTAGCAATTAGCACTCAAAAGGCAAATATTAATTACAGGGAAATTCATGCCAGATCGACCTTAAAAGGCTACTGTTATTAAACTAGTAACTTCATGACCAGTGTGGTGACATTTATTTTGGCATTGGTGGCATCAAACATTCAAACTCAGTTAAGAAAACATCATTACAGAATGCAATCAGGAATCAACTACCATTGCGAAAATATTAACAGACTTAGTGAACCCATGAACATTAGTTCTAGACACCACTTTCAGCGTTTAATTCCTATCAGCAAGCAACATCCTCAGGTCAAGTATCAGCAAAATCAGAAAACAAACATCATTCCCCAATATTTCAGGAAGCAAATGTCAACACTAGAAGCACCAATGTATACTGTTTTGGAACAGAACTGACGGATTTAGCAGAAACAGCAGGCGTTCTTTGATCTTATCCTTCCCTTTTATTCAGCGGCAAGATCTGGAAACCGGAGCGCATTGTAATCTGGATTGGAGTCACAGATGTGAGAGGTCAATTGAAAGGATAATTAGTAGATAATGTACACTGATAACACGGGAAAGAACGGAGTTTGCACCAATGTATCTTATTTCACATTTTCCGAAGTATGTTAGTGTTCTAAGATTCTCTAACTTCAACAGATCATCATTCGTCATGAATGAAAGCAACAGTTTATATTGTGAAATGGCTTCTACCAGATTATATCTTCTACTAGCTAAGAAGCTTGGTTAACCCACTTAAAATCAGGCATGGTTTTTAGCATGACCATTGGTTTTAATATCGACCTGTATCAAACTACAAATACACCTTACTGTTGGCTTGTCAATACACCTTAAACTATGAATAGCACTTTAGACTGAACTCCAGCAAAACTATCAAAGTCATAGATGGGAAACTGGAAATATTCAACATTTGCTGCTCGCTGATACTATCCAGTGAATAAACAATAGAATGTATTGAGAAGCAAATCCTAGTGTACGTTCAAAACGGTGTTACCGACCACTAAATTAGTTTCAGAACATACTTATGTACCATTCTGTCCATATGTTTCACTGAACTTACCAAATCTGAGCTTCTATTAGCAGAGCATTTATATGGTTCTCACTTGGTGAATCAACCATGAACGGCCAGCATGATGGTGGGATCATCTGAAATAAGAAAGAAACTCGACCTCAGGAGAACATAATAGTATGTCAGAGAGTTGATCTGTAGAAATGCGCTGAAAGATTCAGCAAGTACTACTCATTAAATCCATTACAGGGAACGAACAAAGCGTGAAAGAACTGAGCACAACAAGCAGCGATTTGTTTGCAGCACTAAGCACTAACTTCGACAAGCGCTAAGAAAATCCGCAACAAGAGCTCACAGAACAGCATTGTGGAACAATCAACTAACTGACCGCAACAAGAGTTCACAAAGCACCATAGTGGAAGAATCAACTAACTGATACAGACGAATAGGAAAATAACCTGCGTTGGCGGGGGGGGCGTGAGGTGGTCAGGGTTCCTTCGCGCCCGTTGTGGCGGTGATGGAGGGTCGACGCCGAGCTCCACAAGGCGAAGCCTGAGATTTCCTGCCTCTTCATCCGCTTCCCGGGAGCTTTTTGGAAATCTAGCACTATGAAAAGTGGGCTTCGGAGATATACCATCCCGCAACGGGGCTTCGCCAGTTTACCATTATGAAACGCGACACAATCGCTAGAATGCCATTGGATGGATTTTGGAGCCTTCTATTCCCCTTCTACCCCTGCCTTCTTGTATATCCTTTCACGAGCTGCACTGGGACGGAACGGCTTAGAAACGGATCGAGCGTGGGCGTGCTCGGTCCTCTCCGACGCCGAGCTCCCCACGGCCAGCACCCACAGCCACCTCCCCCGCGCCTTGGCCGCCTACTCCCCCACGACCACCTGCTCCGCGCGTCTGTCTGTTCTGCGCGCCCGGCCACCAAGCATCGCCTGCAGCTGCGTTGTCCGCTCACCCGCCATGGCCAGCCCTAGCTCGCCGTGGCGCGATAGCAGCGCCTCGACGTCGGTGCTCCCTGCCATGGAGCATAGCACCGCAGCGACGCCCTCAAGGCACAACAAGTATTCAATACCGAGAAGCCGAAGGATTTCAAACAATGAACTCCCTCTCATTCATTGTGAGCACTGTAAGTGTCGGCTTCTCAAGGTCCTTACAGCGAAGACGCCCAAGAACTACGACCGACGGTTCTATGTTTGTCCAACTCGAACGGTGAGAACAAATAGCTGCAAATTTCTATGTGATTATGTGATTTGGTAACTTGATTGGTTTCTATTTATTTTGGCGGCAGAGGGATGGTGGTGGATGTCAATTCTGGGAATGGGAAGAAGGATATGAACAATACTTGGTTGACAATAAATTGGTGCCTCCAGATTATCAACCTGTTTTTGAGTCTACCAAGTTGCCGCAACAAGTGTCAATTATCGACAACAAGCCGAACCGTGGAGAATCGAGACAGAAAGAACAAGTGAAGCTGCTTAGGGAGATAGTATTGTTGCTCAAATGTTTGCTTTTAGTTTGTGGACTTGTGTTAGTTAGCATTATGTATGCAATTATCAAGAGTGGTTGAATCTTGTGTATTTGTTATCTAAATGAATCAATGAATGAATGGAAATGCGTTTGTAGTGTTTTATCTCTGTTTGTGCCAAGCCGCTTGTTTATTTTCAGTTGTTGGCAAGACTGAGTTATTTCAGGATGCTGCAGAGTAGTCGCTCTATAGGGCTGGGGCGTTTTTCATCACAGATAGACACTGACCAGGCAAGAAAAAAAGATGGGTACAACAAGTGAGCAGAAAATAAAAGGATTCACAAACACGTGACCATAAATTCTGGGATGGCCAAAGTTAACAGAAAGATACAGGTTCAAATGACACATGTTCCTCATAGTAAGATACAGCTTCACAAACATAGGTTCATACAAGATACAGGTTAACAAACATAGCTTTATTCTGCAAACATGTTGCTCAGCTTGTTTTCGTCTTCCTTGGGATCAGCTTCTTCGGTGTCGTTTTCTTCTTTATTGGAGTTCTTCGAGTGGTCCTGGATGGCTCATCAGTAGGCTGGACATATGTTTCCATGGTCAGATTGGTGGAGCTGGTTTCTACAAGTGACATTTCTGGAGCAAATGGGACAATAGCTGATTGCTCAGCTTGCTCATCTTGCACTGCTTCCTTAGATTGCTCAACTTGTGCATCTTGCACTTCTTGCTCAGATTGCTTCTTTGTCCTTTTTGTTGGGATTTTAGCATTTGGCCCATATTTAGTAGTATTTTTTCTGGGCTTCCTTTTCCTGCATGGTGGAAAACAATAAATAAACACTTGAAATAACATGGTGCAACCAGTCCATAAATAAAATGAAAAACAAAAGATGCTACCTTTTTTTTGTCCCATTAAGCTTGCACTTGTAGCTAGTTTCTCCATGACCCAATTCACCACACCCCTTGCACTTTCTTTTTCCCATGATTAGTTGCCTCTTTCCCTGAGCAGCTTCCTGGGCTTCCAATTCTGCATCCTTATCAACTTGATTGGCAGCATCCTTTGCATCTTTTTTGCTCATGCCACCTTTTTCCCCCTCCAAACATCCTTTGATTCTCAGTTTTCTGGGCTTTCCAGCAGGTCTTTTACCCAATGGTGCCTTAA
Source organism: Sorghum bicolor (assembly GCF_000003195.3). Taxonomy (NCBI): domain Eukaryota; kingdom Viridiplantae; phylum Streptophyta; class Magnoliopsida; order Poales; family Poaceae; genus Sorghum; species Sorghum bicolor. The sequence continues at coordinate 8,557,678 of NC_012870.2, read as the reverse complement.
CAGGAAATTCAAGCTCAACTTCAGGCCACTGGGTCTTATCTGGAAGAGGCTCTATGAGTCTCTTATAAGCATTCTTGAACCTCTCCACTGAGTAATAATCATGAACAAAGTCTTCCATCTTGACATTAATACTTTGTTGTGCTGTTATGAGGCACAAGGCATGCTGACAAGGTTTTCCAGTGTGCTGCCACTGAAGACATGTACATTCATGCAAATGTGATTTGACAACATGCCTATTGTGTGTGCTAGTTGTGTCATGTATCTCTGCAGCAAAAGGACCTGCCTTGACAACAGTTAGGTTTCCTAGACCCCTAGTCCTTGCTTTCAATTGTTGTAGTACTGTTGGTAGGATCTTTCCATTAAGCTTCTCTGAAATTGCACGTCTCTTGTTCCATAGTGTCATTATCATCTCTCTAATCTTGTCAGCAAGCTCAACTATAGGTAGGTCTTTCCAATCTCTGATCCAATTATTGAAGCTCTCAGCAAGGTTGTTGGTAACATAATCACACTTGATATCAGGGTTAAAGGCACTTCTCATCCATAACAAGTTGTGATAGTTTTCAAGCCATTCCAATATTTGAGGGCTACCTGTAACTACTTGGTCGAAGAAATATTTGAAAACTCTAGGCCTATATGTTCTTGCTGCAGGATACATCTTTGAATATGTGTCTCCTCCAAATCTTTTAATAAAATTCTGCATTAGATGCCTAAAGCATTCTCTATGTTCAGCTTGAGGAAACACATTTTTGACAGCTTTTTCTAACCCTTTGCATGCATCAGTGCAAATAGCAAGTACTGGTAGGTGTCCTATGGCCTTATGCAGCTGAGTCATAAACCATGTCCAGTTATCTATTGTCTCAGCATCTATGAAACCAAAAGCAAGTGGATACATCCAATTATGACCATCTATAGCAGTAGCTGCAGCCATATGCCCATTCCATCTACCATTAAGTGATGTTGAGTCGATGCTAACATAAGGTCTACAACCCTCTAAAAAACCCTCAATGCAAGGACTTAATGCACAAAAAAATCTATGGAAATACAATTCCCCATCTACCTCCTTTATGTCAATTTCAATTATACTTCCAGGTGATCGCTGCAGTACCTCTGCCCTCCAATTGAACAACATTTGGAAGCTTTGTCGCCAGCTGCCAAACAACTCATCCATGGCCATTTGTCTTCCCTTCCAGACTGTGTCATAGTGAATCTCACAGTTGTGCTCATCTTCTAGCAGATCCTTCATTCTTTTCGTGCCTATGGTGGAATCCTTCTTGAGGTGATGGATGGCCTTTGATGCCACCCAGCCACTTGATGGAATGGTGGTCCTCCTCCTTGCGCTAGAAGTACATGTATGTCTTTTAATCAAAGCTGTAACCTGCAACATTCCAATAGCCAAATATTAGATATTTCCAAACAAAAAATGGTGACAAACAGTTAGCAAATAGTTATACACCTTCACAGTCGACCCATCAGGTTGTCTTCGGCCATTAATATGCCATGGGCAATCATCATCTTTGCAATCAGCAATGTACCTATTTTTATCTGTTGCGACTAAGCGGTATTCAAACTCCTCATTTATTGCAAATTGTTTCATGGCCAATCTAAACTCCTTCATGTTTGGATACACAGTGCCAATATCCATACAAGGCTTGTTAGGATCATAACCATAAAGTCCTTCCCCTGGCACATGATCATCAACCGGAATTGCAGCACCAGTTGTGTCAATATCAATATCAGTAGTTATATTTACAGCTATGTTGTCCCTCTCTGCAGCGGCTTCCGCCTCAGTCTCACTAGGCTTATCATGCCTATGATCGTCATCAATTCTCAAACCCAAAAAATTGAACAATTCATCCTCATTAAGTATATCTAGCACACCCTCACCCTCTTCATCAACTGTACTTTCAATATGCAGTCTGTCCCAATTAACAGCTCCATAACACTCTATAGACTGTGAACTAACAAGTAAATCGCATGCTTGCTGTGAACTGCCAAGCACATCTCCAATTTCTTCTACTGCATCTACACTATCCTCAGGCTCTGGATCGAGCCTGGTAAAATTAGAAAAATTATACCGTGTTACGAATCATTGGGGTGTTTTGGTTTCCCAAACTGAGTTAGAGGAATACAAACATTGGGAGAAAGAGAAATCATACCGAATAAAATCACTCCATCTGCAGTCCATGGGGAAGGTCACTGCATAGCAGTTCACGGAGATGCAGATGTAGGTGCAGCTTGGAAGAGCAGCAACAGCGTGGGATGGGAAGCTGACCGGGGGGAGCTGACCGCCGTGCGGAGCCGCTCGCCGTGCGGAGCCGCTCGCCAGGGACAGCAGCACCCACTCGCCACAAGCTCCTCGCTCGATCCGTTCTGGGTGGAAGTAATCTGTGCCTCCGTTCCGTCCCAGTGCAGCTCGTGAAAGGATATACAAGAAGGCAGGGGTAGAAGGGGAATAGAAGGCTCCAAAATCCATCCAATGACATTCTAGCGATTGTGTCGCGTTTCATAATGGTAAACTGGCGAAGCCCCGTTGCGGGATGGTATATCTCCGAAGCCCACTTTTCATAGTGCTAGATTTCCAAAAAAGCTCGCTTCCCGGTAAACCTGGGTAGCCTTCTCAATATGGATGCTGCGACCACGATGCTTTATGGCGATTCCGCTCCAATCACCTTGTACCGTAGCCTCTCGATCCAGGGCGCGCTTCTCTTCCCAGAGGCGCTCTACGTCATCATACTTCTTCTCCATCAAAGTGTATGTCTCTTGTAGAAGTTCGAGCAAATCCGCCTGCCCAAATACAACCTCGAGTGAGCAGCAGCGAAGCACCGAATCCAACATAGCAGAACAAGCACGGAACGTTTCTTACCGCCTCATGGGGGTGAACCGGCTGCTGGTCCTCGCCGGGGCGCGCCTGCTCGGCGTGGGCGCCCAGGTCAAGCTGCAGCTGCGCCACAGCGTCGCCGTCCAAGTGCTCGTCGGGCTCCTCAGCGTGGGCGCCCTGGTCCGCGCCTTGGTCAGGCTGCAGCTGCGCCACAGCGTCGCCGTCCAAGTGCTCGTCGGGCTCCTCAGCGTGGGCGCCCTGGTCCTCGCCAAGGCGCGGCAAGATCTGCTCCTCGTCGGCGCCCTGGTCCTGGTTGCGGTGGTTGGGCCCGAGCTCCTCGGAGTTGGCGTCCTGGTGCTGGCCCAGGCCCTCCTCCTTGCGCTCCTCGGTATCGGCACGGCGCGGGGCGACCTCGTCGACGACGAGCTCGTTCTCGACCCTGGCCTCCTCGGCAGCCAGAACATGAAGCCGCTCGTCGACTAACATGCGCCTGCGCTGGTTGTCGAGGTGGACGATGGCGAGGACACGCGGGCGCCCGAGAAAGCCGACGTAGCCCGCCCCCAGCTCGGCGGCCAGAACATTAGCGGGGATGTACAGGGCCCCATGACCACCGCGGGCCAGGCGTTCGCGGAGCCCCTCGACGAGAGAACCCCGTACGTGCCCACGAATACGGCGCCGCGCGTCGAGGATCGGGAGGGCGGCGAGGTGAATGTTGTCCAAGGTGAGAACCGGGGCCCTGACCTCGACCTCCTCGCCGCACGCCTCGGCGGCAGTGGGGGCTCTACCGCCGAGCCGAGGTCCCGCCCGCTGGTAGGCGGGCCCATGGTGACGCAGGTGACCCCGCAGCGCGCCCGCTCTTACGTGCGCCCTCGGCGGTGGGTTCGCTGCTGGTCCGGCGCCTCGGTGAGCAGGCGCGGTAGTGTGTCGAACCGGTCGGCAGGGCGAACGCGGGCGGCCTCCGCGGTGGGGAGGCGGAGGTGGGGAGCGGCGGGGGCGCGGATGGCCCCAGCGTCGTGCACCGCGGCCGCGGCCGCGGTGATTGCCGCCGCGCAGGGGGATCGGCGGCGGAGAGCGGCGCGCACCGCGGCCACGCGGGCTGCCGCCGGAGTAGCCGAGCTTCGACTCCATGGCAGGGGTGGGCTTCACGGCGAGCGGCCGAGGTGTTGGGTTTACTCTGGGTTGAGGCGAACTAGGGTCGAGAGGGAGGGCGTTGGTGTTGTGGAGGGGAGGGGAGGGGAGGGGAGGGGAGGGGAGGGGAATGCTACCGGCTACGGCGCGTGGCCGTGCTCTAGTATATGTACGGGTGCACGGGGCAGGGAAGGGGGAGGAGACAGGAGAGCGATGGCAGTTTGAGCGGCTTGCTAACTGGGTCCCACTCCGTAACTGGGTCCCACTCCGTCCCCACCAGCCAGTCAGCCACCGAGTCGCACGGGGGAGGGAAGGGGGAAGAGACAGGAGAGCGATGGCAGTTTGAGCGGCTTGCTAACTGGGTCCCACTCCGTCCCCACCAGCCAGTCAGCCACCGAGTCGGTCTGGCGTCCGTCGTCTCTAACTACTTGCCAAATATGCCTGGTTGTTCAGCATCGATATAGATATAGGCTAGTTCGGAAAAGTGAAAAGTTTTCGGTACTGTAGCACTTTCGTTTGTTTGTGACAAATATTATCCAATCATGGACTAACTAGGATCAAAAGATTCGTCTCGTGATTTACAGCTAAACTGTGTAATTAGTTTTTATTTTCGTCTATATTTAATGTTCCATGCATGTGCTACAAAATTCGATGTGATGGGGAATCTTGAAAACTTTTTAGTTTTCAGGATCAACTAAACAAGGCCCTAGAGCTGATTTTCAAGATGTTTATAAGCTGTTGGATGGTAAATTTTTTACCAAAATCCTTATTTTTTTAGTATTAAGAAAAGACTTAGAGAGTTTCTTAGTGAGGCTTTAAGTTTGGCAAGTGATCACCAAATGGAAAATGTTGGGCCTATTCACTTGACTAAAAAGTTATAGTTGTAAGTATTATTCGTTGATTTATTGTGAGAGAAAAATATTGTTAAATGGCTGATTGATTTAGCAGATAATCTTAAGTGAATAGGCTTGGTAATTCATATAATGCTATAGACGTTGTAAGATGATTGTCTCCTTTGAGCTATCGAGAGGAATTTGAAGAAATATTCTTCAAGTGTTTGACAAGAAGCTTGAAGGGCTAATCAAATAATGGTTGATACATGTATGATTCTTAGAATAAAAATGATCGATGTATACATCGTCCTTAGATCTTAAGTAGGACACCGTTGCTATTCTAATGTGTTATATTTTTAGCTTCGCATAAATCTAAAATCTAAAACAGAGGGTATTTGTTGATAACTAAAATTATTCATTTTAAAAAATTATCAAAATATGAAATGGATCTCACCATTACTGGATGGAGCTACGTCCTAGGAGGCTAATATCTGGTTCCCAAGTTAGAAATAGAAGATATATTATGTTGGTAAATGTCACCGCTCATCAGTGAAAAAAAAAAGTCTAATGTATACGCTACCACGGGAAAAAAAACTCTGAAATGATCTGGGCTTACCACCCGAAAAGCTTCTTTATAGGAAAAAAAAACTACGGCTTGTTCGCTTGAGTTTGTTGGCCAAATCTATCAGCAATATTTTTTTCTTATAATAAATCAGTCTACTGTACTTTCTGTTATAACTTATCAGTCAAATAAACAAGATCTCTCCTAACTTTCACAATAATCAAAATTTAAAATAATATTTTTTTTGTCTGCTCATTTGAGCCGTCACTCCTATCTTCATTACTTTTGGTCCCCTCCCTCCTCCTCCTTCTCCTTCTCCTTCTCCTTCTCCAGTGATAATCATCGCAGGCGAAAGGAGTGGAATCCATCATTTTTAATTAGTTTTTTTAGTAGATCGAGTTTTTAGGGTTAAGGTCTTTTCATATTAATTTTTTTTGTTTTAAGAATTTATTTTCTCCTCCTTTTCTCTGACAACGGCAAGATGGTAGGGTAGAATCGTTCTTTCCATGGCGGCTCTGTTAAAGATATGAGCAACAACTACGGTGTCAGCATCCTCATCGATTTGACAACATTGAGACGTCTATTTCCGAACAGCGACGTCAAGACGAAGATGGTGTCGCTGTCATAGAATAATTCTCTTCGGTCTTCTCTATTTTATCATAGTTAAATCTAGCCACGATGAAGGACCAGGGAGAATAAGTTTTAGATCAGTCTTCCTCATTCTTCGGTGGTAGAAATAATAATAATAATAATAATAATAATAATAATAATAATAATAATAATAATAATAATAACAATAATAATAATAATAATAATAATAATAATAATAATAATAATAATAATAATAATAGTAATAATAATAGTAATAATAATAATAAGAATAATAATAATAATAGTAACAACAACAACAACAACAACAAGAATAATAATAATAATAATAATAATAATAATAATAATAATAATAATAATAATAATAATAATAATAATAATAATAATAATAATAATAATAATAATAATAATAATAAGAAAGACACTAGAAAGAATAAGTTTCTCAACTCTAACTACATGAATATTGGTTGTCGTTCGTTGGACATCTGTTCTCGGGCTTTTTACCGAGTGTTTGTTTGTGCGGTCATCCATACTGCAAAGCGTCGTATATTTTAAGTTTTAAGATCTAAAGCTATCACAGCTTGAGTATAATTTAGATAAATTTTTGCTAGATATTTGTGTAATCCAAAGTGCTTATAATGTATTTATGTACCTAGCTATCATTAAATATAATTTTTCTTTCCTCGCAAAAAAACTTTCACGATAGTCCATTTTTTCGCCATACACTCCAAAACCAATCTAACTACCTCTCTCAACTTTTTAAATCATGCATTTTATCTCTCTAGAGTGGTTTTGTATGTGGTTTTGCTATGGTGAATGGTGATTTGTTAACGTGACGGTGGTTTTTTCTTTTTTTATTTATTTTGGCTAAATCTTTGAAAAATCATTGTAAATCGCAGAAAATTTTAAAAAAATAAAAAATCTAATTTTGTTGGACTCCACATGTGTAGATCTACACAATGAATATGTAGTATGGTACACTTTAGTGTAAAGCTTTGCTACGAAGGTTTTGCCTTTTCTTTTTTATTTATTTTGGCTAAATTTTTGAAAAAAAAATATGTTAAATTACATGAAAATCATAAAATAGGAAATCTAATTTTGTTAGACTTCACATAAGCATATATATACTGAATATATAATATAGTTACTTTAGTATAATTTTTTATTGTAGCTTTTGATCTATGATTTTCTGTAATTAATAAAAAATAATTCATAGTTGCAGCTTCTATAATTATTTTTATTGAACTAAAGCATACCATATTCTATGTTCATTGTATATATAAACTCATGTAGAGTCCAAAAAATATATTTTTTTATTTTGTGATTTACTATGAGTTTTCAAAGATTTAGCTAAATAAATAAAAAAGAAAAGCAAAACCTTCATAGCAAAAAAATTATACTAAAGTACTCCCTCCGTCTAGTATACAAGGCGTAACTACTTTTTGCTCATGTCCCATAATATAAGGCATGCTCTCTCACAAACATAAATGCACTACTACTAGTGTTGTGAGAGAGAATTAAATGTGTTCTTGGTCTTTGAACCAAAGGTAGTTACGCCTTATATACTGGGACAGAGGGAGTAATATTATATTATATATTCACTGTATAGATCTACTTAGGTCACTCTCAATGCATGTTTCATGAGAGTGTCATGCATATTAAATATGATGCTACATAAGCAAAGTTGCTGACTTGGCAGCGTCATTAAATGAAGAAGTTTCATCAGATAAGAGAGAAGTTTCATCCTCATGAAACTCATGTGGCTCGATTACCTAATTTATAGTCTTGGTAACTGTGTCATAAAACTATGCATTGAGACTGACCTTATGTGGAGTCCAACAAAATTAGATTTTCTATTTTATAATTTTTCTATGATTTACTATGATTTTTTAAACATTCAACCAATTTAATTAAAAAGAAAATTAAAACCATCATCGTAAAACCATCATTTTTTTGCGATCAAGGAGATTTCATTCAGAAGGTTATAGTCTGAGGCCAAAAGACCAGAAACACAAGCTAGGGCAATGGACCACCACCCGACTCGAGTTTCGTGTGACCTGGTAACAAAACCATCATTTGCTATATGCAAACTGTCTTAGAAACCGCTCCAAGAATATAAAATGCACAGTTTAAAAAGTTAGAGAGGTGATTTGTTTAATTTTAGAGTTATTAAAGGATGTAAAAGTTAGAGAGAAAAAGTAGACTTATTTCTGGAAAAAAAAAACTCTCTGTAATGAGCTGGGCTTACCCACTTACCAAAGGTAGTAACATGGGGTTTGCCGGCCATTTTGTATCCTGGGTCCTGGTTCCTAGGTTGAAAACTTTGAAGTGGTACATGGATTGGGCTGTCTTTTCCCCAACCGCGAAAACTAGTCAGGCTGCATATCGACACCTCTGACCTCTCTCTCCCTCTAGCATCGCTCCGTTCTTGTTCTGAGAAAAAGGTCAGACCTGCAAACGGATTATAGATTAGTTGGTTGGTTTCTTATGGTGAAATTGTCCACTTAAGTTCAAGTTCTCAATTTAGCATGGATATTTATATTTTTCTAAATTTATTATTCTAGAATTTAATAGCGTTAAAGTTAGGGTAAATTAGAGTAAAACTTATTATAAAAATATATTTCATAACTAATCTAATGATATCTATTTTATATTATGAATGACAGTAGTTTTTTTATATAACTTTAGTTAAAATTTAAAATGTTTGACTTCTAAAAAACGAGAATTATATTCTTTCATGAGGGAAGTAGGTACCTACGTACAACATATATCAACGGGGCGAGACACATTGTCTGGCCATCTTGATATTGCCCTATTTACTTAAACTTATTAGTCATGGTATGGTATTCTTTTTATAATAAATTAACATCAATCGTTTTATCATCCATAGAAACCATCAGTTGGCAGTATGTACTCCTTTGTTATTGTTCAAATTTGTCGTCGTACTTTAATTTCGTTATGCAGATTGACAATGGCGTTTGTGTGTTCATAAAAGTATTTGCTCTGTTCAGATTGTCAACAACGGATTACTATGTCGACACGGAATTTAGATGTGTACAACACTGAACATTGTCGAATAAAACTCTACTTTGCTCCGGGTGACAGACCGTACACTAATTTTTTGGCCGGTTTTATATGTGTTTCCATGTGAGAATAAACGATTCTTGTGAAATTTCTGTAATATTCCTCTGAAATTGTTGCATTCCAAAAGGCCTCAACGTATTTTACCCCGTTCGTCCAGAAAAGTTTCAATTTCAGATCCAGTTCACATCAAATTACTTTAATTAACTGTTTAACTAAGTTTATAGAAAATGGTATCAACATTTATGACTTTATTAAACATGTAGTATTCTGTAAAAATATATTTCATGGTAATAAAAATCTAATGACACATATTTAGTATGGTAGACTAGATATTAGTGTAGTTTTATAGAAATTTGATTAAACTAAAGAAAGTTTGACTAAATTCCAGTTTTAGAATTACATCCTTAGCTTCCTTTTTGGGATGGAGGTAATACTCAGATATTGCCTGTCAGACCATCCAGATAACTTGCACAGTTATTTCTACAATTCCACGTCAAAAGCCCTAACAACGGTGGTTCAGCTGTGTGGCTACCATTATACATTCCAAATTTTCCCTAATGCTACTTTTCCGAGTGCGCAGGCTCGCGTCTCTATCCGATCCCACGATGAAACAATTAAGCCTGGGTACAAAATACTAACAACCAAATCAAATTTACCGAGAATCGAACTAAATATACTAAAATCGAATTTTTTAGTACCTTATTCAGTTCTTAATTCATAGAAACCGAATTTATCAAGGTAAATTCGACACTTTACTTCAAAGAACCAAATTTATCAAAATTGCAAAATTTGAGTGTTGTTATATTATCGATAGCACTATTTGAGTCTATTATATTATGTATTGTGGTACTTTACTCTTATAGCCTTGTGGACTTTTACATTTGACACTATTATTCTCTATGAAATCATGTCCAAATTACATCAAGAGTAAATTGCACGGCCGGTCCTTAAAGTATTATGTGGTTTTCATCTAGGTCCCCAAACTATGAAATCGCTCGTTTGAGTCCCTAATGTATTTAGGTGTTCTCATCTAGGTCCCTAAACTACGAAATCGTACGTCTGACTCCCCAATGTATTTAAGTGATCTCATGTAGGTCCAAAATACACATAAGGAGGGTTAGAAGCTGACATGATCATCCATATGTATATGATTTAAGCACATGATCTCTGATTTAAGTCCACGCGTGCAGCTGCTGGCTCGTCCCTGCTCACCATCACAGCGCCCACGGCATACGACTGGTCATGTGGACGGCAATGGCGGCGGGTCACGTGAGTGAGCGTAACACCAGATGACCGCAAACCAAGCCCCTCTTCTCCCATATCTACCTTACCTCGCTCGGCAGTGTAACCAGCCGCCATTGTTGCCTACATGACCAGGTCATATGCCGCGGGCGCTGTGATGGTGAGTAGGGACGAGCCAGCGGCCGCACATGTGAGCTTAAATTAGGGGTCATGTGCTTAAATCTTATCTATGTGGATGACCATGTCAGCTCTAACCCTCCTTATGTGTATTTTGGACCTATATGAGATCACTTAAATACATTAGGGAGTCAGACGTGTGATTTTGTAGTTTGGGGACCTGGATGACATCACTTAAATACATTAGGAAGTCAGACGTGCGATTTCGTAGTTTGGAGACCTAGATGAAAACCACGTAATAGTTTAAGGACCGGCCGTGTAATTTACTCTTATATCAAAATTATCTTTTGAACCTGCTCTTACATGTCCATGCGATAAGTTCGGTATTTTTTGGTAAATATGGAAATCGAACCTAAACCTGAATTTTTTCAGTACCGATTTTTTGAAGAAACCCATTGGTACCTATTTTTGAGGAACCGAAGTCGACGGTTCGGTAATACCAAATGCCCAAGATGAGAAAAAATCGAAACGACCCACCACTGCACACACACACATGCTTTTCTCCTCAACTCCTCCCCACCCACACCCACTCTCTTTATCTCTTCCCACTCTCTCTCATCTCTGGCGAACTCTCCTCGGCGCTCACGCCCGCGCCCCCCTATGTGCCCGCACGACACCCACGATCGTGCGTCCATGGGGCAATGGCAGACATGGCGGGTTCCAGTGCCGGCGCCCTCCTCCTCCTCCCGGATATGGTTCTTAGGGTTTCGATGAGCCTCTTCCCCCTCTTTCTTCCACAAATCTAGGGATGCTATAGAATGACCAACTGAGATGAGGCAGGTAGGGCAGACGGTGGGGATGACTGGCGGGTGGTTTAGGGGAGCTAGCGGTGGCCGAGCCAGGTCGAGGCGGGGGCGCCACGGTCGAAGGAGAGGGGAGGGGAAGAAAGTGGTCGCCACCCGTGGCCGCGGAGCTTCGGCGGCGGGGGCGATGACAAGGGCGGTGCCGCAAAATCTGGAGTCGACCGGGGCGATGAGGCAGCGGGTGAGGCGGCACCGGAAGCGGGGGAAGACGTGGGAGTGAAGCCATCAGCGTAGATGACATGCGAGAGTTTTTTAAGGCCTGGTTTAGATCCAAAAAATTTTTAGATTTTGATAGTGTAACACTTTCATTTGTATTTGACAATTATTGTCTAACCATAGACTGGCTAGGTTCAAAAAATTTGTCTTTCAAATTATAGGCAAATTATGTAATTAGTTATTTTTTATCTGTATTTAATACTCCACATATGTGACATAAAGATTTAATATGATGGAGAACCTTAAAAAAATTTTAAATTTTGAGATGAAGGCCGGGGGTTTCCGGTGTTCGGTGACAAATACGCTAGACTGCACATTCTAGACCTAGTACGGCCCTTTAAATTTTGTGAAGCGAAGGTAACAACTGCCAAACCATACGTGTCCAATTCTGACTTGTAGATGCGGTAGCACCTTCAACGGCCCAAAACATACCCTCTCCTTAAGGGCTTGTTTGGTAGAGCTTACAACAGCTTCATGAGCTGTTGTGAGCTGTTTTTTTTTTTACCAAACACTTATTTCCAAAACAGCTTCATAGGTGAAGCTATTTTTTTCCTCCTCTCACAAAGACATAAGTTGGATGAAGCTGGAAAAAAAAGTAGCTTATTGCAGCTTCTCTCTCATTTCTCTCTCTCAACTATGTATGAAGTAGTTGGTGAAGCTATTTTGCCAAACACTTTTTTCAAAACAGCTCAGCTTCATCTAGAAAGTCACTCATAAAGCTATTTTCTAAAAAAACAGCTTTACTAGTAAAGTTGAGCTATACCAAACAACCCCGAAGTTTTGCCGACTGAAAAACTGGAGTGGATCGAGTTTGAGGCTTACAAACCAGATTGGCCGGGTGGTCGGGGTGGACTTACAAATCAAGATTGGCCGGAGCGGGCCGGGTGGTCGGGGTGGACTCATACCCGCAGGAGTCCAGGACTTGAGCTGGCCACGCAATTGAACGATCGACTCCGAGACTCTTCTTCGACTCCGACTCCAACTCCAACGGCTGGCCGGCCCGATCGGTTCCGCTTCCGCCGCCATAAATATAGCGGCCACCCTACAGAATAGTGCATATATTAATTATATATACTCCGACGTTAAGCTAAGAAGAAGAAGACTACGGCGACCATACACCTCCGACCGAGCTCTGGGATGGACACCGGCGGCTGTGCAGCAGCTGCTGCGCACCGGGTAGCTGATCCGACAGCGGCGACACCGGTGGGGGCCAAGAAGAGGCCGGCGGATCTGACCAATGGCTGGACGGGAACGAAGAAGAAGAGCGGCGAGGCAAATTCCACGGCGGTGGTGAGGTCGAGGAAGAGGTCGTACGAGTACACCGAGCTCGAGCTAGACGTTGCTTCGGATCCGGAGAAGATGTTCAAGTGCAACTACTGGGAGGACCCTGCCTATGCGATAAGGCTGCAGTACTTCGGGCTCAGGCTTGCGCGTAGCGCGGCGCTCGACAACAACTGCAGTCGCCTTAACAGCGAGTTTGACGCATGGATGGCCAGTTTGCCGCCGCCACGCCGATGAGCGACTGATTATTCTTCGTTTTCTATTTTTAATAAGCAAAATTATGTTTTTTATCTTATAACTAGAGCCTATTTAGTTTTCTATGGAGTACAAAATTTAAAATACCAACTACTTTACAATGACAGAAGGCAAAATGCCAAAATGCAGACTTTATTGTTCTCGCTATGGTCTCTTGAGGTTTTTTGAGCTTTTTTTTTGCCTTTTGAGGCAAAAATCTAAAATAGAAAATGACAACTATTTTAATAAAAAATTACATTTGTTTATTTTCATTATGTAAATGATGGATCAAGACCTAACTTTTTTTTGAATAAAAGGAGAATTAATAAACATCCTAGAAGAAACGATAGTTGATAGATCTTTCCATGCATGAATAAAGATTTCTACATAGAAATTGTAAAATAAAGATGTACTAGTAGTCAAGATTATCTTATTAATTACAGTCTTTCGTTATATGTATATTTCTTTACTTATTATCTTAAACTGGTTTATATTATATGTACATTCATATATCGTCTAGAATCTTTGTTCGTTTGATCTTATCAGTCGATTCTATCAACCACCCCACCAACCGTCCTTTCTGCAAACCAACCACTCGGCACGTGATCAAACCTTCTTTGCTGCCGCTAGTAGTTGGCTCCGGCGTTACCTCCGCCTGGTTTCCTTCAGCAACCCAATCAAATACATGGAATGAACAAATCGTGCAAGAATGGAGCGCTACTAAGGAAATCAAATCCACAACAAGAGTTCACGAAACAATATTATGGCCTTGTTTAGTTTCAGCAGTTTTGTTTTTATTTGATAAACATTGTCCAATCATGGAATAATTAGGCTTAAAATATTAATCTCGCGATTTACAGATAAACTATGCAATTAGTTTTTATTTTCATCTATATTAAGTGTTTCATGCATGTGCCGCAAGATTTGATGTGACGAGAAATCTTGAAAAGTTTTTGGTTTTTGGGGTGATATTGTGGAAGAATCAGCTAATTGACCCAGTATGCCAGAAAAAAGCATATTAGTGACGCTAGATTAAAAAACACGGCATTGTGTCATACTGGATTTCGCACAGCTCCTTGGCCGTAGCGCACTCATCCGCGCCGTCAGACTGGATTTTGCCCGGCCTTGTTGAGTTCTATTTTTTTAAAAAAAATGAATACTGTTGTATTTTTGTTTGTTTTTCTTAAATACGCAAGAGATCTATGTATTATTATATTAAAAAAATTTGCAGCACAAACAACACGCAACAAGCGCGCTAGATGGTCCACAGCTGGACCGACCTAGCAAAAAAGTTCTATGGATCGAAATCTATAACTCTTATAAAGCTAAACCTCACTAGATGAATTCTCTCTTCACGCAAGGTGTCCACATCATTCCCCACTAAGTGACACACTAAATATTTTATCTCTTCATGCAAGATGTCCACATCATTCTCCACTAAGTCCATGGCATTCCATATTAATTATAAAAAATAACCATGTCATCTATATCATGTGAAATACTTTAAATCGTTAATATATTCACATACAATTCATGTATATACATTATTTGTTTTATCATCAATTAATTCCTCTATAATGTAACCAAATATTAGTTTTTGTTTTATTAGCTTAGCAATTTTTTACTAGATCTAATACAATAAAATACATGCAAGTCCAATGAAGATATATACATACATAATAGACTAAATACCGTATAGTAATGTTATATATATAATAATTTATTTTTTAAAAAATCCCGCAGCAACGCGCGGGGAATTCACCTATTTACATAAATGAGTCAACCAAAAAACGCTTGATGTTGTGTCCTACTAGTCCTCCTGGAAGAGCTCGCACACGCGCCCATTGAACACTGGAACAATGCGTCAAGGCTCTCCACCTCGCTCGACAATAAGATCCCATATCGCAGGGTGTTGAGTATCCCCTTGGCGCAGGCGAAACCGGTGCGGTCCGCGGAGCGATCCCCGGTCGCTTGTTTAGGAGAATCTCGTCCCGCTTGGAGGTTTGTTTGTGTTTAATAAATATTATCCAATATGAACTAACTAGACTCAAAAGATTTATCTCGTAAATTATAGATAAATTATACAATTAGTTATTTTTAGCATTAGACTTAAAAAATTGTCTCGCAAAGTAGTAGCAATCTGTAATTGGATGTGGCAGGAGGATGTAAATTCTTGAGGAGCAACAGACAGCATCTGACCTCGTTCGCATGGCCTGCCGATTGGCTCGTGGAGTGGTGGATGAGCACTTGACGGCGCCACATGTTTTGTTTTGTTTATTATAGTCGAGGAGGATGTCAAATGTTTGGAGCTTGGCTAGAACTTGGAAGGGAGCATCTGCATCACGCGGGGGAGGCCGCAATGTGCGACGTAGGCGCATGGAGGCATGGACTAGTAGATTATAATAGCAGGGAAAATAAGCCACGTCGGCTTGACTAATAGCTAAAACAATTTGTAAAATTTTAGGTGAAAAAGAGAGATAATAAGTTGACGATAGAGACATCTAGGGATAAAAATAAAAATGATAATTTCTGATTTTTAGAAATCGTTTTCGAGTTTTTTCTAAGTTTTAGACCTAAATGAAAATGATAACGATACTGAAAAAACGATAACAACAAAAATAATCGAAAACAAAAGTGAAAATGATTTTTGCCTTCTTCCAAGCATTTTCAAATATTCCCGTATTTAACTTGTAGTTTACCGTTGTAATTACCAATTTAAAGGTCTTTAATTAATAACATGCCTGACATTCATTTCTAAGAAACCAACAGGCTACAACCTCCAAGAGGAACTCTAATAATTTCATGTTTTGATCATTATGCTATATCGAATCAACTTGGAACATAATTATTTATATTGTGTCTTTGTCAAGAATTATCGTACTACCGCGTGCTTTGTTACTATTTGAGACCTAAGATAGTGTGAACTGTGTGGTTTCAACTTATGTTCTTGTCAACTGTGGCTTTATTTATCATTGTCATGTAAGATAGATCGAGTTATATAAATCTTTTCATGTTCGACGGTTTGACGTGTTTGTTGTTTTTAGGATATCGTTCTCATAAATTTTGATCGTTCTCGATATATTTTTTGATCGACTACTATCATTTTTAAAATTACTGAATATATCGATGTTGTATTCATTTCCGACAATATTATACCAATTTATTTTTTTTAAAAAAATATGAAAATAAAAATGATTTGGCCTCTTATCAATCGTTTCCTATCATTTCCTAGAGGCGTCGACCGGCTGCTCACACCTTCCAAGGCTGTTAGAGGTTTGCGGATGAGAGAAGGGCATGTCCTCCAAGATTCTTTCCTTGCATGTGTATGATAATAGAGGAAGAGAGGAGAAAAGGTAGTAGTATATATAATTAAACTCAGGATGATCGATCACATTATCTCATATATATAGACTACGTTAAGGCCTTGTTTAGATACATCCAAAAATCCAAAACTTTACAAGATTTCCCATCACATCGAATCTTGCCGCACATGCATGAAACATTAAATATAGATAAAAAAGATAACTAATTGCACAGTTTACCTGTAAATCACGAGACGAATATTTTAAGCCTAGTTGCTCCATGATTAGACAGTGTTTGTCAAATAAAAACGAAAGTGCTACAGTGTCAAAATCCAAAAAGTTTTTGGATCTAAACAAGGCCTAAGTTATATACACCTTAAATTTTGAATCTCATATAGACTACGTCAAGTTATATACACCTTAAATCTTGAGATATAGATAAAGGAGTAGCTACACCCTGAAACTATTATGAATTATATTATCATATCAGAATATGTTTATTTGGTGTTATTGATGTTGTCATCCTTTCCGATAAAAATTGATCAATCTTAAAATAGTTTGACTTTAGATGATTCTAAAATTTATTTAATTTGAGTCATATATATATATATATATAGTATTTATAGGTATTTTGTTCCAATACGAATGAAAATCAAAATCAAAATTGTATTTGGTATGCTGTCTTTATTTAGATATTTTCTGAATCAAACTATACTATTTTTTTCTTAATTCTCCATATTTTTTTGAGCGCATTTCATTCCCCATATTTAAATAAAGACTATAAATCTTTCTTTCCTTATTAATGTAGTAATTTCTAGGCTCCCTCAACGATTATATTGATTTTTATTTAAACTCTCAAATCGCAAGATAATACTACTCTCAAATCATTAGACATCAACACAGAGTACATCGATGTAACTGTTTTGGACATAGACAAATTTCAGCAGTACCGGATCGACATAGAGAATTAGTAGACATCAACCATGCGTTCTCTGAACTGTTTGAAGAGAGAAATGTCAACACGAGTACATCGATGTAACCGTTTTGGAACAGGAACTGACGGGTCTAGCAGAAACAGCAGGTGTTCTCTTTAACTGTTCGATTTGCTGTACAGGCATTGGCATTTCTGTCCGGGGGAAGAATTGTTGTTCGATCCTATTCTTCCTTTTTATTCAGCGGCAAGATCTGGAAACCGGAGCGCATTGTACCCTGGAGTGGAGTCACAGATGTGAGGGGTCAATTGAAACGATAATAAGTAGATATACACAGATAAGATAACAGGGGGAAGATGGGAGAACAGAGTTTTGCACCAACATATCCTTTTTCGCATTTCAGAAGTATGTCACTCTTCTAAGATTCTCTAACCTGAACAGGTCATCATTTGTTGTAAATGAAAGCAACTGTTTACATTGTGAAATGACTTCTACCAGGCCATATATTTTAGGTAAGAAGCTTGGTTAGCCGACTTAAAATTGGCATCGTTTTTAGCATGACCATTGGTTTTAACAGTATTAACACTTCATATCAACCTATATCAAACTACGAATACAGCTTACCTTTGACTGTAAATACACCTTAAACTATGAACAGCACTTTAGACTGAACAGCTCCTCCAGCAAAACTATTAAAGTCATAGATGGGGAACTGGAATTCTTAACATTTGCTGCTCACTGATACTATCCAGTGGATAAATTGTCGGGAATAATTACCATAGATGGATAATCAAAAGATGTCTTGAGAAGTTCAAAATGGTTTTACCAACCACTTGATTAGTTTCAGAACATATGTACCATTCTGTCCCTATATAGAGATCGTAATACAGAGGTCAAATTGTATTAAGTTTCTCCATCCCTTTATACGCATCATATATGTTTCACTGAACTTTCCAAATCTGAGCTTCTATTAGCAGAGCATTTATATGGTTCTCACCTGGTGAATCGACCATGAACGCCAGGATGATGGTGGGATCATCTCTTAAAGGCAGGTCGGTGAGGAGAGGGACGGGCCGGGCAAGGTCGCCTGCCTGAACACACAGAGTCATGTTCTCGAACTGGACACCCAATCGATTTGCTATCGCATTTCCCAGCTCAGTCAGACTCCTCCCACAGAACCGCATCTGTGTCCATTGCCCGTGTTCGATGCGTCCATTATCACCAAACCAAGCATGACTGAAAGTGATAGTGACCGACTCCAGACAGCCTTCGGGCCATCGCTGTTTCAATCAAATTGCAAGGTGTTAGGTGACACAGACGAATAGAAAAACAACTCAAGCAGAGTAGCCTAGTAATTTGGCATAGATGGCACGAATAGCAGTCCCCAGAAACATGATTAATACCCTCAAGCGAGAAGCGGGTGGTTTCTTCAGCAAACATTTCGACAACTAGCTGCTCCGAATTTGGGTTGCAGAATTTCCAAAATCAGTTAACCAGATATTAAGCAATGATGATCTGGAGCTCAGGACAACATATATAGTATGTTGATCTGCAGATTTGAGTTCAAAGATTCAGCAAGTACTACCCATTAAATCCAATACAAGGAACGATATACCCATTAAATCCAATACTCAATACAAGGAACGAACATTTCTTTAAAAAATTGCAAGGAACGAACATTTCTTTAAAAAACTGCAAGGAACGAACAAACCGTGAAAGAATTGAGCACTACAGGCACGGTGTGTTTGCAGAACTATGAGAAAAAGGCCCAAGCAATAACATCGACAGGCGCTACCAAGCAAATCCGCAACAGGAGAAAGAATCAGCAAAGTGATCGCAACAAGAGTTCACGAGACAGTCGCTACCAGTGTTAATTACTCGCAGCCATATCCCAAATCCCAACCGAACGCAATTTGCAGAAGCACCAACGAACTATGCAAGAAAGAAGGACACGGGCTGTGAGCTTACGATTGCAGCGTTTGGTGGTCGCGGCTGGTACGGTGGCCTCTCCGCCGTCAGGGGGATGACCTGGACCTCCCACTCCAGCATGGAGCTGATGCTGTTTAAGTCGACGCCCCCGTAGGTGACGCCCTTGTTCCACCGCAGGTACCGCCCGTTCGCCCGGAGCGCACACGTGCCGCCGTCCATGCCGCGGAGGAGCACGACGCCGCCGCGCTTCCCCCTGGTGACCGACCATTCGATGTGGTGGTCGTCCTGAAACTCGACGATGCACTGCGCGACGTAGCCGCCGATGTGACCGGATCGCGCTGCGCTGCCCGTGGCGGAGAGGTACCGGCCGTAGGCGCCGCGGAGGAGGACGCGCGCGGCGAGGACCTGCACGGCCCACGCCGTGTTGACCATGTGGCGGCGGTGGTCGATGGAGACGCCCCGCCCATCCTCGTTGGCGAAGAGGTACCCGCCGCGGCCGCGGTTGCGGAGCCGCACGTACTGCCCGTCTTCGAAGGGCGCGACCTGCTGCGTCTCCGCGGGCGCGCTGCTTGACGACGCGCGGACAGCGCCGGTGCCGGTGCCGGTGCCGGTGCCCGAGTAGGTGGCGCCCACGTCCACACCGCGCGCGGGGGCGGGGGCGGAGGCCTTCGACGACGGCGCCGGGCGCCGCTCCTCGTCGCTGTCTGACTCTATGCCGAAGAGCTCCTTGGCCGACACCCACATGGCTTCAGAGCTCGTAGCAGCGGGCCTCTTGCCTTTGTCCATGGCGCGGTGGTGGGAGGGGGCGGAGGGCCGCGAGAGAGAAATGGAGGCAGGGGACGTTGCTGCGGCGGTTATGTTTTCGCTGTGCCGCCAATGCCAGCTGTTCAAATAGGCCGCTGGCACAATGGGAACGACGTGCCAGCGTCCAACGTGGCGACCCCGCTCTCTGGTGTGTGGGGCCCCGGTGGAAGTAACATGGTATCGGTGTAGCTTGCCGGTCGCCTCCTCGCCGCACACGTCCGGCCGTCCCGGTGGTGTTCTAGGCGAGGCACCGATGCGGGACCGCGGGACGCGTGTCGCAACAGTGAGGATGTTCATGTTCTCAGTTCTCCCGCAGGCAGCAGCATCCCAGGAGGCCAGGCCCAGGATGCCGTGGAGCCGTGGACGGTGTTTGGGGACGGGCAGCATCTGGCCTTGCACGGAGCCGCGGAGGCGGATGCGGAGCTTGGAAGTTGGAAGGGGAAGCAGCGGACGGCGGTCGTAGGAATGGCTTGCTTGGGAGTTGTGACTCTGGATGTGGGCGTGGTCGGCAATGGGGGCAGGCACACGGATCGCGGGTCGCAGCGGCGTTCCGCGTCCCTGGGACGGTCGTTCCAGATCGGCTTCGGAACGATGCGGTCGGACGCCGTGTCGATGCTTGGGACGTGAGTTTGGACGACGTCCAAAGCACACCGGATCGATGGGATGAGCAGCGGCGGCAACCGGTGACGGTGATGCAGCGAAGCTGCGGACAGCGGCCGCGGGAGCGAAGCTGCTGAGTGGTGGCGCGCGCTGGAGCTAGAGCTGGAAGCTGGAGCTAGGCAGCGACGCGGCGCTGGAACTTGAACTGGTGCTGGGTGGCGCACGAAGCTGAAGCCGACGCTGAGCGGCGGGTGCGTTTCATCCTCTGCGTCGACTGAGCCAGTTCGACTCTTTGGGGGACTTTTTTTTTGAAGCAACACTGCCCCTCTTTATTCAGCTGTTCATGTTACAAACACCATCTATCTATATGGATTCAAAAACCATACATGCCATCCTAATTTGATATGGATCGAGCTAAGATTATTCTAAGAGCATCGATATTTAAGTTTTTATACTCATGTACAAATTTGACGCTTCTATTGTAATAAGCAAACTATCCCGATTATCCTAGATCATGATTCTCGTTCAATAGGTGTGTTCTATATACACGTCTTTCAATATCTATGGATTACGTTCTCTTTCTCAAACCAATCGTCCTAAAGAGATATTATCCCCAACAAACTGTGAACTTAGAATAATGGATTCGACTCATATACTCATTTCTAGTAAACTTTGTGACTAGACTTGGATACTGTCAAATACCAATATATATACCTTCGAAATTGGCCCAAATGATACTTCGGATAAGATATGAATGTATATGGATGTTGGTATCAATAGGCCTTGTTTAGTTCCAAAAAAATTGTAAAAATTTTCAGATTCTCCATCACATCGAATCTTTAGACGCATGCATGGAATATTAAATATAGTCAAAAATAAAAACTAATTGCACAGTTTGGTTGGAATTGACGAGACGAATCTTTTAAGCCTAGTTAGTCCATGATTGGACAATATTTGTCAAATACAAACGAAAGTGTTACAGTATCGACAAGGCCATGTCTAAATTTGAGTATCTACATCCGGGTAGATTCGGAACGTTCGGACGGTTGGTTGAGCAAAAAGTATGCATGATACAAAATATCCAGATTCAGATACGTTCGGACCTGTGGTTGGAAAATTTAAGTATCTAGAACCTGATATTAAATATCTCTAAAATATAATGCTCATAGCAAGCAAGTCAGAAATTGTCTATGGATCCGATTACAGAACAGGAGCATGTCAATAGCTTAAACGGGTGTTTTGAGGATTGAGTTAGTCCACTGTCTTGTCACTTCACTTTTTTGTTTGATTTATGAAATAAGATGGGTTAATTCATCATCACCTCATTCCCTAAAACCTAGTAACTACTATTAGTGTGGTTCAATCAAAAAACTACTATTAGTGTGAGGAGAGGAGTCGTTCCACCAAAATTGAAGAATGAACTTATGATGCATCATTTTATTTAGAATAAATTAAATCATCAAACCAAACACCCAATTAGTGGACCAGGTTGTGTCGTTCAACGGAGTCAATTTGACGTCTAGGCACAACATACTAGGTAAGTTAACAAAATCATGCAGCCATCATAACAAAAAAAAGAAAATCATAGTGTTCAATAAGCTGCTCGCCTAGGGGCACTTAGGCGCTAGGCAGAGAGGCACCACCTCGCCTAACGGGGTAGGCAAAGGATAGACGATGTGGCCTTTGATCTAGAGCCGCACTGCCTGAGAGAGGGATGACAGATGGAGGATGGTGGTGGAGGCGTCACAGGACTAGGAGGAGGGCAGGCAACACTCGGTGGTCAGGGGAGGATCGTGGCACACGATGGCTAGGGGGACGATGATAGGCGGTGGCCGATGGGTGATGGGCACGATAGAGAGGAGGCAGAGGCAGCGGGTAACGAGTGTGTACAAGAGGAGGCAGGGGCGACATGCGCGGGCATAAGAGAGATTTGTTCGTGCAACTAGAATTGGTAAGAGACAGACGAATAATGTTTAAGTGGGTAAGGACGTAAGGTTGGCTGGATGCTTTGATGGGTCTTTTGTCCAATATAAAACCACTATTCTATTGTCTATGTTTTTCTTTTGGATGTAATATATGTCTACATATAAAATGCCCTAAAAAAATATCTTAAAACATATAGGCTCATTTAGGCTCCAAGCGGAGGGTTACTGCTTAGAGAGCACCTAATATAACCTTAGAAAATCACCAAGTCGCCGTGCAATGAGAGCTTGCATCAACATTCAACACTGCCCAACTTGTTCCCGTGGCTTGCAAGACCGAGAGCGGATTGCGGGATGGTCATAATGACCCCGGGAGAGCATCACCGTGAGGTGGCAACGGCTCAATTGCTCATAAACTTCTGGTTGGCCGATCTCTGCCATGGCAGAGAAGGTGTTAACATGCACCACATCCAAAGCTTCGGTAGCCACCACAAAATGTAGACGTTGTTTGGTTGTTGCATAAAGTTTAACACACCATATAAAAAAGTTATTATTTTCCATGCAATTTCTCGTCACATTTGTGGCATCAACTTTTTACTCCCGCACCAAGATGCACCCAGCAGCTAAGCGGCCTCATAATCCAAACACACCCTAGGACCATGACAAAACTAGATCACTTTTAACATATAATACCGAAGAGAAAAACTTAGCAGTGTTGTCTAATTTATAGTAATAATTTTGTAAAATAGATTAAGGTCCTATTTGTAACCCATACACTGAAACCAATGTATAGAAAATCACTTCAAGTTTGATTATTAGATTATTTTTCTATTTTTTCTCAATTTTTAGGCACCAAACAAGGCCTAAGAGATAATTCAAAATTTTATGGAATAATGTGAGATTCAATTCCTTGTTGAAGGATTATTCACAGTAGCGTTGTAAATTACTAAGATATAAGTACATAACACTGCCGTACAAAATCGTATTGGTCCCCAACAAGGATTAGCAACACACCATTTTATACAGTAGTATTTGTGAGATATAAGGACCCATTTAGTATTCTTTGGGATACACTATTTCGATATCTCACACGCTGCAAAATGGAAAAAAAAAAAACTCAGCCAGTAAAGTCAGCCTAGTGTCAATGCGCCCTAATCGTAGGAAAGCATTTCACACCATGCCGAGCTGGTTGGCCACGTCAGCGATCCGCGCCTTCGAACTCCCAGCCAATCACAGCGCGCCTCCCACTAGAACCCTAACACTATAAAATCGCAGGCGCCGCCCGCCCCTCTCACCAATACCTCTTCATTCTTCACCGCGCCCCCAACCTCGAAGAGTTCGGAAGTTTCCAGACCCCCAAAGGCGAAGCGGCGATGAGTTCCACCGGAGGCGGCGGCCGCGGGAAGGCGAAGCCAGCGACCAAGTCAGTGTCGCGGTCCTCAAAGGCTGGGCTCCAGTTCCCCGTCGGCCGCATCGCGCGGTACCTCAAGGCCGGCAAGTACGCGGAGCGCGTCGGCGCCGGGGCCCCCGTGTACCTCTCCGCCGTCCTCGAGTACCTCGCCGCCGAGGTAATCACCCGATCCCTCTTCCTCTCTCCCTGTTTACCAGATCTGCGCCTTTCCGATCTCGTTGTTTGAATCTCCGTTGTGAATGGATTGTTTCCCGGGTTTTCGCAGGTGCTGGAGTTGGCCGGAAACGCTGCTCGGGACAACAAGAAGAACCGGATCGTGCCGCGCCACATCCAGCTGGCGGTGCGGAACGACGAGGAGCTGAGCAAGCTGCTGGGCACCGTGACGATCGCCGCCGGTGGCGTGATGCCCAACATCCACTCGACTCTGCTGCCCAAGAAGGCGGGTCAAAAGGGCGACATCGGGTCCGCCTCCCAGGAGTTCTGAGCGCGTCGGCGGAAAGAGGAGAGAGACCGTCCCTGCCTTTGTCTTGTCCGCGTGGTGATGCTTGAGCTTCGCGGGTTTTGGGGTGTTGTCGACGAGTTGGGACTGTTTTGGGGGTCTGTGGGATGTAAACAAACGCAGCGCGTTGTTTCATGAATCAATGAATGAATATAAGAGAGTATTATTATGATTTCCTCTCTGCTTGCATTGGAATTCGATTTGTTTATCCTATCGAATGGCGCATTGTATCAAACTGCATCAAACATGATGATGGAACTGTTTGGATTGGTTCCGTGAACACTGTATCATCTAGTCTCTGGTCTGCCACCAGATTACTGCATGGAAATGCAGTCTGATGATAACTCTCTATCCTCTGGTTTTGGGCTTCCAGTAGAACTTGGGATCGATCGTATTTTGTGGTACTTAGCATTTTAATCCGATTTATTTATCAATCCTGAACTTCACAGCATGATCGGACTGTTCAACTTTTCGTACTGGTTCTCTTTGCGAGGTTCTAAAATCTCTCCTGCAGGAGTCTCTGGTGAGTACACACTTGAGATTAGACTGAACTGCAATTGTTTCTTGTGCAGGAGTTTCTGGTGAGTCTACACTTATGATCAGTGCTGTCTTGCCCCGAACGCCTGGCCTTGTTTAGTTCCGAAAAATTTTAAAAAATCGACAGCGTAGCACTTTTGTTTGTATTTAACAAAAATTATCTAATTATGGACTAACTAGGATCAAAAGATTCGTCTCGTCAATTCCGACCAAACTGTGTAATTAGTTTTTATTTTCGTCTATATTTAATACTTCATGCATGTGTCTAGAGATTCGATGTGACGGGAAATGTGAAAAATTTTGCAAAATTTTCTGGGAACTAAACAAGGCCTGGACTTGGTTGCTCTGCTCTGCAGTCAGGATCTTTCCTGTTCCAATGGGACAATAATGGTTGTTCTGCTGATCTGCTCTGCACTTGTTCACGGTGATCGTCTCTGCAGTCACGATCCTCTCTTTTCCAATCCCCTGTTTGCTTTTGTGCTAAAACAGCTTCGTGCTGCCCTTTCCCTGCTTGTTCGCGGTGGTGATCGTGATTCTGATTCCCTTTTCCCTGTATGCTAAAACAGCAAGTCTACAGCAGGGTACGAGTACTTCTACAACGTTAAGCAATTCTTGAAAGTGGTGTAGGGAACGCTCGGCGAAATGGCTAATGACTGAATCCCGGTTTCTCTGATTTTGCCTGAAAGCGCGATGCAGGTTGTATCGGTCTGACGATCGGGGCCTGGAATGAGCTATGGCCTATGGGTGCAGGGTGGGCCATATGGGCCATGTATGCGTATGTTGGATCATGGGCCTTATTATGTTTTCTTTTTCAGCACTATACACAAATACACAATACACTGATAGCCCCGTGCCGGCGTAAAAACCAGGTCACAAGAACTAGAACCACAATACACTGATTGCTAACTTGACAACAAATTACCAAAGAGCGACGAAGAAGACTATTAAGTGTGCTGAGGGATGGAAGAAACCTCCTAAAGGGACACTGTTACTAAACATTGATGTGAGCTATAAACCTGAAAGAGGTGAAGGAGGTAAGGGGGGTTTTGAGAGATGCAAATGGTGCTTAACGACAGCTTATAGCTTTATTGAACACGTGGTGGATGCTCCAACAGCCGAAGTTGACACTCTTAGAGAGGCACCATTTAGACCAGCATATTGGTTGTATTCATATCATCACCTAGGCCTTGTTTAGTTCCGAAAAGGTTTTAGATTTTGACAATGTAACACTTTCGTTTGTGTTTGACAATTATCTTCCAACTATGGACTAAGTAGGCTCAAAAGATTCATCTCGTAAATTACAGACAAACTGTACAATTAGTTTTTGTTTTTGTCTATATTTAGTGCTCCATGCATGTGCCGTAAGATTCGATGTGGTGGGGAATCTTAAATTTTTTTTGGATTTTAGGGTGAACTAAACAAGACCCTAGTCAAAATGTTTCGACGTAGTAGAGACAGTAGGGTGGATTTTTTAGCACCAGCCGATGCGTCAATATAGGACAAATGTAAGATGCTTTGGCATGATTCTTCTTCAATTGTATTGAGCATTGTAATAGAGATATTAATAGATTAGCGCATAATTTAGCAGCTATTCAGTCAAAACATACTTGTATTTCGGTCGATGGAACCCCCTAGCTTCATTCCTCAAGCCTAGTGAACGACCTCTATTCTCAAATCCAGTGAACGAGACCTCTATTCTCAAATCAATAAAGTGCGCTAGATAGCTTTAAAAAAAAAGAAAAAAAAGAAAAAAAAGAAAAAGAAAAGAAGAAGAACCCAACCTGTCAAAGCCAAGTTACCGCTTACCGGTATCATGACAGCTCTATGCAGTTCTTTACATTTCACAAGCTCAAAAACTTAACGATTCTGATTGTTTGCTTCAAATGATTACACCACTTATTGCGTTCAATGTCTCTGCTGGACAACACAAGAGAGAGGGAGATTGGAGTTCTTCTATCCGGTTGTCAGATGTAATGCTACCCATAAATAAATAAAAGTATATCATAACAGAATCCGTTATCACCATTCATCAGTGCAGCTTTACTCTGCGTGTGCTGCTATCACTTCGTGTTATTGAGAATGTTGGCCCTCATGGCCTCCAGCTCCGCCATATTCTCGATGGCGCCAGAGAAAGACGGCTCCGGGATCGGCTCCTCCACCATCTGCGACAGCCTCACGAGGCTCCTGGTGGCCAGCACCGCGCGCGCGTCCACCGTCTCTGTGGCCCTCCAATACAGGCACTCCGCGGCGCGGGCGGCCTGCGCCTTCAGCTCGTCCGACCCCGTGGGGCCCAGCAGGCAGTGCGCCACGATCTGCAGCACCGGCTGGAAGAGCTCCCACGGCAGCGGCACCCGCCGCCATTTCTCCGCGCCGCCGTCGGGGGCGGGCGGGAGGCGCTGCTTGTCGGCGCCGTCCAGCTTGCTGTTCGTCCCCGCCCAGGCGACGCAGAACTCGCAGAAGTCCATCTTGGACGACAGCGGCATGTGCGCGAGCTTCCCGTGGTAGAGCTGCAGGACCGCGCCGACGATGCGGGCGCGTCGGGTGGCGCGCACGGTGCCGTGCGGCTCCAGCGGCTGGGATAGCACGGCGACGTCGAGGTCGACGGGCTTGCCCTTGGGCGGCACCTTGGCGTCGTGGTACGGGCTCGGGTTCGCCAGGTTCGGGAGCGACACGGTCTCGGCCTCCCCGGCGCCACGCTGCGCCGCGGCGTGCGCGTACAGCGCCAGGAGCACGGCCTCGAACCCGGCCAGCGGCTTCCGGGACACGGCGCGGCACAGGTACACCCCGGCCAGCGTCGGCACGAACCGCAGCACCGCGAGCTGGAGCTCGGCGACGTTGGACCGGAACGCGTCGTAGAGCCAGCGGCAGAGGGTGTCGTTCCCGGCGCCCGACCCGGATCCGCGGAGGCGTCCCGTCACGGCGCTGGCCACGTCGGGGTCGCTGAGGAGCGCGGCCGCGGGGTCGTCGGCCGAGGCGACGGAGCCCGGGAGCGCGCCCCCGAGGATGCCCGCGAGGGCGTCCAAGGCGTCCTTCGCGCTGTGGATGGGCGGCGGCGCGTCGTTCGGCATCGTAGCAGTCAACGGCGCAGAGGCTAGCGCGATCTCGTGTGGCGTGGCCTCGACGACGTACGGTAAGGGAAGGTGGAGAGATCGGAGAGGTGCACTGGGTCAGGGATTCAGAGAATTGAGCGGGTCCGCTACGTTTCAGCTTTTTTGCCCGCCATGCTCGTCGGGAGACGAGAGCGAATTGAGGAGGGCGTGTGGCGACGGTGTGCATGGCTGCATGCAAGCGTTGAGACTTGCGAAGGAAAAGGACTGCATCACTGCAATGCAAATTCAGTTTGGAGCATCTTCGGACTGGTTAATTTATTTGATCAAAATTTGTACCAGATGGGCCAACGTTCTTAACAGATTTAATCAGCTGTTCACGGGTTAGCCTAGAGGTTTTGTCCAAGCCCATCGTTTCAGGTTTTCACCAGACCGTTCAAATCATTTTTTGAAGGAATGTTTTTTTTTTTGAAAAAAAGATCCTACCCAAAAGAAATGTCGTCACCGTTGCTGAACAAACCACAACAACAAATATGTAGCTCCTGGAGCTACAAAAATAGCAAGAGCATATGCAAAAGTAATTTAGAGAATCATTTAAATAAAAAGTGTTTTCTATATGTTTCCATTCTTTTAGCTTCACATTTTTATTACTACAAATTTTCTCACTACAGAAGCAATGACGGACTCAAGGTCCCGCGACTCTCGACACCTGCGTAGGCCGGCGCCGACTCATGCTGGAGCTTTTCTTGTAGCGCCCTCTATGGCAAGCTTCAAGAATCAAGACACACACTCTCATGTAATTTGCCCAAGCTCGATTCACATGGGTCCGCCACTGTGCAGAAGCTAGGTTCACTCGGTGAAGCGTGTAGCGACACTTTGATGTGCATCAATGGAGCATTTGCTGGGTGGTGGCGTGGTTGATGCCCTAGCTATACGCCCGCTATTCCGATCATGATTTTCCTACCCTCAGAGAGAAAGTAAAGGTCCTTCCCCTTTGGAAGGCTGTGGGCGAAGAGGGATTCGAACCCCCAACACCGTGGTTCGTAGCCACGTGCTCTAATCCTCTGAGCTACAGGCCCACCCGTCTCCACTAGATCTCTTCCCGAGGATACCCCAAAAGGAACCTTCTTCTCCTCAGCCATTTCATTTCGGGTTAAGAAGATGGGAAAGCGCCTTTCTCTCTATAAGAACAGTGCGTTCTAAGGTGTGAAGTGGGAGAGAGGGGATGATTGAGGTTTTGAATAAGACGACCTTTGCGTTTTAGATTTGGATATTTTTCGTATTTCAGAATAGTGAAAAAGTCAAATAAGAGGTGTTAAGCTTTTTATCATTCTGGCATCGAGCTATTTTGCCGCAGGACCTCCAGTATCGTCACCGTAATAGAGTTTAACCACCAAATTCGTTGCTTGATTGATGCATGATAACAACAACTCATACAATGATAAAATAGTTGTCTTAGGGCACTCACAATGCAAGACTCTATCAAAGAGTCCAAGACAATCAATTATATATTATTTATGGTATTTTGCTGATATAGCAGCATATTTATTGAAGAAACAGGTAGAAAAAAATAAGACTTCATGTCTTATTTAGACTCTAAGTCCACATTGTTCGAGGTAATAAATAACTTTAGACTCTATGATAGAGTTTGCATTGTGAGTGTCCTTATAGTCCTAAATTTTAGCTCATGAGGTGGTTGTTTCGTGAAACAACCTTGTTCTCTCTTATCTCTTTCTTTCCTCCACATCAGCAAACGTTCTACGTGGTAGTGCATGACCATTGACATATAATAGTGTACTTGCCCTTAGCCTCGTTGATTGCTCAGGTGTCAAGTGTGGTGCTTAACACAAACATGTAACGCTCTTTGTTTCTCTACATGATTGTCTTATTTTTTCTTCACATCTTTTGTCTAGGCTTTGACTATTCGATATGTTGAATCACTTGTGATAGCATTTAAGGCCATCAACATGTAAAGTGTCTTTTGGAAAAAAAAATGCAAGTGTCTTTTTCTCTTTGGAGTACTTTTGTTTGGTCACACAATCTATGGACATGATATTTAATTAGCCACTTAGTTCTTCATACGAGGTTTTACATATTTGGGTTCGCCTCTCTTTAACTTACAAAATAGGCCTTAGATGATGTATAATCTAGGTTTATCACTTTGTATCCATTAACTAACACGTTACTAGCAAACCTTGTCAATTCATTGGATATTATCAATTACCCCCTCCGTTCACTTATCTCTATCGTCACAGTGACTAGAGAGTGGAGAGTAATCAATGCTAGGCTTTGCTGGCGCTGGGAGCCTTGACATAAGCCTGTTTGTTTGTCTAAAAAGTCATGATTAAAAGTACTGTTCGTTGATTTATTGTAAGAGAAAAACACTGCTAAATGACTGACAGATTCGGCAGATAAATTAAGTAAACAAGATAGGCTCTTCGAAGACCTGCACACAGAGTTTGTGGGCCGCGCCTTAGGCTACAACCCTCCTAGTTAGAGTTCCACTCCTATCTCTATACATATTATGTTTATATTATTTTATATAATTTTTATAATTTAAAAAGTTATAGATCTATTTCTAAACTAGGTCCAAAGTTTTGAGTAAGAATTTTCGATCCTAACACCCACTAAAATCAGACTCAAGATAGAACCGCCAGTCATTTCCTGGCTGGCAGGCTGGGTCATGCTTGTCAAGCAATGAGGCCATGAGGCGCAGCAAAACGAGCAGAGGTTGGGAAAAAAGTTAGCCGCCAGCAGCAGGTACCCTACCAGTCAGCGAGACATACTAGCGGCTATGGGTACCCGACGCCACGTCCCCGCAACTTCACGCCGAACAGCAGAGGTAGGAGAGCAAAGGGAGAAGAAGAAGAAGAAGAAGAAGAGCACTGCTACGGGCAGTCGGCAGACGCGGCGCGCTCCCCTCCCAAGTCCCCCTCCCCGGTTGGTCTTGCCGGGAGTAAGGGAAACGAAGCCACCGGCGCGGCATGGAGCCCAAGCCGTCTTCGGCGGCGCATGGTGACGCGCCCGCGGTCGAGGCCCCCCGCCGCCGTGGCGGCGGCGGCAAGCGCAAGTCGGCCGGGTCCTCGTTTACGCCGTCGAAGCGGCAGGCCAAGGAGCGGAACGCTTCCTTCCACGTGCCGCCGCATCTTCTGCACAGCGGGCCGCTCACCCGCGCCGCGCGCCAGTCGCCGCACAAGCTCGCGGGCACGCCGCCGGAGTCGGGGCCAGCGTCGTCGGCGGCCGCAACTGGGGACGGGGTGAGCGGCGGGAAGGCGGGGGTTGATGCGATCCGGCCCGAGACGGCGGAGACGCCGGCCCCGGAGCTGCCGCTGGTGGACGAGATGTTCGAGGCCGTCCGATCCCGTGGCGCCGGCGTCCATGTGGTCCCTACCTTTGCTGGTGAGTCCTTTGCGCCACGAAGACTGCTGTGATCTCTCGGTTGGGCCGTGAATTGGGGATGTTCGTGACTAGTTGGGGATGATCTGAAGAGGCGTTCTGTAGATTAGTTCACTGGGAACCATCCCCTTTTAGCCTATTGTTGTGCAATTTGAACGTTGTTATCGGAGACCAGCTAAATTGGTGTGCGTAGTTGCTTCATGACGTGTTGATTACTGGTGTTTTTGGTATATAGCTTTATTTAGAGGCATGCTGTTAATTTAAGTTGTTTGCTGTCTGAACCTAGAATTTTATAACATGCTGTTAATTGAAGTATTTAGCTGCTTTAACTGTTAATTTGTTATGTAGCTTCTTGCTGCTAATTTAAATGGTAATAATTTGCTTTTGATGTTTCTTGTACCAAGGGGATTGATCCATGTTGTATTTATCTCACCATGCATGTAACCAAGCTCAATAGCTACAACACCTGTATCTATGTCCAGTTGTCCACTCTATGGCTTTACTGTATGCTCAGTCTTTCACTCAGGAAAGACGAATACATGTTACTTATCTAACTTATAGCTAACTTGGACAAAATCATGGTTTGTGGCATGGACTGCAATAACTTCCAGCCATTTTGTTTGTGTCAAATTGTTTGATTTTGAGAAATTATTCAAAGTTCTGCTCTGTTGCCAGTATCTACTATGTGCCATTTTAATGTATTGTCTGATGGAAGCAATAAAACGGCTGGTTAGAGATTAAAAAAACAGTTAAATTAGTAGGCCAGTAAAACTGATAGCACCATGCTCTACCCATAGTAAGTCTGATAGTATAGTAATTTCCCTGTCTGTTGTCTGATTGCAGGAGGCCAGTAACTGCTTTGCAATGTGTTAATCACTGTGTAACTCCTAATTTCTTCTAGTGTACAGCTTCTGATTATTCAAGGCATATTAGCAACTGTTTCAATAGAATTAATATCGGGCTCAATATCTTGTTCTAGTTTGTGGTTATTGTCTACTCAAGGCATATTATTATCTTTTTTGGGGGTAGAATTGAAGAATTCAAATAACTCAGCAGACAAAGCATTCCAGTGATTCGTGCTGACTTTCAAGGTCCCACATTCAACTGTATTAGTCATGAATCTTGTTTCTCTTCTCTACTAATTTCTTAAGGTAAACTGAACCTCAATGAAAAATACAAATAATAACCCTTTCTTCCACAGGATGGTTTTCATGGAAAGAAATCCACCCGGTTGAGAAGCAGACCTTGCCTTCTTTTTTTAATGGAAAATCTGAGAAGCGGACACCTGAGGTATATTTGGCGATTAGAAATTCGATCGTGATGAAATTTCATGCCAATCCTCAATGTCAGCTGGAGTCCAAAGATCTGGCTGAGTTTTCAATCGGGGAGACCGATGCTCGGCAGGAAGTCTTGGAATTCTTGGATCACTGGGGCTTGATAAATTTCCACCCTTTCCCACCTGCTGGACATGAGGAGAGTAAGCCAGAGGAGAGCCAAGACAATTCTAATGATGAGAAAGCTTCTTTGATCGAGCAGCTGTTTAAATTTGAATCAGTTCAATCATATATGATGCCTTTACCAAAGAAAGAAGATGTGGGAGCTCCGCCACCTCTGCCTAGCTTGTTTCCTGAACCTGTACTCATTGAAGATGTGGTTGCAGCAGCTGAGCCTTCTGTTGAGTACCACTGCAACTCCTGTTCAGTTGATTGCTCGCGGAAGCGCTATCATTGTCGGACCCAGGTTTGGATTTTTTTTTTGATTCAGTGCTGTAGTCCCTTCTGAAATTTTCTTGTATGTTTCATCAGCTTGTGTATATTGTAGCATTATATATCTGCACTTTGGATTAGTATAAGTGTTGCAGGTTACAGTCTGTGGGGATGCACACTGTATTATTTGGAGGCAGACTGAATTCTTGTATGCATATATTTTTTTCAGTGTTGTTTTCTCCTTTTCCCAAATTGACTGGGCACAGTCTATACTGCATAAAGAACAACTATTACAGCATTGGGTATGGAATTTGGGTGCAAGTAACCTGCCATCTTATGAATTCTGAGATCTATAAACATCAATTTGATGTGACTTTATCTTTCCGAAATACTTCTCTGTGGCCTCTACTGCTTACCTTATCTTTCTGATGTCAACTTTTTCTTGTTACTGCCATTGGTAATATTTTCTCATTGAAGAGTTGTGTTTTGAACCTATCGATTGGTAATATATTTTTTCCTTTCATTTACACAGGCAGATTTTGACCTCTGTTGTGATTGCTATAATGAAGGGAAGTTTGATCCAGGCATGGCCAAAACTGATTTCATCCTCATGGATTCTGCTGAAGTTTCAGGTGCTAGTGGTACTAGTTGGACTGATGAGGAGACGTTACTTCTTTTAGAAGGTTTGGAAATTTTTGGTGGAAAATGGGCTGAGATTGCTGAACATGTTGCTACTAAGACAAAAGCACAATGCATGTTGCACTTTCTTCAAATGCAAATTGAAGACCGCTTCCATGATGGCGAAGATATTAATCAAAACATACCAGTACGTACAGAGCAAGCCACAACGGAGAAAGTCATTGCTGAAACATCTGAGAAAATGGAAGTTGAAGATAAAGCAGAAGGAAGAGATACTGCGGATGAGAATGCCTTAGAGAAAACAGAGGGAAACTGTGTAGAAACAAAAACTGAAGATGCAAGTGTTGTTGTAAATAAAGATACTCAGAATTCGGGTGGCAAAGATTCAGGTGTATCTCCAAGCACTGAAGAGCCAAAGCAATCTTCTGATGAGCAGCCTATAGTAAAGGAAAATTCTGTAGATGTAGATACTTCTGGTGAAAAACTATCAAATGTTGCTATTGATATCCTAAAATCTGCATTTGAGGCTGCTGGTCACAGCCCAGAATATGAAGGTTCATTTGCTGATGCAGGAAATCCAGTTATGGCACTAGTAAGTACCATAATGATTGTTATTTTTAGTTATTCATACAATATGTACTGCCCAAGGACCTAAGATATGTCTATGCAGGCAGCGTATTTAACTGGTCTTATGGACGATGATAACACTACCACTTCATTCCGTGGTTCACTAAAAGCTATATCTGAGGTGTCTCCTGCACTCCAATTAGCAAGTAGGCACTGTTTTATTCTTGAGGACCCACCAAATGAACTCAAAGACATTTGTGCTAGTGTAAGGTAAGCAATGCTTGCACCTATTTTGCATAAAAGTGCTCACACGTTTTTTGTGATGATATAAATGAAATTTGCTCTTTGCAGTAAGAAAAATACAGATGGTGATCAACCAAAAGATGAGGATATGATTCAAAATTCAATTGATACTGAGAAAAAGGTGATCAATGAGAAAGAAGATAAGTCTTTGTCTGTGGAAAAGAAAAACAATTCATCCACGTCACAAAATGACCACCAAGAAACAGACATTAAGAGTGTCTCACATGATGACTGCTCCTTAGTGGAGCCAAAAACCAATAATGCTAAGGAGTCAGGTGATTCAACTGCTATTGGGGATACGAGTGCAACCGACACTACAAAAGGTTTAATAAGTTCCATGAAAGATTCAGTTTCCTGTATATAATGTGAGGGAATGCGGTTTTATTAGCTTCTCCAGATGTTGATGCAGGTAATACTAAACAAGTGAATGACTTACCAAGTGTTGAGGTGGGGGCTCCTGATGATTCATCTTTAAAAGGCAAGGATAAGCTCAATAAGACTGAAGATGCAGTGGCGACACCAGCTACCGTACAGGAACAGAAACAGAAACAGAAACACAGCCAAGCATTGGAAAATGGTGATAAGAAAGGTACTTTTTTTTTAATAATAAAACTCTGCGTGAAACCAGAAAAGGATAACCACATATTTTCAGTCTGTTTCAATTAGAGCTGTTGCTGCCTTTTCTATAGCTCTTGGCTTTTATTGAAAGGATGGAGTTATTATTTACAAACCTGGAGGTGACTATTTGCCTACTCAATTACATTTACAGCTGTGAGTGATTCACAAGTTAGGCATATTGCTGACTTTGCTGGCTAGGACTCCTTACTTTACAATATATCTATTGCAATTTGCTAGCATGACATTGGATTAAGCTTCATCCAAGCAGCAGTAGATAGATCCAGGGCAGTAGATAGATCCAGAATAAGCCTTGCTTCCTGATTGACCAGCATGAGAGTAAATATTTTTGTTGCTATTGTGTGTTATGTATTCAGCTGACTTCCTTTCTCCAGAATAATCCTTCTAAGGGTGTTTGTGATAAATGGCATTGCCATCATCCATTTTCAGCTGAATTCCTTTTTCTATATATTGTCTATCTTCCAGGACCTAACAACATTGAAAGTGTAATTGTCGATGAAGAGAAGGGATCTATAGTGACTGCCAACCAAAATGATTCCATAACTAGGCTCAAACGAGCAGCAGCCACTGCTGTTTCAGCAGCTGCTGTGAAAGCTAAGTTTCTCGGTGATCAGGAGGAATATCAAATTCGAAGGCTGACAGCACTTATGATTGAAAAGCTGGTAATATAAAAATCCAATGATGGAACTGTACCTGCTTCCTGTTGTGTGTTCTGTAGCACTAGTATCTACGATTCTTATTTGTGAATCTTGTTTTTGTGCAGTTCCAAAAAATAGAAGTGAAGATGTCGTTGTTTTCAGAGATTGAGCAGGTGGTCCTTCGAACAAGAGAGTATACCGAGAAGACCAGAAAGAAGCTCCTAATGGAACGAAATGCCATTATTGCAGCTCGGATGGGTGCATTGCCGTCTAGGCCAAACCAGCCTGGTGTAGCCGGAAACAGGTTACCACCTGGATATAGCAACCCTCCTGTAAGGCCTCCAAACGCAATGCCGCGGCCTACCAGCTGAGGAATCCGGATTCAGGACACCCAGTGATCTATACTCCATTCTTTTAGAAGCATACCTCAAAGACTCAAACCTGCCAGATTGTTGTAGCATTTTTTAGAAAGTACATTGTATAATTGTCTGTATAACTGCTTCTATGAAAGTTCACCATTTTCACTTAATTTTCGATGTACTTGCTTGTACCAAACCTCCACAACTGTTTTAAACCTTCAATCAGATAGGAAAAATCCATTTTTTTTACAATGAACAGTCCACTCGACCATTAACAAGATTATTTCTGCTCAATTTACTCCAAGCTATTTCAGTCGATCCGATCTACCCCTAGTGAGATGTGTCTTTTCTCCGTGTATAAGTTGAGTTTTAAGTTCATGGCAAAAAAGGATATCCTTAGTTATAAAAAATGCTTCAAGAATTTTTAATCATGACTATTTGTTTGTATTTCTAGGGTTAATTTAGTATCAGATGCTGCATGCCTATAGAAATAATTGTGATTTTTTAATGTATATTTAACATATTTATGTTGTCCTTTGTAACGTACTATGTTTCAGAGTAATGTTACTAACGCAAAATTACAAAAAAGAGGTAAACCATAGCAATTTGTTTGAAGTTTAGAATTTGAAAGTCAACTTAAAGGTCAAACCTTTAAACTCACCATCATTCTATTTTACTAAATTAAAATTTGAGCATCAAAGTGCTAACATGTTTGTATGTATGATGTATCATTTGGATCTTATTGGATATTATTGGGGCTTTTTAGCGAAGTTTGAATTTTGAATCAATAATTTTTATAAGGTTTAAGAAGTACTCTTTGACTTTTGAAGATCATAGCAAGACTTCTAAAGAGCTAAAGCAAGTAGTTTGTGAGGTTAGGGCATTATTCTTAGGTTTCCCATTATTCCTAGGTCCCTTATGTCTGACTAATTGCCTAATTTCCATTGAGATTTCAGACTCTTGTAAGTTTTCATTATATTCTAATACACTTATCTCCAATACCTCTCCTTATCTCCTAAAACTGTCATATTGGGGTCATTATTTCTTTGCACCAACGTCTTCCAATCTCTCTCCCCCTCTTTGTTGTGGCCACCGATATTTCTGTTCCTCTCTTTCTCCCCTTTAAATAGAGGAGAGTTTCCCAATAGCATGTGGTCCATCCCAA
Organism: Sorghum bicolor; assembly: GCF_000003195.3. NCBI lineage: Eukaryota > Viridiplantae > Streptophyta > Magnoliopsida > Poales > Poaceae > Sorghum > Sorghum bicolor. The sequence continues at coordinate 8,520,299 of NC_012870.2, read as the reverse complement.
CCATCATTTTTTTTGTTCCCTTTGGTTGCAAAAAAACATCATTTCCCCAGTATCTTTTTCACCTGTAGGCTCCATCTTTCATATAGATATCTCCCTCAATATATCTGTATTGGGGATAGATTATTAAGAGATTGGTGAGATACTCTAATAACTTTTGGACCATAAAAACAGTTTTGACATTTATCACGACCAGTGTATATAGAAAATATTAAAAACGGATATCATAATTGGAGTTTGATAGGACATGGAAAACTTGATTTTTAGGGCAATCTAATACACAACCACTAGCAAAAGCTTGCTCCACGAAGAGAGCTAAATCGGTTCACCATTGAGAACAAACTAGCACTATGGTGAGAAAAACTGGCGACCCTAGCTTGTGCTGGACCTAGCCTCAGTAGCCAAGTTGAGCATTGAATCAATGTTCCCCATTAAGAACAAACTAGCACTATAGTGAGAGTAACTAATTAATTTTTTGAATAGTTGAGCTATAAACATATGCAATAATGCAATAGACTAACAAACAAAGAATTGCCTTTTTGATGATATATGGGACACCATACAATAATGTGAATAATAACCATAAGCATTGCTCTAATATTGACAAGGGAAATCCACAGAGAATGAAAAGAATATACCTTTTTTTTAAAAAAATAACACAATTTCTCATTATTTCACTAACAATGACTTTAGTTATTGATCAGTGGTTGCTACTTTACCAGGCTAGGTTAACCTAAACAGAGCTGGGTACCTTTGCTTGAAGTTGTCTTAGAGCCTAACATGAGAACATGAATAGAGGCTGCCAAGTATGGTGTTGAGCTACAGAGGATTGTTAGGTAGCTGGGAGTGAGGAATGGTAACATGCAAGCATGTTCTCTTCATTAGGATGTGAATGTTTGTCCAATAAGTTGGACAATCAGAATTTGCTACAAAGGTGATGTCCAAATCTTTATGACTTCCCTAACTGATTATGATATGTTTTGTGTTTGCAACTTTTTGTTCATAGTGTTTTGATTTGATGGTTCATCGTTAAACCAACTTATATACATGTCAAAAAAAATCTACCTTGTTTTAAATGATGCCATAAATTCAATCTCTGCAGGGAAAAAAATTACTTCGTATAATTATTTGATAGCGTAAATAATTTTGCAGTTGTTTATGTGGCTACTTGGTGACGTCCATGTAGCTAAATTGCTAGTTATACCAAGGAATATGCATAATTATGCATAATTACAGTTCACTAGTATAATGGCCGTGCTAACGCTACGGGTTATATGAAATTCAAAATTATTCTATCAAATTTAAAATACTTAGTTGCTAATTGTGCTTTGTCAAAACTATTTCCATATAAGTTATTGTCGCAATTTAAGACTCTTCTAAAATTCAAGAGGAAAGAAATTGGATCTCTTAAATCAACTCAAACTTCAAAATTTGGTGTTAGCAGAAAAAAAAATCACTCCATATAATTGAGTCCATGCAAAAAGATAATATGTTTCTTGGAAGTGAAACATGAAGGAGGATAACAGGTCTTACAGTTCATTGGTTTCATGTGCTCAATTATTCATGCCACATTTTTAAAGGAAAATTTTATCCACTATTATTTCTTGACATGACAATACACTAGGAAACCAAAAGTACAAACTCATTTTCTGCGACACTAGATTATGAGATTTATTTACCACTCAATCTGCTCTATAAAGATTAAAGAAGATCAGAGATTGTACGAGAAACCTGCCTATGGGATGAACCTTCTGAGGTTGCTGAGGTTGCTGTCCTCAATCTTAACCTTCTCTTTAGGCATTGTTTAGTTCTCAAAAAATTTTGCAATTTTTTTTTCAGATTCCACGTCATATCGAATCTGTAGACGTATGCATGGAGTATTAAATATAGACGAAAGCAGCTGTACTAAAAAGATCAATCCAGATACAGCTTTGCTACTTAAGCGCTGTCTCCATTTGAGACATGTTTCTTAAATGATATGTTAACATATTTGCAATATTTAAATTGAATAGCCAATCTTGAGCGTATTCTCACTTGTTAATTTGGTAAATGTGGTATAAGCAAATTTTTAGCATTTACAGTAAATCTCTTTTTTTGTTTGGCTAAATAGATTAGGCCTTGTTTAGTTCATCCCGAAATCCAAAAAGTTTTTAAGATTCCATGTCACATCAAATCTTGCGGCACATGCATGAAGCATTAAATATAGACAAAATCAAAAACTAATCACACAGTTTAACTGTAAATCGCGAGACGAATCTTTTGACCCTAGTTAGTCTATAATTGGACAATATTTACCACAAACAAACGAAAGTGTTAAGCGAAATCCAAAATTTATTCACATCTAAGGCGCCTCAAGCTCCCAACGGTCAAAATGTCCATTACTCCGATGCGGCCATTCAAAAAACCCAAAAGGATAGCCAATTTGAACGCAGGTCATGCCTTGCGGCATCCACCTGTGCTGGTGTGCAAACCGCGTAGACTGTTCAGGTGCGGTTTGGCCGGAGACATCCAGCTAGACCTACATGTCAGGGACACACAGTCCAGTAGACCTAGCCTATCTCTCGGATATGCCGTACCATCCCCTGTTCAGGGATCGAGGCAGGCAGGGCAGTCGCCCGTGCTCCCCATTCACGAGCCAACCATCCCCAAACACGCGGTGGTTGTTGCGTCCTCTAACTGACGCGTGGGGTCACACCTGTGGACCCGCAGCGACAGTGACCAAACAGATCTGCAACGGCTGTACACGTATCTCTGCAAGTGAGAAATTATCGCATTTTGAAGCTGTGATGGACCCACGGACGAATTGACGGATGTACCCCCAGCACGCCCCACTGTTGATGGCTTGATGCCGGCCTACCTGAGGAAGTATACTGTATACCTGAGTAGTAAGTGGCAGAGGCGCAAATATTTGAACAATCCGAGGGCCATTCTGCCTGCAGCCCCTCGAACTTTCCCGCCTGAAACCCTCTCGCCTCCCTTGCCGTCTCCTAAAATATAGGGCCATAGAACAGTGCCCACTAGTCTCTGCTCTCGGCCTGTTAACTGTTCTGCGTTCCCCTTCTACGGAGTATTTCTTGCCCCCACTGAATTTTTTTATACTGATTAAATTGTCTTCACTCGTGGGAAAAATCAAGTGGCAAGGTATGTTTTGAGATCTCATTTGTTTTCATCTTCGAGTTGCTCTTGATGGAATGCTAATCTGATAACTGTCGGGAATGAATTTTTTTGGCGTTTTTTTTCTTCTTCTTCTCTTGTTTGGATATGAATTTCTGCGGTACGGCAATACTTTATCTGAATCCTCCATCGGAGTGCAGTTTCCGCATGTTTTGTCGCACACTCCCAATTTGTGTTGCTAGTTTGGCACTACTGGCTTAGGGTTGTAGTCTCTTCGTGTGGGGTAGTACTAGTACTGTTCTGATAGTGTCGGGATGAAATGGGTTTTAGGGTTTTAGATCTATGGCTGATCTGGGATTCTTTGTTGACCATTTTGGCAGGGCTTGATCTGGTTGGCGACCCATGGTGGGAGGAATGGTAGTCGCCGTGCCGAATGGGGTGAAGGCGGATGGCGCCCTAGCCGCCGCCGTCGCCGCCAAGGCAGATTCTCCTAAATCCGTTCTGGAGGACGAGGTGATTCTCTGGCCTAGCAGATTTGTGTGTTCTGTGTGCCGAAGTTTTCCAAAGATTTTTACCTTTTGGGATGTTTATAGTGCTGACTGGTGGTTTTTTTTGGGGGTTGCAAAATTAGAAAATTTCTGAGTCCAAGACTGGGAACGCCTCCTTTGCCACAGAGTCATTTAAGCAAGAGCAAGAGCACTCTGACGATCTTGTGGATGCAAGTTCGTCCCTGCCTGTTGACCATGAAATCGACAGTGCTGGTGTGCCCCCTGTTGTTAAGGCAGTCAAGGACGAAGAGCAGCTTCTGGAGCCCGTCAAGCAGGATAAAGTTGATGATGAGGATGCAAGTTTATCTATACCTATTGACCTTGAGGCCAAGAATGGTGATGTATCCCTGATCACAGAAGCAATGAAAAAGGAAGAAGAGCAGCTTGAGGAGGCGCGGATTAAAGCAGAGGAAGAAGAGGAAGCCAGGAAGAGGGAGGAAGCTGCAAAACTTGCTTTTGATCCTAAGGCGCGGTATAGCAAATTAGATGAGCTGCTGACGAAGACACAGCTATATTCAGAGTTCCTGCTTGAGAAAATGGATAAAATTGCTGATGTATGCATCTCTCATTGCGTGCTGACTGTTTTTCTTATGCTTCTTTGCTCTATTTATTTGTGTTTCTTTGCTGATGATCATGCTGTTGCATGGTTGTTAACCAGGAAGTCGAACCTCAAGGTGAAGAGTCACCAGTAGAGGAGAAGAAGAAAGGACGTGGCCGAAAGAGGAAAGCTAAGGCTGCACCACAATACAATGATGTGAGTGCAGGATTCGTAAATTGTTCTGTCTTTTTTTTTGCTTGGTGTTTTCTATAGATAGACTATGCGGATGTTATGTTGGGCATATAATTACTACTGCATTGTCTTGTCTGCTATTCTAAATTTCCACCAACATACAGTTTTTTTGTGCATGTGTGGGAATTATGGCAGGGATGACGATGGGCTGGTTTGTTCAGTTGTAGCTTCCTTCTGTTGTACTTCACAAACTAAGAAAATACTCCATCCCAAATTATAAGTCAATCCAAGAATCTTGGAGTCAAAGCATATTAAGTTTGACCAACTAAGTATCATTATGTCTTCATTAGCTATATTTTCATAGTATATCTATTTGATTTCATAGATCTTTGTAATTCTTTCTATAATTTTAGTCAAACTTGAGATGTTTTGAATCTCCAAGATTCTTGGAATGACTTATAATTTGGGATGGAGAGAGTATAACTGAAAGGTGTTTGAGGAGATGGGTTCAGAGCAGGTGCATAAGAATTAGGATATCAGTATATATTTCATGGTTTGTTTGATCGTATAGAATTTTGGAGCTTGCTCTGTAAGCTAATACACAAGAAAAGAAGGGTTGACAAATGACTAATATTCGCATATTAAACCTCATGTTAGTTTTTTATCAGTTCTAGCAACCATAAACAAAATATATTTTTTTCAGAAAAAGGCTAAGACAGCAGTGGCAGCCATGCTTACAAGATCCCGTGAAGATCGCCTTGCTGATGATTCTACACTCTCGGAAGAAGAAAAGTGTACAAAAGAGCAAGCCAATCTTGTGCCTTTAATGACTGGTGGGAAGTTGAAGTCATACCAGATCAAGGGTGTGAAGTGGCTAATTTCGTTGTGGCAGAATGGGCTAAATGGGATACTTGCTGACCAAATGGGCCTTGGGAAAACAATCCAGACAATTGGATTTCTTGCTCACCTGAAGGGGAAAGGCATGCATGGTCCATACATGATAATTGCTCCTCTTTCCACTCTCTCAAATTGGGTGAATGAGATCTCGAGGTAATTATCTCAAGGCATTCTTTTTTCTGCGCCCTTATCATCAGTGTTCTAATGCCAAGACACTTGATTCCAGGTTTGTTCCATCTGTTACCAGTATCATTTATCATGGAGATAAAGTGGCCCGGGCTGAGATAAGAAGAAAATTCATGCCTAAAACTGCTGGTCCTGATTTTCCTATAATAGTGACTTCATTCGAGGTTGCCATGTTAGATGCAAGGTTTCTTGCTCACTATCAGTGGAAGTACGTCGTTGTGGATGAGGTGACAAAAAGACAGATGCTATATATTATTGCTCTTTTATGGCCTTTTTCCTATTTTGTATTCACGTGTCAGATCTATGATTTCTACAGGGGCATCGGTTGAAAAATTCTAAGTGTAAGCTATTTAGGGAGATGAAGCGCATACCAATGGCTAACAAGCTCCTTTTGACTGGGACACCTCTTCAGAACAATCTGGCAGAGCTGTGGTCACTATTGAACTTCATTTTGCCTGATATATTCTCATCGCACCAGGAATTTGAATCATGGTATGATTCACACATGACTTCAGCTGGCCACCATTTCCCATTTGTACTTCTTATATATGTCATTCCATTTGTAGTCTCAGTTTTCAGCACTGAGGCACAAATACCAATTACTGGATGCACTTTTGCACTCATCAGCGACTTGTGCAAGCTATGCATCTAGACATAGCATATATCTAGAAAAGCCAGAACCACTTACAATTTGGAACAGAGGAAGTAGAATTTTGGCTTAGCTTTCATTTTATTCTGGTGTGCTCTTGATAGCTTTTTTAATTATTTCTTGGCCATTCAGATTCACAGAGGATTAATTTCTTGTCCTCAAAAGCTATCTTTATGCGGTAAACCAATGCAATACATTCTATTAAAAAAAGTACCCAACTGCATTCTCAGTTTCATCACCATGCTTTTATATACATGGTTAGAGACATTGGATTAATAAAGACTGTAAATGCTTATTGGGATGTCTAACCCATAAGAAGGTTGCTCCCATTGAAATGCAATTTCCTAGAGTATCAGACATTCAGACTTGTGTATTGCTGATATATTGTGCACTCACACATCATATTTGTTGCCATGTCTGTTAAATATCAATAAAGATACACCAATGGCCCATTTATATTTGGTTCTGAGTTCTGGCACACTACTTACCAAAATGCACCGATGGTCCTTAGTAATATTAACATGTTTATGAGGAATAGCAATATATAGATGGATGGCAATTACATATGTATAACATCACAACCTGGTCATTCTTGCTAAGTATAAGTATTCTATGCATTATATTGATTTGTTCTGCCTCTGTTGTAATGACACCTATCTTCTTGAAGGTTTGACTTTTCTGCGAAAGGAAGTGAAGAACCAGAAGAAACTGAAGAAAAAAGAAGGGTCCATGTTGTTTCAAAGCTTCATGCCATTTTGCGTCCATTCCTTCTGAGACGGATGAAGGAGGATGTAGAACAGATGCTTCCACGGAAGAAAGAGATAATCATTTATGCTAACATGACTGAGGTTCAGAAGCGAATCCAGGATCACTTAGTTGAGAAAAGTTTTGATGTCTACTTGAATGAAGAATCAGATATTGGTATCACATTCGTGTTTATTCCTGTTTATTAGACTTATATTCCATTACATGTCTAATTTAATAACCTTGTAATTTGACATCATTTTGGTTTCCTGTAGTGTTGCGGAAACCTGGCATCAAGGCAAAGCTAAATAGTCTTTGTATTCAATTGAGGAAGAACTGTGCCCATCCTGATCTTTTGGAAGCTGCATTTGGAACAACAAGTATGCCCACTTCTTTGGTTAGTTTGCGTGCTTGTTTTCTTCTGATTTCTCGTTACATGGTTGTCTATGTGTTTTTGCAGGCTTGTATCCACCTGTTAATAAGCTTTTAGAGCAATGTGGCAAATTTCAGCTTCTGGACAGGCTACTAACTTCCCTACTTGCACGCAAGCACAAGGTATGGTTTTATCATGAACTTGTTACCGAAGTTTGTGTTTTTTTATATCTCTGACCTCAACTTTAGATCAACTGATATATATTTGTAGGTTCTAATATTCTCACAATGGACAAAAGTTTTGGACATTCTTGAGTATTACCTAGATTCAAAAGGCCTCGGGGTTTGCAGAATTGATGGCAGTGTTAATTTGGAAGAGAGGCGGCGGCAGGTAACATGCTAGCCTGTGCCAATATATTACTCCCTCCATCCCAAATTATAAGACATTTTCTAGATGTGTAGCAAAAGTAATGTATCTAGAAAAGCCAAAACGTCTCATAATTTGGGATGGAGGGAGTACTATTTTTCTAAAGAGCATTTAAACTCTGAGGAATTGCACTATGCTTGGTTGTACTGTGTTAGAGATTTTGGTACATGTATAGGTCAACGACTTTTTACTTGCACCATTCTGATGGCACTTTGCATGTAATCACACATTATTGAAAACAAAAAAAATGTCTGTTTGGTGATTGTGACTAGTGTAATCTTATTTTGTTGATATACTGTTTGTGTTCAGTACGATTGTTTTTTTTTTGTTTTTTTTTTTTGCAAAGTCAGTACGATTGTTATTGAGGCTTCCCAATTTCTCATTCCACATCAGCACATCCAAATGACAAATTCTTTAGTTTGCCAGTGCATCATGCTTTCCCTCCAATGATCCCACCACAGAAAACCCATGATTTACAGTAGCTAGGAATCACAGCACTACCTATTGTTGGGTAAACACTAACAGAGTTAAAGTTGCTTTTTGAGGTTTTATGTTGCTCCTTTTTTTCTGCTTGATGATCATCTATCTGTCGCTACTTTTACTTCACACAAAAAATCTTTTGCTACTGTTTTCTGTCACAGATAGCAGAGTTTAATGATGTGAATAGCAGTCTGAATGTCTTCATTCTGAGCACGCGGGCTGGTGGGCTTGGTATCAACCTTACTTCTGCTGATACATGTATCCTATATGACAGTGACTGGGTAATTTTCTGTCAAGACTATTATACTCATCAGAAAAAATGTTCATAAGAAAGCCTATTTTTTAATTAAAAGATGTGTTCTTGCTGGCTACTTTTGTTGGCTGCTGATTGACTTATTAACCTGCTAGTTGTAAATTGTAATATGCTGTACGTTTACTTGATCCTCCAGAATCCTCAGATGGATCTGCAGGCCATGGATCGATGCCACCGGATTGGTCAAACACGCCCAGTGCATGTATATAGGCTGGCAACCTCACATTCTGTTGAGGTACGGTTCAGTGATCTGTTTTTCAGACTGGTCACTTTGGCTATTGTCTCAGGTTTACTCAGCTTTTCACCATTTGCAGGAACGTATCATCAAGAGAGCTTTTGGGAAGTTAAAGCTAGAGCATGTGGTGATAGGGAAGGGACAGTTTGAACAAGAAAGAGCAAAGCCTAATGTCTTAGCGGTAACCATTTCATCATAACTCCCAAGTATATTTAAGTGGTTACTACTGCGTAGACGACAACAAAACAAATACCATTGAAAAATTGTCGTTGGTGTCTTTTCCCATGGGATGCAGGAGGGGGAGCTGCTGGCGCTGCTTAGGGACGAGCAGGACGAAGAAGACCGGATGATCCAGACCGACATCAGCGATGAAGACCTCTTGAAGCTGATGGACCGCAGCGACCTGTCCGGACCACCTGGTGCTGCCGATGCCACACCACTGATCCCGCTGAAAGGTCCTGGCTGGGAGGTCGTGGTGCCAGCCAAGAGCGGTGGCGGTATGCTCTCGTCGCTCACCAGCTGAGCGATGTCTGCACCATGTTTGGGTGCCCATTTTGCTAGCCACTCGTCAAGCTGACGATGAGGCGCGTGCTGGCCGCTGATCAGGCGGATATTTTGCATATATGCCCCCGAAAAACTGTTGACCTGGGTGTTCAGCCTGCAGCAATAGGTTAGGCTGTGCTGTGAACTTGTGATGCTCTCTTTAAGATAGTCCTTGCACTGATGTAGCTTTCTGTTGTTTGAACTGCTGCCTCAGAGCACCAAATAGTGTCCTTATTATCAGGTCTACACTGTTTTTGTGGTATGTGTCAGCGTGTGTGAGTTCAAACGAAGGTCTGCCATGCCTTTTGGACCTCTACTTACCACGAAGGCCTGCATGGCCAGCCTATATAGGAAGCTAAGAACGAAGGAAGAAGTCCATTTCAGGTCCCTTAACTTTTGCAAAAGTCTGTTTTTCATCTCTAAACTTCAAAACCGGGTAAAATACATCTCTCAATTTGTGAAACCATGCATATATAGTATGCTTTAGTACAAAATTTTTATTGTAGCTTTAGATCTATGTTTTTCTATAATTAATTAGAATAATTCATAGTTATAGTTTGTATGGTCCAATTGTGGTGAATTTTTTATGTTAGACTAATTATTATATGTTTAAACTATGCTAAAAATTTCATACTCATTAGATCATATATAACTTAGTTATAGATTTATTATAATTTAACAAGCATAAACCTAAATAAATCTATAACTCAGTAATACATGATTCAATGAGTATAAATTTTTTACTATAACTCAAACATAGAATAATTAGCTCACCATATAAATTTCATCACAATTAGACTATAGAAAATGTAGCTATAATTAATCTAATTAATTACAGAAAAACATAGATCTAAAGATGCATAAAAAAAATTTGTACTAGAACATACTATATTATATATTCAATGTGTAGATCTACTGATCTAAAGTCCAATAAAATTGAGTTTTCTATTTTATGATTTTTATGTGATTTATTGTGATTTTTCAAAAAATTCAGCCAAAATAAATAAAAAGAAAAAGCTAAAACCACTTTCAAAACCAGGTCAAGGATGTAATGTGCACGGTTTTAAAAGTTGAGGGATGTATTTTGTCCGGTTTTAGAGTTCAGGGATGAAAATTAGACTTTCGCGAAAGTTAAAGGACGTAAATTAGACTTTTTCCAAGAACGAAATCGTTCAAACTTGGTTGGGCCGTTTGGGCTTTATCCAGGCCCAATAGATAAGCCCATGCCATTTTCGGACTATGCGTTCTACTGCAAACTCGGACGGCTCTCTTTCCACTCGATTCGGACTAGAACTACGATTATGAATTTGCGCCAACGAACACCGAGCGAGAAATAAGGCGAACGCGGGAGAAAGAGTGCAAAGTGTTGGGGAGGTCTGCAGTTCAGTACATTATCATCTAGAGAAGGTTGCAAAACTGAAAAGACCAGCGAACCACAGAGATCAGACTCAGAAAGCGAAATGAAAGCCGCCAGCAGAGGAGCAATACAAGTTGAACGTGGATGCAGCTAACAAGGAAAGGTGGCTGGGGCTGTGTAGTGTGGAATAATACAGGGGATGTGTTGGACACCGGAGCTGGTAACATCAACAGAGCAGGATATGCGCTTCATGCGGAAGCCTTGGCAGTTCTATATGGCTTGGAAAGAGCAGAACATCTGGGAATGACAAGGATAATTGTGGAGACAGATGCATCAAATCTATGTAAGGCTTTGACAACTAGGCTGATGGATGGTGGTCCAGAAGGAGCTTTATTTAGACAGATTCGTTTAGCTATGAGTAGAGACTTTGTTTCTGTTTCAATCTCTATTTGTCCTAGATCATGTAATAGGCTGGCCGACTCAATGGCCAATCATGGTGTAGCTGCCTTTCCTGATGGAGGGCACGCGTTCTGGTGCCAGGCACCAAGCTGGAGGTTTATAAAGTGATGTGAAGTTTAAAAAAAAACACTGAGCGAGGAGGTTTAGCCTAAAATCCCTCGGTGCTTAAGTGGAGTCGGACTTGAGGTTTAATCCATCGAACTACTCCGTCCGGTAATGAAAGACGTTATAACCATTCATTAAGGACGTTCTCAAATAGTTAGTATATGAATAATTTTATTGGCTATTAAGGAGAGAAATCAAATAGTCAGTGACTCCTAAATACCTCTCTCATAGTTCACGTAACTCTCCACTATGATATTTTTTTTTATTTTTATGTCTCATCTAGCTATATATTCAAAAATTACTATTGTGGTAAGGTTACAGATAAAAGACCTAGCTACCCCTACAAACTTATCATTATGTTAGTATGTATTTTAGTTGACATGCTCATTTAATGTGGTGCTTGCTCTTACGCCACACACAGCAAACCATCGGCGACTGTAGCAACACTACTTCATCCTGTAGCAACACTACTTCATCCTTTAACATATGCAAGACACCCTAATTGCGTCCACTGAGACTGTCTTCAACAACACAACGCAAACGAGATTGTGTTGTGGCTTCGTGTGTGGCACTGAGGAAGCACTGGACACTAGGCTGCGTCCGGTCACTAGTCATCGAAGGCGTCCGGTCGTGGAAGTCACGTTTTGGGCGCTGGATGCTGTGTCTGGTCGGTGTGTCCGGTGTGAACTTAACCGTTGAGATCTAACACGCGACACGTGGCGAGAATCTGTGCACCGAATGCTGGGGACCGCATCTAGTCCTTTGCACCGGAGCGTCCAATGGTCCTATGATTTGAGAAGACAGAGATGAAGAGGCAATCGGTAACATCAAACGCTACAGTAAAAACAAAACTTATAGTGGTAGAGAATAGCGTTGTGTATATTGGAAAGATGACATTGTGCTTGCTGTGTGACCAACGTAATCATCTGGGCATACTTCACCCAAATTCTGAACCACGAAGGAATTCGGATGATAGGACACTGGCCACTGCTCTATCCAGTGAAAGGTTCTAGAATATAACATCCTTGTAAGGATGAAATCAGATCAAAGGACACTAATACTGTAATACATCCTCGAAGTCCCGTACCCTCAGATTCATTGTCAACTATATTATTGTAGTCAGACTCCCATTCAACTTTACTCTTCACAAGTGTATTGTTGCCGTCATCTTCATCGTTTAAAACATCTTGCAAGTTTTTGTTGGCCCCCAGTGTTCACCATTGTTAGCATCCCTGTAAATTTCAGGCCCTCCATTTTCTTCATAATGGATCATAATTTTTAGACGGTGCCAAACAGGCCTAAGGAAACTGTGTGAAAAAGGAACAATCCAAACTGCAACTGCTCAAATGTGACAACTTTTCATACTGGATGCCACTATACTAGTAAAATTAACTGGCAGACTACAAGGATATACAATGATGGACATAGAAATCTGACAATGACATTAACATTAAAGCTATGGATACATGAATATATCATTCATCTCATAAAATAAGTTTGCAGGGGATAAGGGTTCAAACTGAGTTCATAAAATAACATCAAAGCTATGGGTACATGAATACATGTCCCAATGTAATGCAAGCTGTATACGAGTTTTTCTTCTCAAGACTACGACATTAAACTAATAACATGAACTAAAACGAGGATGCCATAAGCCCAACTGCCTAAGGGTTCAAACTGTTTCTAACAAATAAGCTAGCCTTCCTCGGGGAACTCTGCCATCAAACACGGTGTGTACAGGAAAGATGATAATAATTCTGCCGCATAACCACAGTAATAATCTGGCCTTACTTTACCCAGATCCTGAACCACGGAGGTATTCAGATGATAGGCCACAGCCCTTTCAAGCGCAAAATTCAAGAAGATGACGTCTTTGTAAGGATGAAACCCAAGGACAGTATTGCATCCCATGAAGCTCACTTCATCATCAGATTCAAGGTCGATAATGTTATCATTGTCAGAATCCCATTCAACTTTACTCTTCACAGGTGCATTGTTGTTGACATCTTCATTATTGTTAACATCTTGTAAATTCTGTAGACCATTGTCTTCATTATTGCTAATATCCTGCAAATTCCAAGGTCCCTCATTTTCTATAAACCACATTACATGTGAGATAGTATACTCAATGTCGATGTGATGCTTCAACCTCCACCCCATCATACCACATGAATCGTCAAGGATCCAAACCCGAAGCTTTTCCCGATTAATTGTAGCACAACATAACTCTTCCTTTGACCGTCCGAGATAAACTTTTTCCAACTCTCCTATGCCAGTTGGCATTTTAATCACTTTATGCTTGTTATTTGACAAGGATATTCTGCAAAATAAGAAAGCATCAATAATGCGTCTTTAACAATATAATTGGTGGGGTTGCTTAATCTTTTAAGAGGAAAAGCATGACGAAATGAAATAAAGAAAAAAACAGATGTATCCAACTGCATGTGGAAACATAAACACTCCCAGAAGATGGTGTTTATATAAGTCATATTGTTCAAACATCCTATGCAGAGCATTGACACAAATGTTATTGCAAAAATGTAAGTATGATCACCGATCTCAGAAAATCAGCAACACTGCACTGCAGTGATACATCTGAACTATATGGTGCTTACCTCATAACAGTGAATCCACCATTGCATTGCGCAAATAGCACACCATTCCAATAAGCGCTGCAGATCGGCCATGAGTCACGCTCATCATGCCGCTGCAATGCCTTGTCCGATGCCATGCCTGCAGCCTCGCCTTCCCGTACAAAGGCTCTCTCCTCCCACTTCCCCGTCCGTGATGAGAAAACACACAACACCCATGTCGATGGTGGCCATTCCTCGTCCGTCATTTGCTCCCTCCGCTCCATGTCTGGGTCCTCTCTGAACAAATTCTCAGGAACGAGAAAGACCTCATAGTGCGGTGACTCGGTGGGATCAAACACAAGGTGCGCGCCGTGGCAAAATAGCCCCCAGAAACGCGGCAGCGGGGGCAAGTGTGCCCACCGCTGTGTGGCGGGGTTTGCCACATGGAGCCCTCGTATGTCTTCGTAAAGCAGGAGGCCATTACAGTGACTCAACACGGAGGCAGACCCGTAGAGATCCGGATCACGATAGAAGTCAAGCTTGCCGAGCATCTCTGGATCCGTGGAGGGGTGAGAAAGGAAGAGCGGGAAATTGATGTCACGGCACATGAAGAAGATGCCGCGCACCGAGTGCGGCAGGAGCTCCGGGAGCAGCAGCCGGCGGCTGTCGACGATGGCGCGCCACGCCTTGCACACGCACCGGGAGGTGGCGAGGCTCCGCGGCGGGAGGCGGCGGAGGATTTCCGCGAGGGCGTCCTCGGGCAGCGTCACGCCCATCGATTCTCCTCCAGTTCGCAGCCTCTCGATCGGGCGGGCGAAGATGACCAAGCCGCGCGGCGACGGGTCCTCCGGAGCGAGGCGCTTGGTGAGATCGCCGAAGGTTTCGATTCAGCCGCCGATCCAGCCGCAGCGCCTAGGATCTCAGAAGTCAGGCAGATCAAGCACGAGGAGGTAGATCAAGCACCAGGATGGAGAGGAATTTAGCTTACCGGAGCCTGGAACGGGGAACGGATGAAAAGATGAAGACGAGTTGCTTCACTCTTAAGCATCCAGCAACGGTGTGTTGTCCGACGTCGACGACAGCGCCGCTCGGCCCGTATGCCATTGGTTCGTCTCATTGGCCCGTATGCCATCAGTTCTCAGCGCACAAGAACTAGTATTAGAAATGGGCCGAAATTTAGGATAAGTGGCTAACCTTCGGCCCGTATGCCATGAGGGTTCGTTTCATGGAATTCACACCAATATCCATGTTCCACCAACGAAAAAAAAAAACCAACGAAAGATGAAAACGGAGAAAAGAAAACGGCAATCCTCGCAACGCAAAATGGCTTTCGCAGCCTCTCGATCGTGAGGGGCATGTGATAAGCGTGCTCGCCGTGCCACTTGGTAGGCAGAAATCCAGGCCGACTGGCATTCCATAGTCCAAGGGCAGCACAGAAAGCTAGACTATGGCGGACATCCTGAACCCATCCTATCCTCCCAGGCAATCGATTGTGTTCGTCGTTATTTTCCCTAGCAAAAATTATCGCCACGAGATTCTCTGGAGTACTGTGAGGAACTTCATGCCTTCTCATGAATCATGAACTCAGTCAGTCCCTTATAGATAATAATAATAATAATAATAAAAAGCTTCGCTATATCATCATCCACCAGTTATTTTTTCCTGTATTCCGTACAATCTTAGTGCGGCCGCCGGTGTGATTGGGCCACACAGAAAGGTAATCGGGTCAAATCTTGCCATCGACACTACCCGTGGCCCAGCGGAAGGTCTCGCTTTGGCATTCCTTGATCCTGGACTATAATGTGTGTTGTATGGAAGGACCGCCGATGCTATGGTAGATACTAGAGTAGATAGGATCACCCTTCTACTACAGGCTGCCTCCCTCTCCCTTGCTCGCTGGTCGGCTGGTGCCTGGTGGCTGCGCAGTTCAAACGGGGCGGCTTCGCTCGCCGTTCTAAAGCCTGGAACGCGAGTGCGGCTTTGTTTGTAGCAGACGCGGAGCGCGGCTTTAGGGCTTTAGCGCTTTGGTCGTCCAATCCATCGGCTTTTTCCACCCGTTTTATTAGCGAGAGCTTTACACGGGGCCGGCGCCCGGCCTTGTTAAGCTGCTGTTATTGCTCCGCGAAAGGCACGGAGGGAGACCGCCACCTCTGTGACTCTTCCTCGCTAAGCAAACGGGGCAGGCCCGAGACCAGGGGTTGGCTCGCCGCAGCCCGCAGCCTGCCGGGAAAAGCGAGGGCGCGCGAAGCCCGTTGTTAGAATAATAAGAAGCTGCGGGCCGCCTGTGCTGTGAGACGCGCGGAGTCTCATCAGTTCGTAAACCTCTCTCTGTCTCTCTCTCTGTCTCTCTCTCTCTCTCTCTCTCTGATTGTGTGTGTGAGGGTCAGAGGAGCTCTGGAGATGACGGAGAGAAGAGAGCTTCGGCTGCTGCTTGCGCTCTTGGGAGTCCTGCACCTCGTTCGTCTTGTACCTTTGGCAGGTGAGGGTCTTCGATCTTGTGTATCCGACTCTTGTCAGTTCGTCAGAGCTCTGTTTTCTGCCAGTTGCAAAATTCAGACCCAAAGAGAGATTTAGCGTGATTCGAGTCGATGGTTACCAGTTAGTACAAGATAGAAATAATGGCAGCGTCCAATTTTCTTTGGCTGAATTCTCTTCTTGAGTTCTTGCTCTACGCTATTCTTTCCCCGCATCAAACTACAGCTGTCTCTGCCTCTCTGGTCTGGACTCCTCCATACGGCCGCTTTCTCCGTTCCTTGTCTGACAGTGAAAGGAACAAATGCCCGTGCCGGATAGAGCCGTGTCTGCAGTCTCTCGAGCTTTCTGAACCACACGAACCCATGCCCGCCGTCAAGGCGCCAGCATGCCATCAGGTGACGGCGACATGTAAGCTGTAGCGCCGTGCGGTGAGTCGGTGACACGGACACACGGTGACACCTGCAGCTAATTACATACAAATACGGTTCTCCAGAGTTTTGCCAGACGTGCTTAGTCCAAATTTTAAATTTCACCTCTTTAAACTGGGACTTCACCTTCGACGTGTCAAGTTTGAAAGTCGAGCTTTATTTGTGATTAGATCTCTGCATTTTTCCCTGCTCCTTATGTTTAATTTGAGGTGTTTTTGAGCTAAGACCACACACGTGCTTGCAGCGTCGCAGTCCTTCATCGGCATCAACTACGGCGAAGTGGCCGACAACCTCCCGCCGCCGTCGTCCACGGCGCGTCTCGTCCAGTCCACAACCATCACCAAGGTGCGCCTCTACGGGACGGACCCGGCCATCGTCTCCGCCTTTGCCGGCACGGGCATCTCGCTCCTGCTCGGCGCCACCAACGGCGACATCGCCAACCTTGCGTCCTCGCCCGCCGCCGCCGCATCCTGGGTCGCCGCGAACCTGCCGGCCAAGTCGCCGGCCGTCTCTACCGTCTCCGTCGGCAACGAGGTGCTCTTCGCCGACGCCTCGCTCGCCTCGCAGCTCGTCCCGGCCATGCAGAACCTGTACGACGCGCTGCCGCCCAACTCCAGCGTCAAGGTCTCCACCGTGAACGCCATGGACGTGCTCGCGAGCTCCGACCCGCCCTCCTCCGGCTCGTTCAAGCCGGAGCTCGCGACGGCGCTCGACCCGCTGCTGGCGTTCCTGAGCAAGACCGGCTCGCCGTTCCTTATCAACCCGTACCCTTACTTCGCGTACCTCAGCGACCCGCGGCCGGAGACGCTGGCCTTCTGCCTGTTCCAGCCCAACGCCGGCCGGCCGGACGCCGGGTCCGGGCTCACGTACACCAACATGTTCGACGCGCAGGTCGACGCCGTGCGCGCCGCGCTGGACGCCAAGGGGTACAAGGACGTGGAGATCGTGGTGGCCGAGACCGGGTGGCCGCACAAGGGCGACACCGACGAGGCCGGCGCCACGGCAGAGAACGCGCGCGCGTTCGTGTCGGGCCTCGTGTCCCACCTCAGCTCGCTGGCCGGCACGCCGCGGGCGCCCGGCAAGTCGGTGGAGACGTACATCTTTGCCCTGTACGACGAGGACCTCAAGCCCGGCAAGGCGTCGGAGCGCTACTTCGGGCTGTTCCAGACTAGCCTCACCGAGACGTACCCGACGGGGTTGCTCAGGAACGGCACGGCCGGACTGATACCGGCGCCGGCGCCGGCGCCGACGACGACGTCCGCCCCGGCGCTAAAGCCAACGCCAGGGCAACAGCCACAGGTGGGGTTACAGTATTGTTGCTGCTTCTTGCTGGTTCGAGTAATGTCATTCTTCTTGCGGAAGTTCTGATACGAGTGCCTCCGTCGGTGCAGGTGACTCCAGGGCAGCAGGGCTCGACGGCGGCAGCTGGGCCTTCCGGCCTCTGCACGCCGGCGGGGCCAGGGACGGCTACGTCGAAAGGGACCACCACCACCACTGCCTGCGCTCATCCTAATGCTGCTGAATCGTCTCGCACTTCCTCGATGCTCCCTATTATTGCTGGTTTTTGGTTCATAGCTTTGCAGATGTTTATATGACCTTTTCTTTATGCTTTTTCCAGCTAATGTATCGTGCCACCTTTTGTAATCGTAGTACGTGTTTCACGATCCAAGCACAGCGTCTAGATTTCAAGTACAATAACTGCATTGCCATTGTCACTTTGTTAAACAAGAATCTGGAGAAAGAGACTCAAAAAAGCAAGCGTCCACATCAATTCAAATATAGTGAGATTCAGTGTCAAAGAATGATCAGCTAAAGACATACACACCACGTATAGTGGTTTGTTGGCACACAAATACACCAACCAAATGGAACCACGCGCATGCAGAACATACACACCGCGCACTGAGCAAGGGCAACAAAAACAACAATCGCAGACCGAGTCCAGTGCTGCAAGACCCAAAACTGTTACAAACTCGGCATACCATCATCTTGAAAAACAAGGCAAAGGCGAGTCAAACAAACACACACAACAGTAACAATTGTATTTACGCTCCCGAGTGTGAAACTGGTGAAGTGGTGAATTGCCCATCCTTGAAACTATGGATGTACTGCTGAGGCAATGCATGCTCCACCTACAACATGAGAAGTCAAGTTACGTGCAAGCGTTTGATAGTTGATATACTCACAGAAACAGAGATACAGAATGTCAGTGTCAATCGATCCTAAATTACTGACACACAGGAGTGCGAAAATCTAGGATGCTAATTAAATAAAGAAAAGATGAAACCTGGCACAAAAATTGCTATAATTAAATTGCCAAGTTAAATTACTGTCACCTCACATAACATGCAAAAAAAGATACTGCTGGTACTGCAGTGACAAAGAATGTCAACAAATGGGGGGGAAAAGGAGGTAACATATTCTAGCATCTTAAATATGGCATGGTATCAATTCATAATACACTAGGAAGTCACGATAATATACTATCAGTATTCGCATATCAGTGGTATATCAATATATAATAATCTATGTGCCACCACTTAGAAAGCTCTACAAAATGTAACATGTTGCCAAAATTCTTTTCTTTCAACCATTTGTTACTACATTAAGTTTTCTTATACATCCGAAAGTACAAATGTAACGTGCAGATCTTACCCAATCACCGTCAGTGCCACCACTTGGAACCATCACATTGATTTCACTAGATTTAGCAGAAGTAATTGAAGCTCCCAACGAATCTTTGCTTAAGTATAATTGACATCCAGATGTGTTGTCAATTGATATTGTCGGTGCCGTACCCTGAGAGAAAAAAGCCAACGAATTCAGTCGTTTGACAAAAATACAAGTTTGAAATGTAACAAAATGTACTTTAAAATAGTGACCTTGTTAGTATATGTCAGTTATATCAAAAAGAATTATAAAACTCTGGACAATTTCATATTCTTGAAATTTGTAAACATAAAAAATTCAAAGAAAACAGAACAAAATTATAATCCAGATTATGAAGGCATTTGAGTGCTCTGGTTTGAAGAATTAATAATGAAAAGAAGGAAGTAATCACACCATACTTCAAGGAGCTACTTTAAATATCATAAATAGGTCAACAATCAAATCAAACACGTCACATACAATGGACTGACTAGACATCTGCTTATAAAGGATAAAAGAGCAGATCCAGAGGAAACAATGTGAGAAAAGATACCAAATAATGAAAAGGAAAATATAGATATACATACACATAAAATAAAATACCTGACATTGGACCTCAACGCCATTGCAGTTGACAACCTCAAAAGCTGCTACAACATCCTGAAATACATAGTAGCTAAAATATTTGTTGCCAGGATGATACGACAAAATAGGTGAGGACCTCTTGGCCTCAAACAACTTAAACTAACCTTGAAAACGATTCCAAATTTAGTGCATTTGTCAACAGTGATATTGTTAACCTTGCCTGTAAAAGTTTATAAGATTTTTGTTACCAAAAGAGAGAAAGGTATACACTCAAACTAAGATACATTACCGTTTACTTGAAGGACAGAATCCTTGCATCCATACACATAAACAGATTGTCTGGAATCACAATCATCAATAGCAAGGGTCTTCTTGCCAACCTGATTCTCAACCACCCATCTGCCATCAATCATAAGGGATGGAACATATTAACACATGACATCATTTGGTAACATGTCAGTACATAGTTAGATCGAAGTTAAAGATGGAGTATTGTATTGTTGTGTCTATATAGCAGAGTTCTATGCCACCATTATATCATTATTAAAATTTAAATATTTAAAAAAATGACATAATTATTCTAGAAGATTATAAGATACACACAACTGCCACATGTGACATGTCTAGCATGTGGTCAACAGGTAACCTGTGATTGATTGAATGCAAAAACCCAAGCTTGTCGAATGAGATAAACCCATTTGATTCAAACCCAACACACAATCAGGAAATGCAAGTGAGGGATGCTTGAGATGAGATTGGTCAATTAGATGGCGTTGGGTTGGCAGGATATGTGATGCAAATGGAAGACATATAAAGTTAAAACAACTCAAAGTGAGCTGTCTACTCTACCTACATAAACCTTAATAATCTTAATTCCGGAAAAAAAACTAACAGCTTAATTTTAGCTTCCCATCCTGATTCCTATTGTGCAGAGGCCAAAGTCCTCTTTTGGTCACATTTGTGCCAGCTAGCTACAGAAACCCAAAATAGTAGGTCAGCCAAACATTCAGCATGGTTGGCATTGTTGCAGGTTGTCAATTATTAACCAAGATATACCAGCGGATCAACAGCTCCAGTTTCTTACATAGCATACTAGATGATGTGTCAGTTTTAAGAACTGCAGGTAAACTCACTTG
The DNA here is from genome assembly GCF_000003195.3 of Sorghum bicolor. Classification (NCBI taxonomy): domain Eukaryota; kingdom Viridiplantae; phylum Streptophyta; class Magnoliopsida; order Poales; family Poaceae; genus Sorghum; species Sorghum bicolor. The sequence continues at coordinate 8,499,297 of NC_012870.2, read as the reverse complement.
CGTCCCATCTGAAGTTCCAGTTTGGGGGGTCCAGATTTGAAAGAGAAGGACCCCGCACGAGAAGTCTTTTCAGGAGCTGCAGCAGGAGCAGCAACACTACTGCTGACAACACCGCTTCTATCAGCACGGTTTTTAGTCTTCATATCATCGGTAACCTTTCGCAACCCTGCACAGTAATAATGTGGTTTAATATGTCTGTTCCTCAGGTCTGGGAGGAAATCATCATATCCTAACAAGTGTTTTCATATACCTGCAGTCACAGGTTTTGTACTAATCTCTTGGAAGACAGCAGACATCCCTTCTTTAGGCTTTGAAGATTTCGGAGACTTCTCTGTGCTAAAAAGAGGCGCGGCAGGAGGAGCTGGTGGAGGGGGAGCCTTAACCGCTGGAGCTTTAGGTGTTGGAGCAGCAGCCTTTGGTTGGGAAACAACAGCACCTCCAGCAGGACCCCAGACAGGACCAAGAGGGTAATGCTTTTTAACATAATCCCGCAAACCGGGCATGTATAGATCCTTCAATGCTTTAGCCCACTCAACATGATCAGGATCTTTGTTTCTGTACTCCACAAGAACCTACAAGCAAGGGAAAAAATGAAGTATATGCTTCATCAACCATAACTTGTGAAGATGCAATTGCTTCACAGTAGAACAGAAGTTTGAATTACTAAGACCATCTTAGTGCATCACAGGAAATTAATTAACAAGCAAAGCATACAAGAGCAATTAAGTCTAAACAAATATGTTCTAGAGTTGCACTTTATGAAGGATACAGTTATTTTTAGCTCCAATCTTATTTGGTGATAGTTATACTGACTTTTTGTAAACTTCAAGACATAACTTTGACCACTATTATCTAAATTTATACCCATATACCATATATGTAGTATACAAATAAAAACATACTTTTATTTAAGCATTTCTAAAGAGAAGTCTTCATATAATCAGTATTGTAACTCCAAACATATTAATGGAGTAAATGTGTTTTCAGAGTTGTATTTATAATAAGCTTTTTATGAAAGGAAAGAAAAAATTAGTAAGATAAATTTTCATATAACCAATATTAACGAATTTATGAAAATACTACTGGCAAATGTGTTTTCCTGGGTTTTGAAAGTGGCATATTTACTGTTCAGCTCTATTATGTGCTCCTTCCTTTCCCTAATGGATACACCAGAATTTGAGCTCGGAGATAGAATGGAATTAGGTTGTAGAGATAAGAATGGCCAGCTTATTAGCTCACTCACTGAAAAGAATACCTATAGTTTACTCCCTCCATCCTAAAATAAATCAATTCCTATTATCACTTTAAGTCAAACTATCAGACTAACTCTGTAGAAAAGGGTAACAACATTTATTTAACACAAAATAAGTACATTATGAAAATATTTTTCCATGATACCAAGTGAAACTAGCTAGCAACATGTACATTATGAAAATATTGTTGCTTGTTGTGCGGTGTCGTTTCCGACTAAATGTTTGTACTGGAAACTGGCCAAAAAAATTTTTTGTCGGTATGCCATTTAAAGAAAAAAAAAGGAAGTAGCAAATGGCCAAAAATACAATTTTTTTTCTCCAGAAAGGGATCATGGATTTTATCTACATGGTTATATTTGAATTCTTGTTACATAAACAGACTGCCATTTGGGAGTATGTAACAAAAGCTGCATCAAGATTAGTTGGTAATAGTAACAGTATAATCCCTAGTAACAAAATGTGCCAAAGCGCATTGCTTATCTTCTCATTACATCCCTCTCATCTAAGATGAACCCATCATAAATAAGTGTGATAAAGCTTAGAACAATTGTGCATCGAATGTCAACTATATGCATAGATGTTCAACATATAAGTAGAGCACAAAGTATAAAATGGTCATAGGATAAGCATACCTTGTTATTGTAGAACTCAGCCATCTGCCAGCTTTCCTCTACATGTGCTGTTGGGAAACTCATACCTTACAAAGCCGAAGGGGGTAAAACAAAATGAGTGACATATCTTGTGTATGTTTGACAAGAATACAAGATTAAACCCAGGGGGACGACTTCACTAACCACAGTCCTTTCCTAAGAATGCCACCCAAGCCAAAGCTGGGAGACTGTCAGCAACACTCTTTAAATGGTTGAAATAGTCTGGTCGCCTTCCTTCGGTCATTGCAGTTGCTTTTGCAATAACATCACTGAGGGGCTTAACGAAGCCCTGTGCATCAGCCATTGATGCTGGTTTCTGTACAGCATAAAAGAGGGGGAAATGCTCAGTGATGTAACAATAAGCATTGCTTACTTAGATCCACCAATGCCTACACAACACGTAACATATAGGAAAACAATCCTGGAGCCAAATTGCTGCTAGAGAAACCACTTCAGCAGAATGATCTTGGCTAACCCACTACTCTCGATGAACAAAATCTGACGCTTACTACATGCGCCCCCAAACCATGAGCTCAGCGAGTCATTTCCTGCGATATGACGCATTGGATTGGCAAAACACAAGGAGATCTACGCTCGGAGCACACGCAAATCGACCAGATCGAGTGAGGATGGAAGCGTGTCCGCCACGTACCTGGAGCTGCTTGGCCTGTACGAGCAGGTCCTTGGCGACGGCAAATGCCTCGGCGAGCACCTTGGTGGCGTCCAGCACCTTCCCGCCGATCTTCTCCGCCGCGGCCGTGAGCCGCCCGACGGCCTCCGCGACGAACTCGTCGTAGGCCACGATGGCCGGATCCGACTGGGCATCCGGAGCGTCGAGGTCGCGCGGCGCCGCCGACGCGATCGAGGCGCCGGAGGCCACGGCGGCCTCCAGCCGCGCCACCGCCGCCTCCAGCCGCTCCACTAGCGCCGCCTCCATCCCGGAGATCAAGCTACGCGGGGGGGGGGGGGGGGGGGGGGGGGTCGGTCTCTCTCGATTCCTCTCTCTCCCAGTCTGCCTTTCTCGGTGCGCGCAGGCGTGTGCGTCTCCTGAGTCCTGACGCCGCTTCCTACAGCTCTGGCGGTTTTATGGCTTTGCTCTTTTCTTTTGTTTCTCTTTTATTTAGGGGCCTTTTTTTTATTTATGCGGCGACAAGAAATACGTGGAATGAGGTGGTATATAGGAGTACTTTATTTTAGATATAATCTCAGGAAATTGCCAAATTGGTGTGCCACACGTCGCACGACGTACTTGTACTGTGCCGCTCTGCTGTATAGCGTCGTAATTGGCGTTTAAATCTAATAAGGCCTTGTATAGTTCACCCAAAAACAAAAAAGTTTTCAAGATTTCACGTCATATCGAATCTTGCGGCACATACATGAAGCATTAAATATAAATAAAAAATAAAAACTAATTACACAGTTTAGTTGTAAATCGCGAGACAAATCTTTTGATCCTAGTTAGTCCATGATTGGATAATATTTGTCACAAACAAACGAAAGTGCTACAGTACCGAAATCCAAAATCTTTTCGGAACTAAACAAGGGCTAAATTGTCTTGCACTAACACGGTTTTGATGGATGAGAAACCTGCCTGTGACAGTGATCGCTTAATCCGAGAGCAAGAATGTTTACACGTCCGGTAGCCCAACAAAGGTGATCGGTCACACCACTCACCGCCACGACGTTTGGGCTGCACCGGCACATGATCCTTTTTCTGCCCTCCTTTTGCGTGGGATCGATGAGCTGGTCACGCTGCCGAAAGTCGAAAGCTATCATAGACTGACCAAGAAGGCGAGACACAGTCACGCAGCAGCGCGGCTCTCCAAATCTCCAATTCATTGTCGCGATTCCTGTCGTGTCAAGTCGAAGAAACTACTGTTAATTCCTTGCTTGAAATTACCTGTGCTTGGCATATGAGTACCATTACAGTACTGTGCAGGGCATCTGTTACAATGCAATTTGACTTCCTCGCTTTTGCCTTTTCTTTTTCACCCTTTGAGGGTAATGCTGCCTTCCTTAGCTGCCTAAATTGATTCCTACACCAAAGCCAACACATATTTTTCTGAAAAAAATATTGGCTTGGAGTACATAGTTTCTTCCCAATGAAGGGAACCAGCTGTAAGCTATTGATACTACATATAGGTCTTAGGTGGTGAGATATCTTTAGAAATTAGGGTGTGTCAATTAATCAAAAGCATCCTTTGAAATACAAAATACTACACTCGGGAGTAGTAAACAGTTAGATATGATATTTAGGCCTTGTTTAGATGCACCCAAAAACCCAAAACTTTACAAGATTTCCCATCATATCGAATCTTAGGGCACATGCATGGAACATTAAATATAAATAAAAAAAGATAACTAATTGCATAGTTTACATGTAAATTATGAGATGAATATTTTAAACCTAGTTACTCCATAATTAAACAATGTTTGTCAAATAAAAACGAAAGTGCTACAGTGTCAAAATCCAAAAAAAATTTGGATCTAAACAAGGCCTTAGACACGCATGGCTAACAATTTTGGTAATGTTGTAAGAAATAAGTTGTTCGATAACAAAACAGAAGGATGCTAACAGTTGCATCTGACAAAAGCATAGCTGGAGCTCCTTCTCTGAGGGCTTGTTTAGTTTGGAGAAGAAAAGATTTTGGGTGTCACATCAAATATGTCCGCATATGTTTGAAGTACTAAATATAGACTAATAAAAAACAAATTATATAGCTCGCTTGGAAACTGTGAGACGAATTTATTAAGCCTAAGTAATCCATTATTAACACATGTGGGTTACTGTAGCAGTTATGACTAATCATGCGCTAATTAGGCTTAAAAGATTCGTCTCGCGATTTACAACCAAACTGTGCAATTAGTTTTTGTTTTTGTCTACATTTAATGCTCCAAGCATGTGTTTAAAGATTCGATGTGAAAAGTATTTGGGGAAGAAACTAAACAAGACCTAACTAGAAGCATTGCTGCGAGAATTGCAGACGAATTAAATTGAAATAAATCAAATTGCTTCATGAATGAATAAACTATTATAAATTAATAGTAGTGGATGAGGTGATATACTATTGAATAATTATATATATATATATATATATATATATATATATATATATATATATATATATATATATATATATATATATATATATATATATATATATATATATATATATATATATATATATATATATATATATATATATATATATATATATATATATATATATATATATATATATATATATATATATATATATATATATATATATATATATATATATATATATATATGATAATGGACTGCTAAGGTGGACTACTTGTATGTTGAGATAGAATACCTAGTGTGGTTTAGACTCATAGGATGTATAGATATATGTATAAATATAGATATAGATTATTGTTATCAAAGCTTCGGTTACCATTAGAGCTCAGTTTTGACTTAGATACACACGGGATAGGTTGATCCTAGCTAAAGTACTGTAAGGGATGTCATTTTCTCCCTTTAACTCTATGTAGTCATAAATAATTTGATCGTAAACCTCATGTTTTTCGGATGATCCTCTAGAAAGATTGACTCGAAAAAATCCTGCATGCATATCGATATCATTCCGCCTCTCATTTAGGATCCCTTTAGAATGCAGTGATTTCAAAATAATAATGTATAAATTTCACATGAACAACAACAGAAAAATAATCTTTGCATTTCCAAGGGGGACCCTAGCCATTGTATGCCAGGTCAACCACTTGAAAGAGTTCTTTCCCTATGAGTGCATACGCCCTAATTCCATGAGCATATCCAAAAGACTTGAGATGTATGTTGTCTATCACTGAAAACAACATCCTTAAATCTTAAAGTAGCTAAATTTAGAAAAATGTGAATACCCACAAACCATAACAAGTCGAGGATTTGAACCAGCAGGTTGTGTCATAAGAGCATTCTCAAGTATGGACTAGCTATTAGCTCTGAGTCAGCCTCTTAGTGTAGTATTAACTTTTAGTAGTAGCACATAATATTATGATTAGATCCATTCGATAACCTCATATGATTTTTGAAATAACCTCATATGATTTTTGAAATATATGTATAAGTCTAACTCTTAATTAAGAGATAATTTTATCTTCTTTTATTAAAACTAGCAAAAGTGCCCGTGCGTTGCAACGGGAAAAAGAAAAATTAATTCTAACAACCATAATAAAATTATAAATTATCAAAAAAGTTTTTATTAACAATGTAAAGGCTATAATCTTGAATAAACTTGTCATGGATCCATAAGATATACTTTTAGTAAGAGACAAGCACTAACTACAACAGATCCAGCATTGGGTCAACCACCAGGACATGAAACCTACGCCAACGCCACTAAATGTATGGAGACTCCCGTTCTGGCTACAAACTTGTAGTCACTAAAGCTTACAATGAGATGCTAAATGTACAAAATAAGAAAGATATCGTAGCATATGTTTATAGTTTCACCACTGAGCACTAACTAAAATTGAAGCTTGATCATAATACGCCTATTCAGATAATGCATCACTTTAGAAAAAATAACTCTAAATCAAATTATTCTTAATGAAAATTTTTATTGGGCTAAAGCATCGAAGCCTTGACCAAGACTCAAAAATTATTGCTGCATGTTTTTTATCAGGAACATTGACCTTTGATGATTTTTTAATAGGAGTATACTTATCTTTGGATCAATTAGATTTAAATTGATAGTTGTAGTTAAAATTAACTATTAGTCTATTTAGATTTCAGCCCTTGCATGCGAATGATAAAATATCTATACACTCACAGCGATGACTCTATTGTCGACGTCCTTCTTCAGATCACAGCGCATGCGGATCTTTTCTCGCTGTCCGTGGCCCTCCTCCTCTGCACCCAGATTAAGGAGAGGTAATCTGATTTGGATTTGGATTTCTATTCTATCGGGGATACGAGACATGAGCGAGTCCAAACCGGTCCAGGGGAGAGGCCAGATGAAAATTCGTTCAGGCAAAAAAATTTAACTAAAATTTTGCCTCTTTAGTATTGAGGTTATAATAATAATAATAATAATAATAATAATAATAATAATAATAATAATAATAATAATAATAATAATAATAATAATAATAATAATAATAATAATAATAATAATAATAATAATAATAATAATAATAATATTATTATTATTATTATTATTATTATTACTACTACTACTACTACTACTTTTTATTATTAAAATAAAGTAGGATCGAAAAAACGCCAATGTTGATCCCTGCCTTATCCACTTGGCCCGTCGATCGACGCATTGAACACGCCTAGCCAACGTCACACGTTGACTCCCACAAAAAGAAAAAGAAAAAATGTCGCACGTTGACTGTGGTTCCGTAGTTGGCTCGGCAGGTCCCGCCGTGGTACTTGCCAAGTCCGTAGCCAGGTGGTCGCTGCTCGCGCATGCCCGTGGACGCTTGTTGGGCCGCAAGCCTAGCTAAGGTAGACCACCGTGCGTATTTGACAGAATCAAGAGTCCGAATACAGAGATCCGTTCTGAATTTGATTAGGATCGGATTAGGTTGGAGAAAGAAGACATTACGCGCGGGCCGACTCGGAGACGACGGGCAGAAATTTTTTGGCAGACTGAAATTTTCACAATTTAGTAGTAGGGATATATATGAAGTAAAATGCTTAGAGCTGGCTCATAAGTCTCTGTTGAAGCTGCCCTAAGGATCCCAATCTACAGTTTGCCACTTCAATAGTTCCTGAAATAAAACTTCCATAGAAAAATCAAGTTAATTATGTTTGTCCCCTTAATAAACAATGTCGTTGCGAATCTGCTTATCTGTGTGTTCCCTTCCGGCAACACATTAGGGCGTGTTTGGTTGCCCGCATATGGGCGAACCAGGCTCCCTGGATGCAGCCTTTCGGTGTTTGGTTCCCTTCTCTTCTCTCTAGCCTGGCTTAGCGCGTGCAAAAGGACCCTCGGAGCCAGGCTCCCGAGCTACGCTCGAATCGGCCGTTTTTCTTCAGCCTGGCTCGCTCCGTGCTCTCGCGTGCTCGGCGATTCTGTGCGCGGGGAGATGGCGCGAAGTTTCTAGGGTTACCTCCCTCTTTCCCGCCATTCACCACCTATATATATATCTCCTTTCCCGCTTCCTCCCTGTCTTCTCGTCGCTCCGCGTCTGCGCCGCCGGTTCCTAGGGTTCGTGGTCTTCTCCCTCTCCCCCTTTGTTCTTGGTTTGATTCGTTTCATGCTAATGATTTCATTCTCACTGGATTTGTTGCAGGGCACTTGGATCTGACGATTTTCGTAGCCGGTGAGTTCTCCCTCATTTTCTCCTCTTTTTGTTACCGATTTGTAAACCCTAACTTGTGTAAATGATTGTTGTGGATCTGTGCGTGCAGATCCGACGTCCCCTGAACTGCTGCTGTGCTTTGCTGGGTCTTGTGCGCTGACGTGGGTAATTTGATCATCTCCTCCCCCTACCCCCCCTTCCCTCTAATCTGCACCGTGTGATACCGAGTTTTGCCTTCTTTGATTTGGATGCATGTCGTACTTTTAATATGAAGAACAATTATATGAAGATCCCTTTTCTGCTAAGCTATTGCTCAAGTCGATGATTACATTGTTATGTCTGAGCATATGTTGAAGTCTATGATGATTGTTCATTATGTCTGAGCATTTGTCCAAGTCTATGATGATTTTCAGTTAGTCTGAGCTTATGTCCTAGTCTAAGCATTTATTCTATGTTTTATCTTCTAGATGGATTTGCAAGAGAAGAGGCGCATGCTTTTTGCTCGTGCTGCAGCTCTTGTTGCTGCTATGTATGCCCTACTTTTTGCTAGGATTAGAATGATTCAGTCCTCAAGGCCTCAGATCAATTATGGTCCTTTGAGTAAGTGGGATGAGGAAAGGCAAAAGAACCTAGACTTAATTTACAACTACAATGATGTTGAGTGTGTGAACATGCTTCGCATAAGAAGGGCACCCTTCTTTAGGTTGTGTAACTTGCTTAGGGAGAGAAATTTGCTAGCAGACAGCATTAATTGTTGTGTAGAAGAGCAAGTTGTTATGTTTCTACATATTGTGGGGCATAACCAACGTTTTAGAGTGATTAGGCAAAACTGGAGAAGGTCTATAGAGACTGTCCATCGCCATTTCAAAGAGGTGTTGTATGCAATTGGTGAACTTAGGCAAGATATGATTAGACCTCCATCCAATGAGACACCCCTTAAGGTTAGCAACAGCCCAAGGTGGTATCCATATTTGAAGGTAAATAATTTGTCATTTAGAATTTAGGTTGTTGCTGCATGGGTTCATGTCAATTCACTATGCACTTTTGCATGCCATGTAGGACTGTGTTGGGGCAATAGATGGTACACATATCTATGCTAAAGTGCCAGCCAAGATCCAAGCTGCATTTAGGGGTAGGAAGAACCACCAACACAAAATGTCCTTGCTGCAGTCAACTTTGACTTGAAATTCACCTATGTTTTGGCTGGCTGGGAGGGATCAGCACATGATGCAACCATTCTAGCTGACGCACTAGAGAGACATGATGGGTTAAGGGTTGCACCAGGTAACTAAGGCCCTTAGTAACATTTTTAAAACATATAGTTACATACACATGAACCTAATGTCTGCCATTCTTCTTTTAGGCAAGTTCTACTTAGTTGATGCTGGGTATGCATGTCGGCCAGGGTTTCTTCCTCCTTATCGAGGGACTATGTATCATCTCAAAGAATTTGGTCCTAGGAACAACCTAACAAACTATAAGGAATTATTTAATTTGAGACACTCTAGCCTGAGAGTGACTGTTGAACGTGCCTTCGGTGCTTTGAAGAATTGTTTTCGCATGATTGACAACAAACCCTTCCATCCCTATAAGACACAAGTGAAGTTAGTACTTGCATGTTGTATATTACATAATTGGATCCTTGCTCATGGGGTTGATGAAGTAGTTCCTGCTGAGTTCTCCTGGGTGCCAAATAATAACCCCCCTTTACCCCATGTCCATATGGATGACAATGCTGCTTGGGCTCTTAAAAGGGATGAATGGGCAACCCACATTCTAGTGTAACCCTGCCCTTTCATCCTAGATCAACCAAGTTGTTGGATGTACTTGATGAGAACCAAGATGGTTCTGAACATGATCTGAGCATGTGCCTATGCATCAGATTTTAAACTATTATTATGCTCATGCATTAATCTGAGCAGGATGCATGCATGTTTTTATTATTTGGTCTGAGCACATGCCTAATCTTTGCCTGTGATGTTTTCTTATTTGGTCTGAGCACATGCCTAATCTTGCGAGTGATGTTTTCTTATTTGGTCTGAGCACATGCCTAATCTTGCCAGTGATGTAACTTTTCTGTTTATTTTTTGTTTGTTTGCCAATGATGAGTATGACTAAGTTATATTATGTCATGTCTGTCATCAAAGTATGTGATAGTGAGTTGGCCTACACAAGGTTGTTTCTGACTTTGTTGTGTGGCCAGCTCACTTCACATACTTCCATGGCATGTATGAGTTTCATTACATACTCTGAGGTTTTGTTGTGGCCTATGATGACAAAAAAAGTATGAGGTGGCTATACTGTTTTTCTTGTGTCATTCATCACATCTGAAGGAAACATAAACTTTACTTGGCAACAATTGGGTTCATGACTCAAGGTGATGGCAAGAAGTTTATGGTACTCCAGATGCCATGGGTGCCACAATTCTTTGGATTTTCTATTAGAGCTACCAATGATTACTACCTTATCTGTGCACATGACAATCTGAGGTGGCTTTACATGTTTAGTTGTTGTTGTATTGTATGGCTACCTTTCATTCATGGGTATCATAAGGACATGAGATACATCCATCCCCAATGCAACAGGTTTAGACTTACCACCTGATGGCTGAGGATGGAGTGTCTCAAGGCCCCATGGTACGCATGAAACAGTTATTTGGTATCATGAAAGTGGCCACCAGGGATGATTGTCTTAAACAAAATTTGTGCAGAAAAAATTAATATCTGAGGCCCCTATTATTTGACACTGATGTTACTTTTATGATAATATTTATAACTCAGCAAATTCTGCCTATTTTTCTTGCTACTCTTTTCTTGAACAGCTATGGCTTGGTATGTGGTTCACGTTGGCAAGAAACCGGGTGTGTATTCTACCTGGGAAGAAGCACATGAGCAGGTGAATGGCTTAAGGGTAACTGCTATAAGAAATACAACAGCAGAAACCAAGCTGTGCAAGCCTTCTATGGACATTCCCTTGACAATCCTCCTCTTCTACAACCTGTCAATCCACCTCATGTCTACAATGATGGAAACGATGGGAGCCTCGCCTTGTGGCTTGCAGTTTTTAAAATTGTAATACTGCTAGTTGTAGTTTTGCTAATAGGCTTTCTAATTTGGAAGCTGCTGTAACAGCTTCTGTGTGTGGGTAGTGGTAACCTTACCAAAGGTGCAAACTGGTGACAACACCACCTTGTATGCAAGCAACCAAACACCACCTTGTATGTCCAGGATTTGAATTCCATGCGGGCGCAGGTAACCAAACAGCAGCTAATGCAGGCCACGCTGAGCTGATGCAGGTAACCAAACAAGTGCCTGTTGCATGTGTTCATCCTGGCCAATCCTAGCCTGGCTGGCTAGTGCTACCCAGGATCCGCTGGGAAGTGAACCAAACACGTCCTTAGACGTGGAGAGAAGATGGTATATGATACATCTCCCCAAGTGAAACATGCACGAGAGCACACTGAGACAAAAAAAACGTTGAAGGAGCTGACCTCTGATTCAATACGTAATAGATGGATACATGTTTCTTTATATGATGTGAACCCTTCATGAAAATATCTTAACACTTTCTCTGAACAAATACCGTGGCTAGCTTATGTCTCGTTAGAAATTCTTTTTCTAAATACAGTAAGAGAGAAAAGGAATGGAGAAAATAGTACATTATGTTGTCTATACTTTTTTTGAAAAACCATTTGGCGCACTTTATTGATCTTGGATAATAGTTACATCATTCACCAAGGCTCCTAGAATGAAACTAGGGGGTTCATCGACCCAATTACAAGATAATTTACTTCGCATTGCAACTTTAGCTAATTCATATGCTACACTATTTGCTTCTCGGTTGCAGTGATCAATACTTATAGAAGCGAAATCTTGCCAAAGCATGCAGCATTCATAAAAAATTAGAGCACTTACCGTTGCTGAAATTCCGTCTTGCTTCATTGTTTCTACTACTTCGAAACAATCCAATTGGATCATTATTCTGTTGCAACCCATCGTCTGAGCCAATACTGTCTATGCTTTATTGCCTTCTTAAAAATCTCATTGTAAAAATCTCGCAGGTGCCCACAAGTCGAACAAAACGACGAGTCGGTGATGTACTTGGGGTGGTGCTGGATGGCGATGTGATCGATTCAGCTTCCAGGACCTGGGCCGTCTATTGGGCTTAAGGCCTGCTGTGCGCAGTGCTTGTATTTCTGGGGCCCTGGATCGTACCTGATGGACAAGCCTGATGGGTCCATAATCCATTGTAGCATACTCTGCGGTACTGCTAAACTACACACCACCTCTTCCTAAAAAAAACTACACACCACCTGAGCAGTGACCACATTCGATCAATTATTATTTACAACTACATTCAGCGGGAGCTTCCCGTGCGACCAGGGTGGCCACGTCGTCCGAAATCTCCTTGACCATCGGATCCAGCAATCAACGCTCTAGAATCAATTCCCGGTTATATACAGTGTACACTAAAAAATATATCTTTCTTTCTCTCTCTCTCTCCCTTCTTCCCGTCGAGAAGCCCGACCTCTCCAGAAGCGGACAGCGCGACGGCGCAGGCAGCACCCGTCGGTGCCGTCCCTCGGCGCGGCGGCGACCCTCCTCCTCATCCTCCGCTCCCTCTCCCTCTCTCTCCCATCCTCTGCTCCCTCTTCCCTCGCTCCCTCTCCCTCTCTCCCCGACACGGGCGGCAGCGACAACGGCCTCCCCCGTGCGGCGCATGTCCGCCCCCACAGTGGTCATCCCCGACCATGGAGCGCCGCGAACGGGCTACGGCAGTGGCCGTCGGCGCGGCTTCCCCTCAGTGTTGTGTCCTCTCATCGATCCGCGTGGGCTCCACGAAACCCTAGACGCGTCGTCCTCGACGGCGGCGGCGGCTCAGCTCCGTGGTTGCATCTGCCGGTATGTCACCCTCTTCTTCTCCTATTTCATACCATGGCTACTCCCCAGATCCCCTCTCCCTCATGGACGTGCGCAGCAGCAGGCAGCGGATCTCCTTCGGTGCTTGTGCTCTCGAATCACGGCGGCTGTCAACGGTGCCACGGTGGATGGCCTGCAGGGTAATCCTTTTGCTTCCATACTTTTGTGTTGGATTGGATACCTGCAGGTGAATAGGTGAACGTTTATTGACAACTTTCACTTTTTCTTACACACTGATTTGGTTGGAACCATGGATACATTAGTTTGGATCTTGTGTATATTATCTCTTGTGCGACTGAATTTATTTTAACGGCTAATATAGTGTTGCATGAGGAGGAGTTCAAAGAAGTTCAGGCAATGGGCAAGCAGCACACCGGGCCACCCCCGAAAACTTTGAGTCTTAGGAGTTGAAGGTTTTTTTAGAAGATAGGAGTTGAAGTTACCTCCATGCGGACTTTCAGAAAGTTAGAACCACATTTACTCCACTGTGACCTTATTTTATTTTGTCAGGCTAAAGTTTAGTAGTTAGTACTGTACAGCTAACTGAGTTCTTTTTGTAAACGAAGCGAGATTTGAGTGTGTGTTGGGTCTGATTGTATTTGGGGCTAACCAAGATTTGCCCCTGAAATTGTTAAAGAACCAAACTTATAGTGATTTAGCTTCAGCAAGGATTCAATAAAGATATTGGTTTAATATACAAGTCTCTTCCTAAAGTCATCTAAGGCTAATTACTCTACACATCGTATTTCAAAGTCAATCAGTAACTACTTGCAGTCATAGCGGTGGGCAGACAAGCTTTTCCAGTAAGCGTGGGTTTTCTGGTGAGTACTATTTTGTCCCCTCTATTTGTATATTAGTATCTCAAATGCTCACACTTACTCCTTTCCTTAGCAAGGTTGTGTTACTTATCCATTATTGTACCTAATTCCTTTTATCCTCTCGATTTACTAGCCAAGTAGCACATCCTGTCATCAAATGGATCCCCGTTATTATGCAGTTGCCTTGTGCTTTGGTAAGTACTGTCATTTTCTATTCCTTTGTATTTATTTCTCCCAATCTATGATATTGTTATGATTATCACAAAACATCATGCTATCAGGGGCAAAATACATGTCTCATTCCCATTCATTGAACAAGTACCGCAATTCATTGAACAAATATTGTTCCTATACTCAGCCAGTTGATTCTCCATATATAATATATACTTCATACATGGCAACCTGATAGATTTAATTCTTGGAATGATAGACTTTGATCTCAACTTTTGTTGCAGGTCATTTATGTTTCAAATTTACTGCCCTTCTTTTATGTATGTGCTTTAGTAGTACTCAGTTGTCTTATGATTATTTCTTTTGTGCATGAATCGATAAGAAACCCATTTGACCAAATGCTCCTTCCAGCACCAGATCCTTTGCTTGTTTCCTTATCAGCAGATGTGCATGAATCCATAAGGGACCCAACTGACCAAATGCTCCTTCCAGCACCAGATCCTCTGCTTGTTTCGTTACCAGCAGATGACACACAATGGTGATGAAGGTGCACCACAACTTTCTTATAGCATTAGTTCATTGATTTATGACTTTAACTTTTGGTTACTTTCCTAATAGGATGTTCCCTGTTTGCAGCAAGAGATAAACAACCACATCAGGGAGGGATATGTCATTACCTTCGCACCATAATCTTAACATGTTTCCCAAGGTGTATTAACTAAACTTTTTAAGATTCTATCTACTAAAGGCTTATTAACTAAACCCCTAAAAACATATTCGTTTGCACATACAAATGTCACTAGAAATTAGTGCTATTTATCTCGCCGTTTCCTCTTATTTATATAGGCCCTGCAGTTGTATATTATGTTTCTAGAACGGTCTCCACTACTTCCCAAACTCAATTGTTACGTTAGTGTGACACTTAATCTATTCATTGTGTGCGGTTTAATTATCTTTTTCCCCCCCACATCCACATCTTATTATATTTGGCCTCCTGGATTTCATGCACCAACTATATCATGGTTTGTTCCTGCCATAATTATAATCAAACTAACTGAAAGTGAGAACAAGGCAAACGTATGCAGTTCTTAGCAATTTTTTGCTTCCAATTTTTTACGATCCTCTGATCACATTTCCAGCATAGATCTATGCAATTTATTAACTATATATAGTTAATAAATTTCTGCCTCATTAGTTCGAGAAAGGCTAACCAAAGCCTGCCTAAATTTTGCAGATGATAGACCATCTGATTTTTGGTTATTTTCTATGTGGGGAAATTCTGACCATAGTTAATACCTAACAGCTCTAAAGATACCTAAACATGTATTGTATGATGTGCAGGAAAAAAACCAGTGAAGAAACCCACATAACCAAAGCTGGGCAGAACATTGAGAAAAAGCAAAACAGCCTCATTATGACAATGTGCAGGCTGGAAGTAAGTATTACATGCATACGAACATGCCATGGTAAATAGACCTACGTCTTTTTTCAAACAATAATTTCACATATGACATACAGATCAAAAGTAGAAGATCCATTTGGTTTCTGAAACACTGAAAGTGTATGTGGCTCAGACAGAAATGACAACCATCAATATGTTAATGGGATGACATATCCTTATTTAATTACATATAAGTGGATAGAGAATTCTTGAAATGAATATAGTTTAGGATCCATGGAGAAATTATTGTTTACTTTTGTGGTTATTGCTCCCTGATCCTGAACACTTAGGCAATTGCCTGATTGAAATCTCCATTTTTTAACCATTAACATCCATGCTACAAACTTCAATGTAATACTTTTCTCTGATTGCACAGTACTAGTACTATGGTACTATTTACTTTGTACTATTGTTTCTGCCATTATTAGTTCACTCTTAGATTAGCTACAAATCCTGGTTTAGTATGTAGAAAGAACTATCATTTTATTTGAGGGTTTATGAGTTGCCTTATTTTCTTATTTTCTTTGTCACCGGACATAGCTAATAGCTAGATTGGCCTATTTCTCAAAATTTTTTAATTGCTCCTTTCTCTTTATTTTATTCTTCTATTCTTCTTTTATTCCAAATGCAGATGAGTTGAGGTCTATATTGTTCCCTGGTAGCAAAGCCAAGTGTTGACATAAAAAAGGTCAGTGCCACTTCAGTCCACTATGATGACAAGCCCAACGAGAATTTCTTCAGGCTTCACCCCAGTTATGATGATAAGCACCCTAAAAGAAAACAATGGCTAACTTGGGAGCAACGTGACTTTGCACGTGCCACGGAAGACAAAGGGCCTGATTCCCTTGAAGTTGAGAACCTGAGAGTTATAAAATCAGCTACTCCAAGGAGAGTTCTGAATTACAATGAGAATATCGATGATATGTATACTCCACGGGGTTCCTCGAGTGCTTCTTCTAACTTGACTCAGCCAAGGATAGCTATGAGGTTCTAAACATTATTCCTGCAACACTTAAAGCCTCAACGGCTTCAAAAACCCACGCAAGCAGAGTATACTACTAAAGAACCCTACATATGTTTGTTGTCTTCTATGTACAGATCAATGCTTGTAATATACAAATCCTCAATATATATCGACCTACATTATTGCTTATATTGGAGTCTACATGTTACATATTTTCTCAAGCTTCAAAAGCTTTCCTTTGCGCGCGATGGCGCGCGCCTCGCACTAGTATGCGAGATTGGAGTATACAAGACGACAAACAGGCAACCAAGACCAAAGGATAAGACAACACTAATCACCAGGACGACTGTATCGCCTAATCGACGGATTAGAAAAGAGCAACAACTTTAGAGTTGCATGATTTCCGGATCTCGGGTAAACACTACTGCTTGACAAGGCCTATACTACAAAGCAAACACAGCTGCATGCACGAAAGATAGATCCATCGATTGCTAATGCTGCGTGCACCGCGGACAACGCCGGAGACAGATGATAGATCACTGGATCGGGGCTGTACAGTACAGCTGGCTAATCTCTCGAACAAGCAAGCGATGCAGTGCACCAAACAACATGCCAACATGGCAACATCTGATGACGCACCCTTGTGAAGCGTCTCTGCTCACGCTAACTCGTCGAGTTGTCAATGTCAACTGCCCGGCCAGCACGGCAGCACGCACGTTTCTGAAACCCGGGCCACCTGATAATCGCCGCCAAATCTAGAGAAAACAAGACAAGTTCTGTAATGGCACATGTCAAAACTAGAGAAAACAGCTTAACAAAGAGGGTGAAAATAAGAGCTTGTTTGGCACAGCTCAACCTCACTAGTAAAGCTGTTTTTTTAGAAAATAGCTTCATGAGTGACTTTCTAGATGAAGCTAAGGCCTTGTTTAGTTCGCAAAATTTTTCAAGATTTCCCGTCACATCGAATCTTGCGGCACATGCATGGAACATTAAATATACATAAAAACAAAAACTATTTGCACAGTTCATCTGTAAACCACGAGATGAATCTTTTGAGCCTAGTTACTCTATAATTGGACAATGTTTGTCAAATAAAAACGAAAGTGCTACAGTGCCGTTTTTCACCAGTTTTTGCGAACTGAACAAGGCCTAAGCTGTTTTGGAAAAAGTGTTTGGCAAAATAGCTTCACCAACTACTTCATGCATAGTTGAGAGAGAGAAATGAGGGAGAAGCTGCAATAAGCTACTTTTTTTCAGTTTCATCCAACTTATGTTTTTGTGAGAGGAGGAGAAAAACAGCTTCACCCATGAAACTGTTTTAGAAATAAGTGTTTGGTAAAAAAAACAGCTTACAACAGCTCATAAAACTGTTGTGAGGCCAAACAGGCCCTAAATATTTGAGTGAGTCTTCGCTGGTGGCAATCGATGGAAGTGGAACGAGACGTGACCACACTTCCAGTAGTCCGCAAGCAACGGCGCTTCCGGTGCCAGTTTTCAGACGCGGCCACGCAGCTTTCGGCCCCGCCTGCGCGACTTGCCCGCCCCGCCCGCCTTTGCCCATCGAGCCAGCCGCACGAGTGCGCCACTGAACGCGACCGGCAAAATTTGTCACGCGTCGTCTGGTAGCTGGAGATCAACTAGGCCTTGTTTAGTTCACCCAAAAAAGAAAAAAGTTTTCAAGATTCTCCGTCACATCTAATCTTGCGACACATGCATGAAGCATTAAATATAAACGAAAGAAAAAACTAATTACACAGTTTAGCTGGAAATCACGAGACGAATCTTTTGATCCTAGTTAGTCCATAATTAAATAATATTTGTCACAAACAAACGAAATTGCTACAGTACCGAAATCCGAAATTTTTTCGGAACTAAACAAGGCCTAGTTAATAAAGCGCGGTCAAGCCAGTGAGTGAGTGGCGCCACGCACATCCCGGACAGGGACGCGCGGAGCTGCCTGCCGCAGCATGGGACTATGCCTGGGATGGCCAATGGCCCAATGATACACGCGCGCGAGCTAGAGGCTAGAGGCCTGACCGGCGACCGGGGAGAGGGAGAGCTTTTGTGTGCGCGCGCGCATGGGCGGTCGACGTCGCGCCAGCCGGGTTGGTGACGACGCCAGGACCAGGCGGCCGCGATCGACGTCGTCGGCGACGGCGACGTCCGCACTCGCCACTCCTCACTGGCGGACCTGGTGTGAAGGCGCCGCTTGACCGCGCTGCATTTTGGGGCTTTCGGTCGCTGGATTAATTTGCCCCCGTCTTTGGAACTCGGCGCTCGTTGGTGCGATCACTTTTTTGTATTTTCTTGGGGCGCTTTTTATCTCACAACAAAAGCTGTGATAAAAACTACGAGTCGTTGCGAGTCACAATCAGATCTATCCCAAGGCTCGCAGCAGAACATATACAAACTACTGCTTGCTAGACCTTCGTGCTTTGCCAAATCTGGAGGGAAAACACGTACTGGTAGTAGGAAAACCACAAGCCGACAGATAGAAAAGTCGTTAAACCCAAGTGAAATCTTCGATTAGGAACCGATTTTATGCTTATGCAGTGGACATCTTTATAAAAAAAAAAATTTACTCGCGTGCTGTGGTAAAGACCATATTATGGTGCTCCTTGCCTTTCCCGGCTCATATACGGCCGGAGCGCACGCTTCCCCAGCGGTGGGCTCGAGATTCACGTCCCGACAGCGCCATTGCTTACAAAAAATCTACTCCTACTGTTGACCGGGGATCGATGATGTTCAGCGTATATACGTAATTTGGCCCTCACAGTCGAGGCACAATCATTTTCAGGCCCCCCATAAACACGTCATCCGCGCGACCGGTGCACGTGTAAAAACGATTAGATTACGAGGGCGCGCACTAGTTTATTGGTAAAGCGAGATCTATAGTCCATGGTGCGTGGTTAGATAAGGGTCAGTCCTAGTTCCGATACGGTTAGGCATCATGATTGTCTTGCCACAATCATTTTCGTTGCTTTTTATCATGTGCACGAAACAACGTACGTACAGTCACGGAGGGTGTTTTTCGATACAGTAATTACCGGCAGTAATAAGCAGAGAATTTTCCTCTGCAAGAAAGCGATACCACAATACCACATGATTTGGTTCAAGCTCAGCATGTATACTCCTACTGCAGTCTACAGTACCGTACTTGTTACCCCGCACAACAAATTAAAAGAGAAGGTACTTGGAAACCAATTATCAGCTCCATGCACACGTCGCAGACGGGAGCGTGCACGGTGCACGCCTGCACGGAGACATCGCCGTCCTCCGTCCTCGTGCAGTCGTGCCATTCGTTGCGGCAACGTCATGGAAGGAGGGGGCAGGGGGCGCATTGATCCGCGTGCCCGAAAAGAAACGCGAAAAAGGAGCCGACAGGGGAAACGAGAAATTACCCGTCGGCCCCGAGGCTGACGTCGCCGGCGGGGCCGCTTCGAGCGCCGTTCCCACGGGCGCTCGCTTTGGAGGACCGTGCATTCGTGCGTCCCACTCCCACCGGGGCCGGCCGGCGCGGCGCCGGGGGATGGGGACCTGTCCGGCTGTCCCGTCCCTGCCTCTCGCGCTCGCTGGCGTGAACGATCATCAATGGGGGTGCCTGTCATCGCCTGCTCCTCTTGCACATTTGGTGGCGGGAGCCACCGCTGGAGTAGTGTGAAATGTGAAAACGAGACGATCAGACTCCTTCGACGCTTCCACCCTGCCTCGCCCTTCAATTGAAGGCGAAGAGCAGCAGCAGTTTTCGCCCGGCCCATTCTTGTCCTCACTCGGTAAACACCACGGTTGTTTTCTAATTGCACGTGTACTGATGTTTTCACGCAGTATGATTGGAAGCCCGTGCGCGCAGAATTCTTGGGCCTTGTTTAGTTTGCGAAAATTTTTGCCTTCGGCTACTGTAGCACTTTCGTTTGTATTTGAAAAGTATTGTCCAATCATGGACTAACTAGGCTCAAAAGATTCATCTCGTAAATTACAGGCAAACTGTGCAATTAGTTTTTATTTTTATTTATATTTAATGTTTTATGCATACGTTTAAAGATTCGATGTGACGGGGAATCTTGAAAATTTTTGGAAACTAAACAAGGCCTTGGCCGGACAAGTGGTTTGGTTTGGGGTTTTGGACAAACGAGCCATGGCACGGAGCCAATCACCCCAGTTCACGGCTGTGGCTAGTCCCGATTCCCGAATTCAGGGGCAAAAAAGGGCCGCACTATGCCCCGCATTAACTTTTGGTTTATGACCCCGGGCCCCGCGCCACGTAGACGAGTAGGGCGTGCCAGCCGATCGGACGTGGCAGGACAGTCAAAGCTCTGTACCGCCCCGTACGGACGAGCCGCGAGGTGCTGTGTCCCTCCGTCCCGCTCTCCCAGGCAGCCAGCACAGCACACGCAGTGGCGCAGAGTGCCAGTGGCACAGTGGTGCGACAGGGAGGTGGGGGCCGCCACCCGCGCGCGAGGCCGGGATCAGGGGAACCGCAAGGTCACGTCACGGGACGGCGTCCCGAGGCTACCCAGGCAGGCTGGGGACGAGCGCGGCACGCCGGCGCGGGCCACGGCCAACAGGATGTGGCCTCGGCTCGGTACCCCTCGGCCGATCAGATCGGGGGTCCCCTCCACCCCGGCCCGGCCCGGGCGTGCGCTGCCTCTGCAGTGTGTTCCATTGGCAGGTGGGGCGGGGGTCTCGTGGTCCGGAGTGACAGGGAGAGAGCGAGAGAGACGTCACGGGCCGGTAGGGCACGGCCGCACGCTGCACTACTGTGCCTGTGCGAGGAAACGGTCGTCGTGTGGCGTGGCAGTGTGCTCCACCGGCAGTGGTTGGTTTGGAAGATATTTTTTCTCCCCGGACGAACATTTATAAATTGATTTTTATATAAGGCCTTGTTTAGTTGGCAAAATTTTTAGATTTTTAGTATTGTAGCACTTTCGTTTATTTGTGACTAATATTGTCCAATCATAGACTAATTATGGCCAAAAGATTAATCTCGCGATTTACAGACAAACTGTGTAATTAGTTTTTGTTTTCGTCTAAATTTAATACTCTATGCATGTGCCGTAAGATTCGATGTGACAGGGAATCTTGAAATTTTTTGGAAACTAAACAAGGCCTAAATTATACTCATGCTACTATCCAAAATTCCAAAAATTTATAAGATTTTTCATCCCATCGAATCTTTAGACACATACATGGAACATTAAATATAAATAAAAAATAACTAATTACATAGTTTATCTTTAATTTGCGAGACGAATCTTATGAGTCTAGTTAGTCTATGGTTAAATAATAATTATCAAATACAAACGAAAGTGCTACAATATCAAACTTCAAAAACTTTTGACATTTAGACAAAGCCTAACACTAGATCTCAAATCTAACGCTTCGTATATATGACTACATAGGTAAAAAACTTGGAAAATGCCTTGAAAACAAATATTCAATGAACAACGATCAACATTCTTGCAAGCGGAGTTAGAGAAACTTCTCATTTTTTGTGTCTTTCTTTTTCTTTCTGGCACCAAAGAACAAAAAGATTGACTTAT
This sequence comes from Sorghum bicolor, assembly GCF_000003195.3. Classification (NCBI taxonomy): domain Eukaryota; kingdom Viridiplantae; phylum Streptophyta; class Magnoliopsida; order Poales; family Poaceae; genus Sorghum; species Sorghum bicolor. The sequence continues at coordinate 8,477,262 of NC_012870.2, read as the reverse complement.
TCTACCGTTAAGGCTAGATCTAACAACAACAAAACGAAGAAAAAAATATAGAGAAAAGTATTTCATGGTGGCGATATCATCTCTACTTTGATGTCACTGTCCAGAAAAAAATCTCCATGTTATCGTGCCGATGAAGTCACGAAGTTGTTGACGTCAAAGTTGTCATCCTCATCTTCAACAACCCCGTCGTGAATAAAAAGAGTCCATTGTACCTCCGCGCCGCTGCCAGAGAGGAGAAGGAGGAGATAAATCTCTAGTACCAAAGAACTTGACATTAAGACTTTAACCTTAGAAACTTAATCTACTGAAAACTTATTAAAAATGATAGATCCTCACTCTCTTGAGCGTGGTGGCTGAAGGAGAAGTCAAGATGTCAATGGAGAATTCTCCGTCGAGGAGTCCTTCCTCATCCCCGTCCTCGTCCCTGTGGGGAAGAAACTTCCCCCATCCGCGTCCCCACCAAATGTCACAGGGGAGATTTTCTCCCTATCCTCGTCCCGGGAATAATTTCTGTGAGGTTCTCCGTATCTGCATTAGTTCATGTTAGTTTATGTGATATCAATTATTCACAAATTCAATTAATGGTATAGAAACAAATCCCTTCTACAAAGATTCACATTCGAGACTAAAAAATAAAGATTTAAGATTTCAACTTTACTATAATTAATGAACCTTGAAAGAAAATGGGCCATCAAAATTGGATCGGGAGCAGGGACGGGGGCATACATACAATTCCCGGCTCCATGAATCCTGACAGGAACAATTTTAGCCCCGTTTAATTCTTCGTGAGGACAAAATCTGTACCATCTTCGTTTCCTAATGACTAAATTCTCCACGGAAAATGAGGGACGGGGCCTGTTGACATCTCTAAGGGGACGGGGATCAACAGTGATGGAGCCGGGAACGTCGGTCGGAGCGGCGCTCGACACACGTTGGTTTGGAAGATCTTGTGTAAACATAACAAGCTTCCACAGTCTACAGTTGACAGCAGCTGGAGATCAACTTAAGTCTAGATCGGCGTTTAACCATTTCACCATTTCGTTGTCCGGGACCGGACACCATTTTGTTGAGTGCAAGGATTGCGATAACAGATCTTTTGAGAAAAAGGATTGCAACAACCCATTTGTGTATGGTTGGATTCGTTGGTCTAAAACTTAGTCGGTCTAAAACCATTTAATTGTCCGGAACCACATACCAATTTGGCGACACTTCAGACTGAATTTCTAAAATGTTTTTCTTTGTGTTTTATAGAAAGTCTGTGAGAATGACTCTAATAGCTTGGCTAATATTAATAGGCACTATAGAAAAATGACGACGAACAATTCTATGAATGTAATATGTAGCCAAAAAAGCAATTTCTTCCCCAATACTTGTAAACATCTTTGTAATAGGTTACCAATACTATAGTTCAATAAATTCAAGTGGGGAGGAATCGCCTGTTGAAGTTGTAAAAAATATCTATAGTTTTAACTATTTTACAAAAAAAGGTCATAAATAACGTAAGAGTCTACAACAACCTTGTTATTCGTCATCTTTAGATAGCAATTGCTCGTGATTGGCTTTATATGGTCATTGAAAATGAAAGGATAGCCAGTTCCTATTTTACCATGCTAAATAGCACATATATTGAAAGACTGCTTTTTGCTATATAAAATTTAAAATATACTCTAAAATAAGAATAGCGGAGCTATTAGAATTCCTCTTAGGGCACCCGTAATGGGTGACCCATAAGCTAGCTCTAACCAAAATTTTCATATTTTAATATAAGAGAAAGAAAAGGTAGCTCATGGCCAAGAGCTAGACTCATACATATATTTCAAAATCATGTGAGAGTGCCATGTGAGTCTATCCATGTTATGAGATATATGCTATAAGTTAGCATTATTGAAGAAATTGGTTTAGAGTTAGAAACTATAGCTCATACTATTGTGGGTGCTCTTAGCACAAGAAAATAGCCATTCCCTTCCTCAGCTTTTCAATTCGGTCTGTTAAGCAAAGCATGTAAGCAAGCTAACTTTTCCTTCGACCGTGCATTAAGCATCCATTGGCGACTCCACATAGTATGTGGGCGGAGAAAAGTAGTAGCCCACATTTAGAACAGTTATGATGTAAGGTGTCTGAAGTTCTTCCAAAATGTACTGATCCTTTTTACTGTGAATTTGGTTTCTTTTCGAGAAAATTTCATGCAGTACAATATTTTACGCTATGCAGTTTATATGTATAGTATAGTAGCAAAGTATATAAAGGAGCCAAGGTGAGAGAAGGTCGATGTTGTGTTATATTTGTCGAGGGCCTCATCTATTTGTGCCACTCCTCTTTTCTACTGGCTTTACTCGGTCGTTGGGCTAAGGATGAGGACGGTGCTTCAAATGAATACCTGCAGTTTTTCCCTAATCTAATTTAGTGAACTAAATAGATAACTTTTTTCTTTATTTTTTTATTTAATTTATTTAATTAGAGTAGAGAACAACCGCAGATATCCATTTGGACGACCATCTCATTCTTATGGGTAGCATAGGCCCATAGATAATCCAGTATTTTTTTTTCAAACTTTATCCCCTAACTATTGCATACATGACATTTCTCACTGCTTTGAAACGTGGCTTGCCACCAAGATGCTCTCAAAGCCATCAGGATGCCATAAGTTTGTTGATTCGTTGCCCAGGTTGCCACTTGACACGTTGAATTCACAAAACTCCTTATTTGTGTATTTCTACCACTTGTTATAATTCATGAATTGGGAGTTGAAGTGTTGTCTTGTAAGCTTCTTGTGGTACCAGTGTTATGCGATAAAGTGTGATCATTACAGTTCGTTTGGCTGATAAGCCATAACGGAAAGTATTGTTGACTGTTTTGAGAGAAAAATACTGTTGAATGTCTGACAAATTCGACTGATAAGTTTAACTGAATTCTTTGAGCTTCCTATTGCATCCTTGATCTAGTTTATAGATTTGTGTTTGCCATACATGTGTTCCCTCTAGTGATAGTAATTTGATCAAATTCAAACATGACAACTCGCGGGTCACCTTGTAACTCATTGTCATCTTGTGTTAGTGTGTAGAGTTGGAATCCATACCAGTCAGTGTAGAACTTTTGCATACTTGCACCCCATTACTCTTGTGTTACTGTTGTTCGGGTTCATTTTTGGGAGAACTATCTCGCTGAGAGACACACAAAAAAAAACAAGGGCAATCCCTAGCTAGTTTTTAGTTGTAGCTAATAACTAGCCCTTAACTTTTAAATAGGGCTAAGTAATCGCGGTTTACAATTGAAGTTAGTGAAAGTTTGGTATAGTAGACTAATGCCCATTATTGGCTATGTTTCAATTATATAATTCTAATTCTATTACTCGTAATGTTTTGTTTTCTTTCCACTCAAACGCTATTCGATGCTGGCTTGCAGTGAAGAAATCTGGCATGGTTATTTAGGTCTTGTTTAATTGAGGAGGTGAAAATTTTTTAAGTGCTGTAGTATTTTTATTTTTTTTGGCAATTGTTGTTTAATCATGAATTAATTAGGTTTAAAAGATTCATCTTCTAAATTACAGAAAAAATAATTATTTTTTTATTTATATTTAATGTTTTAAATATGCATTAAAAAATTTGATGTGACGTAAATTTTTTTAAAAAATTAAGAAATTTTCGAAAACTAACCAGAGTCTTAGCAATCGCAGAAGATCCTAGCGAGCCACACCTGATCGGCGCAGTTCAAGCCGCACCCCCCTCATGACTAGTGCTCTCATTTTACCGTTGAAGCCAACCGGTACGGTATACAATGCCACTCTACGCAGACAGAGAGGGCAGGGTCTACTACACTCTAGGATTCTGTACACCCGAGGACAGTCCCGTAATTGCGCACCGCACAGTGCCAGTGCCTGCGAGTGTGCCACCACGGTGCCCACGCCCTACTGTTTTAAATCCCCTGCCGCCGCTCACCCCGCCGTCCCCCCGGTCCTTCCTTCCATCCATTCTCCCAAAACAGCACCGCCGAATCTCCCGGCCGCGCCGCGCCGCTCCCCACCCACCATTCCGCGATTCTCCCACCGGGAACGGCGGGGAGCGCCATGGCGTACATGTGCGCCGACAGCGGCAACCTCATGGCCATCGCGCAGCAGGTGATTCAGCAGCAGCAGCAACAGCAGCAGCACCAGAGGCACCACCTGCCGCCGCCGCCGATGCCGCTCCCGCTCCCGCCGCGCCAGGCGCCGCCGATGCCGCCGTCCCCGGCGCCCCCGCACGGCCAGATCCCGGCGGCATCCCTCCCCTACGGCGGCGGCGCGTGGCCCCAGGCGGACCATTTCTTCCCCGACGCCTTCGTCGGCACGTCCGCGGCCGACGCGGTGTTCTCGGACCTCGCCGGCGCCGCGGACTTCGACTCCGATGTGTGGATGGACAGCCTCATCGGGGACGCACCGGTCTTCGCGGACTCCGACCTCGAGCGCCTCATCTTCACCACCCCGCCGCCGCCCGTCCCTGCCCCTGTCGCCACCCCCGCCGTGGCCCCCGTCGACGCGGCGGCCCAGCCAGAGGCCGCCACTCCGGCGTCGCTTCCCCAGCCTGCCGCCGTCGCTACCCCGGCAGCGTGTTCCTCTCCGAGCTCCTTGGACGCCTCCTGCTCCGCGCCCATCCTCCAGTCCCTCCTCGCCTGCTCCCGTACAGCGGCCGCTGACCCAGGGCTCGCTGCCGCGGAGCTCGTCCAGGTGCGCGCTGCCGCCTCCGACGATGGGGACCCCGCAGAGCGCGTGGCGTTCTACTTCGCGGACGCGCTGGCGCGCCGCCTCGCGTGCGGCGGCGGGGCGCAACCCACGATGGCAGTAGACGCGCGTTTCGCCTCCGACGAGCTCACGCTCTGCTACAAGACACTCAATGACGCCTGCCCCTACTCCAAGTTTGCGCACCTGACCGCCAACCAGGCCATCCTGGAGGCTACGGGCACGGCGACCAAGATCCATATCGTTGACTTCGGGATCGTGCAGGGTATCCAATGGGCGGCGCTGCTGCAGGCGCTCGCCACTCGCCCGGGGGAGAAGCCGTCCCGGGTACGTATCTCCGGTGTACCCTCGCCGTACTTGGGGCCAAAGCCTGCGACGTCCCTCGCCGCAACCAGTGCCCGTCTCCGCGACTTCGCCAAGCTTCTTGGGGTGGACTTCGAGTTCGTCCCATTGCTGCGGCCAGTGCACGAGCTGGATCGGTCGGATTTCTCCGTTGAGCCTGACGAGACCGTAGCCGTCAATTTCATGCTCCAGTTGTACCACCTTCTTGGCGACTCCGATGAACCCGTGCGACGAGTCCTCCAGCTGGTTAAGTCACTCGATCCATCAGTGGTTACCCTTGGGGAGTATGAGGTCAGTCTGAACCGAGCTGGGTTCGTTGACCGGTTTGCCAATGCACTGTTGTATTACAAGCCAGTGTTCGAGTCACTGGATGTGGCGATGCCACGGGACTCACCGGAGAGGGTGAGGGTGGAGCGATGCATGTTTGGGGAGCGCATTCGAAGGGCCATTGGGCCAGAGGAAGGCGAAGAGAGGACTGATAGGATGGCGGCTAGTAGGGAGTGGCAGACATTGATGGAGTGGTGTGGATTTGAGCCTGTCAAGCTCAGCAACTATGCCATGAGTCAGGCTGATCTTTTGCTTTGGAATTACGATTCAAAGTACAAGTATTCACTTGTTGAGTTGCCACCAGCGTTCTTATCTCTGGCTTGGGAGAAGCGGCCGCTGCTCACCGTGTCTGCTTGGCGGTGAGTCCTTTTTTTTGTATTAGCGTTGTTGTATGTAGCATTGTCATAGGATCAGGGAAGAAATGGATATGGTTTTGCATTTTCTTAGTTTCCTCCCAAGATGATGACAATGGCTAGATGGTATAATTGGGAATTTAGTTAACTTGTATGATGTTTGTTCAACTACATGATCAGTAGCTAGAGCAAATTTAGCACTAATTGTATAGAAATGGATAGCAGGTGGAGTAGACTGCTTGCTCATGTGGTTTTCTGAATTCTGACGACAATTGGCATTCTGTATGTGTATGGGCGTATGGCTTTGAAAAATCATACAGGCACATCCATCATTGCAATCAACTATAGTCGTAAAGCTAACTACAACCAATGTTTGTTTAAGTGTTATTGCAACTACTATTCTCATGTATTCGGTTGTAATGGTAGTGTAGCGCACAAAATGAAATTCTGTTTGAGTTGGCAACACAGCTGATTTCAACATCGCTAATCCAGTTATTATGCGTCCTACCTCAGGGTTGTCATTTACTCCTTCATTATCCTGCATTCTTTCCTTATTCATCTGTCCTATTTATATCTGTTTGCCTTTTGGGTCTTAGTCCTCAGTTTGTCTATTGAGATTAATAATTTTCTGGAAGCGCCATTCATCTCTTCTTGTCGTTTCAAGGTTCGTGACCTCAGGCCTCAGTTCTTATGTGTCGCTGTATGTTTCTTACTTGAAATTAGGTTTTCAAGTATTCATCACAGATATCTCGCATTGTCTGTAGCTGCATATGCCTGTTGTAGGTGTTCTAATGCACATCAAGTATGCCACCATTAATGTGAAAGAGAAGCAATGCGCTCATTACCCTATTCCAGTGTGTTCTGCATATGCCTGTTGCAGGTGTTCTAAAGCACATCAAGTACGCCACCATTTATGTGAAAGAGAAGCAATGTGCTCATTACCCTATTCCAGTGCTGCCCTGTATCCTTGCTGTTCTGATTGTAAGCTGTCATTTTCATGTAATTTGTTAGGAGGCTTGGCGTTTTATCTTGATCCGGAAGGCAGCATATTTCCATTCTGTTGATGCTTAGTCTTTTCTTCTGCAGCTAAAATTGCTATGCGTCTTCGTGACTCAACGCATTTTAGCTAGAAAACGTTGGTGCCAAGGATCGTATGCCTGCCGTTATTTTCTGGTTCTTTCGGTTACCTGGAGTCTGTTCCTCACCCTTTTCTTGGATGGGAACGCATGCAGTGACCGATATCTGGACTCGGAGCAATGGCCTGTTTTGGTGTTGCCCCGCACCAAAGCCATATTTATGGATTAAGCAGTGAGAACGATGTTGTTTTCCCTTAAATTCATATGTTCCAATGGGCATGTAGGACTATTTTGTCTAGTTTTATCTTGACTGCAATTTATTGTAGAAAATACAAGTTCTAGTTTTAACAGTACTAGAGAAGTTCACTGCAACTTAACCCTGAAAGTTTAGCGTTACAAATGCAAGATCAAACAGCAGACACGCTGACGGCCACCCACACCCAGTTGAGTTGCTTGCTCGCTTACCTCCACGTAGCTTGAGTCTGAAGCCACTGCCACTTCAAGCTGTCGGCGGGTCCCACACTGAAATTGCCATCGGCGATAGCAAGTTGAGACATCTTAGGAAGCCACACCCACGCGTGGTGTTTACTACCATAAGCTGCCGACTGTGGTTCTAATCAATAATAATCATCACTTGGTTTACATTTTCTGCTCCAGCAGACTGAAGCGGCTGGATTAGCTGCGTTAAGCCTGTCCCCCAGCAGACTGAAGAGACTATTTACGACTAAAAACACAGCTAAAGAGTAAGTTACGAGACAAATCTTTTAAGCATAATTAGTCTATGATTAGACAATAATTATCAAATAAGATAAATTATAATATTTATTAAATTTTAGCATCCCCAACCAAACACCTATCATCATCATTAGGATGCAAAGAGCTGGATTGCGTGTTGTGTCGTCGGTCCAAGGAAGTACAGTAGCTGCAAAAAGCAAAGCTGATACAAAGCGGAAACGGAATGCTACCGAGGACGAGGATCAGAGTGAAATGGGCTATTACCTGAGGCGTGAACCGTAGGCTGTGGCCATGGTAGCGATCACGTCGCGCGAGTGGTCGCATATGGCCGTAGCCCGTAGGTCACTGTTTCATATTATTGTCCTCGGATTTGGTCTTTGATGAGTGCATTGCATTTGCGCATTTGTCCAAAATAAACTAGCACAAGCACATGGTAGGATCACGGGATAATATGGGACATTCTTCAGCGATTGTACTGCCTATCGAACCGGAAAGGGAGCCACCCACGTTGTTTGGGATTCACCGAATTAGTTAGAATTGCCTCAATATTTAGGGTGCGTTTTTTAAGGGATTTGATTTTCTTGTGCTCTCTCTATTCTTTATTATAAGACGTTTTAGCTTTTCTACATATATATACTCCCTCCATACCTGAATTAGTTGACGTTTAGGACAGGATTGTGGTAACCAAGAAATAATAAGGAAATAATAAGGTTAGTTTTTCTGCTTTGCCCTTATTAAATAGCGCTGCGTGTGTTTTCTTTATAATAGTCTAGTATAGCTCAATTGGTGAGATCTCTATATCTTGAGATGGAGGTTGCCGGTCCGACTCCTTTGGAGATACTATATTTTGATTTTCCAAGCCTTTTTTTTTTGCATGGCACTTTTTTTTTTATTATTTTGCATGGCACTCTTCCATGCATGCGCTTGCTAGCATGAATTTGGCCCTGCGCACTCGTTGGGTTTGGCCTGCGTGCGAGCGTGCTGCCTTGACGCGTGTTGTGCATGCGTGCTGGCGACAAAGTCATCCTCGCGAGGCAGCGCAAATAATTATGGTGAAGCTGAGCAGTCACATGCGGGCAGCGAGGCGCATGCAGGGGTAATTGCGTCCGTATTGGAGTATGTGGCTCGGTAACGTCAAGCTTTGTGGATTCCTCTCACCAGCCCAGGACGTCAAAAATAATAGGTACAGAGGGAGTATTATATATTTAGATATATTAGTATATAGTATATAGTATCTGAGTGTATAACAAAAACAATATGTAAAAAAAAGTCAAAACAACATATAATTTGGGATGAACTAATCCTGATTCTCATATGATAGTTTATAATTAATTTAACGTCTCTATAGAGAAACTATTCCTGATTCTCTAGTTGTAGTTTTTTTTTCTAGTTTCTAGTTCTCAGATGAATCCAAAAAAAACATTTTTAGGCTTCGAACTAAGAATCTCCCACATAAAATGATGTTTTTTTTGGATTAATCTCTATGACTAATGCAAAAAAAATCGATGGAGTATGTGTTAACAAGATTAGTCCAAAACCTCTCATAGACATTTTTTTTTAAAAAAAAACTCCCATTGAGAATGAAGTCTTTTTTTTGTTTGAATGAACAACAACGACAAGGTGCCTATTTCACTGGAAGGGAGCATAGAAAGGACTATGATTGATGAATCACTCCAGCTAAATTCTTGGGGCATACAAGGATATGGTCACATATCAAAATGCAAAATGAAGAGAAAAACATGTGAAATACAATATACAGAGCGAGTAATTGCTCCATCTCCGTACGTTAAATTGGCTCCAGCTCCTCCGGCCAAACGAACAAAAGCACTCGTCACGTTGCCATTTGATGTGACTCCAGGAGCGATAGGAGCTGGAGCTGGAGCTAGAGCGCTACCAATGATGATATAAGACACTTAATGCAATATGGAACACGCAATCAGAGGTCGCCAAGACTTGTTATAAACTTCCTATTGGGAAGTTTTGGGCCAGCATAGAGTGTTTTTGGGCTGATTGTTGACGCCAGTACGTCATTGTTTAGAGTGTCTTTCATTGGGCTCATTATCAGGCGTGACAAGGGGTGAGGCCTCAATCCCGAACATATGAAAGGTTCTTTCATCAACTCCGATCCCGAACATATCCTCCCACAAATCTCCTCATCAACTGTCATCTCGTCCTAGCCTCATACTCCCTTCGTCTAACTGAAAGTGTCGTTTTTGACTTTCGGAGTTCTTACTTGACTATTCATCTTTATATAAATATTATTTATTTTGTTATGACTTGTTTTGTTAATAAAAATAATTTAACAATTACTTATTTATTTTACTATTTATATAAAAATTGAATAAGACAAACGATCAAAGAAGAAATATAAAAATAAAAAATAACACTTTCAATGGAGCAGAGGGATGAAAGTCCAAGTTTGGTTTTGGTAATTAATGACACCAAGTTGCTAATGCTTTGTGTTTAAGTGATTCGAGTTAGGTATAGCAACACATGTGATGAAGGTGCATGGTGGCATGGAAAGGTGGCCACATGATCACAAAGGGATGAAGCATGAGTGAAGATCATGGTGATAGACGAGGAGCAAAGTTATCAAGGCAAAGATATAAACATAGGGTTTTACTTTTGCCGGTCTAAGATGAGTAGAGAAGTGATTGACCGGGTTTAGGATAGATAGCCGACTATCAAGAGGGGAAATCACGGTCATCTCTCGAATCAAGTGCTACTAGGTCCATATCATGAGCATATGCATTAGGATCTAGTAAAGTGCTAACTTAACTCCTTTGGTGAAAATGTTTGTGAAAAGCTAACACACTTGCACTTTGGTGGTGGACACTTGTTGGTGTTAGTACATTTACAAAGAAGGTGGAGTTCCTAGGGTTGAGAGGGGTGTGGGTTCCTCTCTCCCTCCCGCCGAGCTTGCGAGGCGGGATTCGGCGCTTTTGAGAAAAATAAGTGTATATTTTCTATTGCGCCGATGGGAAATTTTGGAGAAGTCGCGGGAGTGCTTTCTCTCTGAGAAACACTCACCGGACGTTGAGTGCGTAGGCACCGGACGCTGGCCTCAGAGTCCGGTGTGCTTGACCCTGCTAGGGTTGAGCACCGGACGCACTCTGAGAGCGTCCGGTGTGAGGGGTTTTTGCAACCCTCTCTGCGCACGAGTCCGGTGAGCACCGGACTGTCCGGTGCCCAGCGTCCGGTGAGGTCGCGAGTTTGACAAACTCTCTGCGCATGAGTCCGGTGTGCACCGGACGCGTCCGGTGTGGACTTGCAGAGCGTCCGGTGTGTTGCAGGTAGCCGTTAGGATCTGACACGCGAGATTCAAAGAGGACACGTGGCCAACTCCAGTGCACCGGACGTAGGGGGTAGAGCGTCCGGTGCTCACTTAGTAGCGTCTGGTGCCCTCGTTTTCAGCCCAGTGAAAACAGCCAACGGCTAGTTTCTTTGAGGGGCTTATAAATAGAAGGTGGCCGGTTTTGGGAGGCTCTCTCTTGCACATTTGATTAGTTGAGGCATACATTGAGCTAGAGAACACTCCCTCCACTCATCTCCTTGCTTGATTGCTAATCCTAGTGAGATTGAGTAAGATTCAAGTGCATTGCTTTGAGAGTTGCATTTAGTAGCACTTGATTCTTGAGTTTGCTGCGGATTTCTTGTTACTCTTGGGTGTTTCCCGACGCTCTAGACGGCTTGTAGCAGCGGTGGTGTTGAGCTCGTGATTGGAGATTGTTTCGAGCCTCACCAAGTGACTTGTGAGGGGTTCTTGAGCCTTCCCCGCGGGAGATCGCAATTGGCTACTCTAGTGGATTGCTCGTGGCTTGGAGGATCCTCATCTTGTGAGTGGATGTGCGGCACCCGCTGAGGGTTTGGCTTTGGATTGACAATTAGCTCGTGATCCATCAAGTGGGTGTATCGCCACAACGAGGAGTAGCTTGCCGGGAAGCAAGTGAACCTCGGTAAAAAATCTTGTGTCTTCTCTTGCCGAGGTTTCTCTTGTGATTGTGAGTGATTGATTGGATATATCTCTACTCTACAACGTTGGTATAACAATCACTCTCCTCTCTTTACTTACTTGCCTACCTTGTTAGTTTAGCTTGTGTAGCTTAGTTCTTGTTAGTTTAGAGTTGTTGTGTAGCCTTCTCTAGTTGTTGTGGTTTAGTGTTTAGCCTTCTTGCTAGACTTGTATAGGTGGCTTGCATAGCTTAGTTGTGCTAGTGCTAGAATAGCTTCGCCACTTATTTTACTAACTCACTTGTTTAGTAAAGTTTGTAGAATTTTAAATAGGCTATTCACCCCCCTCTAGCCATTTGGACCTTTCAAGGGAGTAGGTACGTAGTACAAGTTCGAGCCACTTCATATGATCACCTTCACTATCACTAGAGCTCCAGCGACGGCCTAGCTGTTGTCTTCAATAGGAGACCTATTTGGGAACCCAAATTTAAAATGGGTCTCCAATATAATACTTATAGCCTCTAATATAGTATCTATACGAAAGAACCATTTTAGGTATAAGAAAAGACATAACCCAAATTTAGGTATCCTCTCTCTTCAAGATCCATTTACAGAGAGTGTTGTCTTTTAGTTCTTGTTATTGGAGAAGACTGAAAATATGTATTGAACCTTGGAACTGTAGTGCTATTCAAAGGACAAATAAGTCTTGTATTTTGGGCGATAATTGTTGGAGATAATCTAATGCTCCCTTTTGTACCTCACCACTTGGTTCTTAATCAAAACTACCCCCATAATAAAGTTTTTTTTTGGAAAACGTCACAACAACGCTCATGCCTTACACTATTCAGTCGATCTGATCAAGCAATCCGGAAGATAGAGTCCACTGCATCTGCACGGGTAGCCGTATTCCAGATTCTACTGAATACTGGGCCAAACCGCAGAGAGCTTTCGGCCTTTCAGAACTGGACCCTGGGCAGCGTTTTAGTTTGGTGCTTAACCCTAAATAAATCTATAGCTAAGGTATACATAATTCAATGAGTACAAATTTTTTACTACAGTTCAAACATACAATAATTAGATTATCATAAAAATTTACCACAATTAGACCATAAAAACCATATTTATGAATTATTCCAATTAATTATAGAAAAGAATTGATCAAAATGTACAAATCTACAACAAAAGTTTTGTACTAAGTATACCATATTATATATTCACTGTATAGATCTACTCATGTGGACTCCAACAAAATTAGATTTTTCTGTTTTATGATTCTTTTGTGATTTATTATGATTTTTAAAAAAATTATCCAAAATTTATATATATATATATATATATATATATTAATAATAAAGAGGTGAAATTTCATACTCTTTTTTCCGTCCATCTATTTGTTTTTTCCGTCCATCTATTTTGTTTGTCTGCTTCTTAGAGTTTCTTCTATCCGATCTTTCTTATATATAATCCGTGCTTATATGAGTTAGAATAGCCCACGTATAGATGGATATGGAGTCTCATTCTAAGATTAACACAAATATAGCTACGAATCTTGTTCTAAATAGATCTTAACTCAAATAGAATCAGAAAATTAGAAAAATAAAAGATAAAAATATATTCCTAACTGTGCATATATGTTCCTATATTACCTCGTTTAATTACTATTTCAGCGTTCAATTTTGTTCTCTTGTCCTTTTTTGGATCTATCTAATATACTTCCCGATTTTCTTATACTCCCTATATGTACCTTGATAACTATAATTATTAGTTATTAATAATAATATAATATAACATAGTATATTAAAAATCCAAATTTTATTATTATTTTTTATCCATCTTCCTATAACAAACTCTGTGAATGTAAAATGTATATGCGAGCTAATCTAGATAGTTAGGAATCCTAATTCAAAAATATCTCCCCAATGGGAATCCTAATTCAAAAACTTTTCTCCGATCTTGAGTAATCTACTAAATAGAAATTCTGATCCTTAAGAAAAGATAGAAGTAGAAATATATATTTGTACGTGAAAATTTCTTCTTATCGTCCGTATTACCATATGTTAATGAGTTTGTTATAATCTCTCATGTCACCGCGCATAGATGGTATCTGCTTTTGTTTCCATGGTTTTTTAGCTACAGTAGTTCCGTCACGTGTAAAATATCTACATTTTCAAGCTCAAGTGAAAGAGCCACCACGTCACGGCACAGACGGATAGCTGTTTTTGTTTACATATTTTTTTCTTTGAGCTACGATAATTTTCATCATGCATAACACCCATAGAACCCACCTTTTCGATCATAAGTACAAGAGCCAAATTGATTGGCCACATCAAAACTTAAGCCCCCGATTCAACCAAAGCGTAGGAGGAAATGGAAGGTCGCCGCCCCATGTCTCCTTCTCCGGTCTTATCGACGGGTCATCGCCATCACCAGCAGACTGACCAAGAAGGATCGCCGCTGCAGAAGGACATCGACGACAACCGTACAACTACGGATATACCTTCCCTAACTCTCAGCATCAAGGGCTGGCTCTAAGTAGGCACAGGTCCTCACACCTAAAGTATAATGACTTTCTCTACACTAATGAAGGTAAGCTCAAGAAATCTACTAATCTAAGTCTAAGATCATGTGTCCTAATCCTGTTTCAATTTGAACCCTAAGTAATTTCTAACAATTTGTTATCTGAGATCGTCATAAATAAATATACTCTTAAATTATATGCATATACCAGTGCAACCCTCATTGAACGGTGTAATATGGAAAGTCAAGATAGAACTTTTATCGTAACCATCTATGGAAAAACTAATCCTGACTTAATATGTCGGCAATAAACTCCTGATTGACTTATATGAAAGATTAAAATTACAATGTAAGGAGAAGTTGCCAATAACTTTGTTTTTATGTTGCAACGTAAAGATATATTTTGCTAGTAAATAAAAAGGATAAAATTATCTTTAAAGCCGTTTATAATTGGGCTAGGGAAGTAAAACGTATGATTTTAAAAGTTAAAGAAGATGGGTTTTATAGTTTAGAGAGAAAAAATAACTTTACCAGAGGTGGAGGCAGAAAAAAAATGGACCTTTTCCTTCACTTTACGCCGACTGTTGCTGTCTTGTGTAGCCTCGACGAAAACCCTCGGCCCGGCACATTTCGCGATTACTGCGACACCACCACTTCCACTTGGCTCTAACTCTAAACGGTGAGGCCTCCATCTAAACAACCAAATCAAGAATTGGGAGCTCGTGTCACCGTCCCACAATCGCCAGGGCGCCGGATACGGATACACCGACTGGCCACCCGCGACGCGACGCGACGCGAGTCGCGTGCCGGCGTGCGAGAGGGATCGGGGCGACTGACACGAGGCGTCCCTATCCCCTGCGCGCATTTCCTCGCCGAGACTGCCGGCAGAATCCGCTCCTGCGCTTCAGCGCGTGTACCGGCTCGCGTACGTGTGCGGCCCCCGCGCGGTCCACGGCGCCACGCTGCCACCCCTTTGGTGCCTTCCAGGCGCGCCCCCGTACGTGTGCCCCCGCGCGAGGCGCCACCGCGACGGCGGCAGCCCCACGGCAGAGGCGGGCCGCTTTTAAGCGGCTCCTCGTCCGTGCTCAGGCCTCAGGGAACGCATCGCCGTGCGCGCGTCCACTTCGTTGCTCATGTACCCCTACACGCTTCGGGCGGCGGCTAGCAGCAGCAGCAGCAGCAGCACGGGTCTCGGGTTCGCGCTCGGCCGGATCGGCGGCACGACGACGAGAGGCGGTGGCGGTGGTGCCGCGGCGCAAGGCTTGGTGGTACCCGCCGCGGGCGTAGCACGCGGGAGGAGCGTGTCGTCGACGCCGGCCGGCAACGCGCCCGTGCCGGGCGACCAGGGCGTCGGCATGGAGCAGCCGAAGCAGCAGCAGCCGCAGGTGCCCGCGCAGGACGCCGCCGCCGGGGACAAGAACAAACGACGCGACGACATGCACAAGACCACCGGGTAATCCGCCGTGTCTCCTCCTATGCCTTCTCCCCCGCGGTATGTTTGATTGGTTTCGGCCACGTCGCGCGCACGCAGGGACGTGATGAGCCACTCGTTCGGGGAGGGGTACTCGACGCGGTCGGACGAGGAGGGGTTCGGCGGCGTGTACGGCGGGAACGACCCCGTGGAGCACCCCGGCACCGAGATCCATCCTAGCCACCCCGGTACGTGCCGCCGTGCACGCGGCGCTCTGATCTCCGGCAGATCGAAACGCCGGGTTGTTTGTTTGTGTGTGTGTGTGTGTGTGTGTGTGAGACGGTGTATTGACTGGCTGTGATTCGTTTCTGTGCAGAGTACGACACGTCGCAGGGTTCGGAGGTGAAGGAGAAGGAGAAGGCGCGCCACCTCAAGGACGAGAAGCATGCCACCGCCTAGGTGCAGGCGGCGATATCAGTCGGTGTTGTCAACGTTTAGTTAGTTAGCGCCCAGCTGAGTCTGCGTTGCTCCCGGTTCAGGGGATGTCACGTACTCGTGGTTCACTGCTTTTGAAACACTACTATCTCAATTTAGTAAGCTGTTTCAAGGAGCTTTCGTGATATGTATGTTATTTCTTTTCTTGTGGTTTTTTTATGTGATAAGCTACACAGTTATTTTGAGCGTGCCAGATTCAACCTCAGTCTGTCGACCAGTTAGGCCTTGTTTAGCTCACCCCAAAATCCAAAAATTTTCAAGATTCTCGTCAGAATCTTGCGGTACATGCATGAATTAAATATATAAAATATTAAATATAGTAAAAAAAACAAAAATTAATTATACAGTTTATTCATAAATTAATCTTTTGAGTCTAATTAATTAATAATTGTATAATATTTACCACAAACAAATAAAAATACTACAATGTTTCTAACCAAAACTTTTTGCCAACTAAACAAGACCTTATATATATAAAAAAAAACTAAGCTAAGTGGACAATTTATTTATACGTCAACCAAATACTTGAAATGTATGTATTTCGAATAAATTCGATAGTCCTCATGTTCAAATCAAATTTTCAGTATCTTTTTCAGCACCGTTGAATCATTCAACGGCATATACGAAATTCTCTTAAAACTATAATTGCATGACAAATTATAATGGCATGATTTCTATATGACGAAAAGTAATAGCGGACCTCAGAAACGTTACATTTTATAATGCCATGGTTCAAATGGAGCTCAACGTTATCCAGGCCTTATGCTTGCATTTGTAAGAGCTGCCCTTTCAAAGCTATATATGATGGTAGCAGGCCAAAAAGGTAACGGCATGCAATAGCTTTTGAGGTAGGTTTCCTCTTCCATTGCAAGTTCGTGGACGTTTCAATTTTTTTTTGTTAGGGGGTGTTAATTTTGGGTTTTATTTCTTTATTATTTGTATAATGGAACTAAATACTATACAATTTTTTTTTATAAAAATGGTTATTTTTTATTTTGGATTTTGGTCTTAAGTGGTCAAAAAAAGTCTGAAGCCTCAAGAGGTCAACATAAGGGCAATAAGTTCTACATTCTTGATGAAATTAAATATAACCTCGAAAATTTGGGCATTTTGACTATCATTTTAAAGTAGGGGATGTTTCGTTTATTTTCATCCAAAATATTCTAAGTTTTGGTCTAATGTTTTTGTATAACGGAACTAAATACCCTTTTTGGTAAAATAGTTATCATTCTCCATTTTGGATTTTGATATTAGGAGATTAAGAAACCTAAAAAAATCTCAAATAATCATTATGAGAGCAATAAAATCTGTATCTTGAATAGAAATTAAATGTAACTGAAAATTTTATTCTAAAATAGTTGGTATTGTGTATTTTATATTTGATGAAAAACTAAACACCCTCGTAGTTGGTATTTTACATCTGATATTTTACGGAGAAGTAAACACCCCCCTCAAATGTCAATTGGGAGCAACCTTTGCCTTTGCAGGTAATTGTCGACGAAAGCTAGTCGGCGGTCTACCTTGGGGTATACCCACGGTAGTAGTTTATCGGTAGACGGTGCGCAAACTACGAACTCGATGGTGACGCAAGACACGGACAAGCTTTTTATCCAGATTCGGCCGCCGAGTTGGCGTAATACCTACGTCCTGCGTCTGGTTGTATTGATTTGTGTTGAGAGAATATGATGTATGATCTGTCCTCTAGGGGACCCCTGCCCCTCCTTATATATCCTGAAGGGACAGAGTTACAAGCAAAGTATCCTATTTGGTACAAAATCTTGTAGCCTTGCGGTGCACGCCGACCAGTCGTGCGCCGCACGTCTTCATCTTGTGGGCCGAGCCACCTCTGATGGTGCGGCCCATATAGGCCCATGAGGGTATAGGGGTTTATACCCCCACAGCTAGTCCCCGAGCACCATGTATTATGATGTAACACGCCGTCTTGAGCTTCTTCGATTAGTGAGGCTTGACGTCTTCAATAAACAGGAAAGTCGCCCAAACAGTTGCAACGGTATTTTGACAAACTCAAAAGACAGTTGATCAACATTGACATCGAAGAAGCAGGTTGTTCGAAGAATGCATGGTGCTCTTAATTAAAAAAGATTTCTTTCCTGGTGAAGTGTGCCCACTTTACTTTTCTGAAAAGTATAGACCTCAAAATAGCAAGCATATTCACCGCAAGGTGAAGTGTGCCCACTTAGTCCCCGAGCCTGGTAGTAGGTGACGTAGACACGTGGTGCCAGGGTCAAAAGAAAAGTTCTTAAAGAAATTCTGAAACTGAGATGCATCGCCAGATGCATCGTACCGATGTAGTCCCCGAGCTTGCTGGAAGGCGAAGTATGAGCCTTGTAGCAAGGTCTAAAAAATTGAATTTACCAGTCTCCGAGCATATCATGCTCGTCTGCAATTGAATAGACTAATCGACCAGTCTCCGAGCATATAACGCTCGGTGGTCGGTACAGTCCCCGAATTCTCATGGTGGGCTGGTCGACCAGTCCCTGAGCGTATAGTGCTCGGTGGTCGGTGCAGTCCCCGAATTCTCAAATTGGTGGGCTGGTCGACCAGTCCCCGAGCGTATAGTGCTCGGTGGTCGGTGCAGTCCCCAAGTTCTTAAATTGGTGGGCTGGTCGACCAGTCCCCGAGCGTATAGTGCTCGGTGGTCGGCACAGTCCTCGAGCACGGCGTAGGGACCGACGGACAAGTCCCCGAGCGTGGTTGGGAACGTAAACGTGCTCGGTGGTCGGCACAGTCTTCGAGCATAGCATAGAGAGTAGTCGACAAGTCCCCGAGCGTGGTTGGGAACGTAAACGTGCTCGGTGGTCGGAGCAGTCCCCGGGCACAGCGTAGGGAATAGTCGACGAGTCCCCGAGCGTAGCTTGTCGACTGGGCCAAACCCCTGAAAAATAAATATAAATAATAGGTAGTACATGATGTATAAATAAACTTTAGATAAAAATCAGTACTGAGACAAGTTTTAGATTTTTTGTTATAAAATTAGCACAAGTAGTTAATTCATCCTAGAGCTTGTACCAGCTCTGGTCTAGCCAACAATCAGCATGAGGTGCGGAACCTAGACACGCGTGGGATTGCCAGCCTCGCCAGAGAGCTACTGCCGACCACCCGGAACGCAGAGGGCGGATCTCGTGCACGTGTAGGGAGGAGTCGGAGACAGTACCGGCTCTGGAAAGCTCGTGTAGGAGAAAAAACTAGTGTGGCTAAACAAAAAGTTGTTTTTGAAGGATAATAAAAAATATTATGCCAAAAATAAATAAGATATTAGAAGTGTACTTATCTTTGGATGAAAGTCTAGTCGGTGACGACAAAATTGTCCGGCCCTCGAGCTTTTCGACTTGTTATGACGGTGGTCGCTGTTGTCGTAGCGTCGTTCTTCGCGGCGATTATTATTGCGACTGGTGGTCAGAGCAAGTAGGCTAAACAATTTGGTCGATGGCCCGAGCAGGTCGGTGTTGTCGATCTGCCTCCCTTTGTAGCAGGGAAGCGGGTGACGCGTTGTCGGCGTGGTCGGAGACGTTGCTGGAGTAGTCGGAGTCGTAGCCAGCGTGGTTGAAGCCGCCGCCGACGTCGATGAAGAAGTGGTTGGCGCAGATCGGATCTACACCTCCTCCGTGGTCATGGCGGTGAAGTTGTTGAAGCTGACGGTGAACGTGAAGTCGCCCGCCATGGCCGCGAAGTCAGGGATGATGGCCATCTTGTTCGTCGGAAGAGCTGTACGCACACCCCCTACCTGGCGCGCCACTGTCGACGAAAGCTAGTCGGCAGTCTACCTTGGGGTATACCCACGGTAGTAGTTTATCGGTAGACGGTGCGCAAACTACGAACTCGATGGTGACGCAAGACACGGACAAGCTTTTTATCCAGGTTCGGCCGCCGAGTTGGCGTAATACCTACGTCCTGCGTCTGGTTGTATTGATTTGTGTTGAGAGAATATGATGTATGATCTGTCCTCTAGGGGACCCCTGCCCCTCCTTATATATCCTGAAGGGACAGAGTTACAAGCAAAGTATCCTATTTGGTACAAAATCTTGTAGCCTTGCGGTGCACGCCGACCAGTCGTGCGCCGCACGTCTTCATCTTGTGGGCCGAGCCACCTCTGATGGTGCGGCCCATATAGGCCCATGAGGGTATAGGGGTTTATACCCCCACAGTAATGGTTCACGAAACCATAGATATCTGTAGCATTTGACATTGGAGATTTGCAGCATATGTGGAGGTTAGGGGCTACTAGCCACGTTGGCGCGTTATGGCTGCTTTTAGTTATCACACAGGGCAGACCCAGCTCCCCGGACATATGGGGCGTGTTTGGTTGCCCGCATATGGGCGAACCAGGCTCCCTGGATGTAGCGTTTCGGTGTTTGGTTCCCTTCTCTTCTCTCTAGCCTGGCTTATCCCGTGCAAAAGGATCCCCGGAGCCAGGCTCCGAAGCTACGCTCGAATCGGCCGTTTTTCTTCAGCCTGGATCGCTCCGTGCTCTCGCGTGCTCGCGCGCTCGGCGATTCCGTGCGCGGGGAGATGGCGCGAAGTTTCTAGGGTTACCTCCCTCTTTCCCGCCATTCACCGCCTATATATCTCCTTTCCCGCTTCCTCCCTGTCTTCTCGTCGCTCCACGTCTGCGCCGCCGGTTCCTAGGGTACGTGGTCTTCTCCCTCTCCCCCTTTGTTCTTGGTTTGATTTGTTTCATGCTATTGATTTCTTTCTCGCTGGATTTGTTGCAGGGCAAGTGGATCTGACGATTTTCATAGCCGGTGAGTTCTCCCTCATTTTCTCCTCTTTTTGTTACCGATTTGTAAACCCTAACTTGTGTAAATGTTTGTTGTGGATCTGTGCGTGCAGATCCGACGTCCCCTGAACTGCTGTTGTGCTTTGCTGGGTCTTGTGCGTTGACGTGGGTAATTTGTTCATCTCCTCCCCCTACCCCCCTCCCTCTAATCTGCACCATGTGATACAGAGTTTTGCCTTCTTTGATTTGGATGCATGTAGTACTTTTAATATTAAGAGCAATTATATGAAGATCCCTTTTTTGCTAAGCTATTGCTCAAGTCGATGATTACATTGTTATGTCTGAGCATATGTTGAAGTCTATGATGATTGTTCATTATGTCTGAGCATTTGTCCAAGTCTATGATGATTTTCAGTTAGTCTGAGCTTATGTCCTAGTCTAAGCATTTATTCCATGTTTTATCTTCTAGATGGATTTGCAAGAGAAGAGGCGCATGCTTTTTGCTCGTGCTGCAACTCTTGTTGCTGCTATGTATGCCCTACTTTTTGCTAGGATTAGAATGATTCAATCCTCAAGGCCTCAGATCAGTTATGGTCCTTTGAGTAAGTGGGATGAGGAAAGGCAAAAGAATCTAGACTTAATTTACAACTACAATGATGTTGAGTGTGTGAACATGCTTCGCATGAGAAGGGCACCCTTCTTTAGGTTGTGTAACTTGCTTAGGGAGAGAAAATTGCTAGCAGACAACATTAATTGTTGTGTAGAAGAGCAAGTTGCTATGTTTCTACATATTGTGGGGCATAACCAACGTTTTAGAGTGATTAGGCAAAACTGGAGAAGGTCTATAGAGACTGTCCATCGCCATTTCAAAGAGGTGTTGTATGCAATTGGTGAACTTAGGCAAGATATGATTAGACCTCCATCCAATGAGACACCCCTTAAGGTTAGCAACAGCCCAAGGTGGTATCCATATTTGAAGGTAAATAATTTGTCATTTAGAATTTAGGTTGTTGCTGCATGGGTTCATGTCAATTCACTATGCACTTTTGCATGCCATGTAGGACTGTGTTGGGGCAATAGATGGTACACATATCTATGCTAAAGTGCCAGCTGAAAGGTCCTAATATGGTTAGAGGGGGGTGAATAGCCTATTTAAATATTCTACAAACTCACTAGAGCAAGAGGTTAGTAAAAAACAAAGCGAAGCTTTTTGCTCTAGCTCTAATGGGGTGTTTGCAAGCCACCTATCCAACAATTCTAGTTGATATAATCACTAGGCACACAAGAGCTATGTCACTACTTACACTAGAAAGCTACCTAAAGTTTCTATACAAGTAAGTAAGCTACTCTAGTTTGCGGGAATGTAAAAGAGATGGTTTGAACTTTATACCGCCGCGTAGAGGGGATGGACCAATCAATAATATGAAGTCCAATCACCAGGAGAAATCCAATGAACAATCATAATGGAGACACACAATTTTTCTCCCGAGGTTCACGTGCTTGCCGGCACGCTACGTCCCCGTTGTGTCGACCAACACTTGGTGGTTCGGTGGCTAAGAGGTGTAGCACGAACCTCGTCCTCACTAGGACACCACAAGAACCTACCCACAAGTGAGGTAACTCAATGACACGAGCAATCCACTAGAGTTACCTTTCGGCTCTCCGCCGGGGAAGGTACAAGACCCCTCACAATCACCATGAGATGGCCACGAACAATCACCAACTCGTGCCAATTCTCCTCCGCTGCTCCAAGCCGTCTAGGTGGCGGCAACCACCAAGAGTAACAAGAAAACCGCAGCTAGAACGATCCCCAAGTGCCACTAGATGCAATCACTCAAGCAAATGCACTTGGAAACACTCCCAATCTCACAAAGATGTATAATCTATGAAGGAGATGAGTGGGAGGTGTTTGCTTAGGCTCACAAGGATGTCAAGTATGTTAGAATGCCAAGAGGGTAAGCCCCAAGCCGGCCAAACACGTATTTATTGCCCCTCATACAAATAGAGCCGTTGGCTCTTTTCACTGGGCAAAACTCGGGGTCACCGGACGCTCTTAAAGGGGCACCGGACGCTCAACACCAGCGTCCGGTGCTCCAACGTCAGCCGCGTGTCAGAGTCTAACGGTAACCTGCAGAGCACCGGACGCTGAGCAAGTTAGCACCGGACGCGTCCGGTGCACACCGGACTCATGCGCAAAGAGCTTCGCAAACTCGCAGGGTCACCGGACGCAAGCCACCGGACGCACCCTTAGCGTCCGGTGCTCACCGGACCCATGCGCAGAGAAGGTCGTAAGACGCCCGCACACCGGACGCGCACCACCGGACGCTCAACCCAGCATCCGGTGCCTATCGTCCGGTGCCTTACCCTAACTGGGCCAGGCACTGTCTGCACACCGGACGCTCAGACACAGCGTCCGGTGCCTCTGAGCCAGCGTCCGGTGAGTGTTCCTCAGCGAGAAACACTCCCGCGACTTCTCCAAAATTTCCACCCGGCGTAATAGAAAATATGCACTTCATTTTCTCGAAAAGCGCCGAACCTATCCTCTCTCTACCTTTGTAACTCCACCTCCTTCTCAAAGTGTGCCAACACCACAAAGTGTGTACCAACAAGTGCACGTGTGTTAGCATTTTCACAATCATTTTCTTTGAAGGAGTTAAGTTAGCTCACTAGGTTCTAAATGCATGCACATGAACAATGACACCTAGTGGCACTTGATAACCGCTTAGCCAAAGAATTCCCCTCTTTATAGTATGGCTATTTATCCTAAATGTGATCACACCCTCTATGGTGTCTTGATCACCAAAACCAAAAACCCTAAGCAATACCTTTGCCTTGATGTCCATAGGGTTTTGTTTTTCTCTTTCTTCTTTTCCAAGTTGAGCACTTGATCATCTTGTGGTCATCACTATCATCACCATGATCATCACTTGCTCCATCACTTGGCATGTACCCACCTCATTAAGTCTACACACACTTAGTATAGAGGTTAGTACTAGGGTTTCATCAATTATCCAAAACCAAACTAGGGCTTTCACCAGCCAAGATCCAAGCTGCATTTAGGGGTAGCAAGAACCACCCAACACAAAATGTCCTTGCTGCAGTCGACTTTGACTTGAAATTCACCTATGTTTTGGCTGGCTGGGAGGGATCAGCACATGATGCAACCATTCTAGCTGATGCACTAGAGAGACATGATGGGTTAAGGGTTGCACCAGGTAACTAAGGCCCTTATTATCATTTTTAAAACATATAGTTACATACACATGAACCTAATGTCTGCCCATTCTTCTTTTAGGCAAGTTCTACTTAGTTGATGCTGGGTATGCATGTCGGCCAGGGTTTCTTCCTCCTTATCGAGGGACTAGGTATCATCTCAAAGAATTTGGTCCTAGGAACAACCCAACAAACTATAAGGAATTATTTAATTTGAGACACTCTAGCCTGAGAGTGACCGTTGAACGTGCCTTCGGTGCTTTAAAGAATCGTTTTCGCATGATTGACAACAAACCCTTCCATCCCTATAAGACACAAGTGAAGTTAGTACTTGCATGTTGTATATTACATAATTGGATCCTTGCTCATGGGGTTGATGAAGTAGTTCCTGCTGAGTTCTCCTGGGTGCCAAATAATAACCCCCCTTTACCCCATGTCCATATGGATGACAATGCTGCTTGGGCTCTTAAAAGGGATGAATGGGCAACCCACATGTGGGCTAATAAGGGTTCCTCTCGCATCTAGACCTGTATTGTAAGTTTTGCTCAGACTATGGACATATGCTGTGATGACTATTTATTTCTTGAGATAATGCACTTGATCTGAGACTATGGACAAATGCTGTGATGACTCTTTATTTCTTTAGATACTGCACTGCATCTGAGGCTTTGTACATATGCAATGATGATTACTTCATTTTTTGTTATTACTTCTTATGAACTGAGGCAAGTAGGCATGTGCTATGATGATTTGTGTTAGTACTACTGATGAACTGAGGCAAGTAGGCATGTGCTATGATGATTTCTGTTATTCTGTTTCTAAGTGCCATCTGGCTCTGCAAATAGGCCATGGCTGAGGGGGGCATGCCTGCTGACCACCTTGTGTTTCCTGGAGTTGAGGATGTTGCTGGGGATGTTGGTCATGGGGAGATTGGGGCTGGGGATGTTGGCCATGGGGATGTTGGTGCTGGTTTCACAACTGCATCACAGGTTCTAGCTCAGCAGAGGACAAATCTGAGGTGGACTGACCCTATGTCTGGGTTTGTGCTGCGCCACATGTGCCAGCTCATAACCATTGGAGTTAGGACTGATAAGGGTTTCAAGGAAGTTCACCTTAATCAGGTAGCCAAAGCGCTTCATGAGTTCAGTGGGCAAGAGGTCACTGGTACCCAGGTGTACAACCACCTGAGAAAGTGGAGGCAGAGGTGGGTGAGAGTGACCAAACTGAGGGAGCTAAGTGGTGCTTTGTGGGATGAGGATGCATGCATGATTGTGCTAGAGGAGGAGCACTACAATGGCCATACCCAAGTAAGCAATCTGAGCACAGAGTGTCCACTTCTGACTTCAAACTTATTTCAATGCTAACTGCCACTTCTCATTGTTTGTGTAGGCACATCCCAAAGATGCTGAGCTCCTGAACAAACCCATCCAACACTACAAGCAGATGATGATCATCTTTGGAAATGGTCAGGCAACTGGTAAGTATGCCATGGGATCAAATGAACCACTGGGTACTCCATCTGACTTTGCTGAGAGCTCCCTCAAGCCTAACCCAACAGAGCTTCTTAGTGGGAAAACTGACACCGTTGATGCTACAAAACCTGAGGTGGTTGTTGGGAACAAGAGGAAGAGATCTGTGCTTGCTGATGAGGATGTGGTGTTGTTCACTGGAATGGCAGATGCTGTGAGGGATGTTGCAGATGCTATTAGGTCTACTAAGGTGGAGGATTCTCATCTAGAGTTGTATGCAGCTGTGATGTATGTGCCTGGCTTCACTGACGAAGCCCTGATGTGTGCTTATGGTCACCTGTTGGACAACAAGGCCCTGGGCACAACTTTTGTCAAGATGGTTGACTCCCACCGTGTCTTGTGGCTGAGGACTTTCTTGGCCAAGCACTACTATGTTTGAGGTGCTTGGAAGCTGGTGGTTGATCCTTTTGTGCAGTGCATGCCCCTCTTTAGGTGACTGCTTGATGGTGTGCAGTGGTGGTTTCTTTTGTGCATAGCTTACTGCAGTTGGTGGTTGTGTAGTGGGCTAACCTACTCTTTTGTGCAGTTGATCTAATCCTGCATTCTTCCTACTAACACTAACTTATAGTTAGTGTCTTACATATTCTAGTGTAACCCTACCCTTCCATCCTAGATCAACCAAGTTGTTGGATGTACTTGATGAGAACCAAGATGGTTCTGAACATGATCTGAGCATGTGCCTATGGAACATGCCTAATCTTTGCCTGTGATGTTTTCTTATTTGGTCTGAGCACATGCCTAATCTTGCCAGTGATGTTTTCTTATTTGGTCTGAGCACATGCCTAATCTTGCCAGTGATGTTTTCTTGTTTGTTTGCCAATGATGAGTATGACTAAGTTATATTATGTCATGCCTGTCATCAAAGTATGTGATAGTGAGTTGGCCTACACAAGGTTGTTTCTGACTTTGTTGTGTGGCCAGCTCACTACACATACTTCCATGGCATGTATGAGTTTCATTACATACTCTGAGGTTTTGTTGTGGCCTATGATGACAAAAAAAGTATGAGGTGGCTATACTGTTTTTCTTGTGTCATTCATCACATCTGAAGGAACCATAAACTTTACTTAGCAACAATTGGGTTCATGACTCAAGGTGATGGCAAGAAGTTTATGGTACTCCAGATGCCATGGGTGCCACAATTCTTTGGATTTTCTATTAGAGCTACCAATGATTACTACCTTATCTGTGCACATGACAATCTGAGGTGGCATTACATGTTTAGTTGCTGTTGTATTGTATGGCTACCTTTCATTCGTGGGTATCATCAGGACATGAGATACATCCATCCCCAATGCAACAGGTTTGGACTTACCACCTGATGGCTGAGGATGGAGTGTCTCATGGCCCCATGGTACACATGAAACAGTTATTTGGGATCATGAAAGTGGCCACCAGGGATGATTGTCTTAAACAAAATTTGTGCAGAAAAAAAAATATCTGAGGCCCCTATTATTTGACACCGATGTTACTTTTATGATAATATTTATAACTCAGCAGATTCTGTCTATTTTTCTTGCTACTCTTTTTTTGAACAGCTATGGCTTGGTATGTGGTTCACGTTGGCAAGAAACCGGGTGTGTATTCTACCTTGGAAGAAGCACATGAGCAGGTGAATGGCTTCAAGGGTAACTGCTATAAGAAATACAACAGCAGAAACCAAGCTGTGCAAGCCTTCTATGGACATTCCCTTGACAATCCTCCTCTTCTACAACCTGTCAATCCACCTCATGTCTACAATGATGGAAACGATGGGAGCCTCGCCTTGTGGCTTGCAGTTTTTAAAATTGTAATACTGCTGGTTGTAGTTTTGCTAATAGGCTTTCTAATTTGGAAGCTGCTGTAACAGCTTCTGTGTGTGGGTAGTGGTAACCTTACCAAAGGTGCAAACTGGTGACAACACCACCTTGTATGCAAGCAACCAAACACCACCTTGTATGTCCAGGATTTGAATTCCATGCGGGCGCAGATAACCAAACAGCGGCTAATGCTGGCCACGCTGAGCTGATGCAGGTAACCAAACAAGTGCCTATTGCATGTGTTCATCCTGGCCAATCCTAGCCTGGCTGGCTAGTGCTACCCAGGATCCGCTGGGAAGTGAACCAAACACGCCCATGGTGCGTCGTGTGTGTTGGATTAATTTCAGATTTTATCGTCGTCGTCTACTTTGATTGATGTATAGTTAGCTAGAAACTTCATCTCGTATGACCAATGGATCAGTGTATCCGACTAGGAAAGTAATATGTAACAAAGATTAGAGGAGCGCCGACTTTGTAAACCTAAACTATGTAAGGATGTAAGCTTGGTAGGGAACTCCTAGTTAGGACCTAATCTCATAATATCAACACACTTTAACATATGTGAACAGAGCAACGCAATCCACAAACCCAGGATCTGTAGGTGTTAGAGCAACTCCAACAGCTTTGCTACTCTTATTATGGAGGCCTTTTAGAAATTTTATAGTAGAAAAATAGACTCCAACAGATGTGCTATTTGGTTTTGTAAAATAGAAAGTTTGCTATCCCTTGATTTTCGTTGGCCATATATAGCCAACCACTAACACTAGCTATCTCATAGCAAGACTGTTGCGAACCTCTTCTTTTTTTAAGAAGTTATCTATTTTACAAAATGGCTAAACATCTAAATTTGACTACTAATTTTAGCCAAACTTTTGGAGATGCTCTTACTTTCATGAAGGGTCCAAACTTGTCCATGCTGCGTCTTGCATGCCACCGTCTAGTTTTTCCCCCCTACCCCGCCCATATTTACTGTTTGGCGACTGAGGCCTTGTTAAGATCCTCATTCAAAAACTTTTCATAAAAACTAATTGCATAGTTTAGTTGTAAATCGAGAGATGATTTTTTTAAGTCTAATTAGTCCATGATTAGTCATAATTGCTACAGTAATCACTACATGTTAATGTTAGATTAATTAGGTTTAATAAACTCAACTTGCAGTTTCTAGCCAAGCTATGTAATTTATTTTTCGATTAGTCTACGTTTAATACTTCAAATGTGTGACGACGACATATTTAATGTGATACCTTAAAATTTTCTTTTTGCGAACTAAACAAGGCCTGAATATATAATCACATTGACCTAAGATAAAACACTCAATTGGCAACTAAATATGTAATCACATTGACCTAAGATAAAATACTCAATTATATTGCTTCGAAGGACTACAACAAGCACTTCAAGCACACATAGCATAGGTAATTGTAGAAGCAGATTGTGCAAGAATAATGTGGGTCCTAAAAAATCCGGAGAAGGATAAATCAAAGATCAACATCGTTATTGGTGAGACCAAGAGCCTTACACATCTGCTGGGCGATTGGAGAATAGTCCAAGTAAAGAGAGAGAAAAATAGAGTTACCAATACTCTTACTAATTTAGTTAGATAGTGTAAAAATATTGAGGTTAGATGGTTAGGAGTACCTGCATGTACCTTAGATTTTCTTAGTAAAGATCGTAACTTTACTTGCCTAGTTAATAAAATCTCTCTTTACCCAAAAGAAAGAACACTCAATTATATGCCGTAGGTCAAGGTCTCAAGGATAACCAAAACTGTAGTATCTCTGTTACTGGTTGTCGTATAGGAGTACATCAATTTTGAAACGTTTGAAACTGTTATTTCAAGGGTATCGAGTTTTATTTTTTATCCCTTTATTCTTCCGTGTAATGGATGGATGTATGAGCTTGTTCTAGGGTTGAGAGCTTTTCTAATAGTTTTCACCATATTTTCCATAGCAGATGAGCAGTTGTGAATTTATGCATTTGATACCAAAAGTCACTTCTTTTTTTATTTGATATATGAGATTTTTTGACATATGTTCATATTTTGACACTTCGACCATGGTAAAACGAAATTGTACCTAGCCTCGGAAAAGTTACATCAGGTTTGCGCTGTCCGGACGGATCCTCATCCATCCCCCCTGGCCCGTGTCCCTTCCTCGCGCAAGCGCAACTGACGCACTCCCTGGCTCCCTCGTGGCCTCGCTATCCCCAAAGCGGCAAGCGAGAAGAAAAAAAATCCCCAATTACCGACATCGAACGCCGACGGCGATGTCCCTCCGCAAGCGCCAGCGCTCGGCGAGCAGCTCCCGCCTCGCCGCCTTCTGCTCGCCGCCGTCCCCTCCGCTTCCCTCATCCATTTCCACCTCTCCTGACTCGCTTACCTTCCCCAACGCCGACGTGTTCCTCCGCCTCCACCTCGACCCCTCCTCTCCCGACGACGTGGACGCCACACCCGACACCGACTGCCACCTCTCCGCCGCCTCCTCGGGAACCTTCCTCGACCTGCAGGTCTCGTCCGCGTCCCTCCTCCGCTCCCGCTACTTCGCCGCCCTCCTCTCCGACCGCTGGCCCACCGCCGCGAGTGGCCGTCTCTCCCTCGCGGTGGTGGCGCCCCCCTCTTGCCCCCGCCCGTTCGACGCCCACATCCAGGTGCTCCGCCTCCTCCACACTCTCGATTTCGCGGGTGCCATCCGCTCCCCCGGCGATGCCCTCGACCTCCTCCCCGTTGCGCTCCTGCTCCTCTTCGACGCCTGCGTCGAGGCCTGCATCCGTTTCCTCGAGGCCGTGCCCTGGTCCGAGGAAGAGGAGGCCCGCGTCATTGACCTGGCGCGGCTCCTCCCCGCCGATGAGGCAGCCGACCTGCTCGCCAGGGTTTCTCCTCCCCCCGTCGCCGCTGGTCCTTCTTCCGCTTCGGGGGTGAACGTCAGGTCGCCCTCCGAGGCGATGCTGCACGGCCTGATCCACTCGGCGATCCATGGCCACCCCGTCCATGCTGCCACCAAGGCGTTCGTAGCGATGCTCCTTAAGGACTACCCGTCGCGGGACTGCGTCCACAAGGTGCTCAACGAGGCATTTCAGTCGCGCCTGGACACAGTCAAGGAACTCATGGGGAAGTATGCAAGCCCGGATTTCAGGGTTGCTGTGGACAGTGATGAACGCGAGGCCATACAGAGGCTAAACCTGCAGTCTGCAGTGTTGAATGTTAAGCACCTGTATTGGCTCATCGAGAGGATGGTCGATCTGAGGGTGGCGCATAATGCGGTGATGCTGTGGAGTGATCAGGCTGCCCTGGCTACTGATTTGCAGAAGTTGCTGAATGATGCAGACATGTGGCGGAACATGACGCCCGGGCTTCCAATGCTTGTGACCCGATGCACACTCAGGCTCGCCAATTCAGTCATCACTGGGGAGACCCTGGTACCTCGGCAGGTTAGTCTGCTAGCTGATAATCTTTCTATTACATCAACTTTATGCATGTTGTATCTTGTGAAGGTAAATTATATATTATAAATGTGACGATTCAGTTAGAACTTAGAAGATGTACCTGCGTGTGATTTCCTTCTGTTGAAATGCAGTTAATAATAGATTGTATATGTCAATAACATGCTCTGCTAGAATGGTTTAACTTGCCACAGCTTATAAGACTTGTTAATGGAATGTTCCATTATTATAAACCAATGGCTGTGTTTTATGCATCTTTCCTCTTAATACAAAGTAGTACCTAATGTGTTCAATTGTTTATTGGTAAGCCTGAAAAGCCCAGACATGACTTGCATTACCTGCATACCATTTTTTTGTCTATACATCTCAGTACAATGAAAATAGGTTTTATACTGTGCTGATATACTGTTGGCTTTGCAAGATAACTTTGTTGATATGTAATGTATTATGATTTATCTGAGTGTATTCTTTTGATAAGTTCTAGATTGATCCTTACTTCGGTCCTAGAGTTGTTTGAGTTCCTTAATTGTAGTGGAATCTACTTCCACTTAATATAATGTGGATAGACGAAAACAAGGTAGCGCAGATTTGTTGGAGTACTTCCTCCAATTATAATAGTGCATCAGTGACATTGACATGGCCACCGACATACTACTTTGACCATTAATTACTAGTACGATATATTGTAATCTCATGGTTAATTTATTTAATTCAAGAAACATGTTGTGTGATGACTCCATATAATTCATCATGCTATCAGGGCCTTAGTGGGTATCTCTGTTGGTTCTGATCTAAGAACTCCACAAGGTCTCTACTACGTAACTACGTTGTTTGGTAATTAGGGTTTGTAGCATTGACCTCTAAGTCAGATTTTTCTGAGGTCTTTGGTAGTGTATTAAATTGCAGAGCAAAAGTGCCTTTTATGAGTATATATTAATAATATCAATTAGCTTGTGTCTTATTTATGTGCATTACTTGGATTAATAGGTTGTGAACAAGATTTATCAGTGACAGGTTGGACCGATGAAAGAATTATTACTTAAAAAGTGATCTACGTTTGACGTTGAGCTTCAGTGCTAAATTAACTAATTATTAATGGTATACAACCTGTACAAGTGTTTTAAATTTTTTTTGAAAGGGAAGTGTTTTAATGTTGACTTGGGACCTTGATTATATATTTGCGTGAATATATAGGAGCAATTCCAATAAGGATTCAATTTACAGATATTTAAATGTTACTTTTATTGGAGTTATTGATGGTCAAGGGTCAAAAGCTGAAAGAAAGATAAAGGTATCTTCCAAGAGGATGATAGGAATTAAACATGAATCTGGGTTGGATTCAGATCAAAAGGTTTATGGTACATGCAAAAAAAAAGAGAAAAGAGAAATAACAAAAAGCTTTAAGCTAGGAGCTGATTTCAGAGATAAGAGGGTCAGGATTGTTGAGTACTCATTTATTGCTTTACTTATGGAGTCTGATGAGAAAAATGGGCCTAGTATATTTGGTTCAGTGGAGTTGGTCTAAAAACATTTGGCCACATTGTGGCCCGACTATTAGTGGTTTCTTGTGCGAGCCCTTGGTCCCTTTGTCTGCTCATTCACCTCTTGTCTAATTGCTTCTTCTAAAAATGCGGCATTGGTTAATCTTTCTTATTCTCCCTTCGGGGTTCCTTATGTTTCTACCAATAGAAACAGTTCAGACCTTCCTCATACAATCCTCGGAACTACTATTGCTTAAACTTTGTCCTCCCTAGAGAAAGTAAACAAGACAATACAGCTGAATAAAATCTGACTGAATATTTTTGCTAGGTCGGCCAAGCAAAACTAAAATGCTCAGATCTGCTTTCAGATTTGTCAGCAAGGCTACATCACTGTCAATCTCTAAAAAGAAACACCACCAGTATTTTTGTCATCTTAAAATCTAATTGTTGCATGAAGATGAAGGACCCCAAACTAATTATATCCAAGTATGTGCTTGCTTTTCTAATCTTGATGGTCTTTCCCTACAAAAGGCTTTCCCAGAATTATGCACTTTTTATTACATGACCAAATATCTACATTTTTGCCAGTAAACGAAGCAGTATGTAGCTGCAGGTTATAGTGTTTAGTTTGCAGAAGAGGCTACTCTGTAGGTTTCTACCAAAAATGCTCATTGTACGGTTTGCTAAAATTGCAGAGTTTGTAATTGCTTTTCAGGAAGGCACATAATCTTTTTTATGAAGAGTGCAGATTTGGTTCCCAGGGGGGCTGGCGCCCTTGTTAGCTAAAATGCCATGTTGCAATGTTTCGAAAATCGTCACAGAAGTCATGTATGTAGTACACATAAAGTTAAGTATAGCTGCTGCAATTCAGTTTGAAATTCCTCCTAGATGCCAAGAAACAAAATAGACAAGCAGTCAACCTGGTACTGTTCATCATGTGCAGACAGTGACACTTCTATTTTTTTTAATCTCAGCATCAAAGATGAATTTCAAACTGAATTGTTGTGGCTACATACATGATTTTGTGATGATTTTTGAAACATTGCAACATGTTACTCTTTGAACGAGGGCACCAGCCCCGCTGCGCGCCATACAATTTTCCTTTCATGAATAGCTAAGGAGTCTTTGATTACTGTTACTAGTCCTATATGCTAAAGATGGCAGTTCAAATTGTCGAACTGGATCTTTATATATTTGGCACGTCGTGCTCCAGTGAGTAGCCTCCTGCCTGCGGATTATTTATTTGTTTCGATGAATCACAAGTCTTTCAATTGGCTACATCTCTGTTTCTTGTGCTATTGTCATGCATATGCGCTGATGTTCATTTTTTTCCTTCGATCGTCCATCCACAGTATATGGTTTGGCCTCTGTGGGCCTTTTGGTCCTGGCTTAAATGTTGTAATGCCTCTAAAGATGTTACTCTGATACCCTTTAGATGGTGTAGGTCTCATGGTTGGCATCCATACTGTTTATACTTTTTCTTAATAGAAAATTCTCTTTCCAGTTCTTCCATCTATGCATCTGCGGTTTATGTATCTTTTGACTGGTGTTTCCTTTGAGCAATGCAGCAGTACTTGTCAAACGGAACTTCCTATCTCAGTTCCTCGATTGCATCTGAATGTTGCAAGCCTCTTGATAATAGCTTATGAAGTTGTGTTTCTCTGTGTATCTGAAACTGCTCTACATGTCTTTTCATCAGGTGAGGATGATGCTCGTCAAAAGCTGGCTCCCAGTCCTAAACGTCTGCCGGGACATTGTTCAACCAATGCACTTCCAGAAATCAACCAACTGCCAAGAGCTGGAGGAGGCGTTTCTTCAGATCATCTCCACCTTGCCTGTCCCAGAAGCCCAGGAGCTGCTGCAGCAGTGCCTGGGGTTCTCCACCCGCAATGTTGACGACTGCCCACATCTGGTCGCCGCGTTCAAGACGTGGTTCCGGCGCGCTGGCCGGGCTCCTCTGGGCGGGGAATACTGAGACATGAGCGGATGTCTGTATCGCCCAATCAGTGCGTGTGGCGCTGTGTATTCTCACATGTACTAGTCAGCTGTAGGCCTACCTACATCCTCTGGATTTGGTATAGTGCTTGCGTCTCTGTTTTTTTTTTCAAGATTGTCTGTATATATTGTCTGTCGTTTGTGCACTTAACTGTCCGTACTCGTTTTAGCTAATAACCAAGGTAAAGGTATGCAGCGTATGCTCCGTGTTTTAACTCTAATAATGATGCCTCTGCGTGCCTTTTTCACTCAGTGTGCAGTGTTTGATGGCTGCAGTAATATTTCCAGAGACGGCAACTAGTTGTGAAAATTGCTCTCTGCAAAGATAAGTTGTGAAATGCGTGAAGAAGATAAATAAAAAAAATTCTGATTCTTTGGACACAAGATATCGAAGAAAGAGGATGCAATTAAGAAGCTCTGAAGGCGAAGCTGTCAACAAATCGATCCTGGCGCACCACTAAAAAGAGCATATATTATATGTGTTTTGTTGTAAAAGTGTGACCACTAAAAAGAGCGTAAATGTTTGTTTGTTTTGTAAAAATAACCCTGTCCTGGTGCATCAGCGCCGGGAAGCTGAAAGCTGAACGTGGCATGAGACGCCCTCAAAATATATTGCCTTGCATTTTTGTAGAAGATCATTACATTGTTATAGTACATCGCAAAAAGCATGCCAGGTTTGTCCTCGTCATTTATGTCCGTGCATTGACATTGCAAACCCACACCGAAAAGAAGGAAAGCGGAGAAAAAAAATTGAAAAGAGAGACGGAAGCAGCCAACGCATGGGTGATGGGTCAGAGACGCGTCATGATTCATGACTAACGGTTTTACCCTCGACAAAAAAATTGACCAACGGTTTTACTTTTGCTGACGAGGAGACTGGGAAAATGATGGACCTCGGCGCACGCAAGAGCGCCGCTAGTAGAAGCCCTGCACCGGCCACCGGCGTTCGGGGTCCGGCAGCCACGACGACCGCTTCATCTTCTTCTTCTTGTCCTTCTTCCCTTCCTCGCCGCCGCCATCCTCGCCGTCCTCGGAGCTCTTGGAATCGCCATCAGACCCGGCGCCGCACCCACCGGCCGCCATCCCAGCTGCGCCGCCCGCCCTGTTCCTGGACCGCACGTACTCGATCAGCCTCCACGCCGCCGGCTTCTGCTGCTGCGGCACTGGCGGCGGCGGAGGCTGCGGCGGGAACGCCGGCGCCTGCGCCTTCTGCTGCTGCTCCTCCTCCTCTACGGCCAGCAGCAGAGCCGGAAGCGGGTTCTTGGCGGCGTCGTCGTGGAGGGGCGCGGACTGGGACAGGCGCTCGTAGTCCGGCAGCGGCACGGTGTCCTCCAACGCGCCGTCCCCATCGCCGCTGCCGCCGACGCAGTCCATGAGCAGCAGGTGCTGGTGGGTTCCGCCGGACCTCCGCTTCCGCCGCCGCGCGCCGAGCCTGGAGCCTTGCCTGCCGCTGCTGGTGGCGTACCGGCTCTGCTGCTCCTCCTCATCGTCCGAGTGATCCAGGACGTCCATATTTAACGCCACCAACCACGCAAGAGCAAAACACCCCCTCTCTCTCTCTCTCGTTGCTCGTTGGGAGGCTAAAAATCCTTTGCAATTGCAAGTGCCCTGGCCTGGGGATCCTCCCTCACTCTCTGCTCGTTGGGAGCATAAAATCCTCTGCAACTGCAAGTGCGGTGGTGGCCTATGGGTACGCGACTCCCAACTCCCCAAAGGGACGCAGAAACTAGCAACAGGGGAATGGATATTCAGAGGAAAAGTTTGACGAGAAGTGCTCCAGTCCGGCAGCGGCGATGCGAGCTGGTGGTTGACCTGGAGGAAGGTGGGGTGGCGGGCTGGCGGCGTCGTGGCTGCACGGGTCCAGAGTCCGTTCCGTTACGTGTCGGGTCCCGCCGTGCAGTGAAACGTACGCGTCGACGCCTGGCGCCGCCGCCGCGTCCGTGGATTTTGACGGGTTCGTTGGCTCGGGCGCTCGGCACAATTTGCGAAATTTTCTCGGCTCAGACTTTCAAGTCCGGTCATTGAGAAAAGCTCCAATCTTGTCGTTCCGGAAGATCAAGGTACGCACGAGAAGCAATGATCATTGCCAACTGCCATTTTCCTCAAGTTGGGCATATAGATGCCGTTTAGAGTGATCACAGAAGAAAATGGGCGGGATCTAGTTTTTGCTCAGTTTTTTTTGCCAGTTTTTTTGTTAGATTTTTGAAAGAAAAAAGTCTACATAATCTCCTCAAGTCCTAACTATATAGGGTGGACTACTTCACACTCAAACTATAAAATCGGATTTTCTACCCTATACTTTTTATAAGCGGTCAAATAACCTCAAGTGGTTTTAGATGGTGGTTTTGCTATAGTGACGGTGTTTGTATTTTTATTTATTTATTTGTTGGACTCCACATGAGTAAATCTACATAGTGAACATATAATATGATATGGTTTAGTATAAAATTTTTGTTGTAACTTTAGATCTATACTTTTTTGTAATTAATTGAAATAATTCATAGATCTAAAGCTATAATAAAAAGTTATAGTAAAGCATATCATATTATATATTCATCGTGTAGATCTACTCATGTGGTGTTCAGTAAAATTAGATTTTCTATTTTCTATTTTATATTTACTATATTTTTAAATTTTAGCGGAAATAAATAAAAAAGAAAAATACAAAACCACCGTCACTATAGCAAAATCACCCTCAAAAAACCGCTTGATGAGGTTATTTGACCGGTTTAGAAAGTTCAAAGGGTAGAAAATCTAATTTTATAGTTTGAGGGGTAAAATGGTTTACCCTGTAGAGTTGAGGTAATAAAGTAATCCAAAAAGTTGTTGATACTCGGGTTTTGCTAGTTTCTTATGATCCAAAGAGCAATAAACAGGGGCGGGCCTAGGCCTAAGGCCAATAGGGCCATGGCTCTAGTCATGGCCCAAATATTTTAGAAACAGGTCTTTAGTTTTGGCCCAACAAAGAACAGCTCAGTAAGAAGGACTGAAGGAGAGCAGTGCAGAGTCACCCTCACGAACTCACGCTCTGCTCTTACATCTTGTCCAAACTAGTTTTTTTAATGTTCCATGTTATTCCCATTAGAATCATGTACTATATTATACCTTATTTGCAAAGTTTTCTTAAGAATATCTATTATGTATATAGTCATATACACTATGGTGTATCTATCGAAGTTTCGTCATTGAAAATTGGCCCTAGTCATTGGTAAATCCTGAGTCCGCCACTGGCAATAAATGAAGTAAAAATTAGGGACCAAAGTTCCAAACATTCCACTAGTTTTTAGCTCAGAATTTAGATTTTAGAAAACATAGTTCTTAAGAATCCAAAATTGATCCAAACGAGGAATATTTCAGAGCTACGGACCATGTAAAAGAGCGGATGGAGCTGAAATCTCAGCTAGAAAATTGCTATTCCGAGGGCGGTTCATTGGAAACTATCCCCTAGGTGCAGGTGCAGGCAGACATATAAATACTTTTTATATATTTAACACACAAGTCATAACATTGGATCTAGGGCTACATAGAGCTTCTCGTATGCCAAATTGGATTTTGCATACTGATCGTGGTCCCTTAAAATGCATCGTCCTGCTAAACACCACTCAATTACGACGATTATAATATACACAAGTACAAGAGAACGAGAGATGGCCCATGTTGCAGGCAAACTGCACAAACTTACTTTTCAAAATACCCCCCGCCCCCCCAAAAAAAAATTCAAAAAGATTTCTCCTTGAAGTCACATATATACAGTGACGAAACCAACGAGTTTGATTAAGAGGGGCTAACAAATATGACTTTATCATATCTATAACTCTTATAAAGCTAAACCCCATTAGATAAATTCTCTCTTCATGCAAGGTGTTCACATCATTACTCACTAAGTGACCCACTAAATATTTTATCTCTTCATGCAAGGTGTCCACATCGTTCCACACTAAATCCATGTCATTCCATATTAATTAAAAAAAATGACTATGTCATCTATATCATGTGAAATACTTTAAATCTTTAATCTATTAACATACAAGTCATGTACATACACTATTTGTTTCATCACCAATTAATTCCTCTATAATATAACCAAATATTAGTTTTTGTTCTATTAGCTTAGCAATTTTTTACTAGATCTAATACAATAAAATACATGCAAATCAAATTCATATGCATACATATATAATAGACTGAATACCATATAGTAATACTATGTATAAAATGATTTATTTTTTAAAAAATCCCGCAGTAACGCGCGGGGAATTCACCTAATACTCTTATAAAGCTAAATCCCATTAGATGAATTCTCTCTTCATGCAAGTTGTCCACATCATTCCCCATTAAGTAACCCACTAAATGTTCTATCTCATCATGCAAGGTGTCCACATCATTTGTTTCAACATCAATTCCTCTATAATGTAACCAAATATTAGTTTTTCTTCTATTAACTTAGCAATTTTTTACTAGATCTAATACAATAAAATACATGCAACTCAAATTCATGTACATGTATACATATATAATATACTGAATACCATATAGTCATGCTATGTATATAATAATTTATTTTTAAGAAAGTCCCGCAGCAATGCGTGGGGAATTTACCTAGTTTTTTAGTATGATAAAATATCCATAATTATATGTTTGAAGAAATTTTTAAAAAATATTATACTATTTCTTACCAAAATCATCATATTTGAACAAAAAATAGATGAAATTTATATTTTTTGTACTATAAATATTAATATTTACATAGGTGTTTAAAGGAATGATTGAGCTTAGGTGGGGCACTGCCCCTACTAGCCCCTCTGATTCCGCCACTGCATATATAATGAACATTTGAAAACATTGGTAATAATCCAATCACTAGACTATCCGTTCTTGTTTGTTATTAATGGGATGGTACCCGATAGAGTTAGGTGCCGATCGATGCAAATGTATTCATCGGCGATACAGTCCCTAACAATTGAAATTCTGCACGTAGTAGGTATAAATGTTTGCACCTGTGTGTTATTACTGCACTAATCCCTAACATTGATCACATATGTCAACGAAGGTTCTGTAAAAATGTCTAAGGGCATGTACAACCCACAGACGAAAGGTCGTCTCTAAGAGACAAGAATCTAACATAGAGACAGTTAAAGGGACAGTTCGTGCAACCAAAGACAGTGAGTCGTCTATAAACCATTTAATGCTTTGCATATAGCGAAGATCAATCGTGAATTTTATTATGTATACTATTTTGCTACTGATAGATACACAACATGATCAAAGAAGTTCATCGGAATTATATACATGCACAGATAGAACACAAAAAAATGTTTAGAAATTTCAGAAATAGAATCAGGGTTATTATTTTAGTAAAGAAACTTTGCAACAGAAACTACTAACGTAATAGCGATGAGATTCGGTGTTTAGCACAAAAGTATTCTGCGCTGATCTTCACTAGCCATCTCTTAAAGAAAAGAAAAACTTTAAAGCCATGCTAGATTTCTTCTAACTGCATAACAGAGAAGGGTGGGCTGCACACGCCGCCACGCGCAGCTCGCAGCTCATAGCGGAGCTCGCCCACCAGCACACCTCGCGCTCCACCTGCACAGCTCGCGGCGGCTGGGCAGAGCCCGCCTGGCGTCCCCACATCTCGCGGTGGCTGGGGCAGAGCTTGATCGGCGAAGATGCAGAAGCTGCCCACGCCTGGCTTCCCCGCCTGATGCCTCCGCAACTCATATTTTTCCTTATCCTCTTCGATTCCTCCTCGATTCCTCCTCGCTTGGACATTGGTATCGCAGGGATGAGCTCGAAACGAAAGGAATTTGGTGTGATAACTCAACTCCCTCCCGCACGAAGCGTGCACATGGGATCTGAGTATCGTCGAGTCGGAGAGACAAAGCCGTACAACGCTTCTGGAGCCGGCTTCTGCGCCTTGGAGCACGGGCTTTTTCCGTCGCTTCACGAGAGGACGCGGCCTCCGTCAGCAGCTAAGAGACGGGTGGAAGAGACCCGTTGTACATGCCCTAATGAACAGAACTGCAACTCCGCTAGTGTCGCCGACTTCTGACTTGCTTGGGTATATAAAATTTTTTTGATGAAAATCTGGATATACATAAGTTTCTGACCATTTTACCCTTTTGATTTGGTTAACTTAATTGTTTCTGGTACGATATTGCTTTTAGTATTTGTGTATAACTATGTGCTTGTTTGGACTAACTATTTTGTTCCGAGTGACATTAAGCTACGTGTAGTTTGACATTAAGCTGCGTATATACGAGTAGTTTGCAAATCCTATTGTAGCAACATGTACGTGTTGCGTGAATTGTACTACCTTCATTCTAAAAAAAATATCTAAATACATTTTTTTGTTAAAGTATTAGAAGATATAGATAAAAATATTAACATTTAGGATAAGAAATAGATATACTATAATAATATATCTCATAACAAATTTAATGATATTTACTCTCTGTATACTCACAAAGTAAGTTGTAAAGATAGCGACACGGTCTTCAAAACCTAACTTTTACTCATTGTTTTTATAAAAATATTTATTAAAAAGTGGTATATGTATATTTTTATGAAGTTATTTTTCAAGACAAATCTAGTCATATGTTTTTTACATTTCCACACTCAACAACTTAAAGTTATTTATAATTATATTTTCTATTTAATTTAAACTTTATCCAAAACGACTTTCTTTACGAATAGGGAGAGAGTATATTATAACTATTGGTATTTAAGATACTTTAATTTGATAGCACTGTGTCAACAAAAGAGCATGCGTCATGCGTGTAGTGTACTCACACCTCACAATTAAAAAAAAACACAACAATTCTATTACCTGGCCCGGTGGAGAGGCGGGAAAAAACAATCTCTGCCGCCCATTTCCTTTCGTTGCAGCTGTCCTGTTCCTTATCTGACGTCGATCGCACTCGCAGTATAGCTATAGCACCTTCCATCTCTCGCGCTCTCGGTGGTGTCATGCAAGTCAGCGAAGCCAGGCGAAGCGACCTCAAGAGCGCCGTCCCAACATCCACCAGACCACCAAAGCAACAAAAAGCACGCGATCGATCGGTACAATTCTAGAAGCCCCTCCCCTGCCTGCCTCTCAGCACAAGTGCGTTGATTCCTGCTCCCACGAGAGGACAGCAACGAGCGAGGAGAGGGCGGAAAATTCCAGTTCAATTCGTTTTCTTCTCCTTTCTCCGTCGCCGGCGCCGGCCATGGCTAGTCGTCTTTCCGCCATTGCGTGACTCGCAGGTTCCTGGACTGTGGCCTCAGCTGCCGGGCTCTGGTATGGAGCCTTTTTCGACCCCCTCTTCTGGTTCCTCTTCTTGTTGTCTGCCTGCCTAGCTCGGTAGCAAATTGCTGGTGTGGTTGTCTCTGCTTGTTTTTGTTTCCTTTGGTCTTGGAATATCAGGGATTTGTTTATTTCCTTGTGGCCGTCAGTCTAATAATACTGCTTGTGTGTTCTTTGTTTATACCGTAAGTCGGCAAGTGATATGAGAATCAAGATTTGTCTTTTGAGGAAACACCGAGATCTTGATGCCTACCTCTACCTGTAGAATTCATGTTCTTGTTGATACAATTTCGGCTTTATCAGATGTGTTGTTTTCTTGGTACAGTGTAAGCATACCATCAACCGAACAGCTCGAAGGACACAGGCAACAGCTCGAAGGACACAGGCAACTGTTAGGTACAAGAGCTTAGGCCTTGTTTAGTTCCAAATTTTTTTTGCAAAATAGACACTGTAGCACTTTTGTTTGTCTTTGACAAATATTGTCTAATCATGGTCTAACTATTCGTCTCACAAATTATAGATAAACTGAGCAATTAGTTATTTTTTAATCTATATTTAATGCTTCATGTATGTTCCGCAAAATTCGATGTGACGTGGAATCTGAAAAGTTTTGCAATTTTTTTTAACTAAACAAGGCCTTATTTCACCCTAACTCCTCCAAAATAGCAACCCGGCAACGTTCTTTTCGTTTATGGAATTATTAGCAGCCCCATAATGTAGGAGTACGTTCCTATCAGCAATCAGAATAGATACATAGACATGCCCTCAAAAGGAGCCAGGTATTTGTTCAGTTCCATTTTGCGCCTGGATGCCAGGTCCGTGAATTACTTGTTTTTACATGTTTTTTTGTCTGTTATTATAGTTGGTTAGGACGCTACCTTGCCAATGGCCTACAGAATAATAAAACCAATTCAACGATGATATAGTGCACCCAAAGGGGAAGATATCCTTTCTGTTCTTCGTGGAAACAAACCATCAAACACGCCAGTGTGAGTGTATGCAGAAATGGAGCACAATTCCTGGACGTAGTCTACAACTAATTCTTTATCTTTTTTCGAAGTATATAAACCGTTCAGTCTGAAAACGAAGTATTGCTCTATGAATCAGTGACATGTAAAATTCAGTAACCCTGATATTTACATATATGGTCAAGTAAAATCCCATTCGAGTAGCATGCTTTTTAATTGGCGTCAGGACTCCATTTACCTTTGTGTTGTCTTTTAAGAACAAATCTGCATTCACGTCAGTGAGAGTGAATGCAGAAATGGAGCCCAAATCCTGGATTTAGTCTACAATTAATTCTGTATCCTTTTTTTTCAAAGTGTATAGGCCCTGTTTAGATTGCTGATGAAAATTTTTTTGTGGCCACATCGGATATGTCGGAAGGATGTCGGGAGGGGTTTTTAGAAACTAATAAAAAAACAAATTACATAGCTCGTCAGAAAACCGCAAGACAAATCTATTAAGCATAATTAATCTGTCATTAGCACATGTGGGTTACTGTAGCACTTATGGCTAATCATGGAGTAACTAGTCATAAAAGATTTGTCTCGCGATTTTCAACCAAACTGTGTAATTATTTTATTTTTTATGTACATTTAATGTTCCATGCATGTGTCTAAAGATTCAATGGGATGGATGAAAAAAATTTGGATGGGAAATGTCTCGCGATTTTCAACCAAACTGTGTAATTATTTTATTTTTTTATGTACATTTAATGTTCCATGCATGTGTCTAAAGATTCGATGGGATGGATGAAAAAATTTTGGATAGGAAACTAAACAGGGCCTAAACCGTTCAGTCTCCATGAAAATGTTCTGAAAACAAAGTATTGCTTTATGAATCGGTATTATGTAAAAATTCAGTGATCCTGATATTTACATATATGATTGGCATGCACCAGTACCATGCTTTGTAATTGGCACCAGTACTGTGTTTATGTTTATGTTTTATCTTTTAGAACAAATCCGGTGTGTTGTGGTTTACTGCCGATTCTTTGACGATATGGCACCATTCATTTTAGGTTGAGCATCATTGGGAGTGGAAGAAATCATGTTTAGGAGAAAGCATGCCTCTCATTTCGATTCCAACGATGCTGATCAGCGAAAAGCAAAGGTAATTTTGAAAGTTGTCATTCTATTGGGAACTAAAAAAAATGACAGTTTCTAATGGCAGCATTTTTTTGGGTCCATTTCTGACACATCTATCCCGGAGCGAGCAGATTGCTGAACTGAAATCTGCACTTGAGCCTTTGTCTGCCCGTAGTGAGAAGTACTGCAGCGAAGCATGCTTGACAAGATATCTAGAAGCCCGTAACTGGAATGTTGCTAAGTCCAGAAAAATGTTGGAAGACAGTCTCAAGTGGAGGGCAGCTTACAGGCCAGAAGATATACGCTGGGTAAATCCGCCCTTTCATTTTTACCTTGCGTGTATTCCTGAAGTTATTATTACTATGGTATCTGAACCCCGGTAAAGTAACTAAGCATCATTGTTACTGCATTTCAGCCTGAAGTTTCTGTTGAAGGGGAAACAGGTAAAATGTACAGGGCAAGTTTTCGAGACAGAGAGGGGAGAACTATTGTCGTTATGAGACCAGCAAAGCAGGCAAGAAGTCCCTCTTTTAAAGTGTTATCCTTGAGTGTCTTTGACTCTTTTCTTTCTGAAAACCGTTGCTCTCCGTAAGCTTTGTTCAGAATTCATCTGTATACCGTTTTCAAATTTCAGAACACATCATCCCATGAAGGACAGATACGGTTCCTTGCATACTCTTTGGAGAATGCAATCCTCAGCCTGCCTGAAGGCCAAGAGAAAATGGTCTGGCTGATCGACTTCACAGGATGGACAATGGCAAATGCTGTGCCCATAAAGACTGCCCGAGAAACTGTAAACATCCTGCAGAATCATTATCCTGAGAGGCTGGCCATTGCATTTCTATTCAATCCCCCAAAAGTATTCGAAGCGTTTTGGAAGGTAAACTCTGTCGATCTTCCGAAATATTTGGATTTTTAGGCAACAATCTTAAACAATCAACGTGTACAATCAAAAGGACAACTCGCAGAAGATAACTCACAAGTTTTTTTTCTATAGCCAAACAATAACAAAATTACATCTTGCCTGAACAACAACAGGACCTGAGATATAGCCATATAGGATAAGTGATTGTTGTACAAAATATTCTAATTTTGTTCAAAATATACAAATTCGAAACCAAATTGTAGAGAAAATAGTGTTGTTGTTTCCCTTTGCAACATAAATGACGCTGATTCTTTCAGGTTGTCAAATATTTTGTTGACCTGAGAACGATCGAGAAGGTGAAGTTTGTTTACCCGAAGGATGAAGAGAGCATGAAGGTCATCCACAAGTTCATTGACCCGGAAGTCCTTCCTATTGAGTTTGGGGGCAAGAGCAGTGTGGTTTACAACCATGAAGAGTACTCTGAGTTGATGACCAAAGATGACACTAAAATATCCAGCTTT
Organism: Sorghum bicolor; assembly: GCF_000003195.3. Lineage (NCBI taxonomy): Eukaryota > Viridiplantae > Streptophyta > Magnoliopsida > Poales > Poaceae > Sorghum > Sorghum bicolor. Next base: position 8,432,387 of record NC_012870.2, on the reverse strand, counting down.
TGGGCAACAGATGCTCAAACTGACCATGTTAATCATGTCATCGATGGGACCTTGGCCCCTGAGGTTACACCTGTTGTCACCGCTAATTGCTGATAAAATTAGCTGAGGAGTATCATTCTGCTATGATAAGAGTTATTCTATATCTCATATAGCTTTATTGGAGGAAACAGACAAGTAGAGGACTAATGGAATCACACCAAACATAAGTGAATAAAATAACAAATAAGTTATGTACTTTTTCATTCTGAAATTTGTTCGTGTAATAAAAAATAGTATATCCATCCGTTGTGCTTCAAACCTTCAAGAGGAGTTTTCATCATGGGTGTCTTGAGTGCCAAAAGCCCAACAGTCAGAAGTGGTGTACTAGGTTTAGTAGTCATACCGTATGAAGACTGGACACAATTATGTCAAGGCAACTGCTCCGGTACTCCTCCTTTAAAAATTAGCATGAATCCCAAAGCAGCCATTTCATTAATTAATTTAATTAATGTTATTTGACTTTTGGGTTGGTTAGACCCAGCCAGCACTGCCTAGGCCTAGTCTCGCGCAGATCTATCTCAGTGAGGTCTTCTGAGTTATCAATCGCTAGCATTTCCGGCATCGAGAAATGTGTGGTTGCGTACCAACTGAAAAAATAAGGCGAGAACTACATACCCATGGATATCAGCCACAAACCAATCGATAGCGACGACGTCAGCCATGTTGTGCTCCCTGCACGCGTCCACAGCTTGTCGATGGTGAGGTAGCCAATGTCGTCCTTATCGAAGTAGGTGAAGGCCGCGAGCAGGTGCACCTCGCGCTCCAGCTTGTTCATGTGCATGGTGGCAGCGATGAACTCGTCGTAGTCGATGGTGCCGCTATTGACATCAGCGACGTCCATGAGCTATGTTCCTGATCTCGGCATCTCGTTCTCCCTAAGGTTGTTACCGTGCTTCCTTAAGCCCGTCCTTGAGCTCGTCGAAGGAGACTGAATGGTCTGTAGGTCATCAATGGCCCGATGCTGCTGTGGTCATCACTTGAGATCAAAAGAGAAGAACGGGATTGGATAAGGGCCAATATAGGTTGAAGCGGGTAGGGTCAGGCTCATATGAGGCCCACGTGGAAAATAGTAATTAATAACTCAGTATAATTATAGTTTGCCTTAAGATTCGTGTTAATTTTTAGAAGGGAGTAACGGAGCAGTTCTCTTATGTCAAAATTTAGTAAATTTATACCAAACTTGGAATTCCCAACAGAATTTAGTAAATCACCAAATTATGCATACATATTAACAACTGAAGTTTGACTATTTGCTAATCTAGACACTTATAGGCCTTGTTTAGTTCAACCCAAAAACCAAAAGTTTTTCAATATTATTCGTCGAATCGAATCTTGCGGCACATGCATGAAGTATTAAATATAGACGAAAACAAAAACCGTATTAAATATAAACGAAAACAAAAACTAATTGCACAGTTTGCCTTTAAATCACAAGATAAATCTTTTAAGTATAGTTAGTCCATAATTAAATAATAATTACTAAATAAAAATGAAAGTGTTACAGTACCCAAAATTAAAAAAAATCAAAACTAAACAAGGCCATATTAAGAACTGCGCAGCAGAGCCAGCCATTGAGCCTAGCTTAGCATAGGCTCTTCTTCTCTATTCTTCATTCTCTCTCCTAAAAGTGATGTCATGTTGCCAGCGACGACAGGCTTTCCAGTGACCACTACTTCGCCAGTTCACCCATCCAACTGCCACCATCGAGGCCGAGAGCTGAAAGAAGCGGATGAGAAAAGAGATGAGTGACCTAACCTATCCTGGTTCAATCTGACCTGGTTCAATCTAACCGGGCCAGGTTAGGTGTGGTCTAGGAGCCATCGTTTGGCTGATAAGTCGTGACAGAAAGTCCTATTGGCTGATTTGTTGTGAAAGAAAAATACTGCTGAATAGCTAGCAGATTCGGCTGATAAGCTCAAACAAAAAATACTATAAATGAATATATTAATTAATGGAAGCAGCGGTGTTTTCTAGCAAATTAACACATTTCAATGTGACAACTAGCCAAACATATTTTTTTTTATCCACTAGTAACATGCCGTCACTTTCAGTGTCCCATAGCAAATTTTGCAAAAAAAAGGTGTAGGAAAGTATTTATTCAATCATGTCCAATTGTTGATATATAAGGCCATTTAGATTTGCCCTTGATAAACACTTTTAGTTTCATCCACTAAAAGTTGAAAAAAGACATGTGTACATACTAAACAAAAGTTAACATAGAAGTAATAGTTATTAGCTCTTCAGTATATCTAAAATCCCAACTAACATCTTAAAATAAACTATTTAGCTAATGAAAAGTTATTAGCTAACTCTTCCTGGCTAAGTGCTACTCTCTTCGTCCTAGAAGAACGTAATTCTAAAATAGTGCTACGTCAAACAATAAAAAATTAAACAGATTTATATAAAAAATACTAATATTTATCATACTAAATAAGTATCAATATTTTTTTTGTAAAATATATTTTCAATATACCTATTTGAGTCATATATGCTGATACTGTTCTTATAGTTTGATTTTACTTGATCTAAAATTATATCATTTTTTGGATGGAAGTAGTACTAACAATTAGCTCGAGAATTCTCAAGGATTCAAATTGGGCTCAGTCAATAGGTCACCTAATAGCTTCGTTAATGAAAAGCTATTAGCTGAATTTCTTGAGCTAACAGCTTAGTAGTTATTAACAACTGAAGGTTACACACAACTGAAATCGTGTTGAAAATCTACTTTGCATCAATTCCCTTCCCTCGATTATTTACTCCTTATTAACTGTGAAAGTCTTTCCTTTCGAAGGGAAACTTGTCCCCATAGGCCATAGCAACAATTCACAAATACAGTCATCGAAACGTTCAGATTAGTTTTAAAGTTCCCAAAGCTTGTTGGGTATACCATTTCATGCAAGGTGTGCGTGTTCCTTTGACCTCAGCCAAGTGCCATCGAGAACAAACTCTTCAAACAATCCCTTCGTACCTATAAGAAAATCATTTTGAACATGATTTAGGTCAAACATTAAAAATATAAATCATAAGTAACTTTTAAATTGTTAAGTTTGAAAATATGAAAACCATATAAATAGATTTATCTTAAAAAATACTTTTCTAAAATATACATATACCACTTTTTGATAAATATTTTTATAAAAAAACAATAAGTTAAAGTTAGAGAGATTTACTTGTGCGGCCCTCAAAAAATGCCTCTTCTTTATATGACCTCTTTTTTGAACTTTCTTCTATAATCCTCAAACGAATTTCCATTCCTTTTATGGCCTTCTGTCTATTTTAGCACTAAACAGTGTTAAGTGGAGGGTAAAAAGATCATAATACCCCTGGCATGAAATTTTTTTCACAAAGTTTAGTTTGTTTCTTGTATAAATGAAATTTTTGAGCACATACTGTGATGCCGTCCAAATATTTATTGTGATCCAAATTTTTACTGTTATAATGTCTAAATTGTCAATTTATTTGTTTACTATTACTCAAAATATACAAGAAACAAACCAAATTTTGCGAATTTTTTTACGCTAGGGGCATTATGGTCTTTTTATTCTCCTCTTAATACTATTAAGTGCTGAAAACGAACGGAAGACCATAGAAGGAATGAAAGTTTGTTTGAGAGCCATAGAAGGAAGTTCAAAAAAAAAAGGTCATATAAAAAAGAGGTATTTTTTTGAGAACTATACAAGTAAATCTCTCTTAAAGTTAAAGTTAAGCTTTGAGGATCGCTGTCCTAAATAATTTTCTAGGTATTGTACGGTTTCTAGAAGCACTAGGTTGGTAATCGCTCAATTACTCAATTAGTGCCGCGGACTACAGCAGCGCATGCACCGTCACTTCCGGTATACTCGTACGAACAAGTCATCAATGTCCGCAGAAGCAGCCGCCCATGGAAACGGAACGGAATGCTACAAAACAAATCAATAAGCCGAGCCAACCGACCCCTTCCGTCTCGGCCAAGTGACAAGCTTGTGCGCGTGATTCCATTCCGGAGAGGCAGGTGTGCGTTGATTCCTGCGCTGCGCCCCAAGGCCAACGCCCAGCGGGGACAGGATGAGAGGACAGCGGGCGACGAGAGGGAGGAAAATTCCAGTCCAACTCTAGCGCTTCCCTTCTCTTTTCCTCTTCTTCCCCGAGGCGCCGGCTCTGGTCAGGTCGGGCCTTGCCGCCATTTCGGGACTCGTACGTAGCTTCTTCCTGGTCGGGGTTGCTGCGCGTCTTGCGTACCCTGGTACGAAGCATTTCTTGATTTGTTTCTTTTCTTTTTCTTTTTCCCCCCTCCTGCCGCGTCTGGGTGAATTTGCTCCAGGGTGTAGTGGATTCGTTGCCGGCTTGTGTTCGGATGATACGCAGCAGCTAGAGTTCCTGTTCTGCTACTGTCCTGCCTTTCTGTTCTTTGTTTCGTTGCTTTACACCGTTAAAATACCATGGGGGCATGGACATGAGGAAGATTGCTGGTTCAACGCTCGAATTTGATCGGACGTCTTCACCGTTGAGCATGTGGGAATCCGCCAATTGGGAGATATTGCCTGCCTTTATGTTCAACGGATGTTCTTGTTTGTATCTATCATATTCATTTGTCAGATCTATTATTTTCTTCTCCAATATGAGTTCACTGGGAGAGAATTCATTTTATTGAGCCCCTTCCCAGCTTATCGAGTTTGTCTAGTATAATTGCGTTTGTCATATTCTCTGTCTTTCTACGTTATTATCAGAACCACAGAATAGAAAATTGCACGTTTTCATATTCCAATTGGGGAGAGTTTCTCATTTCTCTATCCAATTGGATGACAGGTAGTAAGTCACTTGTTGCCTTTCCTGTCATGGTAAGGCTCTGGCCCACATAATAATAGAATACTAAATGCTTAATAGAAAAATGTTTCTTTTCCTGAATGGCAACAATTGAACACATCGGTGTTATTTGCAAATTCAGAACTGGGCCCAAAATTCTACTTAATTCAGGAAGACTCCACATTATTATGTAAATATTCTGAAAGTGAAAGCAAGTATTACTGTGCAGTGTCTCATTTTGTATATTATCACCAGTGTTGTTTAAATACCTTTGAATTGTGTTATGAGATTGAATTGATGTGTTGTTAATTTGTACTCCCTCCGGTTCATTTTATCTAGCGCACACGCATATCACGATTCAAACTTCAAAAACTTTGACCAATAATTAGGCTAATAATTTTTAACTATTATAATACAATCTTTATATAATTAGATTTGTAAGGAATTATACTATCCAATAGTTATAAGTTTATAAGCATAAATAATAGTATAATATAAAGCTAATGAATGGTGAAAGTGTAATCTAGGAGGCCGTGTCATTCTAACTTGCACCAGATAAAATGGACCATGGAGTATTGTTTAATATTTTTCTTAATGTGTCATCCATCATAGGGTTGAGCATCATTGGGAGTGGAAGAAAGGAATCATGTTCAGGAGAAAGCATGCTTCTCATTTCAACTCAAATGATGCTGAGCAGCAAGAAGCAAAGGTAAGTGTGACAATTATCTTCTCATCATAGCTCATAAGTTTTTGTTGACATGAAGATTTTAGAGCCTGCTGTGAATTCTTATTTTACGTGAAAGCCCATAGTGAATCATGCTGGGAGTATATTCCATAGTCCATAAACGCGTGCTTTGTTCATATACTACTAACTAGTGCTATGACTATGATCCAATATTTGCTGCAATGAAACACCAGAGCCTACATGGGCTTACTTATGAATACCATGTTATGTTTGTGTGTTAGTACTAGTTCACACAAAAGCCTGCATTTAACAATCCAAATGTTCATACATAGCTGTGTGTTGTTGTCGCAGACTTGCCCTTGGGCCTTTATAAGCTTGACAAATGGTTTTAGTTTCTTTATTGAAATACCCCTGTATTGCCTGGTCGATTTCTCACATGATGTCGCCTATGAGCAGATAAATGAATTAAAATATGCACTTGGTCCTTTGTCTGCCCATGACGAGAAGTACTGCAGTGACACATGTTTCAGAAGATATCTTGAAGCCCGGAACTGGAATGTTACCAAGTCGAGAAAAATGCTTGAAGAAAGTCTCAAATGGAGGGCAACTTATAAGCCGGAGGATATTCGCTGGGTATGTGCTCAAGTTACTTTGTTCGCTGAATCCTGTCAAGTGACCAATCACCATGCTAACTGCCTTTCAGCCTGATGTTTCTGTTGAAGCGGAAACCGGAAAAATGTACAAGGCAAGTTTTCGAGATAGAGAAGGGAGAACCGTAATTATTATGAGACCTACAAAGGAGGTAAGGCTTTCTCTTTTGAACTGACATCCCTATGTTTTTTATTTCTCCTTCATAAAGATCATCCGTCTTTCTTGCTTACTTTGATAAGAATTCATGTGTATGCTTTTATCAAATTCCAGAATTCAACGTCCCATGACGGTAAGATCCGGTTTCTTGTATATGTTTTGGAGAACGCGATCCTGGGCCAACATGAAGGTCAAGAGAAAATGGTATGGCTGATAGACTTCGCAGGGTGGACAATGGCCCATGCCACACCCATAAAGACTGCAAGAGAATCTACAAGCATCCTGCAAAATCATTACCCTGAGAGGCTGGCCGTTGCATTTTTGTTTAATCCCCCAAAAGTATTCGAAGCCTTTTACAAGGTAAAGGCTTTTTAACCTCCTGTTTCGTAAATGTTATGTTTGTGTTTGATTTACTTTACAAAGATTCAAAATCTATATGCAGAATTGATACATAAATTATGCTCCTGCTTTGATTTCCCTATCCTGACTCAAGTGTTCCGAATTCTTACAGGCTGTCAAATATTTCCTTGACCCAAGATCTATCGAGAAACTGAACTTTGTGTACCTGAAGGATGAGGAGAGCATGAAGGTCCTGTACAAATGCATTGATCCCGAGGTCCTTCCTGTCGAGTTCGGGGGAAGGAACAGTGTTATGTACAACCATGAGGAGTACTCCAAGTTGATGCTGCAAGAAGATATCGAACCATCAAGCTTCTGGGAAGATGACGCGAAAACAGTTGACCATGCTGTCAATGGGACCTTGGTTCCTGATGTTGCACCTCGGTCGCTGCAACTTGCTGCTAAAGCCAGTTGAGTATCATCCTACTATGATGGATGGGAGCTATTCAGAATGCTTTAATGGAGGAACTGGAAAAGTTGAGCACCAATAGTTTATTGATAGTAAACAAATAATAGAGGAAATAACAGATGAGATATTACTTGTCCATAGTCGAAATAGTTGCACTTATCAAACACTTTATCCAGTACACGATGAGTTACAGGAGGATATCGCCATGGGTGGATATTGGATGCAAAAGCCCAAAAGAAATGGTGTGAGAGGTTGGAGTGCCACCTGCTTATTGTATCTAAAAGTCACTAAATGCTGAACATGTTTTAGCCGTGGCTCTGCAGAAGCTAATTCTGGGTTATGGCTAAAAGTGCTGATTTTATATTTGTATTTGATTATGGCCGAAGTAGCTCCTCACCAGCTTGTGGATTCTAGTAGTAATGATACTCCCTCTTGAGATTTTCTTTTTAGCACAAACGGCAGGAGCTCTGTCATTCAATTAAGAGTTAAAGAGATTCAGCTGCAGCTTTAACTCGGCTGCGGCAGAAGCGAACAAGTGCTTTCAAGATTTCCCGTCACATCGAATCTTTGGTCACATGCATGGAGCATTAAATAAAGATAAAAATAAAAACTAATTACACAGTTTACCTGAAATTTATGAGATGAATCTTTTGAGCCTAGTTACTCCGTGATTGGATAATGTTTGTCAAATAAAAACGAAAGTGATACAGTAGCCAAAAAACCAAAATTTTGCCAACTAAACAAGGCCTTTGTGCGTTGCCGTCAGGACCTCATTCCTCAAGCGGTCAAGCCTGGTCGAGCGCTGCTGGTCTGCTGCTCTCGTACGTTCCATGTACAACCGGCAGCGTTTCGGCGTGGCCAGGAAGAACGGTTTGGTCTGACGGCCGCAGGCCAGCGTCCAGCTCTGGCTGAGGCGCTTCCCGAGCACCCGTGCGAACACCTCACCAGCCGAATCTACGAGTAATGTTTTTTTTCTCACAACAAATCAGTCAATAATATTTTTTTATCATAACTTATCACCTAAACAAATAAGGCGGCCACCGCCACCATCCACGCCAGTTTCCCCTCCACGCAACCCGTCATGATGCCTTGGACTGCGCCACGTGGGAACAACGAGGAACTTTCGTGAACCAGTACCTCGCCGATCTGGGTACACCGAAAGTCGGCGTTGGACACCGAGAAGCTGCAGGTGCTCGAGACAGCGGCGCAGCTCAGCTCTCGTACACGGCGGCGAAGGGCAAGAAAACATCATTCTTGGACATATGTCGAGATGGAACAATCGTGCAAAACTGTCCCTGACTTTTTTTGAGCGAACAGGAGGGACCCAAGAGGCCCCTATTGGTAAACTTATTAGCAAAACCAAAAAAATACAGGGTAGAATACAAAAAAAGAGCAATCAAGGAGATTGCGAAAAACAGAACTGAAAAAGAGAGGGGGGGGGGGGGCAAAGGGGAGTCACAGTTCAGGAGATAAAGAAAGAAACAAAGAAGATCGTCTAACTAAACAAGCTACAAAGAAAGAAACAAAGAAGATCAGTCTAACTAAACAAGTTGCTCTAGCCATGACTCAATTGTTGGGAAATACTTCTTCTTTGCCTTCCAAAGGAGAAACTTGAAGATTTCTTTGAAGGTTGCCAGACCCCGAAGGCAATCAACTGGAATTCCTCTGAAGATAACATTATTTCTTAATCCCCAAATGCACCAACACATAATGATAATGATCTCCATAAAAAATGAAGAGCCAATCTACTCTCTAAAACTATGAAATCTCTTCACACTGTCAGGAGTACTAATGACAGATAGGCCAATGAGACTCTAGCAATCTCTCGCAATATTACACTCCAGAAATAAGTATGTGATTGTCTTTTCTATGTTCTGATTGCATAAAACACAGTCATAAGAAGCTAAGTGCATGCTTTTCCTCCTCAGAAGGTTTCTAGTGCTTAATCTGTCATGGATCAAAAGCCAGAAGAACACTTTGTGTTTAGGTTGCATGATGATTTCCAAATTCATTTGAAGATTGGATCAACCTCTGGGTAACCAAGCAAATGACAATAGGCTTGTTTTGAGGAGAACACAGAGTTACCCAAGGCCGGTAAAGAACTAATGATCTCTTGAAAATCCTGGAACTGCTGGTAGGCTTGCACAAATAAAGGGGGTCTGAATTAATAACATTGTAGAGAGTTAAGGCTGGCTTTCTTGCAAATGAATACAACTTAGGGAAGGAAAGCTTCCAAGGCTGACCAGACCAGCAGTCATCCCAAAGAAGGCATGATTTTCCATTTGCAACATTAGCTGAAGCCATTCCTTTGAATTTATCAAGGAGTTTCATAACATCCCTCCACCAAAAAGAGCCTTTCTTAATTCTGCTTGGAAGTCGATCATTAGAATAATACTTTTTCCAAATAAGCTGGACCCAAGGAATATCAGCTTTATTAAAAAATTTATGGAGATTTTTAAGCGGGAGGGCCTCATTATGTGTTTGTAAATCAAGAACACTTAATCCTCTGCTGTTCTTGGGCTTGGAGACAATTTTCCAGGCAGCCTTTTGCATTAATTCTGCTGTTCTCATCAAATCCTCTCCAGAAACAGTGCTTTCTGTACTTATCAACCTGTTCTCTAAGAGCCATAGGCAGCTAAAAGGTGCACATGAAAAAAGTTAGCAAGGAGCTGAAGACTTTTTTTTCGAGAACATGCGTGGCATGTATTTCATTAAGCAGAGAAAAAGAGTTTTAGAACAACTTTAGAGCCGGTAATCCAAGGATTACCCCCAAACTCCAACAGACCACACCAAAGCAACAGCAAGAACACAAATTACAAACAGCAAACTTGCACTAGGGGGGACACCGGAGTCACAGGGTGAGGACCTCCCGCAAAGGCTTGTAACCGGCTGCCACCCAAAGGGACGCCTCCTCGAGAATGGCCTGAAGAAGAGCCGCCGGCTGCCTAGAAGAACGGTCGAAAGTCCTCGCATTCCTCTCTTTCCAAAGGCTCCAGCCGACGAGGAAGAACAATGAATCAAAGCATCGACGAATTTGCTTGGAAAGACGCTTTCTTGAATCAATCCACCAAGACATGACATCCTGATCCTGGACGACAGAGACCTGCTGCAGGCGCAGTCTACCAAGGCAGGCAGCCCATACCTCTCGGCTAAAGACGCAGCCTAAGATGATATGGTCCATCGTCTCCGCCAATTGGTCACACATGATGCACAAATTATCTTCCTGGAGGCCATGGCGCCACCTTCTGTCTGCCGTCCAGCACTTCTTGTGTAAGACAAGCCAAAAGAACAGCTTAACACGCAGAGGCGCTGAGGTTTTCCAAATCTGAGTTGCTCCCAAGGGACTAGAGCAGCCGATGAACATAGCGCCATATGCTGAAGCTGCCGAGTATTGCTGTGAGGCAGTAAGCTTCCAAATGAAAGTATCAGGTGTCCCCGGCGAGAGGTGGATCTGCTCCAGGCGACGGCAGAGGCAAATGAAATATGTCAGCAACCTCAACATGCAAGCTCCAAAGATGTGATTTACCCAGGAGTGGTTGTTGAGCGCTTCAGAGACGGTGACCCCCCACTTCCGCTTTGGTACTGCCTCAAAGACTGCCGGCGCGATTAAACGGATGCAGGAGCCCTGCAGCCAGCTGTCCGTCCAGAAGAAAATAGCCTCACCGTTCCCCAGGATAGAGGCCGTAGCAGCTGCGAAGAAAGCGGCCGTGTCTCCTTTGCCCGGAATTGACCATCTGAAGCTTGCTAGCTTGAGACACAAAGACAGAAGTGCATGATAATCTTTTTTCACATCTATTAGCCAGAGGGAGAAAGTCATTCACCCTGGGCTTGGTGAGTCCCAGAGGAAGTCCTACATAGGTGAAGGGAAAGGAGTCAATGGAACAACCAAAAGTAGCAGCAAGGTGTCTTGTTTTTTCTTCAGTAATATTAATAGGAACTAACATGGATTTGGCAAAGTTTACCTTAAGACCATTAGCACCAACAAAGGAGTTCAATAGAGCTTTTAAGAAGAAGAGTTGCCTCACCCTTCCATGATGATAAGAGAATCATCAATGTAGAATTGGAAAATCAGACGTGTACTGAAGAGGAATGGGTAGGTTGAGCAATCCCAGGTCTTTAGCTTTGTTGATTATGCTTTGCAGAATATCAACAACTAGGACAAATAGGAGTGGTGACAGAGGATCACCCTGTTAAACCCCTCTTTTGCAGTGAATCACTTTACCAGGGACACCATTAAGCAAGACTGAGGAAGGGCCAGAATTAAAGATCATTCTCACCCAACTATTCCATTTGGTTCCAAACCCTTTTTCCTCATTATTTCTAGGATAGCCTCATGCTCAATCTTGTCAAAAGCTTTTTCAAAATTTAGTTTTAGAATTACAATCTCTCTCTTGGAGACATGACACATGTGCAGGTATTCAAAGGACCATGTAAGACAATCTTAAATGGTCCTGGTCTTAAGAACACGTTCATACACAATTGTCCGACACATGTTTTTTTTCCTTTCCAACTACTCTCCCGATTTTATATAGCAATACTTTTTTTATATAAAAGAGAATATATTAATATTTCAGCTACTAATATATTAAAACACCCTCGCAATGTTTTAGTTGTATGAGTGTAACTCTCGTTTTGAAAATGTTTTTTTAATCAAAAGGATCATGGTCAACCGAGACATTTACACACAATTGATCAAAAAAAATATTACCTTTTTATCCTACCTTTATCCCTTCCAATCCCTTACTATCTAACACCTCTTCCGACATGGTTTACTGACGTTCTAAGTGGTTTTTACCGATTCTAGGACAACTCTGTTATCCCGTTCTTCTCCAACAGATTTTTCATGAGAGGTGTTTGTGGTCTTTTCGATTGAAAAATGAGTCTTGAATCAGCACGGCCGGTTTATTAGTTGGCGGTTTACTGATTGATCTTGTTATTTCGATCTCCCTCTACTACGTGCCTAGACCGTGTCCGATCTCGGACAAGCTAGCCATTAGTATGTGACCGGAGTTCACGTAAACACAAAACTCTCATCATCTATTGCGCGAGAGGAGAGACCACTTTGCAGCGAGCCATCGCCCATCGACACAAGCGACACGAGGGAGGCGCTACACCAAACACCTGTCAGGGCAAGTATTATAGCAGCATGTAATGCTGAAGTGAATGAGAGAGAAGAGGAGAGAATAGAAACGGGCTGTAAGCTTAAAGACAACTTACACACAAGAACCAAGAAAGTTTATGAAAATTTATGAGAAAGACAAATGAGACCTGTATTAATAGTGATGAGCTAATCACTATATGAGTGGACTACAAGAAGACAGTAAATAAACCTTACACACTAAACGGGCATTGAATTCATGTACTAGGTATATCGATCAGAATAAAAAATATGAATCATAAATAGTACTCTCTCTATTTTAAATTATTTTTTATTTTTTAAAGATAAGATTTACGAAATTGTTTGGATTTAGCTATTGTAGTATTTTTTTATTTTATTTGGCAATCATAAACTAATTAGACTCAAAAGATTTGTCTCGTAAATTATATATAAACTGTGTAATTAGTTATTTTTATTTGTATTTAATGTTCTATGCATATGTCAAAGATTCGATGTAACAAGACGAAAAGAAAATTTTTGAAAACTAAACAGAGCCCTAGATAAAATAGCTGACTAATACTATCTGTAAAAGAATGTAATTATTGACGATCAAACTAGTTAAAGTTTGGCGAAGTTTATAGCAAATAGTATTAATATTTATGTTTTTAAATAAGTTTACTATAAAATATATATTTTATAATTAATCTAGTAATACTTATTTTTATATTATGAATGTCAGTACTTTGTTATATAAATTTAGTTAAAATTTAGACGACTTAACTTTTTGAAAAATAAGAAATACACTCTTTCATGTGAACGGAAGGAATACTTATTTTTCTCAACACCAGACATTGAAGGCTGAGTGAGACTGCTTCCGGCCTTGCTGTAATTGTTGTTAGGGCATTCGCACTGTAGATTTTATCATAGAGTCTTAAGTACTCCCTCCGTCCTAAAATAAGTGTCGTTTTCGCTTCCCGAGAAATAACTTTAATTAAATATATAGTAAAAAATATTAATATTTATAGTACATAATTAGTATCATTGGAAAGATCTTTAAGTCTAGTTTTCTAACAAATTTATTTAGAGATATAAATATTGCATATATTTTCTACAAATCGAGTTAAACTTTTGGCACAAAAACCTAAAACGACTCTCTTTTTGGGACGGAGGGAGTAATGTATTATCTCGAACAACGTGGATTTAGAGTCTAAATAAGATCTTGTTTAGATACCAAATCTTTACATCCCAAAACTTTTGGCTATAAACTTTACATTTCAAATAGGTGTTTAGATGCTTCCTAAATTTTTTGCTCTGCAGCACACAAGACACGGAGCAAGTTTACACGGTTTTGGGGCTCCAAGGTCCCAAATTCCAAATCTTTACAGCCCAAGTTTTACAGGCCCCTGTTTAGATCCATTCTTCCAAAAAGTGCTCATTTCTCCAAAAGTTTTGGCTGTTTGGTTGCATCTAAACAGGGCCTAAGACTTGAAGTCTTATTTTTTATACATTTTTCTTCAGTAAAATATCATAAATTAATATATAATTAATTATCTTTGACTCTGTGATAGAGTCTTGCATTGTGAGTGCCCTTACTTCCAAAATTTTTAGAAAATGGGTACTGTAGCACTTTCGTTTGTATGTGACAAATATTGTTCAATTATAGACTAAATATGTTTAAAAGATCTATCTCGCAAATTACAGATAAAATATATAATTAATTTTTTTTAATTATATTTAATATTCTATGTATACTCCCTCCGTTCCAAAAAGAGTGACGTTTTTGACTTTTAGAAATCGTGTTTGACCGCTCGTCTTATTCAAAATTTTTATGTAAATTATAAAATAAATAAATCATTAGTAAAGTATCTCTAATGATAAAATAGATCTTAACAAAATATATAATATTTATGTAAAAATTTTGAATAAAACAGATGATCAAACAAGATGTCTGTAATTCTAAAACGACACTTTTTTTTGGAACGGAGGGAGTATGTCCCAAAATCGAAGTGATGGAAAATATGAAAAATTTTGTAAAATATTCTAGGAACTAAACAAGGCCTTGGTGCGCGTGGTAGATTGCCATCGGTGCCTCTGGTGACGGGATCGTGACATAGTACTGTACTTGCCGAAGATTTTTTATATCACTCGGATTGTATTGATTGTTTCTTGATCGAGAAATATTAACGGTTTTTGAAATGACCATACACATGAATGCAAGCCTGCAGCTGCTAATTCCACGAGTCCTCCACACTTAAGGCTTTGTTTATTTCATCCTAAAAACCAAAAAAAATTAAAGATTTATCATCACATCGAATCCTACGTCAAATACATAAAGCTTTAAATATAGACGAAAACAAAAACTAATTACACAGTTTGCCTGTAAATCGCGAGATAAATCTTTTGACTCTAGTCAGTCTATAATTAGACAATATTTATCACAAATAAACGAAAATATTATAGTACCGAAATCTAAAAAAATTTCACATCTAAACAAAGCCTTATCCTGAGGCAATGCCTGTCCAGCCAGTCTCTCCTCTCACAATTTCTCCCACACAAGCAGAGCGTCCCATTTCCTTCAGGCAGAATTTGCCGGGGGACACTAAAAAAAGGTGGCTTTTGCCACTAGACACTAAAAAAGAATGGCTTTGCCACAACACATTATAAAAACATGGTCATTGGCTGCTGGACATTATAGCTCATATAATATTATTTCTCAATCAAACAGGTAAGTAAACATAATATATATACAGAAATACCCTTGCCCTCCAATTCAAGGTTGAAGCAACATAGCAGATTATATGTCATCACCATAACATGCACATTTTAGCAACATTATAGCAGATCCAAGAACATGGTAGGTTCAAAGGAAAGTAGCAGGTCCAGGCCCACGAAATACACACATTCTCTAGCAACATTCAAGCCCCACTTTCAGTCAAGCACAACAACAAAATATAGGCTGAATAATAGGTTTCATCCAACTAATACAGTGCAAGCCTATGGTTTTTTTTAGAACTAATACTTGTGTTTAGAGTCTATCTTAATTTCTGTGCCAATGTCAAGAAGCAAATCACTCCAATTTGTGGTATCTCTGTCTAAAATCTTAGCAATGTTAAAAGCATCATGATACGCACGCCTGCTATCTTCAGTCAATTTAACAAAGGCACCTACACGTGCAGCAAACCTATAGGACGAATTGAGATCCATCCTACAGAAAGTATGGACAGAAACACATAATTTACTTTAAGAACTTAGAGCTACAGTACCAACTAACCAAACCCTAGACAATGGCAGAAATTTTTTACCCATCAGGAAGCCATGAAAGATTAGCGTGCTCTTCAGGAAAAATCTCGCTCAAGAACGCTGGAGGCTCCATCCCCATCGCACCTGCGGGATCCGGAGCTGCTGCTCCTCGGCTTGTTGCAGGTCCGCGCCGCCGTCGTCCACGCGCGCCGCCGCCTGGAGTCGAGGATGCGCACGCGGAGTCGAGGAGGACCGCTGCCTGGAGCCGGACGCGTACGCGGAGTTGAACGCGAGTGCCTGGAGTCGAGTCTGGCTTCGTGAGAGAGGGATGAAAGGGTAAGGGTATTTCTGACATTTCGCGTGGCTGTTCAATAAATTATAATATAATATTAAGTTATGTGTCTTATAGCAAAGCCTATGCATTTTTTAGTGTGTTATAGCAAAGACGTGTTTTCTTGATGTGTTTTGGCAAAAGGCAAACTTTAACGGTGTCTCCTGGCAAATTTTGCCTTTCCTTCACGTTGGCGTCGCAAGGAAACCGGGAGACAAATGGCGACGCCAGCTGCGCCGCGTGGTTCCTAGTATTATATTCCATTGCCAAGGGCAGGTGCGTCGAGTCCTGCTCTCCGACAGGACAGGAGCGGAGGAGGAGGAGGGGGGCGGCGAGTGGGGAGGAGAAGGCGAGCCCAGCTCTAGCGTTTCCCTTCTTCCACGGCCCGTGGCAGCGGCTCTTGCTGGCTTGCGCTGCTCCCTGTTCTCGGGGTTCCAGCGGATCCTGGTATTGAGCCTCTCTCGATCTCTGATATCCTCTTCGTGTTCTTGTTCTTGTTCGGGTGGATTGCTAGAAAGTGTGGCGGATTTCGTTGCGTCCTGTCTTTTGTGGTGTGATACAAATGCTGCTTTCTTGTTCGCCACAAGCCCCTCCTTTTCTGTTCTTTGTTTATACTAGTGCTTTATGTATGCCGATACCGTTAGAACGAAATCATGATTGATCTTTTGACGGGGAAGGCAGGCAGAGATCTCGTTCCCCGCCTTTGGGATGTGTCTATTTCTTATTTCTGCCACGTCCTGTCAGATCCACAGTGAACTTGTTGACACTTTGGGTCTGATGTTAAGAATGACAAAGTCTTCCCTTGTAACAAACCGGTCAAAGCCAACCTTTTCATGAATTGGCTGTAGTTATCAGATACCTACTCAGATACAATCACAGTGAACTTGCACTGTAGCTTCCCGCAAACAGAAAAATTGCAAACGAGAATCAAGGAGTGGGGCATACCAGATGTAAACTTGTTTTTGCCTATTCTTTGCTCCTTTCCATATTCAGTTTGTTTGGTCCAGGTCTAGAGACTACTTGGCTTTTGGATGTTTTTGTCCTGTGTTGTTAGGATGTTAAGTACCTTTCAAGTCATGCTATGGCCCATGCCATTCTTCTTAGATAGAAACAATCAAACACGTTAGTGCATACATATTTTTGTGTATGCAGAAATGGGGCCATCCTGGATGAGCTCTATTATTCTCTCTTACCGAACCCCCTCCCCCCTCCTCTGAAAAGAAAATGCATAATTCATGGGCTGTGCAGTATGTATGTATTCTGAAAGCAAGGTATTACTTGTGTATCAATTAATAATATATTTAGTACTCTCTTCTTCCTTATATTTGTGTATGAACAAGTAAGTGTCTTGCTTTTCACCATGCCGTTGACACCTTTTATACTTCGTAAGAGTTGGTGTGTGGCTGTCCACTACTGTTAACTATAAATACATAACCCATTCTAGATCTGAGCATCATTCAGAGTGGAAGAAATATGTTTAGGAGAAAGCATGACCCTGGTTTCAACTCAAATGATGCTGAGCAAAGAGAAGCAAAGGTAGGTTTAATTTGTCATCTCATCATAAATTTGTGGAATGCACAATACATTATTTCTAATTGCAATTTTTTTTGTTGCATTCTTAGCTTTGTTCTTTGTGCAGTACTGATTTCCAAACAGCGAAAATGTAATCCCCCCTCCCCTCTCCATCTTGTTACATTCTTCGTCACATACTGATACTCATTATTTTGATCCCTTGCCCCAGCCAAGGAAACAAAAAAGAAACTAAATGAACTCAGTCTGACTAACACTTTCAACTCATCCTATGCTTACTTTTTTTAAACAATCTGAGGAGCTCTGCCTTTTAATTAATAAGACAAAAGAATTTATGTATAAGAAAGGGTAGCCAAATGTGATGCCAACCGCAGGGCATCCTACGCTTACATTTATGTACTGTTGGACAAGCATGTACTGTAAACTGGACAAGCATGTACTGCAAACTGGATCTATGCCAACCATGGCCTGTTTGGAACTAGAAAATTTCATAGGAAAAATGCAGGAACAGGGGGAAATTTCCTGCATTCCAAACCTGGCCTAAAAAGTGTAGTAAGTCAACAACAAAGGGAGATATATATCAGTCATGAGCCAAATGGTTTATACCACTTTATTTGCTATATAGACACTTAGTCGCTGTTGCCATTCCGTTCTTCACCTGTTACTGAAGTAGTACTACTTTAGGATGTCAGGACTTTCAATCTAATGCATGTACAATAATATCCCATCCAATTACACTGTAGTCCCCTTTATAACACTATGTTATGCTCTGGTACATTTAAATTGTTTTAAAGTTGTGCTTCTCTTTGAAATTGTTGTAAATAAAAAGCGCATGATGATCACTGAAGGTGTATGTGTAATGTGTCTGAATGGACAAGTGTTCTGTACTTCTGTTGATCTAGTTGTAACATGGCTATGTGTAATATGTCTGCTAACTTTGAGCAAATTTATGTTAGTCGGTTACTAGTTGTTACACAAACCCTCCATTCAACAAACTCATATCGCTGAGAATTGAGCCTATATGTGTATAATGCATACAGGCCTGACAAATGGTTTTAGTTTCTTTGTTGATGTATCAGCTATTTTCTTGACAGATGCTCATGCAACAATCTTCTATGAGCAGATAAGTGAACTGAAAGCTGCACTTGGGACTTTGTCTGCCCGTGGCGAGAAGTACTGCAGTGAAGCTTGCTTGAAAAGATATCTGGAAGCCCGTAACTGGAATGTTGCTAAGGCGAGAAAAATGTTGGAAGAAAGTCTCAAGTGGAGGGCAGCTTATAGGCCAGAGGATATTCGTTGGGTAAAATTTGCTCTGCCTTTTTTTTGCCATCCATGCATTGCTCTAGTTTTATTTCGCTGAATCCTAGCCAAGTGACTAAACATCATATTAACTGCCTTTTAGCCTGATGTTTCTGTTGAAGCGGAAACTGGTAAAATGTACAGGGCAAGTTTCCGAGACAGGGAGGGCAGAACTGTTGTTGTCATGAAACCTACAAAACAGGTAAGAAGTTCTCTCTTTTAAAATGTCACCCTTGATATTCTTTTCTAGTTTCTGAAAAGTTTCAGTCTCCCTAGCTTCCTGAGCTCAGGATTCACCTGTATGCTATTTCAAAATTTCAGAATACTTCGTCCCATGAAGGGCAGATACGGTTCCTAGTATATACTTTGGAGAATGCAATCTTCAGCCTACCTGAAGGCCAAGAAAAAATGGTATGGCTGATAGATTTCACTGGATGGACAGTGGCCCATGCTTCGCCCATAAAGACTTCTAGAGAAACTGCAAATATCCTGCAAAATCATTTTCCTGAAAGGCTGGCCATTGCATTTCTATTTAATCCCCCAAAAGTATTTGAAGCTTTTTATAAGGTAAGTGCTCTCGGCCTTTATGCATCTATCTGATTTTAATCACAACAAATGAAAAAACATCATGTAGTGTTGATACAGACAAAAAAAATGCATTTCATTCTTCCAACTTAAATGTTTCAAATTCTTTCAGGTTATCAAAATTTTCCTTGATCCAAAATCGATTGAGAAGGTGAACTTCGTGTACCAGAAGGATGAGGAGAGCATGAAGGTCATGTATAAATACATTGATCCGGAAGTACTTCCTGTAGAGTTTGGGGGCAAGAACAATGTGGTGTACAACCACGAGGAGTACTCTGAGTTAATGATACAAGATGACATCAAAACAGCAAACTTTTGGGCGGTTGATGCGAAAACTGACCACACTAACCCTGCCATCAATGGGAACTTGGTTCCTGAGGTTGCACCACAGCCATCGTTGCTTGCTGCTAAAGCTAGTTGAAGGTAATAGAATCTTGAGAGAAATAAATAAAATAAGAAACATGGTAGACTCGTTCGTCCTCAATAGTTGTTCCAATACTGGAAGTTTATTCAGCATACAAGGTATCGCCCAGTTGTTGTACTTAAATCATTACTGAATAAGTACTCCTATGTGTCAGTGATTATCACTTGGAATAATAACTAACACAAGCTTAACCATTTTTTTCTCTTATTCCTTGTTCTGTATATTTCTCGTTTCACTAATCGAGTGTTTCTTTTGATGATATTAATGCTTTAAGCTCCGTCCTAGTACTAACTCTGCTTGAAACAGCAAGTGTTTCTTTCATGAAATGGCATGGAAGAAACTCTGAAAAAAAAAACACTTTGCAACCTATGAATTGCTCCTATTTCTTTCCCGGTGTTTCGTCTTCTGTTCTCAGATGTCTTCAGTTTTGATAGTTTTGTGACGGTAATTTCATTAACTAAATGAAGATGCGAGGGGCTGAGGGGGAAAGGAGTAGGGAATAGTTGATGGCGCCACTATTAATAAGGTTTGGTGATAAAAGAAAAGGTCACATGGAATTCTTGCGTGGCTTTGTGACCAAACAAAAAAGTATGTCTACTCATCACTCTGAGTGTTCCCACACTCGATTCTTTTGTATTGCGTCTTCTTTCTCTTCCCCCCTCCCCTACCCAAAAAAAAGCGCCGCTGCTGCCCACCGTCCTGCTACGACGTGATAGGATCTCGCCGAAGCTCCGTCAAGACCCAACTGCATTTGCGGCAGCCTTCTTCTTTCCCTTTCCCCTCCCCTACCACCGCCATGGCCAGGGGTGCCCCCGCTCTGACCTAGCCCAATCGGCTCCTACGTCGTCGGAACTCTAACCGCCGCCCTCCCGCTGCCACCGTCCGACCAGCTTGCCTCCCCAAAAAAATCTTTTAAGGCCGCTAGATTTTGAGAAGAGGGCAAGAGAAAGAGAAGAGATCGAATGAGTGTTGGGTTGCTCTAAAACACTCGAGTTTTGTATAAAATTACCATAAGAAATAGGGGGAAAGGACGATTGAAGGACTAAGCAAAGACAGGGAAGTAAGTAGAAGCTTGGTGATAAAAAAATCATACGAAAAAATGTGTAGTTCACTTAAAATATTTAAAAAATTGTGCAGTTCACACGAAACATTTAAAAATGGTGCAGTTCACCAAAGGATTTTGAGAAGAAGAGGTGGAGAGAAAGAGAAAAGATCGACTGAGGTTCCTTTAGTGATCCTACTAAAGTTTAGTGATCTTACTAAAGTTTAGTAGCACTTTGTTTGGTTCTATTCACTAAAGACCACTAAAGCACTAAACAAAGACCATATTACCCTTAATTAATGCAAGTGGGGCGGATTTAATAAGGGGTATCCCTTGTAATATTTGCACTTTAGTCATTTTTAGCAGCCTCTTATCTACTAAAGCCACTAAACTTTTAGTGCCCCTTTTAGAGAGGGTGTTTGGTATTTTGGTGACTAAAAGTGACTAAACTTTAGTCACTAAACTTTAGTGAGGGTGAACCAAACAGGCCCTGAGTGTTGAATTGCTCTAAAACATCCAAGTGTTGCATAAAATTATTGTAAGAAATAGGGAAAAAGGACAATAGAAGGAGTAGAGAAAAGAAGTAGAGAAAAACATGTGATTAAAAAAAGGTCACGCATTTCTCTAAAACATCCAAGTGTTGCATAAAATTATTGTAAGAAATAGGGGAAAAGGACAATAGAAGGAGTAGAGAAAAGAAGTAGAGAAAAACCTGTGATTAAAAAAAGGTCACACATTTCTCTAAAACATCCAAGTGTTGCATAAAATTATTGTAAGAAATAGGGAAAAGGACAATAGAAGGAGTAGAGAAAAAGAAGTAGAGAAAAACGTGTGATTTAAAAAAGGTCACACATTTGTAAAAAAATATGTATAATTTGCGCCAGGAAGGGTTCGAACCTTCGACTTTTTGTTTAGGAAACAAACGCTCTATCCGCTGAGCTACAGGCGCTATACATTATAATACTCCCGCCACTTGTTATTGGGCCGGGCCAGCACAGCACTAAGAGCTCCCAAACAAAGATTTGCAGATTTGGCCTTTTCATAAAGGCCCCATCAAGTTTTTGGCTTTCCTGAACGTTTCTGGCCCACCTATGATAGCGCTATCCGCAAGTCCACCCCGCTTGCCCACCTATGATAGCGCTATCCGCCGGTCTGCCCCCACTTAACATCATACTCGCACGGAAAACAAAGAAATTCAATCTGAGAAAGAAAATGGCAAGAATGAATGAAAATAACATTTCTGCTATGATCAACAATGAAACAATCAATTACAGTAGGGATGAGAAAAAGAATCAGGTCGCCATTCTTTCTTTAACCGATAGGAGGGGAAAATGAGAAAATGGACAGAAGAGACACAGACTTCCAATTGTGAAGAATTTTTCACTGCGCCGACTGCATGCAATTGTTGTCAACCAAGGTACACCGACGACGTACATGCCACCATTGCTACTTCCCGCAAAAATGATTACCATGGCACCAGTGTGCTGTTGTGAAGCCATTGACTAGAAGACAGAATTCACATTCCTGACTTTTTGGACGAAAGAATTCTATCAGAATCAGCCAGCGGAGCTCTAACAGAGCCGTCCTCCATAGGGATTCCCTCTTTACCGGAAAAATGATCAGCAAGAAAGATTCTCCTTCATCCTTAATCCTCAGTGTCACGAGAGCCGGACGGCTCGGGAAAGATCTCCTTGGATTGCCTCCTGCGGGAAGAAGAATGATCCCCATTGCTCCCGCCAGACGATTTGATTGTCTCTGAGCGTTTCAGAATGTTGTCGTCCCTAGAAGGACCTATATCAGACGAGCTATGCCGCCAACTCCCAAAGAGTGCAGCGTTCCATGAACCCCGTGACGATGTTGCTCTCAACCTGGCTGAGCCATTGCCATTGTCTTCTCTCACCACTTTCAAAGGGTTCTCTAGTGCTTTTAGGATGTACTTCATTGGTGGGCGTTTAGAAGACCGAGGATTCAAGCAGGACTTGGCAACAATCGCCATTGCCCAGACTTCCTCCAGGTGGTCCTCGTCAATGATAAGTGTTGGATCAATGATCTTGCTCATAAGGTCCTTCTCGTAAATATTGACGTACCGCAGGGTGGCATCAAGCCAATCACTTGTGGCAGCATCATTTGATGCACTGATACCAAGTCTCCCTGTCACCAGCTCCAGTAAAACTTTTCCAAAGCAATAGACATCATATGGGCAAGTTGCAGATGGGGAACCTGTTTACAGAGAAAATTGGTCAATTAACTTGCATAATGTAAAAGGTAGAAGACGATGTTCAAACCATTTTTCACAGACAATAGGACAGTTCACAGTTGAGCCATCAATTTTAGCGTGAAACTGAGTGAGGACTAATCAGCAATTCTCAAGATTAAAAATACTTGAAAGCAATGAAAGATTCCATGCACAAACTCACCAGAAGAACCTTGATCTGCCGTCCTGCATTCGCACAAAAATAAAGCATCAGGAGATGGAAAGGGACTTATTTGATATAAGAAAATGAAACTACACCAAGGAAGCATTTGATAATGTAACTATCAACTAAAACAAGGATACTACATGTCCATTGACAATAAGATATGGCAAGTAAAATGGAACGAAAGGAAATAAAATAGTTCACGATTACCTACGCTCTCATGGTCCTACAAGCACTAGTTTTATCGCAGTTATCAACATCATTTAGATTTTGCATAGTGCCACAGCACAGCCTCAACATGACAAAGATTAGGCCAAGAAACAGCAGGTTCACCACGTAACTGACTGGAATCATGTTGACAACACCCTATTTCAATTCACCAAATAGTCAATTATTTATTTAAAAGGTAATTCATCTAAATTCATGCTACAAAACAAGTAAATACTAGTTTCATGGTTACCACTTGAACAAAACTACCATTGAAACAGGATGGTGCAACAGTGAACACAATATAAGTATGGATCCACAAAGGAAGCATGTAGCATGGAAAAGAGAAACAAGCCATGCAGAGATGGTGTCTGGAACTTACGAAGAAAATCTTAACAGCTTTGTGATAACATTTTGGTGACCTTCCCCTTCCTGAGGGCACGCCTCACTCAAGCTACCAAGGCGCACATCAAATTTATCATCAAGAAGGACACTGCTTGCTTGCACGTCCCTGTAGTAAAGGACCGACAAAATTAGTCCACAGCAAGCGTTTGTATTGCATCTAATTTATTGGTCTTTGAAGGAAGCATCTACGCAGTCAGAATCCTTTGTTTGCCATATAAAACTGACAAAACGACAAAACAACCAGAATTGATTGCGATCTACTGCATGCCCCCACGTTCATAACAAAACAAAAAATCCCTGGTGAAATCAGGGTGACAAAAACTTCCCGTTATTTTTTATGGCAAAATTGGTGGGTATTTAAATGATATAGACCAGCAGAAACATCTCAGCAAAGATATTAAAGCAAATAACAGCAGTGTCCACATTGAATTTCCAGTACTCAGATAACGCACAGAATATGTCGCATCAAGCACGAAACACTAATTTTGTGATTCAGAATTACTAGCACACATTAGCATATGTTCAATGTATTCATAGATGTCACCAGGTCTATGGGGAAAGTTTATTGCAGTAACTGCTGAAACCTCCGGTACCAAAACGAAGAAAATCAATTATCAGAGCACCCACAGTGAAACACACATAGTGGAGACCGACTGTCAACCACTAAACCCCATGTAATAATAAAGATTGAATTTCTAAGGTAAATCTAAAACTTTATCATCTTATAAACAAAAAAAAAATGCTAACAGATACACAGCAAACAAATATAACATCGACAAAACTACATAGAAGTTTATACCTGTGAACCATTGGTGGAGAACACTCATGATGCAGATAGCAAAGAGCCTCAGCTACCCCCGTTGCAATCTTCAACCTCTTTATCCAGTCCAAAGATTGCATGCCCTCATCTTCCTCCCTTGACTTTCTGTGCAGTGCACTTGACAGATCACCATTTCGGACAAACCTATACACAAGAACTTTTTCTTCTTCTTTATCAAGGCAGTGCCCCAGGAAAGGAACCAGCCTTTCATGCAATCCTTTCGTAAACAAATCTAATTCTGCCAGATATGCATCCTTCCGAGCCACACGCGAAGTGATCCTCTTCACCACCACGGCAGTCCCGTCTTGGAGAACACCATGGTATAGATCACCTGAGTGACCGTGCTTGATGAGCCTCTCTTCCCCAAATCCCGAGGTGGCATTGGCAAGTTGGTCGTAAGCAAATGAATCACCGACTTTCGCCGTGTTTGCGGACAATGCAGAAGGCTGTGAGCCACCAGTAGCTGCAGCTGTGCCGGTGGCTGACACTCCCGATGGCGCACTTGGTGATGCCCCACTTCCCCTCTGATCATTCCTCCTCCCTGTCCTCCCAGAACACACAAAGCAGAACACAATGGCTGCAACCACGGCTATCAACAGGAGGCCTCCACCAATGGCCCCGATCAATATGTACTTCAGATTCTTGTGCTTCTTCCTTGCCGGTGAAGGTGTAGGCTGTGGTGCGGGTGGCATAACTGGACCATTATATGGCAAGCCACGGCTGGCATAGAACTGCTGGCAATCAGCCTGGGTACGCTGTCCCAGAACATCAAGGAAGCAATTCAACTGAAACGAAACATTGCCGCCGCCGCCATCGGACACTCCTAGCTTGCCATCGAAGTAGTTCCCAGAAATATTGGCCAGCAGCACCTGGGCGAACAGCCGGCGAAAGGTCTCTGGCACACCGCCATAGAACAAGTTCTTAGACAGATCCACCACCAGCGCATTGGCTGGCAGCGCAAGCCCTGCCGTGGGCAATTCGCCGGTGAGGTTGTTACGCGACACGTCCAGAACGCTGAGCCCCGGGAGCGACCAGACCGCGTCGGGCAAGGCGCCCGAGAACGCATTGTCCGAGAGGTTGAGGGTCCTGAGCCGCGTGAGACTCGAGAGCGCGGTGGCCGGGAGTTGCCCAGACAGTTGGTTGCCTGCGAAGTTGAGGGTGGTGAGGTTGCCGAGGCCGACGAGCGCGGAGGCCGGGATATTCCCGGAGACGGCGCAGTCGGAGATGTCGAGGGACTGGAAAGTGGGCGCGAGCCCGGCGCCTAGCCACGCCGGGATGGAGCCAGGGAGCCCGAACCCCGCGGCGTTGAAGGCCTCGAGCCGCGTGAGGTTGCGCAGCCCGTCGACGTCGAAGCGCGGCGACAGGCGGCCCAGCCGCGTGCGCCGCAGCCCGACGAGGTTGAGCGAGACGACGCGGCCGGCGCGGCAGCCCACGCCCGCCCACGCTGCGCACGGGTCCGCATGCCGCGGCCAGTCCCGCGCCCTGAGGCCGAGCGTGCCCCGCAGCGCGTACAGCCCGACGAGATCCGACCGCGACGTCAGGTTCCCCTGCGCCAGCACCGCCCCGGGCGCCGCCGCCGCCGCCACCAGCGCAACGAGCAGCAGCGCCCAGAGCCCGCGCGCGCGCTCGCGCATCATCACCTCGAGCGCCTCCTCCTGCCGATGCCGCCGCCGCCGCCGTCCCCCATGTCCACTCCGCGTTACAGGTATCGATGGGATTGGGGAGGGAGGCGGAAGCGCTGGAATTCGGAGCGAAATTAAACGCAATAAAGGCGGAGAGGGGGCAGAGGCCGAGCTACGCAGGTAACTACAGGGCGCCACCACCAGAGACAGAGAGGCCTCCTCCCTTGGGCTGGGGGTCTCTCACCACCCCGCCATTAATGCCCAAAGTTACACTCCCCTCAACTGCCTCCCAATTATTACTCCTCCACTTCTCCCTCCTCCGATTCGAACCCAGCACGAGCAGCACCCAAATTCCGCACCTCTCGAGCTCGCCCGCGGCGGTGGGCGCGGCCGGAGCTGGGGAAGGGAGAGACGAAGTGGAGGGAGGGACGAAGCCGGTGCTAGTATTGCGGGGTTTTGTTTTGCGCAAGGAAGGAGGAAGCTGTTAAATGTTTTTGAAATTCTCGGGGGGCTTTGAATGGAAGGGTTTGTTTTTGCTTTCCTTCCTCTGCGCTGTCCGCGATTTGCTGCCACGTTTGGTTGTGTTTTTTTAAGCAGCCGGAGGCCGAACCCGGCTGGGTGTTTGGGGTTTCTGGGATCTGACGGCGCCGGCTCTTTTCTGGGGCCGAAGCCGAATCGAGCCGAGCGAGCGCGGATGATGAGCGCCGTGCCAGCGGTGTTCGTGTGCAGGCGCAGCGCAGGTGTGATGACTGATGAAATGAACTGGTGCGCGGTGGGTTGGTCGGGTGGGTGCGGGCGTTTAGTGGCCGGTTCCGGGGGTTTGGTGGGGTTTTTGATGGGACTGATGGGCATAGCGGACGGCCAGACGGGGAGGATTGCGGAGGAGGGTCAACGAGGCTGCTGCTTTGGCTCGTGTTCGAGTCAACCGGCTCTGCGGCTGCGAGCGGCCGGCGTGGAAGCACGGGCGGCCGGCGGGGTTGTGGATCGTGGGCGGCCGCCGGCCAGTGGATTTCTCATTTCTGGTTCGGTTTTTTTTTTCTTTTTCCTGCGCCCTGCGGCCCCTGCCGGCCGCCGATCTACTACCTGCTGGGTGCAGCGACATTCGATGCACGGTAAACATGGAAGCGCTGCAAATGTTACAGGCTGTAGAATGTGCGGGATTCTTTCTTGGACTTTTCACTGCCTGCCGAATTAGTAGCACGTGAGTATCACCCATGGCTGTCCATTTTCTGGAGCATTAAACTGGCTAGATCTAAGCATTCACTGGGCTGTGGGCTGCATAGTAGTATTAGCTGCGGTGATTTGGCGATCTGTGTTCTGTTTGCGTGTGCTCCGGTAAAATTGGTAGGTAAACATATAGTGCAATTCCTTTTTTAGGAAGATCATTAGTACTATATACACCAAGATCCAAGCATTTTTTTATGAGCTGGAACAGGTTACAGAATCCTCCTACCAGCTGTATCCGGAAGGAATCCTGCTGAAATTGCTCATCATTTTTACAGGCTACTAGTACTCATCCACTCATCCAGACTTTGAGCCACAGGCCGGCAGCCGGCAGGCGGCAGGCCAGCCCATATATATCTCGAAGCAAGGCGTACGCGTGTACTACTCGTGTTTGTTGTCTAACCAGCCGATCTGGCACCGCGGAGCATCCACCTGGCTTCTGCTTGCGTGGAGCCACCATGCGCCCTCTTGCTTGCCGACGGGTGGAGTGGACCTCAGAACGTACGCGCGTCACAGGCGACAGGCCGAGACAGGATCCACGCCGCGCACGGCGCACCCAGCGCGTGGGGCAGGCTGCCGACGCGGCGGCGGCGCCCGCCGCGCGAGGACTCCGAGAAAACCACCTGACGTGCCCATGGCTGCTGCTGCCGCCTGCCGCTCTGCCGTCCGTCCCCGCGGCCGGCTGATGCTGGAGACAGGAGCATGGAAAGCATCGGGGGAATGTTCCGCTGCAGGCTGGTGCCTTGCCTGCGCCCTCTTGGATTTTGGCCGCGTCCTCCCTTTTGACTTTTTGACCGCTTCTCCTGCACCGCGTGGTCGTGCCTAGGCCAACGTGTTTCACTGTCTCTTCTCTTCCGCTTTGGATGCATCGTGGTTTGCGTTGTATCTGCGTGGGAAACTGGAGAGATGACCAGCATCTGCTGCTCATCAAAATTCAAAAGAACGATAGGGTTAAGATGCCCCTAGATTTTTTTTTTTTCAACTTAAGCCTTTCATTCATCAAGAATCATCAGGGTTACAATCAGAAGTGAGTAAGTGATCAGGTGAGCGACACAGGATGGAGCAAAATGCCACCCTTCCATCCTGTTGTCCCCAATAAATCTGCTTAGGTACAGTATGAGTCGCTTGGTTTAGTTGCATGATCTGGTAGAGTACATCAATTTTAAAGCAGAAAAACAGAAACTAAGCTCTCGTGGTCATAGGCTTATATCGAACTGATACTATCTAAAGGAATAAGAACCCAGGAGCAAATTCAGCGCAATACGTCACCATGGTCATCAACCTAACTAGCTAGGATCTGCACTATAGGACTACAGTTGCAATGCATTTGGTTTGAGGGTGAAATTGGATGGGATATGGCATTGTGGATTTACGGTGGAGATATCCATGTTGTGCTTAGTCTTCACCGGATGGATAAGACTAGTCATTTTTCTGTTTGGTTGATAGATAAAAGTGAGTAGATTGAGAATAGTTGACTGATTGTAATTATTATTTAAAAATGAGACGCTAATAAATATGCACTAGTACTAATTTTATCATGATATTAATTAGCATCACTACTATCCTTCACATAAAACATGTGCTAATCAACATATTATCACCTAACCAAATTAATATTACCATCATTGTTACTAAGTAATGATATAACATGTCAATAATTCTTAATTTATTTATTAGTGACAAAGAATTAGAAGGCATGGACATACTTTTCTAATAGATTTTCACAAGCGAGCTTACAACATCTATAGAGAATATTCTCCTATGATAGATATATATATATCTGTCCAAATCGCACGTGGCAGAGACGCTCTTCATACATGGATCTCCATTGCTGTGAGGTGGCAAAACTGGCAACTTGGGTCGTAGAGCTCGGGGGAAGAAGCGACCACGTCTTAAGAAAATTTATGCGTTTTTGTCCTTTTGATTGATGACATAGTAGCAGGTGTACCTTTATTTTTATTCCCAACAGGCAACAGAGCTGCAGAGGGCACACTACTTTCATATTATTTCCTTTCGGAGAACACCACACACGACACATGTACGTGCCAACCAGATTTGGTTCCACTGTGCAGCTGAGATCTGCGTGGACCCATGCATACACAACACAAGCCACTCGCAAGAAGGCGTCGTGTTAGTTGAAGTGTCCGGTGAAAATTGCATGTGCTTAAGGTTGGATGCAACCTTATTGTGATCAGATTCTGACCTTAAACAAGCCATATATGTTGATTGAAAAAAAAAAGAGCAGGTCCTAGTTGTAAAGTGAGCTGCATTTTTATAGACTACTGGGATAGGAAGGGTTTAGGTACGGTGCACGCAATGTTTGAGCTGCCCACATCATGCCAATCCGCGGCCGGCTGCACTGGAGTACGTACGCGGCTGCTTCTGTCTGAGATGCGTGATGTATCATGTACCCGCCCATCAGTCATGAACTCATGATCGGTCTCTGTCTCTCCATTATTGGTGATGCAGTTAGCCTAAGTTTAAACTAACACTAACTTGTATGCTTCAATCGTACGTACAGTGCGTGTCCACGTGCAGGGCCGAGACTCTTTTTGACTTTGAGTCAAGGAAGTGAGCGTAGCCGAATTTATTGGGATGGAAGGTGTGTCAATGAGTCCATTCTGATTCCTGTCTATTCCACTTCAAAATTAGATGCCAATTTTTTCTTGTTAATAAAAAAATCATGAACTACCATCTATATATGCCGGTTCATATAATTGTATGATAGCATGTACTATCTTCTGTCCCAAAATATTTGACTTTATATGCATGGGTATGGAAATTTTTTGAGAAGTGAAGATATATATTGTACGAAAAACGAGAAGAAGATAGGGATAGAGAGATGGAGAAAGAGATGTATTGGAAAAGATAAATGTGTTTTGGGAAAAGAGAAAGGTGCATTAGGATGCTATAAGGTCAAATATATTGGGACAAAAATTAAAAGCTACAAGATCAAGAATTTTCGGATGGAGTGGTTATATTATATATGAAAATATATATTTTAAGATAAACAAAGTAATATTAATTCATTCAATATCATAGATATTGATAATTTTTTTACGTAAGATCCAATAGACTTGAGATATTTTGATTATAATAAAATAGAATGACCTTTTTTTAGGATGAACAAAGTAATTTTTGAGCAACAACTATAGACTTGTGCACTTAATAACATAATGATTGAAGACCGCTATTTCAGCATTGTTTATCAAACAACCCAATTTTGTGACATATGCATGTTTAGATCTACTATGATTATAATATTAGCTAAAATTGTTTCATTTTTTATCTACACAAGTTAGATTAAAAGTTGGATTGTTACAATCGAAACAACAAATTACAAGATTTCCATAACGCACCTCGAATATGCTTTTTTGGTTATTATGAATGTTTTTCATTTGAACTAAGACAATGTACAACAATAATCTAGGAATCCAAATACCACTACAAGAGATGTGACCTTCTATGACGATTATATGCTGACAACAGAGCAATCTGTCACTAAATTATTTAGATAATGACGATTTTCAAGAGCCAACCTTGGTTAATGACGAAAATATATTACCTGTCACGAAGTCAAAATCAAAATCGTCATTACCTATTTTGGCATATGACAAATGTTCATGCATCATAGTTATTTATTGAATAAAAAAAATTATGGTTAGATTGTTCTGACATAATTTATAATACTATAAAAGTCCTTCGCAATGTTAATTTGTCACTTGTTTGAGTCCATAATTCTACCATATCATTATTAAATATTTACTTCTCTCTACTTTAATGATAAACTACACCCTAATATTGCTTAGAAAAGCTGCAATTGGTCTCCTGCCAATGATTGGTGCAAAAAATGGCCACCAGCCAAAAAATTTGTCTCCCCACCAACAATAAAATTGTCCCTCTACCTCCCCACCAATGATTCCCGCCAGCCTCTCCATCTCCCGCCATCTTTTTTTGGACCAATTGCCACTTATGTCCACTATAACACGTCCTTCATGTATTCAAATCAAGGGTATTACAGTAAATTGCTATACAAGAACTGAAACCCTACACATTCCAGTCTGATTTCATCTTTCCCCTTTCCCCTGTGCATCTCGCCGCCACCACTCCCCCTCTACCTCTGCCGTAGCTCTTGCTCCCAGAAGCCAGCACCACCAGCCAGCACCACATCTACCAGCTACCCCCTTCCTTCCTAGTGCTAGGCGACGAGTTCTGCTCCAAATACAAGATGCCTCCTGGGAGAAAGGTGCAGACTGCCAAGATCGTTGAGACGCCCACAGGTAATTCCTCAAGCTTGAGCGCCAGGCAAGGGAAAAACAAGTGGATCTGAGGGGTGCCAATGGGGATTTGGTTTTTTTGGTGTTCTGATGTTCGAACTTAGGGTTTGAGGTGAGGGGATTTTGGTTCCTGTGGGCGAGTCTGTGTCCAGTGGCAGTGAGTCGGCGAGGGATGTGTGCCTCCATCCACTTGAGCTTTTGGGGGAGTGGGCAGCAAGTGAGGAGTGGCCTTCTGGAGTGAGGAGATGGCTGTTGACGGCCCTGTGTCTGCACGGATGAGTTTCTGTTATGCGTATGCAGGGAGATAAACAGTAGAAGCTAGTTAGCTAGCATGTATGTTTGTACCATTTCGTTCATGGTTTTTGAAAAATCAAAGAAAAATAATTGTAGATCCATATGGCTTCAAACTAATTTTGTTAGTTTATCAGATCCATCCTATACAGAAGAAAAATGTGTTTACACATTTTGTTATTATGCAGATTTCTATGTTTAATAAATATGAAGAGAATGTTTAAAGCAAAATAAATCTTGAGTGCCCTTAACATTAGGAAAACTAATTATTTTTAGAAGTAGAAAAACCAGAACTAAATTTGGTAAATACTAGAAAGCAGAGTTCCACTCTGCAAAGATTGTTGCCTAACAATCCTGGATACCACGAGTTAGGAGATCCTCTGAAGGTTATTAGCAAATAGAAAATAGCACTATCAATTTCAGAGTATGCTGCTATCAGTTCAAAATTAAAATGATGGAAGTGGAGTGAAGAAAAGACAATCCTTCATAGGATCTTTTTGGTGAATCATTCATAACCCTTGTTCTGAAATCTGGTGACTTTTGTGAATCCGCAACCCATCTTAAAATTCAGAAGTTCTACAGAGATGCAGGAGCACTTACATGTGTGGGAAATCAGTGGTTAAACTAGAAATAGTATATAATATAGGATCTTTTTGCTAGCAGTGACAACATACACTTTTTGCTAGCAGCAACAACATACACTTTTTGCTAGCAGTATACATTTTTATTTTACAAGCAACAACATACATTTTTATTTTTTGCTCCGACTACTCCCTTATAATTGTATCAATTGAATGTACAGAAGCAACGACACTCGAATATTTAAGACAGAGGAATGAAAACATTATGAGGAATGACCAATTGTTCCAAAGCCTTGGGCTCAGTACCCTAGCTGTGCAAGTTAAGGGTAAAAGTGCAAAGGAACAAGGATGATGTTCCAAAAAAATCTGGATCTCTATACGATCCTAAGGACGATGAGGGCTCTAACCAACATGACGAGGACGAAGTCAGCATGGTATGAAGGATTGTTATTGATCATTATCATTTTGGTGACTGCACTTCTATTATTTTTTGGGTCTAATTCTTCTTGTTTGCTTCATACTAGGCTCCTAACATGGGTGAGGATGGATGTAGCAAGAATGGCCAACTTATTGGCAAGTTCTGCGCTAGAGGTTCAACAACGTCAAAGAGAGTGGTGGCACCACAAGAACAAGGGGAAAGTACTAGAGTTACGAGGCAAAGGACTGCTGCAAATCGAAGCCTCACTATTGTCACGCATGATGCATTGGCATCTACCGATACTACTACAAGCCAGAATGAGGAGCATATGAACAACAATGATGAAGGCAAGTGCTTATGTGACCTAATCACCTTTTATGAAATGTCTGTTACTACATTAATTAGCATGTATGAATCTGTAGACAGTAAATGTCAGTTACTGGCTTCCTTTATTTCTATCATGATGCTTCATTGTAGACTTCATTGCTTGTTGGTATCTTACTAGTGAATTCAGAGATAATAAGACATGCTGAATCTGTAGACATAGTTCTAATGCTAATATCTTCTTTTGCATTCACTAGTATTAGCATGTATCAGTCTTTGGTAATAGTATAAACATTCAGATATCCTAATAAAATCAGATTGATACTTATTCAGTAAATCTAGAATATATTTGCTACTAACTCTACAAATGAAATCTTGTTAGGTGCATTATTTGCAAGTGCACAACATGTGCCGCGGGGGAAATATATGGGCAAAGAGCTAGATGCATTGAGTAGAGGGCTAGGGACAAAGATTAAAATTGACATTGCTGAAGGGAATAGAAGGCCAAATGCACCAATGCAAGCTGCAAAACTTGCATCAGAGGCTGGGATCTCACTTAGGCTACATACACATATCTTCCCACACTGGAAGGAGTACAAGAAGGAACATAATAAACATCTTGTTGAAGCCTACATTGCTGTAAGTCAATATCTATTTGACTTGTTCAATCATAGTTCATTGTGTCCTTTTTTGTTTTCAAATCTAATCTCTATTTTTCTACTAGACCCCATTCGACATGGACACTAAAAGTGAGGCTGTACAAGCTGCTTGTGTTGACATGCTAAAGGGTGGACAATGCCAGATGAGGCATAGGTTGAAAAAGAAGTATTTTGATGGAGTTGCAGCAAATCTTGTGAGGACAACGTCACCTGTGAAGTGTATGACTGATGATCAATGGAGAGCTTTAGTGGAGATGTGGTCCAACCCAAAACACAAGTTATGACATTAGTGATGTTGCTGATAAATGTGTACATAACTAGACAATTTAGATTTAAGTGGCATTTGTAGTCCTTTTTAGTACTTATTTTTATGTCCTTTACCTTACAAATTTGTGTGGTGTGCAGGACACTTGTGTCAAAAACCAAGTTAATCGTGCGAAAGTCCAGTTCCATCAGCGTACAGGTTCTCGATGTTACATTGCACATGCCTATGTCACGGTAGGACAAATTTAATGCTATGTGATCTTGTTGCTGATCTTCTAATTTCCATGAGCTATAGATAGTTGTTATTGTCTCATGGTTCATGTTCTAAAATCTTGCATATACCTTGTACATGCTTGAATATATGTTTATTTTCATGTGCTTCTAATTTACATGCAAAAATATGCCTCCAATTGAATTTCTGTCCTTGTTATACTTATTGAAAAATAATTGAATGAGCAAAACTTGTTCAATGAACTTGTATTTCTAAGTCTAGGTTCTATAGTTTGCAACTGTTTGCATGAGTGCATTGCTGGTAGCACTTTGGCCACATTTTGTTTCATTAAAGTCTGCTGCACATTATTTGAAATGAGAAGCCATGGAATTGGTTCAAGCTAACATTGTAGTTGTTTTCTCATTATTTTAGAAACAAGAAAAATATAAAGACATAGAACCCACTGCAATTGATTTGTTCAAGGAGATGCATTGCAGCAAGAAGAGTGGATTTTGTGAGCCTGTCAAAAATGCAATTGTAAGTAATTTTCTCCTCTTCTCCAAGACATTCTTGAAAGTCAACTTGAATATTTGGCCGGATTGGCTGCACATCTTGTGCTGCAGCTGTTGTTGCATGCTACTTATAATCTGAACCACTGAAATCCGATGCATAGAATCTGATCCATGCATGCACCACTAGCTGCAACTACTATTGCCTTTACTTCATGATTGGAAATGATTTTGGGCTATTTTTGCTATTGTCAGAATTGATGTTGGAAGGGTTATGATGTACTTTTTGCTTGACTACTTTATTATATTATTCATTTCCCAATTTAGGTGTATGTAGTCTTCTAAATTCACATGTGTATATCCCCATGCTTGAAATGATGTTTCAGGCTGTTTTGGCTAAAGTAACATCATATTTTAGGTCTTTGTAAAGTATTATTATAGGCGGTTTTTCCTATATTGCTATAAATCTATACCAAAGTCAATACTAATTTTGTATCATTCTATTGCTAGGCTGCTATGGAAGCAATTGAGGCTGCACCAATGCAAGAAGGCCAGCAGTCACTATCTTCTACTGAAATTGTTTCCAAGGTGCTGTCAAAATCAAGCACATTTCTTCAAAATGTGGGTCTACCAACCTTGAAGCCAAGTAGTAGAAGTGTAGTTAGTTCACAGGTGCGGGAGCTACAGGCTCAACTTGAGGCTAAGGAGCAAGAATCTGTGCAACTTAAGCAAGAATCTGCACAACTTAAGCAAGAGGTGGCTAGCCAAGCATATGAAATTGACAGTTTGAAGAAGGGACAGCAAGAAACTCATGCCCTCCTTCGACAGCTGATTAACTTCAATTAGGGTCAAGTCACTCCTCCCTAAAATTTGTGAGCACCATCATCAAGATATGCATCAAGGCGAGTTAGTTCAATTATGCCTTTTGTATCTATCCCTAGAATTTGGGCAGATGAGAGTCTTTGGTGAACTCTGTAGCATTTTGGTCTACTTGTGGGTGCTGCTATACAAACTATGAACTTAGTATTGCTTTAGCTTGCAAACTATTTCAAGTTGTTATGTATGAGTTAGATGGATGTATGAGTGAGCTGGATGTATGGTTGAGATTGTTGCTTCTAAGATGTTGAATGGATGACAATGAAATTTGTTATGGATCAATGTATGGCTGTCATTTGTTGAATTCAATTATATGGTTAATATTGTTACTATATAGGCACACAGGGTAGTTGTCTATTTGAGATTTCATGACAGTTTTAATGACAAATAATGATCGTCATTATTGCTGGTGACAAAAATATTGTTGTCACTAACTCAGTGACGATATACTCTCAATCGTCATGGAAGGGGCTTTAACACGCACCTTCGGTGACGATAGGTATTTCGTCACTGCATTGTCACAGAGCATATTATGGTAACGTAAATTCCTCTGTTTATGACCAAAATGAGCTGTCACAGAAGGCCACATCTCTTGTAGTGTACTCTGATTTTTATAGTTCATAATTTATATTGATCAAACAAGTTCAAAGAACATCGCCAAAAGCATTTCTAAAACTGACGCAATAAATCATCCTTTGGACAGCCATACTTGACAAAAATAGCTTTCTATATTTTTTTCATTGTCCAATAGCTTTTAATATCTTGTGTGCATTCTGGACAAATCATTTTCGTTCTCCACTTTGACTAGCGATGAATCTGGAATAGAGGTTGACTATGTTAATTTAGATTTCTAATTAAAGAAGAATTTTTTTCACCAAAATTTCTAACATTTAGAAAGATATAGAGTCTCTCTTAGAGTTACTCTAATAGGACCCATTTACAATAAAGCTGAAAAGGTACTCGATGGAAGCTTAATTTTCTGGCATTTTACCAAATACTGTACTAAAATCTACTTGGAGGATTGCATCCTTTGTCATCTAGTCAATAATCGTACTCAAATCTACTTGAAGAGGATTGCGTCCTTTGTCATCTATAGTCAACAATGGAGGCCTTGTTATTTCCTGCCATGCACAATAATCAAGGAAAAATTTGTGAGCTATATTGTAACATTAAATCGTACAATGGTGAAATAGTTGTCCTATAGTTCTTTTTTTTCTTATAAGTCGGTTGCTTCACGAAACAACCATCTCTTGACTGCTGACTAGAAATTTACCCTAAGAAAGCTTACAATCTGTGGGGCTATAGTTCTTTTAGAGCTAGTTTATCATAATCGGGGAGAGGCCGCGGTATAGTTTTCTTTGAGTTTCTTATATGCTCGCGCATATACGTTAGTAGACGGTGAAGCAAGCAGCGCCGGTCCTTCTTCGGACAGTACGACTACTCTTTTTGTTTGTGGAAAAACACATCTGAGTTGTAGACAGAAGTTGTGCAGTACCCTCGTGACAGTAAAATATTACTTCCTCCGTTCTAAATTATAAGTCATTTGATTTTTTTTCATCCATAAGGCTATATATTTAGATACTTCCTTCATACTTGTAAAGAAAGTCGTTTTAAACAAAGTTTGGGTATATAAATTATAAATAATTTTTAAGCTGTTGAGTTTGAAAATGTGAAAACCATATAAATCAATTTGCCTTGAAAAGTACTTCTATAAAAATATAAATATACCACTTTTTAATAAATATTTTCATAAAGATAAAGAGTCAAAGTTAGAATTTAAAGATCGTGTAGCTATCCTAAATGTCTTTATTTACATATACGAAGAAAGTATATTATTATATCTAGGTGTATAGGATAATATATGTATTAAAAAATTAAAGCGACTTATAATTTGTAACAGAGAAAGTGCAGTTAATAAAGTCCTAGTTGCAGCTCTACTACGCGGCAATGCAAGCTAGATAACTGAACACTTGATCAGTGTCCTCTCTACTGCTGTCATGAAACGAGGTACTCCTACGTACGTGTAGGTACCCGTTACACTTTTACTATAGATCCGTTGATGCATGCACAGGTCGTCAGGTCATATTTTCTCTTTTCGGGATTTCTAAACTACAGTACGTACGTCCACATGCATGTTAGCATGTATCACCGTCATGCAACCGAAGAGTCAACTGCAAAATGAATGTGAGGTCAGATGCGATGGATGTCAATGAAGAGCAACAATTATTCGCCCTCCCACCACCTATCCTCGCTCTCCTCGTCCTTGATCAGAACCTGTCATTGATCCGTTCCAATTCCAAGGAAGGAGATCGGAGAATATAGAACAACTGGCTTAACGTTGTAGATAGTCAAGATGGTTGTAAAGTCTTCTACTGCAAATTTTAAATCACACACATGCGGTCATTACGCTTCTATACGTACGTACTCTTATTTGTTGGTGGAGAAAAAAAACATTGGCATTTTGCAATCCAAGCTAGATCGAGTATAAGGACTTGTTTGGCACAGCTCAACTTCATTAGTGAAGTTGTTTTTTTAGAAAATAACTTCATTAACAACTTTATAGGTGAAGCTAAGCTATTTTGAAAAAAGTGTTTGTATGCATATATAAAAGAGAGGAATGGGGGGGAGAGGTGTAATAAACTACTTTTTTCAGCTTTATCTCAACTCATGTCTTTATGAGAGGAGAAGAAAAACAGCTTCATACATGAAGCTGTTTTAGAAATAAGTGTTTAGCAAAAAAAAACAGCTCACAACAGCTCATGAAGCTGTTGTGAGTTGTACCAGTCCCTAAGTTGACAAGAACTCCAATGTACTTCATCAGTACTTTATTTTCACCAATTGTTAGGACTTAATAGAGTTCTCTCTTCAAAGAGATGCCACTGCAACTTTAAATTATGGTAAATAAACCAGGAAAAGACAAAACTTAAATTTGTCAACGTCCGACCATCAATAAAACTAAGGCCTTGTTTAGTTCCGAAAAAATTTCGGATTTCGCTACTGTAGCACTTTCGTTTTTATTTGACAAATATTGTTCAATCATGAACTAACTAGGATCAAAAGATTCGTCTCGCGATTTACAGAAAAACTGTGTAATTAGTTTTTGTTTTCGTCTATATTTAATGCTTCATGCATGTGCCGCAAGATTCGATGTGACGGGAAATCTTGAAAACTTTTTGGATTTCAGAGTGAACTAAACAAGGCCTTAAATGGCTAAACTGTATAGGTGTACAACCACGCACAAACAAAATCCATTGACTGTGAGAAACATTTGCTTTGAACAGCTTAATTTACTTTTCCGAAGAAAAAACTTAAAAGTATATAGGAGTATCGTGTAAGCCATCACTTCAGAATAATATAGCCTGGCTTGAAGACAATCATTTTTCAACTTTCAAGTCTGACCAAACCTCTTGTTCAGCTAGCTAATAGCTATCGCTAACAAGGGTTGACATGCTACTTTTCATGCGTTGATATTTAACCGATTCGAGGCCGGTT
Organism: Sorghum bicolor; assembly: GCF_000003195.3. Lineage (NCBI taxonomy): Eukaryota > Viridiplantae > Streptophyta > Magnoliopsida > Poales > Poaceae > Sorghum > Sorghum bicolor. The sequence continues at coordinate 8,393,120 of NC_012870.2, read as the reverse complement.
GCAAACAAATATCTTTCGCCGCGAATGTAGACTAGAGAAAAATTCAAAACGACTTTCATACAAAGGACGTGTTTGGTACAGTTAATTAGCTTATGAAACTAATAACGTATATATTTTTTTTATCTTTTTTATTGTTTTGTTTTCTTCTCGATCTCCACCGTCCCATCTCTCAAAAAAAATGCAAAAAACTGAGCTAGACCAGTTTATTCTAACCGGTTTTTTTCGACTATTTATGCAATACAGCTTTGTCATGAAAGCACTTGCTAGAAAACCTATATCACTTTTTTCTTGACTGGTTCAAAATCATTGTACCACCTTTTCTATCAAGAAACTAGAAAACGATGGATCGAGTTCAATATTAGTAGTATGCTGCAAGGCTGCAACTGTCCATTCGGCGCTACCGTCGGCGTCAGACAACGATGGATCGTTGATCAAGGGAGGGCATCAGGTTACGCGGATGAGAAGGGAGCTAGGCTCGCTGGCTTTCGGACGCGCACGAGCGCGACGCAGCCTGTTGCACACTGCAGCTGCCCGCGCGCGGACACCAGCCAGACCTATCTCGCCGACCCAAGCTTGAGAGGCAAATGGAATTTTGGGTGGACAAAACGGACTGACGTTACCACTGTTGTTGTTGCCACGGCCCACGGGGGCTAGAGATCGCGATGGGGGATACGATAAAACGGACGGAGCATGCGAATACCACTGTTCCGCCGGTGGTCCATGCATGGCAAAACGCAGCAACGCCACACTGCGGTGTAACAGAACTTGATGGCATTGGCATGCATGGTCCAGCACTCCATACGTGCTGGTGAAAACTTCCTATACTCTCCTCACGCTGAAACACGATCGGAGTCCGCAGTTGACCAGGCACATGTTCTCCGTGTGGGCGAAATTTGTTCACGTCAGGCGCCATGTAGTCTTGAGTATCCATCTCACTGCCGCCTTCTTTTCCGCACGCCAAGACCGATCGATGCCGCGCGCGGCCATGTTACCGATCGATCGATCGGTGGTGTTCCTTCGAACCGGAGGGAGAGGGCGACGTACAATACGACACGACACGGCGAGTGAGAAGCAACAAGCACGGCCGATCCTCTGGCACATCACATGCCCATTTGACCTCACCCTGGGATGCCGCCGGCCTGCCAGGGCGCGGGCGCGGGGGGCGGGGACTAAACTAGCTGGCCGGCGCTTCAAGGAGGCGTTAATGGCGCTGTCGCCGGCCTTGTCCGGCACCCCGCGGCTCGCCGCTTCAATGCTCGGACGCGCCAAGGGCGAGCCAACAAGCGAGAGCCTGGAGGCGAGCAGGATGCAGGCGTAGGGTACGCCCCGGTGGCGTCGCAGTTGCATTGCAGGGCGCCTTTCTTGCACCCAGCAGCCGATCTGATCTTTCCTTAAATGGCTGTCGTCCCGTCCCGTCGTCGTCCGCGGCTGGCGCCATGGCAGATTAATGGCGGGTAGCTCTGAGGCCTCGATCGGCCTACGGATTATAATGGGAGAATTTCAGGGGAAGGGGCGCATCGGGCATAGGCTGGCGGATATTCCAGCATCCGTGACACGTTGCCAATGGTGTGCTCCTTCATCGTTTTGATTGATCCCGGCCGGGTATACGTGGACTGACCGGAGTGCTCACTCCACGCCGCAAGACAAAAGCATGGCATGCATGATGGCGCCATCGCCTCGCCGCCAATGATGCATGCAGCCGCACACTGCCTTGTCCTGCCTCCGTCCTGTGCATGGCAAGTGATGACAGACAGGGTCGGCGAAAGCTACTTGCTCTTGGTTCTGGAGTCTAGTCAAATGCAGATGAAACAGAAAAATCAAACGAAGGCGTGAAATTCGGGCGCTCGAATCAGCTGGGACAGAGGCAGATGTGGTTTGGGCAAGTTACGTGCAACGGTGCAAGCTATGGGCGTACGACGATCCTGAACCTCAAGTCGTGAACAAATTAGGCTGAGATATGATATTCTCCCACACCAACAACAGGGCCTCAACCCGCTCAAGGCCTTGTTTAGTTCACCCAAAAACTAAAAAGTTTTCAAGATTTCCTGTCACATCGAATCTTTCGGCACACGCATGAAGCATTAAATATAGACGAAAATAAAAACTAACTGCATCGTTTAACTATACATCACGAGACGAATCTTTTTATCCTAGTTAGTTTATGATTGGACAACAAAATCTTTTTACATCTAAACAAGGCCCGAAGCGCTGGCTGGGTACGGAGCAAACGGAACATGTGCGCCTGTACGGCAGGGGTCAACACAGTATTATAGCACCTGCATGTGTCATTTCCAGATCCACTCGACAGTGCAACCAATCAGATTTACACTCCGTAACACGGGAGTACTCGGTAACCATATGGTACGGCTGCAGACACTGAAAACGAGCGGCCTCCACACCTGGATAGACACTGGACCGGTCGACCAGGCTTCTGCAGCTGCTACCTATATCTTGCTGACCCATCTCTATTTTTCCTGGACCAGTTCATCTACAGCCGCTCGGCCGTGACCAGCGGCATAAACTCGACATTCAGTTGTTGGTGAACGACGACGATACCGCTTTTGGATTCCATAGGTTTTTTTTACGACAAAATCTTTGTGCAAGTCATAGTAACTAATTTCACGATTCAGCACTGAGCTCTGGGTATATTCCTATTAGGTTTGCTTTGGCTTGCCAAGCTCCTACAAATTAAATCTTAACACTTCTCTTATATCTCCGGTGTCTCACTTTTTTTAGTAATTGTTGAGAAAACATTATTTATTTAGCAATAGAAAAACTGTAAATTATCTTCTGTGAATTGTTGTTTTCAGTTATACTATTTATGTTAGGACATGTCATATTCAAATGGGCTAAGTCTCCTAGAGCCATTGGAGTGGCATGTAAAACTCACCTCTACTGAGGGGTCATTTGTAATTTTTCGCTTGCCTATATAATGTCATGATCATATTGGCAAGGGGGCTCTCTCTCCCAGCTCTTCTCAACAAACTCTAGCCGCCTCCTTCCACTCTCCTCTCCCAAACCTGTTCGGGGAGCGCTTTTTCAACATTGACGCACATCGTGCTCGGCACGAGTACATTTTTTGAGAGAGGAGGATTGAACATCCTCCAACATTAGAGCGAAGGTTTCAATCTATGTGAACCTTGAGGGATGGTAAGAGTCAAGGATTTCTCCTTTGTAATATGTGCATGTCACTAATTGATTATTAAATCAAGGCGTGAGAAGGCTAGGTCCAAGCACCCGTGAGTCGCAGGTTGCGACCTTACCTCCGTCGCAGATTTGGACCCGTTAGTTTCTGGGCCCTGCTGGGTCAACGACATCGCTGATTTCCTTGTCAAAATCAGCCACAAACTCTAAGGGTGTGTTTAGTTCTCTGCGGAAAAAATTACGTGACACTGTAGCATTTTCGTTTGTTTGTGGTAATTATTGTCCAACTATGGACTAATTAAGCTAAAAAAATTCGCCTCATAAAGTCCAACCAAACTGTACAATTAGTTTTTTATTTTTGTCTAAATTTAATACTCCATACATGCGTCTAAAAATTCGATGTGATAGAGAATCTTGAAAATTTTTGGATTTTGTCGATGGACTTCTTGGGCTGTCTTCTTCAAGTGAAGGCCGAAGCTATGTCTAGCGTCCACCTCCATCCTCGACTTCCGAAAGTCTCCGATCCGGTGATCATGGTTCTCCTAAGGGCTAAGGTCCTTGGCCAATGTGAGTAGTTGCGGTGCTGCTGTTACTGCACATGCCAGGCACGTGCCGGGCGCACCACGCAGATTCGCGGCGTACGGAGCCAGCTGCGGACCATCCAATTCCAAAGGAGACGTGCAGACGAGAGGAAATAATTTGCGTGCAGAAATTAAAGGCACTGGGAATACTAGCTTTTTATAAAGGTAGCAACAGTGGTAGCGGTACTGCCGGTACTGTAGAGAAGTACGTTGCTTTTCATCCTTTGGGTCCTGGCAGTACGTATATTGCGTGCATTGCTGCCATGGTTTAGTTTCTGCGAAAATTTAGGTGTTGTTTAGCTGCAAAAGTTTTTTTAAAATGGATATTATAGCATTTATTTATATTTTATAAATATTGTTTAATTATAGACTAAGGTCTTGTTTAGTTCATTTCAAAAATCAAAAAAATTTTAAGATTCTTCGTCATATCAAATCTTACGATACATGTATGGTGTATTAAATATACAAAAATAACTAATTACACAGTTTACTTGTAAATCACGAGATAAATCTTTTAAGTCTAGTTAGTTTATGATTGGACAATAATTGTCAAATAAAAGCAAAAGTGTTATAGTGTCCGAAACAAAAAAAACAGAACTAGATAAGGTCTAAGTAGATTTAAAAGATTTGTCTCGTAAAATTCTAAATAAATTGTATAATTAGTTATATTTAATATTTTATGTATGTGCCATAAAATTTAATACGACGGAGAATCCACGATCCGCATGGCACAATACACCCCCTCTATCTGTGTACGAAAAACCACAGTAGCCACATGGTAGACTACTAGAGCGGCAGTACTCGTACGCGGTGTACAGCACCGGCGTACTGAACGTACAGTGCAGGCGACATACAGTTACTATACGCAATGAAGAAGGCGATGTGTGCCCTAATTAGAACTCCGCATAGCCGTTCATGCTAAACTACTCCTAAACAAGCTGCAGGCTTGGATTTGGATAACATAATCGGGCGGTTAAGTGGTCGGAACACGACACTAACCGGCGCCGGATTTGGTATCTGGTAGGCCGTAGGCTCCGGACACCGGACTGGCGTGGCGTGTGTGTTGGGATTATGTTGGTCAAATGTTTGGAACAACAAGGAACCCCCAAAATGATGAGGCGACTGCAGTGCTTGTTCAAAGCATATGAAATGATCTGTGGTCTGTGGATAGAATTCAAGGTGTTTATAAAAGGTCTCGGCATCTGACTTATCTGCTCGAGACAAACTTGCCGCCCAGCCCAACAACCCTGCAGGCTGCAATGTGGTCAGTCTCATGCATGGCTATCGGTTAGGTTACTCATAATGCAGACTTTATCATAAAGTCTAAAGATATTTATTACCTCGAACAATGTGGATTTAGAGTCTAAATAAGATTTGGAGTCTTATTTTTTCTACCTTTTTCTTCAATAAATATGCTACCACATCAGCAAAATATCATAAATAATATGTAATTAATTATCTTGGACTCTATGATAGAGTCTTGCATTGTGAGTGCCCTTACCGTATTAGTGTGGACTGTGGAGCCCGTCCCAATTTTTTACAATTTGGTCCTTTTTTTGAAAAAAATTCACAATTGGACCCCTGGAAAACTTAAATGCAGAAATGGACCCAGGGGGTCGGCGCCATGCATCATGGCGCCGAGGTTTCACGTCTCGGCGCCATGAATCACGGCGCCGAGGTCCCTGGCCGTGCCCAGCGTAGCGTCTGCGTGGCCGCTCGCGTGGCAAAACGTGGCAAAAAAAAATACCTCGGCGCCGCAGATCACGGCGCCGACCTTTTGAATCCAAAACCAGCCGTGGCTCGCGATTTCCTTTCTCTCTTCCTCCTTTCCCTTCTTCCTCCCTGCTCCCCGACGCTGCCTCGCCCTGCTCGCCGTCGCGCCGCCCGTGCCTCTCCTTCCCCTGCTTGCCGTCGCGCCGCGCGATTCCCGGCCGGGCCCACGCGCTGCTCCGCTGCTCCCTCGGCTCCGACGCGCTGCTCCCCCGACGCGCTGCCCGCGCCCGACGCGCTGCTGTCCGCGCTCTCGTCCCGGGCCCACGCGCTGTCCGCGCCTCAGGGCGCGCCGCCGGCCGGGCACCCTTCCCGGTGTGGTGGCGCGTGGCCGGCCTGGGCCTGGGTGGTGGGTCGGGGCGGCGCGGTTCCCCTGCCGCGGGGGTGGGCAGGCAGCGTTGCCTCCCTGGGACATTTGCTGCTAGGTAATTTTTAAATTTGTAGTTTGTAGTTGTTATTCGTTTTGTAATTTAGGTTGTTTGTGAATTTAATTTTAGTTAGGTATTATTAAATTCTAATTTAGTTAGTTATTAGTTTTATCCGGGAACAAGTTTAGTTCGGTGATTCATCTAGCATTTTTGTACTTAATTATAGTTTTGGTGTTAATTTAGTTAATTTAGCTAGGTACTATATGTAATAAATGTAGTTCGGTAATATAGTTATATAGTTGGGTAGGTAGTTATTATTAAATTAGATAATATAGTTATATAGTTGGGTAGGTAGATTATTATTAAAATAGATATACATATACATAATAATTCGTATGTGTACTATAGTTATAGTTGTATTAGTTATATGCCTAGTAATATGGTTGTTTTGTATATCAATTAGATGGACAATTTAGTAACCTTATATCATGGAGGAAGTGTGGAGAAAGATCAGTTTGGCAATGTTGATTTTGTTGGAATGGAAACGGTCCCTTTGATGTTCGATGAGCGGCCCTTGTTTTCTGAATTGATGGGCAGTGCTCGTGATCAGCTTAAATGTAATTCGAATGAAGAAGAAATCTTAGTTGAGGGGGTCATTCACCATGGCGGGTCAGGGACAATTTTTAGGCGGTTGGTTCCAATTGTATCCGAGGTTCAATGGGACAAATATGTCAAAACTGTCATGAAGCGTGAGTTTAAATGTTTGGATTTGGTTGTGCGCAACTTGTCCAAGGAGCCAGGTCCTCTAGTGGATTCTCCTCTTAATTGGCAACCACCCATTGGCCCTCTAGTGGACAATCCGGCACCCTCAGCTTCTGTGATACCCATTCAGGATGTGGGTGTGGAAGATGTGGTTGTCGTTCCTGATGCTCAATCCGGTCCCAATGAGGTTGGCTGCCTACAGACCCCTATGACCCAGACAATTCCATGTAAGTGGCGTAGTTGCATTATTCATTTTGTTAGCCCTCCTTCGTTCGATTTATTTGTCTCAATTGTATCCATATTTGTAGTTTTGTTGTAGGTGACAATCCAAGTAATGATTGTTGTCATCCTGTGCCTCCAACATTGAATGTTGACGCAGTTTTTATAGCATCTAATAGTTTGGATGTTAATATTGAGGATGATGAGGAGCCTTATGGCACAGCTAGAGCTGTTGATTCTGATGATGACCGCCCAGTTGCACCTTTAAGTGAACAAGAAATGGAGCTTATCAGACGTTTTTGTCCTGATCGTGATCCACTAGTTCACGAGTTTAGTGACCTCAGTCATTCTCAAAATGCTTATGCAGAGGGAAGAGATGATGAGCTGCTGGAGGCTCCTGAGCCTAGTGACAGTGTGCAAATACAGAAGGGCATGATCTTTAATGACTTGCCCAGCTTAAGAAGGTGGTTACAACAATATTCTGTAATACGTAAAAGACCCTTCAAGGTGATGCACTCCCATGTTGAGCGCCGCTACACGGTTGTGTGTGAGATGTCAGATTGCAACTGGAGGGTCTGTGCTCGTAAACAGAAGGCCACCGGGAAGTTTAAGATCACAAAAATTGTAGGTCCACACACTTGTGCCCAGACTGACCTTCAACAGAAGCATCGACAGTTGACCTCTACACTTATTGCTAGTACGTTATGCACAACTTTAAAGGGTCAGCCCAACTTGAAGGTCAGAACAATTATGGACATGGCTCAGAAGATATTTAAATATGACATAAAGTATGGCAAAGCATGGAGGGCAAAGCAAAGGGCCTGGAAGATGATATATGGGGACTGGGAGGAGGGGTACGAGCAGCTGCCAGCAATGTTCAATGCAATGAAAGCAGCTAATCCAGGCATGCATTACGAGTACATTCCGAAGCCTAATGAATGGAGGAATGGGAGGCAGATATTCTTTCGTGCATTTTGGTGTTTTCCACAGTGTGTCCAGGCCTTTAGGCACTGCCGTCCAGTGTTATCAATTGATGGTACTTTTCTGCTTGGCAAGTACATGGGCACTCTTTTGGTAGCCATTTCCTGTGACGCTGACAACGCATTGGTTCCTTTGGCTTTTGCTTTGGTGGAGAGAGAGAACAAAGACAGCTGGGGTTGGTTCATGCGCCTTGTTCGGATACATGTCATTGGCCCACATAGGGAGGTTGGTGTCATATCTGATAGGCACCAGGGCATACTCAGTGCCGTACAGGAGCAGATTCCTGGTTATGCACCTTTGCACCATCGTTGGTGTACTAGACACCTTGCAGAGAATTTACTTCGGAAAGATGGTACGAAGGACAACTTTCCTCTATTCGAGGAGGTTGCTCGAATGCTTGAGGTGCCGTTTTTTGAGGAGAAGTTGGAGCAGTTAAAAACCGCAACAAATGCAGAAGGTAGGCAGTGGCTGCTAGGTTTGATGAGGGAACCTGAGAAATGGACAAGAGCCCATGATAATGGTGGATGGAGGTACGAGTTTCAGACTAGCAACATGGCAGAGTCATTTAATAGTGTGCTCAAGGGTATACGTGCCATGCCAGTCAATGCCATTGTATCTTTTACCTTTTATAGACTAGTGGCCTGGTTCAACGATAGACATGCTCAAGCATTGCAATTACAGAGTAATAATATGAAATGGGCACCTAGAGCTAAGAAGCACCTTGACAAGGCAAAGGAAAGGGCTAGAACACATGACATAGAGTGTTTTGACCATGCCACTGGCAAGTACCAGGTCACTGAAAGGGGTGGTACAACGTCAGATGGTGAGATCCGACCATCAAGGAGTTATATTGTTGTCCTGACTGATTTTTCATGTGGATGTGGGAGACCAAGACAGTACCACTCTCCTTGTTCTCACTATATTGCAGCAGCTAGGCATCGCAACTTTGACTACGAGACCAAGATACCATGGGAGTTGAGTGTTGATAGCCTTGTGCTAACTTGGTCGCCCCGTTTTGAGCCTTTCCTAGATGAGGGGCAGTGGCCAGAATACATTGGCCCAAGGTACATTGCAGATCCAGGTGCTCGCTGGAACAAACGTGGAACCAGAAAGCGTACGAGGCATAAGATGGTCATGGACCAGATTTCAGGTAGAACGAGGCGAGGGAGAGCAACCCCATTTGTTACTGACCCCGAGCAAAATCAATGTGGCAAATGTGGTAGACTTGGACACAACTCGCGTACTTGCCATTGGCCGCTAAGTCAGGTGCACTTAATATTCTATGTACTTTAGTTGTTAAATACTTTCATATGCAACTTACTTTTTGGCAGACATACATGTTCTAGTGCTCCTTTGTTTAATATAATGACATTGTAATGTATTATTTTTTTCTGCTTAATTACTAACTAATGGATCAAATTTGTTTATAGGATGGAGCAGTTCCACCTCCTGGATCCATACTACGAGGTGAAGCACCGAGGACGACTCACTGCCGAGGGGGCGGTACTTACTTTGATCTTTGCTTTTCATTTATTATTAATTTGTGTACTTATGCATTAAATAACTTGATTGTATGGTTGCAGGAACTACCCCCGCTTCGACCTCGAATGGTTGTAGTATATAAACTATTACATGTCTTATCTTATAGGGCAACGCAATAAAGCAATCTGTACTTGACATCGAACGGTTTCCAAGAACAGGTGTGGACGAGCACACACTAAACAACTTTCTTGGAGTAAGTACTTGACATCCAATTTATCTAAGAACAAGTATTACGACCCTCATTTATCATATATCTAACAATATGAATTTTAATCTTTGCATAATAGAGACTAGCACGTAGGCTTAGGCGTGCTGCAGCTCGGTGCGGTTGCGGTACTAGTGCTGCGATGAATGTGCATGTGCCACAGGAACGACAATGCAACACACCTGTTGTGCATGGTACATCTTCTTTGGGAGGTATAATTTTATTAAATTTGTTGTTTATTTGAACTGAGCAATTTTCATGGTATGAGATAATGAATTAAGTGCACACATAATTTGAACAATGTTTATAGGATCTGGAGGACAGAGCTCGTCTCGGCCAACTATGGACACTTTTCAAAGCGATGATGATGAGGACGAAGAGGGGGTGGCCGAGGAGCGTGACTATGACGAGCTTGGGTTATCTCAGCTTCCTGATGCTCCTTCTACTCAGCCTACGCAGGTTGCAAGAAGGCGACGTCGTTCGCCTTGTAGGTACACTCCAGGCACCGATGCTCTTGGCCACAAGGGTAAGGATAAGACTAGGAGGCAGTGAGGATGACTTCTGTGCTAACACCATGGTAGCAGCTTAGAATTGATGGCATAACTTCTGTTATTTTGCATGTATCGACACTGTGAACTTTGTGGACTATTTGTACTATATGGGACTGTATGGTCTCTGTGGACTATCTGAACTATCATTCCTGATGGCGTATGTGCTTGTGTTGTGATATTAGGATGAATCAATGTTTGTATTGTACTGTGATGTCTATTTATAACTGTGGATGTACCAAAAATAGGGGAAACTCTTGCAAATTTTTTCCATGAATTATTCAATGTAGTGCACATATTCTGTGGTCCATTCCTATTGGTTTTCGCAGTGTAGGCTTTTCAGAAACAGTGAACCAATATGGCTTTTCATTGAATCATCACATCCGAAACAGTGAACGAATCTAGCCTTTTCAGATGACAATCCAAATAGACTTTTCAGTTTTCAACTAGGCTTTTCAGTAATAGAATCTAGGCTTTTCAGGTGCATTTATTATATACTACAACGGCTACCAACTATTGGGTTCCTATATATATACGCAGTGGTGAGAGCGTTGCTACTCACTTGAGATTGTTCAGTTCAAGTAAAAATGTCTGGAGGGTCGTCTAGAGGGAAGGGAAAGGGAAAGGCGGCGATGAAGGGTAATCCCTTTCTTTGGGAGGGTCCTCTTGGTCCTAAAGACTTTGAGGAAGCAATTTATGATAGGTTCCCCCTTGAGAGCAAACATGATTTTACTAAAGAGGCACCACTGAGGGCATATGATGACCGAAAAGAAGAGTGGCCAAAATGTATGCATGGTGAGGATTGTTTGGTGCAGATGTACACAGAGGGGATAGATGGAGGGCGTCGTTTCTTCAAATGTCCACGAGCATGGGTAAGTCATATTACTAATTCAACCTTCAATAAGATACTCTCTTGTGCTAAAGCTAAATACTTATTGCAGTCATCCTTGTCAAAAGAGAACTGTGGCTTCACCAGATGGATCGATCCTAGACCTATTCATCCCCATGCAGAGTACATCTACTACCTGCAGGACCGTATCTTTGATTTAGAAACGGAAGTTAGCTGTGGTTACAAGGACGACGAAGAGGACGACAACAGCAATGCTACTGGCTCCCAAAACACAATATGCAATGATCCATACTGCACATGCCCTAATCACAAGAACAAGGGCCCTCCTTCACCACCACCCCCACCACCACCACCAACAACGGGAGGATACTATGGAGAAGGGGCAACACAGTTTGCTATGTGGCCACACTACTAGGTAGAACTGAACTAATTCACAGGCCACATCCATATGTTTGTTGTTTGGTTTAATCACCTAAGGCATGTTAGGGTTAGTCGAAAGAACTATGTACCTTTGTGTGGTATATGTTCTCACATGCCATTCCCTGTGCTTGTTAATAGCTTGAATTACCTAAGGCATGTTAGGTTTAGTCTCGGACCTCTGCACCCTTGTTTGGTGCATGTTTTGACATGCCATTCAATGTGATGTGTGCTACTAGTTATGCAATATACTAGTTCGTTAACTTCTATTTCAACTAATTATCCTCATTTCATTGCCTATGCAATACTCAAATAAAAATATTGTCTACTAATAATGAAACCAAATTAAAAGTGCTAAAGTGCATTACATAACAACAAATTGAAAAGTCCAACACAAAACAATATTGTCCATGAACCAAACAAAGAACAAGAAGGTAATGTAACTACTGAGTGCAACGAGGCCACTTTCCCTTCCTCTGGGCATCTGGATTCTCATCAATCGCTGCCTTCGCTCGGCGCACACGCTCAAGCTTCTTTTCCCTCTCCTCCCGAGCCGCAGCAACACGTCTTCTTTCCTCCTCTTCCTTGTGCTCCCTCTTTTGAGCCTCCTCTCTACGTCTCTTCTCTAATATCTCTGCACGCTCTGCATCCCACTCCTTTAGGCCTTGTAGAAGCCGCTTGTCGGACTCCTTAACCTCAGTGTCGATCCACTGCTCAAAATCACACAATGGTGGAGGGGTCTGCAACAAATATATTTGTTCAAAAATTAAAATCATGCTTCGTAGGACACAAATTAATAAGTGCACAATAGAAAAAATAACTTACAATAAAGTTACTGCGGCGTTGTTTTGGCGTAGGCTCCCAGGCAAAATTCGAACACATCCAATACCTCTGCCGATAGGTTTCCTCGTCTTCCGAAATTTCTACCTTGCAAGGATCACCACAAAAGCACATAGGTACTGGAACACCGCTAGGAAGCGGCTTGTGGATGTACGGACTACCGGTCGTCCGGCCATAGCTACAGTTCAAATAATTCAATTCTAAGAAGTCATAGCAAATAACGATTGAACCGAAAACTACAATTTACCAAATGATAAATAATAAGGAATTAAATTTATCGAAACATGTCGAAAGGTTACCTTGGTTTGCTACCTTTTCCACGACGTGGCATTCTACGATTGCATAAGAAAAATATTAATCATCCATTCAAAAAACTATAAATGGTTTATCTAAGTCTACAACATACGTGTAATATAGGTCAAATCAATGAGTCAAAAACTAATATGTCAAAGAGTATACCTGGCTCTTCAAGATCTATGGAACAAATCAAACTTTTGATGGTCCAAATATTGAATCCAAATTCGTGCTCGGTTTTTGGAGAGAAAGAGCCGAGAGGGGAGATGAAAATATGAACTGTGTCCAAGGGTAGCGAAGGGCGTCGGCCGATTTGTAGCAGGGAGCTCGGCGCCGTGATCTGTGGCGCCGAGCTCGGCGCCGTGATCTATGGCGCCGAGCTCCCTGCCACGTCAGATCCACGTGAGAAGGCAGTGCCAGGACCTCGGCGCCGTGATCCATGGCGCCGAGACGTGAAACCTCGGCGCCATGATGCATGGCGCCGACCCCCTGGGTCCATTTCTGCATTTAAGTTTTCCAGGGGTCCAATTGTGAATTTTTTTTAAAAAAAGGACCAAATTGTAAAAAATTGGGGGAGCCCGTTTCGTCAAAATTGGCTATTTTCAAGCAGTGAGATGGGGACATGATCCACGTACTATGTTCAGCTTATTTGTTTGACATTATCTACAAAATTTACTAGTTATTAATAGTATTTTTCTCTTATAAAAATTAGTAAACAATATTTTTAACTATGACTTTTTAATCAAACGAATAGAGCCGAGCAATTTTGACATGTGAGTTTGTTGTTTGGTTCGTGTCTGGGAGACGGAGCTTTCAGTTTGTACTTTGTACCTTTGCTGGTTTGTGGTTACTAATCAGGAGACGAGGAAACATAATTCAGATCACGTTCAAAGTCCAATCCGCAGCGTGTATTCTTTTACCTCGACCTTTTTTTTTCTGAACAGTTCGTGGTACGAGGACTTGATTGCACATCACTTCAGGTAGTAGTACTCTACACATCGTGCGCATCTCGAGAAACTTGCAGCTCATCACCCACTCCGCCTAGCTGCCACTGTTTGACCGTATATACTGTCTGTGGTTCCTATTTCTGACACGGCCCGTCTGTCGTCTACTAGATCCAACGCCGCCTTGTTTACTCCTGAACAAATATGTATACAGCATAATATGAGTAAAGTCCACTGCCGGTCTCTAAACTTGTGCGGTCGTGTCATTCCGGTCCCTAAACTCACAAATCGATTGTTTAGGTACTCAAACTTGTTCATCTGTGTCATCTCGGTCCCTAAACTTGTTCAATTGTGTCATCCCGGTCCCTAAACTTCGAAATCATCCGTTTAGGTCCTCAAAGTTGTTCAGTTGTGTCATCTCGGTCCCTAAACTTGGTTTTGAATATCATCTGGGTCAAAACAAAGCGATCTAACAACTCTATATTAAAAAAATAATTCATAACTTTTTTATATGAACTCGAATGAAGACAAATTTTATACCAAAGTTATAGTCCTCAGCACAATCTACAACTTTGTAGTTGAAAAGTTTTTTATTTGAAGTCGTTTAGTGTTATAAAATTTAATTTTAAATTTTAAAATCTATAAACTTATAAAAAATATTTTGGGAACCTAAACGATTTTAATTTAAAAACTTTTCAACTGTAAAGTTGTAGATCATGTTGCTGCCTACAATTTTGATATAAAGTTTATCTTCATTTGAGTTCATATGAAAAAGTTATGAATTATTTTTCAATATAGAGTTTTTAGATTCGTCCTGTTTTGACCCAGATAAGATTTAAAAACAAGTTTAGGGACCGGGATGACACAACTGAACAAGTTTGAGGACCTATATGGTAGATTTTTTTAGTTTAAGGACCAGGATGACACAACCGAACAAGTTTAGGTATCTAAACGGTCATTTTGCGAGTTTAAGGACCGGGATGACACATCCGAACAAGTTTAAGGACCGTTGATGGACTTTTACCGCATAATATAAAGCCATAGATAGAGCGACGCCTCCTAAACAAACCAGCCTTGATGATTAGTATTATAGTAGTAGGAGTAGCATCACATCGCTGCATTGTTTAGCAGATCCGTTACACGCGTCGCCGTCCAAGGTCCGTGACCAACTCGACCGCCGCAACTGGGATGCAAACTCCTCGTGTACCACAGCGTCACAGGAAGACAGCAACGTCTCCTACCGGGCCGGCGACCGGAGAAGGGCGGAGCAGCAAGCAACGCTCCACATCACGTTGCCACCTACCCTGTTGACGCCGGCCGAGAGTCCTCTCCCCTCTGCCCCCCTGCGGTTTCCGCACAGGACCTCGCAGAAATCTGATGGAAAACGGCAGCGATTACGAGGTGGGAAAATCGGGCGAGCGAGGCAGACGGCGGCGAGTCGGCGAGGCAGGAAAGCCGAAAGCGACGCGCGCGCCGTCCGGTTCCACTTCCAGCCCACCCGAGACCGAGAGGCCGAAGACCCCCCGCCGGGGCGGTGGCGCGGGCTGTAGGGTCAGACGGCCCGAGTCGTCGCGGGGACAGCGACGCGCGAGCGGTTGCCAGAGGCCCAGGGACAACTCGGAGCGGAAGAGTGATGGCTGCGGAAGGGTCGCCGTCGCCCGTCTCGCTGTTGGCGGGGCCTATTCCAGGTGCTTGCGGGCCAGGCGCCGGTGGTTTGGGCGGGGCCAAGCGGAGCTGGCGAGCCGCGACTCGTGTTTGCCTGGCGCGGCGGTAGTGCGCGCCGTCTCGTCCAGTTGCCTCGTCGACCTCGACGGGTCATGGTCATGGACTCAAGGATGGATTTGCGCGGCGCGCCGGCGCACCTCACCTCCTCGCACTCACAGCGCGCGTAGAGTCTTTTAGTTTCAGGCACAGTGTGTGTCTTGTAACGATCATCTTATACATCGTTTTCTGTCTCTTGTGCTTTGCTTTTGGGCATGACACGATCACGACGGTTCATGCAACGGAGTATGGACACAAAGTGGAGTACGCACGCGTCCAAGTATATTGAACAAAATCATGCAGAGTGGAGAGACCAGGGGAGGATGGGGAAGGGAAGGTGGGCACAATGTGGCCCATCAGCGATGCATGGATCGTTAGTGGGCTCGGTCCAACTTCCCTGCCGGGGCTGACGATGTTAATGCTCGAATAAGGAAAAAATGTCTACTTTATCTCCTTGACTATCACGGTCAGTCTGGTTTTCTTCACTGAACTACAAAGTCAGTTTTTGCATCTTAGATGGTTTTGAACTTTGGATGATAGTTTTGCTGATGTGGCACCACATCAGAGGAGGTAAATGGGACTAAGTTGAAAATTCATGAGGTAAATCGGACTAGAAATATTTTTAAAGAATATCCAAAAATTCACAAAAATATGTTTTAATAACTTATCCAAATTTGTTTACATGGAAAAATAATGCAATTAAAACCCTAAATTCATAAAAATATTCCGGTCCACTGGCCACCACACACAAGTACACAACTCGGCCAAACTATATCTTCCGGTCCAGGTTCTCTAACGCTTAAGACTCCTTTGCGTTTACTTAGCTTCAATCAGCCACGTTTGTCAGTTGATCAGTTCGTGACACTCTCTTCCCCTTAACAGCCAGCTTGTCCCAAGCTGGTGCCAGTGGAAACCTCAGTCTCAGGTTCACATCTTCCTTGATATTGTCCCAGGATGGTTCATGCCCCCATGGAACAATGCTGATGGTTTCAGTTGACCTTCTCTCAGAAGACAACCAAACAGGTAAAACTACAGCAGTTAAATCAGTAATAATGGCCGAGAGATTAGTACTGACTTCTACCTACGGAGGAACTTAGAACTATCTCCAACAATCGTCACCCAAAATACAAGACCCATTTGTCCTTTGGGTAGCGCTACAGGTAAAAAGTTCCATACCTATTTTTAGTCTTCTCCAACAACAAGACCTAAAAGACAACACTCTCTGCAAAATAGGTCTCGAGGAGAGAGGATACCCAAATTTGGGTTATATAGACGAAAACAAAAACTAATTACACAGTTTAGCTGTAAATCACGAGACGAATCTTTTGATCCTAGTTAGTCCATGATTGGATAATATTTATCACAAACAAACAAAAGTGCTACAGTACCGAAAACTTTTCACTTTTCGGACTAAACAAGGCCTAAGTTGAGAACACGATGAATTTGGGCAAAACTTGGGTAAATCTGGTTTGTAGGATACAGTCCCAATCGTTATAGCACCTTAAATGGCCATATAACTTAAAGAATAGTTAATGGTTGATCCTGGAAAATATTGAGGATTGAACATGGGGTTGAAGCTTAAGATAAACCAGATCACCCTTCCTATAACTCTCTTTTAGATCTATTAGAGCCAGCTTGTGCTTTCATTCTACTCTGTGCTTATTTGTAGTTGCTGTTGGATGAACTTTGCAACGAGATCTCTTTCATTTAGCCAATCAGTCAAATCAGAAACCACACAATCAGTTGGGTTCAGGATGCCCAAATACCTGGGTGTACAGTACAGCCATACAAGATTTCGGAGAATGAAGCAAGCTAAGCTGTTACATTGGTCTATGATACACACAGACAAAAAACTGTAGAGAATCAAGCACTACAATCCAATTACGAAAACATGCTACTGACAAGCTTATGCGTTTCAGACAACACAGAGCAACAAAACCCTTGTATAAAAGTTTGGCATCGAGCAAGAAACTACCAACATGAAATTCTACTGAGAGACGCTGGTCTGAAGTGGCAAAGCACTTTCAACTTCAGCTTCCTTTGCTTCTGCCGCAGATCTCTCTGCAACAGCCTTTGACATCCCAAACATCTGCGCAATCCATGGAAAAGAGAAGTCAGTGAGCACCAAATGCATGACAACCGCACAAAGGCCAAAACGAAAACAAATTTCAGTATAATAGTGAAACTGACCTTTTGGATCGTCTTCGTAAAGCAGGTCTTGTGCTCATCCATGGAGGCATGAATGAACTCATCGATGTGGTCTTTCAGATCTTCAAGGAAGGTAGCATCATCTGTTTTCTTCTTCCGGCATGATGCCATTGCAGGATTTTTGGGGACAGATGGGGCTGGAGCTTCTGTCTGACTAGTGCTTGAAGCCATCTTAACACTGAACCAAGAGCCAAAAGAAGGAAAAATTGATGTAAGAGATCAAGCGAAAGAGAACCGTGGAAAGCCCATGCTTAACAACCAATGCACACATCTCATCAGAAATAAGCGAGGATAGTAAAACAAAAGAGTTAAAACACAGAAACAATACCAGAGCTATCAAGTTCCAAACACACTAGCAACATCAAGATACAAAAGAAGTCTCAACTGTTAACAGAACCGCAATCATCAATCCTTTTGTAATGAATGAACAGAAATACTAGCATTACAACGACTAAATGTAAATGAACAAGGTTGACCTTATGCTTGATCATGTATGGACAATAAACTATAGGCAGCAGTGCCATAAAATGCGTGGTGAACACAGAATGTCCAGATCAAACTAGAAACAATAGCATCATATTTGCAGTATTCTGAAATCCCAAAGTGGCGAGGCACATGAAATGCATCAAGCCATCTGTCTGTAAGGTGTAAGCTAATACTACCACTGTGCCACATGCTCATCCTGTTCCAGACTGTTGCCCTCACGGCTCCCACTACTCGGTAGAATTTGCTTTTAATTTACTACAATCTAATCCCACACAACCCAAAATGCAAGGATCCACCCAAGGTGCTCTATCACCATTCCCTCCACAAGAGTTTCGACGAACAGCTGCCGTGCGCGCCGCCCACGCAGCAAAGGCCATCGCGGCGGCCTTTCAAACAAGCAAAAATAATCGCGGCCGGCGGCTCCAGCCCACGTTAGCCGCGGCCGCACCACCGGTGCGTGCACTGCACCCGCCCGACTCTACTCCGGACACGGGGGAAACGACATGGATTGATGAATCGATTGATAGGTCGGGGCGATTCCTCTTACGGTCTTACCTTAGCAGGCTGACGAACTCGTGGGAGAAGGAGAGCGCACGCGCGTGACGCCGTGACAGTGGTGCAGAGGGGGAAGAAGGGTCGCAGCCTCGCAGTCGCAGGCGGTGTGGATGGCGAATTGGCGATCGGAATGGGAGAGGAGCCCTCGAGTTGATCCTGTCTTGTTTATTTCTTTCTTGCGCCGTGGGAAACAAACGGATTTGGGGGATGGCGGACACAGCGGGCGCCTCTGGTTTTCTTTCTTGGAGCGTGGGAAAGAAGGACGCAGACCAGACCAGGGACGGGCCAGAAGGATCTGGATCTGTCCACGGTGGTTATGTTTGGGCCTAAACTCTACAGGTGGGCTATACTACATTCGTTGCGGGCTTGCGGCAGCTCGTGGGCTCGTGGCAGGTCCATCGGCCATCGCCACCTCATATCGCTGCAGCACAGCAGCAAGCAACGCGCTCGTCGACGGTCGCAGATGCCGGTGCACAGCTGAGACGAGACGCAGACGTCGAATTATCGAAACGACTCACCACCCCATGGCGCTGATCGCTTTTGCAAAGTGGTGTCTGGTGTGTGTGCTAATGTTGCAGGTTTGTTGCAAGTTGCATGAACGGCATCAACCCACTGATGCAACTTTTGGTTACTGTAAAACTGATTTTTACTCCATGGTAAAAGAAAGTTAAGCAAAGGAACTGTTGCTACGGTAGACTTGCAGAACCAGATCATGGAGCGATCGAGCCAGAACTGCTAATCATCATTTAGGGGGTGTTTAGTTCCCCTTTTTTCCCAAAACTTTTTGGGTTTTGGTCCATCATTTTACAAAATGCAACTAAACACCATGCAAAATTTTTAGCAAAAAAGCGGTTATTTTTTATTTTGGATTTTGGCCTCAAGAGGTCAAAAAAAACCCCAAAATAATCCTCAAGAGGCTCTCGAGACAATAAATTCTGTATTTCGGATGGAACTAAACATGATCTGAAAATTTTAGCATTTTGCATTCCACCATTCCAAAATAGTTGGCATTTTGTATTTTGTATTTTTTTGAACTAAACACCCCCTCAATTTATCCTCGCAATGGAAAGATGGAACACAGGCAATAAACATCAAATCAAAGTAACCAGAAGCACGAAATCATGGCAAATGATTGCGGTAACGATTCAATTTCAGGCACCGATAGAGGTCCACATGCTAAGAACTTGACGCAGAAACACAGAGGGTTCATGACGAATTACTGGACCAACCATTCCCAAACCACTACCACGACAACTAGCATGACATACTGGGGAGACCAAAGAAGTCTCGAGGCTTCACCACCGTAGAACACCCAAAGATTATTTACATTTTGTTTCCTCAAGACGATCAGAACACCCTCAAATGAGATTCAACTGCTGCAAAACGAATAGACGATCAGAAGCCCCTCAGTTAGATTCCACTGGTGCAGTTGCCGGCTTCGCCACCACCTCCGGAGTTGCATCATCCTTCACCACAGGCTCGACCTTCTGCTTGCCGAACACCTACAACATGGCACAGGCAGAAGAGATTAGCCTTGAAACAGGCAGTAACAGATTAGTTGGCTACTGAAATTTAAGTGCCTGAAAGGTCTTACGAGGAACCAGCACATTGCATACCATATCTACAGAACATGCATAACAAGCACTAAAAAATTTTGCTACAAAAATCCAATACAAGACTCTGAAGAGCAGAGAACACAACTAGATTACTACTGAGCATAGTAGCCCTAATCCTCTTTTGAGCATGATAGCCCTTAATCCTGACCAAATCTATTCAGGACCTGATGAGAAGAAACAGTTGGACCAATAGGCACGGCAGGACAGGGGAACCTTGCATACACAGATTCAAAATCAATCACCACACACTCATGCAGGGGGAAAAAACTGGACATGATGGACTGAATAAAGGTCACAAAATACCTAGCATCACCAACAATGTTCAGAATCCAACATGCCCCCACTCTTCAAGCGGAAAAGAGATGTGCAAAAACTAGCATCACTAGAACGTTGCTACACTATTACCCGAGATGGATTCCAACGGCATAAACAGGAACTTATTAACACAGGGTTGCCTAAAAAAAGTCACAATAACACCACCATGTTTCCTGAACACGCACAGACTAGCTAAATCTCATATTCCCCCATTACCCCATGATCAGTTCAATTCAAGCCCAAAAGAAAACGAAGGGGGAAAAACACTACCATCACCATCCAGCAAACTGGCTACCATAATACTACCACTACCAGAAATGGTTTCCAATAGACAGCATCACCATGCGTGTTTGCTAAAATTACAGAAAGGATTTGAACATCAGAACATGCTAAATCGCTATTCACCATCATCCATTCGAGATTAAGAGGAAACGAGGAAAATAAATGCTATACCAACGATGCAGCAATCTCTGATCGGGTGAGAACACGACGAGTTTCTGATCGCTTACCGAAAATAACACCACTAATTGGTACGATGCTCGTACTAGCGATGGATTCGACCCAACGAATAACTCCATTCGCGCAGAAAAGACAACCCAAAAACAAAGACTAGCATGCCATCAGCATGACGAAAAACTTGATCACGAGACTAATTAAACGCAACTACACGCACACAACAAATTTGTCGCAACCAGGCAGGGCCACAGGCAGAACACGCAAGTAGTAGTGCACCACCAAACAGCTACGCACCCGAAGAAATCGCCAAACAAGATAAATCACGCGCGCATATATCGAACGAAAGGGATATTGAGGAGAGGAGAGGGGTGAGCGCAAGCGACATTACCGAGCCGCACTTCTGGTTGAAGTAGTTCTTGAGGCAGATCCAGTGCTTCTGGGCGGGTATCTCCTTAAACTGGTTGAAGTAGTCCTTGGCGGTCTCCAGGAACGTCGCCTCCTCCCCCACCGTCTTCTTGTAGCACTTCCCCTGCATCTCCGGCTCCTTCTCCGGTGCCGGCAGCGGCGCGGTGAGGGTCGGTGTCGCGGTGAGGGTCGGCGTCGCCTCCTCTGGCGCCACCACCGCCACCTTCTTCACGCCGTCTTCCTTCTCCATCGCGACCCCAACACCGAGCGAAGGCGCTCCGACCGAAAACCCCGAGAAGAGGAGATGGAGAGAGAGGGGCTGGTGGTGTGGATGGTGGAACGGAACCAACAAGAATGGAAGCTTTTGCTGTCCTTGGCAATGGTGCCGGGGCGTCAGCTTTTATAGGCAGGGGCCCGGGCCGTTTCCTTGGAAAGGAAGATGAGAGCGGGAGGGAGGGGCAGAAGGCGTGGGAGAAACGACGTTGTCTCTCTGACATGTGGGTTCCGAAATGCTCCGGTTCGTGCGTCCTGCAGCTGCGTCTCCTACACCAGAGACTGAGCTGTGGGTCCAGGTCCATGCACCGGGCGTATGTCGAGAGCCATTCTTGCGTTTCCCACTTTCAATGACGGGTGGGACCGAATGAGAATCCGACTTCTGGGAGGAGCTCTTCGTGGGCCCGTGAGAAGTAGTACTACGCTGGGAGCCGAGCAGGCGAGCAGCAGGCGGTTGCAGCCTTGCAGGCAGCCAGGCCTGGCCAGTTTTTGTGATGGATCGGAAGGATCCAGAAGATAGGAGTATAGGACTGCCACGTGGTCGCTGAGAACGGGGCCCAATATCAGAGGCTGACCAGCTCGCAGGCATGGATCGCGAGACGGTTTTGAGCGGGGAGCCCGTGCTCTGTCGTGCAGAACTGCAGGTTGTACAGCTGGTTCTGCACGTTTTGTGGCGCGTCCGATCGTTCACCATCGGGACTGGTGAGAGCCGGCGATGCACGGAATTTGTGAAACGCTCTACGGAGTGCATGGAGTAGAAGGATAAACGGGCCGGGCCGGCCCAAACAAGGTCGTGTCCTTCGCTTTTATCTGCTGACTGCTGCTCTGCTACGCCAACGGCCCAACGCCTTTATTTGGGGATTTCCATTTGTCTTTGTGTGAGGCAACTTCTGGGAAGAGCAGCCAACGCTGCACTTGCCACTTGGCACCGTTCGCCTCAAAAGAAAATGCACTGGTCATTGGTCAACGGTGATCGACGGAGCTGAGTCCTCCCTCGTAGGAGTATTCTAGTGCGAGTGAATCGCTGCATGCCTTTGCAATCAAGGAAGCAACACACCATTCGAACAGCTCTGCAGCTCCCAATCCGCCACTGCAGGCAGCAACCAAGCAGGCAAGCATGGCGGCTTCCATCTCCGGCAAGTCCCCGCGTTTCAAGGTCCTCCCCTCCCTTCTCATCAGTATGCTAGAGCTAGAAAACCTCGTCGAAATCAGCCGCTCCACTAAATTTCTTGCTTGTGCATCCCCTCGCCGCCTGAAGATCATACTCGGATCGTCGTCGCCGGCGCGCCGCGAGATCTTGGCCGACATGGGATACGAGTTCACCGTCATGGTCGGTTGAGTACTTGAGTATACTAGAAGCTAGTACCCCCAAATTGTTAGCTCTCCGAGTTTCCTGCAATATGTTGCTGTTTGGGCCTTGTTTACTTCCCAAAAAATTTTGCAAAATTTTTCAGATTTTTTGTCACATCAAATCTTTAGACGTATGCATGGAGTATTAAATATATATGAAAATAAAAATTAATTGCACAGTTTGGTCGAAATTGAGGAGACGAATCTTTTAAGCCTAATTAGTCCATAATTGGACAATATTTGTCAAATACAAACGAAAATACTACAGTGTCGATTTAAAAAAAATTGGAAGTAAACAAGGCCTTGTTCATGTTCGATTCCCCTTGTGTCAGAGCGCTGACATAGACGAGAGGGCCATCCGGATGGAGGAACCAGAGCAGCTGGTCAAGGCCTTGGCTGAAGCCAAGGTACGCACGCACTACCAAACGGACTGTGATGTTGTTCTTGCTGGTGTTTTTTTCAGTTGGATGGCATGCAGGAGTGTATGTGTTTCTTGTTCTTGAACTGCAGGCTGAGGCCATCAAACAGAAGCTTCAGGGCGACTCTGCTCCAGACAGTGACCAGCCTGCCCTTATGATCACCTCAGACCAGGTACGACATTCAGCTTGAGCCTTCAGTGGATTCAGTTTTGTATACTCGTGTGGGTTTTGATACCGTCTGTAACCATTTTTCACTTGATTTTGAGCGCCGGTAAAGGTTATGGTGAGCAAAGGAATTATAAGGGAAAGGCCACGGAGTGCAGAAGCAGCCAGGGAATTTATCAAGGGTAAGAGGTTAATAGGTTATCCCTCCATGTGAACTTCAGATATGTTACGGCTGAAACTGAAAGGAAATGTCATTTTAGGGGAAAGAAATGTTATGGTTCTTCTTTGTTGACAGGGTATTCGGATGATCGAGCATTTGCAGTTAACTTTGTTCTTGTGACCAACCTGAGCACCGGGGCTACAAAAGGAGGATGGGACATTCCTGAGGTAACTGATGAGATGTCGAGATCTTCTCAAGACTGAAATATTAAGTAAGTTTTTGTTCTACAAATCACGATGATGTCTGTTTTGCTCTGCATTGCTTTCTGCAGATCAAGTTTCAGCACATACCGGACGAGTTCATCGACACAGTGGTAAAGGCTCGGTACTCTACAAACGTTGTTCTGCTTCTAGTATTGCAATCTACGTAGTACACACCAAACTCTTTGTTCAGGTTAATCAGGGCGACATGACCTGCGTCGCCGGCGGGCTTAAGCTGACACATCCGTCAGTACAGCCATTCATCAAAGAACTGGTGAGCAATTCCTCGAGTGTTACGTTGCACTTCACATGCGAAAGAAAAATAGCATAGCGTAATCTGCAATTGCAGAACAAACGAGAATTCAGATTTTTGTTCTGGCCCTTTGTAATTTTCGGGGCGGTTGCGCAGGTCGGCACGGTGGATAGCGTTCGAGGTCTTCCACGGGAGCTCACCGAGAAGCTTATTGGAGAATTGCTGCAAGAAGAATGATTTGTTTTGCAAGCAGAAATTTGTTGAGTTTTGCTAAAACAACTTCGATATAGGTTACTTATTAGTCGTCTCCTAAAAACACCTAAAAGATAGTTCTGGAGTTGGACTCAGGAGTCAGGAGTCACTTGATGTGTACCATGTGACCACGTGTTAATTAGCACGTTTCTTTTAAATCCATTAAGGGCATGTTTAGTTCCCCATAGAATACAAAATGTCAACTAATTTGGAACGATGAAATACAAAATGTTACAATTTTCAAAGTTATATTTAGTTCCGCCTAAAATGCAGAATTTATTGTTCTCAGACTGGCCTCTTTGAGGCTTTTTTGAAATAAAGAATGTCAATCATTTTGCCCAAAATTTCGCATCTTATTTAGTTCCATCATACAAAATTATAAATCAAAACTCAGATTTTTTTGAGATAAAAGGGGAGCTAAACAACCCCTAATTGTAGCGATAAATTCAATGAGCTAAACTATAAAACGACATATATGAGTAATCAAACATTAATATATTCTACAAGCTCTACACATTGGTGGTCTCCGTTCATCCATTCGAACAATGGATTAAAAAGTCAAAATTTATGTTTAAAGCTTGGTCAATCTTCTATAGATCTTCTTAATCTGTATTAAAATCTTTATTTATGCACTAGTATTCTATAATATCTCAGCCCAGAGCTAAATAGGATTAACATGAACTTCTTTTCCGGAACCTATCTCCAAGACAAAGTGTGCAAAAAAAGAATGATGTTGCTATGTGAAGGTAGTCTATGACCTAGAAAAATTGTCAGATGTAAGCGAACTCAGCCTTGAAGAGGCGGGACGTAGATGCGCACGAATGAGAACAAAGTGTGCAAAAAAAAATGATGTTGCCCCACGAAGTTAGTCTATAACCTAGAAAGTTGTTAGATGTAATCGGACTTGGCCTTGAAGAGGCAGGACGTTACATATTTCTTGGTGTTACACCTTTCTTCTTTTCTTCTCACATCCTTCTACCTCACATGATTGAATCTTAATAAGGCCTTTTAAAATGCATCTAACCATTTAGTGTGTTCTGGTGGATTGAAGGATAATGTAATCGAAGTTTTATATATTTTTAAGTGTTGAATAGAAAATTAAGTATATTACATACACTTGAAGATATAAATGGTTGCATGACAATATGTGTATTAGAGATTATACAAGAAGACAAACTTGATGGTATTCCATATTGTATTGAAATGATAAGTCAACTTATACATTATTGCGATTGAGGGTCATGAAAGCAATCTGGTTCAAGTAGAAGACAGACAATGCAAATAAAGTTAGTGAAATGGCTTCTTTGTTGTGGGTATCATGGCATCATATGAAAGCAAGCATGTTTGGCAGATAGCAAATGTGATATGAGTTGATGAATATGGATTGGTCTAATATGTGGTGATATAGATACAGTCTGATCTTGTCATAGGTATGATAACTTCAATTGCATGGTCTAGGCTTCAAACTAAGTTTGATTTGGACCCCCACAACCATTACACCATTGCTCCATATGTTATGAACCACCCAAAACGCGATTGACCTCGTTGAGAAGACTTTCTACAGGTGAATCGAGAACACAAGCAAGAACAAGATGATCATAATCTAAATTTGCAAATAAACGTGAAGCTTATGAATCTGATAGAAGGTCCAAGTCTCGACTCAAAAGGACTAGACGCCACAGGTGAACAATATCAAAAAATAGGTGACCTAGTTCACAACAAGCGATCCTGGCGATACAGTTGTAGCAAATGATGTCTATTTCGCTAGAAAAACAAGAATGCAACAAAACTCGAACCCTAATGAGAGCAACAACTGCTAACTATAGAGCCTTAGACGTCACCACCCTAGACACACCCCTAGTTGTGTTGCTGGTAGATCATAATTTCCTAAGCTTTGTGTGGACTTTCTCCAACTACTATCTTTATGAGAGTGAGTGATTAGTGTGTGATTATGTGTTGGGTTGAAAGATTAAGAGTTAGAGAGCAATTACATGTAAGCCAAACCTCGAGCCTTCACCATACTTTGTGAAGAATTTGTTACCCTTGGAGGGGAAGCCTCCTATATTTCTGATCTTGCAGTGAGCAACGAGAAGTTTGTAATACCCTTGTGAAGCTACTGGAATCCCTTAGCTCGATCTTTATGATTCGCTTGAGAAGAGGTGGGAGTTGAAAGAGACTCTAAGCCTTTGTATCTTTCGTAAAACTGAGGACATATGCAAGCTTTTGTGCCTCCGCTGAACCTTGGGTAAATCTTGTGTCTTGGATCTTATTGCTGTGACTTGAGATCACCTCTTGTTTAAAGTGAAATCTTTGCTTTCCACTTAACCTATTCGGTTGTGTGTGTTTGCGCGTGCAGGTAGTTCATGAAGTTACTACTGTACATCTTCAAACACATCTGTAAGTTTAGTTTGTGCTTGAACTCAATAGACGTAGTGAACTTTGTTTTATTCTATGTTGTGTGGAAGTTTTGCGGCACACTCTACTAAGCAGGTGCGAAATTTTGTTTATTGTTAATTTTGAGAAACACATGTTCATCCCCTCTAGGCAGCATCTGGGTCCTTTTACCCTTTTTGACAGGGCTTCTATCGTCTTACAAATCATGTCTCCTTATGGCTCTTCGTTTATTTGAAGAAGAGAGAAAAATAACTCTCTATTATTATAACCACTCTAATTCTCGTGGAGACACATACAGAGCTAGAACACTTGGTGCGGTCCAAATAGCCCCTAAGTGTAGAAAGGCCAAGAGTTAAGATAGAGAATTGTTGGAGGAAATGTTTTTTCTTTATAATTTTTGTTAAAAATAGGATTGAGATTGTGTTTTAGAAACTTTTCGTGGATCTCTTGGCATATAGCAAGGGCGAGGCTAGAGCCTAAACAATCAAATCTAAAACGACCCAAATATTCTTGCCACATGGAGAGAATCTCGATATTTATTCCTTGATGCACTCGACTCTCTATATTTAACACTCAATTCGCATTCATTTGGAGATTTAACCTTTGTATGCGAACTCTTTTGATTAGAGAGATTTCTCATTTTCTATTTCTGTGTTAGGCCTTTGAAAAAGATCAAATTTCCTTATCCCTAAACGAGAAGCCTGGATGCACTTGATCCCCGTCCCAACCTCGTTCGCGCTAATTGGTGCGTGCCCCGGTGTCACGATGTGTTGTGGAGGCAGCAAAGAAGGAGACAAGGGGTTGGCAACCGGAGGAGGTGACTAGGGCCCGATGTCCAAACCCTAGGACGTCGGAACTAGCCTCCTAAGTAGTAGAGAGGTGAAATAGTTAGGAGGAAAGTAAGGGCGAGCAAAGTTTGGTTTAGGACAGCGGGGCAAGACGAGGGAGTCACAAGGACTCGCATAACCTCTCTAGCAAACGTGGTGGTAGACTACGTGTAAAGGAAGTAATTTGGTCTTCACCTATATTTCCTATACTATAATCTAAGTTAAGAGGAGGGTATATTTATATTAACTGAAAATAAAAAATAGAAGAAATATCTTAAATCGAAAGAGTCGGTATTCTTGTGGTTAGACCCTGTTTAGTCCCCATCTAATAATTAGTCCATAATTAGTCATAATTGCTACACACATGTGCTAATAATGAATTAATTAGGCTTAAGAAATTGATCTCGTAGTTTTTAGTGAGCTACGTAATTTGTTTTTATTAGTATTTAAAAATTTCTTTCGATATCCTTTCGACATATTCGATGTGACAATTTTTTTTTCTGGAACTAAACAAGACCTTAATAATTTTTTAAAAACGTGTTAATTAAATGCTAAATATAGAGAGGCTGACGTGATGGTGAGGGTCAATATTGAAATTTGTCCTGCCACACGGGCCTAAATAAGCAGCCCCGAAGCAAACTCCACGACTCGGGCAGTCGGGCCTCCTCTTCCTCGCACCATCCCGCCGCCGCCGCCTTCATCCTCCACCTCTCCGGATCCCGCCGCCGCGCCGCGATGGAGGAAGACGACGAGTTCGGCGACCTCTACACCGACATACTCATCCCCACTCAGACCCCCGCATCCACCTCCGCGTTATCCAACTCTGTTCCAGTCGAAACCCTACCCCGCCCGCCTCCAAACCCTAATCCTACCCCCGTGGCGGCGGCGGCGGTGGAGGAAGACGACGACTGGCTCCTAGGAGGGAGCGACCCCATACCCGGGGTCGACCCGACCGGCGACTGGGCCGACGAGGACGACGATGGAGGCGAGCCCGCGCCGCCAGCGAAGCATGAGGTTGCTGCGCCCGCGAAGCGGCCCGCCGCAGCGGATGATCTCGATCCGCTTATGGGGGGTGGTGCGGGCGATTCCGGGCCGGCCATCCCTGGGCTCTCGTCGTCGGCGGCAGCTGGTGCGGCCGGTAGCGACGAATGGGACAGCGATAGCGAGGACGACATCCAGATCGTGCTCAACGAGACCGATGGCCGCCGTGGGCTCGGGGAGGACGAAGGAGACGACGAAGACGGTGAGGACCTCGTCATCGTCGCCGACGGACCACACATCACCGGGATGGAGGAGCAGGATTGGGGAGAGGACCCAGCAGCGGCAGGGGCAGAAGGAGAGCGAAAGGATGGAGGTGAGCCTGGTAAGACGGTGGCGGCACCGGGCGGAAGGATCGGGTACAGTGGCGGCGGCCCTGGGTTTCATCAGCAGCACCATTCCATGTTCAAGGTCAGTTATTTGGGCCAAGAAGCCGTACGATGCGCTCTGGCCACCCCTGCAGAGGGAGACGGCGTAAACCTGGTTGCAACTCACTATCCTTTATGTTGTACTGTGTTACTTTGTGGAAATTTCTTGTCAAGTTTAGTTTCTTTTTACAATCCTTTGCGTACCATTCCACAATGTAACTGTAAATGCATTATTAGCATGGTCTATAAAGGAAGAAAGGAAGAAAAATTCAATGACATTGCATTTTCTATTGGATGCCTCCATATAGCATTTTCAAACGTTCAGCCCTTGAAACGGGTTATCTCCATGCTGGCATGATGGTAATATTGAGGCTGATTGGTTTTATGTCGCATGTCAGTAATGGAATTTCAGTCTACAGATGCAGATGTGATCTGTACAAAGCTGACCGTTTTGAAGAATGATGCATTGATGCCACCATTTCACCTGTACAAAGGTGTGCAGCTGCCAGCTGGTCCAATTCACTAATATCCGTTGCGGTCTAATAAGAGATAGGGGCACAGGGTAGTTGATATTGTCCAGCTCGAAGTGCATTACAATCCTTGCTAAGTTGCCATCAATCCAAAGCTTCAGCTGTCTTCCAAAAAAATAGCTATTTGGCTGTGTATACTGAGTTATAATGCTACAATGCTATATGTGCCCAAGTTAGTCTCCATGATGGCAGGTTTAGAATTTGGTAGCTGAGTTGGTTGTGAGTGTTGATCTCAAATTGACAATTTGCTGCTGATGGATATGTTTCCATTTCCCTTCTACCGATGGAAATGCGGCCCTGCTTACTTACAACTGGTGCAACCTGATGAACTATACTTAGCCTTATAGACAACCTGGTCATTCGAGGGAGGTTGTATATGCCATATACACGCAAGTAGAGCTAAATGATTTAGAAGTAGCTGTAACTAACATAAAAGCAACAACAACAACAAGCCACATGTCCCAAGAAGGTCGGGGTAGGCTAGTTTTGAAACAAAATCCGCAAAGCAAGTTGGTGTAGCCTTTTGTTCCAAGGAGCTGAGATGGTGCACTTTTTGCTAATCTGTCACCATCATTTTATTCTGGGAATTTTGTTTTGTGTGGATTGTTGCATGACTACTCATGCTCATATCAAGCTCCAATAGGGTTAATAAAAGTTTATGATGTACGCATGTCTGGATAATATCTTAATTTTATGGTTGAGCTTTCTAAGACAATTTGCATGAACTTCATTTTTCTTTGCTTTTTGGAAGGAAAGTTGTTTTTTCCCCTACAAGATGTGTATGATATTGGAAATATTTAAGATAACAGTCCCAATTTATTATTTTCTTGTAGTTTTCTTGAAACTACAATATCTCTTATGCCTGGAAAACAAACAGTGTATGTGCACAGAAGTGTCAGTTTAATATTGACATAGCAGTCAGTTTGTTTCATTGAGAAGCTATTCCCATTACTTGCTTGTTCGGCAAACTGATGATGATTATCTATTTGAACATTGTTTGCTAATGCAAGAACTGTTCACCCTAATAATTTGTCATGTTCTTTCTGTTGAATTGCTGCCAATAACTGTTCTTCCATTTTCTTCGCTGTACTTTTTGGCCCGCCCCAACTTGCTTGGCCCAAAAGGCTTTGTTGCTATACTTTTCGTTGTAAGGTTATGTTCACCTTGTTGATTATTTCTTCTTGTTGCAGTATGTACGCCCTGGCGCTCCTGGTGCTTCAGTAGGTGGGGTACCTGGTGGTCCTGGTCAGTTCCGCCCTCCTGGGCCTTCAGGCCCTTTCTCTGGTCGTGGTAGAGGCGACTGGCGGCCTGCTGCTGGTCGAGGCATGAATAAAAGTTTTCATTCAGGCTATGGAATTACTCCATGGGGTGGTTCAGGGCGCGGTTTTGGTGGACTAGATTTTGCACTTCCACCTCACAAGTAAGTTAACTGCTACCTGCAATTAATATACATCAGAGTTTGGAGTACAGTATACCATTTACTTTCAGTTGTTTTGCCCTTGCATATATCTTTAATAATACTTAGGAAGTAGTTGCTACAAAATTCTACTGTATGGCTAAGTCCATAACAGGCAGCATAGAAACACTTGCGTGAGGGTTGTACAACCAACCACATGGTTGAGGTTATAATTGCTGTTGGATCCAAGTCTTCCATGAGCTGGAAAGTGCGCCCTGTGCAGACTAGCATGGAGCATATGCAGTTATTAATGACTACATTACAATCATTGTTATTATCGTATACGCTTATTGTGACTGCCATATTATATGGTATAGTTTGTAGCAGTGTCTGCTGATATATGTCAAAGAACCTTGAGGAGTGACGAGCTGGAACTATTTTGGTTGGAGAGCGACGTTTTTGAACTTGGATTAATTTGTTCATCAAACATTATGGTGGTTATTTGAAAGCTATCACACATGAACAGTATCTCTTGTGCTGGGAAAACTTGTACTCTCTGTCCAAATTGTAAGTTGTTGGCTTTTACCTAGAAAAGCTATTGTACGTAGAAAAGTCAAAACGATTTACAATTTGGTTTAGAGAGAGTATAATTGTAGAAATGGGTTTGTTCCAAGGAGAATTGCCCGAAAGATTTATATTTTCATGGGGGGGGGGGGGGGGGGGGCAAATGATGTACCTTTTTGTGCCTGTCATTGACCAGGTACACTCAAATGACACTTTGGATAAATGAGGAATGCAAGAATTTGCATTTTTTTGGACCAATAGCACATGTGGCAAGAATACATGAAGTGGAGAATTTTTACTTCTTACGAGAGATTTAGATTTCCTATCATATTATTTCAGTTCAGGACACAGAGTGCAATATCCATTCCACACTGATATTTATCCCTGTATCAACCTGTGTCTCACAACGTGTCCTATGGCCATGATAATTTATTTGAGTCAGAAGAGAGATTTTGCTGTAGAAGTTTCCAACCCTGTTCAATCATATTTTGTACCACACTAAACTAGAGAAGAAGAGAGATACATGCATCATACTTACCCGGTTACTGTGTAAATAAGAAGCATCTATAACTTGTATACTGTATATTTAAGCTTAAGCAATCATGTACAGATGCTAAATAAAACCACTACATATTCTTATCAGTGAGCACTGGATGATGGGGATGTGCTTGCTGGATTAGAAATGCACTTTAGATTCTAGAGCATGTAGTATGGGCGGTTGTAGTTTGTGCTCATTCAATATTAATTTACAGTAAAGACTGATTATTATTTGAATTAGGACAATATTTGATATTGACGTGGAAACCGCATTTGAGGAGAAGCCATGGAAATTCCCTGGTGCTGATATTTCAGACTTTTTTAACTTTGGCCTTGATGAAGAGAAGTGGAAAGATTTTTGCAAGCAGCTGGTGAGTCCATTTCTTACATTTGGTAGCGCGTATAGTTTGTTTGGTTACTTTATATAAACAATCAATTAAACAAGAATTCTTTTATCGCCAGGACCAACTTCGACTAGAATCCACAATGCAATCTAGAATACGGGTGTACGAAAGTGGCCGTTCCGAACAGGTTTATTACGATCCCATTATGGAAAACAATATCCTGCTCTATCTGTAGTGATGATGAATAATTTTTTATCTGCATCCAGGATTATGACCCAGATTTGCCACCGGAGCTAGCGGCTGTGACTGGTCATCCAGACATCTCTGCTGACAGTCGCAATAAAACGGATAACAGCCATACAGATTTTAGTGCCCAAGGAAGAGGTCCGGCAAACGTGCGGACACCAGTGGTATTGAGTTTGCCTCCATCTCTAGAATCTTACACCTGATTCATGTTTGCTTTTGAATCTGTTTTGTCGTTGTATGGTTTCTCATATTATGGGCTTATTATGGGCGTAAGATAGACCATTACTTAAGATTATTGACGTATCATGTTGTCTGTATGCCACATATTGGTGTTCCCCCACAATCTATAAAGAGTTTTTTTTTATAGTTATCGGCAACAGAGCAAACACGAATTTATACCATTAACAACCATCCATCTATGTGTTGTTTTCCTGTTTAACTACTAGTACACGGGTTTGATCCTACAAAATCAATACATATTCCATAGCGTTTTCTTCGCTTGGAGGCTTGGACACGTGCGGGTGTTAATGTTTGGTCCTCGGAGTATTTTTCTTGTAGTTTTGGATGCATGCTGTTTATTTTTCTTCAATCTTCATTATTCTGTGCCAACATATTTGCATTATGTAGTGATGTGAGTTTGCTTTTTCAGATGACAGGGAGACCTATACAAGTTGAAACTAATTATACAGACCGGTTTCCATCTGTTGATTCACGCCCACATCGAATGCGTGAATCAGATTCTGTTATTGAGGTAAAATGTTTTCATGATCAGATCCATGTTTTATCTGTTCCGTGTGGAAACATGTTATGCTGTTTGGATTCCATGTTAGTTAATCATCAGGCACTCTTAACATTTCCTTGCCTTTTAGATTGTGTGCCAGGGCCGTGATTCAATGGATGATGAGACAGTGGACCAAACTGAAAAGGATTCTCAAGGAGGTAATAAAGGAGTCCATGATGTTGAGGAGGGAAAGTCGTATCCATCGGATAAGATTAATAATTCTGGCTATAACTCAAATTCGGTGATAAAGACAGAACATAAGAGACAGCTACCAGTTTCATCTGAAAGTGATATGTTATCCACGGATGTCAATGCTCATTCCCCTCCCAGCTACAAAACAAGAGGTTCTCCTCGTGGATCAAGGTATGCCGTACTGTTGAAATATGCAATAGGATATCACAAAAATATTTGGTTCATGTTTTTATGACTCTTATCTGTTGGTGTTATTTCCTTGATGAGGTCGTTGCACACACTGCTCATCTTACTCATAGATTCTCATTTTACGCTTATCATATTTAAACAAACCAATCAATTGTGCTGCCTGCTGTAACATTGCTGCTCTGTTTGGGAGCGTAGCTGGGCTCAAAGTTATTGGGGGTAGGACAGCGGTTATGGCTACAGCTGAAACATCTGAAGCCAAAAGAGCGAACTGATTTGGGCAACTAAAATTTGGACCTGAAAGAACCTTCTTAATTGTGTCATGTGGTGATTCAAGTTCGAGATGCATGCACAACATGGATGTGCAGCAGCGCAAGGATCAAACCAGGCCTATTTGCAGATTAGTTAGTGGGTTTGCATGTTTAGCCTGTTGGGTTGGCTTTAGGAGATTTGGTTTACTAGGATTGATTAGCTTGTTAGGAACCTTGGGAGATTGATCAGGAGATGTCATCAGTGTCCTATATAAACCTATGGATGGTGTAGGCAAAGATTTAACTCCAATTTATCCTATCTCCTACTCTGTTCCTGCCTCGAGGGTGATGAGCTGACCATGGCTCTGCTGTCACGCCATCGAGGTCCAGGGCCACGCCCACCCCACAACTATGCCCTATGCTATCACCATCCACCTCCCTCCAATGCCCCCCTACATCACAAAATTTTCAGTATTTTTTATTCCATATAGACAATGCAGTTGTAAAATCTCCTGATTTTCAGTCATACATGGGATACAACATAGTACATATGCTGTTGCACAAGAATCTACACACAGATTTCTTCTTCAGAAGATGGCGTAAGTTAATAAATTTATGAACAAACGTACAAACCTTTTCTACTGATAGTCTTATACAAAATGTTCTTCCGTTAGATGTTATGGCCTTTTATAAGTAATGAAAAGTGGGGAAAATAGTGGTCTTCTTTAATTAGTGACAAGTAAACACTAAATAGTTGATGTTCTTTAAGGAAAAATATTGAAAGGAAAATGGGAATAGTCTATTTTACTACCATGAATAATTCACTTTGCTAGCTTGACCCTCAAAATTTTGACTCACTTTAACTCCCCTAAACTATTTGAAATTGTCCAAACCAATCCAGAACAACAACATCAACAACATAGCCTTTCAGTCGCAAGCAAGTTGGGGTAGGCTAGAGTTGAAACCCACCAAGAGCCCCTAGTCATGGTTCAGGCACTTCAATAGCTGCTTTCCAATCTAATCCCTAATTAGAATTTTCTTATACGCCTATCCTCATAACATTTGGATTTAGGTTCGGATTGGATTTTAATTTGAGGTTCAAAATTTGCAGGGTCATAGCTGACATCATACATTATGCTGTAAAAAAATTAAAAATACATATGTTTTCTAATAATTTTCAAAGGGAGGGAGGGGGATGTCTCTGTTTCTTTCTTCTGTATTTGTCTTATGTTTTCATTGCTCCATTTGCTTTAGTATCTCTTAAACAGTATTCGTGCCTAAATCCTCCCATTTTTGTTGAAGTTATATTTCTAACACTTGCCCAAATTATTTATCTTAAGGTCATTGAAAGGAAGCTCACTGGGTCAGAACTCTATTCGAGAAACTGAAAGCTCCAACGAAGTAATACCTCGTCAGTCATCTTCAAAGAGACACCATGATTCCCGGAAAGAGAACCTTGTTGAGGGCTCAGAAAATAAGGGTGACTCAGAAGGGTCACTTGCTG
This sequence comes from Sorghum bicolor, assembly GCF_000003195.3. Classification (NCBI taxonomy): domain Eukaryota; kingdom Viridiplantae; phylum Streptophyta; class Magnoliopsida; order Poales; family Poaceae; genus Sorghum; species Sorghum bicolor. The sequence continues at coordinate 8,357,563 of NC_012870.2, read as the reverse complement.
CTAATGATGACGTGGCAGATAAACTGAGTACAGAAGATCATTTTGATGGTGGTGGTGGTGGTGGTGATGATGATGATGATGATAAGCTCGCATTGGTTGGTAGTGTTGAAGTGGATGGTGATGATGCTACCTCAGACCCCAACACGCCTAGTGATGCAAATGAGGATGATAGCCTGGTTCACTCTGATAAAAAGCACAAACATATATCTGTGGTTGAACAACCTACTGGACACAATAGCAGTGAAGCTGATGAATTGAGGGCTAGTGAAAATAGTAAAGGGAGGTCTGGTAGCAGCAAAGATCAGCAGAAACGCCTTGAATCTGGTGAAGAAGTTCTTCAAGATAGGCAATCAAGGAGAGTAAATAATGTAAGAAGGCATCATGACGCGGAAGAACGCAACCTCCGCCGAAAAGATGAGTACTCACGTGATGTAAAATCAGATTTGGAAAGATCACATTTACCCTCCAGAGGCAGGGAAGATGTCCACCAATCTTATGCAAACAGAGATCGGGTTGACATGCGGGGTAGGAGTTATGATAGGGTAAGAGAGACAGAAATTTGGCCAAGGAGAGATGATGGTGTTCACAACCGACGTGCAAAAGAGGAAGATTTGAGGCTAGAGTACAATGTTGAAGGTGGTGCAAGGCATAGAAATAAGGTGAGGCCCATTGATAGGAATGATAGAGATGAAGATCATTCACGGAAGCGTTTGGATGATGGCGACTGGAGAGGCTCTCGACAAAGAGAGCGTGGTGATGTGGTTTTGAATCGCCGTGAAAGTGACGATTCTCATATAAAGAGAAATAAGGATGATGAGAACTTGAGGAGGTTGAAGCCTGAAAATGAAGACATGGTCGTGGCACACGGTTATAGAGCAAGGGATGATAATAACAGGAGAAAAAAAGAGAGGGATGATGGAATTGATCAGAAAAGACGAGATGATAGTGGTAGACTGCGGGAGAAGGCTGATGATCGTTATCACGCCAAACAGAAGGATGACAACTGGAGACAGAGAGAAAGGGAGGATAGACAGAGGCCCAAGCATGAAAATGCATTAACCCTTCAGAAGGAAGAAGGAAGAGGAACCGGTCGAGGTAGTCGGATGATGGATGATAAGTTAGTCAGTGGTGGTAGGAAGAAGGATGAACCAAGATCTTCAGTATTGAGCAAAGACACTCAAGAGCGTACCAGGCAAAATGAACCTTCGAGGAGAGGTCAGGGTGTGGAAGAAAACAATGTGCAGAATAAAGGGCGTTCTGATGTACATCCACGTGATGACAATTCAAACATTGAGAGGAACTCCAGGCAAGAAAAACAAAACAATAATCGTCTATCTGGCAGTTCTGACGCTCGCCATGCTGGTAGAGATAGGCATAGGGATAGCACAAGAAAGGGCAGAGGTTCTGAGCTTGGTGAGCATGATCACAGATCGAGCAAAAGGAGACGTGAAGACCATGAAAGCCATCGCAGTGGGAAGGTATGAAATTATTTGGAAAGTGGCTCCTTAATGCATGGCCAATTGGCCATGATAAATTCGGGCTGTCGTGGAAATATAAAAAGAATAGATAAACTGGATTTTGCTTTGTATGATTGTTAGGTGAAAAGTATATATTGTAATATTTATGTATTCTTGATGCTCATTGGGGGGGGGGGGTGGGTGGGTGGGGGTGGGGTATGTCTACAGATCCTCATGGCGACTGTTTACAGCATATGTGAGTGCTGATATGTTGGTGTCTTTTCAGTTATCAGGTCATAGTTTCAATTGTTTGCATTTTTGTGGTAAAATGGAGGTCAAATGTCCCGATATGTTAGTATCCAATTTTCTTGTAAATTACAGCATACGTGAGTGCTGATATGCTGGTGTCTTTTCAGTTATCAGGTCATAGTTTCAATTGTTTGCATTTTTGTGGTAAAATGGAGGTCAAATGTCCCGATATGTTAGCATCCAATTTTCTTGTAAATGCACTTAGCGAGTGAGTACTTAGATATGTTGTACAATTCGTATTAGTACTACAGTGACCGTGCGTTGCAACACATCTCAATATATATCTTTTTTAGCTTTAACAACAAAATAGTGACACTTGTGTAGTATGTTGCCTATGCTTCGCATGATAACTTTTTATATTGAATTAATTTGAAGCAAGAAATACTGCCAGTAGAGTGGTAGGTATGTGGTGACCTGAAGTATTGTATGCATCATTCATTATTTAACCTTGAAGACTCCATGTAAAATAAGGTCACCATAACATCTATTGGTTCTACCAAAGGGTTCAAGTTACTAACATAACAGCACGGGACAGGCACGCAAATAGCGACAAATACATTAATTTGCAACCAGGTAAGCTCACCTAAAGCAAGTAATTTGTACAATACTAAAATAGAACTCCTTTAAAATGTATAACTCCACAGACTAGTTTTTTTAGGGTTCCATCCCGTAAGGTCATTTGAAAGCAAATTTAATATGATAATATATGCATCACTTTGAGGTTGAGTAACAGACTAACAGCTGTTACAGTATTTGGACATGCATATGCTCACCAAGGCGGACCAGTTCATGGGCTTGCTTGTTTGTTACATTTGTGAACTTGAGTGTGCATGCTTTGCCACATTAAGGTACCTCACATAAAGAGGCTATATTTGCTGTGGCAAATTAAGCTGCGTAACTTATGAGTTGCATTGCATCAATCTCTCTTTCACCCTGTATGGAAAGCTGGTATTGTCAACCAGCCATACTGCTGCAAAACAAGCCATAACCAGTCAAATGTAAATAGAACCTGTCAGGCTGTCACACGGGTTCTGTGTGCATGTTGTAGTCAGTATACCATTGCATCTTGAGTAAGGTATGGGCAAACATAATTCCTTTTTATTGAAACACTAGTTTTTGTCACAGGCTTGCAGTCGCAGCTTAACTCTTCTACATATGAACCCAATAGAACGTCTGTCTTATGGTCTTTTACCCATCAGATTAGTAGATTCTCTAGTTTATGTCATTTCTACGGCTTCCCAGGGCTTGCACCATTTGAGACTATTGTCAATTAAAAAAAACACCATTAGGCTTCACAAGATAGCTTTGGTGTAATGTGCACTTTTCCCTGCTCATTTGCTATGGATTATGTATGATTCTGTTAAATAATTGATGAATCAGGTGATGTGCGCAAAATTTAGACGTAACTTGGAAGGACTACTTTTGCACTTCACCTAGAAAATGGTGTAAAAAGGGGACCACTTAGTAGATACAGGAATGAACTAGTATCCATGCTTCTAGTAGAAGTGGCCATAAATTACAGTGTTGCAATGGTCAGCAGATGGGAGGAGTCGTTTTTGGACATGACAAAAGATAGAATCATTGTAGATGAACATCTTGTAGGAAGGAGCACATAGGCACACATTATTGTCTCATGATTTTTAGTGGCTTTTTGGAGATTTTACCCCTGTGGGTTCGGCAAACTATGTGCACAGTAAACCTGTGTGTTCTATTGTTTGTCCGTATACTTTTGGAATGTTAGTTCCCTCTTTTTTCCATCAGGCAATCTAAACAAACCTGTTGACTGTATCTGTCCCCATGTTTGCTTATAATGCAGTTGAATTTGTTGCAAAGGCAGAACATGGATACAAATATTTAAACTGAGCTGCTAATACTAAGGTGCAAACTGAGCCAGCATGCATGTATTTAATGTATACCTTAAAAGCGCAGACTATATCATGATCTGTTGTATAACTATGAAATATTCCTGGATTTCTTAAGTACTCCCTCCTCTTCAAATTATAAGACCTTTTTGGCTTTTCTAATTACATAGCTTTTGCTATGCACTTAGATATATACTATGTCTAGATACATAGTAAAAGCAATGTATCTAGAAAAGCCAAAGCGTCTTATAATTTGGAATGGAGAGAGTACATAACATACATATATCACATGGTTAAAATTCGTATTAAGTTCCCTTCATAGCTCTGGTTTTGTTGTAGTTAGCGCAATAGTCCTTTTTTGTACAGTAGTGGGCGTGATCCTTGGGATTTATATGTGGTGAGCAACTACCATCTGCACACAACTCTGGTATAGCTGATGTGTAGAGGTAGATTTACTACTCCATTCCAAATTAAGGTTGTTCTGGCTTTTCTAGATACATAGCTTAGACATAGTGTATATCCAGATGCATAGCAACAGCTATGTTCCTAGAAAAGCTGAAACGACTTACAATTTGGAATGACAGTCCTTTTTTTTTTTTGGGGGGGGGGGGGGGGGAGGGGTGTTTAATATACTTTTGGAGAATTCTCTTTTGGTTATATTTCTCCCTCAACAGTTGCAATAATTCTGCATATAGGTTGAAACAAAAGAAGTGAATGAACAAGAGAGTAGTAGAGGTCATGCAACATTATCAAAGAAGAGCCAGAATCCTCAACCAGATAATTCATTACTGAATCAAGTGGAAGAAGACGCCATATCAGATGATGAAAACCATGAGGATTCTAGAAGGGGTCGTTCTAAGTTGGAGCGATGGACAAGCCACAAAGAGATAGAATATAGTAATATCGATGATGATAGCACACAGACATTTCCAACCATCAAAGCTGATGCTGAAGCCGACGAGGTTGGTAAATCTGAAGTTTCTGCTGCAGTTGGCAACTCAGACATCAATAGTAATGTCGATACTGGGCAGACATCTGATAAGATGACTGAAGAACGTGACCGACATCTAGACACAGTCGAGAGGCTCAAGAGACGAAGTGAGCGTTTCAAACTTCCCATGCCTGGCGAGAAGGATGCACCTCAAAGCAAAAAGGTGGATACCGAAGTGCAGCCTCCCCAAAATGAATCTGCTGCTGTTGATATGGAAGTGAAGCCAGAGCGGCCAGCTCGCAAGAGGAGATGGACTGGGAGTTAGTTGAACTGGAACAACATTTCCACTTTAAGAAATTTCAGCAGATTTCATGGCAGATGCTTGCACTTCGCCATGTTTTTTCCTCTTACAGTTGAAAGTTGAATTGATGTATGGTTTTACTGTTTAACTTATACCTGTACGTGTAAGCTTAGTTGTTTTGTGACTGGGAACTGGATACTGTACTAAAACCCCATCCATTTTCCCACTATGATTCCGGACTCCGGTGACCTTTGTGGCACAGGTGCCACTTTACTCCGGATAGTTCCGAGGCTGTTATGAGCAGTGGCCTCGGAGCCCAGTTGAATATCTGGGTTCGGCACGAGCTACATTTTGAAGAAGCTGGAGTGCCCCTGCTGCAAGGTTCTTTTGTTTGAAGTGCAGGTGGTCTGGAAGCACCGGGTCTTGTAACAATCTTGTGCTGGTGGGAGATGCTTGCAAGCTGTGGTGGTTGAATGTTTGGCATGTGATGCTGTTTTAGGGAGCAATAGGTTATAGAAATCAAGGGCTATAGATTTCAGAACTGATATATGTTCACTAATTTGTATGCTTAATACTATATTAGTCATGTACATTCAGATTCTGATAAACATTTGACTGTCGTGCGATGAAGTAATAAGGTAGACTACTGTAGAGCTGCACGGTGCACTGGACATTTTGGATCGAGCAATATACATACCTGTAGGCAGTGCTAGGTAAAAAGGACATGGTTGTTTGCTTATTGTAGATTTGCGATGTATGTAACTGGTTGATGTAGAATTGTGCTAATCATATAGAGTTTTGAATGGCACTATCTAAATTCATTGAAATTTAGCATCTCAGATTACTTGCTTGCTATATCTGTACTGTTTGGGAAGGTACCCACGCGCCCACGAGTTGTGATATGTGGCGCGGCATCCTGATCCCGCCACCAGAAAAGTGAGGTTCGTGTATATCAATCATGTGTTCATTTGTCTTATAAACTGTGTTTTCTTAGGCAGCCAACAATATTTCTCTCATAATAAATCAGTGAATAGTATTTTTAAACATGACTTTTCAGATCAGCAGAGTACAAATCATGCTGTTCGTATACAAGCAGCTCACAGAATCTTTGGCTTCACATCATGTACTGTATAAATCATGTGTTCGTATACACGGAGCTCACAGAAACTTTGGCAATCGACATAACACAGCCAGCTAGCCACATCCCGATGGTCCATACGTAAGACGTTCGTATTCGCCGCCCAAATCCTCGAGCTAGTGAACTGGGACACAAACCCTCGAGCTAGTGAACGCTTTGTTTAGTTGTATTTTTTTTTTACAAAATAGACACGGTAGCATTTCATTTGTATTTGATAAATATTGTCTAATCATGGACTAACTAGGCTCAAAAGATCGTCTCACAAATTACATATAAACTGTATAATTAGTTATTTTTTAATCTATATTTAATGTTTCATGCACATGTATTCGTTGTGACGAGGAATCTAAAATTTTTTATAAAATTTATAAGAAACTAAACAAGGCCTAGGACAACAAAGTTGGCAAAGCATGTAGGAGGTCGCGAGCGCACACAGTGGAGAGGGTGGCGGCGGCGGCTATGGCACCGGTGAGCTTGTGGTGGAGAGAGCCGATGCCTTTCGTAGGGACGACTAGTATGTAGGGGGAGAAATGTAAGCCTCTGCTGCAAGGTTCTCGAGCTAGCAACTTAACTCTTCTTATTCTTTTTTAAATAAGTTTGTATTTTATTATATCTGAGAAGATTATTTACATCATGAGATACCAGCTCTCGGAGAAACTCTAGTAGGGAATCAATCCAAATATGTGAACGATCTGGGTCCCAATTTAACCCAATTCGAGCAAGCTTGTGTGCACATCTATTGCTAGAGCGTGGCACATGACAATATCAACTCAAAATAAATATCATAGAGATCAGAAACTTTGCTTCTCTAAACAACACGCCACAAGGAGTGACGAATCTAGAAAAATATTTAAAGAGACTTCTACTACCTTGAGACAACTTCAGTCCCTTCTTAAAGTGCATCCATGACAAAAATTTGTAGGAGGAGCCAAGGGGGCTTTGTGGGTTCTATGGCCGTAAGGGGTTCTATCGTGGACGGAGGGAGTAACTAGTAAAATTTACTCCCTCGATCAATAATGTAACTATTTTTAACATTTAAAATTTATCCATAAGCATTTCTGGCATAATACATCCCTCCTCTTCTATCATCATAAATGTAATCTAAGGTTAGTTTCAATGTATGTTTTATGAGAGTGTCATGCAACATTAAATAGGGTGCCATATAAGAAAAATTGTTGACTTGGCAGGGTCATTAAATGAAGAAGTTTGAGAGATGAGTTTTATCCCCATAAAACTCATATAGCATGATTATCTAGTTTATTGTCTTGATAACTATGTCATGAAACTATGCATTGAGACTTGGGTCTTGTTTAGTTCACCCCAAAAACCAAAAAGTTTTCAAAATTTTCAGTCACATCGAATCTTGCGGCACATACATGAAGCATTAAATATAGACGAAAATAAAAACTAATTGCACAGTTTAGCTATAAATCGCGAGACCAATCTTGATTCTAGGTAGTCTATGATTGGATAATATTAGTCATAAACAAACGAAAATACTATAGTAACGAAATCCAAAAAATTTTCGCATCTAAACAAGGCCTTGCCTAATTAGCCAATCAGCAGCTGAGAGCGCCCAGCCGCACTGGCGGTGGCGCCCCGTCACTTTTCTCCGCCAAGATGTCGCCGCGAGCGTGCCGATGCCTTCCGCAGACGGGGACGGGCGGACGGCTCCCGGCTCCGGGGCTACACCTGCTGGTGGCTGCGGGCCGTGCTGCCGTCAGGCGTGGGCGGGGCGGAGCACCTCTGCCCTCCCCGGCCCCGCTCCACCCTCCACAACTTGGGCCAGTGACCCGGCGCGTCTTTCGTTTTCCTTTGTCCTTTTCCTTCACGGCTTCCAACCCAATCATCGTGTGTTCCAGTGGCTTGTGTGGGCAACGTGCCTGCCTGATTGAAGCCAACCCACGGCGGAGGGGCCGCGAGGATCATCACGTGCCAGCACGCGCCGGCACAGGACTCCTGGCGGCCCACGGCAAACCAATTTTTTTTTTTCAGATGGCAGCGTGCTCATTGTGAATTAAGGTAATCTAATCTTCCACAATATCAATAGCAGTAGCCTGTGATGCATCACCAGGCTCCTGTGAATTAAGGTAATCTAATCTTCCCTGAACTCTTGCGGTGCTCATTGTACCCAAGCTGTGGTTGCTGACAGACAAGCAGAGCCTATAAATTTGAAACTGTGAATGGCGTTACCGACACCAGACAAATCGTGATGTGATTATTGAATTGATAAGAAAACTTATACTTGATACTCTTCCTGAAATGTGCTCAAGCAAATGGTGGGATGATGCATGAACACCAAAACTTCAAATATGAAAGGAACATTCTGAAAAACGCAGATATACAGAACCACATGTACACTGAGAAAAATGTATGATTACAAGAAAGATAAATGATACAGGTTGCCCTCTCCTGGGGTATGCCGATTTAAAGCAACACAACCAACTGCAAGCAGAGTCTCAAGATAAGTCCAACGAATAAGCACCGCAAAAAGGAGAATAAAAACTTTAATTTTCCAACGAATGATTTATTTTCCCACACTCAACAATTAGCTTACATGTCCAACACACCAACAAATAAATGACTTAAACTCAGAATGCCGGTCTGGAACGAACGAAGCTCCTCTTGGTGCTGAAGCCATTGACGTCGAATGTGTAGCAGTGGAGGAGGCGTGGCTCGCCGGAGTCGGTGAGGGTGCTCCGAAGGAACGACTGGTACCAGCGACGCCGCGCATCCTTGTCGTCCATGGCCTCGCCGCCGTTCGGGTGCTTCCGGAGCAACACCTCATATGTTTGGTATTTTCTGCCGCCCTGGGGCCTTCGGAGGAAGAGGTAGTAACCTATGAAGTATCGACAGTATCAGCAAAGTATCGAGATTTTATTTATTTATTTTTATTTACTTATTTTCTTGATACTTCACCGATACCATATGCCGTATCCACGTATCCGATAGTATCGCGATACCGATACGGCAACTCAGTCAAGTATCGGCTAACGTTCGGTGACGACGGCAAAACTGGCGCCTGCCTGCCTGCGCACCCGGTCTTCTTCGGCTCCCTCCTCCCACGGGTTGGCACGTACCAACACGGGCTGAGGCTCCCGTTTCCAAAAGCGTCCGCCAACAATCAAGACAGCCCACTGGTTTGCCCCCCAAAACCTCGGCACACCACCCACCGTAACCGATCGTCATGACATCCATCCATCAAGCCCTCGTTTTGGCGAAGCGGATCGCAGTCGCAGCTTCTTCCAATCCGATCCGCGCGCGCCTATAAATTTCTCGGCGCACCGCACACGCCAGCCCCGGAACCGGCAACTCGTTTGTATCGAGCGAGTCAGAGACTCATCAGAGGAGCGATGGCCCCGAGCGCGTCGATGCTGTTCCTGAGCTACCACCAGCTCCACAGCCACAGGCCGACGGAGGCGGGGGCGGGGGCGTCGCCGCCGCGCAGGGAGGAGGCTGCAGTTGGCGGCGGCTTCCGGATGAGCGTGCGCAGCGTGCTCTCACTCCCTTTGTTCCAGCGGCGGCCGGAGGAGGCGGCGGTGCCGGCGGAGGGGAAGACGGCGACACTGCACGAGCGCGACGCCCGCGAGGAGGTCAAGTCGTCGGCGACGGCGGCCGCCGACGCTGATAAGGAGCTGGAACGCAAGTTCGAGGAGGCGCTGCGCCTCAGCTGCTGGTCTTCGTGAACATCCATCCATCTCTGGAGGAACGGAGAGACGCGTGCGCGCGTGCCGCCGGATCGGAGCGACATCCTTTACTCTTTGTGTTTTGTCTCTGTTGATATGTGCAAATCTTTTCACTGGATAGCTACCGTTGTCGTGATGAAGCAAGTAACGGACTTATGCTAGTAGTATATGTAGATAAATTAAGATTCTCTCTTGTTTGACAGACGCAACAGTTTAGGCTGTATAAGTCATGATGATGAACCAAGTTGGCACGACAAAGTGTTGGATTCAGATTGTGCCAAGACAATTACCCTGCATGTATAAGTTTATGATGACTGGAATCATAATCAACACAACAATTAACCCTTGCATTACATGTGAGTATGGCCGTACGGCGTTCTTTTTTTTTTTTTGAATCTGGTATCTCTTTCATTACTCAGCTAACAAATCGTTAGCAACAAAAACAGCAATGTTTTCGGGCACAGAGCTGGATATAAACTCTTCACCCTCATTACACAGATTACCCAAAGCAGTCAGCTCATGAGCGGCTCTATTACAACTAATGAACACACACTTCCAGGAAAGGAAATTTGAAGCAAGCAAGAACTTTGTCTCGTCTATCAGGTGTCCTACCACTGAATCATCATATGTGCATGACGTTAGGGCCTTCACCACCTCTTGAGCATCAGTCTCGACAATGATTCGCCCAATTCCCAAATCTATCGCCAGCTGAATTGCTTGCGGGCAAGCTATCACCTCGGCATGGAATGGGCTGAGGAGATTCTTAACTTTACCTCTTCCTGCGACCACTACATCGCCGTCACAATCTCTAATGAGGACACCCCAGCTACCTGACTTGGATTCAGGCAGAAACGAAGCATCACAATTGAGTTTCAGCACTTCCACCGGTGGTTTAACCCACCGCCCCGGCTGGCTGCATCGAGTGGGAGAGGTCATTGCTGTGTCTATGCCCATCTCCTTCACATACTGTTCGACGCTTCTTGCAATAAGTCGGGGACAGCGCCTTTTGCCTTCCTCCCTAATTGCATTTCTTTCAGACCAAGTGAACCAGAGAGCAATGATCATCAACATCTTTTTCTGCTTTGTGGCATTCAGGATTATCTCCATAGCTCCAATAGCTGATTGGACCCGCATCAACTGATTTCTCTCAGGCTCCAACCCCAGCAAGTACCAGAGCTGTTTAGCTGCCTTGCATTTGAAGAAAAGATGTCCCCCATCTTCCCCTAGGTGGTTACAAACCGGACATCTTGTACTGATTTTCATACCACGACGGATCAGGTTGCATCTGAGTGGGTGACTATTATGTGTGAAACGCCATAAAAAATGCTTGACTTTGTTTGGACAGTTCAACTTCCAGATTTCCTTCCACACCCCATTAGGCCCAGCATTGCTGCAACCTTGTTGTCCATTGCACTCTCTTGATCTCAGCAGGCTTGCCCGTGCTACTTTATATGCGCTTTTCACACTAAAGCTTCCGTGCTTATCAAAATGCCAAGCACTAGAATTAGCTCAGAAGAAGTTGGTGTGTGATGTGCTGCAAGTGACCAAGGAGACTATGAATGAGAGGTACTTGGGATTACCAGTCCATGTGGGCAAGTCCAAGACGAATACATTTGCATATCTAAAGGATCGGATATGGAAGCGTATGCAGGGCTGGAATGAGAAATTTTTGTCTTGGGCAGGGAAGGAAATCCTGATAAAGGCTGTGGCTCAGGCGATCCCTACCTTTGCCATGGGCTGCTTCGACCTAACTAAAACCCTTTGCGATCAAATCGGAGCTATGATATGTCGCTTTTGGTGGAACCATCAGGAGGGTAAGCACAAAATTCACTGGCTGAGCAAAGAGCAGATGTTGAAACCCAAGGAGGAGGGTGGACTAGGTTTCAGAGACATTCACTCCTTCAATCTGGCTATGCTCGCGAAACAAAGCTGGCGCTTGCTGCAGCAACCGAATTCATTATGTGCAAAAGTCCTGAAAGCCAAGTATTTCCCTGATACTTCTGTGCTCCTAGCCCAACCAAAGGCGGGGATGTCTTATTCATGGCGAAGTATATTGGAAGGATTGAAAATTGTGAAGGAAGGTTTGATCTGGAGAGTAGGGGATGGAGTCGGCTTGAATATCTGGGCTAATCCGTGGATCCCTAGGGACTTCTCCAGAAGACCGATTACTCCTCGAGGTCACAATATCTTGACAGAGGTTGCCGAGTTAGTGGACCCATATTCAGGTCAGTGGGATGAAGACTTGATCGGCGATGTGTTCTGGAAAGAGGATGCCGACATTATCCTGGCCCTCCCAATTCACCAAGGCAGAGCCGTACGGCGTTCTAATACACAATTGAAGCGAGAATCCCATGAGGATTTGACTATTCGTTTGCCACGTCAGCGTCGGAACCGATTATTAGCCCAGCAGGCCAGAACTCTTCAACGGTCCGTTTCTTACACAGTTCTGCGCCAACTCTCATCCAGAGGCCAGCTCCGAGATCATCAAGGCCCATAGCAACCCGAGTCCTAACTGCGAGCGGGCCACGGAGATGACCTCATCCCAAAAGCCCCCGTTCCACAGACCCGCGAGTCCACGACTTGTCCTGTTTGGATTGAGTTGAAGGATTCCTATGTTTACTTCTAAATTTTTTTTTACAAAATAGGAATAGTAGCAATTTTGTTTGTATTTGAAAAATATTGTCCAATTATAGACTAACTAGGCTCAAAAGATTTGTCTTGTCAATTCCGACCAAATTGTGCAATTAGTTTTTCTTTTCGTTTATATTTAATACTTCATGCATGTGTCTAAAAATTCGATGTGACAGAAAATCTAAAAAATTTTGCAAAATTTTTTGGGAACTAAACAAGGCCATAGAGGAATTTATTCCTTTAAAAAGGCTTTGCAGTTTGCGATTTGGAATAAAGAAATTGCAATTTCCGTTCCTATAAAACAGCTCTCTTGCATGAACAAAGCACACAGTTGGTTCTCATGGTTTTTCTTACTTCACGAAGACCAATACAAGTATACAACAGCTCACTCTCCATTGTTGATTTTGTGCTAATGAGAAGAGAGAAGGGTAGAGCTTATCTGTGCTAGCAATAGAAAGAGAAAAAGTTTCAAAAAAAGAGGGAGTGGACTGCAACTGTATTGGACAATGAACCATCATTTTCTCATATAAAAAAACAATGAATCATCATGGTTTGAGTCTATGCGCGGCAATGGTCCCACATGCAGGAGAAATATAGACATCAAGTTCCTGTATTCCAAAACACTTCTTCCTTTATCGTTAGAAGACAATAATAATCCTTTATCGCTCATATATTTTGTGATTCCCTTATTATAAATTCTTGTATTCTAAACACCTCTTCCTTGCTATTTTGTGTGTTTTTTCTTTCCTCTGTCTTGCCACTCATCAATTCTATTCCTCTAGTTTTTTTATTCCTTTGTTTTCTATTCTCCGAACAAATTCTTATCGTTTTTTACCCCACACTTCCAGCCGCCTCTACTCAGAGTAGGTAACTTTCATTTGATAAGTACATTTTTAATATATAAATTATCATAGTTTCTATAGATATTAATTATAGTGTCATCTAAGTATTTTGCTGATGTGACAATGTAGTTATTAAAAAAAGAGCAAAGATCATAGAAACTAAGTCTAAGTTAGGAACCATGTCTACACGAGATCCAAGATATGAAGTGATATGATTGGTTAAGAATGGAGAGAGAATAAATATAATTAAATAAAAAAATATTATATAAAAACTATCCATTGAAATCATAGTTTCTATACATAATGTTTATAGAAATTAATCGATATGGAAACTACATGTAGTTTGTAGCATTGGAGTGCCCTAAGTCACACCTTGTTCTAAACAAATCCTCGGTTTTTTCACGACGTCTTCCGCCCCCGACTCAGACTAAAGATGGCAACGGGTACAGATTACCCGCGTGTCCGCAGATAAAAATCCAGTAGGATGAGAGTATGGATACAACTTTGTGCCCGCGAGTGTGAATACGGATGTGTAGTTGAACCCAATGGGTAAAAACTTGTGGGCATAGAAAACTTATATCCGTGCCCATTTTACTTGTAAACCCACTCTAACCTCGTGATATGTAGATCTCTTCTCTTATTATAAAGGAAGCAACCTAGTTTTATGATTTTCTCTCTCGTATCTATTTATATATATATATATAAACTATTTTTATGTTGGTATAATGCTAGGTACTTAAACTCCTTTTTCTTTCCCTAATACTTAATTATGAGTCTGCCCCCTATAATCTATCCGCCTCCGGCCTCCAGTCCGTGTCCGCCTCCGGCCTCCCGTCCATGTCCGCCTCCGTTACGATGGAAGAGAAAAATAAAATAAAAACTTTTCTGGGGTCTCAATACAAAATCTCCTATACACATTAAAATACGTTGAAAATAAGCAAAATACAGAGACCTAGATGCAAAGTGTTTGTTGGAATTGAATTTGGGAGTGGTAGCAATGCGAGTGGCGGCAGTAGGGTGTGGGAGGGGAATGAATCAAGGCGATGTAGGGATTTAGGTAGCTCGACAAGGGCGAAAGGAGATGGGAGGGAGTCCTGCGGGTCGTCCGGTGACGCCATGTTGGCAAGGAAGCAACGCCTTGTTCCTCCAGGTCCGGCGGGCGGGCGGGCGGGCGGCGGAGTGGAATCGGGTGTTCAAGAGAAGTAGTGGCGGGTCGGGCCGCCCTACCTAACCTCGGCGGCAATGGAGCCCTGGCCCCCTAATTTTTGCAGCGAGAACCAGGTGGCGGCGGTGTTGTCTGTGCGTGCGTGCGTCGAGTGGAGGAAGACGAAGGAAGGCACGCGCTGTGCAGGTAGCTGAGGTGAGGTGGAGCGGTACACCTTCTTGCGCTGCCTAAGTGCTTTGGCCCAAATTAGTTTTTGTCTCAACCCCCAACCGTGCCTTGGGCCTGCTGGTGATATGATAGTTGGATCAACTTTTTTTCATAAGAAACGGAATAACAAAAAAGATATGCACCGCGCATCTATCTTACCGTATGTACGTGATGTATATAGTAAATTTGCACAACCGGTCCTTAAAGTATTACGTGGTTTTTATCTAGGTCCTCAAACTATGAAATCGCACGTCTGACTCCCTAATGTATTTAAGTGATCTCATCTAGGTCCCCAAACTATGAAATCGCACGTCTAACTCTCTAATGTATTTAAGTAATCTTATCTAGGTCCAAAATACACATAAGGAGGATTAGAAACTGACATGGTCATCCACATAGATATGATTTAAGCACATGACCTCTGATTTAAGCCTACATGTGCTGCCGCCGACTCGCCCTGCTCACCATCACAGAGCTCGCGGCATACGACCTGGTCATGTAGGTGGCAATGGCGGCCAGTTACGCTGTCGAGCGGGGTGAGGTAGACATGGAGGGGAGGGGTTGGTCTGTGGTCATCCGTTGTTACGCTCTCGTGTAACCGGCCGCCATTGCCGCCTACATGACCAGGTCGTATGCCGCGGGCGCTGTGATGGTGAGCAGGGGCGAGCCAGCGGCTGCACATGTTGGATTAAATCAGAGGTCATGTGCTTAAATCATATCCATATGGATGATCATGTCAGTTTCTAACCCTCCTTATGTGTATTTTGGATCTAGATGAGATCACTTAAATACATTAGGGAGTCAGATGTGTGATTTTGTAGTTTGGGGACCTAGATGAGATCACTTAAATACATTAGGGAGTCAGACGTGCAATTTCATAGTTTGGGGACTAGATGAAAACTACGTAATACTTTAAGGACCGGCCGTGCAATTTACTCTATGGTGTATATATATTTTAAATTGTTGAGTTCGCAAATATAAAAAATATATAAATAGATTTTATCTTAAAAAATACTTTCATAAAGTATACATATATCATTTTTCTAAATATTTTTATCTAAATAGATATTTATATGTGGTGGCGAATGGCGGAGCATACATATATTACATAGACTAATAGCTAGAAATACTTCAGATACATCATATATTATTAAGAACTTAACTAATGGTTATTTTGTCTTTTGAAAAAAAACAAGTGTATATATGTCTATTATCATGGCTTACGATCGTAGTATCTTTTTGTGCCCAATAATTTGTCTTGTATTATAACTAACTAACCACAAGTGCTTTTTCAATCCAAATACAAGGCATGTTTGTCTACTCTTTTTAGATCTAAATTCAAGGAGCTCATCAACTCTTTTACATTTATCTTATCATTTTATACTTAGATTCTTATTTAGAATACTTAGAGAAGAGAGATCTACTTAGATTACGATATGATTTTTAAGAAAGAAAGTGTCTACATTTCAAGGATGGTTGTCTCTGCCCATCGTACAATAAGGTCAAGGCCACCACCGCTAAATATAGACAATGAGACATACAAAAGTTAAAGATCGACAACGATCCCGTTGCAACGCACGGACACTTTTGCTAGTATAATCTATGCATATATTCTTATATCCATGGCAGGTTGCGAGTGCAGGTACAAATTTGGAATTCAACCGTGAGTGCGGGTCTATATAGCTCTCAGCCGCCGGTAATGTGGTCGTTGCCATCTATAACTCGCTTTCCTTCAGTAAGTCACAGCATAACGTGCGGCCTATATCCAGCGTTGAAACACCATCCGCCGACGGCTAAAAAGTTTCCTTTACGTCATCTCCCTCAGGCTGGCCGCTGCAAGCCTGCAAGCGGAGCTTCACGCGCCGCGTCGCAGAAGTCGCGACGCTGTAGGAAGTCGCGGCTCGCGCCGCTGCAGCGCTCCTGCGCCACGCCGCCACTCACGCCTCCCTGAGGGGGCGGAAGTCGAGCCGACTGCCGAGGAAGTCCTGCGCCGCAGCCTTCTTGCGCCTCCCCGGCTACTTGTTCCGGCACTCCATCCACTGCTCGCCGGCTTTCTTCCTCCAGCTCCAACTCCCGGCGCCATGAAGGTAAGAGACGCTTGTGCTTCCTCCCTGCCGTTCGATTCCCCCTCGTGCGTTCTCCTGCGGCGCTTGCCGCTCCGAACTCGCGGTTCGGATGCTGTTGGTCTTGCCCTCGGGCGCCAGGTGTTCGACGTAATGCCTCGCCGGGTGCTTCCGTGCAGATCGCGGTGGAGGGGTGCATGCACGGGGAGCTGGACATAGTCTACGACACGTTGCGAAAGCTCGAGGAGGCCGAGGGCGTCAAGATTGACCTTCTTCTCTGCTGTGGCGATTTCCAGGTATGCTTCGCATCCCCTCTCGATTGTTGAGCTGTTCTGTGGAGATCCGTTTGAACTAAGGTTCGTTCGCATGGTTGGGAAATGTGAGAGAACAACTGGTATTTGTAGATGTTTCTTAGTAGTTCTCTACTAGATGTAATATATCTCACTTCTGACGTTGCATTATTCTTCCAGGCTGTTAGGAATGAGAACGATTTACAGTGTGTTAACGTCCCACAAAAGTTTCGTGCCATGAACTCATTTTGGAAGTACTACTCAGGAGAAGCAGTTGCTCCGTACCCAACCATCTTTATCGGTGGAAACCATGAAGCATCCAATTATCTGTGGGAATTGTGAGTCTTCGTAATTTCTATAATTTGTGGTTTCCCTTTGCCCCTAGGTTTTTAACATATCCTCAAGTTGATGTTTGTTTACGACTAGCTGGAATTTGTGGTCATAATTTGTGAAAACTGAATTTCGTACATGAACCTTTTTGTAGCATAAGTGCATAACTAAGGGTCTGTTTCCCTCTCCTACCAGCTAACAATTAGCACTAATGGATCCAAACAGAGCCTAAGTAACTACTGTTGTAGGAATTATGATATTCAGTTGTCACCTCTGTAGTCCACCAGTTCAGGTTACCATGGTATCTGTAGTCAGTATATGGAGCACATAAAAACAAAGGCATGTGAACGAATAGATCCCACTCTTGAATGAAGTTGTTTCAAGATTCAGACTTAATCGTAACTTACACCCCAGTTAAAAATCATTAGCAAGGAGATTAACAGTGTACTTTGAGTACAATCTTTCAATACTTTATCTATAGTTGATGCATTTTTTTTTGCTCATTAGAAAATGTAATGACTATTTATCAGGTACTATGGAGGATGGGCAGCACCTAACATATACTTTTTGGGGTTTGCTGGTGTTGTTAAATTTGGAAACATACGAATTGGTGGACTGTCAGGAATATATAACAAATACCGTTATCATTTAGGCAAGTCTGTTTTTGTTTTACTTGTGATACTTGGATTTGCTATTTTTTAACCTTGCATCTAGAGGGTACTATCATATAAGGGCAGAAAACTAATGAAAAATGATCTAACTGTAACTTTTTGTGCATCGAGGAACCCAAGCTTATTGCTACATATGCAGGGCACTACGAGAGGCCTCCATACAATGAAGATACTATACGGTCTGTGTACCATGTAAGGCATTATGATGTTCTCAAGCTCATGCATTTGAAGGAGCCGCTAGATATATTCTTGTCACATGATTGGCCTCTGGGCATTACTGAGTATGGAAACTGGCAGAAGCTCATTAGTGTGAAGAAGCACTTTGAAGAAGAGGTAATGCCCACTGGCTTATTAGATTGGCTTATTTTAAAGCTTAATGCGTCATTGTTTCCCCTATACCATATGCTTCATCAAAATGTCTTGTGACAGATTCAATTTTAGTGTGCTAGCCTGAGTCATTTAGAGCTTGACCAAACAAGTGACATTAACAACTGGTGTCACAGTTTTCACAGGCAACAATGCATCTCTTTTTAATATCACAAGATCAGAACCCTGTTAGTTCTAGAATATGTATTGGTCTGAATAATAAATCTTGCTAAGACTTAGGTGAAACCTGGCCAACTTATCCATTGTTTTCTTCAGACTCTTGGGTCTTGACTTCCTTTGCTACGGGTTCCCTTCAGATTCTCGAGTATTGCCTTTTTTTTTACCAGGGCCAACTATCTAATCTATCCCTCCACCTATGAATGCTCTTGGTCTTGCTGTGCTTTGAAATTGTGCACCTCTTTTGGATCCAACTTTGTCGTCTGCTTTTATTCTGTATGTAATGATGAGTTGATGACCATTGTGTAGGTCTGTAGCCTGTAGGGTTAATGTCCTCAGATTTCCATGTTTTAGTTTGGCACCTGCACCGTGTTTGACAGTTTGAGTGAATTTAATTTCTTACAACAAACATCTTTCATTCTTCTGTAACTCATATTCATATATTTTCTGGAATGCAAATGTCATACTATAATCAATGCTTTTCCAGGTTAACAACAGAACACTAGGCAGCAAACCTGCAGCTGAATTACTGAACAAACTAAAACCGCCATACTGGTTTTCGGGGCACCTTCACTGTAAGTTCCCTGCTATCATCCAGCATGGAAAGAATGGACCTACGACGAAGTTTCTTGCACTTGATAAGTGCATTCCTGGGCGCAATTTTTTGCAGGTGCTCTCATTTCTTTCGGGATACTTTCCATCGTTATAAATAGAAATTTTAGTACATGTTTGTTTCTGAAGTTATCCATTTCATTTTAGGTTATAGACATTCCATCCAATCCAGGACCATATGAAATCCAGTATGATGAAGAATGGCTTGCAATAACACGAAAGTTCAACAGTGTTTTCCCCTTAGCACGGACACGATTTACTATGCGGTTGGTGCATATAATATCTTTATTCATTAGCAGTTTAGCAGATAGTCCATGCTCTGAAAAGTTTAGCCATTGCTAAATCTGGAGATGTTCAATTTTTTACTTAAAAGGGATGAACAGCTTGACACTCAAGAAGACCGGCAATGGGTCAGGAGCAAGTTGAATACTAGAGGAGCTAAGCCTTTTGATTTTGTCCAGACTGCACCATCTTTCAATCCTTCCAATACAATATCTAAACACTCCACAACAGGTAAGTTTGAATATTCACTTGTGAACTTAATCAGCTACTTATAGCTTTTATTGGGCTACATATTGTTCAGTTCTTTAAGTTTGGTGTTGACATTTCCTTTAAACCCAATGACTTTTTTTTTTATCAGGAATCAAAACTAGGAAAAGATAGTTGTGATTCTGATCATTTCTTATTTCCATCTGGATGTTAACTTTAATTTCTCAAGACCATACTTGGGCTAAAGTTTGAATCGATTTCCTTTCTTACCAAAGTTCTGACTTAGCATTTCACATTTCGTATCTGTTATACACAGTTTGCTGCAGGAACCCACAAACTGAGTCTTTTCTTCAGCTTCTGGAACTCCCATATCTGCTGGACTCATCTAACTCTGAGGGTCATTATCTAAAAAAATCTAACTCGGAGGGTATGTCTCTTGTGATTGGTTTAATATCATTTCTGTTTATATTTAAGCACTTTATTTCATACATATGTAAAGAGGAGAACTACTTTCCTCTGTAGGCAGCTGATACCACTTGTTCTTCTAGATTTTTTTTATATAATTTATGGTTTCTCAACTTTTGATCTACAGGGTTTGGTAGAAATGAGTCAAGCTCTCAGCCCGGAAACACACTAGATGATGAAGATATAGAGCTACCAGATGAAGATGAAGATGCTTTAGAAGATGATGAATGAAGGACAACGCTGTTGGACAAGTACCATTGCACCTATAATGTTGGTTTCAGACTAGACGAGGAGCCAGTTTTTCAAAAAAGGGTAGACGAGGAACTACATGTACTAGATTGTATTGTCATAGCTGCTTGTTTGTGAGAGAACGTTTGTGGAATTACAGGGTGATCAGTTGATCACAATGCCAACTCTCATTCGTGTCGAGTTCATACTGATTTTTCAACCAAGTACTATTAATCACTAGATGCATTTGGTGGAAAATGTTAACAAAACTAGCATCTACTAGCAAAGTAGAGATCAGCTATATAAAACATATATTTGGAACCTGTGTGCGTAACTACTAGACCTAGCTAGTAACTTTTCATTTCTAAAGAAGACTTGTTGAAGACTTGTTATGAATGATGAATACGCAAACCACTTTTTATTTATACTTGTCTCATTCCAAAGGTACATTTGTTTCCCACGATATCTCTATCCACTTATTTTTATCCAGTCTACTGTCTTAGCACATCATGCTTTATTATGACAGTAGGCTGGATGAAAATAAAGCATGATGTGCTAAGCTGAAACGTTCTCACCAAATCTGTGGTTACACCTGATACAGGTGAAAACAAATCCACATTTCAAAGGAAAAAGTACCTCCTTGAAGTATTGATCAGTGTCTAACCTAGGCCCTCAACTACAAAACCAGGTAACCTACGCTCTAAAATTTGGAAAACAGGACAACGAACGCCCTAGGGCGGTTTTGGTGACGTGGCAGCCAACGTGTCAGCAGTATGCCGTCCAGGTGTGGTGGAGGTGGTTGGCAGGTGGGTCACACATATGCCAGGCAACCCAGCTTAAGGCCGCAGAAGGCCTTACCGTGCGCGCGCACGTCGAGGAACTGGGCGTGGGCGAGGCCGGCCGGCGAATGGGCGACGACGTCGCCGAAGCATGGGGTGGTGAAATTGGTGCGCAGGCCGTAGACGCCGGTCTCCGCCAATGCCACCGCCGCGTACCCCCCGGTGCCCGCCGCGTCGTCGACCCTCGGTGGGTTGTGCCCCCAATGCACCCGCTGGCCTTGAACAGCTCAACCTCGCCGGCGTACCCGCTCGCCTTGATCTCCCGGTGGTACCACAGCGCGCGCTCCTTGAGCAGGAAGTCGTTCTCGGCCACGCACACCAGCACGCGGTCGCAGGGGATCTCGGCGGAGGTCTTGCACGCGGCGTCATCCACAAACGGGTTCATGTGCGGGTCGTCCAGCCCTACCGTCTCCGAGACCACGAACCCCCAGGTCCGGTCCATGAACGGCCGGATCTCGGGGCCGAATGCCATCTCGCCGCCCACAGCCTTGCTGCCGTGAGGTAGGGGTGCACCAAGGCAAGCTTGCGGATGGTGACGCCGTCGGAGAGCGCGCCGGCGGCGGAGGCTCGCACGGCCGTGTTGTGCGCGATGTTTGGCGCCGACGCCGCAGCCCACCAGGAAGACGCGGGACAGGACGACGTGCTCCAGCCGCCACGGGTCCTCGCCGTCGCCGAGCGTCACCGCCCACCGCAGCGCCGCCCATGCTGGGCAGCGGAAGTCCTCCCCGCCGGTCAGCGCCGCGAACGTTGAGCTACAGGGGAGAGAAACATGGGAGGATGCGGAGGGGGGTTGCCTGACGTAACCCATCTGCCAGCCACCTCCACCACACCTGAACGACATACCGCTGACACGCTGGCTGCCACGTCACCAAAACTGCTCTCCAAAACCGCCCCAGGGGTTCGTTGCCCTGTTTTCTAAATTTTAGAGTGTAGGTTATCTGATTTTGTAGTTGGAGGCCTAGATTAAACATATGTCAATACTTCAGAAGGGTAAGTAGACTTTTTCCACATTTGAAAGGTGTTTTTTGGTAGAATCTGTTCATCTGAGTTCAAGTCTTGGTTTAACACGAGTGCTTTTATTTTTCTAAATTTATTTTAGGATTTTATCGACGCTATACTTTTCAGTGGTAGCGATGTTCTTGTCGACGACATGGTGTCTTCGAGACGCCTGTGGTAACTTTGTAAGTTTCGAAATCTGCTATCTCCATTCTTTGGTGGTGTCCATACGAATGAGGTCTATGTACATGTGCTTATAGGGATGAATCTACGTGCGTGTTATGTACCTGTGGTGATGTCGGCGTTGTCCTATACAATTCTAAAAAAATCTACAGCCTTGTTTAGTTCACCCAAAAAAAACAAAAAAATTTCAAGATTTCCCGTCACATCGAATCTTGCGGTACATGCATGAAACATTAAATATAGACAAAAACAAAAACTAATTACACAGTTTGCCTATAAATCACGAAACGAATCTTTTGACTCTAGTTAGTTTATGATTAGATAATATTTATCACAAATAAACAAAAATGCTATAGTAGCAAAATCTAAAAAAATTTGGCATCTAAGAGCATCCCCAACCGTTTTGCATAATTGGTTTGGCAAATGAGGGAGTTTGCCAAGTCTTAAAAAAATATGGCAAAGGTGAAAAGAGGCAATCTCCAATGGTTTGGCATTAATCACTTCGCGCCAATTTTCCAATGCCAAGTGTGAACAGGTTTGGCATATATGCCAATCCTTCCTCTCTTTTTGCCAAGTTAACAAAATTGCAAAGTCTAAATGCCAAACCGTTGGATAAGTGTTTTTAAGACTTTTTTGCAAATACATGAATGCAAAGCTTATTTGCAAAACGGTTGGAGATGCTCTAAACAAGTCCTACTTCTCAAAGTGAAAACACCCTGTTGCCGTTCTGGGAGGCTCGAGCGTTCTCGTTTCTGTTTGCTTTTTCCCACCGCCTCAGCCCTCAAGCCCTCGACTAACGACGTTGCCGACGCCTGGTCCCCGCCACTATCCAGCCTCGCCCCCGCCGCAGCCCACCCCACACCCGCCGCGGCCCACGCGAACCGGACCCGCCCAGCCGCCGCGCACCACACACCCAGTCGAGAGCCCAACCCGACCTGACCCGATTCGAAAGGAGGGTTGTCGCCTCGCGTCGCGTCGTCTCCCTCTGGTTCCGGCGGCTATGGCGGTGGCGGCCCCTGGCCAGCTCAACCTCGACGAGGCCCCGTCATGGGGCTCCCGAAGCGTCGACTGCTTCGAGAAGCTGGAGCAGATCGGCGAGGGCACCTACGGGTAACCCCCCGCCTCTCCCATCCCATCCGCCCTAATCGATCTGGTGATTACTCTACCTGTCTACTCGCCTAATTCCTCGATTCGCTTTTCTCCGCGCCCGCCGCCGGCAGGCAAGTGTACATGGCGAAGGAGACGGGCACCAACGAGATCGTCGCGCTCAAGAAGATCCGCATGGACAACGAGCGCGAAGGGGTGAGTCTGTTCTGTTCTCCCCACTACTTCCTCTCGCGCCTTCGTTGTTCGGCTCTGACCTGGTTGTGTCGTCGCAGTTCCCGATCACCGCCATACGCGAGATCAAGATCCTGAAGAAGCTTCACCACCAGAACGTTATCAAGCTCAAGGAGATCGTCACCTCCCCAGGTGATTACAACCACAAGTAAAATGAATTAGACATGTGTATGCCTACTGGCCTTTTGTCCTCTAGGCTGATGATTGGATTGGGGGGAATTGTTGCAGGTCCAGAGCGGGATGAGCAAGGGAAGCCAAGTATGGCGAGCTCTGTTCTTGTGATTGAGTTCCACTGCTTTGGTTTTTTTTTTGGTTAAGTTAGAGCAGTAGTAATGGTTGCAAAATTGTTGTGTTTTTGAATTAGTTGACGGCAACAAGTACAAGGGGAGCATTTACATGGTTTTCGAGTATATGGACCATGACCTCACCGGGCTTGCTGATCGGCCAGGAATGCGGTTCACTGTGCCACAGATTAAGGTATATAACCACCTATCCAAGTAACTGGCTGTGCTTTGCTTTGGATGTGTCATGGCTTTATCCCTGATGAAATGCCTTGTTCCAGTGTTACATGAGGCAGCTGCTTACAGGCCTGCACTATTGTCATGTCAACCAAGTTCTGCATCGAGATATCAAAGGTCTTAGCTGCACACATCTCTGCTGGGTTTTTCTTGTTTTTCCTTACTCCTATTATTGGTATCTTGTTGAGCTAACATATTGTATTCGATACTTTGTTTGTAGGATCTAACCTCTTGATAGACAATGAGGGTAACTTGAAGCTTGCTGATTTCGGCCTTGCAAGATCATTCTCGAGTGATCACAATGGAAACCTTACTAACCGTGTGATCACTTTGTGGTATAGGTATTGTCTATTTTCACATGTTTTGTTATCGTATTTACAGTTGTTATCGCAAGCTTCTTATTGTCTTCCTGGATTGTGGCTGCAGACCTCCAGAGTTGCTACTTGGAAGCACAAAGTACGGTCCAGCCGTTGACATGTGGTCAGTGGGCTGTATTTTTGCAGAACTTCTCAATGGGAAGCCAATATTGCCTGGAAAGAATGAGGTAGACTTTTTTTTCAGGCCTTCGCGTGTTAGTTTCCCGTTTTTTCAGTATTGCCACTTACCAAATCTGTGAGCCCACAATTTTACTTGAGCCCTTTTGTATCATGCCTTGGTTAAATAAACTGCCAGCTATTAGGTTATGTATGCTGTTTCATTCATGCAATGATCAGCCAAAGCCTTGATCATACGCTGATCAATATATATTATACTTCAGATCTTTAGTGGTCTTGTGGCATAGTTTTCCATCATGGCCTTGATTCTAGTAACTTATAAACGCATCTCCTTCTGATGTTTTGCTATTCTTGCAGCCAGAGCAGCTAACTAAGATCTTCGAGCTTTGTGGTACCCCTGATGACCAAATCTGGCCTGGTGTCACAAAAATGCCATGGTACAACAACTTCAAGCCTCCCCGGCAATTAAAGAGACGAGTTAAAGAATTCTTTAAACAGTGAGTGATACATGACATATATTTGCACCAATATGGCTTCTAAGTCGCCTGATTGTTTGCTCATCCTTCTATATAATTGTAGTTTTGATCGGCATGCGCTGGAACTGTTAGAGAAGATGTTGACTTTAGATCCATTGCAGGTATGGTACATTGTGTGAATTTTACACAAAGTTTTATTTGTTTAATCGTTTGACATTTTTTGGGTGCTAT
Source organism: Sorghum bicolor (assembly GCF_000003195.3). Classification (NCBI taxonomy): domain Eukaryota; kingdom Viridiplantae; phylum Streptophyta; class Magnoliopsida; order Poales; family Poaceae; genus Sorghum; species Sorghum bicolor. The sequence goes on along the minus strand of NC_012870.2, from coordinate 8,332,268 downwards.
ATGTTGTCTGCAAATACCATTTAGATCTGATTTTCACGCCTCAACAAATTTCACCTTTTTAATTATTCAGAGGATATCAGCAAAAGATGCACTTGATGCGGAATATTTCTGGACTGATCCTTTACCATGCGATCCAAAAAGGTGCAATCAAATGACATTTCTTGTTACATTGCCACATATGTCCTTTCTTTCGTTTTCCCCCAATTAACTTCTAATTGTTTGCTTATGCAGCTTGCCCAAGTATGAGGCATCACATGAATTCCAGACTAAGAAAAAGCGTCAGCAACAGAGGCAAGCAGAGGAAGCTGCAAAGCGTCAAAAACTTAATCATCCTCCACCACATTCTCGTTTGCCTCCAATCCAGCAGCCTGGCCAAGCACATCCTCAAATCAGACCTGGCATGCACAATGTGCCTCCTGTGGCAGCTGGCCCAGGCCATCACTATGCAAAGCCCCGAGGACCAGGAGGCCCTAGCCGGTATCCTCAGGGTGGGAATCAAGGGGGAGGCTACAATCCAAACCGTGGAGGGCAGGGTGGTGGCTATGGCAGTGGCCCGTATCCCCAGCAAGGGCGAGGACCTCCTTACCCTGGTGGTGGAATGGGTGGAGCAGCTGGTCCGCGGGGCAGTGGTGCCAGTGGCTATGGAGCTAGCGGGCCAAACTACCAACAGGGTGGCCCATACGGTGCGTCCGGTCCAGGTCGAGGACCAAACTACGCTCAAGGTGGCTCCCGCAATCAGCAACAGTATGGGAACTGGCAATAATATGGCAGGCAGTATCATGCCATTGAGATGTATGTATCTGCAGAACCTCTGCAGTTTAAGCATGTTGTAAGGTGTATGTCATGATTAGTACTGTAATACAGTCCAGATATATCTCAAAAGTGCTGTATATGACTCCAGATGTAAGATTATGATCGAGATATTTTTAGTACTTGAAACCATTGATTCACTTACTGGAAGGATGGCATAGAGATATAGCAGAGTTTGCTAGTAGCCCCATTTTCATGCTTGCATATCCTTTGCCAAAACAAAATGCTACTTAATGTAGCTTCTCTCATATTCTTGCCGTGCGCAAACTTGGAATTGGGGATGAATGGAAGAAGCCTGGATTTCAGAAATGAAACAAATTTGTTATGGTCGTCTACAGTTTTAATATCACTCCAATACTTATCACATCTGTAACTAGTAAAATAGCAGATGATCCAAGAACTCAGTTACAATTTGTTATCACTCCCGGTGCCATTCAGAAGTTTACAACTTCAGTTGCAGTTTGTTATCACTCCCGGTGCCATTCAGAAGTTTACCGCGCCCAGCCTCTTACACAAGGGACTCACATGTCCACAAACTCCACCAACAAACACTTGAGCTTCTAACTTTCTCACTTAGCATAGTTTTTTTTTCCTTATCACAAAACCTACTTATACACAATAATAGTATGCTTTCAGTTCGAGATCACTTTTGCTTCAATCACATTATGAAGCTTAAAACATGTGTTTTGATATGCCTGTACAAACTGTTCGTCATAATCATGTTAGGTGACCTCTTTGTAACATATATGAATACACTTCACCAAATACGTTGCTGCAGCGGATCACAAGATATACAACAAGTCACTTTGAAGTTTGACCATGTCTTATACTGAAAACTAAACCTGCAACCAACTCTACGTCTGAAAACACCCTGTCGCCGTTCTTGGAGCGTTCTGATTGCTTTTGCCTGCGCCTCAACGAACGACGTTGCCAACGCCCGGTCACGCCACGCGCAATCACCTTACTGGACTACCCGGCCTTTTGGCCTCTCCGGTCGCCTCCCACAAAATCTTTCTCTGACCAGGGAGAAGCTAGCATGATTGCGCTATTTCTTTCAGTTTTGACAGCAAACTATATAACCGTTCGAGTTTTCACATATTTGCAACTTTTCTGCAGCAAAAACTATGCTGCCACCGGCCATATAATCAGAGACTTAGTTGCAATTGGTTGAGCAGCCAATTCACAGGGGACAGCATCGCAATCAGTGATGTGGTTTGAGGGGGACAGTTACAAGTAATCAATAGTAACCTACTGCATAAGAGATTCTAGAGCAAGCTATCAGTCAGATCGCTTCACACTCATTGGCCTGAGAAGATTTGGATCTCGCTACCACCTCAATCATGCATCTAAAATCTCACAAGCAGACAAAAAATTATATGCAGGGATTAGTAGAGAGCCCCTAATTGATGGGGAATAGCCCCCCATTTGATGGGAATAGTCGTGGATGCAATTGTGGGTTAGAAAAATCCATGGAGTGGGAGGAGATCAGATGCTTTGGCTAACAAACAAGTCTTTATTGTGCCAACCAGAGCAAGGTAGGCTTCGGTTGACTAATGGAACTTAGTTGTCAAGGCACTTTGGTGTGATGTGCTGTGACACAAAAGAAACTACGATTGCACTATTAGTATTATTTCCTCATAGCTGCAACTACGAGGGAGTTCACACGGAAATTTGGACGTCATGTTGCCATGCTGAAGATGTCAGGTTTCAAGTTCCCAACATATTATACAGTCATAGAGAACTAGGGGATGGGTTATAGGAGTAAGAGCTAAGAATAGTGGATTCATAATTCCAAAAAAACAATTCTACAATGTTTTAGAAATTAAGGATGTATAAGTTTTAACAAATAGTAGGTCACACGACCATTTTTCGGTACACTTGAAATTTATTCTCACTGTTATTTTTGGACAATTTCTGAAACATTGGCTTTACAATTTGATTTATATTATATTAGTCTGTGGAGTGATTAGGATAATTCGACTCCGGCAGAGATATATGTAAAGAACAATTACAATCGCGGTCCATGAACAATCTGTGTAGTTTCTCACCATTAAGAAAAGACAGATCTTTGGCAAGCTGAAAAGACATGTGACCAAGAATTGAAAGCCATGAAAGGTAACAAACGAGCACATTTATTTATTTATTTATTTTTATGCTTGTATGAGAGTAAACAAGAGAGCACAACAACTACACCTTGATCCTGTGACAACAAAACTCACATGTGAAAACTATAAGCAAAGGGCCCATCAAGTGCGGCCAACTTGTAGGACCCTCAAAAAAACAAAGCAAGTGGCATCCCTACAGTACTTCCAAATCAAGGCTTGCAAAGTCCCCCTCAGAGCTGAAAAAAAGATGGCGCCATTTTCTCCACAATTGAAGCTTTTCTGGGAGCAGTGTGATCGAGATTGAGAGGACGGCAAAGGTAGGTGTTTGTGTTTGAGAAACACAATCCTCTCGTGGAAAAACAAGGTGAAAGGGCAACATACTGGCAAAGGGGAGAAAGAAAATTAGGTTTGTAAAAGTCAAACTCCCCGACCTACATAGCAAAGCCCTAGAAAAAGGTTGGTCTCTTCTTTTTTTGTTTTTTTTTTACAATCTGCTCCCTCCCAAAAACATGGAGTGACAAGATCAAACCATGTAAAAAATTGGAGGGAGAGAAAATAGGTTGGTAGGCAACTAGGTAATAATCTCTGCACCCATGCAGCAAAAACCAGTGGAAATGGCTATCTTTGGGGGGGCTCTGTTGGGGACTGCAAGCAACTCTCTTCGGAAGCAAGGCAAGGAATAACCTGATAACCTAACCATTAGCCTCAAATCCTTAAGGCTGATGGGAAAAAGTTGGCCTAGATTAAGCTTGGTCAGAAGCTAAACCCATCAGAAGGATGATTTGAACGCTTGATTTAGCTTCTTGACAATATCCTTGACAGACAAGCAGAAGTCATCACCAGCCTGCGGGAAAAATCGCCAGATCGATGGATTAGCTTCACTTCACATGATGAATGATTAAGTGTGTACTGATGAAGAAGGTATCATGCATGGCAGACAGAGAGAGAGAGTTGTTGGTCGAGCTGACTCACCATGGCCATGATGGTGATGTCGAGGGAGGAGGTGGTGAAGGGGAGCACATTGGTGTTCATGATGGAGAGTCCGAGGCGCTCGATCTCGGAAAGCGCGGCGATGAGCACCCCCTTGCGATTCTCGCAGTGGATCCTGACCAGCACCGTGCGGTCCGACACCCGGGCCTCGATCTCCGGCAGCGTGCCGGAAGCGTCGGTGCCCACGAAGTTCTCGTCGCAGGAGGAGCCCTCGTCGTCGTCGGCGGACAGCTGGGACTTCTTGACCAGCACCGCCGCCTCGACCGGCCTCCGCCGGGCCTCGTCCTCCAGCCCCTTCACCTGGTCCTGCAGCTGCTTCACGTACTTGATCGCGTCGCCGAGCACTGATGCCTTGTCCATCTGCGAGCGAGAGCAGTCAAATCAGTTAGTTGACCGGAACTGGCTGGGGCTGGCTGGCTAGTCGCGCGCTCTCGGCGACGGCGGCATGTCGCCATGGATTTGGTTTTTGGGCGTGCCTATCTATTCTAATCCTACCTTCTTGAGGCCAGGGACGATCTTGGAGAGGGCGATGAAGCGCTGGCTGAGCTTCTCGCGGCGCTTCCGCTCGGCCAAGATGTGGTCCTGGTTCTGCGACGCCGGGCGTGTGGTGGCGGCCGGCGCCTTATTGGCGGCCTCGGCCATGTCGTCGTAGGAACGCTTAGCCGGGAACGGCAGCGCGGCGGCGTCCAGCACCTCCTGCTTCGGCGCCTTGGCGGCCGCCGCCGCGGCGCCGTAGTACGCGGCGGCGCTGGGCGCCTGGTGCGGGTGCGGCTCCGGCTTGGCGAACGCGGCCGCGGCGTGGCCGCCGAAGGAGAGGATGGTCGGCGAGGAGGAGTCCGCGGGGGAGCCCTGCTCCGTGATGCACGAGTCCCAGCTGGTGTTGACCTTGGCCGCCTTGCGCGGGCGGTGCTCGGCCGCCACCGCGGGTTGCTGCTGCTGCTGCTGCTGCGGCATCGTCGACAGCGCCGCCGCCACGGCGTGGTCCACCTCCCCCTGCCCGAACGCCACCGCGATCTGCTGCTCCGTGTACTGCTCTAGCAGCGCGTCCGACTGCCACTGGTGGAAGAAGCTCGGCTCGTCCATCACCTACACGCGCCCGCCAAGAAAGCATCAGGCATATATTCAGCCATAGATGAAGCTGCTGCCATCTGCAGATGAAACTGCAGACTTTCCACCAGTAACGGACACGGCAGACTCACCATGTTGGAGAACCACTGTGTTGCCATCTGCAGATTGCTTGCTTGCTTGCTTGAGATTTGGGACTGGGACGCCTTGTTTCCAAACCAAAATCCAAAAGGACTGCTAGTGCTCTAGGCTACTAGCTGCTTAAAAGCTCAACAAGTCCTGAAGAGACAGCATATGAAACAGATAAAAAAAGAGTTAGACAGGCAGAGGAGATCATCACTGCATTGTGCAGTGAAACTGAATAAACTGCACAAGATGCAAGGAAGAGTAGTGCATCTGATTCTCTATGTGTGGTGTGACATCATGGGACGGTGTGTGAGGGAGGGAGTGCGACCAACACCAACCTGTGGAGATTGGGGAGAGAGAGGGAGAGGGGCCTGTCCTCTGGTCCCTTTCGTTTGCAATTGCACCAATGGAGATGGGGGAATGGGACATGCCGCATCGCCTTATATAACCTCTCGGGCTGGGCTGGGCTGGGCCACACTAATTTATTTTTATATATACGGCCTCTCTCGTCTCTGGGTTGGGTGTGAATGCGGACTACTCGGCCTCTTCTTCTTCCTCCTCTCTCTCTCTTTCCTAGCTTGCATTGCATAATATTGGTTGCTTTGAGCTGCGATTCAACTGTGCAAATGGTGGCTAAAGTATTGGCGTCCTCTTGGTCTACTTGTATGAACGAACGCATAGTTTATTGCTCGCTGGCTCTCTGCCTTGTACTGTACAGCATCATATCCTGGCAGGCAAGTAGGTGATGTTTATTTGATCAAGTTATTACCTCATGATGATGTCAGCGGAGGGATTATTGCTTTCAATTCGATCGGCATTGAGTCGTCGTAGCAAATACTGATTTGTCCTTTTCTACGCTACGCTGTTGTTTTATTTTCTCCCAATGCAAGGTCAAGTGGTAATAATTCAGTGATGGATTAGTTCGTATATATTGTTCTACTAAACTTCATTTGCAGATATGTTTCTAGTGCAAAGTGTATGATGAGATCATGAAACGAGAAGTAAATTATAGGTTGGTTCTCTTTTGAGGTACTCGATCGTTGTGACTTTTGGGAGATATTTTCTCGTCAGCAACCTCCTCCAGTCATATCTCGACAGACGACAACCATTTAAACCGACCTCGATTGTTTTTTCTCTACTATACGCAGAGCACTCATCAGAGCTAAAAGCTGCACAGTCTGGGGATAAACAATATCGCTCCATCGATAGGCAACAATTTAATGGTTTTGTGCAAATTTTGTTTGAGGAAATGATTTGTGCAAATTATTAATTAATGCTCTGGGTGTGTGTATTTTTATTGCCAGAGCAGCCTTTATAGCTTGCCAGGAAAGATGCCTTGGTGGATTATGACTTGGGCCCAACTCACATGGGGGCCAGCCATTAGCTAAAAGTAAAGTACGTATGTATAGTAGTGTTGAAGCATTATGAGTATTAGACAAGAGAAGGATTATCAAATGATGATCTAACGATGGATTAATCAAGAGATTTGCTCGAGATTTGTTCAAGATTTATTTTCAAGATTCGCACAGCGTCGTCTGGGTCTGGGGTGGACTCCCAACCATAGCTAGGTGCGTCGTCGTTGCGCCATTTCGTGGGAAGGATCGGAGAGAGTTGCGCAAATTTTAAAGGGACACTGTTGGAGAAAAGTATGATGCGGCTCCCAACTTTTGGGTAAGACCGTAAGAGTGAGTACATGGACAACTGCTAGAGAGAGAGAATAATTACTTATTTACCACATGCATGTTGGCCAAAGGCTTTAGGTCATGTTTAGTTCCGAAAATTTTTTAGATTTTAGTATTGTAGTGTTTTTATTTTTATTTGCTAAATATTATCCAATCATAGATTAACTAGACTCAAAAGATTCATCTCGTGATTTACAGACAAATTGTGCAATTAGTTTTTGTTTTCGTCTATATTTAATACTCTATGCATGTGCCGTAAGATTTAATGTGACAGATAATCTTGAAAAGTTTTTGGTTTTGGGGTGAACTAAACAAGGCCTATATTTAATTTCTTTGCTGGTGGGGTCCACTTACACGTACGTCGCTTGCATGTTTGGTGAATGGAGTTTCATGTTTTATAGGCACTTTGTGGGGATATGTGTTTTCACACACATCTTTGACTAAATTGTGAGAAAATGTGGATCTCTCTAGTTGAAACAATGCATGATATATGTATTTTTTCCTTGTGACAAGATTGAAACTATGATTTGGCCACAGCAAGGTATAGTAACTACACAATTTTATTTTAGGTTGCACCCGCCGATTATGTGTGATCGATATCAGCCACATCCTTGTGGTACGGTGCAGTTGAACTAATTTGAATTAAACTAAATCCTGTAAATTGTTATTGATGACTCTTAGTGGTTGCCAAACACTTATTTCCAAAACAGCTTCATGGGTGAAGCTGTTTTTCTCCTCATCTCACAAAGACATAAGTTGGATGAAGCTAGAAAAAAAGTAGCTTATTGCAGCTTCTCCCTCATTTCTCTCTCTCAACTATGCATGAAGTAGTTAGTGAAGCTATTTTGCCAAACACTTTTTCCAAAACAGCTCAGCTTCATCTAGAAAGTCACTCATGAAGCTATTTTCTAAAAAAACAGCTTTACTAGTGAAGTTGAGCTGTGCCAAACAAGCCCTGAAACAAACCATTCATTCATGAGAATCAATATATGTGATCCTATGGCCTGTATATATTCATTTGTACTCCCTCCATCCCAAATTATAAGTTATTTTAATTGTTCAGAGAGTTAAAGTATCTCCAATTTAACTAAATTTATATAATAAAATTTATGATACTTCAAATAAGCATCATGACAATATTCATTAATAACATTTTCATATAGTATACTTATTTGATGTCATAAAATATTTGTAATTTTCTCTATAACTTTGGTTAAATTTGAGATGTTTTGACGCGCCAGAAAAGTTGGAATGACTTGTAATTTAGAATAGAGAGCGTAAGTGGGATTGCAGTATATAAAAATAAGTTATGTACACATTTACGATCTTACGTTGCAGAGCACAAATCAGATTATTGGGGCAAAAAAATTTGTTTGCCGTTGCCTAAATGCGAGAGAGCCACTTGACAACTGATGGAGCTACTTGCCGCAAATTGATGCTTTTAGCTTTATCTGTGACACAGCAGAGCATGCATGCATGCAGCAACATAGTGCCACTTATCCTGATAAGGAATCCCATACCTCGAACTTTAGTTTCCCATGAAGGGTACCCATGCTTCCCTGCATCTATCTGATGAATGCGTTTATGCGTGACCTGCAGATCCAACCACCTCGCTTCAATAGCTGCCCCAAGATAAAAACCGAAGAAGGTACGTACAAGAGACCAGGCATATAATATTCACATTATTATTGCATGTGATGATGAGTCGCCTCACCCTCACACGGCCTCACCCTCGCGTACGTAGTCACCTTACCTTTGAGTTTATCGATCCCATCATGGATTGTTTGGGCTTCATTTGGTACTGCCTTGCTTGTTGCTGCTCCTTTCAAGTTCAAGGCACATGCATGCGCGCAACGATCGATATGAACTGCGGGCATTATTGGGAATTTGGGATCCAGCGATAAACAAAGCAACCCAGCAGATCGCCAGCTATAGCTCTTCTATGCAAGCAGCTGGTTGGCCCATGATCGGCCCCTCCAGACCAAAAATGCATGGTTGGGATTTGCTATGATTTACCTCAAGTAAAATCTATCAATAATAAAATGACCCATTTTCTTCAATTACGATCAAAGACTAAATATTATAATCTTATAAATCATAATTTTTGGGCACTAAATGACTTTAAATAAAAAAGTCATTAACTAAAAAGTTACATATCTCTTCAACTACTACAGCTTTGATTCAAGTCGTTTTTCCATCTAAGAGCATCCTCAACCGTTTTGCATAATTGGTTTGGCAAATGAGGGAGTTTGCCAAGTCTCAAAAAAATATGGCAAAGGTGAAAAGAGGCAATCTCCAATGGTTTGGCATTAATCACTTCGCGCCAATTTCCCAATGCCAAGTGTGAACAGGTTAGCATATATGTCAATCCTTCATCTCTTTTTGCCAAGTTAACAAAATTGCAAAGTCTAAATGCCAAACCGTTGGATAAGTGTTTTTAAGACTTTTTTGCAAATACATGAATGCAAAGCTTATTTGCAAAACGGTTGGGATGCTCTAAGGTACATTGAAAAAAATTTAAAAACATGAATTTTAACATCTGAAAACTTAAAACAGCATTTCGGGTACTTAATCAACTAAAAAGTTGTGGATACCTACAACTTTGGTTTAGGTAATTTCAACATCCGAGATCATTTGGAAAAATTAAAATATTAAAATTCAAATTATATGAACAGAAAAAGTCATTGACTATAAAGTTATATATAGATCTCTTTGAGTACTATAACTTTAATATAAAATTTGTCTTTAGCCGACTTGTTTTAAAAAGCTATGAATTTTACTCTATTGGCCAAATTATCAACTGTCTCTACAAACCCAGTATACGTCTGGAATTTTGAGCCCCCTCTAAAATCAATTCGGGAAATGTAACGGTTTAGAAACCTCTAAAATCAAATAAGTTGGATTTTGATAGAGCTGACTCTAAAAAAAGAGAGACACCTCTAAAAATAGTTTTCTTTTTTTACAATGTACGGGTACCTCGGCCCTATGCTTGGAACACCTACTCCTTCGCCCTGATGCACAGTTCCTTTTGTCTTGCTTTTCACCAGATCTCGGTATATATATCGATCAGTATGGGCGTCCTAGGCAACAGTAGCTCTTGCGTCAATTGGGCACATGGTGAACGTTGTATGCGTTGTTGTGAGGAAGATTCACGGATGCTTCAAGTACGAATCCACCAAAAGTAAGGGGGTCAAAAGGGAAAGTTGCATGATTGTAGTCAAGTCAAAGAGGGGCTGGTACAGAATGGGCGAATTTTTATTTTATACTGTGTCGGGTTTCATTAATTTGGCTATAGTTTAAGACCAACTAGCTAGCACCTCAAATAATTTCAGGAATCGCGTTTAGTTGGGGGTGCGTTCAAAATAACTTCTAGTTAGCATATGTAGGTAGGAGTTGCTAGCTGTGGACGCGAGAATATATATGGAGAGTAATTTTATACCGTTTTGTGTATGCTTTCATACTAATATAACAAGCCGACAAGAATATAAGAAATTCTCTACGGTTGTCTTCTTCTTAGGCTCAGCAAACGCTCATATATATTGTTTCACTATATGTTAGGTCCAAGAAAATGGGGTCAACAATATGTGAACATCGAAATTAGACGTACGTTTCACAACCATGCCCTCGATCGATTGTTTTTCCTTAGATAGCCTTTATTAGCCGAATTTAGTAGCCATTTATTAGTATTTTTTTGACATAAAAAATCAGACAATAGTATTTTTTACCATAACTTATCAGGTAAACGAATAAGATGAAGTTTCTTTATCCCGTACCTCCAGCATCTATCACGCCGAAGTCGCCAATGATGAGGTGCCAGCACGGTACGGTCAAAAGTCCCTCATCATCATCTAGAAGGCTGCTGGCTAGCTAATTAACTAATATAGCAGCGGTATAATCTATCACGCCAAGTCGCCAGTTTGCCGGTAGATCCACAGCCTATATCAGCACTCCCATTTTTTCCTCTCCTGATGACTCGAGTGTGTGAGTAGCAGCGGGTAGTGACTGTCCCTTTCTCAGTTTCGCCCCTAGCTAGCTAGCTAGCTCCCCACTTTCCCATGACAGGTCCATATCTCCAAGTTGAGTTATACCGGCCGGCCGGCCGGTTACGAGATAGCGTGCCGAGGCTACTGAACAGAGAGCGATCGACTAGGCGCCCATCACAATTCACAAGCACACAGCAGGGCCGCCCCGCCCGGCCGCAACCTGAGCTCCCCCGGCTCGCCGACACTGCCGAAAGCAGAGGGGAACGTCCATCGGTGGTACGACGACCGTGTCCGTGGCCACAGGTTCTGCGAGAATCTTGGAGGCACGCACACGCACCCACCATCACCAACCCGACGCGCGGCGACGACGACGACGAGGACGAGGACTCCACCCTGCCCCTGCCCCTGCCCCCTGGTGCCCTGCCCGGCTGGCGGAGAAAAAATCGCGTGCGCACGCGTCGGCTACTCGGCTCCCCGCACGGCCGCCGCGTCGGGCTGGCTGGCCCCTGGCGCCTCGCGGGCGGGCGGGCGTACGGCTGCCTCTTGACCAGGAGCCGCGCTACGCTAGCGTGTGGGCGCGAGCAATCAGCCTGTGGGAGGGGCCGGCTGACGCGCACGGGGCACTGCCGGAGAGGGGCGAGGCGTGGCGCACGTTTTTCTGGCTTTGCGGCTGCGGGGAGAGCCCGGGGCGGGTTCAGACTTGCAATGAGACGGCTCGCGCGCGCTCCCGGATTCCTGGGAGGATCAGGCCTCCCCGGCGTGTCACGTGTACGTGCAGTGCAGGCCAGCCAGCTCGGCCGCATGTACGCGGGGTCGCCATCCGCTCGCTTTAGACCCAGTCGTCGTACGGGGGGGCTCGCCGCTCGACTCGATCAAAAGCGAGCTTTACACTGCAACTTTACAGGGTGATTGCACCAGATTTTGTGACTAGACTGCAAAGTTTATAGAGTCCGTGATGACTTTCTCACTACTAGCAGTCGATCTGTCGTCAGTTTCTAAGCTCAGGCCACTGGTACGGTGGTGGGTTTTGTTTCGTTCCAGAAGCTGGCCTCTTGTCGTGGGAGGGGCGTCGGCGTTTGCGCTTTGCATGCAGCATGCATAGGTCGTCGATCGTGTGCCGACATGAAATTCAGAGATATATATTTGCCACGGCATAGTTTCTCGGTTTTGGAAAATATATACCACAGGAAAGCAACGTCTTCGAGATATATGCCTGATCGTATCATGCAAACTGTTGCTAGCTTGCTATCCTATTAGTGTATACATTATATTTCTGATAAGATGATGCTGTTCTACTTCTGGCTTCTGGATTTTCTACTTCTGGATTGTTGTTTTTTGCTCATTGTATCTGAAAGAAGCCAAAAATTTAGTATTGTGTATTTTGTTTGGTTCGAGATGCATGGATAATTAAACTGGTTTCGAAGAATTTAAGCTTCACATCTTCGTTGCATCATTGGAGTACGTTACTTACTTACTTAAGTGGGGCTGTCACTGAAGTTCATTGACTTCTGTGAAAGTGAAAGATGCAGACGTTTGTGTTGTCGGTTATCGCACTATGCATGGCGACGATGACTTTGGTTGGTTTCGTTCTAATGCCAAGTTGCTATTTTGTTACACACTTCTTAATGAACTAGGTTAATGCCCGTACGTTGTTACGGGTTTTAAAATCCACATACTCTATTTCTTCATTGTTATTTTATTTTTTCTGTCTATATTCTTTTCTTTTTCATTTCTTTTTAGTTTTTGTTTTTCGATTTTATTTTATTTTCTGTCCTTTCCTTATTCTTTTCTTGCTTTAAGTTTACCTTTTATTTTCTTTTGGTTTTATTTTTATTGTTCTTCCTTGCTTCTATTTGTTTTTCTTTTTTCTTTTCAGATTTTCTATGTTTCTTCGTTATTATTTTATATTTTATTTCCTTTTAATCTTATTTTTATCCTTATTTAAATTATTCATTAATTTTATTTGCTCTATGCACTTTTTATCATTTGTTAATTATGTTTGTTTTTATATTTTTTTCTTAGTAATTTTATTTTTTTATTTTTATTTTCTATATATATGTGATACTTATGTAGTATATATTTAGTGTTCTATATTGTGTTATGTCATGTTTACATAATATATATGTGATGTTCTATGATGTTTCTTACGGTGTTCACTTAGTATACATGTAATATATAATTTATGTGATGTTCTATAATATATTTAATGATGTTCTATGATGTATTTAGTGATGTTAATGTTCTATAAATATATTTATGATATTTAAAAAGTAACCCTTTGACATTATTTGAATTTTTTCTCCATTTTGTGTTTTTATTTTTTTCTTATGCTTTTTACTCTAGATTTTTTTATTATTTTTATCTATGTCATGTATTTATGTATTTTTATGTATATTGTAATATCAGTTTCATAAACCTAAAACCAAAATACTATTCTTCTAAATCGATAACATTTTTTTACAAAGACAGAACATTGTGTGTTGAACCTAGAATATTGTTTCTACTTAATAAAAGAAAATATTTTATCATTATAAGATAAATATTCATTAATAAAATTTTATCTAAATACATCCGTGTGTGATCTTGTTTTGAAGGATTTGTTATAAGAAATTTAATGGTGCAATCAGAATTTAATTTATATCTCTAGTTTAGAGGTTATGACTTTTTAATTCGTTAAAATAATTTTGTATGCATAGGTGAGTGGGGCCTAGGTTGATGGGATAGCGTGTCATCGCGCAGTAAAAAAGATCACCAAAGGGATGAAAGTTGTGGATGAGTCCTCTCCCTATTTTTTAGTTGTAGAGATAAATATTAATTAATAAAATTTTATCTAAATATATATTTAATTTATATCTTCGGTTTAAAAGTTATGACTTTTTTAAATTTGCTAAAACAATTTTGCATGCATGTGTGAGTGGGGCCTAGGTTGATGGGATAGCCTATCATGGCTAAAAGGGATGGGAGTTGTGGCTTCACCATAGGTGTGGTAGATGAGTCCTTTCCATAATTTTTAGTTGTAGAGAATACGGTGGGAGGCCTCTCCTCCTCCGATCTCTTTTTTTTTATTTTGTTATAGAGAAAAATTAATGTCACCGAATCAGATAAGCAATAATACAACTCCAGTATCAAATCTTATTTTCTCCACCTAGGCCTTGTTTAGTTTTCATCAAAAAACTTTTCATCTCATCACATCGAATATTTGGATACATGTATGAAACATTAAATATAGATTAGAAAATAACTAATTGTGTAGTTTGCATGTATTTTGTGAGACGAATCTTTTAAATCTAATTAGTTTATGACTGAACACCTAGGCTTTGTTTAGTTTTCATCCAAAAATTTTTCTTTTCGTGAATTAATAAACAAGGCCTACTTATTACCTGCAAGCAGAAACAACTACATATCTGCCCAAGTATATATCAGCAACCTAGCAAGCACCTAATTTTGTAGGACGTCCATAGAAAATTGATTAGGGCGTCCGTAATAATCAGACTAATCCCAATAAATCTCAACTGAAGATACTCATAAGACAAATTTAACAAAACAGTGCATGAACTGAAATGAATTAAATTCGGTATCTGCGTGCCTAAATGATACTCACCAATCTCAAACAGAAAAAAAATACCTGATCTTAGCATATTGTTTTTCTATTTTCTAAGTAGGTCCTGCTCGCACAACCTACTCTCTCACATTCATATAAGGATGGGGGTGGTGTTTCAAATGGATACCCGTGGTTCTTCTCTAGTGTAAATTAATGAACTAAATAAAAAATGAGGAAAAAAATTATCAATTTAGTTCATTAAGTTAGACTAGAGAAGAACCACGAGAATCTATTTGGAGCATCATCCCCATCCTTACATTCATACACGCCTCATGTGTGCTGGTTAAGTACACATAGCTGCTTTTTTTCTTTCTTTTTTTGCAAAACATACTCATTTGAGTTGTATATATCCTTTATTACAATTACTATAACTAAAGTGCTATAAGACATTTTTTGTATTTCTAAATTATAGTTTTTTAGTATGTAGACATAATGTATATCCAAATAGATTTAGAATGGAGAGAGTATTTCTAAAATCATAAGTCTTCATATTATTTGGCATACATATATACTCCATCCGTATAAGATTTAGAAGTCGTTCAGGACAGTGACACGGTCTCCACGGTCTCCAAAGAACAACTTTGACCACTTATTTTTATATAAATATTTAGAAAAAATGATATATGTATATTTTTATGAAAATATTTTTTTCAAAACAAATCTATTCATATAATTTTTATATTTGCAAACTTAACCATTTAAAAAGTATTGATGATTTATATTTGCAATGTCTGACCCAAATCTTGTGTGTCCGTGGGTACACCATGCCAACCAAATAAGCAACCAACAGTGTTTCGCAAAACCAAAAAAATATGAAACAAGGGCAGGCAGCAGCCAATAGAATTTTAAGCCTTCAACTACAGTCCAAGGAAACCCGGTCCGTCCGTCGTGTCCTCCGATCCGAAACAAAAAAAAAAAAAAAATAGCGCTGCCGAGGATCTGCTGTCTGGCAACGTATCTCCAAACACCTACCAGAGTCCGGCATCCACATCCACATCCATGTCCATGTCCATGTCCACGTCCTCTTATCTTCTCCTACTATGCTTTTTTTTTTCTTTTGGGCAAGATCTTCTCCTACTATGTTGGTTGGCCTTTGCAGCTGCAGCCTTGCACTGCACCGCACTGCCAACCGCCGCCGCCTTTTGGCGCTGTGCCGGCCGGCCGGAGAGAGAGCTCAGCTGCGAGCCTGTCAGCCTGCGACTACGATGCGATGCCGTCCTGCCTTAAAAATGGCCGGGGATCGATGTGCTCACATGGACAAAGATCTCTGGGAGAAATTTGGGTTGGATGCACATGTCATGTGCGGGTTTGGAGTTGTCAGCACTCGTCGCCCGCCCGTGGAGAGATTTGGAATCGGAATCGGAAGCGACCAAACAGCCCGTGGGCAGCAAATTTTAACGGGATTGTTTCACACGAAACACACACTCCTGATCCTGGTGAAGTTAGCGTTGGATTTAATTGGGCCGGACCAATTTTCATTTAGCAGTTAAAACAAAAGAAATTTCAAGACCATAGTCAATGCTGCGTGGAACAAGTTTAACCCTCATATGAGGGTTTGATGAACAAGTTTTTTGCAACGTGTAATTGACGGTTTGATGAGGGCATGATGATCACTATGTCTTGATGGATCATGATGACTACTATGTTTATTAAGTGGTTTCGATTTATCAGATTCATAAGTTAGTGGTGACACAGACAATATCATGATGGCCGCTATCACTTCATGCATCTCCATCTTCATCTTTCTCCGCTGCTAAATAAAAGGGACACTCCTCTTGTCCGCACAAAGGAACACTCAAAACGAAGAATATTGAGCCTGTCTGCTTATTTAAAAAGTCATGGCTGAAAATATTATTCGCTAATTTATTGTGGGAGAAAACACTGCTGACTGATAGAAAAAAAAAATACTAATTTATTAAGACAACCAGATTGTTGTGCTGCTATCTATCATCAACCACATGTAGCACATGCTACCGGAAGAACAAGACCCTAAAAATATGTCTAGTTGTGTACTTGTACGGGTAGACTCAGTTATCTATAACTCTTATAAAGCTAAACCCTACTAGATGAATTCTCTCTTCATGCAAGGTATCCACATCATTCCCCACTAAGTGACCCACTAAATATTTTATCTCTTCATGCAAGATGTCTACATCATTCCCCACTAAGTCCATGTCATTCCATATTAATTATAAAAAATAACTATCATCTATATCATGTGAAATACTTTAAAACTTTAATATATTCACATACAAGTTATGTACATATACACTATTTGTTTCATCACCAATTAATTCCTCTATAATGTAACCAAATATTAATTTTTGTTTTACTAGCTTAGCAATTTTTTACTAGATCTAATACAATAAAATACATGCAAGTTAATTTCATATGTGTACATACACAATAGACTAAATACCATATAGTAATACTATATATATAATGATTTATTTGTAAGAAAATCCCGCAGCAACGCACGGGAAATTCACCTAGTTCGTTTGATTCTAAATTACACTCAAGTTATACTTAACGGCTGTAAGATATCAAACTGAATGTAGTCCACTTTGTGCTAAATAAATTGGACGTGCTGCCAGCTGACCTAAAAAATAGGCCAATCGAGGAGCTGGCCGGAAAAAGGCAAAAGTTTTGAACCACATCCCACGGCTCATTTCTCTTAAACGAAACACTCCTGGTGCTAAGGCATGCGCTTATTTCCTTATAAAGAATGAAATATTATTGTTCCTTAAAGTATTTAAAGCTTTGCTCTTGAAATATCTGGTTGACTAATAAAAAAACTTAATGGAAGGTGCGCATTATCATCTACTATGATGTGATTTAAGGATTGATCAAAAGTTAGGATCGATCATTTGGTTCTAGCTAGGGCAGAGAGAAAGTAGATCGAAAATGGAAAAGGAAGATTTTTCCTAATTAAAATTTAAAAGGATTCTATCACTCTAATTAAAAAAATCTAGAAGGGATCAGAACCAAGTTTTTTTTGTTATAAAGGAAGAAGGGAACCAACATACATAGCGTACGGCTATCACTAGGATATGGTTAATGGATAGGCACTCTGCCACTTTATAATCTTCCCCTACTGTTTATTTTGTTTTAATTAGTTGCAACATAGAGGCGACATCTTCATATTCTTTTTTGAACGAAGACATCTTCGTATCCTTAATATAGGGATTCAGATACAGTATCAAAAATTGTGTCTTTCTTATCTAAAGAAACCTTAGAAAGAAAATCGATTTGGTTTAGATAAAAGGTTCTTCAAATATTAAAGGAGATGTGACCAAGCCAAGCCAAAACATAGGGCAGACTGACAAATTGTGAGAATAATATATACATTTAGCATTGTACTCTCTCTGGATAGGATTTATAAGTCGTTTTGGACATGGTTTAAGTCAAACATTGGGAATATAAATCATCAATACTTTTAAATTGTTGAGTTTGTAAATGTAAAAATTATATGAATAGATTTGCCTTTAAAAATATTTTCATAAAAGTATACATATATTATTTTTTTCCTAAATATTTTTATTAAAATAAGAGGTTAAAGTTGTGTTTTGAAGACTGTGTCGCTGTCTTAAACGACTTCTAAATTCTATACGGAGGGATTATATGGTTTGTTGCCAAAAAAATACTTTATATCCTTTTGCAGATTAAGTAAATGCAAGCTTGCATGAAGCTGCACATTCTCGCAAAACGACAAAAGACAAGAAACCCAATGTCTCCGCCATCCGTGCGTCTAGAAGGAGATATTGTCGCTAAGCGCAAACTACAACTGGTAATTGAATTCTAATCAAATCTTTGAGATCCAATAATGGATGCTCAACTCAAAGAAAAAAAATGCGAGTTGTTCGTGCGTATACGCGTATGTGTGCAGCAGGGACGACACACTGCCTCGACGTCGACGTGACAGAGCTGAGAGCTGTACCCTTCACTTCGATCGCTTATATAATTAGGTAAAAGTTAATGCAATTAGGTATTAGAAGTAGTTCAGACAGCCAAGAAAATGGGAGTTTGCAGCGCTAATCCTGCTCAGTTGTTAAATGGCAAGATCATGCGGATCTTTTACTTTAATCCGTATTCCAGTTGAGCACACGATCCTAGCTAGCTACTCTGGAGGAAGAGAGATCGAACTGTGAAACATTTTGCCACATCAGCAAAGCTGTTGGGAGGTACTGTACGCAGAGGTTTAACGAGTGGATGTACTTGATCGTTTACCTTTGAGTGAGCAGACCAGCAATTTTTCCTATATATCTTAAAGGCTAGAAGTAGTGCGCCGACATGATTAATGTATCCTCCTCACATGCGAATGCGTTTAAAGGTGGCATCAAGTGCATATATTTTTAAATAAACTTATCAACTTCAAATTCACCAAAAAAATCACACATATAGATGATAGATGATACACAACCTTGTAAAATATTTTGTCCAAACTTGAATTCGTTTATGAGATATAAAAATAACAAATTTCGAGCCAGAAAGTTGTCCACAAGATTTGTTAGAAATTTGTTTTGATGAATTTAGACGATTTTTTACCGTGGTTTGCACGGGTTTTACAAAAATTATAATTTCCACTGGATATGTTCCCTTTCTAATAGTGCCCTGAAAGGGTGAAAATAACATACTTATCGTCACAAGGCACTATACGTTTTGGAGGCTATGCTGGCTTGTCGGGTGTCTTTAGTGACGCCAGGATGCTTCGACTAGGCTCAGGATGCTTCAGCTAAGCTCTCACCCATCCACAAGTCACTACTAGAAATGGAATGCTCTTGGCGACAAATAATTTTCTTGGGAAGCAAAATTGAACCCTCAAAGATCTATCATTACCTTGGTGGTGGTGGGAAACCTCCATGGAAATGCATATTTTTTAAGTCTCATCCCAAATTGCCAAGGTAATTTCACATTGCATTAGGTGCTATTCAAAACCGCCAAGATAGTTTTATATTTTCTTGAGTGTTCTTACAAACCTCCATGGCAATTCAACATTTCCTTAGGTGCTACTCGAAACCGCCGAGGTAATTCCATATTTCCTTAAGTGTTATTACAAATTGTAAAGGTAATTTAATATTTCTTTGATTGTTATTCCATACCGCCAAGGAAAATACATATTTTCTTGGGTGTAACTGGAAACTGCTAAGGAAGTACTAGTTTTTTTTTTTTTGCTCGAGGAAGGTCCCTGGACAAATCACAGAGTTATCCAATCGGAACCTTGGCCTTGCAAAGGGCTCCAACAAGGACCCGTGGAAAACACGAGCTTTAACTCAAGAAAAACATCGTCATGCGGGAGTTTGCATGGTTTAACCCTTTACATTCTGCATTTACTTTCTTGTATTCCTTGGTTTTGTGATTTTACCTATCTAGTATAGCTTGCTAGGTTAGTTGATAGGATTGGAACTTAGGAAGCAAAATTCTTTGGTGTTAGAGATAGCGACCCTTAGAAAAACCTAATTTGCATCTAGATAAAACTTGTGTAGGTTTTTATAAGTAGTTTTTGGGCCTTAGTTTTTAGTGATCTATTTCAGCCCCCTCTTAGAGGTCACGGTCCCCTACCAAATCTATTTATGACCATCTGACTATTGATCAAGTTTGTTTTTGCCATACAACTCTAGAACTAGAATCTTTTAATTATTGAACTATCGCTTGTTTAAAAAGTGGTTTTATGTTTTTTTCCAAAATTAAGAAAAATAGGTTTATTTTCTAAAAGTCATAATTAGATCAAAGAAATAACCTATCTCTATGCTTTATCTAGTAATAAACCTAATTATTGATGCTCTACTTAGAGTCATTGGTATTTTATTTGTTCTTGTTCATATAGTGTTAGATGCTCATTACTTAATTTAAACCGTCATTTGCATATATTATAGTCAGGTTTTCCCTACCTGTTGTGACACAAATAACGAAGGAGGCCGGTAGGCATGAAAATCGTGAAAATGGCTGAAATTTTCAAAACCTTATAAAATTTTGGCTAGAATTTGGAAATATGAACATATCTCGTTTGAAATAAAAACAACAAAGTTACCGATAATACAAAATCTCCAAAATTGTAAAGACGACACCAACCATGTAGGTGTCATGCTCCATCACATATAGATTATATTTTATCATTACAATTAGTATAGCATCCCTAGTCCAAAAATAATTTGGTTAACTTTAATCCATCATATTGGTACTCTATATTGAATATGGATTCTCATTGTCGATCTCTAGATTTGATATATGATTCAAATAAATAACAAACATGATTACAGGCAATAAAACACTAGGAACAACTAAAAACAAGATCTAAATGAGTTTAGCTATAGCAATAGTATACACACTATATTATAAAAAAATTATGGTTCTTGTTTCATATTTTTTGATTTAAAATGAATTAGTTAATTACAAAGTTTTAGAAAGCAAACTAGTTTTTTATTATTTTCAGTAAATGCAAAGCCACCGTGAAACTATCTAGATGCTCAAAGATTTCTGATTTTAGAGTGTTGAACAATAGTTGGATGATTACAAATGAACTTCCTTATCCTTGTAAAAAGGCCATGCCTCTTCTTCTATTGTTAATTGCAAGAACTCCCTATCTTTTCTATGGTTCTTTAGAAAGATAAAGCCAAGGATTTAGATCCAAATTGTCGTATTTGAGTAGGTTTCAGTTAGTATCAGACATTGATATATATTTTCATACGTCCGGGAATATATGCTCTGGCAACTTTTAGGCTGAGAATTTATTAGATCCGCATCCTCCCAGCAGAGCCTGGTCCTGCTTCATCCAAATCGTTTAGGGGCGTCTCCAAGCTCTAGGTTCCCACAAATCTTCCCAAGCTTTTCTTCTAAGTTGATTCCTGAGGAAACCTCATGGCACATGCTGGCTACTAAGGATAGGATCATAGCTAGGACGATGTGACACAGAAGTGGAGCCGTAAGGTGAAAGGACAAGGCATCCATGAGGCATCTGTAAACATGCATGTGCGCTTATAACGGCTTAAAGCATGGACTACAATGCACGTAACATGTCATTTACTCTAAACGAAGTCAGATATACTAACATAAGCAGAATAATTGTACTTGCTTTTAGTATTATATCTATCTGCACCTCCAATGGCAGCATGGCAGTACTTTGAACTGTGGCCCACTTGCCATTAAACGATGCAAGGTGCCCAGGACAATGCAAAGCCAACCAAACAAGACTAGCTTTTCTTAGGTTGCGCCATCAGCAGGGCTCTTCATTAAGCTAAAGATTCCCCCTGCGAGTCCAACAGATTACAGCAGATCTTGGAGATCGCCAAGCGCTGATTAACAAACAACAGCAGAACCATTATCGATCTAAGCGGCCCCCCGTGGATGCCAGATTTTCTTAATAGTTACATACAGCTGGTGAGCTGGGCTGGGGCATCATTTGTTCAAGTGTCAACAACGTTCAAGATCTGTTGTATAGTCAAATCCTCGCATACAACAACTACTTGAATACATTATCATGGAAAAGGAAATAGATCTATTCATCGGATAACCTAAAGAGATGTGCTCACTGGCAGTCCTGATGCATGGCTTGTGTGTCAGGCCAACTGGTTTCTTGCCAAATCAGCTTGCCAAAAGAGCCTACAGATCGAACACATGAACACAACTTGCAGGCTGTTTTGTTTATCATGGCTATAGCGCAATTTGGCGGCTTGGTTCCACAAAAGTTCCAGCAATTTGCTGCCAGTGTTTGCCCAAGTTGACTGTTTGAGGCCACATGAACACCTCATTACGAGAAGGGGGGAAGGGGATATCTAGGGCTAAGTGTGATCTGTGGGGATGCCAAATTGGCAACGCATGGATGCAAGTGGGGAGCATGGCAACAGGGCGACTGCAGGTGCAGGTTTGATCAAGTTGGCCCTCATGCTTTGGGCTTTGGTGCTCGGTGAAACGTTGATCCATGTGCCAAAAGAGAATCAGTGACTAAGCAGCTCATCAAAGCTAGCTAGCTAGCTAACCTGGCCATACATACATTACTGAGGACCAACCTGGAATCTATACAAAGACCTGCTGATCGGTTAGCAAGTTGATCCCTGCACGTGTGTGACTGTAATTGCCTAATTGGTTACATACAGTGGCGTCAGAGAGAGAAGTGACTTTGTTATATCAATTTGAGCAAAGCTTTCTTATTATAGGGTGAAAACAAGATAGAGGACGATGATCAAGATCTAGCGATATCTGTTTAGGATGGCGCACCAGACTGATGCTTCCTGATCGAAATGCTGGCGATTCATGCAGCAAAAAGTCTCGGAATGCATCACACAGCATCAGTATCGAACTCTGGTTTGCTGGATACGTCGCAGATAAGCAGATTTTTGCGTTGTGCGTGCAGTCAAGATCTTTTTCCCGGCAAGATCATCGAGCTCAATTCAGATTATGTGGCAAATAGGATCTTTAACAAGCAGGTTGGAATCTCTAATGCGTAGTTATCTCATCATTTCTATTTTTCTCAAGACCAACATTATTGTGTGCAGCATACTTTTTCAAAGGAAAAAATATATGATATTAGTGCAGGAGCTACCGGAGATCTATTTTGCCCTGAACATTCTGTCAGTCAGCCGCCGGTCGATAGGAGGCGTGCAGAAGAACTTTTGGACGAAATTTCTCTCTGCCTCATCGATGCCCCCCCCCCCCCCCCCCCTGCAGTCTGACGAAAATTAACAGCCGTATGTATGCGTGTGCCACCTCCAACTCCAATTCGCTTGCAACTTTTGACTGCTGGCATGACAGCGCGCAGTTAAACTTGTGATCGGTTGCCCACGAGCAGAGTTGAGACACAAGGATGAAATGAAACACAGGAGACGCATCGTCTAGTAGTGGAGGTAAGCATAATTGAGGTTTGAGTCACGTCACCAAGCACTAATACTTTCTCTAATAGTTCTCGCTCAATTGACTGACGCCTTGTTTAGTTCACCCCGAAATTCAAAAAGTTTTCAAGATTCCCCGTCACATCGAATCTTGCGGCACATGCATGAAGCATTAAATATAAACGTAAATAAAAATTAATTACACAGTTTGTCTGTAAATCGCGAGACAAATCTTTTGATCCTAGTTAGTTCATGATTGGACAATATTTGTCAAATAAAAACGAAAGTGCTACAGTATCAAAATCTGAAATTTTTTCGGAACTAAACAAGGCCTGACGCAGAGGTATGGATGTATGGTGTGCCCCCTGCTCATCTACTTGCAGAGCACAGTTGCAACTAAGGATGCAAGTGGGTATACCAAGGTTACTTTGTGGATCAGTTTGCCAAGTTTATTCTCTCTTAAATACACGGCATGCCATTCTATTTATTTTTAGCAAGTTTTAAATTGACCTAATATATAGACCAAAACATATATTGCACTAAAGTTGTATTTGATTTGAGGACAAGGTGAAATAGGACAGTCTTGTCCTTATTTTAGGAATGGGACATCCCACCATAACGTTTGGATGATAGCATAAAGTAATTTTAGTTTTTTTTGCTGGATGGATGTAAAGTGATAGGACAATACTACTTCTTAACACTGTTACGTAGCAAGTCATCTATGGGCCTCATATGTTTTCAGTGGGACCCATATATGTCACACCCTGGCTTTTAAAATAAGACCAGAATTGTCATATGTGTGCCCAGGAAGTCCACACATATAACAAAAGAATAGAAATATCAGAATCAATGTTATATATAGCGGAAAAACATATTTATAATAACACTTACAAAACATCAGAGTACGCGGAAACAGTAGCTAAACTTCTTAGGCTCCAATCTTCTCAGGGACGGTTGACTGGGGGCTCCGTATGCCAAGCACTTCCCATAAGCTTCTAGAAAACTCCATGACCTCTTTATCCTTCTTCTGAGCAGCACTTTACTACACACTGGGGGTGTGGGGGAAATAGCAAGGGTGAGTTCATGTCGAACTCAGCAAGTACAGACGGAAAGTATAATGACATGCAAGGCTTAATCAAAGAAAAAGCTGACACTGTTTAACTGCAGGTGAGCTTTTTAGTTGGTACACTTTTATTACAATTCTTTTATTAAAACAACCTATTACTAAATATGAGTGAAGCATCCCAACCCTTAATTAGATGAAAGTATATTAACAATTTTATAAATCATCATTATAATTATTACCGAGGTAGCAACCTCAGATAGTAACTCGGGGTAGCAACCCCATTAAGGTCATGGGATAGCAATCCCAATTTAGAACACAGGATAGCAATCCTGCCAACACGGAATAGCCATTCCGCCAAAGCACGAGGTAGCAACCTCAATCAAATTTCGCCTCCAAGTATCCAGTGAATCCAATTTGCTCATCAAGTGAGGGTCTGGGCCGCTCGTGACCGTGAGCACGGCTGATATATCAGTTTTACACTCTGCAGAGGTGTGCACGTTCACTCCAAGTCGTGATTCCCATTTGCCCGGGGTCGCGACTCCCCAAAACACTTCCAAGGTGAGCAGGCAGGGTCTCACTACGAGACCTTTCACAGGGTCCAACTATTAGGATGCCACTCGCAAGTTTTCGCCGGGGCGCTCGATAGTCGATACCCATAGCCATGGCGTACCGATCAACCGACAACTTAATATTCATTACCCAAGTTACTTCCTCACGCCTACCCGGAAAGTAACACCCTACTAGTGGAGGTCCTGCTAATTAGTCAAGCCAGAGCCATATAGCTTGGAGCTGCACTGTAAGTCCCAGGGGGCCGCTCCCTGACTAAGTCCTTACGGAGAGCAGAGACGGGTACGCCCGGCAAACCGGACCACCAACAGTACCCGCTCCCCCTTTCCTCAACCAAAACACGATGCTCGCAAGCACCGCAACATCTCCATCACCGAAGTGACCATTGTTCACCATTTAATCATTAATCATCATTGAAGAATTTATTAAGCAAGATCATTATTTTTATTATTATATAGCTTAGATGAGTAGAGCAACTAAGCATATCTACTGTTCACTATACTACCCATGTATAACCCAGGCATACAAGGAATATAGGAGGAGGCTAGTCAAGTCCTTATGGTTTGCAGTATTAAGACACATGCAATGGAAAGTAAATATATTTAAAGTTCATAGGTACAATATGATCAAAGGGTGTCTGCACTTGCCTTTATTCCCAGTGTATATCTGCTCCGAATTCTTTGACTTCTTTCTTCTGATCTCCAACTTCTGCTTCGATTATCGGTCCTCAGCGCCTGATCTTCAATGCTGACGAACCACGCTTCTTCTACTCGTAGCAACCAAGCAACACCAACAGACAAACAAACAATCATGACTAAGAACAAACAACAATCAAAAGACAAGCTTAGAAAGAGCGCACTAAACGACACGACTTAATACTACGATCGTGACAACGTAAGAACGATTGAGAACGGAGCTATCGTTAATCGGACACGACTTTCGGGGTTCGAAGTGTAACGGAGAAGACGACTATACGCTGGTCGTATTTTATTTAATAAAAGAAGGTGATAGACTTTTCAAAGAAATATCTCAAAGTTGAATTGACCAAATTATAAAGAATTATAAGAGTTGAGGTTAAACTTTAGTCATATTCTAATTATAAACAATTATATACCATTTAAGCCATATAAATATTTATAGTTTTGAAATATAGAACATATGAAAGCAACTAATCGAGTGATTACATATCATATTTAAACTAATCAAGTTATAACTAATAAAGAAACATTAAAGTTGATATTAATAACGTGGGCATTTATTTATTTACAAAAGATCAAAATTATAAACATTATTTACTTTTAAATCAAAAAGACTCTAGATAAATATTACTAAATTATTTATGTGCTTCATGTTTAAATAACCAAATTATAATTAAGAGGTATTTGAGTTCACATTTGATTATAATTACCAAAGTGTAAACCTAACGTGTTTTTAAATTAATTAAATAGGAATGCATTCGAAACATTAATCGGATTAATTATACTCATAAACATGAGACAATAAATACAACATTGCTAAAATGTAGATTACACCGACATAGTCACAACACAACGAGAACCGAATTACAAACCTAGATTGTTTTCTAATTTAAAAGCTATTCAATAGATATTAATCAATTTATACTTAAATCAATAAATTTAAGAATAAGATATATGGTAAATATTTATACTACTGCGTAGAGCACGGCGATATGAAACTAACGCAACTGGAACGGCTCGAATCGGAATTAAAACGCGCATTCTATGACCAAAACCAAATCGGTGGCAAAACAGTGAATAAGCAGAACTAATTTTCGTATTTTAAATAACCAAACTGAATTTTAAATGCATTCTGGACTGCGGGCACTATTTTTTTTTAAAGCATAGGGGCTAAAACAGAAAAGAAAAGGGCGTAAATCTAATTTCTTTTGAACTGGCCGGAGTGCGGGTTGATTTCACAAAACCTGAGGGACCTTTTTGCAAAAAGGCAGGGAGTGGCGCAGGTGGCCGGGCGGGCTGGCCACGTGGCGTCTCGCGAGTGGCGGGTCCACGGCGGGGCTGTGGACCGCGCGCACGGGGCAGGGGAGGCCGCTGGGCGGTGGACCGGGTCCACCGGTCCATGGTGGACCGGCCACGCGGGCGCTGAGCCGCGGTCCATCGTGGACCGCGCGGGGCAGGCGAGCGGCGAGGCTTGGCCGCGGCGGGGCGCCATGGCCGCGGCCGGGGGGGGATCGACGGGACGGCGAGCCGAGCCATGCGGAGGCGAGCCGAGGGCGGGGTCGCGTCGCGCGCGATGCGGGGGGGGGCGCTACGCGCGGGGCGGCCGCGGCCGGGAGAGGCCGGGGCGTGCGGTCCACAGCCGCGGGCGGGTTGACGGCGGCGGTGTGCTCCGAGCGGCGGCTATGGCGGCGGCGTGACCAGAGCACGGGGTGGCGGCTGCGGTGCCCTAGGGCTCCTAGGGAGGCGTGCGGGGTGCGGCAGCCTTCTTATAGAGGCGGCGAACCTCGGGGCGCGCGCGTGGGCCCAGCGCCGAAAGAAGCGGCGGCGGCGCTCCCGTCTCCGAAACAGACGGAGGTCGGGGATGACAGGTGGGTCCCACTCGCGGGGCCCACCCGTCAGCGGCAGCAGGTGGGAGAGGGCAGCGCGCGGGGAAAGGCCGCTGTGGCTGACACGCGGGCCCGGCCGGTCAGCTGCTCAGGCAGCAGGGGGGAGAGGGGGGCGCGGCGCTGCTGGGCTGGGCTAGCGCGGCCCACGCGGGAGAGAGAGGAGGGAGTAGGTGGGCCGAGAGAGAGAGGAGCCGGCCCAGAAAGGAAGAAAACCATTTTTTTTTTCTTTTTATTCAAAAAGGCTTTGAACCAAATTCTTCACCACATTTATAAACCAAAATTTGATTTATTAACTTGAGATTATTTTAAGAATTATTTTCTTTACTACTTTTAGAAACAAAGTATATTTTCTTAATAACATATTTTTAAATTATTTTTCCACACAAACCAAATAAAGCTAGGGCACAGAGCACACAATAACAAAACAAAACACCCTCCACTTATCTTTATAAAAATTTAAAAATTCCACATTATCTCTCTTTTTGGAATTCAATAATTAAATAAATCTTGGAATATTTTACAAAAATTTTAAATCCTTAATTAATTTAGTGTTTTCTAATAACAAATCCATAATTAAAAATTTTTGGAGTGTTATAGATCTACCCCACTTAACATAAATCTCGTCCCGAGATTGGAAGAAACTAGAGGGAAAGATAAAGTAGATCATCAAAGTTGTTTCGAGACTTTCAAGACATGATCAAAGGATTAAATATAGACATAAGGGGTAAAGAGTATGGTAAAGACTGATGACAAGGAAAGATAAATGTATGAGATAAGAATTGATCTTTGAATCGTGTATTATGATAAGGTGCAAGCGCGAGAAGCTAATATTAACAAGAGATGATACATAGGAGATAAAGATAGATATTATAGTGCTCTCAATTCCTTGATTCCAGATCTATGAGATAAATGATAAAAGGATAAAGAATTAGCAAAAGTTGACGAGAGGAACTTAAATTTATTGTCAAGTCTTCATGCTTAATATTTTGTAGTCCTATGAGACGTAAGATCCAAGATCACACGTTTGGCAAAAATGATAAGGGTTCGTCGCAAGAATGATAGGGATCAATATATAGTTCTCCATGTCTTTTAAGTTGAGACTTTCGAGGGAGATGATCGCAGCGGACGCTACCCCACTTAAACCAAGTGTTACTTATCTTCCAAAATCCTGTCAATATAGTCTTCAAATTTTTTTTTTCGTCAGGGGTTATCAGTTTGACAACACACTGCACATCTGATGTTGAGAAAATATTGCCTCTCTATGAGGTCCACATTCCTTTTGAACTGCCTCGTTGTCGGTACAATCCTTCCATTAGTCCTTTAATCCTTCGGGTGAGGTTGAGTGCCTTCATACACGAACCTGTCTCCTGATGGGGTGGTTAATGATACTGAGTGTTGGGTACAGTCAATCTTTCCATGACAAGCGGTTAACCATCCTCTTCCAAGAACGACATCAATCTCCATTGATTCCAAAACTACAAGATTCACCTCAAAATTTACACCTTTTATGTCAAGCCTAACTTTTGGGCACATGTGTGTTGCTTTCATCTTCCCTCTTGGTGATTTTACTAGTATGGGTTTCTTCATTTCCAACATAAGCATCTTATGATCAGCAACACATTCATTTGAGATGAAAGAATGTGAAGAACTTGAGTCGAACAAAATAGTGGCAGGAGTTGAGTTGACTACAATCGATCCAAACACCACATTTTGTGCTTCGCGAGCAGTACATAGATCCATATGGTTCAATCTACCATTAACGTAGTCACGAACAGGGTACTTCTTTAGACAATGCTTCTTGTGATGTCCCTCTTCGTGACACTGGTAACAAACATTGCTAACAGTTTTAACATAGGTGCTATCCTGACGTTGAGCTCCTTGAATTGATGTGCCAGGAGTAACTAAAGTGCTACTAACTGGTTGGTTCTGAGGGTCCACCTTCAATGGAGTCTCTTCACTTATTCGCTTCTTAGCTTGATTACTTTTTCGAGGATGAAGTTCTGTGTAGGTGATGGTCCATCCATCTAGGCATATCTCTGGCATAGCAAGTGTAGCTGAAGGGGCATCTAACTCTTCAAGATATGAATGTGTCTGATGCGAGTTTGGGACTAAAGGTAGCTGCGATGTAAAACTCAAATTTGGCTCACTTAATAGTGGCTCTAGGGAGATTGCCTTCCTTTTCTTGTTCCATTCAGTTTGTTGATCCTGGGGTACTTCTATCTTTCCTTCGCTTGACTTATTTTGAAGACAGGGTAAACCATAATGTCTACAACAATTACACGGCTCTTGAATCCCAAGTGCCTCATTAATACCATCTTTCTTAGCTTTCATGTTCTTCCAGGCTTCTATGACTTGTCGCTTCATTGCTTCTTCCTGAGTTTCAGTCATGTTCTTTTCTAAATATAACTGAGAATCTTTTGGTGGTCCCACTCCACTTAGTACTTGATCTTGCATAGACAAGGGCTTCTCCTTGTTTACTAGGGACAAGGGTAGCATAGTTGGGTCTTCCTGACATTTGGTGTAAGCTTCTTCAATGTCGCCTTGGAGAAGTAAAGATTGTAGTATCAAAAGCTTCTGGAGTCTAGCCATATGATCAGCTGCCATCTCTAGGATTTGGGATTGCCAAGCTATCATCTCTTCACTGCTCAATTGTGTTGCAGAAGTCATTGGTTGACTCGGATCACCAATATTCTTTTCCATTGATGTCACCACTTGGATCAATCATCTGACATTAGGCAATAGTAGAATGAGCTAGAGTAATATAGGCAAAGAGTATGACATAGGGTAGGAGAGAATAGCTGGACAGGATTAAGATTGACAAAAGATATGGATGGGATAAGAGAGATCACTACCCCACTTAACAGAGATCGAACTAATCCCCAAACGATTTCTTCCAGAACTCCTCAAAACACTAGAACAGAGACAACACACAAAACATCAAACAAAACAAAACAAGCACGCAACACATCAACGACACTACACGTGCTTCTTCAACAGTGGTGGTCATCCTAAAAAGGTAAGTTCGAGATGATGAAGGGCCATCGAATTTTGGAATAAAATAAGTTTTGAAAACTTCAGTAAAACAACTAAACAAAAGCCAAGGAGATTAATAGAAATAGCTCAAAGGAAGCTATTCAAGGAGGGGATACAACATGACAAGGATGAAGAAATAGTCAGAATCAAATAGTCAAGAGATGAGAAAATAGTTTTATATTAAAATAAGCTTTAGAAATCGACCAGTGCTATCTAGGCATACGTCCTACAGTCGACATTGCTCTGATACCATTCCTGTCACACCCTGGCTTTTAAAATAAGACCAGAATTGTCATATGTGTGCCCAGGAAGTCCACACATATAACAAAAGAATAGAAATATCAGAATCAATGTTATATATAGCGGAAAAACATATTTATAATAACACTTACAAAACATCAGAGTACGCGGAAACAGTAGCTAAACTTCTTAGGCTCCAATCTTCTCAGGGACGGTTGACTGGGGGCTCCGTATGCCAAGCACTTCCCATAAGCTTCTAGAAAACTCCATGACCTCTTTATCCTTCTTCTGAGCAGCACTTTACTACACACTGGGGGTGTGGGGGAAATAGCAAGGGTGAGTTCATGTCGAACTCAGCAAGTACAGACGGAAAGTATAATGACATGCAAGGCTTAATCAAAGAAAAAGCTGACACTGTTTAACTGCAGGTGAGCTTTTTAGTTGGTACACTTTTATTACAATTCTTTTATTAAAACAACCTATTACTAAATATGAGTGAAGCATCCCAACCCTTAATTAGATGAAAGTATATTAACAATTTTATAAATCATCATTATAATTATTACCGAGGTAGCAACCTCAGATAGTAACTCGGGGTAGCAACCCCATTAAGGTCATGGGATAGCAATCCCAATTTAGAACACAGGATAGCAATCCTGCCAACACGGAATAGCCATTCCGCCAAAGCACGAGGTAGCAACCTCAATCAAATTTCGCCTCCAAGTATCCAGTGAATCCAATTTGCTCATCAAGTGAGGGTCTGGGCCGCTCGTGACCGTGAGCACGGCTGATATATCAGTTTTACACTCTGCAGAGGTGTGCACGTTCACTCCAAGTCGTGATTCCCATTTGCCCGGGGTCGCGACTCCCCAAAACACTTCCAAGGTGAGCAGGCAGGGTCTCACTACGAGACCTTTCACAGGGTCCAACTATTAGGATGCCACTCGCAAGTTTTCGCCGGGGCGCTCGATAGTCGATACCCATAGCCATGGCGTACCGATCAACCGACAACTTAATATTCATTACCCAAGTTACTTCCTCACGCCTACCCGGAAAGTAACACCCTACTAGTGGAGGTCCTGCTAATTAGTCAAGCCAGAGCCATATAGCTTGGAGCTGCACTGTAAGTCCCAGGGGGCCGCTCCCTGACTAAGTCCTTACGGAGAGCAGAGACGGGTACGCCCGGCAAACCGGACCACCAACAGTACCCGCTCCCCCTTTCCTCAACCAAAACACGATGCTCGCAAGCACCGCAACATCTCCATCACCGAAGTGACCATTGTTCACCATTTAATCATTAATCATCATTGAAGAATTTATTAAGCAAGATCATTATTTTTATTATTATATAGCTTAGATGAGTAGAGCAACTAAGCATATCTACTGTTCACTATACTACCCATGTATAACCCAGGCATACAAGGAATATAGGAGGAGGCTAGTCAAGTCCTTATGGTTTGCAGTATTAAGACACATGCAATGGAAAGTAAATATATTTAAAGTTCATAGGTACAATATGATCAAAGGGTGTCTGCACTTGCCTTTATTCCCAGTGTATATCTGCTCCGAATTCTTTGACTTCTTTCTTCTGATCTCCAACTTCTGCTTCGA
The DNA here is from genome assembly GCF_000003195.3 of Sorghum bicolor. NCBI lineage: Eukaryota > Viridiplantae > Streptophyta > Magnoliopsida > Poales > Poaceae > Sorghum > Sorghum bicolor. Next base: position 8,299,983 of record NC_012870.2, on the reverse strand, counting down.
TTATCGGTCCTCAGCGCCTGATCTTCAATGCTGACGAACCACGCTTCTTCTACTCGTAGCAACCAAGCAACACCAACAGACAAACAAACAATCATGACTAAGAACAAACAACAATCAAAAGACAAGCTTAGAAAGAGCGCACTAAACGACACGACTTAATACTACGATCGTGACAACGTAAGAACGATTGAGAACGGAGCTATCGTTAATCGGACACGACTTTCGGGGTTCGAAGTGTAACGGAGAAGACGACTATACGCTGGTCGTATTTTATTTAATAAAAGAAGGTGATAGACTTTTCAAAGAAATATCTCAAAGTTGAATTGACCAAATTATAAAGAATTATAAGAGTTGAGGTTAAACTTTAGTCATATTCTAATTATAAACAATTATATACCATTTAAGCCATATAAATATTTATAGTTTTGAAATATAGAACATATGAAAGCAACTAATCGAGTGATTACATATCATATTTAAACTAATCAAGTTATAACTAATAAAGAAACATTAAAGTTGATATTAATAACGTGGGCATTTATTTATTTACAAAAGATCAAAATTATAAACATTATTTACTTTTAAATCAAAAAGACTCTAGATAAATATTACTAAATTATTTATGTGCTTCATGTTTAAATAACCAAATTATAATTAAGAGGTATTTGAGTTCACATTTGATTATAATTACCAAAGTGTAAACCTAACGTGTTTTTAAATTAATTAAATAGGAATGCATTCGAAACATTAATCGGATTAATTATACTCATAAACATGAGACAATAAATACAACATTGCTAAAATGTAGATTACACCGACATAGTCACAACACAACGAGAACCGAATTACAAACCTAGATTGTTTTCTAATTTAAAAGCTATTCAATAGATATTAATCAATTTATACTTAAATCAATAAATTTAAGAATAAGATATATGGTAAATATTTATACTACTGCGTAGAGCACGGCGATATGAAACTAACGCAACTGGAACGGCTCGAATCGGAATTAAAACGCGCATTCTATGACCAAAACCAAATCGGTGGCAAAACAGTGAATAAGCAGAACTAATTTTCGTATTTTAAATAACCAAACTGAATTTTAAATGCATTCTGGACTGCGGGCACTATTTTTTTTTAAAGCATAGGGGCTAAAACAGAAAAGAAAAGGGCGTAAATCTAATTTCTTTTGAACTGGCCGGAGTGCGGGTTGATTTCACAAAACCTGAGGGACCTTTTTGCAAAAAGGCAGGGAGTGGCGCAGGTGGCCGGGCGGGCTGGCCACGTGGCGTCTCGCGAGTGGCGGGTCCACGGCGGGGCTGTGGACCGCGCGCACGGGGCAGGGGAGGCCGCTGGGCGGTGGACCGGGTCCACCGGTCCATGGTGGACCGGCCACGCGGGCGCTGAGCCGCGGTCCATCGTGGACCGCGCGGGGCAGGCGAGCGGCGAGGCTTGGCCGCGGCGGGGCGCCATGGCCGCGGCCGGGGGGGGATCGACGGGACGGCGAGCCGAGCCATGCGGAGGCGAGCCGAGGGCGGGGTCGCGTCGCGCGCGATGCGGGGGGGGGGGCGCTACGCGCGGGGCGGCCGCGGCCGGGAGAGGCCGGGGCGTGCGGTCCACAGCCGCGGGCGGGTTGACGGCGGCGGTGTGCTCCGAGCGGCGGCTATGGCGGCGGCGTGACCAGAGCACGGGGTGGCGGCTGCGGTGCCCTAGGGCTCCTAGGGAGGCGTGCGGGGTGCGGCAGCCTTCTTATAGAGGCGGCGAACCTCGGGGCGCGCGCGTGGGCCCAGCGCCGAAAGAAGCGGCGGCGGCGCTCCCGTCTCCGAAACAGACGGAGGTCGGGGATGACAGGTGGGTCCCACTCGCGGGGCCCACCCGTCAGCGGCAGCAGGTGGGAGAGGGCAGCGCGCGGGGAAAGGCCGCTGTGGCTGACACGCGGGCCCGGCCGGTCAGCTGCTCAGGCAGCAGGGGGGAGAGGGGGGCGCGGCGCTGCTGGGCTGGGCTAGCGCGGCCCACGCGGGAGAGAGAGGAGGGAGTAGGTGGGCCGAGAGAGAGAGGAGCCGGCCCAGAAAGGAAGAAAACCATTTTTTTTTCTTTTTATTCAAAAAGGCTTTGAACCAAATTCTTCACCACATTTATAAACCAAAATTTGATTTATTAACTTGAGATTATTTTAAGAATTATTTTCTTTACTACTTTTAGAAACAAAGTATATTTTCTTAATAACATATTTTTAAATTATTTTTCCACACAAACCAAATAAAGCTAGGGCACAGAGCACACAATAACAAAACAAAACACCCTCCACTTATCTTTATAAAAATTTAAAAATTCCACATTATCTCTCTTTTTGGAATTCAATAATTAAATAAATCTTGGAATATTTTACAAAAATTTTAAATCCTTAATTAATTTAGTGTTTTCTAATAACAAATCCATAATTAAAAATTTTTGGAGTGTTATAATATATGTTATCCTCATATTTCCTTGAATAACTTTATCTACTCCCTAGCGCCCTCTCATCAGTCAAAGTGGGATGCAGATGTCCTCTCAACAAGAGGAACCATATTTTCCCATAAATTAAAAGTATATTCCTTTAGAGGATGACTTTGTCCCTCTCTATCTTTCAACTAAACATTAAAACAAAGTAGGGTAAAGTTTATTTTGCCCTTGAAGGCATATGCCCTCACTCTCTCACCCATTGAATTCGCTTTGAGAAATATGCGAACACACATCTCAATGCGAAACTACTTTGAGATGTGTATTTATACACTTCTCAAGACGAATTCAATGAATATGAGAGTGAGGGCATGTGCTCTTAAGGGAAAAAAACCGCCTTCAACAGAGTAGTCGGCCTCCAACCAAAGGGCACCTTAGCCATGGAGCATGGAACATCCCTAGTTCCAAGTGGTTGTACGGAGTAGGTATCGGGGTTGTTTAAAACCTGCTGGCCTTTGCTCGCACGCCCGCATTTGACGCTCCCGCGAAGGCCTGGCGCGTCGACACGTGCCCTTGACAATTTTGCAACAAAGCTCCCTACATTTTCACAAACTAACCCGCGGTCCACAGTCACTCCAACAGCCTCGCTCCTGCGCAAGGGTGTGCCCAAACCCTAGCCGCCCTCTTCCGATCTCTCCCCTCTGACTCGCCATACATAGCTGCGGCGGCGGCGGCGCGCGGCCATGGAGACTCAGTGGTGGGCGCGGCCGTGCTCGCGTGCTCGGAGCTGCAAACTAGAGGCGCCGATGTGAACCGAGGGTACAACTGTGAAGCTTTTTCTTTCCCTCAGGTTCAGCTTCTTTCCCTTCTCCTTCCCTCAGGTTCCGTTGGTGTGGCATGTAGAGGAAGAGGTCTTCCGTGTGGATCTCAGCGACGGCGTTTAGTCCCACGACTTGTTCCACCAGATCCAGGTGCCCGGCGATGAGGATGAGGAGCAGCGACTTGCACCAGTAGATCCAGATGTCTAGGAATGAGGATGAGAAGCGGTGCCCTGGCATACGGTAGAAATCTCCATGAATGGTGGCTTTCTACCGTAACTTCCCCTTGGTTCCCCCTCAAATCGATCTTCAATTTTTAGCCTTTCAAGTGTATGGGACTCTTATGCCTCCATGTCTTCTTGCCATTTTTTATTCTCTCTTTTGTATAGCGTGTACGAAAATTGCAAGTTCTTTATTCTTGCGGTTGGCAGACCAACTTTTTGTAGTAGTTCACTTCACACTCAAGAACCTGTATACGGTAGAGTATTGTGTAGTTCATGGTGTGTGACCCCTGGTTCTCCTATCCTAATGGCATTATGTAAAACAGATAGAAGCAACAATTTAACCCCTGATCTTCTTACGTCCATATTCTGTAGAATGACTTTTTTCGATGTATTACTATTTTACCGAGAAATTTATATTGTTTTGGTCTGTTTTTTGACATATATTGGAATCTTTTACCTAGAAATTTTGATCTAGGAACAAGTAGATACAGGTATAACATATATATTAGTCAACGACCAATATTTTCTACTTTTCATATGCCAGCCCAGTGCAAGATATTGAATCTAACATGGTATTTTTTTTCAAATGTGTTATTTATGTAAACCTAACACTGTCTTTTTTTGTTTCAGGAAGTTCAATTTTGCATTCCATTCATGGAATAGTTACTGGAATCTTATGGAAATAAAAAAGGAGACGCTAAGGAAAATCTTTTGACTTGTGTGGCTGACGTTTTTATGCAGTTAACATACACATAGGATTAGTTTATGCCAAATAAAGTAAATGGCACTTTGTAAGGTGGGCATAGGTGTAATTTCTTGTCAAAATTTTCCTTTTTTGGGTATCACTTACACTAGAGGTTGAAACAATGATTCCATATACAGGATGCCAATTATAGTGCTATATATGGTTTTCATCTGGTACAATTAATTAATGTATATTTTGTCTTGCTTTTATATGATAGTTATGTAGGGCTTACCAGCTTGGCACTAGAAATGAAATCAACCATTTCTTCTTGTATTCTATATATATTCATATGATCTCAGTACGTTGTTATTGGTAGACGCCTATTTTTGTTTTGACATATTAAGAGTTTCAAAACCATTCTCATCTTCACTGAGCCACCTTGTGTTGCATATCTTCTCAAAGAGCTCTCAACCAGTAGCATATACCATGACAACAGTGAGATGTGTGGTGTTCAACAGACATGTCACCAAATGATTCTGGAACAGAGTATGAGCTTTGTGCTGCAAATTGTTCTTGAGGTGGTAAATCTCTCTACTATTTTTCAATGATTCAGCTAGGGTCATACTTTGGGATAAACTATGATACTTTAGTGTTCAAGTTATTGCAATTCTTGGCTGGCTTGATTCGTAGTTTTCTGTGATGCTATGGAAATAATTTCACGGCTACCTTGGATAAGTAAAGGCATGCTTTGTGACCTTACAGAGCAGCAAGAAAGAACTTTAGTTGATAGACTGATTATACATGCCCGGATTGGCCATGCATAGTTTTGTTATGGTTCATCGACCTTTAATCAGTACTATTTTTCAGTTAGATAATAATAAGGTGGGTAATCTGCATCTGCATGTATCTTTGTAATATATTAATATAATTGCTTGTGGGTTTGTGTTGATGTCATATTTGTTCTTGCTTTCCTCTCAACTGTGTATACCATTAGTCAATAGTTCTTATCTGTTTTGATTTTTTTCTTGCATGACTGAAGACCTTCAATGTGATAGTGTCACACCTCCATAGCCCAATTGACTACTTAGGTAGCCTCATGAATTCCCTTTGTTGATACTCAATATATAGTTTGATATCTTTTTCTAAAGTTTAATGCCAACGTGTGGGTGCATGCTTCAACGACAAAATGTTTTTGTTAGCATGGCAGCAAGTGATCGTCCTTTATGCTAAACAATTTTTGTGACCTGGTTGGATAAGTGTTGTTTCCCATTGATATTGCTTTAGGAATAATGCAATTATATTTTCATCCATTAGAGAAAAATAACCATTGCTTTCTATGGTGTTTAAAGAGTGCATGGAGGTGGACAGCATGCAGATGGACTCCAAGACACAATTGCAGACTTGGTATATACACCTGTTTGTGGCTTCATGCAATTGTAGGTTCAGTCCCTTCTTTGCTATATGTGTTACTTCTCCTTTTGTATATCTTTTGTTTTATTCTAGGTATTACAGCTGTTTTGTATGGCTAGGCTTATGTTCATCCTCATATTCAAGGTGGTGACATACTTGTTGTAGGTACTGTGACTGCATCTGCTACTGGATCTTGCCGTAATATGGAAACTAGAGCAGCAATCTTCCTTTTTCCAAAGTTCTGCTATGGTTTTCCTTTTATTAAAGGTTTGTAGCATTCCCTAGATTAGTTGTTTTTAAACCTTTCCATTGTATTTCTGAATTTTTAATCGTTCTTTTCTTTGGTGCAAAGTAAAGGAAAACTAGCAGCTTTAAGCTTCAGCTGACACTTAAGCCAAACTAAAAAAAATAAATAGAGTCGTATAATAATGGAATGATGCTCAGATATGGGAACTTGTGAGGTTCTTTTCTTTCTAGCATTTTTCTTACTACAATAGTGATAACTCTCTTTACAAGCCTTCTCCATATATTTGTGGAGCTACTTGCTTTTCACATACCCATTTTAATAGCTTTAGTTATTCCTTTGGGTAATTTGTAGACAGATTAACTGTGCCTAGCCTGAACTTACCTATTCATTATATTTATGTTTATTTATGTATTATTGTTCTTCTATTGTTGTGCTGTTTTGCAGAGGTTGGAGTTGTTGCTACTGTATGTGCATCTACAACATTGCAAGTGTTTGTCATCCCTATTGACAACTGAACCTGCACTTTCCTGAAATTTTATAGAATTTCTGCTGGCCCTTAGGTATTCCAGTTTTCCTTTTCCATGTTTTGTCAATACCTTTGAATTCAAACCTTTCATCATGAAAGTTGGGATCATTTCAAAGCATGTCCATCTAAGTCATTAGTAAGAAATGGGTATGCAGTTTGCTCCAAGAAAATCTACCATGTAGGCATTGATGTTATATGCAGGTTGATAGCAGAAGATCACTATCAAGGTTAGGTAGGCAAACGGTATCACTTGTCTGATGTCTGTGTGCTCTACTGCTATTTAAATTCTTACAGTAAGTAAAGATCTTGTCTATTACAGGTCTCTCCATTAATGACTTCGATGCTCTATCAGATTTTAACCTCAGATATTCTGATAAAGCATATAGGCGAGAGTAGCATCTTATACTTTTATGTGTTGTTAGATGTTCTGATTTGAAAATCGCATTGAGATGTCTAAATTTACTTCTCCAGTTGCTTGCGGATCTTGCTCATATGAGATGTACGAGTTTATCTCTGGCTCTTGTTAGATGGTAGCAAGCAGCAGGCAACTTGTTTTTTTTTGCTTGCATTACAGTAAGCAGGTTGCTTTAGATCACCACACTACAAATGCTCCTTATAGCAATGTATATCTCAGGATAGAAATAAAATGTGTTGCGCTATTATTTATGGTCAAAATATCGAACATTGCTTTCTAAGAGCAAGGTTCATACAAGGCACACCTTCCCCATCAATCCCAGGTGCTCTGTTGCCTTCACCATCTCATCATGATCCTGCTCTTGACCATGGGTGCCCTTGAGGTAAATTTTCATCCATTAAATTATACTTAAGTGATTCAATGTCTATATTAGACATGCATTCAGCGTGTGTTTAGCATGCACATGTGTTAAATTCTTAATTTTAGAAAACGAAAAATGTCGCCCTCTTTAGTGAGTATAAAATAACATTTTGAGCCTCGTAGGAGGGTGCAGGCAGCGGTCGGAGGTGTATACGTGGGACTGCTCAAGTGTGGCGCTGGGGATCAGGAGGTACTGGTGCCAAGTCAGAGCATGTAAAATGCACTTAGTAGCTAGAATATGTAATATTAGGAGTAGAATCTACATAGATATATGAACCAAAAAAATTAGTTCCAATGTATAGACCTCTTACAAAATTATTTTTGAATTGTGAATTCACCCACTGCAACTAGATTTGCACAAGATTGGTTTGATTTGCATCACCACTTATCTGTGTTTGTTTCTCTTATTGAATTAGGTTTGATTTGCGCCATTATTATTTTGTTCCTGTAGCAATGCATATCTAGCAACACATGGAAATAATCCCCCCTTGTCTTAATTTGGAATTAGCAATGAACAACTCCCTATTAAACTACTTTGTGTTGCTTCCGTTGCAATGCATGGCTAATCACTTATTTATCTAAATATGACTCAGAATATTATATTGTTAAGCTCTATTAAAATCTATTTGTCTGTTTATTTTGATCCACTATTTTTTCATATTATGTTGAAAATTTTAAAGTTCCCGTAGCAATTTTATATGTATATTCACGTGTGTATCGCATGCTATCCTTATATGTATATGCATGTGGCTGTTTCCTTCTAGAACTCGCCCATCACCCAAAAAATCTGCGAAGAAACTTTTCTTAGTTCTAAATTTTTGTTTTATGTACATCGGGGATCTATGTCAGGTAGGTTTTGTCTTGCTGCTCACTGGTAGTTGCTAATATTTTTGTTACTTTGACTTGCAGGAAAGGATGATATCTTAGTTGCGTACTGGTGGGTGAAGTTTCATGTTGTGGGTGACTTCTGTTTGTGGCTTCATGCAATTGTAGGTTCAGTCCCTTGTTTGCTATATGTGTTACTTCTCCTTTTGTATATCTTTTATTTTATTCTAGGTATTACAGCTGTTTTGTATGGCTAGGCTGGAGATACCAACAAAGATGTTCCTGACAACTCTGAAACCAAGACACTGAAAAATGTGAATAGGAAAAGGTTGGCATTGCTGAAAATTATTTTATGTATATTCACGTGTGTATCACATGGTATCCTTAGTATATGCATGTGGCTGTTTCCTTCTAGAACTCGCTCTTCACGTGTGTATCGCATGGTATCCTTATATGTATATGCATGTGGCTGTTTCTTGCTGTATGGGATCAAGTTGCATAGTGTTATTTTTCCAAAGTGTGAGATTACTAATGCCAGTAGCTCATCTCAGAAACTTGAATCTCTGCATAGAATATCAGACTCCAAGATGTACATGTTGCCTAAAATTATAAGCTCCTTTTTTCCTGTTATGGTCTGATTCTATGCATAAAGTATCCATACGTAGTTTAATCAGTATGCAAATTTAAAAATCAAAATGCTCTACACCTCAGTTTCTGCTACAGTGGAGCTGTCCATTCGATTTATAAATGAAATCTGGACTATGCCCATACTTGCACTCTAATTCCGATGCAATACTTAGTGTTCCATACCTATCCGGTCGAATTGGGTGAATTATATTTGTAGACATTTATCTTAAGATGTTTTATTCGTGTGAAATAACATGCTGTCATTCTCATAATTACGCGGCGTGTGCCACTTGCAATGGAAGATTTCATTGCTTTTGTTTATGGCTCCCAACATTACGCCTCATTCTCTTACGTTTACAGTGCAGCAATTGAAGATAGTTGATCGGAGAAGGATGATCAAGGTGCTTTTGCCTCTACAAGCTGCACAACGGATGCTCTTTTGGTTTCTCGTTACCTCTATATATGTACTCTCTAATGATCACCAGTGTATTTGGATCGGCATTCTAAGCTACCGACTATAGTGTTTGGTAGTGATGAATACCGATCGTGGACTATAATGGCATGGTATGTGATGTATGGCTAGATAGAACCATAATGGCTACAGAAGCCGTACATGTAGTGAAAGATTGTGTAGTATGTGGTTGAACAGGACCATAACGGCTGTGAAGCCCTCATGTTCGTTGTTTGTAGATGCTCCATTTCTTCTAAGTTAAAACATTAGCAATAAATGTGTTTCGTAACATAGTGTATATCTGTTGTTCACATATTGTTTTTTCAATCATTGTAGGGCGTCCGAAGGGCGCCGAATGATCTAGTATATTGCACGGGAACACCAATGCTAGCTCCATAGGACACGGAGCATCCATGCGGGTGATACCACGTGACAACTTGTAACAGTGATATGAGTCTGACTATGTTTAGTTTTCAAAAAAATTTGGTTTGGTGTACTGTAACACTTTCGTTTTTATTTGGCAATTATTGTTTAATTATTGATTAACTAGGTTCAAAAGATTCATCTCATGATTTACAGGCAAACTGTGCAATTAGTTTTTGTTTTCATCTATATTTAATGCTCTATGCATGTGCCACAAGATATGATTCGATATGACGGAGAATCTTGAAATTTTTTTGTTTTTGGGTGGACTGAACAAGGCCTAAATGTAACAGTGTTATAGATGTGTAGATCAGATATGATAGATGGCCTTTCTTTTTTCTCTTATTTTTTGAGACCACGCCTCGGCATGTTTTTCATTAAGTGGAAAGAGTCTTGACAACACAAACACCCATCCGGCGCTGTCAAAGTTGGGCTATCTTCGGCACATGTCCTTAAAGGCAAAATTAACTTTATCTTTCTATAGTTCTTTTTTTTAAAAAAAGATGGACTTTGTATCACCTATAAATCTTCATGAACAATAATACTAATATGCAGGTAAAACATCCCATTCAGATAAATAAAGTAGGGTTTATACTAAGCAAAAGAAGACAACCCCCTTGTTCTCTGGCACGGCAAATATGCGATTGGTTGGACTGGCATGCATGCATTTTGTTCGTTTCAAAAGGACACGATGCCATGCAACCCGAGAGACCCACAGGCACAGCTGCAGAGAAGTGGCGGCGGGCCAAGCGTTATTAACGTCCCCATCGACAGCAGAGAAAACACAAGCCTCCGGTGTCAACTTCAGCGATCGCTGATTGCCGACACGAAACGTTCGTTTAGTTTCGAAAAGTTTTTAAAATTTAACTACCGTAGTATTTTTTCTTGTATTTAGTAATTGGTGTCTAACTATAAACTAATTATTAAGCTTAAAAGATTTATCTCGCGATTTATAATTAAAGTGTGTAATTAGTTATTTTTATATTTAATGTTTCATACATATACCATAACCCGTAAGATTCGATATGACGAGAAATTATAAAAACTTTTTAGATTTTAAGTGAAACAAACAAGGCCTCAGACGAGAACGTGAAAATTCGATCACTGCATGCGTGCAGCGTGTCAACAGGCAACACGAGAAACCCCGTAGTTTTGGCACCGGCCGGGCAACCTCTATGATTCCTGGGCGACAGGCAACACGAGAAAAATGGCCCTTGGATGCATCTTCTGATTTTCTCTCCCTATATAAATTTTATTACAGAATCCACCTCAGTTGTACCTATATATGTTTTCTTTTTGTTCCTCTTCTAATTCACAAACCTTTCGGCAATCCTTTTGTTGGTCTTTCAAAAAAAAACTTCAGGAATTTTGACAATAGGTACAAGAAAAAACTTATCTGACAAATCCTTTTAATCTTCCATTTGCTCTAGCCAAACGATGTCGGCTTCAATACCTCGGAAATAGAAGAAAAAGAAAACATGGACGCTCCACTTTGTTGAAAGGCAAGAGGGTCACTGGAAAGTGCAAAAAGTTCACTCTACATGTGATAGATCGCCACTGCCCCACTGGAGCATTTTATATAGTGCTAGCTGCTAGCTCTCTGATGTAACTAACAGCGCAGTGAGCAGTGGCAACACACTGGCATGGTCTATTGTAACCTGATTTCCAAGTCATGCATCAGCACATCTGGAGCCCAGAAATCACTGTTTGCTAACAGTAAATTAACCATGAATCGCTGTGCAGGCCCCAGGAATGAAAAGAACAACAAGTTGTGCACACACTGCACAGTTCATGAATAGTCATCACTAATTCCATGTTCCTTGCTCTCTGAGCAACTTCACATGGTTTTGTTATGGCTTTATGTTTCATCAGTCGTAATAATTCTGGCACATATATCTATTGAATATACCATATATAAAACAAGGGACTCAACTTGCAACAAGCACCAGAAATACAAGCAACTTGCACTGTCATCTATCTAGAACGAGCTGAGCCCACCCAACCTCAAAAATTGTTTTTGCTTTGCTATGAATGCTAGCATTTGTTTGTATGATAGCTAAGTATACTTAGTCTGAAATAAGACAATCAACCATGCCATTATGCCCTTCTCGGCCTTTTGACACAGATTCATATGCCATACACTAAAAGATTTTTGGTAGATGTTTTTCAGTTTTGACCTTCAAGATGTGGCGGATCAAAATGCCATCACAAGTCGCAATCCATCAACCTTAATTATACAAGCAAAAGAAGCATATAAAAACGAATACACTAGTTTTAGGAAAATAAAGGCATGCGGAATTATATATTTTGGATTTTCTGTTGACTACTTTCCTGAGGATTATGATATGTATACTACTTGGCCTGAAAATTATGCAACTTTTTATTGTGTGAATTGTTAGATACAAGATTTTCGAGATGTGATGGAAAAAATATCATCGCAAAAGCGCAAAAAACTTTGATCCTGCAGTGTAAACACGCAAAATAAGTAAATCATGTATGTGCACGAGCCCAATTCATTATGGCACATGGCAATAGAATAAAGTAACAAGGGATACGTGTTGAAAGGTTAGGGGTTTTTTTATGTGTATCAACACATGCATGGTTAGCTGAGCGATGGCAATCAACATTGCTTCAAAGGATAAAAAGGCACGCTTAAAACTTGAAAGCAATGAGCACCACAAGCATCAGGACAAAACCAAGAGTTTCTGACGATTTCTTGCTGGATTCCACGCACCTACACCCAGGCATGTCGTCCAGCTTGAGAAGAATGACAGGTCAGGTCATCCTTGTGAAACGGACAATAAATCAATCAATAATCCCTGGTAGAAGTAGAACAAACAAAAGAATCCATAACAAATGATGTAGACAGAACGTGACCAGGAAGAATTAGCAACTTTGCATGGTTAGCTAAAGGAAGTTGGCTCCAAAAGATAATATATAGAAGAAAACTATTATCAAGACAAAGCTTTGGTTAGAGCAGAGCACACAACTCCTTGTAATAAGCAGGCTAATATACTTACACAAGTTCACCGACAGATGATTTGCAGCACTACAACCGCATAGGAAAACTGTTAAGAAACAGAAACAAGACAGACTAGGTGATGTCTACTCTTAGAGAGCTACTGAATAGTGTCACCAAAATATCAGCAACAATGCTTTCTCAGGTGATCCAGGTGAAGGTTAGATGAACTACAATGCTTTTAAGGCCTTGTTTGGTTCCAAAAATTTTTGCAAAGTGGATACTGTAGCAATTTCGTTTGTATTTGACAAATATTATTCAATCAAGGACCAACTAGGCTTGAAGGTTCGTCTCATAAATTACAGATAAACTGTGCAATTAGTTATTATTTTTATATATATTTAATGTTTCATACATGCGCCACAAGATTAGATGTGACGAGAATCTGAAACTTTTTGCAAAACTTTTTGGGAACTAAACAAGGCTTAAATCATTCATACTTTATTAAGTACCTGCTTATATGCGACAAGGCTTTCTCATTCACCAACCAAAACATGTGGATGTCATCCACAGTGCTAAAGTGAGAGTGAGACACAATAATGTCACGAGGGCCTGAAAGGCGGAATGAAAAGGCAAATGCACACAAGCAAAGCCGTGATTAGAAGACGAATGAACATGACAGACTGAATAATCAGCAAGCAAGGGATACAGGCATTGCAGTTGTCTAGGACGTAGGAATGGCAGTGAGATGGACTGAATATGTGAATTGTACTGGTGCTGGCTCATGAGCATACAGATTTAAACATTTCTTTCGAACCAAGTGTTCAAGAAAATTATAAATAAAATGTAATGAATAGAACATGTAGTCAGATTACCAGGACTAAGGCGTTGCAATTTTGCAAGCAGCAAACAAATACTGAGTGTTACCAGAAAAGGGGCCCAACCATTTCTCCAGAAAATGGGCCTTTACCATACAGAAAGAAAAGAAAGTAGCCCATTCATCTGTATGCATAAAGCCCAACACATACTCAATATACAAAGATATTTCTTGTCAACACAAAAATGAGATCTAGTAAGCCATAAGCCATAATCCCGGTATATATACATCTCAAAAGGGGAAGGTTAGATGCACTACAACTTTCAACAATGTATAGAAGTTGGTAGAGACACCAATTACACCTGCAAACACGTTACTCTGAGCAAGTCAGCAAGAGAAGGTAGTTGATACCATACCACAGTTCTACAACAGGCTGGGTTCAGCTTTCGTCGAGTAGCACATATGAGTTTCAGTATTTTCAAATCAACTCCCGAATTGAGCCCAGCAGCTTCATTGAAGTCCCTTCTTCCCCCTCCCTCTATGTGGCACTACTTTTAAAAAAAAATCAATAACTACTGTACCTCACGCTTCAGCATCCACGTCTAGGACCAGCAAATTAACTACCTGTAACCCGGCATGAACATTTCAAAATACAGAGCTAACACGGATAGATAACAAAACAGCTCCGCATAGATTAGAGAATCAGAAACACAACAAATGAAGTCTAAGCATTGTTGTGTCAAGTCTCTTACATGATCCCAACCTCCCATGAATAGCTCTACAGAACGTTTTGATTGAGTTCACTAAAATCATCGCCGAGCTGCTGAGCAGACAATACAACACTCAGTTACACATTCCAGGAGCATCACATTCTCCACTGCAGCAATCTTTAGTTGCTTGGGAAGCTACATAGCTTACTTACCATTAGTCAGTCCACATGACAGCCAATGTAGATAAGAGAGTAACCAGGCAACTCATCAATCTTCTTCCTTTTGGACCCAAACTTTCACTGTCTTGTCATTATCAAGCGCCCCTGATGCGATCATGTTTTCCGTGGGGTGGCATGAAACTGCAATGACAGTATCAGTATGCCCTTCCAGTTTCTGCACTATTCTTCTTGACTGCAGGTCCCACAGGTAGACGCATTTGTCCTCAGAGCCACTGACAATATACTTGCCATTTGTGATAGAAAATGCCGCTGGGATGCAGTACTTTGTGTTAACATGGCCTGTATATGTCTTCAGAAACTTTCCAGCTGAGAAGTTCCAAAGCCTCTGCATAAATAACAAACAAAGCATGAGCAGATGCCTTCTCGTTACTCCTACTATATACTTTTCCATATAAAACTGGTTGGTATTTATTTCTAACAGATAATCACATATAGTTGTGGATGCATTCACGGCTATCAGCATAGTTACAGTATATAAAATGTTCTAACAGATAATCACATATAGTTGTGGGTGCATTCACATCTATGAGCATACTTACAGTATATAAAATGGAACCAAAAGCTCCATTTATAGATGAGTAAATGAAAAGAAAATGAGCCGAAGTGAGATCTAAATATCCAGTATGATTCTAAATACACATCGAATAGTCTAAAAGACAAGACAGTGAAGAACAGACATATAGTTCGTGGGATAAAAGACAATAGCATAAACTGATAAAATACTGTAATACTCCAAGTAAATGGAACAGATGAAAACAAAATTGTAGTGTCCATCAACCTTGTGAAATCCATTTGCCTCTACAGGAAATGGTTGGTCAGGCTAGGGTCCTGAGGATAGTGAAATGGGATCGAAGTCTCTTTTCTTTTTTCTTTTTTATAGCGGAAACAGTAATGGGATACCCCTATTGTTTGGGATGAGGTCTTCACTGCATCTTATATTTATACAACTACCATATAGAGGATATAATTACAGCAATGTCTATCATAAATTGCATCTAAATGCAGTCTCACAACAATGTTAAAAGGCGATAATTCAGGTCCTTGCTTCCCATCCTTTTTGGTTTCCTAACTCCTAGCTCCTAAGCCTTGATATCACTTCACAGTTCACACTGCCATGTGAGAATCACTACCATACATGGATAGTAACCAATTCTATGCATAGTTCAAGTGCTGCATCTAAATGGAGGATGTAAGATCCCTTACTTTTATGGCCTGTTAAAAACTACATGATCAAGATTAGTTTTGTTTCAAGCCTTGAACTCAATGCCACATGAGAATCACTACAAGACGTGAATAGTAATCAATTCTATGCCTAGTTCATGTGCTACTTCTAAATAGAGGATGTAAGATCCCTTACTTTTATGGCCTGTTAAAAACTACATTATCAAGATTATTTATGGCTTGTTAAAAACTATATGTTTAATTGCTGCATTTGGCAACAGCATCTTAGGTTTCATGCATGGTCATTAATAAGGGGAGACAAACATATATCAGGCCAAACAAAGGACAGAAGGAATATACATTATAACCAACAGTCAGGCAGAGGCCCATTAGCCAACTAAAGCCCAATCCCAAGCCTCAAATCCAAGGAGAGCCTCCCACCCCTCCTTCACTAGTAGCAGCCAACACCTGTGTCTTCCCAACGCTCCCATACACAGCAGCAACCTACTCTAACACTCCATGCCACCTCCAGTGGTTGGAGAGGACCAACAGAAGACACTGGAAACAGGATGGAAATGGGTTCGGAAGGGGAGAATAAAACCAGAAAAGGGTAAACAACTGCGGTAACAGGACAGAGAAAAGTGTGGCTATGGGTTCGAGTAGGGGATGGAAGGGTGGGTGATGTCAGGATAGAGCCAGAAAAAACATGCACTTAAGCAGAGGGCGACACCTTGGCGCCGAATCGACACCTCGAAAACTAGAGCTTCATGCATAATCAAGTTATATTTGGACTAATGGTAAGATACTAATGTGGGATCACAGTGTTTTTAAGAACGCACAAGGAAGATACATTAAGAATCAGTTTCTGGAAGAACATAATTTGACTTGATATATTGATACATTTCAAATCATGACATGCTCAATAAAGAGATCATCAACATGATTAAACATACCAATTGTTGCTGATTATAGAAGACAAAAGTCACTTGAACATTTTTTTTTTGGACAAAAAAAGTCACTTGAACATGTGCAGTTGTAAACATTACACATTCAAACCCATCATTTTTGCAATCCCAAAAAAAATGTTTACATATACATATACTATTGTGGACCTAAAGCCCAGCCCAGGCTGGTGCCTGAGGGAGGAGGCATGCAGGCGGCCCGCCACACCCGCCATGCCCGCCATTGTCCACTTGTTGGCTGGCTCACCATCTTGGTCAGCACATTGGCCCTGTTCTGCTACACTACTTCAGCAGTACTTTTCAGCGAACAAACAGTGTTTTCCTCTCACAGCATTTCAGCATAAGCTATCTTTAATAAGAATCTCGGTAGGTAAAGTAAGAAGTAAAGTATTAAACCCTATCTCCCTCCCTCCCTCCTACGTCAAATGCCCCACTCCCTGCTGACACCCTAGCTGCCAGCAGACTCATCCTCCCCAACAAACCAGGTCAATAAAATCATTCGTAGAGTACGCAACCAAAATAATTACAATATTGATTGTGTCCAATATTGCGACCTTTGTAAAGTTGAAACTGTTAGATTTGGTAGTTAGGATTGTAATCCAATATTGCCATAAATATATCTAGGGGAGCCAACTTGCCTCTCAAGTCTCTGTACTCTATGCATTATATTCCATTCAAGAGGCTCAATGTAATTTATCCGATACATTATACCTAATCTACTACGCTTTCATGGTATCACAAGTTTAGAGTTTTGATCCTAGGCTGAGGCTTCCACTGCCTCCACCGCACCGCACCTGGGGAGATCGATCTACGCCAGGGGCAGCGCCTTGGTACAAAGGTTTTGGCTGTGGATCTAATTGATTCACTGCCCTAGCATTGTCTTGCAACAACAGATCAGAACCTACCTCTTCTCATGGGTATCTGCTCCATGGTCATGCCCCTTTAGACAAGGTGTGCCACCAGAAGGAGGACCACACTACCACGTGTGAGGCGGATATTACCACCCAGTCCCTTGCCATGGGGCTGCCAAGCTGCCCAACCTCATCACCGGCACCGCCTTGAGCCTCTGCCCTTCACCACCCTCCACCTCTCCCCGATCTGCACTAGGCCGTCGTGCCACCCCATTGTGGAGGGGCTGCGCCATGCCCGGCCCCGTCAGCCCCTCACTCAGGTGTGCCATGGGCAAAACACATACATTAAGCACTTCCTTAATGGACACCTACTTGTATTACAAATAAGTCAAGAGAGCAAAATGAACTTTTCAGCACTACAGTACACCCGGCACAATTTTCCACCTGGACTAAGTGTAGGGCAAGCAAGCACGCACAAAATAAAATGAGAAGGTACTTCAACCCATTATCTCAGGATGGATGGAGTTTCAAAATATTAGGAGCTACACAATATGCAGATCATCCACATGTACACTACTGCAGAAATCTTAGTAGATTAATGCAAGCACACAAGAATACTCGGCTGTAACAAACTAGTTTGGGGGCCCACCAACTCCTCCCGCAAAAAAATACTTTATTGAACTGCAGACACGATAGTTCAATCATCATATAGTAATAATGAATTTTTTATGTCTAGACAGAATCATGGGGTTGCCTCAATGAGGCAGCTTGCCCCCCCCCCCCCCCCCCCATAACACCCAATTAAGGGCCTGTTCGTTTGTAAAATAGATGGAGGGGATTGAGGTGGTTTAAATCCCTAGCAAGTCAAAATCCCTCTTAATCCCTCCCAATCCTCTCCAACCCCCATGGAATGGGGCATAACCGAACAAGGCCCAAGGTAGGACTACCTCAGAGACACCCCCAGGAGGTTCCCCAAATGTAGCCTTAACATAACAGAACTTAGACTGGAGACAAAGATCCTTTTAGAACATGCCACACTTAAACTATCCTACTCCAAACCTCCGGGCTTATACTTCCCATTCTCCTCAAGTTACCCCGTCCCTCTTGCCACTTGGGGGTCTACAAATATTGGTACCCCAGTTTATGACGCCAACCACTAATGCTGAAGTTCTACAATCATACTACACGTTGGACAATCATATGCTCCCATAAAAACAAAATTGTAATTTCAGTTTTTCACATATGCAGCACGGTGGAACAATATGGCAACACTAAAATGCAAAAATTTAAGGGCAATCGACTTCGGACAACTAACCAAGGTGCTGTCAAGCGTTGCCGCGAGGATGAACTTGCCGTTGGGGGAGAACTTGGCAAAGGACACCGGTGGGCTCTCGTCGTCGATGAGGGTTTTGACGCAGTGACCAGTAGTCGAGTCCCAGACGCGGCAGAGCCCGTCGTAGCTCCCCGACACGATCATGTCGCCCTCGCGATCGAAGTCCACGGCGGTGACGGGCTCGGAATGGGCCGGCAGCACGCGGAGGCACTTCCCGGACCTGACCTCCCACACGCGCACCGTCTCGTCGAAGGATCCCGAGGCGAGGACGTTGCCATGGGGGCTGAAGGAGACGCAAAAGGCGTAGTTGGTGTGGCCCGTGAGCGTCTTGATAAGGCGGGCCCCGCCGCCGACGGCGAGGTCCCAGATGCGGACGGTGCGGTCATCGGAAGCGGAGGCGAGGAGGCGGCCGTCGGGGGAGAAGGAGAGATCGGAGACGCCCTCTCCATGGCCCGCGAGCTCCGCAACGGGGCTGAGATCGGAGGAAGACCACACGCGAAGAAGCTTGTCGGCGGAGGCGGAGGCGAGAAGGCGACCATCCGGGGAGAACTTGACGGTTGAGACGGCGCGGCGGTGCCCCTCAAGTGTGGAGCGAAGGACGTAGCCTGGGGATGCCGAGGCATCGTCGGCCGCCGGCGCCGCCATTGCCGCCGATCGGAAGGGTTTGGGGGTTTTGGAGGAGTTTCTCCGCGAGACGGTGGTGCGGCAAGGTGGACCGGTGCGTGAATGATTTGCGTTTTCGGAGGGGTGGGAGATAATGGGCTTTTGAGTTATTGGGCCCATTAGGTCTGAGGTGACTCGATTGTTTGGGCTTACAAAATGAACTGAATCTAAAAGCTTTTGACTTTACTAGAGTGTGCGTGCAGAAAAATCTAATTTCCTAATGCACACTCTAATTTAGGAAAAAAATATTGTAGTTGCCAAAAAAGAAAAAAAAACAGATCTAGGGTTCGTCGCTCCCACGCCCCCACCGCTTGTCGTGGGCGCTAGGGTTCGCTAAAGCTCCGATGAGCTAGGGCCACGGCGGCCGCCCTCTTTCCCTCCCTCCATAGTCGCCATCTTCTCCAGCTCCAACGAGCCTCCCTTGCCCTCACTTGGCTCGACGTCCTTGTCGCCAACTTCCCTAAGTCGTCCATTGACTATCCTCATAGTCTAGCCTACCTGCCTCTCCTCGACCGGCCATTTTATAGTCCACCGAAGTTGGGGGGATAAGGGAGAGCTCGTTGGAACCATAACCCGATTTAGGAGGAGAGAGGAGAAAGAGAGGAGCAGAAGGCATACTTGGCCTCACCGTCGCTAGATCCAGTGGATCCACCACCTCCGCATCCACCATGTCTGCGCGTGAGGGAGACGGTAAGGGCGTCAACTTGAGGAGCCGTTGGGGCGCGGGCGTGGGGAGGACGCCGCCAGGTCACTATTGGTATTGAGAGAGAGAGAGTAGGATTGAATGATTGATAGGTGTGCGGGCGCGGGGCGGGGTGTGGGGGCAGTGGCGGCGAGATGCGCAAGTCACGTCCTCATATCCTACATGTTTTTTTAATTATCATTTCCAATAGCTTTTTTGTATAAGGAAGATTTTATTGATTTTTCAAACGTATCGAGTTGAAGTGATGTATAAAAGGTTTGAGATTCAAAAATATATCTATAAAAGGTCTGAAAAAACTACAGGCTCTACTTGATGTGAACACAACCAAAAAAACTCTAGACTCTCCAATAACTAGCTAGAGATGTTTGTTAGCCTCTGACTGGTCGTATCTCCCCTTCCTCTCCTAATCTCTACTAATAAAATGATTGAAAAGGATCTCTACTACCAAAAATATTTAAAGGAAATCGTCAACTCTAGCATTCAGTGTGCCTTCTCGATCCCCCGTGCCTCTCTGAGCTCATTGAATCATGGATGTCAATGGATACCCAATTACTTGACGAAATTTACCCGCTAAAAACACAATATGGGAACATTCTATACCCATGTGTATGCTTAAGGTAAAAAATTGTACCCATTGGAAGCGGGTATGGGTACGTAAAGATACTACCCATACTCGTGTACTCACGAGTACTTTATACCCAACTTGGCAACACATTCATTAATTATTATGAAATACACACGTATCCAATATATCTATGAATTTTATATATTAATTAGTGAAGTTTTGTTGCTATGTTATAATTGTTGATCTCTATTCATAGATAATTAGTGCTATGTGATTTTAGTAAAATAATATTTTCCATGTTTATTTGTTTGTGACAGGTATACATTCAGGTACGGGTTAACAATGGAATGTTATTGGAGCTTGAAGGATTCAGAGATGGTATCATTGAGAAGGAAACTCATGAAAACAATCTAGTTTAAGCAAAAGACAAATAAAATTGATTTTTGTGTGCGCTTATTGTTGGTCCATATCCCCGTGCGACTTGGGATTGCTTGAATGGGTGAAGATAGTAAGGAAAGGGCTTCAAAGAATCAAGCAAAAGTGAAGGAAAAGCGATAGTTTGGATGCCTGTTGGACATTCTTAACGTCATTACCAAAAGTAGACTTAGTTTTCTATTTTTGATAACAACGCCAACAAATGTCGAACCTATCCCTCATGCCACTTAAGCCAAGTTGTCATCCCCAGCATGACATGAGAGATGCGGTATTGAAATATGCAATTGCTCTTCTGAATAAATAATAAAAGGGGTCTGCAAGCGCACAGATTAATACCGATGTAGCATTTTAATCGAGAAGTATTCCATGTATCGTTATTTATATTTTTACCACTGGGAAGGGATTACTAACACCAATATTGATTGTGAAATGAAATATGGAACTGAGTATCATCACATGTGTAATATAGAGCATTCATCTATCTCATCAATACAGGGATAAATGTCACATAAAATATAGATAAAGTATGAATGGTGACAAAGATAACTAATCTGATAAGCATAACTAGCCATATATGATAATGATAAGCACCTCAACAGATATTCTAGCAAGTCATTAGCATAGAATTAGGATGAACTACAAGAATATATCCTAAGTTATTCTTAACTATAAAGTCTAGCATATCATAGTTAATGCAATTATACTTGGCAAACATTTCGAGACAGGACTACGCCCATGCATAGTGATATTATCAAGAAAGATGAGAAACATAGCAATCACTCCCCTTAATAATATTGCTCTGCCTGCCCTATACACGGGAGGGGGGCTATATAAGAATCAACGGAGCTGTCACCACCGCGAACTACCCCGCGATCCGGCATATAGGGTACAATCGCAGATAAATACGGTATAGGCACCACGCCTACACAATACTTATCATTTACCCATGGACCCGATGGATAAACGTTATACGATCCTAAACATGTATATAATTCCAATCTAACTAAGACAAGTATATAACCATGATAAACTAAGAACGATATAATTGCAAATATAAACAAGTAGAGCAAAGTCATAATCAATATATTGAAATAGAACAAAGTCATCTTCATAATATTGAAGAACAATGATAAACAAATGAAGAACAGTAGAGGAATTACCAAGAATCCTCTTGATAGATCCGGAAACTAATCGAAGATTGACTCCTTCTAGTTCTAATCCTATGTAGCTATGCTAAACTAGAGATCTAGTTGATGTGGTGGCTCTAGGGCTTGATCAGAGACTCTCTTCCTTGGATGAATGAATGAATTAGGGTTTGAGAATGAGAATGAGAATGCCTCCTCTAGAGGCCAGGGGCCTGCTTATATAGCCGCTCCAAATAAACATGGGTCGTCGGATCAAACCGAGCTTAATCGTACGGTTTTCCTTAATCGTTTAGGTCGGTGGAGCATAATCTGCGAGCGCGGGCGCTGATTAGCCGCCAGGGCAGGCGGGCGGCCTAGGAGGGAGGGCGGGCGCCCTGCCCCCGGGCCCGCTCGGCCTCCCGTTCGTTCCCGTGGCTTCTGGAGTCTTCTAGATGATAGAAAATTGCCGCACACGTTAATATCTCTATGTAAACCCGACGTGTGGGCCTTTCCTCCATATTTCCTGATAACCCTCTGCAGAAACAGACAAACACCAAAACTCGTGGAATTTTATCAGATAAAACCCTAAGTTTGGATGTTGGTTGCATTTGAATCCTTTTCTTTATTTATTTGATGATTAAATTTGGTACTTAAGGACTGTCAACAGTGCTAAAGGACTAAGGCTATGGTGAAGAAGAGAGTACTTGCTTTGACTTTTGGCACCAATCAAGCTATGAAAAGTCACATTGTGAGGAGGATCAAGTCATTCTTGGATTATAGGAAGAAGTGACTTTATGCCATTAAGTGAACTCATATGTTTGAATCTGGACCCAGTCACATGCTCAAGATGGTTGTGCACAAATGAAAGAGATAAGTCAGTTGTCACTCTCGAGTGTTAAAGATTGCAAGAAGTGGCATTTGGATTGAATTGGAGCTTAAGTGGTTTAATTCTATTTTTTCTTCTAGTTTTGAGTTTATATGAATGTTGTACTATCAAGAGGGATACAACATGTTGATCAATGACTAGTTCATGGCGCTCAAATTAACCCATGAAAAGATTGAGAGAAAGGATAAAATAGTACTAATTTGATGTACTATTGGGGCCATATTAGATGCCCTAGTATAGTATGGCATATTAGAGGATATAGTATGAGCTCCAAAGCACTATCAACCATGTGTTCTTGAGCTAACAATGTCTGGTCAGTTCATATCGTAGGATCCCATATATGACATACCGTAAGGATTTGGTATGGGTCTGACATCTCCAACGGCTAGTAGTTTTTTAGAGTGTGGTATCTATACCCCCAAACCTTCTCCTTTAAGGTTTGTTGATTCTAGTGCACCCTATAAATTTTCTAGAACTTTGCGATACACTCCACAAACCTTTTCTCTATGAGATTAATCCTTAGTGTGAAATTCAAGTGGAGTTGAGTGAGATTCAAAATAGAGAGCAAAAGAGCAAGACAACACTCGAGAACTTATGACAAGTCAAAGATCTCATGAAACATTTACTTTTGGAGGTAAAGCCTCCTAAACAGCTAGGAGTCAGCGTGTGAGCATATAAGTTTATGAAAGAGCCACAAGTTTATGAGGGTTGGGATCTTGCCCTTGAAAGGGAAATAGTGAACCTAGTAGATCGAGGAGTGTGGTTCAAAGAGACTCGGTTAGAGACATATGACTCAAGTATGAGCCAGAACATACGACTCGTGACTTCCTTATGTCTTCTTGCAGAGTGAATTGCTATAGTTATCTCTCTTTAGGTCTACTTTGGTGTGCAAGATATCTTCACATTCATCTTTTGGAAATTCCTTGCGCATAAGGAAGGAAGTTTGAGCCAAGAAGGAGGAAGTTTGTCTAAGAACTTCACTAGCCTGAAAATACCAAACCATTTATCATCGCAGAGTCCTACAACTTTGCTTTTATGTACTTAATCAACTTTAGGTCACCTTGTCTTATACCTCTAGTAGGTTTAGTTTCTTGTAATCGTTCCCTACTAAATAAGATAGATAAAGAAATAGATGTAACACGTTTCATAACCTCACCCACCCATCACCCATGGATAACTAAAGGCCAACTTTAACAACATTGCCTCTAAATGATTCCACTCTACTATATCATAAGCTCTAGTCAAAGCATAGTGAGCATTAGCTTTTGTGTGATTTTTTGCGCATAAAGTGCAAGCATCCATATGCCGCCAAAACATTACAAGTAACGATTGTACCAGGAACTAAAGCTTATTGCTCTTTGTAATGATATCCAGAAGAACCCTTTCGAATTAGTTTGCCAATGCCTTAGATATAATTTTGTACATCCCATTGCAAGGGCTTCTCGGTTAAAATTGGTTAAAGGATATTGGATTTTGCACCTTGGGAATTAGAATAGCGAACGTACCATGTTAATTCTAGTAGGCATTTTATCTCCATTGAGAACCCTTAGCACCATTCCAGTTAGATCATCACTACAAATATCCAAGTTGTGTTAGAAAACAAGATCATCAACTATCATTATCACCCATACAGATCCACGACAGGTATGATCACTGATGCCCTAAAACTAAGGCTGCATAACGAGGCAGCTCTACTTGGCTCATTCTGGCTTTTGTTAGGATAAAGAGCTAGCTCGACTCGGCTCATTATCTTAACGAGCTAGAAAACCGGCTCAACTCGGCTCATTATCTTAACGAGCTAGAAAACTGGCTCATTTTCTAGCTCAGCTCGTTACGAGTTCGAGCTAACTCATTAAGCTCACGAGATAGGTATAAACAATACACATAATGTATTATTTACATTTATCTAAAGCCTATAAATAGTAATAATATAAAAATAATATATCTAATACACTTAATTCGAACAAAATATTCATATAAGCTAACATATCAACTATTTATAAAGTGTAAGACATGAAGTAATACAAAACTAATATAAGTTATGATGACTTTTTCTCTAAAATGATAGCTTGTTTGGTTTACGAGCGGCTCACGAGCTGGCTCGAGTTGACTCGTTATAGCTAACGAGCTAAACTCCGAGGTGAGCCAAGCTAGCCATGAAGTGAGCGAGCTAACGAGTTTCAAGTTTTTCGTCCTAAACCAACTCATATCAAAATTGATGTGTATTCCCTCTATCCCTAAATAACTATCATCATTGATATGTGTACCACAGGTTTGATTCGATTTATAAAATATATATGCAACATTTATATCTCTAAATAAATTTATTAAAAATAGATTAAAAATATTTTTAATAATACTAATTATATATCATAAATATTAATATTTTAATATATATTTAGTCATATTTGTTTCTCAC
Source organism: Sorghum bicolor (assembly GCF_000003195.3). Taxonomy (NCBI): domain Eukaryota; kingdom Viridiplantae; phylum Streptophyta; class Magnoliopsida; order Poales; family Poaceae; genus Sorghum; species Sorghum bicolor. The sequence continues at coordinate 8,274,646 of NC_012870.2, read as the reverse complement.
TGAGGAAGTATGGCCCAACATGAAAAGAGCACATGGCCCTGCGAGTACCCTCTGCATCAGCCCATCGGGCGTCGGCCCATGCTCGCAAACGAACGGCCACGAAGTCACACGAGAAGACCCGCAGAACATCCGAGCAACTGCCAGCTCACGGGAGTGGTCCCATTTCAAAATTCGAAAATGTATCACCGAAGCGGAAAATATCAGAAATCAGAACGAACCAACCGACCGTTGCACGGACGAGAACCCGAGAAGCCCGAACCGTCAAACAATCGAAACTGCAGGGGCTCAAACGCAAAAATAGCGTCCCCTCCTTTCGCCGGCACTACTCCATCGTGGCCCAGGCTGTCGCCCTGTTCTATAAAGCGAGCCGAGTGGGAGGAGCCGGAACCCTAGCCGAGCACCGCAGAGACAGGCGTCTTCGTACTCGCCTATCTCCGCGACTCAAAAGCTTTCTCCCATTCCCCACCGCCGCCGCCGTTCCACCCTTCCGACGACACCATGAGGGAGTGCATCTCGATCCACATTGGCCAGGCCGGTATCCAGGTCGGAAACGCGTGCTGGGAGCTGTACTGCCTGGAGCATGGCATTCAGGTAACGATCCGTCCATTTCCTCTTCCGTTCTCGCGCTCTTGAGGTAGATCTGTAGTCGGTATGGGAGTTTCGTCGCTGATGTGTGCTGTAGGATTGAATCTTCAAATTTGTAGATATGTGCGGATCTGTGTGTTTGTGATGGTGGCTTCACCAGATCCGCGTTTTATAGGTCTGATCCGTAGATCTGGTGGCATGGTGTCCGAGCGAGTTTTTTTGGTCTGGAATTTTTTATGGAGAATTTGAATAGGGATTACCCGAAATTGCATATTATTTTCATGATTAAATGAATTAGATAGTTATGTAGCGTAATTGTTGTTTATTTTGCTTATGCGCGCGGTAGATCTGAGTGCCCTGAAATGGTTTAAATGCTCTTGTCACTTTGGATCTATAAATTTTCATAGGCCAAGTTCGAATTGCCTGTTTATATGTAGGCCCATGATGTACAGGTACAGAGTATAGTTTGTTTAATGTACATCTATTCCTATTGTTAATGGATCTGCCAAAATTGAATACACATAAGCTTTAGGCACTTAACCCAATCACCATTTGCTGGTTAGATCTGTTAGAAATGGATAGAGCCTGGCATTCTGTATTATGTAGTCCTAGTTGTTATTAGATTTCTGTAGGGATAAATGTGGTTTACATCTATTCCTATTGTTAATGGATCTGCCAAAACTGAATACACATAAGCTTTAGGCACTTAACCCAATCACCATTTGCTGGTTAGATCTGTTAGAAATGGATAGAGCCTGGCATTCTGTATTATGTAGTCCTAGTTGTTATTAGATTTCTGTAGGGATAAATGTGGTTTACATCTTTGAAATGTTTGGAATCTGTGTTTAATCATGGTTCCCATGGATGTTTGAATCGTGTGTCATGGTTTGAAACATGGTCACTCAGGCACATATTACCTTAGAGTATGCATCTGTCTGGTGTAATAGTGTAGGTGGCATGTAACATCAACACAGACTGCATTTGAATTATATGGTCTCCTTTTGTAATTTGCATAAATAACACTGCTATGTTTGTATTCTATTCAGGCTGATGGCCAGATGCCCGGTGACAAGACTGTTGGGGGAGGTGACGATGCTTTCAACACCTTCTTCAGTGAGACTGGCGCTGGCAAGCACGTTCCCCGTGCTGTGTTTGTTGACCTTGAGCCCACTGTCATCGATGAGGTGAGGACTGGTACCTACCGCCAGCTCTTCCACCCTGAGCAGCTCATCAGTGGCAAGGAGGATGCAGCCAACAACTTTGCCCGTGGTCACTACACCAGTAAGTAGCTGATCGGATCTTCAGTTCACATTGCTCCTGGATATTCCCTTTGGAACATCTTACTTAAACTTGATTTGGTTGTCTTGCAGTTGGCAAGGAGATTGTTGACCTGTGCCTTGACCGCATCAGGAAGCTTGCCGATAACTGCACTGGTCTCCAGGGATTCCTCGTCTTCAACGCTGTTGGTGGAGGAACGGGCTCTGGCCTTGGTTCCCTCCTCCTGGAGCGCTTGTCTGTAGACTACGGCAAGAAGTCCAAGCTCGGTTTCACTGTGTACCCGTCGCCCCAGGTCTCTACCTCGGTGGTTGAGCCATACAACAGTGTCCTGTCCACCCACTCCCTCCTTGAGCACACTGATGTGGCTGTCCTTCTCGACAATGAGGCCATCTATGACATCTGCCGTCGCTCCCTTGACATTGAGCGCCCAACCTATACCAACCTCAACAGGCTTGTGTCCCAGGTACTGCTTTGATCTACTGCCTTTGCATTCTGTCTAAACAGTTTTAAAATCTCGGCTTTTGTCTCTAACCATTAGCTGTTACTGATGTTGTGCAGGTCATCTCATCCCTGACTGCTTCCCTGAGGTTCGATGGTGCTCTGAACGTTGATGTGAACGAGTTCCAGACCAACCTGGTGCCCTACCCGAGGATCCACTTCATGCTTTCTTCCTATGCTCCAGTTATCTCAGCTGAGAAGGCCTACCATGAGCAGCTGTCCGTGGCCGAAATCACCAACAGCGCCTTCGAGCCATCCTCCATGATGGCCAAGTGTGACCCCCGCCATGGCAAGTACATGGCTTGCTGCCTCATGTACCGTGGTGATGTGGTCCCCAAGGATGTGAACGCTGCTGTTGCCACCATCAAGACCAAGCGCACCATCCAGTTCGTGGACTGGTGCCCCACTGGCTTCAAGTGCGGCATCAACTACCAGCCTCCGAGCGTGGTGCCTGGCGGTGACCTGGCCAAGGTGCAGCGCGCCGTGTGCATGATCTCCAACTCCACCAGCGTTGTGGAGGTGTTCTCCCGCATCGACCACAAGTTCGACCTCATGTACGCCAAGCGTGCCTTCGTGCACTGGTATGTGGGTGAGGGTATGGAGGAGGGTGAGTTCTCTGAGGCCCGTGAGGACCTGGCTGCACTGGAGAAGGACTATGAGGAGGTCGGTGCTGAGTTTGATGACGGCGAGGATGGAGATGAGGGAGATGAGTACTAGAAGCTTGCTGGTGCGGTATCGTTGGGCCTGTGTGCTGTTCTTATCCCGTGATCTGCCCAGAGTGTCTCGTTCTGTTATGTGAGTCTGTTGGTTTCCGAACGTGTCTTCCATTGTGTAGTTTACAACACCTGCTGTTGTAAGACTTGGTTAATTCCCCCGCTTTGTCACTGGGTTATTAAAAATGTCGTTATAATGTATGGTTGTCTACATTGTTGCTTCTTGATAATTAAGATGCTGTCGTCATGTCATCACTCGATGAGTAGTTGTCGGAGCTTTGTGCCTCTGGAGCTTTGTTGCAACCTTCAAGGCCAGTCAAGCTTCAGGGTATTACTACCCCAAGCATGCTCCGGTAAGCGTCAAACTTACATTCGTCTTGGGCATGCACCAGAGTGGCAGGTCTACCCTCTTCTTGCTTGAATGCTTGACCATTTTGCCACGCAAAACAAGCGGATGGTCTTCCCATCCTCGCGCAAAACAAGCGGTACGTTCCATTAGCGGCTGAGTTTGGTTTGGGTTTAGAGAATCGCACCGGAAAACGGTAATCATGTGCCGGCTTTCCCTTTTGTAACGGAATAACATTTCCAGGCAACGATACGCACAACACACCGTCACAGCGTTGGTGTTCGGTAGAGTATCTAGTTCTCTTCATAAGAAGAAAATTTCCTATTTGACAGCTGAGAAAAGTTGTGCTCTTTTATTTGACATCCAAACTCAATCTTTCTTATTTGTTTACTCTTTCAATTCTTCTTTCCTATATAACATTCCCGTCAATTAGTTGGTGTAACAGTGTTAAATCCCATGTAAAAAGATTATTTTGCCCCTAGTCAGTTTTTTGGTCATGATGTTGCACTCTCAAGATGGATATTGCAGGTTGTCTTCCTCATACGTTGGTTGTTGCTGTCTTTCGTGACAATTTTTTTTAAAAAAATGAACATTTTTTTGTTGTACAAATTAATAGATCTCATTAATTAAAAGCACCAGCATCACCTTATAATATGATTCAATTTTGTGTATAAAAAAGACAAAAACATGAGATGGCAACAACATCTAGGTTTCACATGTAACATGAGATGACCAATGAGATGTGTCTGAGCCTAACTGCTTTGTCCCCAACGCGTCGCTATGCTGCTACGCCCCTGTGTCGGGCGACCGCACCCTTGTGTTGGCAGCCTCCACACTCCGCCTCTCCATGACCAATTAGGGATTTGGTTGAGAACCAGTCGATTCCCCTCTTCTATGAGTACTTATTTTGGTCTTTGCAGAAGCATCCATGAGGGCAACACATGGTGAAGTCTATGGACATGACAGAAATATCATATATGAATGAAAGAAAAATTGAGAGAGTGGACAGTTAAGAAATATTTTGAGTCGAGTGTCGAATAAGGAAGCATTACTTTTTTCAGTGTAGAATAGGGAATTTTCTTCTTCATCATCTGCACAAGTTTATATGACACACTATTACGCTTTTTCTAGTCAGAGTAACCTCCCGATGCTAGCTCGCCGTTGCGCTGGCTCTAGTATCTGGGATGTCCCCTAGCGATGGTGGCCACACGAGTCCACATCAATCATCAAGCTCCACACGCTGTCGGCAAGGGAACTCTCGCCGCCGCGGGTCATGAGGCCTTGTTTAGTTCGCAAAAATTTTCAAAATTCTCCGTCACATCGAATTTTTGGTCGCATGCATAAAACATTAAATATAAACAAAAATAAAAACTAACTGTATAGTTTATCTGTAATTTGTGAGATAAATCTTTTGATCCTAGTTACTCTGTGATTGGACAATGTTTGTCAAATAAAAACGAAATGCTACAGTAGCAAAAAAACAAAATTTTTTTACCAATCTGAATTCATCTCACCGCCGCCACCTAGGCACCCTCAGCTCCGCCATCACTAGGGCCTTGTTTAGTTCCCAAAAAATTTTGCAAAATTTTTCAGATTTCCCGTCACATCGAATCTTTAGACACATGCATGAAGTATTAAATGTAATAAAAATAAAAACTAATTACACAGTTTAGTCGAAATTGACGAGACGAATCTTTTAAGCCTAGTTTATCAAATACAAACGAAAAAGCTACAATATCGATTTTGTAAAAAATATTTTGGAACTAAACAAGGCCTAGGATCTCTTGACTCCACTGCCACCAGGAGACCCTCGGCTCGACCGCCACCATGGAACTCTCGACTCTGCCGCCACTAGGGTGAAGGCACGAGTCTTTATTTTCAACGGTTTTGGTCAAATCCATTCGTAAAAATAGTAGGTTCACTGGATATCCGAACAGCAAGTTTGGATCTGGGTTGAAAAAATTGACAGGCCTGCAATTTATAAGCGTTTCGGCCCAATTACCGGGCATCAAACAGGCCAAACTCTATATATTTGTTTGGCCAACGGCCCAATGGCCAGCGCAGCGTCAGGCAGCCAGCACTCCCGCTCCCCCATTTCAAAATTTGAAAATATCAGCCCGGCACCGACGAAGCGGAACCACCCGTCCAAATCGACACCAACGTCGAGCGTCTCACCTCACTCACCTATAAACGGGCCCCACCATATTCCTGGCCCACAGACAGGTAAGATGTCGCTGCTTGTGCTGTCTTCCCGCACCGAACGTTAGGTGACCCGAGAATAGATCACCAACTGGTCTTTTTTAGAGCCACACACCTTGGGAGTACACACAGTCGTGGACACGCACAAAATTGGAGTACAAGAAGGTCTGTGGGGCCCATTTAACAGACAAATAATAGGCAGCGGTGGGTCGCGGGCTAGTCGCAACTCAGGTACCAATAAAACGCGAGTAGTTTTGAAATATTTTGCTCCTAAGCCCCTGTAAGGTTTTTCTTTTTATGTCAGCTTGATCCAGAGTCCCAGATTAGCCGCCTTCCGACCGTTGAGGAGCCCGAACCGTGGAATTAATCAAAACTCTAGGGGCTGAAACGCAAAAAACCGTCTCCTCGCTTTCGCTTCGCCGGCAATCCATCGTGGCCCAGGCTGTCGTTCCGTTCTATAAAGCGAGCCGAGTGGGAGGAGCCGGAACCCTAGCCGAGCACCGCAGAGACAGGCGTCTTCGTACTCGCCTATCTCCGCGACTCAAAGCTTCTCCCCCTTCTCCCATTTCCCACCGCCGCCGCCGTTCCACCCTTCCGACGACACCATGAGGGAGTGCATCTCGATCCACATCGGCCAGGCCGGTATCCAGGTTGGAAACGCGTGCTGGGAGCTCTACTGCCTCGAGCATGGCATTCAGGTAACGATCCGTCCATTTCTTCTTCCGTAGTTCCTTTATCGCGCTGTTGACGTAGATCTGTTAGCGGTATGGTAGTTTCATCGCTGATGTGTGCTGGATCTTGCGGGATTGAATCGGGAGAGGAAATAGCATTTCATATCGGTAGATCTGTACGTATCTGGCTGTATATGATGGTGGTTGCCCAGATCCGCTTTCGCTAAGTCTGATCCGTAGATCTGGTGAAATGGTGTCTGATCCAGGTCGCTATTATTTGTTTTCTTTAATTTTGGATAGAATATTTGAATAGGGATTACTCGATGTTGCACATTATTTTCCATGATCCAGTAAATTTAGTAATTATATAGCGTATTTGTTGCTGATTTTGCCTATACGTGTGGTAGACCTGAGTGCTCTGAAAGTTTAAATGCACTGTTACTTTGAATCTGTAAATATAAATATTCATAGGCCAAGTTTGTATTGCCTGTTTATATGTAGACCCTTGATGAACAGATGCAGACTACAGTATGTTAATTTGATGTACAACCATTGGTATTGTTATTAGATCTGCAATAAATCAGTACCCATCAGGCTTAGGCACCTTAACCCAATTGCCTTTAGCTGTTTAGATCTGTTAGAAATGGGATACAGACTGGCATTCTGTGTTATGTAGTCCTAGTTGTCATTAGTAGGGCTAAAAGCTGTTTACACGTTTGAAATGTTTGTAATCTGTAATTTAATCATGGTTCCCTTGGACATTGGAATCGTGTGTATAGTTTGAAACAACGGTCATTCAGGCACATGATACCTTGAAGATTATGCATCTGTCTGATGTACTACAGTACTAGTGTAGGCACATGATACATTTTAATCGACTGCATTTGAATTATATGGTCTCCTTTTGCAATTTGCATAAATAACACTGCTGTTTGTATTCTATTCAGGCTGATGGCCAGATGCCTGGTGACAAGACCGTTGGGGGAGGTGATGATGCTTTCAACACCTTCTTCAGTGAGACTGGCGCTGGGAAGCATGTCCCCCGTGCTGTGTTTGTTGACCTTGAGCCAACTGTCATCGATGAGGTGAGGACTGGCACTTACCGCCAGCTCTTCCACCCTGAGCAGCTCATCAGTGGCAAGGAGGATGCAGCCAACAACTTTGCCCGTGGTCACTACACCAGTAAGTGACTGATCTGAACTTCATTTCACATTGCTCTTGGATATTCAGTCTGTAATGATCATCTTACTTAAACTTGATTTGCTTGTCTTGCAGTTGGCAAGGAGATTGTTGACCTGTGCCTTGATCGCATCAGGAAGCTTGCAGACAACTGCACTGGTCTCCAGGGTTTCCTTGTCTTCAATGCTGTTGGTGGAGGAACGGGCTCTGGACTTGGTTCCCTCCTCTTGGAGCGTCTGTCTGTTGATTATGGCAAGAAGTCCAAGCTTGGGTTCACTGTGTACCCATCCCCTCAGGTCTCTACCTCAGTGGTTGAGCCATACAACAGTGTCCTGTCCACCCACTCTCTCCTCGAGCACACTGATGTCGCTGTCCTCCTTGACAATGAGGCCATCTATGACATCTGCCGCCGCTCCCTTGACATTGAGCGCCCAACCTACACCAACCTCAACAGGCTTGTGTCACAGGTACTGTCTTGGTCTACTGCTTCTGCATTCTTCCTGTTAAATGGCTTGAAATATGGGCTTTTGTCTCTAACCATCAGCTGTTACTGATGTTGTGCAGGTCATCTCATCCCTGACTGCATCCCTGAGGTTTGATGGTGCTCTGAACGTTGATGTGAACGAGTTCCAGACCAATCTGGTGCCCTACCCGAGGATCCACTTCATGCTTTCCTCCTACGCTCCTGTGATCTCGGCTGAGAAGGCCTACCACGAGCAGCTGTCCGTTGCTGAAATCACCAATAGTGCCTTTGAGCCATCCTCCATGATGGCCAAATGTGATCCTCGCCATGGCAAGTACATGGCCTGCTGCCTCATGTACCGTGGTGACGTGGTCCCCAAGGATGTGAATGCCGCTGTGGCCACCATCAAGACCAAGCGCACCATCCAGTTCGTGGACTGGTGCCCGACTGGCTTCAAGTGTGGCATCAACTACCAGCCACCCAGTGTGGTGCCCGGCGGTGACCTCGCAAAGGTGCAGCGTGCCGTGTGCATGATCTCCAACTCCACCAGCGTTGTGGAGGTGTTCTCCCGCATCGACCACAAGTTTGACCTCATGTACGCCAAGCGTGCCTTCGTGCACTGGTACGTTGGTGAGGGTATGGAGGAGGGTGAGTTCTCTGAGGCCCGTGAGGACCTGGCTGCGCTTGAGAAGGACTATGAGGAGGTTGGCGCTGAGTACGACGAGGGTGAGGATGGTGACGAGGGCGACGAGTACTAGAAGCTTTCTGGTTCTACAGCGTCGGGCCTATTTGCTGCAATTATCCCGTGATCTGCCCTGAGTGGCTCGTACTATCTTGTTTGTCTGTGGGTTCCGAACTTATCTGTCATTGTGTGGTTTACAACACCCGATGTTGTAAGACTTGTGGTTAATTCCCTGCTTTGCGACTTGTTGGGTTATTAAGAGCCGTTATATGGTTGTCTATATTGTTGCTTCTTGACTCTTGACCTCTGAGATGCACTTCTTTTATCGCCTGGGTTTGTCTTGTTTCATCAGTGTAGTGGGTTAGTCTTGATGTCTTGTCATCAGTAGTGAATTGTTTGATGCATCGAGACTCTTGTTAATAAGTCATCGTCTTGGGCATGCACAAGCTTTCTGCCGAAGGAAGACGTGTCTCGTCCTTGGGCTGCCACGGATATCGCTGTGTTGCAGTCGTGGCTGAAACCCATTTTTTTGTGTTCGTCCGGGTAGAATTGGTCCCGTGGAGTCGAGGTGGCCTGGACTTGCAGATCATATCCACTTGCCATGCCGGTTCACCTAGCTTTGCTGCATGCATAATCTGTGATGTGGAACTGAAAGGGACTCACCATAAATAACTCTTGTACCATTTTTCCTTTGGCAAATGAGTACTCTCTCCATCCCAAATTATAAGTTATTATAAGAATCTTAGAGAGTCAAACTTTTCTAAGTTTGACTAAATTTATATTATAAAATAATAATTACTATGGTACTAACTAAGTATTATTAGATTCTTTCTTAATTATATTTTCATAGTATACTCACTTTATATTATAAATTTTAGTATTTTTTTCTATAATTTTGGTCAAATTTAAAAATGTTTTGACTCTACAAGATTCTTGAGTGTTATGTTTCTCGAGATCCCGACGTATAAGAAGAAAAATATCAGGAGACTACGATGAAGAATTGGAGATATTCTAGCAGTCACGTGAAGAACCTTTAGGCCTTGTTCCATCCAAATTTTTTTAAGATTCTTCGTTACATCAAATTTTTAAACGCATCTATGAAGTATTAAATATTAACAAAAATAAAAACTAATTAAACAGTTTGGTTAGAATTAATGAGACAAATCTTTTGAGCCTAGTTAGCCTATGTCTGAATAATAATTACCACAAACATACGAAAGTGTTACAGTATCGCGGAATTTTTGCCTTCAGAAACTAAACACGGCCTTAGTGATTGCACATACAATTGAACAAAGGAAAATAACTTCCGGCCGAAAAAGATCAAGGGGAATGCAATGCCGAGATGACGCCTCGTTCACTGTTCGTGTATATCTGAAGCCAAGATAATACATTCGTGGATCAAATACTTCCTTCTCTCTCCTTCATCCTATTGCAATCAGAAACGAAAAAAAAACGAAATCATGTCGTTTTACACAACAGTGTCCATCACTGTAATCCTTTGTTCTCACTATCCGACTTCAGCTTGAAACAGAATGATTTCGATCCACATCCGTATGCCTACTAAACTTCGGCTGCCTCATAATTAATTTCTTTAATGGTTCCTACTTAGGTCTTGTTTAGTTTTCAAAAAAAGAGACTTTAACATTATAGCATTTTTGTTTGTATTTGGTAATTATTGTCCAACCATGAACTAACTAACTTTAAAAGATTCGTCTTGCACGGACAAACTGTGCAATTAGTTATTTTTTATGTATATTAAATACTTTATGCATACGTTTAAATATTTTAACAGAGAATCATGAAAAATTTGGAGAACTAAGGCCTTAACAACTCCTCAAACTCAAAGGCTTAAACCTTTATTTTCTGTGGTTAATGAAGTACGGAATACTCCTGCACCAATTCAGAGCGATGACGCCAGGCGCTCGCGTCATATTCATCCACACATCGGATAGTGCTTACTGACAGCGGAGGAGGAGCAATTCCACTCATCTTCCGTTCGTTTGGAAGGAAGCAGTTCCAGGAATCTGGAGTTCTGGAGCTCTCTTCTCAAAAGCTGCCAGTTAGCGAGAATGCCCAACAACTTGGGCCTTGTTTAGTTTACCCTGAAAACCAAAAAGTTTTCAAGATTTTCTGTCACATCGAATCTTGTAGCACATGCATGAAACATTAAATATAGACGAAAACAAAAACTAATTACACAGTTTAGCTGAAAATCACGAGACGAATCTTTTGATCCTAGTTAGTACATGATTGAATAATATTTATCACAAATAAACGAAATTGCTACAGTATCGAAATCTTTTCACTTTTCGGATCTAAACAAGCCTTGGCAGGAAGTCCCAATTTTTTAAAATTTGGCTTTTTTTTGAAAAAAAAATTCTTTTGGACCCCTAGAAAACTTAATCTCAGTTTTGGACCCAGGAGGTCGACGCCATGCTTCATGGCGTCGAGGTTACACGTCTCGACGCCATGGATCACGGCGTCGAGGTCCCTGGCTGTGCCAGCGTGGCTTCTGACGTGGCAGAGACCTCGACGCCGTAGATCACGGCGTCGAGCTCTGAACTACATAGCAGAGAATTCATCCAGTTCTACATGCCGTGATGAGCAGTGTCGACGCCAGTGACGGCCGCGCGCGTCGCCTCGAAGTAGTCCACCGCGGACCGCATGTAGACGTCCGTCACGGCCGCCGCGGCGCCGCGCACCAGCCGCACGGCGCGCGGCAGCGACGACGCCAGCTCCCCCGCGGGGCACGCCGCGCTGGTCAGCACGATGGCGTTGCCGAAGTACCCCGCGGGGAGCGGCGGCGAGAACCTCGGCCGCCCGTCCACCGCGAACAGCAGCTTGCTCCGGCGCGACGGGCGCATCCCCAGCGCCCGCGTGCGCGCGCTCCACACGAACCCGGCCAGCGCCTCGAACGTGGTGCACGCGCGGCGGCCCTCCTCCAGCGCCCCCACCGCCGCCTTGAGGCGCGCGATGGACGCCGGCGTGAACCGGAACGAGCGGTGCAGGAGCGGGGACTCCGAGTCCTCCTCGTCCTCCCCGTCGTCGGCGTCGTCGTCGGTGATCTGCGTGAACTCGTGGTGCGGGAAGTCGACCTGCGGCGGGTCGCGCGCACGGAGGACGGCGCGGTCGAGGGCCGGCGGGAGCGACAGCGGGAGGCCGCGCGCCGTCTCGCCCCACGAGTTGACGAACTGCATGGCGCCGACGCCGTCGAACATGCAGTGGTTGATGGCCAGCCCCAGCACGAAGCCGCCACACTTGAACTTGGTCACCTTGCATGTCCATGGATCGATCGATCGCCCACTGTTATTAACTCTGTCCATCGATCCAGAAGATGAGCAGCAAATAGTACCTGGGCTGCAAGCAGCGGCATCTCGAGTATGTTCTTGGCGCCGGGGACGCTGTACACGAGCCTGCCGAGGACGGAGGGGTCGGGGTCGGTGACGTCGCCGATGTCCGCCATGGCGCAGTCCGCCTCGGCCTCCACGAACACGGCGCCGTCGCCCGTGCAGTCCACGACCAGCTTCCCATCGTCTGAGATCGCCAGCCGCCCAGCGAGCGGGTAGTAGTGGACGAGCACCTTCGCCAGCGACTCCCTCAACACGTCGCAGGCGCTGCTTCTGCCGGCGCCGCCGTCGTCAGCCGCCCTGAAGCAGTACACGGTCTGCACGATGACGGCAATGTTCTGGTCCAGGTTGGAGAGAGCTCGACGCCATGATCTACGGCGTCGAGGTCTCTGCCACGTCAGAAGCCACGGCGTCGAGACGTGTAACCTCGACGTCATGAAGCATGGCGTCGACCCCCTGGGTCCAAAACTGAGATTAAGCTTTCTAGGGGTCCAAATGAGAATTTTTTTAAAAAAAGTTCAAATTTTAAAAAATTGGGGCAGGAAGTCCACTTTCTGAACAGTGTGTCAGCAGGTGGCCGCTGCTGCAGATCAGCAGATGGGCTTGCAAATTGCACCGTCCATGGGGATGGGGAACACCGCAATGATGTAGAATATCCCATGGAAGCTTCCTTGCCGGCATTCCACGAAGCCTTGCACATCACTCGGAGCACATGGATCCGCGTGCCTTGATCCTGTCCGTGTATAAGCAAAATATAAGGCCGTTTAAATATCAGAATGCGTATTATTTGAACAACTGAGATTCAGTTCCAACCCGGTGAGATTCAGTTATTTTTCTACTGCAGTCTGTTAGTAAGTAGAATGAGACTGAATAATGAAAAAACTGCTTGCTTGAAGGAGCGAAGCGTAAGTGCCAGGACTTGGTTATTAAGGGCGTGTTTGTATTCGTGTTCATTGCGCTAGCGGTCAAAAGAAGCGAAGCACCGTCTATGCCATGAGCACTGCACAGTCATCAATCGCGATCCAAACATGCCCTAAGACGTTCTTTCATATGAATGATTCTTCTCTCTAAAGACGAATCCCCGGTAATGAGCACTTGATATTTGATAAAGACCCGTGATTTGTTGAGCTGTTCAGTACATCGTTCAAGGACGACATGGGTCTTCATCATAGTATGATATTAAGCTATAACTAGCCCAATCGGCAATCAACACGGGATTAGTTAAGTGTCACTTGCGGTTTTTAATGGAGCTGCCTACAGCGACCAGAAATCCAGCATCAGGCATCAGGAAAGAAAGTGGCCGTCGGCTGCCGGCGCCGGACAAAGCGGCAGACTGCCGGCGACAACCATCACATATAGAAGCAAACTGCTTAGTTTTTTTTAAATAATAATACAAAATTGTTCGAGTACATCTTACGTGATGGCCCACGCTTTATTGCACCAAGATTCAAGTCCCGTATTATCTGATCTATCCATGCATCCACTAGACATTTTGAAGCGATAAGCATGGTGCGAAAGTCACTTGTGTTTGATAAGAGCTTCTGCATTCCAATTCAGAGCATCGTTGCTTCTGAAAAAGTCACGGCAGACTGATTATTTCCTCGAACTATCTTACACACTAGCTGATGCACATCATGCATGTAGTAGCAATAACAAAATAGGACTGTCTGTCTCGACTCGGATCCCGGATGCTATACATCTGCATTATCCGTCAAATCTTTCTATTATTTAGTAGTGTTTTCTCTCGCAACAAATCGTACTTTGAGTTATGGCTGCTCCGGAACCCCACCTATATACACGCGTACGGCGTGTACATACGTATATACGGTCGTCGTTGCGGCGTTGCCCATGTCTTGCACCCGCTGCATGCGTGTACGCAAATGCAACGCGTCCAGCTCCGAGCGGGCCAATGCAATTGCAACGGCGCAATAACAAATTGTTATGCGGATGCACCACTAGTTTTAAAAACTTGAGTTGGCTCGCACTGGTTGGGCGGCTAAGCATCATTTTAGTACTTGCCTTGCTTGCACCCTGGAAATACTCGTAAAGTGTGGAAATAGGCAGGAGTAGTTTTTTTTTTGTGTCTGGCAATGAATTTCTTCACCGGGAATACTACACCGTTTGTCCGCGACTCATAAGTCATGATCAGGGTTTAATTCACTGTTTTAGTTTTGAGCACGGGAACTAAGAAAAAGTAAAAAAGTATTAAGCACAGAAACAAGGAGGAGAGAGATAGAGAGAAATAAAAATAGAAATGTATTTGGAAAATAAAAATAAGTATTAAAAGAAGAAAAATGTGCATTAAGAAGTGAGAGGGTCAAGTATTGTAGGATAAAATTTAAATCTTAAAATATCTTATATTTTAGGACAGATGGAGTATATACACACAATATTTCATTTAATTAGACGGGCTACATTCTTTTCAAACTACTATACTTGCATCCACACTAGTACGACAGGGAAGAGTATTTTTCGGAATGCAAGTTCCATACGGATTTCAGGATAAAATTTGTTCCGCTGCACAAAAGGGAAAGGAAAATTGGAAAAAGAAAAGTGAAGAGAAGAGGACAAGGGCAAGACCGTAATCTGGCAGACATTTGGGTTCCAAGGGTCCCAGAGGCAAAGTTGCTCCCGTCCTCCGCCTACAAATACGCAGGCGCCCCCACCTCCCTCCTCTTCTCTCCTCTCCTCTCCTCTCTCTCTCTCCCCCCACTCGCCGCCTCGACCTGCCCTTCCCACACACACCACCTGTCCCCGCTCCGCTCCCGAGGCTTAGGGCTCCGGCCGCGTCCCCTTCCGCTCCCGGCATTCCCGATCTCGCCGCCGCCCGCCTGGCCTCGACCTCGATCGGCCTCCCCCCTCGCCGGCCGGCTCGGGTTTGTCTCGCCGCTATTGGGCCTCGGCCCGCCGCGATGGTGTCGGGCGGGTGCGTGGGGGCGGAGGGGGAGGTGGACCCTGAGGCGGTGGCGCCGGCGGCGGCCACGGAGGAGGCGGTGGTGCCGGTGCAGGCGCCCGCGAGGGAGGTTGTGGTGGGGTACGCGCTCACGACTAAGAAGGCCAAGAGCTTCCTCCAACCCAAGCTCCGGGGGCTCGCCAGGTACTGCGAGGGGATCACGTGCTCCGCCTTGGTTTGGTTTAGGTAGAGACGGGTCCATGCGGAAAAGGTGCGCCGCGTCTGGGATATTTCGGTGGGCTTTGGGATGGGATGGCGACGGCGTGCATTGGGAGCCAGCGTCTGGTGGGGGTCCTTGATGTTGGTGTGATGGAATTAGGCGGAATAGAACAGTGATCTTAGAACAGTGATCTTTCTCTCCACCAGTTTTTGTTTGATGATTTTTTAGTACCATCGAGAACTAGCAGCAGCAGCGCGCCGGCACCTCCTCTTTTATTCCTACTGTTTCCACTTCGTTAATTCACTGACGCCTGTCTCTGTTTTGGTATATTCTTGAGGCAAAGATCCCGCCCCCTGTTTTCTCATATTTGGGGGGTTCGAGATGGCTTTATCTTATCATTTTCTCCCTGAGTTAGACTCTACTAGCAAACCGCTGAACTGAAGAAGTTTCGAACTTGAACAGTATTCGTTGAGAATTAAAACGTGGGGTAAGGTGAGCACTTTATGTGGAGCTTTGGTGCAGAAGGCGGTGAAAAGCGTCCTTTGAGATTGAAAAAGTCTGACCGAATCTCTGCTTTCTGATATGGTTTGATTTTTACTGGACGTTCGTGCCTTCCTGCCAAAGTGGAAGCACCTTTGCTGTCCCTTTCCAACTAGAATTATTCTAAATTTTTACCAGTAGATAATCTGATTCTAATGTTTATTCAATTCCAATGGAGTAGCTTCGTTCTCTAGATTCCAGAATCATCGCCTACAGTGACATAATAATAACATGCACTATTGTGCTTAGACATATCTCCATGTTGCTGCTATTTTTTTTTTTTGGGATAAGAAAGCGACATTTCTGCATTCCTTATCGTGTGGTAGTTTTATAATCCCTTCTGATAGCAACCTTATTTTCACATAGTGATAGCAATTTGTTCAAAATTTAGTGGAGAACGTGGAAGCAAATGTAGGATCCGGGATGGCAATACATCATAGATATAAAGGATAATTTCTTTTACTTGATCACTTGTGATCCTATATTCCTATAATGCTACTTCGTTCTGCCTGCACCGATGAGTTACAATTAGGAACATATCCCTGCACATACATTACTTGGATCAGGACTGGACGTGGAATGTGGAGATAATGTAGGTTCCACATGGTGTTATAGGAATATTTTAGTAACCTGTGATAAGCATGCACATTACCTTTTATGCTTGAACTGATCCACATGCCCTTTTAAGAAATCAGTAGTGTTGGATGTCCAGCCTGTTTCATGATTATATACTGTGTCCTTTCTTTTTAAAATGTTTCTGGATATACACCAATCAGGGAGCATATTCTAGTGCTGTTTGACTAGCTAGTAGCAAACATGCATATCGGTATAGCACATGTGCAGCTGTGCTGTGCCGTTACTGAAATAGTGACCTTTTCTTTTGCAACATAGTCTTGTGGACTCTTGTCCTGTCCCACTAGATTCATGATTTGTACTCCTGAAACAGTTGGCGAGGCTTTTTCTTTGTATGCAAACTTTAAATTATCTTCGGAATGTGGTTATTCATTCATTGAAAACAATTGAAAAACATTTAACTGTGCTCATATGTGGAGTTGGCTCGTTAATGGGAATAGAATTAGAAAAGTTTGTATGCTCACAATGCTTAAGGTGCTGGTGATGAACAAAGTTGGTTATAATTTGGCAGCTGTTTTGTATTTTTGACCATATTGTCGCTTTCTTATCCATCTAAAACGTACTGCAGGAAAAAAGGAATCTTATTTGTCGCTATTGATCAGAAACGTCCATTGTCTGATCAAGGTCCATTTGACATTGTTCTTCATAAGGTCAGCCAATCTGGAATATTCTAGTAGTAGTTATCTATAATTCTATATTAAGCCTGGAGATGTTGAAATTTGTTGCATGTTGTTAAGATTTTCCATATTTGACTGAGCGTTACGTTTCCGTTGTCTTTTCTGCAGTTGACTGGAAAGGGGTGGCAGCAATTATTGGAGGTGAGTAATTCGAAATGTTTTTTGAAGTACTTTTTTTTTATTTTAGATAGAAGTGTCTAATAATGTTCTAAAAAAAATCAGCTTCCTTATATCTTTGATTTAAACTATAAATTATCTTGCCTCATTTTGATAGGAATATAGGGAGGCACATCCAGAAGTTACTGTTCTTGATCCACCTGGCGCAATAGCAAACTTGCTTGATCGCCAGTCTATGCTTCAAGAAGTATCTGAATTGGACCTCACAGATTGTCATGGTAATTTCTTTGAAAAATGTGTTCTCATTGTTGATTGTTTGTTGGAACAAACCAATCAGTTTCATCATGTTATACAGCATTTCTTTTATTCTTTTTGTTTGATGAAAAATATTGGCCCTTCAATGATAGCACAGAAACATGTTTGCTTCATCTGATAGAAGGAATATATTTCTGTTCAAAAAGAAGGTACAAGTGACCAAATAACAGGTTGCCTTTATGTGATTTTCAATCTCAATTTTCAGTACCATTTAGTTTATATCCCATAAGTATCAAAACGGGAGTGCTTAGCTCAACCATGTTGGTTGTATAATATAATTTGCCCCTTTTTTCAAGAATACGCTTTTCCATGAATTGATATTGAGGGAAAAAGACAACAGCAATACAAACATTCTTTCTGCTTAGCCAAGGTTAAGGGGCACAACGTGCAGAAGGGGGGCAAATGGCTATTCAATCAGAAAAACACATAGAAGTTGGTGCAACTCGGTTTACACAAGCGAAAGGCACACCTTGTTTCAGTTAATATGACTACCCAGTACCCCACTTTTGATTTTTTTATTTGTCGTATCAATAATTATGAATATGTAAGGAAATGCAAGTATTATTTTTATACTAACAGTTTTTATTATTCATGATACTCCATGTCCCTGAATAAAAACTATTCATTGCACCCAAAAAAAAATCCTTAGACTTGATATACTAAAGCCAGAGTACATTACGTAAACAGCAGTTACCACTCTACTATACCAACCTTGGTAGACGAACATTCTCTCAGTTGAACTAGGTAGTACAATATTTTTTTTCATTTCCACATGTGGCGGAAAAAGCATTTGGACTGTTGTTTTAATTGTTTCTCCATTTATGTTGGCAACAAACTGTGGTCATCTTTCACCCCAGGATGGTTCTTAGAACCTTTCTAAAGGCTGATTTCATCATTATGGTGCAGTTCTTTTCTGCAGGTAAAGTACGTGTGCCTAAGCAGCTATTCGTTAATACTGATCCCTCATCAATACCAGCTGCGGTTAGGAGGGCGGGGCTCTCTCTCCCATTGGGTAAGTCTGCTCATTAGCTGTTTGTGATGCTTTATTTTACTTGTGTTCAATGTCAACAACCAAGGTATATATGAGTAGACTTTTGTTTTCTAACAATCAAAATTTAAGAAAAGGTTAAAGAATGTCGCTCCCTGCGATCACAAATAAAAGCTACATCAGTGTGGTACCCAAAACAGAACATTGTAATGTATGTAACAGCTAAGGAAATTGTAATACTGTGAGAGTTTTTTGGGGGGCTAATCTGTTCATGTTCTTTTGACATTTTGGGTATATATATTCATAAATATTTTTTAGCCAAATGTAAGATGGTTTAACATATGTTAAAAACTGATTCTTATTTGCTTACTTGAGAGGTTAACACTATAACCATACCTACAGAAAAGTTAGTGCTAAATCTCCTGAGAATTTATATAGCATAGCTGTAGATCTATCTTTCTGGAAAGTAGTGACCTAGTAGTGACATGACACTCGTTGACTGTTATAAGTGACTAATAAATAACCATAGAAAGCCTGAGTTGTACTGTACCTGTTAGAGCAATTGTGCAACTGTCATGTCCTGATATCATTCCCTTTGGGACTTTACTTCATATAATATTAGATTGAATAATAATAATTTCACTAATACTGTATGAAAGAACTTCCCCCATTTGGCTGTCGATGGTTGAATATGGTTCTTAGTTTGTAGAGGCTTGCGATATGCCCATTACATGGGTAGGAGAGCAGGTTACAGATGACATGGTGGAAGTCAATCTCTGAGGCCACTAATTATATATAATTGACTTACTATATCAATGCCTATGAAAACTGAACACTAAAATTTGTACCCCATTGACTCCTTATCCATTATACTACTCTGGGTATGATCCTGGCTTACTCATTCCATGACCTATAGTGTCTTTTGTACAAAAGTGCTTCTGGTTCCTGTGTGTAAGCTTGCAGCACATTTATTGAAATAAATGAGAAAATTAACTGTCTTGGTAATATTTTGGAAGTGAGTTCTAAAATATCACGAGCATCCTTGAAGTGGCTGCAGTGGTTAATCATTGACACTGAAATCTGTTTCAAGGCTTATATCTCCCACCTTTTAACCCTCAAAACTTTGCAGTGGCAAAACCCTTGGTGGCGAAGTCCCATGAGCTATCCCTTGCTTATGATCCAACTTCACTGACCAAACTTGAGCCCCCCTTGGTTCTTCAGGAATTTGTTAACCATGGTATGTTCATGAGTCTTGTAATCTGTTTCTTTTGAGTAATCTGCAGTTCCATTTAACCTTTTATTTTGGCTTTTGTCATTTGTAGGTGGTGTCATGTTTAAGGTGTACATTGTTGGGGATGCAATAAGGGTTGTACGTCGGTTTTCACTTCCAAATGTTGATGAAGGTGATCTCTTGAATAATGCTGGGGTATTTCGGTTTCCAAGGGTCTCCTGTGCTGCAGCCAGTGCAGATGATGCAGATCTTGATCCTGGTGTTGCTGGTGCGCGTTGCTTGTCCAATTTTTGGTCCTTGCAGTTTTTTTTTTGGGAACTGATTTTCTAACATGCCCTATCAGAACTTCCTCCGAGACCATTGCTTGAGATCTTGGCACGAGAGCTGCGCCGCCGACTGGTAATGTGATTCTTGCCTCTTCTTATTTCCTGTTTGGACTTTAGAGTGAATTAGTCTCATTTTGATTTTCCTTTCACCTGATTGGCAGGGTCTTAGATTATTCAACATTGATATGATTAGGCAGCACGGGACAAGAGATCGATTTTATGTCATAGACATGAACTACTTTCCTGGTATGCAATCTGACATTCTTGAGCATGCACAATCTATCCTTCGTTTTGGTAAAGCTAACCTCTGCCTCAACATTTTAGACATCATTGATCGAAGAATCTCCTGTTTAATCCTATTTTTACTATAGCTAAAAGTCTTTAAACTAATTCACTTGCTGACACTAATATGAAATATCAAAGTTGGAGAGAAAAACACTGCTGGCGAAAAGAGGTAGTTTGTCTTCCGTGTCATCATTGCTAATGATACCAGGTATACTGCTTGATGGATGTACTGAACGAACGTGATGCTTGTGCTGTGACACTTGTATCATTCTATCCGTTGTAATGTTTTTAGAAACAGTTTGGAGTCCAAAGAGTGGCTAGAACCTGGCACAACGAAGTTATCCCAGCTCAGCCTGTTTTCTTGTGGGTAGATTCTTTGATTTTACAATGCTATTAGCCATACACCCCTAACTTCTAGTCTCCCTTTCCAACTTATGCTGCCTTCTGCTGACCAGACGTTTATGCTCGCAGGGTACGGCAAAATGCCTGGGTACGAGCACGTGTTCACCGACTTCCTGCTGAGCCTTGGCCAGAAAGAGTACAAGAGGCGACCAAGCTATGGCTCGCTAAGCTCAGGTGAAGGGTGATAAGTGAGGAAGGCTACTCGGCGGGGGGCCCTGTATATGTCTAGCATCCGCAAAATGCGTGCGTACAGAAGTACTTGTGCATGATGGGAGATGATGGGTCGTGGAGTTTGGCATCACTGCATCACATCAGTAGTTGCGATAAAAGAAGCAAGGACTGTTGTCAGGCTGTAATTAAAATTGTTGCTTTACATGTGCTAACTGTTCATGCTTCAGAATAATTTTGTTTGTCTGGATGATGGCCGATGAAATCGAGCTACTTGTAGAATTTATGACTGACTTGAATCTCGAAATAAACGGGGAATTTGGATTTGGATTACGTACCTACTTGCAAGCGTAGGGACTAGTACGTCTCGCTCGGGATGCCTCCTGCTGCGGCCGAAAACGTGCAGGGCTGTAGCGCTGCCGATGCAACAGCCGGACAGCCAGGGTCCGGCATTCGAACGGTGGCGCTGCGGCCGTTGCAAGGGAAGGACCCAATCACTATTTGACGGTGACGGTTAGGTGCCGTTTGGATATTAGGATATACTTCATCTGTTTTATTGAAAGTGTTATTTTTTACTCAGATCTCTTACTTGATCATTTGTCTTATTTTAGTTTTTTATACAAATAGTAAAATAAATAAATTATTGTTAAAGTTTTCTATTGACAAAACAAGTCATAACAAAATAAATAATATTTATATAAAAATTTTGAATAAAATGAATGATCAAACAAGAAGTTTGAAAGTCGAAAACGACATTTTCAATGGGAATGAGGGAGCAGGGTTTGGATATTAGGATATAGGGGGTGGGATAAGGAAAGAAAAATGAATGAATGGCTCGAATTAAATGAGGTATCAAGAATGGATGGTTAACATGTAATATATCTCCTATCCCTATCTCAATCTCTAACCCCATACCCTAGGGGTTCATGGAAGGAATCCATACACGGTATCTTAGAAGGGGAAGGCTGAGCTCGGCGCAGGAGCGCCATCGAGCGGTCAAGAGAAGACAACCCGTAGGCAGAGTCGGTGGACATTCTTCTCAATTAGATTATACACATTCACCCTTGCACGATGACCTTCGTGTCAGGGGCGAAGCTACATTGTAGCTTGTGGGTGCCCAGGCACCCACAAAAATTTTAAAAACACTATTAAGGACAATTCACCATGTTTGTACATTAATTTTTTACAAGTATAAGATAGAGGCATCCCTCTCTAATTTGCTCTACCTTCGCTATTGCTTCATGTCAAGAAAACACACACACTCTCTAGCTCCGCGATACAGCCGAATGACTGGTCAACGTGGTGATAGGCTGGAGTTTGTTCCATATGTAACGAAACTACATGCCTCTACAGCTAGGTCCAAAGTGGCTAGAGATGTGTATGAGTATAATGAAATGAAATGTTTCAAAATAGGTGAATTATAGTGTTCTTTAGAACTAAGAAAACTCTAATAGCATCGTTCCAATTAACCCTTAATGTATAATGAGATAATTTTTTGAGCAAAGGATAATAAGATTAATTAAACTCGGTAGAACAGAGAGAGAGAGAGAAACAAAGATTAGGTTAAGGTCTCGTTTGGTAGGGCTTCCATCGGCTCCAACTTCTCTGACGTATTTACTGTTCATAGGAGTTTTTTTTCCTCTTTCCTATCTCCTGAGCTGGAGTTCTACCAAACGGGGCCTAAATAGGAGATAAGATGGGCCGTCCGATCTGCCGATCCAATGTACAAAGAGTCAAGTGTTGGGCTGGTCCAAAACACCCGATTGCCATTAGATTAGACACAGATCCTATATTGTAGATTTTATAAATGTAAATATTTGCTTTCGAGTTTCGAATCTGCTACGCGCGCTAACGCTACAAATCAACTTGTCACGTTACGTCAAAATATGTGTACTACAGGGAGCAAATTAAGCTGTACAGGATCTACATACGTACACACCCCATCGAAGAATCCAGCATTGTCCGTCCAAATCATCGATCCATTTATATCTACACGGAATGCGCCTTGTCCTCGACGATGTGGTCGTGGTCGTGGGCCTCGGACACCTCCTGCACGGTGTCGCAGAGCTCCTGGCTGGACTCCGACGCCTCCTGCGCGGGGTCCTCCATGATGAGCTCGATGGGCACCTGGCTGCCGCCCCTTGAGGATCCCTCCCCCGGCGGGGTCTGGCTGTAGGCGTCCAGGAGATGCTGGTGGATCTCCTGCATCCTCCCGGACTGCTCGTCGTCCCTGTCCAGCTCGATCACGTCCTGCCACAAGGTGCCAGCCAACACAAGAACAGAAATGAATAATGCTCCCTTTCTTTTCTTTTCTTTTATTTTCTTTGAGAAACAGCCAACAAACAAACATTGTTCATTGTGTGCACTGAGCCACTGACCTGGGCGGAGTAGGCCTCGAAGATGCGGGAGAAGCGGTGCCTGCAGTACTCGTTGAAGAGCACCGTGCCGACGAGGAGCAGGATGGTGAAGCCTGCCGCCACAGGGGAGTGCTTGATGGTGAAGACGCCGAGCGCGATCACCTGCGTGAGGACAAGCGAGAACACTATGGTGTTGTGCATGATCGGCCACAGCTTGCCCCCCATTTCGTACTTTGGGTAGTACACGTTCAGAATCTGCAGGACAACAAACTCATCAATCAAGGTGAAATAAAGATGAACGAGTGAGGAATTTTCTGGTATTAGCATCATATTACCCAGAGAGTAATTTCAAGGGAAAAAAAAGATTAACCATATGGTATGTATAAATACTTTCTAAAATGTGCTCACCTGGTTCCGATATACCAAGTAGCCGAGGCAGAAGTACACGAGCAAAAAGGGCAGTATGAGAGGCGCCATGATCGAAAACGTGAAGCCAAGCAGGTTGAACAGGAGGATTTTCGGCACTTCGGTGTGGTACGGGAAAGAGTAGACGTATTCGGTATTCTGATGGCAGCAGCATATAAATCTGCTGAAGAAGTTGTAGACCAAGTTGTACACTTGCAATATCTCCGAGCACAGACTTGCCCAGCCTGAGGTGAGCACATACGTGATGAAAAAGGTTGCCTGCCGAAACAACACCCAGTCAGGACTCAGAGAGTCAGTTTCTAGAGGAGCATGAACAACGTACAGAATGCACCAGCGTTTTTATTATACTGGCATAAAATAAGATGAAGATGCCAGCAGTTTAGTGGCAAACAATCATCACCTGCTTTGGCACTAGTTGAGCTAGCATAGTCGGCATGTCCTTTGGTCTGGAGAAAACGTTGAACTGGTTGATTACGGATCCTGACAGGACATTCACAAAGAAGACGTTCCAGATGTTAAAGAGGAGAATTTTCAAGCATGCGCTTCTTTTTCTTCCGCTGCGAGAAATAGACCCTTCTATAGAAGAGAAGAGCATCATCAATGGAGGAACGGTGTACAGGGACAGCAGCAAAGTAACGCTAGGAAGGTATCCTGTTATCACTCTGGCGAAGAAGGACCTAAGCAAGAAGATCAGATAGGACCTCATCTCAGTAACTGCAAAGTGCAAACCTCAAATTTGAACAGCAACTAAAACGGTGTCTTTCGAACTTACTTATTTAGGATACCTGTCAAGCTTGGAAACATCCTTTTGAGCTGCTCCACTTGCATCATGCTTTGGACAAATGCGACGGGGATGATGAACACAAACATGAAAACAACACTAGCTGCGAGTGTCGCTAGCTTCCGAAGCCAGATCTGTCTGTAGGGGATCCAGAGATTTGACCAATATACATCGCGTGGCTCAGGAGCCAAATCTGTTACCCATAACATAGGATTTGATGATTGGAGTACACGAGAAGCGACGACAGCTGCGTAGCGAGTCTTGAAGAACACTAAGGCACCGGGACAGTTCTGTTCAGTAGCAAAACAGGATTCATGCTGATGCACAGAAATCATATGTGATGCTTTGCTATGACATTCTGAGACAATAACAGGACTACCGGCATGCTTGTGAAATATATCATTATATGGAATTACAAGGTACAAGAAAAAAAAACCTTTTGAGCTTCCACTACTTCCGGATTAGTGAGGTCCGACTTCTTGGCCTCGATGAACTTGTTGCGGTAAAGCTGAAATGAGGAAGCTCTTACACCACAAACACCACATCTGGACATGTTAGATCTTCCATGCCGCTCAGATACGGAGAGTCTTACCCTTACAAATTTCCTATAAGCCCTCTCTGCTCTATCCTACAAAAGAAACTAGCCTTCCTGAGCAAATAATCTCAATATAGGCTGCGTCGCTATGCAAGGAATTTAAGGTCAGCCTGAATACATGTTTAACATAGTTCATTGGCATTTTCCATGAGGCTAAAATAAACTAAAGAATTGAACTTAACTGGCTCTTAAGTATAAACAAGTATCATGCAAATTTTCTAAAGAAATGAATGTCATAAAGGCTTCATGTTCTTCTACGAGTATATTTCTTTAGAAAAATTGATTTCCAATAATATTCTTTGACACTGAAATGAATTCTTACCACAAACTTCTGAAAATGTCCTTTGCGAAAGATCATTTGATGTGACAAATAACTTGATCCGTGATAGTTAACAAAGAAATTTCTGATTGTGTCATCAAGCAGCTCATTGTCTGACCTCGGAATTGAACGGGCAAGTACAGTAAAATGGCCAGGATTTGGAGGAGATCCAGTAACATGTTGCAATCTCTTCCTCGAAATATACTTGTACTCCTGTAACGTGATGACTTTCTAAAATCAACTGACTGATGTTTATAACACAGGAACTTTAAGGTAAAACCATTAGTGCAAGAGCATCGTGTACCATACATGATAAAGAAGAATACAAGCTGAGATTGTTATGACATATAAAGCAGAGCAGTGCACCCAAAGCCTGCACAAAGAAAAAAATCCACAAAGAACCAGAAGTCTCATCAAAATAATTGGAGGGCATAATTGCATGAAATGTATAATATGTCACAACAATAAACAATAGGAATGTCATTAGCTTGCTATGACGAAAGTATTAAGAATGATATGTATGATAATTCCAACTTGCAGTTCAGTTACTCGTCCAATTTGGGAGACGTGTTAAGTTTGACTTCAGCCATACAACATATAAAGATTCCCACAGTGGCTTTACATGAGAAAGGGAAGTAAGAAACCTCACAATACAACATACTGCTGAATAGTTAGTATGGTTGGACCATGATCGATTTTTTTCCTCTTCTTCCAAAGATTTGCCAATGGTCCTTTGTCAAGTCTTTTCCCCTTTATATTTGATGCAGTGACATAATCTTTCATATAATTGTATAACCTTACTTATGTTACCATCTTTAAAACATTATAACAACAGAGTATAGGTAAAGGTGCGTTATCAAGTATAAATGGAATGAAGACGCAGATCTTACTTTTGAGATTGTTCGACGATATTGGCTATAGTAAAAACATTCAATGCGTCTGCTGGAATATGATTTTGATTCATCTCTTTCCCATGATAATTAACAGGAAGCACAACAAATATACAAACAAGAGAAGTAATTGAGAAGATACGGATGCTGCAGAACAAGAACATACTCGTGTAAGTTTCCGATAGAAACAAGTATCAAGATGGTAAATTGTATCCATGTGCATTCGACATACAGGAAAGATTAAAAAAAAAGTCCGTTAAAAAAAGATAAAAAAATGTTGAAAGTAAGCAGAAATCGTTGATCAAGTAGCACCACATATTTGTGATATTAAATTAGGGAAACGCTTTGTGTACAGCCAATTTGAGAATGACTGAGTACAACCATGGATTTAAATCATTTAATGCATTTATGAGTTACCATTCAAGTGATTTAAACCATTAGAGTTGCAAGCAGTGCTCAATGCATTAATATTGATGAGAAAAACCTGAAAATGAAGAGGCGAAGGAACACAACAGAGTCCAAGCCGGCAACTTGGCGAATCTCTTCTTCGGTACACCAGTATGCCTTTACAATCCAACCAGCAGTAGGCAGTAGCCTCTCAAATGAGAAGTAATCGTCCTGCCTCTGGAACTTCTCTTCAGCAAGCCGCCTCCCAAAGTAGACGCTGAAGTTGTGAGGCTGCTTCCTGAGGACTGAATAGAGGGACAAGAAGAGCACACAAACAGCGATGTTTATCCCCGCCGAAGTCAGAAGGGCAGAAAATTCCATCCCCCGCCTCTACCAGTTTGGAATCCTGACCATCCACCCATGAAAGAACTGCAAATTCACAATAGAAGATCCAGGCATGTCTTTAAACCGTCTATCATTTCGCTTGCATTCATATGGTAGCAGAATTTCGTTGCCCTTTGACTCTG
This sequence comes from Sorghum bicolor, assembly GCF_000003195.3. Lineage (NCBI taxonomy): Eukaryota > Viridiplantae > Streptophyta > Magnoliopsida > Poales > Poaceae > Sorghum > Sorghum bicolor. The sequence goes on along the minus strand of NC_012870.2, from coordinate 8,247,608 downwards.
ATAATCCCTCACTTCTATGACGAAAACCAGCTAACAAGTGTATAGCCAAATAAGTCTGATGCTAGAGTCTGTGCTGATACCTGACTAAGTAACGAAACCAACAGCCAAGTATATATAATCAAGCAACCCAAGTATGATGCTGAGTTGCTGACAATCAGACTGGGCAGCTTATTATGATAGACTGCATGTAGCGATGCCACCCCTCTCCCAAGTCCATTCGGTTACAAGGAACACAGAGATTATAAACTTGAAACCGAATTTCCTCTCTTTTTTTCTTTCCTTTTTCCTTTTTTTGATGAACAAAAAAAGAATGCAGATGCCCAATTCTTAGCAAATGCAACACCTCAAATGCAGATGAAAAGAATGCTAATTAATTCCCTCGTCTCCGATTTGGCTTGATAACTTATAACAACTGAAATGCACAGAAAATCAACCAAACCCCAGCTCAAAATATCGAACGGATCATAAATTTAGACCGGCGGACAACAAATGCACCACCTCCACGTCAAATTCCAGCCGGTTCTGCACATCCCTAAAACAATCCCAGCGAAGCCGAGAACGCGCGCGCACGAGATGGGACCGGCATTGACGGACGGAGATCGTCGGAGCACACGGTGGGGCGATTGGATTAATACCTTGGTATCGCGGATCGCACGGCGCAGGGGTGCGCGACGGCAGGAATACGGCGTGATGGTCAGTCGCCGGCGCGGCGGCTGGTTGAGGTTCACGGCGGCGGCGGAGGAGAGGCGCGAGAGCGGGCGGGCGGAGGCGCGGCTTCCTTGCCGAAACAACCGTTCGCCCAAATGCCCAATCGGCCGCGTCGGGAGCATGCATGCGGCCGAGTAGGCGTGCGATACTACAAGTTTTTTTTTTCACTTTCCTTTTTTTTTCTTTTTTTTTCTTTTTAAGAGGATAGCGTGGGGCTATAGGGTGACTGGTCCGGATGAAGCACCACTACGACCACATCCATGAAAATCAAGGAGAAATCAAATTTACTGATAGTGACAGTGCTTGATGGAACCTTTTGAAAACCTAAAAAAATGTTGTCCAATGAGTATGTAAAGTAATTTCTGGTTGCATTATTATGTTTTACTATAAATTTAAATAAAAACTACAATTGAGCATATACTCAGATAACTTTTTTTTTTGAAAAAAAAACATTTTTCATGTAGATACAGAGAACATGATTCTATTTACTAGACTGAACCCCTAACTTTGAAAAGGTTTATTTAATCCATGTTTTTGCTAAACCAATCAGATTTTATGACAAGGGAAGATCCAGCCTGGTTTTGCTGACTCCAAATAACATGTGTGGCAAACGTGGATAGCAAAACCAAAGAATCCCCTCCCCTGTGCTGTGACTCACGTGTTTCTTAGATTAGCTGGTGCAACCTTTGTCATTGCTGCTGGGAGGCACCTATGCATGCTCCAAGCTATATGCACCTCATGCACACCTGACCCCAGTTTATCACTACAATGCATTTGTCATGGATCATTAAATTGATTTTGATGTTTGATGAACAATATTACTATTTGGACTAATGGTGTTTGCTAATTTTAGAAAAGATTTAAATGGACGCAAGGTTGATTTGGATTTAATAAAAGCAAAAAGTGAAGATAGAAATTCCGTGAATCCAGACAGTCCCTAAAATCGTCGACCACGTGGCGGAAGGGCAGCGTTGGCGCGGTGTCCTTGCCGAAACAACCGTTGGAAAGGCGCGTCGTCGACAAGTGCTGGGAAAAATTCCTAGGCTCATGGGCCAGAGCCAGCCAGTATTATCAAATGGGGGCCCAACAAGGAAACGTGAACTACGCGGACCTGAAACCATTACTGGGCTGTCGCTGTATGATAATAGCAGGCCCAGTCAAAAAGTGCTGCGATCTTTCGTGCTTGGACACTGACCAAACAAAGCATTTTCGTCCTTTTTTTGTAAAAAAAAAAACATTTTCGTTGTTTATTTCAACTTTTGGTCGGCCTGGGAGTTGACCGCGTTTTAAAGTTTGAGTTTGGTTCGATTGAGTTGGTCGTGTCATCTTTATCTGGAATCACACCTTCTCCATTCCGGCATCTTAATTAATTTTATTAATTGGCGTATCATGGTCACCCTCAGATGATCCGTGCGTGTCACCACCACCACGAGTCCACGAGCGACGCAAAGGATGAGGCCGTGACGCGGTTTCGCGTGTGCATCCATCCTATCCCAGTATCCCCTAGTATCCCTACCGTGGAACAGCAAAAGTTTGACCGGCCCAACGCCCCCGGCTTATACCGCCCGTCATGGACACGGCTCCCTGGCCTCACCTCACCAGCACCGGCCACAACTGCCACAGGGTGCCATGTTTCTTCGCATGCTAGCGAGAGATAAATTTCAGCTATGCTACATATGTATTTTCAGAAAAAAGTGTTTTCATAGTACGCATGTATTAAGGGCCTGTTTGGTACAGCTCACAACAGCTTCATGAGCTATTGTGAGCTGTTTTTTTTTGCCAAACACTTATTTCCAAAACAGCTTCATGGGTGAAGCTGTTTTTTTTTCTCCTCTCACAAAGACATAAGTTGGATGAAGCTGGAAAAAAGTAACTTATTGCAGCTTCTCTCCCATTTCTCTCTCTCAACTATGTATGAAATAGTTGGTGAAGCTATTTTGCCAAACACTTTTTTCAAAACAGCTCAGCTTCATCTAGAAAGTCACTCATGAAGCTATTTTCTAAAAAAACAGCTTTACTAGTGAAGTTGAGCTGTGCCAAACAAGCCCTAAGTGTACGGAGTACTCCCTTTATCACCAAATAAATTATAAAATTATATTCTGTAATATATTTAATGATTCTAGTTTGATGTCATTTTTTCTCTAGAAATTTAATTATTTTTTTTTAAAATGACTTAAGATAACACTAAAAATCTTTTTATCCGGAAGGAGCATTAATGATGGCATCTTACCAGTATTAGATCCTCACTGGAACAGTCAATCAGGTCGGACCTAGGTCTTGTTAAGCTTTAAATTTTTTTAGGATTCCTCGTGACATCAAATTTTTAGCACATACATTAAGTATTAAATATAAATAAAAAATAATTAATTATATAGTTTATATATAATTTACGAGATAAATTTTTTGAGAATCTAATTAGTCTATAATTAGATAATAATTATAAAAATACAAATAAAAATATTATGATAGTTAAATATAAAAAGTTTCGCTAACTAAACAAGATATGTCCTACCTAAGCCTTGTTTAGTTCCGAAAAGTGAAAAGTTTTCGGTACTGTAGCATTTTCGTTTGTTTGTGACAAATATTATCCAATCATGGACTAACAAAGATCAAAAGATTCGTCTCGTGATTTACAGCTAAACTGTGTAATTAGTTTATGTTTTCGTCTATATTTAATGTTTCATGCATGTGCTATAAGATTCGATGTGATGAGGAATCTTGAAAACTTTTTGGTTTTCAGAGTGAACTTGCCTTGTTTAGTTCCAAATTTTTTTGCAAAATAGGAATAGTAGCATTTTCGTTTGTATTTGACAAATATTGTCCAATCATGAACTAACTAGGCTCAAAAGATTCGTCTCGTCAATTCCGACCAAACTGTGCAATTAGTTTTTATTTTCGTCTATATTTAATACTTCATGCATACGTCTAAAGATTTGATGTGACGGGGAATCTGAAAATTTTTGCAAAACTTTTTGGTAAGTAAACAAGGCCTATACAAGGCCCTATGGGTGTGTTTGGTTCTCTTCTCCAGCAAGCCTGGCTAGCAAAAACAAACCAGGTCAGCTCTAGCCAGGTTTAACCAATGCAAGTGTCACTTGTTTGGTTGCTCTGCTATAGATAAGCCTGGCTTAGTTACCACTTGTTTGGTTGCTAGGCTTATCCAGGTGCATTCACCTCATCTTTGTGTTGGTGAACTTACCTCCACCTTCTATGGTTCAAGCATTTTGCCGAGCAGGTTGGCAGCGCCCAGTACTCCACTAGCCCGTAGCGCTTCTTCCTCCTCATCCCCTGCTTCCCCTCCTCCTTCTCCCACTCCGCCGTCATCATCCACTCCGCCTCCTCCTCCGCCGTCGCAGCCATCGATTGTCGAGAGCGGGGACGAGGTGAGCGAGCCCGGACGGGTCGGGTCTGCGGCGCCGGGGTGCGCACGCACGCACGCGAGGAGCCGAGAACGCGAGCGCCGGTGGTTCGTGCCGCTCGCTCGGGGGAGCGGTGTCGCCGGCGTAGAGGAAGAAGAGGGGGTGGGGGACCTACTTGCCGGCGGAGTCCTCTCCGCCTCCTCCGTCACCGTCGTGCTCCGCTCCCGGGCCGGCCACCATGAAGTCCACTCGTCGAGCTCCACGTCCAGGGACAGCAGGGGCGGGAGGGGAGGGACAGTAGGGGTGGGAGAAGGACCGGGAGAGGGACAGGGCCGAGCTCCATGTCCGCCTCCTGCGCTGGAAGTTTCGCGACACCGAGAAGGTGGACCTCGGCGGCGGCAACCGCGTCCTCCCCGCGCGCGACGCCTCGCCACCCAACGCTGTCGTCGCTGGCCGTCGAGCGGGTGCATATCCAGACGCACGCCGCGCTGCGCCAGGCCGGCGGTGGATGGCAGACCCTGACCAACTGCGGAAGGTGAGACGAGCGGCGGTGGTGAGACGAGCGGCAGGAGTGCTAGGCCAAGCCTGGCTCCGCTAGAACGAGCGATTTGGGCGTTTCCACGGAGCCACCGAAATTGTACGGATTGAGCTTCCACAAGCCTGGCTAGCAGACCTTACAGGAAACCAAACAAATCCAAGTTGCATTATGTAAGCCTGGCTAACGGCTAAGCTAGGGAACCAAACACTCCCTATGTGCCTAGCACTGTGCATGTGACTAGACTGTGAGCGTGTACCGCACCAGACCTCGTTGCAAGTGCAACGGCTTCGGACTAAACGCGAGAGCATGTGTTGGTGTTGCGGCAACCCGGCAATCAAGGTATGTCAATGGGAGTTGCACCCAACGCGTACCCGTGCACTGCACAAACCCCACCAGCGAGACGCGGACTACTTTCCCTCCTTTTCCGTTTCTAGGACTGACGACGAAAAAGGAGCTCCATCAACAAAAGGAGAGGCCAACCAAGGCCTTCTAGCTAGCTCTGCCCGTCTCACTTGCTTAGCTGTTAAGCGCGGTTAAACTTATATTTTTGTCTGAAGAGAGAGAGGAAAACTATACAGTACTAGTATGTTTCGTTCGCCTCTTCTAGATTCTTGTCCATCTGTTAGTACTGTACTAGCTACTTAAGTATATATACGGAGTACTGTGGTAGAGAGAAATACAAGCCTTAAACATGTACAACTTTCCATACATAGATCACCAAACAGGAGACTAGATCATGGACAAAAGACAATACTATGTACTTGTCGCATTTAACTTTGTAATATAACTTTTCAAATGTATGAACTTTTGCAAAATAGAGCGGAGCAAAAAAAAAAGTGAGCGTGGCGCCCGTTTAATCTAAAAAGCTCATTAAAGGAACACTTAATTCCACCACTTAAGTGCTGATAATTTGCTAGCTTAATTTCTTATGTCAGTGTCTCAAGCTTGATTGTGCTCCTCCGGAGCAAAAGAGAAAAAAAGTGAGCATGCCCCCCCCTTTAATATAAAAAGCTCATTAAAGGAACACTTAATTCCCCACTTAAGTGTTGATAATTTGCTAACTTAATTTCTTCTGTCAGTGCCTCAAGCTTGATTGGTCTCCTCTCAATTTAGTTCAAGCTTCGCCAAGGTTTACAAATCTACACATATAAGTTGTGAAATGAAATTAATAATGTTTGTAGTGGACGTTTGGTTTCTAAACCGGAGATCGTCGCACCTAAAGTATGGCACGCCATGACATGAAAAGTTGTTGTTTGGTTTTAAAAAATTATTGTAGCCACAACTTTCTCTTCACAAAACTCCATTACAATTGTGACGTTGATTTTTGGCGATGTCTAAGATCCTATTTGGATTCATAGGACTAAAATTTAGTTAACCTCTTTTACTCACCTTTTAGCCCTCGTAGATCTAATCAGGAGGGTTAAAAGTGGAGGCTAAACTTAGCCCACGTCTATTTTATTAGAGCACTCACAATACAGACTCTATCATAGAGTCTAAAGTATTTATTACTTCGAACAATGTGGACTTAGAGTCTAAATAAAAGACTTAGAGTCTTATTTTTTTCTACCTTTTTTCTTCAATAAATATGCTGGCACATCAGCAAAATACCATAAATAATATGTCATTAATTGTCTTAGACTCTATGATAGATCTTGAATTGTGAGTGCCCTTAGCCCCTCTAAGATAAGCTAAAGAGAGATAAAAGTGGTCCTATGGAGCAAGACACATATTGCCCCTACTCATCTCTATGCATAGCTATATATTAATTAGAGGCAAATGAGTCATGGTATAATAGCTAAACTTTAGCCCATGACTTTAGCTCCTTAATTCCAAATATGACATAAGGTCTCGTTTAGTTTACCCCAAAATTAAAAATAATTCACATCGAATCATGTGATACATATATGGAGTATTAAATATAAATAAAAAATAACTAATTGTACAGCTTGTCTGTAATTTGTGAGATGCAATTTTTAAACCTAGTTACTCTATAGTTAGACAATAATTACCAAATACAAACGAAAGTAGTGTCAAAATTCAAAAAGTTTTTGATTTAAACAAGGCCTAAGTTGGGTGTGGCCGTAGCTGCATGTGGCTGGTAGCCAAACATGTCTGTAGTTTCTAAAGTTTGACCAAAAGTCTTAAATGACGTGGTAATATATGTGTAACTTTCTTTTTTTCTAAAAATTGCGGGCAAAAGCCAAAAGGTGTCACTCATGTATTACTGCTGAGTTTTTTTTACCAGCGAAAGTAGTTTATTCCTTTTTCTTTCTCCTATCAAGTTTCCTCGCATTCCTATTTCCTAGGTCTCTCCCCTCTGTATGTGACGTGTCAAGTGTGGATGCATTATTACAGAAAAACAAAATCTCCAAAGTTTCCTCACCAGTCTTCCCATACTGAGTCCTCGTCTAGTTCCAAAATATTTTTTAAAATAGATATATGAGCATTTTTGTTTGTATTTTGTAAATATTATTCAATATAAAAAAAATTCGTCTCACAAATTACAATTAATTATGCAATTAGTTATTTCTTTTATTTATATTTAATGTTCCATATATGTGCTGTAAGATTCGATGTAAGTGAAAAATTTTATAAAATTTTCTAGGAACTAAACAAGACCTGAACAAAATTTCACAGCAAGGTTCTCCTTTGATTGATCAGGTCCCATTGACGTTCTCAAATCTCAACATGACTTGTGATCTCACGCCTTGGCGAAAACGCGTCTTATAGGCTCGCAAAAGGACAAAAGGTTTCTAAGGTCAATCTCAATGAAAATTTTTATGGTGTTATTTTCTATGGTGTTATTTTCAAGATTGTTATGTCATATGAAATAAAATAAAATTTGGATAAAACACTCACTCTTAATAGAGAGTTTTATTTTATAGTTTTATATACATTTGATTTTAAGATTCACAGAGAGTTGGTAATCGTACCAAGAGAGTTTCATTTAGATGAAATCTATTTCTTCTCTCTTCTTAAATACACTATCATATCATGAAAAAAGCCTATGTGACTACCTATTTAATGTAAATAAAATTCACATAAAACTCCTATTCAGATTGGTCAAAGAAATGAAGATGGTTCTCACGAATACTCCTAGAGTTAGGCCTTGTTTAGTTTCCTCCCAAAACCTAAAATTTTTCAAGATTATCTGTCACATCGTATCTTTGAACACATGCATAAAGCATTAAATATAGATGAAAATAAAAACTAATTACACAATTTATCTGTAATTTGCGAGATGAATCTTTTAAGCCTAATTAGTTTATAATTAGACAATATTTGTCACATACAAATGAAAGTGCTACAGTGGTGTCTTGTTTACTTCCACCCAAAATCTAAATTTTTTTCAATATTCTCTGTCACATCGAATTTTTAGATGCATGCATGAAGTATTAAATATAAACGAAAATAAAAACTAATTGCACAGTTTGGTCGAAATTTACGAGACGAATCTTTTGAGCCTAGATAGTCTATGATTGGATAATAATTACCACAAACAAACGAAAGTGTTATAGTGTCGGAAAAAAAATCGAGAAGGAACTAAACAAGACATTAGTCATTTCACATCAAAATGATTGGTTTCCAGAATACTCCTAGAGTATACAGAGTAGTCATTTCACATTTCCATCCTTTTTATACAAATAAGGACTTCGTTAAAATTTTTGGATTTCGCTATTGTAGTATTTTTGTTTTTTGACAATTATTATCCAATCATAGATTAACTAGACTCAAAAGATTCGTCTCACAAAACTCAGGTAAATTATGCAATTAGTTATCTTTTTTTATCTACATTTAATGCTTCATGCATGAGCCGTAAGATTTGGTGTGACGGGAAATTTTGAAAAAATTTGGAAACTAAACAAGCCCTGTTTAGATTGGAGGTGAAAATTTTTTAGTGTCACATTAGATGTGTCAGAAGAATGTTGGGAGTGAATTTTAGAAATTAATAAAAAACAAATTACATAGCATAATTAATCTATCATTAGCACATATGGATTACTGGTTAATCATGGACTAACTATGTTTAAAAGATTCGTCTTGCGATTTTCAACCAAACTGTGTAATTAATTTATTTTTTAATCTACATTTAATCTTCTATGTATGTGTCTAAAGTGATGGATGAAAAACTTTTTAGGTGCAGAAAAAATGCAACGGTAGGCAACAAATTCCCTGAGGTCAGTGCGTGAGTGGCAAACCGGGCTGACACGCTGGGCGGCGAGCCCTCCAATGCTCGCTGCTCCCAACCTCCAACCACACGGTGCCAAAGCCCCAACCCCAAACACAAGAAGCTGATTTCTCACTCCTCACTCCTGAGAGGCGAAAAAAAAAACTTGTAGAACAGAAAAGTCAGAAGAAAGGGACAGATAAAAATCCTTCTCCTCTTCTTCCTCCCCTCTCCTCCTGGCCCTTGCGAGTTGTGACTGTGAAGCAGCCGCCTGCCTCTCCGTCTCCGTCCACGTCGCGTCATAAATCCCCCCTTCCCGAGCCCCGACCTAGCACCTACCCCCGCCATCCGCCCATTCCCGCCCCCAATCTGACTGGTGCACGAGCCCCGAATCCACCGTCGCATTTGTTGGCAACCTCCGGTTCCCGGCTTCCCGCTACCCTTTCCGTTTCAGAGAAGCGGTCTACTCTAGGCACCTGTTTTTAGATCCGCGCCTGCCTTGCGGTAGTGGGGGGAGCGGATTTAGGTGAACAAGCATCTTGATTTTTTGACCAATCTTTGCTCTACCCACCCTGTGGTCTTCGCTTTTAAATCCTCTGGAGTCTGGAGGTGGGAAGACGGACGAGGCGAAGCCGAAAGCAAGAACGGTCGTTTCAAGTATCCAGCTGCCGGCGTCCGAAGGTGAGATTACTGTTCCCTGTTCTGTTCTAAAGCTTGAATCTTAATTGGCGTCTTCTGAGCTGTGCCCTTGCCGTGTTTGTTCTTGAGCTCCTTGTCCTTGAAGCCCCTTTGGGTTTATTCTGGGCGAAGTATCCGATGTTTGTGCTACTGAAGGTGTTGGATAATGGACTTGTGGTGTATGATCGTTGAGCTGGGGTTCGGGATTTCTTACCTGGATTTTGGGCAAAGAATCCCAAAAATCAAGTTAGAATTATTGCGCACTGCCCCACCCTGCAAAACTGGTGTATTTTTATTTGATATGTAATCGTGTGTTATAGGAGCAGAGATTAGCTGGTTTCGATGCTGTCGGGAGATTGGAGTTTTCAACTCATTAGGCCTATTTCAGTTGTCAAGAATGGCGTTTTCTGTGATTTAGGTAATTCGTAGGAGCCCCTGCGTCCTTTTATTCAATGACCTGATGGGTTTTTGCTCGTTAGTTAGGACGCCTTGGCCCTAATTTAAGCTACTTGGATGTAGATAGCAATGTGGCCGTGCGGCTTGCTCTTGTTCCGTTTTCAGTTATCCTAGGCAAATCGGTAAGTTATCACAGATATTTGTATCCTACACAACTACACTGTCTACACATAACTTCAATACAGGTACCTACTACCTAGAAGAGACGTTGGAGGTAGCTCAGATATCAAATGCATAGTTTGTATTTTTATGATTGGTTGGATTGCTACACCTGAGGAATCTTCTTCTTCTTTTGGTTCCCCTTGTATGGCTTGCACAAGTAAATTGAAGCAAATGAAGTTAGTACTATAGTGTTCTTTCAAGTACTAAATCGTTTCCCTTACCCTTTGTGAAATATATCAAGAAGGATGCTTATATGTTGGTAACGTCTTATTTCAGGAACTATCAAGTGTTCCAGTGGAGGTATTGGGAGTTTAAAGAAAAAAAGGATTGTAGAGGTTGTTGTTTTACCTCGTTTTCCTAACAATGTTGAGGCAGAGCTCTAGTAGAAATCAGAGATCCAAAGGTCTGAAGCTGAAGAAAGCTCTTCAGATTAGTCTCTTGCTTCTGGTTTCTGTTTGGTTGCTCTACCAAGTAAAGCATTCTTATGAGAAGAAGGCGTATAGTGAAGATGAAGCGAATGATTTGCATAAAGATGACAAAGACCAGCGAGAGGCAGTCAGATTAGGCAGGAAGGATCTGCCTCCAAAGATGGAGGCTGATTCTTCAACATTGGATGAACGGGTTGAGGATGAAGAGAATGATGAAATGGAGCAAGAAATGAAGCATGATGAGAACGATGAGGATCCCATCGATGAGCAGGACCTGGAGAAGGATGAAGATCTTCCTGAGCCTGGTGAGCATTCTTCTGAGAAGGATGGAGATGTGGGTGTGTTTGAGGATGAAGAGCGGAAGGAGCGGTCGCAGGAGGATCAAGAGAAGAGCTTCCATGGTGACAATGTTTCTAGTGCTGTTACTCACGACCCTCCATCATCTGAGCAAGATGAGCTGTTCCATCATGCCCAAGAGAAGGTCTTATTCGTGGATGATGCTTCAACTGCAGTGCCTAACGAAAATCATGATGAGGCTGGAAGCAAGGAGGAGGAAGTGCGCAGGGCTAGGGAGAGGAGTTTCAGAGGCGATGATGTGTCAAGCTCTGTGGATCATGATGCCAAGGTGGCAAAACCTCTCCCAGAGGAACAATTGAACAGCATGGATAGGATATTTGAAGGCACCACAAACTTATCTAATGGAATTTCATTTCGAGCTCCTGGAATAAATGGATCATATGCTACACCAACTAATTCATCCTCCCAGAAAAACACAGACATTCCTAGCGATGACATCAAAAGCAAGACCCATCCATCTCCAGCAAATTTGACCAGCAACCCTGAGCAAAATAATTCAACTTTGAAAGGTCATCCAGATCAACAAGTGAATTCAACAGCAGTGCTGGGCAACCAAGTACAGCCTTTGACTAACCAGACATCGTTGCTTGAGTTGGATTCTCCTCCAAATGGCACCTTGGCTCTGGTAACAGATGTCCAAAAGTCCACATCTGGGGCTGGAGATGATGGCAGCAGCAATACCTCATCCTCCACCCCTGTGGACAAGAAGACGGACGGCGAAGATGGTCCCAAAGAAGATGTGGATGTGTCCACTAAAATAATGAACAAGGCAATGAGTGAAGATGAAGTCGTTCCAGAGTGATAAGGAGATCTCTCTTCTCAGCTTCTGGTGTAACCTGTAAGTTTGTAGGACTTGGTTTATCTCCTAGACTTGGAGATGCAATGCAAGCAGGCTATCTTGTTGCGACCATTTTTTTGTATAAGTTTGATAGGTGTCTGCTTTGTATTGCCTAATTAGTAAGTAGCCCATCATAATGATCTGGGTCAAGTGAAGAACAAGAAGCATGTACCCACAAAGAAATATAGCGATTCTGCAGCTCTGAAGCTTTGCTGCTGGAATCAAATGCCAACTAGGCAGCTATGAATGAAATGTCCATCGCAGTCCACTTTTGTGTACTTTTCAAGTTTAAAGCCAATGTGTTGCGAGGTTTAGGCCTTGTTTACTTCCTAGAAAATTTTGCAAAATTTTTCACATTCCCCGTCACATCGAATATTTAGACGCATGCATGGAGTATTAAATATAGACGAAAATAAAAACTAATTGCACAGTTTGGTCGGAATTGACAAGATGAATCTTTTGAGCCTAGTTAGTCCATGATTGGACAATATTTATCAAATACAAACGAAAATGCTACAGTGTCCATTTTCCGAAAATTTTTGGAACTAAACAAGGCCTACATGGAACATTGGGTTTTTCGGACACCATAGTTCCACCATTTGCTCTCTGGTGCAGCCTAGCTTGAATTGTACTCATAGATGTTTGCAGCTCCACGGACTTAACCAGAGATCATGATTATCTACGTATATGAGAGATCGTGCTGGATCCAATCTCCAAGACTGCGAGTATGGAACAATTACCATGCTGCTCGCTGCAATGCTTGTTCTCCCCTTCGAAACTGTCTAATAATACTATGAATTTGTTTCCTTTCCCCAAAATGTCATCTGAAAAATCATGGAGTTAGCAAATTGCAGTGAATAGTGGCTTCATGTATCATGGAAATTGCAGTACTGCAGGCCAAAGCTATATCGTGTGGTCCTGTCCACTTTGAAGATTCATTCATGTGAGATCAAAGTGTGAGATCATTGAAAGCGCTCAAGCGAGCGCTGCTGATGAAGCGTGAACATTAGAGCAAGATTAATAATAGGGCTAAATGTTTGGCTATAAGCCAAGTGATTAGAGCCAAATTATACAATAAGTTCTCTCATACTTGTCTCTAAAATCTCTTCACTTTCTTATTCTTTCTCACAACACTTGCTATTTGGGCCCACTACTAACTATGCATCCATGCCTAGCTTGGTGCTTACATAAGAGCCAAGCAGTGGCGGAGCCAGAATTTTAAACTTGGGTATTCCTACTTCCACAAAGTTAATCTATAGGTTGAAAATATAGTCAATTATACTGCAAGTTAGCAACTTTAAACTAATATTTGCTTTCTAGAATATAGACTTCTAATTGAAATGCTAGTTTTTTACATGTTTTGAGCTCAAATGTGCAAAATACTATATATTATAGCATTATATATATATATATATATATATATATATATATATATATATATATATATATATAAGTGTACCAAAATAGTTGGGTATTCCCGGAAACACTGGGGAATATCCCTAGATCGGCCACTGGAGCCAAGCTATCATCTCTCTTCTCTTTTTTCTCCTACACATCAGCATTAGCTTGGCTATAAGCCCATTATTGTAGAAACTCTTTCTATCTTGATTTTGCCCTCAATACCATACGACCGTGAGTCCGGACCATAAGCTGCCTCGACTGAAATACAGAAACTAAGGCCTCGTTGGCATAATGGCATAGCTCTAACTCAGACTGGGCGTTCGGTTCCTTGGTTCGGTTCTTCGGTTTTTGACACAAATTCGGTTCTCTACAAATAGAAACCGATCGGTTCTTTATAAATCTTGGAACCGAGCAAAATCGGTTTCGGTTAGTTCGGTTCGGTTCCGGTTCCGACTGAACTAACCGAAAATTTACACAAGCATAAAAAAAGAATAGAAAAATAGGAAAAAAATATTTTTTAAAAAGTAAGATGTCGTTATTTTAAAAAATGTGAGGATGTGAGGCTATGAGAAGGTGTCATTCACCTTTTATATTTAGGGTTAAGGTGGTATTAGGCCTATGTTGTAATGTTTATTGTGCTTGTGTAAGTGCATCTAGCCCTTTAGTGGGTTTTGGTGAATTGAATGACAACACAATTAAGGGTCTAACAAGTTTGCTAAGTGTATCAAAGGGTCAACAAGAAAGCAAACTTGATGGTATTTCACACATTGTTCAAATGAAGACCAAAGTTGTGTGTTGGTGTAAACTGAAGCTTGATTAATGTTAACGCTCATATCAAGAAGATATTCAAGCAAGAATCACAATATTGAAGAAACAATTTTTCAATGGATGCTTAACATGATGTGACTTGAGTATGGCTTGATAGAGTGAAGATAGCAAGGAAAAGGTTTCGAGGGACTAAGCGAAGGTGAAGGTCAAGCAATGGCTTGTAGACCGAGGTACCATGGCTAAGGTGAAGAAGAGAGTACTTGCATTGAGTCGAGGTACTAATTAAGCTATGAGGAGTCATATTGTGTTGAGGATCAAAATCTTTAATGGAAGTGACTTGAAGTCATGGATTGAACTCACATATGTTGAAATGATTCAAGTCACATGCTCAAGCTATATTTACTCAAAGAAGATGAGACAAAGTTAATTGCATCCTTGATGAAGTGATATTGAGAAGAAGTGGCATATGAAGACATTGAAGACTCAAGTGGTTAAATTGGTTATATACTTTTGACCTTGAGTTTAGGATTTGCCGCACTATAAAGAGGGATGCAAATTTAGTTGGTTTGAGGAAGATAGAGTGCTCAAGTATTAAAACTAAATCAAAAGAGAGACACTCTAACACTTGCACGCACAAACATCTAGAAAATTTCTTCTCTGCCAGGGTGACCCGGTAGTACCAACCCTCAGGGCCGGTGGTACCGGCAGTGCCAGCCCTTTCTCCTGAGTTTTGCGAGAAAATGAACTACCGGTAGTACCGGGCTCGGGCCGGTGGTACCGGCCAGCATCAGTAGTACCGGTGTGAAACGCTGGTAGTACCGGCAGGCCAAATCTGCGCTGACTTTGGTTGCGGAGATTTGAACTGCCGGTGGTACCGGCCACCGGTGGTACCGGCAATGGTCTGTAGTACCGACAAAAGCCCGGTGGTACCGGTAGGCTTATTTCTCGCAAATCATAGAGACTTCTTACCGTTAGATCTGAGGAGACGGTGGTACCGGTGGTTGCCCCGATGGTACCGGCAGTTGTTCAGGACCCTTGTATAAATAGCTTTCCCCTCATTCTAACCGTTGGCTCACTCTTCCACTCGACCAAAACCTTCAGCCAAGGCACCTCTCTAGCTCCCAAAAGCTCCTCTCTTCTATCCCCTTTGCTCCAAACTTCAAATCTTGCAAGGGATTGAGTGAGAGAAGGATTCTTGGTGAGACAAACATCAAAGCAAAGCTTGAGCACTTGATTTCTTCGTCAAGCCGGTTGGATTTGTGTTTGTTACTCTTGGAGCAAGGCTCCTAGCCGGCTAGGCATTGCCCGTAGAGCTTCCTACTCATGTGGTAGCCTCGGGAGGTTTGTAGTCACTCAAATCACCTAGTGAAATCACCTCTCATCTCAAGGGATTGCTCTCTTGACTTGAGAACGAGGATAGGGTTGAAAGAGACCCGAAAAGCCTGTGTGGCTTCCTCAACGACGTGGACATAGGCAAGCCTTGGTGGCGAGCTGAACCACGGGATAAATATCTTGTCTTGCTGTGGAGGTAGCTTCGACTACCCTTGTTCTTGTGTTCTTTGTGTTCATCCTATCTACCCCGTTCATAGGTGAACAAGGGCCGATCTATGTTTTGGAGAAGAACCAAGCCAAGGGAACTTCAACATCATCCTCTACTACATCTAGGAGAGTGGGGTAACTCTCAGATCTGGAATAGAAACTCAAAATACTCTGATTTCGTAGCTCTCTTAGGGCGTCGGTAGTACCAACAGTTGCGTCGGTAGTACTGGCTGTCTTACACCAGTAGTACCGGCCCAAACTGTCGGTGGTACCGACAGGCATTTAACTTCCGCAACTTGAGTTTTGAGTTTCAGGTTTTTTAGATACGCCTATTCACCCCCCTCTAGGCGACATCAAGGTCCTTACAGCTTGTTTTATGAATTCCGGTTGTTTCGGTTAACCGAGCCTGGGAACCGAAATTTGATCGGTTAGTTCGGTTCATGAGAACTGAGAACCGAACAGCTAACCGAAATTTTCAGTTTTGGTTATTTCAGTTTCGGTTCCGGTTATTTCGGTTTCAGTTTCGGTTCCGGTTATTTCGGTTTCGGTTCTCGGTTATTTTTGCCCAGGCTTAGCTCTAACACGCTATCGCAGCGACGTTTTTGAGCGAGCTTGCGAGTTTGGTTGCCCTCACGTCGGCTCTTCGTCAAGCGGTGTCAGGTTTGCCATTTCCAGGCTCCCACCACTTCGTCGACGTCTGCGTTTTTTTTTTTCTTCTTGAAAGAAAGTCTGCGTTTTTTGTTGCTCAGAGCTCGCCACCTTCCTCGGAACTTCATCGTCCCCTTCTTTGCTCTTCTCAACATCAGTCTTCGCTGAAAACTTTACGAAGGAGACGGGAGCACACCCTGAGTCCCGAACACCTCTGGGCCTCTCTTTTGAAGCGAAGCCACTCCGGCCCGGCGCTCCCCATGCCAATTCACCTCCACCATCGCCAATCTTAAGGACTGTTCTTAATTTATTTACTCTTCGGCAGGGGTTTGTAACGCTGCTCTACCTTAGTTAAAATGGTTTCGATCCATCATATTTATGCCCAAAATAGCAACTTCGCTCAAACACTGCACAGCTACAGACGATTCAAATTCTACGTACAGGCAGACATGACGTATAGACACGGCTTGAAAAGCACTCGGGGTCTCCACAAACAGAATTGAAATTGACTGATATTTACAATGTTCCATGCGACAAATATTTGCACTTTTGCAGGCGAGCTAGCGCAAGAATGAACGACAAATACTTGCTGGTCAGCCAGGAGCTGACGCAGACGTGACAAAAACCTGCACACCAACAAATGCATTTGCAGGTTAGCCAGGAGCTAACACATGCATGACACGACGAAATCTCACCCACTTCCACAAAGCAAAGCCATATGATCTGACGGTTAGCGAGGAGCTAACACGAGCTGAATTCACTAAAGCGACTCTGTCGGACAAGATACGCGCGGGTTAGCGAGGAGCTAACCTGTGCGCACACTTGGCGACTTTATTGTTCTAGATTTTGAGGGAGATAAGGTCAATTAGGCATTGGCCTGGATTCTCCCGGAGTCTGATGGTGTGATTGAGTTACTCGCAGAAGTCGAGGAACCCCATGTATTCGTGGTTTTTTATCATTGAAATGCTCTTCTGGGTTCCAACGACACCTGAAATTCACCGAAACAACAGGTCTTAGGAAAGAGGTTTAAAATCAAACTGCCTTAATTAGATTAAACAAGTAAAAGAACTAGTATATGATTCTTGAAGCTTATTTTTCTCAAGGAAGCATGTTATAATTGCAAAAGGAATTTAAATACTTGGCAACGTATCATATGCAACTCAGCTTCGTGTGCAACCTATGCAACCACCAATTAAGGCCACAGGATCTAGATCCAACGTCTAAAGTTTTTTTCACTTAAACCCCTCCACCTGTGGATTTAAATCTAACCCGTGTATATCCAGATGGAAGAGTTTAAGTGAAAAAAACTTCAGACGTTGGATCTAGATCTTGTGGCCTTAATTGGTGGTTGCATAGGTTGCACACCAAACTGGGTTAGTTGAACTCAACATGGACAGGTATGAGGCTAGCAATTAGCCAAGTTAAAGCAAAGTAGCAAGTTAATGAGTTGTCATTAGGTTCATACCCATTGTAAGAGCACTGGCGAAGATAACAGAGGAGAGGATGAAGACAATAACCGATGCTCTCTTGAGCACATGCACAATCTTCCTAACCAAACACTGGCCCCAGAATCCAGCCAATATGGAAATGAAGATGAGGTAGCCAGCTGCAGATAGAGAAACAGTGCATGCCATTACAACAATCACACATTTGAAAATGTTTAGAGATTTCTAACGTGGATTTACCAAAAGGGAGGGGGAATCTGTGCAGGAAGTAAAACTCCACCACAGAGAGGGAGGAGGAGAACATCATCACGAATGTTGCTGTTGCACTTGCGACCTGCCAGACAATTCAACGTGTTTTTATCATTATTTCAAGAAGTATATGGGCACAAGATAACATAAAGTTGTGACATCACGGCTCTCATAAAATTACATTTTACATATTAATTAACTGATTAATCAACTGGGCTTTTATCAGACTGACCAAACTCTCTCACATGATGCAAGAAAGTTATTCGTTCCAAAATCTTGGATTGCCCAATGGAAAAAAGCTTCGATATATATTACCATGATGAATCAACTAGGCTTCATCAGATTGACCAAACTCTCTCAGTATATGCACGGTTTGCTCAAGTTACACGATGCTAAAGGTATTCGTTCCAAAATCTTGGATTGCCCCACTAAGCATTTCAAATTTGTAGAGATAATACTGCTACACTATATTGTGAATTCACTGTCCTCCAGGTTCTGACCACTGTACATTGCATTCAACATCCAAACACTACTATATTAATGAGAATCTGGATGCAGCTGTGTTAGAATAAAAAATATATAGCACCACAAATAACCACATTCAGTCATTCACAACTTTCTTCCGTAAAGGTGTAACATGTAGCCACCAAGCCATGTAAGGCCAGCAAACTATAAAAGATCACATGGGGGTTAATACCAAGTCCTATCTAGCTGACCCCAGGAAGGGTAGCAGATGCTACCTGCTCCCTTTCTTTTCTGATGATCTATTGAATCGGGCAAATTATAGGGGGTGTGTTGTAAACCATGCCAGAGAGTTAGGCAAATTTATCATTATACCAAAGGGCATTTTGCATTCCAGCAGCAGCAACAGGAGAACTTCCTGGATTATATTCAAGATGATATGGGGACAGAGCTAGATGGGTTTCATAAAAAAAATTATCAAGGGCAACTAAAAATTATAGTCCAATTTGTTATGTCAGTACGGTGCACCTAATGCATGTCTTAGATCAGCATCTTAGACTTGAATACACTATTTACTACTGGGAAATCCAATTGATGTGTCAACAATCCTGTGAGTAGGTAACCAATAATTTATGACAGACAGTATAAAATAATGATATATATGGCAACATCGAACATATATCTAACGTCTATGATTAGCTTAGTTTATGATGGCGGGATGCTTCTTAGAATAAAAGGATACAATTGTAGTAAAAGAAGAATCAGTGAAAACTTAAACATCTTAGACACTACTAAAAGAAAGTGGCAGCCACAACAGGAAAAGGTTAAAATACCAAAAATCCCAATGCAACATATCAGAAGTAATCTATTTAGCCAAACAAAAAAGGGATTTACTGTAAATGCTACAAATTTGCTTATACCACATTTACCAAATTAACAAGTTAGAATACGCTCAAGATTAGCTATTCAATTTAAATATTGCAAATATGTGTTTGGTCCTCTTTAACATATCATTTAAGAAACATGTCTCAAATGGAGACAGCGCTTTAGTAGCGAAGCTGTATCTGGATTGATCTTTTCAGTACAGCTGCTTTTATACCTACCTATGCATGTGAAATGAAAGACCCATTCTTGTCTTTCCACTATGGGCTTGTCCGATGCCCTGGCCGTTACCTTGGGCAACAATGCATTGGTAATACTACAACCTTATAGGGATCAACTTTATCCTACATTTCTACGGTATTCCTTGTTATTATAATCGGGTCTCCTGCCAAAATTTCTGTGCCAATTGAAAGGCTAGCTAAATCCTTGGTGTGCTGCATTAGCATCAAGATGACAGACGTATGAAAACATACATTTCTGCTTGATAGCATTT
Source organism: Sorghum bicolor (assembly GCF_000003195.3). Taxonomy (NCBI): domain Eukaryota; kingdom Viridiplantae; phylum Streptophyta; class Magnoliopsida; order Poales; family Poaceae; genus Sorghum; species Sorghum bicolor. Next base: position 8,228,029 of record NC_012870.2, on the reverse strand, counting down.
GAAAATAAACTGCAAGATATGAAAAAATAACATGGAATCAAGGCAACTTAAATACCTGTGGTATGCACCCAAGCTCGAGAAGAAGTGGGCCGAGGATGAACCCACCACCAGATCCAAGAAGGCCACCAACAGTCCCACCGAGAAGGCCACAGAAGGCACAGAAGATCAGTTGTGCTGGTGACCACTCAATAGAGGCCTCACACACACATTCCAGGTTCCCATTCATACGCCGTGCACGACTCTCCCTACATAACTGCATGGCCTCCCACAAGAATACACTCACCGCAACTGGAACCTGAAATAATTTAGCAGAATGTTAAAAGGTATCAATGATAAGGATTTCATGCCTGATTAATGTGACGTATAACAGAATCAACACCCAGCTTTCAGTTTGCAACAAAATAAAGGCTAATGCTCAATGGAGAGTTGAGATATGCTCAAAAGGTGGCTGATGAATATGCCAAAAATCTAGGCCTAATGTGGCTTACGTTTTAAAAAGATGATTGCCCAAACACAACAGAACAAATGGTTAATATTACAACTGGAAAGACAGCCTAGCAGGCAGACATAATGTCAGTTTAAACAAAATAGAAGCACAAAGCTGAGCTAATTCATTACCTGTAGAATGTTGACCACCCAGTAGAAAGTGCTGCATGATTTCGCATTATTCTGCAAGTGATAAAAAACTTACTGCAGTTAATAACAATTTCCATCTAAAGAAGACAAAGGAATCGAAAGACCACTGAAAGGTCTTGTATGCACATGTGGGCTAGAATAACTTAGGTTTGGACAGTCAATGTAGGTAACTGATCCCAAAGTGATTCTACTTGTATGATGAGGTCTATCTTTCAGAGGCATCAATCATTGCTATGCAGATGGACTGTATTTAAATAGGAGTTATAAAAAAATAGTTCAACGTAGAAGGGAGACCTTGAGAACTTGCAGCACCAAGAAGGATGACCAGACAGACATTAAAACAAGGATATTCTTCCACCTCAAATTGAACAGGAAAGTCTCCTGAAATAAAAAGGGGAGCAAAATCCAGTGATTAGATGACATGTGACACTGTCTTTTGTTTCTTCTTGCTTTCTTGCATGTTCAGAGCATCTATCAGCGTCACCCTAGGCCCTAACCATGTTAATATAGGCACGAAGAATCACTGAATGGGTCTGAACAATATCTGTCAACCAATCATGACAAAGTTGCAAAGGTGGATCTGAAAGCACATTCATAATACATGATTACGTTAAGAACCACAGTTGCTTAGGATGCCACGAATGCAAATGATAGGTATTTGTAGTGGTTGTAGCTTACCAATGCAGACTTCTTCTTGGGCTGAGGCTGAGTCAGGAGGGGCTCCTCATAACTCGGATCAATTATCACTGCAACAAGTTCATATTTGACCACAACATGTTACTCCATAATATGAATATCAGCTCAAAGTACAACTGTACAAGTAACTGGTGCCAATCGCTATCCACAAAGATGCCAAAGTATCATGCAATTGTGTACTAGTTCTCACCATCACCTGCAGCGCAGGTAGACTTGGATTGCTCTTCTCGCTCGCGTGTCTCCATCTACAATCATTCAACATAGAGGGTAAACAAAAGATGTCAGTATACAGTAATTTAACAGCAGACATCTGAAATGTGACAGGAACCAACCAGAATCCTGGTCTCCTCCCTCCACATCAGAATCCCCTTGTAGAACGATCTCGACGAGGTGCCTGAAATGAAGCGGACACACGAGCACAGGCTTCCATCTCAGCGACTACATAGTACACAGGACAGATAAAAGAAGCAGGGCCGCACATAACAGTAGCTTACAGCGGCAAGCTAAAGGCAAGCGATGATTACCTACGAAGAGGATTATAATGAGGACAGTGATTAGCCAGTATGGGAAGATGACGCTGAGCTCTACGCCGATGGTTATGCCGAGCATAAGCATGGGCTGGAAGAGCAGCGCGAGCTTGTAGTCGATGACGGGCGCCTCCTTGGTCGGGTGTGACACCTGGAGGTTGTACCAAACCGACGACGCCGAGGCCCCCATGATCATGCCTGCGCACAAACCGAACAAAACCAGGCGAGCACGCACGCGTGTCAGGAAGCAAATCAGCAGATGCATGCATCGGCAGAAGGCTAGTAGCTTACATTTGGAGAGGGCCGCGGCGGATTTGGTGTCGAAACCGACGACGAGGTTGAGCATGGGCACGAAGATCCCGCCTCCACCGACGCCGCCGACGGTGCCGAACGCGGAACCGAGGAACCCGACAACGGTGGCGACCACTACCCGCCAGTTGAACGCGAGGTCCTGGGAGAGAGAGAGAAAAACACGATCCCGATCCGCGATGTGAGCACAGCGTCAGGCACGAAGACGCAGAGCGAGCACACGAAGCACGCGCAAGACAGGAGGCGGCAAAAGAGCGAACAGCTTACGGGCCAGACGCGCGGTGAGCGCGAGGACAGGCGGAGTCGCGCCGCAACATCGTTGCGCGCCGCAGTCGCCGGCGGGTCCGCGGCGGAGAGGACGAAGCAGGCGAGGACGGCCGCGCAAGCGGCCCCGGCGGCGACGTAGGCGAGGAACCCCCGCGTGCTGGTCCTGTTGAGGCGGCCGTAGAGTGAGCCCGTGCGCTCCTCCATCTTCACCATGCAGGCAGCAGCAGTAATATGCTAGCTACGCCGCCACAAGTGGACGAAATGCCGGGAGGATAGGAGTAGAGGACCAAGGAGAGAGAGAGAGAGAGAGAGAGAGAGAGAGGAACGGCCGGCGCCTGCCTCCGCCTCACTCTTTTATAGGCGGCGGCCCGGCCAGGAGGAGGGGGTAGGCAGGCAGGCCGAGGCGAGTGCGGATGAGAGATCGATCGCGGTCCGTGTGGTGGTACAAGATTGAGGACGAAGGCGGAGGCGTGTTTCGATTTTGGCATCGCCCCGCAACCGCAAACCGCAGCGTCGAGCGAAGCGAGTCATGTAATGTGGGACCGAGCGGGGTTTTTTATATGGAAATGAGAAGAAGGGGTTTGGCAACCGGCCCCGACTGGCCACTGGCCCCGGGCGCCGTAATGGTCCTGCCCTGCTCGCCCGCTTGTCTGGCAGCAGCCAATCAACCGGTCAAGTAGCCAGTCGCATGTGGATCTGTAAAAAATCACAGCGCGGTGATTTCGCACGCGTAATTACCATGATCCTTTCCGGTGCATGGCAGCCGTCTCGCTATCGCTGTTGTCTCGTTCGTTGGGGAAACGGTAACATGTCGAGTGCCAGATCCAGATCACATGCGCATCCAGAGCCCTGCATGTTCCGGCGAAACCGACGATTCGGTTCGATTTCTTCCTACAAATTTGTGCTAAGGCCTTGTTTAGTTCATCCTGAAAACCAAAAAGTTTTTAAGATTTCCTGTCACATCGAATCTTGTGGCGCATGCATGAAACATTAAATATAGACGAAAACAAAAACTAATTATACAGTTTAGCTGTAAATCACGAGACGAATCTTTTTATCCTAGTTAGTCCATAATTAGATAATAATTGTCACAAACAAACGAAATTACTACAGTACCGAAAACTTTTTTACTTTTCGGAACTAAACAAGGCCTAACTCAATAGGGATTTTGATTTCTTTCCACAAATTGTGCTAAGTCAAATAGGCAAGCGACGTCAAGTTCAGATTGCTAGGATCCCGCGAATTTTTTTTAAGAGAAAAAGATTGCTAGGATCCCGATAGTCTGAAAGAAATATCAGGCATTGATGATTGGTACGGACAAACACAAAACATACATACAATCACATTCTCACCCCCAACTAAAATAAAGTCCTCTTGTTTGTCGCTTATGTAAACTCTACCGTGCAAATTTTAATTGTGAGTCATATACTAGTACCATACTCTGTATAAGCATTGTCTGTGTCTCACGAGGATGCAATTTTAGATCACATCGAAGTCAATAAATCTCAGATTTGACTAAGTTTTTGAAAATGATATCATCAGCATAAATTACTCTAAATATGTATAAACATATTTTATTGAATTTAATATTTCTTAGTCGCAAAAAAAAGAATTTATTATTTCTTTAGTATGCTAAACATTAATATAACAAAGTTATATCAAAGATCAAATCATTTATTGTAATATATTATCCTACTATTGTATCTTTAATAGGGGAGCAATTATAGTACGTACATTTGTGAGAGATCATCGTGAAGGAAGAAAACACATGATCCTATGCGTCATAGGTCACGTCGATACGTTACCTCCAAACATTTGTTTGCCACACGAAGAATAGGGTGTGGCCGATGTGTCGCATGGTTAACGGGAAAAGCTCGTCGGTAAATGATTGGAGGCGAGAGTCAGGGATTGAATATAGATCATGTTATTGTCATGCTAACATCATACGCCTCCCAGGCTGATGCTTCACGAGCAAATAAACAAACGATGATGATTTTGGCCCGACTAGAGATTACCCTATATTACGTTCTGTCACGAATCATGCTGTAAGCTGAAGTGCTCGTAGGGACTGCTAAGTTTCTTTCCTTAGGCTTTGTTTAGTTTATCCAAAATCTGAAAAAAAAATCAAAATTATTCGTCACATCAAATCTTACGATACATGCATAGAGCATTAAATATAAATAAAATAAATAACTAATTGTACAATTTGTGTATAATTTGCGATACAAATCCTTTTGAGCATAGTTAATCTATGATTGAACACTAATTGCTTTTTTTTTTGCGAACGATCGAACAATAATTGCTAAATACAAACAAAAGTGTTATATTACTTTAAAAAAAACTTTTCACCGGGAGGAACTCAACAAGGCCTTAGTACTGTGACGTCTTATCGAGCGAGGATATATAGCAAGCGGTAATGTCTATTTTTCTGTGAATTAGGCGTTTCGGTGACTACACGAGTGTTGGGAAAATGCTCTTCGCACACCCCAGCAATACAGTAGATCGAGAACCTTCTCACTCGGTGCCGTGAGAGGCTTGAGCAATAACGGACAGTGGGCTCAACAGTAGGTGAATGCGGTGAATGCTCTCTTCTTTTTATTAATGGCGGCATCACGCCCCTTATATAGGGCCCGGAAACCGACCCAACGACATTTACATAAATGCCCCGTGACGGTGGGGGAATATTCCAGCATATTCTTTCATCGCAGTCTACTGACCCCAATGTACTCGCGTAATTTCACGTCGCAAACCCTTCGTTCATCCTTTTGACTGGGGCCTCAGCGGGTCGGAGGCTCGGATCCTCCGCCCAGTTGTGGATCCTCCGACGCTTTGGTGTCGGAGGTTCCGCAGCCCGGCTGGTCGGAGGTTGCTTCACCCGGCCACCCCGGGAGTTCCTCCTTGGTCTGGTCCAGTCGGAGGTTCCTTGGCCTGGCTGCGTTCTCCTGCCATCCTCGGACTCGGGAGGGTCGAAGGTTCCATCCTTTTCCTCACCCGTGGACCTCGGCCGGCGCTTCAGTCCCTGCACACACTCTGCACGACCAGACGAGTCGTCAACATTAGCATTACCCGTCGAAGGATATCCTCCGACGTTTCAGGCGTCGGAGGTTACTCAGGTGAAGGATAACCTCCGGCGCTACCAGGGGGAAGGATGCAGCTTTTCCCCAACAGTTCCCCCCTTTTTGGGCTAATGGCACTCCTGCGGTCCATGTGCTCAAAAACATGCTACGCTGCGGAGGTCACGAGCATGGTTGCTGCCTTCCCTCCTGGTGCGCAGGATGTGTTTGTTAGCAAATGTTGGATAACTGTTTCTTTTACTTAGTCGTAATTTTTCTTGTTTCTTTATTTTGCCGGGATCCTCCGATCATTGCTGCTAAGTATCCTACGCGCGTTAGATTGCGGAGGATTGCGGAGGATTTTGTTGCCGTTGGAGTTAGCCGTTGGCATTGATGAAGCGCAACGGTCTGGCCGATTCCTCCGCTTATAGCCGTTGGGCGCGGGGAATCGCAACGGCCGCGCGGTCGCAGGCCTCCCCCTATAAAAGGAGGTGCTGGGGAGCTTTGAGCTCTCACCCCTGCTGCTCATTGCCTGCACACCTTCCTTCGCTACGTCTTTCTCTCTGAGCTGCTCGCGTGCGTTTAGTTCTAAAGTGTTGTCGGAGGTTTTACGGTGGCTCAGCTTCCTTCACCGCGTCCTTCGAGGTCAGATTTTTCTGGTCCTTTGCGCAATTTTCTTAGCGTTAGGTCCGGAGGTTGGCTGAGGAGGTTTGAGGAGTGGATGCTTGAGGTGGCTGCAGCTCAAGATCTGGAGGAGACGTTGTCTGACGTCGAAGCTTCTGTCGGTGATCTGATAAGTGCGAAGGAGTTTGAGGGGATGGCGGCGATTACTTTTGAATTCGGGCAGTCGACTGTGAGGGCGGAGGATATCGCTGACATGGTTGAGGCTAGATTTTTCAAGGAAGGTCGTGCGGAGGCTCCTCCTGCTGGTCAGACGGTGCCTGCGCCCGAAGAGGGATATGCGGTGGTATTCAGGGACTTCTTCACCTGCGGACTTCGGATGCCTCCGTATCATTTCCTTCGCGAAGTGATGGAGAGCTTCAACGTGGAGCTGCAGCATTTCAGCCCCAATGGGATACTGACCCTTAGCAAATTCGCATGGGCGTGCGAATCCTACGGAGCCATGCCCCACATCGACACCTTCTGCTCGTACTTTGAGCTCCAGCGCCAGCCTAAGAAGGTGAAGGATGCCGAAGGTGTCGAGTGCATTGCGCAGTTCGGAAGCTGCGCGTTCATGCCGCGCCGCACAATGCCTGGGCCAAGGTGCGAGATCTCCTACTGCCAAAAGGGGAAGTGGGAGAAGGATTGGATGAGAGCCTGGTTCTACGTGAGGACCCCCGCTGCGTCGAAGACTTTGGATGACGGCAGCGTTGATAAAGTTTATCCTTACGCGTCGCTGATGAAGGAGCTGAAGCCTTTCTCGAAGGTTGATCCTTCGCAGGAGATGTCGGAGGAACGACTTGCTTGTGACAAGGCATTCGCGTTGGCGTGCCGATACTCCGGAGGCCGGGATTTGGTTGAGGAAATGGTCGCTGCTGACTACTGGCCACTTGGCCGCAGGACCGATGAGTTCACCATTGAGATGGTGCAAGTTCCTGTGTTTGGTCCTCCGGAGGGGTTGCCGTTTCCCCGGTTCGGCGCGGGTATTCCGGAGGATGAGACCAAGGAGTCCTTCCTTGATCGCGTGGAGGTTTCTGCGCGGAGGATCGTCGGGAAGATCTCGGAGAAGGAGTATCTCCAGCGAAGGTCTGCGCTCGGGACGATGCCTCGGTTTAACCGCGTTTTTGAGGAATTGGGGATTGAGTATGAGGATTATGTTATTCCTCCGGATGTTTTGCTTGGGTTGGAGAAGAAGAAGGACTCCTCGAAGGCTGTCGCCTTGGCGGAGTCGAAGAAGAGGAGAGGGGGTGGCGCAGTCAAGCAGCTTGCGAAGAAGCGGAGGGCGGAGGTTGTGCTAGAGACTCCTGTGGAGTCTTCCTCCGCCCGCTCATCTGGTGCCGAGTCGAACTCGGTAGCTTCTGCGCCTGCGGAGGCCGCTGCTGCTGGTGGAGCTCCTGAAGCTGAAGCTTCGCGTGCGGTCTCCTCTGTGCGCGCGCCTTTCGCGTCTCTGCTTGGGGAGGAGTCCTCCGACGCGGAGGCCCCTGTGGCGAGCCCTGCGCGGGAGGCGAATCCTGCAGAGTCTGAGGGTCCGCGCGTTGCTTCGGTTGGCGGAGGGTCTCCGCCTAAGGAGGTTCAGGTGGAGTCCAGCGATGAAGCTGAGTCCGCCTCCGTTCGGAGGATCAGGAGGGCGGAGGCTCCCCTTCGTCCGGCTGGTGACGGTATTAACTCGTTATACATGGGTAATGATTTTTTATTGATTATTTTGTTTTTATGCAAGTTTTGATTGACTTGTTCTCATGTTTTTTGTTTATCTTTCAGCGGAGGTTTTTGCTGGGCTGGCTACCGCGGAGGAGATGGCTAAAGGCGCCAGCGTCGCGCAGGAGGGGCTTGCCGTTCCTCCGCCGCGTGAGCCTGCGCCTTCTGCGTTGGCCAACAGGCCTTCGCCTGCTGATGTTCTTGGTCCCGGTGAGTTTCCTCTTTTTTGGTTTCAACGGTTTGGTTTGTTTTTGGCATTTTATTCTAAGGTTCGTTTTTGTTATGTGCAGGTGCTTCTGAACCTTCGATCACAGGTTGGACTGATGCCTTGCGCGAGGTTCATTCCTTGGTCGGAGGTTAGTGTTCTGGCCTCCGCCAAAGTTTTTTTGTTTCTTACGATGGTTTTTCTTAATTGTTTTTGGTTTACAGATCGTTTTCGTCAGAAGCTTCGCGGCATGGACTTTGACACGCTCCTTCGCGTGCAATATGAGCACCATAGCCTTGTAAGTTTGCGCTTTGTTGTATCTTCCTTCGTGGTTTTTCACTCGGAGGTTTGTTGTAACTATTTATTTTTGCGCAGGGTCATCACATGGCTGCCGCCTTAGAGGAGCGTTGCTCTCGGGAGGTTATCTGCCGTGATGAGGCAATTGGTGTTCTGAAGAAGGAGAACGAGACCTTGGAGGCTGAGAAGGCTCGTCTGTCGGAGGAGGTTAGGGAGTTTTCCTCCGTCAGGAGGGAGGTTGACTCCCTGAGGAAGGAGAGGGATGACTACAAGGCTGGGTCGGAGGCTTTAAGGAAGGAGAAAGAGGATGCCGAAGCTTCGGTGGCGGTCCTCCGCACAAGTGTTGCTGAGGCGGGGAGAGTTAGGGACGTAGCCCTGCAGCGAGCTGAGAAGGCAGAGGACATTGCTGAACGCCTTCGCAAAGAGCTTGACGCTGAGCGGACGTCTGCGGCTGAGCTGCAGACTCGCATACGGAAGGCGGAAGCGGAGGCTGCAGCTATTGTCGAGCTCTATGCCGACTCGCTTGCGAAGTTTGGGGGAAGCTCCTCTGCTCCTCCGCCCGGCGGAGATGTTGGGGCTGCCCTCGCGTGGCTGAAGTCTCATATCCGCATGCTCCCCGACTTTGTCGGAGGTGCTGTTGATTTTGGGGCTTTGGCCGCGGTTAGCTCCTTCGCTAGGCTTTTGCGCCGCGGAGGTTGCTCTCACGCGGAGGGAGTCGCCAAGGAGGATTTTACCGCGGCGGAGGACGTTGGCGAAGGGACCCCTTCCCTGCGCAGATCTGTCCGGAACTTCATCAGTTCGTTCTGGATTAGGTTTGGGCGGGATGAGGCGAAGAAAATGGCGGAGGATCGTCGAGCTGAGGTTTGTATTATTTGGTTATTTCTTTTTGTACTTTGCTTCGCTGCTTTGCAATGTTAATTAAGATTGGTATTTTGTAGGAGATTGCGAAGAAGAAGGCTAAGGTTGTCAAGGCCGGACCTTCGCGTCCCCCGAGTGAGGTGTGTCCTCCGACCCAGCCTGAAGCGGAGGCTCGTGATACTGGTGCCAAAGCTCCGGAGGGATCTGGTGCCAAGGTTTCAGAGACGTCCGAGGCTCCTGCTCCTCCTCCGCCTCAGGTGTGAGGCTTTTTAGTTTTTAGGTTTTTCTTAGTCTTTTTTGCGTCCAAGTGTGTGACGCTTTTTTTGTAAGTAAGGCCGGAGGTTGTGTTTTATTTTGTAAAGACTGTTGAAAATATAATATATTGAGTTGTTTTCAGATAAGCCTTTGTTTTACACTTTGATCCTGCGCAGGTTTCTGGCGGAGGACCTGCGCAGGATCGTTTCATTACTCCTCTTTCGTTTTTTTACAAAGGGATTTATGTTTCTGGTGAATTGTGGGAGTATTGGCAAGTTGCCTTCCCTAATATGAGATTGGTGGATATGTTCGAGTTTGTTGGATATGATATTGATGGCGAAGGATCTGGATTTATCCAGTCGCTTGCGCGCCGAGGTTCATGGCCTCCGGCTTAGGTGGATGATTTTGTTTTTCTTTTCGTTTATCGTAGGTTTTGGTTATATATTTTTTATGACATGATTTGATGTGTTTATGTAGTTGCCATATCCTATCCTTCGCATCTTTGGTGAGAGAGATAGGGTACGCTGGGTGGCGGAGGCTTCTGAGGATGTTGCTGAGCCTTTTCTTCAAGGTTTTCCGGAGGTTCGAAGGCTTCCTTTGGCTTTTTAGTTTTATCCTTCGTTTTTGTTGGATTTGAAGTTATTATTTTCTGCGCGCAGGTTGTCAATTCCTCTCCATTGGAAGATCTTCCTTCGAACTTTGTCGAAGGAAGTTACGTTACCCCGGTGACGTTCAAGCGTGGAGATTTGTATGCGAGGGGTTATCTAATTGACTGGTGGCGCCACAAGTATCCTACGCGTAGTATAGATGACTTAGTTGATTTCCTTGTACGTGATTACTGTGATGATTTTAGGCTTTTTCCAGATTCGTATGTTAGAATTGTGCGAGGGTCTTAGAACCTTCGGAGTTTTACGGTCGGAGGGTGTTTTTCATTTTTTGTTGTAAGCTTGTGTTATGTACATTGTATACCGTTAATAAAGATCAGATATTTTTACCACATGGCCTTCGCACCTTTTAACTTTGACAGCCTTCGCGCTATAGTTTGTACGTGACTCATAGATCCTTCGGTTGTTTAGTTGAGGGAGTGTTTGAAAGTTGAACTTATACAAGCTACCCATAACCTTCGACTCTTTATGGGTCGAAGGATGATTTTATTCATTTTTTTGTAAACGAACTTTTGTAATGATTTCTTCATTGATAATAAAGTTTTTAAGTTTGCTACAACCTTCGATCTCATTTTTATTACATCCTTCGCGCTACAGCACTTATATATTGCAACGTTACGGTGGTGTTGATCCTAAGGATCTTTGTGTTGCTGTGGCTTGCTTGTTCTTGATGCCTGAAGCTGCGAAGGAGTTATTGATTTTCTATTTCGCGGAGGATCGCTGCTTCTTGGCCTTAGAACCTTCGACTTTTTCGTTGCGGAGGATCCTTCGCTGAATTGTGCTATTTTTTTCCTTTGCTCGACTCCCGTGGAGTGTTGTCGTGGAGAACCTTCGGCTGTTTAAGTCGGAGGTTCTGAAGGGATGTTACGAGACTTCGTGCGACACCCTTCAGAGACCTCTGAGTCTGACTTCCATTGTTTCTGTTGTGGCTGTTCACGACTTTGTGGTCGATGTTCATCACAACGCCGTAGTTCTAGTATTACGAAGCTTCGTGCGATACAAACTTGTGTTGGTGTTGTGAGGCTAACTCCTGCTTCCATGGTGGCCTAGGATTTTGCTTTTTGACTGCTAGGTTTGCACTCGATGCTCGGGTCTTTGTGTGCTGATCCTGATTGAGGGTGGTGGTAAGGTGAGCCTGGTTTTATAGGGTTTCACGCATTTATTTTATGCACTCCGTTAGGTTAAAATTTATTGTCGGGTTACTGATGGTTGTTGTGGTAGTTGGTTTTGTTGTATCTGACGGAGGGTTTTTGTAGTTTCGTTTGAATTTTACGGTTTGTTTGTTGGGGGTCTGCTTAGAGTAGCAGGATACCTTCGACCTTATTTTGGTGAAGGTTATGTGAATTTTGTTGAGGTATGTCTTGTGAATGTTAAACCTACGCTGCCTTTTGGCGAAAATAATATAGTTCCTGATGCCTGATTCTCCTCAGGTCTTTGTCAGGTTTGAAGGTTTTGCTCCTTCCGGCCATGTTGTGATGCCTGAGAAGGACAGGACTTTTTCACTTTTTGGCCATGTTAACCTTGCTGCCCGGCTCTTGGCTATGTCTTTTGCTAAGGATTTGGTGTTTTCTTTCACCTTTGAGGACGTTCCGAGCTTTCTTAGCTTTTGGATGAAAGCTGCGGAGGGTCCTTGTAATCACGTGATGTTTTGTCGAATGCTGCAGCCTCGTTGCTGGCTGTTTTTCGACTTTTTGGGCTTTGGTTCTGGGGTGGATTCCTCTTTATATTTCAGAGGTTTTTACATAGGTTCTGCCTCGTTAAAAACCTCACCTCCTGGTAGGAGTACCCCTGTGAGGAAAAGAGTGCAGACCTTGGAATGCGAAAAAGTAGAGAAAAAGAGAAAAAAGCGTATTTAGGGATGTGGATGCCGCCGCTTATTTTGCAGGGGTCATCCTTACACTCAAATGTAAAATCTACGTAGGTTGTCGACGTTCCACGTGTGGGTGGAGGTTCTTCCTTCGAGGTCTTTCAGGTAGAAGGATCCCGACCTTCCCGCTTGTATTGCTGTGTAAGGTCCTTCCCACTTGGGTTGCAATTTACCAGCGTTTGGGTGATCTCCTTTTTTCCTGAGCACCAGGTCCCCGTTTTGTATGTCTTTTCGTACTACCTTGCGGTCTCTCCAATTCTTGGTTTCTTGTTGATACCTGGTAATATTCTCCACTGCCTCAAGTCTTATTGATTCTAAGGTTTCCTTGCAGTACTCTTCATCTTCAGCCAACTGCTGTTTCATGGAACGCAGGCTTTGGTGTTTGATTTCTTCGGGCAACATTGCCTCTTCCCCATACAAGAGCTTGAATGGAGTGAAACCAGTTGTTCTTGAAACTGTTGTGTTATGTGACCATACAACTCTTGGTAGTTCTTCAACCCATTTCCCCTTGCGTAGGTTGAGTAAGGTCTTGGAGATTGCGGAGAATATTGTTCTGTTTGCTCTTTCCACGGCCCCGTTTGACTCTGGGTGATACACAGATGCGAAAGCAATTTTGGTTCCTATGTGATGGCAGAATTCCTTGAAATTGTCTGAATCGAACTGCTTCCCGTTGTCTACTGTGAGCAAGCGTGGGACTCCGAATCTGCAGACTATGTTCTGCCAGAAAAATTTCCTGATTGTTTCAGAGGTTATGGTTGCCAGTGGCTTAGCTTCGATCCATCTTGTGAAGTATTCGATGGCCACGACTGCGAATTTGTTTCCCCCCTGGGCAGTTGGCATTGGTCCTACCAGGTCCATTCCCCATCTCTGCAACGGCCATGATGCTGGTGTGAGCTGAGTTAGTGCTGAGGGTCTTGACTGAATTGGTGAGAAGGTTTGGCAGGCTTTGCATGTTCTCACTATTTCTTCAGCGTCTTTAATGTGAGTTGGCCAGTAGAAACCTTGTCTTAGTGCTTTAGCAGACAACGCGCGGGGTCCAATGTGAGACCCGCACATTCCTGAGTGTATCTCTTGTAGGAGTTCTCTGCCCTCGCTTTGTGATATGCATCTCAGCAAAGGTTGGACTACGCCTTTCTTGTACAGGATTCCGTCAATGGAGGTGTAATTCCTTGCTCTTGCCTCCATTCTCTTGGATGTTGCTTCGTCATCTACAGCTGTCTCGCCTTTGAGGCAATCAGCTATTGCCTGCCTCCAATCTTCGTTTTCTGTCAGCAGGACTGAGCGAAAGGCTTTTGGCAATGATTCGGTTGCGGGTGTTGTAGCAATCTGGTGGAAGGTTCCTTCTGGCAAGGGGGTGTTGTTGGCTGCTGCTTTCGCTAGCTCGTCTGCCTCGTAGTTTTCGGCTCTTGGAATGTACTGCAGAGTGAATCCCTTGAACCTTCTCTCCAGGCCTCTTACGACGGCCAGATATCTTGCCAGCTCTGGGTTGTGTGTTAGGTATTCCTTCTCCACTTGCCCTGCCACCACCTGGGAGTCTGTTTTGATGAGTAGGGTTTTTGCTCCCGAAGCCTTAGCTTTGTTCAGTCCGAGGATGAGACCTTCATACTCGGCTATGTTGTTTGTTGCTTTGAATTCGAGTCGTATAGCAAACTTTAGTTTGAGTCCAGATGGTGCGATTAGGACAGCTGCTGCTCCTGCTCCCGCTTGTCCCCAGGCGCCATCTGTATACAGCGTCCACGGCTGATCGACTACCTTCTCCTCGTTTTTGTTCGAAGGTGTCCAATCTGCCATGAAGTCAGCCAGGGCTTGAGATTTGATGGAGGTTCTGGGGACATAGGTGATATCAAACTGTGATAGTTCGGCCGCCCATTTCCCTATACGTCCGGAAGCCTCTTTGTTCCTAAGGATATCACTCAGTGGCTGTGAAGTGGGCACTTTAATCTCGTGGCTTTGGAAGTAATGCTTGAGCTTCCTTGATGCACACAGGACCGCGTAAGCGATTTTTTCTATCTCCGTGTAGTTCAGCTTTGCTCCTGATAGAGCTTCAGATACGTAGTAGACGGGTCTTTGCACCGTTCCCTTACTATCGCTTGTCTCGTGGACCAGGACACCACTGACAGCGTGATTGGAGGCAGCCACATACAGTAGTAGTGGGGTGTCCGGCTCAGGCACTGTCACCACTAGGTTGGTTGCAATGTAATTCTTGAGCTGCCTGAAGGCCTCTGATTGCTCCGGACCCCATTCTGTTTTACCTTCTCCTCTCAGTACTTTGAAGAATGGGAGGCTTCGTTCTGCCGATCTTGATATGAATCTGTTGAGGGCTGCTATTCGGCCGGTCAGTCTTTGCACTTCTTTCTTGTTTGAAGGTTCTGCCATTGACATGATTGCTTTTGTCTTGTCTGGGTTAGCTCTAATTCCTTCGGAGCTGATGATATACCCCAACATCTTTCCCTTGCTGACCCCAAACACACACTTTTCCGGGTTGAGTTTCAGCCCGGCAGATCTAAGGTTGACGAAGGTTTCCTGCAGGTCCTTGATATGATCTTCCTTGCGCTTGCTCATGACGACAACATCGTCGACGTAGGCTATGATGTTTCTCTGTAGCTGACTTCCTAGAACCTTCCCCATCATTCTGGAGAAGGTTGCTCCGGCGTTTTTGAGACCTTCTGGCATTCTGGTGTAGCAATACGTGCCGAATGGGGTCGTGAAGCTTGCCTTTCCTTCGTCTTCTTTTTTGAGCCAAATTTGGTGGTAACCAGAGAAACAGTCCAGCAGTGAGAATCTCTGACAACCAGCTGCTTTGTCCACAGAGGTATCTATCCTTGGCAAGGGGAAGGAGTCTTTGACACAAGCCTTGTTGAGATCCGTAAAATCTATGCACATTCTCATTTTGCCATTTTTCTTGGGGACCAAGACCACATTTGCCAACCATTCCGGGTATACGACTTCTCTGATGACCTTTGCGTCCAGGAGTCTTTGTACCTCTGCCTTCGCGGCTAAGGTTCTTTCTTCAGACATTTTTCTCTGTCTCTGCTTCTTCGGCCTCATTCTTGGATCGATGTCCAGCGAATGCTCTATTATGTCTCTGCTGACTCCTTGTAGGTCAGCGACACTCCAAGCAAAAATATCTTGGTTCTTTTGCAATACGTCTAGCAATTCGAGTTCCTCCTCTCTACCAAGGGTGGCGGAGATGGTGACCTTCTTATCTGGAACAGCTTCCTGCAGAGGGATACACTTCGTTTCCTCCTGATCAGCCAGGTATGTTTTCCCCCTTGGCATGTCTGGCGGCTGGGAAGCTTCATGCTGCGTAGAGTCTACGGAGTTTATGTTCCGGAAGGACTTGTAGATTGCTTTCTCTATGTTCCTTGCCTCCTTTTGACTTCCGTGAACCGTTATCACTCCGTGCAGAGCCGGGATTTTCATGCACAGGTATCCCATATGAGCGGCCGCATTGAACTTGTTCAAGAATCCTCGCCCGAATATGGCATTATATGGGTAGTGCAAGTCTACTACATCGAAGGTGACGTACTCTGTTCTTGCGTTCTCTGTTGTGCCGAAGGATACGGGCAAGGCGACCTTTCCCAGAGCATGTATCTGCTTTCCTCCGAACCCGATCAAAGGTGACTCCGAAGGTTGGAGTTGGCTTCTGCTGAGCTTCATTTGGTCGAAGGTTCCAGCAAATATTATGTCTGCGGAACTCCCAGAATCCACTAAGATTCTGCTTACTCCCCAACCCGCAATATTTGTTGTTATGACCAAGGCGTCTGTGTGAGGGTAGCTTTCCAATCTTAGATCCTCCTCGGTGAAGGTTATTGGGGTTCTGGACCAATCAGTGCATCTCACTGGCCCTTGAACTGCAACGTTGTTGACGAGCCTGAGGTGATCCTTCTTCTGTTTCTTTGTCTGGAACTCCATTGAGGATCCCCCAGCTATTGGTAAGATCATTCCAATTGTGGGCAGGGGTGTATGAGGGCCGATCTGATTATCAGGGTGGGGTTCGGTCTTTGGTGGTGGGGCTTGGAGTAGCTGTAGCTGGTTTGGGGGAGGAGGTAGTGACTGCTGGTGGGGTTGCGGGGTTTCGATGTACGTGATGTGTGGAGGTCGTGGGGGAACATAGTTTGGTGGAAGGTTGTGGTCCGCGGTTTGCTGGGCTGGGCGCCAAGCTGGTAGGAAGCTGGGATAGTAAGCGGAGGCTAGCGCGCTGGGTTGAAGTGGAGCTGGGTGCTGCTGGCTTGAACCTCCGACATATGAATGGTAGAAGGTTTGAGGGAATGTGTGGTTTACTTCCCGAGGCTGAGCAACTGGTGTCGGAGGTTGCGGAGCCGACCTGCTCTTGATCCTCTCCTGAGTTTCTTTTGCATCTGGGCAATCTCTGGTGGAGTGACCCTTCTCTTCTCCATGGAAGAAACAATACTGTTTCCGTGGTCGCTGACTTTGATTTTTTCGCCATCCCGCATTTCGACCCCCTCTTCCGGATTGATTGGGTATGCGTTCCGAGCTCCGCGCCTCCACTGGTGGACGGTTATTTTCCGGCCTGTCATTTTTCGGTTGCTCGATATTCATCATCTGTCCACCAGCCTCTCGCTGTGGCCGGCGTTCATCCCGGCTGAGGTTCTTCTTCTGTGAATTTCTATCATTGCTCTGCCTCTTCTGAGAGTTTTGGTCTTCCAACCTTTTGCGGTAGTCGTTGTCTGACCTGCAATACTTCTCAAACTCGTGGTACAGCTCGTGCATGGATGCTGGCTTTTCTCTGGCCAAATGAGCCGCGAAGGGTCCTATGCGAAGGCCCTTGATGGCCGCTTCGATGGCAACCTCCTCCGGCACACCGGGTGCTCTCGCCTTAGTCTGCACGAACCTCTGGAAGTATTCCCGCAGTGCCTCTCCCTGATTCTGGCGACACTGGAACAGGTCCGTGGAGGTTAGTGATTCAACCGCGAATCCCTGGAAGTTCGCTAAAATCTTGTCTCGAAGGTTCTCCCATGAATAGATCGACCCGGGTCTGAGCATCGAGTACCACGCTAAGGCATCTCCCTCGGCTGCGATCACGAAGGATTTTGCCATCACAGTCTCGTTCCCTCCAGCTGAGGCCACGGCTGCCTCGAAACTCATCAGGAATTGGCGCGGATCGGCCTTTCCGCTGAATTTAGGGAGCGTGATTGGTTTGTAGTTTGTTGGCCAAGGCGAGGTCTGCAATCCTTCGGACAGAGGGGAACGAAGGTCCAACGTGCCCCGCAACATGCCGCCGTAGTTCGTCGGTTGCACGTCTAATGTTGGGCCGGCGCTGTTCAGAACAGCGGGCTGAATTGTCGGCTGAGCTGGAGGTTGCATGCTAAGGATTTCTGCCTGCAGGAGTGAAAGCTGCTGCCTGATCTCAGCCGCTTGCGTCGCGGCTACCGCTGCCTCTTGGCTGGCGGCGTAGGCAGCAGCGATCCGGTCTCGCTCTTGCTGAAGGTTCCGCAATTGTGCTTGAAGTTGCTGGAGCTCTTGCGTGGCCGAGGGCTGCGCCGGGTCTGCGGCGGGAGGAGGTTCCTGGCGTGTTTCCGGCTGCTCGTTCTCTGGCTGCTCGCCCTCAGAACCTTCTCCCTCCACGGTCGCGTACGTGCTCCGCACGGCCCTCCTTGGCCTTCCTCTCCTGGAGGGCTCTCCCCGAGGTCTTGTGGTGCTTGTTCTCTTTCCAGCCATCGCAGGTTATAATTCGGGCCCCACGGTGGGCGCCAATGTTGGGAAAATGCTCTTCGCACACCCCAGCAATACAGTAGATCGAGAACCTTCTCACTCGGTGCCGTGAGAGGCTTGAGCAATAACGGACAGTGGGCTCAACAGTAGGTGAATGCGGTGAATGCTCTCTTCTTTTTATTAATGGCGGCATCACGCCCCTTATATAGGGCCCGGAAACCGACCCAACGACATTTACATAAATGCCCCGTGACGGTGGGGGAATATTCCAGCATATTCTTTCATCGCAGTCTACTGACCCCAATGTACTCGCGTAATTTCACGTCGCAAACCCTTCGTTCATCCTTTTGACTGGGGCCTCAGCGGGTCGGAGGCTCGGATCCTCCGCCCAGTTGTGGATCCTCCGACGCTTTGGTGTCGGAGGTTCCGCAGCCCGGCTGGTCGGAGGTTGCTTCACCCGGCCACCCCGGGAGTTCCTCCTTGGTCTGGTCCAGTCGGAGGTTCCTTGGCCTGGCTGCGTTCTCCTGCCATCCTCGGACTCGGGAGGGTCGAAGGTTCCATCCTTTTCCTCACCCGTGGACCTCGGCCGGCGCTTCAGTCCCTGCACACACTCTGCACGACCAGACGAGTCGTCAACATTAGCATTACCCGTCGAAGGATATCCTCCGACGTTTCAGGCGTCGGAGGTTACTCAGGTGAAGGATAACCTCCGGCGCTACCAGGGGGAAGGATGCAGCTTTTCCCCAACAACGAGCATGATTTAGCTTGCTCCCATGAAAGAGCCAAATTGGCTCAGCTGCCTGGGCGACCGCATTGTTCACGCCGACGCAGCACGGGCCACACTCTCTGCTTCGGATACTATAGAAAGGGAAGTGCCGCAAACTGTGACCTCTGACTGGCTAGCGTAAAAAATATTGAGTATGGCAGTTTGCTCAGCTACATTGTCCAACTACGTGATCCAGTATTCACCAAGCGTGTTTTCAAAAATTTATAGAGAAAATAGTGGTGGCATTTAGTATCTTTTTTTTTCAAACATACGCTTGAGTGTAAGTATTTCGTTAAGAGAAAAAGAGGTTTGATACTTACAACAGAGGATGTCATTAGGCCTTGTGTTTAGTTTCCTCATGAAAAGTTTTTGGGTAGTGTAGTATTTTTGTTTATATTTAGTAATTATTGTTCAACCATGGGTTAATTAGACTCAAAAGATTCATCTCATAAATTACAGGCAAATTGCATAATTAATTATTATATGTTTCGCAAAATTCGATGAGACGAGAAATCTTGATTTTTTTTTGATTTTAGGTGTAACTAAAGAAGACCTTAGTCTTGGCAGTGCAAGACGCAGACCAAGCTAAAGCCCCTGTTTGAATGCAAAGTATTCTGAAATATTAGAGAAATATTATGACTTTACAAAATTTTTGGTTCTAAGACGCAGCATTGAGCTGATTGTACGATAAAACTTTTGCGACCAAAGTACCAAACAGACTACTGAACCGAACCGCCGCCGGAAGGATGAAACCCGCCGCAACCAAGGCCTTGTTTAGATACACCCAAAAACTCAAAACTTTATAAAATTTTTCATCACATCGAATCTTGCGGCACATGCATAAAGTATTAAATATAGATAAAAAGAATAAATAATTGCACAGTTTATCTGTAAATCACGAAACGAATCATTTAAGCCTAGTTACTTCATAATTAGACAATGTTTATCAAATAAAAACAAAATTACTACAGTATCAAAATTTAAAAACTTTTTGCATCTAAACAAGACCCAAGTTGGATATTCCACGCGAGTGGAATGGATATCGTGCTCCTCCATGTATATTTTATCTTGTGTTGGGCCTTGTTTAGTTCCAAAATTTTTTGCAAAATAAGAATAGTACCATTTTTTTTTGTATTTGGCAAATATTATCGAATCATGTACTAACTAGACTCAAAAGATTCGTCTCGTCAATTCCGACCAAACTGTGCAATTAATTTTTATTTTTATTTATATTTAATACTTCATACATGCGTCTAAAAATTTGATGTGACGGAGAATTTTGAAAAATTTTGGGAACTAAACAAGGCCTTGATCTTTTTTTCCCCCCTCGAGGCCTGGACTGATGTCTGGTGACTACCACCAGTCCACCACCACTAGCGGACCGAGACACCATATTCGATTTCTCCTCTCTACAGACAGCAGTACAGGTATCTTAGCTAGGCTGTCCCGTGATGGACGTTGACGCAGCGCAGCCACCGGGCCGTGCCTGGCACATTACGCCACCCGACCCGATCGACGTGCCTATCCAGCTATCCACGTCCCGCGTGGCCCGGACAGAGTGGAGGGCCGAGCGCCATCTCATTCTCACCATCCATCTCCCGGCCGTGTATTCTAGCGGGGGAATCCTTTGCTTGCGAATTTAGACTACGGTTTAAATTTGTCGTGGCAATCATGTCCTGATGTCCACGATTCCGACCGCAATCGCATCCGCAGCTCCCCAAATCGTCGGTTGGGAAATCAAGTCTTCTTCGCTCCAACCCCCGTGCCAGGCCAACCGCATCGTCGCGTCACCTAGACGAGAACGATTTCAGATGGAACCGAAGATTGATCAGGCTTATCAGCTAGCGCGCCCCGGGCGCGTGGTTCGGGCCGCGCGCGGCACGCCTCAGCGCGTGATCCGCGGGACTCCGATCCGTGTCGTCGTTGCGGCACACAATTGCGCGACGCCGGCCGGACGTGCGTCGTCGTCCACACATCGCCCGCCCCGGCGGCGCCGGCCTGATCCCCAGCGGATCCTCGGCATCACGCACGCACATTCATTACGTGCTGGTACTGCTCCTGGTGTTGCTGTCACATTTCCTTTTCTGCCGGTGAATTCGGCCGCGCCGGGTCCCCGGGGGGACCGGGGCTCTCAATGCCGCGCTTAGCGGTGCCCGGCCGGTCACTAGGCTAGGGCGCTAGGCACACGGAGCGCCGGACGAATCGGGCGACCGAGTTGCCTGAGACGGGACGGGGACACGGCCACACGGGAGTGTGGACCTGGGGCTGTTTTTATTCTTGTTCAGGAGCTGTGTTTCGGTGATGAACTGCTGATCCCTGAGGTCTGCTAGCAGGTGCTCGTGTCGTGGATTTCACAGGATCCGGGCCTTGTTCCATTGGCAAAATTTTAGATATTATAACATTTTCGTTTGTATTTAATAAATATTGTTCGATCATAGACTAAATAGGCTTAAAAGATTCGTCTCATAAATTACAAGTAAACTATATAATTAGTTTTTTTCTCTCTATATATTAATACTACATGCTAGAACTACAAAATTCGATGTGACAGAATCTAAAATTTTTAACAAAACTTTTTAAAACTAAACAAGTCGAGTCGACCGAAAATGTTTCGCATGCCACCCAGATGTCGGCACGTAGTACTGTTCGTTCGAACTTTCCAGCCGTATTTTCACTATATTTTTCTCTCAAAATATAGGAGCATTATCACCGGTTAAAAAAACAGCTAGCCCAACGAGAGTGGCTGTGGTATGCACTACGACAGAAAACTTACCCGGATCGATAACAACGGACGCAGTAGCAGTTTCTGCGATGTAATCACGGTCATTTTGAGTGATACGATGCATCATACTACTACAGTCGCCAGTAGGAGAACTAGCTAGTACTGTACTAGCAATCACGTAGGAGTACAGCACGGAATACCGGGGGATCGGGGATAGGATCATGATGAAGCATGCAAACACAGCCGTGGACAGGGGAGTGGTCCAAGTACCGTGCCCATCACCGGGGACTCCGCACCACACTCCAGAGTTGCACAAGAAAAATCACAGTTTCTAAGTCTAGTCTCAGTGGAATTTTACTGGAATGTCATGCACATTTATTAGAGTGTCGTGTCAGTAAAAATATACTTTTTGTATGAAACGAAGAGGAGAGAGAAGGAAGTAGTTTCACCATGGTGAAACTCCACGACGGACGTTGTTTCCCACGCGGTGAAACGGGATGAAATCTCCACTGAGGGCCAAATCGTTTCACCATCCTGCATGTGATCCAATCATTTTGCAACAATTAAATGATTTGCTTAGTTTTGGAAACAACAAAGTAAAATGCTCCATTGCTGGAGTTATTTCATAGATGGTTCCATTTCAATCTCGATGACGTGTTGGTATGTGAAACCGTGTAATGACACTGTCCATCGAGACTGACCTAAGTTCCATCATTTATCATCAATGGATAGGAAGAGAGGATCATTCATTCGTCACCTACACGGTCTGGTTTCGGGACCCCGGCTCGGCCTGCGCCAACTGCCTCCGTTCATTTCACGTGCAAGCGAAGACATTGCCGAGTCAAGACCGTACTTACCAGCTACACTGAAAATCCATTTCGACGTAACACAATGATTTGTATAAATATAATATAAGTAGCACTCCTACATAATGCTGTTTTTCTCACCAACAACTGACCATGCACATGTTAGTACTCCTCCTGTCCTGCCCCTGCACGTTGTGCCTGGTGCCGTCGCCTAGCTAGAGTAGCTCAGATGCCTCCCTCATGCAACAGATGGATTAGCGGCGGTTTTCTCTGGCAGTATTTGGCTCGGGGTCCGGTCCGGTTGTCACGGTCTTTGGCTCCATCCTGCACGGCTGCACCGTCTCCATGAGGTGCCGAATTGGCGATAGGCGATGCAGGCCTGACTCCATATGCGAATGCAGGTGCAGCTCCTAGCGCCATCCATGGCACGGTTTTATGATTCCGCTGTTGTCGCCGTCGTCTCCGCTCCACTGGCACATTCCTAGCGGATCCCGGAGATAAGATATTAATAATACTCCAGTGATCACTGTGGTGTGTGGTACTCCTCCCGTGGCTGCACGATCCGTCGTGGAAGCCACGCAGATGTTGGCGACTGGGCTCGCTCGTCCGCTAGCCCAACCAAAAGCTCCTCCTCCGCTTTCAACTGTCGTCGTCCTCATGGACGACTACGGTCGGACGGGCCGCGCTCCGTCCTTGACTTCCACGTCAGACACACAAACACGCATCAAATCAAACTACTCCACTTATAATCGCACAAGTGCAGCAGGGCTGAAAGCTGAATGGAATGGATAGTACTACGTACGCCAACTTGGCTGGCACATGCTTCACGACGACCAGGTCACTCCGAAGTCCGAACAACCTCCTGGTCCAGTGTACCGTATAAAGCGGTCGAGCCTATTGGATACTGTGATTTTCGTGAAGCATAGAGCCTGATAGCCAGCACATGCACGCACATTATTGACGCTGTGGCACAGTAGGACGTAACCTCTGTTCTCTGGAGTAGTATTACGATTCACGAGAGTACGTACTATCTGGCTGGCTAGCTAGCTGCTATCTGTACGTGTGGAACGGTACCGGACATGTTGTACTACGGGCTACTGGCGGTGCCGTTGACACGCGCGCGGTACTATCTGGCCGGGCGTCATCTTGTGCGCGCCCGCAGCAGTGCACCTGCACGGCTGCACCACGCCACGCCAATGGTCCAGGGGTTCAGGCACCTGCCAGACGGACCAGCGCCCCGAGTGCAGCTGCGGTCCCGGGGTCCCGGGACGGGGACACCGGGCACGGACCGGCGCAG
The DNA here is from genome assembly GCF_000003195.3 of Sorghum bicolor. Classification (NCBI taxonomy): domain Eukaryota; kingdom Viridiplantae; phylum Streptophyta; class Magnoliopsida; order Poales; family Poaceae; genus Sorghum; species Sorghum bicolor. The sequence goes on along the minus strand of NC_012870.2, from coordinate 8,204,772 downwards.
ACATGTTGCAGTTGCAAGAGCGCTGCACGATCAAAGTTTTTGTTTCCTTATTTGCCATATCCACTTAAACTTTCATTTCTTATCTGCCATTTTCGTCAATTTCTCAGTTAGCTGCTGTTATGGTAGTCCTGGAAAAGACATTTTCGTCTTTTACGTACATCGTGTAGTAAAATTTGTCCTGGTTTACTTCCTTACCAGAACGTAAACACGTGATTAATTTGGACTTTTGAATGATGCCTATATACATGTTTTACATTGTCTTATAGCGTAAATAAACATGTGATTAGAGTTGTAGCGAAAATAAATATTTGTTCAATGACATATTTGTACATTTAAATAACCTAATAGTTATGAAAAAAAAATTTGGAGGTAGAGGGTTCCACGAGATCAACGGCGGTAGGGGAGCCCCCTCCCTCGTCCACGACTAGATTCATCTTTGGAAATGAGATGATGATGCATTAGTCCATTGCGTTCTACAAAATATAAGGAATGAGAAGATGATAGACTAATCTGTGTCTCCAACCAAACACTCTATTAATGGTAGACGCGTTGATCAACAGGCAGAGGAGGATCACATGAAGGTCGCCGCCTCAAGGAAAGGTGAGCCTGATTTTCTGCGGCACTCCATCTGTTGAACAAAAATGCAATTTTCACTCTCAAGGGTTCAAACGACTTTGAGTTTGATCAAATCTATGCAAAAAAAAAAAAGAGCATTTGTGGTATCAAATAAGTACCAATAGATTAACTATGAAATACATTTTTATTGAAAACTTATTTGAAGATATACATGTTGACATTATTTTTCGTAAACCTGATTAAATTTAAAAAGTTTGATTTGTTTCCAATCTAGATTTTTTTTTTTGGGTGTGAGTAGTATGGCGATTATAGCAATTAGCATCGATGAAGGAAGAGCACGGGAAAGCGAGGAGCAAGGAATGGGCCGCCAGACGTTATGGGCCGAAAGAAAATGAAACAGACGTGGAGGTGCTTTTTACCTGGTCCAACCCAAATCGGACACAAGCATAGATGGCGAAATATTTTAAATCAGAGTTCAAGTCAAACGGCCATTCTTATCAATTATCATCTTATGCATGTTTATATCCCTACACGCTTTGAATCCAATTATCCAAAGTCGACGACCATGTGCCCAGTCATACTTTTTCTTAAGTTCGAAGTGAAATATGGATGGTTGCATGATAAGCGTGTTAAAAATTTCAATGACAACATGCCTTCAGGCAGGCTTCACCAAACTACAGACTATACGACCAGGCGCCGGAAACCAATGACCGCATTCCATTTGGATGCGCCTACTCAGCACAAATTTGATGGGAGATCCTCTCGCCCGTGAGATTCCTCGACACCCTGGTCGAGCAACTCATGTCCGTCCTTTGTTGGGCAGTGTGGCCTTCCCCACTCAAAAAATTTTCATCCATCCCATCGAATCTTTAACACATATATAGAACATTAAATGTAAATAAAAAATAAACTAATTACACAGTTTGGTTAAAAATCGCGAGACAAATTTTTTAAGCCTAGTTAGTCCATGATTAGCCTTAAGTGCTACAGTAACCTATATGTGCTAATGATAGATTAATTATGCTTAATAGATTTGTCTTGCAGTTTCCTGACGAGTTATGTAATTTGTTTTTTTATTAGTTTGTAAAAACCCCTCCCGACATCCTTACGACACATCCGATGTGACCCAAAATTTTTTTCATCTTCAATCTAAACAGGCCCAATTCCTCGTAGGAAAAATTTCGTGACACTGTAGCAGTTTCTTTTGTTTGTGATAATTATTGTCTAACTATAGACTAACTAGGTTTAAAAGATTCGTCTCGTAAATTCTAACCAAACTGTGCAATTAGTTTTTATTTTCGTCTATATTTAACACTCCATGTATGCGTCTAAAGATTCGATGTGACAGAAAATCTTGAAAAATTTTGGGTTTTTGAATAGAAGTAAACAAAGCCATGGTGAAATTGGCTGCGCATCAGAAACTGTCGACGAGCAAGCACAAAGGTCAATTAGCTTGTTTGCTTATCTGCTGAATGTGTCATTGGTGTTTTTCTGTCACAACAACCATGACCTATCAACTAAACAAACAGAAAGGCTGAGGCCGCGGCATGACGACTCTAGAAAGAACATAATGCTAGTACCCTCTCCATCTAGAAACAAAATACAATTCTACGGTGTCAAGCGATTCAGCTAGCATGGTTGAGTAATGGAATCAAAATTCCTTTCAAAATAAAGAAAATATCAAATTTTCTTATATCAAACCAAAATAATTAGATTTTTCATGATTTATATTTCCATAATATGTTTTATTTGGTGTCATAAATAGCAATATTTTCATAATATGCAGTATTTAGTTAAACATAGGCCTTGTTTAGATCTATTTTTTTGGATTTTGATATGGTAATATTTTTCTTTTTATTTCACAAACATTGTCCAATCATGGACTAAATAAGCTTAAAAGATTTGTCTCGCAATTTACAGACAAACTGTGCAATGAATTTTTTTCATCTATATTTAATACTCCATACATGTGTCGCAAGATTCGATGTGAAGAAGAATTTTTTAAAAAAATTGGTTTTTGATGAACTAAACAAGGCCTTAACTTTAACCAAAACAAAGTGCATCTACAACTCCATTCCTTTTTGCGCGGAGGCAGTAAAACTTGGAGGCAATACCTCTCATGATTGTCGTCTCGTTTTGGGGCTTGTTTAGTTCCAAAATATTTTGCAAAATGGACACTGTAGCTTTTTCGTTTGTATTTGATAAATATTGTCCAATTATGGACTAACTAGGCTCAAAAGATTTGTCTTGTCAATTCCGACCAAACTGTGCAATTAGTTTTTATTTTTGTCTATATTTAGTACTTCATACATATGTCTAAAGATTCGATGTGATGGGGAATCTGAAAAATTTTGCAAAATTTTTTAAGAACTAAACAAGGCCTTGGTTGCTGCAACCGTTCCTCTTTTTCTCATGAGCAATGGTCTGGCATAAATGTCCCGGATGCTGCTCTTCTTGTGCATAGTGATACGGAGGGGACAAAGGAATCCCCAAACTGCCCCGCCTGCTGAAGTGCTGAGAGTGCCGAGGAGGCTCGGAAGTGAGACATGGGTCTTGTTTAGTTCGCAAAATTTTTCAAGATTCCTCATCACATCGAATTTTACGGCACATGCATAGAGCATTAAATATACATGAAAACAAAAACTATTTGCACAGTTCATCTGTAAACCGCGAGATAAATCTTTTGAGCCTAGTTACTCTATAATTGGACAATGTTTGTCAAATAAAAACGAAAGTGCTACAGTGCCGTTTTTCACCAGTTTTTGCCAACTGGAACAAGGCCATGAGCTAGGGCCTTGTTTAGTTCACTCCAAATCCAAAAAGTTTTCAAGATTTCTTGTCACATCGAATCTTTCGGCACATGTATGAAGCATTAAATATAGACGAAAATAAAAACTAATTACACAGTTTGACTGTAAATCGCGAGACGAATCTTTTGACCTTAATTAGTCTATGATTGGATAATATTTACCACAAACAAACGAAATTGCTACAGTAAAGTTTTCGGAACTAAACAAGGCCTAGGAACTAGGGGCAGCCGACTTGATGACTGGAGTGAGAATTCATGGTGGCTCAGCAGTGTCCCTTTCTTTTGCCCAGGTGGGCAAGGCAAAGAAAGATTCGTCTCCACCCGCGAATGCAGTAGTCACAAATCACTCACACACCATATTTGTGATTACCATCTGAGCATGTACATGGATGCCTGATTAATTCAGAGCTGAGACTACTGTAAAATTTACTTATTTGCGCTGCAATGATTTTCAACGAGGCTGGTGAAAATAGCAGCAAGAATTGTCAATGATGGCTTGTGCAATGAAGACGTGTGGAGCATTGCATTGCATTGTACAGTGTTTATGCATGCAACGAGATCGCTGTATGTGTTTGTGCCATGATGGCTGTGTGACTGAACTTGCCATCGAACGAAGACGATTCCCGGACTGTCCGAGAGGACATCTGCTGGCCTGCTCCGTATCAAATGCTTACGGTACAGTTTCTTCAAGAGAAAAAAGACAGGCGAGCAATGATGCACGTACCTCCAAGGATGAAAAAGTGCTCTGTCCTACTGAGTACTCGTACCTTGCTACCACCGTACTACCACGGTGGCAAAATACTGCAGGTGATGTGTAAAAATTAGATCCTGACTCACGGTGGTTACTACTATACTTGGCGGCTTGTTGCTACTCGCTAGTACACAGATGAACCTCGTCATGCACATCAATAGTCGACTAACATTGGACATTTCTGCATGCATACAGCATGAGACATCGTATAAAGAACACTTAATTAAACATCAGATTTAGATGGAGGGAGCCCTACTCAAGAACTGAAATGTTGCTCTAAATAATTACACCACAGCACAGCTCTAAACAATTACCACGAAGCAGTAATAAGAAGAACGTAACCGAGTGATCACCAAAGCCAAAGTGCCGAAACTGAACTACAAGCAAGCATCTTTCCCTAGCTATATGCCTAGTTGCCTACCACTACCAAAACCTAGGTACTCAGTGAATAATAGTAATAGTGACGAGAAGGTTTGTCAAACAATTAACCATCTTGGCCATGGATAGAGATCATCCAGCAACACAAAACGCATAGCTAGACCATGGGCTCATCACTCATCAGCGTGCTATCAGCAGCTGGCGGGGATGAGCAGATCACGGATCCAGGGCTCGCCGGTCCGCGCACCGGCACCTCCAGTTGAGAGGCTTGTAGTCGGTGTAGCTCTCCTCGTCGACGCTGCCCAACAACAGCCCGTCGCGGCCGCGGCGCCGGGGCTCGTCGGCGTCGCCCTCGCCCGCGCGGCTGTCGACCCGCGGCGCCACCGGCACCTGCACCGCCTCGCACCGCCCGCACGGCGCGCACTTGCCGTCGCACCGCGGCGGCCTTGACCCGATCAGCGACTCCGCCGCCCCCTCGCCGACCTGCATTATTCCACATTTGCCCAACAGCACAAACACAATTGGTTGGTTGGGTTGAGAGACAGTGAGAGAGTACAGCAGCATGAACGCGTCCAGGGAAGAGAAGAGAGGATGTTACTGACCTTTGGTGGATGCGGATCCTTGAGCCGGTAATGCAGCGCTCTAGTACCTGCAATCAAGAAAGCGGCGCACTCGCATAAAACGTCTACCGAATCGAAGGCAAAATGAGAGAGAGATGATGGGGGATAGGGGTGGGACTAGGTTTTAGGCATTTTTACCGTCGGCAGAGCGCAGGCCGTGGGAGGAAGAGGAAGAGGGTAGCAGGAGGAGGAGCAGCAGCAGGGATGTGGAGTAGTAGAGCTGGAGTTCCATGAGAGCTCGAGCTTGAGTGCTTGACTGAACGTCGCCTAGCTAGCCACTGAAATGAGGCGGTCGGCAACAGTAGGTAGGGTGCCCGGCTTATATCGATCAGAGGGATGGGCACTCGCTACAGTACCAACATGCTCTCACTGTTCACATGGGCAGGGGTTCCTTGTGCCTGTGCCTCTACCTGTGGTGTTCTACTCCACACGAGAGAGAGAGAGAGAGAGAAGAGGGGGCAGCCGGGCAGGAGGTGATGTACAGCAGTGTACCACCACGGATCAGGTCATTGAATGCTCTGAGGCCATAAAGACTTCCGCCGGCCATTGCTTCCGGCGCTGTTCGGCAGCACGCAGCAGCGAGCACAAAAGGTGAAGGAGAAAGCGAGAGGGAGAGAGAAGCAGGACTGGTGTTGGTGCAGAGCAGACGAGAGATGGCATTGCAAAAACGACACGAGCCTTGCACGATCAGGGGGCACGGATTGCTGTGGTCCTTCCTCCTTCGATGAAGCGAAGCGCCGCTCCATGAAACGCAATTTTCGGCGCACGCTGAGCAGCGTGAAGCAGCCAAGCAAGCAGGGGAGATGCAATGCAAGTTGCAAGCGAGAGCGATCGAAGCCGGAGCAGCTGCCAAAAGAGGGGCCACGGGTCGTGTCCTGTGCAGATTCCCCCCCTGCCGAAAGCGATCACAGAGAGGCCCAAGAATACAGCTGAATGGAACTAGTACTAGTAGGAGAGTAGAGTAGTAGTGTAGCCATAATCCTGGTACTCATCCCTACTCGGATAGCCAGTCGCCCAACATCAAGGCCTTGTTTAGTTTCAATTTTTTTTGCAAAATAGGGATAGTACCACTTTCGTTTGTATTTAACAAATATTATTCAAACATGTACTAACTAGACTCAAAAGATTCGTCTCGTCAATTTCGACTAAACTGTACAATTAGTTTTTATTTTTGTCTATATTTAATACTTCATGCATGCGTTTAAAGATTTGATGTGACGGGAAATCTAAAAAATTTTACAAAATTTTCTGGGAACTAAACAAGGCCCAAAGTTTTTTCTTCGGTTTTACGTACACCCTCTGTCTAAATGTTTTAGAATTTCAAAGATCTTGTTTAATCATCCGGCTTATTTAAAATTTTTACATAAATATTATATCTTTTATTAAGACCTATTTTATCATTAGAGATACTTTACTAGTGATTTATTTATTTTATAATTTATATAAAATTTTTGAATAAGACGAACGGTTAAACACGATTTCTAAAATAAAAAACGTCACTTTTTTGGACGGAAAGAGTACACTTTTGGATCCTGCATCAATATTGTTGTCTTTCGATGTATAAACAGTCAGACAAATTAAAGGTAGTCAAAGAACAACAGTGCAGTGCTAGTGTGCTACACTGGGGAATGGGATCGCAGCGTGCAACAGATAGATAATAAGGGGTTCAGGTCAAGCAGGAGGGAAACCTGCTACACGGCACTAGCAGAGCAGCAGCGTATTACGCGACAGGAAGTCAATAGTCGTAATTCCCGCCATGCATGGGTCCTCTGCTCGAGAGCCGATGGCATTCCATAGCTGACACCTTCGTTATGCATGGATGGATTCCACATCACGGATTGTGTGGTCCAGATTCCAGAACCTCTGGAAGGAGCAACTGGGCCGGCAGCTTCATTTGCCACGGCCCGTGGCTAGCAGGAGGCGCGCAGTTTTTCCAGGGGAAATCTCCAAATTCCAAAAGGAGTGAAAAATAAATAAGGCCTTGTTTAGTTTGGGAAAAATTTTGGATTTCGCCACTGTAGCACTTTCGTTTGTTTGTGGCAAATATTATCCAATCATAGATTAACTAGGATCAAAAGATTCGTCTCGTGATTTACAGGTAAACTGCGTAATTAGTTTTTGTTTTCGTCTATATTTAATGCTTCATGCATGTACCGCAAGATTCGATGTGATGGAGAATCTTGAAAAATTTTGGAAACTAAACAAGGCCTAAGTTATTACTAGTACTAGAAAAAAGATACAGAAAGGACCTTTCAAAGTCACAAACGTGTGTTAACTAAAGGAAAAACCGGCATAAACTTCAACAGTGGCGTGCCAGACGGAGACCAGTAATCACATCATTGAACCTCAAAGCAATATACTTTGAACTGTCAACTGGTACTACTACTACTATTATATAATGGATTTAGCAATAGCAACAAGGGATTTGTGTTATAAGTTGGCATAAGCCAAAGGGATCGTTGTTCGGAGAAGTAAATACGCAGCGAATTTCATTGCATTTGGACAACAGATTTTGGTCTAGTACATCATCAGTACATGTACAACTGAGATTCTGAAGCCTGAAAGGAAGAGAAAAGAACCTAGACGGCCCAAAATTTGCAGGAAGGGTAGAGACCCGATACCCCTTTACACTTTACAGTGGGTTCTACTGCTTCCAGTATAACTCTAATCCTGTCTTCAGAACAAGAATATTTCTCACATGTTCCTCTTTGGCCGAGAATTTGATCCACAAAGAGAAGAACCTGGCACCATTCTTAGTACACTCATCTTAATAAATAAAATGATCGATCATGTGGAAGATCACGTCAGCTCCATCAGAGTTCAAGAAATAGGTCTTGACCTGCAACACAAAAGGAAGAAATGGAAAGAATGGATCGATGCTCAGAAGGCAACTAACTTATATTTCTGCTCAACAAAATAGTATTTCTAACTCATGAACTGATTGCCAGGGGGGTTAATCACATACCTGAATAGTGCTATGAGCAAAAATCCTTTGTCTACTTTTCTTGAAGCTAACATCTACCCTTTCCCATGAAAGTCTATTCAGACCTTTGAGCATCACCTCTGAAGTTAAAAGATAATCCGGTTAAGAACGAAAGAATCTCAAAAATCATAAAAGACACAGAACAACTAATTTAGCAGACACAAAAGAAGAACAAATTTATAGCTATGGATCAACGGCTCAACTTAAAAAAAAAATATTATGAATGAACATGAAATTCTTCATTCCAGCTAAAATAAGAGAACTCTGCACCATACCTTCCATTTCAGTAGTTGTTTTTGCCTGATAGATCATTGCATCCGAAAAATCAACATCCTCAACCTTTGGTCCTTCCACATATACAATGTGTGGATATCTATCGTTCTTTAGAAAACTTTGGGGCTGATGCACAGGAACTTTCAGGTTCAGGAGCCCAGGTTAAATACCAAAATGAGTTTATAGTGGATATATTACCTTAGGAAGCTCATGTTGACGACGAATTGAAGATGTCCTCCAGCCAACAATAACTAATTTATTAGTCAAGGACAAAGTTTTGGTAGTTGATAATTCAATAGTGAAACCAAAAGGCTTATATATTGTGAAAACTGGAAGCATTTAAAACAAGGATACAGTCATTGCAAACATTGGAGTATGCAACACGCCGCTTAAAAGAGCGGAGAGCTGACCTGCAGGATAAGCAATGTGCATGTTGCAACATCAACACTAACTTCCACTTTTGTGAAACAAGTAGAATTATTTTTTATTGCATACATGAAATGGAGACCACCATAGTCAGTAACCATCTGTAGAAGAAGTGGTGGTTTCTGATCTTCAATATCTTTCAGGAAGAGATGTTTTCCACTTTTTCCAGCAATCCAAGACAAACGATATGCCATCTTTTCTAATTTGTTGGAACCACGAAGAAGTGGTATCTGCAAGTGCAGATCAGAAATAGAATCAGTCAAATATGTGGTTTTTTCATGGCTACAACAGATGCAGCCATGTGATCTGGTAGTGTTATACACTTATACTCTTTGATTCGTTACCATAAGGGTTATCTTAGATTTTCTTTTGAAAGCACAGAGAATAAACGGCATTATCTTTACTAGCACATTGATATAAAAGACCATGGAAGAACTTTAGCATTTGGGACTGTAGAAGTACAAATGAAGACTTGTACTATGTGACATGTATGAAGAAGTAACACCGCGTACTAGTATGAATATGAGGAAACAAGTACATGCATTTAGTACAACACAGCAATTGTGTCCTGAGTCAAATAAAAGAAAACAAGGACATCTTATGCATCTAACTGGTTACCTTTCTTTATAAAACTGAGTTTATAATTAGTCCCCACCCCCATTCATAAAATATGACTAATAATACTATACAAAATCCTACAAATTCAACATGGATTATCACACATCTATACTGCAATAGGTAGGGTACCTGAGAAAATAATTGAACATCAAATTCCAAAATTAAACGTGGTTGAAATTTTTAACCTAACCTGTTTGTGTGATCTTGTACCGAGGTGTGGTGTTGCAAAAGTGATGAAGTTAATAGGATCCAAACCAGCAATTTTCCCTCCAATGCTCTGCTGGTTACTAGAATAGTCATCAGCATGGTTCTCACGCTTTTCATGAGAATCTTTTTCTGTCTCATTCTCGTATAATAATGCAATAGCATATCTTGCAATTAGTCCACCCAACGAATGCGCAACAAAGGAAATCTTGCAAAGCTCTGGTCTACTGTCAACAACAGAAGCCACCTTCATAAGAAAAGCAAGAGTTAATTCAAAGAAACATATGCAAAAAGCAATAGGTGCTGCTGCTGATATTCAAGAAAGGAGTTCATAGCGAAAGAAAAGGGGAGAATAAGGTAAATTATAGAATGTTTATTCTTGATTAGCTTTGCAAGATAATACTCTTTCAATGTTAGTTCATCGGCACTTACCTCCTCTGCCAATCTTCTTCCCATCACATCAACTCCATCAAAGGTTCGAGCTGCTGAGTTGCAATCACTGCCTGTGCCACCCAAAAAAATTGCCATTATATAGCCAAGCTAAGCAGAACAAAAACGGATAGAACGGTGCTTGTTCGGATGTTAGATAAGTTTTTGGGATTAAAGGTAGAGTTTTTTCCATTGCTGTTTAACTCACAGTGAACAACCACATCTTCAGGGTGTTTCGTGATGAAGTGTTTTGCCGCAAAACGCCAATTTTCTGCACTGCATAGTTCAAGGGACACATCTTAGAAAAAGGTGGAAATCGGTGTCGCCCAGCAATGATATCTAAAAATCACTAAAGTTAACTTGTTCAGTTAGAATTATCATAAGGTGAAGTGGATATTTTAGTCCACTACAAGATTCATTCACCATTGCAAATTGCATGCATAATCCTACCGCTTGAAGGCATTGCGTATGACCGCAATGATTATCACTAGCACTCTGGTAGGCTGTTTGGATGCCCTGAGGGACATGTGCCAACATTACCGCATAGGCATCAGACTGTCACTCAACTCAAGGATGACATATAACAGCGTTTAGTGTTTTTTTTAAAGAGTTGCGTTTAGTGTTTTTACTTGAATAAAAGAAACTCAACAATATTGTACATGGATCACAATCCTAGAATGAGCATTTTAGGCTATAGCTGCTGTGTTCATGTTACCTAGGCCCTGTTTGGATTCTCTAGTCTAAAGCTTAGTGGCTAAAGTTGTTTGGAGCCTCAAGAGCTACTTAACAGTAATGCCTCATGTACTAATGGATTCAGGATTACTGCCCACCAGTTATAGTCCCACGATCATCGTGCCATGCCTGCGGATGCAGATGTTCACTACTGCTACAACTGAAGCTTTGAGTAAAGCCAAAGCAGAGTTTCAGAATGGGAGTGCAACCATCCGCACAAGACTCTACTGACAGCTACTATTTCTGACAGTTTCAAAGGCAGTTCTCTACGGTTTACTACATTCACGAGGACACCAGTCATCGGCATAGGAAACAAAGAACGGTAAATTTAACCTGGCACTAGTCTGTAACCAGAACACTATCGTAAAATCTATAATTTTGGCTGAGAACTCAACGCTACAGCAGCTAACCTGGTTTGTTGAATTGATTGACGAGCAGAGCTTCAGCTCGTGAACAAGGGAAAGTAAGAGAATAGATATCACAAAACAGAATAAAGGAAGAAAGCGAGGAAAGGCAGAAAGATCACCTTCCGACGATCCCATTGACCGTGACAACCAGATGCGTGGGCTTGGGCTTGCTCTCCCCCTCGCCGGCGCCGTGAGCCGACGGGTCCTCGTCGGCGGCGGACACCGTGAAGCATCCCGGCCGCGGGAGGCACGCCGCCCACAGCCGCCGCCGCCGCCTCCTCTGCTTCTTCTCGTCCCCGCCCTCCCCGCTCGCCATTTCCCCCTCCCTCTGACTCTCTGAGGGCTCTGACTCGGCCGCGGGCAGTTGGTGCCTCGGATCTTTCTTTTATAGGCTCGTGCTGGGATTCTGGAAGCCGTCCAGATCAAAGACCAGGGACTTGCGCAGCAGGTGTTTGTATTCAGCGCTGCGGACCTGCCTGCTGCCGGCGGTCGCGACTCGCGAGAGCGAGCTTGGCTGCCGATGCAGGCGTGGCGCGGAGAATTCAATTCAACCGACGCTTCTGCTCTCTGCAGCTCTTCCACTGCGGCGCTGCCGTCGCGGCCCCAGGCTCCCGGTCCCGGAGGCGGGAGGCCCGGACGGAGATTGTTCGTTCGTTTGCCTGCGGCAGCTGCCCATGTGGGTTTTTTGCGCTGTGTTCTGCAGAGGTCACTTGAGCCCTGCGACGCTTTCCCTTGTGCTTTCCTTTTCCTCCGCAGTTAGTGACGCATCGTCATCATCGACTCATTACACCTGATGTGTCATTACACATGACTAAAAACTGATAAGTTTAAACGAATAGGCGTGATATGGTTTGTGTTCTTTTGCTAGGCATGTGGCTGGCGAACGTTTTTTTGTTATGTATGCTTGGCGGCTAGGCGCCCTGGATCCATGTGAGTCATCCGCTTGCCGGCTTTTCCGTACCTGCTGCATTTGCACGCACGACACTTCCAATTCAAATGCATCGTCACCTGCCAGTATTAATTCCAATTCCAAGGCAGACCATGCGCCACGCAACGTTTAACACCTGGGGGTTGGTTGCCAGTGCCACACACAGACACACTACACAGTGATCCACCAGGCGTTCGTGTCCTTCTTGGCGACCCATTTCAGTCCTCTGAAATCATTGGCCGATATCACTACCGTCAGAATCAAGGAGCCTGTCCACCGGTGTTCGGGTGTTGGTTGGTAATGGTAAAAGCTACCTAGATCGCGACGTCCATAAGGATTACAGGCACTAGGTTAGTCAGAACAATCGCCGTTCCACATCCAAATGTAGAAGGGCATGTTCCAGAACAGAGGGCGACGTTGAAAAAGTCTGACCGATTATTAGGCTACGGGACGCTAATCCCTCTCTTTCTCTCTTCTAGAGAAGAGACTATCTTTGTTCTCTAGAAGCCGGCAGCAAATTTCGACATATTGCAGTTGCAGCTCCACTAAACCCGACGCATGCATCCACCTAGAGCGATCTCGAGCTTTCTCAAAGGAAATTGACAGAGTAATAGACGACAAGGTGACACCTGGCTACTGTACATGTAAGCAGGAACCAAAACTAGCCTCATCTTTTTTTTCACCCTTCTGTGACGTGAAACGCAAGTGAAGCGCCTGCCTGACTTTGTAAACGCTGACCAGGGTTTGGTGTTAGTGGTCGGTGATCTTGACGGCGACGGGATCGCTGCAGTAGGGGCAGTTCCCGAACAGGACATCGAACGACCTGCCATTACGAGGAAGACAGACATCAGGCTCGTGACAAAATAATCAGAGAATCGACACAGCAACAGAGCATCACTATGAGGATTTTGGAGGCCTTGTTTAGTTCGCAAAAATTTTCAAGATTTTCCGTCACATCGAATCTTTAGTCGCATGCATAGAGCATTAAATAAAGATAAAAATAAAAACTAATTACACAGTTTAACTGAAATTTGTGAGATACATCTTTTGAGCCTAGTTACTTCGTGATTGGACAATGTTTGTCAAATAAAAATGAAAGTGCTACAGTAGCCCAAAACCCAAAATTTTGTGAACTAAACAAGGCTTAACTTCGGTTGGTTCAGACGTACTGCCTGGTCGAGGTGATGGAGCGCAGCCAGTCCCTCAGGCACACGGAGTGGAAGGCGCGGCTGCAGCTGGGGTTCTCGCACGTGTAGTCCGTCACACACCCGCTGTGAGCACCGAGTTCGTCATCTGGAGGATCAGAGAAGAAAGAACTGTGGTCAAGATTCAGGAACCATGATGTGAGTAAAAGGGGTGTGGGTAGTACAGGCACATGGTAAATTCGCTCACCAACTGGCAGATGCTTCGCATAGCATATCCCACAATCAGCTTGCTCGTCGTCTTTGACGTTACAACTAACCAGAGGGGGTGCAGGCAGTGCAAAGTCCAATACAGCTGTCAAATTCTCATGGAACTTTTTCTTTGCATCCCTAGTGATAGAGAAAAGATCATATGTTTTAATCACAATTTTTTACATGCCCGTTAATGTAACTCTAGAGAAATTTCAGTTATTTGATCTACTACTGGTATGAACCAGTAACCGTAGATCTACAGGAAAGAAGATACAGGTGCAATAGAGTTTAGCACATATTACATAGGCAAGTTCAGTAAATATATTTTAATGAAAAAAAGTACAATAGCATATCTATATCAGTATATAAGAAAACGTGTACAATGTAATGCATAAAATATGTGAGTATACCATTTTTTACGATTCTTTCTCCAATTTATTATCAGCTGATCAAGTTTGTCATCTGTGCCCAAGAAGCGACACCTGGAAGAAATAGTGATGCATGGGATCAACCATGGTTGACTTTAAATACAGTCCTGAAATCTGACCTTACTCTGGTAAGGAGTTGGGTTTGCGTGCATCAACATGCAACAAAATGTAGCAATCATCACCTGGTGATTTCAGGCACAAATAGCAATTTAAGCAAACATAAATAAGGGGAGCACAACTATTACTTCCAGACGAATAAGAGATTACCTAAAGATATACGACGATGAGACATAGCATAGGACGGCTTTGTTGGATCAACAATCCAAAGGACCTTATCAATCTCGTCCATCGTAGACCAGAACTCTTGCAATATCTTCAGGTGCTGATTGTGCGAACCCAATAACATAGCATGACACAACATAACAATTCATGAGTAGGACAACCCTGATTCAAGCAATAAAAAAGCTCACCTACCGCTTGAAATTGGCAAAGAACATCTTTCAGTCTTGAGCTTTTTGACCATTGTATTTTTGGGAGATATGGTATGTCCTGTTAATGAGATAAGTTCAATTATACAGCATGGCTATGGTTCTGAAATTTCATGCAACTGCAAAATATAATAATTAATAAAAACAGCCTAATTTATGGAATATTTAGAGACTAACTGCAGATATTGAAGGAGGACATTCAGGATAGCCCATGGGCAGTGTGATCTCCAGTAAATGAATCCGTCCTGCTTCATCCCTGGCAGATACATAAGCCATAATTTCAGACAATAGAATAAAATTACAAAGACGCTGCTACACTTGTGATTGTTGCTCATATGCATTACAATGTTCAGGCCAGTCTATTTTTTTTAGCATAATTGGCAGGTGCTCTCCCTTTTCATTTAGTTGAGAGCAAACGTACAGCACGGTTTTGCTACATAGACGAAAGAAAAAGAGATATAGAAGAATAAGAAGAAAAGAAAACAACAACTGTATTTACTTTTTTGAAAGAAAACAACAATTGTATTTACATCTGCCCAAATGGCTACCCACTCCTCAGACTACACTGACTCCTCTGAAACAACCATTTAGAACAACTATCAAACTGACAAACTTCAGTATAATACATGCGCTAGCCTTGCTCAATGGCAGTAGCTTTTTCTCCAAACAATCGTACAATATAAATATAAATAAAGAGGTTCATGCTGAATTGCCGATTGGCAGCACATGAGAGGAATCCTTACACAACGCGGAAGGTGAGACAAGACACTCCATCGTCCCCTGTGGCGCTCACCACCTGCTCCCACCCGATCTCTTCGATCTGCACGCGCAAACGTCCAAATAGAAAATGAACGATGTCACCAACCCACACATGGGGAAAAAAAGAAACTTCCCTGGCGGCATCAGTCGGCGCAGGCATTTCGTCGAGCGGGTGGCGTACCTGCGCGAACACGGAGCTGTAGAACGCGGGCGGCCGACGGGGAGGTGGCCCCGCTTCCACCTGAGCATCTTGCCGAGTATCCGCTTCAGCCTCCTCGCCCGCCCGCGCTTGCGGCCTCGCTGGCGCGCGCGAGAGCGGAGCCGGCAACTCCATTCCTAACCGGCGACAACCGACAAGGATGGAAGTGCCGTTGTTCCACTCCAATGCGATACTGACGGAGTAAATTGCGTGAGGTCCATCAGCTAGGTGCGGACGATAAAAGGCCCAGATTTCCCTGGGCTGAGAACACTCCGAGCCAAACGGCCCAGATCAGTCACGGTGAGCGTACATGCGCGGCCCAGTCCACCAGACAGCAGACCGCCGCCGCCCAGAAACGGAACCCCAAGGCACGCCGCCCCTCTCCGCCGCTATGGAGTCACGGAGAGGCGACACTTCTTCCCCTCCTGGCCGGCCGGCCGGCCGAGGCCGGACTGCGGCAGCGCTCCCGATCGCGTAACTCGTAAGTAAAGCCCCCCTTCCTGCACAACCCAGCCTCGTCTCGTCTCCTTGTCGAGTAGATTCTGCTGGTGGCGTGGCGTGGTGCAGTGGATTTTTTTTAGAGAGAGTAAAGTATATTGGCACTTTGACAGTGGATTTGTTGGGTTGTCTCACCTAGTCCCCTGACCTATTTATCTACGTATTCACTCGAGTCGTCCAGACGTCTCTGATAGTGTTGATCTGTTTAATTTCATCTATATAGCGTCCATGTTACTGAATTTTCACAATTAATCGTTCATATCATCATTGATCACACGTCAAAATAAAACTCACTAGTGACCCATAGATGGCTGGTGGGAATGCAGTCAAAAAACCTACATTCCAAAAACAATAAAGTGCACCAACTTTCCCTATATTTGTTTGTTGATTGTTTTTAGGCAAGTTTTTTTACACCGAATTGTAAAATGGATTTCATTATTGTGTTTCTCCTGCCGAGATCCCCTGGGTCGTTTCCGAGCGAGCATTCTTTGGTTCAAGCCTGTCGAAACTGGTCAGGACGATTCATGAAAACTGATTAGGGCCTTGTTTAGTTTCGAAAAGTGAAAACTTTTCGATACTGTAGCACTTTCGTTTGTTTGTGATAAATATTATCCAATCAGATTTGATGTGACAGAAAATCTTGAAAACTTTTTGGTTTTCAGGATGAACTAAACGAGGCCTAGATCGGTTTTCGCAAAGGTGTTGCAAGGAGGACCCCTGCAGCTTGCACGTGGACGTGCTCGTGTCGTAGCATGTTTTAGCGTCAACCGTAATGGCATCTAGGTTCCATTTTGACTTATATACCTTGATCCTTGTCTTGAAACTATTGATTTACATATTTTGATCTCTAAACTTGTTAAGTTTTTTTTATCTGCATTCCTACCAGCTATCTATGGGAAATCAAACAGACCATTGTATAGTCAGGATCAAACGCGTTGTAGATTCAATTCAAAGTTAAGGACATCACTAGGACAACACGATGATAACGCCACAGAGTTTAGCTATTTTCCTGTTTCCTGTGTAAATAATTTTTTTCATAGATTCATGTGACTTTTTTGCGTTCGAAAGGATCAGATACTGAACTAGAATATCTTCGTAGTCAAATGCTATTCTATGCTCTAAAAAGTGGTAAAAAGCCATATAACAAAGCCAACTGAGACTAGAACTAGAATATCTTGGAAATAAAATGTGCATACAGAAATGAGGAAACCTGAGCAGTATCCTTAGATTTGGCAGAAACTAGCTAGATCATGCAAATTATTCAAACATGTAGTAATCAGCGATCCATCTGTCTGGTTACGCATACAACCACACAAAAGCAGAGCACACCACCACATTGTGGAGCAGCACCTAAAGCATAGTTCATGCACGGAAGCATAGGCGCATAGATAGAGTAGCAATGGTAACAAAATAGTTAAGCATGGCCTCCTTACAGCTCATGCATGCGGCACACATCATTAGATAGCTAGCCCTGTCGACACTTAGAACCATTAGTCCTTTAGCTAGGTCGTGGTGCGAAATGGAAGCGATGCTGGCGGCTAGCCAAGCCGGTAGAGCCCGCCATCGTTGATGAAATGGCCGTCCATGAAGAAAGTGTTGGTGTGGTACCCGTCCATCATCAGGTGGTGCATTTCCTCAGACGGCTTCCAGTGCCGCTTCCTCTGGTTGATGAACCAGTTGTTGATCTGCTTCAGATCAAGCCCGGTAGACTCAGCCAGTGCCACCTTCTGAGTCTCCTGCTCACCCATGTGAAGAGTTAATACATATCCAATAGGGAAAGGCAGGCTATGTCGTATACAAAACATCCAACAAAATGAAGATATATAAAAAAAGTTTATTGTGAACTCCTGACTTGATGCTTGTTTCACTTAGAACCCTGAACTTGAAAATAGCATATTAGGGTCTTGACTTATACAAGTGCTGAAGTACCAACACATACTTCAGAGCACTATAATTTTCTGTTCAGCCATGTAGTTCCCAAGTGAAACCAATGGAAACTCTTTAATCTGTATCTGGGAGAAGGCTTACCTTTCAGATAAATTTAGTTGCTTAAAATTAATGGTATTTAGCAAGACCACCGTAGAAGTTTCAGAATTACCTGAAATAAGGTTAATAATACCAATAATCGCCTGCCACCCCCTGATCAATAGTAGACTCTGGCATACTTTGACTCACTTATTATATGCTAATATGCAAATTCGGGAACAGACAACCATGGAACATCAAAGACCCATATCTAGCTTAGATTTGCCAAATTTGTTTTATGCATGCTTCCCCTTGAATTACCATGTGCAATCAGCACTAACATTGGATTTTTGCTGGCTATAAAAGCTCATGAAGACTTTGCATCAAAATCATGTGATGCCAACAATTTTAAAAATGGAAGAATAAAAAGAAGACGTACTGAGGGGTAAGGCCATTTGTAGTGCAGATCCCACCAGCTAAGGAGCTGCTGGCGAGCCTCCTTAGGGAGCTTCCCTTTCTTCTTCTTCTTTGACAGTTCTTGCTTGAGCGAGCTTAGATAGCCACTGTATTTCTTCAGGAGATGGTGCTTTAGCTCTTGGTCTACACCATGGACATCAACTTCAGGGAGCTCTGTCTCTCCTCCGCTACCTTCTTGATCCTCCTCAGAAGAGCCTTCAAGCATAACAGATGGAAGTGTTAGCTACAACAAAAGAAGTGATCAAGCAGCATTCATAGCCAGATTAGAAAACATTTGGCTGGCAAAGCACCAAGTACTGAACTTATTTACTAAGATTCTAAATACATGTCCCATACAAGCAAAGCAATAAACAGTACTTTTCATGTGCAACAGTTAAACAAGTGAACTTATGTTAAGGGATCTATTGGGCCTAGGCTGGCGCCATAGCCCATTAGTGTTAGGATTAATTAGAGATAAGAGTTGTTTGCTTAGGGGTCAAGTAATCCTTGCTTGTAAGTTAACTAAACCTCTCTATATAAGGAGAGTAGATGTATCAATCTAATCAAGCAAACATTAAGAAGGAAAATCCTTCCCTCTTGCCTAGCCGTGGGCAAAGGCCCCGTGTCTGGCCCTCTCGTGCCCTCACAACCCTAGCCATGAACAGTACCTGCGGGTACGCTAGTGCGGCAGCCGCTGGAGCTCCCCTCAACTCTCTTCTCTCAATCCCAACAGCCACATAACAACTTAACTATGATTTTATGAATGTGAAGTGTGATAATCTAAAAGTTAAGTAGCACAGCAATCTGCTTCTATACAAAACAAATATCATCCAACTCCCACGTGACAACAGCCTTGGGAATTTACATTGGGCTATTGTCCATCAATCAGTCTAACATCTCCAGTATACCCATTGAAGTACAGATATCACGGACATGTGCATTTGCACTATTTTAGTGAATGAATATAAAAAGTATGGATGTTTCTGCGCATATTACTTTATTTGCATGATATTTTGATCATTTTTATATTGTGGGTAAAATATTATATTGCATCTGTATGTGCACACCATGTTCTTTTCTCAACAGTCAGCACTGCATTTGTTTTTCTATATTAGCATCTTAATATTTAACTTATGCTTTTGACAACAGGCATAAATGACCCATGTACAGTTGTTTTGCCAATTATCTATAAACATCTTGATGGCAACAAATTTGGAAGCAATATAGAAATAAGCAAAGGAACACAGGTTTAAGACTTGAATAAAATGTTTGCCTATCTAAGAGCACCCTATCATATATGGGAAAATGAAGTATGTTCTCCAATATTAAGTTATATTTTTATCTGTTCTAACAAAACAACTCTGCTCGTGTTGTTTCAACACATCCGGTGCCTAGCCCAGGAGCACAGGTAAAGGAGGGCTGTGATAAGCTTGGCAAGCTAGTGCAAAACCCTGCTGCGCATACTAAAATCAAACACTTAGTTATCTTTAGATAAGATCAATAACTAGAAAATAACAACACACATTCGAGACCAAGAGCCAGGATGTCAACATTCTTTTAGTTTCATTTCATACAGCACAGCGGTTGGACCTTGTGCTGCTACTCAGTCCTGTGCATACCTACCATGACCATGGGTCAACCACAGTTTGTCATTTGTGAGCATGATACTATGCAGGTCTATTTAGCCTGGAATGTTGAGAAAATATCTGATATGTTTGGAAAAAAAAGGGTAACAGGACCTTCTTTAACTGTATAAATATCTTCTTATCGCTCCATGAAACCAACATTCGTATATATTTTTGCATAAAGGAAATAAATATTTTATGTTTGTGCATTCTGATGAAGCAACAGTGAAAATATCATTTTATTTTGAAAATGATTTTTGAGCATGTGACACGACATGAGTATCTGTTCGTTATGCTGTTAATTGGAACAGATTAAAGCAGTGTGAGGTCACAACAGATATGGTAATAGTAAATGACCATAATAATTTAATGATCCATTAAAAATTATGCGAAATGTGTGTGGTTATCTTTGAAATGAAGAAAGAACCATTTGCTCACTAAAACAACATTAGACAATGGACATAGTAACCCATGAAAATATGAAATTGTTTTGGGATACCACAGGGATAAGACATTTTACTTTGTGGAAATATTTGGTGGACTTGTTGAAAATGTGGAAAACCAAAATAAAAAAGAAGAGTGTCACAGCTTGTACTCCCGTCACAAATTAATTGTCGTTTTTGGTTTCCGTGCCATAAGTTTGACTCGATTTGTAAAAAATACGTGCAATATTTGTCCTCCAATAAATTTGTTAAAAACTAGACTCAAAGATCTTTCCAATGATACTAATTATATACCATAAACAATAATATTTTTTAATGTATATTTAGTCAAAGTTGTTTATAGGGAAGAGTGAGTACATGTTACAGCAGTATCTAAAAAACTTCTGGAAAAGATTTCATGGTACACTTAAGAAATAGTATTGCCGAAGGAACCCTTAGGAGCTGTTCCATAGTCATTCCAGATGTTTTTCAAATATTTTCTTAGTGTTTCATTTCAATACATTTAACGCCCTTGATCTCCTAGTGTTTCATTTCAATACAGCTGGTTTTTAAGGTAAATAAAGTTATATATTTTAAAAAAGCTGGTATGTTTAAATTTATCAATTGTTTCTGGATAATATTGTCAAACACTTCCACTGTTATGGAAAATGAAAAAAATATAAGTTATGTGATAAACAACTCTGATCACATCATTTTTTGTGATACTGAACATTACGATAGATATAATAGAATCCATGAAAATGATAAAACCAACAGCAGAAGTGACGAGAATCAGAATCCGACGATCAATCTCAAAGAAAATAAAAATGAATGCACCTGACTCCAGTAACCAAGAATATAAACATGCACGAGATGCAGATCAAATAAAAGAGTTCACGCAGATGGACGTGCCAGATTGTTCCTTTCCTCCAGTCGGGCGTTGTCTTTTCCACTGGTGTCTCAGTGCAAAACCCATCGGTTCTTTTTCATCGTTTTGTTTTATGTTGTTTGCTTCTGGTATCTTTTTTGGTCTTACCTCGAGACAAATGGAAACTCGTGATATCTGTGTCCCTGCTTTTGCATGACCTTGAAAGAGTAGATGCAACCAAGAATCTTGGGGTACATGGGCAACATCAGTCAGAAAATGCAGTGTTGTTTTGCGATTAGTTCAATAGTTCGTCTGTGGCCCTCATAAACAAAAGGGATTGTATTATGTTTAAGAAAAGAATCTATGTGGTCTACAAATAGTTTCTTTCAAAAATAAAAAAGTCTGCCGAGAAGGTCAAAGAACAGTTGGAGCTGAGAAGAAATCTGAGTTGACAGCTGAAAAATGTATCGCAGAACTTGGACTGCCGGCATCCAATGTTCCTTGACCGTCATTATTTATGAGAGAGAATGCACGGGGAGAAAGTCTGTGACAAAATACAGGGACAAAGAAGTACTAGTTGTTGCATATAATATAAGGCCTAGCAGATCACACATCCATTGCAAGAGAGATCTCACATCAAATAATGGGGGACGTTCAGCGTTGATGTACTAGCCTAACTGTTTCTATGGTTCTCGAGGCACACAGACCATTTTGTCCACTGCATGGACCGGTTCAGAACACAAAAAACTGAGCCGCATATGAAGCTCCATTCAATTTTTGCAGCGTTCTTGGCTTACTGGCCATTTTTGCAGCATTCTACGACATCATCAGATGGCAGCTTCTTCGCTAACATGCTCCAATAATGATGAAGTGATTGTGTGTGTTGCTGTCAACTACTACTAGCCAAGTAGCCAGTGCTCCAGAACCGAAGTGAAAAAACTCTGGGCTCGGAAGTTAACTGTGGTAGCACGAGTTGTTACTATAGCCTCGTGATAGGTCATTAGAAAGGCCCCTAGGATCGTCTCGATCCACCTGATGTGTTCATTTAAAATTAGCAAAGAGACTACTGGGCATGCAGAACAAGCACATCTGGGAAGACAACAACACAACACACTATAGATTCTAGGACAACAGGTAACTACATCTCTTGAGGTGGAGAAAGATGACAAGAATGTTCTGGCCAGGCTACAAGCTTGCGTGACAGATGGGGGATGACTCCCCATCTCTTTCTATCTACCGGCCCAGTACTCTCACTCCTCCCATATTCACAGGCGGAGTACGTCTGTGTAGTACTCGTGTTTCACTGACATACGCCAGTGAGACTCCTCGGCCATGAACTGTTGCTTGCACAATGCCTGTACAGCACAGCACGCTGTACTGTTGCCCTTCCCCAAACCCTAGAACAAGGAAAGGGCTCCGTAATTCCCTGGGGTTCCCATCATGGGAAAAGATGGCTGCCTGAACCAGGAACTACTCTCTGGACACATGCACATATTCCATTGGAAATGGAATCAATCAATGGAGGACGACGAACAAGGCATCCCTGCCAACAGCCAAAGTAGTAGTAGTAGTAGTACCAGTAAAACACAGGTGATTTCATCCTAATCTCTATGCAGTATTACAGCAGAACGCAAGGAAGGAATGGGCCGTATGGTGTCGTGCTAGATTGAGCTGCACCTGCACTGCTGCACATGTGTGAGGACTATTCCTTTCCAGCAGAAGCAAAGATCGATGGAAGCCGGAGCGAAGAATCTCACAGATGCATGGCCAGGAAAAGCAAGCATGGATAAGATTCTTTGGGAAACCCGGATTAGGAAAACATGAAGCACAGACAAGACATTCATCTGCGCTGCGCAGGTAGCTATACTCAAAACATGCATGCATAACAAGATGCTCTTAAAAAGGGAACCATATAGATGCCAAATTGCTGAGAAACCACATCAATTTTTTCTTCTCTTTTTTAGATGCAAAAAATCAACAACATATGCTCAACCAAGAAAGAGGATAGCAAGATGAACAAGAGGGCATGATAGATGGGCAGCCAAGAAGACATGAAGATCTCGTGACGGCAAGATGAACAAGAGGGCATGATGGACAACCAAGAGAACATGAAGATCTCAACAAGAGGGCATCACCCTTCCCAAAAAAAAATCAACAAGAGGTCATCACTGCATGAGGAGGCAACCGATCCAAGAAATCATCTAATATAAGAGGAGCATGAGCCGCAGCAATTTCAGTACCAGAGGAAAGGATATTGCGCAGCGATCTTCCAGAGATGGAAAGCGAGTTGAGCTGCGACTCCACCCTTCGCATGAACTCCATCGCCTCCTGCAGCGGCCTCGTCAGCTCCTCCTTGAACTTCACCAGCATCTCGTGGTACGCCTCCTACACGCAAATTAAAACCGAGTTGAAAACAACGACAAATAATGCCACCGTGCGTGAATAAACCTCGAGAGCAAAACACAGAAAAGATGTCTTCTTTTGCAGAAAGGGGATCATTGACGGTTAGCTGATAGCTCTCACCATGAACTGGTCCAGCTCCGGCTCCGTCGCTGCGCCCAGGCCGCTGAGCGCCGTGCGCTGCCGCGCCTCCAGCTCCTGCGCCATCGCCGTCAGCCTCGCCGACACATCCGGTGGTGCCCCCACCTGCAAGCACCCACACGGCCGCCGTTTGAGAAAGTTCTGAACACCGGATGCACATGTCTACATGAGCAGCATGCATAAACTATAGTATGCTATGTAAAAGCAAGCAGAAAGTATATGCATATGCGTGCGCCGTTCTTGACATCATCAGATGTGGCGAAACTTCTCTAGCAGAACCGGAAGCAGCAGCGCTAGTAGTGCGCTACTGTTAGACTGCTACTAGTACAGGTCTTTGCTTGCCTTCTTGCACTCGAGGTAGGCGGCGAGGAGCGAGTAGTAGTGTGGGTGCGAGATGATCTTGGCCTTGATGGCCTCGAGGTCGCCTGCGTAGGGAGACGACGACGAGGGCTCGCCCTTCGCCTTGACGTTGACGCACGCGTCGAGGAGGCTGCCGCCGTTGGCAAGCTGCAGCACCGGGTTGCCGCTAGCGCCGCTGTTCCCAGTGGCCGCCACCGTGTTCAGGGTGAGCGGCAGGCCTGCGGTCGGCGGTTGCTGCGGCGGCGGCGCAACGACGGCGCTGAGGGAGGATGCCCATGGGTGGTGGTGATGGTGGTGCTGGCCGTGGCCGTGGCCGTGGCTGTGGCTGCTTGCGCCAACTCCAAAGTGGTGGGTGATCTCCTCCATGGGAGTGGGCGGATCTCCAGTGAAGTAGTGGTGCAGCGATCGAGCTCTCCGCCCACTGTCCCCGCGAGCTCCTGCGCAAGCGCAAAAGGGGGCGCCTGGAGGTGAGATGAAGTTCTTGGGGCGAGGGAAAGAGGAAAAGGGTTTGGGGGAAGGAGAGGGAAAGGAGGAGGAGGATGCCTCGAAGTATGCCTTCTCTCTCTATGCTATCATTAGAGAGAAGGGAGAGCGCGCGGCACAGTAGGGAAAAGGCTGGGCGACGCCAATGCGCCTTTGGAGAGAGACAGTGCAGTAGTGTGGAGTGGTGTTTGTGGGTTTCTTTTTCAGGTCAAATCAAAGGGCTTGTGGTGGATTTGCAGGGAGTTTCTATTTTCTAGTCACATTACTCTAAAATAATTCTCATTTTTTAAGGCCTTGTTTAGTTCATCCAAAAAAACAAAAAAAAATTAAGATTTTTCGTCACATCAAATCTTATTGCACATGCATAAAATATTAAATATAGTAAAAAACAAAAACTAATTACACAGTTTGTCTGTAAATCACGAGATGAATCTTTTGAGCCTAATAAATCTATAATTGGACAACATTTGCCACAAACAAACGAAAGTGCTATAGTGGCCGTAAATTTTTTCATTTCACCAACTAAACAAGGCCTAAGTCAAACAATTTCAATTTTTTTAAATCAAAAGACATGAGGTGCCTTTGTAGAGTTGAGCTTATCTGCCGAATCTAACAACATTGTTTGTCTCTAATAATAAATTAGTGAACAGTATATTCAGCTAGGACTTTTTACACAAAAAAACAAACTCATGCAATAGGTATCACATATAAGTTATTTAGTTATACCTAAAATTAAAAAAAAAATTCAAGATTCCTCGTCACATCAAATCTTGCAATACATTCATAAAGCATTAAATACAGATATAAAAAGTAACTAATTATAAAATTTGTCTGTAATTTATGAAATAAATTTTTAAATCTAGTTAGTCTATAATTAGACAATAATTATCGAATACAAATAAAAATGTTACAGTATCCAAATCAAAACCTTTTAGATCTAAACCTATAGTTCGGTAAATATACTACCTTCTTCCTATACAAAGGATCGGCTATTGACTCGTGAAGTCGTGATGGTCAAACTTTTTATAAATTTGATTAAGTTTACATAAAATATTAGGAATATTCACATCTCTAAATATATTATATATATTAATATTTTTTTATATATTTAATCAAAAAATATTTAATTTTTTAGAAATCGAGAATGACATTTTTATAGGATACAGGAAGTATAAAAAAGTGTAGGAGCATGCTTGGTGCTCTGGGCTCGTCTGCTATTCGGGCTTAGGACTTGTTTAGAGACGAATTTTTTTTATTTCGCTACTGTAGCACTTTCGTTTGTTTATGGCAAATATTGTCTAATCATACACTAATTAGAGTTAAAAAAATCGTCTCACGATTTACAGGCAAACTGTGTAATTTTGTTTTTATTTTCGTCTATATTTAATGTTTAATGAATGTGCCGTAAGATTTGATGTGACGAAGAATCTTAAAAAATTTTTGGTTTTTGAGTGAACTAAAGCCTTGTTTAGTTCGCAAAATTTTTTGTTTTTGGGTACTGTAGCATTTCGTTTTTATTTGACAAACATTGTCCAATCACGGAGTAACTAGGCTCAAAAGATTCATCTCACAAATTACAGGTAAACTGTGCAGTTAGTTTTTAATTTCGTCTATATTTAATGCTCCATGCATGCGACTAAAGATTCGATGTGACTGATAATCTTGAAATTTTTTGCGAACTAAACAAGGCCTAAACGAGGCCTCAGAAATGGTCGGCCTCGCCTTGCTAGCACGAGACACGAGAACCTTGCCCACCTACAAAGAGTCAATTTTGTTGTTTAGCTAAAAATTTTCTTTTTATCTAATTATGTTAAATCTTTAGACATATATATATAATATTAAATATAAATTAAAAAATAACTAATTATATATTTTGCATATTATTTGCGATGAATCTTGAGTCAAATTTATCCATAATTACATACTAATTGCTAAATAAAATAAAAAAGTTATAATAACTAAATCCAAAAAAATGCACCTTGGCTCTCTCAAGACGGCAAGGGAAACCTTGCCAACACCTACCTCAAGGTAGATAGACAAGAAAATGAAACGAGCAAGATTGTTTTATATCCTTGTCTAACAAGTTAAACAGTATCTAGCCGAAAAACCAAGCAACCCCTCAGTGTCTGTAGTCAACGGGGGCGTAGTAAACATGATGCTTTTGCTTTGCATGATGTGTACCCGTTACAGGTTACTAGGTTAAGGGTTACAAGAGCATCTCCAACAGTTGGCCATTTTTCCTTTGCCATTTTTTGGAGAATGCCAAGTCTCAAAACCATTTGGCAAAGGGAAAAAAAAAGGTGATCTCCAACAGTTGGGTATTTTTGACTTGCCATTTTCCAAAATTGTGGACCCACCAAGATTTATCCGGGATTCTGATCCTATTTGCGCGAGGGAGGAAGAAAAGAAGACGGTCGGGCGAGAGAAGGAACGAGTCGCGCAAGGAAAAGGAAACGTACTCGAGCCAAACTTCCCAACGCACGTGCTCCAGGTAGTTTGGGATTCCCGGGATTCTAAATTTGCCAAGCCAAAGAGCCTATGCAAAAATGTCTAGTTTGGTCCATCAAATGCCAAGTTTGGCAAAATGCATAAGTCAAATGGCCAACTGTTGGAGACCAATTTTTAAGATTTTTGGCAAATTCCTATAATGCATAACCCAAATGGCCAACTGTTGGAGACAGTGGCGGATCCAGAAACGGACTAAGAGGGGGGCTAAATAACATAGGGCAGAAAAAAAAATTTCTCGCTCAACCCAGTACACTAATAAATATAGCTAAGATCGATAATTCAATATTGATTCAAAGTGCTCAAAGGCAAAGATACATAAAATTATGATAATAAGCATAGAAAAATACCAAATACATAGAGTCTTGCATCTTCAAGAATTCACACCATTTGAACCGTCATGCCCAATGCCATTTTTAAATGTTATACACTTCTTCAATGATCAATATAACAAGCAAGAAGAAAAGTACTAAAATAATATGCACCTTGGGACCTTGCATGGTATGGTGCCCAGCAAAGAAACTTGTTTTGGGCTAGACTTTAGCTAAAGAGAAAAAGTTATTAATTTTTTTTTTGCTGCCCGAGGGGGGGCTGCAGCCACCCCAGCCCCCCCTCCCCCCGGTGCGTCCGCCACTGGTTGGAGATGCTCTTAGGAATACTACTTAGAGCATCTCCAACGGTTTGCCATTCTAGTTTGGCATTTGTGTTATTTGGCGAAAAGGTAAAAATTACTCCTCCAACGGTTTTGCAAACGGGTTTGCCATTTTAGTAAACTTGACATTTGAGATGCTCCCCTTGGCATATTTGGGAGTTGGCTTTTGGATTGGCAAACAGTTGCGGCCGGTTTTCCTGCATCAATTCCGTGTGCGGCATGGTCTCTTTGGCGCCGTTTCCTTCGTTGGAGGGAGTCCTCGCGCCAAATAGAGTCCGTGCCGCCATTGGTTTGCCGCGACTCAAAGACGCAGATTGAGTCTGCTACGTCGTCCCTCCCTGAACGCGATTGAAATACGCCGATCGAGTCTGGTACATCCCTCCCTGAAGATCGCGCGCATCTGGACAGAAACACGCGAGCGGCCATTGCATCCACGTAGCCGAGCGATCTCCATCGACAAAGCCTGGTACGTCCCTCTCTGTACATCTCCTTCGACTGCGAACAGGGCAGCAGCTAGGGATGAGGTCCAGGTAGCGGCTACTTTCACCAGGAACGGTATGCATCACGAGGAAGATAAAGGCGACGACGGACACGAACCTGCGACTGCGAGCAGCGGTGCCTCTGAAAGCCCTAGTTTGGTTTTGGATAATTGATGAAACCCTAGTACTAACCTCTATACTAAGTATGTGTAGACTTAATGAGGTTGGTACATGCCAAGTGATGGAGCAAGTGATGATCATGGTGATGACCACAAGATGATCAAGTGCTCAACTTGGAAAAG
Source organism: Sorghum bicolor (assembly GCF_000003195.3). Classification (NCBI taxonomy): domain Eukaryota; kingdom Viridiplantae; phylum Streptophyta; class Magnoliopsida; order Poales; family Poaceae; genus Sorghum; species Sorghum bicolor. Next base: position 8,176,214 of record NC_012870.2, on the reverse strand, counting down.
AAGAAAGAGAAAACAAAACCCTATGGAGATCAAGGCAAAGGTATTGCTTAGGGTTTTGGTTTTGGTGATCAAGACACCATAGAGGGTGTGATCACATTTAGGATAGATAGCCGTACTATAAAGAGGGGAATTCTTTGGCTAAGCGGTTATCAAGTGCCACTAGGTGTCATTGTTCATGTGCATGCATTTAGAACCTAGTGAGCTAACTTAACTCCTTCAAAGAAAATGATTGTGAAAATGCTAACACACGTGCACTTGTTGGTACACACGTTGTGGTGTTGGCACACTTTGAGAAGAAGGTGGAGTTTCAAGAGTAGAGAGAGATTCGGCGCTTTTCGAGAAAATGAAGTGCATTTTTTCTATTGCGCCGGTGGGAAATTTAGAGAAGTCGCGGGACCGAGAAACACTCACCGGACGCTGGCTCAGAGGCACCGGACGCTGTGTCTGAGCGTCCGGTGTGCAGACAGTGCCTGGCCCAGTTAGGGTAAGGCACCGGACGATAGGCACCGGACGCTGGCTTGAGCGTCCGGTGAGCTTTTCCGACCCTCTCTGAGCATGGGTCCGGTGAGCACCGGACGCTAAGGGTGCGTCCGGTGACCCTGCAAGTTTGCGGAGCTCTCTGCGCATGGGTCCGGTGTGCACCGAACGCGTCCGGTGCTAACTTGCTCAAGCGTCCGGTGCTCTGCAGGTTACCGTTAGACTTTGACACGCGGCTGACGTTGGAGCACCGGACGCTGGTGTTGAGCGTCCGGTGCCCCTTTAAGAGCGTCCGGTGACCCCGTATTTCGCCCAGTGAAAGAGCCAACGGCTCTATTTGTTTGAGGGGCTATAAATACGTGTTTGGCCGGCTTGGGGCTTACACCCTTGGCATTCTTGACTACTAGACATCCTTGTGAGCCTAAGCAAACTCCTCCCACTCATCTCCTTCATAGATTAAACATCTTTGTGAGATTGGGAGTGATTCCAAGTGCATTTGCTTGAGTGATTGCATCTAGTGGCACTTGGGGATCGTTCTAGCTGCGGTTTTCTTGTTACTCTTGGTGGTTGCCGCCACCTAGACGGCTTGGAGCAGCGGAGGAGGATTGGCACGAGTTGGTGATTGTTTGTGGCCATCTCCCGGTGATTGTGAGAGGTTTATGCCTACCTCGGCGGAGAGCCAAAGGCAACATTAGTGGATTGCTCGTGTCATTGAGCTACCTCACTTGTGGGTAGGTTCTTGTGGTGTCCTAGTGAGGACGAGGTTCGTGCTACACCTCGTAGCCACCGAACCACCAAGTGTTGGTCGACACAACGGGGACGTAGCGTGCCGGCAAGCACGTGAACCTCGGGAGAAAAATCGGTGTCTCAATTGTGATTGATTGGCATTCTCCCGGTGCTTGATTGTTGATATATTGGTGATTGGTTCATCCCCTACGCGGCGGTATAAATATCTTTTCCTCTCCTTTCACTTACCGCAAAGTAGTGTAACTAGTTTTAGTTGCTAGTTTTGACTTGTGTAGTTAAGCTCTCTAGTGTAACTTGTAGAAGACCTAGAGCTTGTGTGCATAGTGATCATAGCAACTAGAATTATTGGATAGGTGGCTTGCAAACACCTCTTTTAGAGCTAGAGCAAAAAGCTACACTTTGTTATTTAATAACCTCTTGCTCTAGTGAGTTTGTAGATTGTTTTAAATAGGCTATTCACCCCCCTCTAGCCATATTAGGACCTTTCAGCCTCCCTTCGTGCGAAGGGAAACACGCGCGTGCGATAGAAAGACGTGCACAAAAATTTGGCTGGGTCCACTAGGTAATTGTCAAGTCCAAAATGCCAAACCATTGGGGATGGCCATATTTTTTCTTTTGCATTTGTAATTGGGAGTTGGCAAATAACAACAAATGCCAAACCAAAATTGCCAAACCATTGGAGGTGCTCTTAGTCATAGGTTAATAATGCTTAGGAATACAAACATGTGTGGTCCACTAGTTTAGACAGATTGTCCATTTGGATGTCACAGGCCGTCCATCCGGTCAGGTAAACGATCAATCTAGACATAGCAAGAATTATGCAAGTGTTTAATTTAAACACTCATGTTTGTACCGGAGAATATGTCGGACGTACTATCCATCAATACAATGGTGTTCCTAGGTGAAATATGACTAAGTGCTGGGTGGACAGACTATCTGACAATGCAAACAAACGATTGACCTAGCCTTACAGACTATGGCTAAGTGTAGTCAACGCCCTTTTCGTCCCTTTCCATTGTGCTTTTATCGTGCCCCAACGTGGACAATTGTAATATAAGCTTATCTTAATCTCTTGAAAGTATCTAAGAAGACATAGACATCCTCTCTACTCATTCATATCATTTACCCATTGCATGTTGTTGTAGGACAATTTTTATTATTAGCTAGTTCACTTCAGTGTTCTATGTGAAAATTGATGTCTTCCATACTCTAGGTTGAAAGCTATGTTGAGACATGTGTGCTTGCAGATTTATTTGTCTGCCACATTAAGTGTGACACTCCTGATAGATGGCAGTGGAACACCTCCTTCTGTTACAACTCTATGATGTAATTTTCTTTTAGACCCTCGAGTTCATTTTTAACAATGTTATAGATTTTGTGTTATAAATATTATGATGCATCACTATTAATGACATCACATCACATCTATAATAAATTGATCCAAGCATACATGTTATTTGCATTAGGCCTTTTCTTTAAAATCGGGTGTGTAAGGTCCCTAGAGATATCTTTGGAGCCAACTCTTGAAACAGTTGTTTTCCTTGGAGGTAAAGCCGACCACTAAGATAATTATGTATTACCCATCAAATTTCCAAAGCATGATTTGAGCCACAAAAAGTTTATAAAGGCATGACCTTCGCCTCTATAAGAGAATAAGTAAAATATTGGGGAGTAACAATGGCAATGAATTTATAACCGATCGATATCACCCATCAATTTTTTTGCACCCACAAGTAAACATACCCATGTTGATGAATATCTAAAACTAGGTTACCTAAACCCATCCCTTGGTAATGTGAACATGGATAAACCCCCTATCTGATTCTTCCAACTAGCCAAGGACTTACTGCTACACCGAGCAGGTGCGCTCGTGCGCTCCCGTTGGATACCAAACTAAGCACCCTGGATGTGACCATTGACGAGCTGGGTGGACTAGACCTACATTACATGGCAACCCATCGCTTCGATGCGTGAAACCTAGAGAGAAACACTTTGCTGCCACAAAGTGGACCTTCCTAAGTAGTTGGGCCCTCTCAGTACCGCATGGGAGCCGATCATCTATCTTAAGCATTTAAGCACAATGAACACTAAAATTTATTTTTTCAAATACCTTGTATATTTATTTTTTATATTTTTGAGCGTTGTAGTGTTCGCTCAGACCGTTTGGACAGACATTGGACAGGACACCTGTACATGTAATAAGAAATGAGGTGTCTCTCTCATAGCAACCATGGGCCCACATGTTAGCCCCCCTCTCTTACTCAAACAACAACACCTCTCTCTCCCTTCCTCCTCGTTTGCAGAAAACAAGAACAAGAGAAGAGGAGAGTATAACAAGGGAGAAGAGGGAAGAAGGGGCAGAGGAGAAGGGGAAGGAAAAGGAAAATGAGTATGCCCTAGAGGAGCACGCCAATAGGCACATGGACCTCGCTAGAGTAGGCGAAGAAGCCCCCACCCCCTAAAGCCTTCTTCTAACTCAATCAATGGAGGAACCCAAGGTCAATGTACCTCTACAAAAGCATATCTGAATGAACTAATATAGTTGGAGCTTCGCTATGACATGGTGAGCAAGTCCCAAGTCATCTCCCTCTCCATCACCTCCCCACACCCACAACCTTTAATTTCATCCATAGACACGACCGCCAGTGATGAGTTCGAGCAACCCACACTTTGTGGAAGAGACATCCATAAGCACTACCGGAAAAACGATCTGTAGAGTTGCCTCCTTGATGACTATTATAAAATCGTCTCTACAAATGGTTTCTAAAATGAGTCGTCTCTAAAAATTAATTTGTAGCGGCGGCTTGTATTTTCAGCCACCTCTACAAATGTCCCTATTCGTAGGTGAAGATCATAGATCCGAGCGTTACGTTTTTAATTATTTGTAGAGTCACCTCATGCTTCATGAGGTGATGTATTATGGATTTATTCCGTAAGTTTTGATGAAATCAATCCAATCACCACGCATATACTAATTATTAGCTTATAAAAAACAAAGTGGTACTAGATCAACTCACTCTATTTTATAATCAAATACAAAAAATAAGGAATAAGAAAAATGATCTCTCGAACCAAACACGTCACATCCAAACCGTCTCCTAGTCGAGGTCGATAGTGCCGTTGCAGCCGCCTTTACGTGGCATGGAATTGAATCCTTTTGTTAGGAATTGTGATTTCCCTACAAATCCCTGGAATTTCCATTCATCCATCGGAATTGCAATTGCTTCACTCCGTTCCTGTAGTAATAATTACCCTGAGAGGCCTAGGCCTTGTTTAGTTCACCCTGAAAACTAAAAAGTTTTCAAGATTTTTCGTCACATCGAATCTTGTGGCACATGCATGAAACATTAAATATAGACAAAAATAAAAACTAATTACACAGTTTAGCTGTAAATCATAAGACGAATCTTTTGATCCTAGTTAGTTCATAATTGGATAATATTTGTTATAAACAAACGAAAAGGTTACAGTACCGAAAACTTTTCACTTTTCGCAAGTAAACAAGGCCCTAGTACAATACTGGCTACGAGCCTTGAGGTCTGAAGCACGCAGACGCAGACGCAGGTGGCTCGAGGTGAAGGAACCGAAGGTGATCTCAGAGGATCCCGCCCGCGTACGTCCGCTCGGCGTTCGCAGTCGTCGCAGAGGTCGGCTGCTGCTGGTGAGCGGCTGGTATTTCGCGCCCGAAAACCCGGGGCAGACGAGCAGTGCGTGCAGCGCAGGCGCAGTGCCGCAGTGGAGTGGAGTTTCAAAAAAATTTGCATAATTTTTTTAGATTACTTTCTTCTAAAAAAAGTGACGTTTTTAACTTTTAAAAATCGTGTTTGACTGTTCGTCTTATTCAAAAATATTATGTAAATTATAAAATAAATAAATCATTAGTAAGGTATCTCTAATAATAAAATAGATCTTAACAAAATATATAATATTTATGTAAAAATTTTGAATAAGACGGATGATCAAATAAGATGTCTGAAATTCTAAAACGACACTCTTTTTGTGACGGAGAGAGTATACATGTAACATTAAATATAAATAAAATAAATAGCTAATTATATAGTTTTGTCTGTAATTTACAAGACAAATTTTTTGAGTATAATTAGTCTAATATAAACGAAATTGCTATAGTGACTATTTTGCCAAAACTTTTGAAACTAAACAAGGTTTTAGATGCAAAACTTTTTTGAATTTTGATAATAGCATTTTCATTTTTATATTTGACAAACATTATTTAGTTTATGGACTAATTAGTTTTAAAAAATTTGTCTCGCGATTTATATATAAATTATACAAAAAATATTTTTAAATTTATATTTATTTTTTCATACATGTATCACAAGATTAGATATAACGAAAAATTTTATAATTTTTCAGATTTTTAAGTACATCTAAACAGTCCCCCCATTTAGGACTTGTTTAGTTCCGAAAAAATGAAAAGTTTTCGGTACTGTAGCACTTTCGTTTGTTTGTGACAAATATTATCTAATCATGGACTAACTAGGATCAAAAGATTCGTCTCGTGATTTACAGCTAAACTGTGTAATTAGTTTTTGTTTTCGTCTATATTTAATATTTCATACACGTGCCATAAGATTCGATGTGACGGGTAATCTTGAAAACTTTTTGTTTTTTTACTCGAGCTGCTGCTGGTGCTGCTGTGCGTCGTGTGTTGCCGTGTGCTGGTGAGTGGCGATCGACTGACCGGGCATTGTTGCGAGGGGCACTGTAGGCACAGCTACAGTGGGTAGCTATAGGCTCGCTCGCGAGTCGCGAGGTGTTGGTGTTGCGCCCGGTGGTAGACGTCGACAGCAGGTACCGGGCATGTGGATGTGGGTGCCCGCCGGCACTCGACACCCGTGGACGGCCGGAATTGGGCCCAGCGCCATGCTTGTACCAGTGCTCTACTGTTTAGGCCTTGTTTAGTTCCAAAAAATTTTGCAAAATTTTTGAGATTTTCCGTCACATCGAATCTTTAAACGCATGCATGTAGTATTAAATATAGACGAAAATAAAAACTAATTGCACAGTTTGATCGGAATTGACGAGACGAATCTTTTAAGCCTAGTTAGTCTTTGATTGGACAATATTTATCAAAATAAACGAAAATGCTACAGTAACCATTTTGCAAAATTTTTTGCAACTAAACAAGGCCTTACTCGTAGTTTCTAATCATGGTCTCTCTCAAGTCTCATGAGCTGCCCACAGGCTAGTCCAGCTGCTCACGGTCTGTAGAAAAGTTTACGATACTGGCTGAAAAGTTTTTGAACGTCGAATGTTTTATGTGACATCAGAAGATTTATTCGATTTTTAATTATAAAGTTAATTACATAAGATTTGTCTTGTAGTTTCTATATAAATTATGTAATTAGTTATTTTTTATCTATATTTAATGCTTCATATATAAGTGAAAACTAAGAGCATCTCCAAGAGATCTTTATATTTTGTTCTCCAAAATCTGGTGTTTGCGAACTCTTAAATTAGTATGAGGAGTAAAGAAAGAACTTATCTTCAATAGTTTGTTATATTTCCATCCTAAAAGATTTTTCTTGACACTTTTTTTCTGCAACCTGGTCTCATGTTTTATATCGGTAATCTTAAATTTGTTTCTGCATACGTTTATGCCCTTCTACCGGATCTTTCTCTCTTATACTTTTCTCACCTGGAAACCCTGTCTTGCTTCCTGCTTACTTGATGGGCCAGAGCCGCGTGTATATATGCAAGCTTGAGAGAAATTTTTACGAGGTTGGAAAAGATGAAGAGGAAAAATACCAAACTATTGGAGAGTTTTTTTTATTTTGCTAAAAAGTTAAGATTATTTTTAGCCTTGTTTAGTTTAATAATTTTTTTAGATTTGGCTACTATTTGTTTTACTCCCACTATCCCAAACTATAAGTCATTTTCTAAGAATTTTAGAGAGTCAAAATATTTTCAAGTTTGACCAAAATTATAGAGAGAAATATTAAGATTTGTAACATAAAGTGAGTAAACTATGAAAATATAATTAAGCAAAATCTAATGATGCTCAGTTGGTATGCTAATAGTTATTATTTTATTATATAAATTTGGTCAAACTTGAGATAATTTGACTTTTTAAGATTCTTGTAATGACTTATAATTTGAGATAGAGCGAGTATTTAGCAATTAATACTAATCATAGACTAATTACTCTAAAAAGATTCATCTCGTAAATTAGATACAAACTATGTAATTAATTATTTTTTAATCTATATTTAATATTTAATATATGCGTCCAAAAATTCAATATTATAAGGCGAAAAGAAATTTTGTGGAAACTTAAACAGGGCCTTAGCCAAGCATCTGTCAATAGTTTGTTTAGTTCGCGAAGGAAAAAAATTCGCGACACTGTAGTATTTTCGTTAGTTTGTGGTAATTATTGTCCAATCATGGACTAACTAGGCTTAAAAGATTTGTCTCGTCAATTTCGACCAAACTGTGCAATTACTTTTTATTTTTGTCTACATTTAATACTACATGCATGCGTGTAAAGATTCGATGTGACGGGAAATCTTGAAAAATTTTGGTTTTTTGGGTGGAAGTAAACAAAGCCTTAGAAGGTCATATTGTCATCTGCCATGCTGAGCAAGTGAACAGTGCCACTACTCGTACTATACTGGTACCAGCACAACATGTCTACTCCGTATACGTGTGTAGTGTAGGGTATCCAGGCAGGGGCAGGGCAGAGAATACTCTCTTTGAACACCCGGAGTGTGAGGTGAGGTGAGGTGAGGTGAGCTAGCAACTGCAGTACTGTAGTACGAGCAGGGCGTGGGTCTGACAGGGACTGAGTGTGCCTGGCTTGTTGCTGCTGGTTTGTATCTTCTTGGGAAGGGAAGGAGAGACTGCCCCCTGGCCCTGCCCCCGGAGCCGAGATCGATCGTTCCCCATGCCATGCACGCCAACGCCATGCATGGTCAACAAACGCATCGTTCCATAGTGGAAAAGCCTCCTGTGCTCCACTGCTGCCAGGGCTTTTTTTGACTTGCAGTTGCATGCGCAGCATATATTGCACCAAGATCGACGACGACGACGACCTGTACGTCGAGTCGTCGCGAGAGATGGACATGCATGCACATACACGCTTGGACAACGTACGTACTCTTTTTTATGAAGGGAGTGTTTTCTTTGTTTGCTACGAGTGGCGGGCTCTGTTTAGGGCTGTTTAGATTGGGAACGAAAATTCTTTGGGTCGGATGTGTCGGAAGTATGTCGGGAAGGGTTTTTAGAAACTAATAAAAAAACAAATTACATACCTCGTCAGGAAACTGCAAGACAAATTTATTAAGCATAATTAATCTGTCATTAGCATATGTAGGTTACTGTAGCACTTAAGGGTAATCATAGAGTAACTAGGCTTAAAAGATTCGTCTCGCGATTCTTAACTAAACTGTGTAATTAGTTTATTTTTTTATCTACATTTAATGTTCCATGCATGTGTCCAAAGATTCGATGGGATGGATGAAAAAATTTTCGCATGCCAAAAAATTTTCATCCATTGCATCGAATTTTTAGACACATACATATAACATTAAATGTGGATAAAAAAATAAGCTAAATACACAGTTTGGTTAAAAATCGCGAGACGAATCTTTTAAACCTAGTTAGAGCATCTCCAAGAGCTTGGCTAAAATTAGTAGCCAAATTCTAATGTTTAGCCATTTTGTAAAATATATAACTTCTTAAAAAAGAAGATGTTCACAATAGCCTTGCTATCAGATAGCTAGTGCCAGTGGTTGGCTATATATGGCCAACGAAAATCAAGAAATAGCAAACTTTCTATTTTACAAAACCAAATAGCACATCTGTTGGAGTCTATTTTTCTACTACAAAAGTTCTAAAAGGCCTCCATAATAAGAATAGCAAAGTTGTTGGAGTTGCTCTTAGTCCATAATTAGCCTTAAGTGCTACAGTAACCCACATGTGCTAATGATAGATTAATTATACTTAATAGATTTGTTTTCAGACGAGCTATGTAATTTATTTTTTTATTAGTTTTTAAAAATCCTTTCTAACATTCTTTCGACATATCTGATGTGACACCTAAAAATTTTTCATCTCCAACCTAAACAGGCCCGAAGAAAAATATTTCGAGAGAAAACAAATTCTCGATTCCATTACCTTCGAGCTGAGAGGACCAGTAATAATTATTAATGCCACACTCATACTCCCTCCATACTCGAAATTCTTGACGTTTAGGACATGATTGCGGTAACCAAGGAGTGTTTGGTAGTTTTCCCTGGTTGCCCTTATTAAATAGGATTCGCATACCTGCTACACAACGAGGCATTAACAGTTGTGTTGGTTCGGTCGTTGGGTGCTAAGGCCAGCAAGCGCAGTTCGAAACCTTACTTGTGCAAGTTTTTTTTTTCTGACTCTAGTTTTGCACAAAAAAAGACTACTGAAAATATTTAATATACAACATGTGTTCTACAGTTTCTACTGAGTAGTTATATTTGATTTAGTTCTAAGAAAAATTGTTTCATCATTTTTTTGATTTTCTAGGATTTATTACGCAAATTTGAAGTCTCTGCAGTTTTGATGAGTTTTACACGAAGCAGAGAAGCTAACAAGCACTTTGCATCAGAAACCCTGAACTATTTCTTAATCAATCTAATTGTTTTTTATTTTTCTTTCTCTCTAGTACTTTTTTAATTGGAACCCTCTCTTTTTATCTATTGTTGCAAGCGGCTCCTGTCCTCAGTTCACGAATGGAGATAACCGTACCGAAGTTCAGCTCGAAGTGCGGCCTCTCGATTCTCGTCTTCAACTCCGGTAGCAAACAAGTGAGGGAGTCCAGCGGCATCTCGATAGATTTCAGTGTAATCTCTGACTACAACACCATGACCAAGTGCATCTCGACGGATTCCAGTGCGACCTCTGAGTCCAGCGCCTCGGCCATTCTGAGGGCGGCGAGGAACGGCGGCGCGACCTCAGAACGAACCAGCGGTGATGAAGGGCGGCGAGGAAGGCAGTGCGACGCGCTAATGCTGGACGAGTGAACGGGCCATGAAGGAAACGAAGCGGCGATGAAAGACCATTAATGCTGCGCGGCGTGCGCGATTAATGAAGGCAGCCGAACGGACTCAGGGGTAAAGACGTCCACAGACGGGGTTACACGGCCAGAACGTCAACATTTACGAAAACGTTCGAGACTCTAAAACGACAACAATTTCGAGTATGGAGGGAGTACTCCGTAGTGACGAAGCCTGCTGTGAAGGAACAGCAGAATCTCAGCATGCATGGGGTGTGTTGAATATTATATTTTATTTTCATGCATGAGCATGATGCATGTCATCGGACTGCTAGCCGGCCGTTACTGTTACCATGAACTTTTTCACGAGTTACCAGCCAATGATCAGGCAGGAGCTAGTTTGTTTGTTTGGTACTGTAGATAGAAGCACCAGTACTGTCTTTTGTACGTACGTACCTGGCCGGGACTGTCGTTACGTGATGCTCTCTACAGTAGCTCACAAGTCTCAAAAACACAACACGAAACCCTGCACGTTGTACTAGTATTGACTATTGACGTTCTTGATCAAGCACAGTGTGTGTAAATTGGCCTTGTTTAGTTTAACCTAGAAACCAATTTTTTTAAAAAAATTTGCGTCACATCCAATCTTGCACAATTTATCTGTAAATCGTAAGATGAATATTTTAAGCTTAGCTGGTCCATGATTGACAAATAAAAACGAAAGTGCTACATTAATCTCAAATAATTTCGGAAGGGAACTAAACAAGGCCATGTAAACCACCAGAAAATGAGTAGTGCTATGTAGTACATATATTTTGTAAATAGATGATGTAATAGAAAGCTACCCTGCTAATAATGCTGGTTGGCGTAGTGTTTGCAAATATGCACAAGCTAGCTAGCTAGTTACGTGCATCGACAAGGCCGGGTCAGCTAATAGGATCACGACAGGGTGGCCCACTGGCGCGACCTGCTAATCCGATGCTGGCTCGTATGTACCATATCAAGGCAACATTAGTCGACGTCGAACAGCACATTTAGCGGACAAAAGCATGTTTGATGCATGCTAGCTACTAGCTCACTCCAATATCTGTCATCCATGACCCATCCAAAAAAGAGGCTAATAATACTACTCTAGTGCCCAATATTGGTGCTCGAACGCGAGTAGAGGGTTAATCAAACGTCCTATCGCAAATGAATCATCAGTGATAGATGTAATCAATACTTAATCATCATTTTATGCATGCATGCGACGATGATCCATGCATGGGCTTGGTAGTAGGGCGCATTATTGGGTCGGATAATTTTTTCCGTGTTTATATCTCTTCCACCTTTATCTTTTGCTCACGTCTCTACTCTCACCGTTTCTAATTCTCTTTTAAGCCGTTGTTAATTTTAGTGTTGTTCTAAGTCAAATCTGTCCGACTCTGATCAAATTCATAAAAAATACATTCATATGTAAGTATCAAATAAAAGCATCATCAAATATATCTCATCGTGTTCGTCAAAAAAAATATCTCGTCGTGCATCTTGTGAACCTTGCATCATTTGACATTGTATAAGTTTCATGTGTGTGTTTTCTATAAATTTGGTCAAAGCTACTCCCTCTGTTCAAATAAAATTGTAAGTCATTTCGCCATCTTCAGATACGTACTTTTTTGCTACGCACATATATATTATAAGCATCAAGGTTCAGCTAGGCGCTCGCCTAGGCGCGACTAGGCGCGACTAGTCGCTAGTCGAGACCCGTCGCCTGGCCTAGGGGGTTAGTCGCCGTTCTTGGCGCTGGGCGGAGCTGGGCGGCGCTAGGCGGCGCGGAGGCGACGCGGAGGGGCGCGAGGCGGACGAGCGCGGGGTTCCGTGAAAAAATGGAACCTGCGCGCGAGTCCGCAAAGGATTCCCGCCCGCGCGGCGCGATTTCGGGCGCGGAGGATAAGAGGGAGAGGACGGGTTCCCGCCAGCCATTTGGTCGTCTCCGCCGGTGCTCCTCCTCGACGCTGGACGAGCTCCTCCCCGCCGGCGAGCTCCACCCGCGGCCAGCCAGTGTTGCTCCTCCCCTCCTTGTCCCGTGCTCCTCCCCCACCCGCCGGTCTTCCTCCTCCCCTGCTCGTCGCGAAGCTGCTCGTCCCTGGAAGCTGCTCGTCGCGAAGCTGCTCGTCCCCGGAAGCTGCTTGTCTTCGACGGCGTACCCCTCCCCGCCGGCCACCCGAAGCCTCCAAGGTGAGTTCCCTTCCCTCCCTGCTCTTCTCCCTTCCTCTGCCGGCTCTCTCCCCTGCTCTCAAATCTTCTCCCTCCCTGCTCTTCTCCCTGCTCTCAGATTCCCCTGCTCTTCTCCCTGCTCTCTCCCCTGCTCTCAGATTCCCCTGCTCTCTCCCCTGTTCCTCTCCTTGCCTGTTTGTTTGAATCTGAAATTCTCAATGTGCATGTAATATGCCTCTGTATTTGTATTTTCTATTTTCTGATTGCATGAATGTAGGATGTCATCAACTGAGAATGGAACAGAGGGATCAAATATCCTCAAAAGGAATTCGGATGATGTTGGATGGGAATATGGTGTTCTTGTTGATGGTAACAATAAGGACAAGGTGAAGTGCAAGCTTTGTGATAAGGAGATGAGGGGAGGGATTCATAGGTTGAAGCAACATTTGGCTCATGAGGGAAAGAATGTGAAGAAATGCACAGCTAGAACACCACAGGCTACGGAGGCTAAAGAGAAGTGCAAAAAGGCACTAGCTGATGCAAAAAGGAAGAGGGAGGAGAAGACGGTTCGTGAGCTAGAAATTAGAGAGGAAGTTCATGTATCTAGGGTTGGAGCAGATTCAGATGAAGTCACCTGTGTTGGAAGTTCAGAGCCCCACAAGTTAGGACCCATTGACAAATGGACACGTGTTATTGATCCTAAAGCTACCATGTCTGAATCTTTGAAGCAACAACAGCTGAACAAGGAACTTTGGAAAGAAAGAACCAATGAGGTGCATAAGTACATTGCAAAATGGGCCTATACACATGGTAATTTGCTAGTATACTATTCTGTAATCTTTATTTACATTTAAAAGTTCATTAGATGGTGCAAAATGGGCCTAATTTTCATGTTCTGTTGGCAGCTATTGCTTTCAATGCACTTGATAATGATGAGTTCAAGCAAATGTGTGAAGCAATTGGACAGTTTGGTCCAGGTTTTGTACCTCCAACTCAGGATGCACTGCGGGGGAAGTTGCTAGAAGAAGAATATGAAAGAACAAAGAGTTTGCTGCAGGAGCGTGAAGCCGAGAAGATGAAAAATGGTTGCTCTATTATGACTGATGCTTGGTCAGATAGGAAGAGGAGAAGCATAATGAATGTGTGCACCAATTGTGCTGAGGGAACATCCTTCATCAGCTCTAAGGAGATGTCAGATGTCTCACATACCAGTGAGCTCATCTTTGAACTTGTGGACAAAGCAATTGAAGAGATTGGTCCAGACAATGTGGTGCAAGTAGTGACTGACAATGCCTCTAACAACATGGGAGCAAAGAGGCTATTGGAAGAGAAGAGACCACATATATTTTGGACATCTTGTGCAGCTCACACAATCAACCTTATGCTGCAAGGAATTGGCAACATGCCTCGGTTCAAGAAAGTGGTTGACCAAGCAAAGGCATTTACCATATTTGCCTATGGCCACACAAGGACATTGGAGTGCTTGAGATGCTTCACAGAGGGGAAAGAGGTAGTGAGGCCAAGAGTCACTAGGTTTGCTTCAAACTTTCTCACTTTGGCTAGCATGCAAGAGAAGAAGGACCAGTTAAGGAAGATGGTGGTTCATAGTAAGTGGGACACATTGAAGGATGTGAAATCAAAGAAAGAAAAAGAGGCAACAGCAACTATATTGAGTCCAAGCTTTTGGAGGGATGTGAAGCTAACATTGGCTGTTTTTGAGCCATTGGTCAAAGTCCTCCGTTTGGTTGATGGTGATGTGAGACCATCCTTGGGTTTCGTTTATGGAGAACTACTAAAGGCAAAGAAACAGATCAAAGATGCATTTGGAACTGTTGAGGCTCGGTTCAAGGATGTAATTGCTGTTGTTGAGAAGAAGATGAATGAAAGACTTGATTCTCCATTGCATTTGACAGCCTATTTGTTGAATCCTCACTATAGCTATAGTGACCCATCAATATTTGATCAGCCCAAAATATCAGAAGGGTTCATAGTTTGTGTTGAGAAATTTTATTACCATGATGAGGACATGCAGCATCAGGCTGCCAACATTGAACTAAAGAAGTTTCAGAATAGAGAAGGACCCTTTAGCAAAAAGCTTGCTAGGACTTTTGAAAATTTTGATTACAACCCAGGTAGAGGTACTTCCTGTTCCTGATTCCTAAACAACATGGCTGAAGGTTGTTTGCTGCTGTTTTCTAAACTAATAGAGGTGTTCTTTTCTTATTTCAGCATCATGGTGGAGATTGTATGGATATGAAACACCAGCTTTACAGAAGATGGCGACAAGGATCCTATCTTTGACATCAAGCTCTTCTGGTTGTGAAAGAAATTGGAGTGGGTTTGAAGCGGTTAGTACCTATCTATTATGAACATTTCATTTTCAGCATTGTTACAATTAAATTGTAGAAGTAGAACTAAGAATCCTCTTTTTCAATTGTAGATACACACTAAGAAGAGGAATAGGCTTACTACAGCCCGCCTCAACAAGCTGGTGTATATCCAATTCAACTCCAAGCTGCTTAGTAAGAGAGAAAAGATCAAGTCAAAGAAAATCATTGATGTTCTTTTATCTAGTGATACATGTGAAGCTCAAGGTTTTCTCCAAGAAGGTGGGGATGATTGTGCATTGGTTGAATTTAGAGATGGGGAGGAAGATGAGATGGAAGGTACAGGGATACCTTGGTCTGTCATTGGAGAGGCAGTGGGAGCAGATGAACAGCTTGAGAGGCGTAGAAGTGCAAGAGTGAGGGAGCTCTATGAAGGAGAAGAATTTGAGTCTGAAGAAGAAGAGTATGAAGATGAGAATAGGGACTACAGTGAAGAAGAAATATGATATGGACTGCAGCTGTGTCACCTTGTTTATGTGTCTGTGTGCCTTCTTTTATTATTTGTGAGACCTGAACTAAGAACTATGTGTTTGTGTTGTGCTTTATTTATAAATTGTGTTGTGCACTTCTATTATTGTCCTATCCACTTGTATTGTAATCACCAGCTGGAGGTATGGTGTGCTCATGGATGGGAGGCTGCTGAAATCATCCAGATAAGTCACAATTTAGTGTCCTATACTCCTATCTAGCTGTCTATTGAGTATTGAGTTATTGACTAATACTAGCTGTAAAAATGTGTTGCAGTTGCAGCCATGCAGGAGCTAGGAACAGGCAGGACTAGGACTCAGGTATGTCTACTACTCTACTGGCACAAATACTAAGTCTGTGACTCATATATAGTAGTTATATACATATATATATATATAGACATATAGTCAATAGTCATATATATAATATATATATAATTTATGGCTATATTGCCAAAACGCCTAGGAAAACGCCTAGGAGCGCCTAGGACCGAGTACTCCCGACTAGGCGCTAGGCAATGGGTCAGCGCCCCGACTACGCCTAGCGCCTAGCTGAACCTTGATAAGCATGTTCACTTAATTAAACTTATCTATCAAATTTGTCTACCATTTAATATAGTTTTTTCTCATAATAAATTAACAAATAGTATTTTTGGCCATGGTTTTTTTTAGACAAGCGAACAAGCTCATGTCTCTAGATATATATATAGTAAACGATATTCATCTAGAAAAGTCAGAAATGTGGTGAGTGGATAAATTTGACTTATGACAAAACAAAATGTTATGATTTAGAACAGAAATCTCCAAGTCTAACAAAAGATTGTGTCCTCTTCTGGTGAAATTAAAATATCGGTGGCGTGATACTTTGGAGGCAGATCTAAGTTTACTTGTCTTTGAAACAATATAACGGCACAAACACTTCCATATATATATATATACAGCTACCCAATGTAATCATTTGACCGTAAATGTTAAAAATATTCTAGAATTACATAGTACAAGACAAATGCTCATCACGTACGCATACTCAACCCTATAAACAAACGTACATAATCTCTGCTCCTGTAAGCATATTAGAAGGATTAAGTCGGTAGATTTTGAGATTCGTGAAGTCACCACTGTCATCTTAATGTCAATGGGGTCGTTGTCAATTACCGAAAACATAACGCCGTTAAATTCTAGAATAAATCTAGAAAAATACGAACACTCGTTCCGGATGAGCAAGTTTCAGCACAAGAAATCAAAGATCTAATATTTTATATTTTGAGATTGGTCTAGGTCTATACGTTTTTTTTTCTTAAAAAACCTAGCGTTTCAAAATGTGTGCGCTGCTGCCTGCCAACAGTAGTGCCACTATTCACAAACTTGCCGTATAGAAGAATTGATGTTCCTACTAACTGCCAATATAAAAACAAGCCTCCCTAGCTACAAGTTGTACTTTATCAGTTGCGTTATTAACTAGACAAAAAAAGAACGTGTTATTCATCACTATGCTAGCTTTTATTCTAAAGTGCCAGTGAGCACATCACATGACAGGCTTTTAAGCAATTAGTATTGTAGTTAGCTAAGCACAAACCAACTTTAGAAGACTTTTAGCCGCCTTAGGACGATCTAACTATCGGATCAGTCACAAAGGTTTGTCTCTCCTAAGTACTCCTAGCCCTGAGTGGAGAGATAAAAGGGAGCAGCATTATGTTATTGATTGATGACTGAAACGATCTCTCTAGGTCCGTACGTAAAAAGGTGCAGAGCACAAGGTTACCGATGATAATTAAAATAAATTATCCAGATAAACATTCTCGACTTCTGGTAGTACTTCTTAATCGATCCAGGGCCATATCACTTGGTTTGTGGGGTAAAAAGATATATGGGGTAGCATTTAGAATAAAAGTTCAGACTATCAGTTGGGATTTTGACCATTCGAGAATAAGAAAATAAGAAAATGTAGGATATGTTGTACTCCCTTCGTTCACAAAAGTTATGGGTCAAATATAACAACTTTATAATAAATAATATTAACTTTTATCTCTTCAAATAAATTTATTATGAAATGTATTTTATAACTAATCTAATGATACTTATTTTGTATTAAAAATGTTAGTACTTTTAAGGGCACTCACAATGCAGACTCTATCATAGAGTCTAAAGTTATTTATTACCTCGAACAATGTGGACTTGGAGTCTAAATAAGACTTGTAGTCTTATTTTTTCTACCTCTTTCTACAATAAATATACTGCCACATCAGCAAAATACCATAAATAATATGTAGTTAATTGTCTTGGACTCTGTGATAGAGTCTTGCATTGTGAGTGCCCTAATATAAATTCAGTTGAAGTTTAAACTGTGTGATTTCTCAAAAAACGAGAATTATATTCAGTGCCTTACATTGAATGATTTTTTTTAAAAAAAAATATAATCCACATGTGGCTAATTGGGTGAGGTTGCTAGTAGTTGTGAGTTGTGTCGACAAGGAGTTTTTTCATGACAAACTGCTCTCTTTGGCATATCCATGCAAGCAAAAGATGGAGTATTTCTTTTATTATTCAGATGTGGTAATACAAATTGTAGTATCTTATCTAAACGTATAATCAAATGATACCTATAAAGAAAAATACAGTAAAAATCCCAAAGAAACACTGGTGGGCAGGAAGCCATCGACCGGCTCTTACCATCCGCGCTGTCGCTGTGTGCGGTTCTCATTGAGTGTGTTATGAGACTGAATGAAACGTAGAACGACAACTCAACAGACAATACCTGTATTATCTTAAAAAATAGACAATACCTGTGAAAGAAAATATAGAAACTATAGTAAAGACCCGTTGGAACAAAATAATTTTATAAAAAACATATAGGAATTTATGTAAAGCAGTTTATTTTTTTTAATAGAAAATACACATGAAACAGAAAAAAAAAAGTCTCGCATTCTAAAGAAACCATGTCCTCATGGATTGAGAGGAGTGCTCCTCTCCAATCAGTACGTATTGCATCCGATCCGGCTGTGGAACGTACGTGTCGATCTTAAAGAGCAAATTAACAAAAGCAAGACCTCGAATAATCCGGGCAGTCAAGATGTACGCAGGAGTACGTTACATGCGCAGCAAAGGTATAGGATAGGATGTATGGCGATGGGAATCGGAAGGGACGGGAATAAAGCTAGGGGACATGATGATGGTGAAGAATCTAAGTGGATTATTTTGACATGACGCTTTGTCCATACACCTCATGTTTGCTAATGTGTCCCCTAAAGTTCTATCCTCTTGCAAGCTACAACCTCTACACATCCGTAGAATAATATACTATCATATACTAACCCATGAAGTCATTTTAGACAAAATTTAGATTAAACATTAAAAATATAAATTATAAATAACTTTTAAATTTTTAAGTTTGCAAATATGAAAAACCACATTGATCTTAATAAACAAATAAATAGAACTCTCTAAATAATCATTGAACAGCTACATAGCATGACTAAGACCTTGTTTAGGTCCAAAACTTTTTTAGATTTGGCTACTATATCACTTTTATTTTTATTTGACAGTTAATGTTCAATCATAGACTAACAAAGTTTAAAAGATTCGTCTCGCGATTTACAGACGAACTGCGCAATTAGTTATTTTTTTATCTATATTTAATGTTTCATACATACGTCCAAAAATTTGATATGGTGAGAAATTTTATAAAATTTTCGAAATTTTGAAGACATCTAAACAAGACCTAACGTTAAAGTTTGGGTGGTACTCATTGATCTACTCTCTGTCCCAAGATAAATAATGCTATGATATTCGTAACAATCAAACTTTTTTAAAATGAATTAAGTTTATAAAAAATATTAATAACATTATCTCTAAATAAGTTTATTATAAAAATATATTTGATCTATCTCATTATAACGTTAAAGCTTAGAGGTGCCGAGGTCCGCCT
Source organism: Sorghum bicolor (assembly GCF_000003195.3). Classification (NCBI taxonomy): domain Eukaryota; kingdom Viridiplantae; phylum Streptophyta; class Magnoliopsida; order Poales; family Poaceae; genus Sorghum; species Sorghum bicolor. The sequence goes on along the minus strand of NC_012870.2, from coordinate 8,157,026 downwards.
GAATATATGCCGCATCGACGAGATTTCAACAGCTTCGGAGCTGTATATTTCTGTCTTGTATGTTTATTTGACTAGCATTTTATCTGTACGATCTCGTGTGCTAGTAGTATGTTTATATTGATTTGATTTGACAGTTACGCTTAATCTAAGCATCTCTAAGCTCATCGACGAGGACTAGCTTTGACCTCCTTCATTGTGGGGTCTAGAAAAGAACGATCCTTAGTCCTAGAGTCGACAATGGCCTTGCATATCGTCTTATAATAATCTGTAAGCTGAGTTGGAATTTTTTTTCGTCTGTTGAATCAGATATCACATAATATCATATGACATCACTCGTTACGTTGGTCAGTTTGCATAGCTATTTTAATGGTGGGCCGGATGGTGAACTGGTGATATTGTCACATGGCTGACAATCTTTTTCTATGTTAACAAGGATGGGACTATAAAAGGTTAAACTAAATCGTCACTAGAAGATAAGGATGGTTTTAAAGAACTTTTGAAACTAGTTTCATGTTAACAAGGATCTAATGAATTATGAGTTTAATAGATTCTGTTTAGCAGAAAGACGTATATTCCTTGCTCATTAACAGACAATCACTTATTCCCAAACCTCGTGTTGAGCTAATCGTTTTCATTTACCGTCTCATGAAAACATTTTTTGTTCCGCTTAGCCCTATTGAGCATTTTAGTGATAGATTCTAACGGTCCTATATGTAAACCATTTTTTTATATAATTTTTTAAGGTGGAATCAAACTTTAGGATTTTTAATTGCATAGTTTGTGTAAAAAAAATTAGGATGCTTTTTTGAAAAGCAATTGCAATTTGATTTGACCCTTGAACTGTCAACATAATTTGGTTTATCTCTTGACGACTAATGTGGAGCTATACAATGGAAAAAAAAACCATTGTTTAAACCACTATGGTAAAAAAAATGGTTTTAAAAGTTGAGAAATCAAATTCCAACGCAGAAATCAAATCCATTTTTATAAATGATGACGGAAAATCAAATCAAACGCGTGCAAAATTCAAGGGGATCAAAAAGGACTTTTTCCAAAATAAAAAGATTCTAACCCAGAAAATTCCCTATTTTGCAACATATATCCACCACAACAAGTTTGGCCAGTTAACTTTTCAGCCCAGCTCAATCTACATCGCTGTCCAAGCTAAAAAGGCCCAACTGAGAAAGGCAGCGAGTGCCGGCCGAGTAGAACTCTGGCCTGCATCCTAGTCCGGCTGCCGCATCCGGGCAGCTCCGGGCTCCGGCGGTTCCCCGCTGCCGTCCTCCGTCTGGTCCCGACTGCGCTAGTGCTCCGCCTCATGGGGGCGTCCGAATCTCTCCTGTCCAGGCAGCAGCTGCAGCAGCTGCGGCCGCAGTGGGCGGATGAGATCACGACGGTGTCCGAGGGCCGGCGCGACGACGCCGACGCCGATCCCCTCGTCCGCCGCATCCGGTCTCTCACCATAGTAAGGCCTGAACTCTCTTGTCTCCTGACTCTCCCCTGCTGATGCCCATGCCGAGATGCCCTTCGTATTAACGCTTTTGACTTCGGTTGGGGTTATGCTGTTGGGGATTTGTAGGCTCCGCCGCTATTGAGCTCTCAATCTGAAGCGGAGGCAGAGAGCAGCCTCACCGATATCCTCGTCCGGAAGCCCTCTATCTCCTCAGCCACCTCTGGTGAGTGGCTGCTAGCCAGGATGCTATTTTGGTTAGTTTGTGTATTACTATGCAGGCGAGATTCTGAATAATGGTGTCTGGGAATGTATATAATTGACTAATTGGAAACACGCTGTACTCGAAATAGTATACATCACACATTGTTGCATTCCCATTAATCTTGTTAAGCTTACAGTGTCATGTTAATTAATTTGTAGGAAATCTGAACCCAAATGTCCTAGCTGAGCTTTTTTCCTTGTACCGCGAATGGCAAGAAGAGAATGCCAAGAAAATTAGCCGAAAGCAGGTAGGTGGAATTCTTGTAAGAGCTCTCTATCAATTACTGAGGGGAGTCAATCAGGATATATGATACTGTGGTTCGAGTTACTAGTTTAAGCCCTACGGTATGCTATCCTATTGTTTTGAATATAAAAGCACATCACTTCATTTTTTTTTTTGCAGTTATTCTCTCTGTTGATATTTTATCTTGATGGCAAGGTGAATAATATAGATAACTCGCGGTGTCAGTTGCCAAGGGCCTTTTGTTCTATTGCTCTGTGTAGCTGTGTTGCTTGTTCTGTTTGTCACCATATAAACACTGTCTTGTGAATTGCCCGTGTTTAGTTCCCAAAAAAATTTGTAAAAAATTTCAGATTCCCCGTCACATCGAATCTTGCGGCACATGCATAGAGCATTAAATATAGATAAAAGAAATTACTACTTACACAGTTAACCTGTAATTTGCGAGACGAATCTTTTGAGTCTAGTTAGTCCATAATTAGACAATATTTGTCAAATACAAACGAACCTGCTATAGTATCCATTTTGCAAATTTTTTTGGAACTAAACAAGGCCTTAATGTGAAACTGGTTTTTGTGGTAGTAAATATCAACTTGGTGGGCAAAAACCAGTTGTTCTTTCAGTCTAGACATTGCCTTCTGAGTTTAGTTGCATGAAATTTGGAAGAGAATATTTGATATCATTTCTATGAATAATTGCCCACCCCCTCCCACCCAGTTTCCTTTTAGATTCATTGTTTTGCCAGCATTGGTCATAGTGTATTTCTGTCATTGTTGAACTGCAGTGCTGACAGTAGATATGCAGCTCTGCACTTATATTACCATGTTTTAATTAACTAATGAATTCTAAATGTTCGAAGTAAATATGCAAGCAGTGCTTGGATACTTACAGAGCATATGTCTGCGAAGTCTGACTTAGAAGATTTAGCGTTGCTACCGTTAGAGCTTAGCAACTCCTTTTGTTTTTGTTTGTCAGCTAGTTTATGATAAGCAGCTCTAATATTGAATGTCTTGTTGCAGGAGGAAATAGAAAACAAGATAGAAACAGCTGATGCATTGGCAGTTAAGCTTCTCCAGCGGTTCAACTATTCTCTTACTTCCATGAGATCCACCTCCCACAATCTTGCTGAAGGTAATGATGCAATTTTCTTTCTTAAGTAGGTCCTTGTCTGTATATGTAAGGAAGCCATCCATCACATTATTGGACATTTTATCTCTAGCCTAATTGAGGCAAGCGAGCACATCTGTGTGCTGCTATTATTACTACCTGTTCCGAATGATTTAGATGGGAGTATCTGAATTACATGCTGACATTCCCTTCTTCAATATTGCAGTTCATCCGCTGCAGATCGAAGTTGGTGAGTTGAAGGGCAGCTTAACTGAAGTTATAAGTAACTGCGACGCACTGTGCAAGAGAATTGCTGCAGAAGGACCGGAAAGCCTACGATCATCTGTTCAACCTTTCATTCCTGCTAGAGCAGAGGCAGAAGGAAGCGGTTCACTTGACCCAAAACAGGAGTCGTGAATCGTACAATCTAACTGCTGGCAGCATGTGCAAAGAAACTTCAGAGGATGGTTAGTAGGTCCTGGATAAATGCAGTATATATACATACATGTTTCCAAATGTCTGAAATTCTGTCTGTCTTGTTGTAGTATCTAGAGTCATGACCGTGTCTGTGCACAGCACCGTCTCTGCGTGCGGTGCGGCACTAATTTTTACATCAGATGAAGCTCGGACTTTTTACCTGGTGTCTGAAATTCATCATCTTTTTATTCTATCAGATAATCTCGGACCTTTTACCTGGCTCTAGAAAACATTCTTCACTGACCCTCTAACGCAAAAACGATGCTTCGCGTGTTCTTAATGTAAACTGGAGCAGTGTTGACTAGCTAGTCCACCACTGGGGGTCGCACAGCGTAGAACGGGCGCACGGAGCACAGTGAGAACGCGCCGGCCAAGTGCTAGAGATGGACGAGGTGCCCGAAGCACCAAAAAAAAAAAAAGGGAAAAAACGGTGACTTGATGTCATCTGCGTCAGGGTTCAATTTTTTTTTTTCACGAACGTCCTTAGCACGATGCACAGTCCAAAATCTCATTGCAGAGCATAGAGGAAGAAACCCCGCTCATATAACACACTAAGCGTCCATAAGCTCACGACCCTGAAGTGTTGCTATGCTCAACTACACCAGATAAAAAGCTGGTGGATATTTTGGGACACCGCCTCACGTTAACCTACCTATGTTATCAAAAGTCTTATCTCTTAAAGTCGTTTTTTTTCTATTGATTGAAAAGGCCTCTCCTGCTAGTATCTTGGCTAAACTTAACATCTAGTTGTACCCGATCAAAAAACATAACATCTAGTATCCCCACAAGGCTAGTTCTATTCTTAATTATGTTTTTAAGAAATTGATCTTCAAGGCATACAACCGCCATCCCTAGGAATAGGCCAGTGATATGATTGACCGAACGAGCCCCATTGTATTAGTATATGAGAGCATCTCTGTCAGCCTTTTTTAAACTTTAAATTATCATTTGGAGAGTCATTTGAATAAAACTAGTCTCTAGATCTTTCAACACTCTAATATATAGCTTATCTATATCTTCCGCATATTTTGGAAAGTGTGATCCGCTCTCTATCTTTAGCTAGCTAGGAATAGAGAATGACACACTACTACAGACCTTTGGTCACTTGCCCAAAACGAACAATAGTCTCGGCCCAATCAGTGTCCGGGACAAAAACATCTTTAGACTAAAAGTCCTCTGCCCAACGGCTATGGTGTCGGAGTTTGGCATAAGGGACCTTTAGTCCCGGTTGGTAACACCAACCGGGATTAAAAATGTGTTATCCCGGTCCGTCTCACAGGCCGGAACAAAATGTTGGACTGCAGTCCCGGTTGGTAATTGGAACCGGGATTAAATGTCCTTTCCCATATTTGAACTCTTCTTCTTCCCCTGGTCGAGCCCGATCTTCACTTTTTTGTTGTGTTCTTTATTTGTTCTTGCTTGTTTTTGCTCTCATCTCCGGCTATTGATTCATTTCATCATTTCTACGTCGTCATCAACTTGTTAAGAGGTCACTAGCTTCATCTTCTCAACATTAGCAGCGGCATATGTCATTTCCTAGTGTTATATATGTTGTTTTTTATTTTATGAATTCTACGCTATTTTAAACTCCAATCACTTGATCGTTTGAATATTTGAATGATAGCAACTACAGTTAGTTCCCTAAAAATTAACTTTTCAATACTATTATGTCTACCACATTTAATGGTTTAGTTAGAGAAATAGTGATATTATGGTTTTTTATTTTAATTAGTTTAGAAAAAATTAAAAACTTATAATACTTTAATTTGCAATTTGTGACCGAGTTAATAAGTTAATTATAACTAGTATGCATACCACATTTCATGATTAGTTAGAAAAATAGAGAACTTTTGTGCTTTTTTAATTTGCTTGTTTAGAAAAATTAGAAATAGAGAATTTTAGGTTATTTGTTACTTTAATTTCTGTATAAAAAATTAGAAACTTATAATACTTTAATTTGCAATTTGTGACAAGGTTAATTAGTTAATTATAACTAGTATGCATGCCACATTTCATGATTAGTTAGAAAAATAGAGAACTTTTATGTCTTTTTAATTTTGCTTGTTTAGAAAAATTAGAAATAGAGAATTTTAGGTTATTTGTTACTTTAATTTTTGTATAAAAAATTAAAAACTTATAATACTTTAGTCCCGGTTACTGTTACCAACCGGGACTAAATGTGCCCTGGCCATGGAACCGGGACTAAAGGTGGGATATTTAGTCCTAAAACCTTAGCTCCGATTTCGTAGCCGGGACTAAAAGCCCTGACGGCCCGAGGCTAAAGCCCTTCCCTGTACTAGTGACAATTTTAAAGAAGCTGTTGGAGGACTTTCTTCACCACAATCTCTATTCTTTTTTATACGGAAGGATATAAAGAGCCTCTTGGAGTTGCTAAGCACATCTTCAACCGGGCTTGGTTCAACTTACACAGGTCTCCATCCGTGTCATGGTAACTAAAGGGCAGAGCTAGAATAAATTCGAGAGTGTGTGTTTGTCTTGTGGGTGTGTATATGGTGAAAATTTAGACATTATTATCACTGTTTTTTTTTATAAATTTTTGTGTGGGTGTGTGGGTGCACCCACAATTCACTCTATGGATCTGCCCGGCCCTGTAACCGAGTTAGGGGTGTGTTTGCATGGTTACACAATTTGTTTGGCACATCTTAGACATGGTTTGACAAGGAAATATAGAACAATAACAGGTGGGTCAAAACAAAAAGTATTGCAAGCCATAGTTGTGATAGAGTAACAAGTGTACCAACAGTCTAAAAACTACAAGGGCTGCTTGGTTCCTTGTTACACCTTGCCCAACGAGCCATGCATGGCGAGATTTCCCTCGCTAGGTGAGATAGCCAAATTGGCTAGCTGGCTCGGGCAAAGCTTCTCGTGGCTCAAGCCAATGCAGCGCGCAAGGCCGCAAAAACAAGCACAGCCCCTATCTCCACGTTCAGAAATGCTTGCTGCATGCATCAGCACCACTTATCATCAACAGTAGAAACCTTTCAGCAGCTGCATGCTGCAGCCTCTGGTGCACATAAAACTACGGTGTGGCAATGGCCAAGGCCATGCATGAACAAAACTAAGCGGAAAAACGGCCACAACCCCCAACGATATACCGATCCATGCATATCAGTCGTATTCCATTCAACAATATTTTTCTTAAATCACAAATTAGCTAAGTCGTATTCCATTCAACAATGTTTTTCTCTCATAACAAATTAGCTAAAACTTTCTGTCATATCAGCCAAACGAATAAAACGACTTCAGTTTCCCGCCTATATCGACCAACAGTCTTCGCAGCCTATTGAAGCATCTAGAATCGATCGAGTCACTTGACACTTCCACAATTTGGTTTCCATATGGATTGAGCTAGCTATATGTCCTATGGGGATATTACTTACTAAGTCTTAATCATAATAACTGATCCATCAAAAATTAACTTAACGAGCATGCATTATATATATGCAAAATGCTGCAAACCTGTAACACTAAGGAGGTACACTGTTTGGTGTCCATGACATGTTCACATGTAAAGTTTCTTGGTGCAACGGCGGTACAGTATTTAATGCATTGCAGTAGCAAGTGTGTGTCTTCCTTGATCTTCAGTTCAGTCGCATATCCTTCATATTTAGGCTAAGATGCGGCATGCAGGTTGCAGGCGCACACTGCAATACTACTGCATGGTAGCATGGCTTAATAATCAATTATTGTGCCAGAGGCCATGATGAGCCCCATGCTCCGGCCGGGCATAGAACATCGCCGGCGTTGCTCCCACGAGGCGTGCGTCGACGTAGAACGCGGCGGCGTTCGGCGGCGCCCCTGGGTGGAACCCATCCATGACGGCGAACTGCATCTCCTCCGACGGCTTCCAGTGCCTCTTCCGCTGGTTGATGAACCAGTTGTTGATCTGCTTCTGCTCCAGCCCCGTCGACTCCGCCAGTGCGATCTTCTCCATCTCCTGCACATGCACGCAACAATGGCGCGCCATGCAACCATTTAGCTATATATATTTATAGCGTGGCTCGGAATTTCCATGCATGCATGCGACCATTTAGCTATATATACATGTGTCATGTGTGGGCCCGTGCATGCGTACCGAGGGGTAGGGCCATCGATAGTGCAGCTCCCACCAGCTGAGCAGCTTCTGACGGGCCTCCTTGGGGAGCTTGCCTTTCTTCCTCTTCTTGCACAGCTCCTTTCTCAGGTTGCCCAAACACCCGCTGTATTTCCTGAGGAGCTGCTTCTTGAGCTCCTTGTCATCGGAGCAAGGGTCGATCCCCAGGGCTGCTTCTGCCTCCATGCCGCCGCTGCCTTCTTCTTGGTCATCGTCGGACATGTCGAGTCCAGTGTTATCTTCTGGTACAGCCAAATGTTAGTAACATTTACTTATTATTACGACTTACACTGACACACCAAAATATCAACAGCACTGGAGAAGCGATTACAATGGCACTAACGCATCAGTGAGCGAATTAACACAAACACTAAGAACAGTGGCACAAATGTTTACATAAGTTTTTTTTGCCTATGGCTCATAGAGAATTACTCTTGAGGAGAGATAATACAGATACAAGTTGACTACTCCTATTTCAAATTCACTTTTTTGGTAGATAGTTTTTGGTATGTATCTAGACATATGTTATATCTAGATACATAACAAGACTGATGTACCCAAAAAGTCAAAATGACTTATAATTTGAAATGGAGGGAATAGTACATACTCTACTCACATGTCACATCTCCCAACATGGATCTAAATAAACTTTATGACTTAAACCCATAAAAATTTACGAGAACTAGCAATATATATAGTTAGGTCATTGGAAATGATATCTAATATCATCAATATATTGTGCTATCTATTGGTGACGTATATTTCTTATATAGATAATACATAATAGTAACTAATAACTAGGCTATGGAGATTCTCTCCATGGTAGTGCCTAGCAAGCATTACAAACACGCACACGTGTATATATAATTTTATATAGCTTGTATAGTAGACTTGTTAGCTAGCTCTAAAGGGCATGCATTTGTCACCTAACCTTGCCTCATTTAAGATTAGGCAGAAACAATTTCACCTTGACTATAAGAACCCTGTCAGGCCCACCTGTCATGGAAACATTTTTTTGCCAAATTTTTTCCTAAGGTTAGACAATTTTCTTGCCACAAAATATGGCATTACTAACCTTTGGTAAAGTTTTATATGCAAAACATAGTTATCAGAAACCAAACATGCCTAGTCAAACGCCAGCACATTAACTTGATCTCTTTGTGAATCTATCCTTCTGTACAGAATGCATGATACAAACGACTACACAACAGATGCTTAGTCATGTTTAGTCAGTAATACTTTCCAATAAATTGCTTAGAATATCGTTCTTTACTATAAACACAAAACCCCTCCCAATAAGTTTGCCATAAGAGTAGCTTCCTTCTTTCTCAGGTACCGAGTTAAAATGGAGGCATATATAGGTGTTAATGTGTTATGTTGAACTCTGAAACCTTTTTGGAAAATAATACGTTAGAAGTAACATACTCCTATAGTTAGACTTATAAGAATCCTTGGCACATATGTACTAATTAATTTGAAAATACTAATTTCTTTGTTTATGAGATATCCTATGTTGGAAGATCAGCTTACATGCATGGTTATGTTTTTAATAATACTAGAAGAAAGCCCACGTGTTGCAGCGAGACCTTCTTAAAAAGAGGTTGTGCATGTATGGGATGGATCTACGTGTTATTGCATCGGACATGGTCAAAACTAGACAAGCTAATTTAAAGTTCTAATAGATATTATAGCGAATTATAGGAGGATGGGATGGCCAAACAAATAATATGGTGTGGATGCCTTATATGTTGACAGATTGAAAATAGTATGACACTTATAGTCGGAAATGATGTGGACTGCTTCTATGGGGAAGAGGCGAATTTAGCCATATTTATCTGTTAATATTTTTATGTTATGTAATGAAGTAAACCTTGGTGATCCCGATGATCTTTTTAGCTAGATTTGCCCTGGAAAAGTAACTGTACTTCGGCCAATTTCAGTGGTAAGTTTCGTAACATTGTTTCCAAGCTGCCATGTCATGTGAAATGAAATGAAACTTGGATGAAACACCCACCCTCAATCGAGAGTTTCATGCCATAATTTCATAGACATTTAATTCCAAGATTCATAGAGAGTTGGTAATCGTGCCAAGAGAGTTTCATCTAGATAAAACTCATTTCTTCTATCTCTTCTTAAATACACGGTCATATCATCAAAAATAAAATACCTAGATACAACCTATTTAATGTGAACATATGAAACTTTCACTGACACTGGCCTTAAAGTACCTCCAATGCAGAAATCATCATAGTTTATATAGACATTGATTGTAGTGCTACCTAAGTATTTTGTTGATGTAGCAAGGTAGTTATTGAAGAGAGAGAAAGCAAAAATCATAGAATCTGGGTCTAAGTTAGAAACCATGTCTATACGAAAACCAAGACATGAAGCGATATGATTGGTTGAGAATGGAGAGAGAATGAATGGATTGGATAAAAAATTATTGAATAAAAACTATTCATTGGGACCATGGTTTCTATATGTAGTGCCTATAGAAATTAATAAGTATAAAAACTACATGTAGTTTCTAGCATTGGGACTATCCTTAGTGGGAGGATGTTGTGGTACTTAATAAGATTAAAAAATGGGTTTGCTTTTATATATAGATATATAGATACAGATTCCAACAAGAGGACCCAATAATCCAGCCTACGTTATTGCCATGTGCCGAGGCTGATTTTAGACTAAGCAAGCTAAGCAATACAAATAAGTTATTCATATTACTTATGTCTACAGTACAACTGTAGTTGATAAACAATGAAAGCAGGATAAAGGCCTTTTGCTACTTATATAACCAAGTTAGTGTGTCGTTGTTTCCCATTCAAATTTCAAAAATATTATTACGCACCTAATAATCAGCCTACATGACTAGATTTGTTAACAGGTCAAATAACAGTGGGCAAGAGACGCTGAGATCTTATATGTCGAGCCTTAATGCACGGCACACACTTGTAAAACAAAGAAAAGTTAGAGTCTCTCTATAGAACATAGAACATCTAAAATTTAGGAATAGAAAAAAAAAACAGAATTTGACAGTTACATGTCACTTGAAATCTTACAGACATTTGGATACAGCAGAGGAATTGCAAACGCATGAAAGTTTCTAAAAAATAATTTGAATATAGAACAGGAGAAACACATGAATTAGAAAGAGAGATAAATATAAAGGAAGTTTTCAAGAGATTGGCCTCATGTTATATTTCCTCTAAAACTCCAATTGATTGAACTATATTCCTTAAGAATTTTGTAGAAATTTAGGATGGCGGATCCTTTGTTCAAAAGGGTCATCACATATGGGAAAAGAAATCCTATATGTCATCAATTTTTTTCTATCTCTTTAGTTTTTTATGCTAGCTATCTAGCGAAGATAAAAAAATCCACCGGTTATATGAGCTACAGCTCTTTTGACTTGTTTAAGAGGGAAGAACAGTTATTTGGACACTCAAGTTAAAGTAGCACTACTGTCTACTAAGTCCCAGTTCAATCCAAGCATAGGATTTGCCCCCAAAGAGCAGCCAGCTTCTTCACGTTTATAATCAGAAAAAAGCAAAACTTTAACGTCAGGACCAGTATCTGAGACCAGACATGTGCGCAAGACTATACATAGCTACATATAGCTAGCATGTAGACTAGTGGTGCCCTGTTCATCAACTTTGGTACGCTACGCAGTACTCCGTCCGAAGAATAAAAATCTCATTTCTGGAGAAATCAAACAATCTAAAATTCAAGTATCTTTCAAAAAATTATATTGATATGTGTACCTTTAAAAATATATTCATAGCTAATATAGTGGTACTTATTACGGATCGTAAGTATTAATACTTTTATATATGTTTAATCAAACATAAGATTATTTTCATTCTGAATGGAAGGAGTAGTACTGCTGCACCCTAAGAGATTGGTAGGAGTAAATAGCAAGTGGTACCTCCATCAGAAGAATAATACCATTCTAGCCTTGTGGACTAAGTTAAACTAAACATTTGCATCTCTAAATAGGTTTATTATAAAAACATACTCTGTTATTCATAAAAAGCATCTAATTTGGTTAAATGTAAGACTTATGAACTCAACAAATGAGCATGAGTATTTTGACTGAGTGAGTACTCCAAGATATAGTGCCACATAGACCTAGTAGGCAACCGATTGACATATACTCCATTCTGATCGTGGGAGCATCATGACTTTTTTTTTAAAACTCGGGAGAGCGTCGTGTCTTGAGAAACGCATAACTTAAAAAGTTCGATCCACCATGGATAGACAGCCCATGAGTGTTCTAGTTTTTTAAAAAGATCTTCTCATCTAGATCGAGAAAAACCTATGAATTTTTACCTCACCCTTGCTGAAAAACAACGTAGCTTGTGTTAGTATATATGCTTTGTGCTAGGAGTATATATAGCTTTGTTAGCAATATAAAAGAAAACAAAAGAAAACTTTGTGCTAGCTACCTAGCTAGCTAGGCATGTACTAGTCGTCACAAGAACAAACACTTGACAATCTATTCGCTCCATGTAAAGAAAAGGAAAATCTGTTAATCATCTACGGTTACTGTGGTGACTATTTTGGTGAGATGACGAGGTAATTAATACGGACTTAACCGGTGATTGATTGATTGATGGATTTAGACAGTTAACGGAAGCTGAAGGTTAATCACCTGCAGCTGAAGAGATGAGAGCTCCCATGGGTGGCCCGGTGTTGGTAATGGAGTTAAGCTGCAACTCCACCGTCGTCAGGAACTCCTTGGCCTCCCGGAGCGGCCGGGTCAGCTCCTCCTTCCACGCCACGAGCAGCTCGCTGTAGGACTCCTGGTCACAACACAAACTTTTCACATATCAAAGGCCAAACACACATATTATTGAAACTGTATAATACTATATAATAAGCTTCTTCAAGATCCCGAATCCCCTCATGAGGCCATATGCATGCATGATCCCAGCTGGGACTGGGACGACAAGAACAAGAGGCCTGTCATGTGTACAAGCAAGCAAGCATGCATGCATGTTTGGTACTCCACCATGAACTGGTCGAGCTCCGGGTCCGGCCTTGTATTGTGCGCGTCGCCCACGGCTGCGCGCTGCCACGCCTCGCGCTCCCTCGCCGCCGCCGCGATCTCCTCGGCCGCTTCCGGCGGGCAGCCGACCTGAGTAATAAGGTGAACACACATGTAATCTACGAAGGACAGCAACAGGCCGGGAATGAAGACGTGGACATCGATCGATCGGCGCGCGTGCCTTGTGGCAGTCCAAGAAGGCGGCGAGCAGGCGGTGGTAGCGAGGGTGGGAGACGATCTTGGCCTTGATGGGATCTAGAAGATCAGCAACGCGGCCGCCATGGCCACCGACGCTAGACGACGCATGGATCAGTGGTGCAACACCGCCTTGAGCTCGGGCGGCTGCTTCACCGCCACCGCCGGCAGCTGAGCTGCTTGGGACGGTGTAGACTTGCACCGAGACCTTAGAAGAAGAGGACGACGGCAATGATGGCGGCGCGGGCCGCCTGCTGGTGGCAGCACCAAGGTGGCCGCGACCTCCAAGATCCGAGAGATCCTCCATCTCATTAGCTAGGTTTCTTTGGTCAGTCTGGGTAACGAAGACCAAGAGGCTAGCTAGGGCTAATAAGCATGAGAGATTTGTTGTTTGCTTCGGCTTTGAGATCTTTTGCAGTACTACAGTATAGTAAAGAGGAATTTGGGGATAAATAATAGGAGGGGGAACAGGAACAGTGGAGACGGAAAGCAACACATAGGTCCACACTGTGGCCGTGCGATTCGAGATGAGATCACAATCGTGAGCAAGCGTCGTAGGGAGGCGCAGTAGGAAAAGATGGGAGCGGCGAGGTATGGTGGCCGTCATGTCCGACGTCAAATCGGGCAAAAAGCCGGAGTCGACTAGTGTATTCACCGGCGAGTGTATTCATGGCGAAATGCGTGCTGTCGACTTGAGCAGTGTTTGCACGGGTGTGATCACTGTGTTTTTGGACGTGCTGACAGCGCCACGACCTGTTTGGATTCAAAATTATTATTTGTAGCAGCTGGATACGCTAGTCTTCTCCTACTCCCTCCGTAGCTATAGCGATTTATAAAAAACATTATTAACATTTAAATCTCTTAATATTTATTAAAAAAATATAGTGCACAATAATAGCATTATGCAGTATAAATATTAGTATTATATATATATACCTATATATATATATAGTTGAACTAAAAAATATTTGACTGATCATTGAAAAACAAGAGTACATTTATTCTGGAATTAAGGCTGTCTCCAATAGCATATGCATTTGGGAACCCAAACTCAAAATAGGTTTCCAACACAATACCTATAGCTTCCAACGGAGTACCCATAAAGAAAACTCATTTTGGGTATCAGGGGAGGCATAACCCAAATTTGGATATCCTCTCTCCTCGAGACCCATTTGCAGAGAGTGTTGTCTTTTAGGTCTTGTTGTTGGAGAAGACTAAAAATAGGTATGGAACCTTTTACGTGTAGCGGTACCCAAAGGACAAATGGATCTTATATTTTGGGTGACGATTGTTGGAGATAGTCTAAGAGAGTACATGTTTTAGGTATGCTATCTCTTTGTAAAAATTGTGATATGGTACATCCTTGTTACATGATGTCTGAGATAAGAAATCTTCTACTCCCTTTGTTTTAAATTATAAGTCGTTTTAATTTTTTTTATATTCATATTTGTTGTATATTTAGGTGCATAATAAAAGTTATATACTTAAGAAAGCTAAAACAACTTGTAGTTTGTAACGGTGGGAGTAATATTTAAAGAAAATACCTCATGCTTTATCATACATGGTATAAATTACTTTGAAAAAAAATATAAGTTCTGCTTCCTCTTAAATCAAACTATCTAAACTTTGAGCAAGGGTCAACATTTATGATATCAGCCAAATTCAATGATGAATCGAATAGTATTTATTTCATATCATAAGTATTGATGTTCTTTTTACAAACTTAGTGAATTTAAAATAATTTATCTTAGAACAAAGCTAAATTTTTCTATGTGGAGAGACTACCATGCAGTGTGCAAGCCTATGACTATGAGATATTTGGGTTTTCCATGGTGTTTTTCTCGACTGAGAGTTTTACTGTTAATTTGTTTATATTTTATCCTCCATTCGGTAGGAAATAAATCATTCTACATTATAGATTGTTTTGTTGTTAGAAATTTAGATATTTTAATGTTTGATTTAATCCAGAAAATTACGTATAATATTATGGTGGCATATATGTGTACGTGTGCAATTTTATCACTACTCAGATTAGAGATAAACATTGCAAATACTACTGCAACAACAGCAGACATACTGAAAGTGAAAAACAATCGTTTGAGATTGTACCCAGAGGAGGGACCAGTGCCGAGGCACCGGCGGCTCCATTCGCACTAGTCGACATAGTGCGTTGCGTGAAGTAGCGGACCACAGTCGATGCAGGAAGATGTTCGCAGTGCAGTCCCGCGAACGTCCACTAGGAAGAAGACGAAGTAGTCGATCTCGATTCGCGCGAACGTCCACCAGGAAGAAGACCCGCCGGAGTGGAAGAAGATGATCTCGCCGGTGAGCAGTCGCGGAAGACGCTCCCCAAAAACCTGATTGCCCGCAACACCCGAGCAGGTGTCTCGATGCAAGGCGTCGGGTTCCGGAGGCCTGCTCTCCCGATCTCTGTGCGCGCAGAGGTTCGGGACGGGAATGAACGTATGGAATATATAGGCCCAGGAGGAAACGTCTGGACAAGCCACGGCTCGGCGGCGGCGGCGCGCGTGTGGCACCCCTTCACCCTCCCTCAACTTCTCCATAGGGGCTAACAAAGGCCACCTATTTAAGTTGAGTTAACACATGGTCAATCATCAATATGGTACTAAACCATTTTCATTATAGCATTAATTATGGGCCCTTGAATTAATCATCAAATATAATTATGGGCTAATGGCACATTATATTCAACATTTGTATTGTCATGTCTCCGGTTCTTTATTTTTCTGTTAAAAAAAGAGGTGAAGAAACGATAAATATGGCCACGAGAATCAAACATAATGTTGTCTTTTATATCTAGTCATGCTTCTTTGTCTCACTGAAATAAACAAAGAGCAACCCCCTTCCTCACTGATCTTCCTTGACTGCCATTGACCTTGTAGATTCTCCCTTCATCGTTTTTAACTATCGTTCTCGCTTTCTTATGTGAAGTCAAGCATATTCAATTTTGACTAAATATATACTCCTACAAGAAAAGAGAAATTATTCCCTACTCCCATATTGTATCTTTAGATTTAGCGTGTATATGACCCGATGAAATATATGTTGACGAAGTATATGATCATATTAGACTCTCTAAGGTAGTATTTATGTAATATACAAGTATACATTGAGTATATAGTTATACTTGTTTTATATACTACTATAATAATATTAAAATAACATATCAAAAGATACGGGTTCTTTTGAAGAAGAAAAAATCATGTACACATACGCAATTTGGTTTATTGAAAGTGATAATAATTACTCCCAGGAATAAGAAAAAATACATACTACAAGAAAATATTAACATTTATGTTATATAATTAGTATCATTAGATATAGATAGTTATAATATTTTTTCATAATAATCTTATTCAAACATACAAATATTGTTAATATTTTTTACAATCCTCAAACTTAAAAAAGTTTTATTAGCATAAATACTATACAATATTGACACTTAAAAACAAACAGCAACAGAGAGAGTACTGCGGTAACCGATCCTATTTTACATATAGAAGCATTTTGATACTTTGGTATATACTTTAACAGTAGTTCAACAGAACTGCATTTGTTGTCAAAGGCCTCACTCAACAAAACCTATAGCGTCCTAGTAAGATACTAGGGCTATGGCATAGCCGCGTTCTTTCCCACTACAGATTTTCTCAACTTCCACGGTACGGTCTACCTTCATCGGTTTGTGACAATCTAACAAGTAACAATCCACAATTAACTGTTACGAGTCCTTTTTAGCTGTGAGTTCATAAAAGACGACCAAATTAGTCACTAAACATCGGATAATAAAATTACTCACCACTACTGGTAACAGTTACTAGTAGACTTCAACAGGTTATTCAATTCTGCACCGAACTCTTCTCCTGCCCACCGCACCACACTACCAAGCCATATGCCGGATCACTCTACCAAACCAGAGTTGGCTGATTTATTACTGATCGCCGGTATGAAAAATCATAAATGAAATTATTAATGACTGATTTATTATGAGAGAAAAACACTGCTTGTTGACAGAAAAAATACGGCTGATAAAACAAGCAAACGGGCTTGATCGATTTACCAATAATATAATGAGTTTGAGACGGTGTTAAAAAATGAATAAATATAGAGCTCTCAAAATAGTTATTAAGGGAGCTATAATAGACAGTTAATACAGTGACATTCCAAATTACCCAAATTTTAAGTTCCCCAGGCAATTCCTCATCATGGCCTTTGACTCATATATATTTCTTCTAGGAACAGCATTACATACGCAAACATTCAAACATGCACGTACGTACTAGTTCACTCTGAAAACCAAAAATTTTTGAAATTTTTGAAAATTCTCCGTTACATCGAATCCTGTGGCACATACATGAAGCATTAAATATAGACGAAAACAAAAACTAATTACACAGTTTGCCTGTACACGAGACGAATCTTTTGACCCTAGTTAGTCTATGACTGGATAATATTTACCACAAACAAACGAAAGTGCTACAGTAGCGAATTCAAAAAAAATCGCATCTAAACGAGGCCCCCTCTTTCCTGATAGATCTCGAGATTAACAATATTATTGAATTTTGAAATAAATATAGAGAAATGTGAGCGCCCTGTCGAGTGGATCGAGGACTTGAATTTGAATATGAACGAACAAAGTCCACCACGAGAAACCAAAACAGCTGTGCTATGCTCAACTCGTGTCTTTTGACTCATGTATACGAATTAAATCTGATCTAATGAGTGTTTGTATTTGGTTAATGTGTCACACTCACAGGTGATCGCATGCATATCTAGCGCGAGTCATTCTTCCATGGGTATCTAGGAATCGTGCACATGAAGTGATTACATATATAGTCCACCAGCAAGTCTCTGCCCTGTGGCACAGGGACAGTGTCAACATCGCACAAGAAAGCTATATATATATCTCATGTGACCCCTGATGATTCGATGCCGGATCAAACAAAATCCATGTGATGGACGAGGATGGTAGTGGTAGCCAATGCAACTACCAGCAGAGATGCTGTAACCACTCACACTCAGCGTGTCACCTGCTGGCTGCTGTTCGAAATGCTCTCTTTTTCCATGGTTCCGTTCGATCAGCGACACGGAAAGACCTTTAGACTAAGACACTTTTTTTTTTGGCTTTGGTTGATTAATATTGTTTTTTTCTTCACTTGCTCAATTGTATTGCCAGTTTAGGTTATATATAAGATTCTTAAGTTTACTTTATCAAGAAGGGAGCAAGAGCAAAGTAGTAGAGGTACTCCTACTACATATAAGAAAAGGTCTGCGTGTGGTTCTTCAGTTGATGCCAAATATTGGGGTCGATCGAGTCGAGGAGAGGACTTGTTTTGGCTTAGCTACTGCAGAGTAAACAGAATGTCTGATGCATTATTTGGCTCGATCAGATCCAGCGGCCGGGCAGCGGCGCGCGACGCTCGCGGTTGTTGCGAGGAAACAGTGGGGCATTGCTTGGCGGCCCGTGGCCCCAGCCGACAGGGGTGGCAAGGCAACGAATGACCGAAGTGAAAGGTGGTCACGAGACCGGGGCGGCCCCCTCGACGGACAGGACGGATCAGCAGCAGCCAGCGAGCGCCAACCGCGCGCGCGGGCTCTGTCGTTGGGCCAGGGACACCGCAAATCGAAGCGCGACAGGTTCGAGCCACACCTGAACCTGATGGCGCTTCTTCTCGCCTGGTCAGGGGCTCAGGGCGTCCGTCCGTACGTGCGACGTGCCGCAAAGGCTGCATCTGCTGCTGCATCACCGGGCGCGGGCACTGGCAGTGGCTTCTCCCCGGCCGCTTGACAGCGAGCGGCAAGTGTTTGGCGCATCGCAGGCAAAGGAGATGCTGCCGTGTTCCCTGTTGCTTTTGGGGGTTTCCATTCGTCGCGTCGCCGGCCTGTGTCGTTCCTTTCCTTGGAGAGAATAGAGTAGGAGCAACACAGGATGTTCGTTCGTACGGGAACCCTAATCATCATCGTTGCAGTTCACATAAACATCCTGCTGATGTGTTTGTGTTATGCATGTATGCTTTTATGCCATACGTACTGGACAGGCTATACCTGCAGGTGGTATGGACATAAGGCTAGATAACGAGCCCAGTTAGCTCGGCTCAGCTCGACTTGTTCTGGGCTCGGCTCGTTATCGTAGCCGAGTTGAACCGAGCAAGCTAACGAGCTTCGAGTTTTTCATCCAGCTTTATATGGACATAATGCTCGTTATTGCTATAATACTAATGACAATCACAAAACCGAAAAGACACAAGTTGCAGCTGAAGGAAGCACCAAAGAAAGACAGAAGGTGGGGAACACAACTCAAAGCTTGAAGAGCGTCTAAAGTTTTGTGTGCTCTTGGACCAAAACTACATAATGTGTAATGAAGTCGTGGTTCCTTTTAATTTATAGTTCTTGTTTGAGTAATTTCGTTTGTTTATGGTAAATATTGTCCAATTATGGACTAACTAGGCTCAAAAGATTCATCTCGTGATTTACAGGCAAGCTGTGTAATTAGTTTTTTGTTTTTGACTATATTTCATGCTCCATACATGTGCCACAAGATTCGATGTCATGGGAAATCTTGAAAAGTTTTTGGTTTTTTAGTGAACTAATCAAGGCCTTACTGTTTCATTGATGCATGTTGTAATTATAGAAAAGGTAGGGATTAAAACATAAAAAAGAGAAAAAAGAAGGATAAGGTAGATTGCAAAGGAAGGTGGGTATTGATCTATTCACCTTTCCCAAGTGATGTTGTTTATATTCTTTCTCTCACGGTATATTTGTATGTAACACCCAAAATTTGATTTCGGATTAATAGGATTTAATTTGATTTAATTAAGTATTTTTAAGAGCATTTAAATTTAGCACTTAAATAATTTTGTAGAAAATAAAATTTGTCATAAGTTTTAGAAACATGTTGTTGCATTCATGTTGGAGCACATTTTATTCTATGCTTGTTGTTTTTTTTATGAGAATTTATTTTGCACACAAAACTCTATTGGAAAAAGAAAATAGAAAAAAAAAAGAGAAAGGAAGCCTCTCAGGCCGCAGCCCGAGCATCCCCTTTCCCCCTCGCCTCGGTCCAGCGCGGCTACGAAGCCCGCGCGCTGATTTCCCCTTCCTCCTTTACTGCCAGCTGGGCCCTGCCCCTTCTCTCACTGCGACGCGGGACCCACGCGCCAGAGCCCTTCCTTCTTCTCCCAGCCGTGAAGGATCGGGACTCAGGCCGGGCACAGCACTACCGAATCCAATCCCGGGGATTCGATTCGTGATTTCTTGCCAACACGCGCAAAACTGAGCTCCATAAAGTCCTAGGTCAACCCCGCGGCTCCCTCTTTGCATCCAAGTGGAGAAACCGAGCCCTAATCGCTGTATATTTTTTTCCTGGGAGCGGATCTCACCGTGAGCTCTCCCGCCGCCGCGCGCTCCTCCTACTTCCTTTCGGACCGAACCGAGGACGCAGTCGACTTCGCGGTGAGCTGCTCGTCTTCCCGGAGTTTTTCTTTCTCGAAACGGTGCTCGGAAACGAGAAGTCACTGTGCGCCGACGAGCTCCGTGCTGGAGCTGGATGATAAAATATTCATTTTAACTCCGTTTTTGTCCGTTCAAATTTCGTTGGATTCGTATTTACGAGCACTACATGTTAGAATTATTAGTTTTATGTTTTGAAACTTTTTAATTTCCTGGTACTAGTTAATTATTTATTTCTCTATAGGAAATCTTGGAAAATGCATAACTTCTCCGTTTTAATTCCGACTTTTGTAAACTTTACGTTTATGTGATCGTAGCGCTGCGTAGAATATTTTCATAAACTTTTATCTTTGTTTTCCCACTGGTTGGTGTAATGTTCTAATTATATCTTGTTTGCTTCGTGTATGATTGTCTACATTGGATTGCGTGTTGTTGATTGATGATCGAGTTTAGACGGTGAGCGATACGTTGGTGATCAAGGTCAATCTTTTGAAGACCAGCAGCGGGCTCAGGAGAGCTTTGATCAAGGCAAGTATAACTTGGGATCATCCTTGTTACCTATTCACTTATAACTACATATATATATCATATGCATGCTATCACCTTGTCGACCCTAGTAAAATCATAGATGATTGTTACCTGTATTCCTTGCTACCTACTTGATATGCATTTGGTGTAGATGTGCTAGTGCTTGATATAATCCATGATCTTGTAAGATGATTAATAGCTATGCAATGAACATAAAAGAATGACAAATAACTGTATGAGATCTTGTCTGTACGTGATCACCCGGGATAACAGTGCAACCATGAGGGCTATAATGGCTCTGGCTTTAGCTCAGTATGGAGACCTTTTCTAGCTTGTTAGAGGTTACCCGAAAGGGCGGAGGGGCTGAACCGACACGGGTATAGTGCGAGCCCCTGTCACTATGTGTATAGGCTACGCGTCATTGTGCCATTCGGAAGGGGGGTATCTATATCTGCTCGCAGAGGAAACCTTGCGGCCCTAACTTGTTAGACGAACTTTTGAAAGGCTTCACAGTGATCCCTGCCGACCTTCCTTGGAAGTGGGTTAAGAGGCTGATCACCTCGGGCGAAAGGGTAAATCATGACTCATGGGTAAAGATGTACAACCTCTGCAGAGTGTTAAAACTAGTATACTATAGCCGAGCTCACGGTCAGGAGCGGCCTTGGGGACATCTACATTAAGATGATGAGCTTATTATGTTATTATGTTCATTTGATTATCGTTTATGCTATGAGTTAATTATGCTTACACTTGATCATGTGATTACTTCCTTGACAATTGCTATTTAATTATGAACATGCTTTCCACCATTAAAAGCTAAATGCAGTCAAACCAGTGTCAGCTATTTGAGCCTCATGAACCCCTAGTTATACTTGTTGAGTACGATATGTGCTCACTCTTGCAATTTCCCAACACCTCAGGATGTGATAATGAAGATGACTGGAATGAGGACTACCGTTATGAGTACTAGGTTTGGAGTCAACCAGTCAACAGTGTCCCTGTGTGGAGCTTCCGTCGAGAGCGTTGTTTACTTTATGCTATCATTTTTGTGTAAGACTATGTGATTTATTATGTTCCGCTATGTAATAAACACTGCAATGGTACATTTGAGATTTGTCTACTTATGTGTGCGACTATTCCTGGGGCACATATGAGTCTTTTATGCATCCTATTTTGTTCTTAAAATATGGGTGTGACATTGTAATTCCTCCACTACTATATAATTTCTTCTCAAGATGGTAAAATTAGTCTTGTTGTTCTCATCCCGTTTAAATCTGTGGATTCGTTCTCAACTGCAAAAGGAGAGGCCTACATCACTGTTCATTGGCATTTTTGTGTTTATATGTGAATTTAATGACTACTATGTTTAAGAGTGTGTGTGGACCATGAAACTGTGTGTGAGCTAATGAGCCAGAAAAATTCATATTTTTGTAGCTTCGAGTTTATAGTTTTGGCTTCACAAGTTGTTCATAACATGCATGTTTGGCACAACTATTAATTAAACTAGTGGATCGAAGAAGTCCCGACTTAAGCCCTGCCAAAAAAACCCTTCTTCTCATTTTTTTTTGTTTTGGTTAGGAGCATGGCTGAAATAAATGGAGAAACAATAGTAGAGCCATTTGGACATACTTTATGACGTAATCAGCAATTTGATGAAGTGGACTAAGATGACATATGCAATTGAGTCTAATCCAAAGATATTGCTGATAAGTTGTGCTCATAATGCCCATCCAGTCCAGGGTTCCCATGTACATGAGGATCTGTTATTGATGAAGGTAATAATAATCAAGAAATTGGTGTTCAAGCTAAGAAAATTAATTATATAGTTAATTAGTCATGGTGGTTGTTGAGAAGCATGGAAGCAATAATTCAAGAGTAGGTTCGGGTTACGGCCATAGTCACACATGTATGGTCATCCTTGGAGAATCAATTTGTGGGGAAAAAACAAAGATGCAAGCTATGTGAATTATGCATAAGTTGACAAATTTAAAAGAGTATAATGCTCTAGATATATGATTGGATATGTTGGTGAGATGAAAAGGCTATATAAAGATTTACATCACTATCACCCATTTGAACATGATGATAAGAAGGACATGACTATTCATTATTCTTGTTCAAATCATTTGTGAGAAAGTTGTTCCTCGATGGTTTAAATCAAGAGTTTGACCTTCATTGCTAGCTTATCTTATCTAACTTTGAATGTCTAGTCTAATTTCAAGCATTATTGAGGAAGAGACCAAGCTAAGGCATCTCAAAGTGGTTATCCAAGAAGGACAAGAAATAAATCATACGTGACCATAGTGGCCGTGGGGGACATAAATTAGAGAAGTGCTTTATGTTGCATGGCTTTCCACCTAGATAGGATAAGGGGAAACCATAGCCCACGGAGTTTAAGGTGGTAAATGAAATAGAGCAAATTACAAGGAAGCTTCTAGTGGTAGACCATCAAGCTCTTGAGGAATACAACTCAAAACTTCGACTCTCTGAAGGCTCATCTTCCACCTAAGATTCCTCTATTACTAGTTACCATGCAAATTCTTGGGGCTCTAAACAATTTCAAGTAAAACTTATCACCTACAAAGTTATAGATCATGTCAGTTTCTACAACTTTGATATAAAATTTGTTTTCCTTGACTTGATATAAAAAGTTATGAATTATTTTTATGCTCTTATTTCTAAATATGGGTCACTTAAAGGTTAGGCCTCTGCTAATCAATTTCTAAAGGGGGTACCGTTAGAATTCCTATCACTTTTAAAAGCCCTTTTCAGACACAGGTAATCGAATAACATAGGTGGTCTTCTTAGTATGTGTGCCTCTGTAGATATCTATCTCTACCTAATATTAAAGAATAAAGCATTTCTTCCAACCCACTTTTTTACTTCCCATGTTGCTCTTTTTCATCCTATTTTTTCTACGTAATTAGCTCTTGCACCTTCTGTATCTCGTATATGGCTCGGATTCATGACCCGTACATGATATGGATTATTGACTGGTCATACAGAACAACTCATATCCAACAACGATACAGAGTCAGATTCCCATGGACTGAGTTCCATATATAATGCGTGACATGTTTGCTAGTCATTAAAGTCAGCATTTGTCCGATATCCTCATGACCATATATAGGCAACTCCAAACAATATCAACCTCTATTAATTTGGGTATCTGTTTCCTAATTTTTTTTGTACAGACACTTTATCTTCGCTCTCGTCATTCACCAACTGGATTCCTAATCGACTCTTGCGGCACATGGAGTATTGAATATAAATAAAAAACAAAAAATAATTGCACAGTTTATCTGTAAATCGCGGGATGAATCTTTCGAGTCTATTATTCTATAATTGAACAATATTTGTCAAATAAAAACGAAAGTGCTACAGTACTCTAACCCAAAAATTTTTGGGAACTAAACAAGGCCATAGCTGACACAAAGGCATCCTACGTTCTCTCTCATGCTAAAGTGTTGTCAGTCGAGTGGTTCCAATTAAATAAAACCATCCCTTGTTTCTTTCTTTCTTAATTGTTATATGGCCTATTGTGTACATTGTGGATTTGATGCAGATTTTGTCACCCAATTTTCTTTAGGTGTAACCGTGTAAGGGCCAGGCTTTGAGTTGCATTTGGGCTAAAATAAACCATTCGGCTCGGCTCGATCCAAGCCTCAGCATTTAGAGACTAAAATTTATGTTTGGGCCGTTGGCATGTTTAGGGCCTGCTACATCGGCCTAGCCCGCCCTGCGACGCCAAGCACGTGGGCCAGGGATAGAAGCGCCTGTACCATCGGGCTGCGGCGAAGTACTCCGTAGCAAGCAAACAGCGCGACGTCCTTTATCTCAAAAAAAAAAAAACACATACCCCAAAGGGCATCCGAAAGCCCACAGCACGCAGGGTTAGCCCAACTCCGCATGGCGACACGCAGGTGTCCGAACTGTCCGCTCCCAGTCGCCTTCGCGGAAATACCCATCCATCCTTTAAAAAACACACATAGCCCGCATGCTCGGGATAGCCAAGTCGGCATACCCATCCATCCAATGGTCCATCCCAAACAGAGTTGCCATGCTAACCCCATGCCGGCCCCATACACTATTATACGTAGCCCCTGCAGGTCAGCCGACCCAGTCTTCACATCTATTGGCGGCGGGGGCGTACATTAGCCGGCCGGCCGGCCGGGCGGTGGCGTCTAGCGTGTGTCCAACTCGTTGCATGGGCAGCATGGAGGCCATGCACGCACGCACGCACGCATCTCCTCTCCCTGTTGAACCCAGGTGGCGCACATTTATGCCTAGCACTAGCAGCTTGTTGTCTCGACAACGACGACGCCGGCGGCGGCCCAGACGTGTCACGGTGTCAGGTGTAGAAAGGTCGGTCGGTTTGCCACTGCTGCTTGTCCGCATGCACTACTCGAGACAAAGAAGTGCCGTGGTGGTGACCAACTTCTCCTCGTCAAAGCACAGCGAGAGAGCTAGCAACCGAGAAACAACGCGAAACCTGTGCGCGCGACGCGATCGAGCGCCGTGCTTAAAGTGTGCTCCACCATGACCATCGACGGATCCGATGGAGATAGACCGCGCGACATGGGGCCACGCAAAGTCCTCGGCTTGCGGCGGCCGGTCGGTCGCCCCCTGCCCTGCCCTGCCCTGTCCAAGTGTCCCGGCACGGCCGAGCCGCGCCGACCAAGCACGCACGCGGCGCGCCAGGGGTAACCGATCGATCGATCGAACCGCCCGGTAGATAGGCAATCCGGCGCGGGGCTCCTCTCGCATCATCAGTAGTTGTTCAGTACAACCACATGGGGCTGCGCTCGTTGGTCGTTACTCGTTGCGGTCACGTCCCGTCGAGCGCTATCGCTGTGTGTCTTGTGTCCAACAATGTGGGACGGCGCCCGGCGGGCAGGATCGGAGCCGGCGGGCCGGCCGGAGCACACAGCGGCAGCCTGCTGCTGCCAATGCAAGGTGCGGCCGACGGCCCCCCGGATGCGTGGCAAGGCAGCACGTTAGACTAAAACTCCTTGTCTGTCCGGCGGCGTGCGTTCTGAAGTTCTGAACGCGGCGGCCGCGGCGTGCATGTGTGCTTGTACGTCCAAGGGCAAGCATGCAGGGACCGGCCGTCTGCTGACTGAAGGCTGACCGCGATCCTCTGGGGCTCATACCTCGGACCCCGATCTCGGGCGGGCCGTGCGTAACGGCGTAGTACTACACACGCTGTGGTGTCGACAGGGACGCCGGCACGGCGGGCCCTGTGGCGGCTACGCTGTCTGCCGTGCTGTCGCCGCTGCATGGAACTCCATGTGAAACTATATCCATCCATCATCAGATAAGGCCGGCTTTAGATTATCTGTAGTACAAAAGGTTGGCGATCGATGGGGAGCAGTAGCTTTCGCGTCCATCTGCGCGCTGTTCTACCTGAA
The DNA here is from genome assembly GCF_000003195.3 of Sorghum bicolor. Lineage (NCBI taxonomy): Eukaryota > Viridiplantae > Streptophyta > Magnoliopsida > Poales > Poaceae > Sorghum > Sorghum bicolor. The sequence continues at coordinate 8,130,725 of NC_012870.2, read as the reverse complement.
CTTTGTTTGGGCCTTGTGGCTGGGCATAATATATAGGCATACTGTGTGTGCAAGTACAGCGCCATGCACGATAAAACGGCGAGGAGGTGTACCGTCCCGGCAGCAGCGTTCGTCGAGAGGGTCTATCCGGTGGGGACTGTGCCGTGTGAGAACCTGGCCGGCCGGCCGGCCAGCCGGGCATGTCTTGGACCGTGGCAGCACGGCTGCCTGTCCTGGGGACGGCACGCCCGTGACAGGGCGGCCTCGCGTGTCCGTTTTGGAAGGTGGACGATGGTCGACGCCGGGCCCGGGACGGACGCGACGGACACCTGAGCGATCGATTTCCCGTCGTGATTCATGTGCAGGTTTATCCCATGACACCGATCGATCGTGTCCTGAATTCTGGTTCTTGGACGAAGCATATATACGGCCGATCGGATGGACCGCGCGCGGCGGCATTATTTGTCAGAGCGAAGTTATTGGCACAGTGTGCAGACAGCGCGGTTGTTGGGTAGTGATCACAAGATTATTGGCGCGTCACGTTTGACCTTTGTTGTAAGGAACAACCCAACAAGAGCAAACAGCCTCTTTGTTCATGTGTGGTACAAGCCGGCCCCATTTCACGACATGGCTCCTAAAGCCGTGAGTTGGTTTGTCCCGCGCTTTTCGTTTATCCATGTGCTAGCTGTTTGTTTAGCACTGATTTTAATTTAAGTTATGGAATTCCTGATTTTTAGTATTTCAGGAGAAGTTGCTTATTATAATAAAAATCTTGCCGCTAGATCTAAATTGCTCACCTATACCATTACAAAACAACCTAAATTAACCTATATCTTCACTGAAACGGAAATGGCCAGCTGACCGAGTGGTTTACCTTCCTTCTAGGATGGTCAGAGTTCAAGCCCTGATAAGCCTTGTTTAGGCCTTGTTTAGTTCCTCAAAAATTTTACAAAATTTTTCAGATTCTCCGTCACATCGAATCTTTAGACGTATGCATGAAGTATTGAATATAGATGAAAATAAAAACTAATTGCACAGTTTGGTCGAAATTGACGAGACGAATCTTTTGAGCCTAGTTAATCCATAATTGGACAATATTTGTCAAATACAAACGAAAGTGCTACTATTCCTATTTTGTAAAATTTTTTAGAAGTAAACAAGGCCTAAAGTTCCCAAATTTTTTTGCTTTGGGCTACTGTAGCATTTTCGTTTTTATTTAGCAAATATTGTCCAATCATAAACTAACTAGGTTCAAAAAATTCATCTCGTGATTACAGGCAAATTGTGCATTTAGTCTTTGTTTTCATCTATGTTTAGTGCTCTATGCATGTGGTGTAAGATTTGATGTGACGGAAAATCTTAAAAAATTTTTGGTTTTTAGGGTGAACTAAATAAGGCTCACTCTCGTCATCTCGTGGCCACAGCGACCAGAGAGAGAAAAAAAACTCCGGCAAAAGTTTTTTTTAAAAAAAAAATATCTACATGAATATTGTTTAGAATATGAACAAATATAAGGACTCTCTAACACTCTCATCTCGAGCTACATGGACTAAATACTATTCACATATTTTGTGTCGGGTGCTTTACGTTGTTCGAATTTAGGAAAAGGAGACATGTTTTGATTTGCCTTAGGTGGCTCGTAATGCTTGGTTAATAATCTGGGTGTCCGGCGAGTCACATGAACTTTCCGTCGAGTTAGAAGTACAGGGGTTAGTTGGCTGATTATCGGCAAGAGCCAAAAGTTTAGCAGCACGACCCCACATGTTGTTCCTTTGTCGGATAAATGTTTGCTCTCGCGTACGTTCATTTCGACGTTGATGTAATATATAAGTCAGACCGCGCGGGCGCGCGTTAGTCTGGTTTTCACGTCGGCAGTCGCCTCAAGTTTCAAATCTCAACCAACTCACAACCGAATGTTGTTGCTCCTAGTGTCCATCTCGAAGGAAATGCAAAACGTGGCTTTCGCTTAGCGTTTCTCCCTAGCTAGTGTGTCGGTGACGGCACATAGCTACTTCGAGAGGCCGGAGACGACGACCGTGGTCTGCGCGTACTCGGTACTCGTCGCTCTCATCCCGGACGGCGCCCGCGGCGGCTGATCGATCGGACAGTGTCGTTGTACGCGCTCGATCGGCGTCGGGCGTCGGCGCTCTAGCTAGCCCGCTGGCTGGCTCCGTCCCCGGGCCAGCGCGCGCGCGGCCATTCATGAAAACCACACCGCGAACGCTCGTTGTTTCCGCAGGTGGCTGGATCACGGAACAACCGCGTGCACTGCAGTGCAGTCAGGCAGAAGAGCAGGCAGCTAGCGCACCGGCACGACGCTGCGAGGGATCACGTACGATCGCCGATCACACGTCGGCCACGCGTGGCTTAGGGCCACACACGGCCGCGGTTCCACCGTACCACCACCCCAACAGGCGCACCTCCCATCCCACTTGCCAACTCGCTCGGCTACGCTCACATGTCACGGGGGGGGAGCCGGAGCCGGAGACCACGCTCGATCGGGTACGCCACCGGCCACCGCCCATCCAAATCGATCGGTGTGCAGATGCACCCACAGTTCTTGAGCTTCGGCAGTCACGCCGGGGTCGCCTTGAAGAATTTACCGCGGGCGGGCGGAGTGTACGTTACCGTACCGTACGCGGCCGACGTACGTGGACGTTGTGCGGCCAGCTGCAGCAGCTTGACTACACCACCTGGGCATGACGAGTTTTTGCGTGTGCTAGGAGGATCGATCCTGGCCGCGGATAGACTGTTGGCCCGTGCCAAGTGGGGCTGCATTGGTCGACTTGATCGACCGCTGGCCTCAACATCATTCAAAAAGCTTGACGTGTTCCGTCGCACTCGCACAGTGCCTTAACCTTTTTGGACACCCACATCTTTCGAATCAAACTTGGCACAGGAAGCCCGGCCGCACATGCATGTGCGAAAGGATGTGAGTAACGTTGCTTGATCAAATGTTGTCCGCATTTACAGGCAGAACATTATTCGTTATCTTGGATTCTACTCCCTCCATCACAAATATTATAAGTCATTCTAAGATTATCGTAGAGTTAAAGCATCACAAGTTTGATCAAATTGATTTGATAAGATAATAGTATTTATGATATTAACAAAGTAACATTATATTCTTCATTAATTATATTTTCATAGTACGTTTATCTATTTGACTTCATAATTTTTTTTTATTTTTTTAATAATTTTGATCAAATCTAAAATGCTTTGACTTTTCAAAAATTTTGAAATGTCTTACAATTTAGAACATAGAGAGTATATATATAACAAACATGCAGACGTTTTGCCATACCATCCAGACGTTTTGCAAAAGTACAATACTAGCTACAAAGAAACGAAGAAAAAAAACACCAACCCTTCAATTCCTGCAGGGCCTCAAGTCACCGAAACATACTTTCTTCTTCTTGTTTTCTTTTAGCTCGCTATCATCCACTTTTGTTGCTTGCGTGTTTGAGGGATGCATATCGATATATTCAACCATGTCAGAAAAATGGTTCACTCATAAACACACTTTCTTGCTTGGCAAATCTTCTGTGTGATCTTATTCCCTCTATCTCAGGAGGCAAGCTTCACTTTTGTGTTAAAAAAACATATATGGACACTACTGTTACTTCCTCTTGTTTCTTCATTGTTCACCCACTAATAATAATAAGATTATAACCCTTTCCCAAGTTGCGTGATAATATCTTAGAAAGATTCAAAACGATCTCCACCTTTAGAAACTTAGATCCTAAAAAAAGCTGACGCATTGCCACATTGAGAAAATCTTACTTTTGCGAGATGTAGATGCATTTCAGTTCTCTACAGTTTTACCGCCAGGGATCTGAAAAGCCCTTTTTCTTTAAGAAAAACGGCATGCGGATTGACCAGTAGCCGGCAACTAGTCAGTTACCGGTTTTTCCGAGCCAAATCCAAGTGTTTTTATCTAAGCACTATATTTATTTTGACCCATTAAGATCACAACAACATTAGTATGAACTATGACATGACCTTTTGCCAGCCACTACGACTATTGGGTGTGCTTGCAGGGGTGGATCCAGGCTCCGGGCTGCAGCCGGGGCGCGGCCGAGAAATCACTTTAACAATTCTTTTTTTATCAAAAAAATCTATAAAAATATAGATTTATTCCTACCCAATGCGGTCTAAAAATAACTTTCAGTATTTTTAGCCCCCCCCCCTGAGGCGTTTCTCGATCCGCCACTGTGGTTGGCACAAAACCTCTGCGTGCTCTCCAGTTTAAGCTACTAGATTCAAAGCCCTCCAAACAAAGCCCTTCGATTTTGCTCTCCTTTCCACACTTATCATATCCACTTGCTTAAATACACTATAAATATATTTTATATATACAACCATTTTTCTATAATAAGTTAGCAAAAGAATTCATTTTAAAAGCAACATAGAAAATTTTAGGGTAATATAAAACAAGCATTTAAGAAGAAAAACCCTTGGTCATCTCACTTGCGAGCCAACTCACTCGACCGCCAAACCTCTGCGCCCCCTCTAATGAGCTCAGCACCAGCAAGCGGCTTCAACGGTTCTTCTATGCATGTTCATTTCTCTCTTGTACCTTTTTCCGATCCTAACCCCAAATCTCTCGATTTATCCTTGCTTTTGCCCGAATCCATGTGTGTGGGGTCTAGATATATGGAGGGGGATGGCGGCTCGGTGTGACTAGACCAGGTGCCACCAATTGCGGTGGTCATTGTGCCCACGGCCATGGCCGCACGACGCAATGCACAAGTGTTCATGTCCAGCTTTAGTGGCATTGCGGCCTAGATGCTTACACCTTGATGGGTAGGGCTTGGACAATTGAGAGCACATCTAGAAAAGTTGGGTTGGACTCAGCCCAGTTCAGAACATGTATTCCAGTTATTTTTCACAAAGAAAAGGGATGGTTAGCCCGAGCATGGGTTGACAGAACCTGTGGGATGGTACTTGATATCATTTTTAGGCTCAAAAATATTGGATTTCTTTTGGCATGACGTTTGCTCAAGTCTAACATGAAGCTCACTAAATCCTTAACATCACTCCGAATCATTTAGGATCTATCTAGTATAACCTATAGGTTATTTATGGCCAACATAAGTTGAAAATATAAGCCAAATGACACACTTGTATGCGGTCTATTCTCGTTGTGTTCTCCCCACAGCTCACGGCTCTCCATTATAGTAATAACAAAAACTGAATTAGACCATTTTAAGCTGGCCATGCTTTTTTCTACCTATCAAATGGAGCTAAAAATTTGGTTGATGTTGATTTGTTGTGAGAGAAAAAACATTACTCTAACGTATTGATAAGTTCAAGTGAACAACTGCACTGAATTGAACTTGTTCGTGTGTAAAATTCCAACCCTGAAATTAAAACTACCCTTCCCAGCATTTCTCATGCCCAAAACACCGTGTACGGTGTACCCAATAATCGAGCATGTGGAAAAAAAATTACGATTATTGCAAGTGCTCCATCAAGCTGAACTGGCAATGAGCTGAGATTCTGCTGACCACACTGCTCCCCCTCTCCGACCAGTCTTTTTTAGCTTAGCGAGCGATGGACCAATTAATTAACGCCATCCCTGCTGGTGTCGTCACAGACAGTGCTTCCACGTCAAGTCCAGCGACCCGCCGTGCAAGTGCAAATACATGCTTGCATCACCCACCGTACCAGTACCACCACAGGTCCGCAGGCACACTGCTGACAGCTGCGTGTGCAAATTCCACTTTGATAACACTGCAGTCGTTTTCGGCACTCTGGCTGTCCGGCACCGGGAAAATATTACCGACCTCTCCATTCGCTGGACATGCAATCAATACTAAACCCCATATGGTTACATACATGTTCGTCAGAGATTAGACGGAAATCAACTAAACCCCGCCCATGCCTAGGTTACAATCACACCACGGCATCATCAACCACAACCAGCGAGAACAGGTCTAATAAACGAAAAAAAAATAGAACACCAAAAGCGCGCCATAGCTTTATTTACTCGTCATCACTAACTTCTCTTTTAATTTGCTGCTTTAGCAGAAGACAAAGTTAAGAGGCCGGGACCATCGCCTACGTATATGTGATCTCTAACCATGGCGGTGGGAGGCGAGTGGGGGACGGAGACATCGCGTCACAGTCATGCCCTGATCCTGGTGATCACGGGCATCATCAAGCTTAGCCAAAAGATGAGCTAATCGACCCATACTCCGGTACACCCATGAATGCATGACGACATAATAGCACGTACGTACTACATACTGCTGACTGTACAGCTAGTAAAGCATCAGCAAGCGTACTTGCAAGTATATATATTAATAACAGAAAAGCGCGTAGTAGGAAGGGAGACAGGGTCGGTTTAGGCCTTGTTTAGATCAAAAACTATTTAGATTTTGGCACTGTAGCACTTTCGTTTTTATTTGATAAATATTGTTCAATTATGAAGTAACTAGGCTTAAAAGATTCATCTTATGATTTACAGATAAACTGTGAAATTAGTTATATTTTTTATCTATATTTAATATTTTATACATGTGCCGCAATATTCGATGTGATGGAGAATCTTGTAAAGTTTTGGGTTTTTGGGTGTATCTAAACAAGGCCTTAGTTTCGACCCTTTTTAAAAATGGAGATCAGGAGGTTGCTTTGTAAGAGCACGTACGCCGCAGGGGTAGCTGATGGATGACTTGGACAGGATCTGGGAAGCTTCGAAGCGGAGGTGGCTGGCTGGGTGGGAGGATCGGAGACTGTGTCTTCGGTCTGTGGCCACCACCACCCATATCGGGCGCATCATCGAAAAGGGCAAAGTCGGTGGAGAAAACTATGTGCTGAAATGTGCGACTAGCATCAGGGATCGGTCCTCCTCCTCCTCCTGTCTCGTTACGTTGGTACTAGTGCCAATCATCGCCGACACCCAACAATAATATACTACTCATTTCAATTTTAAATGTAAATATATATGACACTGCTGTGTTTTTTCTCCATTCGCTTTGACTGTTCTTTTTCACAAATACTGTATAAACCTACAATGAAAACTTAAAGTACTTTCCATGACAGGCTTCTCGCTGTAAACGGTGACATTCCTTGCAAAAAAAAGTAAACGGTGACATATAGTATTTAAAAAGTTAAATAAAGAGGAGTGTTAGTTAGACATTACGTACGCAGGTTAAGGAATTGGGCAGTGCTCGCTCCTCCCGGTGACGTCACGGGATGCGTAGCTTGTGACCGGCCAGAACATTCAAAGTTCTGCTCCGACGCTATAACAAATAAAATGGTTTACTGTAGTGAATAACTAATTAATTTTCACATAACATAATGCGTCCGTCTAAGAATTATGCACTGTCTCTAGTACCCGCCGGTCTAAGAATTATGTACTTTCTAGATTTGGTTGGTAAAAAAATAGTATTGATGACAATGAATTATAATTCTAAAATATTACAAACAAGAATATATTTCGAAGCTAATCATACTTGTCTAAGAATCCAGTTCTAGTAGTACCAGTTTAAATATCTTAAGTTCAACTAATAGTATATAAAACGTCTCAATATCTTCGATATTAAATAATGTGTATAATTTGATTTCTCACTAGATATATTCCTATAGTATATATATTTAGTTTCATAAATGTTACTATTTTTACCTACATACTTGGTCAAACTTTAAATATTGTAATGAAGAATGGAGTTTAAATACTTTAACGAAGAATGCACTTTGGGACGGAGTTAGTATGATAGATATTTTTGTAAACAAACAGTCAAATTGAAGATTATTTCACTTAGCTCTGTAATTAGAAGTGTACTTTGTTTGAGGGAATGGAGCTCAGGCTAGCACCGAAAACGGTCAATTCATGGTCAAGTTCTTGCGTAGCACTGTTTACTATCCTGGTTGTGGTAGGTTCAGGCCTTATTTAGTTCCAAAAAATTTTTGCCAAAAATTTCAGTTTTTCCATCATATCGAATTTTGTGGCTCATGAAGCATTAAATATTGATAAAAATAATAACTAATTGCATAATTTGCATGTAATTTGCGAGACGAATCTTTTAAGTCTAAGTAGTCCGTGATTAGACAATATTTGTTAGTTACAAACGAAAGTACTACAATGTTTATTTTTTTAATTTTTTTTGAAACTAAATAACTATCATCAGGCCTTGTTTAGTTTGCAAAAATTTTTGTTTTTGGCTACTGTAGCATTTTGTTTTTATTTGACAAACATTATACAATCACGGAGTAACTAGGCTCAAAAGATTCATCTCACAAATTACAGGTAAACTGTGCAGTTAGTTTTTATTTTCGTCTATATTTAATGCTCCATGCATACGACCAAAGATTCGATGTGACGAAAAATCTTGAAAAAATTTTCGAACTAAACAGGGCCTCACTTTTCTAGCTCCTCACGAACGAAGCTGCTTGTGCTGCTGATGAGAAATCACACATTTCCCAGGAAGATGGCAGTGACGGCGTCATCTCCAGTTCTCCACCCGTCTTTGTCGTTCATCGATCGCGTCGCCGTACACTACAACCAGCAGCGACATGGGACGCAACATGAGCACGCGAGGAAACAATTAATGGCCTCCACTCCACCGAAGATTCACTGTGCGGCTGTGGCACGTAGGAGTAGATTCCTAGCTCGCACGCATTATATGAGCCAGCTGCCCGTACACACCTGCGCATCCATCCACCTTATCCCGATCGATGCCCCTGTTACCACGACACAAAAAGCCGTTCGTTCGTTCGTTCTATGACATTGTTTAGTTCTAAAATTTTTCGTTTGTATTTAATAAATATTATCTAATTATAAATTAATTATATTTGAAAGATTCGTCTCACAAATTACAGATAAATTATATAATTAATAATTTTTTTATTTATATTTAATATTTTATATATATACTATAAGATTTAATATGATGAAGAATCTAAAATTTTTTTAGAACTAAACAGTGTCTATCCATCATCTGTACTCGCGCCCGCCACCCACCCCTTTCTTTTCCACGACGTGTTCATGGCTGTTCGTCCCGGTAGGTAATGGATCAAAAACGGCAAAGCCAGAGCCCGATGATGCATCCCCTCACAGTGGCCAAAATAATTGGGCGCATGCATGCAGAGCCGCAACCGGGATAAAAAGACGAGAACGAACAAGAGCTGCGCCGCGCACTCTTTCCGTTCTGGGGGTCCGGACACCGATCTGCGCACTGCAACGCCCTGGTGTGGTCGGTCGGTTCTTTGTTCTGTTCTCCCATCGGCGGCCATTGGCAATGCAAAGACGACGATCCTGATCGACCAGAACATGCATGCGCGGGTGAGCCCCATGTGGCGTGCTCGGGCAGAGGCCGGCGCGCGGGGCCTAGCGGCCTAGCCTACCGGCGACGCACGCATCTGCGCGCCTGCCCGCGGCGCGGATGTTGTTTGTTTTGCAATAATCTGCATGTCGACATGTCGTCACTGTGGGCGGCACACCGGAAACGAAGAGAGAAAACAATGGGGGAGACAGAGGACGAGAGAAAACTAGTGTCTCGATTATCATGCCAAGCTGTTTTCTTTCTTTCTTTTTTTTTATTCAGATGCCCCCTAACTGCTTATAAACGAAGAGAACCCTCCAATGCAAACTGTGCCAAAAAATCGTGGTAAAAGAAGAACAGTGGGCGGAGCATGCATCGTATTCCGAGGTCCGAGCAAGTTCAAAGTTCGTGGTGCCATGTTCGTTCTCTCCGGCCAGCGTGTAGGATAAATAGACGAGTCAACCAGCGTACTTATGTTTATGTAGGAGCAGCAGGACGGACCACTGCGCTTGCCAGGGCACATGACATGAGCTCACAAAGTCACCTCTCTGGACCATGCAAATATAATGGGAGCCCCAAATACAGATAGGAGTACTGGTAGTAGTACGTAGATTTATCCTGACAACATCGATGGATCGATCGGTAGTAAAGTCAACACAGTACGTATAGATCTAGAGGCTCGTTATCAGTCCTACTACAGCGTTGAGAACGATGTCGTCCAAGTGGTTCCCGGTTTGACTTTTTTTTATGTTCAGATGAAATTTATTTATCCAACAGTAATACAATCGTTGTAACAACAATAACAATGGTACAGAGTGACTGCGTGTCGTACACCCAAAACAACCGGGAGACCCCCGTGCCAGCCCCTGGACGGACGGACACGCACGGGAATTCCCAGTCAAAAAATACACGATGCGATGCCTGCTGGAAGATCGATCGCTCCTGCTCCTATACCTAATAATAATACAACAGTGGCCCTCGGGCACCTATCGCCGGTGCCTCCGAGGAAAAATGGCGGCGTGGTATATACGGCCCCCACCCACACAGAATTACAAGAACCCAATAAGGAATGATGATTAATTACTACTAATCGCCTACTGCTAATCATGCTGTGGTGCTCCTGCTGCTGCCGTGTGGTACGGTATCATCATAGTATACTTGGGCCGTGGTTGGTTTATGAACATTGCTCCACACCACTCGGTGAGCTGAAAAAGCTGAGCACGCAGTGGTATGGTGGCACGTGCGGTCGCCAATGCACGGCTACCGCTCGGCCTTCCGGTCGGCGGCGGAGGCCGGGGTGAGGCGGTTGGCCCAGCTGAAGCGGATCGGGAGGCTCATGCTCCTGGCCGGCCCGAGCACGCGGCGCGCCGCGGCGGCGGCGGCGGGGCCCCGGCCTCGGCCCTCCACGGCGGCGGCCTCCGCGAAGGCTGCCAGGCGGTTGAGCGCGACGTCGAGCGTCTTGGCGGACATGTTGGCGAAGCAGACGCGGAACCACCCGGGCTCGCGGCAGTGGCAGGAGGACCCCGGCGAGATGTTGAGCCCGACCTCGAACACCACCTTCTTCCACAGCTCCATCTCGCCCTCGAACGACGGGGTCCGCATCAGCCCCCGCATGTTGACCCAGCAGAAGAGCCCCGCGTTGCTCTCCAGGCACTCGACGCCGCCGATCGCCGCCAGGCCTTCCGCCAGCTGGTCGCGGCGCGCCTTGATCCGCCGCGTGTTCTCGGCGATGTACCGACGGGTGAAGTCCCTGTCGCCCAGGAGCGACGCCAGGAGGTGCTGCGTCTGGGACGACACCAGGCCGAAGCTCGACATCTTGGTGGCGGCGGAGACCACGCCGGCGTTGGAGGAGTAGATGGCGCCCACGCGGAAACCCGGGAGGCCCAGGTCCTTGGACAGGCTGTACACTACGTGCACGCGCTCCGACAGCAGCCCGTCGGCGTCCGTGGAGTTCCGGCGGCGCGCGGCCACCACCTCGAGGACGCTCACGAATCCGGGCTCGGCGAAGGCCGTGCCGGAGTATATCTCGTCGCTCACCAGGTGGATGCCCTTGGCGGCCACGAAGTCGACGAGCATCTCCAGGTCGGCGCGCGGGGACGTGGTGCCCAGCGGGTTGGAAGGGTTGGTGATGAGCACGCCCTTGACGCGCAGCCGCTGCTTCTGGGCGCGCCGGTACGCGTCGTCCAGCGCGGCGCGCGTCACCCGGAAGCCGTTGGCGCTCGTGCAGTGCACGGGGACGATCTCGGCGCCGGTGCGCCACTTGAGGTCACGGTCGAACCTGCAGACGACAAGCGCGAGCGAGCCCAGTCAGCAGCCGTCCCATCCATCGTCATGCCATCATGTGGGGCCTCTAGCTACGAGTACTTAATAGCAGTAACGTGCATCGCGCGGCGCCAATCAGCCGCCACTTGCACGTTCCCTAGTGTATTCTACTCCTAAAGTACGTTGCAGCGACTGCTTACCCTGGGTAGTATGGCGTGGGGATGAGAAAGGCGTCTCCGTGGTCGGCGAGGCAGAACATGAGCGCCTCGTTGGCCGAGGTGGCGCCGGCGGTGAGCACGATGTTGCTGGGGTCGAAGGTCACCCTGTACCCACGTTGCTCCGACATGAACCTCGCCAATGCCTGCGGGGGAGAGAGAGAGAGTCACGCATTCAGTCAGTCAGTCAGTCAGTCTTGTTTATTTGCTCGATCGGTGGCCGGCCAGCAGACCACGCAGAGTAAACTAGCAGCAGCAGCCAGCAGACACTCACATTCTTGAAGGCCGGCATGCCGTGGTAGTCCTGGAAGAGCGCGAGCTCGCGGAAGACGGAGGCGCCTCCCCGGCGGAGGCCGAGCGCGTCCGGGTTGTCCTCCAGCCACGCCTCCAGCAGGTCGAACGATAGCTGGTTCTCGGCGAGGCCCATCTGGATGATGCCGCCGGGGTTGGCGACGGGGTCGTACGGGTTCTTCTCGTACTCCTCCCACCCCAGGAAGTAGGACGAGTCCTGCCCGTGGCTGTTGCAGGTGGCCTTCTTCGACAGCAGCTGCGGCTGCGGCTTCTCGTCGGCGATCATCATGCTCACCATATTGCCACGTCACTTAGCTTTGGCGCGCAAGCGTTTCTTTGAAACTGGGGGGGCGTCAGGCACAGACGAGACACACACAGTGAGTGTGCGTGCAGCGTGTGTGCGGTGAGTGAGCGAACAAGCGAGCGAGAGACAGAGGGGGACAGTTGGAGAAGGGAGGAGGGAGAGCCAGACAGAGGAGGGAAGCTAGCTGCTGATCAGTGGATGGTTTTGGTGACTCCCAAACGCGTCTATATATAGCTAGGAGGCAGGGAAGCCTGGAGCACAAGTGCGAATAAGAATGCGGTGCTGGACAGGGACAGGGACAGGGACAAGGAGTGCAGATTTTCCTTTTATTGCTGAATTTCGTGATTTTCGGTCGAGGAACAGTGGACTCGTTCAGGGGAAACCTTCAGAAGTGTTAACATCACTGCTTGAGCATGCCGACAACGCGCGAAGAGCAGAACGAGTACAAGTGGTATTGGGCTATATTAGCAGATGAGATGACTGTCTGGGGGCTGGGGCCATCATGGATGTCAAAGAAGTAGGCAAGGTGAAGAATGTAAGGTGTCCTCTGATTCTTTCCTTTCCTTTTCTTTTCTTCTCTTTTCTTTTTTCCTTTTTTGCGATTCGGTGTCCTCTGATTCTGATCCAACTAATAACACCCGTTTGGTACCCTATGCTTCTCCGGTTGAAGCCTTTTCTCTCCACGATATGGTCACACACCATTGAATTCCTTGTATGTGATCCAATATATATATATAGAAGAGTCCCCTGATGATAATATATTTTTACACTGAATAAATTTAATGACATCTGGGCCCTATATGTCACACTCACTGTTTGGTTGATGAAAATTCTTATACTTGGGATGAGTTGAGAAATGATGATATCTCTCCGGTCACATTTCTTAGAGAAGGGCATTTGGGATGCTGTTTTTTATTAGATGGGAAACAGTATATCACCTTGCCTCAATGGTTTCCTGAATTTTATCAAAAGTTCTAGGACATCATCATAGATTATTTGATGCATATGTTTCATGACATTCATGTTGGGCATCTACCACTTTTTAGCCTCAATTTAGAGTGACCACCCTTTTCCTGAAGATCCAAGACCAGACTTCCATGCATTACTAATATTAGAGATTTAGCTGAAATCTGCACCCAATGTGCAGTTCTCAGTGATGTCTAATTATCTTGCCATGATTCATGGTAGCATTAAAAAAAATATTAAACGCCTATAGAATTGAAAGTGCCACTAGAAGTTTAGATCTTCCTTTGATACTAAAAATTATTAGTATGTTTGTATTCATGAAAAACAATTGTGAATTGTGTGCATCTTTTGTTATATGTAGAAATTAGGAGTGAAGATGCTTATACCATCTCGATAAAATTGTCTCGATCCTAGCTAGGGAGGCTAGCTCAAATATAATCATTGTTGTCCTCCTTAGCGCGTCACTAGTGACACGTCGTGTAAAAACCTTCTCCTACTTAATACAAAGATGTGTAAACCTTTTGCATATTTAAGAAAAAAGTTGTCTTGGTTTCGATAATCCAAACTATTTTTTAGCTTTGTCGTTGTCCATACTACACCTTTTGGCTTGGTTTCCTGCCTCCAAACCTTAAATCTCCTTAGGAGATAGGAATACACACACATAAGTTTGGTTGTCTTTATTAACATGTATGCAAACTTGTGCGGTGCACTTTCTCTATGTTTGGTTGCCCATACAGACTCTTAAGCAGTCTTGCAGAATATTCAAAGTAAGCACAATGCCAGATTGGCTTGTATGACAAAATTGGTCGTATTAGACAAAACAGGCTTGCACAAAAATGATAAGGCACACAAAATATAATTTTCTCACCTCCCCCACCTACACTAGAACTTGAAGACCTAATGCATTTGCAGGTGCAGGATAACCAAACACCAATGTATTGCATATATTTATGTTGGGCTGAGTTATGCTGCATAAGACCTAATGCAGGTTAAAATCAGTACAAAGAAGCAATCTTGATTTCAGTCGATGTTGATGTACGCATAAAAAAGGTGTTTCAATGTGGTAGGGGGGAAGCTAAAAAAACGGTTTGACAGATGATTATTGCATGGAACCCGGACTGAATGAACTTATTACAAATAAAAAATGCGGTAGTTCCATTCAGGAAATGTAGTGGTGTATGCTGCAGTTTCAACTCTCATCTATGAATGAGCCTTTTCTGCCGTCTATATGTAGCAGAAAGCGAGACCCGTCCTAATAAGATTAACATTAAAGGACGATACTAAAGCGACAGAGAGTGTCCCTGCATACACTTCCTGGATTTGTCTTTTAAGCTCGTGGCTGTCGATTGTCTTCCAAGTTGAAGCTAATAAAATGTACTATTAGAAAGGAGCTTCTGGAGCCCTTCGAACGGAACAAAGATGAAATGGGCATCGACGAAGATGGGATCGATGACGAAAATTTTCAAACTCCAACAAAAGCACAAGCAGAGTAGCTCCTGGGCCCTTTTGTTGACGTGACGAGGCGAGTGGAGTGCTCCTATAATCAATTGAGTAGGGAACGGCCAATCGGCAGGACATGCTTCATGTGATACCCTGTTTGATTGGCTCGTCTCATGTTGCTGCACATTTTTTTTATTTTGGGGTTGGGCCAGTACATTAGTACGGCTACCTGGCAGTGTGCGGAAACCAGGCGACGGCCACAGGTTTTTCCTGATGAAGCTCGTTGGTTTATATATACTAGGCATTATCTAAGGCCACGAAGCTAAGAGACAGCTTAGTTGACGATCTCAATTGTCTACTCACCACTGGCATTGCTGATCTGGAGATGTGACACACTTCAAATAAAGTTGAATCTTAGGCGATCTTTACCAAAATTAGGATCTGAGACTTTTGAACATAGGTTCCTGTCGGTGTGGGCGTTGAGGCCGGGGGTCTGTGTTGCTTATATTTTCTTTTTTGTTTTGTTTTGTAGTGTGTCTTTGGAACTACTGTGATGTTTCTGTTGTTTTAGTACTCCTAGAATTACTTGTGTATCTTTGTGATGTTTCAAACTCTATTTCCTCTTAATGAAATATGTACCGTAATGGTACGGTCGAGAGAGAAAAAAAGAAAAGACAATTTTTAAGAACTCTCTAAAAAAAATCCAGCCATTGATATGGTAAGCTTTAAAAGTTGACGACAACAATAGTATCTAGATTTATTCAATTGTCTAGAAAATTACCACCTTAACCTTAATATGAGTTAGTCAGATTTGGTATTATATAAACAATAGTCAATAATAACATCTAAATTTAGATCCAAATTGCACGCCTTTGCATTATAAAAAATAATATAAATTACCTTACTAAATTTGCATATATATTATTCATGTATGTCATTATTAAAATAAACACTCAAATCTACAGTCAAATTAGCTTCATCTGATCTAACAAAAAATATAATAAAATACCAAAATATTATTCTAAACACCCACTTCTTATCACTAAAATGGCAAACACTGTGAATATATGAATGGCGAACACTTATGTTATAACTGCTTCGTTCTTGGTAAAATTGATTACTTTTAAAAAAAAAAACTATATAGTTTGGCTTATACTCCCTCTATACCTATAAAGAAAGTCATTTTGAGTCAAACATTGAGATTATAAATTATGAATAATTTTTAAGTTGTTGAGTTTGGAAATGTGAAAATTATATGAATAAATTTGTTTTGAAAAATACTTTTATAAAAATATACATATACTATTTTTGATAAATATTTTTATAAAAAAGAGAGAGTTAAAATTAGGTTTTGGAGATGGTGTCTTTGTCTTAAACATTTTTTTTATAAGCATGAAGGGAGTATGAAAGCTATAATGACTTTTTAGGTCCGGGGGGGGGGGGGGGGGGGGGGGGGCTTGTGGTGGGCGACGTGCACGCCTGCACACGGCGGGGTCCCAGCGGCTGACGGCGCCTGTCAGTAAGCTCAGGGTCCTGTGCGATTGGTCAGAGATACGCTCGGGGCGGTATGGCTTCGCGGTTCCCCTCGCCTCGTCAGTCGCACGTAGCCGCGGCCCGCAGATTAGCAGGCACACTGCCATGCCACACACACGCACGCGCACGCGCCCATCCGTGTCGGTGCGGTCGCAACCCCCGCGGCGGCCGGCCCGACCCCGACGCGCAGAGCTGCGGCCTGCGGCACTGTTGCCTCGCTGGCTGGCTATGGATCGCCGTCGCCCGTCGGGTGGGCGACGAGACCGCCGAGACGGCGACGCCCCGGCGCCGGCTCATGCCGCCGCGCCCGCGCTGACGTGCGCGCCCACGACGCGAGGGGTACGGCTCGGCTGCCCGCGCAACTTTTGCGGTGTAGCGCCCGGTTTCCTGCGCTGCTTCCTACTGGGGACAGGCCAGCCGACCAGGACGTGGGCACTACTGTACTGGGCGCGGCCGCGGATCGTCGTCTTGCTGTCATCTTTTCTTCTCACGAGGACCAGACTGAAATGAGAGACCCGGGTTTTACCGCCATGCAGTCATGTACTACTCCCGGACAGAAAAAAAAAAAAGCAATCATGGTTTTATAGAAATAATCCGGTTTGAATTGGTGTTATACGGCTATATAGGACAAATTGTAAGGTGTTCATAGGTACAGGTGGCACGTCAGGTTCATCTCCTTTTCCTTCCTTCGTTTCGATTATTAAGGACCTATTTGGATGCATTAGTTTTTCTCAATCAAGCGTTGTACCTATTTTTTATTAAAAGGAAAGTTTGAGTCCTTGAACAAGTGTTCAATAGCGTTCACCATCGATTATGTGCCTCCGGTTCATCTTCTTTTCCTTTCTTCGTCTCGATTATTAAGGGCCTATTTGGATACACCAGTTTTTCTCAATCAAGTGTTATACCTACTTTTTATTAAGAGGAAAATTTAAGTCCTTGCACAAGTACTGTTCAGTAACGTTGGCGAGTCACCATCGTTGTAGGTGCACAGAAGAACCTATCTACTGGATGAAGCATTCGATATTACATTGAAGCAGCGTATTGCGACCACCAAGGACCTAAAGCCTGAAGTAGCATTTTGGATGCACCAACTAAACTTTACCTGACCAAATGTGCTTGCTAGGCATTCAAACAGCCCAACTAAAGCTACCTAGTAGCTAAAGCCAGCTAAATTTAGCTAAAGCCCTACTCCCTCTATCCCTTTAAGAAAGTCGTTGTAGTATTGGGTGGGAGTACCAAGGAGAGGACAGAACTAGCTATAAACCCCTACATCTACCATCATTACCAGTGCACACAGGACGTTGTGCTCCTATCGTCTCCAACCAAAGACTGCCACGAGATGCACAGAAGAAGGCTCCATTCTACTAGTGCACCTTACGGTTACTAGGCTAGTCTAAAACGACATTATTTTTGGGACAACAGCCAGGTGCTATAACGACAGTCTTAATGGGACAGAGGGAGTATTTGGTTTCTCACTCCTAAACTTTAGTCATCTAAACCAAGGACTAAACTTTAATGACTGGGTGTTTGGTTTGGGTGACTAAAAGAGGTTTTTTGGTCACTTGGTAAGACATATTTTATAGTCCGTGGACCACTTGATTTTTAATATGGTTGATGGTTGCTCGTATGTCCATTTCACAGGATGAATCATTACACCTTTTTTCAGGGGCAAAGAAAGAACATTTAGCCTGTTGTATTATGGTCAGATAACTTTTAGTCAACCCCTTAGCTAGTTGTTAGTTGATTAACCAAATACCCGTAGCTAACAAAAGGTTAATATATAATCCACTCTTACAGATATATGGACCATTTAGCATGTAATCCAAAGTCCACACATCCGTGGGCTTATAATTAGATGGTTAAATTTTAACTAGCAACTATATTTTTTAATTTCAACTAATAGTTAGTCTTATCTGATGTAAACATGATCGACTCTGACTTCAGTCATACTCACTTGCCGATATGAGTTACTCATACCGAACTTGGCAATTTGAGCTAGCTAGTACTTGACTATCTACCAGGGACAGGCTGCGATTGATGTTATCCTACTCACGTAATTAGGCCTTGTCTCTATCAAATTTCCGGCGACAATTGGCACAAACCCTAAACAGAGCAAAGTCAGCGCCCGTACCATGCGACTAATGATACGGCAAATTGATGTATTACGCGGATAGACACCAGGTTAAAGGGGTTTAGCTCATTATTAATAGAGCATTATCTTCTTCCAACTTCCAACCAAGAGAGCAGCAGGCTAGGAAGCCTAGAGACTGTCTAGTCTATTTGCACTTGCCAAAAGTCAAGAGAGAAACAGAGACTACCATATGGGCTATGTCGGGGGCAATCAATACGCCGAGTATGTCAAGTATGGAAATGTTGCACTTGCATGTACATGCACTGCAAGCGACGGGTTGACAGATGCATCGCCGTTTTTTTTTTCCAAAGCCGTGCGCTGCACATACTTTACTAAGGCCTTGATTAAATGCACCTAAAAGTTTAAAAGTTTATAAGATTTTTTATCACATCAAATTTAGACACAAGTATTAAATATATATTAAAAATAACTAATTACACATTTTAACTATAATTTGCGAGACGAATCTTTTAAATCTAGTTAATTTATAATTAAACAATAATTATCAAATACAAATAAAAGTACTATAGTGTCACATTTTAAAAACTTTTAGCATGCGATACAGGTGCATCGCCGTCGCGCAGCTGAACCCGTCCTTGTTGGAGTTTTGGCGTGGAATTCGTCAAAATTTGTGCAAGTTGTCTGGCTGGTCTCAGCTCAGTGGCAAAATCAGGAGTACTCCCTCCCATCTTAGGCCTTGTTTAGTTACTCAAAAAATTTGTAAAATTTTTCAGATTCTCCGTCACATCGAATCTTTAGACATATGCATAGAGTATTAAATATAGATAAAAATAAAAACTAATTGCACAGTTTGGTCGGAATTGACGAGATGAATCTTTTGAGCCTAGTTAGTCCATAATTGGACAATATTTGTCAAATACAAAAGAAAGTGGTACTATTCATATTTTGCAAAAATTTTTGGAAGTAAACATGGCCTTAGAAAGAAAATACTTATAAAATTAGTGTGTGTGTGTGTGTGTGTGTGTATATATATATATATATATATATATATATATATATATATATATGTTGACAATCAGAAGGGAACAGGTATCACCTGTATACAAGCGGCATTGTCCTGCATAACGAAAGTACTGCCACACTTTAGCAACCTGATTATATCAGAGAAGCCAATATTTCAATCAAGTGACCACAACATGTACGTCCCGGTGGATATATATTACAAGTACTGAGTGTATGTACGCGAGGAAGGTCTTGGTCCCGCTTGCGCTTGGAGTTAATTTCTCACGTGATTCTGGTGGAAAAGCACTCCGAACCAAAGACTTACGTTATGTTTTTCCCAGCACTACTTCATTAATACTTTTAATGAAAAAATAATATTTTTCTCTTACAATAAATCAACATCAGCTAATTTTCAACGAAGCGACACATACTTTGATTGTGGCGGATGTGGTATAAGTCGACTAACAAGGATAAAACTCGGGCGCAACAAATGGAAGTTCCTTGTGATAGATCGACAAGGACCTTTTTCTACACCTCAACTGTGTTATGGTTGGAAGAGGAGACACAACCCCCTCTTAGCGCATTGTAACTAGGTTAATGAGGCGGCTCCAAAAACAAAACATTGCCCTGCTTCTTTTCGAAAAATCATGCAGAAAGAACATCACAGTCAAAAAAAAAACTATACACAATGCCACCTGATCAAGCATAACTCTCTGATCATTTCAAGGGAAGAAACACGTCAATTTGTAGTTCTATGGACAACTCTAAATGAAATGATAATTAACCCTGAGCCGAAAGACAAGGTTAACTGGCGTTGGACGTCAGACGGTACCTACTCCACTAAAAGTGTATACGACTGAAGCGAATCTAGCTCTGCTTTTTGAAGCTTTGATTCTTAGCAAATCTAGCTTAGAGCTTAGCAAAACAAAAACAAAAAAAACTTTGAATTGAAGCGTGGCTAAATAAAAACTGTACTACCAAAGAGGGCCCCTGTGCTGATTCTTGGTCTGGGGGCGCCCTGTCGGCCTCGGCTCTATATTCCCTCGCCGGATCGCTGTCACACTGGCATGCATCGCCGTGGCCCCATGGCCCATGGGCAGGCACTAACGGTTGTCTTAACTTCCAGAACCGACCACGACCATGCGCTCCCATGAATGCCAACACCTCGAACCAAAACGGATCGCCCCGGTCCTCTCCAAATCCAATCTGAGACTATCGAAGTCTTGACCAGTCTCATTGCATGTTTCATGGAAGTGTCATGCACATTAAATATGGTGCCACATAAGCAAAATTGCTGACTTGACAGAGTCATTAAATGAAGGAGTTTCATCAGATGAGAGAGGACTTTCATCCCCATAAAACTCTTATGCTTCGGTTACCTAGTCTTGGTAACTGTGTCATGAAACTATGTACTGTTGTGTGCGATGCGAGTGGTGGGCACCCCCGCTCCGATCCTCTTGCATGCAGATTACTACACCCACGGCGAGACGACCGGGCGAGGTCGTGGCGACCCATGTGGGCTCCCCGTGCAACATGGGCGGGGCGCACAACCCGTAGGCCCCGGCCGTCGCCGTCCGGGATCCATCCATCCATCCATCCATCGCGCAGCAAAGCACAGTGTCATGTCGTGCACGACCAGAGCAGAGGCCGGCGGCCGGACACGGCCATTTCCTCCGATCCAGTAGGCCGGCCGCAGCCACACTTGTATAGTATAGCACACCGGTGGGCCGGCCACGGCTAGCTGCCGCGCGAACGAACGAACGTGACGAAGCCTCGTCGAAATCCGCGCGTGATGGCACATACGTACGTACGGTCCCGGCCGGGGACGGGGAGAACCTCCGCGCGGGCCGTTAATTGCGACGACGTACCAACGGACGCGTATAATACTGCGTCAAACGGGGATCATATCATCGGAGCCGGCGGCGCGGCGGTCGGCTAGTTAGCTACGCGACCGACGACACGGGGGGCCAGAGGCACGTACGTAGGCCCGGTGGTGCCGCCCTCGATGCGTGGCCCTCCGTATGGCGCTGCCGGCCGGACGGCGGCCGGGCGCCAGGGGCGCGCGCGGCAGCGTAGTGACACCCAACGTGGTGCTGCGTCCACGGAGCCCGGCCGGGCCTGGCCTCCTCCGCGGCGCGCGATGTGGCTCGTTTGTTCGGGGATGTGGACCGTGCCGTGCCGCGGGCGGGGCGCCGGGGACACGGGGGGTTTCGCCGTGTCAGGAGGGCATCTCGGAGACGGGTAGGGACGACGTCGCGCGGGGCTGCTCGCCCGCCCGTGGACAGCCTCAGGTGCAGGTTCCCCCGCTGTGCCGCCTGCATGCTGTACCGGCGGGCCGGTCGCAGGCACGGCGGATTCCTGACGTGCGGAGGTCACGTACTATGTTCGTTGGTGGTGTTGGGTGCCGCTGCGCTCCATCATCATCATCATCATCATCATCATCATCATCATCATCATCATCATCATCATCCGCTGGGGAAACCTCACAACTGGTGCTCCAACTTGTTCGCATCGCTCGTACGTTGTCAACTTGCCATGACTATGAGAGTTCGGATCATCAGCCATCCCCGGCGCGTCGTCAACATGTTTCCGTGCGTTTGCGGTTCTGCTAGTTGGAGCTCCTTGCCTTCCTGCATGCAGTACACTTTCACAGTTTCACATCAAGATTTGTACCATTCCCGGCATTTATAAGCCGTTCGAGCTGATGTTTATTGACTTAATAACTGCCAAAATAAGCTCCGCCTTGGTCATGTTTACATTGAACTGAAAGAGCCGCTTTGCAACAAAAAAAGAAAGAGCCGCTTTGCAACAAAAAAAGAAAGAGCCGCTTTGCAACAAAAAAAGAAAGAGCCGCTTTGCAACAAGTGAAGCAAAAAAAAAAAAAAGAAGAGGTCGATATGCAGCCTAGATTAGTTTTCGCGGTCCGGGAGAAGACAGCCCAAACCCATGTCCCAGGCCCCATGATTCAATATGGCCGCAAAAGCCCATGTTACTTACCTTTCCTTAGTGGTAAGCCCAGCATTTTTTCCAAAAGGGCCCAGCTCATTTCGGCCGCGAAAGCCCATGTTACTTACCTTTCCTAAGTTTTTTTTTAGGTGAATCTTTAGGCCTTGTTTAGATGTAGTCGGATTCACATCAATTCACATGTGTTGAGGTGGATTGAAGTAGAATTTGAACTAAATTTCACTCTAATCCACGCCAACACAACATCCAAACAAGGCCTTAAGTGGCACCCAACGTCACACACACCCCATGAGCCTTCAGTGTTTCTTTTGTGCTATAATGAAGAAGGTCCACTAGCAGCTAATCTGATCTTTTCTCTTCCCATGTAGGATAAATTGATGGTAGGTGTTAGCTTATAAGTTAGCTAAAATGTCTTCACTAATGAGTGGTGACATTTACCAAAACAATACATCTTTTTACTTTTCTACCTCGAGAACCGGATATTAGGGCCCCCAAAAGTCCACCATGTGACGTTCACCACAAGCTTAACATCCTTCCCATCCAAATCATTCTGCCACTGTTGTGTGTGTGTGTGTGTGTTGCGGTAAAAGAGAGCTCAAGAGTGCTCACAGAACCGAATATTTTATAAAAACTATGTCCACCAGGCTCCTCTTCAGTTTTAACATCGAACACAGCAAAGCTTCAGCGCACCATGTAACTCAACTCAACTGCGATCACAGATGACGCAACCACCACCATGGGTGACCGACCATATCCAGCCTTATACAGCGTGATCTCATCCTGCTATCCGCTGATAAGGTCCCATTTGGTCGAGCTATTCGGAGTCGTTTTGTGTCAAATAGAGTAAAATCAAATAGTTTCACCAATAAAGCTCTCCTAAAAACGTGCTCTCACAAAGCTTTGTGGTGGCTTTTCACGGTTCACCTCATTCTACAATGACGTTGTATGAGAGCATATTTTAATGAACTCTATATGTGAAGCTAGTTTGCCAAACGATTTTACTAAAATGGCTTTAGCTCCACTGATACAATTATTCAATGAGCTTAAGCCCCCAAAAATGACTTCACTAGTGAAGTGGAGCGGTGCCAAACAGAGAATGCAGTTAGAGTCTTCAGATCATAGCCTTTTTACTAATGTTAGGTCTTGTTTAATTCCTGAATTTTTTGGATTTGACTACTGTATTGATAATTAGTATCCAATCATGGACTATTAGGCTCAAAAGATTTGTCTCACAAAATACATACAAATTATATAATTAGTTATTTTTTAATCTATATTTAATGCTCTATGCATGCGTCTAAAGATTCAATATGATTGGACGAAAAGAGATTTCATGCAATTTTGGAATAGCCCAAGATTTTATTTTAGCTGCAGCAAGTATATTTTGTGATGCAAGGAGTGTTGAATGTCACAGCAGCAATTTCGTATGTATTTAATAAAATGGACACTGTAGCATTTTCGTTTGTATTTTATAAATATTGTGCAATCATAGACTAACTAGGCTCAAAAGATTCGTCTCCTAAATTATAGGCAAACTATGTAATTAGTATTTTTTATCTATATTTAATGCTCTATGCATGTGCCGCAAGATTCGATGTGACGAAGAATTTGAAAAGTTTTGTAATTTTTTTTAGAAACTAAACAAGGCATGACTTTGATCTCAAGTTCACATTTGTTATGGCTCGGTGGGAGGGTTCTGCTCGTGATGTTATAGGTCTTGTGTAGATCTGAAATTTTTTTGGATTTCGCTATTGTAGCACTTTCGTTTTTATTTTACAACTAGGTTTAAAAGATTTGTCTCGCGATTTACAGGCAAACTGCACAATTAGTTTTTGTTTCTATATATATTTAATGCTACATGTACGTGTCGTAAGATTCGATTTGACGGGAAATCTTGAAATTTTTTTGTTTTTTTTTTGGAACAAGACCATTGAGAGATGGAGGGTTGAGTGTTCCTCAAGGTAACTTCACTCATCGCTGCCTACTTGTAATCCAATACAACACTGTTCTTGTAGGGAAATTCTAGTGGATGTCGGTTATATTTGTAGAACTTACGGACCATGTGTAATATTTGTATTATGGATACTAGGTGAGATTATGTACTGTTGTTGCAACTCTGATTTTTTTTATTTTTAATCTAAATTCGAAACATATTTTAAATTTGATCCGAGTTCAAAAATATTTTTAAAAACTAGGCCTTTTGGCTCCGCCACCATGCATGGAGGGGCAAATGAACTGTATCCCGTCATATATGGCGGTGGCCGGTAGGATATACTCCCTCCGTTCCAAATTATAAGTCATTCCAAGAATCTTGGAGAGTCAAAGCATTTTCAAGTTTGACCAAAAATATAAAGAGAAATATAAAGATTTATGTCATAAAATAGGTACACTATGAAAATATAACTAACAAAGAATCTAATGATACTTGGTTGGTACCAAAAATGTTATTATTTTGCTATATAAATTTGGTCAAACTTGAAAAACTTTGACTCTCCAAGATTCTTAAAATGACTTATAATTTGGGACGGAGGGAGTAGCTGGTAGCCCACTACGGATCATGGCAGGTTAGTCATACCCAGCCCCTCATCATGGCGGGGTATGTGGAGGCCCACCAAAAGCTGCCGCCGCTGCTGCATTGGTGCATGCGAAAAAATTTTATGATACCGTAGCATTTTCGTTTGTTTATGATAATTATTGTCTAACAATAGACTAATTAGGTTTAAAATATTCGCCTTGTAAGTTTTAACTAAATTATGTAATTAGTTTTTATTTTCGTCTATGTTTAATACTTAATGCATGCATTAAAAATTTGATGTAACGAAAAATCTTAAAAAATATTGAGTTTTAGGGTCGACGTGATTTCCCGTTCCGCCACCTATCGTGATGGGACTTTGGCTACTCCACCAGTGCTACTGTGCTGAAGAGTACTGGTTCCAAATTTTTTTTGAAAATCGATACGGTAGTATTTTCGTTTGTATTTGATAAATATTGTTTAATCATAGACTAAATAGGCTTAAAAGATTCATCTCGTCAATTTTGACCAAACTTTGCAATTAGTTTTTATTTTCGTTTATATTTAATACTTTATGCATGCGTTTAAAGATTCAATGTGATTGGAAATCTGAAAAATTTTGTAAAATCTTTTGAGAACCAAACAAGGCCGCATCGCCTGCTGGGCATCGCCTGCTGCTGCAGCTGGTCTACGGCCTTGTTGAGTTTCTTTGAAAAACCTAAAATTTTTTAAAATTTTTTGTCATATTAAATCTTTAGACACGTATAAAATTATTAAATATAAATAAAAATAAAAATTAATTATACAGTTTATCTGTAATTTGTAAGACAAATATTTTAAGTCTAATTAGTTGATAATTGTACAATATCTGTCACATACAAACGAAAGTGGTACAGTGATCGTTGCATAAAAAAATTTGGAACTAAACAAGGCCGTACATTGCCTACGGCTACTGCTCCATGCTGCTACCATGTAGCTGAAAGCATATGAAAAGTTGCCTGGTCTTTCTCCAGAACCATGATTACTTTCTTTTCTACTCGTTTCTCCAATTGAACTATACTTAATATACTGAATGATACTCTATGTAAATGAACAATACCCCGCCATGATGGGCGGTGGGGTTGCCTAACCCGCTATGATGGGTGGCAGGGTACACTTTGCCACGTACCCTGCCACGTCAGCAGCCCCCGGAGGCGCTATGACAGGTGGCAGCTATACCCCGCCGCCATGCATGGCGGGGTACAGTTCATTTGTCCCGCCATACATTGTGGCAGAACCAAACATATTAGTTTTGAAAATATTTTGGAAACCAGGTGAAATATATGTTAAATTTAGGCTAAAAAATCCAACTCTCACTCTAAGTTCCTTGCTAACCCATCAAGACAAACAAACACAGTCTACTAAAAAGCTGCCCACTTGGGAAGAATGACTAAATAACCTATTGGCGGAACTGTTAAGCCTACTCTTACCTATCCTGGTTTGGCTGGTCCATACAAACTAGCAACGTCTAGGCAAACAAACATGTCCTTTATGAAGAAGGAAGGCCCTACAACATTAACATAGAAGGAATAACTATTTATGTAACTTGATAATTGAGAGGTAGTTGAAAACACTGCCCGCCACCCTAGATAACATAGAAGGCCTTGTTTAGTTCCGAAAAGATTTCGGATTTCGATACTGTAGCACTTTCGTTTGTTTGTGACAAATATTATCTAATTATAGACTAACTAGGATCAAAAGATTTGTCTCGCGATTTTCAGCTAAACTGTGTAATTAGTTTTTGCTTTCGTTTATATTTAATGCTTCATGCATGTGCCGTAAGATTCGATATGACGGGGAATCTTGAAAACTTTTTGCTTTTTGG
The DNA here is from genome assembly GCF_000003195.3 of Sorghum bicolor. Lineage (NCBI taxonomy): Eukaryota > Viridiplantae > Streptophyta > Magnoliopsida > Poales > Poaceae > Sorghum > Sorghum bicolor. The sequence goes on along the minus strand of NC_012870.2, from coordinate 8,104,032 downwards.
GGTGAACTAAACAAGGCCTAGGCCTTGTTTAGTTTCGAAAAGTGAAAAGTTTTCGGTACTGTAGCACTTTCGTTTGTTTGTGACAAATATTATCCAATCATAGACTAACTAAGATCAAAAGATTCGTCTCGTGATTTACAGCTAAACTGTGTAATTAGTTTTTGTTTTCGTATGTTTCATGCATGTGCCATAAGATTCAATGTGACGGAAAATCTTAAAAACTTTTTGATTTTCAGGATGAACTAAACAAGGCCCTAGTCCACTAGGAAGCTACCCAGTTGGGAAGAATGACCAAACAACGTGTTGTAGGAACTGTTTGGGCCTGCTCTTACCTACCCTAGTAGGGATGGTCCATAAAGGTTGACAACATCCAACAAACAAACACGCCCGTTATAAAAGAAGGAAGGCCCTAGAGCCTTAGGCCTTGTTTAGTTACCAAAAAATTTTGCAAAATTTTTCAGATTTCTCGTCACATCGAACCTTTAGACATATACATGGAGTATTAAATATAGATGAAAATAAAAACTAATTGCACAGTTTGGTCGGAATTAACGAGACGAATCTTTTGAATCTAGATAGTCCATAATTGGACAATATTTGTCAAATACAAATGAAAGTGCTACTATTCATATTTTGCAAAAAAAATTTGGAAGTAAACAAGGCCTTAGCATGGTAGAAACCTAATAGAGGCCTTGTTCAGTTCGCGAAAATTTTTGGTTTTGGCTACTGTAGCACTTTCGTTTGTTTGTGACAATTATTATCCAATTATGGAGTAACTAGGCTCAAAAGATTCGTCTCGCAAATTACAGATAAACTGTGCAATTAGTTTTTATTTTCATCTACATTTAATGCTTCATGCATGTGTATAAAGATTCGATGTGACGGGGAATCTTGAAAATTTTTGGAAACTAAACAAGGCCAGAAATGGAAGGATCAAATAACATTTACGTGCTTTGAGATTTTGCAGGTCTCTTTGGATGCGCCAACTAAATTTTAGCTGGCTAAATTTAGTTGTTAGGCATTCAAACATCTGACCAACTAAAGTTAGACTAACTAGACTTAAAAGATTCATCTCGCGATTTATAGGCAAACTATAGAATTAATTTTTGTTTCCGTTTATATTTAATGTTTTATGCATGTACCGTAAGATTCAATTTGATGAAAAATCTTTAAAAAATTTTGGTTTAGGGTGAACCAGACGAGGCCTGATTTTGTGTAGCGGTGGAGTTACAGCGCAAAAGACCATACGTCGTGGCATGGGCGCATGGCAAGGCGATACAGTGGTAAACTGGTAACCCTATTGACCAGAGTCAGAGACAGGACGCATAGTACTTGAAGATGATACGCACGATATCCTGTGCTAAATGGTTAATCTCGTTTTTATTCGATAAAAATTATCCAATTATAAAGTAATTAGGTTTAAAAGATTCATCTCGTAATTTACAGGTAAATTGTGCAATTAGTTTTTATTTTTGTCTATATTTAATACTCCATGCATGTGGCGTAAGATTCGATATGACGAAAAATCTTGAAAAAGATTTTGGTTTTTAGGGTGAACTTAGATATTCATGGGTTGGTACACGACAAAGGCAATGTGGTCACGTGGACTCATATTCAAGCCTTCTTTAGCTATTGGGGTAAAAAGTTTTTGTGTATTGTAGTACTTTTATTGATATTTGATAATTATTGTCCAATCATAGACTAAATAGGTTTAAAATATTTACCTCGCCAATTAGAGACAAAATATACAATTAATTATTTTTTATCTATATTTAATGTTCTATACATGTATCGTAAGATTTGATGTGACGGGAAATTTTGAAAAAAGTTTTTTTTGATTTTAGATGAAACTAAATAAGGCCTTAGTTCTCATAAAAAAACTTTTCGTCTAAGCATATCAAATGTTTGGACACATGCGTAAAGCACTAAATATAGATTAAAAAATAACTAATTGTATAGTTTGTATGTATTTTGCCAAATAAATCTTTTAAACCTAATTAATATGTGATTGGATATTAATTGTTATAGTTACAAATATACTATAGTTACAAATACCTTTTTTCTGGAATTAAACAAGGCCTTAACCGCACACAAGATGACCTGTGCAGCCCAAGCCCAAGTGCCCAATCCTGGTGTAAGTTGGTGTCGCCACCGTAAAATATTTTTATTTATCTCTTCTCTATTCTATTGTGGTTAAATCTAACTACGGTCTTGTTTAGATACAAATTTTTTTTGCATTTCGCTACTGTATCACTTTCGTTTGTTTGTGACAAATATTGTCCAATCATAGATTAACTAGGGTCAAAATATTCGTCTTACGATTTACAGACATACTGTGTAATTAGTTTTTGTTTTTATCTATATTTAGTGCTTCATGTATGTGCCGCAAGATTTGATGTGACGGAGAATCTTCAAAACTTTTTGGATTTCGGTACGAAAAGATTTCGGATTTCGGTACTGTAGCACTTTCGTTTGTTTGTGGCAAATATTGTCCAATTATAGAATAACTAGGATCAAAAGATTCGTCTCGTAATTTACAGACAAACTGTGTAATTAGTTTTTGTTTTCGTCTATATATAAAGTTTTATGCATGCGCCGCAAGAATCGATATGACGGGAAATCTTGAAAAACTTTTTAGTTTTTGGGGTGAACTAAACAAGGCCTACAATGAAAGACTAAGGAGAATGACAGAAAGAAAAAGCAAGACACAAGAATAAAGAAGTTTCTTAGCTCTAGCTACAATATTAATATTGGTCGTCGTTCGTTAGACATTTGTTCTCAAGCCTTTTACCGAGTGCTTGCCTGCATAGTCATTCATACTACAAAGCATTGTACATGTTTAGGCCTTGTTTATATACACCCAAAAACCCAAAAGTTTACCAGATTCTCTATCACGTCGAATCTTGCGGCACATGTATGAAGTATTAAATATAGATAAAAAGAATAACTAATTGCACAATTTACCTGTAAATCACGAGACGAATCTTTTAAGCCTAGTTACTTTATAATTAGATAATATTTGTTAATAAAAACGAAAATGCTAGAGTGGCAAAATCTAAAAACTTTTTGCATGTAAACAAGGCCTTAGTTTTAAGATATAGAACTATTCATAACATGAGTATAATTTAGAGGGTGTTTGGCACTGCTCTACGAACTCTGCTCTACAAACTCCATTATGGAGCAGCTCCAAAAAAAACTGGAGTTCGTGGAGTACCTCTTTAGGTACTCTCACAACTCCACCCTTTTTTATCGAACTGAATGCGTAGAGCTGAAATGCTAAAAAACATGGAGCGGAGCTGAAAAGTGTGGAGCAGAGCAGTCCCAAACACCTCTTTAGATAAAAACTATTTTTTAAATATTTATATAATCTAGAGTTCTTGTATTTAATATAATTCTTCTTCCGTTGAAATTTTGAATAAAACCCCGTGTGAGTGCTTGCATGCGAAATCGGCATTGGCAGTCTGCCAGCCTGGACCCGCCGTCCACGGATCGGCAGTTGCCAAAAATTTGGGAGGGGAAACCAAAAAGAAAAACCCGCCCGCCCGGCGCCCGCAAACAACGCCCGCCCGCCCCGCTCGCCGCGCCGCTCCCGCAGTCCCGCTCGGAGGTTGCCCAAAATTTCGCGAGGGAAGCCGAAAAGACGCCGCGGGGGAAGCCCAAAAATTTCCACTGCCGCCTTCTCGCCTTCCTTTAAAACCGCTACACCTCCGCCACCAATTTCCGACGCCGCGGCATTGCGCCTGATTTTCTTCTACTACCCCGCCGCGCCGTGACATTGCGCCCGAATCCCGATTCGATTTTTTCTACTACCCCGCCCGGCCTCGCCGCGCCACTGCGTATCGCCATGGTGTCCACCGTCGTCGTCCGCCGCAAGCGCTCCCGCTCGCCGCCTCACGGTTTCGATTCCGGGCGACGCACGCGCCCGCGCCCGCGCTCCACGCCGTCCTCCCCCGACGTCGCCCGCAAGCGCTCCCGGTCGCCGCCACACTGTTCCGACCGCGAGGGCCCCAAGCGCCCGCGCCTCGTGCCGTCCTCCGCCGACGTCGGTCGCAAGCGCCCCGGGCCTTCGTCGTGCGGTTTCGACTCCGCGCCCTGCAAGCGCGCGCGCCCGACGATGGAGGTGGAGCCGACGGGAGAGGGCGAGGCCGCCGCCGCGGCGGCGGCAGCACTGCCCGACGACATGCTCCTGGAGGTCTTTAAGCGGCTGCCGCCCCCGCGCGACGTCGTCCGCTGCGCCGCGGTGTGTCGCCGCTGGCGTCGCGTCGTCTCCGGCGCCGGAGCGGCGTGTCTCCCCAGGCCGCCTACCCATTTCGGCTTCTTCCGCAACTACGGCCCGTCGCCGCTGCCCCCGTTCGTGCCCACCGCAGGCCTCTCCCTCGACATCGGTTTTCTCCCGGTTCCGCCCGCGTGCGGCGCGGTCCTCGTCGACGCCCGCAACCGGCGACTGCTCCTGCGGGAGCTCGGCCCTGTCTACCCTCGCGAACTCAGGCTCCTCGTCTGCAGCCCGCTGGAGAAGATGTACGTTCGGGTGCCGCCCCTCTTCATCGCCGGGCACAGGGTGGCGTGCTGCGTGCTCGTCCCCGGGGAAGGCGTCGCGTTCCGCGTCGTGGTTGTCCTCTTCGGCACCGACCCGAATCACTTCGAGGTTCTGATCTACTCATCGGTATCCTCCGCTTGGGAGTCTGCCACCGGACCGGTTCACCGGAACCTGGTCCCCCGTCAAGGCCCATCAGTCGTCGTCGGCGATGTCATGTACAAACTGCAGGCCGAAGACAAGTACATCATGGTTGTCGACGTGGTCAAGATGACGCTGTCGGCGGTGTCCCTTCCTGATGCCAGAACGCTCCTCTACGCCGGTAACCACTGGATTGGCAAGACTCTGGACGGCCGGCTCTGTTTCTTCGTGATCAGGGAGCAGCTCACTCTAGTCACCTGGGTTCTCCAAGCATCTGGGAAGTGGGTGGAGCAGCAACCCGTGGACCTGCGCGCGCTGATGCACCCGGCGTTTGTTGGTGACCTCGCCCACATGAAGCTCTCGGCGAAGATGTCGGACCAGCTCCGTGGCTTCAAACTTGTGAGCTTCGCCGCGTTCTGTGAGGGTACAGGCACGCTGTTCTTTGTCATGGCAGATTGGGTTGTGATGCTCGACCCCAGGACGGGGAGATTGCTGCGGCTGTGGCGTAACACTGACGACTCGAGGCCATTGGGTGATGTGTATCCGTGTGAGATGCTGCAGTGGCCGCCGGTGCTCAAGAACTTTGGCGGGTCTGATGAGGCAGGAGGTGTTTGAAATTCGGGTTAGTGCGTCGTGTTTATCGTGATTTGACTAGAAAAGTGGTGTGCCATTAGTGCGACATATGGTTTCGCTCATGTGGCCGTGTGTTGTGCTGATAAAATCCATTGTGTGTGAACTGAATTCGATTCAGAATACATAAAGGATTAGTTTAATGAATTCCATGTTAATGGTTTGCCATCAAATTTTGTTGTTCTGCAGCCTGCGCAACAGTTTACTTTTTCTTCTTCGCATTTTGCAAACTGAAGCGTGAAAACGATACACTACTTTTACATGGCCTCTCCAATTTTGCTGTGCAAATTTAGGAACAGCGTTCCGGTATCTCAAATTTCAATCAAGGCCTTGTTTAGTTCCAAAAAGATTTCGGATTTCGGTACTGTAGCACTTTCGTTTGTTTGTGATAAATATCATCTAATTATAAACTAACTAGAATCAAAAGATTCGTCTCGTGATTTACAGCTAAACTGTGTAATTAGTTTTTGCTTTCGTCTATATTTAATGCTTCATGCATGTGACGCAAGATTTGATGTGACGGGAAATCTTGAAAACTTTTTACTTTTTCGGGTGAACTAAACATGGCCCAAGTCTCCTGGAGTTTGAAATTTAACTGTTACATGCTTTCTTGTGCTAATTTTCCATATTAGTCACGGGCAACTATATGACTAACTCTGGTCCTATATAATGATGTGATGTAACTTTTTGAAATGATCCTAATGTATACAACGGAGTAGTGAAAGAGATGAAAGAGGAGCTGTTGTTTATCTTATAGAATATAGGATTGGATTCTATGCAAAGGAGCATGTTTTCTATGGATTTGAATCTGCAAGGTGTCCCATTGTGGAAGACTGTCTTGGTTTTCCCTCCACATTATTGATATTCATATCTTCTTTAGGCATGGCAGGTTAGTGTGATATTCACACCTTTTTAAATGTATGTATTTACAATCCCTGCTAAGCTAGATCGCTGTTTTATATTATTCTGATTTAAATGCATTTGTTGCTTGACAAACCTCTCCTAGTATTTCATTGGATGGAAACTTTACACCGTGATGGCCTTTCAAAAAAAACTTATCACCATGATGTGTTGGTCATGTTGTTCTGAACTTCTGATACCCTGTCTTTTTAGGAATCTGGAGGGGCTTTAGTCCCAACAGTAAGATTGTTAAATTAGAAAACAAAGAGAGAGAACAATCTTACAACAGAAACAAGGAAAAAAGTTAAGGGAACTAAGGGGTCCGAGAAAAGAATTCAAGATACAAAAAACGATTGATACCATGTTTTTCAATTGTGAAAGTGTTATTTTAAGTTCTATGAAAATTTACAAGAATTTACTTATGTTTCCATTACACGAAACTTTTATTTGATTATATGCAGATGTTGGTGTGGGTGCCCATATCTTTTCTACTTTGGCAAAATTAGGACAATTCAATTGGGGTACACAGATGCTAAAGGAAGCGTCTTGCAAGATGCCCAGAAGGCAAGGATTTCATATTCATTGCAACAAATGGGCTATAACTGTAATTTGTAAGCCTCCTGTTAAGAACTGTTTTCGTGCAGAAAGGAATGAAGGCTGCTTTGACAACATATTTTGAGCTTAAAAATGTATTTATGTAGAAATGATCCACACTGGCAACTACTCACTTCTGATTATTTTTCATGCATCTCCAGGCTGTTTGAGTTGGCGATGAGTTATTGAGATCTCTTGCAGATAAAGTCTCGAGCACTTTCAGTGCTAACAGGACCTGCAGTTTGATTGTGAGGCTCGTGTTATCCACACTGGATTGCGCAACATCAGCATACTCAAACATTTTCTTTGCTTCCGTTTAAAAAAAAAGATTTTCTTTGCCGATATTGCCAAAAGGCTGATGTTGGATTCCGAGAACCTGCTTACGCTGAAAGCGCTAAGGCCATCAGGGATGGGGCCATTGATGCCACCATTTTGAACTGTGTCTTCTTAGACTGGTGCAGATAGCTCCCAACTCCAGGATTGCGTTTTGCTTGGACATGGGGAATTGGAGCCACTAATGCTCTGCACTTCACCCCCTTTGTTTCTGTTTTCAGCTTGGAAAATTTGCAGCCGGGAAAAGTTTAGTGAAGTCTCTCATTTGTTAGTTCATAAATTCAGACTATCTCACAATACTTCTAATGATCATCTAGTGCATCTAATGGTACCTAAGGGCGTTAATTTATTTATAGGTAATGTTTTCCTCGCTGCTTGGCTCCGGTTTGTGTGAATCTGTATGTATAGAAGCTTAAGAAGCTTTAAAGAAATTCAGTTCAACCACTGAGCATATGGGGATGTAGCTCAGATGGTAGAGCGCTCGCTTAGCATGCGAGAGGTACGGGGATCGATACCCCGCATCTCCATTATAATTTTGTTACCTTTTTTTTTTATTTTTTTTATTTTTGTTATTTTTTTTGTTTGTACCCCGCATCTCCAATTATTTTTTGTTACCTTCTTTTATCTTTTTCCTTTTTTATTTTTTATCCAATATATTTTTTGTTACCTTCTTTTATTTTTCCCTTTTTTTATTTTGTGTTGCTTTGTTTTTGTTTGTTGCCTTCTTTTATTCTTTTTTCCTTTTTAATTTTTTTGTTGCTTTCTCCTTTCTATTTATGCCCCCTTCTTTATTTTTTTATTTGTTCCCTCTCGTCTGTCCATAATCTCATTTCCAACTTCTTCTTTTTTTCCCTTTTTTATTCTTTGTTGCTTTCTTTTTGTTTTCTCCTTTCTATTTATGCCCCCTTCTCTTATTTTTTTTCCTTTTTTTATTTGTTTCCCCTGTCTGTCAATAATCTCATTTCCAACAAGTAAATCATATTCCCCCCCCCCCCCTCCTATCTATCAAAAATTTCATTTCCAACAAGGAAACGCTATTCCAACAGCAGTAGCACATCTGAATCTTCAAGTCATTGGAAAGAAGGGGCTATTTGTGTTCCTTTTTTCCCCCCTTTTTATTTGTTTCCCCTCGTCTGTTAATAATCTCATTTCGAACAAGGAAATAATATTCAGCCCCCTCTCCCTCCCTCCTCTGTATCAATACTTTCATTTCCAACAAGGAAACCTATACCAACAGCAGCAGCACATCTGAATCTTGAACTCATTGGAAATCAGGGGTTAAGGAAAGAATAATCTCATTTTCTAGCAAAACAAGGGGCCAATGGTTTCCTCGTGTAGCCAAGTAATGGGATGACAAATACATGTCATTTGAGTTTCACTGAGGAATGAATTCCACGTTCATGTATTTCGGTTTAAAGGGCTTGTTGTCTATACGTTTGAGAAGACACCTATTAAGCAAACGAAACCACAAATTTATCAAAAGGTTAGTGTAGCGAAGAGAAACACGGTTACTAACATTATACAATCTTCTTTTTTTTTTTCTCTATGTAGTGTAACATACTTGTACAATCAAAGGGGAAATTTTCAGTCTACAGAGCCTTGTGCTGTCTCCTTGTTGCGGAGCATGATTAAAGAACAGAGTCTGAGTCTCGGCACAACACAATCGGGATTCGGGACCTACTGTTCCGCATATCCGGATAATGGTAGTTCACCTTTAGAATCGATCAGTGCAATGCCTTTGTACCTCCTGTCAACCCTGACATACTTATCGATCCAGACATCTGCTTGAAGGCCTCCTTTCACCAAATCTGCCAAAATTGAGAGAGGAATGTCGATATTAAATGTACGTTGCCAAATTACGATAGAACATGCTCGCACGAATCTGGTTGGTTGAGTGGCAAGAAACAATGGCTGCTGATTTTTAGCATAGGCATAGACCTAATCATGAGTATCGTGATACGGATCACTGTATTTTTTTAGCATTTTAATGAACACCTTTGTACACAAAAACACACAAAAAAAGAGTGCCACGCACTAACGCAGGGCCACATATCCAGGGAACGGTCCCTCCAGTCGCACACATAGACACTCTTCTCGATTCACACTTATGATGAGGAAAGGAAAAGAGGGGAGAATTTAACTAGAGTACAAGCAACAAGTTAGGCTAGCAAGCGGATGTAAAGAGAAATTGGAGAGACAATGCAGATATGAGGAGGAAAGGAATAGAAAAGAGGATACGGATGTGGATAGGAAAGATGACATAAGACATAGGTAAAAACTGGTTCCATAGAATAGTAAAAAACTTTGTAGACAAATACACCTCCCCTCAATTCTAAATTATAAGTTGTTCTAACTTTTCTAGGTAAATATTTCTAGATATATTAAAAGCGACAAACATCTAGAAAAGCCAGAATGGTTTACAATTTAGGCCGAGGAGAGTAGCAGATAGTTATTGTATAGTTTGTCTTTTACAAGTTGACTTATATATAACCAACATTTGGCTCTGTTATTGACTTGCTCTTAGGCCCACCATGTGACCAGAATAAAGGTACAGAAAAACGATTAGAACGAATGATGTTTAGTGTCCTCAATTCCATTTTTTTCCCTTTCATTTCAGACGTATTTGCCAATATTATGACAAGCATAAATTTAACAAATAAGGCCATATAGAAGGAGCAACATAAATACATTTACAGCAACCAACAACACACTTATCAGAATACAAGATTGATGCTATCTAGCAACATGAAGCATGGGTACAGAAGGTCTGTTAAAGTGACTCACATTGATCAAAATTCATACAGTCCCTTCCTGTGTTTCTTCAATCTTTCTGATGCAAAAATTCTGCAGAAAGAAAATCAAGATACTCTTTGGATGATACCTCATGCACAAGCGCATCCATCTCTACGGATGCAAACTCAGAAACTGATTGCTATACTGCTACTGATCTCAGCAGCATATAGAAGAGGGGAAGTAAGGAGGTATCACATACCTACTGCTCTGCAGCATTTTCACCATCCATAGAGCTAGGTCTCCATTTTCTGTCGAAAGGTCCATCGCTTCTTTGCACAACAGTTTGTTGTTCAGTCAGTTTCCTATCTATCAATGCCAACAACTCTTGCAATCCTGTCCCGGTCACAGCAGAAGTTTTTACATGACAATTGGAAGTTGGTTGTGGCAAAGTGCGTCCATTTGTATATGGGACACGAAGTTCTCCAAAACATTCTTTTGATGCTTTCACTGCTTCCATCGCTCCAAAACATTCTTTTGATGATAACACTTTCATTGCTTCCATCTCGGTTGGCTCAGCAAATGACTCTTTACATGGCACTTCATCATTGCTATCTTCAGAATTTTCTTCTGATAAATATTCTGAATCTGCTCCATCATCTACAGAATCAAAAGATGATTGTTCTGATGGAATATCATCTTCAGAGAATATGTCATCCTCCTCTTCACCTTCAGTCAGGAAGATTTCATCTTCAATCCCATCAGATGTAACATTCTCGTCCACAAGATCAATCTGGAATGCCCCAATAGAAAAAAAATATATAATGAAAACCAAAAATGCATTGCCAAATGCCAAGGAAAAAAAAAACTCAAGTCTCATTAGGTACCTTGTTCCAAACTTCAATCATATTGTTGATCTTTTCCTGAGAAACACCTATCTGCTGCAGTACTTGCAATACAGTAGATCGATGCTCTTCAAGATCAGATGCACTTGAATCCAAGACATGCTGCACCAATAACGTGTATAAGATAAACAAGACCTTAGTCCTTCTCTCTTATTCTCTAAACAATTTATATCTTATCTTAGAACTAGAACATGTGATAAGTAAACATGGCTGAAGAAAATTTTGTTGATAAATAAGGAAAACAAAAGTACATCATATAGTCATGTTCAACTCCAGACTTCCAGGAGTAGAAAAGTAACAAAACCTACCACTAACATGTCTGCTTCAACGACTTCTTCTAGAGTTGCATGAAATGCTTCCACTAGCTGAAAAAAAAATAAAGAGGTTAACAGTAACCTTGACGTAGTGTAATTTACAGTATGAAATTTCATTTTTCCTATCTTTACTGGAAGGACATTGTCTGTTGCAGGAAGTGTCAATGCAGAAGAAAAGTCAAGGTTGCCAAATCAGTACAAATTAAATTATTGAGGGTTGACGGCTTTGAGGCAAGGAGCCTGCTTGCATCTTAACGTATAGGTGTCAGCACAATAAAGCAATATCCCATCCTCTGAGAGGACAAAGGGAAGACGGGAAAGTGGCAGAGGTAGATGAGTAGGATGAGAAAAAGATAGCAGTGAGGAGGCAGCAGCGGCACCAGCAGCAATGTTGAAGTGGATGTGTCAAGGGCGTCAAGCCCCCGACGTGCAGGGCCTCGGCTACGGAGTTCGTAGCCGTCGGCCGTCTTCTCCGGTGAGGTTATACCCCTCTACCGCAGGCTTAGGGTTTAGAGAAGAGATAGGATAATAATCTTGCTTGCCTCCAATGTTTATGATTACAGAATATATAGGGCCTTAGTCCAACTAATCAGGGGTAACAAATCCCCTAAAAACTAGGAATAGACAATAGCAAATAGAAACTAGAATATCTTTCCTAATCCTAATCTCCCAGGGCGTCACGCCCAGGCTTGTGCGGCTGAGGCTCGCGCTCCGCGCGTTCACGCGCGCGACGCACGTCTCGTGCCCGAGACCGGCGAGTATAGACTCGTCCCCACATGACATCTCCCCCCCCCGTCGAGGTTCAGCTCGTCCTCGAGCTGGAAGGTAGGGTGCTTGGCGTGGAACGTGTCGACGTCTTCCCAGGTGGAGGAGGCTGTGGACTCGCCTTTCCACTTGATCAACACCTGACGGACGCCTCTGGCCAGGCGGTAGCGCACTGCGCGCTCTGGTTCAGGTGCAACGGCGCCATGATGCACCGGTGGTAGAGGCGGAGGCGCTGTCGGAGGTGGTCCCTGGAATTTCTTCAGCAGGCCGATATGAAAAACGTCGTGAAGCCGCGCGTTGGGCGGCAAGGCGAGGCGGACAGCGACCTCGATGATGAGCTCCACGACTTGGTAAGGCCCGTAGAAGCGCGGCTTGAGCTTGCCCTTCGTCGGCTGCTGCAGGGAGGAGGCCGCACGCTGGCGGAGGCGAAGAAGAGCCCAGTCACCCACCTGATATGACACTGGGCGATGGCTAGCGTCGTAGAAGCGCTTCTGGACCGCCTGGGCCTGTTCGAGGCGGTAGCGGATGTCGGCGAGAAACTCCTCGCGTTCCTCCAGGGTCTTGGCAACAGCAGCAACCCTAGTGGCACCAGGTTCATAGGACCGGAGCGATGGAGGGTCCCGGCCATACACCACGCGAAAGGGGGTGTCGCGGAGCGAAGACTGGTAGGCGGTATTGAAGACATACTCCGCCCACGGAAGCCAACGTAGCCATTGCCGAGGACGATCACCTGTGAGACAGCGCAAATACATGATAATGACTCGGTTAGCAGCTTCAGATTGGCCGTCCGACTGCGGGTGGAAGGCCGTAGTCATCTGCAGTTTGGTGCCCGTCAAGCGCATGAGTTCACGCCAGAACGCCGAGGTGAAAACCGGATCGCGGTCAGACACCATGGACTGGGGAACGCCGTGGAGGCGAACAATGTCGGTGAAGAACGCTTCGGCGACGGATTCTGCCGTGTACGGGTGTGCCAACGGAATAAAGTAGCAGTACTTGCTGAAACGGTCGACCACCGTCAGGATCACCGTCTTGCCACGAACGCTGGGTAGAGCCTCGACGAAGTCCAAGGCGATGTCCGTCCAAATGCCTTGCGGCACCGGGAGGGGCAGCAGGAGCCCGGCGGGCTGCAGGTGCTCTGATTTATACCGCTGGCAGACCACGCAGACTCGGATCAGCTCCTGCACAACCTGTTTCATGTTAGGAAAATGGAAGTCGCGGCGAAGACGGTGTAGCATGCGCTGGACACCCTCATGGCCATCCTCGTGCACTTCCAGCACCAGTTCCTGCAGCAACGGTGAGCCTGGGGGAATGTACAGGCGGCCGCTGTACAGCACCATGTCGTCCACCACGGACCAGGGCATGCCGCGGGCGCCGCTGCTGATGTCTTCCCGAAGAGCGACCACGGCCGGATCCCCCGCGTTGGCTTGGCGCAGCCGTGTGATGAAGTCAAAACGGGGAGCCGAGAGTGCCAGAACCGTGCCTGCTGTCTCCTCTTCAGTATCACGGCGGGACAGCGCGTCGGCGACCGTGTTCGTCGCACCCGGTTTGTACTCGACGGAGAAATCGAACCCGAGGAGCTTGCCCACCCAATGGTGCTGCGGGATCGTGGAGAGCCTCTGGTCGAGCAGATATTTGAGGCTGTAATGGTCGGTCTTCACCACGAAACGGCGCCCCCATAGGTACGGCCGCCAGTGGCGTACTGCGTGGACGAGGCCGATGAGCTCCCGTTCGTAGGCGGCGAGAGCGCGGTGGCGTGGAGCGATCGGCCTGCTGAAGAACGCAATGGGATGCCCGTCCTGAATCAGAACGGCCCCAAAGCCATGGGTCGAAGCGTCGCACTCTACTGTGAACGGCTTGGCGAAGTCCGGCATGGCGAGGACGGAGGCCGAGGTGACCGCGGCCTTGAGAGCGTCGAAGGCGGAGGCCGCGGCGTCGGTCCAGGTGAAACCGTCCTTCTTGAGGAGGGCAGTGAGTGGAGCAGCGACCGCGCCGTAGTTGAGGACAAACTTGCGGTAGTAGCCGGCGAGGCCGAGGAAGCCGCGCAGCGCACGGACCGACCGAGGCACCGGCCAGTCGCGAATGGCCTGCACCTTCGTCGGATCCATCGCGACGCCCTCTGCTGAAATCACATGGCCCAGGTAGGCGACCGTGACCTCGCCGAACGCACACTTGCTGCGTTTGATGAAAAGCCGATGGCGCCGTAGCTCGGAGAAGACCGCAGGTGGCGGAGGTAATCGGCCCACGTCTCACTGTAAATAAGGATGTCGTCAAAAAAGACAAGCACGAACCGTCGGAGGAAGGGCCGGAGAACGTCGTTCATCAGCGCTTGGAACGTGGCCGGCGCGTTGCAGAGACCGAACGGCATGACGAGGAACTCATAGAGCCCATCATGGGTCCGGAACGCCGTCTTGTGGACGTCGGCGGGCAGCATGCGTACTTGGTGATATCCGGAGCGCAAGTCGAGCTTGGTGAAGAAGCGGGCGCCATGCAGCTCGTCCAGCAACTCGTCGACCACGGGGATCGGGAAGGCGTCCTTGATGGTGAGGGCGTTCAAGGCCCTGTAGTCGATGCAGAAACACCAGCCGCCATCCGCCTTCCTGACGAGCAGCACCGGGGACGAGAAGGCGGAGTCGCTGCGCCGAATAATGCCTTGCTGCAGCATGGTCGCGCATTGCTTCTCCAGTTCGTCCTTGTGGGCAGCAGGGTACCGGTAGGGTCGGACCGCTACTGGCTGTGCGCCGGCCTTGAGGTTGATGGCATGATCGCGGGCGCGCTGGGGGGGCATGCCGTGGGGTTCGGCGAAGATGTCGACGAACTCCGCCAGTAGGGCATCGAGGAGGGGCGCGCTGGACGTCGTGGCGCAGGTCTCCAGTGTACTCGTGGGCGCCACCCCGGGCCAACAGACGGTGCTGCCCTGATGCTGGAAAGAAACGGAGCCATCGACGAAGTCCCACACCAGGCGCCCCAGCGTGGCCATCCACTGCGTTCCCAGCACCAAGTCGTGGCCTGCAAGGGGCATAACAAAGAGGTCGACGGCGAAAACGGAGTCGTGGATCGCAAGCGGGGCGTTCTTGATGACGCCCGGGCACGGCACCTTCTCGCCATTGGCCACCATGGCAGTGAGGCGCGGTTGGGACTGGATGGGGAGGCCCGACCGCGCTGCTGCTGTTTCGGCGATGAAATTGTGGGTGCTGCCTGTGTCGAGCAGGGCGATGAGTGGAGTTGAGCCCACCCGGACACGGACTCGCATGGTCCTGCCCACCGACACGCCAGCCACGACGTGTAGGGAAAATATGGGCGCCTCCTGCGCCACGGCGTCTGCAGCTGCCTCGGTCTCGTCTGCCGGGGCGTCGTCAATTTCCACGCCGTCAAGGAAGAACAGCCGCTTACAGAAGCGGTTGTGGCCACGGGAGAACTTCTCATTGCAGTTGAAGCACAGCCCTTGGCGTCGGCGTTCGGCCATCTCCTCGGGAGTCAGACGGCGCTGGTTGCCCTCGGCGTGGCCCTGGTGTGCAGCCGCGGGCGGTGCTGGAAGGGCCAGGAGCGGTGGTGGCGGTGGCAAGGCCGCCCTGGCCGCAGGCGCCGGCAGGCCGCGCGGGGGCGCCCTGGGTGGAGCAGGCGCCGGACGCTCCAGCTCCATCAACTCGACCTGGCGAGCCAAGCTGATGGCGGCGGCGAGAGAGTCCGGGTTGTGGAGTCGGACGGTGCCGCTGAGCGGTGGTCGGAGCCCACCAGTGAAGAGCTGCACCCGCTGCGCTTCGTCGAGGCGGCCGGCGCGCGGTAGGAGGGCTTGGAACCGGTTAGCATACTCCTCCACGGTTCCTGTGCGTCGGCACTCAGCGAGCTCAAACATCGGGGCTGAACGGAGAGGAGGGCCGAACCGCAGATTGAGGAGATCCTTGAAGTTAACCCACGTTGGCGTGCCCTCATCTTCCTGTAGTTGGATGAACCACAGCTGCGCAGCGTCGTCCAGATGGTAGGACGCCATGCGCACGCGCTCCTCCGCCATAGTGCGATGCTGGCGGAAGTAGGCCTCGCATTTGTTGAGGAAGAGCATCGGATCAGCCGTGCCGTCGAAGCGGGGAAAGTCCCACTTCTTATGCTTCGGATGGAAATCCTGGTCGCGGGGTCCTTCAGTGCGGCGGTTCTCGCTGCTTTCGGCCGTCGAGGCCTTCTCTTTGATGGAGGCGACGTCGGTCTTCAGCGCGGAGATCTCGGCCGACATGGACTTGATCTCCTTGAGGAGATCGGCCAGGCTGGGTTCGGCCATGGAGGGCTGTGGGGCGTGCGTAGCAGAGGTGGACGGCGGCGGCTGGTGGTGGGCGGGTGTGGCAGCGGTAGATGGCTCAGAGCGAGCGCGAGAAGAGCGGCTGACTGCTGATACCAGGTTGTCAAGGGCGTCAAGCCCCCGACGTGCAGGGCCTCGGCTACGGAGTTCGTAGCCGTCGGCCGTCTTCTCCGGTGAGGTTATACCCCTCTACCGCAGGCTTAGGGTTTAGAGAAGAGATAGGATAATAATCTTGCTTGCCTCCAATGTTTATGATTACAGAATATATAGGGCCTTAGCCCAACTAATCAGGGGTAACAAATCCCCTAAAAACCAGGAATAGACAATAGCAAATAGAAACTAGAATAACTTTCCTAATCCTAATCTCCCAGGGCGTCACGCCCAGGCTTGCGCGGCTGAGGCTCGCGCTCCGCGCGTTCACGCGCGCGACGCACGTCTCGTGCCCGAGACCGGCGAGTATAGACTCGTCCCCACATGACAGGATGGGGGTGGTAGCAGTAGAGAAATGGAAGAGGATGAGGCTGCCAGAAGGAAGAAGAGAAGAGGATAAACGGAATTAAAGGAAAGGTTCCACATAATTAAGTTATGGCCCACTTGGTTCTACATGAGCCATGGACAGTGCATTAGGGCTCACCCCCTCTTGTGCCACCTCTTTGCTCCTCCCTCCTGAGTCCTGTCTCTCCTTTCTTTGCCATGAATCCCAACAGCAGGAGCTGCATTGTTTTCACTTTTCAGGCCCATAGGAGGTGTGGCGAGCTTTATTTGCGAGGAGCTCTACAAACTTAACTCCACCTCCTTCTCCATGCAATGCAGCCATGAAATGACCGCCTACCATCAATGCCAAAGCAGCACCTAGGCAATGCCTTGATAGCCATGTAAAAGGAATCTAAATAATCCTTAAAAAGACCAGACTTTTATTACTTGAAATTGGATTCAGCCATGGATGTTTTAAAACTAATAATGAGGTGAATATTGGTTTTAAGAAATGGCTGAGGAAGCAACCCAATGGACCATTTGCTACCTCCAAATCTTACATGGACCCCGGTTCAGACTTTGGGTTGAAGTGTTCAACTTGGGTGTGGGTGTCCAATTCAGCAAACCTTATGGGGACAAGCCAAATATCTCTTGGAATCTGACACTTGCGTAAGCTGTCTGACTCGGCAAAAAAGAAAATCAAAACACATGTGTCCGAGTAACACTATGCTACCTACTCTGTTGCCTACAAAATTATAGTACAAACTGCCAAATAAAAAAAAGATAAACTACACCTGAAAAAACTTAATTTTCAAAATGGATCTTCAATATTCAAGCACAAGAGAAAACTTACCTGCACTGGTAAATCTGAGATGAAGCCAACGGTATCACTAAGAAGTGCTTTTCTCCTGAATAGACAAATGCAATGTTATGGGCTAAACCAGTGCAAACCCTAATCAGCTTTACCAATATATGATAGCATATTTTCTACAGTACCCTGATGGAAGAATCACACTTCGTAACCGGGGATCTACTGTTGCAAACAGCCTGAATCAAAATAGGAGCATGATTTCTCTGGTTGTAGCTGCAGCAAGTGAATACAGGTAGAAGCTAATTTCAGCATACCTGTCATCACTGTACAAATCAGCTTCAGAAAGCGCACTCACAAGTGTAGATTTCCCCTATGAAAAGAACATCAAAGAACTCATCTAAGTACAAGATTTAGTTTGTAGAAAGCTCAAGAACATTTTGCACAGTGATCTGAAGGAATATAGTTAGTAGTTGTCAAAGACACAGGTTAAAAAAACTATTTTAGTGGATCTGCATACAGCATTTGTATATCCGACAACTGCAACAGTTACAAGCTCGTGACCAAACGAGCCACCATGTCTTTTCCGACTTGAACGTTGTATTGCTCTAGTACGGCGTACATCTTCGATTTGAGCTAACAAGCTCACACGGCGTTCTTGGATTCTGGAAAGTTGTGGGTACAGTAAAATTAGAAATTGTTGTGAGCTGCAACTTTAGATAACTTTTTATCATCTATCAACTGTCAAGCACCTTCTCCGTTGTAGCTGAAGTTCTGTTTCACCAGCACCACTCATGAATCCCCTCCCCCCACTACCTCTCCTGAACAATACAATAGCGACATGAGCCATCCAATGATCCAACAATAATCAAACAAATGATGTGTCAAAAAAACGAATGAATCAACACTTCAAATGAATCAATCACCTATTATGAGACCAATTCAGGAAAGTAGAATAACAACAATTATAAAAACAATGTATTAGTATTACAGATCAATATAATATTGCAGAAGATACTATGTGGATCCTCCTGACTATACCAAAATTATGTGACACTGAATCGTACACAAAATGTCAGGTAATAACAGACACTGTCCGAGACAGCATGTTAACCAGGGTAAAACATTAATTAAACTACTGTAGACATCAGAGAAGGAAATTCATGTATTCTCACTTTTTTTGTTTTATTTACAACATTTCGTGGTTTTTTCCCCCGATGTGCATCGGGTACAACTCAATCTAAAGTATAACAAGTTAAAATTCAACAAGCGTGACGTTAAGAGCTACACAAAGTTGGAGTTTGTCATAACTCATATCGCCACATGGATATAGCATAATTTAACTAGCATACATGATACAAACAATAAGAATGATATGCATATCTAATGTAAATACCTTTTTCTTCCAAAGACATCTGTGCAGCTAGGTTGGTTTAATGCCCGCAAGTTCATGAGCTAGTTCATAATGAAGCCATACCAACTAAACATATGCAAATTGAGGATACTCCCTCCATTCTTCTCTAATGATGACTTACAGCCCTCACCCTCATTTCCAAACCTTCTAAACAGAATTCATAATGTTTGAAACTAACAAGAATTTAATATCTTTCACATTGAAATCATCTACAGTTACATGAACACAATATCTCCCCCCCCCCTAAAAAATGCACATGTGCAAATTCATAAAATCAAACAAATTACTAACAGTGCAACAGAAAAGAAACATACCCTCTTGCACTGACAACCTCAGCCTCCCCGCTTGGACCAAAAGTTAGTCGTCCACCTGGGCCACGTACACGGACAAGCCTAGTCTTCATGTACATGAGAGCTGCCAACTCTGACTGTGTATGGACAAATTAAAATACTTAAATAAATACCAATGCCAGTGTCACTTTATCAATATAATATGTCCAACAAGGACCCACATGCCTCATATCCCCACCCCGACAAATATTTGTCATAGTAATATATAGTCCAATATCTAGAGAAACAAACACCTGTAACTTTGCTTCTTTTGTTTCAGCATGAGCATTGAATATTTCAATTATAAGCCCAACACGATCCAAAACCGGCTTTCCCCAGGCAACCTGCTAAGCAAAGTGTTAACACAAACAATACAGCAGTATGTTATTCTGGGTCACAAATTCAAATGCAAGGTTATTGCAAACTTTCAACACAAAGGGAAAACATGGGCACATTTGCGGGAGGGAGGGAGGGAGGGAGAGAGAGAATGGCACTTGCCTCCAAGTTTCTCTGTTGGATTCCAGAGAGAATCGCATTGACAAAAACTGCATCCACATCTTCCTGTTAGGATCAAAACTAGTGAAGATTACTTAATGTAGCATATTTGTGGGAATTGTCAGTACATCATTAGTTATAACAGCAACTTCAAGCAAGTGAGAACACCAAGAAGGGACAATAATGGGCCATGCATCGTCTATGAAACTACCACAACCCTACTCATGTAAAAGGTCAGAGAAAGTGCACCTCTGATTCCGAAGCCCTCAGGTAGCACTTGACATTATCCACAGTTCCAGGGCCGAAATATGTATCTGACATGATAAAATGTCAAATATGTGTAGCCTACCTAAGTGGACAGAAAAGTTTAAATGCTAGCAAACCAGTCGGAAAAAATAAGTTAAAGAAAAATTTGAGAACCACAGCAACAAGAGTTCAATACAAAACCAGAACTGCACAAACCAACCAACTGAACCACGAGATTTTAACCATCTATTTTATCAAATACAATGCCAGGACATGCATACTCTGAGTTACAAATGGGCAAGCTGCAGGATAAAATTAAGAGCTGCTATGCAACAGGCTGCAATTTAAAAAGAGGGGAAGAAATCTTTGCAGCCTCTATGAGTTGTTACATAGAGCATATATTTGATTTTATGGAGAATGAATCTATGAACACGCGATGTAAACGAACTTGCAATACCACTAGACCATGTGGGAAGTCCCACCTCAATCTGCGTAACTTTGCTAATGCAAATTGTACACCAATCCATACAACAATGATAACACTAAAAAAGGGTGCAAGCAATCTCACGAGACAGACATCATGTCACTTTCAAGAAGCTCAACAGAGAACAAAAATGATCCCATCAGGCCATCCCATTTAAAGAACACAAAGTGAGTACATCTTCAGCCCAACAACGTACCCTATATGCACTACTAGAGTATACCCTAAGTCCCTAACCTACCTAATGCAGACTACATCCCAAACCATATAACCAGCATCCGGTTGATTAACACAGAAGAATGATTGATTGAAAAACAATGCAGGCATTGAGTCACAACCAGTGCACATTACTGTAGTAGAGCTTAGACAGGAATTTCGGGCAATTCTTACAAAATCTCACTTTATGATGAATGCAGAAAAAGGCCAAGCATCCGTAATATGACGGAAACTACATACGCAAACCAAAACACTCCCACTAGAGCCATCGAGCTAAGCACTAGAAATGGTGAGGCATATAGCTGGATACCGGCGTGTGAGCGACCGCGGGAGGCGGGGTTCTGGACGACGAGGTGCGGCGGCGCGCCCTTGGCGCCGAACTCGCTGTGGTAGAAGCCGTCGCGGGGCTCCTCGAGGGAGTTGGCCAGGTTGAGTGCCTCGGCAAGCTTGGAGTCGAGGAGGCTTCCGGGGCGGAGGCGCGGCTGCACCACCAGCAGCCGCGGCGGGCACTCGGGGTCGCGGGATAGCACGAAGAGGCCGCGCAGGGGTCCCTCGTCATCGGAGTCAGCGGGCGACACGGTGGGGGAGGAGCGCTTGCCGCGGCGGGTGGAGAGGGCGCGGAGGTAAGGAGAGACCGGGGAAGGGTCGGCGTGGAGGCGGAGGCGAGCGCCGAGGCGGGAGATGGCGCCGCGGAGCATCCCGGGCTCGTAGGCAACGGCGGCGGGCGGCGGCGTCAGGACTGAGGAGCGTAGCGGTCCGGGGTCTTGGGTCCACCAGTTGGCCGCGGTGGCAAGAAAGAGTCTTTTACCTATGAGAAAATGGCAATTCTGCCGTTATAAAAACTGGGCTTCGTAATTTTGTCATCATGCAAATGAGATTTACACATTTGTTATTCTCAAACGATACACACCCTCAAATATGCCCTGAGCATAATTTTGATCTAATTTAAATTTTTCTTTTTATCATGCCTTATTTTTCTTCCCGTTTTGCCCCTCCTCCTTATCCATTCATTCACGGGACAGAGTCATGTGTTGCGTACTTGCGTTCTCGGGAGACAGACGACAGAGAGATGGAGCGACGCCGCTAGGTCAAGAGAGAGAGGGAAGGGTTCCCCGCCACCGCCGCATCCGACGCCGCCGCCAACGGTCAACTGCAGTCCACCTCGGGGGCTGTTTCCCCAAAGGCAGCCAGGCATCCCGGCTATTCTCTAAGATATATCCTGCAGCTAGAGCTTATAGAGAATCAGTTTTTAATTATTTTTACGAGTCAGTCACTGATGCTTATCCTGATGTGTTGGTTTGGATGGAGGCTCACCATTATAAACTTTGGATGAGATCTAGCTTCAATCCTGAGATTAAATGGGAGCAGCGCCGGCGTCGGCCAGCAAAGCCGGGATGCCAGGCTGCTTTTGGGGAAACAGCCCCCGAGGTGGATTGCAGTTGACTGTCGACGGCGACGTCAGATGCGGCGGCGGCGAAGAACCTCCCTCTCTCCCTCTTGACCTAGCGGCGTCGCTCCATCTCTCTGTCGTCTGTCTCCCGAGAACGCAACGCATGACTCTGTCCCGTGAATGAATGGATAAGGAAGAGGGGCAAAACGGGAAGAGAAATAAGGCATGGCAAAAAGAAAAATTTAAATTAGATCAAAATCCTCCTCAGGACATATTTGAGGGTGTGCATCGTTTGAGAATGGCAAATGTGCGAATCCTATTTGTGGGATGGCAAAATTACGAAGCCCAGTTTTCATAATGGCAGAATTGCCATTTTCTCTTTACCTATGTACCATTACAAAAGAATGAAATGATCTGTATACTATTGAAAATTTTAAAAGTTCTCTTGTACTATCATATAAAATTTCTTTTCCCTGCCGTCACTCTATCGTTTGATTTTAACAGAGTTGGATGACAACTAGACATGAATGAGCTTTTTCACATCACTCAATTCTTATCTCGGACTTTTTGTTCTGGTTAATTCCTAAGCTTTTTATTCACCACCTAAAGGCAAACTCTAGAGGTCGTGGAGAAAGAAGACATGGACAGCTGGGCATGCGTGAAGGCAGATCCTCATCTCGTTTTTCTTTTTTTCTTTTATTATGTCTCTAATTGATTATTTTGAAAATCCATAGCAAATAGTAGAAAAGTACTAAAATAGAAAATCCGGATTTGTTGAAAAATAAAAAATCCAGTTTTGTTAAAATGAGAAATGTACATCGATAATAAATTTAAACCTTTTTTATGTCCGAATGTATTTAATTTAAATACTTATTTTGGTTATCGCAATTGTCAAAAATTTTGGATGCATTGCAAATCTATTAGAACTTTTTATGTGCAGACATACAAGTTGTTATGGTGATTGTTTAGTGATATAGAGGAAAAGTGATGTTTTTTACAACACAATGACTCTAGAGAAAAGAATTAAAATGTTTGTACATTCTATAAGTGAGGAGCAAAAGTGTCTTTTCTACTGGCCGTTAGTTGTTGTTACAGGCAAAATAGATGAAAGTGTCACATAGGGAAAAGAAGTTTCATGGAAGGGTATAGGAGAACTTTTGAATTTTTCAATGGTACGTAGGTAATTTTGATTTTTATAATGGTACACAGGTAAAAGGCTCCAAAAAAATTGTGTGCGTCTTTTGGATCTGTTTTGGTCGTTTTTTAAATTTGCTCTGTAGTTGCTCCCACTAAATAATAAAATTCTTGGATTTTGAGGAATCAAATAATTTACACTTTAGCCTTGTTTGGTTCCACTTGCTAAATTTTGGCTAGCTAAACTTTAGTCACTTTAGGCCTTGTTTAATTCACTCTAAAATTCTAAAAAAAATTAAGATTCCCCGTCACATCAAATCTTTGAATGTATGTACGGAGCATTAAATATAGATAAAAAGAATTAATTACACAGCTTATTTGTAATTTATGAGACGAATCTTTTAAGTCTAATTAGTCTGTGATTGGACAATAATTATCAAATACAAACGAAAGTGTTGTAGTAGCCAAATCTAAATTTTTCACCAACTAAACAAGGCCTTAATAACTAAACTTACAAACATATTGACTAAAAAAGAACTAAAATAATTTAGATAATTTTTGTTATAGAACATATTTTTATATTTTGTTAGAAACATAAATGCTAATACTATTTACTCTAAACTTAGTCAAACTTGACTTTAATTGACCGATACGAATACCATAATTGCATTCTTTTTTTTTGATGAAGAGAGTAGTTCATAATCTCCGTTCTTGTAAGCCTGTTCGCTTGGTTGATAATCTATGATTGAAAGTAATGTTCGCTAATTTGTTGTGAGAGAAAAACACTGTTAAGTGGTTGACGGATTTGACACGGACAAGTTTGAGTCTGGGTGTTGATCCGATTCATGACAACATTCTTATAATATGGTTACATAATTAATGTGTTTGTAGCATAAATAGACACATTTAAGTTGGTACATGTGATTTCATGCAAAAGTAAAATAAGGCCAGGTGGAGTCGATAACTGTATACACAATGTCCATAGACATCATCTTGACAGCATTAGAACTTATGAGGTCGATAATAGGGTCTACCTTTCAGAAGTTTTAGGCAGAAACTTGCCACCGATAAACAGTTAGGATGCTTAATTAGCTAGTCTGACAGAATGGCAAGTAACACATTGCATACTAAAGTACGATGCTGGATTTACATGTCGTTACAACACTTATTGATGAAACAAAACAAAGTGCACATCAGTTTACTACCAATTAAAGCTTGTCAGATAAGAAATGGAAACCATCCATAAAAACAAGCAGCATACACTTGAATCCAGTTCATGGAAACGAAATAGCATGGCGCCTCACACCAGTACCAGGAGTGCTTCGGCTCAATCAGACTTGCCACGATCAGAGATGATCTACAGCAGCTGTTCATTCACAAGGAAAGAGCCATGTTGGATTCATCAGGTTGCCATCTGGTGCCCGAAGATTATCGTCTGTTATTTCCACAGCAAATGGCGCCAATGTACCATCCCTCATGTTGTACACAAACTTATCAAAAGGAGACGCATTTCTAGAGTGGTTGAGGCCACCATCAATGAAGTAGATGAGATCATCTTCAACTCCCTCATACAAACATGCACGAAACGAATTGCTGCTGCAGGGGCTAATGAAAATGCAGTCACCATCTAAGCTGTTGATCTCAGTGAATCTGAAAGGGTTTGTGCTCAGGTCCACCTCAAATACCCCAATCTTACAAATATTGCGCCAGCCTTCAAGTCCCAGGTATATCACAACCAGCAATAGTTTCCCATGCCACTCAACTATGTTCCACCTCTGTCCGTAGCTATCCCTGACCTCAGACAGTTCAGTCACACAGCGCTCGACACCAGAAACCATCAGGCCACTCTCATCTTCTGAGATGTCAAAGACAAAGAGGTTCGTGGTGACCTTGCTAAACATGTAGACCTTTCCCTGGTACAATGCAATGTCACTGAACTTACTGATGCAGCCACCTTGGCAGACGCACCACGACGTCATCCCAGGGCGCCAGAGTGCAAGGCTAGCTGTGCTCCTGTGCACGGAGACAGCAGCCACGATGCACTTGCCATCATGGTCCGGTGAGGAGGACAAGACTACCTTGCAGAACGACATCACATACTGGGCGCCATTGACCGTGCATTGCACTGCACCAGAGCCATTGGCGATGGGGAGAGATTTACTATAGGCATCGAGGGAGTGGGTGTTTACGGAAGGCGGCGGGAGGCGGACGACGTCCTGGTAGAAAGCATTCATCAGGAAGCACCGGCCGTCACCAAAGTAGCGACCTTTGTTGAGCTGCACGCCGACGAGCCACCCGTGAAAGGAGCCCACGCAGCGGACGCCAGCCGCCATCTCCCGTGAGGGCAGAGGGATGCGTCGCACGTCCGCCATAGCCCCGTCAGCGCAGAAGGCGGAGAAGGAGAAGTCGGAGAGCACGAGCAGCGGGAGCGGCGACGGCGGCCGTCCGTGAACGCGCGCCGCGGCGCGCCACGCCCGGCAGACGGAGCGCAGCCTGGCGCGGTCGTCGACGCGAGGGAGGCGACCGACCACGAGCCCCAGGATGTCCGCCGGGAGGTCCGCCCACGACAGGAGCTCCGGCTCGCGCCCGGCGCTGGGCCTTGCCGGCTCGGTAGCCGGGGGGCGTTCTGTCGAACGCCTTGCCTGCACCCAAGCCACCGACGGCGGTGGTGTGTCACGCCAGCGCCCGTGTGGGGCGCGGACGGGCAGAGGTGGGCCTCGCCTCCGTCCTCGGGCTACTGTGCTCGTGTCGCGATCCATGGCCGCCTTAGATCCTCGCCCCCGTGGAGATGAGGCCCTTGCGCGGGGCGCTGGGTGCCTCAGCTCCTTCGCGCAACAGAGGCTGCAAGGCCTGAGTGGTTAGCGCTTCAATCGTGGTAAAATTAAAAGAAAAGGTTGCAGTGTGTGTTTTAATCCTGAAAAAGTTGTCAATTTCTTTTTTGCTAAAAGAGCCCTGAATGACTTTCGGTATCTGTCTTGTGGACCGCCTACCATATTTTTCAAAGTAAAATCATATCTCCTATAACTAAAAAGAACAAAAGTAAGACCACCAGATGATGCGACTTTTTTTTAGGTCGCTCCCCCGTTCCCCTCCGTACGTATAGTAGGAGGTGGAAGGGTATGAATTGAAAAAGAAAAAGGAAAGGATTCCTGATGCAAATTTACAATACATAATAATATATAATCAGAGATGTGGAAGGGTGCGAAATGAAATAAGGAAAAATACATGATTCTTGATATGAAATTGCATCTCTTTCTAATCCTACGTAGTCTCGACGCCATCACCCTCGCCCGACGCTCGACCACCGACGCCCGACCTGCGTTGCCAAGTCTAGAGAGTCGCCCTCGCCCTCGTCCTCGCCCTCGCCCCCGACGCCCGACCTGCGTTGCCAGGTCTGGGGAGTCGCCCTCGCCCCGACGCCGTCGCCCTCGCCCTCGCCCCCGACGCCCAACGCCCGACCTGCGTTGTCTGGTCTGGATAGTCGCCATCACCCTTGCCCTCGCCCTCGCCCCCGACGCCGACGCCCGACGCCCGACCTGCGTTGCCAGGTCGCCCTCGCCCTCGCCCGACGCCGACGCCAGACGCCGTCGCTCGACCTGCGTTGCCAGGTCGCCCTCGCCCTTGCCCAACGCCCGAGCCCGACCTGCGTTGCCAGGTTCTTGAGTTTTTCTCGCTCTCGCTCGCCTGTCCTTGAAGCCGACGAGGACGTCGCACCTCAGTCCTCAGCCCTGTGAGCGTCCTTGAAGCCATCAGTCCTGCGTTTTGCCAGGTCCTGCCCTCGCCCTCGCCCGACGCCGACGCTCGACGCCGTCGCCCGACCTGCGTTGCCAGGTCGCCCTCGCCCTCGCGCCCAACGCCATCGCCCAACGCCCGAGCCCGACCTGCGTTGCTAGGTCCTGGAGTTTTCCTCGCCCTCGCTCGCCTGTCCTTGAAGCCGACGAGGACGTCGCACCTCAGCCCTGCGAGCGTCCTTGAAGCCGTCAATCCTGCGTTTTGCCAAATCCTAGAGTCGCCCTCGCCTTTGCGTTTCCTGGCCAGTCCACAACCCTAAAACAAGGTGAGTTAGACAACTGAAATCATGTTATATTATAAGTACTAAATTATTTATGTGACACAAAATATAAGTACTATGCATTTATACTATACACATCATTTTGTTTCAAAAGTAACAAAATCTTGTAAAATTTTAGACTGCGGGTACAGCTATTGAAAATAAAAATTTTAAAACAGCTCTCTATTTGACAGCTTGTAGGCAGAGAAAAATATGATGTAATAATGGTTGATAGACAAGAGAATAAATTGTCAGTTACAAATAAACTTCTAAAATAATGCTCAGTACATGTTCTCTATTTTGTTTTCGGATCGGTATATAGTTTTGTTCCCTATAAATTAGCGACCAAAATAGACAGGCTAATTCCTGTAATTTATGGTTTTTTTCTTTGATTCTTTATTTCACATGCTGCCACCTAGCAGTCACTATTTTCCTTTGAATCGGCGGGACACATAGTTGGGATGGACACACCAATGGCAAACAGTGATCGCGTACCTTTGGGGGACCTTACAAATACAACAGGTCGAGGTATATAAACTTTCAACTGCGTCCCTATAGGTTCTAAGTTTTTGTGTTGTCAACTACTTACATGTACCCATTCGGGGTTGGTGCCACCAGATGGGGGTTATAAAAATTAGAAGAGACAAAGAGAGAACGATATGCGATGAGTTTTCATGAAAAGGGAGGTGAAAGAAAAAAAAACATGTCAGTTGAGTAACCAAGAGAATGTTGAACTTGGAAAAACTATGGCTACAACTGTCGATATTAAACATTATCTTGGTCGTATCACGGAGAGATCTATAAAGTAGAAATTGTGAGGCTATAACGTCGTGCTCTACGTGACTATGTTTGATTTCAGAAACTTTGTTTCTTTAAGTTAAATGTAACATTATAGCTGGTATTTAAATTTTATTATAATATTATTATCTTATTGTGCGACACATGTATATTTAATAAAAAATATTAGCTATCCCGTAGCAACGTACGGGCACGCTACCTAGTATCATATACTTTTATAAAACTAAACTCCACTAGATAAATTCTCTCTTCGTGCAAGGTGTCCACATCATTTTCCACTAAGTCCATGTCATCCCATATTAATTACAAAAAATGACCATGTCATCTATATCATGTGAAATACTTTAAATCTTTAATCTATTAATACACAAGTCATGTATATACACTATTTGTTTCATCACCAATTCCTCTATAATATAACCAAATATTACTTTTTCTTCTATTAGCTTAGCAATTATTTACTAGATTTAATACAATAAAATACATGTAAGTCAAATTCATATATATGTATACATACATACTATACTGAATACCATATAGTAGTGCTATGTATATAATGATTTATTTTTTAAAAAATCCTACAACAACGCACGGATAATTCACCTAGTTATACCAATATCTATGTCGAACACTATTCATTTTTCCTGCCCTACGCATTCTTATTATTTTTAAAAATAAAAAAACTTTCCCAAATAAATAAAACGAGAATGGGAGTGCACACAATATATAAAAGAGTGAAATACACTGGCGGCGGTCCTTTAACTTGTCGCCCTGTGCCACTTTGGTCCATGAACATGCAAATCCGAAAATAACACCAGTTGCATGGCACTGTTCTGCCACGTGGCCGCCTCTCGTAGGCCATGTGGCACCCAGCTGATGCCAACACCATAAACAGTGCCATGCATGGCCTACCAGAGGCGGCCACGTGGCAGAACAGTGTCATGCAGCCGGTGTTATTCTAGTATTTGCATATTCATGGATCAAAGTGGCACAGATCGACAAGTTCAGGGGGCACTTTTTCGCGTTTGCAAGTTAATGGACCAAAGTGGCACAGGGCGACAAGTTAAAGGGCCGCCAGTGTATTTTACTCTATATAAAAATATTAGAGAGTAGAAAGCGATTTTTATACAAATAACTCTTCAACTAATAATTTAGAGTGAGATTTAGAAGTATCTTCGGACATGCTCTTATAAGTAAAAAACATATAAACATCATATTGGCTAATTATGCGCGCACGCATAGATGCACTCATGGGTAGATTTTTCTACCCATATTTGTCACTCGTAGGTAGATTTTACCATCGATATTAGCCAAATCAAAGAGAGTCAACAATGTTTAATTTGGGGGGATTACCCCATCCTAGTCGAGGCTATGAATCATGAGTCAATTTTTCAAATTTGGTGAAATAACTATAATCCTTATATTAATTATTAGCCTACAAGGAATGAGATAATGATGTATCAACCTATTTCCATTTCATAAAAAAGTAAGAGATGATAAATTATCTCATTCATCAAACCATACCCTATATATTTTGAGCACTCACGAGGTTTGCAAACCCTTATGGCTGAAATTCAATTCTCGTACACGCATCCTATGCATCACTCAACGATTGGATTGTCATCCCCCATTCCATCAAGTGGCAATAGAATAATTGTTCAAACTTACAATTTTAGTTTTAGACTCCGATCCATGTCGAGCATCTCCAAGAATTTGTCAAATGAGATTGCTATTCTTAAAAATTTGACAAAACAAGAAATTGTAGTCTCCAACAGATTGATAAATCAACTTGGCAATATTAGAAAGTTGCCATTCTTCCCCTCCTCACGGGCATATATGCGCGCGTGTATCGACCGCGCATCGTAGTATCGCGTGCCGTAGCGGCTTCTTCCCGCACGCCCGAGGAAACTTCGTCGTCTCCCTCCCGCGAGATCGGATCCGCACACAGTCATCTGGTTCAGGCGCACAGGGCCGGCCTCCTACTCGACGGCTGTTGCGTGAACTATCTCATCAATTCACGGGCGCAAGGCCGGCCTCCTCCCCGACGGCTGCTGCGTGAGTCATCTCATCAGTTCACGTGCGCACGACCGGCCTCTGCCCCGACGGCTCCTGCTGCTGCGTGGTGCCCTTGATCCAATCAGGTGCTGCGTGGTGCCCTTGATCCAATCAGGTGCGTGGCTGCTTGGGGAGGTGGCCGGCGGTGGAGATAATTGTTGGGAGAGGGAACCTTTACGTGCAGCATAGGAAGGATGACGCGGCAACGACGTCAATCTCGCTGGCTCTGCGAGTGATCGCTAAAAAAAATCTTGTGGGCCTTCTATTTTTGGTTATGGCAAGTCAAGAATAGCAAACTCTTAGAAATGGTCTCTTTTTTTATTTGGTATTTTGTTTTGGGAGTTGGCAAAACACAATATTTACCAAGTAAAAAATAGCAAACTCTTGGAGATGATCATCCACTTCTAGCAGTTACAAGGTTTTCTCAAGCTTGAGAGAGAGAGAAATGGATGGTATAATAACCCACGAGTTTGATATTCTACTGCATGTGAAATTCATAGTTTCATCAGAAGAATAATATATGCAACCAAAACAAACGTGATCGGGTCTTGTTTAGTTCACCTCAAAAACCAAAAAGTTTTCAAGATTTTTCGTCACGTCGAATCTTGCGGCACATGCATGAAGCATTAAATATAAACGAAAACAAAAACTAATTACACAGTTTGCCTGTAAATCACGAGACGAATCTTTTGATCCTATATAGTCCATAATTAGACAATATTTACCACAAACAAACGAAAGTGCTACAGTAGCGAAATCTAAAAAAATTTCGTATCTAAGCAAGGCCCAAATCAGAACGATGAGGAAGAATAAAAAGAGGTCAAACTTCAGAGATTGTTCTATAGCATCCCCAACCCCCCTTTCCATCCCCACCCTTTTTGATGTAAGGGCCTGTTTAGATTGGAGATGAAAATTTTTTGAGTGTCACATCGGATGTGTCGGAAGGATGTCGGGAGAGGTTTTAGAAACTAATAAAAAAAACAAATTACATAGCTCATCAGAAAACTACAAGACAAATCTATTAAGTATAATTAATCTATCATTAGCACATGTGAGTTACTGTAGCACTTAAGGCTAATCATGGAGTAACTAGGCTTAAAAGATCTCTCTCACGTTTTTCAATCAAACTGTGTAATTAGTTTATTTTTTATACATATTTAATGTTCCATGCATCTGTCCAAAGATTCGATGTGATGGACGAAAAAATTTTAGGTAGAGAACTAAACAGGGCCTAAGCCCCTATCAACAATTTTTTGAGCAGAGATGATCAGTTGGTCACGGTTTGGCTGACAAAGAGAAAGTCCTCGAGTGGATCCTATTCGACTCCAATCTTGGTTCCAATTTTTTTTTTTAAAATGTGAACAATACCAATTTCGTTTGTATTTGACAAATATTGTCTAATCATGGACTAACTAGGCTCAAAAGATTTGTCTCGTCAATTCCGATCAAACTGTGTAATTAGTTTTTATTTCTATATATATTTAATACTTCATGCATACATCTAAAGATTCGATGTGACGGAGAATCTGAAAAATTTTGCAAATTTTTTTCAACCAAACAAGGCCCTTGCTTGGCACACCGCACATCGGCACACGGATTCACTCGGCCTACGCGGCTACGCATCGGCACAGTCGGCGCGCTTGAGGCCTCGCGAGTCGCGACTCGACTCTCCCTCCTGTTTCCCGGCCGTCCCCTCCCCCACCAATCCAACTCCAATTCGTCCTCCCCATCGACGCCTCGAGGTTGCCGCGCCCGGCCCAACGCAGCAGCGCCGCGGGGAGGGAGCTGGCGGTAAGGAGAAGGGATCCGATCGGGAAAGTATGAGCTTGGTCTCCGGCGCCCCTCGCCGTCGAGCTCGAATCGGGAGATAAGAAGAATCTGCTGGGGGGGAGCCCCATAGAAGATGGCCTCGCATCCGCACCCGCAGGAGGATAAATCAGACCGCCACAGCGCCGGCGCCGGCGCGTCGAGGGAGCAGGAGCGGCGGCCGTCCAAGGCATGGGGAATCCTCATCTTCGGCCTCATCGGCGTCACCACCGCCAGTTTCGCCGTGCGTTCCCCTCTCCTTCCCTTTCGTTACAATTTCTAGAGGATGCCTATCCCATATGGCGCGACGTGAATGTCTGGCAGCCGTAGCCTGCTTCTCTACTTTCCGTGGTTAGTCTAGCTTGCGCGTCGACCTACTGCTTGCAGCAGTTTGCTCTGCGTAGGCCAATTGGGTATCAAGTGATCCAATTTTATCTTTGACAATACTACAACAGAAACTTTGCTAGTATGGAAACCTTATAATCAGGTAGAGCTTACTAATCATTCGTATGAATTTGGTTTGTAATATTTGCTACTAATGTGAGGTTATTGGCAATTTTGCGTTTCTATCATATTTGTGATATGTACTTCCTCTGGATTGTTTTATTTGTTGCGCTTGCGCTATCTAGTTGTTGTGAAGATTTCATGTATTTGACCTTTTATTTGTGTTCCTGTGGAACTCCAGATTACTCAAGTTCGCAGAAGCGTGGACTGGTTCTACACTCAGGTAATATAATGAGCTATGGGTTATTAATTTGTTATTTTTCTTAATGTAAACCCATACTGTTCTTTAAGCGTGTGTCCTCCTTAGCCAAGGAGGACAACACTATAGATCCTCACTTGACAAGTCTTAGCCTGACAAGTGTCAAGACAAATATAATGTAATGAATTTAAGTCCCAAAATCTCTCAGGCCTTCGATATGTGGTTGTGACATTAGGTGGTATTTTTAGGTGAAATCAGTAGAGAAGGGTTTCTAGGTCAATATGATCTCCCAGGATAATTGCTAGTTTTTCCCTCTATGTATCACCCTTCTATGCCTAATATTGCACTGCAATAGGGCAGTAGGGTGACCCTCTGCATCAGGCCTTGTCCCCTGTCAATTCCACCTAGTCGAAGGGTTTGCTCTGGGAAAGTGCTATCTAGTTGAAGTCATGGAGTTGATTATACTTTCCTGTTTTTGATTTATGATCATATGATTCCGTCCTATGCTTGCTTATACTTGGTTACTTTATAACTCTTTGAAAATAGACTTATACGCTCGTTTCCTTCAAAAGTTGAATAAAGTGCAGACAACATCATCTTGGAGGTATACAAGTAATAGCTCAAGTCGTGGAAGTTTCAGTGAGGAAACTAAGAAAAGATATTATCAGCGAATGCAGCAGGAATATGAAGAGGAACAAGAGAGAGTTGTGAGTTTACATATATTCATATTTTTTTTCCTGTATTCAACAATCAACACAAGTGTGGTACACTTATCTTATCTTCAATGCGCAGATGGAAATTTGAGATTACATGTATCACTACCAGATATATATTTTCAGTGTACTTGCATTGAGCATTGAGATATCACTTTTAATCCGTGAGTATGCTGACCTTTTGTCTGCTTAAAATTTTCCAGCAAAGAATAAGGCATATGCAAAGTGTTTTCAACAGAGAGAGGAATAAATTTAGACGAGGTTATGAAAGCTGGAGGGAGAATGGCCCTCCTGGTGGCTACAATTACATCCCTCGGGATGATTGGTATTGGCAGACTGATACTTCTCACTCGGAACATAAAAATAGACGGACATACACACCGGCGGGACCTAGGGTTTATCCTATGTCGCATCACTATGCAGTTCTTGGTCTTGACAGGTCTTCATTCAAACCTCTTGCTGTGAATTTGTGCTCATCTTTTGATCTAGTTGTGACATGGTAGACTGTCTTGGACTAATATTCAGTCCTTGGCCTTTAATTCTGTATTTATGAGCTGAGCCAATTGATTTGCTCTGTGCTTTTCTCAAATCAATATTTCCCTGTTGCACAACAAACTCCCTATTTATCTTTGTTGTATGGTATTGACAAGCACTTTCTTGTTGCACAATGCTTTTCCCATACTTTTTTGAAAGTACATTTTGCTAGTTTATTGTCATTTTACTGCTCTTGTTTTTAAAAAAGAAGAAACTGTAAACTGGTATTGAATATTGTTTTATTGGACAATGATTTTTTCATCCCTGTTTTCTGTGATTCCACTGCCTTTTGTTGAACTTTGAAAATCAATATACTGCATTCAAAATGCCAAATCTCATACAGTTGTTTTCCTGATAAAACATATTTCTTCCTTTGTAGATCACGTGCGACGCCATATACA
Source organism: Sorghum bicolor (assembly GCF_000003195.3). Taxonomy (NCBI): domain Eukaryota; kingdom Viridiplantae; phylum Streptophyta; class Magnoliopsida; order Poales; family Poaceae; genus Sorghum; species Sorghum bicolor. The sequence goes on along the minus strand of NC_012870.2, from coordinate 8,069,850 downwards.
GATGCAGAAGTGAAGGTAACACAATTTATCTGTCATGCTATTGTTCCTTGTGCCCTGCATTTTCATATGTCTGGAGGACTTCTTGTCTCTCTCTCCTAACATTAATGATAACACTCATGTTGAACATTATACAAATCAAAATCAAACTATAAGATTCCCAACTTAGCTATCTGCAAAAAAAATTTTCACTTAAATTTGATTGGTATTGGTATATTGGATAGTGAGGGTTTCCATGGCTTCTTGTTTAGAGTTATATACGGAGTATGAAAATACTTCATGGATGGTTATATTTGTCAAGGTTATTGCTTTTCACTGTCTCCTTTGAGTTTACTATAATCAAATGTTCCATACTTTAATTTCTTTTTAGTTTTATAACGGAGCTGATTATGAGGGTGATGACTGAGAATTTTGTATTTTATAAAGAGGCACACTTCTCTCTTCTTCTTAAGCAAGAGACAGTTTATGGCCCAAATATAAATATTCATTCCATAGCCATTCTATTGGAAATTCTTTGGGACTATTGGAGTTGTGGTTAGTTGGGGAGATAGACTGGGTAGATTCATAAGAGTGATGAGTTATGTTTGTAGGAAGGTCCTTTTTTTTTGGCAGGATTAGGGTTATGTATATCTTACTTGATCTATGGTCTTCTGCTCTTGTTATCTGACTTTCAGACTTCACCTGCTGCAGACTGCTTTTAGAACAAAAGCGATGGAAGTCCATCCTGATCAAAATCAAGATGATAGAGGTAAACATCTCCTTTTCTCCATGTACAGTGCGTTTCTTCCAACCATTCCAATGTAGTTGCTTCGTGATGGTCATTATTAACGCCATGAATGTTTGGATTGGTGCAGAGGGTGCAGAAGAGAAGTTCAAGGAGGTTGTCAAGTCTTACGAAGCAATTAAATTGGAGAGAAAAAATGGTGTAAGTTGATGCAGACTTCCAATGTGATCGGTCATGCGGGAAAGACTGGGATCAGTTGTAAACTGCCTTGTATATGTAATCAGCTGTTGCCGGCAGCTTGATGAAATTGTATCGGCTGTTGCTGTTGAGGGCCTGTGCCCTGTAGCACGAGTTCCATTTATGAGCTTGTGCGATGTAGACTAGGATAGGTTCAAAAGATGTGTTTTTGTTCTCATTTAGCCACTAGCTTGACGTCCTCACGTGCATAAATGCCATAAACTTGACAAGTGGACTGGACCACAAGGGCGAGCACTTTTGTTGCCACTGGGAGTTGTATTCACTGCTCAATACCTGGTGATTTCCTTTTCATTTGGTGGAAACTGATACCTGATCCGAAAAATAACTGAACATAGCATAGTGTTCATTTGTCTGCCGTATTGTGTTCATTTGTATTTTGTAACGATGCATCATTGTCAAGAAATCTATTCTTGGACTTCAGCGCATCTAGAACACCGTTGAACTTAAGTGGGGATAATTCATACGGTGGGTTATAGTTAGGTCCAGTTTGGTACAATGAACTGTCTTTTTTGCTAAACACTTTATGGGTGAAATTGTTTTTCTTGTCTTATAAAGACATGAATTGGGATGAACTTGAAAAAAAGTAGCTTATCTTAGCTTCATCTCACATATTATAGTTATTTTATTATTTATTTCTTGCTTTATCATGTGAAGCTGTTTTATCAGACACGTTCCAAAACAGCTCAGTTTTAAGAAAGCTGCTTATGAAATTATTTTGCAAAAAACAGCTTATAGAGTGAAGCTGAGCTGTGGCAAAATTGAAGTCGAGCAAATTACAGCTGAAAATGAGACAAGGCTTTGTTTAGTTTCAAATTTTTTTGCAAAATGGGTACCGTAGTATTTTTGTTTGTATTTGACAAATATTATTTAATCATAGACTAATTAGATTTAAAAGATTTATTTCGTAAATTACAGTTTGTCTATATTTAATGCTCTATGCATACGCCGTAAGATTTGATATAATAGAGAATCTGAATTTTTTGCAAAATTTTTTAGAACTAAGGCCTTGTTTAGATCTATTTTTTTTATTTTAACATTGTAGCACTTTTGTTTTTATCTGTCAAACATTGTCCACAAACATTGTCCAATCATAGAGTAACTAGGTTTAAAAGATTCGTATCGCAATTTACAAGAAAATTGTATAATTAGTTATTTTTTATTTATATTTAATGTTCCATGCAAATGTCGTAAGATTCGACGTGATAGAGAATTTTTAAAGTTTTGGTTTTTTTTTTTGCGTAAACAAGACCCTTGTGAGGCAATTTTCACTGTCGATACAGCAGTTTCCGCAGGTCTTGCTTAGTTCTAAAAAATTTTGCAAAATTTTTCAGATTTCCTATCATATCGAATCTTAGACGCATGCATGTAGTATTAAATATAGACGAAAACAAAAACTAATTACACAGTTTGTCTGTAAATCACGAGACGAATCTTTTGAGCCTAGTTAGTCTATAATTGGACAATATTTGTCAAATACAAACAAAAGTGCTACAATGCCGATTTCTCAAAACATTTTGGAACTGGCCTTGTTTAGTTCCAAAAATTTTTGGGAAATCGACACTGTAGCACTTTCGTTTGTATTTGACAAATATTGTCCAATCATAGACTAACTAGACTTAAAAGATTCGTCTCGTCAATTTCGACCAAACTGTGCAATTAGTTTTTTATTTTCGTCTATATTTAATACTCTATATATGCGTCTAAAGATTCGATGTGATGGGGAATCTGAAAAATTTTGCAAAATTTTGCAGGAACTAAACAAGGCCTAAACGCCGATTTCTCAAAACATTTTGGAACTAAACAAGTTTGTTTAGTTCGCAAAATTTTTTGTTTTTGGCTACTGTAGCATTTCGTTTTTATTTGACAAACATTGTCCAATCACGGAGTAACTAGGCTCAAAAGATTTATCTCACAAATTACCGATAAACTGTGCAGTTAGTTTTTATTTTCGTCTATATTTAATGTTTCATACATGCGACCAAAGATTCGATTTGGTCGGAAATCTTGAAAATTTTTACGAACTAGACAAGAAGGCAGGCCTGCCTGAGTGCATTTCGCATCGCTGCATCTCGTCCGCCACGGGCCACAGCCAGCCCCCGCCAGTCCGCGACCATGCGGTGCCTCCTCTCCACCCCTCTCCGCCGCGGTCTCTCCACCGCCGCCGCCGACGATCCTAGCCTAGCCTCCTCCGCGGAGCACGCGTACCGGCTCCTCCGCCGCCACCACTCCGACCCGCAGAGGCTCGCCGCCGCGCTGTCCGCGTCGGGTCTCGACGCCTCCTCGCCGCACCTCCTCGACGCCGTTCTGCGCCGCTGCGGCGCCGCCTCCTCCCTCGCGCTGCACTTCTTCCACTGGTGCTCCCCGTCGCTGCCCTCGCCGCTCCCGTCCTCCCTGGCGCTCCTCGCCAAGTCCTTCTCCCGCGCCTCCTCCGCGCCGTCCCCGTCCCTCCTCGCGCCGCTCCCCTCTCAACTCCTCGGCCCCTCCCTCCTCTGCCCCGTCCTGCGCCGCCTCCCGCAACCACGCCTCCTGCCGTTCGCGCTCTCACTGCTCTCCGCCCGCCCCGACCACGACCAGCCCGCCCTCTTTCTTTCCCTCCTCGAGTCTCTCTCCAAGGCCGGCCACGTCGTCACCGCCGAGCAGCTTGTCGAGGAGCCCCAGACCCGGTTCCCGCTTTCGCTCCGCCACTACACGGCCCTGCTCTACGGATGGTGCCGCCAGGGCAAGCTCGACGAGGCCAAGCACGTGCTCGCTCGCATGAAGGCTGCGGATGTCGCCCTTGACGTTGTCGCCTTCAACACCCTGCTCGCTGGCTTCGTCGCGGACGGGAGGTTCGAGGACGCGTTCGAGCTGACGGGGCAGATGGAGCAGCGTGGCTGCCCGCCGAACGCGGTGTCGTACACCACTCTGATTCAGGGGCTGGGTGCGAGGGGGAGAGTTGATGAGGCCATGCGGGTGTTTGTGGAAATGCGAAGGAAGGGGTGCGCGCCCGATGCTGTCACGTACGGCACCCTGGTTAGCACGTTTTGCAAGGCTGGCAAGATATCCCAGGGGTACGAGTTCTTGGACGCCATATCAAGGGATGGCCTGCGGGTGGACGCTGCTGTGTACCATGGTTTCTTTGTTGCACACGAGAAGAAGGAGCAGCTTGAGGAGTGCTTGGAGCTGATGGAGAGGATGCGGGAGTGCCGGTGTCCACCAGACCTCAAGATATACAATGTGGTGATTCGGTTGGCCTGCAGGCTTGGGGAGACCAAGCAAGCCATGTCATTGTGGAATGAGATGGAAACTGGTGGGCTCAGCCCTGGGGTCGATACATTTGCTATCATGGTGAATGGCCTTGTTGGGCAGGGTTTGCTGGTTGAGGCATGTAGTTATTTTAAAGACATGGTTGGGAGGGGGCTCTTTGTTGCGCCGCAATATGGGGTGCTCAAGGATCTCCTCAATGCGTTGGTCAGAGATGAGAAACTTGAGCTTGCGAAGGATGTATGGGAATGTATTGCGAGCAAAGGCTGTGAGCTCAATGTGAGTGCATGGACTATCTGGATACATGCATTGTATGCGAAGAAACATGTCAAGGAGGCCTGCCTGTATTGCTTAGACATGCTAGAGGCAGGGGTGATGCCACAGCCTGACACATTTGCAAAGTTGATGAAGGGGCTTAAGAAGCTGTACAACCGTCAGATTGCTGCTGAGATCACTGAGAAGGTTAGGAAGATGGCGGAGGAGAGACATGTTAGCTTTAAGATGTATAAGAGACGTGGGGTGAGGGATCTTGAAGCGAAACCCAAGGCAAAGAGGAGAGGTCAGAAACAGAGGCGTCAGGGACAGCGTGGTCATGGTCAGTCTAGTAGGAATGCTGACATTTTGGATGCTTCTGATGAAGTAGATTTTTCTGGCTAATTTGAAATAGAATTCATTGAGGGCAATGCATCTCTGCTTATTTGAACTGCTTTGGGGAGTGATAGACTTGCTAAGCATTAGGCAATAAAGGAGTGCTGGTGATCAGGCCTGACCATCATCATATTATTCTTATGCTGAAGATGTATCAGGTTTGCTGTCTTCAGGCAAGAGCCAAGCAGTACTTTGATTATATACGAAGTTGTGTGACAAGGGTTATTGACCCTGAGGAGGTAACTGTTTTTGTAGAAGAATATGATGGTTGATTTAATTGGTCTGCATCAATTTGTACATTGTATTTTTAAAAGTTGTCATCTAGCAGTCACCTAGGCCTTTTTAAGTCGAGGTTGTAGTGTTATGTAATTCAAATACACGAAGAGGAAAACATATATTATAGAAATTCTATTTGCTTTGAAGGAAAAAGAGTAAAATCCCAAACCGAGATCATCTGTATGATATACTCGTTGCTGACTTATTGGACAAGTCTTCAAAAGCAAGAGGTGGCTATCCAGGTGGAACATGGTGCAGCAGTCCTGAAGTCGGTGGTCCTGCACTTCAATCAACAAGCGCATGAGGGAAAAAGCAATATGACGATCAGCAAGTGAACTAACATGTAGCGCTCTATCTAGGATTCCAGCCTGTGTGTGACTAATGATATAGCCATGCTTGGCTTGTAGCAAGGAACGATAGAACAGCGTTTGTGCGGTTGATCTTTGGCAGTGTGCTTGCGGTCTAGCTTTGTCACTTGACTTTTAAGTGGTTTCTCGATGCCACTTCGGCTGGACCCTTGGGTGTCCAGGGAGGTCGGCAGTTCTTTTTCGTTCTTAAATCTTAATACTTTACGTTATACATGTTATCAAACTCCTGTAATTTTGATGTTTGACAGTAATGGAATTCGGTTTTGACCGTGGTGAAGAAAAAGAAAAAGATTACCAGCCTGATCAGAAGTGCTGCACAGCAAGGACTTCACATCTACACCAGCTGGAATGAAGAAATTAGACAGCCGACAGCTGCAGCTGCTACAGAAATAGCACTGCCGAGCAGACAGCAGACCCTACCTTTTGTATGAGGTTATAGTGTTGTTTTAATTCAATTATGGTACTGTAATACTTTTGTTTGTATTTGACAATTATTGTTCAACCATTAACTAGGCTCAAAAGATTTGTCTAACAAATTACAGACAACTTGCAATTAGTTGTTTTTTTAATCTATATTTAATGCTCTATGTGTATGCTGCAAGATTCGATGTGATGGGGAACAAAAGTTTTTGGATTTTGTTTGTAACCAAACAAGGCCTATGCTTGAGAGAGTATAAACTTACAATGCTGTTTTCAGCAGATTGTTATGACTTTTGCTAAGACCCGAAAGTCGAGTGAAAGAGATTGCTGAAGATCACTCAAGGCTGGCTGGTGGATGGAAATCATGTAGGTTCTCAACGTAGCTGATATGTGAATCATATTTTTAAGAGTATTATCACTGAACTTTATAGGTTATTGCTGAGGAAGTGATTTTGTTATTTAGACCGCGTGGCGCTGGCATCTTATACAATTTATTGAATTTTAACTGTCATTGCATCATTTGTCTCTGCATGTGACTGGTATGAATGTGTGGTTCCTATTATCACACAGGGTTTCTCCACTTACCCGTACTGGTTCAATAGAATTTCTCCTGCATGTTCACCGTTCAGTCTCCCACTAGACCAACGTAACCTTGGGGGTACACCATTTTCTAAATTCTGATGCATTACGATGATCTAGTGCATCTGATGATCATATTTCAAGAATTTTGTGCACTCTGTAGAATTTTATAGGGCTTGTTTGGTACAGCTTACAACAGCTTCATGAGCTGTTATGACCTGTTTTTTTTTACCAAACACTTATTTCTAAAACAGCTTCATGAGTGAAGCTGTTTTTCTTCTCCTTGGGATAAAGCTGAAAAAAGTAGCTTATTACAGCTCTCTCCCTCATTTTTCTCTCTCTCTCATCTATGCATAAAGTAGTTGGTGAAGCTATTTTACCAAACACTTTTTCCAAAACAGCTCAGCTTCATATAGAAAGCTGTTCATAGAGCTATTTTCTAAAAAACAGCTTTACTAGTGAAGTTGAGCTGTGCCAAACAAGTACATCAAACTGTTTGCAGATTATTTTTCTGGGAACAACTGGTGCATTGATCTTCTTGATGAAATGGTCACAGGCATTTAGGACATGCATGATGCATGATGCATCCGAGCTCATGCAGTGATGGTCACGGGTGGGCATGTAGGAAATGACGTGTTTTGGTCAATGAGAACACACATTTCACATTCTGCTCCACCAAAGGATTCCACTCCACAGATTAAGATTACAAAAACTAAAATGTTCAACTAAGAATCTTAGACCTGCAGTCAGTAAAACCCTTCTAGGCTTAGTAAAGAAGTGCAGTGTAAATCATCTTTTCCTCTTGCCATGCATCTTCGATTCACTCTTTGGGTTGCCGCTTGCTGGTGACTTGGATGCAATTGCTGAGCTCCACAGTGCTCTCTCAACATCCGAGGGTGTGAAACTTTCTTCTCCTATGCTCAGTTCCTTCAGGATCAACATAAATATCAGCCAAATAGCATCAAGCTGTGTATGCAAATACAAATTGTTATTTTTACTCAATGTTCAGCTGATTTTGATGAGTCTGAAATCTGTATTTGAAATGGCACTTGCAACCTAAGAGCATCACCATAGTTCTAAAAAAAAAATGGTAAATCAATGAGTTTTCCAAGTGGCTAAAAAACGTTGGGAGCACATTTGTTAGGTTTCTCCAATCATTTCCAAAATCCCATTCCTAAAAGATAGAATCAACCATTTGTTAGGATCAACATAAATATGAGCCAAATAGCATCAGGAATCCCGGACTACTTCTAAATCACCCAACCATTTTTTATACTTTCTTTCTCTCTTCTATATTTGCATTGGGAACCCTGTCCTTGCTCTTTATTTTCCCCACGTCCTCCACCTCCATATTGGGCGATTGATACGCACACGTATATTTCAACACTATTAGATCGATTTCCCCAAGTGCAGAAAGATTGAGAGTTCAGATAAGGAGTTGTTGGAGAACAGTTTTGTTCAATCTTGCTAAAAATTCAAGTTTGGGAGTGAGTTTTGGGAACTCTTGGAGATGCTCTAATTGAACTAGTGTTATATAGGCCAGAGTTAGCACTGCAGAGGTTGCAAGCTTTCAACATACTGTAAAATGCTTTATAACTATTGCCCCAGTGTGCCAACTGGAGCTTGGATCAGAAAGTCAAGCAGGTGAAAAATTGCCAGAGTGTCTTGGTGCATGCAATTTACCAGCATACGCCTCAAGTTTCATACAAGTAAATCAGGATCCTTTCTAGTGATAGCCCTTTAATGTAGAAATCCATGTTTTACAACATACTAATAATTACATTTCAAGCCTTAAAGAAGCACAATGATCTCTTCCAATTTATCCAGGCTCAAAGGGTGGAACAAAATTATGCACTAAGTTACTTTGGTATGTGGACTATGATACTTTTTAGCTTTGGCAAAACTAAACAATTATGACTGCTTCCTCCGTTCCAAATTATAAGACGTTTTGACTTTTGTAGATACATTATTTTTACTATGTATCTAGTAGACATAGTGACATACATATCTAGAAAAGCTAAAACGTCTTATAATTTGGAATGGACTATAACATAAACAAAGCATTAAACAGCTGCAAACTGCAGCCACCCGAGCAACTGACTCAAAACCGTAAGATTAGATTTAGTTGCACTGAATACTTCAGACGACCAGAAGAAGTAGCTAAGCTTTGCAAACGTTGTTGGCAATTTGCCATCCGTCTCAAATGCAGAAGCCGTACCTTTGCTTTTGCTTGCAATTTGTCAGCAAATGAAAGGTACTGCTTCAGAGTGTACTCCTTTGCATTGCCCAAGGCTGCTAGCATCGCCTACACAAGATCCGATCAAGGTCACAGCACTACATTGCAGTCCCCACGCGCAGAAACGTACAAGACATTTTATACACCAAGGCTCACCTCGTCAGACATGAACGGTGCGACATCAGGTGCATACGCGGCGAGCACGGCGGACGCAGTGGCAGGTCCGACTCCCTTGAGCAAGGTGAGCTCGGTGATGGCCCTTCTGAGGTCGGGCAAAGCCGCGAACGCCTTGCGCGACGCCGTCTCCACCACGGCGTCGTCCAAGCCCTTGACGAAATCCATCAGCCTCGGTCTGGCAACAAAAACCCAATCTTAATCGAATCGGTAGCATACTTGTGAACAAATTCCAGCAACACAAGGACCGGATCACGCCCTAATAGGATCCAAAAGTTGGAGCGCGGAAGAAGCTAGCAACAGCATGATAGTAGAAGAAAGGCAGACGGACTGACCTCCACTTGCCGCGTGAGAGCTTCCACTGGAGGAGGCGCACCAGCTCGGGCTTGGCGAGGAAGGGGTCCGGGTCACGGCAGCGCAGGAGGGCGGGGAGGTCGTGGCGGTAGAAGGAGTCCACTGCCACGAGGTCGGGTTTGTCCAGGGCCGCGAGACGGCGGTCGTACGCGGCCAGCGCCGCGCGCCACGCCGCCGCGTCGCCGCTCGCGAAGCCCACCGTCTCGGCCATCGTTAGCGCGGCGCGTTGCACGGGGAGCCGGCGACCGTCGACAAATGTGGGGAGCAACCCGCAGCAACTGCGACTGCGAGTGAATCCGGCGGCTATTTCTCATCGACTCGGCGGAACACCAAAACCACCGGTCGGGGTTCCCATAAACCCTGCCGTTTCGGCCGTTGGATGCAGGGGCAAAATCGGAAAGCTGCAAAACTGGGGCACTTGAGGTTGAGAGGGTTTTCTTCTCCTCGTGCGCCCTCGCGTTTTCTCTTCAACCGCCGCCACAATTTTTGCGGCGCCCCGCCCCGCGCCGTCACATCGCCGCCGGCGGCTAGGCCTAGGGCCGTAACAGCCACCCCTGAGACTGAGATGGAGACAGCGGAGGAGGCTGGGCAGGAAGTAGTCAGCGTTGGTGGGGAGGATAGGATCCCGGAAGCTGCGGCCTGCAGCAGGGAGGAGGTGAAGGAGGAAGTGGAGGTGAGCTTCGATGAACTTGGCCTGGACGAGCAGCTGAAGAGGGCTTTGAGGAAGAAGGGCATCACCAAGGCCACCCCGATACAGCGGGAAGCCATCCCTCTCATCCTGGTGCGTGGTTTATAGCTTTCATGCTGTTTATAGTGTGCTGCTTTTCTGCTTCGTGCGTATTTAGTCCAGATGTTCGGCCTCTGCCATCCAATCGGCTTCAAGGCCTGGGTCTGGTAGTGTTTGCGAATGATCTCTGTAGCATTGCCATGCTATTAGGGTGTAGTAAAAAAACTAGTGGGAAATGATGCAGGAAATATGGAATTTCAGCCCCTTTTCCTTGGAAGAAGTTCAATTCTGACAAGTGTGATGGTCATGGGCAGCATTATTTGAATAGCCTGAATTCTCTGGTGAACTCCCGGGATTAGTGTCAGTTGCCTGCAAAAACTGCTATGGCCTATTTATTCGTCATCAAAGATGATCCTGTGCTAACTTTAGTTTTAGCCAAGTGCAACACAAGAAGGATCTGGTGCAAAAACTGTTGTGGCCTATATATTGTACAGCAGGATAGATATCTAATTTTGTGCAACAATTTTTGTTTCCTGTAATTGGGGCCTCTCGTAAAAAACTAAACATTGTGGTTCCAGGAAGGGAAGGATGTGGTTGCGAAGGCCAAGACTGGCTCTGGGAAGACCTTTGCCTACCTTCTCCCACTTCTGCACGAGCTACTGAAGTTGTCCTCAGAAGGGCGTATCCGAAAACCTGCACCAAATGCCTTCATCCTGGTTCCTACTCGAGAATTATGCCAGCAGGTAGTGAACCTTAGCTTACTTTTCTGTGAGTGATCCATGACTAAGTTTGGGTTTACTTGTTTCAATGCTAGCTGTAGTAGTTATGTTTTGCATCTCACTTGGATACATAAGGATTCATATGAAGTATATGCTGTTCATTGACAAGGTTTATTTAGTTCTTGGACTATGAAACATACATGTAGTAGCTGATTGGATTATATTTGGATATGGAATATTCTCATTTGCATGCAACTTGATATGTACTTTTCATATCATCAGCATATTTCAATAACATGTAGAACCTGACTCCATGTCATTGATTAGTTTAGTGGTATAGGTGAAAAATGCACCTCAAGTGGTGCATGCATGGAGATGCCCCTTTGGACAAGTGAAGTGCAAACACATGTTTTTTTATATCCACTATTTTGATATATATTTTAATTTGCTAGCTATTAATATCATGCGGGTATGATATAATTTTCCTTCCCCTTGTTTTCATCTTTGCTAAACAGGAAGCTAACACTGCTGTCATCTCTTTCTCGATATATAGGTTTATAACGAGGCATTATCTCTCCTTGAGTTTTGTACATGCAAATTGAGGGTTGTGCAAGTTACCGCGAGCATGTCGAATAAGGACATTGTGAGACAATTCTATTCCGTTCCATTGTTATTTTCTCCACTTGGTATCCATGTAGTTATTGTTATTATGTTTATTAGCTCAAGTAACTAACTAACTTTTGCCTTTGCAGACTGTTGCGTTGTCTGGCCCCCCTAATATTCTTGTGTCAACTCCAGCTTGTGTTGCAACATGCATATCAAAGGGAATTATCCGTGGACCTTCAGTTAAAGAGTCACTTTCAATGATGATTCTTGATGAGGTGCACTTCAGTTGTCATTCATAATTTTTTTACTCTCATTTTGTAAAGAGTTGAATTTGTGATTCTATATTCTCTTTTACAGTCTATAATAAAATAATGAAAATAAATTTCTGCTATTCCATTTTTCTTAATTGAGTTAAGGTTTTTTTTCCATGAATTTGTGCATATGATGATTTTGATTTGTGCCACTTTAAAGACTTGGAGATCATACTTCAAATTTCTGCCGACATTTTATTTAAAGCTGCACTGCCATATACGTCCTCTGTTTATTATTTTAGGGTGTATACTTTGGTATGTAAAGTCTTCAAAAGCATATTTTAACCTTTGAATTTCTTTCGCAATATATTTTCAATTACTAAAAAACACTTCGAAACTATTAATGCATTGATATGACTTTATAATCTAAACATGCATTTAATTTGACTAACTGTTGGTCAAAATTACAAACTGTTTTTTCCATAAAAATATGCCTTAGAAGGTTGAGGGAGGGAGTATAACATTCTTCTTTGAAGTGATGTTATCAGATTTTCCACACCTTTTGTGTATTAATCATAATGTTCAGGCAAGTTCCTTTTGAAGTTACTAATCTACCAATGGTTAGTTCCCAGGCTGACCTTCTTCTATCCTACCGCTGTGAAGATGACTTGAAAGCACTCATCCCACATATCCCGAGAAGCTGTCAGTCCATTCTGATGTCTGCAACTTCAAGGTCAAATCCAGTCCACGCTCCTTTTTCTTCAGCTATCCATTAAATCTTGATTCTGCACCCTACATTTACGATTTATCTAAGCATTTTTTTTGAACTTAGTCTCTAAGCATTTAATTATTTTATAAATACTTGGTTCAGATGGTTTGCTCTTGAAATTGTGAATTTTTCACTGTTTACAATTTTTACCATGCTGGTTGCTGTTAGATCTGTTTGTGCTGTTGCTTCTCTTGATGAGACCCTGCTCAGTTTAATAATTATTTAAACTTTAAATGCATCTGACATGTAAGTGTTGGAGGTTGAATCCATGCTATTGCTTTCCCTTAGTAAGAGAGAACATTAGAAACTTAGGCCGTTGCTTGCATTTGTGTTCCATTTATTTGGTTATACTGAAATTTGACTGTATGGCAGCTCCGATGTTGACAAATTGACAAAGCTACTTCTGCATAACCCATTTATTCTAACTCTTTCGGTGGTTGGTCAAGCAAAGGATGACGTGATCCCCAAAAATGTTCAGCAGTTTTGGGCAAGTATCTTCTGCTGCCTGTTCTTTTGACAATTTTTTTCCCACCATGGCAAAGCCGAATTTCATTACCTGACAGCAACAAAATTACAAGAGTTTGTAACACCTGTTCTTTTGACATACATGTACTTGTTCTCCTTTTCATATTACCATTGCAACTTGGAGGTTCCAAAAAACTTTTACTGGAAAACCAAAAGTTCTCATGCTTGATAGGATTACATTTTCCTGTCTGTCCCTTATCTGGGGCCATTCATAAGCTACGGATGTATTTTAAAATTAAAAAAAAATCATTTTGCTGAAGTTACTTGGCCTTCTACACATCTATTTCTTCGTCCTGCTCATTACATATCATTCACTTTTTGCCCACAGGTCTCATGTGATGCTAAGGATAAAATGCTTCATATCCTTGCACTTTTAAAGTTTGAGCTTATTCAGAAGAAAGTTCTTATATTTGTGAACTCAATTGATATGGCATTCAGATTACGACTGTTTTTGGAAAAGGTAAATCATACCACTGCCTTGTGTCACTCACTACCCTAAAAACGTGATTGCTCATCTATATCTGTAAAAAAGGTATTTTAATTTACTCGACACCTGAAAAAAAATTTCAACATATCCTGGAGTGATTGATTCTTAGAATTCCTGTTTGAGATAACCTGGACTTTATGTGCTGCAATTATTGACCTTGTAACCTACTCTGGGGCCAACCACTTTCTTTTTTCCTTCTGTATTTGATGTTATAAAGTTGAGCATACAATCATGTTACAGTGGACTCTCTTGCTCTGTCATTAAGTTCATTTGTCTCTTCAGATAACCATAATACCAGGTTAGGCAATTCTTGCAAAAAATAACTGGAGGATCGGTGCTACATCTTTTTTTCTCGAACATGTAGGAGAGCTATGTATCATTATATTAAGAAGGAGAGGAAGGGGGGGGGGGGGGGGGGGTCGGCGGGAAGAACCCCCATACAATACAACACCACACACTCACCTTGGATAATGCTCTACAAACTTTGTCTATGCTATGATTGTTTCTATGAGTATACTGTTCACTTTGGTGCTTTTGTTCACATACTATGTTGTTCTTTGCTCTTGCTTCTATCTCGTTTCTATTTTAGTGTACACTTCATTTGTAGTATTAACAAACTTATGATGAATATTCTCTGCTTTATACAGTTTGGGATAAGATCTGCAGTTTTGAATGCTGAGTTGCCACAAAATTCCCGACTACATATTATAGAGGTATCATTTTTGCACAGATTTTATCAAATTATCTGTAACTATAAAGAACTTAATAAATGGAGAAATGAAGCAAACAACTTGGTCGTTGCATGACCTCTGAGTTAGGTTCCCTTCAGCTCCTTAGATTGCTTGTTAATCATGTACCTGTGCTTTGTGAAGGCACTTGTCTATAAAACTCTGCCATTATTATTTGTTTCTAACTATTGGCTAGTATATGCCTCTACTGTGTGAATGTTTAATCTTGGACCCTTATTGATGAGAAACAGAAAAGGTCATTGATATGGAAGGTTACCAATTAAACAATGTTTAAAACTTTGCTATCGAATCTTTTACTGGAAGTTTGCATAGCTTACTTCTTGTGCCGACAAGGGGGCTCCATAAACAATTTAAATTGTCTGTGTATTCCTTTTTAGGCATTCAATGCGAGGTTATTTGATTATCTGATAGCAACGGATGACACTAAAACAAAGGAGGAGAAGCAAACCAATAAGGAAAACAAGAAAGAGCCAAAGTTGTCCCACAAACGGGAGAAGCAAACCAATAAGGAAAACCAAAAAGAGCCAAAGGTGTCCCGCAAACATTTGCAACAGACTTTAGATGCCGAATTTGGAGTTGTCAGAGGAATCGACTTCAAAAACGTATTTACAGTAAGTTAATATATTGATCTAATAATGGTCAAAGAATCAGAGGCACTATATCACCATTACATACCTTCTTGCGATTAAGTCAGTACCTGAGAACATTTTTTCGGTTAACGACTGGATCAATATGTGTTCTGTTTTGTTGGCAGTTTTATTATATTTTATCTTGGAGCTCAGTTTTATCACTCACCATGAGCAGTAGATGCTGAATTTTATGCAGAGAAATTGTCGTCCTATGTTCTCTCTGAAATAAAAGAAGGTTCCAATTTGAATGTCTGCTGTATGATTCATCAATTATTTTTGTTAGAAAGATCTATATAGGAGTTTGGATTTTGTCATCTTTGTTTATAGCTTAATAGCTCGAAATTTGGATAGTCACTCAGAAAATGAAATTTTGACTTCATGCTTTAAGTTTTGAAGAGCAGGATTGACCTTTATCTTTAACCTTTTTTTAGGTAGTCAATTTTGACATGCCTCTGGATGCTGCTGGGTATGTTCATAGAGTAGGGCGAACAGGTAGAGCGAATAAGACTGGTGCATCCATATCTCTTGTAAGTTTAATGTTACATTGTTTATTCATATAAATTTATCATCAGGAATAACTGACATGTTGCAAAGTTCCTACTTGTTCTGATTTTTATGTCCATATCTTTTGGCAATTGCTTCTTTAGGTTTCACCAGAGGAGGATAGTACTTTTAAAGAGATTGAGCATATGTTGCAAGATGTCGAAAAGAAAGATATGGACTGCATTTCACCTTTTCCATTACTTACGAAAGATGCTGTTGAGTCTCTACGGTATAGGGCTCAGGTCTGCAACATATCTGTTCCAGATTATATATTTGATTTTTAAGCATATTCTATATTTCTATTTCTGTCCATTTATGCAACTTGATGCTAGCATAGATTTTAATATTTTATGGAACTTATTATTTGTGATGATGTGCTAGTATTTGAGTGAGGCATGGGTTGCCTGGTGAGGATCTACTATATTGTGGTTACTGGAAGGCTAAAAGTTGATCTGGTAATAGTGTCCAATGCAGTTGGCAGTGTGATTTTCAGTTGATTCTTGTTCATTTATTAGTCAAGTAGATACTATGTATATAAACCTTCGTTGCACTACCGAGAGCCTGGAGCCTGGATATGTGGTCATGCTCATTAAATATGAAACCTTGCTCAGGTGTCTCTGTTTGTGTTAGTCTTGGGCTCTTGGCCCTTTCTTGCCTGGTAAGGAAAGTTCATTCAATTGGTAAAAAACTACTGATGCTTTTTTGCCTGGGCAAGCTAGTAGTAATCACTACTCAGGCTGATATTCTGAATAGTTGGTACAGAGCATGTTTTCTTGAGTCTGTACTTGATCTTGTGCTAATGTGCTAGCTTCTAGCAAATGTGGTTCATTTTTGCAGAAGTTTTTTAAACAATTTTTGCAACTGGCATGGTTGCTTTTTTTTTGTGTGTGAAGCAGCTGTAATGATTTGGATGGCTATTGTTAACTGGCACTACTCTTGCAGGATGTTGCAAGGACTGTGACAACACGTGATATACAGGAAGCGCGTCGCCAAGACATAAAGAATGAAATCCTCAATTCTGAGAAGTAAGATCCTTGTTGCAACTAAAGCAGCTAAATTTTTGGTAGAATGCAAATTGCATAATGATAGTTTAATATCTTGAAAACAACCTACTGGCTCTTCTCGGAAAAAGGAAGGAAAAAACTCTACTTGTCGCCGGTATACTGCTAGATAGCAATAAACTGTGCTTTCTTGCTGAGAACCGAGAACATCCAATATATGAAATTGTGTTTTTTTTTCATTAAACAAAAGATCATTTTCATTTCAAGCCATTTCTGCACCAATAATATTTTTTTTCATAATAGTGATGCATTTTTTACCATGTAGATTGAAGTCTCATTTTGAAGAAAATCCAAGGGACCTTGGTAAGTTTTACAAGTTTTGTGCAGAATAGTTGTGTTTGTATGTAACCTGTCTAAGGGATGTTCCTTTTTCTCCTTTCTAGATTTGCTCAAGCATGATAAGTTGCTAAGCAACAAAGAAATTCCTGCACACCTGCGTGATGTCCCTGACTACCTAATTGATCCCAAAACAAAAGAAGCCAGCAATGTTGTGAAACTTTCCAGGGCTGCCATGGGCATCGACAAGCCCCAAAGGCGGAAAAGACAGGGGTTCAAGGGAGGATCAGGGAAAAGCAGAGACCCTCTTAAGACTTTCTCTGCTGAGGTGCGTTTACCCATCCAATGGCTTCAAAATTTCAGATTAAACTTTAATGACATTTCTTGACACCAAGCATGTTGTGCTTTCCTGAACTGCCCTGAAAGTTCAGTTTCGTGGCTGTTTATTCTTTGATCATGAGATACTGATGCCAGAGTTGACAGTTGCTCAAACTTGCTACAAGCGACTAGAGAAACATATATAGAGCTAAAATAATCTTGATACTACATCTGGATCTGGTCTTTTATTCTATCTGTTGAATCGTGCTCCAACGCAATCCTTTAATGTTCTGGTTTTTCTTGTTTGCTGGCAGGGCAAACGACGGAGACGGAGGAAAGAGAGAGAGGGAGAACCAGATAGAAGAAAGAAAAAGAGTAAGAAGGCCGATAGTTGATTTTGCAAGGAGTTTGCTATCAGGCTCGCTCAATTTTGTAGGCTTCTTGTTTTAAGCCACATGACAAACTGTTGTATCGGTGACACTCGTAGCTAAGGAATTTTATTTATTGCCTGGTGAAACTCAATGTACTCGCTTCCCTCTGCTATACTGTTAGGAAGCACCAATTACGTTGAAATTCCATTCACCAAATCGGGCGATATTTAAGGCCGAAAATGTCAAGTCACCCAGCAAGAACATTCACATTAAACGCGCCCGTCCTCCATGGGCCTGGCCCAGGTGATGCCGCGCACAGAGTAGCATCTCTTCACCTCTTTCAGTTCGACACGATGGGGGCCGTGATGGGCCTGGCGCCTGAGACTGGGCCGCGGTCGTTTCCAACGGCTCAACAGACGCCCGGCGTCCTAGCCCAGGCCAGCAGGGCACCACTCGCCCGCTCCAGCAGTCCAGCTCCTCCGACGCGCGACCAGACGCTCGCCCTCGCCAGTCCCAGTCGCCATACCCAGAGGCCCAGACCCCGTCCGGCGCCCGCCGATTCGACGCGAGTACGCGACGCGCCGCGCCGGCCGCCGGCGGCTTCCCCAGATCCACGCGCCGCTCGGCGACCCGGCCGCTCGGAGCTCGCTCCGGCCGTCCGCCCGCAGCCCGCCAAAAATCATCCTCGGATCGGAATCAGCGGAGCGACGGCGGAGATGGGCGCGGATTGCCGGTACGAGCTGGCGCAGGCGGCGTACGTCAAGCTGGCGCTGCACGCACTGAAGCACCCAGCGACCGCCGTCAACGGCCTCCTCGTCGGCCGCCTCGTCGAGCCTTCGTCCTCACCGGCCGTCGTCTCGGTCATCGACGCCGTGCCGCTGTCTCACCACCCGCACCACCTGCCGCTGCTCCCCACGCTCGAGCTCGCGCTCACCCTCGTCGAGGACCACTTCGCAACCCAGGGCGAAGGCCTCGCCGTCGTCGGATACTACCACGCCAACCCGCGCTGCGACGACACCGACCTCCCGCCAGTTGCCAAGCGCGTCGGGGACCATATCTTCAGATACTTCCCCCGCTCCGCCGTGTTGTTGGTGAGCTACGTTTCATCCGTTCTTTTGATCCGATCTGCGCGGCTTAGGAGGGGGATGCAGATCTCATCTTTCTTTTATTGATTGATTAGGTCGATAACAAGAAGCTGGAGGAGGCCGTCAAGGGGAAGTCTCGTGACCCGGTGGCTCAGGCACGTTTCCAAATCTTTCTCAAATATACCTTCAAGACTTTCTAATTGGCACCAAGCGACCAGCAGTGCTAAGGCAGACACAGTACCCTCGTATTAATAGTGTTCTATGTTTATCGAGATGTTAGAATTTACAGTGAGTTTGCAAGGGGTAGCGAAACTATAATTTGTTATTTTATTTTAGACGGATGGGCCACAGATCTGTTCCATTTTCCATTGAAACCAACTTCACGGCTGTTGTTAAAACTTGGGAAGCTCTCCAAAATAATACAGACTTGCATAGAGTAGTGTTGATTTGAGCAAAGCTGGGACGATTATCATTTTGATATCTGTTTTTTTTTTCATTTATTTTAACTGAAACTATATTAGAGTTGGTTGCGGTATTGTTGTAGTGAAACCACATGATATTGTATTGATACAAGAGATTAACAATTTTTTAGTCTAGTTAGCAGGGTTTTTACTGCCTTACTGGTCCTTTGCTTATAATGCACAAGAATTGCAAGGGTCTCAGGTTTCAAAGTAGACGTACCTAATTTTATGGTCAGCAACAGGTTCATTATGTGATAGCTGAACATTTTTCCTTTGAACTGGTATCGCATCAAGGTTGTGTGGTTCAGACTCGGGAGGGTCCAAAAAGTTTGAAAACCTTCCATGGAGACTTGCTTGTAGTAAGCTTGATTTAGGCAAGTTTGAAAAGATCATCATTTTGAAATAAGAGATATAAATGTTCTTGTTCATATAAAACAAAGGACTATTGTGTTTAGTGAACATTTATACTTAAACCACATGACATTGAACAGATGGCTGTAAAAATGCATTGAACTTTAAAAAGTAAAAGTTGGTCACCCGTTGTTTAGATGAAAAGTGGGCTGCATGGCTCATTAGTTGGGCTAAACAGCCATTTAATCAAACTAATTGGCTGTGTAGGCATAAACGGCCGACTGCCTTGTAGTGTTTACATGTCTCAACAGGCATTTTGGTGAGCCATGTAAAATTGTAGACTGTACATGCAGACAGATTTTTTATTGCTGGGAATATTGGAGTGTAATACAATAGATTGTTGCTTTAGGTCTCTAAGTAATCTGTTATTGAGCCTAGAATCTGTCTTGTATATGCCTACTGGCAGTGATTTATGGTGCGTAACCGCGTATATCATGGTGTTCTATGGTAGGTATTTATATTAACAATTTAACAGTGATATGGGAATTTCACCTATCCACCAGTTCATCGTTTGTTCCATTTCGCAATGAATTCACCACACAGTGGCCACTTGCTTCATTTTCACCATGTCACCCCACTGCTAGCATGTCAACAAGCAACATAGAAGAAAATCGAGGGCAAAGAATGGTTGTACATCCACATAACTTACACAATTAACTTCCAAGATGCAATATATTCCCTTTAATAACATGAAAGATGCTATATTGTCTAGTGCATAATCAATAGTTAAAGCGAATATGTTTTGGCTATTATGCTATGAGATCTTACATACCTATGTAATATTGGATGAAGGCATGAAGCTAGAACCAGGCTTTAAAAGGCAAGAAACTTCTTGAAGATAAACTAAAATTATTTTCATTGCATATCCTTAAAGATTTTCATTGTCACGTAATTGTTGTATGACATGACTTAAGAAGCAATTCTTAAGCAATATATATGCACTGTAAGATCAAGAAGTGTCCTGGATTCAGCTTTATATGGTCACTCTAATTTGTTAAGCTTTGATTTTGAGCTGTATTTGAACAAAATACGCAAATGCACTAATTTTGTATCTTGACTTGATGAATTATTCTGGAAGGTGATATTCATATGAAGCACCAAGTGTTTATCCTGATATGCCTGAGTTAGCAGCAAAGTATATCAAAGATTGTAGCTATCAATTCTAGTTTTTAGCATTGCCATGTGAAAATAGCAAGACCCTTTTCTTCTTCTTCTTTTTGAAGTTCTGCATATTTCATCGATGACACTATGAATGTTCTGTATAAATGTTTGTACTCTACCTTGATAATGATTTCTGGCCTGAAGTTTGTTAGTGTTTCATAGTTAGCCAGTACTAAAAAAGGTCATTCAAGACTCAACGTGATAGAATATCATCGAGTATTCTTACATGATAAGCCGCATGACTCGGCCCTAAATTACTTATGAAAATAGCTAGAGAGGTCCATACTTAGTTACTTACAAAGCCTGTTCACATTGATCGAATGTTCTTGTAGAAATAATATTAGCTAGCTTGTTTTGATCTTGCATGGTTCATGACATAGTTAATGGCATATGCAGTTATACACCAGGGATTCATCAAAAAGTTGGCGTCAGGCTGGATCAGATGGAAGCAGTCAGCTTGTTCTGAAAGAACCTTCTACCAATGTTGTCCTAGCTGATCATGTTACAACAAAGAAATGGGAGAAAATTGTTGATTTTGACGACCACCTTGATGATATTAGCAAGTAAGTAAAATGTTTCCTTAACAGCACATGGAGATTTTGCCCAAAAAAATGAAAAAAGAGAGAAAATATTGGATAACATCTAGGAGAATCTTTGGGGAGGAGGGGGAGGGGGGTTGTATTACATTTAAAACTGAATAAATTCCATTTGCTGTCATGTGCAATGGTTTTGAACCATTTGATGGTCAGCACTTTTGGCCAAGCAGTTTATAGTCATTTCTAGCCACAGGAGGGGGGATGTATTGTGCACATATCCTTAAGCAGCATTTGTGGTCAAGCAGCATAGGCTGAGAAGTTGTATCATGGGCATGAGACTACAAATTGCATGTGAATCTAGCTTTTAACCATCATTTGCACTTTTACTTTCAATACATGAGCCAATCTTTCCATATGTGCGACAGATTGGCATCAAAGAGTGAGGTTACCATAAGAAATTTGGAGAAAATTAGTAGGGAAATGAGACGAGCATTATAACATCATTACTTCAGTTGTGTTGTCACATGCAAAAGACAAAAAACGGGACATTAACACGTAAATAAGTGGACCATAACATACCTGACTTTCACGCA
This sequence comes from Sorghum bicolor, assembly GCF_000003195.3. NCBI lineage: Eukaryota > Viridiplantae > Streptophyta > Magnoliopsida > Poales > Poaceae > Sorghum > Sorghum bicolor. The sequence goes on along the minus strand of NC_012870.2, from coordinate 8,048,295 downwards.
GTTTCTTTTTTGTGTGCGTGAAGTTTTTCTGACGTTTCCTATCCTATAATAAAAAATATGTTTTGCAGGGATTGGTTGAACCCAGGCCTGCTTGACTGAATTTTCACGATTGATCTCTCTATACTGTATTGGAACTTTGCTAGAAATGAGGTGGTGAAGCTCGTCCTGCTGTACTCTGGACTTTGCTCAGTCGCAATGATTTATAAGCATGTATTTCAGTAAACAAGTGATTTTGTAACAGTTACAGTTCGAAATGCTAAAATTGACGTTGAGATGACATTTGAGTAGATTTATCCCTGCGGCATATTATTACGACTTGTCAAAGGAAACTTCATCACATATAAATTTAAGAGGCTGTTTGGATCCTTTCATTTTGAAGCAATTGGTGGACTAAGTTATTTGACAAGTGATTTGGCATTTCGTAACTTTCCAAAATTTAAATATAAGTCTATCTTAAATTCATGGAGTGGGAGAAAAATTGATTCTGTAGATACCCATGCAATGTTTCTAAACTTACAGCACCGTCGTCTGCCACCTAACTAGCCGGTGCTAAGGTTTGCAGATAAATCTTCAGAAAAACAAAGGAAAAGAAAAGGATCGGGTTGCAGCCCAGTGCCAGCGGCTGCTAGCACTAATTGATTTCGTCTAACAGTTTTACTGTTTTGATGATAACATAAATATAGCAATCACCTACTATTTCTACTAAAATTATGACCACACGTAAAAAAAATATTAACAATAATGAGTTTCCTTCCTTTTGCATGATGAAACCTGGTGCATTACATTGCGTGTTCCATGGAATTTCTGACAGAGCCACTGGCTTCAAACTCTGCATTTTTTGTACCTACGATTCCATTCTATTAGTACTCATTTAGTACGTTTAGGCCCATCAGTATTCAGCACCTGGTCCCAAGTCCCAACAAGCTTCTGTCCTTGGATTTCATGGATGATACTAGGTTTCCATCCCAATTTCCACAGGCCAAAGCATAACAGAAATTTACAGTGGAATCAGTTTTTCAGCTCCAGCTGTACATGATCCTTCATATGCCATACCATAAACAATGTGCCGTACATTATGGGAGCAACAGAAGGAAACCGGCATGAATGGTTAGGCCTCCAGCTATACAAAAAAACTTCATCCAGCAAGCGCTTTACGACAATTCAGTGATTCAAGAACAATTTCTGAGCTAACAGACAGCAGCTCACTGTTCGATCTTCATGGAGCCTGAAGAGCACAGAAGGAACATTTCTGTAAGATGGATGGATTACTAGGAACATTTGTTTTTTGAGGAAATATACTAGGAATATTTCTATTTTTCAGAAGAGAATAAAGAGGATCATATAGATACCAGAGTTGTTGGTGCCGCTATCAGCTGCCACAGGGTTGAAGTTCATCTGAGGCATATTCTGAACTCCTTCCCACATAGAAGGTATCTGGATTCAAGGTTCACAGAAGCCCATCACCTCTTCAATCAGAGAATATATGTGAACCCATATGTCATGAAATAAACTGGAAATACCTGGTTCATTGTTGACAAGTCGTGAATAGTTCCGTGCAAAACATCAACAGGATTGGAAATGTTGCACATCATTTCTGGCTGCATGATTCCTTGGTTGAATGGAGCAGTGAGGCTGCTTGATCCTGGATCGACTCCATAGAAAGCAAGATGTCTGTCTTGTGAAAGCATCATCTGCAAACAAGAAATTACATTGATCAAAGCATATCTAAAATAACACCTAGAGGGATATAACGATCGAGTGGGTGGATTTACCTGTTTGGATATGATCTGCTCAATGTCAAAGCCAAGCTCGGGGTTAACAGTTGCAAGTTTCATTGACAAGAACTGCAAGTTCGAAAGTGTATTAGAATACTGGATTATATACTAACAAGATGCCACACATTTCAAACAATTCTACTACAGATGCACTAACACTACCTCGACTTGTCGTTGCAATGACTGCACATAGTTGATAATCTCATCGAGCATGACTGCCTTGCCAGTGATCTGTTCGAAACAAATTTGTAATGTGTGGACTACAGTAGTCTTTGAGAAGTTGCTCGCACCAAACAAAGGAGAGGTTACCTTATTGCATCCAGGAACAAGATCTTGAAGAAGCTTCATTCTCTCACTTATCTTCTTTCTCCTCAGCTGCAGAGTTCATTGACTTCAAATGTGAGTAAAGATAATAAAACAAACTGAATTGATAGTTACTTGCTACAAGAGCGAAATTTACTCTTTCTGCAAGGCTGTGGCTGTTAGTGGCTTGGCCTCGCTTTGCCCGGACATGAACATAGTCCTCTTTAGTACCATCACCATCAGAAGAATCTTCTTTGCTTTGCATTTTGGGCGAAATCTTTCTGTTCCCCTCTTCCATTGAGTTCCTTTCTGGCTGAGATGAACCTTCTGTTTGTTGATCACCTGCATTCTGTAGCCGACCATTACAGGCCAGTCAGTCATTACCATAAGAAACCATCAACATATAATTTCACCCATCTAGATTAGATGAGGTAGTGAGCTCAACGAGAAATCTTTACATGCAACAATGTGACACGGTCCTCCATTCCTTTCCTCTTCTTCACACCTCCACTATGCTCATCGCTCATTTGGATGTCCTGACTCAATGTACCTGTGGGAATAAGTATTGTTTCTATTAACTGCAGAATTGTCGCCTTCAGAAAGATCTACCTGGAAACATGATAAAAAAAACTAACCAGATGAAGATTGATACAATCCCGGTCTATCTTCTAAGCCGATGCCGTAAGATCCAAACCCATACTGTCCACTATAAGCCATCTTTTGATGCATTGTGAAAGAATTCCAATTTGCCTTGGGGAATTCTCTGCCACTATTTGCACTAGGACCTTGATCAGATTGCTGGCCTGAGTACATCTCCAATTGTCCAGAAACACCAGCGTTCCTCAATCACCTATTCAAGATAAACAGAAGGTAAACATTTGGAATGAAACGACCACCACATTGCCCCCAAAGGACACATAAATTCAAATAGTGTCTGGTACAAAAGAGTAAATATTGATCAACTGGTTTGTTTGTTTGAGGTTGAGGGAAAACAGTACCACCTCAACTGGTAACCCTAACAAAGTTGAAAAGCAACTAGTCCCTTCAAGAATAACCACGCTATCTCAAACTACAGATAAAAAGACGGGCAAAAGAACCATCCACCGTCCAGGCAAAGGCCTGCTGGAACTGCATTACAGCTGGAGAAGACATGCTTCATCCACAGCCTTTGGGAACAAACCAAATCTGCAACAGTCTAAAGAAGCACAAAGTCCAGAAAGCGAAACTTTAAACCCAGGGCATAAAGGAGGAGACACAGGAGAAATAACCCCATCATTAAGCAAACAGCACTCGCTAACTGAGTCTTTTGGGGCAAAGTGAATGAGATGGGAGGAGAGCCGGCTCTTCCTAAAAGACTAAAAACGCCAAAGCTAATTGGGAACAGGAAAAGCCTACCAAATCTTCAAGAACCAGGCATGTACCACACTAGTACCATGGAGCTTGAAAGAAAAGGTCATGTTTCACCAGATGAAGAACACGCAAACAAGTTTGGAACTAACCAGAAGTGTGGTCTCCTTTAGGATATGGCTAGGCACTTAGGCAGCTGCCCCTAATAAGAAGGTAAAAGAGCTCTAGTAATGCTGCCGGGAATTTAAACTAAGGGGCCTACTTGGATGAGTAAAATCACAGGACGAGCATCTTCAGGAGCGCACGGAAAACATGAGGCTGCCTCCAAAGAGGGCTCTCGATCACCTTATAATTTCTTCATAATCTTGGAAAGAACAGAAAATGTGAAATGAAAGCTTGGAGAAATACTTTCGCATCACCAAAGCTCACAGAAGGAAGGGGGCAAGAAGGCAAAGCTGAACTGGTGAGAGCGTGAGGCTATGTGAATGCATAGATGGCAGGAGTAGGATCTGCAAGAAATAACTAGGGCAGTGCTGAAGCTTTCCGAGAGCAGGGGGGATGAAAGCAACGACCTTTGACTACTCCATCGTGTAATGAGGTGGTGTAAAGATCTTGAAAGGAACGGGTGCCAAGATAATAATAACTACCTGAAAATTACCCCACCGCGGAACCACATGAACCCTTCAACTTCAAAGAGGCCGGCCACCAATTTCACCTGCAAACGGAGACGAGCACCTTGAAGTAATCCAAGAACTCAATAGCTGCTAGATGATCTTTTTTTTTTCTTTCCTTTTTTGCAGAATTACCTGGCGTTGGTGGACATCGGAGGGAGAGCTCGGTTTCTTGGCCCTCCGCCCCAAGTATGGATCGCAAATTTGACCGCGACGGGAGGTGGTGGTGAAAGATTTTAAGGGCAGGAGGCGGAAGCAAAAGGGCAAGACGGAAGCAAGAGCCTGCTGCTAAGTGGTTTGTTACCTGCCACTGAGGTGAAATGATTCCTTCTTGCGCTCTGGCAGAGGGTTGTTAACCACTGCAACTGCTCCCTTTCTCTCTCTATCCCTTCCCTTCTCTCTCTCTCTCCTCTCTCTAGTATTTCCAAAACCTTAGCGTAAGCTAACAACACCTAATCAAAGTTAACAGCAGACTAGTGTACTATTAAGAGTAATTTACTGCTTGCTTTACTTTAGTACACAAAGATTAGCTGTAGTAAGGAGAAAAATAAAGTAGGGAGTAAAAAAATATTGTATAATTCTCACCTGCCCAGCCTTGCATACCCTCAATGTCTTGTGGGCCCCAGTTTGCCTGTACACTGGTACTATTCAATATTTGTATATTGTTTACAGCTTGTTATTTTATTCTTTATCCAATGGATACATAGCAGCAAGTTTGAACCGAAAGAAAATGATTTCTCATCAGGGCCTTGTTTAGTTCACCCAAAAAGCAAAAAGTTTTTAAGATTCCCCGTCACATCGAATCTTGCGGCACATGCATAAAGCATTAAATATAGACGAAAGCAAAAACTAATTACATAGTTTAGCTGGAAATCGCGAGATAAATCTTTTGATCCTAGTTAGTCTATAATTGAATAATATTTGTCACAAACAAACGAAAATGCTACAGTACCGAAATTCGAAATCTTTTCGGAACTAAACAAGACCCAGGTAGCAAGGCTAGGCGACTGTAAACAGCATTTGAGGAAAAAAATCCCACAAATGTGAGTCAGATCATTGAATGGTTTATGGAGTTTATTTTAAGCTTTATGATATGCTTGAATTTGTAGGTGTAGCACAGCAGCACTGTTGCTAGTAGTACTGCTACTACTTTACAAAGAGTAAATTATGATGGCTTTGTTTATAAGGGTAGGGGGTGCTTCTCTTCCACACCAAGCTTTGAATGAGCCATCTCTCTCTTTCTAACTGACATGCTGCCATCTATTTGTACACTTGTCTTTTTTTCTCATCCATGCCATGCCAGCTTACCTACAGCCTCTCTCACCCAAGGAAAAAGAGAGAAAGAGAGGGAGAAGGTGAGCAAGAACATAAGGAATCTTGTAATCTTTTCACCTTCTTGTCCTCTACAGTCTGAAAATGCAGGACACTAGCTGGATTTGAGGGATATGGTCAAAGCATGCACTGTAAGGCATCCTGCTGCTTGCTTGCTTAGGTGTCTCCATCTCCACAAGATCTTTCTCTCTTTGCCTCTTTCTTTATAGTACAACAAAAAAAAAACTTAGTGGTACATGCTGATGGAATGACTTCAGCATCAATCAAATCACACACAGACACGGCTTAAAAAGTTTGATCACTCTCCATGTCAAAAAAAAATTATTTTGCTCCGCTGGTCAGATTGGGGAGAGAAATGAGGTGGAGTATGGACATTACCCTCATGCAGATGCAGGCCTTGTTTAGTTTGGGAAAAATTTTGGATTTCGCCACTGTAGCACTTTCGTTTGTTTGTGACAAATATTATCCAATCATAGACTAACTATGATCAAAAGATTCGTCTCGTGATTTACAGGTAAACTGCATAATTAGTTTTTGTTTTCTTCTATATTTAATGTTTCATGCATGTGCCGCAAGATTCGATGTGACGGGGAATCTTGAAAATTTTTGGCAACTAAACAAGGCCGCAGCTTCTGCATCATCCCAATGAGAGAATCTGAGACTTGTATTATGTGTCGGTGTGCTTAGTTGTTTACATGCTTGCTTTACACTAATCAAAGCAGGTATTATATACTTAATACAATACTTCAGTCCAAATTGCCTGTTTTTAATATTAGAAGAATTAGCTGGTACTGTTGGCCTGTTCCTCTGTTCTTGCAGAGGACCATAGAGTGATGCAAGCTTTGCCCTGACGGCCTGACCTTCTTCTCAATTAGACATCTTTTTTTCTTTTCTTTTCTTTTTTGGAAATGCTTGCTTTTTAGTTTACAGATGGTTCCAAATGCCTGTTTCCATTTGATAGGGTTTGCATGAAATCTAATTAAGCGAGAAAATGGAGTGATACCGAATAGATTAGGTCAAACGTGTGACTGTCCCAGTGGACGAGCAAAAGAATAGGGCCTGGGCAAAGTAGTCATGGTCTAGTTCACGCGGACCAAGTGTGCCAGTGTACTAGGCTTAGTGACATCATGCTTGTGCTAGGCAGAGTTCACAGGTTGATCTTTTAAAATCATTCTCTTGTTCCAACAGTCTACTCCTACGAGGGTTTTCTGTGCTCCTATATACGGGGTACATGTACTAGGCAATTAAAAATACCTATGAGGCTACGAGACTTTTGTATTAGGAACATGTACAATCTGTTGCTCTTTTCGTTCGGCAGAGGCCTGTATCCCTGTTCTTACAGGAAAGAGAAAAATGCTGCATTCATGAAGACTGGAGAAGAGGGCTGGATTCCTAAGATCTTGACAATTGTTTTTTGTTAGACCTTAAGAGAGATACTTAAGCTTAATATTATGTAATCCTAAATTTAAGAGAGATACTTAAGCTTAGGATCCAAGTAAGCATTATTTCCTCTAATCTGAAAATATGTCTAAAGCGCATTTAACAATACGAGGGCTTCACCCCAAATGTGTTGAGATGATAAGAACATATTTTTTCTGTCAGCAAAAAATATTTTTCTCTCATAAGGCCAGTCTCAATGCATAGTTTTATGGCACAGTTACCAAGACTATAAACTAGGTAACCGAGCCATAAGAGTTTCATGGGGATAAAACTCATCTCTCATCTGATGAAACTCCTTCATTTAATGACCCTGCCAAGTCAGCAATTTTGCTTATGTGGCACCATATTTAATGTGCATAACACTCCCATAAAACATGCATTGAGACTGACCTAACAAATCAGTTATGGCTTTTCATGTAAAAAACAGGCTCGTAGGTCCAACAAGTCATTTAAGATGAAACTGATTCAACAGTGCAAATAGAAGTACTTTTACTTTGAGAGGATTGCAACTACTTTTGACAATTCAAAGCCTGGGCACTAGCAAGAATCAAAGCTAGAAAAAACGGGATCGCGTGTGACCGCCTGGTTAGCAATGTCATCCTTGAGTAAGACTGATCTGTTGGTCTATCTATTTGGGATAGACTATATGTTCTCTTATTTTTCATAAAAAAAAATTGGGATAGGACACTTGCAATTGGTGCTGCTTCTACTCTTACAGGCTTTTGAGCTATCCCGTCTTCCTTTTTGTTTGCTTCATGGATTAGTTGCTTCACAGGTAAACATGAAGGTGAATTGGAAATTGAAATAGATGTCTTTAGGAAAAATGCGCCTAAGGTCAAATATTTTGTAGCTAGTTTTCATGAGAAATTCGAACTCTCTTTTTAAGTTTTCATTACGATAAAAACATAAAAGTTAAAGCTGAATAGCTAAATATACATGACAATCAAATGTTGAATCATTAGGCTAGTCTCAATGTTGGTTTTATATTGCAGATTCCAAGACACTTATATTTTGCAAACGGTGCACAAGAGTTTCACTCCCATGAAATTTTATATGCTCTCATAAAATTTTTATCGTCTCTCTTCGTAAATACAGTCAATATATTTAATGTCTATAAAACACCATGAAACCCCCCATTAAGCATACTGCGAGTAGGTGGTGGAATTAATATAGTAAATTCAAAAGCACCAAACCTCTCATTTTTAAAGAATTAAAACACATTGAAATGATATCAGCTATACTTAATATAATATAGAAGGATTTGGTAAAAAAAACATGTAAAATTATCTCTTTTCGTAACAAAAGGGGAGCAACTTACAAAAGCAATAACGTAAATCTGGCAAGATTTTTATCAGAATTATATTAATTTTCAGTCTAAACTCAAAAAACAATAGAAAAGGTAAGACTGTTCAGAGGACGTCACAACAGTGCACAAAAACACAACAACAAAAAACATAAAAAAAAAAACTCAAACCCTCAATACGATGGCATCAGCAACAAGACACAACATAGAAGTGTTTCACCACAACAATGCCTCCAGATAGGGGAAACAAAATCAGGCACTAAAAATGACAGGATCGGAGAATCGACATAAGTTCTTTTCATTAGATTGCTAGAATCCGGCACTAACAATGGTTGTTTGGCAGAACATTTGCTTCTCGGAAGCCAATTTTTCTAATGTGTTGAGCCGTTTTAGCTTCGAGAAGCATAATCTTCCATACATACAACAAGCTGCTGAAAAACAGGGCCTTCCAAATATCAAATAGGAGTAGAAGAAAACTCGATCATTGGCCATATCTTGAGAGAAAACTGATTGTCCCTCTTTGCAGTGGACGGGGTGAGACATTAGTGATTGACCACACTGCTGATTAACCACTCACACGATTAATTAGGGGGGTTTATTAACCATACGGTACGGTGAAGTGTATGATACGGCACCCGCACGCGGCACGCGTACAGGGGGGGCGTCATCATCATCGCCGCCTCTTCATCAAGGCCGATCGATCGATCATCGATGGAAATCGTCCCGGCGCGCGATAATCAAGTGAGATCTCGCATCGCAGGAATGGAAAGTGCGCGGCCGGTGTGGCTCAAGCTCAATGCAATATATGCATGCATGCCGCATGCCCATGATGTTGATGGAGACCTGCTTTGCCCCTGCAATGAGAAATGAGAGACATAAGAGTGCTGGCCGGAGATCGATCTTGCACTAGATTATAGTGTGGCAATCATCTGGTCGGGTAATTTAGCAGTCAAAGATATGCATCGAGTGAAAACTATGCAAAATTAAATATGCAAATACTCTTTTTGACCAAAGGTAGTAATGTTAAAGATATGCATCGAAGACTAATATGCATTTTTGAACACTATGCTTTATATTTTGTGGGTCGAGACAAAAAAAAAGACCAACCGTTTTGGGTTGAAAAATTCCGCATATAACCGTCCCACTAAATAAGTCAAGCCTAACATTTGGGCCCAGGCCAAGGCTTGGACGAGCTGCATGTATTTTATAGTATAAAGCAATTAAAATAAATATTTTGGGTCAAACTTAGGCTGAATTTTTTTTCTAGATAGCGAGATCTCTGTCTAGCCCTGGTCCACTAAGACTCGTGGGCGGCCAAATCTAACGGGCTTGGGCCGAGCACAATTTGCTCAGGCCTACCTTATATATGACGGTCGGCAACATAAACAATGTGTCAAAATACGGACCGTCAAAATAGTCGTATTTCATTTACTAATCGAATTATGCAAATTTTACATAGCTAGTTTTAAAAAACATAAAATTAGCTGCTAGACTATAAAGATCTACTACGTACTGTGCTTCAGCCTTCAGCTGACCTGTGTCAGCACCCAGCGGCATCCAACAGTAACACCGGAGCGAAGTGGAAAGGCTGGGTATTTGAGGCTTAAATATAAATAAAAGGCCGGCCCAGTTCGTAGAAGTAGGCCTTTGCTATTTTATTTCGTCGGGTCCATTGATGACCTTTAAACCACACAGGAGACACAACTAAAAGAACCAAAATACTCCGTATGTCCCTAGGAAAACCTAAAATATTATGGGGCACTTTTTATTCTTACCCTGTTTAAAAGTCTAATTATGATTTTATTTAGCTTTCTGATTTTATTCATGCTTGTTTAGTTTAGGCTTGGTTTAGATCAAAAAGGTTTTAGATTTTGATATTGTAGCGCTTTCGTTGTATTTGACAATTATTGTTCAAATATGGACTAACTAGGCTCAAAAGATTTGTCTCGCAAATTACAAGCAAACTATGCAATTAGTTATTTTTTATCTATATTTAATGCTCCATGCATGTGCCGCAAGATTGGATGTGACGGAAAATCTTGAAAAGTTTTTGAATTTTGAAGTGAACTAAACAAGACCTTACCTTGATTCTAAAGTTTAGAGGAGTTGATAGTTTTCATAGAATCAGGCTAACGGTGTAAAGAGAACTTCTCCATAGAATCAGGCTCATAGTGTAAGCATCTCCAAGGGCTTTCCATTCTCAGCTTTGCATTTCAGGGGATTTGCAAAGTTGCAAATGAGTTTGCAAAGTTCCCAAAGGGGGGGATCTCCAACCGTTTTGCATTCTCATCAAGTCCTTTCCCGAAATTTTTTCCCACGCGCCATCCGGCCAAAAAATTTCGCGCGCAGTGCCAGATCGCGATGAAGATGTTGTGTGGCGGCGGCGAAGGGAGCTGTCGCGCGATGAAGAAGCCGAGCGATGAAGAAGCCGCGCGATGAAGAAGTCGCGTGGCGGCGGCGGAGGGAGATCGCGGGGGGGGGGGGGAGATAAATCGTGCGGGAGTCCTTTGGCGCGCCGAGTCGGGCAACCGCGATGCCGCCCAAAATATTTCGCGCGAGGGGACCGAGCGGCCTACGTGGCGGACCGAATTCCTTGCGAATCCCAAATGCAAAGCCTTGAGGAGGTTTGCATATATGCAAAGTTTCCACCTCTATTTGCAAACCTTACCAAATTGCAAACCTCATTTGCAAAGCCATTGGAGAGGTGTTTTCTACTCTTTTTTGCAAATTGGGCAATGCAAAGTTGATTTGCAAAGCCCTTGGAGATGCTCTAAAGAACAGCCATTGTGAACGTCCTTATACCTATTTAACTGTCTTGTTTATAAAGCTTTGTTGCACTCCTATTCACCAAAATCTACATGTGTTAAAGTGAACTAAGAGCAACTCCAACAGTTTGCTAAAAGTACTTGACATTCTAGAATTTTTACCAAAACAAAAAAAACAGCCTCCAACAAGGTCAGTACAAATGCAGCCAAACAAAGCTCTAACAAAGAAAACCACAATGAAATTCCTATGTACGGAAAGTCTAGGATCCTCTCGTGACACTTTGTCTACTCAGTATCGGCCTACTTAATTTTTTTTGGATCTAATTACATATAAAATATAGTATCAATATTTGTATCTCTAAATAAATTTAGAGCTATTTATCTGTTAACAAACTTTTTTTACTAAATCTGTCAGATTTATATACATTTGACTGTGCTTTAAGATTTGCGCTATAGCTGCCTACGGAGTCACATTTATAAAAAAAAAAGTTCTAATAGATTTGGCCACATAAAAAATTATCGGCAAATAACTAAACACTCCTGTAAGATTAGATTCTTTTATCAAACTAATCTAATGATAAATGTTAATGGTTTTTTTATATATATTTGGCTGTCTTCTTGAAGATTGAGATGTGCCAAACCAGCTAACTATTTATTTATATAATGCTCCTTATTACACAATACGTGAAGAGATCTACTCCTACCTCGCAAGAAAGATTTTAACCGTGGAAACTGCGGAGTGGTGAGTGGTTAGTAGAGTGGCTATTAGCCTAGTGGAGCGCGTACTAATAAATTTATAAATACACGCACACTGCAGACTGCACGGAAGGAGATGAATTCAGATGCCGCCTCTGAAGAACGGGTCGCCGAGGAAGGAGGCAGAGTAGGTGCCGCCGCCGTTGGGGAAGAGCGTGAGGAGGCAGACCAGGGCGAGCACGAACCCCCACGCGAAGCGGTCGTTGCCGAGCGGCGTGATCTCGTCCTGCGCCGGGATCTCCTCCCCGCCGCGGATGAAGGTGGCGAAGAGGCCCCACGCCAGGCACAGCACGCTGCCGCTGATGGCGCCCGCGCCCAGCAGGACGGAGGTGCCGAACGACAGCAGCGCCGCCGTGCCGCGCCCGAACAGCGCCTGCGCGATCCGCCCGCCCTCCAGCCGCCCGATCGGGAGCAGGTTCAGCGACGTCACCACGATGCCCAGGAGCCCCGCGAACGCCAGCGGGTCCACGGGCACGCCCACGCCCTCCACCGCGTTCGGGAGCACGTTCCCGAGCTCGTCGGCGTAGGGGCCGATCACCAGCTGCACGAACGACAGCAGCGGGTTGTTGTAGAAGAACTCCGGCCGCACGAACCTGAAACGCCATTGCAGTTAATTGCAACCCAGTGTCAGTGTCAGTCAGATCTCTCTTGTTGGGCAGAAGACACGGTGGGTGGATGATGGTGGACTCACAGGGCGTTCTCGCCGCCGTTGAAGCTGCCGTCGGCGATGAACGCCGAGACGGCCAGCACCACTGACGTGATGTACGCGCTGGCCGCGCGCGCGACCGGTATGTCGAACAGGGCCTTCTTGTTGGGCAGCAACGACTCGTAGTTGTTCATCACGCCGAGGCACCCCGTCCAGTTGGACGGCACGAGGAACGACGGGCTCAGCTTCACACCGTACTTCGCCGCCGTCAGCCTCGTCGCGATCTGCCATCACATGACATGATCATCATCAGCAGAGCACCTCAAACAAATGCCTCGAAAATATCCACTTGTCAGCTCAGCTGTGCGTGCACGGTAGGCCGGAGATTGTTGTGCCGCCGCCCGCCGTACCTCAGAGACGCCGAGTATGGTGAGGAAGCCGCCGAACAGAGGAAGCACGTCAGAGACGTAGTCGTCGAACGTTGCGCCGGGCTTGAGGAAGAAGCCGCTCATGAGCGCGATCGTCCCGAAGGTCGTGACCGCCAACGCCACGGCGCTGAGGTATCCCCACGGCGTGCTCAGCTTGGTGATCTCGAGCTGGAGGTCGATCTCTGCCTTGGGCTGAACCATACAGACCTGCTTTGTGATGTCGTCCTTCTTCTCCTCCATGAACCACAGGGTGACCTCTGTTCCGGCCGCCTCGGAGATCTTCTTCTCCAGCTTCGGCCGCACCTCCTCCACGGGCTTACGCAGGTTCCCGATGAAGATCCCGCCGTCGCCGAACCTCCGGACGTCCACCGTGAAGAACGTGTCGTACCCGAAACAGCTCTTTAGCTGCACGCGCCACGGCAGTAAAATAAAAATAGCCCAAGCTCAAATCTTTCTCCCATCTGATTTCTGATAATCAGAATCAAGCAGAGCAAATTCAGGAAGGAAATTACCTTGTTGAGGTCGAGTGCCTTGAAGGTCTGCTCCGCCAGCTCCAGCCTCTGCTTCTCCCGGGCCAGCTGGTCCTTTGCCAAGCCCCGGAACAGGCCGGCGACGGGGTTGGCGTCGGGCTCGCGGTCCAGCTCGCGGAGCTTCCTGTCGGCGCGCTTCTTCTCCAACTTGATGGCGGCCTCGATGGAGGGATTGCCCATGAACTTCTTGAACTCCTCGTCTGACTTCCAGTCCACCTCCTGCTGCTCGTCGGTGCTCCTCTTCTCCTCACCGTCGCCTTCTCCTTGGCCTCCCTTGTCTGCCTCTCCAACATGACCCGACGCCTTGGCCTCGTCCACCCCTCCGACATGATGCGACGCCGTCGCCTCCTCCTGTTGCTCGCCGGAGGCCACGGAGACGGGGGACGCCCTCTGCTCTTGCTCCTGCTGCAATGATCGCCTAACTACTCTCCTAAGAGGCCGAAGAGGCGGTCTGTACTGGTTCTTGGAGAAAATTGGGATCCTGATTACTCTTGGCATGGCTGCGCTTCTACTGGTAGAAGCACTGCTGCTGCACAAGAGAGAAGACGCAAGAGAAGCAGACGCCATTGGGGACGAGCTGCAGCCTGCGGAGCTTGACAGTTCTGTGCTTGTTCTACTTGTATTGTTTTGCTATGAGCTATGAGCTTGACAGACCCCATGGGAGAGCTTAAAAAGGTTTAGAAATTGGAATGAAGCGGTGGGAGCGGAGGGAAGAAGGAAGGTGGGGGTTCTAGAAAGTTTGAGAAGGCGCGCGCTGGGCCGGAGGACTCGTGAAGAATGCGACGGTCGGAGGTGGCTGATCTGTGCTGCGTGTAGTAGCTGAGTGGCGACGACGGAGGTGAGGCCCCCGCCCCGGCTTATCCAACTGCCCGGGGGAAGATGTACACTTGGCGGCAGCTGGGCACGCTGCCTTGGAGCTTACTGTGTGGGTCCTCTTTCTTTTTTTTCTTTTTTTTTTCCCGAGCAAAAGGCTTCCTCAAATTCATGTCACCAGCTCCTTCGGTGGAGAAGCAGCAGCAAAAGTGTGCTCCGATTAATAGTTCATTCCAAATTGATATTTTCTGGTCTTTTGTATGTTGTTTGGTTCATCCACGATATAAATAGGAGTAAAGTCCACCACCGGTTCCTAAACTTATATTGTCGTGTCATCTCGGTTTCTAAACTCGCAAATTGACCGTTTAGGTTCTCAAACTCGTTTGTCTGTGTCATCTCAGTCCCTAAACTTGTTCAGTTGTGTCATCTCGGTCTCTAAACTTAGAAATCGCCCATTTAAGTCCTCAGATTTGTTCAGTTGTGTCATTTTGGTCCATAAACTTAATTTTGAGTCTCATTTGGGTCAAAACAAAACGATCTAAAAATTCTATATCAAAAAATAATTCACAACTTTTTCATATCAACTCGAATGAAGATAAACTTTATATCAAAGTTGTAGCCCTCAATGCAATCTACAACTTTACAGTTGAAAAGTTTTTTATTAAAAATCGTTTAGTACCAGAAAAATTAATTTTAAATTTTAAATTTATAGATCTAAAAACTTTCAAAAAATAATTTGGGACCCCAAAATTTCAATTTAAAAACTTTTCAACTATAAAGTTGTAAATCGTGTTGCTGACTACAATTTTGATATAAAGTTTTTCTTCATTTGAGTTCATATGGAAAAGTTATGAATTATTTTTCTATATAGAGTTTTTAGATTCGCCTTGTTTTGATCCAGATAAGACTTAAAAACAAGTTTAGAGATCGGAATGACACAATTGAATAAGTTTGAGGACCTATATAAGAGATTTCTAAGTTTAGGTACTAAAATGACACAACTGAACAAGTTTGGGTACCTAAGCGATCGTTTTGTGAGTTTAGGAACTGGGATGACACACCAAAAACAAGTTTAGAAACCGGTGATAGACTTTACTATAAATAAAAACATATCACTATATCAGAGCTGCGGACGTTACGGCAAGGCATACAATTTAAACTAAATTTGTTTTCATTTGCGTTAATATTTTAGGAACCAAACAACAAACTAGATACAGTGTACATCTAAGTCTATAACAAATATAATGTATCTTAGAACTAAATAAAATATTTTATAAATTAGAACAAAGGGGTTAGTAAATTTTGATATTGTCGTGACAATCCTTAGATGTTGATTTTTACACATACAACTCAAGGAAGTGTGATCATTCATCAATTTATTTTTGAAGATTTACTGTAATTTTATTAGGTTTTCATGAACTCCATAATTCCTAGAGACTTTTTTTTTGGAACTTCCGAACACCTCTAGAAGTTTAAGAATCAAGATAAATCTTTGTAACATTTGGACAAGAAATTTCAGGTCTTAGCCTATTCAAACACCTCCCACCTCCTCCAAACCTTGTTGATTCTTTCAAAAAAAATGTAAAAAACATAATATAACCGGCAGTGACGATTAGAGTCTATAAAATTAAAAGATACACATTTATGATTATTATGAGAATTTTTATAATATTTCCTTGTGCATCTCATGATGATCAATGTAGAGGGAAGCTCATTTAGAAGCTAGAGTTAATGGAAGATTGTTATTCATAACATGTGGTTCTTAATTATCCACCTTGCAATGCAATCAACTCTAATCCACTCTTCATTTCAAAAAAAAGGAACTCTCATACACTCTTTTTCCATGTCAAATCAGACGTCTTACATTGAATTCTATTTAACTTCAAAACAAACAACGGTACATAATCAACAGTATAATTGATGTGGTTGTTAATAACATTTACAATTAAACACTACCAGTGTTAATTCGCCTTTCTCCACCTTTTGCTCCATTTTTTTTTTGGAAACACAATACAACCACAGATGTATATATATACATATACATACATACATACACACTTATACCTACAGTCGAATCAAATCGATAGGTCTCAAGATTGGCAAAACCACCATAAACACCTTACTATCGATTGACATGTAGCCTACCACTAAAAAATATCATTAAATACTAAAATAAATAAATAAAAAAACAAGCCCCAAATCGTATAAAGAACATAAGAGTGGGCAGAACCTAAGCATTTGATTTAGGCTCAATTTGCCTATATCAAGTCCACAACGGCCGATGGACGGGGTAATGGCACGGCAACACACGCTATTTTATAGTTGATTTTTTTTGAGCAAACGCTATTTTCCAGATGATGAGTCGATAGCAATGCAAAGGGATGGACAAGAGGAAACGGTTTTATTGATTTGGATGAGTTAAGCTACAGATACAATTTTACAAGTGGTGGATCAGGAATATGAGTACATCTTACGAATAAGATACTAAGCCAGCATCGCGGGCATGTTATTGCCAAACATTTTTTGGTTCGGCAAATGCTCCAAACGGTTTTAGTATGCTCTTCTTCACCTTCAAAATTGTACTTACACACAGGTGGCTGAACCTGGTGATGCGGATACCAGATAGGAACAATGCCCTTTTATAGCTTCTGACTTCAGACGTCACCACCTCCGCACCAGTGATGTGAGTAACTGCAAGACACCAGCGAAATGAGAAGCAGCTCACAGGAACGAGAAAAACTGCTTACTCAAGAACAAAGAAACACAAAGCCTGTACATATTACATTTAATTAGGTCATAAACAATAACCAACATCGTTCAGTTTTTGTCCTATTAATTTAAGAGCTGTTCCAAGTTCCTACCTTGTGGCAAACATGAGTTCTCCATTCGTATCACATATGAATCGTAATCTAGAAATGGTTTCTCTTGCATATAATGCCAACTCATTTTGTAAATTGTAAGGAATGCAATCTGGCCAATCATCTTCTAGTCCTGACTCTATTGCAAATATGAGCTTTTCCGTTCATAAGAAGTTTTGAATTTTGATTATAATGAAGCTTTGAATTTTGATAATAATGTTCTGATGGGTTGAGGGAAAGGGAAAAGGATCCAATGATCCAAATGGCAAGCAGCTAATAGTCTAATAGTTTGGCACAAAAAAAATTGCGTTATATATTGATGAAAGAATAAATAAATTGCATTTTCCATGTCATTTTATTGTTTGAACAATGAGAGCACATAAACCTTAAAAACAAGGTGCAACCGCATACATATGTGATTGCCTGCTACGTCTGAAATTGTATCTAGTGACAGATTTACAGCATAACAAAAGAGATCCCAAACTTTCTTCAAGCTAAAACTACATACCGTTGGTCAAATATATCATATATGTGCCAACAGTGCCCATGTTTGATGTTTCATAACACATTCAAAATATTACAATGGCAAAATTTTCAGTGAAGCTTTTTCAGTTTGTGAAACTACTGACCTCAAAAAGCTCAAAAGGACTTCCACGCCGGTAGACATCATCCTGCTGCTTTTGCTGGTTGGAAAGAAGTTGGGATACCAAGGCACGCCATGCAGTTAACAAGACCCCTGTGCTTCCCATAGTTACCAAGATAAAAGGAGTTGGTGGAATATGACCAGACGTCACTGCTCGGATAGCAAGTCCCAACTAACATGACAAAGAGAATCATTGTAAACATTAAACATTATCCATCAGAAAACTAGTTAATGAGACATTAAAATGTTGTAAAGTTCAGAACATAAGTAAATG
Organism: Sorghum bicolor; assembly: GCF_000003195.3. Classification (NCBI taxonomy): domain Eukaryota; kingdom Viridiplantae; phylum Streptophyta; class Magnoliopsida; order Poales; family Poaceae; genus Sorghum; species Sorghum bicolor. The sequence goes on along the minus strand of NC_012870.2, from coordinate 8,030,411 downwards.
CAGTTGTACATTTAGATGAATGTACAAGATCACATGGGAAAAACAGTGGTGCCTGCCTTTAATTAAAAACTGCTACAGTTAATCACTTTAACTTTTATGCAAGATATCCTAGAACAGCATAGTTTCTCTTGCTGCTCAAATCACTATGTTGAAGGGCTGAAGCATTTTAGTTGCAATTTAACAATATTGTATGTCTGACACTACACAAATAAAACAACCACTGGTTAGGCTTGAGTAATGAATTGGCTCTTCTGGCTGATTATCATAGAAAGATCACTTTGCTCCAAATACTAGAGTAAATCACATAGTAGTGTAGCTAGGAGACAGGCAATAGTCTGTTTGGATCACTTGTTCAACTAGTTAAAAACATCTAGATTTGTTTGGCAACATCTGTCTATGAAATTCAAAAATTTCCTAGAGTTGGGTAATTGTAGCTTCAGAAAACCTTGGATCTAGAGCTGGAGGCGTGTTGGTTGCAATTACATGACAGATGACTCATTTCATTTATAGTTTGGACTAGATATAAATATTCAAACCATTTTAATGTTGTCTAGAAACTTCAGATTCAACATCGATCTCGAAGCTAGAGCTATGCCAAACGGGCCTCTAATGCCTACAAAACCTTATCAAGAGAAGTAGGTTTCTTATCAATAAGGCATTCAAGCATGTCGAAAACTTTAGTTGGCTATCCCCCAAGAGATTCATGTGGTGGAAACAGACAAGAGAACCAAATAGCCAAATACGTAGATCAAATGATTGCACAAACATATGAGACACAGAGAAAAATGTATTTTGTGATGTGTTTGATAAAAAAAAAGTATATAATGTACAATTGAAAGGCAAAGGCACTCATGTAAGCAACAGACAATAATGACAGATAACAGAAGATGGTGTTGCGGGGGAAAAGAAAAGGCAGATGATGTTAGATGGGTGAAAATTTTCAGAAAGGCCTCAGCTTACAAAAACATTGTTGACCTTGGATTAAAAAAAAAGCATTAACATAGCATTTCATCATGGCTCATGCTTCAAATGGTAGAAACTACAGGATTGAGAATTACCGGTATCCCAACAGCCCATGATTTAGCTGCAGCGATAACAGCATTTCCAACGCCATTGCGCCCTTTGGCATCATCACCAAATCCACCAAGGAGGTAGGCGCTCAGCAGCCACCCTGCAGAAGACCCAAATCCCTGAGCAAACCCATAACCATCCATTCGCGCGCCAGATGAACACCAACCACGAGAAGGCCCCATTTCGGATTTTTCCCTAACCAGCAATGAAGGGATCGGCCGTCTTGAACGTCTCCGCGTCGAGGACGGGCAGGCCGTGGCTGAACCTCCCAATCGCAGAGAACAGCAGCAAGCAGAACACGTCCCCGCCGGCGAGAAGACCCAGCTTCCTGCGAACGAACGCGGGGCAGGAATCAGCGAACCGGGTCGAAGCAATGAGGCCACGGGAATGGGAAGGGCGCGTGGCGTGTGGCAGGATAAGGTACGTACGCGTAGGAGACGAGCTTGGACTCGACGCCCGCGTCCCCAGGCTTCTCAATCTGGATGACGCCCTCGAGCGGCACGCCGTCGTCGGCGACGCGGACGAGGACCGGGTCCTCGGTGGCGGCTGCCGCGGGGGAGGAGCCGGAGGGACCCTCGCCTGCGGCGGCCGGGGTCGACGCGGGGCGGCGCGGGGCTTGGTCGGCGCCAGTGCCGGAGAGCGCGAGGCGGCGGCGCACGAGGCGAGGGTTGGCGAAGAGCGGGTAGGGGTTGGTGGTGGAGGGCCCCGGCGGCTTCGACGGCAGCCGCCGCGCGGAGAGGGAGCCGTTCGCGGCCTGGCTGACGAGCAGCATCCTCGCAGGTGAGGAGGTGGCGCCGGTGGTGAGGGAGGGAGCCAGGGAGGGAGGGTGGGATTTGCACCTGGGTTTGGGTGGTCTAAATTTTGCTTTGCGATGGTCTTAAAATTGGGAGGAGGGGGGAGGCGAGGAGGCCGGAAGTCAGAACGAAGCACGATGGTGTGGACGAGGCGGCGTGCCCGGGCAATCGTTTGATCCGCAGACGACGGTGGCACCAAAGTGAGCGAGGAATGGGGATGGGAGGGGAGCGGAGCCGTGTGCCCCCTCGCCGTCCGTCTGGAAAGCGTTGAAAACACAATACGGATAGTCTGAGTATTTAATATCGCACCGTATCTGAATTCAAATACTCAGAATTAGATTTCTGTATATGTATACAAGATAGATATCAATATTCGAATGATTTTTATCTGGTTCTGAGATCCGAGAAAAAAAATATAAGATATACTCCCTCCGTTCCAAATTATAAGTCATTCCAAGAATCTTGGAGAGTCAAAGCATTTTCAAGTTTGACCAAAAATATAGAGAGAAATATAAAGATTTATGTCATAAAATAGGTACACTATGAAAATATAACTAACAAAGAATCTAATGATACTTGGTTGGTACCAAAAATATTATTATTATGCTATATAAATTTGGTCAAACTTGAAAAACTTTGACTCTTCAAGATTTTTGGAATGACTTATAATTTGGGACGGAGGGAATACTATATAGAATATGGGACATAATGCATGATGTCCGTATCCGATTTGATTTTATCCCTACCTTGGCCTTGTTGTTTTACTGTTCTCTCATCCCGGACGGGTTTCCATAAACATTCCGACTCTGATCCAGTTTTCTCCTAATTTTTCTTTGGCGTTGACGAAGATGCGCCTTAGCAGAAAAGGCTAGGTAGCTTCTAGATGAAATAATATGTGTTCAGGCCATTGGTTTGTGTAGATCTGGATCCAACACTTTTTTTAGGATGGAAAGGGAGCAAGCTAACACTATAGATAAGCAGTACAATTTGCTTCTTGGATTCTGCACGAATTTATGCCATCTGCAGCAAATTTGAACTATTTTTAATTGCTGTACTGCAATATGACACAATAAATGATAATACCAAATTTATAGCTCCACTCAGGAAATACGATTTCTGGTGCCAATATAACTCGAGCAGATCTCCTAAATAACGTTGGGACCAATGATCCAAATTTTGAAAGGCACAAAAGATAGCATGGATTTTATGTTACCGATATTTCTGGAAGTTCCAAACTTCCATTTCGAAGGAAGAGCCAGGACTTCGTACTTTGCTTTCAAATTGTACCAGCTGTATAATATCCAGATGTGCAGCGTACCTCAAGAACTATACTACCAAAGTAAACCATCAACTTGGATACTTACAATGCACGATTCACAATCGATAACCATCAAGATATCAAAGTATACATGAAGCTTGGCACAATAGTATCTCGCAGGTACATATTGATGGAGAGGACACTTGCAGCAGACAATCTTGGAAGTTCGGGAATCAAGGACACGGAAAATGCTTTCCACCTGTACAGAAGTAACTTATAATGAGGTTATTATGCAACAATTGGCATGCAGGGAACGGAACCGGCAGAACATATAGAACCATGTCCAGCTTCTGAACAAAGAAAGGGATCTGTTGATGCCAAAAAGAGAATGGATGAAGACGATATGCATGTTACTGTGACAAGGCTGCAAATAAGAGATCACTAATAAAGAAAGCTCAAGTGATCTGTGTAATGATGGGAAAGGAATCGGACCCAATACTGAGCAGTATCACGAGCCATCAGGTTAGGTTACAGGAACTTTGCAGCAAATATTGAGCACATCATCCAAAGGTGCATGATCGCCTGTGCCCTCATCTTTCCTTGCATACAACAGTTCTTTACCTTTGAACACAAACATCCCCCCCTAAAACACATATGAAACAAACAGTTTCATGAATCATGATTCTGTGTTAAATTGCAAAGGTCAGTTCAGCTTAAGGTGGCAGAAGCCATTTTAACTGCTGGGAAATAATCTAACCTGTTGTAGGACACCTGCCCTATCATCTGGGGTAGCTTCCATTGTATAATTCTTCACCGCTTCCTTAAGGGAGTCAAATCGTGAAAACACTTTCGCCTTGAGAAAATATGTTCAAGTGTTTAAGATTATATCTTTACACATCTCATAACAAACCAACAGCAAGTGTAAAATCATTGATACACAATTGATGCTTACACTGGCCGGATTGAAGAATGTGCGACCAACACCAAAATATAGACCTAAGAGGTTATACGCCTGAAAAAGGTTCGATTGGAGTTGAGAACTTAGGGAATGAAGAAAGAAAAGCTATCAACAGAAATACAGAATCAAATTGCTGATAGAACACATCATTGGTCCCTATGTACCAAATATGAAATATGGTATGGTATGTCCATGCATTTCGCTCATTCAACACCTATCACAAAAGCTTTTTTTCAGAGAGGCACATGTAAGTTGGGGTCAATAAGGTGAATAAGAGATGCATCATTCGTGGTACACCTATTAGGCAGAATCACAGCTTTTATCAACAAACTGCCAACAGAGAAATTTACAAGAACGTATGTAACAATTAGAGAACAAAAATAATGTTGTGCATCTATACAAGTCAGTTAATTTGTCAACAAACTGCCAACAGAGAAATTTTTAAGAACGTATGTAACAATTAGAAAACAGAAATAATGTTGTGCAGCTATACAGGTCAGTCAATTTGTCAACAAACTGCCAACATTACTTCTCCATTGACCAAACAGAAAAAAATGCATTCACCTTTCAGATTCACATTTCATATTGTCATCTGATTAGCCATAATGGAAATATATTTCGTCTCAAAATAGTAATTATATAGGTTTTTTTTATGAAGCAGGTCCGCAATCTGGAGTTCTAGACAACAAAATTGCAAGCAAACCCTTGTAAGTAAATGATAAGGAGACATCTCTAGGTTTCATATAAATGCATACAAAAGGAACCAGTACATTCAACAGACAAATCCCATGTTTTACATAGAGGTATAGTTTAGACTTTATGGCAACATCCAATTGGTTCATAAATAGGTGAGCACAGGATTAGTACCTTCCGATCAGGATCTGCATAGAGGTATTCCAACGGAAACGGTAACTGCATCAAATGAATTTTAGAGTAAATTATTAAGGGTTGCAAGTTCTTTGCAGGATGCCTGAAAACAATTAAAACATATAGTCATGTTTATCTCTCCTTTCCTTAGAAATATGTTGTCAAGCAAACCAATAAACAAGAACCACAAGTTACTTGGTCAAAATTCAGAGCCTGAAAACAGACTTGTGACATGCATGATGTCATATGTTAGATTCAGTGTGTTTGTGTGTGTTCAAAGATTTAAAACTAGGTTACAAAATGGAACATATACTTACGCGCTCCGCAAGAATACGAGCTTTAGCTGGAGTGCCAACACCAACAGCAATCAGTTTTACTCCAGCAGAATCAAATTTCTCCTTTGTGTCCCTCAGAACAGAGGCCAACTCCCAGCTACATGGGGGCACAATCAGAGCTGACAGTTAGCTCAAAGAAAGAAATTGACTAAATAACATCGATGTTATACCAGCTAAGCAAGATACAAAGAAGCTTCCTCGCTCACCAACAAGGGCACCCGAAATGCCTTAGCAGCGCAACAACAGCCACTCCCTGCATAGATAATAAAGCGCTTACATGTAGGCTGTAGCACCAAATTCATGTTAAGTTCTCGCAGTGGCACTGGATTATTTTGTTTAAAAGGTTTTTAGTGTTTTTCAATCTGCAAAAGGGGCTGGTTTGCTCAGTCGACCTTCTAGATTGCAAAGCGTTAAGTAATTGTTGCCCGAATATAACGACAGTAACTTCCCTAATTGAAGCAAAATATACGAAGCTCGAATATGATGCGCATCTACCTCGTTCTGATCCCACAGGTCTCTGAACGGGACGGGCTCGCCGGAGGCCGCGGAGTATATTTCAACGTCACCGAGGGCATCGCCGATACTCGACCCGATCTCCGGGGAAGAGGAGGGCACGGATGGGGAGCTCGCGGCCGCAGTCACCACCGGCGATAAAGGCGAGCGGCGGAGACGGAGGTACCGACGGCGGCTGCGGGGACCGTGGACAGAGGGGCCAAGGGGAGAAGCGGCGGTTGGGCGAAGGCGCGGCGGGAGGGAGACGCGTGGGACTAGCGAGGCGGCCGGCGGTGCGGCCATGGGTGTGAGTTTGCGACGGGAGACACGCGGCGGAACCCTACCCGCGGGAGGAGAGGCGACGGTGGAGGAGGAGGACGCACGAGAGCTGGAAGTGACCGTTGCGGTGGAGGAGGTTCCGTGGTTGCGGGTGGCGGACTGGCGCGGGCGCGGGAGCCGCTAGTTGATTCCTCCGTAGACAGCAGGTTCTTCTAGAGTGGTTCTTGTCGATTGGAGTCCCTTTTTTTATGATGATGATGATGATGAAAAAATACATCCCGGTTTGTGTACATGTGTGGATTTTACACGTTCATCAGGGCGAACCAATTTCGTCGAAACAGATATATGGCAATTTTCGTCTCTTCGATGGCATTTACTAGATAGCGCCTGAACATGCTGGGTTCTCTTCATGTCCTGCTGGAATCCGATTCTTCAGGTAGGAGAGGACAACAAGGATTTGAGTGACCAGTGACGCACGAATTTGTGTGACCAAACAGGTTTACTGAATTGGTGCAAGGAGACGTATTTCTCTATTCGCTTCTCAATTCTCAACTCGATTTGATTCTAGTATATACAGTATCTGTTTCGATTCCCTGGAATAGCGGCAATACTGCATTTGATGGATGAACGAAACCAGGGTTTCAGTCTAGCTATAGCATCAGCCTATCGGGCACATACATATACACAGACAGTCAGACACAGGCAGAGTCCGGATGACAATACAGGTCAAACGACTGGAATTTTGCGGCAGGCGCTGAGCACGTCGTCCAGAGGAGCATGATCGCCGGTGCCTTCGTCTCTCCATGAGTATAGCAACTCCTTCCCTCTGAACACGAACATTCCACCCTGGAGAAGCACGACAAACGAGCAGAATCCTTCAGTATTTCAGGTTATGGATGCATATGCACACCGTAGAGTGCAGACGACGACTTCCAACCTGCTGCAGGACGCCGGTGAGGTCGGCGGGCGTGGCTTCCAGCGTGTAGTTCTTGGTCGCCTCCTTGATGTAGTCGAGCCTTGAATATATCTTTGCCTTCATAGTATATAGAATCAGCACGCAGCGTGTAAGTCATGTCACCAGTAAGTAACAAAGACACGAGCAGCAGTGCTCACTGCTCACTGCTCAACTGAAAACGATGATGCTTACACTAGCTGGGTTGAACAACGTCCGACCCAAACCATGGTACAGTCCAAGCACGTTGTAAGCCTGAAAGAACGAGTTAGCACTTAGCAGAGCCGCGGTCATACACAACACAGAGCACTGCAATCGGGCAAACCATGCTCTCCAAAAGTTGAGATAAATTTGCAGTGTATTGTGTCACCTTGCGCTCGGGATCTGCGTACAAGGAGTCCAGAGGAAATGGCAGCTGCAATTGACACTCATTCAGAGATTCAGTTTTTCGGCAGGGTCAAAGAGTAGTAGGAGTATTCAGCACGAGGCCAGCACATACCCGGTCGGCGAGAATGCGAGCTTTCTCTGGTGTTCCGACGCCGATGGCGATCAGTTTAGCCCCCGCCGAGTCGAACTTCGCTATGGAGTCCTTGAGAACAGAGGCCAGCTCCCAGCTGCGAAAATCGACACGGCCGAAGCTTACGCGCGAGTAACAACCAATTGTGCTAACCAACGAAGAACGAACAAGAAACCGTCTCGGTCTTAGTCCTTAGTCCTTACCAGCAGAAGCACCCGAAATGCCTCAGCAGCGCAACCACGGCCACCCCCTGCGCGCGCAAGGCGGCGTCAGCGTACGACGGCCCGGAAGGCAAAGGCGATCGCTGTGACGACCACTGAGCCTAGACGGAGGAAGACAGTACCTCGGTGGAGTCCCATAGGTCCGTCAGCGCCACAGCGTTGCCTGTTCCCGCGGCGACGACGGAGACGCCGCCAAGAGCGTCCCACGCGGGCGCGCCACCGGTGTCTGAAGCCAAGCCGGGGGAGGAGGCCGAGGCTCCCGCTGCGGCGGGGACCGTCGGGGAGCGGAGACCGACGCGCCCGCCTCCGCGCGTGCGAGAGCCGCGCGCCGCCGACACGTGGACAAGCCGGCGGGGGTTGCAGTTGCACGCGCGGGGAGTGATCACCGGCGTGCACGGGAGCGAGATCGCCGTCGCCATGGAGAGATGTGGCCCTTGCGCGGAGCCGCTGACGCACGTGGTGAGTCGAGGGTCCAGGAGCGCGCGCGTGCCAGTGTGGTGAGCCACGGAGCGAGTGGCTCCTGGTGCGCGGCGGGGAGGCCGCGTGGCGCTGCCTCGGCGCGTAGTTTTTTCGAGTTGGCCTGGGTGCGTGCGGATCGGATCAGTGGTTTTACCTGGGCCGATGATCAGCAAGACGGATGCCGACGTGAATCATACAGACGCGGCCCACTAAAATGGTCCGCTTTGGTGACACCCGGTCGACTGTGGCCTGTGGGCTTGCCCGGAAGCCCTGTCGAATTTTCTCGCATGTCCCGCGACTATTTTGAACCGTCCGTCATTCACTCATTCTAGGTTGAGTTGTTCGTTCCAGATCGAGTAGCTCTAATTGTTAAGTCTGACCAAGTTTATATGAAACAACAGTAATGTTTACAATACCAAATCAGTGTCATTAGAAACCTAACAAAGAAAAATTATAGTTTATTACTTCTTTGTTAGGGATTAATAATATTTCTTTTATAAAGTTGGTTAAGCTCAGCACAATTTAACTTACAAAACAAATCATTTATATTTCAGGACGAAGAGAGAAGCTCATGTGACGTGTGAGAATACTAGTGCTTTTGGTTTCAGGAATCACCCATTCTAGATTACATTCAGTGGTGGAGTTAGAACAAATTTGATGGGGGTACGCTAAGCCTGTGGGTGCATAAGATTTTATTATAGGGGTGCATATATGGTGAAAATTTGATCATAATCATTGTTTTTTTATATTTTTATGGGTGCGACCCACCCATTGCCACCTATATAGATCCGCCCATGATTACATTGTGTATCATCAGCTAGTATAAAGTATAAACTTATGGTTTTTTTTAGAGGAGAACCAACGCATTTTCCATGTCCATGTAGATTATAAGATTTTGGGGAATAAGGTGATGCTATAAATCAACACATTTCATTTCACAAGCCGACAAATTTTGAGGTATAATAGTATGGTTATTTTATTCCCGGAAAAAAAGGCAGAGCTTTAGTAATTACTCAGAATGGTTACGTTCCCGGGCAATAAACCTTTGAGGTATGAGAATATGATGGATCATCACTAATTTCTTAAACCAAATACTCGTACCTCATTAGTGTTCAAAGGCAGTGGCTGTGGACTCATCGGCGAGGATTTCACCGGCGACAAGAGACGTGGAGGCGAGCAAGCAAGAGAATAAGCAAGACGGCGTGCTTGAACGGGTCGGAGCGATCGAGCAGACAATGGAGAGCAAGCAAGTAGGAAGACGAACCAGATCCGCCAGATTTTGATCGTACGGATGGCGTATCAAACATAAAAAGAAAATTATCTGGAGCTCGTAGATGAGCATCATCGACGATCCTGATTAATTTATATCTCTGTTAGCTTAGCTAAGACTCAATATATAGGATACTTTAGTGTTGTGTTCTCAAGGCAACGACACGGTAAACTAATGTAGTACGTATGGAGAAGCCCGAAGGCACATTGAGAGATGTTTTCCTTAATGCAAGTACCTAGGGAGATGTCTCCCTACCCCTCCTCGGTCGTCTAGTGCTACTAAACCTCACCCAACTATGGTGACCGTGCTATGAGCGAGGTTTTTACGCTATCCCCTTGTAGGAGTAGTTGAGATTCGCAAAATGTCGAGTACTTTCAGACCGGCCGTATTGCTGGTGGATTCGGCCGGTGTGCGAGACGGAAATGCACGGTGTCGTGCTGCACGAGTGCACGTGCCCGCTCCCTTGGATCCTACGGATCGGCTGCGAGAAGAAAGCGAAAACCGTATTGCCCCTGCCGGCCCGCTAGCTGCCTCCGCCACTCGTCGAAAGTGAAAAGGGCGCAGGAGATTTATCTCCAGTCTCCTCCATGGCTCCATCCACGAGATGAACTAGAAGAAGAAGTCTACGGTTTACGTACCATGAGATGAATAGTGTACATTGTACGTACATCACGAGTACTGGCGCTTGCTACTAGTAGTACGCAGAAAGGCACGAAACAATACATACGGATACGGTAACGTTGTAGTTGTTGCCCAAGTCTACTGTTACTGGTACACTATTCATGGGCCCACTCATAAGATAGATAGAAGCCGGAGCAGTAAAAGTTGCTCCAAGCGGCATTATTTTACCGGCAGCCACGCACTCATGGAGCGGTGTAGTACTAGTACTAGTCAATTGCCGCTTTGCTGCACAAATCCCAACTCGGCGGGGACCACGTAGGAAGAAGGAAGGCGAGCGCGACCGACCGTGTGGAGAGAGAGGAGGAGGTGCGAGCGGCACGCGTCCCCGTGTAAACAAGCCGAGATTCCCATCCCCCTCCCCATGTGAGGCGATGCACGCATCATTCCTCGGCGAACGGGCTAGGGGTGCTCCCAAACCCAAAGTAGGGTTAAAAAGGGGTTAGTTGGCACCGCCTACAATCATGTCTTAATCCTAGGGCTTGCGTGGGAGATGAGCCAAAGACCGGCGGTTATACCCATCTCGCTGGAGCAGTTGAGATTTCATGCAGCGTAGCTTGTGTGGTGTGCTAGCTATAGAGCGTGCGTGCCATAGCTTCTTCACCCACTTTTTTTTTTTGTTTGGTCATCAACGAGTTCATTCCCGTCACTTGTTTGATGATTTGGTGAGCTTTCAGAAATCAGCGAGAGCATGCTGGCTGCTGGCCATGCAAAGTACAATGATGGTTCAGATCATTCGAGAGAGGCACTAGCTATGCTTGGCCGGATCGACTCATGGTCAAAGGTTGGAATTGTTGGCATCGGATTCTCGGATCGACTCACACGATATATACATGTTTTATTTATTTATTTATTTATTTATTTATGTCACTCATGCTTGTCATCTGTGATTGAGATTTATTAGGCGATCCTCAGGGATTTCATCATCGAGTTTTCAATACCTTTATATTTTAAAAACTGTGGGAAAGAGTTTTATCCTCATAAAACTTCCTCTACTCTCATAAATCTTTTATCATCTTTCTTCATTAATATAGTGTCATATTAGCATATTTAATATTAATAAAACTCTAATGAAACTCTATTGAGACTGATATTATTACTTTGAGACAGCTAGCAAATGTAAGCATATTATATGCCACAATACTTTTTTTTGAAACGATCAGGAGGGGGGTTTGGCCCCTAATATGCCGCATTACTCGACCACATCACGCAGTGTACGTGTGCACCTCCTAATACTCTGCTCGTACGTGGTGTGTGTCACTCTGTCAGTTAGCGTTTTTCACCACATCACGCAGTGTACGTGTGCACTCGCACGTTCTGACGATGCGAAGTTTGGGTAATATCTGATGATGCACGGGATGATCGATATTGGAAAGCTAATTGTCCCTCAACAAATGCGTAAAGATAGCTTTAGATTTTTCCCCCCCTCTCCTGAAGTGCTGTGATCGATGTTGTTCCTGTTAATAAGCTACTAGCTCTAAACAATGGATTATTAGCTTGTGGTTGTGTTGCTGGCATCTCCGTGCATACATGTCTAGCTTCCTCGGAGCGGGTAAACAAGAAGCCCGGCAGAGGGTTCCATGCATCCAATGCTGCAAGCAGGACTTCTCTTTTGTTCTTTTCTTCTCCAGTCATGTCGTGCATCAACCCTCACTCACTCCTGCTAGCGCTACTATATATACGTTAGGCTCGCGGTTTGGTGTAAAGTATGTCTCGCGTGAAAGCTCTCAAACTGTCTCTAATCTAAACTATATATATATATATAGATGTATGGAACCGTGAACTCGAGATCTGCAACTCGCTGTGTGATGCATGGAGATGCATGTCTTGTGGTTAATTAATCTACAGGGTTTTAAAAATTGCTATGATTGGCTAGTTTAATTTGGAAGTGCAACTCCCGAGGTTGTTGCAAAATGAATTCTGAAGTGAGCTCCATCCCGTTTCCTCACTTAATAAACAATCACAGGATGATTTCAAAACTTGACATTCTGTTTGCTGGTGGTACCTCACCAAATGTGTCACTGGTATATGGGTCCACGACTCCTCAGGCTACGTAGTATCAATCAGTGGTACTGTATGTATGTAACTGGAGTGTTTGGGGCATATGGATCGTAACCAAACCAAGTAACTAACCCAAACACTCCATGCATGCCAGTTTAAGCAAATTAATATATATATATATATATATATATATATATATATATATATATATATATATATATATATATATATATATATATATATATATATATATTGCAATTATAGTGTAGAACTATGCTTTGCATGCGGACCATGCAATGCATGCCAAAGACAGCACAGGCAGAGGCGATGCACAGTGTCACCGTACAAGCTAGATCGAAATGACCCATGCCTTGTGCCTAGCTTGGTTACTGTAACCCGGCCGCACAAAAGACACGCTAGGTCTATAAACTATGCTGCCGCTGCCGGGTGCCGGCCGCTTCCGGTTCCAGCTTCCATTTCCAAGCGCCTTTCTGTACGTGCAGCGGACCAGCGAGCGGTGCAGTGTGGGCATCTTCTCTCGTCATCTTCGCAGTCCCAGGCCCCCCCTCCCTTGCCAGCTCCTGCAGCAGCAACTCACAGCACGTTTGGCACTTGCACTGGGTACTTACGCGTAGGAGTAATTGCCGCGGACAAATGTTGGTACGTGCCTTAAGTGACCCATCCGCCATGTTTGTGTTGTAGAGACAGTGCACTGAGCAGGTCCCGGGCGCGGGTGTATGTACACGTAGTACGTGCTCTGTGTCTGCAGCCCCCGCCGGGGCGGTCGTCCCAGCTGCAACGGAGAAGAGAAACCCGGCCGGCCAGCCGGGGTTGCCATGCATGCGTGCGTGCGCGCGGGAGCGGGAGCTAGACAAAAGGCGCGGACATGTGCATGGGGCCGCGCGTGCGCCAGCGCGCGCGCCATCGGAATGATGGAGGAGGACGTATAGGTTTCGGTGCCGGATTAAGCTAACCGCCGATCCATCCAAACGGCGTGGCCAGCCCAAGACGCTACCGGCCGGCTAGCGCTGCAACGGCGGCGTGGTTTGCAAGCCACGACGACGACGACGACGACGCCGACGACGACGACGCGCGTAGGGAAACCCGAGGCGCGCGCCCGCGCGCCGCTCACCGCCACCTCGCATTGCACAGTCTTTCACACGACGAGGCCCTAGAGCGAGCTGCGTGCAGCAGCGGCTATTACGAGCAAATTAGCGGCACGCTTCTCTTCGCCGGTCGCGTGTAAACTACTCAGCGCCCATCAGAATGTTGTCGCCCGGACGTACCGGACGCGCGTGCCAGCTAGCCTGACGGAGACGCGAGAGGCCAAACGCAGAGGGGGAGACCCGGGCCGGGCGGCTCCAGACTCCAGTGTTCAACAGTGGACGTGTCGTGTCGTGTCGTGTGTACGCAATTCCGTATGGGCGGCGGTGCCAAGTGCCATGCACACTCTGGCTGCAGTACCATGTACTGTCGGTGTCGCGGCGCAGTACGTACACGTAAATAGGAGTATTATCGGTGGCAATGCGGATTTGACTACGTCTAGACGTGGCCACGTGGGTCGCTTCAGGCCGACGCCTACTCTAGATGCGTTTGAATTGGAAACATCAAGTCACGGGGGATGGGCGTACGTACGATCGTTCGTTGGGAATTTCTCCGGCCGGCCGGGGCAAACCAATGATCACGGCGTTATTGCAACTTGCCAGTCGCGGTCGCACCGCGTGCAAGCGTCCTTGCCGCCTTGAACAAAGACACAGGCCCCGGCCGCGGCCAAAAGTTCTCGCTTCCACACACACGCGCGCGCGCGGACACGGACGGACGGACGTACTACGCCACCAAACAAGCTTGGCTCGCTTGCGGTTTACTACTCCACTTGGAGCTTTGGAGGGAGTAAACGGAGCTTTATTTGACCCCGGTCGATCGAGACGGTGTCGCCGCTTTTCGACGCAGATGCATGCCAGCCGGGGTCCGGTCCGTCCGTCCGTTCCCCTCTGTGCAGAATTGTGTGCATGCATGGTATGGTACCATGGCGACACGGGCACCGGCGCCCCGAGTTGGCAACCAACCAACGGTACCATAACGCGCCGCATTGAAGCGATGAACAAGAAAAGGACAGCCTGAGGCCAGCGGTTTCCTACCCAACGCCCACGCTATCGCATCGGGACTCGCCGCTCCAGTCCCGTACCCGGACGGGGACGGGCCGAGGTGTGTGTGTGCGCGCGCGCATGCAGCTGATAACACGCGTCGCGCGGCCGCGGACATGGATCTGGCAGGCACCGCCGAGACCCCGACCAACGGGCCAAAGGCCCGCCGACGTAAACGCGGCCGGGGTCCGGCGGGTCTGGCCGTCTCGGTGGATAGCGCGTTGCGCGACGCGTCTGGCTGCGTGGCCGTGCCAGCGCGTGTCGCTTGCTGTCTGGCTGGGACCGGCGGCGGCTGCCGTCACCGCGCGGGGAGCCGCCGTGTGATGTTTGACGACGCCGAGTGCACGTCGCGGAAGCATGAAAGGATCAGCCGAGAGATGAAGAAAGCATTTACTACTAGTAGTCTACTAGGAAGCATGGGCCGTCACGGGGAGCCCACCAAGGTCAATGGCAGCCGGGATTGCAAGGGGCAAAGTTGGGACCTCTCACAGTCGACCCGAGAGCCGGCAAGGCAAGGGGCCGGACGCCGGAGCTACCATACAGTAACGTACGATCGAAAAGGATAGACTAGTCATTTTGGACATGACCAGCCGTCCTGCCCGACGGGACGCAGATGCCAACCACTGGCCAATCAGGCAATCAGGGACCAATCCATCCACCTCGCTCTTGTTCGGTGCGGTGTCCGCGGATGGGACTTGACGTCGGGGCTGTGGCGAGCCCGCTCTTTATTCATGTCGGCCACGAGGAAGCCGGCCCCGTCCGTCGTTATCACATCTCGTCTCGTCGCCGATAGGGATTTCGCAGTTTTTTTCTCGAAATTCACATGCCTAGGAGTACTCCTGTACTGTATTGGGGTACTTCCTACGGAATTCACATGGAGGGAGTATGAAAAAAATTATTAAACGGCTACTGCGTTTTTACCCCTGTTTACAGTGAAGTACTGTAAAAACACTTATAAAGTCAAAGTTTTCTAATTTTAACGAAATATATACTTTAAATGCATTTTTAGAGAGAAGTTTGTTAATATGGAACAAATTCTGTTAAAATTTTATGTTGTATAGGTTGCATATGTTTTTTTCCCAAAAAGACGTGTGTGTACAAGTTATGTCATCATAAAATTTATCATATAAACTTTGCTCTAGAAAAGTTATGTTGAGAAATTTCTATCATAAAGTTTGCTCGCTAATAGTAGTTATATGAAAAAAAAAGGTTGGATTGTGAAGCTCATATAGAAATGTTGTCATCATAAGTTATATATAAAATTATACCAACATATAAATCAAAGGGCACGAAGATGGCTCATACAATTCCCATATAGATTCTATGGAGCATTTAGGAGTAAAGAAACCCTATAGTCTTCAGGGACTCAAGGAGGGCGGCACAGGTGCTTTCGCGGAGATTAGAGACGAGTGTTTCACATGGTCGATGGCAGGGAGAAAGTTATGACCCCTCTTTTTGGTATACATACCCTTAGCGAGTACTCCCTGCGCTTGTTATCAAACATTGTTCTCCTATTCCTTCTTATTAATAATGTTGGTGGGCAACCGGATCTTTCAAAAAAGAACATATAGATCAAATAATATGATAAAGAGTGATATTTGATATAAATCAATAACTAAATACTACATCACTAATATTTAACAAAAATATATATTTTGCCAAGAAAGTTCAAATTCTGGTTACCCGAGGCATTGGACTTCCGGACCAAACAAGTGACCGAAAAAATTCATCTTGGTCACTTCCGTCTCAAACTCTCCATCTCAGTTAGTTTGGTTCGTTCTTCAATTAATTGTGCCTAAGCTATTTGCCAGCACTTCTATTCTATTGAGATGAAAAAAAAGTATACAATACAAACTTCGCTTTACTCCTCTTTTTGATCGTCCTGCTCTTTACGTGCGTGAAAATTCACAAATAATTTTAAGTAGTACTCCTATTGTACGACCTTCTACACTTGAATCCTATAGTCCGCAATATGTAATTCACAAATAACTTATGTCTTTCTATAGTCCGCAATATGTATATACTATTGTACGACCTTCTACACTTGAATCCTTGACGCCTATAATACGACTACATGATCTCACGACAGTTGCCGTGCTATACACCGTATACGGTGGCTGCAACAGAAAGGGAGGCATGGGCCGTGCAATTGTGCTAAAAGCTCGCCAAGCTGGCACTGCTACCAACACCTCCGCCACGTACGGAGCACAAGACCACGTACTCCTCGTCACATCGGTAGGCATAACTACAATACTAGTAGTATTAATTAGGACTATCTATGTATATATGCTACTAATACTAGAAAATAGGAAAATGGTATAGAAATGGAGTATACTACCAGTACTACCGACGGAGTATCGTGGTATATGTGGACCTGTGGCGTTAATAATGGACTAGTGGTTGCGTGATTGTGTCTGGAGACGAAGGGAGCTGAGATGTGTGCACGGCCGGTGAGACGGAGAGGGAGATGTGCACGGTGCAGGCCGGGCACAGGCAGGAGGAGCCGAGACGCGTCCGCGTCCGCCTCCCACGACGACGTGTTGAGTGTGACTCGAGACGCGTCCTCCGGCGGCCCGCGCGTCGCCAACGAGACCGATGCCAGTCCGACCGATCGTCGGTCTCCGGCGGGCCGTCGTCCCCGCGCGCTTGTGTGGTGCATGCGCCCGGTTCATGTGTGCTGGACTGGACCATCCATGTGTGAGGCAATCTTGGCAACTCGCAAGTGGTATTATATATGCACGGTAACTTGTTGCCTGGCGGTCCTGCGGGCCGCACGTCAACGGAGAAAGTTTGCCACGATGAAGAATGCAGGACAGAGATAGAGAGATTGAACGTCCGTTTTTGTTTGCGTCTCGGCGTTCCGGAGTCCGTAGCACTTAGCACATCATCATACTGCTACTACTATCGATCAACCGGTCCACCGAGTCGTTGCAACGGAGTTATTAGGGGCTAGTACTAGTACCAAGTTAACATGCCGGTTGCCGGATCGGGGACACGCCTATGAATGTACCATGCTATCGGCAACAACCATCCTTTCCTAGCGCGCGCGCGCGCTCTCTCTCTCTCTCCACTTCTACAAGATGAGTGTAGTGTACTCTTACTCTACAACGCGGCATTGCGCGCGCCGTACGTGAAGTGCGAGCAGCAGGTGGGGCGCCGGAGTTGCTGCCCTGTGCATGATCCTGGACGTACAAACAACACCGGGGGGGGGGGGGGGGGGGGTACCCAGGAGTAGTAATTACCAACCACCATTTGACAATGTAACAGGGCCCTTAGGTGGTGTATGTAGTGTAGCATTTTGTCTTAGGCAATTATTGTTCAATTATAAGTTAATTAGGTTTCAAAGATTTGTCTCACAATTTACTTTTTAACTGTGTTTTTAATTTTATAAATAATCTATATTTAGAAAACTCCGTACATATATTTAAATATTTGATGTGACAGAAGTTAAACTTTAACTCAACCAACTAAGGCCTTGTTTAGTTCCTAAAAAATTTTGTAAAATTTTTCAGATTCCCCGTCACATCAAATCTTTAGATGCATGCATGAAGTATTAAATATAGACAAAAATAAAAATTAATTGCACAGTTTGGTCGGAATTGACGAGACGAATCTTTTGAGTCTAGTTAGTATATGATTGGATAATATTTGTCAAATACAAACGAAAGTGATACTATTTCTATTTTACAAAATTTTTTGGAACTAAACGAAGCCTAAACGGAGCCTTATATTAAAGAAACATGCATGCTTGTTACAGTGTTCGTCTACATGACTAGGACCCTGTTGGTGTGAGCCTCCACTGCATGCGTGCCGCATGCTTCCCGGCCCGCGTTACAGTGTTCGTGCACATGACGTACGGTGATCGAGGACCAGCAGGCCACCAGCCGTCCGGGTCGACCTTGACCACAAATCGCTATGCATGAACGAGTATGTCCTCACCTTAAAAATTTAAAACTTTTTAAAATTTAGTGTCACATCTAATCTTACAGCACATACCTAAAACATTAAATATTGATGAAAACAAAAACTAATTATACAGTTTATTTATAAATCGCGAGATAAATCTTTTGATCCCAGTTAGTCAATGATTGAATAATAATTATCAAATAAAAACGAAAGTGCTACGGTACTTAAAACAAAAAAACGGAACTAAATAATGTCTAAACACGAAGAGAAAGGGAAATGACCGAGAATTTTCTGAGACAGTCATTGCTAGCCGTAAACGCCAGTGGGATAGGGATAAATAGATAGCGTAGTACGTTTCTCACCTCACGTGCATGCATGCATCACTCAGTGTTCCGTGCCGACTGCCGGAGAGCGCTGGCTGCGAGCCTGCTGCCTGCGACATTCCCGACGTGCTGGACGTTTCGCCGAGGAAGGGCGCGCCGCGCGGGCGCGGCAGCAGGTGAAATGAAAACGGGAGGACCAGATCGACCAGCAGGGACGCGCGCGTCCCTATCTAGAGTGACATGAACGAAGTGAGTTGTGGGCGCGTCCAAATCGCTCCCAAGAGCCCTTTCCGGCGGTTTGCTCGACCGGCGAGCATCATGACTCGCCGTTGCCCTCCTCGCACGCATGCACGGGAATGGGATCAAACGTTTTCACATTTTTAACCAGCCGCAGCTATCTAGCTGCCGGCGGTACCATGCATGCTGTGTCCCGTGTCCACTCATTTTGCCAGCGAGGTCCACTACTTGCTTTTTTTACCGCTACGACGACCCAACTGCCAGCAAGTATGTAGCAGCACTGTATTGTGTTCAACGGGACAAGCATGCGAGGTGTTGTTTGTGCTGAAGAAAAGGCTAGCTTAAGAGGGACCGCAGAACGGGGAAAAAAAAGGGGGGTTTCCAATGGACAAACAGTGCATAATTGGGCGGATGGCTGGCCGCGGCTGACCCCCCGGAAGATGCATGAGTGAGATCTGTGGATCGTCTCCACGCAGAGAGGGGTCAGGGGGGCAAAGGGTGATGTAGGGGTCCATGCACGGATGCACACGCAGGTACTTGTGCAGGCAGGACCTTTGCTCATGCCGCGCGTGAGAATGGCACAGTGAGGTGATCCTATCCGGCCGCTGCATCCATCTCCCTCTCGAGTCGATCGAGTCTCCATCGCGCCATGACCTCCTGTGCCTCCAAGGTACTCCGTAGATGCGATTTTCAGTCATTTGCTATGCTTGGATTTCCTTTCTGATCCGAACGTGCTAATCGAGATCTCCGCAGGGTGAGCTCTGGTTGGGGCCCCAATGGTTTAACACAGACCTATTAATCCCACGAATTAAAGAAGAACAAGTTGTATGTGTACCTGAGCAGTGTGCACTTGGTCCCAAAAGGGCAAAATGTCAACCAGATCAGAATTAGGATGAGTACAAGTGTGGTGGATACAACTGATTAACCAAGTGTGGTACTCGTCTTAATAATTAAGCAAAAACGAAAAAAAAGCCCCACAAGTCCACAACCAATAACCTCTGTTTTGTACAAGTATCCGTCTTGTGTTAATAATTTTGTAAATTTCAGACACTTATCTCTTTCAAAATTTCTAATCATAATTCCTATTCTTGCTTACAGTTTACCTACCCCTCCTTACTAGTAAATCTTTATTTCTTTTATTTTTCTGTTTTAGAGTTTTTTTCATTTTAAATGGCACCCATGTGTTCGTTGAGATCTTAGTTTGAGCTATACGCAGCATATGAAATAGATATGATCATCAATTCCCATGGACATGTTTTATATGCCTGAATGGTGATACTATACAACACTAATGTGTTTTATCCAAAAAAAAACACATGGTTTTTTTCTGTGTCTATGATTTTAGGGCCCACATCCAATTCCTCTCCCTCCCTCCCTCCCTCCTTCCCGACCGTCGCCTCCCTCCCGATGCGGCGACGTCTGGCGACGGCGCGCCTCCCCACGGCGGCAACAGCGGGCACACGCCTCCCAGCGTCCACGCCCGACGCGCCTCCCAGCGCCCGCGCCCGTCGGCACAGCGGTGGCGGCGGATCCGGCCACAATAGGCCTCTCCTCCTCCTCCTCCTCCTCCTCCTCCTCCTCCTCCTCCGTGATTTGTGATTTGTCCTTCCATAGAAAAAAATGTTTTATGTGATCTGTGATTTGTGATCTTTAATCTGTGATTTGTGATTGTCTGGAGGTAGAAGAAGGCTAGAGGCTGGAGGTAGAAGAAAGGTGAAGACTGTTGGATCTTCATCCTATGGTCAAAAAAAATTCATGTGTTCAAAGCGTACGAAACACATGGTTCTAGATAGACAGACTCTACAAATAATGTCTTACATTGAGTTAGTTTTTTTTCTATATCAATATAGTTGAACATTCAAGGATTACTTTAGGTTAATAGTTTTAACAGACAAGTTGTAAATGTAGTAATTTATAGATATATTGAACTTATGAAGTTACTTTAGATTATTTCGAATAATAATAACATATGTGGGGGTTGATTCAGGTTATTTTGATAGTAATTGACTCGTAGGAGACCGGAAACCGCGCGGGAGGAGAGACCGATCGGCCTTTGCCAAGTTGTCCGGGTTTTGGCGAAAATGCTAAGGCCTTGTTTAGTTCCTGAAGAAAAAAATTGTGTTATACTGTAGCACTTCGTTTGTTTATGATAATTATTGTCTAATAATAGACTAACTAGGCTCAAAAGATTCGTCTTATCAATTCCGACCAAACTGTGCAATTAGTTCTTATTTTCATCTATATTTAATACTCCATGAATACGTTTAAAGATTCGATGTGACAGTGAATCTTGAAAAATTTTAGATTTTTGGGTGGAAGTAAAGAAGGACTAAGTTTCCTCCCTCATTTGCCAACTTTGTCAAAATACAAAACTCAAATGCAAAACTATTAGATACCTCAATTAGAGCTTTTTTGGCAAATTGCTCAAATGTAAACCTCAATTGCAAAACAATTAAAGATGCTCTTACAAAAGAGTATGGTGATTGTTATATATTTTCGCCTCCATCCAAAAGAGTCACGGTAATTATTCCTTTTCTGGAGTGGTTGCACATGTACTTCGTGCAGAGGACCACACAGCCAACAAAACATGTGTGTGCGCTCTAGGCCTTGTTTAGTTCCGAAAAGTGAAAACTTTTCGGTACTGTAGCACTTTCGTTTGTTTGTGACAAATATTATCCAATTATAGACTAACTAGGATCAAAAGATTCGTCTCGTGATTTACAACTAAACTGTTTAATTAGTTTTTGTTTTCGTTTATATTTAATGTTTCATGCATGTGCCACAAGATTCGGTGACGGGGAATCTTGAAAACTTTTTGGTTTTCGGGGTGAAGTAAACAAGGCCTAGTAAATCGATGGTCATCAACGTGTGTCTAGGCCTCGACGAACCATCATCTCATCTCACAGAAAAATGTTCCCATGCTAGTACACTGTTTGTTCGCCGGCCTCTACGCGTGATCAAATTTCATGTCTCCCTGGTCGTTCGTGCCGTGTGAATAAAGGTAGAATAAAAGAGAGCAAATGCCCTAATTTTCTTTGCCAACTCTCCCTCCCTCCCGTGTCAACCAAAGGAGCAAAAGAACGAAGAACCACCCCTCTCCTACAAGTCCCGCGGAAAGGAGCGGGCCATATTTTATCCTCCTCTATATATATATATATATATATATAAAACCCTGTGCGTTTATTTATGCGTAACCTTAAAGTTATATATCTAAAATAGTACACAGCCCCACGCATCAGATCGCTATAAGAAATAGGCGACGAAGGGGCCCACTCGCTATAAGAATCTGAGCGCCTCTTTGACCGAGATCACGACCGCCCCCAAAAAAGAGCTCCGAGACAAACAAAGTCCCATTTAGGCTGCGAGCCTAATCGGCCATTAACAAAATCCCCGGCGCTCGTGATGCTTCCGCGGAGGTCACGTGACCCGGCCGTGCCCTTGGCTTTTCTAATGCGTCAAGTACATCGAGGAGGCGTAAACAAAGCGTGCGGATTTTGATTCCGCTTCTTTTTTTTTTTTTTCATTTCCTTTTATTTTACCGTCGCGTGAGATGAGATGGTGGGACACTGGGACTAGGCACTAGCTTTGGGAGGAGAGAGAGAGAGAGAGAACAGCTGGCATATGTGTGTGCACGAGTATTTATTTTGGATCATAGCGCCCGTCCGCAGTGTTGTTTATGCCAAGCGCTATGATTATGTCATGTGGCGAGATTTTTAGGTTGTTTCGTGTTCTTTTTTTACCATGCAGTAACAGAAGCTAAGCTGCGTTATTATGAGGAAATCCCCGCCCTGGACTGTTTAATGAATTGATTGTCCAGCGGCTGGAAGAGTTGATGATTGGAGTAATCTGAAGCCCTGCTGGAGTGAAAACTGCCGAAGCCACATAACTGTGAGCAATCCATCGCTTGCTGGATAAGCACCGTTGTTGGGTGATCCAGAGTTGACCCCGTAAAGAGCATCACTTATTACTGGTCAGGCAGAGACATTCCCTCGCTTAATAATACTAGGCAAGTTACCCGATGAGATGCCATTTACTCCCATGTAAAAACTCACAGGGTCACCACGCCACCACCACGGCTCGACCGCACACGGTTCAAAGATTAACATACGATACGTATATAGGTTCAAAGATTAACATACTCCGTACGTATAGTATATAGGAGTATAGTACTACTAGTAGAAAGACATCCATGACTTGAGTAGTAGTAACCACATCGGCCAGAGGGCGGAGGAGGTTGAGAAAATGCAAGCAAGCCGGCGGCCGGCGGCCGACGCGAGGGACGACGACGACGCCCGGGCCGGCCGGCTTGGGAGTTAACGGGACCGAACACGGAAGCTGATCGGTGGCTTGACGAGATTGAGCAGTGCATGGTTCGATCGGTTTGGTACACCGGGTACGCTCGATGCATCGACGCCACGTGCGATGCACATGCCCTCCCGTCCTGAGCCACGGACTAGTAGGCCGGGCAGCCCGGCAAATGTGAACCACCTACCAGCCCTCCTATCTTCTGAGACTACTCTCGTACTCCCGCCGTTGCATGCGTTGTTGCACGTAAGTAGTACTACGCCCTAGTAGTATTCGGCCCTGTTGTTTTGGGCGCACGAGTTCACATTCTCACGCTCTAACCAGATTGTTCTTGACACGTGAACTTACATCCGGTGTACGTACGTACTGTACATGGATCCATCCATGAGATCTCGTGCTGACGACGTGGAGCGCATGCAACTCCAAATCCCTGTCGCGTGTTGCACGATACACATGCAATTTTGTTTTGAAAAAAAAAAGGTTGCAATATAATTCCGTGGCCTTCGACGACTCGCGACCTCTAATCTCCATCAGCAAGCGGCTGGGTCCGGACTTCACCTAACACCTATCGAGAGCCCCGAATCTAATCTAACGCCAATAATTCGCAATGGCTAGATCGCGTCGTGTCATCACCACGCCTAACTGCTGATCTATGTGTAGTGTGTCCCTCCAGTCCCCTTGTGACTGTAGGCGGCCGCAGGCAGCGTCACTGACTCTACCGAGAAATCCCCACACTGTGTGAGCAGTGCCCTGAGGGTTCCCTTCTACAGTTACGATGCCGGTTCCTGTATGGGCAACATGGGTTGGGGATCATTCAACGTAAACTTTGTGGTAGCACGAGTGACAGGAGATGAGGAGAAGGATCCCACAAACACAAAGACACTGGATTTTACTTGATGGTGTGTAGTATACATCACCTTCCAGCCCATTGTCCCAAAAAGATGGAAAGAGGCAATAACGTCCCCATCTAACGTGTACCATCACAACATACCATCTTTCGGGTATCTCTCCCTTCCCCAAATCTCGTGTGGTAACATTTCTCGCAACTTTACCCTGCAAAGATGCCTCCCTTGCCGAAACGGTAAATATCATATCGGCATCAAACCCCTATTTTTTTCTCACCGCAGCGGCAAGAACCAAGAATAGCTCTCAGCCAGGTCACCACCATCCATCGTCCGCCATTTTTTACCATCTCTTCTCCTCTGCCCACCATGAATTTTTCACCGCTACCTATTTATCCTCCCCCGCTCCCCTCTATAGCTAGCTGTCTTTACTGCGCCTCCCCTCTCTTTCTCTCTCTGTCCCCCGTGTCTGCCTCCAAAAGAAAAAACAGCCTGGTTTCCCGAGCGCAGGCCGCAACCACCCTTCTCCCCGTAAAACCCAAAGCCAACGCAGGCGAGGCCAAGAACCAACCGAGCACCGCGCGCAACTGCGCACACGCCCACACATAGCTAGCTACCAGCACAACTCGAGCAATGCAGCCTCCGCTCCACTCCGTCGCTTCCCACCCCGCGCCGCATGGACGCGAGCAGCAGCACTAGCGCGGAGCGAGAGCGAGCACGGCGAGCGGGCGGCGGGGTGCCATGGACCTGATGGGCGGGGTGGTGATGGACGCGGGCGGCGGCGGCGCCGCGGAGCTCGGCCTGCTCGGAGGCGGCGGATCTAGCAGCAGGCTGCTCAAGCACGGGCGGGGCAATGCGGCGGCGGGAGGAGAGGACCACGGCTGGGGCGGCGGCGTTGGCGGCGGCAGGGCCAAGCAGGCCAGGACGGCTACAGCGTCCGTCGTCGCTGGGGACGTGGTGGAGGCGGCCAAGGCGGCGGCGGCGCCGTTCCTGCTGGGCTCCTGCAGCCCCGGCCACGGCGGCGAGCAGATGCTCAGCTTCTCGTCCGCCACCGCCGCCGCGTCCTCGTGCGCCTCCACCGCCGCGGTTGCAGCGGCTGTGGCGGCTGATGGTGGGGCGATGCCGCTGTACTACGGAACCCCGGCCTCTTGCTCAGGTGAGCACGGTGACTGGTCGTTGTGGCGGTGGTGCGCTGGTGCAAAGCTTCCTTTTTCCGTTGCGTGTTGATTGGATTTGGTGATTGAAAAGCTTGCTATCCACTTCTTTTCGAGTATTATTGCTTTTCGATTCGAATCACCTCACTTTCTCTCTTTGCACCTGGACTGGTAGCTACAGATTTATTTTTACTTGTTTATTTATGTCTATGTATCCTCTAGCTTTCTCCGTTGTTCATACCAGAAATGGAGCTGATTTGTGCCTTCTTCCATTTCTTCTACTCTGTCTTCTTGTAGCTCCAGTTGTTTAATATACTTTCAGTCTAGATTCATGGGATTTTCATGATCAGTTGACTCTCTTAAGCTGCCAACGATCTTTGTGGTTTTTTCTCGTCTCTTTTCGTTTTTTCTCCTGGTCTGATTAGATTAGATCAGTGACGACTGTAAAAGTTCTTTCACCTCAGGAAAAAGAAATGATTTTAAATACTATTTTTAAAAAGAGCTTTGTTGAATCATTCGTGATATGTATCGACATAAGTTTGCACTTCTTTTTGCTGACATACACCAACGCTTTTCTTGTCCTCAACGGCGCGATCGTGTGATTCCTTTTTGTCATGCCGTCTGCTAATAATACTAGTAGTTCTTATCAGAGGAAAAATGAAAAAGAATGGCGCGATCTCCCTCAACCTATACCCCCACTTCTTTCTCACATGGAAACTTAAAAATGTGAAACAGCTAAAACAGCATGAATGCATGCAAGAAAGTCTCAGGAGTAGAATGGAGCCTCGCGATTCAAGCTTACTGTAGGGACCCAACGGTGTGATTGATCTTGGGGCGGCTTTTTATGGACATCACCTATGAATCTGTGCTGATTATCATGTCTCTGATCCTTCTTGCAGTTAGCACTCTGTTCCAGGGTTTTGTGTCTTTTGCTTGCCTTTTATCCTGCCCTAGGATCGTGTTTAGGAAACGCATGCATCTCGGTGGTCATCTCTATGAAGCAGTACATGTTTTTGGCTGTGTCTTGTTGGCTTTCACTGCTCTGCTGCTCATCTCCTAACTATGCCTGCCTGCCTGCTTCCTCCCCGCAGGATTGAGCTCGGTGAGCTTGAGCACCAGCATGCAGGGGGCAATGGCCCGGGTGAGGGGTCCCTTCACGCCGTCCCAGTGGATCGAGCTGGAGCACCAGGCCCTGATCTACAAGTACCTGGCTGCGAACAGCCCCATACCTCACAGCCTCCTCATCCCCATCAGGAGGAGCCTCGCATCGTCTCCCTACCCGCCTTCCTACTTCGGCACGAGCACATGTAAGTAAGCCAAGAAAAGAGAGGAGAAGGAAAAAGCAAAGCGACCGAGAGTGCCTTTTGGGCTAGCTTCAGTTCCATCATGCACATCGATATGATAAAAGCCGTGTCGATTCTTTTCTTTTCCGGATCTTGATTGGCGCTGTTGTTGCGTGTTGGCGCAGTGGGGTGGGGCTCTTTCCAGCTGGGCTACTCCGGCAATGCGGATCTGGAGCCCGGGCGGTGCCGCCGGACGGACGGCAAGAAATGGCGGTGCTCCAGGGACGCGGTCGCCGACCAGAAGTACTGCGAGCGACACATGAACCGGGGACGCCATCGTTCAAGAAAGCATGTGGAAGGCCAGCCTGGCCATGCCGCGAAAGCCATGTCCGCGGTGGTGGCGGCTGCTGCTACCCAGCCTGCTGCTCTGGCCGGCGCCGGAGCTACTGCTGCTGGCCTCACTGTCAATCAGCACCAGCAGCCGGCGAAGAGCTATGCCACGGGTGCGGCTGATCCTTGCTCTCTGCAATATAACAGGTAAATCTTCTGTTGTACTTATGCTTGAAATGCTTTAACACGTACTATGGAATATGTGTGTAGTCTTTGCTCTTGCTAGCCAAACCTTCTGTCAAACTGATGCAAATGTTTATTTGCTCTCTCCTATTACATTCTTCTAGCTGCTCCAGTGTGACACTGCACTTTTGTGATATATGATATTATGATACTTGTCCAAGTACTAGTAGTGTAGTGTTCACATTATTATCTAGTCCCATCTCAAAGTCTTCAGTCTACATTTTCATCCATGAATTTGGAAACATTAATATGTTCATAAGCCCTGAAAGTTCAGTCATTCTTTGATATACACATGCTAACTAATTCCCTTGCTGAATGTTTCATGCAGGGAACTGGTGAACAAACAGAATGAGAGTGAAAACATGCAGGACTCTGACAATCTCTCGATGCTGACTTCCATGACTACAGGAAACACAGGCAGCGTGTTTCCATTCTCCAAACAAAATAATCCTTTTGAAGTGACCAGCTCAAGGCCAGAGTTTGGCCTTGTTTCATCAGACTCACTGATGAGCTCTCCACATAGTTCCTTGGAGAATGTGAATCTGCTCAGCTCACAGAGTCTGAATGAACACCAGAGTTCAGCCACCCTGCAGCACTTTGTGGACTGGCCCAGGACACCTGCCCAGGGAGGTCTTTCATGGCCCGAGGCAGAAGACATGCAAGCTCAGAGATCACAGCTCTCAATATCTGCTCCAATGGCATCCTCTGAGCTATCATCGGCCTCCACATCTCCCATCCATGAGAAGCTGATGCTATCACCTCTTAAGCTGAGCCGCGAGTATAGTCCAACTGGTCTCAGCATTGCAGCAAACAGAGATGAAGTTAGCCAGTTAGAAGCAACCTGGGCGACAATGTTCCGCGATTCTTCAATGGGCGGTCCGTTAGGGGAGGTTTTGAACAAGAACGGCAATGTGGAAGCAAAAAACTGCCTGTCGGCACCTCTGAACCTTCTAACCGACTACTGGGATTCAAGCCACGGGATGGAGTCATCCCCTGTGGGAGTTTTGCAGAAGACCACCTTCGGATCAGTCTCCAGCAGCACTGGGAGCAGCCCTAGGATTGAGAACCACGGCGCTTACGATGGTATCAGCAACCTGCGGGATGATCTCGGCTCAATTGTAGTAAGCCATCCGAGTATCCGCTTTGTGTGAGCTTCTTGAGTTCTGACCATGAAAACCTGCAACAAGACGGCGGCCATAGAAGAGGGACATATGGCTATGGTAATCCTCAAAGCGTGAGGGAGCATTTACCTCGTAGTTTGTCATTTGAGACTGATCTCCTGTTTTTGTCACTTCAGTTCTTCTTTCTTTTGTTTCCTTGTAACTTGGCTTTGTAACTTTCACCTTCCTTGGATCGTGAAAAGCGCTGTGTTGTGTGGTGTGGATGGATTTTGGTGCGCCGTTGATGCATAATCATCTGATAAAAGCCAGTATCCGATCATAGTCGTCTGTTGAGGATTAATGCGAGTATCGCCTGTTGTTCATACTTCATACTGCTACACTACAATACTGTTTGTGTGCTCATTGTTGTGTGGTTCGGTTATATTAACCAACAGGTCGTCAGACTGCACATTTGGATTCAAAATTGTATCTGAAATCTTACTAAATGCTGTTTCCTGTCTGCCAATAATTGAGCATCCGCAACGGGTTCATTCGCCATCGTTGGCCCAGGTTCTAGTCGAGCTTGTGGTAAAGCTGGGCTAGAATCTGTGCTCTGCATTCTGTAGAAAGCATCTTCAGAAATTGCATTCACATTGAGATTGAGAAGAAGAAAGCTGAAAAATACTTCACGCTGTAGTAGTAGCTTTAACGAAGAGGAACTTGTACTGAATAAGTTTTAGCAACTACAGTAGTTCCAAGTCTCCAACCAAAATGTACATATGAATATCCGATACTGTTGCAACAAGAAACTTTTCTGTAATCTGTACACATGAAAGGAAAAGGTACGTGCTACCACAACCACAATGGTTGTACTTGTACGTACCCTGCTCCAAGAATCATTTGATCGTTTTTCTACCCCCGGCGCAGCAGTATTCCAGCGCTCATCACGACGGCAACAGCCGCGGCAGATATACAATGATACGTTCCCAGGAGGCGGGTGGCGGCACCAGCCTTTTTCAGTTTTTTTCCCACCCCTTTGGCCGCAGCTGCCACTGCCACTGCCACCGGCCGGCCGGCCGGCCTGCAAAAGAGGCAATCCCTATTCGCTCGCCCAGCCTGCACTGCAGCGAGGAGCCGTTGTTCATTGCATCCATCCATGCCTGCCCAGCTGCCCTCATTGCTGTGAATGGCTGATGCCTCCCTCCTCCTCCATCCGGCATCCATCCATGACGGGCGACCGACCAGCCGATAAGCACCGCTGCGTGCCGTCGCCCTTTTGATGATTCGGTGTACAGTACGGGGGACCCTGCTGGCTGGCCGGCTGCTGTAGACTCGCTGTAGAGCGAGTGATGTGCAGTAGCGTGATGAGGCCTGATGAGGCGCTGGTGGTGCTGCCGCCTGCTTTTTGGTCATCGGCACCGGGAAATGCGTGTAGCACCAGTGGGGTTGCAGATTGGGACGAGATGTTGTTCGTCCTCCGAGATCGGAGTGGAGGTGGAGGGAGATGTCGATTGACGTTGATCCTCATCCATCCGTCCATAGATGCGATGCTCGTTCCTGTTACGTGGTTGCGGTTTTCCCACTGTTAAAGTTTGCTCATGGCTTGTTCGGGGGAAACTGTGCTGGGAGATTGCTGCTTGAACTCGTTTGCTTGGAGGCACGGAAAGGGAAGTTTTGGATGCGTCGTCCAAGCGCTGGTGACTGCATGCCTGCAATGATCAAGGTTGTTTCCGGAGATATACAATGGATACACGGAGTACTAAGGCCTTTTAGATTTCGCTACTGTAGCATTTTGTTTTTATTTAGACCTTATTTAGTTGGCAAAAATTTTAGATTTTGGGTACCGTAGCACTTTCGTTTATTTATGGTAAATATTCATCTCGTGGTTTACAGTCAAACTGTGTAATCAGTTTTTATTTTCGTCTAAATATAACACTCCATGCATATGCAACAAGATTCGATGTGATGGTGAATCTTGAAATTTTTTGGAACTAAACAAGGCCTAATAACAATTATTGTCCAATCATGGACTAACTAGGCTCAAAAGATTCTTCTTGTAAATTACAGATAAACTGCACAGTTAGTTATCTTTTTTACCTATATTTAATGCTTCATGCATGTGTCGTAAGATTTGATGTGACGGAGAATCTTGAAAAATTTTAGAAACTAAGTTTAATTTACTTCAAAAATCAAAAACTTTTCAAGATTCTCCGTCACATCAAATCTTTTGGCGTATGCATGGAGCATTAAATATAAACGAAATAAAAACTAATTGCATAGTTTGACCGTAAATCGCGAGATGAATCTTTTGAACCTAGTTAGTCCATTATTGAACAATATTTACCAAATAAAAACGAAAATGCAAAATTAGCCCAAAAGAAAAAATTTTGGGAACTAAGGCCTTGTTTAGTTCCCAAAAAATTTTGCAAAATTTTTCAGATTTCCCGTCACATCGAATCTTTAGACACATGCATGAAGTACTAAATATAGACAAAAATAAAAACTAATTGCACAGTTTGGTCGGAATTGACGAGACAAATCTTTTGAGCCTAGTTAGTTGATGATTGGACAATATTTGTCAAATACAAACGAAAGAGCTACAGTATCCATTTTGCAAAATATTTTGGAACTAAACAAAGCCTAAGGAGGTTAAAAAATGGTTCTCGTGCCCTGCTGCTGCTGTACTGGACTACTGGTGATAAAGCTCTCCAGGTTTCTTTTGCAACAGCCAACAGGGCACGGCCGTAACGGTACCGGAGCTCTTTTAGCTCTTTTCGTACTCGCTCGACTCGTTCGCGTGAGTGGACTGTGCCGCACCATCAGGTACGTACTACACTTCACCGACACCAACAGAGCTTCGACTTGTTTTTAGCTGCAGGACGGCTTTCCACAGAACACGCTAGTTTTACTGTTACATACTCCGTACAGCACATACCTGTACCGACAGCAGAAGAAAGTTGCAGCGAACGAGCTCGCATCAGTGCGTCACAGAATCGACGGACGCTGCAATGCATTGCGCGTCGACCCACAAACACGTACGGGAGCACGCCTGGTTTGTCCGGGAGGTACGGTCTCCTGTGACCGTGAGCGCGCAGTCGCGTTGGCGTCCATCCAACGTGCGTCCCACCAACAACGACAGCTCCTGAATCCCCTTCTGCTGAGCAGGACGTTATCGAAGGCCCGTGCGCTTGCCCGCCCGCTCGCTCGCTGCGTGCCGTGGCACGACCACGACCACCGTACGTCAGTTTTTCCCGGGCAGGGAGGGCGGGCGGGCACGTACGCAACGCAAGGCCACAGGCGGAACAGTGGGTACGAGCGCCCGCGCCGCGAAGCCGTGCTGCGCGAGGCCCCAAAGGAACACCAACGATCCCCGCACGCCTTCTTGTTCGTTCACATGCCAAGGTATAGAATAGAATGTCTCACCATCACCATCACCGTCACTGTCGATCGATCACGAGCTCGTCAGAAGCAGCAGCAGCAGCAGCAGCGCTGTATAAAAGCACGCCTCTCCGTTAGTGGTGGTGAGCGAGTCAGCAAGCAAGCGGAGATGAGCCGGAGAGCCAAGCAGCAGCCGGCGGCGGCGGCGGGTAGCCGCCGGACTAAGCGTGCCGAGCTGCCACGCCCACCGGCGGCCGGCCTCGCCGAGAGCCCCCAGATCGTGTCCAACCCCATCTTTCGCTGCGAGGCCGGGCCGAGCCAGCCCAACAACAGAGCATCGGGCGACCAGCTGCGCTGCGTCTACGGCCCGGGCTCGCTCTACGCGCTCGTGCACGACCCGGCCGCCTCCGCGGGCGCAGGGAGCGGGAGCGGCAAGTCTTTGCAGCCCCTGCCGCTGCCCCCGTGCAGGGCCCACCTGTCGGGGCGCGTGGGGCCCGCCGGGCATGCTGTAGTGGGCGGCCCACATGGCAGGGTACTAAGGAGGGCGCCCCACCATGACCCGTTCCTGGCCGCCTACGTGGCGTGCAGCAAGAGCGCCGGCGGTGATGAAGCGGTGGATCGCCCGCCGCACAAGCAGAAGAAAGGGAGGAAGAAGACGACGAAGAAGAAGAAGGCGGCGACGGGGAAGAAATGCAAGGAAGGCGAGGTGATCTTTCGGGGGTGTGGGATCTGGAGCGGGTGGGCGGCGGGCGCCAATAAGTACGCCGGCGGGATGTCGTGCAGGTACGGCTGCGCCGTCGCCGGGCAGAAGGGAGACGCTACTGCGACCAAGACCAAGTCCGAGGACGACGCGCCGGCGGGGCCGACGCTCGACCTGACGTGGACGCCGGCGGTGCTCTCGGCGAGGGCGCTGGAGCGGAGGGAGCAGCGCTGAGTGTATTTTATGTCACTGTGTGATGGTACGTGTCAGTGCATAAGTAGGACGTACATGCTGCGATGGTGTCAATATCAAGCCAAGCTACTCCTTTTCTTTATATTTATGCAGTGTTATTTGTATATACAGTTGTACACATGAAGTGCAGTTATGCAGTGACCGATGTCTCATGTCTACACAATAGCTAAAAAATATAGGTAACAAAATATGCAATGAACAAAAAGAAGAAATTGCCTGAGTAGTTTCACTCACAGGTGGGCTACGCCGTTATAGAAAACCTTGTGTTTGACTTCCAGTGATGTTATGCCATTTTGGCTATAACAATGCTACAAAGAATATTGACAATTCACGGTGTAGCTACAACCACACCCGGACAGTTCAAACTGCAGTAGTAAAGCAACTATTTTTTTTGAGTATATAAAAGCAACCTGATCAACGGAACTCGCTAGCAATAGGTTATCCTCGTGGTGGGCCGGAAAATCATTTCCGCAGGCAGGGCCGCAAAATAGGTGGCTCCCATCTCCTCAGCAACTGGGCCGAACGGGCCGGGCTGCTTACAGCCCAAAGAGCAAAACTCCCTCTCTGCTACACCGACCGATATCCTGAGAAAGACCAGTAGACCGCCGCCGCTCCACTCTCCGCTGCGGGACCAGCACGAGAGCCTCGCCGGCGTTTTAGCTCGGCCAACGGCCGTCGCCGCGTGATAATAGGCCAGGAGACGGGAGATGCTGTCGTCCGCCGCCTTGTCTTCCTCGTCCTCAGCGCTGCTGCGCGGAGCCCCGCCGCGGACCCGGCAGCTGCTCCTGGCCGCCCCAGCTCGCGCGCACAGCGGCGCGGCGAGCCGCGCTCGCGGTGGGCTACCGAGGTTCCACGCCCCGTCTCTCCCTTCGTCGAAGGTAAGCGTGTCTGTAGCCCCGCGCCTGCCGTCCACCACCTAGGCATTTCGTCGAGCGCCCTGTTGTCGTTCCTGTTGAGTTACTGTTTTCTGCAGAAATACCCTCACGTTTGTGCACTGAATTGTCGAGGAGTGGATGTTTGTGCACTGAATTGTCGTGGAGTGGATGTGGATGTGTGTTGCATGAAACGTTGTATATTTTCCCTTGCCTCATCGTCATGGCGTTGTGTTGAGCTGTGGTTCCGTGCGTTAGGTTGTTCATGTCTAGTTCTGTGGAAACATATCGCCTGTGACTGAGATGGATATTACCTTGCAGGGTGAGGTGATTCGCATCCAAGGAGACGAATTCTGGCACATGACACGGGTTTTGCGCCTTGGCATTAACGACAGGTTTGTACTACTGCTTTTATTATTTTTCAGACTGTGATTTTGTCACGAGAATGCAAGTAGCTCTTCAATCAATAGGTACACTGTTTTCTATTGAGTTCAAGTGTGGTTCTCTAAAGTTTCGATTTTGGTTATGTATTTGATTCTCCATATACAGTTGGTCTGTGCAATGGTTTGCATATTAGTTGCTGTCACTAGTTAAGCCGGTAGCCTTGGTAAATTAAGCGATGTACTCCAACATGTTTGATATGTGAAGCCTATACCTTTCCAGTTTTAACTTGTAAGGCATTTTCAACATCCACGTAATGAGTTAATGACCATCCAAGAAAATATTTAACTGGCAGGATCATGGATATTAGATAAATATAATGATGCATTTCATAGGAGACCTTACTGTTCATATAGAGAGGACTGTTCTTGTGGTCTTGGTGAGATATCATTTTCAACCTACGTTTTATGTTTCTGGAGCTTATCAGGTACATCATGAAATTTCTCTCACCAGCTTACTTTCGTAGGGTTGAACTATTCGATGGGGCGGGTGGTTTAGCTGAAGGGTTCATACATAAAGTTGACAAAGGTGGCTCAGATGTTGAGTTATTAGAGGATGCTAGGATCGTAGCTCCTCAAGGCATCCAATGGCATGTCTTTGCTGCATTTGGTGAGTCTTGTGAAACAGATGCACTATGTAAACCAGGAGAACCTCCCATAATCACTTTATTCTAATCCTCAGGGACACTGAAAGGCGGACGTGCTGATTGGCTTATAGAGAAATGTACTGTATGTTACTTACAATTTGGGTGTTCTTCTTCTTCATTGTCTACTTCTAAGTCTCTTTTCTTTTCTTATTTAGGAACTTGGAGCTTCTAGTGTTACCCCTCTCCTGACAGAAAGATGTCACACGATAGCGGAAAATCGGGTGGACAGGCTGCAACGTCTTGTGCTGGCTGCAGTTAAACAATGTACGGAGTTTGGGTATAACCTCCATTCTTGGCATGTTGATTAATTAGTTTATGCTTGATTTAAATATGTTATTAGCATGTTCTCCATATGCAATTTTAAGTGGCTAAGATTTTGTAAAGATTAAATTGCTCCTGCCTTCTTAGTGACCTAGAACATACTAATCTCATTACTCTTATATCTTTTGTAGGCCAGAGGATACATGAAATGTCGCTGAAGCCCCCAATTCAGATTAGTCACCTTCTACCTGTTGTGAGTACCTCCTATACTTTTGTTATCCATGCACCATGCATGACATATTGTGAGCAATCTCTAATTAATAATTTACTCACTACTGAGTTCCTTGGCTACTGTGGTCAAGTAACATTCATTTTTTAGAGCAACCATGATGTTCTGCAGACTGTGGTTCGTTATTAAGAAAACAATTAAGATAATAATAATAATATTTCTGTTTAAACTAACAGTTATTATTAGTTGGATGTGAAAGTAATATAATATCATTGTTGGAGTAATGTTTCTGGTAACAACAAATTGAAATTGGTTATGTCTACACCTTTTAGAATATTTATAACTACAGTTACACCTACGACTGTCAGTTTATTGATTTAACAAATTTATCTGAGACCTTTATCTGCTGCTGGCATCAGGTATCACAGTCAAAGCTTGCTTTCTTAGCATCAGCAGAAGCGCCTCCTCTTTTAAGTGTTCTGCCAAAATCCAGCACTGAACAAAGTGGGCTTCTGATTGTTGGACCTGAAGGAGGTAACACAAATCCGTTCATATATTTACCTATTTGAAGGTCTTAGAAATCTAATTATCTAAATAAGACTATAAGAGCGATACTGGTCAATATGAACTTGATTTTTTCCAAGCGCTTATTACTTGCTTATTTATCATAAATTTCGTTTTTGTTTGTTACCTGCATGGTTGCACTGAGAGGTTAACAAATGCTATAAATAATGCAAAGCAAATGTCAACATTTTAAAACAAAACAGTAATAAAGTAAGGATTTACACTGTAGGTTTAGACAATCAGACATGAGAAGCTAGCAGAGTGTTAAACACGTATGGGGTTACATTACATTTCGTTCATGATAAACTTTATAGTACCACCAACTAAGATAGTACTTTTAACTTCAAAACAAAAAAAATCTTATCTCCAAAAATATTTCAGACATGATGTCATATTGTTATGTTAGTGGATCTAATATGACCATCCATATTTCTCAGACTTCACAGAAGAGGAGGTACATTCACTGAAAGCAGCAGGTGCGGCTCCTGTCGGTCTTGGTCCATGCAGGCTACGAGTTGAGACAGCCACAATATCCCTCCTATCTGCTCTCATGTTATGGTCAGATGCTAAAGACCAGTAAAGAGTCAAGACAGCAATGCAGGTAATCAAACGGCAGTCGTCAGTCATCTTTGTGGTATAATAGTGTCCTCTTTCAGGTGACTACGACAAAACACCTTTCAGGATCTAGTTGGACTCAGCGTGTTCATGGGTAATTATTCCATTGGATCTTGGTACACATTTCGTGAACATCTAGGTCTTGGGCTTGACCAGCATGGAGGATGAACAACTCAATACATGTTTGAGTTACGTTATATTCATGTGTTGGTTAAATAACATTTTTGTATCGACAACCTACAACTCCTCTCACCTTCACTTTTGATGTAAAACATTAAAAACACTTCAGTCATATTGTCGTTTTCAGTGGTCTAAGCATTATTATAGTCTGCCATTAATATATTGTCAGTCGTATGCTACTTCAAACTTTCGGACAATTATTACTGCCACCAAGTAAAATGTGCTCCGAGATCTACTCCAAAGTTTTTCAGTCATATTGTAGTATTCTAGTTGCTCATAAGAAGCAGAACGGTGGAGAATATATACACCGTATCCCAGTGATCATTCAACAGCCCGGGCAGTATGGACGATATATTGCCAGGTACTGGGCCGAAAACTTTACGGTTTTGGATCGATGCACCATGTCGTCTACCTTTTGCCAAATGCCGCTGCATACTGATTACTGAGAGCACTATGCGCGCACTCTGTGTCGCTGCGCTTGGGCGGCGTGCGTGACGCCGTCGCGGGCGTTCTCAGCCGGACCGCACCAAGCACCATCTTGTCGCGACGACCGCACGCCGCCTCCTGATCACCAGTTGCGCGCCGAGCCGAACGTACGGGACCGTGCCGTCGTCAATCTTTATCTGGTGGCCATGGCGCCACCTCCCATGTCCTCTTTGCAAGTTGATGCCCTCGCAGTCTCGCGCCATGCATGCCGCGCTAGGTCTTGCCGACTGCCGCGGCGTGCGTGCGCCACCAGTCACTTGAGCCGGCCCGCGGCAGATATCGATATCGCGTCGTCTGTGTCCACGTCGTCCCGTCCATGCAAATGCAATGTTGCAGCGCCGTAGCTTAACCTGTCACCTCGGTTCAGCAATCAGCATAGAGCATGCCACGGCGGCAGGGATAAGGAACGACTCACGGTCACGGCGGCAATCAGCATATCCCGCATGATTGATCGGCAACCACCCCCTGGATGGATGGAGTCATGGAGAAAGGAAAAACGTATACGGTATACCTGAGGCAGGATGACAGTCAGCAGCAGCAGCAGCAGCTGGTACCGCGGCGCCGTGATCTGCACGGTATCACAGTAATAAAACCGCCTATC
Organism: Sorghum bicolor; assembly: GCF_000003195.3. Classification (NCBI taxonomy): domain Eukaryota; kingdom Viridiplantae; phylum Streptophyta; class Magnoliopsida; order Poales; family Poaceae; genus Sorghum; species Sorghum bicolor. The sequence continues at coordinate 7,993,167 of NC_012870.2, read as the reverse complement.
GCGTGATGAACTGATGGCCGATCCATTCTCCCACATGGGGGGAGGGAGCCACCGATCGAGCAGATGCCGACGCACGCGGGCACGCGGCCGTACGTAGTACGCGCGTCGCGCCGTCGCTTTTTGTTGCGGCCGCACGTCACCGGACGGTTGCGGGCCGTCGTTGTTGAGTTGAGGCACTGGGGTCGCGCCGCCGCGGTCGCCTATCATCGCCCGTGTCGGGCACGTACGGGCGGCGCCGTACTACCCGGCCGACTGAAGCGCGGTCCGGTCACGCATGCACCCACTCCGATAAGCCCTTGATATTTGCTGCCGTTGCACGAGACGGCCGGCGGATGACGGGTTGGGTTCGGCGCTTGGCTCGCGTCGTTGCTTGCGCGTGTAATCCTGTCTGGCGGCTGCAACTGCAACGCCGCGGCACGGCCGACGCCCACCAGGAGAGACAACACTTGGGTTTGGGGGCTGCGGTTTGCGGCTCTAGACAGAGTATTCTGAAGCCAGGCAGTGCTGCTGCCCCGGCACGCCAGCACCGCGTAACCGTGTAGATGGCGGCTGCAACCGTCAGCGCTGCTGACAAATGCTCTTGCCATAATTTTTTTTTTGAGGAGAATGCTCTTGCCATAATTTACTCGCCGCCTGCAGAGCAACAGTCCTCGAAAAAACTCACACGGACCCAGTCCGAGCGTCGGCAAAAGCACGCATCCGTGGCCAGTCTCTGAAAATCAGTTCGGCATTATTGCTTGCAGAACTGTGCGGGAGTTCGTCCTGGTTTGTCTGACCTGTGTTTTGTTCGTCATTTCGTCAAGCAGTCCATCCGTAACCGTACGTACGGAGTACAATACATACAGCCCAACCATCTGGTTCCGAGTACTAAATCTAATTCCATCCATGTCAAGTACATCGACAACGGACAACCTGCCTAACATGCATCCAACTGACCAAAACAAGCTGGCCAAGCCCGGGCAAACACAAACGTCTCCTTGATGAATCAAACTGAAAGCAAAGCAGCCGCAGGCTACCGGCCGCTCGACAGACGGAGGCATTTCTGTTGTCCCGTGCTCAAGACAAAACCCCATGGATTCGCCATGGTTTTGTTTGGTCTTCACGCATCGCGTGGACAAGATCGCGAGATGGCAAAAGCTTGGCGGCGCCCCTGGTTCGTGCAAGTGGCGACATCGATCATAGCATAGCATGCATGGTTTCCAAGACAGAGTAAGTACATATTACCCACGTGGCCTCGGAACACTTGGTTCGGGATTTTTGTATATATAGCTGATGGCCGTGAGATACTACGGTCTTGCCTGTTCCTTATTAACAAATATGTCTGTCTGTGTGCGTGTCTTTATGAATAGTATTTCAAATGTAATGGAAATACTAATCGAATTCTTGATATGTCAATTCGTATATATCATAAACAATTTTGTTTGAATACAGAAACAGGATATCTTTATAGATGGGTTCAAACTACCGGAGTTTCATTAGGACACTCACAATGCAAGACTCTATCACAGAGTTCAAGACAATTAATTACATATTATTTATGGTATTTTGCTAATGTGGCAGCATATTTATTGAAGAAAAAAGTAGAAAAAATAAGACTCCAAGTCTTATTTAGACTCTAAGTCCACATTGTTCGAGGTAATAAATAACTTTAGACTCTATGATAGAGTCTGCATTGTGAGTGCCCTTAGGTAGCCGCCGATCTACAACTCTTCTAAAACTTTGTGCGCTTTGATGAAAAAGAAGTAAACAAAGGTAGTCTAGCATGCTGTCTTGTTCTCTATCCCGAAGCCGGCTAGGCCCTCTAGAATAAAGTGGAGCACAATTGTACTCAATTGATCTTAATTGATTTTTTTATACCAAGTTTGACCACTCGCCTTATTTAAAATTTTGTACAAAATATCACTTCTTTTGTTGTGGCTTGATTTATTAATAAATGTTTTTCAACAATGTCCTAAATTTTTTTTGACTATATTTGTATAAGTTTTTTGAATAAGATGAGTGGTCAAACTCCCACAACAAGAAATCTAACGAGTTGAGCTTTGTTTAGTTCTTAGCAAATAATCGATTCTAATTGCCTTGTGGAATAGGATCTCCTAATTTCTAGTTACTTGGTGAATATGAGAAACATTCTTTTTTATTATGACTGGATCCCAGAAACATTGGTGATCCTAGACAAAAACAGTTTGAATAATAATTTCATATTATATAAGATGATATAAATTTATTATCATTAAATTCATATCCAAAATATTTTAAATTTAAAAATTCCCAATGGCAAATAGGAACACTAAACCTATGCAATCTCGTGTATCATCCAACATAGAGGATGAACCCATATCGTGAATGTCACATCCTCTAATCTCTTGGGGAAAGTCATAATTTTGCATAGCTGTGCACATGATATATCTTTTGCGTGAGAGCTTTGTGTTCATTAGACTGTGGAATTCAATTAGGACTTCTTTGCCAAAAGACATCACGTCATGTTGTGACTGGTGAGACACTACATTAGGTGTGTATAATAGTCATGTTTTCCTTATCCTGATTGAGATTTTCTGTTTGGCATGGGATCTTTTTGCATAAAATTTTATTCTCACTGTCTATAGAAATCAAATTACTTCTTATATTTTAATTAATTCTGATTTATTACTTTTGAAAGTTGATGACTGTGTTTGCACGATACAAAATTATTTATGTACTAGCTAAATGACCGTGCGTTGCAACGGGAATAATATTCGACCAACTTAGCATGGTCCAACAACAGACAAAGTCAAGGTCTGTGGCGACACAACCTGACACTTTACCACTGTATGTAGCTCTAATTGCAATAAAATCTGAATGTTCCATTTCAAACAAAATAGCTTTGAGTGTTCCACTTCAAACAAACACAGATTATCACTGTTGTAAGAAAACATAGATATCACAAACACAACTCTAGAACACCTTTTTAAAAGATCCTTCTTAGTATACATGGATAGAATAGAATAGCAAAAACTTACAATGATTAAAATCTTTCGCTGCATTCTTTGAATTAGGAAAACAGGAACTAAAAAAACATGCATGTTATAACATATGTTGCCATGAGGATAATAAAACATGAATTGTTTAACCGGCTGAGAAGCGATGTTTTGCTATCAATCAAAATAAAAGTAAAACATGAATTGTTAAATAGGCTGAGAAGCAATGTTTTGCTGACATTCATATGCATTTGCTTACAAAATCTAAATTTTTGGTGCTTACACAACCAGGACATAAGCAGTTAATAAACTTCAAGAGTGGGGCTCTGAAAAAATATTATCTATACACATGTTGAAATTATAGAAAATCTATTGCACAGACACACTAATATAGTAGCTTCTAGATGCCTAATTTCAGTGGATATTTCCCGCACAAGTGCTTTTAGATGCCTAATTCCATCCTGACCACAGTAGATCACAGAAGATGATGTATTAGACTGTGAGGAAGGCATTTAAGATTTGCAGAGCACCGAAACAATTAATTTCTTCATGAGAGCAAAGTTCTTAGTTAGACATAAAGCACTGAGCACAGAAAACAATTCTCCTGAATTTTTATTTTCTACCATATGTCCATATCCACTATAGTCTCTATAAAATAAATATGCATTTCTATGCGGTACATTCTTACTTGAGGTCTGAAAATCTTCATTAAGGAAGGATTTCTTCTGATAAAATTCTCCCACTTTGTTGTATCTATTTTCCATTCCTGATTTGCATCAGCATGGTCGATTACTGTTCATTAGAATCATTACTAATCAAAAGACAAATATTACAACAGTAAAGTACAGAAAAAGTTTGATCCTAAGGTTAGAAACATTCACCTTAGAATAGTAGAAAACTAAAAAATCACACTCAACTGCTCTAGTTAAAAAATTCTAAAAAAACATACACAATTGTCATGACAATCTTCCATATATAAAATGGCAGAAGCACTTAAGAGAGAGAGAGAGAGAGAGTAAAGACTCCAAAACTCCTTAACCAAGCATCAAATTCTCCAATCAAACACGCATGACTCTATTCTAACCATTCTATCTCTCCGTTTGGAACACAACATCATAAACTTTCACTAATGTGCCAAAATCAAAGTCTACAACATTGGGAAAAAATTCTAAAGTGCTCAACTTGAAGTACATGAAGAAGGGCAACTTAATAAATTCCTATAGGATTGGATGCAGGATAGCAAGACCCCCTTGTTGATGGCGTCCATCATCTCATAGGCCCAGCAACAGTCTCCACCGTCCATGTGTGCATGTAGCCTAAAACAGATCACACCACAACCTAAGAAATCGGAACCACGTAAAACATCCCCTCCCCACCACCACGGCATGAAATGCAAATCGCAAAACCAAATCATGTCCAAAATCACACACTTGAAATTTCCTAACCTAACTGGAATGCTATCTACATTTCAAGAGGCTAAATAAATCACCCATCCTAGTTGAGCAAGCCTAATTTTGTCAACTTCTAAACAACCATACATACAACCCTATGCACTCCATGATAATTTCTACTGGGTACATATACGACATCATTAATGCAGACAAATGATTTGCAGTATAACAAATTGAAACACCAAGATAGACCATATATATACACATGGAGGATAAGGACACTCAGACTGCTTTACAGAATAACATCACTTGCACCAGATCTTGTATGAGGACTATAATCAACCAAACAAATATGATTACAGGCATGAGCTTGTCAAGGAAAATTATGTGTGACAATATGATAGAGATGGAAAAAACAGTTCATCTTTAAAAACGATCACTCATCTGAGAAAGCAATGCAGCTATTACCGAGACATATATCAATGAACTAATTTGATATTGAGCGCAGTTTGGAAGACATTTAAATTCTTAGTGAATAATGAATATACGTTCAGTGTAAAACTACGTGTTGACAAGATTTAAAATACTTGATAGGAAGATCATACAAAGTATTATAAAAAAACTCCATAGCATACTGGACCAATTCGGCCTCGACGAACTCCTAAATTGACCCCTAAAACTGATTGTCCAAACTGAATCTCTACTCTGAGAGAAACTGACACTAATATTCACAACACGATATCTCCAATAGTACTCAATTAAATTGGAAAGGTAATGAAAAGTTCCACAATCTATATGGAAGACCTCGATCTGGTACTATACGGGACGTTCTAATTCGACAGCTATATGCATGGGAGACCTCGATCTGGTACCGTGCTGCATATTCTACTACAATAGATGGACAGGGCTAAACATACAACACATATGAAAAAGTGCTACGATTCAATACCTCAAACAGATCAGAAACTTGCCCTCATCCTGATGCCGCTTCCTGTCTTCTCCCTTGGCAAAATCAGCTACAGTGCATCAACACCAAGAGGGCAACGATCTGCAGCCAAAAGAGGTTCATTGGGATAAAAGAAATATTATGTCATATCCTCAGCCATTGAGATACCTCTCATGGATAATAGATCGGAAGGCAAATGGCAAATGGTTCATACCTCATATCAGTCAAGAGGCCAATGACGCTAGAGAAGGATACGACGTTGTGCCACAGGAACTGCGGCGAGGGGGAACCACGTCGCCGCCATGAGGAACTACCCTGCTTTTTCATCCGCGAGGAACAGCGTCGCCGGCACAGAGGACGGCGGCCGGAGGGAGGCACCGGGCACATGAAGGGCAGTGGCCGGAGGGAGTCTCGATGGGGAAACGAAGCAGGGCCGGGCAGCGCGTAGGGAGTCGGCGCGAGGAAGTCGCAGGCCAGCGGGAGCGCAACAGGAGGTTGCACGGCACAGAGAGTGAGGCAGGGTCAAACGCGTGTCGAGGCAGGGCGGCGAGCAGCCGGCGAAGACGAGGGCAAGGGCGCAGGGGCGGCGGTTCCTTGGAGCGAGATGAACTGGGAGTTGGGCAAAGTGCGTGCGTGATGCAGTGGTGGTTCTCCAGAGCGACGTGAGCGGGGGATTAGCGCGCGAGGCGGCGGCAATTAGTGCGCCCTTGGTTTTTTTCGTTGGAACGTGCGGTTGTGGAGAGCTTACAGCGAGGGGGGGGGGGGCGATTAGCCACGGGCTGACGATGACTTGTGAGTCTTTTTAGTTGTAGAGATTGGGTTAATAGGATTTATATAAGACTCGTATTTGAAATTAAGTCTTATTTAAATTTAGAATTTTTTCATGCATGGCATAATCTGACTTGTTCATTTGAGTTGGAACTGTATCATATATACTTCCATGTCTGCCATATAAACTATTACTTTTCTGTATTTTCTAATTCTGAATTTAATGAGACTTGTTAAATTTATTAGGTCATGTTAAACATGGCTTATTTGATTAGACATAGACCGTTAGATCATTAGAAAATTCAATGGTGCATATTTTTTTCTCTCTTTTTTCAGTTATAATCTCACAATTTCTAGGTTCTCGGGCAAATCCCCCTTCTGTTGTTTTTTGCTAGTTGTGTTCTACATCAACTCCTTATTTAGCTATTTTTTCTTTCCAACTCATATATAAATCAAATTGCTGTATTTTGTCATTTAATATTTCAAATTTAGTATTTGTTAATTGTATTAGGCATAGTTCTATTCTTTTTTACTACATCTTTTTGCATGAGAGCAATGCGTTCATTAGACTGTAGAATTCGGCTAGAACTTCTATTGCCAAAAGACATCACGTCGTTTGGTGACTGGTGAGACACGGTATAGTTAGGTATATATGAGTTGTGTTTTTCTTATCCCGTTTGTGATTTTGTTTGCTTCTCATTTTCTACGAAAATCAACTATTTATTTATATTTTAATTAATTCTAATTTATTACTTTTGAAAGATGGTCACTACATCTACACGGTACAAAACTGTTTATTTATTAGGTTAATATAGGGCTTATGGAAGACTCAGATTTCACATTACTCACTCTGCTCCAAAAGTAAATACCGTTTTGCTTTCTGAGAACTTAAATTTTTAAAGTTTAATTAAATATAAATAAAAAAATACTAATAATATTATGATGTATTACAAGTATCATTTAAATGACCATGAAATATACTTCTTCTATAACAAACTTTTTTAGAGGTACAAACGTTGATAGTATTTTTTATATTCCTAGTTAAACTTAAAAAAAAGATTTGCACATGATTTCTCCATGTAATTACAGCAAACGAAACAATTCTATAAAAGTAGAACCCTCATGAAATTCAAACAGATCTGATCTAGTACAAGCAAAGCCTTGACCGGTCAACCAAAGGCCTGAGGAGACGCGGAGGAGAGGGAACCGAAAACAAGAGAAACAGAGTCGGAATTCAGCAATGAAAACCGGACAAAGGCTACGCTAGCCTCCGCCACGTGTCCGCGCGCCCGTCCGACGTGGCGCGGCGGCCGTTCGCGCCCCCCCGCTCAAATCCTACAACGCCGCCGATTCGCAGAGTTCGTTCGCGCAGAGAGAGAGGAGAGGAGCAACGACGGCAACGAACAGCGGCAAGCGCAAGCGGAACCAACCACCACACGTGACCTCGGCTCGGCTCGGCTCCGCGCCTGTGGAAGCGCAACGAAAGGTGATCGATCGATCTCCCCACCCGCCTCCTCCATCCTCACCCGTCCACGGTCCACCTATATAACCTCTCCCGCTCCGTCGGTTTCGCCGCCTCCGTCCGTCCTCCCCCCAAAGGAGAAAGGGTTCGTTCGTTGGTGATATCCCGCGTCCCCAGCGAGCATGCTGTCATTGCGCTCCTGCTGCCACGCCGCCGCGCCGGCGACCCGCGGCGTCGCATGTGAACACGGCGCGCGTTCCTCGTGTTGTCTTCTTTCTTTGGCCCCCGTCCCTCTCTCTTTTTTTTTCCCCTTCTAGTTCTTGGCCTCAGATTGGATCTGTCCGGCCTTTCTTACCATATTTATATCTTGTATTTTATATAATCCCTGCAGGATTCCACCCAGGCAGAGATAAATAAGATCGCCGGAATCAAAGAGGCTCTGTTCTTGAGGCGATTGGCGGCCAAGCAGGAAGCCAGCGGCGCGGCGGCGGCGGCGATGAAGTACGTCTCCGGGCCGTACTTCGAGCCGGACTTCGACCCGCTCCTCGACCGCTTCGGCACTCCCGGGTACGCATCCTCCGCTGCCCTGCTGCGCGATTCCTCTTCTCTTCTGAACGCCGGCCGGCTCTTTGACGAGCTCCGCGTGGCTTTGCAGGGTCGTCGTCGACAATGAGACGCGTGAGGATTGCACGCTCGTCAAGGTAACACACAGACAGAGCCGAGCATAGCATAGCATGCACAGGACCTCCTCCTCTCGTTCTGATTTCGTGTGCCTCCCCCGTTCCCAAGGTTGACAGCGTGAACCGCGACGGAGTGCTGCTTGAGATGGTGCAGCTGCTCACCGACCTCGACCTCGTCATCTACAAGTCGTACATCTCCTCCGACGGCGGCTGGCTCATGGATGGCAAGGACTACTGCTCCTCCCTCACCTTTCTTGTCAATTTGCTTGCTTGATTTTGAATGTCATCGTGCCATCGCCCGTCGATTTTGACTCCGGTCTTTTCATGGAAAGTTGGGAACGGGAAGATGCATCAATCATTGCCCTTGCCGGCTTTCGACCACAATTCAATCGGTTCTTGACCGGCTGTATGCCACTGTTGCCCAACGCAGTGTTCCACGTGACGGACCAGATCGGGCGCAAGCTGACGGACCCGTCGCTCCCGGAGTTCATCCAGCGCGCGCTGGTGCCGTTCCACCGGCCGGGCAACGGCCCGTCGCCGCCGAGGTTCACCACGTGCCTGGGCAACGTGGTCGGGCCGGGCGGGCCCGACGTGTCGGACTGCGCGGCGCTCGAGTTCACGGTGCACGACCGCGCGGGGCTCCTGTCGTCCATCACGTCCGTGCTGGTGGACAACGGGTGCCACGTCGCGTCCGGGCAGGCGTGGACGCACAACGGCCGCGCGGCGGGCGTGCTGTACGTGACGACGACGGCGGCGGCCACCACCGCGGACGGCGCCGGCGCGGCGGCGCTGCTCCCGAGCCGGTGGGCGCGCATCGAGCGGCTGGTGAACGCCGTGGTGGACGCGCGCGAGAACGTGACCGGGGAGCGCCACTGGGTGTGCGTGTCGGAGCCCGTGCAGGGCCGCGTCCACACGGAGCGCCGCCTGCACCAGCTCATGCACGACGACCGGGACTACGAGTCCGGCCCGGCGCCGACCCCCGTCGACGAGGAGCTCTTCAGCATGGGCGAAAAGGCGGCGACCGCGCGGACGGCCCGCCGCGGCGCCGTGACGCGCGTGTCCATCGACAGCTGGGAGGAGCGGGGCTACGCCGTCGTCAAGATGACGAGCAGGGACCGGCCCAGGCTGCTCTTCGACACGGTGTGCGCGCTCACCGACATGCAGTACGTCGTCTTCCACGCTACCGTCGGATCCCAGGGGGCTCTTGCCATCCAGGTATCGCCACGTGTGTGTGTCTCTTACCTCTTGTCAGTACGTGGGTGCCCATGTTGCATTGCATCATCACCCTTGGAGACTTGCGGTAATACAACATGCTCAGCATGGAGACTTGGAGTCTGACATTGTGTCATCCTTGGCATGATCGACGCAGGAATACTACATCCGGCACAAGGACGGGCGCACGGTGGACAGCAGCGCCGAGCGGCAGAAGGTCTCCCGGTGCCTCGTGGCCGCGGTGGAGAGGAGGGCCACTCATGTCAGGCTCGCTCGACCATTCGTTCCTCGCCGCTGTATGTACTTGTCGTTTCGCTAACGCACGGCGCTGCACGTTGCAGGGCGTGAGGGTGGAGGTGCGCGCCGCCGACCGGTCGGGGTTGCTATCGGATTTCACCAGGGTGCTGCGGGAGCACGGCCTGTCGCTGCTGAGAGTTGAGCTCAAGAGGCACAAGGACGACGCCTTTGGCATATTTTACCTCGTCACGGACACGGGCGGCGAGGTGCGCGCCGAGGCATTGCGCGCTGTGCAGGCGAGGGTCGCCGAGATGGACATCTCGCTCGACGTTGTCAAGGAGGCCCCTGGGTGGCCGCCGGTGAGGAAGACCAGCGTGCCAGCCCCGCCCGTCGCCGGGCCGGAGAGGCCCAGACCTTCCCTGGGGAGCCTTCTATGGTCACACCTTGGGAAGCTCTCGAATAACTTCAACTACATCAGGTCTTGAAACCTGTTCGGAGAACAATCCACCTGTTGTTCTTCTGCAATCTGCATAGACGCTTCCATAGGTGCTCAGTTCCAGTAATTTCCTGTATCTCGGGTACCAAGAATTACAATGTCAGGAAGCAGTACAAATTTGTATATAAAGTATAGCATGCTGTATTGCACATAAAATTCTCGAGAAATTGAAGATCACTCTGCTTTCTTTTGTCTGATATATGTGCAATTCTTTGACCAAAAAACGATTGGAACTTTATTGTTCCCACCTTATAACATCACGAATGCTTATGTACAAAAGAGTACGAATCAAATTACAAACTGTAATGCTGGTCAAACGTAGCACCCTGCCATATCTCGAGCGATAAGATCACAGTGCCTTCACCCCGTCCGCTTGAGCGATAAGATCACAGTGGTAGCTTGAAGAGTGCCTTCACCACGGCAGCTTGAGTGCAAAACAAAGCCACTCGATTTTCACTGTACACCCTATTCTTTTCACGAACAGCCTTCACCTCTACATTTTCTTGTATAGCATAGACATCCAGTTTCCAATACACAGGTTGATAGCTCGCTTTGCAAGTTGCAACAAAATCATTTTGCATCATCCTCTTCCAAATCACTAAAAGACACGTCTTCCTCGTCACCTATGTGGATAGTTGGGTGGCCAGCAAGATCGGCCTCCTCATCGAACCAATCGTCTATGTCATCATCAAAGGCCTCTTGCAAAACATTTGAGGTCTCAGTATGATCCTTGGGCAGCTCCTCTTTGATGACTGATTTATCCACAACTGCAACTTCAGTTACTTGGATAGGATGCTTCTCAATCTCAATTTCTGTTATGGGCATAACAGAAGCTGCTTCACGTCGCATGAATGGGAATGCTTCTGTAGCATCTTTCAAGGTGTCCCCTCGTAACTGAACTCCAAGATCATCCTTATGATGACCTAGCTGCTCAGTTTCAAGCTTTGACTGGTATTGCAAACGTTGCATAAGCATTGCTCTAGCTTCCACAATCTGCAAGAATAAGAACTGGACTTAGATTACTGGCTCAGGCAGGTATCATTACTCGTGGAATAAATTTTTTGATACCAGCAGAAATGGCAAATGTTATGATGATTGCATCAACCACAGCAACTGATATTCTATTGTGCATCCCTCCATTTGGTGCACCCATGACATAAATGGACTCCAAAAGTTCAAGAAAGTCAACTTAGGGGGAGGTGTTCCACCACAGTGCAAATCTAACTTATAGAAAGAACTAGAAATGTGCAGAATATTAGTCACTAAAGCAAGCAGTTTTGATCCTAGATGGGGTTCCGCTTTTACTTTTTAACTTTTCCTCACTGGATCCTCCATTGATTGAATTGGAGTTTGAAATTTAAATACCTAGCAACACGACTCATGCCAAACTAACTTTATTTGATTTCAGGTTGTCGACACTAGAGTGCAGGGGAGCATTGGGAACATGCAATCAGTTTACTTCAAGTTAAACCATCACAAGCAGACACATTATAATATTAGCTTCGTTCTCAACCAGAGAACGTTGCACATGGAGAACAGGCAAGGGCAACAGTCAATTGAAGATAAAGACTGTATACTTCTAGTCCTCTTTATGCAGGATCTTGCAAGTGCTTAATTAGAATTTTGTTTACCATGCCTCATAAAAAAAGGAAGTTCTTGGACCATTACTGCACAGCACACATGGATGGACATAGGCCATGGGCCTCTACTACTAAATTCCCTTTAATATAATAATCAGATAGGCAGAATTTTCTACACTTAGTTTGCCTAATTTGTGATGTCACTGAAAAAGCCTGCCATAATTGCACAAAATACTCTGTTTGGCATCTTCTGAGAGTTCATATTGAAAAACTGGCCCTAACTGCTAGCTATTACAATACGTAGTGCTTCAATCGTCAAATTTTGAGATTCAACTTTTCACCAAATGAGTTACCCCCCTTGTCGGCAGTTTCCAGTGCAAATCGTGTCCGATGCAGCTTACAGCAAGCCATGTCCTGGGTCCTAAGTTGCACGTATTGGGCTGCCAGACTTAGGGGTGTTTTTCTCAGTCCCACAGACAATAAACTTCATCTTAGCGCAACACCATGGTGACGGTCTCCCACAGGGGCCAAGTTTTTACTACATCAATAAGGAATTTACGGTGCATGCAAACAAGAGGTTAGAGAAATCTAGCCACATAAATCTAAAGTATGCCTACAAAAATTACCTAGAGCTTCAAAATCTAGTTAGGGAGGTCTGAAACATGCTGGTATGATTATATTTCTAGACAAATAAAAGACAACAAATTTGACATGACTTAGCTCGGTAGCTCTTCAAAAGTATGCGCAAAAAGGCATATTACATATAGTCTGAAGAAATCTTATCTAATACTTACTGCAAAAGATAGAGGAAGCAATCTCATATATTGCTGCAACATGTAGGCACACACATGCAGGGGCAAAGGATCCGATATGGCTAGGTATGGTGGACCCCATACCTCGACTTCCTAGCGGATCTCCCCCTGAATTGCAAGACAAGCACCCCGTCCGCCTGATCGGCCATGGACATCGAAGCAAGCATTGAAAACAGACTGCCCAATAGACAGGAGGAGGAAGGAACAAATGGTTTCAATAGGTCATGGCTTTGGGCCTTGCTTATGGTATGAGCCATCGCTGTGTGCTCTGCCTCTTTATCGTCCGGACAACCGCCCATACGTATTTCGTTCCCATCTGGCTGTCTATAGACAATTCGTCAATTCAAGTTCTGCTGCACTGCAGATTTTGCAGAGTGCAGATGCCTAGGGCTTAGGCGCCGATGCGGAGGCGGAGACTCAGTGAGCCGCGAGGCAGTCACATAAAGACAGCGACACCAAGGCACACACTGATGCAGAGGAACAGGCGCACAAAAACCGGCCGCATGCTGATCAGAATCAGGTAAGGGAGTAAGGCCCAATTTGCAGCAGCATAAGCTTTTTTTCAATTATTGTTTACTTGTTTATGTAATTTGTTGTTTAAATTTGGTATTAATTATGAAGAACAGGGCAAAGAATTAAGTAAAGATGGACTCAACAGTGCAAATAATTTTGTACTTTGGCGAATACAAAATCATTAATTGTTGCATGTGTACAAAACATTTCAAATCTTCAATCATACTCAACCTATGTTACCTACTTCAGCACTTCACCACACCTTAGTTTAATTCCTTACTCCGCCATTACACAAATGCAGAAGTAACGATGTTCATATTTTACCGTGTTGTTTTCTGTCTCCCATTACCATTTATGGACACTTAATGTGGGACAAGTTGGTAATCTGCCATGAAATTTCTAGATTTGACCAAAATTTGTGTTTATGATCAAAATATGCCTGGCGCTATGGAAGAGATGACATTATTTGCAGTTGCTAGCTTCAAGAGAAGGAGAAGCTAGATAAAGGTTATTTCAGCTTCCTTCATCAGACCACTAATATCATGTTTAATTGTATGATATGCTGGTGTGAACCAACAACTCTTGTGTCTAGTAGTTGAGTATGAAACTAGAAATGTGCTACCACATACATAAAACTAAATCAAGATCTCTTGAAAGTAAACACAAATTATATGGCTAAGCTTTGATGTCTAGGAGCTCAGGCAATAATAAGATTATGCTACCTATTGTACGTTTGTCTCTGCTCATTCAGCCATAATTACTTCGAATGGTAAGCACCTATATCAACACTGTTGATATTGACATATGGGATTCTTTTCTTTTTCCCATACAGCAACCCCTAGAAGTTCTCGTGCGTGTACCACATTAACTAAATAAATAAATCCATAAAGAATGATGTAAACCACAAAAAAGATGTCTTGAGAAATATTCTAACATAACAAATGTCAAGTCAGAACTAACTAGATATTTGGTACAAGAATAGCATCACTAACCTTAACATACGCATATAGCTTTACTACTTATCTATGCCAATTTTCTGGAAAAAAGTTAACCATGGAGTGGAGATAATATAGTATCAAGAGTAAGGAAAATTTTACCTGTGGTGTAGATAGAAGCTCGGCATCACGCTTGTTCAGTCTAGGATGTAGAAGAACAAAGTAAATTTTCCAAAAACACTCTTCACTCATATGGATCGGGCATAGTTCAATCCGCAAAGCTGCTAATCTGGGAGCAAGATGCTCAATAGCCAAGGAGTGCTCTTGTTGAGCATCAGACATGTCAAAATCTGAAGGAACAAAAAGTTTAGGTAAGCACTTCTATATGTACAAAATTGGTAGCAAAAACAAAGAAAATGTGGAGCAACCAAGACATTAAATCGAAAGTAGTTAACACATGAAACAGTTGTTTTTTCAGTGACAGTAGAGCCAAAATGTCTTGAACCTAGCAACACAACTTCCAATGGTAAACTTGACACTTTACATATCATTTCACCGAGAATCAATATGAATAGAATGAAGAAAGAGGTGAAGAAATTACATGAGAATGGACCATCGGCCTCATCATCGTCAGGCAGCAGCGGGAAGTCAAGCCAGGTCTCCGGATGCCTGGCAATGTTTGTGGCAAATGCAAGCACCTCCTCAGTGATTCCAATCACATCCCAATCCTCCTCCACTTCCTCCTCCTCATGACTTACCCTCAGCTCCTCTGGTTCGCCATCCTCCTCATGCCTTGCTCTCTGCTCCCCCAATTCGCCGCCATCCTCATGCCTCGCTCTCTGCTCCTCCAATTCGTCATCTTCTTCGTCCCTTACTCTCTCTATCTCCAACACATGCCTTGCGTTGCCATCGTCCACCCTAAGGCCAACCGTCTCCTCCCACTGATGCCATTCCTCGTCGCCCTCCACCTCCTCTTCAATCTCATACTTAATATGTCGTCTCCGCTCTTCCTCCCACTCGTTCTCCTGGTCGTCATCAGGAGCGAAGAAACTAGAGGCCATCCTAGAGAACCCAGACACGGCCTTGTGACCTGAGATCCGGGAGATCCCGCTTCTGAACCGCCCGCCGATCTCAGCAAAGTCGTTCCGGATCCCGGCGATCTCGGGCGGTGTCCTCGCGTCGGCGGATTGACCCCCCGCCGATTGAGGGGAGGGTGAGGGCGAGGGTGAGGGTGAGGGTGACGGCGAGGTCTCCCCGGGCGGTGGCGCGAGGAAGTTGGCGACGCCCCAGAACTGGCGCGTTAGGGTTTTGGAGAGCTCGGTGAGGTCCTCCTTGACGCCCTCCGCCGCGCCCGAATGCAGCGGGTGAGTGGGGAGCGGCGGCGGCGGCGGCGGTATGCGCGCGGACGGGGAAGGGGTGGGCGTGGCGTCCGGGTCATCGTCGGCGCCTGAATCGTCGGGGATGTTGAGGGACGTGGCGAGAGAGCGGGCCAACCATGACATCTCCGGCGATCGACGGCGGCGAGGCAGTTGGGTTTGGGATTCGGGTTGGCGTGGGTTGGTTGGGTTCAATCGGCCGCTTTTCCTTGGGTGCGTGCTTTCAGTCCTTGAATTGAAATGGACGGGATTGGGAGAAGAGACAAGGACGGCTCGTTTGCTGAGTTGCCAGTGGGCCCGGCCCTCGTGGCGCTCCTGGTTTCCCCTGTTCTCCTGTTCCTCCAGCGTCCAGGCTCCAGCGAACCACCACCACCCTCCCCTACTACCTCGTGGCGGTTCGTTTGAAACTTGTAAATTTTGAAAAGTCAGAGCATCTCCAAGAGCTTTTCTCTCACTCTCCAAATTATTATTTGGAAAGCCATTTACATACAAATCGTTTTTTATATTTTTTTTTTATTTTTCAACAGTTTTGTTAAATCTCATCGTTCTCGTCTTTTATATTTGACTAGCGAAAAACCCGGAATAGATAATGGTTATATTTGAATGATAATTTAGAAAAGTTGTTGAATGGTAGTTTTTTATCAAAATTGATATTCCTAGCATTTATGAAGAATATACAAAGTTTCTTAGATGCTCTTATTAAATTGCCCTCGATTTCTTTACAGGAGCCAAATGCTACGAAGTTTTTAAAACTGTCACCGTGAAAGATAAAAGTTAGCTGATTTGAATTAGTTTGACTTGCACGCTCGAATCGCAGGCTTGCAGCTAGCTAAGCCCAATTAATTGTCACGTACGTATGGACCACTGAATCAAACAACCGGTGAAGTGATCCTACTTTGTACGTAATCAACGCGATTTGGTCTGCGATGATGTAACGAACTAATGGATCGTGTCATTCTTACATTGTGCCGTACTACTAGAGAACTAGAGATCGACGTTATGACATGTGCCGTACCGTACCGTTGTTTTATTCGCACAAGCAAAAGCACTTATTGCAATTTGCAAACCACGCTTTCTTCTACGTTAAGAAAACATTCCAATGTACAGTACCTGGTACTACATCTGCAATTTTGTATGACTCCATATTGAAGATGAATTAAGCTGCTTTAAGCTAAAGCCTTGTTTATTTCCCAAAAATTTTGTAAAATAAGAATAGTAGCACTTTCGTTTGTATTTGACAAATATTGTCCGATCATAGACTAACTATGCTCAAAAGATTCGTCTCGCAAATTACAGGTAAATTGTATAATTGGTTATTTATTTTATCTATATTTAGTGTTCCATACATGTGCCGCAAGATTCGATGTGACGGAGAATCTAAAAAATTTTGCAAAAAAATTTAGGAACTAAACAAGGCCTCAGATCGCGCCTCCGGGTAACATCCGAAATACAAAAGTTTTTTAAAAAGCTAAGGGCCTGCTTGGTTCACTTCTAAAATTTACTAATCCAAAGATTTGGAAAGCCGTGATTTTAGCTAGTATTTGGTTTGTTACTGAAACTTATCGATCTCTCACCTTTGGCTCACCAATCTATCGTATTTTTTTGCTCAACTTTTGGTTACCAAATCTTTAGCATGTTAAATAAAATCTGGGTTTTGGTGTATCATTTTGTATAATGAAACTAAATACTATATAAAATTCTTGGCAAAAAAAATAGCTATTGTCCATGTTATATTTGGCCTCAAGAGACAAAAAAAAAACAAACGA
This sequence comes from Sorghum bicolor, assembly GCF_000003195.3. Taxonomy (NCBI): domain Eukaryota; kingdom Viridiplantae; phylum Streptophyta; class Magnoliopsida; order Poales; family Poaceae; genus Sorghum; species Sorghum bicolor. The sequence continues at coordinate 7,976,039 of NC_012870.2, read as the reverse complement.
GCCTCAAGAGGCCATAACGAAGGCAATAAATTCTGCATTTTTTGGTATTTTCTATTTCATTATTCCAAAGTAGTTGGTATTTTATATTTTGTATTCCATGAGAAACTAAACATGCCTTAAATTAATGGGTACTTTTCCTGTCTTTCCGTTTTGCTACCTCTAAATAAGATGGCTTATCGACGTGAAAACAGGGATTGAAGCATGCATCCTCTGATAAAACTAAGTACCAGCTATAGCAAATCCCAATCCTCCCAAGGAAAAAATACAGTTATTTTTTCCATTTGTATTTGGAACAGAAGTCCCAACTATTAAATCCCAATCCTCCCAGGGAAAAAATACAGTTATTTTTTCCATTTGTTGTCTTTGGAACAGAAGTTCCAACTAGCATCATCTTGCGCTTGTGCACTACCTTTTAATTCCTCAGCTTATTCAGCCCTTGGCTCGTCAGACTCCAGCAGCTGGAAACAGTAAAAAAAATGACCTTTTTTTTTTGTAGGAAACCTACAGCGACCGAGTGGTTGCCTGAACTACATCTAATTTGTTTGCCTATAAGAGAACTTGGATCAATTTAGTGATTCGACTTCATGAGTCAGGACAATATGATATAAGTTCGCCCCGCTGTCTCAAATTCTTTCTGGGTCATTCTGCCTCATGAGTTCGACGCCCCAAAATCTAAAGTACCGTGGGCCATCAGCCCATTCTGGGTTTCCCAGCATTTGCCCAAGTAAAACTAATTAGTTATGACTATATGATTAAGCACGGTGTGCTAAAATCACTCGCTCTTTATGCCCATGCTGGATCTGAGGTGTTTCTCCCAGCTGATTCAACCTGTAAAATCCCTAATGAAATTCTTGCCTGCAAAACAGCAAAGCAAACATATGCATGGCATGAACGCGTCGGCCCAATAAGAGTTCTGGTGAATTCCTCAATGAATCAGGAGCACGTCAGGGCATCGCAAGTAACATCATCATTTCCCCCCTCATCTTCCACTCTCCAGTCCAGGCCAAATAATCCGCGGAGCGAAAAAAAAAACTTGTGTCATGTTGAACCATTTCTAAGTCCTTAAGTAAGCCAACCCGGTATTAGAGGTCATCAAGCCCATTTAGCTGTCAGACGACCATACACGAAAACTGTCGTCCTGTCCTTTTACCTCTGGAACTAAATCCTGCTAGAATGCTAGTCCACCTTTTTGTTGCCTTTGGAACTATTATCATCTTGCTCTTCTTCTACACCACCTTCCTCAGCCTCAACTTTTGACTCATCAAACTCAAGCAGCTGCATTTGTAAGAAATGTGGTCAGCACTCAGAAGGTCCTGCATTCTGATACATATTTTATAACAGGCCTACTTTTGTGGGAAACAAAAAGGATAAAATTTTGCAAAGAACCCCCCCCCCCCCCCCCCAACACACACACACACAAAAAGATGGTACAAAATTGGAACAAATGACCAGGAGATGGAAATACAGATCACCATCAACATTATTGAGTTCAATCATCAACAAAGCTCAAGTCTTCCACGAGCTCTCTCTTTCGTAAACGCATAAACAGAGTTTTTTCTTTTGATAACTAAGAAGGAGAATATATGTAATAGTAATAGTTAATACCAACTCAGCATAAGGGCAAATTCTTCATGACTAACAGTAGTAATGACAAGTACACGTATCCAAATGCACAAATGAAAGGGTCATACGGTGCCTGAGTAAATCAGATACTCCAAGTGAAGCAATCAGATTGCAAAACAAGAGTTATTTGTATTCTTTAAAAGACACTAGTTTTACACCCAATCAATGTTTTCAAGTCGTCCGAATCGCGATTAATCGTCCTAATCGGTCCCTGGTGACTGATTAGAGGTACCGTTGACTTGTAAAAGTTGTCCGATTAATCATGATTAATCGTCCTAGTCGGTCCCATGGCGACTAGGTTCGATTGGACGACTTGAAAACATTGCACCCAATCCTAAACTGCAGTAACTGTTCTAAGGAGTTTATTTTTGCCATGAGATCCATTTCTTGCATGTGCAACGCTAGTTTTTAAGATGTGACATTGTTTTGTAGTAACAGCTAAGAGGCAAGCATCAACCAAGCAGAAAATTCAGGAACACAATTAGGCTCATCCAAAGAAGCATAATTTACCATGTCTAACAGTTCATCTTTTATTTAACTTTTATGCTACTCAAAGTTCAAGGCAAAAGGATGAGTTAAGAGGCTAAACAAAACTTTTTCTTTCGAATGGTAGCCGCAGTAAGTATTCAGAATCTGACCTGTTTCACTTCTCCATACCACAGACTGGGAACAGCAACGAAACCAATCACACAAGGAACGAGGTATAGTAGAGCAGGCTGCAATAAACCCCCAAAATAGCCATAGTATTAATATTAGAGGGATGACAGAAACAAGGGGAAACAAGACAATATAAACCTGAGTAACAGAACTCACCTGTGCAGCTTGAAACCAGTTCATTACAATGATGGTCACTGTCATACCCACAGCGTATCCCAAAAATGCACCGTTGAAGTAACGGTTCTTGATACCTCTTGAGACATCAAAGCGCAAGGCAAGTGCAACAAATATACCTGGAAGCAAAAGTACAAATACATATTATGTGCTTAATGACTTGGAAACTGCCTAAATTCATATTCAAATATCACCTTTTTTGTATGCAACTTGAATCAATTGAAATTATAGTTTCTGTTGATACATATTGTGTAGTTCTCCAGGGGCCAGGAATGGACACAAATATTGGCTGTATTGGCTATCCTAAGGCTGCAATGCAACAGAGATGGCCTAAAAGTATATCTGAGCATGGACCTAGCAATATGGTTCAGAGCATGATCTCAATCCAGCAGGACCAATTCGTTGCAACATTGATTCTCTGTCAAGTGCTAAAAGAATACATAGATACCAAAAGTAACCCATATCATAAATCAAAAATTCTGATCAATTCCCATGAATCAACAAAAGGAAGAGCTCCATTGATACAGCATATCAGTAAATGCCACTTATATACATTCTAACAATGTTCCAATATAGTTTGGTACAGATAATCTAATCATGTAGAACAAAGTTGACACTTGACACTCCTACAGAGGCTGATAATACCGTTCAATTGGGGGGGGGGGGGGGGGGGGGGTCGGCATCACTGCAAAGCAGAATATAACATAGCAGAAGGAAAGAAATTTTTATTACTAACCAGGTATTACAATGTCACCAAGGCCAAGCATGGAGAATGGACGTGCAGCGTCTGCAGTTGGAAACAGAAGCTGTACATAACCAAGCAAAGCCAGATCAGCTGAAGCATCAAGATGAGAAAATGGAACTAACTGACAATGGTATTAACAAAGACCAAGTTCAGTAGGAAAGAGCACCGACCTTTATCGGAGCATCAAAAGATTTAGCCACACTAACCATAACTGGAGTGAAGAACACCCAGAAAATGTCATACACAAAAAGTCCACCCTGGAAAAGGAAAAATGGCATTTACATATGAATAAATGAACAGAGAATGTTTCAGTGGCACTCAAAATGCAAGGGCCCAGCCCCAATTACTTCAGAACTATTAATCTATTATACACCAGACAAAGGTTCCATATTTTAATATTCATGGCATAAAATGATCACCAATTCAAAGCTTGCTAAGAAAAACTTTTTTTTTTCCAAAGTTTAATAAATATATGACAAAGTGCATGCTAAAAAGACAACATACAGACAACAAGCAATACTTTTAGCTTCCTATAGTGCATAGGAGATAGCTCCTTTCATAGACAAATAAAGTAAAGATATGTTAAGAACAGATGGTCCGTAATAAACCATATATAGATATATAAAATGTTATAGTGGTGATTATGATAGTGCAGAGATAATAAAATAAGACAGGTTTGTGACTGAAATAATGAGGATGTGTTCTTAGAAGTTATAACAGAAAATAGAAATATATAGTGTTCAGGCCAAATCAAGCAAACATTGGGAAACCCTTACCAAGAGAATGGCTCCAATTTTAAATGATCCCAATGACAGCATCTCAATCCCCTGTGAAATTGAAGTGTTAAGGTTCTGGTAAACTAAAAACTGGTGCGTAAAACAAATCAAATGATTTTAGCTTTTATTCCATAATCTTTAGTAATGTATATTAATGTTAAACCATGCAAACAAACCTGAATACAGAAAGCCAATCCCAGAACATTGTTTGCAAGCCAATGCTTCTTTGACGCATACCACAAGCAAAAGAAAAATCCAGGTATTGAAGCAACAATCTGGGACTTTGTGAACTCCACTGAGAGCGCTGAATTAAGAAATTCATGGGCTTAAACCATCTTCAAGAATAAAGATTATAAAGGGAGGCTACTGGCATAGTCAAATCCAATTCCCCTCGTCCTTATTCTGAATTAAGAGTCTAAGACTCATAAGAAATCAAATATCAAATGCAAAGGTTGCATTAACACTTAACACCATGACAGCCATTGTAATTGGAATCTTGTAATAAGTCCATTTCTGAGGGAGAAACGGAAGCTTCTATATCTATAAAAATGCTGTAAACAAAGAATATACATCCATGCTAGTATTTAGAGTTTCTAATGTCACAAAAATAGAAGATTCCATATCCACATGGAGAAATATCACTTTGTTCATAGCAAGGTTTTTTCTTTTATAACCATTCATAGCAAGGTTGAAAGAGTCAATGGTGAAAACTGAAAAAGCTCGAGTTCATTCAGTACACAAAATAATATATCAACTCTTAGTCACCAGTCATCAAAATAAATAAATAAATAAATAAATGTGCAGCAGTACTTAAAATACAGTCAAATAGTGCTCTAAAATAGCACTGAAAACATAGCTGTAGTAATATTTCAAGATTTGCATAACTAGATCAACAAGACTAAGCACTAAAGAAAGGGAGTCAGGATCATACAGTGGATAAACGGAGCCCAGCGGATAAGTGGAGCCTGCCAGACGATGAGATTATCATTCCACTCTTTTGGAAGAAAACGTTTTATAGAAGGAAGCAGTGTTGCACTACATAAGAAGGGCCTCATAAGTACAGCACATAAACACTTAACATGTCTGCAAAAGCTGTTCCAAGAAAAAAATGGACTTACGAGAGAGCAACAATGCCTAGAATGAAAAAGTAGGCAGTGAGCACAGCATTGACCAAGTCTTTTGAGAGAAACTTGAATAGAAGGAACAGTGATAAAAGCATAGCACTTCCAACAAAGGGGAACCGCATAGCATGCTCCTTGGACATGGTCTCCTGCATAATAACAATTGAAAAAACAAATCAGTTGGTCAGATGACTTACAAGTCAAAGTAACAGCCAGCAGATACATAAAACACAATAGTATTACTTACAGAGGGTGGAGTTGGCTTGACAGAACGGTAGCAACCCACATAGACAGTAAGGCATGCTGTCAATACCACATTCACATTTGGGTTTACGTTGACCACAAGTGGCGCCAAGCTCAGTCCTGCATATTGTAAAAACATATGTTGCTAGGTCAGCAGAGCACGTGCTCTTTATATCAAAGGGAAAGGAAGAAAGTAAGGAGCACTGTAAAGGCAGCTATGGCTCAACTGCACAATTAACATACCAGCAAGAGCCAAATTGGCAGCTCGTTCATGTGTCCTCATTGTTAGGAAACGATCTGGGAGACTAGCAAGGTGCCCTTTGTTGGAATGTCAAAGTGAACTGCGAAGATGATGATGCACAAGAGGTGTTATCATCGGCAACATACAAAAAATGAGTTAGCAGAGCAAGTTCTGATCTGAAGCAGCTAGTGTTTAAGTTTTTGATCGAACAATCAGTAATGCTAACAGTGGAGGAAACATCTAACAGCAGAACAGATGTGATTTTATCCAATTTGCTTTACATTTAGAGTCCACAATCCAGAAGCTGAGTGTTTTGTTCAGAAGTACCGTAAGGTCAAAGGTTGCTTCAGTTATTCGCACTACCGGATGAAACTGAGCAAGAATCATCGTATTGTTGCGTACCTACTCTTTTTGTAGGAGCATAAGTCAATCAATTGTGCTACCAGTGCTACAGACAGAGCAAGGTAAAACGAAAGGCGAACGAAAAATGATGGATGGATCATACACAGGAGCTAGCCGTGGCTTCAATGGCAGATCTCACTCTACCGGATGCAACTCTACAAAATAAAAGAGGAAACATGCAACTCTACATAGCAGAGGGAACACCAAGATGCAACTCGACGAGATCTGACTCTACCGGATCTGTGGGAGAAGAAAGGTCAAATCGAAACCATAGACCAAAAACAAGTGAAGCATCGGAGCAGTGAAGATGGAAGGGAGAGGAGGGGGAGGGAGAGGCTCACTGGAGCGGATTCTACCAGGTCTGCCGGAGTGCAGTGGATGGCTGAGTGAGGACGACGATGTCGCGGACGCGGCGGGGACGACGACGAGGAGGCTTCCGGAGCGGCGGCGAGGAGGAGGCGGCCGGAGAGGCGACGACGAAGAGGCGGCCGGAGCGGCGCCGGCGCGGCGGCGATCGAAGCGGCACCGGCGAGAGGGAGAGACCGACACGCGACACGCGAGAGCTCGGTCTTTCCACAGCTCGGGTGGGGATTTTTCTTGCCTTTTTTTTTAGCAAAAGGTTTTTTTTTCTTTTTTTGCCTGCGTGTATATTCACCTTCGTCACCCAGTGTGCGTTTGCTGAGGTTGGCCCAACAGCCCGAGCGCAGGCCCCACAGCCCGGCTGCGCTCTCGGGCTGCAACTCCTGTGTTTGCGGCACTTAGCCCGCTCATGAGCCTCTCTCTTGGTTACTCGCCGCGTAGGCCAGTATGAGACTGTTTAGTGTAATAGGTTTAACTATTTGATTGATAATTTATTTGAATACAATTTAGGTATAAGTATTGGTTCGCTTGCTGTATTTCCCAAAGAGGCCCATGTTAGGAGAAGTGGTCATTCCAATAGATTTCAAATAATTATATATCATATGCAACAGTTTATAGTATTGAACTCTGAATGACCAAATTATTCTTGAATAGGAGCATGTAACAAAGATTCAACAGAGCAAGTATTACTTCAATTATTTAAATTTACAAACTGAGCTATGCGCACCTGGTTTCGTTTATTAATTATGTCTTTTTTGCACTATATTGTTAGTTGGGGTAATATTATGTGTAGTTGAATACATATTTTTTTAGGATCATAAAGCTGGTGAAATCACTCAATCGTTTTATATTATGCATGGTATGGGTAAGGTACCATAAAAATTTCATAACAATTCTAATAAAGACAGTAACACTATTAAGTATTTATATAAAACTCTAGAGAAATCTAGATCCACATTTATAGAAATAAAATTGCACTAAAACATGTTATGTTATGTGTTTACAGTGCAGTATTAGTTATATAGACCTCGTGGAGTGAACCAGTTGTTCAGTCCACAGTATAACACGTGGTGAGCTGCCAGTCTATATTACTTATTCGTAGTGTTTAGTTTGTTTGTATACTATTTAGATGTAGTGATTTTTAACTATTTTTTCTTTTTGTATATTATTATTTGTTTTCCTATTTTTCTTTGAAATTTAAGGATATAATATATTATCCTAGGTGTTCAAATAGAACTATTATATTTTTTACTAAGAGAGAGGAGCATTAGTGTAACACGCGGTGAGCCTCCTAGTCTATATTTAGATGCAGTGATTTTTAATTATCTTCTCTTTTTGTTTATTATCAGTGATTTTTAACTATCTTTTCTTTTGGTTTTTTATTTTTTTTTGAAATTTGAGGATATAATATATTATCCTAAGTGTTGGAAGAGAACTATTACATTTTTTTATTAAGAGAGAAAAGCATTTTTTAAGTAATTTTGATATAGTAATATGGATATCGTACGATAGATTTATATTTATACAAATTAAATTCCATGAAAATATGTGATACTATGTATTTAGAGTGTAGTGCCAGTTGTGTAGAGCACAACAAACTTGGTTTGGTATTTTTTTGATTTTTATTTGATTTGTTATGATTTTTATAATGTTTCAGCCGGTTTAGATAAATAATAAATCCGCTGGAAAATGGAAAAGGCCATTGGGCCCAATTCGGCCCAACGCCGAGCGGCGATGCGGGCCGAGGCCCATAACGTGGCCTGAGCAGCGGCTGGACCGCGGGTTCATTTCTGAAGAATTGGAGGGTTTTTTTGCAAGAATATATGAGAGAGGGAAGTGGACTGCGGGTTGATTCGTATAAAGTTGGAGGGCTTTTTTGCAAAACGACCAAGGAGAGCACGATCTCGCCCGTTCATGAGCCCGATCCGACGGTTTTATTAAGAGAGAAAAGCATTTTTTAAGTAATTTTGATATAGTAATATGGATATCGTACGATAGATTTATATTTATACAAATTAAATTCCATGAAAATATGTGATACTATGTATTTAGAGTGTAGTGCTAGTTGTGTAGAGCACAACAAACTTGGTTTGGTATTTTTTTGATTTTTATTTGATTTGTTATGATTTTTATAATGTTTCAGCCGGTTTAGATAAATAATAAATCCGCTGGAAAATGGAAAAGGCCATTGGGCCCAATTCGGCCCAACGCCGAGCGGCGATGCGGGCCGAGGCCCATAACGTGGCCTGAGCAGCGGCTGGACCGCGGGTTCATTTCTGAAGAATTGGAGGGTTTTTTTGCAAGAATATATGAGAGAGGGAAGTGGACTGCGGATTGATTCGTATAAAGTTGGAGGGCTTTTTTTGCAAAATGACCAAGGAGAGCACGATCTCGCCCGTTCATGAGCCCGATCCGACGGCCGAGAAAGGTAGGCGACGTGGCCACGCTCGCCTGCCTTCTTTTGGTGCGTGAATCGTTTTTTTAGAGATGAGAAACGTAGATTGGGTTTGTTTTTTGACAACCTGCCCCAACTGGGCGTCAAGTGAGTCGATGGGAGCGCCATGCGTGAGTTGGTTAACCTCTTCCTCGATCCTCTTAGCGTCTTCCTCCACCAGACCACCGCTACCGGCTTTCCTCGCCGCCGCTCGCTCCTACTCCCAAGGCTTGTCCTCGTGGTGTCTCGCCACAGCCGCCGCTAATGCAACACGCCTCCCGCCCCCTCCTCCGTTGCGTCTCCCTCGCCATGGCGTCGTGCCCACCCTGACCCCGTTCCTCCTCATCCTCCAGAGGCGCCAGCGGAGGCAGCGCCACCATCACTACTCGTACTGTCTCGCCGCCCCTTGCGCTTCTCTCTTGGACCTCCTCGTCAGCCTTCCCTCCTCCCTCGCGCTCGTAGGCCCCGCCGCACTCACGCCACAGTCGCCACCTCCTTCTCCTCCTGGTCCTCGTCCTAGACCAGCCTCACATCGCCGTCCCAGGAATCCGAGGACTACGACGTGTGCGGAGATGTCGCAGGCGAGTGGGTTCTCTTCACCAGCCTGACGCCATTCAACCGTTGTGTGTTGCTGCATTGTCTGTCCATGTCTTTTGAGGACAGCGGTGTCCTGCTCGACAGCGTCAACGAGCGTCTGCTCACCGAGGAGCGGCACTACGTGAACCTGAGCAGAAGATTTGCATCGCCCTAGAGGACGGTGGGGTCATCGTATTCGATTGGTCTAAGGAGATGTCGTGAAGGTTACGACTTACGAGAGAGGATAGAGAAGAGAATGATAGGTGGTAAGGCTATCACTCGTTGGATATATGGTAAGCATATCTACTAGTACAAGTAAAGCAAACACAATCTCGCTCGAACCAGGCTCATTTGGTACAAGAGCGCAAACATGAGTAGTTGCAGGAGTAGGGGCTTGCTTTGCTAGGCCTGGGCATATCAAGTGGGCTGAGTCGGCCAAATACAGGGTTGCAAACACGCCCCCATCGACTAACTCACGCCAATAGTCCAACAGCCAAGTGCATATTCGAGCCGAACAGGGGAGGTCACCCCAGCGCGGGCTTTGTTCCACACCACACCTGGTTTAAGGGCTGATCCACATTAATACCCGAGCAGCCAAACCAAAAGGCCTAACACAATAACCTAACCCATTTAGACATAATGGCCGAAGAATCAAATCCTCGTATTCCTAGTGCTAACCCACACGAGCATCGTTGAGTTCCTTGAAATGACTAGCCATTCGAGTTTAAGTTCTCAACTTGATACGGATGCTCGCATTTTGCTGAATTTATTTTAGTATTTAACAGTGTTGTGCTTTGCGACGTCCTCGTCGACGGCGAAGCGTTAGTGGTCACTTCGTCGATCTCGTGATCTACCAGCTCAATCCATCAAAGGTGTCCATAGGGATAGGGTTTGCGTAGATATATTTATAGGGATGAGTGTGTGCGTGTTGTGGGTGTCTGCGTTATACTGTGTAATTCTTTAAAAAAATCAGCATTGGTCGCATCGGGTGGGCCTCCTTCACAAAATCACAGGTTGCAATCAAGGCTGCCCCCCTCCATCTCTTTGTGCTCGCCCCTCGGACTGCCGCCCACCACGCCGATGCCTCCTCTTTGGTAGCTGCTCCTTGACCCCATGGAGGTGGTGCTTGGCGGTGGCCCTTTGTCGGAATGGACACATCCATGCCCATGGTCAACTGCGGCGCTACAGTCACCAAGCTCACCATCGTGGAGACCTTCTCCAGGCTTAGGGAGCAGGGTGAGGTGCATGCCACGTGCGCTTCGGCTCTCACGGCATCCCTGTTGCTAAACACCCATAGCGAGCGGCGCGTGTGCTCCGCCAGCGCAGGCATCGCCTTCCCTACTTGTTGATTACAACATCACAAGTTCCACGTTATAGGGTGTGAGAACAGTCCATAAATTTCGCTGAGCTTTATATACTCCTTTTGTTGAAGTGCCTTTTGGTTTTGTATGTTAAGTTTTTTGTAATGATTTGCAATAATGTGTTATTCAAATTTCTAGTGCTAGTCAGTAGTTGCGCTTTAGCATTTGGACACAGGAAATGCAGAGTTCTTCCATTCATTTTGGTGAAGCTAAAATCTTTAATGGGTTTTGCTACGGTACACCCAAATAACTGTGGACCGTCGATCTAAATAGATATAATTAAATATTACCTCCTAAGAGGTAATAAGAGAAATATATTTTTTTATTTTGAGAAATAAGAAAGTAAGCAAATTTTAGGTAAAATATCTATCAATTAGATCTAACCTGCATGCATGCACACATGTAATGGCATGGATTTGTATGCATGTTTTCCAACATGATATGTAACGTTTTCAAATTTGTCTATAAGAAGTTCAAACTTGTCACAATGTTAATTGTATTGTACCTAGACATTAGTCGTATTTTTTCTACAACGTGACAAATGTATGTGTGTATTCTAATTATTATTAGTATTGATATTTCAATTATTTATTGTACAACGTTAATTGTATCTAGAGGTTAGTCATATTTATTTTTCTACAACGTGACAACAAGAAAATCAGTCTTAAACGTATTGGTATTTAAATTATTTATTATATTTTTTTTCATGCCAACATGCATGTTGTACCTGTACGTGTCAGGTCCGGAACGGTGCTAGGCACCACCTTGCCTTGTGCGCAGCACGCTACATCTGTATGCCTTCTTTGAGTGCATGTCATTGATCGGTATCTATAGCAACAAACGAGCTATTTTTGGGTAGCAAATATTTTACGCATTTGTTTAGTTTGTTGCCTTTTATATTTTTCTTTTTAAAATATTTTAATTAATTAATAACTATTTTGTTATTATATGCATATCAAAAATCAATGGCTAAGATTTGTTTAAGATCTTACCTCGTATGAGGTAATAGGTGTACCTTAGCAAGGCCCATCTTTAATTTATAGCCGGATTAATTGTGTACATTTATAAATATTGCTAGCTAGAAGGCAGTCAAGATGCTAAGTTCATCATTGCTGAGTTGTTAATTTCTTTTTCTAACCCCTCTCGTAATTCATAGATAATTTTTTAATTTCAATATTATTTTCCTTGGTTAACCAGATTTGCTAGAGTTGCCTCTATAGTATTGTCAATTTATGATGCAAGTGACGTTTTCCTGGTAGGGAAGATCTAAAAGTGCCAGAGTCTAAAGTTTCTCAGTTTTATCTATTTCAGTAAGTTCCACTCATGTAGCTATTTATGTAGTTAAATTGTTAAATGAGTAAAGTCCACTACCGGTCTTTAAACTTGTACAGTCGTGTCATCCTGGTCCCTAAACTCGTAAATCGACCGTTTAGGTCCTCGAACTTATTCATCTGTGTCATCTCGGTCTCTAAACTTGTTCAGTTGTGTCATCCGTTTAACTTATTCATCTGTGTCATCTCGGTCTCTAAACTTGTTCAGTTGTGTCATCCCGATCCCTAAACTTAAAAATCACTCATTTAAGTCTTCAATTTTGTTCATTTGTGTCATCCTGATCTCTAAACTTGGTTTTGAGTCTCATCTGGGTCAAATAAAGCGATCTAAAAACTCTATATTAAAAAAATAATTTATAACTTTTTCATATAAACAAAAATGAAGAGAAACTTTATAGCAAGGTTGTAGCCCTCGATGCGATCTATAACTTTGTAGTTGAAAAGTTTTTTATTTGAAATCGTTTAGTGTAACAAAATTTAATTTTAAATTTTAAAATTTATAAACTTATAAAAAAAATTTGAGACCCTAAATGATTTTAATTAAAAAAAATTTCAACTACAAAGTTGTAAATCGTGTTGCTGGCTACAATTTTGATATACATTTTGTCTTTATTTGAGTTCATATGAAAAAATTATGAGTTATTTTTTCATATAAAGTTTTTAGATTGCCTATTTTGATCTAGATGAGTCTTAAATACAAGTTTAGGGACCGGGATGACACAACTGAACAAGTTTGAGGACCTACATGAGAGATATACAAGTTTAAGGACCAGAATGCCACAACTGAACAAGTTTAGATACCTAAATAATCATTTTACGAGTTTAGAGACCGGAATGACACACCCGAACAAGTTTAGGGACCGGTGATGGACTTTACTCTTATTAAATTAAGTGATGGTTAAAAAGATGAAGATAAAATTGAACCATGGCAGGTAAGCTATGACAAAAAATAGTGTTGGCTGATTTATTGTAAATGGCTGATAGATTCGGCTGATAAGCTCAAGCGAACAAATAAGAATTATTGAGTCCACTCTACTTTATTAGTTTGCCATTTCACTTCGTATAAACCTAATAATGTAAAGTATTTGCAAATTACTTAATAATGTCAACTAAAAACATTTTAATTTCTCGGAAAGTAAAAATAACACTTATTTTGGAGCGAAAAAAGTACTCTCCGATCCCTTTGATTTGTGGAAGAGCTGAACATGGCCATAACGGGTACTTTTCCTCTCTTCTCCGTTTTGCTTGCAACAAAATGGCTTGTCGACGTGAACAACAAGCATTTGCATCCTCTAATACATACGCAAATCTCAATCCTCCCGGGAAAGACAGATATTTTTTCCAAATAAAAAATTTAGCAGCACTCGATGATTAATGAAGTGAAAAAAATCATAGATAGTTGTCTACCAACTTCAAGGGCTTGTTCTAATTTTCATATGTATACGTGTTGGAGTGGATTGAAGTGGAACTTAAACTAATATCCACTCCAATCCACTTTATAACATATGGATTGAGAACACATGTGCATGCAAAGGTCTAAGAGCAACTCCAACACTACCCTATATGCACTTGGCAAATCCTAATTTTTGGCAAAACATGGAAAAAGCTCCTCCAACACTACCCTATATGCACTTGGCAAAATAGGATGCTTGGCAAAAAGAGGGCCAACTGGCTCAAATTTAGGAGCGTTGGGAGCGCTTGGCATCCTGCCTACGCGGTGGGACCCACACATTCAGCATGCACGCATGCCTTAAATAGATTGCAACTTTTGCATAAAAGTTCCTCTGATTTTTTTCAGGAATCACAAGATAGTCCAAATTTGCTACAAAAATAGCTAACTTTTGGAGAAGCCTCTTTTTTTCACTTGGCATTTGAGCTTTACACTTGGCAAAATCCAAGATTTGCCAAGTGAAGTTTAGGGTAGTGTTGGAGTTGCTCTAAGAGGACTGATGATAGCTCGTGGTGTTGAAGTTTATAGAATCGACGATCCTGATGATCTGCTCCAGCGCGCTCTTGTCGTTGAGCATGCCGGAGTGCGACACCTTGGGCAGCTCCACCACCTCGACGACCTGCGTGGGCGAGTCAGACCAGGCCTTGATCGGGCCCACGAGGCTGGCCAGGTTCACCGTCCCGTCCCCGTCGCCGTAGACCACCTCCTCGGGGTCCTCGTCGAAGCCGCCGTCGCCGTACACGAGGCTCTCCACCGTGACGACGCCGGTGCCCACGAGGCACGTCAGGGGCACGCCGGGCTCCGGCAGGGCCTCGACGAGCGGTCGTATCCGCGCGCGGTACGGCTCCACGCCTTGCTCGAATCCGATGTCCCGGAGGAACTGCGTCATGTTCTTGGCGGAGTAGGACCGGTTGTGGCTCCGCGACACCACCAGCGTGGTGTTGCCGAACACCTTGGGCGTCGGCAGCAGCCACAGGTTGCTCTCGGCGGACCGCTGCTCGTCGCGGATGAGGGACGGGTTGACGAAGGGCACCCCGAGCGTGTTGCCGGAGGCGAAGGTGAGCATCTCCTGCACCGACCCGCCCCACGGCGTGGAGAGCGTGACGAGGCGCTGCACGTGCGCCGCGCGCCACGGCGCCGGGCTGCGCGCCAGCAGCTGCAGCGCGAACAGGCCGCCCAGGCTGTGCGCCACCAGGATCGCGGCCCGCCCGCCGTTGGCCGCGCACGCCGACTCCACCAGCAGCCTGAGCCGCTGCAGGTACGCGCTGCCCACCTGCGACGGGTGCCCCGGCCCGGCCAGCCCGTACCGGAAGTCGTACGGCGCGCCGAACAGGTCGCGGCCCTCCTCGTAGCCGGCCTTCTCCTCCAGCGTGCTCGCCAGAGTGTTCATGTACCCCGTCAGGAGCCTGCACATGCACAGCACGCATCAGTTGTCGTTCGTCACGTCACGGGACACTGCCAAAGAGTGCCAATGGGAAATAATAATGCTCATGCAGTCCTACTTGAGGTTGGGGTCGAGGTAGCGGAGGGTGGAGGTGGAGCCGAAGTCGGAGACCCTGGTCTCGACGCCGGGCGCGTTGCGGTAGTCGTCGGCGTCGGCGTCGTAGGAGAGCGTCATCCGCTCGGCGAAGCACCTGGTGAGCGGCGCGACCAGCACGGAGGGGTCGAACCAGAGGCGGAACCAGCCGCCGCGGCCGCGCACGAGTGGCCACACCCGGCACACGAGGCTGGACGGCTTGTAGTCCTCCGTCAGCCGCGCCTCCAGCTGGTTGCCGCCCGCGCCCGGGATCAGCACCACCGGGTGCCGCTGCTGCTCCGCCCTCGCCGCCGACACGCACAAGGACGAGCTCAGCGACAGCAGCATAACCACCACCATCGTCGCCACCGCTGGCACGCGGGCCAGCGAGAGGCGCCTCCTCATGTCCATGCTCCCTCCGACGCTTGGATTTTGTCCCCTTGTTGCTTTTCGGATCAGGTGGTCACTGCTACTTGTAACTCGTTGTGTGGTGACGACGCGACGGTGACTGGCGAACGCTACTTGGATCCCTTGAGGCCGCTCAAGAAGGCCAGGAGGGAGCGGTGACTGGTAGTGGTTACGTCGTCCTTGCAGCAGTGGGTAGGCAGGCAGGCACGCATCTAACCGGAGCATGCACGCACGTCGGAATCGAGCTCGTGGCAGAGTAATTATACCGTGGTTATGTGAGGACAGCGACTAAATTAAAGCCACTGTACAGTCACCTGTACGCGATGCGTGTAGACTTTGGAGGGCCCTGCTCTGTCGCCGGGTCTAGGGCGCGAGGCTGTCTGTCGCCGGTCGATCACGCGATCTCGGCGGTTGGGAAGCGTGTACCGGAGCACGTACGGCTGCCTTTGCTCGCCGGACAACACGATTGGGGCGGCGGACGCGTACAGTGTACGTGTGCTTTGCATAATTGCATCAATCATCGTCGCACGGATGACGGACCCAGCGGCTGAAATCATCTGGCTCGGTCGGATCTAGCGGGACGACGACGAGATACAGCCATGAAGGTCCCCGACGTACCCGTGATGGCCTGATGGGACATGGCAGCTGCCAGCTGCCTTGAGGCTGCGCCATTATTGGGGGAAGGAAAGCTGCTACGCTAAACCAAACTGCTTGGATAACCGACGACGAGGACAGGGACAAACATGGCAAGGCCTTGGGCTTGCTCGTTTTGAATCCACGCGCTTCGAATCCAGGCTTTGTCGGACTGGGCCGCTACACCTTTGTGCTGGGCTGCTTGATATGGGCCTCATCTGCTAGGCTTCCGAAGGGCCTACACAGAATCTGCACAAAAGCTAGGAATAATGTCTCCTTCTTT
This sequence comes from Sorghum bicolor, assembly GCF_000003195.3. Lineage (NCBI taxonomy): Eukaryota > Viridiplantae > Streptophyta > Magnoliopsida > Poales > Poaceae > Sorghum > Sorghum bicolor. The sequence goes on along the minus strand of NC_012870.2, from coordinate 7,959,705 downwards.
TTCTTCGTTTCAATAAAATGTTTGTTGTTCCACTTCAAAAAAAAAGGAAGAAAGAAAATGTTTGTTGTAGCATTTATTTGTTCGTTTTTTTTCTTTGTTTCATCAAGAGAAAATGTACCCGTGACTCAGGAATGAATGTCTTTGGTCTGGACTGTATTTGAGCCATGCGATCAAGCATCTATTTGTTTTTTAATTAATTATACCGTACTCGTATTTAGTTGCAACATTAGGTTTGCACGTACAAATATTTTTTTTTGGGTTATAAATCTTGATTAAATGTGGCTTTAAATAGCCAGCTTGCATGGTATATTTTGCTCGCTGGAATGCTTGACGTGACTGCTACGTTCTCCAGGAAGCGCGCCGTAGCAACTTGGCACTGTACACCCACATGGCTGCAATTTTTCCTTGTATCTGCATGCACACGGCACATTACATTTGCACGGCCGTACACAAAGATGTTTCTTGTGTCGCTAGTAACGAACTGGGGGAAAATCATAAAACCCGTGTCCGTTGACCTCTCAGGGCAACTCATGGCTAGCTAGCGTGACGAAATCCCGTATATAAAGTAGCTTTGATTCTCTCCTCAGGGCGACCGACTGACTCCGTCGATCTGTGCGACTTTTTACGAGTCCATCCACACACAAGCAGCGCCTCCCGCAGTCCCGCGCGCCCGTCTGACTTGAACAGGCCAATTCGACCAAGAGACTCCCTCATCACCGTACGTCAAGCCAACAACATGCCGTTCCCCTGATTTGATTAAAAAATCACAACATCATTCCCGTTCCAGCCTCGTGAGTTCAGTCACGCACAACCAACAAGAACGAGACGGGCATCGGGTCAAAACTAACGTACTCCCTACCGAGTCCGCCGTAGCCATCCAGACAGGCCACTCGCCGTGTAGAACGAGTCGCATGTCCTCCACCTATATAACACATCAAAGCCCCGGCTAACTGGACACTGGCAGCACGTTACCGCCGTGTGCACCGCCACTTTCCATTCCAAAGTGCCTGCCACCTCGCTCCAAAGAGCACAGCTACGTGCGTACGTCCGACGTGCAAGACAGCAAGAGAAACAAAGACCCGTACGTTTGATTCATCCCTCGATCCAGGCCAGCAGCTAGACGACCATGGCGGTGGCGGCGGCAACAACGGCGACGACGACGACGGCGAGCAGGGGCCCGACGCGCGCGCTGACCATCCTAGGGCGGTGCGTGCGCGCGCCGTTCCGCGTGCTGGTCCGCGCGCGGGACCTGTACGTGAGCCGACTGGCGGCGTGCGCGGGCGGAGGGGGCCGGGGAGGCCTGGGCCCGGTGGGGCTGGTGGCGATGCCGCGGAGCCAGAGCCACGGGTTCTACCGCTCGGCGGCGGGCGGCGGCACCGAGGAGGACGTGCGGGAGCTCATCAGGATGGCCACCCGCGCCGGCCCACCCAAGGCTCCGCGGAGCCAGAGCGTGGCCATCGGACGGATCGACGAGGACAGCCCGTGCGAGTTCGTGCTGGACGAGGCCGAGAGGGCGCAGGCGCTGATGGGGCCCCGGAGCAAGAGCTGCGCAGTGGGGCCGTCGGCCAGGACCGCGGCTCGCACTCGCACTCGCAGGGCTGCTGGCGTCGCCGTCCCGGCGGCGGCTTGAGCTCAAGTTCAGCGCCGGCCGGCGTTGCGTTGCACTGTGTACTAGTACCACTACCACAGTATAAATATATATGTTGTTTGTGTGGTGACTGGTGATCAAAAGAAACGTAAATAAAAGTAATACTATACGTGACGTACACGTCCGTCCGAGGCCTCCTTAATTTCGTACGGATTGGGCTCTGCAGCCGTTCATCTATTGTGGTTCACTGATCGCTTGCAGCAGAGGCGGCGAAGAGCCTGCTCGCTGGTGTAAAAAATTATAAAAAATAGTATTCGCTGATTTATTATAAAAAAATATTATTAATTACTATAAAAATATAATTTATAAAACAAGTGAACGGAGTCTCCGTAAAGCATAGTTGTTTCACCAGCAGAATTGTGCTAGAGTACCACGAGTGGAGAAGCTAGAAAAAAAAAAACCCTCGGTGTCTTGCTGCCCTGCGAATGAAAGTTGTCTGCAGTTCCCAAATGATCAGGCAAAAACTCTGTCGCGACATGTCCGGTCGAACGCCGCCGATCGTGGAGTATGGACGTGTCGACGAAATATTCTTGGACCGAAAAAAGGGGTCTTTCTTGACTTCAATAACGGGCTGCGAAATCTGCAGGCTGCCCGCCCGCCCGCGCCCAGCCCAGTTATCTTGACTCTACTCGTTAGTCGATCGGTAAAAGAGAGACTACCCGTTTCTCATTCATGTCCCCGTTGGACAACGGAGTCTGACTGTCTGAGAATGTCTGTGTTGGCCGTTTGTCAAGCTTGCACTTGAGCTGCCACGAGAGAACCGGACCACCGGAGCACGGTAACAAAGGGGCCTACCGAGATGAGCCTTTGTGTAGTAGTGGTATTAGATTTTTTTTAGGGTAAACAGAGAGATTAATCCCTAATGAGCTGGTCTGAAAAGTCATGGCTAAAATTACTGTTGGCTGATTTATTATGAGAGAAAAACACTGCTGGTTGGCAAAAAAAGTACGGCTGATAAGACAAGCGAACGGGCTAACTCCCCATCAAGAGACAAAGAAAGAAACAAAGAAAAACAAGGCTATTACACATAGGCTTCTATCCATAACTGAATCAGTGGTCTGTAAGCATTTTTTGCCCTCAGAATAACTGTGGCAAATTCTGCCTTGAAATGTCTCTTTCCAGATTGTATTGTCGGAGCAAATTGTCTAAAGATTGTGTCATTTCGGACTGACCAGATAGCCCAGCACATTGAAATGATAATTTCCATAAAGAATGGAACATTTAACTGACCTCTTAATGTTTCAAGAACTTCAATAGGATCATCTAAAAACTGTGAATCGAAACCCAAAGTGTTCCACATGTTTTGTGCAGAAGGACAATCCAGAGAAAGGTGATGCAGAGTCTCTTCAGTTGAAGTGTTACATAGAACACAATTATAATCCTCCAAGAACATTGTTTTCCGTGATAGCAGATTTCTTGTATTTAATCGATCTTTCATGAGAAGCTAAAAGAAGACTTTCCTACTGTTTTGACTGCAAGCTTTCCAAAGCCAAGTGTAAGCTCTGTGAGTCTGCTGTCTTCCACTTAAATGTGCATAAGCCTTTTTTGAAGAGAAAATATTTGTATTCCAAATATAGATCCAAGAATCTGGCTCCTGGACTAATTGCAGAGCTTGAATTTCCAATTTCAAAGCTTGAAACTGCTGATAGCCCTTAACTGACATAGGCAAATGGAAGAGATCTTGAAAAGGCTGGGCTTGACATGCTTGTTGTAGGGAAATATTTTTGTTCTTAGCATAGGAAAAGAGCTGTGGCATAGAATTTTCCAGTATTTCACCACTCCAGAGATCCAAAGGAAACAAGAAGAACCATCTCCTACTGACACTTTGGCCAAGCCCTTGAAAGAGTTTACCAACTTCAGGACATCACGGCACCAAAAAGATCCAAACCTGGCTTGAGAAGGCAATCGGCCAGTGGCATAATATTTCCCCCAGATTAAATGAACCCAAGGGATGTCCATTCTATTATAAAACTTATGAAGATGTTTCAAGAGCAAACTTTCATTCTGAGTGCTTAAGTTGATCACTCCAAGTCCCCCATTAGATTTAGACGTAGTAATAGGGGCGTGGACTTTTTATACCTTTATCTGTTGATTTTGTATTTGTTCTCTTCATAATATAACAACGGATAAACAACATGCACTGTTCTATGAGCAAAAGTGAAAATTTCATGATTTTGTCTTTTTTTTGTTTCATGAACATGTAGCCTGAACTCTTCTCCTTTTGTTTTAATAAAATCTACAGTAGGGGGTAATCCCTCCTATTTCCATAAAAGAAAGTGAAATTTGCATCCAAGTTAACTGGATTTGAACACTGATGAATGATACTGTTGTAACTTGTAAGTTAGTAATGTTTGAATATTAAGGTTTCGTTTTCTACATGTTGTAAAACACGTCGCCATCAATTAGGATAGGACATTTCCTTCTCTACCTCTCATGATCAACACGGTAGATAAAAGTAGAAGAACAAAGAGGCACAAAGTAGGGGAAGTATTCTTTATTCTCTGAATACGCCGCCCCCCCCCCCCAGAAAATAAAAAAATAAAAAGGTGTTAATGATACTTGGTTGTCCACGCTTAAATAATTTCGTTGCATTAGAGAAAGGCAGAGGCCTGCTTTTGACAAGTGTTTGTATGAACTGGTAGATCACTTGCATCTGTGCTTGGATTATTGAAGCTGATTGATTGTTTCCAATATTTCCAGCTAACTGTGATCCTGAATTCTGATACCTATTTACTGATTAATTACAGGTGGACCCAGTTGTTTGTTATAAATCATTTCTCTCTATTCCTATTTTGTCGTATTTTCACTGCTGTTTATTTTCTGAGATAAGGTTTTCCTCATGATTGAATCTGGATCTTACTCTATTTTCTCAATAAGGTGATGTGGTAGCTGGTCTAGAGCGTGGAATCAGTACAATGAAGAAAGGAGAGAAAGCACTATTTCCTCCTTTGGCTTATGTAGATTCTAGTGCTTCAAGTGTTCCTACTGGTGAGCTACATTTTGAGGTAGAGCTATTATCATGGTTCAGTAGAAATGGTGGAACTGTAAGAAAGTTTTGTCAACTGGAGGGAACAGGCAAACAGGGGATCTTGATGAAGTTACAGGTGAACACTCCATGACAAAATAGTCTTACTCCTTACTGTTTCTTGTATTTGAATACCAATGCTTAACTGGTATCCTGTAATCTTTTATGACAGTTGTTCATGGATTTATATAGTCAAGTACAAAGTCAAGCTATTTGATGAGTCGATAGTTGAGGAATCTACAGAAGAAGGATCAACGTTTTGTTAATCAAGGTAATTGCACCATAACATTTATTCAAATGATTAATTATTATAGAGCTCTTCTCTGTAAAGTTCTTGTGAAGTCTGAAAGCAGCCATAAATATTGGATGGGAAATATGTTTCAATGATGTGGCTGAAGGAAGGCGAGAGAGCTGTTGTGACGGTGCAATCATTGTGACGGTGCAATCATATGTCTCACTGAATAGATTTGTATTAAGAGCAACTCCCATTATGTAAAATAGAAAGCCCATCTAAAATGTAGAGTTTTACAACAGCCTAGCTAAACTGGAAAACACATATAGCAAGCAGGACTTAACTCAGTCCATGCTGTCGCTTGAGATTATTTCCATAATTATGTGGGATGGGAGTAACATTTAACTTTTTGAGGCCTGCTGAACCATGAGACTTGTGCCCTGTTTTCTTGTTGCCCGTATCTTTTGTATTTTTTTGTTTATATCTGTGAAGATACTAGTGTTGCAGTCTACCTCACTAAACCTATTAACCAACATGTATATTATCCTAATAATTACTAGATTCAACAAAACCAGCATTCAGTACCATGCATGGCATAGAACAGCAATGCCCTAGTACTGTACAACATACAAATTAGTTACAGTGCTTGCAAACTGAACAAATCTATAGAGCAAATCGAAGATGATAAAACTTTATTCAAAACGATTCAAATTATGCCATATCGGAATACCATATGCTGAGACTACAAAGTACGTGGTTCTACCAGAAGACCCTATTCAGCAAAAACTGCTGCATACAGCTTTTCTTTGAGAGTTTTCTTCACTATATGTCTGCCAACAGCAATAGATCAGGAACACATGTGCACGAAAAAAAAAAAACTTAGTCGAACACCTCTAACGCCTCATACTCTGGGCCAGAGATGGCATCCGCCATGACCGCGGCCGGCGTTAGCTCGCCATCCGCCTCCAGGAAGAGTCTCACCAGGTTCTTGGAGTAGCCGCTCACCAGGGCCGTGCCCTCTTGCGCTGCCACCACCGGCGTGGAGGCCTTGGAGGTCCCCACGTTCCAGAACACCACCTGTGGCGCCGTGAATCCCTCGGCTGCGAACTTGTCGCAGATGCTCTGGTACTCTGTCTTCCACAGTGACGCGGTGCCCGTCCACCCGTCGAAGTCCATGTCGCTCAGCACAAACACCCTCTTCACCATCATGTCCCTGCACAGCCCGCCGGCCACCGCCAGCTGCAAGATCTTGCTAAACACGCCCTGCAGGTTCGCGCCCTTCTTATGCTTCCCCATGGACTCCACCAGCGGCCGCAGCTTCTCCTTGAGGCTCGTGCCGAGCACCTTGTGCAGCTGGTGCGTCTCGTTGAAGGTGATCACGCGCCCCTTCCACGGCTCCTGGCTCAGCTCAGATATGAGGAGCCCCAGTGCGATGGCTGCAGAGGCCGCTATGTCCGTGGCGTCCGTGGTGGCGCCGGAGAGCCCGCACACCGCGATGCAGTTGGCCAGGCGCCCCTCAGCGGATAGAGAGGCCGCCATGCGACGCCACTGGAGCTCGGCAGCCTCGTCGTGCTCCCCCTTAAGGGCTGCGGCGATCAACTCGTGCGGCAGCACCGCGTCCGCGGGCATCCTGGCGCGACCGGCGCGCACCTCGTCGAAGAAGCCGGCCACGCGGTGCTTGTCGTGCTTCTGGAACACCTCCTTGTACTTGTTCATCGCCAAGGACGCCACCCGCGCGTACGGCAGCTCTTCAAACTTGCACGCGCACATGTACACCTCCGGGAGCTCCAGGGCCTTGCGCAGCGGCACCAGCACCTCGCGGCGGAGCCGGTCACGGACGCGGTAGGCATAGTGCTTGTCCGAGATGTTGAGGTACTCCTGGCTGGACTCGCGCGGGAATATGCGGCGGGCTATGGCCTCGCAGAGCAGGGTCGCACGGTCGTAGGACGAGCGGAGCGACGGGCACCACTTGGCCGCGAGACCGATCTTGGTGGTGTCGCCCACGCGCAGGTGCTCGACGTCGGACTTGAGCATCTCGGCGAACATCTCAGCCACGCCATCGTAGAGGAAGCGGAAAGCCTCGTCGGACTCGTAGCGCGAGAGCGCCGACCGCGCGAGCTGCGCCTCCTCCTGGCGCTTCGTCTCCTTGGCAGCCAGAAACTCGCGGTCGCTGCGCCGGCGCTTGATGCCGTGGCGGTGTACGTTCCGCTGCTTGCGACGGTCGCCGTCTTCGCCCTTGCGGTCACCGTCTTCGCCCTTGCGGTCGCCGTGGAGTACGCGATAGAGGATCTCGGGCAGGTCCTTGAGGCAGCCGAACCTGGCGAAGATGGCCAGGTTCCCGGCGAGCGTCTTGGGGTGGCGCGCGTGCATCCAGAGCGCGGCGGCGTAGAAGCCCTCCCTATCGCCCTTGCCCAGGCCGCGCACGCCGCGGAGGTGGCAGACGAGCCTGAGCGCGGTGCGCGCGTCTCGGGACCAGGCGACGTCGAGGAGTGCCGCCACGTCAGCGGCCGAGGTGGCGCCAGGGACGATCTGGAAGAAGAAGTCGACGCACGGGTCGCCGGACGAGGCGTAGGCCAGCGCCCGACCAGACCGCGACGCCTCCTTGGCCACGCCGCCGTACGGCGCCATGGATGAGTCATCGGAGTCGTAGTCGGAGTCGGAGGACGACGACGACGACTTGCTGGTGGGCCGGGAATCTGCAGCAGCAGCGATGTTGGTGTTGAGGGCGGCCACGGGAGGGCCGAGGAGCGCTGCGGAGGTGGGCGGGGCCATGGCGGATGCGGTACTCGAGGTGTTTTGGGTACGTGACTTCGGAGATGAACGAAGAGGAGATGAGACGAGATTGGTGCGTGCGCGGATTTTGCTGGCACGGCGACGAACGAAGATTTTATCGGGGGGAGAGGCCTGGAGGCCGGCCTGGGAAGGCGGTGGCGGTTTCCTAATCGCTTGCTGCCAGGTAATGAATCTGGACCCTCTGCTTGTTACGTCGGTTCAATCAACGGTCACGATGCACGCTAGCCAACCGACCACGTCGTACGGCCCAAGGAAACGCGCCTGCGCCGGCGCCGCCGTTCGGTCCTAGCTATATAGCAGAAGTGATCGAGTCGAGACCACCAAATCCTCTCGAAGCAATCTCGTCGCCTACTACTAAATCCTAGCGGTTAGATCCGTACCAATCGGATCGTTCTCGCCATGGCCGCCGTCCTCCTCGGCCCTCCCGTCATCCGCGGGGCACGCCCGCCACCACCACCACCGACCGCTACAGCTGCGGAGGGCCCCGCTTCCCACCCGTTCCTCGACCTCCTCGACGTCTGCTTCAACAACGACGACCCTCCAGCCGGTTCTGATGCCGCCAACGGCGGCAAGGGGCCCCGCATGGCGCGGACGGAGAACAACTCGGCCACCTACGCGAGTTCCGGCAACCCCTGCCTCGACCTCTTCTTCCAGGTCGTCCCCGACACGCCGGCGCAGCGCGTGCGCGAGCTCGTCACCATTGCGTGGGCACACGACCCGCTCACCGCGCTCAAGCTCATCGCGAACCTCCGCGGCGTGCGCGGCACGGGCAAGTCCGACAGGGAGGGATTCTACGCCGCCGCGCTCTGGATGCACGAGCGCCATCCCAAGACGCTCGCCTGTAACCTTCCCGCGCTCGCCGAGTTCGGCTACCTCAAGGACTTCCCCGAGCTACTCTACCGCCTCATCCACGGCGCCGACACGCGCAAGCTCTACAAGGCCAAGGCGGAAACCCAGAAGATCAGACGCAAGGTCGCGGAGGTCCGCGCCGCCAGGCTGGCCGAAAAGAAGCGCGCGCACAGCCAAAGCGCTGCGCCTCAGCACACTGCCGGAGCTCCCGTGCTTGCCGACTTCGTCAGCGCCGCGCTCTCGAACCCCAGGACGAAGGCCAAGCGAAGCAGCGAGTCGGGAGCCGTGGTTCCTGCCGCGGCGCCTATGGAGACAGAGGAGGCAGCTGTGGAGAACAAACCGGAGGCGGTGGATGTGGCGGCAACGAAGGAGATCCCCATGACAAAGGAGGTGCGGAAGGTGGCCAAGCTCGCTGTGCAGTCGCTGGAGACATACTACGGCAATGGCGCCTACCGCTTCCTCTTCGACTGCGTCGCCCAGTTCTTCGCCGACCTCCTCGCCTCCGACCTTGAGCAGCTAGCGCCCGGTGGCAGGAAGACGAAGATCGGGCTCGCCGCCAAGTGGTGCCCCACGCCAGGCTCGTCGTTCGACCGGACGACGCTGCTCTGCGAGGCCATCGCGCGCCGCCTCTTCCCACGCGACTCCAGACCCGACTACTCTGACCTGTCAGAGGAGCACTACGCCTACCGGGTGCTCCACCGTCTCCGCCGCGAGGTGCTGGTGCCGTTGCGGAAGGTCCTGGAGCTCCCGGAGGTGTACATGAGCGCCCAGCGGTGGTCCGATCTGCCCTACACCCGCGTGGCGTCGGTGGCCATGAGGCGCTACAAGGCCCTGTTCAAGAAGCACGACGAAGCGCGCTTCGACAAGTACCTCGAGGACGTTGAGGCTGGCAAGGCCAAGATCGCGGCTGGCGCGCTCCTGCCCCACGAGATCGCCGCCGCCGCGTTTCGTGGCGAGGCTGACGACGTGTCGGAGCTGCAGTGGCGCCGCATGGTGGAGGACCTCCGCAAGAAGGGGTCTCTGAGCAACTGCATCGCCGTCTGCGACGTTTCCGGGAGCATGAGCGGCACGCCGATGGAGGTGTGCGTGGCGCTGGGTCTGCTCATCTCTGACCTCAGCGAGATGCCATGGGCGGGCAGGGTGATCACGTTCAGCATGACTCCCCAGATCCACAAGATTGAGGGCAAGACCCTCGCCCAGAAGATGAGCTTCATCAAGCGCATGCAGTGGAACATGAACACCAACTTCCAGGCGGTCTTTGACCGCATCCTACGCACGGCGGTGGACGGTCGGGTAACCAAGGATAAGATGATCAGGACCGTCTTCGTGTTCAGCGACATGGAGTTCGACCAGGCGTCTGCTAGGCCTTGGGAAACGGACTACCAGGCCATCTGCCGCAAGTTCAGTGACGCCGGGTACGGCGACGCGGTGCCTCAGATCGTGTTCTGGAACCTGAGGGACTCAAAGTCGACGCCAGTGACGTCAACGCAGCCCGGAGTCGCGATGGTGAGCGGATTCTCCAAGAACTTGGTCAAGCTTTTCCTGGAGAACGATGGCGTGGTGAACTCGGAGGCCGTCATGAAGGCAGCCATCGCCGGCGAGGAGTACCAGAAGCTTGCTGTGTTTGATTGATCGGTTAGGGGGTCATTAGTTAGGCGTTGGGAGTTAAGTACGCAAGTGGATGATGCATGTCTGAATCCTGCGCCCAACCGTGCTAGTACTACTTTGTAATCTGACATGAAGGAACAGAGATAGGTTGCTTTTGGTACCGAACAGCTTTCAGTTTCAGTGCAGGCTTGTTTTCTTCGATTTATGAAATTTGTGTGCTTCTGTTCGATCGTGTTAAATTGTTCAAACATAATCCGATCTTTGCTAAGACACTAAGAGCCTCACTAATGTTTCTTCTTTTCTTTCACTTCTAAAGCAAATCGTAGGGGCTGAGCAACATCATAGAGTTTTGCTATATATTGAGCAATTTTTTATGCTTTACCAGCCTGCACATAATCGCACATAATGTCCTCTTTTGTGCTCCTCACGACAAGTTTTCACAAACAAATTGTCCATACATTTCACATAGAACTCAATTACTTCAGAAGTTGAATGACAATTATTGTACACATAATTAATTTGTGCAAAGAAGGTGTAACCAAACACATGAGCATCATCCTTACATGATCGTCGCTACATTACAGAGTTTTTCTTGACTACTCAGCAAAATGTCTCTTCTTCACGTGGACTCTACCACACAAAAAGAAACTTGAACAAGTGCGGGTAGCTGAACGGTTTGAGCTGCAAGCTGTAGAGTACAACCTGAAACACACACACATTTTGCGATGACTGTCCGTATACTAAACAGGTTTGGTTTCGGATTCAAAATTGGTTTGGGTTGTGGAACACAGATGCATTTGGGGAGCAGGGAAAAACTGCTAAAAACCAATTTTCTGCTGTTCCACCAAATTCTGCAGTCAGTATGGATGTGGAATTAGTTTCATTAAAGCCAGTAGTTGATGTTACAAGATATTTGAAACTACTGAACAAGACATTAAATTGTGGTGATGATACTAGCACCCCTCGTGATGGTGAAACTGTTCATAGTAAGGATTCTTTTCCTTTCTGATATGATGGAATGCTTTGTTGTAATTCAATCTCCTGCTGACAACTATTTTGACTTTACATTAGGTAGATATACTGGCAGCCTCGAGGATGGTACTGTCTTTGAAAAGCTTGGCTTTGGTGGGGAGCCCTTTGAATTCATCATAGATGAAGGTGACTGATTTTGACTATTTAGTGAAGTTAGTATTCCAATCATTGTAATCATTTAGGAACATCACAGGAACTATGGTCATGGTATCTTTTCCAACATCAGTAGCATATATTTTATATTTGTTTCATTATTCCTCTCAGAAGTATTGAGTTCTTCCAACATTTCACGCTTAAATTCTTGATTCTAGAAATACAGCCACATAATTTGTGAAGTTGTTTTTGCCATATCTATGATATGATAATTGTGGCTCGGCTATCTGTTACTTTTATCTGAAGTTGTTTTATTATGTGTTTGTGCCTTTATATTTATTTAATAATATGTAGATATCTGTTAGTATTATACTGGCTTATTGAACTTCCTCCTTTTATGGTATTTCACTTGCAGAACAGGTAACAGTTGGATTAGATAGCGCAGTAGCAGGCTGGCAGCAACGGTGAAGGGTGAGAACTTGCTAAAGTGATAGTGAAATTTGAGTATGGATTTGGCCACACAGAAGTTAAAAGGCAATTGACAACGGTACCTCCTTGCTCTACATTGATATATGAAGTGGAATTGATGGACTTCACAAAGGTATTAACTAGTCGAACTAGAGTTCATCTTCTCCATCTGTCTTGTGTTTCCTCTACTTATTGTGCACTCTTGGTTCTAGTGTGGCAGGAAAAGGAATCATGGGAGATGAGTGCCCGTGAAAAGTTAGAGGCTGCAGAGAACTAATTCAAGACCGGGAAGTTTCAAAGGGCTGTAAACAAGTATAACAAGGTAGTTTAAGTTTTTCCTTCTCATAAATTTGGATCCATGGTCTTCACTCTTCAGAGAGGTAGACTGATTTCTTTGTTCTTAAGCCCTAAATTATGTTAATGAGGATGGACATTTTGAAGATGAAACTGAAAAGTTAATTAAAACTTTGAGTATCCTGCTGGTTAAACCATGCAGCATGCTGCCTTAAACTGAAGGATTTTACCCAAGCAATTAGCTTGTGTTCAAAGGTATGTGGAACAAAACTTTGATATCACCTGAAGGCTGCAGCTGAAATTTGCTACAGGGTGCAGATTTTCTTCTGTCAGGTTTTAGAAATTGGGTCTTGCAATGTGAAGGCTTTGTATCGGAGAGCGCAAGCTTATGGTGAACTGTATGACCTGGAATTAGCCAAGGCTGATGTATTGAAAGCACTGGAATTGGATCCTAACAACAAGTGAGCACAAACCTTTCTTTCTTGTCATATTCTGGTGTCGTAGCATTATATTCAGTTCCATGTTCCATTCTTCATGCCTAGGGAGGTGAAGTTACTTCAAGCAAATCTGAAAAAGCTTCAGGTGGAGCGTAACAAGGTGGACGCAAAGCTCAATGCAAAAGAATCCGATGTGGTGTCAAAGGTAACCTTCTTGTTGGAGTATGTGTAATGCAGGCCTATGTGGCTAGGCCCATGTATCTCTAATTATATGGCACCCTGGTTAGGGTTAGCCCAAGAAATGAGAAACCCTAATTCTAACATGGTATCAGCCTAGTCTCCTCCTCCCAGCCGCCTCCAGGCAAGCCGCCGCCGCCGGCCGGCTAGCTGCCTGGGCGCCGCCGCCGCCGCCATGGCAGGCCGGGATCCTCCTCCTCCTCCTCCTCCTCCCTATTTCCAACAGTTCCCGCCGCCGCGGGTGGCCAGCCCCGAGCTCCCGTCGCGGCCCGCCCTCCTCCTGGCGGCCATCGCGGGTGCGGCGCCGGCGGACGCTGCGGACGCAGCAGCGCGCGCGGAGGCCGCGGCGCGCGCGGGGACCGAGCACCTGCGGGAGACGCGGATAGGACGCGCGCAGATCCCGCGGCGGACGTCGCGTACGCACCTACACTCAACCTGGGCGCGAACGACGAAGCCACCGCAGCGGCATACGCTCGGGGAGCTGCTGCCGCCATTGCTGCCGGCCTTGGCATGCCCCTGGACACGGACACTCTGCCCAGGGCGCTGCTCACAGCCGGGGGCGCCCTGTCCAGGGGGCTTGCTGCCGTCCCGCGTGCAGCTGCGGGCGGAGCCCCCTTCCCTGCACCGCCTCCGCCGCCCGTGATGCATCGTCCGGACTCCACCCTCATCGCCGCTCTCGCCACTGCTCGTGCTGCGGCTGCGGAGGGCCGGGCCCGCGTGCGTGAGGCCGCTCTCGCTTGGGAGCGCGAGCGTGACGCGGTCGACGCATTGGCCCGCCAGATCGCCGACGCCGAACAGTTCCTCGACCTTCCAGCCTCGCCCGACGTTGGGACCACGTCCTCGGGATCGGCTCCGGTCGTCTGGCACGATCCGGCCGACCCCCATGTGGTGCAGCTCCACTACCACGCAGGGGGCGTCCAGAACATACGCCTCCTCGTCCCGGTCGTCCTCGAGCCCGAGTCGCCCTCCTACGCTCGTTGGAGGGACTTGGTCCTCCTCACCCTCCGCCGCTACGCCCTCGACGACCACGTCCTCCTCGACACCGCGGGGGTGGTCCCGACCCCCTCGTGGCTACGCCTTGACAACGTCGTCCTCCCCTGGATTCTGGGGACGATCTCCCTGGACCTCCACGACCTCGTCCGCAACACCCCGAGTGCGCGCGGGGCCTGGCTGGCACTCGAGGGCCAGTTCCTGGGCAACGCCAAAGCCCGGGCTCTGCGACTCGACGCGAGCTTCCGCACCTTCGTCCAGGGCGACCTCTCCGTCAGCGAGTACTGCCGCCAGATGAAGGGTATGGCGGACTCTCTCGGTGACCTCGGCTGGCCCGTGGAGGACCGCATCTTGGTCCTCAACGTTCTCCACGGGTTCAGTGATTGTTACTCCTACCTCCGGACGTGGATCACCCGGCAGCGGCCCTTCCCCACCTTCCTACAGGTCCGTGACGATCTAGTCATGGAGGAGCTTACTCAGGGCCTACAGCCTGGGTCCACCTCCGCTCCGGGGTCCTCGTCCTCCTCGACTGCTCTTGCTGCCACTCCTCCGCCCCGTCCCGCCACACCACCACAGTCGTCACTTCTGGGTCCTCTTCCCCCCGGGCCGAGCGGGGGTGGGGGGGGGGGCGTGGCGGCCGTTGTCGTCGTGGTGGGGGACGTGGAGCAGGTCGTGGGGGCCCCACGACACCGCCATCTCCACGGGGTGCACCCTGGCCATCCTACAACAACCCATGGTCAGGGCGCATCTCCATGTGGCCGTTCTAGGCCTCCGGTGGCGAGCCTCGCCCGCCGGCGGCCATGCTCGCGGGTGCTCCCCCGGGGTTTCCCTCAGTAACCCCGTGGGCGGCCCCGTTCCCCGCGTTCTCGTGGGCTCCTCCATCGGCGACCTTGCACGGGTCTGCCGGCTGGGACCAGGCGGCCTTGGCGCACTCCTTCAGCACCATGGCCCTGACACCTCCAGTCGGACCGGAGTGGGTCGCCGACTCTGGGGCTACTTACCACACCACTCCTAACCCCGGTATACTTTCTTCTGTTCACCCTCCTTCTCCATCTCTCCCTTCGTCCATTATGGTCGCTAATGGGTCTTGTCTTCCTGTCACCTCTGTGGGTGCCGCCGGCCCCCATGGTTCCTTTCGTCTTCCTGATGTTCTTGTTGCTCCTTCTATGGTTCACAATCTTCTTTCTATTCGTCGTTTTACAGCTGACAATTCTTGTTCCGTAGAGTTTGACCCTTCTGGTCTTACTGTGAAGGATTTGGCTTCCCGACGTCCTCTGCTCCGATGTGACAGCACGGGGCCCCTTTACACTCTTCGCTTTCCGGCATCTACCTCGCCTCCTTCGCCAGTTTTGTCAGCTGCCTTCGCCACCACTACCTCCACTACTTGTCACCGGCGTCTCGGCCATCCTGGATGTGATACTTTGATGCAGCTTAGTCGTAGTTCCGATATTCGATGTACTCGGGCTCACGATGAGCATTTGTGTCATGCGTGCCAACTGGGCCGTCATGTTCGTCTTCCTTTTTCTAGTTCTTCTTCTCATGCGGCCCACATTTTTGACCTTGTACATTGTGACTTATGGACCTCTCCTGTCATCAGTATTTCTGGATACAAGTACTATCTTGTGGTGGTGGATGATTATTCTCATTATTCCTAGACTTTTTCTTTACGTGCAAAGTCTGATGCTTTCCCCGCGCTTGTCCACTTTTTCGCTTGGGTGTCCACACAGTTTGGCCTCACTATCAAGGCTGTCCAGTGTGACAATGGTCGGGAGTTCGACAACTCCACCTCCCACGCCTTCTTTCTCTCTCACGGTGTCCAGTTGCGCATGTCTTGCCCGTATACCTCCTCTCAAAACGGCAAGGCTGAGCGCATGATTCGCACCACCAACGACACCGTGCGCACTCTCCTGCTCCAGGCCTCTCTTCCTGCTCGCTTCTGGGCCGAGAGCTTGCACACCTCAACTTACCTCCTTAACCGCCTTCCTTCCGCTGCTTGTCTAGCTCCCACACCACACCACGCTCTCTTTGGTACCCCTCCTCGCTATAATCACCTTCGAGTCTTTGGGTGTGCGTGTTACCCTAACACCACCGCCACCGCTCCTCACAAGCTGGCACCCCGTTCGACTCTCTGTGTCTTCCTTGGGTACTCCCCGGATCACAAGGGGTACCGATGCTACGACCTTACCTCTCGTCGAGTCCTCATATCTCGCCATGTGGTGTTCGATGAGTCGATCTTCCCCTTTTCCACCACTACCACTCCTACTTCCACCTCGGAGCTTGACCTCTCCACTGTGTTTCCTACTGACCCGGTGGTCGAGCCACCTTTCCCGGTGTTTCCTGTAGGTACTGCTACGTCGCATGTCGCCCGTGACACCTCGGGGCCTCTACCCTGTCCGGGTCCCGAGGGATCACCTTCCGGCCCGGCCCCTGCGCCTGACGCGGGTCCCGGGTCGGCACCTTCGACACCGGTCCCACCGGCACGCTTCGCCCGCCGGTGCGTGTCTACCAGCGACGTGCTCCCGACGTGGATCCCGGGTCGGCGTCTCCGACTCCGCCTCCACCGGCATGTTTCGCCCAGCCAGTGCGCGTCTACCAGCGACGTGCCCGGCTGGCGCCGCTGCCTCCGGCGGCGCCGGTGGCCCCCTCCTCGCCGGGGTCACTTGCGCCACCGGCGACACCGACCCCGCCGCCGAGGCACCCAGCTTCTCGGGCCGCGACGCCGGTGTACCACCCTCCGCTCCTTCACCGACACCCGCGTCATGTTCACCCGATGGTGACGCGACACGCGGCTGGGACCCTGCAGCCCCGGGCTCTTGCGGCGATGCCCGGGGACTCGCCGGTCTCACCGGTACCCTCTTCCGTCCGCGAGGCCTTGCGGGACCCTCACTGGCGCCGAGCGATGGAAGAGGAGTACGTGGCCCTCCTCGCCAACCAGACTTGGGATCTCCTCCCTCGTCCCCCGGGCTCCAACATCGTCACCGGCAAGTGGATCTAGACCCACAAGCGCCGGGCTGACGGCACCCTTGAGCGGTACAAGGCTCGCTGGATTCTCCGGGGCTTCACTCAGCGTCACGGTGTCGACTACGACGAGACCTTCAGCCCGGTGGTGAAGCCGGCCACCGTCCGCACGGTGCTCTCGCTGGCTCTCACGCGCGGGTTGTTCCGTGCATCAGCTGGACGTCAAGAATGCCTTCCTACATGGCGTTCTTACTGAGATAGTCTACTGCAGTCAGTCGGCGGGGTTTGTTGACTCTTCTTGTCCTGACATGGTGTGTCGGCTCAAAAAGTCTCTCTACGGCCTCAAGCAGGCCCCCCGGGCGTGGAACCATCGGTTTGCTGCTTTTCTGCTGACTCTGGGGTTTGTGGAGGCCAAGTCAGATACCTCTTTGTTCATCTATCACTATGGGGCTGAGACTGTATATCTGCTGCTATATGTTGAAGACATTGTCCTCACAGCCTCCACTGAGTCACTCCTTCGGTGGATCATCGCCTCTCTTCAGCAGGAGTTTGCTATGAAGGATCTGGGTGCACTACATCACTTCCTCGGGGTCACTGTTGAGCCTCACCCTGCTGGATTACTCCTTAACCAGCGGCAGTACACTCTTGACATCCTGGAGAGAGCTGGGATGACTGACTGCAAGCCCTGCTCCACTCCAGTTGACACACAGGGCAAGATCTCGGAGGCTGAGGGTACACCAGTGACAGATCCCACTGCATATCGGAGTCTTGCCGAGGCACTTCAGTATCTCACCTTCATCCGGCCGGATATCACCTATGCAGTTCAGCAGATCTGTCTTCATATGCATGATCCCCGGGAGCCACACCTCACCGCTCTCAAGCGGATCCTACGCTACCTCCGCGGCACCGTCGACTTCGGTCTCCTCCTCCACCGACGGTCGTCCTCCACCGAGCTCGTCGTCTACACTGACGTCGACTGGGCCGTGTCGACGAAAGCTAGTCGGCAGTCTACCTTGGGGTATACCCTCGGTAGTAGTTTATCGGTAGACGGTGCGCAAACTACGAACTCGATGGTGACGCAAGACACGGACAAGCTTTTTATCCAGGTTCGGCCGCCGAGTTGGCGTAATACCTACATCATGCGTCTGGTTGTATTGATTTGTGCTGAGAGAATATGATGTGTCCTAGGGGGATCCCTTGCCCCTCCTTATATAGTCTGGAGGGCAGGGTTACAGATCTGGAAACTAATCCTAGTCGGTTACAATTGCCATGGATAATTCGATATCAATTCCTATTCTAACCGACTAGAATCCTGCTTGATCTCCCCATCTTGTTTCCTTGCGCGAAACTCCAGGTTGTCGGATCAAGCCTTGAACTCGTCTCGTAATGGGCCAAGCTTCCTGGCCGAAGTCTAACCGTAAGGGTATAGGGGTTTATACCCCCACAGCTAGTCCCCGAGCACCATGTATTGTGATGTAACACGCCGTCTTGAGCTTCTTCGATCAGTGAGACTTGACGTCTTCAATAAGTGGGAAAGTCGCCCAAACAGTTGCAACGGTTCTTTGACCAACTGAAAAGACAGTTGATCAACATTGACATCGAAGAAGCGAGTTGTTCGAAGAATGCATGGTGCTCTAAATTAAAAAAGATTTCTTTCCTGGTGAAGTGTGCCCACTTTACTTTTTTGAAAGGTATAAACATCAAAAAAGCAAGCATATTCACCGCAAGGTGAAGTGTGCCCACTTAGTCCCCGAGCCTGGTAGTAGGTGACGTAGGCACGTGGTGCCAGGGTCAAAATAAAAGTCCTCAAAGAAATTCTGTAACTGAGATGCATCGCCAGATGCATCGTACCGATGTAGTCCCCGAGCTTGCTGGAAGGCGAAGTATGAGCCTTGTAGCAAGGTCTAAAAAATTGAATTTACCAGTCCGTCTGCAATTGACTAGACTAATCGACCAGTCCCCGAGCGTCGAGTGCTCGGTGGTCGGTGCAGTCCTTGAAGCTCCGAGCTAATAGACTGGGCGACCAGTCCCCGAGCGTCGAGTGCTCGGTGGTCGGTGCAGTCCTTGAAGTTCCGAGCTGATGGACTGGGCGACCAGTCCCCGAGCATCAATTGCTCTGTGGTCGGTGCAGTCCCCAAGTTCATAAATTGGTGAGCTGGTCGACCAGTCCCCGAGCGTATAGTGCTCGGTGGTCGGCACAGTCCCCGAGCACGGCGTAGGGACCGGTGGACAAGTCCCCGAGCGTGGTTGGAAACGTAAACGTGCTCGGTGGTCGGCACAGTCTTCGAGCACAGCATAGAGAGTAGTCGACAAGTCCCCGAGCGTGGTTGTGAACGTAAACGTGCTCGGTGGTCGGAGCAGTCCCCGGGCACAGCGTAGGGAATAGTCGACGAGTCCCCGAGCGTAGCTTGTCGACTGGGCCAAACCCCTGAAAAATAAATATAAAGAATTGGTAGTACATGATGTATAAATAACCTTTAGATAGAAAATCAGTACTAAGATAAGTTTCAGATTTTTTGTTATAAAATTAGCACGAGTAGTTAATTCGTCCTAGAGCTTGTACCAGCTCTGGTCTAGCCAACAATCAGCATGAGGTGCGGAACCTAGACACGCGTGGAATTGCCAGCCTCGCCAGAGAGCTACTGCCGACCACCCGGAACGCAGAGGGCGGATCTCGTGCACGTGTAGGGAGGAGTCGGAGACAGTACCGGCTCTGGAAAGCTCGTGTAGGAGAAAAAACTAGTCGGCTAACCAAAAAGTTGTTTTGAAGGATAAAAAATATTATGCCAAAAATAAATAAAATATTAGAAGTGCACTTATCTTTGGACGAAAGTCTGGTCGGTGACGATAAAATTGTCTGGCCCTCGAGCTTTCGAACTTGTTGTCGTGACGGTGGTCGCGGTTGTCGTAGCGCCGTTCTTCGCGGTGATTATTATTGCGACTCGTGGTCAGAGCAAGTAGGCCAAACAACTTGGTTGATAGCCGGAGCAGGTCGGTGTCGTCGATCTGCCTCCCTTTGTAGCAGAGAAGCGGCGACGCGTTGTCGGCGTGGTCGGAGACGTTGCTGGTGTGGTCGAAGCCGTAGCCAGCGTGGTTGGAGCTCCAGCCGACGTCGGTGAAGAAGTGATCGACACAGATTGGATCTACGCCTCCTTCGCGGTCGTGGTGGTGAAGCTGTTGAAGCTGACGGTGAACGTGAAGCCGCCCACCATGGCCGCGAAGTCGGGGATGATGGCCATCTTGTTCGTCGGAAAAGTTGCACGCACACCCCCTACCTGGCGCGCCACTGTCGACGAAAGCTAGTCGGCAGTCTACCTTGGGGTATACCCTCGGTAGTAGTTTATCGGTAGACGGTGCGCAAACTACGAACTCGATGGTGACGCAAGACACGGACAAGCTTTTTATCCAGGTTCGGCCGCCGAGTTGGCGTAATACCTACGTCCTGCGTCTGGTTGTATTGATTTGTGCTGAGAGAATATGATGTGATGTGTCCTAGGGGGGTCCCTTGCCCCTCCTTATATAGTCTGGAGGGCAGGGTTACAGATCTGGAAACTAATCCTAGTCGGTTACAATTGCCATGGATAATTCGATATCAATTCCTATTCTAACCGACTAGAATCCTGCTTGATCTCCCCATCTTGTTTCCTTGCGCGAAACTCCAGGTTGTCGGATCAAGCCTTGAACTCGTCTCGTAATGGGCCAAGCTTCCTGGCCGAAGTCTAACCGTAAGGGTATAGGGGTTTATACCCCCACAGGCCGGGTGTCCGGACACCCGCCGCTCCACCTCCGGCTACGCCGTCTTCCTAGGCGGCAACCTGGTGTCTTGGTCGTCCAAGCGCCAACCGGTCGTCTCCCGCTTCAGTGCCGAGGCGGAGTACCACGTTGTCGCCAACGGCGTGGCTGAGGCTTTCTGGCTCCGGCAGCTCCTCGCCGAGCTCCACAGCCATCTCTCCCGGAGCACGCTGGTCTACTGCGACAACGTCAGTGCGGTGTACCTCTCCACCAACCCTATGCAGCACCAGAGGACCAAGCATGTGGAGATCGATCCACACTTCGTCCGGGACCGGGTCGCTGTCGGCGATGTTCGGGTCCTCCATGTCCCGACCACCTCTCAGTTCGCCGACATCTTTACCAAGGGCCTCCCGTCCTCGACCTTCGCCGAGTTCCGCTCCAGCCTCAACATCACCAGTGGCTAGTTGTGTCTGTGGGGGGGCTCGTGTGTGAGATTCTTTTCGAGTCCAGTCTGCAATTCCGCTGCGTCGGTAGTTCAGACTGCGGGGGGGGGGGGGGGGGGTGTTGGAGTATGTGTAATGCAGGCCCATGTGGCTAGGCCCATGAGGCCCATGTATCTCTAATTATATGGCACCCTGGTTAGGGTTAGCCCAAGAAATGAGAAACCATAATTTTAACACACTTCTTCATTTTCTGTTTTTCCTGAACTTTACTCTACTATTTACTTTTTCTCTATGAGTATAGAGGATAATTTCTGAAGTAATGATTGGTCTTAATTGTCAAGCACATGGAAACTTAGTTTGGTTGCATAGAATTGATGCAGTTTAGTTTCCGTGTGCCACTTGTTTCAGGTGGAAGTGCATACAGCTTCTTTACGTCCATTCTAGTGTAGATTTATTTACAAATATCTATGGTGTGATGTTTAGACAATAGCGCTAAACTGCCCAGTAATGCGTATGGCACTACAATTAACCAATTTAATCTAAAACACAATCTCATTGGTTTCATTTGTGCCATGATACTAGCACTGGTGGTATGCACTATGTAGGCAGTGAAAGGGAGTGGAAGTTAAAAGATAAATTGATATCCTACTTGCTCTATCTGTGAACATTTCACCATGCTCTCCATTTCCATTTTGATAGGGAACTGAGAATAACCATTTCAAGAGCTACGAGTTACTATATTTGACCTCCAATTTCTGTGCTACTCTGACCGGGAGAAGTTTGACTGATTTATTTCTTCAACCTCTTGCAGAAGCGCAAGGTTGAAAATGCAAATCACAGTAAAGAAACAAAGGTCTTTGTACAATCACGTCTATCATTATAATACAAACTGAAACTGAGGCCATTGCTGAATCAGTTTTCCTTTTTCAGAGCATTGACGCGGAGAAAGCAGAGGAAGTGGTCAAATAAGAGTTGTAGTAGGACAATGAAGATAATTTAAGTCGTAGCCTTTTTATGAAGGGTATCAAGAGATGCATAGGAACGCATCAGACTTTTGTACTATATAAGTGATAAAATTCGTCACCTTCTTAGTAATTTGGTGGTCTCTTTTATAATATACTACTATCTTTGTGCACCTGACATGATCATGCCACAGAAATGGCGTACTCCCTCCTGTAAAAGAAACACCTGTTTCATTTACTTTACATGGTTTTCTTATTTTGACCACTATTTTTTCTATAATATTATTAAAATCCTTTAAATTTATTGGATAAGTAATTTCAAGATAATTTAACACAAATAACTTGCTCAGCATATCATTGCAACTGGAAAGCTAAATTTGGGCAGCGACATAATCAAGTGCAAGCTAGTACTGCTTTGGGGAATCAGTTGTGGAAGAAACTATGGGGACTGAAAGTGCCGGGGAAAATTAAAATTTTTGGGTGGCGAGCTCTGAAGGGCCTGATTCCATGTCGAGCCATCTTAGCAAATCGACATGTTGGAAACTCTGGGAACTGCCCAGTGTGTATGCATGGAGCGGAGGACATTAAACATCTATTGTTTACATGTCTCGCGCCAGAGATGTGTGGCAAGCTCTTGGCGTGCGCGAGAAAGTACAGAATTACCTCGATGTTGATCGATCAGGCTCTGTGGTGATTGATGAGATTATTAGAAGGGAGGAGATGATCAACGAACTGGATGTGGGACTAGCAGAGTTGGTGCTCACGGCGGGCTGGTATCTATGGTGGGAGAGGAGACAAATCGTGCATGAAGAGACGGTCCAAACCCCAGCAAGAACAGCCATGTCCATTGCTGCACTAACGAAGAATTACCAGATTGCAACAAAGAAAAGTTCAAAGTTAAGGCAAGGATGGAAGAAACCTAGCGAAGGGAGAGTCATGGTTAATGTCGACGCAGCTTTTGATGAAGATGGAGGAAGGGGCAGCATGGGATCGATCATCAGAGATAGTAATGGGAGCTTCATAGCTGCTGCCCATAGCTATGTGCCACACCTAATTGATACACCGATGGCGGAAGCATATGCGCTGAAAGAAGGATTGATGCTTGCACAACATATTGGGTGCAACAAGTTAATAGTCCAATCGGACTGCATGGAAGTGGTTCAAATTATGAGTGATAGTGGATTTACGGCAAATTCTGCTGCACCCATTTATGATGAATGCAATCTGGTGTGGACCGGTTTTCAGGAAATTAGTATTGAGCATTGCCACCGAGAGGCAAATCAAGCTGCTCATCTGCTTGCTAGTAGAGCTATGCAGACAAAGCAAAACTGTGTTTGGGACGATGATCCCCCTAGTTTCATCTTTGATTGCATTGTAAAAGATATTTCTATTTTGAGTGAATAAAGTTTTGCCGTATTCAAAAAAAAAAACTTGCACATTGTTAAACTATATAGTTTGAAAGTTATTGAAGTTTGAAAGTTATTGAATGCAACAGAGAATTCAGTGAACTATCACAGAGGTTCAGGACATAAGAACCCTACTGAATGCAACAGAGAATTCAGTGGAGCTAACTCTACTGCTTTATACATACTAGCACGACATTCTCGTCACGTTCATGAATAGTAGCAAACTACTAAGTCTGGGATAAACAACTTAGAAGATCACCACCCTGCTACTGGTGGCTACACCACAAACCTACAGTTTGCGACGCTTCAGCATTGTTGTCTTCATTGTGATATGATGGTGTCATCAAATCATCCAACACTAGGCTGTCCAAAATATTTCCAGATTATCCTGTAGAGAACATAGCAGGCTTAAGCAACTTGTGGATAATAGTCAAATAAGCAATCTATTAGTTATTAAAAGTAACAAGGTTTAATTCAGTTGTGCAGAATTACTGAAAGAAAACTTTGAAGTAACAGATTTATCTTAATTTCCCTTTAAGTGATTGACAAAGCTGTGCAAAAAATAAAATAAAAATAAAAATAAAAAAATCAAGCACCCTTATTGAATCATTCAGAGAATCAGAGGTGGCAAAACAGTGAACAATATCCTAAAAGAATCCGCCAAATTCTTGTACACAAATGTTCTTGTTAATTAGATATTCAACATAGCAACGGGTCAGGGTCAGGCAAAAGCTAATATTGCAGGTGAACTGTGCACCATGACTTCCATGAAATCACAGCACACAGGACCGTAAAATTTGTCAGCAACACAAAGGCATAGTAGTTAATAAGAAAAAGAAAAACTAAGCATGGAAAGAAAAAAAAAAGGTCCCCGAAGAACTATGGTTCTGTTTGGCACAGCTTATTTCTTTGTTTTCCCAGATTAATAAGAAGCTGTGCGGAACAACAAGATTCAGCAGCAGCTTATCAATAACCAGACCAGGAATTAACTGAATAAGCAAACTACACTTTTCACTGGCTTCTCATAAAAGAAAACTCTGCACAATTACAAGTTGTGCTAAACAAGGCCTATACTACAGTACAGCTCTCTTTACATATCTAAGAATCAAAGTTACCAGCTACTCTTTGCCACTCGCAAACAAGTTGTTTGCTAGAAGAAAATTTCTAATTATAATCAGCATTCACCATAGGACAAATACTCGAAAGATTTAACCACAAGATTTCAACATTCCTCACAAGAATATTTCATCGCAGTATAGCAAAGTCCATACTTAACAAATACTCCCTCCATCCCAAATTGTAAGTCATTCCAAAAATCTTGGAGAGTCAAAGCATTTTCACGTTTGACCAAAATTATAGAGTGGAATACTATAAGATTTGTAACGTGAAGTGAGTATACTATGAAAATATAATTAAGAAAGAATCTAATGATATTTAGTTGGTATTATAATAATTATTATTTTATCATATAAATTTGGTCAAACTTTGAAAAGTTTGACTCTCCAAGATTCTTGGAATGACTTACAATTTGGGATGGAGGGAGTATATTAGAGGCACTTGCAAATTGCAATTGATTCTTAAAAAAAATATGAACAGAAGTAATAATAGGACAATGTTTCAGTTATAGCTGAATGTACCATGGAATCTCAAGGAGCAGGACTCTTTTTGAGATTGAGCGATTTAACATGTTCACAAAACCGCCGATGTTTCTCTTGCACTTCAGCTATAGCCTTTTCAGCAGCCTCTGCATTCTTTGCTAGAAGGTATTTCTCCATCTGAACAAACCACTCCCCCAATGTCATATCCTCCAATCTGCGTCTTCCTTTGCGCTCCCCCTCATGGCCTTTCTCTCCACTGGCACCAATAGCTTCCCTATTGTCATTCTTTTCCACTTCTCCAACACCATCCAGCTTTGACCCTGGTGACACCTTTTCCCTCAATTCCTGATCTAATTCAGTTTCCCCTCCCTTGCTCAAATTCTTCACCTCCTCTTCTTCCACACCACCATTGTCAGCAGGAGCATGCTGAGCCCTCCCCTCTATTGCCCTCTCTGTCAATGTCGCCTCCTCCTCCACATCCACCATCTTATCCTCCACGGATGCCTTTGAGTTTCCATCCAACTTGTCATCCTCAGCTGCCACCTTATCCTCTTCAGAACAGTCATTCACAGCCAAGACCCTCAATGGACTCCCCACTCGTTCTCTGCCATCAGCCATATCCTTTTCTTCTTGCTCATTTTCATCGTTCTCAACAATTGCATCCTCAGCCTTCTTTGTTCTTGCCCTCGTAGCCCTTCCTCGGCCTCGGCCTCCTCTGCCCCTCTTTGCTCGTCCTCTCCCAGCTGGCACCATCTCACCCTTGCCCTCGGCAGTTGTCCCTTCCTGATCTCTGGTCACAGCCACCTCACCCTCCTCTTCCTCCTCCTCGGGAGTAACATCCGTACGATTCCTAGCACTTGCCCTTGTAACCCGTCCTCGCCCCCTTCCGGTCCTCACCACTTCCTCCTCATCGTTTTCGCACCCCAACACCTCACCTCTCCTTGCAGCAGCTCTCGCTGACCTCGTATTTTGTGGCTGTGGCGGAAGGACGAACGTCACTGCAGCCTTCCTTGACCTGACACGGCTCGGTATTGCCGCTTCCCCCTCTTCATCTTCCGCTTCCGTCTCCACTCCAGCGGGCTCAACGGCCTTCTTTAGCCCGCCTCGGCGAGACGGGAGTGCAGCTTCCTCCTCCACTTTATTCCCAGCTTCGGGGGCTTCCATCGCCCCGGCCTTCTTCCGCCCGCCTCGGCGAGTCGGGAGTGCAGCTTCCTCCTCCACTTCATGCCCAGCTTCGGGGGCTTCCGCCGCACCGGCCTTCTTCCGCCCGCCTCGGCGAGTCGGGAGTGCAGCTTCCTCCTCCACTTCATTCACAGCTTTGGGGGCTTCCGCCACACCGGCCTTCCTCCGTCCGGCCCTGCGAGAAACCGCGGGACCCTGTTCCTCCGCCGCCGCCGATGCGTTGCGCGCGGAACGCCTAGTCGCGGCGGGGCCCGGTCCCGGTCCCGGGCCCGCATCTGTCGATATGGAGACGGCGAGCACGGTGGTCTCCCCGATCTTGATGAGGTCCCCGTCGGAGAGCGGAGCGGGGATAGTGGCTACGAGAGGCGTACCGTTGAGGAGGGTGCCATTAGAGGAGCCTAGATCGGTAACGGCCCACCGGGCCGCAGGCGGCGGGAGGAACTCGACGGAGAAATGCCTCTGCGACGCGCCCGCGTCGCCCACGGGCAGGTGGTTGCCCTTGGCAACGCGGCCGACACGGAGCGCCGCGGCGCCGGCGCGGCGCTGCAGGGTCTTCCCCTCGCAGGGTCCCTTCTTCACCAGGAGCGTGAGCACAGACGGCGGATCCACCATCGAGGTGCTCGGGGGTCGTAAGTCGATGAAGAGGGGATTTCAAATTTTTGGGCAGAGTTGGGGAAGAGTGCCGGCAGCCGCTGTGGACGGAGTCGGGAGCTCGGGGTTGGAGCATGTATACTGGGCGGTCGATGTGAAGAGAGAAGGATTTCAAATTTGGAACCCCTTAAAGGCCTTGTTTAGTTCTAAAATATTTTATAAAATTAACACCGTATCATTTTTATTTGTATTTGACAAATATTATCTAATAATAAACTAATTAGGCTCAAAAGATTCGTCTCACAAATTACAGATAAACTATGCAATTAGTTATTTCTTTTATCTACATTTAATGTTTCATGCATATGCCGCAAGATTCGATGTGACGAGAAATTTGAAAAAATTTACAAAATTTTTTGAACTAAACAAAGCCACTATAGACTCACCCTCAAACTATAAAACTGGACTTTCTTTACCATTTAGGTTTTTTTAAATTGGTCAAATAACACAAACGTCTTTGAATGATAGTTTTGCTACCATGACGATGATTTTGTCTTTTATCTTTTTTTATTTATTTTCGCTAAATCTAAAATCATAGTAAATCACGGAAAAATATAAAATGATAATTCTATTTTTTTTGGACTTCACATGAGTAGATCTATACAGTAAACATATAATATGATATGCTTTAGTACAAAGTTCTTGTCGTAGCTTTAAATCTATACTTTTCTATAATAATTGGAATAATTCATAAATCTAAACAACAAGAAAAAGTTTCTCCTAAAGCATACCATATTATATGTTCACCATGTAGATCTAATCACGTGGAGTCCAATAAAATTAGATTTTCTATTTTATGATTATATTATGATTTACTATGATTTTTCAATATTTAGCGGGAATAAATAAAAAAATAAAAACACAAAACCACTGTCACTGCAGCAAACCACAACCTGAAACCGATTAACGGAGTTATTTGACTGGTTTTAGAAAATTTAAATGGTAAAAAATCTAATTTTATAGTTTAGGAATAAAGTAGTCCATCTTATATAACTGAGGGGGTTATTGTAACATCCCAACAATTCACATTCAAAAATCACTCGCATTAAAAAAAATTTTCAAAATATATTTCAAAAACTATAAAATAATTTGAGCTTTATAGTATCTCCATCTAATCCATCCTAATTATCCATCCTTAAATATAACCTGCACAACATAGCATCAGCATCACATGTCCGCTACTCGTTCGCTCGCTCTGCCCGATACCCGGCAACGGCGCGTGCGCCGACCCCACCACCACCAGCGCCGCAGCGCACTCGCGCCCGGCCCCTCGCCGAGCGCACTCGCTCACGCGCGCACCGCGACATGTGGGCCCCACCTCTTGCCTTTTCCCGCTCCTCTTTTGCTGTACAAAAAGATAGCAAGTCGCAACGCACAACTAGGCACCATTTATATTTTTCGCGCACAAATAACAGCGAGTACCAGCAAGCTTACATGCAAGAAAACATAGCAGTGCACCTACACGAATATATATCTCATGCATGCATGCAGGACGAGCATGCACCGTCCATTTGCATGCACCTACATGCAAGGACACGGTGATTAGGCACCGTCCATTTGCATGCATCGTGCATGCAAATTAGGCACCGACCATGCGCTACAGTAGCATTTTTAATGGCACGCAGCTGAGCGCTTTGGCCTATAAAAAGCCAGCCTCGGGTGCTCACTCTCACCACCCGGAGAAGCACGTTCACTCACGCTCGCTCACACGCTCACTCGCTCTCACTTCGCGTATACCGTATACGGCCATACGCACAAGCCGAGCTCGACTGTCGTCGCAAGACGAGGTGAGCAGCTCATGAGCATCTCCTTGCTCTTCTCTGTCATTCTGTAGTATTTTCCTGTATTTTTCCCTGTATTTGTCTGTACCGATTCACTGTCAAGAACTCCACGAATTGAACCATGACATATAGAAGAGCTCTAATGACCCCTGCTAATTTCTCTCTTCTCATGCATATGTGGGCTATAAGCATTAACTCCACCAAATAGTACATGCATGCATGCACTACCAGCCAAACAAATACCCAGCATCCATTCCTTAATCATCGTTAGCCTTTTTCGCATGATTAAATTTCTGCCATTTCACAAATGCCACATGCTAACTCTGATTTCAATAATTCTTTTTCCTAAATTCATCTAAAATCATGATCTACCTCCCATATTAATTTCATGATTTTTAGAGCTTATTTGAATTTATGTGATTATTTATCTATGCTTGTTGTCTGTGTCGGTCGTTGCGTATTTTAGCTGACGGAGTGAACGAGCCGGAAAACGAGAACGTTGGAGACGAGTACCGCGAGTTTGACGCCGAGCACCCGGACTGTCAGCAGGAGTTTGCCGAGGACGCCGACGGAGGCAAGTCCAACCGATTCCTTTGATGCATATTGATCCTATTTTTAAACACAACCCGTAGAAGCCGTTTTAAATATTGCATGTACGATATATGTACGAAGTATTTTCGCTGCTTAGATAAAACCTATTGAATAGCCATCCTTGAATTGATATTACCCAGTAATTGTCTTGTTCGAACCTAGGAACAAATAACATGCTATGACAAAAATATTATTGTTTAGTATGCTTAGGATTTGTTACTCATCCTGGATACTCATCGCTTTATTTTCTCAAATATAATAATTTTAAAAGTAAAAGGTGTGAGTGGTGAAAATAAATTGTGGGTATTATGAAAAGGGTAATGAACAAGTTATAGATGTGATCACTATAGAGATGGGGCGGATGGGATCCCTGTTGGGGGATGCCTTGGTGTTGTGGCTGATACCTTGCGGGGTTAAGCGTGAAGATATCCGCCTTGTCTCGATTAAGGACTGAGTTGATGATTCATCTTGCCTAACTCATTTATCGTACAACCACTTGCCTTGCATGGGAAAGGCTTAGTCTAAATCCCTCTAGTAGTATGGCAATCACCTGGAGGCAGGTGTGCAACGGGACACTAAGTGATGTATGTGAAATTGTGGAAATATATGAAAAGAGCTTTGTGAATTATTGTGGTATCATGAGATGTGGCCTTAGTGTTCCCGTGGTGAGCGCCATTACTTAGCTATGGAGGGTAATGACTTTGATGGATATGTGCTTGCACGACGGTGTAAGTTATGATATCCTACTTGTGGAAAAAGTGTACAACCTCTGCAGAGTGTAAATCTATCTGGATAGCCGTGTCCGCGGTCTCGGACGGGTTATGGTTTGGTTTCAACAACTAGATGGGATGGATGGGATGAGTGAAAACATGAGAGTGAGTGTGATTTTGGAAATAAATAGTTGACTGCCATTGTGTTGTGGGAACAAGGGTTCAACAACACTTAAAATTGTGATCAAACCCCCATTTTCAGAAATACTATCATATGTGGAAAAGAGGTCTTTTACAACAGTATTTGTGAAATAAAACCTTGCATGTGTAAAAAGATAGCTTTATGCAAATGAAACTAAGCCTCATCCTTGATTTATCCATATGCATATATATTGTTATCCCCTTTCGTAGGGTAAGGTTGGATTTGCTGAGTACTTTATACTCACCCTTGCTTTATTAAACAGAGGAAGATCCGGACTTCGATCCCGAAGTGGCGTTCGAGTAAGGTCGTGTCTGCACCCAACTAAGCCTGTGGCATTGGGACTCGTCAGATGTTCGATTGTGATATCGTTTGTTTCTGGATCCTTTGGACCTATGTTGTATTTTGGTGTCTTATTATTATAGTGTGTCTTTCTTGTCCACGCTTACCGAGACTACTGCACTGAAACTTATCTGATGTAATAAATGTGTTACTAGCCTCCCGGGACTAGTATTGTATCACATTTGAGTTCATGATTTACCAGGGGCGCTTCAGTTATATATAATTTTTTTCTTTTAAATATTGGGCAGAGTTGGGGAAGGCAGCCGCTGTGGACTCCCTCGGGGTGGAGTCTGTTAAAAAAAACTAGCAAAGGTGTGTACTTGCCACGGAACAGTTCGTGGGACGATTTACAGCTTAAAAGATTTTTTTTTAACAATTGTACAATCTTTCTTATATGTGAGTTCCATGCCATTTTTTGATGCATCTTAGAATCAAAATCTATAATGTTACTGAAGGTGTGTTATTTTACTGGTATTAGCATTGTCCATATATGAAAATATGAAATATATGGGACAATGTGGAGCATGATAGCACTGGGTGGAATAAGAAACAGTTTGTAAGAATCTTCTCTCTTTAGTACTACCTCTGTCTCTATAAGAATGCAACTATAATATGCTTGTCAGTTTAA
This sequence comes from Sorghum bicolor, assembly GCF_000003195.3. Lineage (NCBI taxonomy): Eukaryota > Viridiplantae > Streptophyta > Magnoliopsida > Poales > Poaceae > Sorghum > Sorghum bicolor. Next base: position 7,928,816 of record NC_012870.2, on the reverse strand, counting down.
GTATTTCACGTGTAACCAAATTTATAGTAAATAATATTCGCATTTATGGCTTCAGATCAATTTATTATAAAAATACATTCTGTAATTAATTTAATGATATTTATTTGATATTATAGATATTTATATTTTTTATCTATAATTGGTCAAACTTGACATATTAAAACATGATACTATTCTAGAATGGTATTCTTTTCACAAAGGGTTTTTTTTTTTTGAAACTCAAAGGGAGTATTTATAGCAAACACATCCGATAGCAGCGTCGGAACCAAAGCCTGACCGTCCACTCGCCGCCAGCTCACCACTCTAAAACGAGGAGATACGCGCCGTGGCCTGGTTGGGGTCAATGACGACATAGTGGAAGAACACGCTCTTCACAGACTCATCACAGATAGGCGTCTCTGTCATTAGCAGTTGCTAATTATTCCCACAATTTCAAATTATAAATTGTTTTGGCTTTTCTAGATGCATAGCTTTTACTGTACATAGCAAAATCTATTGTCTTAAAAAAACAAAAATAATTTAGAATGGAGAGAGGGAGTTGAGCCTGTTCCATTGGTATTTACAGCCGTTGCCGGCTAATTGTAATGTACAGGGAAAGCACACGGCAAGAACATCCACAGCCTGCAGAGGCAGCGGTAAAACTTTTGCAGTGTATAATGTCAGTAATACCAGAAGGGTGTATGTCACCCAGATAATTTGACAGAACCTGATGTACATAGTAAATCCCTTGGTTGAGAGGCAGGGGGTGTTGCATGAACTCCTTCATTTGTAAGCATCTGGTACATTTGTAAGCTAGTGAGAAAAGGTTCTCGAAGCTGCTCTATGTTTTCTGACCAAAACTAGCATTCTGAGACTGAGACCCCCAATGAATTGTATAGTAGAGATTCGAGATTCGAGAACTCATTCTCGAAGATGCTCGGCACAGAAAGATTTGTACAATGTCATGAACATTTGCCAAAAATCAGTCTCAATACTAACAGAAGTCAAGCTTTTTGCTGTGTATCGTATGCATTTCATATGTTGGAGCCTAAAATCAATTGTCTCTTGACTCTTTTGGAAGTATCTCACGTCTCCACAACCTTAAAGGGAATCTTCGACCTGCAAACAAGCAAACTCAGATTCTGCTGTCTAAAACAGCAGCTGCTGTAGTATTTGTATAGGGGACATACCTCGTGGGCTTCTCGAAAAGAATTTCAACACCTCATCAATCAAAATTACCTAACAATTATATGAAATTAGTCTGGCAAATAGTTAAGAGGAGAACATATTTGTTTTGACAGATCTAGAATGATGATAAGAGGAAAAGATACAAGAACTCAAAAAATGGCCATGTCATAAAATAATGCTATAAGCAAAACACATACTCCCTCCGTTCCAAATTATAAGTCATTCCAAGAATCTTGGAGAGTCAAAGCATTTTCAAGTTTGACAAAAAATATAGAGAGAAATATAAAGATTTATGTCACAAAATAAGTACACTATGAAAATATAATTAACAGAGAATCTAATGATACTTGGTTGGTACTAAAAATGTTTTTATTTTGCTATATAAATTTGGTCAAACTTAAAAGACTTTGACTCTCCAAGATTCTTGGAATGACTTATAATTTGGGGCGGAGGGAGTACTTCCTTTGGTCACAGAAACATGTCATTCAGGGCAATATTTGGTCAAACCAGAAAAACTGCAAACATCAATAACTTTTAAATTATTTAGTTTGGAACCATGTAAGTTCTATGTGCGCATTTGCATTCAGATTTACTCGCAAAATCTCATGAAGGAAGGATTTTAAGAATAAAGTCTAGAAGAAATTACTGGTAAAAAGATACACATTGAATGACATAACAAGTATTTTTGACCAGAGGGAGAAGTCAAAGTAGAGAGAGTACTAACAGGGAAGGATAGATAAAGAACAATTTTCCACTCAACCCATGACAAGGGAGAGACCTGCATAAATAGATCACAGTTTCTCCGATTTATTTTTAACATAAATAAGATCAAAGGACCACTGAAGAACAAAGAATGATTACTTACAGAGAAAAGGGCTGATAGTGGTTCAATGTACAGGACTGCTACATGAAGAATCATTGTCAGAATAATGGACCCAACAAGCCACAGGTTACTCCATGGATGAATGACACTGCATGAGTGAAGCTACATTAGTACAGAGGTATTTTTGCACATGCCACAGCCGTTTCAGAGACACCTGTTATTCTCAAGCTCACAGCATGGAAGGGCCAAGAAAAAACAAGCAGAAGGTCATGCACCACAGGACACAAAAATCTAGATTTTGAAGAATGTCTACTTCCAATATCATAATTCAAATCTCAAAATGTGAGGTACATTTTCTTAGTTCTGTGTGAAGATAAAATGGCAATTCCTACGTTTCAGTGTTCATGGGTGATGTAGAGAACATTGTATTCAAGGACAATGGTTGTGTGAATACCTTAGATTGGATACATATGAGAATCTTTCACAAGTGAAAAGACAAGATGAATGCACAAACACAAATAGGACCTTCAAACTTTTTCAAATTATCTTTACTATTTTAGAATGAATATATTTCCCCCCTAAAATGGTACTACTGTAATAGTATGGTATTGCCAGTTTAAATATAACACCACATAAATTAGTTGCCATAATGGCATTCTGGAAGCTTTCAGTGCCCAAAGCATCAACATATTTGTTACTGGAAGCAGCACGTTCTACAGCCATACAGGTCACACCAATAATAGAAACCTTAGAACATAGTGACAGTAACGAAGAACAAAGAGCTCTTACAGCAGAGATTGGTTTTCACTTAGGTTATTCAAGGCATTAAACATCTCGACAACAACAAGCACAGTCATTGAAACAGTTGATGGATGACGATCCTCGAATATACTGCAAGGATATGACGTTTGCCTTGTAGAACATGAATCAAAATTGACCTGCAAGGGTAGAAGAAAGTTTGGAGTGTATACAATAAATAATGCATATTAGGGTCCTAGAAGAAACATCAGAAATATAAACTAGACCATAAACTCATTTGGCAACCATGATACATACAAAGATCAACCAACATCAGTCTAGACTGAAACTTAGTTGACCTATGAAACCATGCAAATTAACTGTCGTTCTGTGGTACCATTCCAGTGTGACTGTGTGAGCCTATCCCAGTTGTTAACTGGGATTTCCCTTGTGAATAACTTCTTTTATTTTAAAATAAGATACCTGGGTAAAGCCAATTCGCTAAACAACCATCAACTCAGACTCTACCTTTGTTCTCATAATCTCACATATGCTTATTAATAGACAATGAAAACTCATTTTCCAAGGTGCTGATTGCTCAATTGACTCCAATAAAATAGTTTGGAGCAATCAATATCAGTGACTCGCACACTACTTCCAAGTTTCTATTGTAACAAGAAATTTTTTCCATATACAAGTTTTACAGTAGAGCTTTCCCCTATTGTTGTCCTGTAGATAAAGAAACAACTACAGTACATTCCACTCCACTCAGACATAGGCCTTGTTTAGTTTGCAATTTTTTTGGGTTTTGGCTACTGTAGCACTTTCGTTTTTATTTGATAAACATTGTCCAATTATGGAATAACTAGGCTTAAAAGATTCATCTCACAAATTACAGATAAACTATGTAATTAGTTTTTATTTTTGTCTATATTTAATGCTTCATGCATGCGACTAAAGATTCGATGTGACGAGGAATCTTGAAAATTTTTGCAAACTAAACAAGGCCATAGTTGCACAATATTCTGTCAAATTGTCAATGAGAAAAGTAGTGCACAAACAGCAGACACAGATTGTCATGCGAAATTAGTACTCCCTCCCAATTCCAAATTATAAGTCGTTTTTGGCTTTTTTAGATTCATGGCTTTTGCTATGTATCTAGACATAGCGTATATCTAGGTGCATATTAAAAGCCATGAACTAGAAAAAACAAACCGACTTATAACTCGTAATGGAGGGAATACTTGACGTGACACTACAGGACTACCATGTTGAAGAATAAACTTTTGTTGGATTGTTGAGGATAACACTCCCAGCAGGTCATGGGACAATAGTTCCAGTAAATACACAAAGGTACCAATGGAAAAAAAAATGAAAACAATTCCAAATTCTCAACTTACCAATTCAGAATATGGTAATCTAGGACCATTCTCAGAATAAACGAACCACCAAACAAAACCCGCTATAGTAGCAAGACCAACATAAGCTGCATTAGCAAAAACAGAAGACAACAAACAAACATGAGTCAAAAACCACTACACTTATCAGTAGAAATAATCAAACAATAAGTAGATAGAAGAAATGAACCTCCAATGACCAAATAACGGAAAAAGAGCCATCCACTAACCACAGCTTCATTAACCTGGGATGCAACAGAAAAGGAGCATTGTTTAATATCTGAGATAGCAATTAGAAAATTAAAACCATAGCATTTTACTTGAAATCACTTGTCTAGCAATTCCTAGTCATTGATATAAAGTCAATAGGTCATGCATGTGGCAATCATGAATCATCTTGATATGTAGTCATCAAAAAGTGTTACGAATAAAGGAGGACTGAACTGGATAATGGTATTGAGGCCTAGTGAGGACTATATATAGAGTACATGAAGGACAAAGGAGAGAAACCCTAGACTAGGAGATCACACTAATACCCCTAACTAATATACCTTAACACCCCCTCTCAAATGCAATGTGAATGCAATGGATTTTGGATTTAATTCTTTTTTTATTTTTAAAGTCTAGTGCACAGTGCCAACTCTCCAAATGCAACGACATTGCATTCACGTTGCATTTGAGAGGGGGTATTAAGGTATAATAATCAAGGGTATTAGTGTAATCTCCCAATCTAGGTTTCCTTCCTGTGTCCCTAATGTACTCTATATATATCCCCATTGGTGTTAGAGTAAATAGGAATAATACCATATTGTGTACCCACATAAGGTGTTAGTCCTATGTACCCCATATAATCAACCCATGAGGCCCAATGCAATATAGCTAATATTCCACCATTTATATTCTCCTTCATGGTATCATTCGCCTAGGTTTAGATTCTAACCCTAGCCGCCGCCGCTTCCGCACTGCGCGCCCCCGGGCAGAGGTCGATCTCCGCCAGGAGCAGCGCCTCTCTTTAGGCGCCCATCCTATTGATCCGGCTGCCATCGTCGTCGTCGCACAGCAGATCGAGATCTCCCCTATGTCATCGCCAGGTTGCCGCCGCTGCCTCGTCCCCGAGCTCGCCGCCGGCTGTCGCCATCAACACCTGATCTTCATCGCATGGAGGTAGATGGATCTCGCCCCGTCTTGTGCCGCCGTGGTGGCGGCCAGGGCCGGCCACACGCCTTGACCCTGTGCTGCCATGGAGGCAACCAGATCTGGCGTGTCGTTGTTGCCGGGCGGATCTGCCCATCTCCACCTCGTTGATCTGCGTTCGCGCCTTCGACCCCGCGTGTTCGTGACCCACCGTGCGCCTTGCGCGGCCCGATCGGGACGCACCGCCGCCGTCGTGTCGTCTTGCTGGGTACACCCGATCTGTTGTTGTTGTATCTTTTTGGTTTGCCCGATCACTGATCGGGATTGAGTCGCCTACCGCCCGTCGACCTCGCGCATTCTACTCCGGCATCGGCATCGACTTCATCAACACCGTCTCTGAGTACTACGTGCATCTTCTCTAAACAACAGGGCTGTTGTTTGTGTCGCCTCATCGGGCCACAACATTGTTGTCCGTGTGTACGTTTTGCCGTTGCATCTCCATCGCTGTCATCTGTGCATCGACGACTGTGCTGCGCAATCCCTGCTGCGCCATCCGTCTGCACAAGGTCTTCGTCCTGCTGATTGGGTCTTCGTCATCGAGCTGTCACTACCCGCGTCATCGCTGAGACCTGCTCGCAGACGCGTCTTCTCCCGCATTGCTTCTTCGTCCAACACAACCACACGTTGGGGCCCTCTCACTTATACGTTTGGTATTGGCAACACCGACGCGTGCTTTCGTCCCCAACACGTTGCGGGATCTAGAAAATCCAGCTGCGCCTCGGCGCTCAGGCGGCTTGACTGCATCGACTTCGGCATCGACCCTCCCGTTCCTACCCCGTCTGCCTCGATTGCGTCGTCGCCTTTCTTCTACGACGGTCCTGATTGCATCGACTTCGGCATCGCCCCCTCCCACGACGACTGCCTCGACGTGTCTTCGTCATTACTATGGCGCCCCTTGTGTGCCTGCAGCTCCATCGACACGCAACCCAACCACAACTACGTCGACCTCAGCCATCTTCAGCACGGCTTCTTCGACCCACGGCTACTGAGCCCTTACGCTCGGCTACCTTGACATCGGCACAAAGGGCTACCGCCTTGCATGAGGACTCATCGGCTTCTTCTCTAGCCACAGCATATGCGGCGCATCGACTGTTATGACTGTGGAGGGATGTTACTTATCAACTTCTTCTCCAGTCTTACCGTCTTTTAGCGCTCTCGCTGTGACTGCCGGGGGGGGGGGGTGTTAGAGTAAATAGGAATAGTATCATATTGTGTACCCACATAAGGTGTTAGTCCTATGTACCCTATATAATCAGCCCATGAGGCGCAATGCAATATATCTAATATTTCACCATTTACATTCTCCTTCAATTGGGACTCAATAGAATTATCCAGTTCAGTCTCCCATTATTCGTAACAATTAGCAAATCTACGGTGCATACAAGGAGTTTGCTTAATGCAACATCCCACAGATAGCTATTTAGTAGTATTCTTGTAGCCAAAGAATTTCAAGTGCAAATAATAAGGCTCAGAAAGTCTGTTATACTGCAGCTCACTTGACTAATTGAGTACCAATAAAACATGCGTTAACACATAGTTTTGACAAAAGTTTAAGCAAAAGTTACCAGCATGAAATCATAGATAGTTATTGATACTCCGATAGTCAGGTGCACAACCGAATTTTTAGTTGTTTATTACCTTCCGAGGCTTGACTGTCATGATGTTGCCATCAGGCTTATTGAAACCAATTGCAGTTGCAGGCAATCCATCTGTAACAAGGTTCACCCAGAGTAGCTGGACCTGCAAAGCAATGATGAAAGGGTAAGCATAATTTACATCCATAAATAAAAAGAAGAAAAAATCATAACCAAAAATGAAACAGGTGTTTTAGAAAGGGTTTGCAAGTAGGCATGTAATTTGCCTATGGTGGAGCGGGTCAACATAAGCACAAGGGGAAAAAAAAACTCTGGCACATGATAAAAATGTGGCATACAACATTTATGAAGATCATTATCACAATAGTTTGCAAACAAAAAATAAGAGATACAAGTATAAACTCACAGGTATAAGTGTGTCAGGCATCCCAAGCACTGCCGCCACAAAAATACAAACCACCTCTCCAATATTTGATGAAATCATGTACCGGATAAACTGCTTCGTGTTATTATATATGGCCCTTCCCTCCGCAACAGCCTATGAACAAATTGTAGAATAGGATTCGGATAAAGATCATCAACTGAAAATAATAGCCGATTGTTCTCATTATTTGTATATCATGCAATGAGAAATGATCTTACTGCAACAATCGTGGCAAAGTTGTCATCCGCCAAAACCATGTCTGAAGCACTCTGAGATAGAGAAATATTACAAGTGCATTCAGTGATTAAATGCATGAAACAACCGTTGTGAATAATTGGTTATCTAAGAAAGGGCAAGATTGATTATATGGAGCTTCACTCAGTTGCCATTTGCTGAGACACACAGCACAAAGGCTATTTAGATAGACTCAGCAAAATATTCATCATAATTTAAATAAAATACAAAAATGTTTTCATTAACTGGTGCAAATGTCTTTCGACAGGAGAGTATGCAGGCTCAGCTCCTACGAGCACATGACTGAGGTAGAGACCATTCTTTTTGTTCAAATACCCCAAGAGATTCATCCAAAGCTGTAGTCTACTCTACAAGCTCCTTCCCTGGAGTTGGCACAGTCAGGACTGGCTGGTTGAGGATGCAGCTTTTGATGTCATCTGGGTCTTACTGGCAGTTTTCATCCCCAAGAATAATGGAATGTATTTTTGGTGACTCTTGTAAAAGGTTGGGTTCTTCCTGCAAAATTGCGCTACGAATCGCTCGATGTATGCCAGACACCCTTGAAGGTAACGCAGCTCCTCAAGGTATTGAGGAGGAGGCATTTAGAGTATGGCCTTGATTTTACTCGGGGCGAATTCTAATTTAGTTGGCTAGAGAAAATGGCCTGAATTTTTTGTGTCTAAATCATACTACTCATGCTAGCAACTTAGGAGCCAGCTTCACACCAGAAGGAGGGGGGTGGGGGGGCTTATTTTACTTCTTAATACCTTTGCAACTGCAGTTCCTGATCCCATCGCTATTCCAATATCTGCTTTCTTTAGCGCAGGTGCATCGTTGACACCATCTCCAGTCATAGCAACCTTGCACATGAAAATGAAATACAATTTAGTATATAGAAACGGATAATGGTTGGAGCTTGTCATGTCATTACTGCGATAAATTGACCATTAAAGTAAATTTGGCATATATCAATTATAAAGATAACTAAGAAACAGTGGCCGAGCTACATAAAAAGACCTATGCAATAATTAATAGAAAACCTAATGATAGAAGTGTCCTTGAAGAAATACATGCCACCAATTTTTGTTAGGTACAATGTTGTGATCCCATCATTGATGACTAAAGAAGAACGACGGGGTGGTTTGATGATAGGTATCGTATATAAATGTTAGCTTACCACTTCATTATGTGTTTGCAAGGCTTCAACAAGCATCTTCTTATGGGAAGGTTCCACTCTGCACCAACCAGAATAAATTATCAGGTCAGTGAAGGACAATTGAAAGTAAAGAACTGAGAACACTATGTGATATCATATACATTATTTTAAAACAAAGTTTAACATCAATTATGAGTAACTGCCCCATGTCGTTAATGTGCAGAAACATGCTTAGGAAGTCAAAATTGAGAAACAAAATCCTCTTCACTCGAACATTATGAAATTTTGAATTAAAAAGAAAATTTATTTTCTCACAGCCTGGACAATGGTAAGCAAACTATAATGCACAGTACAAGTAGCCTTCTTGTTCCCATTTTTAACCAGAAAAAATTCAATTACACTATGTTCTCATTCCTTGAAACAAGAAGTAGTGAAGTACCATAGGAATATGATCACTAACAAGCAACAAGAGAAATCCAATCTATTTCATACCTTGTAGACACCAGGTCACTATTATTTTTGTTTTAGATTATTCTCTTGTGTGGTCACAGCTAATCTTTACACATCCCCTTGTCTAATGCATGTGCAATCAGCAAGCGCCAGATTGCATAAGAATTTGGCAAGACCCTTATGTTATTGTGCACTCAGCTTTTATAGCTTTCAAAATTCAAACTCAGTCAAAAGCTAAGCAATGATCTGGGGCGATGTGTCCAAAAGCATTTTTCATCCACCAAAATAATTCCTGACGTTCTGCATTGTCCTTTTAGCTTCACAATTCAAGACCATTCAAAGGAATAGCTGTCCTGACTATCTAGAAGACAATGATATGAAATCACCTTGAAAATAGAACCATCCTTTGTAATGCATTTGTCCTTTCCAAAGGAGGCAATCCTTCAAATTCTGATGCTGTATAGGAATACCCTGCAAAGTCATTCAAGTGCTCAAAAGCACCAATTTGCCGACACAGAGATTCTGCTGTAGACTACAAGAGTACGTATTAATTTTCTCACCAGTAGCAAAAGTACTCAAAAGGTAAGCCTAGATTTCACCAACCTTGTTGTCCCCAGTAACAACTATAACACGGATCCCCGCTGACATACAGGAGTGGATAGCATCCCAAACTTCTTCTCTTGGTGGATCAAGCATCCCAACCTAAACAAGTACCAAAAGAAATGGTTTCATCAATGGCTAAATCATTATCATAAGCAACAGAAACAAAAGGTAAACCATATTACAACAAGAAGCAAATGTAACAGAAAACAAAGAAAGAGAGGAAGCAGCAAGAGAATGATAAACCATACCAATCCTATAAATGTGAGGTTGGCCTCATCACCATAACAGATACTTTGTTGACCAGCTGGCATCCGTTTTAATGCTAATGCTAAGCACCTTAGTGTGTCTTTCCCTGCAAAACTAGAGTTTCGAGAGCATTTAGCATATTTATACTATAGCCTAAAACTATAATATATGTTTTTAAAGTATTCGATCTAAACAAAGTTCACAAGTGCATGAAAACAGAACAATCAATCAAAACAGCAACTTTAACCCAAGGAGAAAATAATCAAGGTCCCTTGCCAAAGTGTCAGAAGTATTACTAACTACATTGATATATTGTTTTTTGCAAACATGCAAGAGAGCTGTGTATCATTATTATTAAAAAGAAACTGATATTTCAATATTATACTATTATAGTAAGATTCCATAAAGGCATGGAAGGTAGCATGCCTTAAGACAGATAACATATGAAAAAGGCTAACCTTTGAAGTCTAGCTTCCAACTCATTACGAATGTCCATAGTCAATGGTACTGAAGAACCATCATCATTGCACAATATATGTGTGCATCTGGCCATTATACTTTCAGGGGCACCTTTTGAAAACATAATTTCCTGGTGTTTTCTACTGCAGAGGACGCTCATCATTTTGCGGTCTCGGGAGAACTCTAGAACGGATATCTAAAAAAATCAGAAAATAGAGAATGAATTTTGAAAATATGAATATAAAGAAATATAATATAAAGAAAAGAGGCTGATTATATGTATAAAATAAAAAAAGATTAGCCTCATTCAAGTGATCATGAACTCATCAAAATGGAATATTTCAACCACATGTCTACACTAGTTTACATAAAAGGTTAACAGGATGAGTAGATCAAGATAACGTTTATGCAGATACAGTTGAAACCTTCCAGAATATGGGAGGAACAACTGTTGACACTGCTGGGACTTTAGAGGCCCTTGCATACAGTATCAGCCATATTCCTGAGTGAGGATCTAAATAGTACCATTACCTGACAAAGGTTGATTAGACATGATGTGGAAAATAGTAAAGCATTTGACAACAATGAACAATGAGAGCAGTCAGTATCACCATATGGTCTACTGTACTAATCCCATCAGTTGTCTATGCATTTGAGGAACTGTGCTTTCTTGGTAAGGACTAGTGACCAAGGTGCAGAGTGAAGGGCAATGAAGATGCCAAATGTATTCATCAAACCTGAAGTTCCCAGGCAGCATTTGAAAACCATGAAGTTATAGCAATCTGACTAGAAAGTCATTCAAAACTTGTTTCATTTTGCCTATTTATAAAGGAGTCATTTTCTGACTTTTAAAATATACTAGAAAGAATTAGTTCATGGTCAAAAGATATTCCCATAAGAAAATACAAATGTCGATCTTTAAGGGAATCACATATACAGCGAGTTTGTAGTACAGCAGAAATATAGCAATTTTTTTCTTCTTAATATAAAGAAACACAGCTCTCTTGTGTGTTCGAGAAAAGACCAAAAAAATATAGCAATTCAAACAAGATGAGTAAAATAACCTTTCTAAACTGATTTTCCCAATAACGGTTGCAGTATGATGCACGCTCGTGCTTAGTTAGCATGTTGAGGGCTGAAGGCATTGAGTCAAAACCAGGAAGACCAACCTAAGTGTAATGTACAAAATGAACATTAAAATTTAAATGAAGTTCATAAATCCCGTGAAAGCAAAAGTGCACAGATGTTTATATATATGCAGTAACTGACCTTCTCCACCAGCACACGCAGAGCAACTTCAGTGGACTCTCCAATTTTTTCATAAGATTTTTTATCAGGATTGTATTGTAGAGTGGACTCGTTGCAAAGAGCTGAACACATAGCAAGATGGAGGAGACATGGTGATTGAGGGGGAAACTCTAACTGCAACAGATGAAAGTCCTTTAATTAGTTCTAAAAACCTAAATCCAAAAGAGACTTGCAACTACACATGTGTAATGACATAGGTGGTGTAAAAAGTGGCTAGATAGCGCTGGAGTGCTTCACTAATAAAAATCATTCCTTGATGAAACTGGACTTCTCTGAACAAACTGCTAAAATCTCCAGGAGGGGTGTGATGGGCCATTTCAGCTGCTAGGCGTTACCTTCTATAAAATACAAGTATTTTTCTCTCCCTAAATTGAAGAGAACATAACTTATGTTCAATAATGCAGATTTTGAGATTTTTTGCGCTATAGAAATCCCAGAAATTAATGGAACCTAAAGAATATGCTATTTACCTGCAACCCACCAGCATCATAAATAAAACCATCAGGAGCAAATGTTGTTCCACTAATGGAATACTCATCAGTCATTGGTCTCTGGTGCACAGACCGCACAACGCACACCTGTGATGTTAAAAAAAACTTTAAAGCCATGCGATAAATTGAATATATCAACATGCCATGAAAATATTTTTTGATTAAAAGATCATGTTGTATTTCAGCTACATATCATACTGAGAACATGTATATGCAACAAGGATAACATAATGGAAACGGCTAAATAAAAGAGAAACACATCACCTTTGACACAGACATCATGTTTGTTGTAAGAGTACCAGTTTTGTCACTGCAAATAACTGTTGTGCATCCTAATGTCTCTACAGAGGGAAGTGACCTAACAATGGCATTCAAGCGAGCCATTCTCTTGGTACCAAGAGCTAAGCACCTAGAAGAAAAACAAACAAATGATTTATGAGGTTTACTTCAATGTGGAATGGAATAGAGTACAACGCCACATGTAAGCAAACATGATCTTGGGACAACCAAGAAATTGTTTCACGGGAAACTCACGTTGTTACCACAGCTGGGAGACCTTCTGGAATAGCCGCAACAGCAAGAGCAACAGCTACCTATCAAACGAAAAACAACAGAGAGTACATGCTTTGAGAAACAATATTAGGAGCAAAATGCAAATCAGTAAGGATGAGTCACATAACCATACACCCACAGTTGCGGCAGTAATTCACACAATCAACTAAAATGGTGTACTATGTGATGAATTATTTATTAGCAGCCCTGGTGATAAGTTGTTGAAGATGCATAACATGTAGTGCATTTAATGGTCACAAAAATATAAAGGTGTGATGAAGAGTTTTGACAGGATCAGTTGACTTGGTACTAAACTGGAGAAGCATAAGTTGTACCTACACAATGAAGTAAAAAAACAAACAAAGAAACATGATAAGAAGACATCCTCCAGGATTTCTTAAGAGGGGAGAACTGAACCCTTTTGGGAGGTACTCACACAATCTTAAGAGTACCCAGGTTTGAGGCAGGTGGGCGTCCTCACAGCTGGAGGCACTACCAAGTACCAAAATGTATTATCTTATAATAAAACCATAACGCATCTTAGACCCGACCAGGGGGAAGAGACATCCCCCTGATTATGCCCTTAAGAAGTATGTGCCAGCCTTCGAACCTGGACTGGTCACAGGGGTTTCACCGTTTCATCAATCCCCAGACTTCAATGGTCTAACCAGTGTAACTCAGGAAAAGTTGGCATACTGCACATGTCATGCAATCACTAATATATACCAAGCGCCTGTCAACCCCAACTTCAAGAGCTAAGGTTTGTCAGAGTGAGTTTTTACCTAAAAAATCACTATTCATGCCACCAGAGAACAATATAATGAAAAGAAACACATAATAAATATGAACAAACAACACAAGAAAACTCAGTCCATTTGTGAAAAGAATTATAGAATCTTAACAGCTGTCTTTCATGGAAGAGAAGCCTGTAAACTATACCCAAGTTAGACAATGCAACCAACTAGGCTGCAAATGTGGTCCCAAATAATGGATCAACATGGTCAAATAATGTATCCTGGCAGCAGACACACATACACACACTTTTACAGCATAACTTCAAGTGTGCAACCTAATAAATAAGATAGTACACTGATTGAATGTTACAGAAATGTAAGTTGAAACATAGGAGCAACAGCATACCTTAAAATAGTGGATGGCACCCCTAACAAAGCCACCATGAGAAGGGTCTCGGAAATGTCCAATATTCACAACCCAAACAAGTATGCAGATCCCTGCTATCACCTGAAAAGAACATTGTATTATGGAGAAGCTTGAAAAGGCATTTGAACTGCACAATTTGTCTGGAATAAATGCAGGGAGGCACGTTCAACAGAATAAATATTTCATTTCTCTGTGACACTATAATATTTATCAACAATATGATTGTGTAATGACACTGCAGTTCTAATGATAAGTCAAACATTAAGATCCAGGAAAGAACATTAAACTAATGCTGCTCAGATTGTATAATATCATCACTCTCTCAATAGATGATACATAATGTTTCAATGATCACTTCAGTGCTAAATTTCAATACCATAGCATTTCTTAGTTTTGGAAGGAAAAAACAATAACTCACAACTTGTTAAAAGGACCATGATCACCTTTGCCAAAAAAGTGCCAAATTCATCAAGCTTTTTCTTCAACGGTGTTGCTTCCTGTAATATTGTGAGAATTTTAACTGTGACCAGAATAATCATCATATAAATCAGGGGTGAGGCTACAATTAATCAAAGTACAAATAGGCATACTAGTTGCAACATAAAAGAGAGGTAAAGTTAGAATGAAGTTAGATCGCATAGTTCAATTCTTACTGAAGGTGTAAATGAGAAGAATATAAGTGTTCAAGTACTTACATCCTCTGTTCTTAGCATAGCATCACGTATACTTCCCATTGCAGTATTAGAACCAACCCCAATAACGATTGCTCTTGCTCTACCAGCTACAACAACAGTTCCCTGGGAAACAACAACAGCACAAACATAGAATTCTCAGAGGAGGCAACACAAGTTGGAAGAGTAAAAAGATAATATAGGTGTTTTAGAATGTGCATATTCAAATATCATTTCAGCACAAGTACCAGGAACTCAAGAAAAAACTAGGGTTAATTTGATCTATGCCATCAAATCGTCACGTTTTTGAGTTCTACCATTATTATTATTCATCTATAAGGAATCGTGCCATCACAAGATTTCATGTACCAGAAATATGCCACTTTATACGTTTAGGGCAATGTTGGGCCCATTACAAGCAATCATAGTCTCATATAGACCAAAATGTCTCTGCTATTCCCATCTCCCTACACTCACTGACGTGCGACCCCAAGCGTCACCCCCTCCCTACCACCTGAGCCCCCACTACCTGCTCCTCCTCTCATGATCAGTGTCTGCCTCCTGAGCCCCCACTACCTGCTCCTCCTCTCATGATCAGTGTCTGCCTCCTGACCCTCCTCCCATGTCCAGCCTCCAGCTGCCGGAGCTCAGGATAACCCGTGCCACCTCCTCTGGCACGACGACGAAGGCAAAGAACCCCTTGAAGATGCCTCCAGCTCTGGGCTTCAACTCGTGCACAGTCAAAACATCAGAAACAGCAAGTGGGAGCATGACATGTGGGGCGGCACCAGATTGACGTGCAGGCGCAGTGCAGCCAAGCTACGGAGCCAGCGGCGCAGCGAGGCTGGCATGTGATGGCAGTGAGGCCAGCGAGCAAGGTGGCGTAGCGCATGGGCCGGTGACCGGCGAGTGTGGGTGCCGTAAGGCTCCAGAACCGACACGCAGTGAGTCCAGAAAGCAGAGCAGCGCAAAGCACAGGACCGTTGGCCGTCAAGTGCGGACACTAGACTCCGGAGCTGGCGAGCACAGGAGCGGGGGTAGCGCAGCGAGGTCGGTTTGTGGCGCAAGCAAGGCTGCATTGGCTGCTGCTCGAAGCTCGTCCAATCTAGTTGTGCGCGAGGGGCCACACCCACCGTCAATGTTAACTTTAACAGTGGCTTCAGTGGCGGAGGATCATTGAAACCAAAGGGGGACATGGCCACCCCTGATTTTGATTGTTTCTTAAGAGTAATAATGCTTATTGAGCAATAAATGTTGAAAATCTATGTGGATTAGCACTAATGGCTCCTCGTAACTTTAACGTGAAGCTCCGCCACTGTGTGGCTTGGCGGTTCCGCAAGTCGGCAAGGACTGCGGTGACACGGCAGGGATATGGGAGCGGGTGTGTGACATCGTCAAGTTCAGGGGCCCGGCGCTGCATGGAGGAATCCATGGAAAAATGCCAGACTAGACGAGAGCATACGGATAAGCTCCGTCCCTAGTGGCCATGCTCATCCACGAGGCAGCCGCTCCGCATCGTACTGCCTCCATGAGGGGAGAGAGAGAGAGAGATTTTGTGATCATGGCCAGATTCGAGGGTGGCATGAGGGAGAGCAAGGGTGGCGTGAGGACGAAGAGAGCAAGTGAGATTGGGATTTTCATCCATACGAAAATAACATAGCCCAAAAGATAGTCAAACTGCATCCCAGACATACAGCATGGCATTGATCCAATTTTCTACATATTGTAATTGCATGGTTCCAAAAGATAAATAGTAGTGGTAGAACTAAGAAACGTGACAATTATAATGGCATGGATCAAAATTAAACCAAAACACTAATACTGTGTATATAAAGTCTCTAAACTGTTGCTGCTTCACTACAGTTTCAGAATTGCTTATGATCATGCAACCCCCCCGCGCCACGCTGTATGGTTGTCTCTTACCGAAAAGAGAATGTTTGTTTTGTCCTGGTAGACAGCATTCATTGCTGGAGTTGACTCAAGCTCCTTTGCCACTGAACAGCTTTCTCCTAGTCAAACCACAAATCCACAACAATAGTAAGAAACTATATTTTCAGTAACTGGTATATTTTTGCGCAGCTTATAATTCGTACAGATTGCTCTATAACCACATGCTCATCAAGGAAAAGGGACAGCTACACCTGCTCACCAGGAGCTCCAGAAGATCAATTAATGACTCTATGACGTATGGCAAATAGCCATGCTTTTTTAGTAATGAAGCTATTGCTAAACTGGAAATGTTTAAAGTGGTGGATAATTTAGCCGATAAAGTACTTTCCCCCTAACTCTTACCATAAATGCCTTCATCGGAGCAAATGGTTGATACTAACTTCTAAAACCAAACAGTGAAAGAAAATTTTATGACTGCTAAAATAGAATGGCCTATTCACAAGTATTGTTATGCTATTAAACTATAAAGCTTCAGAATTCATATTAGGATGAATGAGTGGATGGCACAAGAGAACAAAAGGAGTACCTGTAAGAATTGCTTGATCAACACGCAATTGGTGACTTAACATTTCAACCATTCTCATGTCAGCCGGAACTTTGCAACCAACTTATCCACAAAACGCAAAAACAAGCACCAACCAAACAACATCAGGAAAATGCTAATCATCGTACTAAAAGAAAATCATCAGATGAGCAATTGACAGTACCTGCTACTTCAACTATATCTCCCGGGACAAGTTCTGTTGCCGGAAGTATAGAAAAGCAACCTACAAGATTAACATTGATAAATTAATGTGCTAATCAGCTAAACATCTAACAAAACATACAAGACAAACAATTTTAGGCTGGATTTTAGAAGAATTGTCTCAAATCATTTGTTGTTTATGTAGTATGAACTAGTCAGTATAGCAGAGAGCATTGTTTTGACTGATGGCGATGCTTATCTGGAACTGTGATTGTAAAGGAAAATACTCTGTACAGTCTATATGCAGTAATTAGCTTTAGAGGGTTGCTACCACTTTACACTCCTGTTGTCGAAGATAATGGTACATCCTCTAGTGCATGTATATCTTTGGTTCCTGGCTAATAATAGGCTGCTACTAGAGATAAACTAGCAATTAGACGAAAGTAGAAGATATGTCCGGTCTTTTCTGTGCTGAGGATGAGAAATATTTTTTTAATGTTGTGTGGCAAAGTTAACATCGCAAATGATTTCTGAAGTTTGTGAGGTGGGAGAGGGGTGGGGGAGGGAACTGATTTTGAATCAGTAGCGGTGCTTTGATGGGAAGAGCTGCAGCGCTACAGGAGATTGATGGCAGGAGACAACTACAAGGCAAGTTCAATTGGATGGCATGTCGAGAATGATCTATGGAGCTGAAGGACCTGAAGGGAGAGCACGAAGCAGCAAGTGATGTTTTGGAGCAACCAAATAAGGATTATCAGGTTCTGGGGGTGGCTGCAGTAACCTGGAGAATAGAACTAGAGTTGTGTTGTGTGAATGGTGCAGTGCTTGCTCTTGAGAGCATTGTGTTTTGATGTTGGCAAGTGTGCCCAAGAATAAGCTGAACATGGATGACACAAATGCTGTGGGAACCTTTTCTCTAAAAATAACATGATTAATATAGTTTAGAAAAAACTGGGTTCTGGGAACAGATGCTTTACGACATTTGTTGGTCAAGATTTTTAAAATTGTTTTGATGGCATGCGCAGAGCAATATGGTAATTGGCCCCTGGACTTATCCAATCAAAATATGATTTTGAGACAAAGTGGATAGATAGTGTTGACAAACTGAAAAAGCTTGCCAGAATTAGCAAATGAAATTCAATAATAAATTGCTAAAGCTTCTTAGTTCTTACCATTGCGCAACACTGTTGCAATATCAGCTTGATAAGCACGAAGTTCCTGCGGATTTGGTATAAATAAGCCATCATGGATGGTGGAAAAAGTTCCCATTGCAAGCTAAATTAGAGTCAAAGAATACTATGAAAGGTGATTAAAAAATTGTAGCATGTGGCATTGAGATACATGCATAAAAGAATCAGTTATGCGGCAATAAGCATAAGACATTAATAATCAGGACCAAACTGTTCTGCCTATAGCTCCCAGTGCCAAAAAAAAACTATAAAAACACACCCAGGTGGCCAAAAAAGGAAAGTAGGTTCTAGATCACCTCATAGTTCCACCTATATTTAATATAGCTCTGTTTCTGCTGATATTGATCAATCTCAAACTATCTTGTAACATGTACCAGGATAAACAATCATACAGCAGGAACGATATCCTCAGAGCTAAAAACAACATTAGGTCATTGTTTAGAAGTGAGAACCTCAAGAGCTTTTTCAGCATTCGTTTCTGTAATCACACCCACAGCTGCATTTGCTGCCAGTATCATAAAGATAACCTGCAGTGCAAACATCAAAGTGCCAGGTCATTTGTTGGCTGCAGGTCATTTTCAACCAATCTGATGTATCCAATTTACCGAAGGTTCCAAAAATGCTGATAATCCAGTTTCACCATTCATTCGGGCCAAAAGGAACGAGATCACAGCAGCTGCTATCAATATTTTGACGAGTAAATCATCAAACTGCTTCAAAACTAACTTCCAAAAGGGAGTACCTGGGTATGATTTTCCATATCAAAAAAACTATGAACAGTAAATCACATATGAAATTGGAAATTGCTAGTTCAAAGCACAATCAGAAAAAAGAAAAATAATAAAAATAATTTAGGGTGTACAAAAATAAGGGTGGCCTCAAAAGTGCAAACAAAAGTTTGTCTTATTAAATGAAGTTGTAAAAAGACACATATCCCAGAAATAACATATGTGCCTCGTACACACAAGAGCATGTGATTATCAAATGAAAAAAGATGACAAAGCAGGAAGGTAATTATACTTGTAAGTAGAATGCAGCTAACGTGTAATGAAAGGTACATTTGTAGAATGCAAAGAAAATAGCAATAGCACCACATTATCTGAATAAGTTTCATATGTAATTGTTCAGTGCTGTTTGCATTGGGGATACAAAAACAGCAACAAAGCTCTATCGTTGTTGTTGTATCCCAACAGCGAGCAACCCAAGCAAATAACAGGAAGAAACTTGTTTAAGTAATTTTGTAGAGCTATGATGTATCTTCCTACAAAGAGGACACAAGCGCAGAGCAATTAATTAGAGTTAACTTCATTCTCTCAAAGATGATAGGAAATGGTACATGTCTGGATTCTTGGTAGAGAAGCTCATTAACATTATATTCCAATGGTAACAAAAAATATGGGACTACTGATTGGGAGTAAAACTGTCAGGTGGGTTCAAAAAGGTATTATGTATTGTACTGCAACTGCAAGACACACAAAACAAAAGAGGGTGTTATAGCTTACTTTCTTCTTTGGGAAGCACTGGAGATAGTCCATGCATGAAAACAACAAAGACGAATCAGATTGTCATCAGCAAAAATGTAAGAATCCAAACTTAGAATAATGCTGCAATGCAAAAGTTAATTGTGCATGAACACGGCAACTTCCAAAATACACTCCAATTGAGACTCTGAACTGATAAATAGCCAGGGACCCCAACTAGATTAAAAGCATGTAAGACTGTAGTTATGTTAGATCAGCATAAAAAAAACATGGCTCAAGAAAAAAATGACACATTTCATAATGTTGTCCTAACAGTAGCATACTTCATTTGATTCATATAACAGAACTGTTAATGCTTATGAACTGTGACACTACCTCCACCTCTTTTTCTGTCAACTTATCCAAACATTGGGTGAGGTGAGAAATGGAAGAGTGATTTTATCACAAATAGCCTTCCCTCAGCAAGGTCCTGGGAACTAGCTTTCTTATCTAGAAATTATCTGAGTTTAGATGACGTTAACCACTAGTCACTACAGCACTAGCGATGAGCCACGGATTCTACAAAAAACAAGCGAGTGTATAACTGGTTTGCTTTGCATTAACGATGAAACTCATATGGATGAACATGGTGAGCATGCATTCCATAGGTCCACTGGTTCATGAAAAGCAATTTATCAACAACAGACACTCTTTCGCCAGAAAAACAGTCTGCATTTAGTATAAACTGAAGCACTCTCCTAATTCAGTTCGAAACTCCAATGCATAACATAGCATTTCATCTTTTGTACTTGACATGACTTAACCAAAATGGTAAAAGCATTAACATAATGACTCGAGTAGACGAGTACTGTACAACTACTGCCATACTGACAATGTTCAAGTTTTTATACTTGACATTTGACACTGTAACCAGCCAAACCATATATCAGAAGAAAAGGGAGTAATCTACACGCGTAGAATAGAAAAGGCAAATAGCATCACCGTTTTTGCCGTAGAGCCTCGCATGCTGCTCCACCTGCGCTCGGAACCAAAACCGAATCAGCGCAATCCCACCCCCACCACATTACCAGTACGCAAACCAAAATTCACATAGCGAAACGCTTCAGTTCGGTACCTGCGAGTCAGAGAGGCCCTTGGTTTGATCCACGCCGAACGCCTCGAGCACCTGCGAGAAGCGGGGAGACCAGATCCGTGAGAGGCGGCGGCGGCAGTAGCGCGGTGGAGGCGGGTCAAACGAACGCACGACGGGGTTGAAGTCGGGAGGACGCTCGTTACCTCGGCGACGGACTTGGCGTAGGCGTCCTCCATGGGCGGCCGGCGCCGCCGCGGCCTCTGGGGACGCCGGGAGTGAAGGCTGTGAGAGGAAGGGAGCGCGCGAGCGCGAGCCGGAGAAGGGAGAAGAGGCGCGGCTGGAACTACGAAGCGATCGCGTCTGCGCCGTCTGGCTGTTGTGTTTGGCAACGGTCACGCCCGTACAAGAGCCCGGAGAGCGCCGCCCATCGGCTGGGGACTGGGGGTTTTGCTGATCGGGATTGGGGGCGGCACGCGTGGCGTGGGTCGCGGTCGCGTCTGTGCTCGCTAACCTTTTTGGTGCGGAGCAGACGCAGTGTGGCACGTGAGTAGTGGAGTGAGAAGCAAGCGAGAACCCGTCCGAGTCCAGCAGTGGGCTAGCGCGTTTGTTTGATAAATAAATTATGGTTAAAAATATTGTTTGTTGATTTTTTAAAAAAAATATATTGTTGAATGTCTAAAGTCTTGTTTAGTTTTAAAAAAAATACAATTTTTTTAGATTCTCCATTACATTGAATCTTACCGTACATGTATAGGGGTTCAAATATAGATAAAATAAATAACTAATTGCACATTTTATCTGTAATTTGCGAAATGAATTTTTTAAGCCTAATTGATCTATGATTGGACAATTTTGTCAAATACTAACGAAAGTGCTAGTGTCTATTTTGTAAAATTGTTTAGAACTAAACAAGATCTAACGGATTCGATAAATAATTTCAAACGCGGTAGCCTTGCTTGCACTCGAAAAAGTTCAAGTTTAGCATAGTACGAATTGAAACATGGTACAAATTTTTCTCTGTCAAATACGCAAAGGAAATTGTGCAGCATTTTACTTTGTTTATGTAAGATGAGTCAAGGGCTTGTTTACTTCCACTCTAAAATCCAAAAATTTTCAAAATTCTCTGTCACATCGAATCTTTAGACGTATGCATAGATATTAAATATAGATGAAAATAAAAACTAATTGCACAGTTTGGTCAGAATTGACGAGATCTTTTGAGCCTAGTTAGTCCATGGTTGGATAATAATTACCACAAATAAACGAAAGTGCTACAGTGTCGCGAATTTTTTTCCTTGATAAACTAAACACGGCCCAAGTTCATATATAAAATACAATCTAAGTTGATCTCATTGTCCTATAGCTAGCGACCTAGCACAACAACATTCTTTACCCAAATTTTTTATATATATCTACGAATAGTGAGACAAAAAAAAAGTCAGTCGGACGATAGATGAACTCGTGATAGTACTTGAATGTGTTAAATCATAGCGGTTATAACAAGTGAGCCTAAACTTGACTCGTTAGATGAGATGTGAGGATGCACACCCAAACACCTAGATTGGGTTCTCTTCAAGTCATTTTTTATGTATATTTGTTTATTGGAAAACCACCTCATCTCTTTTATGTTGGTTTTATATGTTTATGTTATTATTAAAGACTATAAGAGAGACCATTACTATAAATGTTAGAAGACCCTTGGGATGGACAACAACCTAATATCCTTAGCTCCCTGTCTTAAGTGGTAGTGGATTTAAATTTGTTCTTGCACAAGATCCATCTAAATTTGATAATAATTTAACAAGCTTGACTCATAGACATAGATGAGATACATGACCGTGTATATTTTCTTAGTGTCAGAAGGTACTAATTGTTTAGTTCGATGCATCCTATTCTCACTCTTTCTCTTCAACTATGCATCACATACTAACTTTATGTTCCAAATATATTTTTTGAAACGACTATGGGAGATTTGCTGTCACTTTTAGATGATGAAATAGGAAAACAATGTTTCAGATAACCAAATGTATCAAATAGCAGTTCTTATCTAATCAACCTTGTATATTGTCATTCTTAACAAATTCAAACCATTTCAATATTACAAATGACTAACATGTCCTCACCCCCTCCATCACTCACCTATATGAAGTCATATACACGTGATTGCTAACCTATATAGCCATAGCGGCGGAGGCAATAAAAAATTTTAGGTGCAGCAGAGTTTATATGAGAATAAATATACCAGCTTATAATATATTGATGTATGTATTTCATATATATTTATTAGTATATAATACATGTATTATATATTTTGAACAAACTTTATGTATGGTGACTGCCAGAGTTTGCCAAATACATGCCTCCGCGGTGGCTATACCCAAAAAAATGCTACAAATTTCGAAATTGACGATTGTAAGCATGTCACCTATCATTAAAAATATGTAAGTTAAAGATTTGAAACCAGGTTTCACACGCGGTCACATTGACATTTTACCACTTACCATAAAAAATAATTCGTGATCTTTAAAAAAGAATTATTTTATAAGAGTTAAAAGACAAATATGAACTAGAGCCTAGCCTCTCCCCTAAAGGCAACATATGTTAGTCCTAGAATCTGACCCCTCAATTTCATCCATTCATATTAGTACGCATGGTAAATTCTCACCACATATTTTATTCATTACATACCACCAGACTATATGGTTCATCGATTCAATAGGACAAATATCTGACAAAGTTCCTTCAAATCACCATGACGTCTAGTTAGTATCCCCTCCATCCTAAAATACTTAACATCTTGGATTTTTAAAATTATCATGTGTAAAAACTATGTTTTGGATCTCGAGCATCCCCTTGTCTTTCTTGAGTCATTCACTAGGCCCTCTATGTGCATGTTACCTCTTTCAGTTCCTACTTTGCTTTTAATGATTTGAATGTGTAATCAGTACCATCTAAGAGGGAAAATGTCTAATCTAACTATTATCCATATATATCTACTCAAAGGCATTTGACAGATTGAAGTGCTTCGGCTCTGTCTCAAAAACTACTTTAACAAACACTATGGTATGGATCTTTCTTTTTGTCTCCTCCAAACCAATGTATAGGTAGAAGAAAGTTTGATTTAAGGCACCTCCAGCCCTGGCTTCTCCGGTTACTATAGAATAAAGCCAGAGGCCAGAGATACCTTTCCACACAAAGCTTCTGTGTACCAATAGCAAAGTCCAAGCAATCCTGAGTGGCCAACAATATCTCGTTTTTTGAGAAGTCATTTTTTTATAAGTTTGAATAAAAATATAAAAAATATTATCAATACTTGTTCCTTAAAAAAGTTTAATACAAAAGTATACTCTATTCTCAATCTAATGCTACTTATTATTTATCATAAATATTAGCATTTTTATATAAATGTTATTTAAACTTTAAAATTTTGACTTTTGGAGAAGGAGATGTAGATTCATTTTGGAACTGAGCGAATATGTTCACGAAAGAGCAAGTATTATAGTAGGCTGTAAGCCAGCTAAATGTTGATACGGAGGAGAGAAAAAGAGAGAGTAAAAGCAGGCTGTAAGCTTACAGCCGGCTCGAACACAAGAACAAAGTTAAGAAAGACAAGTGGACCATGTATTAATAGTGATGAGCTAACTATTATATATAAATAGGCTAAAAAAGGCTGTAAAGAAACCTACTCCCTCCGTCCACAAAAGAATCAATTTCTAGAATCCGTGTCGGTCAAACTTTTTAAAATTTAACTGACTTTATAGAAAAGAGTAACAATATCTATGACATAAAATGTGCACCATATGAAAAAATATTCTATGATGAATCTAATTATACTATTTTGATACCATAAATCTTAGCATTTTTTTTTAAAAATTTGGTCAAAGTTTAAAAATTTGGCTTAGGCCCTGTTTAGTTCCCCACCCAAAAAAATTTCATCCATCCCATCGAATCTTTGGACACATGCATGAAACATTAAATATAGATAAAAAAATAAACTAATTACACAGTTTGGTTGAAAAACACGAGACAAATCTTTTAAGCCTAGTTAGTCCATGATTAGCCTTAAGTGCTACAGTAATCCACATGTGCTAATGACACATTAATTATGTTTAATAGATTTGTCTTACAGTTTCCAAACGAATTATGTAATTTGTTTTTTATTAGTTTATAAAAACCCCTTCCGACATCCTTCCGACATATCCGATGTGACACCTAAAATTTTTTTATCTCCAATCTAAACAGGGCCTTAGAACAATTTTAGAAATTGACTTTTTCGTAGACGGTGAGAGTATATTATTAGTCTTGGGCCTTGTTTAGTTCACCATAAAAACCAAAAACTTTTCAAGATTCTCTGTCACATCGAATCTTGAGGCGCATACATGATGCATTGGATATAGACGAAAACAAAAACTAATTGCACAGTTACCTGGAAATTACGAGATGAATTTTTTAAGCCTAGTTAGTCCATAATTAGATAATATTTATCAAATAAAAACACAAATACTCTTTTCCGAACTAAACAAGGCATTGCTCTAAAATAATTTTACGAACTCCTACAAATTTCTAGTTTGTTTAGTTCCCAGAAAATTTTGCAAAAGTTTTCAGATTCCCCGTCACATTAAATCTTTAGACGCATGTATGAAGTATTAAATATAGATAAAAATAAAAACTAATTGTATAATTTGGTCGAAATTGACGAGACAAATCTTTAAATCTAGTTAGTACATGATTAGATAATATTTATTAAATATAAACAAAAATAATACTATTCTTATTTTAAAAAAATTTTAGAACTAAACGAGGCCTCAACCGCTTGCTGTACCAGCGGATCCAGTCCACGGGAACCGCGGCTCATCACGGCCGCGGGATTCAACGAAGGCATTTCTGTCAGCTCTTCGGTAGAGTACTAGATCCCTCTTTCACAAAACTTCCAAAGGATCCGGTCCAATGGTCCATACATTCCGCCTCACTGACTACCGACAAGGGTAGGCTCTCTGCCCCCTTCATTGCTTTTGTAAACCAGGTTCATCGGTCCATCCGATTGCCTCTGCTCCTTTGCTAGGTGAGCACACCCGTGACGGTACACGTCCCCTGAGGTCCTGACCCCGAGGCGTCCCCCACTCCAACCCCACCAACACACCAGCACCGCCGCCCGCTACCCAAGCTCGCACCATCCAACCACCTCCGGCCCGCCAAACCCGGACCAGATCTGGTACGTGCCGCCCCTCGATTTGGCGCGCTCGATCCGGCCTCGTGCAGTCGTGCTGGAGATATGCCAGACTCGAGCTCAAATCTGGTAGATTCCACTGACGCGAGGTTGTAGCCACGAATCCCGGGCGCCGCGATGCAGGCCCGTGTGGCGTCCATGGAGGACGTGAAGGAGGCGCGGCAGGCGGCGGGGCAGGGGAGGGTGCTGCCCACGGGGATGCTCAAGGTGTTCCTGGGGTTCCTGCTGCTGGGCGTGGGCCTGTCCGCCGTCGGCATGTACATGGCGCGGCACGCGGTGGCGGCGGTCGCGCCATCGCTGTTCCGGCCGTGCCTGGGCGGCTCCTCCGCGGAGGAGGAGCCCGAGGGGCTGGAGCGGTGGACGCGGCCCCCAGCGCGCGTAGAGCACGCGATGACGGACGAGGAGCTGCTCTGGCGCGCGTCGTTCGCGCCGCGGGTGCGCGGGTACCCGTTCCGCCGCGTGCCCAAAGTGGCCTTCATGTTTCTCACGCGAGGCCCGTTGCCGCTGGCGCCGCTCTGGGAGCGTTTCTTCCGTGGGCACGAGGGGCGCTACTCCATCTACGTGCACGCATTGCCATCCTACCATGCCAACTTCACCTCTGAATCCGTCTTCTACCGGCGACAAATTCCCAGTAAGGTTAGCTCACCTCCCTCTTGCTTTGCTTCACTTCGGCAGGTCGTGGTTGGTAGCTCTGCTCACTTATGCTGATATAGATGGATTGACAGCAAGAACAAATGCCCTTTAGTGCCATGTTTGTAACTTGCGCTGCACTAACGATTTTTTGCACGTGATCTGAGTATATGTCAAGTTGGTTGCTGAGAAGTGTGAACCTACGTTTCCTGTACTTTGTACTTATAATGAATTTCACAAGTAACATTCATAACTAGAGTCTTATTATATGGGCCTACTTACTGCAAGCAAAGGAAGCTGAGAATGATGCACAGGGGATTCAGATTAATCTTTTTGTGTTTACCATGCTCCTGAACAGTGCAAATGTTGTGTGTTGGTGATTGAAATCAAACTGAAAAAAGGCAGATCAAATTTGAACAGATCCTTCGCTAACCAAAGGGTATTACGGGTCCCAACCTTGCCTTTGTTGAATCTGTTTTTGATTTTGCACGAGGTTGAATTTTGTGCTATGTCTCTGTAAGTATCATTGCTAGTACCCTCCATTGATATGTGATTCAAATTGGATTCATTGCACTGCCAATCATATGTCCGGATCCGGACCTAGTGTCAAAGTCAGCTTAGAATGGATCTACAACTTAATAAAAGTCAAAAGAGTTTATTGATTGGATTGCTCTTTTTCTGTCATCATAATACATTTGTATCTGAAGTCAAACTTAACCAGAGTAGAAATGGGCTGCTCAATGTAGAGCACTGACTACTGTCATTGGGTAGGTCGTGTGGTTTTGGTGTTTGGGAAGATTGGCCATTGCTGGGACATTAGGCCATGTTCTGGAGTTTTTCCAGACTACTCCCTCCATCCCAGAATGCTAGTCGTTCAGATGGAGGGATTACCAAGGAACAAACAAATGACCCTGATTACCCCTATACTGCAATCAAGTACATGACCAAAAGCTACTGCCGATTAGACCTGTGGGGTGGTGGGTACCGAGCGGGCTGGCCGCTGCCCCTGCACTAGCTAGGCTGCTGCGACTGCAACGAAGCTAAAACGTCAAGCTTTTTGGGACATATTTTGAATGCTACAACGTCTTTAATTCTGAGACAGAGGGAGTAAGTGGCACATGTACCTTGATTAGCTGTATAAAAGGCACTGCCTGTAGGTGTCTCTTGTAGGTCTCAGAGTCACAGTTATTGACAGGTTCCTATTCTTTTATAGAGATGGTAGATGTAAACCCTATAAACCAACTTATACAGCATAATCATGTGTCATTTGATCCATTGGCCCATTAATAATTTCTTCTGCTTCCTGGTTTTGAGATACCCTGAAAGTATTTGTTTGATTTGTGTTCTGCTTACAGGTCGCAGAATGGGGTCAGATGACCATGTGTGATGCTGAGAGACGCCTACTTGCCAACGCTTTGCTGGATATATCCAACGAATGGTTTGTGCTTGTGTCTGAGTCGTGCATTCCCATATTTGATTTCAACACAACATACAGATACTTCCAGAATTCGAACCGAAGCTTTCTCATGGCGTTTGATGATCATGGACCATATGGACGGGGAAGATACAACTGGAATATGACCCCCGAGGTTGAACTTGACCAATGGCGCAAAGGTTCACAGTGGTTCGAAGTACACAGAGAACTTGCCATTGAAATTGTGAAGGACACAGTCTACTATCCAAAATTCAAGGAGTTCTGCAGGCCCCATTGTTATGTTGATGAGCACTATTTCCCTACAATGCTGACGATTGAAGCTCCGAACAGCCTGGCTAACAGAAGTGTTACTTGGGTGGATTGGTCAAGAGGTGGTGCACATCCAGCCACGTTTGGCAGGGGTGATATCACAGAGGAATTCCTGAGGAGGGTCCAAAAGGGACGGACATGTCTATACAATAACCAGAACTCAACGATGTGCTTCTTGTTTGCACGGAAGTTTGCTCCAAGTGCATTGGAGCCCTTGTTAGAGCTAGCGCCTACTGTGCTCGGTTTTGGTTGACGACTAGTGTGTTTGAAGAGTCTGTAATTTTGATATTATTAGATCATTATAGGATTACACGCTTGGAGGCATGGCTCAGATTGATGGATGGAATCGTGGAAACGTACACAGTGCCCCCTCCGCTTGTGCATTATACACAAACCTGTATTGTTTTGTATAGTAAACTGACCCTGGATCAGGAAGGAATTTTCTCTAGGATCATTATGACTACCCTGTATTTTCTTGGTTTATTTGAAGATAATATACTGTAAATTTCTATTTCTATTAAGATAAAACTTCAACAGGCAACATCAAACGAAAAGTACAACCATTCTTTCTTGCCTGGTTGTGAAAGAAACGACGTACTCCAAACTGGAAGCTGCACTGGAAAAATGTGGCCTTCGTTACTATCTGAGGACTTCTGTACACCAAGTGTCCAATTGCTTTAGCCCCAAGAGAAACTGTTGAATCCTTCTTTCGTTAGGACTTTTTGTACACTGTCCAATGGCTTAGCCCCAAGAGAAACTGTTGAGTCCATTCAGAAGGTCCATTGCTTCTTAATCCTTCCATCAGCTAGCGGGGAAGAATCAGAGGAATGAATTAGCAGGAATCCAATCAGAAGGTTCGTGCTCCCATCAGTTAACGAGAAAGAATCGGAGGAATGGATTAGCAGGAGGTGCCTTCACTTTAGTATGTATATCGAGAACCCATATCCTGTCCTCCCATAGTTCTTTTAAAAAATACCATCAAAAGATGCTTGAAAAATTCAACCAAAAATATAAATGGATAGATGGAAAATTTAGGATGAATGAAAATTTCTGCAAGGAGAAAAAAAAGGGGGAAAATTCAGGATCCAGCCGATTCGGGTTGCAAATCGTGGTAAACAATGCACCCAACCCAATCATTTTCTCCTTCTAGACATTTCTGTTCATCATCAATTTTTGATATGGTCAAATTTCTGTTCATATTTGTTTGTTTTGAATTGGAGCGAGGTCAGGCTCAACGAAGCCGGTACCTCGCCTGTTGACAACACACGAGACTTACTCCTGGGTACAAAAAGTCGTTTTATACATGGTTTATGTTAAATATTGAGAATATAAATTATAAATAATATTTAAGTTATTGAATTAGGAAATATAAAAACCATATGAATATATTTATTTTAAAAAGTATTTTTATAACCACTTTTAAATAAATATTTTTATAAAAGTAAGGAATCAAACCGTGTCATTGTCAACGTGACTGAGGCCTTGTTTAGTTCTCAAAAACATTTATATTTTTTTTAAAAAATTTCTCGTCACATCGAATCTTGCGGCATATAAATGAAGCATTAAATATAGATAAAACAAATAACTAATTACCTACTTTAACTGTAATTTACAAGACAAATCTTTTAAGTCTAGTTAGTCCATAATTAAACAATATTTGTCAAATACAAACGAAAGTGCTACTGTCCATTTTACCATTTTTTTAAACTAATGCCTTGTTTAGATCTAAAAAGTTTTTGGATTTTGACATTGTAGCACTTTTATTTTTATTTGACAAACTTTGTCCAATCATAGAGTAACTAGGCTTAAAAGATTTATCTCGTGATTTATAGACAAACTGTGCAATTAGTTTTTATTTTTATCTATATTTAATGCTCTATGCATGTATCGCAATGTTCAATGTGACGGGAAATCTTGAAAAGTTTTTGGTTTTGAGTGAACTAAGAGCATCTCCAACAGTTTTGCATTTGGGGTTTGCATTCTTGTAATTTGCCAAAATTATAGAAATTAGGTATCCAACAGTTTTGCATTTGTGTTTTGCAATTTGGGCAACTTGGCAATTGAGGGAGGGAACTTGGCATAAATGCAAGGCCGTGGGCCGCTTGTCAAACGCTGATCGGGCGCTCCTCCCGCGCTACTCCCGCACGTGAGGGACTCTTTTCGCCGTATATAGTCCGTTTAGTACTTTGTCGGGACAGAACTTCCTCCTCCGCGCCGCCGTTCTGTGCCGCAAGGGTTCGCGCCGTCGTTCTTTGGCGAAGTCGATCGCGCCGCCCTTCCGTGTCGCAAGACATCACAAGGTACTCCATATATGATCCTTTTCGAAGAAGAAACGTGCGGGACCAGATACAGCGCGGAAGAAAAGTCGTGGCAAATACGGTTGGGTCCACAATTTTTGTTTTTGCCAAGTCAATTATGCCAAACACTTGGAGATGACCTTTTTTCCACTTGCCATATCATTTTGGGAGTTGGCAAACTACAACAAATGGCAAACAAAATTGTCAAACTGTTGGAGATGCTCTTAGATGCTCTAGGCCTTGTTTAGTTCCGAAACGTTTTTGGATTTTGATACTGTAACACTTTCATTTGTATTTGATAATTATTATTCAAATATAGACTAAGTAGCCTCAAAAGATTCGTATCATAAATTATAGACAAATCGTGCAATTAGTTTTTGTTTTTGTCTACATTTAGTATTACATGTATTTGCCTCAAGATTTGATGCAATAAAGAATCTTGATTTTTTTTTTAATTTTAGGGTGATCTAGGCCGTGTTTAGTTTCTGAAGGGATAAATTTCGCGACACTGTAGCACTTTCGTTTGTTTGTGGTAATTATTGTCCGACCATGGACTAACTAGGTTCAAAAGATTCGTCTTGTAAATTTCGGCTAAACTGTGTAATTAGTTTTTATTTTTGTCTATATTTAGGCCTTGTTCAGTTTGCAAATTTTTTTGGCTTCGGGTACTGTAGCACTTTCGTTTGTTTGTGGCAAATATTCTCCAATCATAGACTAACTAGGGTCAAAAGATTCTTCTCACGATTTACAGGTAAACTGTGTAATTAGTTTTTATTTTTATCCATATTTAATGCTTCATGTATGTGTCCTAAGATTCGATGTGACGGGGAATCTTGAAAATTTTTGGTAGTTTTTGAAACTAAACAAGGTCTTAATACTCTATACATACGTCTAAAGATTCGATATAATAGAAAATCTTGAAAATTTTGAATTTTAGGGTAGAAGTAATCAAGGCCTAAACAAAGCCTAAACAAGTCCGGAGTACGAGAGCATCTGAGCATGCACGCAAGGCAACTCTCGTCCCAGCTCTCAAGGCGCCACCCACACAAATCCCAACACCCGCACGCCCGCATCGGAGTTCGCGCCAGCCCAACCGCGCGCGCGCCGCCGCGACCCCGACCCCGAGAAGGGCCAGAACTGGAGCGCGTGCCAGTGCCACACACGATACGGGGCGCCCCTGATCCGCGTCGTGCGGAGACTGCGATGGCCGCGCCCAAATACGGGGAACGAATTCCATTCCTTCCACGGCGTCTGGAAAGAAAATCCTAGCCGGGAACAACCGCGATGGCGATGGCGATGCGGGTGGAATCCGTGGAGGAGGCGAAGCAGGCCGCCATCCTTCCCGGGGCGCAGGAGCAGCGCCGGACGTTCCCGGCGGGGATGCTGAAGCTGTTCCTGGGGCTCATGCTGTTCGGCGTGGTGATGGGGCTGTCCGCGTTCGGCGTGTTCCTGGCGCGGCACGCGGGGGAGGTGGCGGCCGCCGCGCCCGCGCTGTTCCGGCCGTGCCTCGGTGCGGCGGCGGCGGAGCCGGAGCCGGAGGAGGGGCTGGAGCGGTGGACCCGCCCCCCGGCTCGCGCGCAGCACGCGATGACGGACGAGGAGCTCCTCTGGCTCGCGTCGTACGCGCCGCGGGCGCGCGCCGGGAGCGGGTACCCGTTCCGGCGCGTTCCCAAGGTGGCGTTCATGTTCCTCACGCACGGCCCGCTGCCGCTGGCGCCGCTCTGGGAGCGCTTCTTCCGGGGCAACGAAGGGCGTTACTCCATCTACGTCCACACGATGCCTTTGTACCGCGCCAACTTCACCGCCGACTCCGTCTTCTACCGTCGCCAAATCCCCAGTCAGGTTAGCTCGTCACCTCCGATCCCCTCTCTGGCATCTGGCCTCTGGCTTACGAAAACAAACTCCAATCTAGCGCCAGGAATGCCTATTTGTTCTGTCACCTGTACGAAACCAAACTCCAATCTAGCTGTATTCAACTACTGCTTCGCACGTGATCTATCAAGTCGGTACCAAATACCTATTTGTTCTGTCACTTTTAAAGATGAATTCAAAGGAGTGTTTCCAAATCCAATTAAGAAAGTAGTATATAAATTAAATTACTGATCATTGTGATGCTACATTGCTAGGCTAGTACTTTGTACAAATAAAAAATACGTAAGTAATGCAAGCCAGTCCATAGATTATTGCTGTTTTGGTTTTTGAGAAAATCAACCGTTCCTGTGGCGCAGGGGTTAAGACCTGGAAGAACATATCTAGACTAATAACTCTGTTAAAAGTTCCGTCTATTAATGTTTCGTATTTATTCACTGACTGTTGTTGTAGTGCTTTTGATATTACAATGTTTATGGGGTAACCTTTATCTAAAAAATTGCATTACTTTGATGTTACATATATATTGCTGTGGGCACTGTTATTTGATAAACTGGAGAAGTCATCTCTGTAGCCTCTCTTGTATTGAGGTACCCATACCCTGCTGATGGCATATCAGTTTGAAATTTCTGCTGATTACAGGATGTGCAATGGGGTCAGATGACTATGTGTGATGCTGAGAGACGTCTGCTTGCCAACGCTCTACTGGACATATCCAACGAGTGGTTTGTGCTAGTGTCCGAGTCATGCATTCCACTCTTTGATTTCAACACGACCTACGGGTATTTCCAGAATTCAAGCCACAGCTTCGTCATGTCAATCGACGATCCTGGAAGAGACGGGAGAGGCCGGTACAACCTGAACATGGCGCCCGAGGTCGAGCTCGAACAATGGCGCAAAGGCTGGCAGTGGTTCGAAGCTGACAGAGACCTCGCCGTCGCGATCGTCGAGGACACGGTGTATTACCCAAAATTCAAGCAGTTCTGCAGGCCTGGATGCTATGCCGATGAGCACTACATCCAGACGATGCTCAAGATCGAAGCTCCGCATAAACTGGCCAACAGGACCGCCACCTGGGTGGATTGGTCGAGAGGGGGTCCAAACTCGGCGCATCCAGCTACGTTTGGCAGGGGTGACATCACGGAGGAGTTCTTGAAGGGGATTCGAGGGGGAGAGACCTGTCTATACAATGGCCAGAACACGACGTTGTGCTACTTGTTTGCTCGGAAGTTTGCTCCGAGTGCGCTGGAGCCATTGTTAGAGTTAGCACCCACTGTGCTTGGTTTTGGTTGATGTCGTTTTTGTTTTGATCAGTGCATCCTGCTCCTGTAGTTTCTTTATTAGGCCACTGTGGATCATTGCATATGTGGAGATATATTCGGTGGACGAACTGACGCAGCCATGAACATTGCTGCCCACCTCCATTCCACGTGATTATTTTACACGGTATATATATACTGTATTACAGCATGTATTTTACACGGACTTGTATTGTTTTAGTAGTTTGTATGGTGAACCTACAACGGATCATATGTCCTGTATTTCTTGGTTGCATCGGAAGAATATAGTTCAAATCTTCAGAAAATTGATGTTCCCGCAGTTGGCTTGGAAGACGCCTTCGGTGCCGCTCTGTGGATTCTGTTCTGCCTAGGGCCTAATGTTGCTGATATCTTTGCTTTTGTTTCCCATCAATGTTTGTTGCAACAAATGCTGCCACAGTGGAAGTAGACGTATATGACATAAGCAGAGATTACATGGTTTGATGACTCCTGGCCATTTCACTACTTTTGTTTGCACATCTTATGAAATGGGCAATTGATGTTGATGAACATGTGAATATGTATGTGATCAGAATGTTGGGTGTGCACAGTTGGGAGTTGTTAAGGTTGTTAAACATTCCTCTCTAACCATGTCGTTACCTTTTCGACATACTGGACTAATCGGGTACAGTTGTACCAATCAAGTTTGCTGCCCGCTATTTATATACATGAAACTATATGTATACTATCAACTATGGTATTCATTGAAAAACTCTCTCTGGCCCAGAATATAAATAACAATAGGATATGTGTTAGTCATACTTCTATAAATCTAACCACCAATTGATAAGAAAAATCACACAGTTTGGGAGTACTAAGTTTGACGTCGTTACACTTAGATGGAAAAATATTTCGTAATGTTTAAATCAGCATCATCAACCAAATTTCAGCGAACCGAACCGTTATTAGGTTGGAGTAAAGCATCGTGTGGCTAAATAATCATGTTCTTGTATTAGCCACGAGCTCTGAGGTTGTAATAACTTTAATAATTACGAATTATAATTAGTAATAAAGCTCTTTAAGAAAAGGGTTAGTCTTGTAAAACCATTGGCCCACAGCATGTGAATTAATCGTGTCATGGTCCCATGGATCCTCTAAATAGAACAAATATGCTTGACTGCTGTCTAGTACTTTGCCCAACCTGAAATAGTCAAGCCGGCAATCATCTACTAGTCCTCTCAGGTCAGAGAACAGAGATGAGCATCTCTTCTTGACACCTTTGCCGTCGCCGGCCGCGCCCTGGGACAACGAAGCCACAGCAGAGCACAACGAAGCCAGTCTGCACACCGTTCCCTTGCCTTCATGCCTTTCATAGACCGAGTCCATGTAACGGACCATCTCCGTTGATGGACAAAAGCCAGCAAGCAGCGGGGCCACCCACGATGCGGTGCGCGTGCGCCCTTGAGGGCTGAGGTCCCGAGCTCCCGATCCGGCATTCCGGCGTCGCGCCGATGGTATGCCATCTTTGCTCTCGAATCTTGGCGATCCCACATTCCCACGGTGCTTAAAGAAATCCTAGCCCCGAGCTGCCGCGCTGCAGGAGCGGACGGCATCCATGGAGAACGACGTGAAGGAGGCGAAGGCGAGGCAGGGGCAGCAGCAGCACAGGGTGTTCCCGTGGGGGATGCTCAAGGTGTTCCTGCTGCTCGGCTTGGGGCTGTCCGCGGCCGGCATGCTCATGGCGCGGCACGGCCACGAGGTGGCGGCGGCCACGCTGTTCCGGCCGTGGCTGGGGGTCTCACCCGCCGCCGACGCCGCCGTCGCGGCGGCGGCGGCGGCGGCGGCGGCGGCGGAGGGGCTGGAGCACTCAATGACGGACGAGGAGCTGCTCTGGCGCGCGTCGTTCGCCCCGGGGGTGCGGCGGTACCCGTTCCGCCGCGTGCCCAAGGTGGCCTTCATGTTCCTCACGCGCGGTCCGCTGCCGCTGGCGCCGCTCTGGGAGCGCTTCTTCCGGGGGAACGACGGCCGCTACTCCATCTACGTCCACGCGCTACCGTCATACCGAGCCAACTTCACCTCCGAATCCGTCTTCTATCGACGGCAAATCCCCAGTAAGGTTAGCCCACCTCGCTCTAGCTTGATCTGGATGGATTAACAGCAGAAACAAAACCCAACATCCGATTTTAGTGCCAGGATTGTACATAGAGCTTAACTGTCCTGTTCGATGGATTCCAAATTAACATTTGTGCAGGTCTAGTCGTATCACTGTATCAGCGGTGATGTACTGAAACTACTTAATGTGCTTTCTATGAACTCGAGTAATCTTGTTTCTGGAGGAAAAAAAAATGCATCGTTGTACTGATTTGGTGGTAGTTGGTGTGGAAGCTGAAAGTAATGCACCCAGGTTCATTCCCATGGAGAGATGTAATTCATCCTTGTGGGCTTACCATTGATGATACTGTTTGGGGATCAGGATTTTGCAGCTTAGTTTTGTTCGCAGCCTTCGAATGTTTTCTATACTTGTGACAACAAACAACCTCTTCCACTATAAAAGTGTCGAATATGCAGCCTGCCTGTGTTTGTATCTCTGTTGCTAAGAGCAGCTCCAGTGTGCATTGAAACCGAACCATGGGGAGAGAGAAGGAGTATGGTTCGCTTTCACCACTGCAGGTATCGAACCAAGCAAAGCGATTCTTAGAAGCGGCTCATACTTTCGGTTCGAACCAAGCCAATAAAAAAAATCAGTGAATCGTGTTACTGCCATCCTTTGGGCACTAGTGATGGACAGGAAACAACATGGATGCCACATTTTTTACTCTTTTCTATTCTGCTGTGGCCCCCCACCAACACTGCAGCGCTCGAACCATGCTTACCATCGGAATGTTAGAATCCATGTCAGCACATAAATCGAACCATACACTGGAGCTGCCCTAAGGCCTCAGCATCTCTTTTTCAGGTGCCTACCTAGGTGCCTCATCTAGAAAGCCGGTGGAAGTCTGGCCAGATATCCTGACCTTGATCATCTGGTGCATCTTGGCAGTCCAGACCAACAAAAGGTTTTGAGAGCAAAAAGTAGATGCTCCTGCCATTCTTTGTGCTGTAGCCCTAGACTTTTATCTGTGGTGCCACCGATTCTAGCAACAGGCTACTGCAAATAAGGTTGTTAGTTGGAGGTTGCATCTTTCAGTACCTCCCTGCTAGCAGCCCCTCTGTGCCCTTTCCCCTTTCTAGAGCTCCATTTGTATACTGCAGCTGCCAGGCTTGGTGCCTTGGTAGATTATTATTGGTAGACGTTGATCTAGTTTCCACAAATTTCCTTGACAACTGAAATTCTTGACGCAGTTCTTTATGAATCTGTTCCCAGTTTTCCACCGGGCAAAAATTGTGTGGTTTATATCTGTAGGTGTTAGTTACATTACTTACCTTTGACCGATATATGGTTTCAACCTAATTCACATCACTGCAGCTTATCTTGCCATCCTTACTTTTAGGACATATCCATTTCACATTTCCTTCTGAGCATATAGTCTTGTAACTTCCAAAAGCCCAAAGAGTCGAAATGTGTTTTGAAGTTGAAACTAATCGAAGATGACAACATACACTGATACACATACTGAATCACAAACTATATACGATTATAATTTGAGTAGCCTTGGAAAGGTTGTGATTTTGACTTTGAGAAAACCAACTCTCTGAAATAAAGAACTGGGAGTACATACCTTTTTATTTGGCTCTGTCTATAGATGTTTCTCGCTAGTCTCATAGTTATTACTGATTTTAATTAGACTACTTACTGTGAGCTCTGACTGTATATTATTTGAGTTTTTGGGACAACCTACTACATATTCCTAAATTGAAATTGTGCGCACTATTATTTGATCATATAGAAGAGTCATCTCTGTGCCTTCCTATTGGTATTCAGATACCCTGACATCTGCTCGATTTTTGTACTGGTCACAGGTTGCAGAATGGGGTCAGATGACCATGTGTGATGCTGAGAGACGTCTACTTGCCAACGCTTTGCTGGATATATCCAACGAATGGTTTGTGCTTGTGTCTGAGTCATGCATTCCTATATTTGATTTCAACACAACGTACCAATACTTCCTGAACTCGAGCCAAAGCTTTGTCATGGCTATTGATGATCCTGGACCATATGGACGGGGAAGGTACAACTGGAATATGACCCCTGAGGTTGAACTTGACCAATGGCGCAAAGGATCGCAGTGGTTTGAAGTAAACAGGGAACTTGCCATTGAAATTGTGAAGGACACGGTCTATTACCCCAAATTCAAGGAGTTCTGCAGGCCCAGTTGTTATTCTGATGAGCACTATATCCAAACAATGCTCTCGATTGAAACTCCACAGAGCCTGGCTAACAGGAGTGTTACTTGGGTAGACTGGTCTAGAATTGCTGCACATCCAGCAAGGTTTGGCAGGGGTGATATCACGGAAGAATTCTTGAGGGAAGTCCGAGAGGGACAGACCTGTCTGTACAATGAACAGAATTCAACATTGTGCTTCTTGTTTGCTCGGAAGTTTGCTCCAAGTGCATTGGGGCCATTGTTAGAGTTAGCACCCACTGTCCTTGGTTTTGGCTAATGTATGTTTTTTAGAGACTTGCTGGTTGGAATGTGACTTGAATTTGATCATACAATACATACAGCGGGCTTAGGCTTATCAAAGGAATGAGAGAGGGGGCTGATCCGAATTACTGAATTAACTCGTGCCACCTGTAAGTTTTATGTAGTGTATATCTTGATGGATGAAAACATGAGTCCATCACATAATCACTAGGACACTAACACAGACTTTTATCTTGTACGTTACTCAAGGGGATCATAATTAACAAGAGAAATTTTCTCTTGGATACATCAAAGTGACAGTGGAACACAGTTAACAATAGAGCTTTTCTCTTGGATTAATGCTCTGCATTGTTTTAGTTTACCGGACGGTATATCTGTGAAGTTTGAGTAGACATGTAAGCCATGCAGTCATAGTGCTTTACAAACAAAAACAGGTTTCATTAGCATATATTATATACATATCGAACACCAACATGCTATTCTGCTTCTCTTGTTAACTCAACCAGATGGTAACAGCACTATATAAGATCTCAGATGGGCAGACCTACAAAAGCAGGATGTTTGCTAAGTTGAGAATGTCAGAAACTTCTAACTACTTCCGATGGCAAAACCACAAGCTTTAGTGAGCACATTTTGTATACCCAGCAATGAAGCCGGCAAATCATCGATGGTCCTAGGACAGTAAGTGGAGCCGGGCATATATTTGTCTCCAGGGGAGAAAACATTCGTCAGTTGAACCACACCATCCTCACCATGCGCTAGGAAATATATGTTCCCTTGCTGCAAACCAAGCTCCCAAGCAGAATATGATGCTGTGAAATGTAGTCTACCCAAGAAGAATACCTGGTCATACAGACAATCCACCGTGGACCATGCAAGTCTCGAGAAATCCATCTTGTACAGATGATGACCTCGAGCCCGAACAGCTAGGAAGAGCCTTCCACGGGATTCAACCAGATGAGGGGACGAGGATTCCCAACTGTACTCTGCAATGGGCAAGCGCTTAAATTCTAGTGTGGTAAATGTTGGCTCTGGATGGAACTCAAGAACTCCAAGTTTCGATGGGGACATATCAAAATAGAACTTCCTCTCGACAGCAACTATACTTCGTATTTGGATCCTTTCAGAAGGATCAGCAGCCATCATGCCATGGCCAGCATCACTAGATATTCTTGTTCTTTTCCCATTGCAGTTGCCATCCAATATAAATTCTGATGACACTTCTTCACGAGAACAGCGACGTTGATACTGTTCTTCACATCGCCTTTTCAAAGACAGAAATGAAGGTAGCCATGGTTTTTCAACAATGATGTTATACTCATGTCTGGTCCATTTCTTCCCTCTAACGTAGCAAAACCAGATTACAGGTTCATCAGCATCAACGACTAAAACCACACAGCCAGGA
Source organism: Sorghum bicolor (assembly GCF_000003195.3). NCBI lineage: Eukaryota > Viridiplantae > Streptophyta > Magnoliopsida > Poales > Poaceae > Sorghum > Sorghum bicolor. Next base: position 7,888,752 of record NC_012870.2, on the reverse strand, counting down.
GAAACTGGTTCACATGAGAGCAAACACTTGCAGTTTTGGGGCAAGTTATTTTCCAAGGATGGTAGTTCAACCTTGTCCAGATTGAATGGATTCCAAAGGGCAGCTCGGAATGAAATCATATCTAGTGTGAGTAGCCAGCGCTGAGGAGTTGCCCAGCACCTAGCCTTAGGCATACGACATTTACTTGCCTTGATTGACAGCTGCTCAAACATGCTTACAAAAACTTGAGACTCTTTTAGTCTAGAGCCATGACAGACCAAAGCATGGACTTCCTTCATCAGTTTTTCCATTTCTGCATCCCAAGCTAGCTGATGACTCAGACACTTCTGCAAACAACAGGATTATGAATTAGCAGTGATGTAATAACCTGGCACTCCATGCAGAACAAATTGGCTTCAACTAAACACCGATACATTATACATGTCATTGATACAATTACGCCATAAAAGCTCGGCTTTGTGCATATCTTTTCAGTCCTCTAAGTTAATAACGTCAATTCCCCATTGCATAGAAAGTCCCTTTATGTTGAGAATTTAAGATAAACTAAATTAAATCAAATGGCCTTAATAACTGTACTTAGAAGTGTAGTGTGCAAAACAATATAAATCCTACAGTGATAGAACTGTAATGAAGAGGTGGGTAAAAAAAACAAAAAATACTGTCTATGCAACAGCTAAAAGCAACACATCTAGTATGACTACTAAATCCAATCTAAAATGAAAAGCAGAACTTCGGTCTGTATTCTGCAGTTGAACCCCACTGAATGCATCCAAGCAACAAGAGTTTCTCCACAATCTCGTGAAATTATAGACGAGAAATCAAATAAAGGCCTTGTTTAGTTCGCAATTTTTTTTTTTGTTTTTGACTATTGTAGCATTTCGTTTTTATTTGACAAACATTGTCCAATCACGGAGTAACTAGGCTTAAAAGATTCATCTCACAAATTACAGGTAAACTGTGTAGTTAGTTTTTATTTTTGTCTATATTTAATGCTCCATGCATGCGACCAAAGATTTGATGTGACGGGGAATCTTGAAAATTTTTGCGAACTAAACAAGGCCAAAATTGTGGTGTTGCACTTGCATAAGAATTTAACTAGATCATCACCCAGAAGTCTAATCTCCAGCCTTGTCTTTTGCACATGGGAAACAGTTTAACTGTCTATAAACTGATAAGCAACCTAGCTCAGAGAATTATGGATCCACGTAACTGGAAACAGACCGATGTCAAGGCTCATGAATTAGGGAAAAGTATGGACACAATATGGCTTACCATGGAAGATTAACGGATCGAATTTGCGGATGAGGAGGAGCTCTTCCCGTCCGGCGGTTCTGGTTACGGGGACCTTGCCACGAAGAAGAGCTGCGCGCGGCAACGGGTATATAGACAGCCGCCGCCGCCTTCTGAAACTCTGAATCGACATATAATCGATGTCGCGTGCAATGCAATACGTGGATGCGGTGTAGGTCTCGATTCCGAATAGGATTTTCCCATAAATAAATTTATTAATAATTATATTATTTTGAAGTGCAAACAGTTTCAGCAGATGTCCATCAAGCACTGAAGACGGTCTCTCCGGCTGACGGTCTGTCTCTGTCAGCATCCAGAAAAACCTGTGGCCTTGGTTCCTCTCAGGACTTCCACATATCAAGGCAGCAGCAGCAGCTAGCACTAGCAAGCAATCTACTACAGTCCAGCAGCACCATCCAATTAGCTCATCATCCCCAAGCGAAACCGATGGATCCAATCACGAGGCCAGTAGCTTCATCATCGTTTCATCGGTCAGCCGCGAAGCATCTCCATCGAGCCGTCACCTCGGCTCAGAGGAATGGAGTTAGCAGGAGGTGCCTTCTGACGCTGCTGACATCCACCGCAGCCATACCTCCAGGCGGCAGTGAATCCAGGAAGGCTCTACTGCAAGGTGAGCGCGAAATTGATCAGACTTTTTCTGGGTCAGAGAAATTGATACACACGGTTCATTTGTTAGCCGATTTGCCTTTGCATATATATAAACTAATGCAGTTAGTGCGTTCGTGTGTGTACAGAGTATCTGAAGAAATCAGAGGAGAACAAAGAGAAGAATGACAAGGAGGTAAGTGGCCTCTTTTCCCGCAGTTTGATTGATAGTGTCCTGTCATTGCCGATCGATCGAGGGGGGAAAAATGGGTGAAGTGAACCATCCCACAAACAAGGATACTTTCGAGAGAGGCTGATTACATATTTAAGCGGACGAAACCAGAAGTTTCAGAATCAACTTTTAGTCTGGGAACATGAATGTCCAAGTAAAGTGATTCAAATGATGACGTTGGGAAGTTAGTCTTGTTCTATCTAGTAATTAGGCCTCTACTGTTTTATGTCTCCAAGATAGGAACGCTGCATATATAGTTCATTGGTTCTGAATTAAATGTCTCATGATATAAAATGAAGTGACGCTAATATATAGCAGACAGATGAAGCTAGAGCTACAGTAGAATGTCTATTAAAACTTCACACTCCGCTAAATTTAAATTCTCATGCAATGCAAGAGATGGAGTTTCGTGTGCCTGTGCAGTCCGTTCGAATTATAAAACAACTCGAGGTTAAGAATATGCACTCAGTAATAATTCAGAAGTTGGTGATTTTACCAACATTAGCGTGAAACGATATATATTGAAGGACTGAAAATGGCACTGATCACATATATATGCTCATGTGTCCAGAGGCTGGATGACTACTACAAGAGGAATTACAAGGACTACTTCGGGCTCATCGAGGGCCCGGCCAGAGAGAAGAAAGAAGAGGAGCGCACGGAGTCAGAGAAACGGATCCTCGAGTGGCTTGACAAGAACAAGTAGTCTATGAGCGGGATCGAATGATCGATCATGGAGGGCCGCAAGGGGTGAAATTCTCACGGGATTCTTCATCATGTTCTCGCTTTAGGCCTTGTTTGGATGTAGTTGGATTCGCATCAATCCATATGTGTTGGGTGGATTGCAGTGAAACTTGAACTAAATTTCACCCCAATTCACTTCAAAGATTGAGATAAATCCGACAACATCCAAATAAGACCTTAGCTTTGGCTGAGCATCGTGTTTGTGTTTCAGTTACAGCCAGCGAGTGAGCGAGCAAACATGTTTAGAAATTTTTAAATATATAATGTCCGACTCTCTGTGCACAAATAGAAAACAAAACAGAACTAGAAGATTCACCGATTGCTGTTGCCTAGTCTGCAATGCATAGTCTGATATGAATACTTCTAAGGTTATTGACAAAGTGGAACAACAGGATGTCTGGGTGGTGTAGTTGGTTATCACGTTAGTCTCACACACTAAAGGTCCCCAGTTCGAACCTGGGCTCAGACAAATTATTTTAATTTTTTTGTGCCTTGATTTGTTGTAGTTTTATATCTTTTGTCCCTTGATCTGTTGTGATCTCTATACTTGTGTGCCTTGATCTGTTGCAATATTTTTTGTGCATTGATCTGTTGTAATCTGTATACCTTCCTTGCATATGTTGCTTGCTTCATTTTTTTTTTGTTAAACAAGTGCTGGTTGCTTCTTCAATCCTGCTACTCAGACTGATGCAATTCAGTTTTGCGGGAAAAAAAGTATCCTTTCCCTTCCGGCTGAAAACTGAACAAAAGGCCAAGGGCCCAAGAAATTCAGTCACAACAGCAGCAAGCACTCCTTGTAGAAAAAACAGCAGCAAGCAGCGTATGGTAGTTCTTAAACAAGTGTTGGTTGCTTCTTCAATCCTGCTCCTCAGACATCAGTCAGTACAATTATTTTCTTCCGGCTGAAAGGCATAGGAATTCAGTAACAACAGCAGCAATGTATGGTAGCCGATCGCTTGACCAAAACCCAAACAAAACACACGTCAAACCGTAGCATTCAACACCATGCTGCGGTCTCCTGCCTGAGGATCCAGCCTTTTGTCTCCAACCCGGGCGTCGTCACCCATCAGATCACGGTATCCACCGGTTGGCCGCCCAGCTGCGACGCCTAACACTTTGACTTGCGCGCGGCCACGGCCATGCGCCCATGCCCGCCCGTGCTAGCTCAACTCAGCACGACTTTTGTCGCCCGCACCACACCGCACTAATAATCAAATCAAACCCGCAGCCACACCCCACGTAGCCGGATAAGGTAGTGCCGTGGGCCACGTGAGCGCAGCACCGGATCCAGATCCCTCCCGTTTTCACCGCACTTCACCACGCGCGGATCACGCGCAGGCCATACAAAAAATGGTGAAAAAAAAATCGCGGCAGTCGCTTTGGTTGGGTTGGACCACGCGAGTACGCGACGCCTCCAGTCCAGTGTCCAGCTGACGAGTGCGCGGCGCGGCCGCTTGGTGGTGACGGCCGCGACGGGAGGCCGGCGACATTTGGCAGCGGCGGGCTTGACCAGCGCGAGCGCGCCGCGGAGTGGTTGCGTTAGATTAGGCGTGGTTAGGTTAGGTGGCCCGCAACCGCGCCGTGTCTTTGTTCGCTGGTGCGAACGCACCCGAACCCAATCATCCGCCCGCCCGCCCCGTCACCCCTCCGTGGCCTAGTGCTCCGCATCATCCACCCGTTTCTGTCCGAGGGCGACGGTGGAAACCGGTCGGTCGTTGCCTCCAGCCTCGTGGGCGTCACTCCGATCGCCGACGGGGTGCGCGGTGCCGGTGCTGGACTGCTGCTGCTGGTGGTGGCGGCGATGAATCGCGAAGCGTGGCGTGGCGCCATCGCTGCTTTTCTTTTTTTGATTAAACCATCGCTGCTTTTCTGATGGAGCGTGCGGTTCAGCATTCAGGGCAGAGGGAAAACCCCCAAGCAAAGCTCGTTTCGTACTCGTACACCGGTACGGGCAACGGTTGATACGAACTACTGCACGTACGTACTCCGCTGCAGGTTTAAAGACTTTGCGTAAAACTTGTGGGTGTTCCCAGTTGCTTTAATTAGTTTCTTCTTTAGAACGGGCCAACGGGGTAATTAACAACGGTCAGTCTAAGTGCAGGAATTGCAAGATGAGTTTTTTCTGGTAGGAAAAAAAAACAGTACGGCTTCGCTATCAGGGGTTTTCGTGCTGCTTTCATCCATCCATCTTTGAAAAGACGGGAGGAAGTTAGGGGGCCGCCCAGCAGAATCTGCCGAACGAGATCGCAAAAGTTCAAACGAGTTGAGGCCCTGCAGGCTGCCACCGTTGCCGACTCGCCGCAACGGTACAAAACAACCGATACGGCTCCGCGTCTCCTCCGCCCGAAACCCCGTCCCGTCCGTGCGGTGCGTGCGGCTACCCCAACCGCCGGGCTGGCCGGATCGGTGGCACGCGGCCGCAAATACGGCCCAGCTCGCGCCCTTTTCTTCCCGACCTCTGCATTCTCCGGTAGGGTACAAAATGCGAGCTGCGGACAGCGCGAGGAAGGAGACAGAAATACTAACAGTACGTAATTAATTAAATCCTGTAAATCCTTTTCCCCGGTTTAATTAACCTTATATTATTATTAATATATAATATAATAATAAGATATCGGCTCTGTTGGCTCGCTGGCTGGCTTCTGTCTTTCCCTCCTCTCCTCACTGTCCCCTCTCCTGCTTAGTAGCCTTCACGACTAAATCCACCACCACTCCCGCACACCTCACCCCCCGCGTCGCCTTCTCCCCTTGCCCAGCCCTCTGCGCGCGTTGGCGTTGGGCGGGCAGCCAGCTGCTTCCCGCGGCTCCCCCTCCCCTCCACCAAACCCTAATCATTCCGGCGCCGCCCGCGCGGCCGGCCGGCCTCGATCCGCTCCAGCGGCCGGCCGCCGAGGCCGGGCTGCGGTGGTTGCGCGTGCGCTTTCGCGCGGGTCCCGTGGGGCTCGGCGCTGCGCGGCGCGGGACCCGTCCGCGGCGGCGCGGCGAGGCGAGGCGCGGGCTTCAGGGCGGAGGGCGCAGGCGGACGGGTGGATTTGCGCGGGCGATGACACGGTGGCTCGCGGCCGCGGCGTCGCGGGCGAGGCCCTGAATGGGAGTGGCTGAGCGCTGCGGGCGGCTGCGTACATGGAGGCCGGGGTACCGCCCCGCGGCTGGCGCGGGAGGGTGCTTTGGCTCGTCAGCGTCGAGGTGAGCTGCTGCTTCGATCCGGTACGGGTTGGCGGGCGGGCGGGCGTCGGGAGCTGAGTACTCGGAGCAGATTTGGGGCGGAATGGTCGGGAAACTTCGAGGGTTTCAACGAGCTCTTAGTGGATTTCTATTGGCTGATGCGCGTCTCGTGTTTGGAGGTTGATTTGGGAGATTTGGCTTCCTGTTGCGTAGGGTTTTACTGTTTCTCTGCGCACTATTGGGGCAACGACCAAGTTTCGTGTGTCTCAGTCTCTCTGAGCTATTTTTGGATGCTTGGGCCGAGACCAGGTTTAGGTACACCAGGGTTTGATCATTTATGTGGATTTCTTGACGTTTGCTCTCTCAGTTTGTGAATATTTGGGGTTCTTATAAGTTGCTGTCAAGTACCATTGGAAGGAGTGGTGCTTTTGTATTGATCTTGATGTTTTTCTCTATCATTATTTTCTCGTGTTGCAGATTGTGTTGGTTCTAGTCTGGACTCGAGGAGCTGGTGCGGATTCTGGTGAAAGCAAAGCATTGTTTCCACAAGATGTCGAAGTGGGAGAAAAGGATGTCTACCTTAGCCACTCCTGCATCCATGATGAGATACTACATCAGCGGCGACGAGCTGGGCAGAAGGAGTACTCTGTCATGCCACAAGTGTACCATGAGTCTCGGGGGAAAGTGGAGCGTGTAAGAGGACGGCACTTGTTGGGCGTGTCGTCTTGGCGTGCTCCACAGAAGAATGACAGGAAGCCAATACGAATATACCTCAATTATGATGCCGTCGGCCACTCGCCTGACCGGGATTGTAAAAATGTTGGCGACATTGTGAAGGTCAGTTTGTCACATTACTTTCTCATTGTGCCAGCAGCTATTTTATCAGAGTAGTAGAATTGAATTTGTTGTCTATTTGGTAGCTTGGCGAACCTCCTGTACCGTCAACACCAGGAACACCTATATGCGATCCTCATGGCGATCCACCACTGGTGGGAGACTGCTGGTACAATTGCACCCTTGAGGACATAGCTGGGGAGGACAAGAAGCAACGTCTCCGGAAGGTGCAGTTCTTGTGCTTTTGTTGTCTCTCTGCAGGTTCAGTTAAAAGCATACCAAACACTTGACTGCCATAGAAGATGTAACTTTCATATCCCCATTTCCATGTTGTCCTGACTTCTGTTTTGTTGTTGAATTGAGCCATTTAACAGGCACTGGGACAAACAGTAGAGTGGTTTAGAAAGGCTCTAGCTGTTGAACCTGTCAAGGGGAACCTACGGCTCAGTGGGTACTCAGCTTGTGGTCAGGATGGAGGTGTACAACTACCCCATGCATATGTGGAAGGTAACTTTCAGTTTTAGTGGATCAGTTTATCAATCTTGCCTGTTAATTTCCTGACTCTATAGTCTATATTGACATGTGAATCTCCCCTCAATTTCAGACGGTGTTGCTAATGCTGATTTAGTCCTCTTAGTAACAACTAGACCAACGACAGGTAACACCCTTGCATGGGCTGTGGCCTGCGAACGTGACCAGTGGGGTCGGGCCATTGCAGGTTTGTGAACCAACACCATAATGCACAACATCCACATGTCAGGAGTTTCTAGTGTTGTTCTGACCCTACCTACATCCTCTGTCTGCTTTTAGGACATGTTAATGTGGCCCCTCGTCATTTGACAGCTGAAGCCGAAACATTACTTTCAGCTACTCTAATACATGAGGTTATGCATGTTCTAGGGTTTGATCCTCATGCCTTCACACATTTTCGTGATGAAAGAAAAAGGAGACGTGGTCAGGTATAACAATATATTTCCCACTTTATTCTTGTGATATATTTTCTTTTGCTTAAAGGAGACCCTAATGCTCAGCATTATTACCTTATTAAAATTTGGGCTGCAACACTTCAACCTGCTTTTAATGTTTCCGTGACTAAAGCGCTAGCAATTCGATGGGTGATGTCAACTTTGTTGGTTCCTAGAGTAATCTATCTGGCAGTTACCCTATAGTGCTAATACGAGGTCTTACAGTCAAGAGACAAGCCTGAGAATGGTTAAATAGAATTTGCTTACAGGTGCTTATAAGTTGGAGCCTTGGGAGTTAAGATTTCATTGGTCTGTATAGGAAAATCTGAGATTGTTGAGTGTTTATGCTGCTAATAATCACCATGACTTGGTTTCTGAGATAATAAATATAAGCAAGTTGAGAAAGGCCTATAAACTTTGTCACATGTTGGGCAACCAGTTCACGATGACATTTATGGTAAAATCTATGCCGGCAACTCAATGACTGCTGAAGAATTTGAGAACATGACCTCCGTACTTCTGAGTGAATGTTTACTGGACAAAAAGAATAAAATTCCACACAGTGTGGCATGCTTAGCTTAACGACCAATATTCTTCTCTAATCTATGTTTATCTATTTGTTCCCTCAGGTCACTGTTCAAACTTTGGACGAAAAGCTTGGAAGAATGGTTACTCGTGTTGTGCTACCACGGGTTGTCATGCACGCGAGACATCACTATGGAGTAAGTTCTAACTAAAGATGTGAAGAAGTTAATTTAGTCATTAGTGACAGTTAATTAGTTTCACGCTCCTTACTTAGGAAACTACTTTATATAAACTAACCATTTTTTGTCTTGTGCTAGGCATTTTCCCAAAACTTCACTGGGTTAGAATTGGAAGACGGGGGAGGCAGGGGCACCTCAGGTAGATAACATGAGTCCTTTATAGTTTTTTATTTTTATTTTCTTTCCTTTTTTTTTGCATTCACTGATATATGTCTGCATCGTGCAAGTTTCTGAACACATTCATTTGTTTTTGGCATTTGATATACTATTAGGTTCACATTGGGAGAAGAGGCTCTTAATGAATGAGATCATGACTGGGTCAGTTGATACAAGATCAGTGGTTTCAAGGATGACTTTAGCATTACTGGAGGACAGTGGATGGTATCAAGCTAATTACAGCATGGCAGAACATTTAGATTGGGGTCGGAATCAGGGAACAGAGTTTGTTATATCTCCTTGCAACTCATGGAAAGGGGCATACCATTGCAATACAACCCAACTATCAGGATGCACATATAATAGGGAGGCAGAAGGTTACTGCCCTATAGTAAGCTATAGTGGGGACTTGCCCAAATGGGCTCAATATTTTCCCCAAGGCAATAAAGGTATGCCCAAATGTAGCATATATGATTTCGTTTATGATATTAAACAGGATGCTGAATTATATTAAATGGAAACTTCACAAAGATTTATGTTTTCTTACACTCCTTTGAGTCTTTTCTAGTTTAATTAAAGCAGAGGTCATAGAATACAAAGAACCGTTTTGTGTGTTCGAAATGTATACAGCATTTGGTTTGAGTTGTAGGGATCAAGGTAACTTGATTTAGATCAAGGCTAAGATTTGGTGAAGATAGTTAGACGTGATTATTGTTTGCACGTAGTTGGTATTTAGCATAAAGTAATCATTATATGTATTTCTGAATAACAAAATCTAAGTAGTTCTCAAACCAAGGTTGGAATCAATCCCCCCCCCCCCAAAAAAAAAACCCAAATCCTCTCATCCACACAAGTACACAACAATAAAATAACAGACAAAAGGGACATGATTGATTCTTAATTTGTTTACGCTGTTGGAATACTTTAATGAACACTATCATTAAACAACATTATTTCACCTCATCTGATCTCCCATTTATAAACAGTAGCCACGATGGTGCCTTTTATAAACTATACATATCCACATTGAATAACAGAATGGCAAAACTCATCACATATGTAAGTTTGGACAGATATCTTCTACTGGGTTATCAATCCTTTCCACAAGTGACAAGTAGCACCTTTTATTTGCATGGTTCCGAAAAATGATGACTTGTGTGCACCCACCTAGCAGTGATTTTGTTACGGACTATGGAACGTAGGGGGTAGGAGTGGGAGATTGGAGGTCGGGGTTTGAAGGCACGACGTCGTACAGGCGGCGCCGTGCTTGACTCTGGAACGAGACAGAGAACAGAGGAGGTGCAGGGTAACCCGCCAGGGGCAAGAGAAAGAGATTAGATCTCAATCCCTGGCTATCTCATTCCAACAGTAGTGTTCCATACTTATACAAGAATCTCAACAAACTCAAATCTCACTTAACCAAATATCTAGCTAATCAAACGACTTCCTAAACTTTAGGATCCTATCAACTGAAATAGCCCAGGGCGACTGCTGGCCCAGGCCGTGGTGATCGGTGCCCGCGTACCAGCCCCTCAGCCCTGATGCCTGCGCTGGTACGTGTTCCCGGTCATGACATCTCTCCCCTCCTTGGGAAACAGCTCGTCCGCGAGCTGAAACGAAGGGAATAAGGCGCGAAAAGCAGGCACCGGTTCCCAGGTGGCTTCAGCTTCAGGCATTGTCGCCCACTGTACCAGCACATGCCACACACCCCGGCGCAGCTGTGAACGGAGGACGCGAGCTGGTTGGTGAAGAAGACGCCCATTGTGCAGCGGAGGCAGCGCCGGAGGTGCTGTCGGAGGAGTGCCCCGGAAGGGTTTAAGGACGCCCACATGAAACACATCATGGATGCGGGCGCCCTCCGGCAAACGTAGACGGTAGGCGACGTCGCCCACGCGCTCCACCACCTGAAAGGGCCCGGCGAAGCGTGGGCTGAGCTTGCCACGGAAGCCCGGCACCAACGATTGCGCCGGACGATGGAGAATGCGAAGCAGCACCCAGTCGTCGACCTGAAACTCCAGAGGCCGGTGGCGAGCATCATAGTGCTTCTTGGCATACTCCTGCGCTTGCAGCAGCCGTTCGCGAACATCCGCCAGAAACGCATCGCAATCACGCATCTGGGTCTCAGCAGCTTCTGTCCGCGCTGTACCTGCAGTATAGGACAGCAGGGCCGGCGGAGGCCGGCCATACACTACCTCGAATGGTGACGTGCGAAGCGCTGAATGGAAGGAAGTGTTGTAGCAATACTCGGCCCATGGCAGCCAGTCCAGCCAGGAACGTGGACGATCGCCAGTGAGACACCGCAGGTACATAGCAATTGTGCGATTGACCACCTCTGATTGTCCATCAGTCTGCGGGTGGAAGGCTGTACTCATCCGCAACTTCACTCCAGCAAGCTTGAAGAGGTCCTTCCAAACGTTCCCAGTAAACACCGGGTCCCGATCGCTGACAATAGAAGTTGGGAAGCCATGAAGTCTGACAATGCCTTCGAAGAATGATTTAGCCACAGTCACTGCTGTATAAGGGTGACTGAGTGCCAGGAAGTGTGCCTGCTTGGAGAATCTGTCAACGACCGTTAAGATGACACTTTTGCCATGGACCCGAGGCAATCCCTCCACAAAATCTAGGGATATGTCAGACCACACTTGAGATGGCACTTCCAAGGGCTGGAGCAATCCAGCAGGGTGCAGATGCTCAGTTTTGTTACGCTGGCAGGTGAGACAGGAATTAACAAAGTCACGCACGAGCCGCCGGTCGTGATCTATCACAAAGTCCTGCCGCAGCCGATGCAAAGTCTTCTGTGTCCCCTCATGCCCAGCAGTATGGGCCAGCTCCAAAACTACCGGGAGGGCAGCCGACCCAGTAGGAATGAACACCTTATTGCCGCGCATGATGAGGCCGTTGACGACCTGCCAGGGGGCACCGCGAGTGGCGACGATAGAGTCACGGAGGGCGCGGAGTTCAGCATTGGACTGCAGCTCTTGGCGAAGGTCCTCAAACAGACCAAAGGACGGACCAGTGAGAATGTTCAGCTGTACTGCTTCCTCCTCGCGCCTAGACAGTGCGTCAGCGACGACATTGAGGGTGCCTGGGCGATATTCCACCGCGAAGTCATAACCGAATAACTTGCTAACCCATTGATGTTGAGGAACAGTAGACAAACGTTGATCAATCATAAATTTCAGCGCATAGTGATCAGTCCTCACAACAAAGTGTCTGCCCCAAAGATATGGCCTCCAGTGTCTGACAGCTTGTACGAGGCCAATCAATTCTCTTTCATACGCAGCCAACTTGAGGTGTCTGGCAGCAAAGGGTCTGCTGAAGAATGCCAGGGCACCCGAACCCTGATGGAGGACTGCACCGAAACCAGTGCCCGAAGCATCACAGTCCACGGTGAAAACTTTGTCAAAATCGGGTAGCTGAAGAACTGGGGCTGTGGAGAGGGCGTGTTTGAGAGAACTGAATGCCGCCGTTGTTTCCTCTGTCCAGGAGAAAGCCTCCTTCTTGAGGAGGGCTGTCAAAGGTGCTGCAATGGCGCCATAGTTCTTGATGAATCGGCGGTAATAACCAGCAAGGCCGAGGAATCCTCGGAGGCCCCGCACCGAACGCGGCTGTGGCCAGCTGACCACCGCAGCGACCTTCTCCTGGTCCATAGCCACCCCGTCCCCAGAGATGACGTGTCCCAAATAGTGGACTGAGGATGTGGCAAAGGAACACTTGGACTGCTTGAGACGAAGGTGATGTTCGCGGAGGGCAGACAAGACGGCATTGATGTGTTGCAAGTGAGCAGACCAAGATGGGCTATAAATCAAGATATCATCAAAGAATACCAGAACAAACTTGCGCAGGAAGGGTCTCAGGACTGAGTTCATGAGGCTCTGGAAGGTGGCCGGAGCGTTGGTGAGTCCAAACGGCATCACCAGGAATTCAAAGTGGCCCTCATGTGTTCGGAAGGCGGTCTTCTCAATATCAGCCTCATGCATCCGAACCTGGTGATATCCAGACCGCAAATCAAGTTTGGTGAAGAAACGCGCCCCTTGCAGTTCATCCAGCAGCTCCTCGACCACCGGTATGGGAAATTTATCCTTGACTGTCAGCTTATTAAGGGCGCGGTAGTCCACGCAAAAGCGCCAGGAGCCATCTTGTTTCTTGACAAGAAGAACAGGAGCCGAAAAAGCAGATGTGCTGGGTCTGATCACCCCTTGCTGTAGCATGGCAGCACACTGTGATTCCAATTCATCCTTCTGTAACTGAGGGTATCGATAGGGGCGCACTGCCACAGGCGCTGAGTTGGGAAGCAAGTGTATGCGGTGATCACAAGCGCGGGCAGGTGGCAGACCCTGAGGCGTGGCGAAGACATCGTCGAACGACTGTAACAGCTTGTCCAACAAAGCGGGCGCCGAGGAACGGAGGCTATTTAGGCGTCGAGTGGACTGAACATCATGGCGGGTCGAGCCGATACCCCGCCAGAAGACACGCCGCCCCTCCCTGGTGAAAGCCATGCATAGATCATCAAAGTCCCATAGAATAGGCCCCAGTGTGCGCAGGAAGGTCACTCCCAGAATCATGTCCCACTTATCCAGTGGAATGGAATAGCAGTCGACACTGAAAAATTCATCTGCAATGCGTACACCAACGTCACGGGCCAGTCCAGTGCACTCCACACGGTCTCCATTGGCCACAATCACGCCCCTGCCCGGGCATGCTGAGGAGTGCAGGCCAACACGGCGAGCGACGTCGCCTCTGATGAAATTATGCGTGGAGCCTGAATCCAAGAGAGCCACAAACTGCTCATTGCCCAAGGTGATGTACACTTGCATTGTATCTTCAGTTCGGACGCCTGCAATCGCTGCGAGGGAGATCGTGGCCACTGTAGGCTCGCTGGATGCTGCACCTGACTGCTCCTCATCCTCAGACTCCTCTGGCTCTTCCACAATGTAATCTGAGGCCTCAAGATAGAACAAGCGGGCACACTTATGGCCTTGTACATATGGCTCATCACAGTTATAACAGAGCCCCTGTTTGCGCCGCTCGCTCATCTCAGCTGGTGTCAGACGCTTGAACGGCCGTGCCGCCGGTGCTGGTGTAGTTGATGCCGCCCCGGGCGCCGGCAGAGCATTCTGGCCAAGATGGTTGCGACGGGGAGGCCGGGTTGGTGGAGCTGGGAGGGCGAGCGGTGCGTTCCTGCGCTCATACGCGCGCGCCAAGCGCATGGCGCGGTGGAGGTCCTGAGGCTCATGTAGCTCGACGTCGACACGAATATGTTCAGGAAGGCCGCCGGTGAACAATTGCGCCTGCTGTAGAGGGTGCAGATGGCCGGCGTGCGCTAGACGCGCCTGGAACGCCTCCATATAGGCGTCGACGGTCGAGGAAAACGGCAGGCGCGCGAGGTCGGCGAGGTGATTGGTAGACAACGCCGGCCCGAAGCGCTGGTGGCAGAGCAGCCGAAACGCGTCCCAAGACGGCCGACCAGCGTCGCGCTCAAGGACATAGAACCATTGCTGGGCGCTGCCGGTCATGTGGAAGGACGCAAGCCAGACCTTGTCTGCCTCCCGAGTTTGCTGTCCCCGGAAGAAGGATTCACAGCGGTTGAGCCATCCCAGGGGGTCTTCCTTGCCATCATAGACCGGGAAGGACAATTTGTGGAAGCGCGGCACCCCGGACCCTTCAGGCGATGGTGGCTGGTGGTAACGCGATGGCGACTCGTGAACCACCGTGGCTGACGACATGATCGGCTCGTTCATGATGGACGAGAGGGAAGGCAGCGGCGACGGGGAGTGTGGGAACGGGATGGACTGGATCGGCAACCCTGTCAGGGGCGGCTGGGTCGATCCGACGCCCGCGTCGACCGTAGAGGAAGCCGCCTGCTGAGTGCCGGGTGCAGATGTCGCTGGCAGAGCCGTCGAAGGGAGCTCCGAGATCACAGGTCTCGGGGCTGGGATCCCTCCGTAGCCAGGCATGCCGTATTGGAGGAGCAGCGGAGCAGAGTACTGGAGTGCGGGCGTTGCAGAGGCCGCTGGCCCGCGCTCGACGGCCGTCAGGCGGAGGGCCATGTCGCCCATCTGCCGCTGCAGGCTCTGCACCGCGGTAGTGAGGGCCGCGAGAGACTCGGCGATGGCGGCCTGGGCGTTGGGCGATGGCGGGGGTGCGGTGGTGGGCGCGGGAGAGGCGGGAGCGGTGGTGGCGGGAGCAGCGGCGGCGGCAGGCACGCCCGACGAAGCCATAGTCTCCGATACCAGATTGTTACGGACTATGGAACGTAGGGGGTAGGAGTGGGAGATTGGAGGTCGGGGTTTGAAGGCACGACGTCGTACAGGCGGCGCCGTGCTTGACTCTGGAACGAGACAGAGAACAGAGGAGGTGCAGGGTAACCCGCCAGGGGCAAGAGAAAGAGATTAGATCTCAATCCCTGGCTATCTCATTCCAACAGTAGTGTTCCATACTTATACAAGAATCTCAACAAACTCAAATCTCACTTAACCAAATATCTAGCTAATCAAACGACTTCCTAAACTTTAGGATCCTATCAACTGAAATAGCCCAGGGCGACTGCTGGCCCAGGCCGTGGTGATCGGTGCCCGCGTACCAGCCCCTCAGCCCTGATGCCTGCGCTGGTACGTGTTCCCGGTCATGACAGATTTATGGTGCAACGACAATTATATGGTAACAGGCAGAGACACCTGTTTCTAGTATATGGTCTAGTGAATTAACCTGTATATTTTACATCGCTTGCTTGTGCCCCCTTGTTGTAGAGTTTCTAGAGTCAATGCTCCTTTCGTGATATCTTCAGTTGCTATGATTTCTGATCGTCTTTTATTAATTGGATTTGAGGTCTGAATTGTAGTATGCTGTACTTATTCTCTTGCATATATCATATGTTACGAATTTGATGTCTGCAGGTGGTCAGTCTTCATTAGCAGACTACTGCACATACTATGTTGCTTATTCTGATGGTTCATGCACTGATGTAAATAGTGCACGGGCGCCTGACAGAATGTTAGGTGAAGTGCGAGGAAGTAATTCGAGGTGACATCACCTGCAAACTATTTGGATATATGCACAACTACATCCACTAGTTGTGTTGTAATAATTTTGAATTTGTTAATGAGCAGGTGCATGGCCTCAACTCTAGTGCGAACTGGGTTTGTACGGGGATCTATGACCCAAGGAAATGGCTGTTATCAGCATCGCTGTACGAATAACTCACTAGAGGTGAATACACTTCATCCCATCATCTCACTTGAGTTTGCTTTGCATCATTTCCATTGTCTTAGGTTTCATTTCTGCCGAATTCTATTTGTATTTTCTGCTGGAATGTTTTTATTAATTGTGATCTGCATTGTGATTACCATAAGTATAGGGCCTGTTTGGATCCACCAACTAAACTTTAGCTGGCTAAATTTAGCTGCTAAGGATCCAAACGGCCCAGCTAAAGTTTAGCTGAGTTTAGCTGCTTCAACCCAGCCAAACGCAGCTAAAGTTTAGCTTAGTCTATTAGCTGGAGGATCCAAACACCCCAGCTAAAATTTAGCTGGGAGAACTTTTAGCTGGCTAAATTGTAGCTTTGAAATTTTAGCTAGGTCAACTTTAGTTGAGTGGATCCAAACAGGGCCACAGTTGTAGGAGTGGTGTGGGGTTCTTGAAAATATTTAACTCTTCTTCTTAATACAATGCTACTCAGTGCTTCTGCGTATTCAAGAAAAAAATTTCAGTTGCATGCCTTAAGAATTTGGGGTGATTATTGAAGACGACCCTTTCAACAGTTTAAATAATTGGGTTTTCTATTTTTTAGTGATATTATCTTACTTTTTCCTGGTCGAGTGCATTGTTACATCTGATGTCAACCTAGAGGTGCTTCCTAACTTTTTTTTCCCTAAAGTTTACCTTGTGCTGTGTTCTCAAATCCATGCTTGTTTAGGTTGCTGTTGATGGGATCTGGAAGTCATGTCCACAATCCGGTGGGCCTGTTCAATTTCCAGGATTCAATGGTGAGGGTTGTTACTTAAGGTGTATCAAATCAATTTGTCTTTTTCTCATAGAAGTTACTTTTGCTCTGAAGGGGAATTAATTTGCCCGGTGTATCATGAGTTGTGTACTACTGTACCAGTTCCAGTGACTGGCCAATGTCCAAAGTCATGCAGTTTTAACGGTGACTGCATTGATGGAACTTGTCACTGCTTTCCTGGTTTTCATGGTCATGACTGCAGCAGAAGTGAGTATATGTTTCCCCTTGGCTTCTATTTCCTTCACAATGACATCAGATATGTGTTTTTCTTCTAATTATCACTTTCTTTGAAACTTCTCTAGCGTTCTACTATTTCTGTATTAAGAAGATATTACAATGTTCTGTTAATTGTTTATAGAAATACTATGCTAGAAATGATCATGAAAATTTTATAATATTAGGGAGGTACTTCAATGACAAATCTACAAATATTGATTTTTCACATGATAGATTTGAATATTTGTGTATTTGAATGGTCAAAGCTGTTGTCAATTTGTCATTGAATGTAGAAATTCCAAATTGGCATCTACTTAGGAAAAGGGTATCTTAAAAAAAAAGAGTGGGGTGTTCAAGGATATTCAGAGTCCAGCAATTTGTCACATAGTAGCTTAGGTCAGAAAATGGCATTTAGGTTTCTGTTGTATTGTCATTTGTCAACCAGGATGAAAGAAATAGGCAGCACGTAAGTATCTACCACTTTTATCAGTAGTGTTAACTACACATAATGTGTTTATCCTTGCAAAATTGATATCGTGAATTGTGGTGTTCAGAAACTGTTGAAAATTGCAGTCACCTTGAAGTGTTCATTCCCTTATAATACCTCACAAATTCACTATTGTCGGTGGACAGGATCTTGCCCAGACAAGTGCACTAACCATGGTATATGCAAAGCTAATGGGATCTGTGAATGTCAAAGTGGATGGACAGGGATTGACTGCTCAACAGGTGAAACTTTAACTACTGATTTCTTCTTACTACTCTCTAGTTACAAAAACATTTCGATGAGGATAAGATTTGGTCAAACCTTGAAAACTACAACGTCAAAACTTTTAGATCATTTAGTTTGGAGACATGCAAAATATGTGTAAATTTTTATTGGAACATACTTGCAAAATATCATAAATTTGGAGGATTTTAAGAATATATATCCTAGAAGATATTTTTTATCAAAGATATGCATAGAAGACCATGCAAAGTCAAATGCGACAAGCATTGTTGGCTGGAAGGGAGGACATATTTACCATTTACACATTGATGGCTTGGTTGAATTCATAAGATTTATGACATGGTAGAATGTTTTGCCTGACATTTGTCATGTTGGAGTAATGAATTTTGAATTGTGTGATGAAAGAAATGCCTTATCTTCATGTTGTTCTTATTCATGCAAGCAAGAAGTAACATCCTTCTTTCTTTTTATGCAGCGGTTTGCGATGAACAATGTAGTTTACATGGAGGGGTTTGTGATAATGGTAAATGTGAATTCCGTTGTTCAGATTATGCGGGCTACACATGTCAGAAGGGTTCTGCAATACTGCCCAGTCTGTCAATGTGTCATGATGTACTTGTTAGAGATTCAGAGGGGCAGCATTGTGCGCCAAGTGAACTCAGTATATTGCAGCAGCTTGAAACTGTAGTTCTGGTGCCAAATTACAATAGATTGATGCCAAGTGGGCGGACCTTCCTTAACTTCTTCAACAATGCCAATTGTGCAGCAGCTGCAAAGCGGCTGGCCTGCTGGGTACTGCTTTCTTTGACCATTTCTCTTCATTTTATCATGATTTTTGCTGAAGTTTTTTTTTTTTCAAATACTTGACAAACTTAAGCTTGCCATTGCATACTCATTTCTGGATTAGGCTTTTGCTCATTCTTACTAAATAAATTCATGAACAGTGCCACACTAGATGAGCAATAGGTAGCACATTCTAGCTTGTGTTAGCTACTGGTGCTACTAAGCTACTTGTGTTAACTACCTGCGCACGAGCACTCTACTTAAACCGGTATAACTAGCTAGTGAGAAGTCGGTTATTAATCTACTTGTAAGTAGGTATCCTTGTCCTTGATCTTTGTCAAGTGCTGTCAATCATATTACTTGAGTCATGTGAAAATAAATATTAATGTTAATATGATATCAGCAAATGTATGTTTCTGATTGAACTTCTCTTATCAGATCTCAATTCAACGTTGTGATGAGGATGGAGACAACAGGCTCCGGGTATGCTACTCTGCATGCGAATTGTACAACACAGCTTGTGGAGCGGGTCTGGATTGTTCAGACCAGACCCTTTTTAGCAAAAGGGAAGAAGAAGAGAAGGGTGTTCCTTGCACAGGATATGGCGAGAAGAAGTCTTTCTGGCTATAACATCTCTGAAGCTTCTTCTCTTATGGCTCTGGCAGAAGCTCAGTGATTGTGTAAAGTATATTTGACAGTGTTCCACCCCATATTCTTTTTTTCTCTTCTTTTTTTTCCCATTTCATCCACTACTTCCCAATTGTAGGATACGGGAAGTAAGCGGTCCATTTCACCTAGGCACCCGAAGATGGGCTGCCTGGTGTACAAGCTATGTTGGAGTGGGCTCTTTGTTAGAAGGTTAGTCTGACATGAAAAGGGGAGTGGGGAGCTGGAGGTGAAAGTTGGATGGTAGATTTTTGGTTTTCACCGCATCAGAATTAGTGAACGCAATGTAAAGGTTGATGTGTGTTGTACTCACTCTTTACAGATTCATTTTAACGGGAGCCCGTACTGTGTCCTGTGCCCCATGTCTTAAGCTGTCGTTGGCTTAGGGTGTGTTTGGTTGCAGTCCAGGTCTGGCTATGGCTTCTTTGGGCCAAAATTTAGGTGTTTGGTTGCTTGAATCCGGTTTGGGGCCAGGCTACAATGTTCCAGCCAATAGCCAGGCCAGCTTCGAACGGCCAAATCGGCCGTTCGAGTGGAGCCAGGCCTGAGCCAGCTTAGTTGCAGCTCTGGTCACCGCTCGAACTCGGAGGACTAGGGATGGAACTCGGAGGACTAGGGATGAAAATGGTAAAGATATTTTCTGACCGTATTCGAGTCCGAATTCGTTTAGAGAGGTTTAGATCTGTCCATATTCAAATCTGAATATTCAATATCCGATTCCGTATCCGTATTCAAATACTTAAATCGTATATTTATAATGTCGACATCTAATCCTATCTTATCTGATATGGTTGATATTATCCGTATTTGAACCCGAATTCGACCAGAAATATTAAAAACAAATATAATATCAATGATATTCGTCCGTATCCGATCCGTTTTTATCCCTACCGAGGACCACTCCTTCCTCGCCCCGGATCAATGACGGAGCCAGAAAAAGTTATAGGTGGGGCGAATTCTATCGCCGCTCACAAATCACAACTCCGGGCTAATATTGGTCCTAGAGTAAATTATGGGTCAAGCCTATTTAAATCAAGCCTCCATTCTTTGATTTCTTTCTCTTTATATTCTTCCTCCATCCCATTAAAAATATCGTTTTTAATTTTCAAACTTTTTATTTAACCGTTCATTTTATTAAAAAAAATTATAAATATTATTTATTTTGTTATGACTTGTTTTGTCAATAAAAATCTTTAACAATAATTTATTTATTTTACTATTTATGTAACAAAATTAAATAAGACAAACAGTCCAATAGAAAATCTGAAAGTCAAAAATAACATTTTAAGTGGGACGGAGGGAGTATGTCCTTGGTGGTTTGCCCAGTAATATTTTATTTTTATATTTGAGTTTGGTCTTTTGGGAGGACGATAATCAAATAGGCTGATGAGCAATATCTGATAATCAAATAGGCTGATGAGCAATATCTGAACGGCTGAACCTGGCATTTAGTCTTGGGTGAGACGCGGAGCTCTGAACGGCTGAGTCACCGAGACGTTGATGGCCAACGGCCAACACGGCAGTGCGGCACTGCACCTTCAATGGGCTGATGCTGCTTGCTGAACTCAACCAAAACTTGGCACAGGCATTGACTCGCTGCTCATTGCCATATCGCAGCCTAGCAGGCTCGCGGCCGTGGATGCTCGGATGATGGCCGACATAGGGACTCGGCAACCGAAGGTAAACAAGAATGGGTCTGGGGTCCAGAGTGGCACCGCCAGTAGCTGGGGCGGCCGCCTCACCACGCCCCTAGGGTGGCTCCGTCAGTGCTACGGATGACGCTATCCCGTCGCTCCCATCTGCCGCAGACTCGGCGGGCTCCACGGTGGCGCGCGCAATGGTGACCGCTCCCTTGGGGGGCTCCTCGAGTCTTGGCGTTCCGACCTGAACCATCGTCCGATGACTTCCGGCGCAAAGTTTTCGTACACTCGTAACCTGCTCACCAGCCACCAGTCTGCCTATACAAGCGACGCCTGCCCACCGGTACCGATTTCTTCGGACAGAAATTAACTCACGGTTGGCAGGGTCTGGTTCAATTCTTCCAGATGCTTCCAGAGCACATTATTTATGGATGGATATAATATATTAAAATAATATGACGATACAAATTAAACATCCAAATTAAATTCTGATTCCATTATTGAATTTCTTGTAATAAATCCTTCAAAACAAGATTTCGCATGAATATATTTAAATAAATTTTTATTAACGAACATTTTCTTATAAAAGATAGAACATTTTTTAATTAAGCAGAGATAATGTTCTAGGTTGAAGAACAATGTTCCATCCTTATAAAGAAAATGTTCTCGATTTAGAAGAACAGTGTTCTAGTTTTGCATTCATGAAACTGGTATTATAATACACATAAAAATAAATAAATATATAATAATAATAATAATAATAATAATAATAATAATAATAATAATAATAATAATAATAATAATAATAATAATAATAATACAAAAATAGAAAATAAAAAATAATGCTGCACAAAAATCAAAAAAAGAAAAACGAACATCACAAGTTATACACGACGTTTTTTAGATAAAGGATAAATATCCGGCTTCATCTATCCAAAGATAGAATCAGACCAAAAATTACAGGACGTTCAAAGAAAAAAAATATGTTGTACAATCTACAGCTGCAAGCACGACTACTGGAAAAGGAAAACAGTCCTTGACTAAGCAAAACCAACATGTCTGTGCATAAGCCAACCATTGGAACTAAAGAAAGCTAAAGCCGACGTCTCCAGGCGAGTTGCTGCCGAAATCAGTAGATCTTTAAGATCTTCATGCCGCTGCAATAATGCCCATTGTCGTAGCCAATGAGTTCCTCGGAAGAGCACCTGCAAAAGAGACTTAGGTTTGCATTTATCAAAAACTATTTCATTTCTTGTTAGCCATATTGTCCACAGTAAGGCTGATGCTGCTGTTAATAACAATGAATTGACTTTTTTACTACCCAACTTTGACCAATTTTCAAACAAATCATTGATGCTCAGTGGAGGTGGAATCCCAAAAAGTAAATGTATGGAACGCCACAAAAACTTGGCATAATAACAATCGAAAAAAAGGTGTTGAATTGACTCTGAAAGATGGCAGAAACCACAAGATTTGTCTCCATGCCAATTTCTCCTAGCTAAGTTATCCTTTGTTAGAGTAACACCCCGTTTTAAGTACCACATGAAAATTTTAATTTTCATTGGTAGCTTTGTTTGCCAAATATCTTGTGAGACACGTTCCCCATTGTTAATTAAAGCAGCATACATTGACTTGACTGTAAAGATTCCCGAGGACTTTGAACCCCAAACAAAAACATCTCTCTCCTGCATTAAGTTTAAGTGTTGTAGAGAAGCCAAAATTCGGCGCCAGTTATCTAAGTTTCTGCCCACTAGATTCCTCCTGAAGGAGACGTTTAAGTTGGGAGAACTCAAAATAGTTGCAATAGAATCTTGCTTCCTTCTAACGATATTAAACAATGCAGGGAATTTATCTTTTAGAGGTTTGTTACCCACCCAAGTATCAATCCTAGTTTGGGACCCATCTTTTACATTAAAATGTCCAAGTTCTAAAAAAGTGTCTTTCACTTTCATTAGACTTTTCCAAAAATGCGAGTCCATCGGTTTCTTTTCACAACTTCCTATGGTCTTATTCTTAATATACTTATACTTGTTCCGTAACAACTCTTGCCATAAACCATCCTCATTTAATAACTTGAACAACCATTTACTAAGCAAACATTTGTTTTGAATTTCTAAGTTTTGGATTCCTAGCCCTCCTTGATCTCTAGGCTGGCACATAATTTCCCATTTGACTAATCGGTATTTTCTTTTGTGTTGATCATTCTGCCAGTAAAAACGAGACCTAAAACAATCCAATTTCTCCAACACACCCTTTGGTAGTTCAAAAAAAGACATCATAAACATCGGTAGACTTGACAGCACCGAATTTATGAGAACTAACCGACCACCAGTTGTTAGCATTTTACCTTTCCACCCGCTAAGTCTTTTTTCAATGCGTTCCTCGATAGATTTCCAGTCCTTATTGTGCAGCTTCCTGTAATGCATAGGAAGTCCCAAGTATCTAAACGGGTATTTTCCCAAAACACACCCAAACAGTTGCGAATAGAACTCTTCGTGATCTTTTGCTCTACCGAAACAAAAGACTTCACTTTTATGAAAGTTTATCTTTAAGCCAGATAGTTGTTCAAATGTGCTTAATAATAGTTTCATATTGATAGCTTTCTCAACATCATGGCTCATAAATATCACTGTGTCATCCGCATACTGGAGGATGGATAAACCATCTTGTATGAGATGTGGGATAACACCTTCTACTTGGCCTGCATCTTTTGCTCTAGCAATTAGTATGGCCAACATATCCATCACTATATTAAATAGTATTGGCGACATGGGTCACCTTGCCTTAAGCCTTTTTTAGACTGGAAATAAGGTCCTAACTGGTCATTAACCTTGATATTAACGTTACCGTCTTGTGTAAAGTGTTTTGTCCACTTACGCCATTTGTGAGAAAAACCTTTCATTCTTAAATTTGTTGTAGGAAATCCCAATTTACTTTGTCATAAGCTTTCTCAAAGTCTATTTTAAAAATCACCCCATCTTGTTTTTTTGTATGTAATTCATGAATAGTTTCATGCAGAATCACAGCACCCTCCATGATATTTCTTCCTGGCAGAAAGGCTGTCTGAGTCGATCTTATCAGTTTTTGGGCTACTGTGGTAAGTCTATTTGTAGCCACCTTAGTGAAGATTTTAAAAGAGACGTTCAACAAACAGATAGGCCTATATTGTTGAATTACCTTGCTTCAGCTTTTTTAGGTAACAAAATAATATTACCAAAATTCAAACGATTTAGAGGTAGTGTCCGAGAACAAAGCCATCAAATCATTTTTAATTAGCTTCCAAAAAACTTGATAAAACTCCGGAGGAAAGCCATCCGGACCAGGTGCTTTATTATGTTCCATTTGGAAAATAGCTATTCTAACTTCCTCCTCCGAGAATGGTGCAATTAACAACTCATTTTCCAGGTCTGAGACTTGAGGTATGTCCGCCGTCTGTGATTCATCTAATGAAATTAGAGAGGCATCAGACGGACTGAACAAGTTTTTGTAATAACTGGTAATATGCTGTTTAAGTTGAGCATCACCAGTTATAATACTTTCCCCATCGTCAAGCTGAAAAATATGAGTTTTCCTATGCCTACCATTGGCTAATAAGTGATAGTACTTAGTATTAGCGTCACCTTCCAACAAGTGCTTCACTTTAGCCCTTTGGTACCACTTAAGCTCCTCCTCCCTCAAGAGCTCTGCCAGTCTTTCATTTAGAACATGTTTTAAATTTCTTTCAGATTCATTCAACTCCACCAGCTCTGCCTTTTTATCCAGCTCATCTAGTTTGTTTAATAAAGAAATTTTCTCTTTTTTGTACAGTCCACTCACATGTTTTGCCCAACCTCTAAGATGTTGTCTTAATCTTCTGATTTTCATTTGCCACCTTTCTATCGGCGAACCAGAAACCGTAGTATTCTGCCAAATATCCGCCACCATCTCACAAAAGCCGTCTCTCAACAACCAACCCAACTCAAATTTGAATTGAGTTTGAAAAGTTGACGAAGCATTATTTGTAGAGACTAAGAGTGGTGTATGATCAGAAATTTCTCTATTCAGCGCCTGCACAGAGGTATGAGTAAACTGTGCTTCAAAGTCTGTACATACTAAGACTCTATCTAACCTTTCAAAAGTTTGGTTTGGCATATTATTTGCCCAAGTGAATTTTCTTCCTGACAACTCTATTTCTCTTAGGTTCAGACTGTCAATGACAGCATTAAACATAAATGGCCATCTATCATTATAATGATCATTATTTTTCTCGTCAGGCCCGCAGATAATATTAAAGTCACCACCTATAAGACTAGGTAAGGTGTCCTTTGAACAAATCCGTACTAGTTCAGACAAGAATTTTGCCTTTTGATCTACCTGTGCTGGGCCATAAACTGATATCAAATTAAATTTAAAATCGTGTTCTTTGTGTCTAAGCTTAAATCTGATTAAAAAATCTCCTTCTTCAATTTCCCCAATGTCAAAAGTTAACAAATGAATGCCTAGAATCATACCACCAGATCTACCATGTGGAGCCATACAATGCCAAATAAAATCTTTACCAGCACATATAGTGTTAAGAATATTTGGTGGGAAGCTAGCTCTACCAGTTTCTGATAAGGCAATGAAATCTAGACTTTTTTCTTTTGTTAAATCAGACAGAAACCTATATTTTTTAAAATCCGCAAAACCATTACAATTCCTGAAGCCTCCTCTCATCTTGAACTAGATTTATTATTCTTATTTTTCTTTTTTCTACTAGGGCGTCTACCAGATTTTTGTGATACGGGAGTCTGTAAGATCAACGGATCACAACAGCCATCACTAAGCCCTTCAGCAATATCCGAGCAAATGAGATTTAAAGCTTCCAGATCTATATAATCATCAATAGAACAAACAGTTGATGCATCTTCTACTAACACAGAATTTTCCTCTCTTAATTTAGCACTTTCCAACAACCTATTATTTTCTAAATCTTTCAAATGATTTAAAGCACAAGAAACCTCCTGGTCACTATTACCAAAAACCACCCCTAAAGCAGCAGCTGTATTTAAAAGAGAGGAATTATTGCGAGAAGAAAAAGACAAAATACCTTCTTCCGATGGTGTTTCCAGGTTCTTCCATGCCTTCAGCTTTACTGCCTTTTCTGTGGAGTCCATATCCACAGTAGAGGCATTCCTCTTGCTCAATCTCACTGAAGGTGGTGACTCATTGCTGAATTTCTTAGTGTGAGTCCCAGAGTCATTGGTAGATGGCAATATATTAGGTGTCCAGGTCCCATTAATTCCTAAAGCCCCTCCGGCCTGAGAGAGGGTGACCTTGGGTTTGTTTACTGTCTTCCCCTGGGTAGTAGTATGTTCCTCTACATCCTGTAGCTGAGCCGCCCCCTTAGAGGCAGACTGCTGGGAGTCAGTAGGTGGTGGCGCACCATTAGCATCATCCGGTGCCTGACTGTTATTTGTTTTCCCATCAACATCCATTTTTTCTTCAGGATTTGCTCTCTTGGGTTGTTCACTCTCTTTAGAGACGTCTTCTTTAGGATTCCCCTCAGTGGTAGAGTCCATATCAATTAGCTGTGGCTCACCACTAGGGGTTTCCTTCTCAACAGCAAACTGTAGCTCGTAGACAAAATCTCCAATGACCACATCCACATAAATTGGGATAAGACTTGGGTCTAGCACTGCTACTTTCATCCTTGGCCTGCCAGTGGACTTAGTGAAGATAGTATCTACAGCTCGAGGGACACCTAGAATAGTTCCAACTGCCCAAATAATGTGAAATTCCTTGAACTCACTAGGTAATCCTCTGAACTGCACCCACACCTTCTCAATTTCAACTTTATTTACTTCATTTTCATCCCCTTTTTCAAACTGAATTCTTCCTTTCACGCCCTTAGCATCCATTGGACCCCAATTAACAACTTGGTCAAGAAGATCAGCACATGGAAAATTAATAATAAAAGCACCTGTCCCAGTTGTCTGAATCTCCCACTTATGTGATTTATCAGGACGGAATTTTTCCAGTTCCACTGCCAACTGGTTGACAGTGAAGGAACCTTCCAAAACACGTACCACAGCACTAGTTTCATTGACATTGACTCTAGGATTAGCAGCAACCGGAATGGAATAAAATCCAAGGCCTTCCACAACAAAACCACAAGGAATTGCATTTGTAGCTGATGATTTTTTGTTATATGGGCACACTTTAGTTTTATGGTTACCATGACAAATCTCACAACAGAGAACTATGGAGCATTCATGAATTGTATGACCCTTTGTGCGACAGCGCCAACAATGTGGTTTATTTTTGCTTTTTTGTGCACCTCTAGCTGATGACTCTGGGACTTCTATTATTTTACCTTGTTGTTCAGCATTACTTGGAGCACTCATCTTTGGTGAATCTGGAGCTGTAGAATTAACCGTCATTGCCGTGGGTTGAGTTGCCGCAGCAGTACCTCCTCCTTGCGGTACTCCCTGAACCAGCACGCCATCCACCTGGGATGCAGCGCCGCCGTCCCGAGAGAGACTACCATGCCAACCCCCTCTTCCCCGGCGCCTCCCGTAACCTCGGTCTCCCCCATAGGGCCTTGATCTGCCGTAATAGTGTGCTCCACTGTTCCTTGTACCATGGTTGAAGAAGCCATTGGACCCTCGGCCACGGTTGGAACCATATCCACCAAGTCTACCACCTCGACCTCCACGACCAGGGTTGAAACCAGGTTGAAAACCCGAAACAAAACTTGCATCACGCCCTCTCCCACCATGTCCAAATCCGCCATTGCCTGGGGCCACCATTCTCTTCCCCACTCTCACCACCTCGGCGAAGGAAAGAGGATGGGATGACTTCTGCGATTGTGGCGGCTTAGGTGGGGATCGCGTGATTCGTGATCGGGTGCCTGTCCTAGCGAACAGGGCGCAAAGACCCTTCGTAGGCCGAAAGTATCTTCCAGGCCCAAGGAGCACTAAAGGATTCTCAATGGACACACCCGTTTTCTCTCCTTCGCTGCAAACAGACGCATCCGTAATGCACGCAGAAGACAACGGGGGGAAGTCCACCGCCAGCTCCTTTGAAATCGGATCGAATAATTCAAATTTATTTGAAACATCCATGAGAAACTCTCCGTTGGACCTCAACTCGGACGAACAGACGTTCACCAAGTAAGATGATCCATGGCGACCTGACGGAGTGTGATGGTACGCAGCCTTGTTAATGGCGTCACCAAGAGTTCTCAGCGGAGAAACTCTGGGAGGTGGCAAAGGACCTTTCCAAGGTGCACCAACAAGTTTTTGTCGGACCAATTCAGAATCAATTGAATTGGCAAGTCTAACATCACTAGAACAAGGATTTACATTACCAGAATCTATAGCTTTTTCAGCTTTTACCAACTGATCTATAGAGAAACCTGCATCTTTGGCTTGAGCAATAAAAACCGGCGTTGAAGGTCCTTCATCCTCCGAAACCTCCAAATCTGAGTCACCAGACTGTGCCCATAACTTAGAGTTAATTGGAGAGGCACGTTCTTGAACTGCATGAACCGGTTTTGGTCGCTGCGTCGCTTCCGCCGCTAGTTGTACCACCCTTGACAGAGCAGCTCGTCCATCAGCACGTCGGTGTTCTACCTCAGCTTCCTCTTCTTCTTCACCATTCCCTATGTTTTGTCGCAGTGATTGAAGCACCCCTGGTGCTAGCGTCAGTCTCCTGTTATCCAGTTTCATGCCACCATAGCACTCTGCAAAGAACAGAAGAAAAAAACCACACAAAAACACAAGAGAACCAAGAAATTGGAAGTTGAGATCGTTAACTCATGTGCTGGCTGCCGGGAAGCAGACTCGTTCACCGAAGATGGTGATGCCCGTCCGGATCGGATCTGGTGAGGCCCCCAAGCGATCCCGAGATGAGTTCCGTGATCCACGGCCGCCCTCGATCGCCGCTGGCGCGGAGGGGAGGCGAGCGCCGCGACCGTCTAGTTACGACCGACGATGCAGCGGCGCAATGGCAGCGGCTTCCGCTACGGGGGAGCCCAACCGGTTGCGGCTGGACAGCAGAGGGAAGCGCTTCTGACGGCAGCCGGCCGCCTCGCCGCGGAGTACCTGGTGAACAGAGGCGATCTGCCGCCGACCGTGCTGGAGGACCGCCTGCCGGCTCCGATCCCGTTGCAACCCGCCTGCCTGCTCCGATCCCGTTGCCCCCTTCAGTCTCGAGTGGAAGGGGATCTGGCGTTCGTTGGCGTCGTCGACCAGATCAAGGGGCGGGCGGAGGAGGAGGCGAAGACGAGGACGAGGCACAAGCGGAGTCAATGCATAACACAAAAAAAATCGCCGCCTCCAATTCTTCAACCTCAGTGACACTGGAAGAAGAGAGGTCACGGATTGATCGATGCTTCTGCAGCCCACTTGTTCACTCCCATACAAAGAGCAGGGACGGGCGGCTAGGCGATCGGATCAGCCATGGCGCCGCCACGGCAAGGGGGGAGGAGTAGGCGGAGGCGGGTGGCGGCGATTCAGCGGCGGCGCTGCGGGCCCCGACACACGTGATGGCGCGGGTGTTCTCGCAACTCGACCGCACGACGTACATCAAAGAAATATAATAAGAAAAAAGAAAATATAAAATATACAAAATAAAGAATAAAAATGAAAAAACATAAAAAGAAAATAAAATGAAAAATGAAGCACGAAAAAGAAAAATAAAGATAGGAAAATAAAAAAGAATATAAAACAAAAAAAGAAACTAATATATCAGAAATAAGAAATAAGAAAGAAAAAGAAAAGAAAACAACACCGAGCGGGAGGGGAAGAAAAGAAACAGAAGAAAATAAAGAAAGAAAAAAGAGAATAAAAGAATAGGAAAGAAAAAAGAAACATACTTACCTGGAACTCGTCGATCGCGAGCGCGCGCGCGGGAGTCATCGGAACGGTGTCTCCCGTCCGAACGTTCCGACGGAAGATTCCCGGCTCCCTTGGGCGCGAGCTGCAACTCGGAGGGCTCCGCTGCAGCTGCGAGCAACTCGGAGCACCCGCACGAGCTTGTCCGCTCCATTGGCCGCGAGCAACTCGGAGGGCTCCGCAGACTTGGACGCTCCCTTGGCCGCGAGCTGCAAACTCGGAGCACCCGCACGAGCTTGTCCGCTCCCTTGGCCGCTTGCCATGCACCAACTCCGCCATGGTCACTGCTGCAAGTTCAAGGGCGGCATCCCTCACTGCTGCAAGCGCACCCTCATTCTGGGTCCGTCTCCGCGTTTCAGGTCTCCGTCGGCCTCGCCGGCACCACCAACAAGACGGTCAAGCTTCCCAAGAGGCTGCGTCGAGGGGGACTACCTTCTCAACTAGCAGATCGCCAACGAGCTCGTCCTTCTCAGGTAGTATAGTACGACTACCTCCTCAGCAAGAGCACGCATCTTTTACAGTTGATTCATTTTGTTCTGTGATTAGCCTCCTTCCCCATTCTCAATGCTAGTTCAACTGGGATTCAGAATTCGTGCAAGCTCGTTCGTTCCTGTTCTTTCTTGTTTTGCTTTGATGTGTGATGCTTCCATGGAACGGGCGAGTAGCACTGGTTGACACCGCGCTGCTGCATAGGAGACCCACCACATGTCGATGAAATTACTCAGAGAGGATAACTTTACCGGTTGAGAAAAGAGGTGATTGTATTCAAATAAACAAGGCAACCAAACACACTCTATAGCTAGCCAGACTACCATAATATAGACAACCAAACAACCAGGAGCTGGCTTAGTGGGAACAAGCTAAGACTAGCCAGCCTAGTTAGCCAGGCTAGCTAGAAGTTGAGCATGAAACCAAACACACCCTATGCTATTTGACGCATCCATTGCCAACAAAGTGGCAGTGGCTTCGCTTACGTTCCAAGTGGAATTCGTTGTGAAATTGATGTTGACGTCTTGGGGTGATTACATGCGTCGCGGATGTTGTGGCACCAAGGTTTCCTATCTTGCTGATCCCTGATGGCTTGTCTGTCAAATAAACTAGGAGGATTCTCCGCGCGTTGCCGCGGGTATGAAGGAGGAATATAAATATATAACTCTTTTATTAGCATAATCATGGAAATTGTATCCATAGTGGATGATGTGTCTCGCTGATGTGGATGTCATAATTCTTGTGCTAGTTACTTTAATGCAAATGATAGTAGATTGCTGAGGTAGACACCTTGCATGTCAGGAGAAATTGATAGTGGCAAATGATAGTGAACTACTGAGGTGAACGTTTTGCATTTTAAGAGAAATAGATAGTGGGGTTGATAGTGGACTGCTGAGGTGGACGCATTGCATTTTAAGAGAAATAGATAGTGGGGTTGATAGTGGACTGCTGAGGTGGATGCATTGCATGTCAAGAAAAATAGATAGTGGGGTTTTGCTTTATAAGAGTTATAGATTTCAAACAATTTTAAAGTTTTACTGTGTGAACGTAAATTTTAATTATGAGGTCCAACTTTAGACATGGGATCAACAAGCAGGCATACTACTTTTGCTATCATTGGATTGCCATGGATGGATTTGGATTTCAAAGTGGATTAGACATTAGTAATTTGGAATTAGATTTGAATTGGATGTTGGGATTTTTTTCTCCTTGGATTTTAATTTGCATCTCCATTTTGATTTACTCCTAGATTCTAATCCATTACCACCTCTACTGCCAGCCATGGCTGGAGCAGCAGCTCCAACACATCTTCAACGTGTACCCTTGAGGAGCCTGGTGGTGAATTGTGCATGATAAACTTTCAATACAAGTTGGTAGGTTTGCTGCAACTTTCTCATGACTGCCCACGCAGACATGTATATATTGTACAATAACTGAACCAGTAACAAGCCGATGCCCATGAGATTCTGCGCGCCCTCTCCCCCGAGACATTGCGATCCTTCCATGGTGATCAAGCTACAGGTTCTCCTCCAAGGCTAGGGAACCAAAAAGGAGCAACCAAGCAAGTTGATCGATCCAATCCAATGGGGGTGCTGATACCAGCCCGGCCGGAGCAATGCACATTGAGCCGTGTCGTTGCCCTCACCACCGTCTGCGTCGTCATCGTGGTTTGCACGTACGTCGTCGCGTCGTCTTCTCCGGCCGGAGGCGACGCCGGGAACGAGGAGAGGTTCTACAACATATGGCGCCGCCGATCATCGGCAAGTCTACTTTTGGTGTTCAAAAAATCATAGCTAGCTCCCTCAGGATTAACATTCTTATTGCAGCCTAGCTAATCAGCTCGATATATCTAAACCCGAGCTTAATTCTTGTCAAAACGGATGCCCAGGATTTTGCCCCCGACGATCTGGAGGTGGCGCTGCGCGGTGCAGCGTACGCAAACAAGACGCTGATCCTGACCATGCTGAACGAGGCGTACGCGGAGGAGGGCGGCCTGCTGGACCTCTTCCTCGAGAGCCTGAGGGAAGGGGACGGCACCGAGCAGCTCATCGACCACGTCCTCTTCGTGGCCATGGACCAGCAGGCCTTCCGCCGGTGCAGGAGCCTCGGCGGCGGCGTCAAGTGCTACCTGCTCCGGGCCGTGGACAGCCAGCAGGGCGACCTCTCGTCGGAGCAGCTCTACATGTCGGACGGCTTCATACGCATGATGTGGCGCCGGATCCGGTTCCTTGGCGACGTCCTCAAGCACGGCTACAGCTTCATTTTCACTGTGCGTACGTTTGCGATCATGCATGCATGCATGCATGCATATGAGCATCTCCATTAATTGCTAATACATGCATTAGATTAGCATGCTTAGATTAATTTTTGGTGCTTTGATTCTGTAATAAAGGATATGGACGTGATGTGGCTGAGGAATCCGTTCCCGAAGCTGGACCGCGGTGAGGGCGAGGACTTGCTGATCAGCTCCGACAAGTTCAACGGCGTGCCGCACGACTACGCCGGCAACGAGCTGAACACGGGCTTCTTCTTCGTGGACTCGAACGACCGGACGGTGGCGCTGTTCGACGAGTGGCACGCGGCGCGGCGGGTCTCGGCGGGGATGAAGGAGCAGGACGTGCTGAACCGGATGAAGCGGCGCGGCGCGTTCCGCCGGCTCGGCCTGCGCGTGCGCGTCCTGGACACGGCGCGCTTCAGCGGGTTCTGCCAGGACAGCCGGGACGCGGCGCAGGTGGCCACCGTGCACGCCAACTGCTGCCGCACCAAGCGGGCCAAGGTCGCTGACCTCAAGGCCGTCCTTCGCGCCGCCAAGCGGCTCAACAGGACGACGACGGAGCTTAGGTGGCCAGCGCATCGCGAGTGCGTAAAATCGTGGTCGTGAACATCTCTGGGCAAAGTTGTCGTCTTCGGCAGGCCCAATGCAGGAAGTTCCCAACTTAGCCAATCGTTTTTGTTGGCCTTTTTAACCCATCTATAATCATCAAAATTATTAACTATTTTGATTGCAACCTTTAGACATGCACTAAAAATATGCCAATTAGATTTGTGTTTTGAGGTGAAAGAGAGAGGAGAGGGGAGAGAAGAGAGCACAGCTGCAAACCTACAACGTATATGTTAATATAAACTAACCATTATTATTTTACTAGTCATACTCTCAATTTCTCCAAGTTAGGGAACATTTCTCAACACGAGAAGGTAGGACAGCAGTTATGAACACAAAGAAATAGAATAGAGAGTATCAATTGGATGTACTGAATTTAAGCTTTTAAAACGCAGAAACTATGCATTCTTTTGATCTTTTAATTAGCATATAGGCACAGGAAATCCTGCAACCGAGCTCAATCCATGACTTACACATCTGAGTGTCTTCCCTGACATCAATTTAAGGGCTAGAAAGTTAATCTACCAGTCATTCAGCATTGATTTTATCTTCCAATAAATCAGCAAACAGTACTTCCAGTCATGATTTTTTCAGCCAAGTCAACAGGGCAGACCTTAGAACAGCTGCTGCAACTTTTATTCAGACCAATGATAACAACATTTTCGTTTCCACCAGACTGTAAATTCCAGCACAAGGATAGTGCCTCGTGGTAGTATTCGTGCCTAAACCGTTACATCCTTTGCTACTGTACAAACATTGCCTGTGCAACGGTTCTAGTAACCTTTGCCAAGCCAAAGCTATTCCGCTCTTACACAAATCTCTGCTTAAAATTTATGCAACCTGCAAAATTTCCTGACGCTTGATCTCAAATACCTTCTGAAGGGCATCCTCAACAACCTGCATAAGTAGAACGAAATTATTGCCATCAAGTTTTATGTGATACAAGCAAGCTGTGTAGAAAAGAGCCACTTAAACTTAGATCAGTACAGCTTTGAGTTACCTTGTCCGGAGTTGAGGCACCTGAAGTAACACCAATGGTAATAGGCCCCTCGGGTAACCAGTTCTCTTTCTCAACAAGTTCACCATGCTGTTAAACAATCCAATTTTCAGTTAAAAAATGAGATCCTATATTTTCAATTATTAAATTTAAGCTCTTTTCAGGTCCTAATTAAACGGAAGATCCTTCAAAATTCTATTATTTTTCAAAAACAAACATTCTCCTAGTTAAACAAAGTAGCATCTGTGGAGGGTATTAGAAATTACATTTAACTTGTAGCTAATCATGTTTCCTGGTCCAATCCTTTGTTCACTGTCAATCCAGTAGGATGGGATTCCACTGAGTTCTCCAATTTCTTGCAGATGAGAGGTGTTACTTGAATTCCATCCTCCAATAACAAGAATAAGATCAACTTTCTCTTTCACCAGCTGATACATAGCATCTTGTCTTTCCTGAGGAATCAAACAGAAGGGCAAGTGTATATAAGTCAATGCAGCATATGTCAAAACAATTATAAATCTATCACCCAAAGAGACATTTTATCAATCCAAAAGTGGAGCAATAAATGAACTATGATTCTCTTAACATTGACTTAAAATAAAGGTGCCATATAAGTTGTCTCAGTTTCCTTTGCAGGTTGCATGTAAAGGGTGATGGTCATTGTATTGTGCCATGAATAGCTACCATCCATCTTGAATTGTATGCTACCCTTTTCTAAACTTTATATTACAGTAATACTGACTCCATCATTCCCAAAAGGCCAAAAGGTTCACATTTTAGCCTCATGTAAAGATTAATAAATGCTGTAAGACTGCCACTTCCATTATAGAATACTCCCTCCTTCCCAAAAAGAGTGTCATTCTCACTTTTTGAGAAGCCAAACATTTTCAACTTTGACCAAATATATATAAGAAAATATTAATATTTATGGTGCAAATTTAGTATTATTAGACGAATCGTTGAATATATTTTTATAATAAAATTATTTGGAGATATAAATGTTAATATTTTCTACAAACCTAGTCAAATTTAAGAAAGTTCGACCAACACGACTCCCATAACAACACTCTTTTTGGGACGGAGGAAGTATATCACACTGAGTATCAATGGGTTAGGTGGTAGTTGTTTTCTTTGGTTGCCTATGTTCCAATTGATCAATGAGAACATGTAATGGAATGTCGGTTAAACATCAATATGGGCAAGTTTGGAAAGCAAAGTTATTTAAACAGTTAGAACGATGTTCAATCACGCACAAACATCTTTCATTCAGCAATGAAGTAAACTAGATGATACGGAAACAAACAGTTTCTAAAATCATCAAGAAACCATACATTTTAAAATGCTTCATGTAACATCTAAAACGAAGAGACTTAGTTGGGTTGGGCTACAAGACTTTCTGTTATGCAAAGCTGAAGGAAATGTTGGAAAAAGAAAATTTACCTGAGTGGCATCACAAATAGTATTGAAGGCCATGAAGTGATCGTTTACATTTTCAACTCCATATTTTTGCATCATAGTCTTTTCAACAAGTTTCCCTATTAATCATATAGCATTACAATCAAAATTAATGCTTGCTAAAAGAATATGTACAATATAAATCACAACACATAGCTATGGAGGTAGCAGAGGCTGGTTGGATAACCTACCAATTTCTTCAGTTTCTCCTTTAAGCATTGTTGTTTGATTTGCAATTCCCAACATATCAAGATCAACATCAGGATCAAATCCTGGAGAAACAGCTTTCTTGAATTTCTGCAGTTGTGTGTCAAACAGCTTAGTTGGTCATTCATTTCCAGCATGCCAGTAAATGGATAACTTGAGTAAAATCCTCAGTCCTTACCTCAAGGAACTCCTCTTTTGTTGAGCTAGACCCATCAAGTTGGCCACCAAGTATGTAATCACACACATAGGTCGCCTATTCAAAACATTCCAACTTTCTTATCTCTGATCATGTTCGACACAAAGTCCAAAGAACAGCAAACATAAAATCCGTTAGATGTACCTCTGCCATGTTCTTCACAATGATGTACTTTCCAGCAAAAGAAGCAGTGGCAACAGTTTCTTCATGGGAATATTTTCCGTGAATAATTGAAGTATATTCGCTCTTCTTGTGTTTTTCAACCATGTTCCAGACCTATATTGAATAATGGACTTCATCAGCCTGATATGGTAAGTCTTTTTACTCTATAGAAACAACAATCAGCAGCCGATGGCCAAGTGGTATAAAAGGAAGAACGCAAGAGGAGGTCTTCAAAAACAAAATTTACCTTTGAAACCCAAGGGCAGGTCGTATCAACAATCTGCACTTTCTTCTCATTTAGCGTGTACATCTCCTCCACAGCAGCTCCAAATGCAGGCAACACAACAACATCACCTTGTTCGACCACATTGAAATCCTTGATACCCGCGTCAACAGGAATGATATCTACACCCATCTCATCCAACCTCTGCATGACCAATCACATGAATTCAACTCAGCTAAGCACATACGCCACTGAATCAGGGTATCGCAAATTAAGGACTGAGAACAGTGGACACTATGTTTTTTGCTTTGCAGGTAAGGCCTGAGCACTGGGGCCGAATTAAACTGGAGTTTTGGAATGAACACTTCGAGCGCTAGAATTTTGCTTTGTAACACTCAGTTGGGCATCAGCTCGTTTTGCGCCCTTGTATTGTACACACGCACGCACGCACACACAAGAGGATGCAGCAGACCAGTGACAGTGATTTCCTCACCCACCTAGTTCCGTATGAAGCCAATAAGATCCTTAGAGTTGACCGATTTCGGATATGGTTACCTTGTTAACGGTGGGGTTGTGAATGATTTCGTTGGTGAGCCAGATGCGCTCCTCGGGGAACTGCTTGCGCGCCTCGTACGCGATCT
Source organism: Sorghum bicolor (assembly GCF_000003195.3). NCBI lineage: Eukaryota > Viridiplantae > Streptophyta > Magnoliopsida > Poales > Poaceae > Sorghum > Sorghum bicolor. The sequence continues at coordinate 7,851,850 of NC_012870.2, read as the reverse complement.
GCACGGCGCGCTCGACTCCCCAGCAGAATCCGTAGGCCTCGGCGAGCTTCACGGTGACGGGGCCCCAGGTGTACTGGTTGCCGTTCTCCTTGAGCGTCTTGATCACATCGCCTGCATATACCAATTCGATTCCGTCCCCCATCAATCACTCTGCACTCTGGATGAAAGGGGAAAAAAACACCAGGTTCGTCCGTGCTTGCTACTACCACTTACTGGTGTACTCCTGGCTCATGAGCTCGAGCGTCTCCTTCTTGTAGCCGAACCCCTTGCGGTTGTAGTTGTCGCTGCGTGTGAGGTTGTGTCGGAACGCCTTCTTGTCGAAGTCCGGGTCGAACGAGGCGGCCGAGGACGAGGGCGGGGAGGCGTCGCAGCGGACGGAGGAGGGCGCGCGGCGCCGGCCCCCGCCCCCGCGGCGCCGTCCCGCGGACGAGGCGGCGGCCGGGGAGAGCAGCGCGGCGCGGAGCGGCGTCGTGATGGTCGCCATCGCGGTCGCGAGCGTCGTGGTCGTGGACCTCGTGTCGCAGCAGTGGCGGAGGCAGCAGCGGCAGCGGGCAGGAAAGGAAGGCGGCGAATGGGATTAGCTGCCTCGGGTCGGACGGGACGGGACCCGCTCCTCTCTTATCCCTGCGGCCCTCACGGCTGACTTCTGACGCCGTGGTCCCACGTGGAAGTGGAACGGGAGGGATATTCCGTGGCGCGCGAGGCGCGGCTGCGAGGGCCGCCGGTTCCTGTCCTCTTGCGCCGTGCCCGTACTCCTACGTGCCAAACTGCCAGTTCCTCCGGTGCCGGTCGGTCACTGGACACCGGGGCGGCGGGGCGTGGAGTGAAATTTCTTCGGAAGGGTCGGTCCGGCACCGCAGTGGCACCACGTTTTCCTGACCGCCTCCAAATTGCGAGGACTCGGCTGCTTGCGCTCGATCTTTTGTGCTGCTCCCGGTTTGCCACTGGCCAGAGTGTGAAGTTTTGTGGGCCGGTGGAACGGACGCACTACGGCGAAATTGGAAGCTGACACGTACGTTTGTGAGAGCACTCTGCGATGGTGAGTGCGCTCTTGCAACTGAGGCTGGCTGCCGGCTCGAGTCATATTTTTTCAGTATTTTTTTCTTATAATAAATCAACAAATAATATTTTTAACTATTATTTTTAAATAAGTAAAAATATTTTAGTGCTACTCATGTTTTTTCCCTTTTGGCAAAATCTACGGCCTGGACGTTGCAGTCTTGTTCGACCACACCGACGGGATCATTCGGATCGCACAGGTATGCTTTTTTTGCACATAAGAGCATCAGCAATGTATAGATTCAACACCGATTCTATACAATAATTTGACATCACTTGTTAAAATGATCACAGTGTATAGAACCAACCTTGAATCTATAAATGGGACCCACGAGAATAAAAATCCATCACTAGAGAGAGGGAGCCGGGAGAGAAAAAGGAACAAAGTAGCTCCCATCACTGTGTGTCTATTTTTTTATTCGATCAGAGCCGGTTCCATGTATTGCATCTGGTCCTTCATCGATCCAACTGCGCAATGTATAGGACTTGATTCTATAGCAGCAATAAATGTATCGAACCGGATAAGATGCAACCACTGCGGAGGCCCTAACAGCCTACAACCCGACTCTTTTTCACTAACTCTGTGTTTAACGCAGTCTCCCTAGATTTTTCTTTTAGATCCGTCCCTGCACACAGCCCTTAGCTCATTACAAACAGAACAAAGATGGCGAGTTGGCGACGTACGCCTACACACACACACCCAAAAAAAAAAGATGGTGACGCCTGCGGCTGTGGTCAGTCAAGTTATGCGTCTTCCAAACACATGTTTGCCACGATGAACAATCCTCGTCGATCACTCGCATGGAGACGGGTCGATCTACACGTGCATGGAAACGGAATCCCACTCTGAAACCGCGCAACACGTGAAGCCGGGTACAACAACACATGTGCGTGGAGATATTCTTAAAATTCCAAAAATTTATAAGATTCTCCATCACATCAAATTTTTAGACGTGATATATAAAACATTAAATATACAAAAAAAATTAATTGTACAGTTTGTATATAATTTGTGAGATAGATCTTTTGAGTCTAGTTAGTCCATGCTTAAACAATAATTATTAAATACAAATAAAAGTGCTACAATATCAAACTTAAAAAACGTTTGACATCTAAACGCATGGCTCTCACCTGATGAGTTTTCGGACAGGACAGCCACTGTCCTGCGGCGCCTGCCTTCGACAATCAACTGCTGGCGACCACGCTTTGGTTACCGGCGGTCGTGAGCCACATACCGGTAGTATCTGATGTTGCTCAACATCCCCGTGTCCCTGCTTCTTTCAAATAATAAAGCACAAATTTTACCCACGGCTAGCAACAAACTCGTCTGAAACTGTTTACTAACTTCGTTCCGAAACTAACAACACAAAAACGCGGCGGTTTATTATTACTATCCACAACTCCATAAGTAATAAGCTGCATCATCAGGTATCCAAACATGCTGGAAAAAGCAGTCTCTCTGTTGACCTTTCTCGGCTCGTGGCTCTCTTTGTTTCGAGAACTAGGGCAAGCTTCTAATGCTTGGGGTGCTCCATCAAGTTCTTCACGCTTGATCTCAAACACCTTCTGCAGTGCGTCTTCAACGACCTGCATGCGTACGTACCCAGGAATTTGGCGTCAGTTATGCTAGTCCATTACAGCTGCGCACTGAACACCGTGATTACTGAAGCAGAGCAATGTGTTCTACATCTGCCACAGCCCACAGGTACGGTGGGTGTCCACTGTCCACAAAATAAAGCTGCATGGAAGCTAGACTTGCTATGTTGTTACCTTGTCCGGAGTGGAGGCACCAGAAGTAACTCCAATTTTGATGAGTCCAAACGGCAGCCAGTTCTCTTTTCTCAACGACCATGGCATCCTGTCAGGCAAACCCAAATTCGCTCAAATTTATACATCCATTGGAGTATACCTTGGTCTTGTGTAGTGGACGGCAGCCCGCGGCGCCACAGAAAGGAGCTAAGCTGCACGGATACTTCAGGGCACACGCGTATCCCGTATCCGATACGTATCCGATACGGATACGCTGCCGATACGTGGTCAGTACGTACTGGAGAAATATCGGAATTTTGTTTTTTTTAATAATGTGATACGTTTGCCTGATACGTATCAAGCACTAGACACGCGTATCACGCAAGCTAGATACGGACGGACGCGCAGTCGCCCGACTCGCGCCGCCTCTTCCGCGACGGGTGAAGCCGCGAGGCCACGACGCCCGCCAGCCGCTAGCACCGTCCCTGCTCGCCGGCGACAAGCACCGTCCTTGCTTAGCCGTGGAGCCGCCTGTGGAGTTTCTACGTGCTCCTCTTCTTCAGTTCTTCCCGATCCAGATCCCGTGACATCGCATCCGCCCTCGCCGGCCGCGGACCACCTGCGACGAGCCTCTGCTCGCCGGCGACGAGGCCTGCTGGTGCGGAGGCAGCGGCGTGGTGGGAGCAGCAGGAGGCCCGCATCCCCTACTCTCGCGCCCTGATGTCGGGAGAGATATACGAAAGGGAGAAGTGCGGGTGGCGGAGAGGCAGCAGTGTGGTGGAAGTGACGGAGATGTTACGGGAGAAGTGTCTGGATTGGAGGGAGGACATGGGAGACGTGGGCTGTTGTTGGGAGGCTGGGAAGAAGATAAGGTCGACAGCAGAGTGGGGCAGCCAGGTCGACAGCTGTATTCCTTTGTCCTCTTCCTCCCCTTTCTATTTCAGAGTTCAAGGTGATGTACTAAACTGCTACTTGTACTGACTACTTTCAGAATTTTAATATGTGCCATTATTTATTTATTTTAAAAAAAATAGTAAAACGTATCCGCGTATCGGGTTTTTTTAGAAAATTACCGTATCCACGTATCCGTATCCTTCCGATACCGATACGCGTATCCGTATCCGTGCTGCATAGGAAAGGAGTGTGAGGGGGAGAGGACCAAGGCCTTGTTTAGTTCGCAAAATTTTTTGGATGTAACACTTTCGTTTGTATTTGACAATTATTATGATCAACTAGGTTTAAAAGATTTATCTTGTAAATTACAAATAAATTATATAATTAGTTTTATCTATATTTAATGTTTTATACATATGTCGTAAGATTTGATATGATGAAGAATTTTGAAAAAAATTGAGAACTAAACAATGCCCAAACCGAGCTCAAGACCAATTAAGCCCAAGATGGGACGAGGGAGGCTGATCGCCATCTCGTCGACGGTCGGCTGCCGACACATGGCCTAGTCGGGACGCTCTCGTGGGCTTAAAACTCCGGTGACGCCCATAGCGATCCGCTGGGTGACGCACGAATATATATATTTTTTTTTACGAAAACAGACGCACGAAAGTTTGACGGGCATGGTAAAGCCGCTTTGGGCATGGACGGAGTGAGGTCAGCCGTGAGCGGATCTGTTCGTTGGCGCCAGACCCCCGCGGCCGTCGAGATCGCCAGCATTTTTGGACTAGTGCCGTCGCGCGCGCGTTGTGCCCACGCCGGTCGTCGGGTTTACGGTTTAAAATTGGGAGAGGCCGCTTTCGAGCGTGAGCAGTGAGGTGAGCGAATCTGCGCGTTGACATCCACATCCTGAGTGGCCACCCGGCGACCCCGAGCCGGCTGTTCGGCGGTCTCCCTTCCGATAAGTGTCTTGCACTGCTTTTTCGAAGCCTATTTGCTAATATGAAAAGTCATAGTTGAAATTACTATTGGCTGATTTATTATAAAAAAAATACTACTAGCTGGCAGAAAAAGTACGACCGTAAAGAGAAGCGAATACACCACGCCCCTGCGAACTGGAGTTCCAACCCCCTGTGCTGCGACCGTGACGAACGCCAGGGCTCCAGTTCACTCGCCGGTTCCGTCAGACCTCGCTCGGCTTAGCCCAGCTGCTCGGGCCCAGAGGCTTATTAGGTCCCATTTGGTTGCATCGGTTAAAATTTATTGTCCGTCGCATTAAATATTTGAACATATGCATGTAATACTAAATATAAACTATTTACGAAACTACAAACACAACTAGATAGTAATTTGCGAGATGGATTTTTTGAGACTAATTAGTCCATGCTTGGACACTAATTATCAAATAAAATAAAAATATTACCGTACTTGTTAAACTTTAACAACCCCAACCAAATATCCCTTTATTAGATCAGTCGTAGTGGAAGTTTTATAAGAGCTTTAATTATATTTAATAGCTTATCATATATGTATTTTTATGACATGAAAATATTTTGATAAAGAAAGAGAAGAAATGAGATTCATGGGGATGAAACTCTCTTGATACAATTACCAACCATCTATGAGTCCTAGAATAAAATGCTTATAAAACTCTAGGATAAAATTTTACATTAAGAGTAGATATTTTATCCATATTTTAATTCATTCTATATAATATGATAATTTTGAAAACAGCACAATGAAACTCTGCATCGAAACTACTCTTAGGCTCTTAGCCTGCCTGTAAAAAAAAACGCTTAGCTTGCCATGCTGCCATGCGGTCGTGGTGCTGTGTGCACGAACGCATGGGCCGACTCATCCCAAGCAAATCGCGGTGGGCCGGCTGGGCTTTGTGAGCAGATCCAGTGCTATTGGGCCGCTTGAAATGCCATGCGCCCGCGGATTGAACTAGCCGAAGATGAAAGCCCGCACTTTGACCTCCCTGATTTGAACAAGACTATTTCTCTTAATTATCTATTAAGTAGGGCAACTTTCCCTCAAAAAAACTTATTAGGGGCAACTAAGACCTACAGTTAGTTAATAAATACACATCTTTATGACACAAAATTGATACTCCCACCGTTTTTTATGTGTCATATTGGGTTTATCATAAGTTAAATATTCCTACTTTGACAATCAATTTGTATCGCAAAAAAAAATTGACTATCAATTCAAAACAAAAAAATCTATGTAGTTTCCCGACATGTGAAAGTATTTCTCAAGCTGACTCTAAAAATATGAAATTTATGTTGTCAACCTATACGATTTTATTAATAGAAAAATGATGGTTAAAGTTTGCCATTTCTGACTTGGATATACGTAACATGGAGTATAAATAGATTCCTTGGATAAAACTCCCTCCATCCTAAAATATTAGTTGTTTTAGGGTTTTTTCATATGTTGAACTTCTCTAACACTAACCAAAATTTTGAAAAATATGCTCTGGTTGCAAATACTTGATGTTTTGACTAACTATTGTTAGCAAATTGATCGGTGTTCTTTTCCTCAACAATTGCATTGTGGTTTGTTATGTTATCCTAAGACTTTCCTAGATTTTTTTCCAATTTATGAAAACTTGAATTTGAATCCGATGTGCATTTGTTAATTGATTATGCATGTTAAGAGTTTGAATAAAACTACTGCCCCGAGTGGCCGAGTACCATAGTTCTTGTTGTAGACAAGATTGGTGCCAAACTTTTTAAAACTACAACTATTGATAACTTTTGTAGTACACAATTCCAAGACACTAAGACAACATGCATAGAATAGTATAAACCTAGCTAAATAAAAGTTTTTACTTCTCGATCTTTTGGATATATAAAATGAAGTCATAGCCAAATTAAGCTATGTGTTATTGGAGAATGTCTCGGCTCTATAAAATAAATATAAGGGCCTGTTTTGTTCATACCTAAGTTTGTTGTGCTTAAGGCCAGTCTCAATGCATGTTTCATGAGAGTGTCATGTACATTAAATAGGGTGCCACATAAGCAAAATTGCTGACTTGGCAAGGTCATTAAATGAAGGAGTTTCATCAGATGAGAGAGGAGTTTCATCCCCATGAAACTCATGTGGCTCGGTTACCTAGTTTATAGTCTTGATAACTGTGCCATGAAACTATGCATTGAGACTGGCCTAACCTTCCGTAAATTGTAGCCGCCATAGTAAATATGGCAAGCAAAATTGAAGCTGTATTTGTGACAAAGTTCGGTAAGAAAATAAATTTATGACGAGGATGGTTTAGCAGAGCTGCAAACTGTAAATGAAATACACACCTACGAAACATTGACACACCTAACTTACAAGTTATAGTTACGAACCAAACAATATTAGTAGTGGTACATATTAAAATGCCAAGCTGGCCCTTGTCTATTAGCTAGTAAAACAGTAAAAAGCACTTCTCCAAGCCTTGGATCCCCAGGTGCCCAGGAGAATTGCCCAAGAAGCCACCCGTGCTGGTCCACTAATTAATTCTAGTTCCCTGAAGACGTTAACATTCGCCCAATCCAATTATTCTGACAATTATATAGTGTTCTATTTGGAGTAATTAACACGCTGATGAGGTGGTCAATGTGGCGAAAGCAATGTACATGATCAGTGCACGCGTTCCACACAAAGCGATACATACGCGGTTACTCCCTGGATCACAAAGAAAATCAAAATTGGAGCAACGACTAACATCACGCCATGAGCAGCGCACGACAGCGACCGTTCGACCGGGCCTCTCCTTTCAACGATCTATCGATCCTCCATAATCCGTTCGTCTCTCCGGCCTCCCTGCTTTCCCGTAGCAAATCAACATCACCATCGATCTGCACACACAAGTTGCAGCAGTACGTACAGACACAGTACGTGAAGGAGCAGAGCAACTGAAGGCTGCGCGGCCCTGAATGGGACAGCACGTCGGAACAAAAGCTCTGAACGGATGGACTGTGGGTACCCGCGCTGCGACGACGGGCGGCCCGCGGTCAGTCCGTACGTCGTCGTCGTCGCTGCTGGCGTCCGTCGTCGACAGGTCGTCGTGTTGTCTGCACTCTGCACCCACCATAGGGCCTCGGGAAGGGCGCATTCCCTTTGCATGCCCCAGCTGCTACGTGGCCCGGGTGGGTGATGGATGGATCGGAGCTGCTAGGGCCGGCCCTGCCGAGATCGACGACGACGACGACGTGCGTACAGCCGCAGCGCGTCAGTGGCAGGCAGAACGGCAGCAGAGGCAGGCAGGCGCCTTGGATCACTCGGCGGCTGGCTGCTGCTGCTGCACTGCATGCATCCTCCTGCTCCTGGGACCTGCACTGCACTGCGCGCCTTTATTTCAAAAAACTCTCAGCAGGGGCAGGGGCCGGGGGAATGGCGATAGCAGTCAGATGTCAGAGCTCAGACCTCAGACGGCGGCATGCAGCGCGCGCGGCGGATGCCGTGGGCGCATTGGCAGTGGCTGGGAGCATGAGCATCTTGGCCTGCTGGCGGTGGCGGTGGCGGGGCTGGGTCAGGGATCATCATCGGTTCGTGATTTCCATGGGCATGCAATTCGATCAGCGGGGGCGTGTCGTGGAGCGCATGTGATCCATCTACTGGTACCAGCAGTATGCGGCTGGAACTGAAGGACAGCAGGGGGATACCTAGACCGCGAGAACCCAGTAGCCCCTGCTGCTGCTAGCTGGGGGCTGGCTGCTGTTGCTGACACTGTCTGCCACGCAACTGTACCTGTACGTATGCGTCCCCTGCTCCTCCTGCTGCATCCGTTTTGTCACTCTACGTACGTAGCGGCGGCAGGCGGGCCGGGGCAGATTCTCTGCTTGCTAGTAGTTCGTAGCCTAGTACTCCTACTAAAGAGCGTAGCTAGCGAGGATATCTACAGTAGCGCAACCTCACCTCCTTCTCGCGGCTGGGGTGTTTGAGTGAGGTGTTAAAGTTTAATAGGACGATAACTCAATTTCTAGAGATTTCTAGAGGCTCTTTTTTTCTGTAAAGAAAAGGCTTTGAATCCAATGTACTCCTGGATGCGTCGTATTCTCCTGTGTTGTTGCATCGTATTCTCCCGTACCGGTACCACCTCATCACATCTGCTGCGTCAATATTCGTCCGGCCGGCCAGTGGCCGTTTTCTAGCTCATGGACTCATCTCAGATGATGCGCCGATCCTACTCCTCCTATCTCGTTTTCTTTAGCAACGTAAAGGGTCCTCATGATTACTACTCCCTCCATCTCAAATTGTAAGTCGTTTGACTTTTTTTATCCAAAGTTTGACCACTCGACTTATTCAAAAAAATTGTGCAAATATAGTCAAATTTAAGTCATTCTTGAAGAACTTTTATTAATAAACATATACACAACAAAAAAAAGTGATATTTTGTACAAAACTTTGAATAAGACGAGTGGTCAAACTTGATATTAAAAAAGTCAAACGACTTACAATTTGGGATGGATTGAGTACTTGCTAGTAGCTACTTGTAGCACCACACCACTGAATAATACAACACCACTAGCGTGTTTGCCGTGTTGCGCGTACAGTACCGGTGGCCAATAGATACTGCTCCCTCCGTCCACGAAAGAATCAATTACTAGGATCCGCGTCAGTCAAACTTTTTAAAGTTTGACTAACTTTATTGAAAAAAATAACATCTATAATATAAAATGCACATTATATGAAAATATATTTTATGATGAATCTAATGATACTAATTTGAAGAGTCAAAACATTTCAAATTATAAGTACTACTACTAGGCTGCTAGTACCTACTCCCTCCATCTCAAAGTATAAGTCATTCTAAGAATCTTGGAGAGTCAAAACATTTCAAATTTGACCAAATTTATATGATAAGATAATAACATTTTTTATACCAACTAAGTATCCTTAGGTTCTTCATTAATTATATTTTCATAGTATATCTATTTGATGTCATAAATCTTTGTAATTTTTTCTATAATTTTGGTCAAACTTGAGATACTTTGACTCTATAAAATTTTTAGAATGACTTATAATTTGGGATAGAGGGAGTCCTAGCTACGTAGTAGTACTGGTAGTACTTAACTAGAGGTAGCTTAGCTTCTTATATCTCTCTCATGGGTCATGCTGGCAGCAGGTGGATGGGCCTGCGTCTGCGTGGGATCTCTATGATGGGTGCTGCTCGCTGCACTGCACAAAAGCCGCCACCAAGCTAGGCCCCCATGCTACTACTACAATCCAGGCCCACTGCCCAAGAACGAGCCCAGATGAGATGAGGGAGGAAGGGAGGGCAACAATTGCAAGCTAGCCAACAAGAGGAACTAACGTAACATTGGACACCCCAGCTGGGCTTGTCACATGCCACTATTGCCACGTACGTACGTAGGTTCCTACAAAGCCAGAGCGTACGTACGTACCGTATATATTCACAATCACACTTTGGTTGATAGAAAGCCAGTAAGACATGCATGCATGACGGCATACGCGAGCAAGCAAAGCGTATACTATGCATGTGTTTGTGTGTATGTACGTACTCGTGCGTGTGTGGACCCGTGTGTGTGTGGCTGTGGTGGGTATACGTATTGTGTACGTAGGGCCGGCCAGCCGAGGGCGGTCCCCGTGCAGGGGCAGGGCAGGAGTGGTGGTGGTGGACTGGTGGAAGAGGTATTTGGGTTAGCTGCAAGCACAGCTCAAAGCAGTTGTCCGTCATCTCTTTGGGACCAGATGCCCCCAACTCCAAGCTAACGCCCCCGCCTCCTCTCCCGTCTCTGTGTGTGTGTGTGTGTGTGTGGCTGGATGGTCCCCCGGTAAATGAACCAACCAGAATCACACCAACAACTCGAAGATCTCCTGTGACAAGCCCCTCTGGCCGGCCGCCCTACCCGGTGTCGATGATCTGTGTGTGTGCTTCCATCCATACCACACCCACTTCCTTAACTCAACTCCGGCCTAGCTTGTTTAGTTCCGAAAAGTGAAAAAAATTTAGAACTGTAGCACTTTTGTTTGTTTGTGACAAATATTATCCAATTATGAACTAACTAGGATCAAAAGATTTGTCTTGTGATTTTCAGCTAAACTGTATAATTAGTTTTTGTTTTTGTCTATATTTAATGTTTCATGCATGTGCTACAAGATTCGATGTGACGGGGAATCTTGAAAATTTTTTGGTTTTCAGCGTGAACTAAACAAGGCCTCCATCTTCGTCCTCGATTCTCCTTTACCACTGCCCTGGCTCCTGTTGTGTGCTCAGGAAGAGGAGATGGATTTTGATGGGGAACTGACAACTTAATTCACTCACTATGATAAAATACGATCGAAGGCGGCTGGCAGGCTCGCCACACCAAGTTGTCCTTGTACGTTTGACTGAAAAGTCATAGCAAGTACTAATTCGCTGATTTGTTATAAGAGAAAAAGAATAACTGGTTGAATCGGGTAGATAAGATCAGTGTATGACACGGTTGGTCGTGCTATTTTCACGGATCAAATAATGAAGAGGAGACACAGCTAGCTCTCCTGTGTGTCGCGTGATGTGTTTATGATGAATTTTCAAACGCGGCGCGCCTGAACAGTGAACACAAACACAGACAGGTCTGGATAGGCTAGCGCTAGGCAAGGCCGGCCGGGCGGGCGGGCGGCGCGCACACGCAACGCAACGCAACGCGAACACACACATGCGTTCTCCGGTGGGCGCGGTATGCATATGCATGGCGGGAGAGCGGCCCACGTCGGCGGGTAGCGCGGCGGATGCCAACGGCAGCGAAATGCTGTCGGCTTTAATAATAATTTATTATGACCAGTGTCGTCGTTATGGGCCTGCTGGGATGGCCTACCACGGCGCCAAGTTGTTGCACCGGTGATTCCCTTGCCTGTATGTGCTCTCTCTCTCTCTCTCTGCCCTGGGCGGCTGGCCCTGACCTGACCTGCTGCTTGCTGCTGCTGCCTTTGTGTGAGTGTGAGTGTCGTTGTGGGCATCTCTCAACGCCCATCTTCTTCCTTCCCCCTTTCTCGCTCTCTACAGTACACGTCACTTTCTTATCTTTAGTATTCTCCGTTTTCCCCTGTGGCACAGGAGAGACCGGAGAGCGACAGCCAGCTGCTGCTATCATGCATATATGGCCAGGGAGATGAGAGAGAGAAAAGAGAGAGGGGCTTAATTGTTTCCTCCTGCGTAATAATAATATTAGTAGTAGATACTATCGTGTCATGCACACAGGTAGAGAGAGAGAGAGAGAGAACCCAGAAGAGGAAATGCAAGGCGTTCGTGAATGGGGGATAGATAGATGTGGATCATGGACGCCCTGCCTCTGATAAGAGTGATGATAGGGTTTTATGGGGCCAGCAGCATCAGCAATTCAGCATGCATGCAGCAGCGACGACCCAGGCCAGGAGGGCCGGCCGCCGGGCCGTTCTCTGCCCTACTACTACTAGTAGTAGTATAGTGCCCTAAAAGGACTCGCCACCGATGAGAGGCAGCCACCACACCACGCATGCACCACTGACTGACGACGACTCTGAGCTGGGCGGGCGGAGAAAGTGACTAACTGGAGAAAGATGTTGGGCATGCAGGTGCCATGGCCGCCGCCAGTTGCAAATAATCACCACAGTGATTGGGGCATGCATGCATGGGGACTCCTACTCCAGATGTGGCAGGTTGTTCGTATCGATCAGTGCACTCTGCTGCTGCCACTGCCAACCCCGCCGGCCCACCACACCACCCTCTTTGCGGTGGTGGCATGTCTCCTCGCCCGCTACGCCCTCCCTGCTGCTGCCCTAGCCCTACCACCATTACCACACTCTCGATCGATCGCCCATGGAACTGAAATTGACTACTCAGAGCTCTGCTTTACACGCTATAGTTCCTCCCGGCCTCACATGATAGTGGTAGGTTATACTTATATCCCCTTTTTCGTAGCTTAGTAGGAGTAGTATTATATTCTTCAATTCCCCGCCTGATATGATGATCACTCCCTTGTGCCGTTATGGATTCATGATTGTGCTTGCGAGCTGCACCCATTCAGGACCTGACACCTATCTTCTGCTACTCGATTGCATGCTCCATCTTTATTTATTTTTTTCAGATGTCTCGTTGAGCAGCAGCACACTGTAAACGTCTACTACTCCTAAACGACATCATCAGTGGGCGTCGACGTCAGAAATACGGTATCTACTACTGCTACAAATCTGAATTTCGCATGGGAATGGTATAGAGGACTATACAGTAGTCGCCTGTCGATCGATTACACAGGTGAATGAAACTGCATGCATGAAAGGATTGGACCTTGGAGGTACTCGATCTACCTCGACGGTTAACGCAGCTCGACCGGATGAATAATATCTTGCGTGCATTGCGTTGCAAACCAGAGGCCAATCCATGGGATGGAAACAAAAACACAGTGAGGATCGATGTGGAAACAATTCTGTGGCCTAGATTCTGTTTGGGGTGGACCTAGCTACTACTCACTCATGCGCCCCGGCCGGGTCGGCCCTGAGCAAATTCAATGATTGAGCCAATTGTGTAGCTATTAGCAAGCTATAAGAGTCAGGCTATACAATAGTAGTCTTCTAATTGTCTATACAATTTTTTTTATTGTTACCTTTAATCATGTCCCACTCTATTTCCTAATCAGTCTCACATTCACTTGATGTCTAGATCCACCATTATATACCTCTCCTGTGCCCAGCTTGTTGCTTGTATGGGAGTCAAGCTTTCATCTCTCTCTCTCCACTTCTCTCCTCCACATTAGCATTTGTTTGACTATAAGCCTGCATTATTGTATTTGCTCTAATACATATGTCCCAAATAGGACATTATATTACTTCTAGATTTGAATTGAGTCAAACTTTGTCCCAAATAGGACATTACATATGTATTTGCTCTGAACAATAAATAGATACATTATGCTTTGGAAAAAATAGATGTATCATGAAAATATATTTTTTTGTTAACTCTAATTATAATTGTTTACTATAATAAACTCTTTACATAGTTGATATAGATTGACTTGGTAAAAAAGCTAGAATGAAAAACTTTTAAACACAGAGAGTGTACGTATAATACTCTCTACGTTTCGAATTTGAATTGTAAGTCATTCTAAATTTTAGATGCTGAACTTTTATTATATACTCCCTCCGTATAGGATTTACACAAGTCGTTTTAGATAAGGTTTGGGTCAAACATTGGGAATATAAATCATCAATAACATTTAAATTGTTGAGTTTTTAAAGGTGAAAATTATATCATTTTTTCTAAATATCTTTATAAAAATAATAGGTCAAAGTTGTGTTTTGAAGATCATATCCCTGTCTAAACGATTTTTAAATCCTATACAAAGGGAGTATGTATAGTAGACATACTGAATATTGTATAGTAAAAGCTACTCCTAGAAAACCAGAACGGCTTGCAATTTGAATTGTAGATAGTAAGATACAGTATCATCTCTGATGCCTTAGGCCTTGTTTAGTTTTTAAAAAAAATTGTAAAATTTTTCAGATTCCCAGTCACATCGAATCTTGCGGCACATGTATAAAACATTAAATATAGATAAAAGAAATAACTACTTACACAGTTTACCTATAATTTGCGAGACGAATTTTTTAAGTCTAGTTAGTCAATAATTAAATAATATTTGTCAAATACAAATGAAAATGTTACAGTGGCTATTCTGCTAAAAAATTTTGGAACTAAACAAGGCCTGATAGGCTGGCACTGCTGCAACTGTCATCAATTTAACTCCTCACGCCCGTCGCCGTCTGCCCCCATGTGCCCGCAAATCCTCAGGAGCGCGCACCCTTCACACAAGCGCGGAGAGGCATTATCCGAACGCGCGGCGTCGCCATCGCGGCACGCGTGAACGAACCGGCCGGTGGACGAAACGCAACGCAACGCAGTGGCCAGTGTGGAAGCCCCCAACCAACAGTGCCATGTGTGCCTGTCGTCCCATGGCGCGGGCCGCGGATGGAGCTGGGCCTGGGCGTGCGTGCATGCGCCTACCGGCGTAGCTGCCGCTGCCGGGGACGGGACGGGTACGGCCGCTGATTAATTGGGCAGCGACAGGTGCACCAACATATATACATATACAGTATATACGCATGCATGCAGAGACCTGATCAATCGAGGCCGGCCGTACCTTTTCTTGGCAGAGAAGCTTCTATCTCCGTCGTCGTCACCGGACGGCGCCAATCAAAAGAAACTCACCTGTGCACACGCATGATTAGATTTGGCCTGAGGGCGCGCACTATGCATGTGTCGTCCATCGTAGTATATATAGGAGTACTATAGATTACTTTGTCCGACCCAACAACAATACAATTAAAGTTCAAAAAAAAAAAACAATACAATTGTAATATAGCGGTATATAGCCTCTTTTAGATCCATCTGAGTAAGGCTTAGTCCCTATCCCATCGAATGTTTGAGCATATGCTACATATAAAGTATTAAATATATACTAAAAAATAACTAAGTGTATAAATTGAGACTAATTTGTGAGATGAATTTTTTAAATCTAAATAGTCCATAATTTGATAATATGGTGTTACAGTAAATAATTGCTAATGACATACTAATTAGGCTTAATAAATCCAATATGACATCTACTAAACTTTAGTCCCTACATCCAAATACCCTCTAATTATTTTCGGATCCCTCCATTCAGAATTGTAAGTTGTTCTTTATAAAACACTTATTACATATTTAGACATAATGTATATTTAGATACATAATAAAATCTATATACCAAGTCAGAATGACTTATAATTTTTTTTACTTACAAATTGGAAGACTGCAGAGAGGAGAGAAAGTGATAGATAGTCAGGGAAAGAGAAACTTTACGCTAAAGGGCTATGGTACAATGTTGACTAGTAGCTTGCATGCTAGGTGCCGCTTGATCTTGCTGAGCTTTTGCACCTGCTTGAATGCTTGATGCATGGTTCTCTCTGTATCTTTGCTGCAGCTAGCAGTATTGCAAGCTGCTTAGGCCAGACGACATGCATGCAGCAAAAGGCCACCACCCCATGCTGCTGTGTTGCGCCGCACTAGTGGAAGAGGGGGGCAAAAAAAAAGGCGCCTTTGATCCACTGGCGTCGTGCGATTAGATACGCTGATTAGGACACGGTGATATCGATCGAGAAGGCCATCACAAGCTTGGAAAGGTGCGGATGATAGTCTATTACTAGATAGTACTAGGCCTTGTTTAGTTTCGAAAACTGAAAAGTTTTCGAAACCGTAGCACTTTCGTTTTTATTTGACAAACATTATCTAATCATAGAGTAACTAGGCTTAAAAGATTCATCTCATGATTTACAGGTAAACTGTGCAATTAGTTTTTATTTTCGTCTATATTTAATATTCCATGCATGTGGCGTAAGATTTGATGTGACGGGGAATCTTGAAAAAATTTTGGTTTTTGGGTGAACTAAACAAGGCCCTACTTCTATATGATATATAGACTAGGCGTGATCATCTGTTGGTGCCTAGCTAGCTAGCTACCTAGCTGCTAGAAGGCCAACGTCCAGCAGATTTTTGGTCCATTTACGTGTACATCCATGCTCAGCAACTAGTGTTACTCTCTTTTATATATAGTATATATAAAAAGAGAGGATCTGATTATTAGCATACGTGTATCATTGTTAAGCATCGCAATTGGAGGCGATTTCTTTTTGTGCACCTACCAGCAGCTAGCTTCAGCTTGTGGGGTTCCGACTACTTCCGACCTTAGATTAATCTAATCCCGTTGTTGGGAGTATTAGGTCACGTCAACAAGCAGCCAATTGATAGAGTATACATTTGTGTCGTGCCTCCTTGACCCGGTGCTGACAATCAACCACAACCTGATAGATGCTGCCGCTCCTTTCCACCAGTTCCGGTTCACCGGCAGAATTTTCTTCGCGGGAGAAGAACTCCGGCGAAAGTGCAGCCTTGTCCTTCGTCACACGTCACACACGCGCGTGACATGAACGTGATTGGCCATCTCATCTGAAAAAAAAAACAATGAGATATTGCCACCACCAATCGGAGCATCCTCTTCTGGTGCCGATTCATTTGCTTGCAGTATAGCAGTAGTACCAAACCACCTCGAGAAACGACTGCAAGCGACCTCCTGAGATGCATCTGCGCGCCGTGTGTGCTCTATTCTGTAGCCTACCCGAGGTAAGGTTTTTGTGCTCGGGCGCCTGCAAAATTGCCCGTTTTGCGAGGCTGCATGCCAGCAACAACAGTTTAATTTGGGGACGCCTGCAGGTGAAGTCGTCGTCTGTCCTGGCTGACCAACTACGTATACGCCAGGCGCTCTTGTTTGGCCGTTTGGGGTATCTATCAGGCTGGCAGCTGCAGCTGCTCAACGACGACGACGATCCAGTTCCAGCAGCAGCTAGCACGCAGCTTGCTTGGAACAACAGGAAGGAAGGAGCTGTGTGACGAGCTGACATGGCCATATGTGCACGTGGGGGAGCCGTCGTCTCACGTGATTGGGGCCCGAGGACGCGAGGCCTTTGGATGCTGTCGCTCGCTCGCTGTGGTCCGCGTCCGCCTTTTGTTTTCGGCTCTCTTTGTCATGCCCGGTCCTTTCAACTAATTGCAGAGGGAGAAAACTGAAAACTACGCCACACGCAACAACAACAATGTGATTTTTGGGAAAAATATGCCACTTTTTTTTGGAGAAATATGTCATCATCCAGCATATATATGTTCTTGCTATTTAGAATCCACATGGGAGATTTTTTTTTTATTTGAGCCCGAGACGTCCTCAAACAAATGCCTTCTCCATGATACTTTTTCCTACTTTTCAGATGAGTCACAGTTCCACACGTTGTGAATCTCCTAGCTAGATCCTTCATCGATGCGACAGCATCCTCGAACCGAAGTCAAGGGAGATGGGCAAACATCAGCGGACGAGCCATATATATGTGTGTCAGTAGTGCATGCAGTACTATAGAGAATTTAGAATGTTCTGCCCATGTCTGAAGGGCATTTCTTTCCAGCCACTGTTTCAATCAAGCTACACTACTAGTATTGCTTTTTTCAGTGGTGTAACTTTCAAGATATCTTATGCCCTTTCATGACACAATCCTTAACTTTTGGTGAGGACATCCGTCCATCCAATCCTAGCTTAATACTAACACACATAGGAGCCAAGCTGATTGGATTTCTAATAACAGTTTTAAAGACTGCCAGGTAAAGTTAAATATATATCTCTATTCCCCCTCTAATTAAGATCAGCGGTGCTATATAACCCATAGTGAGTAGTTGCATTTTGTTGGGGGTAATCTTACTACCACTTATTTCAGGCTTCAACGTACGGATGCTCCACCTTAAACCACACGAGACGCTGAAAAGGACCAAAGTGTCCTCAAAGGGGGTTTGAATTGGGCTTGTAAACAATTAAATGGCAAGCTTAGACTACATAAATTTACACTTCACCCACTTGCATGAACTAGGCCTACGATCATATATACTAAAGCACGTCCTTAGTGATGTCACACTAAGCCATGTCATTAGGTTATGCACACTCTAGCAAATAACTCCTTAAAGTGCAGAATGTAAACCTAATTAGAACATTGCACATTCACATTAAGACACAACCAAGTATAATTGCCGACCAACATCTTGACCACATAAATATCACAAAAGAATGTAAGGGAAATAACATAAAGAGATGCACAAGAGAGAACCAATTTTCTCCCATGGTATTGAGCAGTTGACTATCACACAATCCATGTTGGAAAATTAACCAAGGGTTAAGCTCGCTTGAGTCATAAATGCTCAAGATCCACTAGGAGTACCCAATTTTCACTCTGGATTGGCGGGTCTCAAACCAATCACAAAGCTAGGAGCCTTCCAACAAGAACTTCATCAGGAAGGTTACCTAGTCCTCCGCAGGGTCGTCTAGGTGGTAAACACCAAGAAAAAGAAATCTTTAATAAAACTCCAAGCTAAGAGAAAAATGATGCACAAACGAATTGCTCCAACTAAGCCTTTGAAGTGTTATCAAACCCTTCAAAATGACTCTTAATATGTGTATCTCACAACCAGGGGCCCAAGAGAGCTCCAAAGGAGCAAAGGAACACATATATATAGTGATGCAAACATCATTCTCCGCATACAAGCCTTGGAGACGAAGAGGACCAGCGTAGGTGTCTAAGTCATGGCGGAGGCCCACTCCAACTCAAGTTGAAGTCCAACTCGGATTTGAGGAACAGTCTTTGGTAAAACACAACACACAGGATGCATATAGATTCTATTTTGATAATCTACGTATGGTTGGAAAATTAAAGATAATTTCATAAGCTTTTCAGTGCCACTAGTACCACCTCAAAATTCCTTTGGAGTCAACACGAGTTATTGAAACAAATTTGCGTTTAGAATTTGTCAGGGTGTCGTGTATCATCTTAGAGCCCATTAGGTACTCGAATTTGTAAGGGTTGGGCGAGAGGCCACCTTTTAACTGAACATAAAAGGAAAAAATTATAATTTGAATGAAAGATACATCAAGTTCTAGAATTTGAACTTAATACATATAAAACCACATAGGTGCAATGAAAAAAATGGAAACACATATAGAGTAATAAGTACCGATCACAACTATTTAGAGTATCTAAATGTGAATTGTATTAGGAAATGAATACATAGAGGGTCCGATTAATTGCTTGCATTAGCCTGTATTCAAGCTTGGACAATGCAATTTGTCTATATTTGGTTATCTATACAACCTCTTACAGGCTTGTACAATGCTTAAAGCAGACCAATGCAACATTAGCTAGTACTCGGATTAGCTAGTACTCAGATTTTTTTTCTCATTAGACATTGCAGAGCTGCATAAGCCAATAGCACAAAAATTACAATATTTTCAAGTTCCCTACCATTACTAGAAACATGAGACCTTTAAAGTGACTATATGTAATAAATATAAACAAACAAATAAACACAACTTTGTTCAACATGGCTTGCCTATGTATGACAACCAAACATATGAAGGCACTGCATGTCTGCATATATTTATGTTGTCTTAGGTTGTCTAATGCAAATGCAGGCTAAGGCTAATACAACCAACTAATTAGATCCTGTGTACGGATGATCAATTTTGACTAGCAGTCTACTAAGTTTATTGACAATTTTTTTAATACTTATTAATTAACATACGATTCTAAGTCATGCTAGAGCATGATTGATGAACTAGTAATCACTAAGCGAGGTGTCCATCTATTTTTTTAATATATATATATATGTATATATATATATATATATATATATATATATATATTTCGAACTACTTCTCTTTGAAAATTCTGACATCTATATAGCTTGCTATCAATGACATCGGCAATAAGTCAAACACACCTAATATCTCAACTGGTCCTCCCACATAGATTCCCTTGTGCCATGACTCGTGCCCAGGCCACGCATCTTAGAGGATGAAAATGCTTTATGCAACGGAATTTGGTTCTAATGTAATTATCTTTTTTTTCGTTATGCGATTTTAGAGATTGCTTTGTTCACTTTGAGTAAGGGGTGTGTGCGGTCCACAAACACTAGAAAACCTATTATAATGTGTAGCACTTTTCAAATATCACTTGAAAATAGCCAATAAAAAGGAAATAAAGAAACAAAAAAGCCGGTGCAAATCATATAAAGCAAACTACAACTTAGGTGAGGGAAAACCAAAGGATATACAGGTTCAAGCAAATCTGCAAGAGGCGTGACTGGCTTCTGGATCAGCCCCTGAAAGTAAGCACGAAAGGAAGAAAGACAAGAAAGTAACAGGGAGGTCCCCGTGTGAAGGCTCTAGAAAAAAAAAAGAGGAATAAGCAAAAAGCGCGTTTGGATGGGATTACCCTTTAATGTGACAATCAAGGAGGAGAAGAAGATTAGTCCTCCAGTTCAGTCGGGGTCGATCAATCCACTAGGCAAAAGTTGGGTACACGCGCAAACATAAAACCACAAAACATTTAGGCAGCACCACGGCTGACACACATATGTTGCCCTATACCATGGCTGGTTGGCAAATAAAATATTTCCTCCATATATTAGGATTTTAAAAAGTCAAATTTGATAAACTTTGACTATCAATTAGTCAAACTAGTCCACTAAGCCATGCTCTTGCGTATGCTAGTTTTATAAGCACATGATAAATATCAAAAGACCGTGAATAAAATTGAGACACCGTAGATAAAAAAATATTTATACTTTGCTGCTCTTATTTGTCCATATTCTACCGTAGTACCTATATAGATACTTTGTAATTTTATCCCATTGTAACAAACTTTATGTACTGATTTTTTTTTACTCCTCCATCCCCAGCTAATAGTTCACCTTTCAAGGACTTGCAACCTACGTGTGCTTGATATATATAGATAATTAGTTAAAACCTTAGCTTATTATTTATTTACTTATTTATGATGAAAATTAAATAGATCTGCTTGTTATTTTCTCATTGTTTCCTTCGTCCATGTCATGTACCCTTTTACACGTTGTATCTGGTAACAATGTCAAAAGGGGGAAATTTAGAATCGTATGATAGGAGACCTACTTGCAATTTTCATAATTAGGTGATACTTTTTAGATAACAATAGATTAACAGCCGGTTGTTTTTAGGCTTTTTGAGAATTTTATAGCACATCTCTCTTATGAGAATTAACATAGATGCTATTGAAAGAGGATCTGTTGAGATTGTTTACATGCTTAGGTTGTCCCTAGTTTATTGTATCATGTCACTGCTTGTAACAATGTCATGACGATTCTGACACAACTCAGGCGACACATGGTATCATTGTGTTTTTATGAATCAAAGTACAACATAGACACTCATACATGCACGCACACTCATCTAATTAATAAAGTTGTTGGAGGGCTTTTTTTACTAAAATCTTTATTACTAGTCCCTCTGATCCATTTTTATAAGTTATTTCACATAGGTTAGGAATCAAACTTTATAATATTTGACTAATAATTTCGCGTACTACTTTTAGATATTGTAATACAAACTTGATATTATTATTTGATTTGTAATGAAATGCACTATTCAATATATAATCATAAGTTTGTAATTGTAAATAATGTAATCTCTACAACTAAAAATTATGAAAAGGATCCATCTACCACACCCATGGTGAAGCCACAACTCCCATCTTTTAGCCATGATATGCTATCCCATCAACCTAGGCCCCACTCACCCATGCATGCAAAATTATTTTAGCGAATTTAAAAAAGTCATAACTTTTAAACCGAAGATATAAATTAAATTTCAATTGCACCATTAAATTTCTCATAACAAATCCTTCAAAACAAGATCACACATGGACATATTTAGATAAAATTTTATTAATGAATATATATCTCTACAACTAAAAATTATGGAGAGGACCCGTCCACAACTCTCATCTCTTTGGTGGTCTTTTTTACCGTGTGATGACACGCTATCCCATCAACCTAGGCCCCACTCACCTATGCATGCAAAATTGTTTTAGCGAATTAAAAAAGACATAACTCCTAAACTAGAGATATAAATTAAATTCCGATTGCACCATTAAATTTCTTATAACAAATCCTTCAAAACAAGATCACACATGGATATATTGAGATAAAATTTTATTAATGAATATTTATCTTATAAAGATAAAATATTTTCTTTTATTAAGTAGAAACAATATTCTAGGTTCAACAGACAATGTTCTATCTTTGTAAAAAATGTTATCGATTTAGAAGAATAGTATCTTGGTTTTAGGTTTATGAAATTGATATTACAATATACATAAAAATACATAAATACATGACATAGATGAAAATAAAAAACTAGAGTAAAAAGCATAAGAAAAAAAAATAAAAACACAAAATGGAGAAAAATTTCAAATAATGTCAAAGGGTTACTTTTCAAATATGGTAAATATATTTATAGAACATTAACATCACTAAATACATCATAGAACATCACATCTATTATAGATTACATGTATACTAAGTGAACACCGTAAAAAACATCATAGAACATCACATATATACTACGTAAACATGACATAACACAACATAGAACACTAAATATATACTACATAAATATCACATATATATAGAAAATAAAAAAATAAAATTACTAAGAAAAAATATAAAAAAACATAATTAACAAATGATAAAAAGTGCATAGAGCAAATAAAATTAATGAATAATTTAAATAAGGATAAAAATAAGATTAGAAAGAAATAAAATATAAAATAAGAATGAAGAAATCTGAAAAGAAAGAAAAAAGAAAAACAAATAGAAGCAAGGAAGAACAAAAAAATAAAACCAAAAGAAAAATAAAATAAAAGGTAAAATTAAAACAAGAAAAGAATAAAGAGAGGATAGAAAATAAAATAAAATCGAAAAACAAAAACTGAAAAGAAATGAAAAAAAAAGAATATAGACACAAAAATAAAATAACAATGATAGTACACGCCAATTCGGAGGTAGTTCATCAATGAGCGAGACTTGCTCTCGAGTGCTGCTGGTACGTATAGCCGGAACCTGAAGCCAAGCACCTTTTCCCCCGCGCGGGGCCCACGGGGAGATAACACATGATCACTGTGTGAGACTAGGATTGAGTTGGTGCCGAGTCCAAATCACAACGGCCCAATAATTGATCGAGACGCCACTGCCCCCTGGGACCGCTTCTCCCTCCGCTCCCAGCGCCAGCGGCCGACAAGCCCGCCCGTGGCCGCTATCGCGCGGCTGGACCACCGCTCCGCCCACCGCCCGATCCCCGTCCGACGGCCCCGGCTCGCCGTCGACGATAAAGATGGAGACGACCCAATTAAACCAAAACAAAAAAAAGGCTCCACTCGTACGCGCACAGCACGCTCGAAGCTAAGAGCTCGGTCGTCAGGTCCAGGGCCGCGTCTACTCCGATCCTGTATTCCTGTGTACGGCGCGCGGCGGTGGTGTGGCGCCGCGCGGCTGGGGTTCGATCGATCACCGGCGCCGGCCTCATCCTCTCCTTATCCTCGCTCTCTCTCGGTTAGTCTCTCTCTTTGCAGCTGGGGCTCACCGGCCGGCTTGCCGATGAAGCTGAACGTACGACGGCCGGACCACCGCGCCCTCTTCCGATCAATCCTGCTCCGATCCGGCGGAGAAAACCAGAAAAGTCAAGACGACCGACCATGCAACCGCCCGGCCGCGCGCGCGCGCATGGACGGGGAGACGCGACGCACCGCACCGCACCGCGACCGAGCTCCTCAACCGCCTCTCTTAAAACCCCACCATCACTGCGCTAACAACGCTACAGCAAAGAAAGCCTAGAAAAAGGGCTTGAATGCCGAGCAGGTCAACATACGCCCAGCAGGATCATCAGCAGCCAGCAGGAATAAATAAATAAACAAACAAATAAATAAATAAATAAAAAGAGAGAGAAACCGGCCGGCCGGTTGGATTAGCGGTTGGGGCCGGATTAATTAGGCCTGCACTGCACAGTACACGCACGCGTCGTCACTCGTCAGGTTTAGGCTGACGCGCGCTCTCACACACACACCACACCACACGCACGCGTGGTTGGGAGAGGCCGGGATTATCAGCAGCTAGCGCAACAGCAAAGCTTGCTTTCCTTTCCTTTCTGCATTTAATTAAATGTTTCATCAGAAAGCAGAGAGAAAAATTTAAAGTACAGGAAGGAGGTTCGTCGCACCCACCACCGTGCCGGGCCGAGAGCGAGATTTTTTTTTAATCATTTTTCTCGGTGGGTTCGCAATAAAGGCGGGGGATGTAAACATATGGCGTTGGTTCGATCGAGCATGCATGCACAGGAAAAGTTTCATCTTCTTCCTTCTCTTTTTTTTGTTAGGAAAAAAAGGATATTTTGATTTGTGGGGGGGTCGATTTCCTACTACTCACGCGCCTTGGCTGGGTGTCCGAGTGCTGGTCAATTTCGAAATGAAAAAGAAAAGATGGAAAGATGCAGAGAGGGACGCCTCCTCATAGCTTTCTTTTCCCATCAGACCCTAGCCTGCCTCCTTTACTTGCTTTCCATCAAATATTTTTTCGCTGCCTCCCTCCCCTGCTGGATAATACTCGACATGATCGACATCATCTTTCATTCCATCGTCTACGACTACTAGTATCTAGCAGTAGTAGTAGCGATCGAGCTAGTAGTTGGCTGCTGGGTCTACGTACACGTACATGTAGGAGCCCGACTTCAACTGCATGGTGAGAATTTCTACTGCTAGCTAATTAAGCTAGCAAATATCTATATATAGCTAGCTGCATCCCGAAAAATTAAACAACCAACTAGTTTATTTTCTTCCTAAAAATTAACTGATTCAATAAAAAAGATCAACTGTAAAGTCATTTGAGGATAGTGAGAAAAATAAAAGAGACTATGAAAAGGAGAGGGGGGGGGGGGGGACAAATGAAAACAAGCGTACGACATCACCAGCACCAACAATAATAACTTAACCACAACACAACAACGACGCTGATTATTAAACGCGGTACAAGCAAGGGCGCGGGGCATAAAAAGAAAAAGAGGATCCCAAAGGAGGAATAGAGAGGGAGAGATAGTATAGGCAGCGCTGGGACGAGGGCCGCAGCGACAGCGACGTCTTCCTCCCTCTGGCCTCTGGGATTTTGAGCTGCTCAGCTCTCGCCCCCGTCCAATTCCAATATCTGCAGCAGCAGCAGCAGCAGCAGCAGCCGCGGCGGCAGGAGCAGGAGGGGATCAGCAGCGGAATAGCCGCGCCAGCAGAGCACCGGAAGGCGAGGAAAAGGAGCTCGGTTTTTTTATATACCAACCGGCCACCACCCGCCCTGCGCGCTACTACTACTCGTAGCTACTGGCTAGCTGCTTGCCTTCCCCTTTGCGTCGTCGCGCTCTTCGCCGTCCCCTTTCAGAATCGGAAGGCGATTGCACAAGGCTGCTGCGCGCGTGCTCGGCCGCCGTCCGCCCGAGACCCGACCGGACAAAGAGGGGAGGAGAAAAAAAAATATAGAGTTAGTCACACACAGCAGCACAGGAGGACGGGGAGAGGGATTGAGAGAGATAAAGAGATTTCGGGAGACAAGGAGAGAGAGAGACAGAGATGGCGGAGAGGAGGAGGAGGAGCAGCCGCTGCTCTCGGAGGCAGCACCCCTTTCACTCCCGCACCCAGATAACGATGTGCTAGTTCCGGCCTCTTAGGTTAAGGTAAGCAGCAAGCACCCGCAGCCAACGCGCGCGGCGCCGGGAGCGAGCGAGCGAGGACACAATTACATCGCCGCTGTTCCTTCCTTCTCATCACTAGCCTTCTTCTTCGTTCTTCTCTGCCCGGTCGATCGATCGGTTGTTTGTGTTTCTTTATTTGTTCATCAGATACATGCAAAGCTAGCCGGAATTTTGTTTGGGGAAATTAAATTTAAAGGAGGATTAATTTGCTTTTCTGTTCTTTTTTTTCTTTCCTTTGATTTGTTTGCTTTAATTTGGGAGAGTGCAATCCGGTTCATCATCGTCTTCTTTGGATGCTATTTTATATAAATTCGGTTTCCTCTGGCCGGTGCTTACGATGGCGCTGCTGCTCATGATGAGCTGTGCAGGAAGGTGGAGGTTGTGGCCGGGATCCCGCCGACGATGATGACAGTGGCGCCGCCGGCATGGGCATAGCGGCGCCACCGTACCAGCAGACCATCACCACGTACGTGAGCCAACCCACCAAGAGCAGCGCAGCGATCTCCGCCTCCGCCCGGGCGGCTACCGCGACGTCTATGTCCCACTCCCAGGGATTCCACCACCAGGCCAGCAGCGGCGTCTACGGCTACTCCTCTGATGGCTTCGACCGCCCGGACTCCAGCCACCACCAGCAGGATCACCATCAGCAGCAGCACGAGCACGTGGCGCAGCAGAGCCGCCGCGACAAGCTGAGGGTGCAGGCCGGCTTCGACCCGGCCGCCGCCGCCGGGCACGGCCTGCTCCCTATCGACGGCGGCGACGACCATGGCGGCCCCGGGTCCATATACGAGCAAGCGGCGGCGGCCGCCGGGGCCTCCAACATGCTCTCCGAGATGTTCAACTTCCCCGCGCCGCCTTCGGGTCCCTCCGCCACCGAGCTGCTGGCCAGCCAGATGAGCGCCAACTACCGCTTCGGGCTACGGCAACAGCAGCAGGCCGGGCCCGGAGGGGTGGCCGGCTTGTCCGGCGGCGACGGCGGTTGGTTCGGGACCGGCGCGGCGGGTCGTGCTGGCTTGGTCCTCGGTGGGGCCAGCATGGGCTCGTTAGGTGAAACGTCGTCCCCGAAGCAGCAGCAAGCAGGCAGCATGGCTGGCCTGGCCACCGACCCGGCCGCCGCGATGCAGCTCTTCCTCATGAACCCACAGCAGCAGCAGCAGCAGTCTAGATCGTCGCCGACGTCGCCGCCGCCGTCGGACGTGCAGCACCACGAGGCGTTCCAGGCGTTCGGCGCCGCCGCCGGGGCCGCGTTCGGTGGCGCCGGGACCGGCGTCGTGGAAGGCCAGGGTCTGTCCCTCTCGCTGTCGCCGTCGCTACAGCAGCTGGAGATGGCGAAGCAGGCCGAGGAGCTGAGGGTCCGGGACGGCGTGCTCTACTTCAACCGGCAGCAACAGCAGCAGGGCCCGACGTCGGTGCAGCAGCAGCAGCTGCCGATGGCATTGCACGGCCAGGTCGGCGCGCTGGGGCAGCAGCTGCACGTCGGATACGGCCCCGCGGGCGTCGCGGGCGTGCTGCGCAACTCCAAGTACACCCGCGCGGCGCAGGAGCTCCTGGAGGAGTTCTGCAGCGTCGGGCGCGGGCAGATCAAGGGCGGCGCGCGGGGCGGGCGTGGGGCCTCGGCGTCCAACCCTAACGCCAGCAATAAGCAGGGCGGCGCCTCCAGCTCCGGCGCCGCGCAGTCGCCGTCGTCCGCGTCCAAGGAGCCCCCTCAACTGTCCCCCGCCGACCGGTTCGAGCACCAGCGCAAGAAGGCCAAGCTCATCTCCATGCTCGACGAGGCACGTCCACTGTCTCAGCCTAGCTTCCATACACGAATTAACTCCATCCCTTCCCCCTTTCTGTGCTTCCTCTCTAGCGTGCATGCATGGGTGCGTGCATGGGTTTGCTGACGCCATAGCCGCCATATTTAAGCTCCGGCCGACGACGACGAGGACGCTCGCGGCCACGGAGGCGGCGCTAGCTAGCTCTAAAGTAGTTGCGGCGGCGGCGGTAGGTGGGCAGAGCCGGCCGGTACGTATAGCAGTACTACAACCGATCGATGATCCAGCAGAAGCAGCTAGCTAAAGCTGGTAGTTCGAGTACGAGGGAGAGAGCTTGTTTTTTTTTTTACTGCCAAGTGCCAAGTCATTGTTGCCTGCCGGAAGTGGCAGGTGGCCGGTGGCCGCCAATGGCATGCACAGGCTGCAGGCAGGTGCGTGCAGCAGGAGCCGCCGCCGCCACACAAACTCCAAGAGGGATATGAATCTCCTAATCATAGTAACATCGATCCCATCCCCCATATGGCTCGATTTCTTTTTGGGCGGTTGTTGGTGCTGCGCTGTTGCCGCTGCATTCATCGCCTCCATTTCTTTATGTGCCAATCCGCCTGCCCCTGCCTCTCTCTTCTTCTCTCTCCATATCCATCCCCACAAAGGGGAAAGAAGTACGGCCCATCTCACTCTATCTATCCTTTCTCCCTACCCGTTGCTGTCATCACATCTCAATTAACATAGGAGTTTATGGTACTACTAGCTGGTAATTGTTTATGCGCCGCGGCGGCGTCACTACCTAATTTTGATTTCGTAAAAGCATATAATACTTTGATGACTCAAGCTTCATTTGGTTCTACACTAGCTACAAGGTATATAATTAATCTATGTACGCATACACTTACACCGGTGGTTGGTGCAAGCTGCTGCAATCATGCATCGATCATGCAAGGTCGATGCTAGCATCAGCGGCTTCGAGCTAGTTGATGAACAGCTAGCTTCGCCTAATCTATAGCTAGCTTACGTACGGTCGTCTCGGCCGGCACTGCTACAATTGGCACTGCAGGGAGCAAGTACGAGAGCTAGCTGCTGCTACATGTCACAACGAACTCCTTGCTAGCTGCTACTGGCTAGTAGTACATGATTGTGTCTGGCGAGCGAGAGGAGCTGAGGGAGCTCTCGCGTCGTTCGCCCAGTGATCACCGCGCGCGGCAGCTGGAGCTTGGGCACATGCAGGCAGGTCACACACTCTGGTAGATGCGTATGGTGGCTGGCTCAGCTAGTAGCTAGCTAGCCCCGGCACCGGCTGTTGCCAAATACCGGTGGGCCTCGGCTGCTTTTGTTCCTTCTCCCCATTTCTCATAATTGTGCCAGCGACACATGCAACGCCATGCCCATGCCTTAACTCGTGCTGCACCACCCGATCCAGTTTTGTTTCTTGTGTTCCATCGATCGATCAGCATTATATTGCTTCCCGCGATCGTACTAGCTAGCTACTCCTTGTAGAAGTATAGGTTTTTTCCCCTTTCACAATTAATTCCACGTTTCAATTACCTTTTGTAATTTACTAGGGATGATGATGAATCGCCGTAAATACTAATAAATTATCTCTGGTGCATGATGATGATCAGGTGGACCGTCGGTACAACCACTACTGCGACCAGATGCAGATGGTGGTGAACTTCTTCGACTCGGTGATGGGGTTCGGCGCGGCGACGCCGTACACGGCGCTGGCGCAGAAGGCCATGTCGCGGCACTTCCGGTGCCTCAAGGACGCCATCGCGGCGCAGCTGCGGACCACGTGCGAGCTGCTCGGGGAGAAGGACGCCGGCACCAGCTCCGGGCTCACCAAGGGCGAGACCCCGCGGCTGCGCGCCATCGACCAGAGCCTCCGGCAGCAGCGCGCCTTCCACCACATGGGAATGATGGAGCAGGAGGCCTGGAGGCCCCAGCGCGGCCTCCCCGAACGCTCCGTCAACATCCTCCGATCCTGGCTCTTCGAGCACTTCCTGCACCCGTACGTCATTCATCATCATCACTTGCCGGCCTCTCAATTACTAGTCAATTCCTCGTCTCGCTCGATATATATATATATATATCTATCATCTGCATGACATGCATATGCATGGGATCAGCTGCATGCTGCTGGCGATGATCGATGCCGTGGCGGTGGCGCGAGATCACGCATGCAGGATGCAGCGCTCCGCCTCCTGCTAGTACGAGTACTCATACTCATCACGGGCAGCTTCTGCTTTGCTTTTCCCTGCCTCCGCGGGCCGCGGCGTCTGGCTGCTGGTTCGCTGCTGCGCTTTAGCAAAAGCAGTAATTTTTTCGAGATCCACGCTAAAAAAACCGGCCGCAGCAGCCATGCATGCCGGGGACTGTGCGCCTGTGTATGTTCCTCCCCTTTTGCCCCCCCGGGGTTTAACTTTCCCATCATTGCAGAAATTTACCTTTTTTCTGGTTTTATTACTGCGGTCAATCAGTGTCAGGCCGGCCAGCAGCTGCAGGAGCTCTTCTGCTCTCCTCAGCCTCTCCTCCGGAGTCCGGACCGCCGCTAGAGAAAGAGAAGGCTGCTGCTCTTCCGTTCGCGCGCGCGCGCCCATGCAAAAGCTACGCGCGTTCTGCTGCGCGCATGAACGGCGCAGGGCGGGCCTTTCTGCCGCGCCCCCGGCCTGCTGCAACCGGCATGGGCGGGTGGCCGCCGGACGAAGAGCCGGCCGGCCTCCTTTTGCTTCCAGCGTGCCACCATCTGATCCAGATCCCGTTATCATGCTGCCACTGCCGCCTGCGCGAGATCAAAGCACCAGAGGGGGAATATATCGGCCTCGGAATCCGTTTTCCCCTTGGCTCCTGGCGCTGCGATATCTGCATGCATGCAGATTGCAGGAGAGTGTGGTGCATGGCTGGCCTAGCTAGCTATAGTTGCTATTGCTGCTACCGTACATGTGCGTGCATGGATATCGGTGCTCGTCCATACATATATGATCATCACATATAATGGGAATATGATTGGTGAATAGTGCTTAGCACTGCATGCACGTCGCACGCAGTGGTGCTGTTCCTGCGGCGCTTCTGCTGCTGCATGCGCTTGCAGGCTGCGTGCAGCGCAGTCTCAGCCCACAGCTCAGCTCAGCTCTGCTAGGCAGAAGATAGTGTGCTGGTACACGGGTCCTTTTCTACGTGCTGCTAGTGCGGTACAGTATGTGTGCAGCAGTGGCGTTGTATAGGGAATGATTCTCATGTGTGTGCATGGTTGTTTTCTCGTGCCGCCTGCAGGTACCCGAGCGACGCCGATAAGCACCTGTTGGCGAGGCAGACCGGGCTGTCCAGGAACCAGGTCTGTACACTTGCACCACCACCCATGCACAGTGTGGAGTCAGAGCTATTTCATCTGCTAGCTAGCTTTGTTGCAGATACGTACCGTACGCATGCATGCATGGATTTGAATATCTATCTATCGCCTACTGTTGAGCGTGTCAGTTTTACCTGTTTTTTTATTCTCTTTGTTTTTGCTGATTTGGGCCGTGTTTAGTTCGTAAAAATTTTCAAGATTTCCTGTCACATCGAATCTTTGGTCGCATGTATGAAATATTAAATATAGACAAAAATAAAAACTAACTGCACAGTTTACCTGTAATTTGTAAGATGAATCTTTTAAGCTTAATTACTCCGTGATTGGACAATGTATGTTTGTCAAATAAAAACGAAATGCTACAGTACCCAAAATCAAAGAATTTTGCGAACTAAACAAGGCCCTGGATGCACTTCTTTTTGGCATCGACTCAGCATGCATGACCGTCTGCATTGTCTTATATATTATGAATAGATAGCCTGTCCCCGAGGTAAATAGAAACTGACACTCTACTCCAAATGGCCACTAAACTATATACTTAGGCTGAATCTACTTGTGCATGCTTAAGCACATAGTATCTCTTATATATATGCTATAGCTGAAATGAGGTTTTTTTTACTTACAAGTATTCAATAATAAAATACAGCAACAAACCATAATAATAAGCTACTCCGTAATATAATTATGTATACAAACACACTCATAATCTAGTAACAATTTCTCAACATCTGGAGATATACCAGTTTAGCCAAGTAAATAAATCATTTCAGTTAATATTGTGCAATATGCTAGAATAATGCTAGAATAACTTTTTTTGTTAGAATTGTGCAATATGTATACAAACACACTCATAATGCTAGAATAACTTTTTTTGTTGAAATATGATAGAATAACTAGATTGAAAAAATGGTTAGTAAGCTAAGATTGAGTCGATAGACTCAGCACCTCGATATATAGACAGACTAAAAGTTTATGAAATTGACAAGAAGGTCAAATCGTGTTAAGATATGTAGTTTCTAGACACTTACGTAATATATGTAGGCATATATACCTATCCTAGTCTATAGATGGTACTCCGTACTTAGCATATGTGAATGTAGTAAAAGACTAAACTTGGCCCCGTTTGGTTGGTCTCGGTAAAGTTTACTGTCCGTCACATCGAATGTTTGAACACATGCATGAAGTAAATGTAGACTATTTACGAAATTAAAGCACATATAGAGAGTAATTTGCAAGGCAAATCTTTTGAACTATTAAACTTAACACCTCTAGTTTTTTTTTCGGCACGTGCATGCCCACATATTTATATCTGCATGCATGATGGTATTGGACTGAACCCTACTCCACACAGCTTCTCAGGTTTATGCATTTTTTTTCTAACCTTCACCAGTTCGTCTCTCTTTTGGGCTCTTTTGTTTATTTCCTGCATGCACTTACGTGGTCCCTGCACAAGTGCCCCTCATGTCTACCAACTTCAGGGCACTGGGTCATTATCAATCGATGGCCGCATCGTAGAAACATTTCCTCCTCTGCTCTTACCCAATGTGACAACGCAAACTGGGTCCCTCTTCAGCTCCCCTTGTCCCTTTATCCTTTCCTGGCATCTTAGGTGAAATCTATGCCCACCGTGATTGTGTAACATTAATTTAGTAAGTTTGTACTGATCGATAGCTGGTTCATATATATAGAACGGGTCCAATAACACACATACTACATTTTGGCCCACGTACTACATATACTTGTCCTTTCTGTACCTTATTAGCTAGATTGATAGCATCCTCCTGAAAAAAGAATTCTGGATCCACCAACTAGTTATAATATTTCCCGACACCATATAACCATGTGGCTAATTAAGTTGCTTCTTGCTTTCTACATGATGGCAACTATTTTGTGATATCTAAACGACCCTACCTAGATATATACTACGATATATGCTGTTATGCTTAATGCGGTACAATGCCGACAAAACCTTGTCAAAAGTGGCGCTTTTTCTTGGAAAAAGTTAACAAGTATCACCCCTCGGTTGCACCGTATGTGTATGCCACAATTCTGTACAAACCAGTTGGTACATCGTTCATTCCAAGTTCTGATCTGCTACTAACTTATTTAAGCAGCTAGTAATTGACCACTTAACCTGCTACTTGGTCCATATACATATTTTTTCATATTAAATTCATTTGATCTAACTTTCTCAGTAGATTTTAACGTAGTTTCAAGGTGCTAGCTTTGATCGCATCAACATTGTTCACATCATTTTCCTATATATATATATATATATATATATATATATATATATATATATATATATATATATATATATATATATATATATATACACTACCAGCAAAGCATTTAACATATGAGAGCAACTAATACTAATGACACCTTTTCATGTAACCAACCCTATATATGCATGCCTTCATCTTGTAGCAAGATAAACGTTGTCCCTGCCTTCCATTGTGTGTATATACGCCATGTTGATCATGCATGTACACCCATTTCCAAATTTTATATTACAAATAATTGTAGTATATGTAGGAAGAATTGTATTGCAAAAATAAAGAGTTTTACTTGCTAGATGAGGTTGTATAAAAAACTCTATATGCATGCTTCCACTACATCATATGAATCTTGTCATGTGCAACTCATTAATGTTTTACACACAAAGTCAATGCGTAAGATATATAATTAATTATTATAAATATAGTTTCTTCAAGCATGCAGACATACATATTATAATGCTACAACTAAGAAGTATAGTTGCATTTGTTACATAATTTTATAACTATTGTTGCATCTATTGTAGTAGAAGGTCCTAGATTTTTTTTTAAAAAAAATGGGTCCTTTATTCATACTTTTTCAATCAACGATATAATTCCTAGATTTTTTAAAGAGTGCTACATAATTTTGTGACAACAAAATCAAGTGATGAATTCCTTTTTTGTGTGAATTTGAATTTGAAGGCATTGTCTAACTTGAGCTAAGAAATCCCACAGCTGAATTAGTTAACTTGATTTTCACTATCTTATTATGTGCATTTATAAACAAAAAAATGAAATCAACTAATAATGCATGTTGCAAATTATTGTCCTTGGATGTTTGGCTACCATTTTGTACTACATGGACTTACCTATGTAATATTCGATGTCATGTGCTCCCCACCATCTATATATGCTTAAGCATAATAGAGTTCAAACTTAGAGCAAATTATCTTTTCCAATGACATTGTTTGTAATATTACCTACCATTACAAAATCATAATAGGACAATACAAATGTACAATAAATAGAAAACATTACTCAATATAACAAATATCCTGCTTCAAAGTACATATAGCCGAACAAATATGATTGCATTTTTTAGTGTGATAATATATATAATTATATGTTTGAAGAACTTTTCAAAAAAAAAGTTACACTATTTCTTTCCAAAACCATTATATTTTAACAAAAAAATGAAATTGATATTTCTTGTGCTATAAATATCAATATTTATATAGGTATTTAAATGAACCACTGTGCTTGGGGGTGCACAACCCCTGCTAGCCCCCTGGTTCTGCCAGTGCATATAGGTCATAACATTTGCTAAGAGCTACAGGAGGAGAAGAAGAAAATTTCTAAAACTACTAAATGTCATGGTATTTTTCTGTCATTTTAAATAATTGCACATATGACTTAGTGCTTCTTCCTTTTTCTAGTAGCTTATTAACTGTAGAAATCAAAATGATCAACTACTACATGCAATCAACATATATTGTTTTAAAAGTTCTAGATGTGCTGAGACCATTTTTATGCTAATAAGGACAATCCTATGCATGTGTGATTCGGTTCCTTAAATTTTAGCATTATTAAAATCTAAAAATACTTTTCAGAACTAAACAAGGCCTATTTATAGAGATTCTCAGTAAAAAATTCATGAATTGTAAAAATACAGAAAGTAAGAGCGTAAACATGCATATAAACACATGTACGCATGGTAGCTAGTATTATATAGCCACACCAAATTACTCTCATTATTAGTTTGTATAACTCCCCTCTTTTTATTCATGTCGTATTAGATTTATCATAAGCCAAACACTCCTAAATTTGACCATCAATTTTAAAAAAAACTCATATAGTTTCGCAACATGCATGTGAAGTCTATATTATGAAAGTATTTTTCTCATTGTGAATCTAAAAACATAAATCTTATGTTGTTAACCTATACTACAAGATGGTCAAACATAGATTTTTTTGACTTAGGATAAAACTAATACGATATGTAAAAAAACTTATTATTTATATCCATGTGCAGAGACATGTACATGTACATGTTTAGAATCCAAAACAAGGCAAGTCGATCTCTTGCTATATTACAAAAAATAACTAGATCCAAAACACTGGACACAAATGAAACAAGACAATGACATCATAAAACTGAAACATGATTACATGACAGTGAGGACCGAGTATAGCTGTTCACAAAAAAAGAGAAAAGAACCGAGTATAGCTAGTAGCTAGTTAATTGGATAAGCTACCTAGCCCTATACGTTACAGCCATGCATGCATGCACGCATGGCGCCACAAGCCCACAGCCCCACAGGCCGTGCCCCGTGCGTGGACCCCTAGCCTGTCCCTGCAATAATTTGTTTGCTTTCCTTTGGATCAACTGCAGGTCTCCAACTGGTTCATCAACGCCCGTGTCCGGCTATGGAAG
The DNA here is from genome assembly GCF_000003195.3 of Sorghum bicolor. Classification (NCBI taxonomy): domain Eukaryota; kingdom Viridiplantae; phylum Streptophyta; class Magnoliopsida; order Poales; family Poaceae; genus Sorghum; species Sorghum bicolor. Next base: position 7,816,223 of record NC_012870.2, on the reverse strand, counting down.
CCCATGATCGAGGAGATGTATCAGCAGGAGTGCAGGGAGCTCGAGGGTTCCTCGGCCGGCGGCGGGGGCGGCCCCGAGTCCGGCAACGACCCCTCCGGCGCCGACGACTCGCACTCTCCGACCACCACCGGCGCAGCGCAGCTCCCGCAACAGCAACAGCAGCACGGCACAATGCCCGGAGTGATGATGCCCCACAAGCCCGACCCGAGCGCCGCGGGTCCTTCGGCTGCGGACGCGGCGTTCGTCGGGATCGACCCGGTGGAGCTCCTCGGCGGCGACGCGCACGTGGGCGGTGGCGCGGACGACCTGTACGGGCGGTTCGAGCCCGGGGTGAGGGTGCGGTACGGGCCCGCTGCGGCAGGCGCGGCCGCCGGCGACGTGTCTCTGACGCTAGGCCTGCAGCACGCCGGCGCCGGCAACGCCGGGCCCGACAGCACCGGGCGGTTCTCCTTGAGAGACTACAGCGGTTGTTGATGCTTACATACATGCATCGCTACATCACCTTTCATGGCTCATGCATGCATGCGCACAATCATGCATTTGGAAGAGTACGGATCGAGGAAAGAGAGAGAGAAACAGTAAAAACAGAGAAGAGAGAGAGAGGGTGCTAGACAGAGAGAGATGAGCATCTAGAAAGAGAAAATTTGCATGGTGCCTGGAGGTGATGAATGGGATGGGATATATGAAAATGAGATCATCAAAACCGCCTCCTGCTTCTCGTCGTCCTTCTTCCCAGATGATTCTTAATTTACTTAGCTAGCACATTAATTCCTTTTGTTAGGCATTATTGTTGGGGGGTTAAGGATAATTAATTTGTATACAGCAAAGGAAGATAGGAAGTGTATAATTGTTTAGTCACACTTTTTTGCTTCTCTGTTTTGCATTTGCCCGTTTTTGTTCTGGTGTACCAATTTTCCTTGTACTCATTTTCCATTCCCTCTCTGTAAACTAAACATAAGAGACACATACATACATGCATACGTAAATACATACTCCCTCCATCCCAAATTGTAAGTCGTTTGACTTTTTTTACCCCAAGTTTGACCACTTGTCTTATTCAAAAAAATTTGTGCAAATATAGTCAAATTTAAGTCACTCTTGAAGAACTTTTATTAATAAACCAATACACAACAAAAAAAAGTAATATTTTGTATAAAACTTTGAATAAGACGAGTGGTCAAACTTGATATTAAAAAAGTCAAACGACTTACAATTTGGAATGGATTGAGTATATTGGTAAATATTGGCATACATATAGCATATAGTAAGGCTAAAAGGGGAATGTATACTCCCGTACAAGTGTGGCCACATAGTTGGCTGGCATGTACGTGCAAATTGTGCGTGCCTCTTTTCTTCTGCCCCATCTTTTGGGGAAACCCATTGATGCCATGTCGGGGCTGGATCGGGGCTCCCTTTTGAAAACATCACAAATCATGTGCAAGACTTCTGAAAGACTTGTGGCCTTAGTCATGTTAAATTTCTAATTTCATTAATTGGAAATAGAAATGTGCTAAAGAAACAAGGTTGTTTATGTATGGGAGAGAATCATTTAAATAAACTAGGAGCACATTCCTGCAGGGATTGCAAAGAATTTGGAATAGAATTAAGAGAAGATCGATGATGTGGATAGCTTGCATTAATAAGTTGATTGAAAGTTAGTGGGATGACATGACTATTAGTGGGAGATGATGTGTGTGTAGGATCAAGATGGACGACTAGAGAGGGCTGAATATAGTCATTTCTAAAAATTGATCGCAAGAGCTAGCCAATTTAAAAAGCAGAAGTGAACTAACGGTGTAGCCTCGACTAAATCCCTCTATCCAAAATTGGCTAGCACCCTAACAAAAAGGTATAACTAACAAACTAGTAGGGCACTGAGCTAGTGGAAGCTTACCTAACAATTCTAATAGGCGAGATCAAACAACCTAAGACACTAGAACAAAGACAAGCGGGAGCTACTACACATACTAGTGAGAAAATGGTAACTACCAACTAGAAGCTACACAGACAAGCCACCACACTAGGCACAAGCTCAACAACACGAGCATGATATATAGCAATGAAGTAAATTGTTTTAGATATGCAAACCACAATGTAGAGGATGAACATGATGTTTTTCCCATGGTTCGATACTTCAATGACTTGTCGGTCACTTAATTCACACTGAGGCAAGTTCTAGGATTGATGCTCCTCTTGCTAGCTCCAAAGCCTGCAAGCTTTGGATTACCCCTCGAGGTAGGCTCCAACTTGAGCACTAAATCAAGAGCTGAACAAATAAGCTAGATACCCAAACAAGCCTTGATTATTACTAGAGATGCTCTTCACCTTCCTCCAGTGAGGATGAGCTCAATAGCCCCTCATAAAGCCTTCTCCGGAGCACCGCACAAACTTCTTGCGAGCTCCATGGAGACACAATCACCAAGCCATCTACAAACCGACAAGATCCAAGAGTTACAAGCAACCACACATGCAAATCACCACCTAGTTCCACTTGATTAGTCACTCAAATAATAGCAATAGGATCTCCTTCCAACTAAGTAACCTTGTATCACATGAAGTATTTTGAGTGGAAGAGCGATAGGGTCTGGATGGCTAGAGGGGTTGAATAGCCTATAAAAAATTCTCTACAAAGCCACTAAGACTAGAGCAAAGTGACAAGTATAATATGAGGTCCTAATTCCTTCTACTTTGCACTAGCTCTAAGTCACCCAAAGCAAGCTCCTACACAAAGCTAGTAGGTCTTTAGTCTATCTCACACAAGCAAACAAACTACCATGAGCACAAAAACTAGCTACGAGTAATAAGAGCTACTAATAAAAGCAACTACTGCTAGTTACAGCTACCACTACTACTACTCTAGGCTAGTCAAGCAACTACCACACAACAAGTATAGGAAAGTAATTGCAAGAGTGAGTAGATTGCAAACCATATGAGACAAGAGTTGACACAAGATATATCCCTAAGGTTCAGTTGTTGGAAACCTATGTCCATGTTATGGTGAGTCCACACTTGATAGTTCACGAGATAACTAGCATGGCAAGCTAGACTAACACTTGGGTTGCTCTTCACGATTCCACTAGAACCACTCAAATAATACACTCCAACCAGCCCCACTCTGCTCTAATGGCTCATCCACTGCCAACCACCATGGCCTAGTCCTAAATCCGCATGCTCCTCATCGGCCAAGAACTCCTCCCTCGCTGTCGCCGCCTCTTGGCTAGCTCCTACGACACCCTACTGCCTTCGTCAACACCTTTGATCACCGCCACACTAACCCGGCTGCTGTCGTTGGGCTATCTCTATCGCACTCCCATCCTTGTCCCACCCAACTGCCGCTGGAGGTTATCGGGCCATCTCCGTTGCGTCGCCACCCTTGCCCCACTGCCCGACCGGTGACAACATCGCCGCCTCTCTCTACACTGTCCTCGTGCCTGCCACCACCACCAAACCAGCCATCTTCCCCAGCAATCATTCTAAGCCCACCAAATTCAGGTAAGCCCTTGAAACTCCAATCCTTATCCTAACCTTGTCAAATTAAGGGAAGAAGACTATGTAGCATTCTTGGATTGACCGAAAAAATCGAGTGATAGTAGGCCTTGGATCACTCTAGTGATGTTTAGCTTTACTCTACATAAATGTATTATGAGTTTCTCATTTGACCTCATCAAATATTAGTTAAGTTGTTATAGCATCGATCTCTTGTGTAATCATCAACTCTGTGTGTGTGAAATCCTAATCGCCGTATATGAACTGTTAGATTATTTGGTGCCATAAGGCACATGTATTTATAATAATTAGATAAAAAATCTCATGAGTGCCAATTATTCAGCTCCATGATACACGTACTGCTAACATTTGGAGTTACTCATTTGGAGACACTGACTGTGGATTTGGTATAAAGAGAAAGTAGCCATTACCCGCTGGCAAGGCTCCCTCTTCCTCCACCAGCAAATTCTTCCTGTTTCCTCGTGACCCGTGTGACTCCGTGAGGCGAGACCGCGAGAGCAGCAGCTGAAACGTTGAAAGGAACAGGCCAGCAGCAAAGCTCTAGGCCGGCCCGTGGTACGGTGCGCGTACGCGCGGTGGGAGAGCCCAATCAATTGGGACCGTCCGCCCGTTGGCGATTGCGGGAGAGCAAGTGAAGCGCGGGTGGCCGCGTGCGCCGTCGGGAGATCCGAACGGCGTGGCTGATTTTGGCAGTTAAATGCGGGAAATGGTGGTTGGGTGCCCGGCCGTCCCGCCGATGGGTGCTACCACTGCGATGGAGCGGGCCGCACGCGGACATGGACACGTGCGTGCGCGCGTGCGCGCGCCAGTAGCCCAGTAGATTTGTGAGGAGCCGTTCCATTCCATCAATGCGGGCCTCTCGCCTTCTCGTTGAGTCATTGGACAGCGAGTCAATGACGGATTGGATGGACGGTCGACGCTCCAGAGCATGCGGTGGGTTGTCGTATCGACATGGAAATGGAGCCGTGCGCTTTGTTGAAGGGTCGGTTAGAGCACTACCAATGCAGAAATCATTATAGTTTCTATAGACATTAATTGTAGTGCCACCTAAGTATTTTGCTGATGTGACAATATAGTTATTGAAGAGAGGGATTAAAAATCATAGAAACTAATCTAAGTTAGAAACCATGTCTACACAAAATCCAACACATGAAGTGATATGATTGGCTAAAAATGGAGAGAGAATGAATGTGATTGGATATAAAAATATTCTATAGAAACTACCCATTGGGACCATAGTTTCTATATATAGTGTCTATAGAAATTAATGGGTATAGAAACTATATGTAGTTTCTAGCATTGGGAGTGGCCTTAAGTGCGGCACAACCGCTCAACACGCACGCTAAACACCTGGGTTTAGGAGGGAGCGTACCGTAGAGATGTCCTCGATCCTTCGAATTTGACACGTTGTCTGTGCACCTTGTTTGTACGATGACGCTGACGTTGTGCGTCGATGCGATCTGGCTTTCCATTTCCGCGCTGCCCGCCGGCTCTGAATCGACAAGGCATGAATGATCTCCTCAGATTTGCTGTGCCAACCATACACAAAAACTCACTACTAGCCCGTCGTTCGTACACCCGCCGGTCGTCCTCCTCAGCCCTGGACTGGACTGGACGCGTGATGATTTGCAAGGGCCGCAACCGCAATCGCACGATGATTGCAAACCTAACTGAACCAACAACCAACTTGTCAGGCGCGCTATCGCCATGTTGAAAGTTGCTAATGCAACCTCAAGTGATTCCATGTCCCTCTCGCACAGCATTGCACTGGAGCAGCCATCAACACCACCACCGGGACGGACGATTGGATGGTGTACTGCCTGCCTCCCTGACTGGGTGATACCCAAGTTGCAACCACCAACCAAGCCTTGCCTTCGGGTACAGTGGCTGCTCACCTCTCCACCAATCAGCCGGTCCACCCGGCAGCTGTCGCAGGTTGCGTCACCTCTATCAGATGCAGAGCAGAATGCCGACGATTTCCTCTCCTGCTCAAGAATAACCACTCGGAAGACAGATGTTAAGCGAGCAGTGTCACAAAGGACCTACCACTTTGGGTACTACTGCCCCGTACACGCTGACCACCAAATGTCCAAATAGGCACGTAACTTCCCTCGATGATATTTCTGTAAACAGCAATGTGTAACAGTACAGATCTAACAAGTTTCAAGTTTTCACTATGGAGTTGTAGCAGTACTTCGCGAACAGGTTGCATTCAAAGGCATGCTTTCCTTCATTTAAATTGACTGCTTCAGATTGAACAGGGCCCAGCAGTAGTTAGCGCAATATTGCAATTTGTGGGCACAGTATAACAGCAACAAAATTTGAGTTACGAGTTTAATAGAATTATTCAGTTAATCCATCTATATTCTGATAGGCAAAGGTCAAATACTGTTTGAACTACCCAACATATATATATGTGCACACTGGAAAAGTAGCATCGATGGTTTACTCATAGAGAAACCATTTGAAGCATTGTTGACAGTGAGTATTTGTTTCCCCGATAACTAACCATTGATATCGGGATCTGGACTTAACAATGATTCACTAAAATAAATCAAATAGCTATATGGTTGCTGAAAGTAAAAAGGAAGATCCTAAAAATGCTTCGTAGAAGCATTTCATATATCTGTCTTACTGGGTAAGTCATCCAAATATCAAATCTACCAGGACACGTGTAGATTAGCTAAGAGCTTTAGATCCTTACAAGCAAAACATAATACCATATTCAGCTGTTCCACAGAGGCCAAATATATTTATGTTCAAACAGAAACATGATTTTGCTGTGCATCTACTTAAGAGCTACAAGTTTCTAGCACAGTAATTGTAGAAAACAAAACTTGAACGACTTTAAGTAGGGGTTATACCATTCATGATTCATATAAACAACTCCAATCAGTGACCGTCTTCATTTGGCTTCTCCTTGGGGACCGTTGAGTCAAGTTTCTTGGGAGCTGCTTCTTTTGCAGACCTGCAATGTTGTTTGATATAACTTAGGAAGTAAATAAAGTGCAGAAAGCATCCTGTAACTCAGTAGCATAGCAGCTGAAAAACATGAATACCAGTTAAGGTCAAAAGAAAAAACCATAAGAAACATTTGCTCCATGCTACTGCAAAAGGTATCAATTCTTTCTGATGCAAAAGCTACATCACACAACAACTACACAGCAGTAGGGTAAGACTCACTCAGATACAACTTCAAAAGTATAACATAGCTGGTCTTTTCATTTCTGGACTGATTCAAACAACACTAGGTATAAGTTAAACAGATTGCTGGAATTCAATATATAGTGGCAGTGGCACTAGTATTAAGTAGTGTTGTATACACACATGTTGGTGTATTCAGATTTCAGTGCAATGTTATGTACATATTCCAGATGCATATTGGAAATGTGCCAAAACAGAAATAGAGAAATTGGAAGCTTCTACATAGTTATATATTCTCAGAAAATTGTAATACCGTTTGTTGATTTGTCCGGGAAGGCAGGAACAAATGGTGGATCAAAGCCTTGGCCAGCCCAAGCTGTGCCCAGCCTGAATTCAGCCAAACAAAGCCCAAGCCTAACCAACCCATTACATCTGTGGTGTAATTTGAGCTACTTTGTTAATTGGATGGCTACCGCTATTTGAATGCAAGTGGCAAAAGACGTGTCTCTCCGACCTCGTCAGAATACTGCAGAATCACAAATATGATGAAGTGGCGAAACTCATCCCAAGGAATTTGATAGGGAAAAACCTTTGGCATCGGCCACCAAATAAACTCTGCAGATTCAGAAAAGGCTCCCCAGATCAATTCTTCTCATGCTCATTGTTTGGTAAAACACATGGATCAGAATTCTAAGCTGGTATACATCCAAAACCCAACAGTTAGATGTGCTATGCTTCCAATAGACCAAACAGATTCTCCAATGATCCACCACTTAAATAACTTTTGCATGATTGCCTAGCAAATGTGAAGCGATTATACTATAATCCACCGCTCAAACAGCCATTCAAAATTTACGACCATCCAATAGGAAGAATAAATTCAAATCGCTCATTATCTCTCTAGTTACCATCTGAGTAACTCGATTCCGAAACGACCCCTAAACCTAAACAGATACCTCGACAGTTCAGAGAATCCGGAACAAGTTAACCTCTCATTCCATCTAAATAACACGGTAAGAACAGCGCCAAGCAAGAAGGGATGGGGCCGGCGCACGGCACCACAAGCAACTTACTTGGACGCGGCGGAGGCCGTGTCCTCCTCAAGCCACTGCCGGAGCTGGCGCGCGTTGCGGCGGAAGAGGGCGCCAGACCTGCGGATGTCGGTGGTGAAGAGGAGCACCCCCGCGCCGACCACGGCCACCGTAACGATGAAGTTGGTCAGCGCCATCGCTCTCTCGCTCTGCCGTCGAGATCGGGGGTTGTTCCGGCCGCCGGCGGCGCTTACTCCAGTGCGTGACGGCTGCTACCCGTGGAAGGCCGAATCTTCTGGGGTCCTGGAAGGAATTGTGCTCCTCAGTCAGTGTGAGATTGGGCCGGCGTGACATGCATTATCTTCATGGGGTTGTTGAAACCAAGGCCCATTATCTTCATGGACGTTGAAGCCAGGCCTTGTTTGGGCTCTCGGAGATATCTTGTCCAAAATTGAGTGTATGCACCCCGAAATCTTAAAAAAAAAATCGTTATGAAATTTTCCATTATAAGATTTAGCATCTTCAGAAGAATTAGAAACAATTAATGAACAAATCATATTCATAATCTCTATATTGGCTCTAATTTCTTACAGAAAAATGTAGCTCAACTGAAGTCAAGTTTGCATTTATTTGTTTTTAATTTAATAATGGAAAACCAATATGGCCTTAGCATTTTTCAAAGCATTGCAATAATTTAATCTTATAAAAATAACTAGCACGAGACTGATTTCAAGACAACAAACCTGATAAGAAATTATGAGTGTTAAAAACCACCACCAAAGTTTGATGAGACAGATAATTAGACACATATCCTATTGTAGAATCTGCACCTACAATTCGCTGAATTTTGCATCACGTGGCATTGGGGGTGGACCTAGACATTATGGAAACGTGCACTACCCTAAGTGAACCTACCAAATTCAATCAGATCGAAAAATGGTTGAATAGTTATTAGTACAAATTAGCATTCTTGTTTTAATTCCAGTTCCACCTCCTCATTAAGTTATCTTTTTGATAGGATGGCTTCCTTCACTTTTAACTACTTTCATATGGCACATTTCTTACCCCATCATTGTGTCTAGGAGCTTCTTACACATTGAACAGACCATTTTGATGAAAGGCCCATATAAGGGTGTCTTCTCAACTAGTGTTTAGTCTTGCACTTGCCATTCTAACAACTAGGTGATGCCATTCCACTAGTTTATTGCCAACCAAAGATCTAAAAAAGAGTGAAGTCCATTTCGTCCCCCTGGACTTGTCACAAAATATGAACCTCATGGAGTCAAAACCAAACAACATACATCCCCAATTCTCTAAATTAGAAAAATACCCCCATGTGATAGCTCAAAAACTGGTTTTCAAGGTGTCTTTGCTAAAAACTAGACATCATAGTATCATACACCTAAATAACTCTCAAAACCGAGCAAACCCTCAACATAAGTTTAAAAGAGGTTTCCAAGGTGATTTTGCTGATGTGGCGCGCGGGTCTCAGTTTTGAGACACTCAAGTAGGTTTGCTACGTTACCCATTGTTGGGTCCTTCTGTGAGCCACCTTTCCTTCTCTCCACAAAACCTGCTATCTATATCTCTCAATGCAAGGTGATGTACCCCACCCATCATCCTCATCCTTCCACATTCCTCTCACTGATCCTCGTTGTCTTGACCTCACAGTCATCATGAGGAGGGCATGTGGGGAACTGGAGATGAGGAGGCTAGAGTGGAGAAGGGGAAGGCACCCATGGCTTCCTTATCCTCATTAGAGTAGGATCAAAAACATATGTGAGCACTCATCATGGCTCTTGATTTCTGGTTCAAGAACGACGCTACAAGGTCATGTCAGTGGGTACTAGTGAGAAGAGGAGAATGAGGGGTGTCGATGAGTGGTACTTTTCCACTAGCATTGGGTTTTCGATATATAAATTCTTTATTCTTAGTCCCTCTATGATGTGAGATATGGCCACATATGATACTCTATTAATCTAATATGTATCTTTTTTATGTTCATCACATTGAAAAAACACTTTTAAAATTTCTTTAGCGTTCCCCTATTTTTTAAATAAAAAACAAACAGTTACAATTGGAAGTGAACTTTGAGAGTGTTTAGATCCTGGTACTAAAATTGAGCCCACCATGATCTCAAAAAAAAATAACCCACCATATGTAATCGATTAAACATAGGCTAATAAGAGCAATTGGCCCCTTACCACCAATAACTAGTCCGATTTGTTCTCATTAGTTCATCATTAGCTCTCGTGTTTGGTATTTAAAATCCAGGACTAATTTTTAGTCAGGGACCAAACACATCCTTTTAACACTTTTGAGATAAACCGTTGGTCCCGGATATGCATCCCTCAAACTATGACTGTAGACGGATTTGGATGGCTGGGCGCAAGGGCCATCAAAGCAACAGGTAATGCATTGTTTAGGTTGGATCTCCCTACTGTCGTATAATAACCACCTTTTATGATGTATTCCCTTCGTTTCTAGATGCTGTTTGTTTTTGCTCCTCGAAAAATAACTTTAATTAATTAATATTTACAATATATAATTAGTATCATTAGATAAATATCTGAATCTAGTTTTTTAAAATAATTTATTTAAAGATAGAAATGTTACACATACTTTATATATATTAAGTTACAGTTATCTATACACAAACTATGGTGACAGATATTTAGAGGCAGGGGGACTAGTATGAATCATATGCCAAGCGTAAGGTTAACCACTCGATGCGACAGCATCCAGCAGTTTATCTGTAATTTGTGAGATGAATTTTTTGAGCCTAGTTACTCTATGATTGGACAATGTTTGTCAAATAAAAACGAAAGTGCTACAGTAGCCAAAAACCTAAAATTTTGCCAACTAAACATAGTTCCAAATTTTTTTGGAAAATCGATATTGTACCACTTTTATTTGTATTTGATAAATATTGTCCAATCATGAACTAACTATGCTCAAAAGATCCGTCTCGTCAATTCCGACCAACTGTGCAATTAGTTTTTATTTTTGTCTATATTTAATACTCAATGCATACGTTTAAAGATTTAATTTGAAAGAGAATCTGAAAAAATTTGTAAAATTTTTTGAGAACTAAACAAGGCTTTAGCCGCAAATGCCCTTTTTTACTCTTGGATAGCCTTGCCTGCTGCCTCCGGTCGTAATTACTAGGTAACTTTTGCTGGAAAAGCAAAAGAACTAACGACAGGGTCAAATTTGATGTCATCTACTGTAATTATGAGCAGAGGTAGTATTTCTCATCTAACAATAGCATAATAATAAAGGTCAAAAATATACAAAACCCAAATCTTTTAGCAACCAAATCAAGATATGTATAGATACTAAGCTTACATTATATTGTACACACGTACGGTGCACACAGCCGGGAACTCATACATGCATGGAATTAGTATATAGTCAGGCACCGGTAGCATATTCGTTTGCCTATCTTGCCGCCAGCTTGGCGCTTTTCTCCTAATCCAAATCCATGACTAGTTGCATGATGAGGCAAGCAAGCACGGGATTTTTCTTTAATCCTCTTGATCTTGGTACGGTACGCACAAATTGTCATTAGAGAATTGTTACACACAACCGATTTCGTTCAACGGTCTCCACCTAGCTAGCCTTTTCGTTCTTGATGGTATCTTATTTTGTTTGAGATTCTCAACCCATGCATCATTGATTATTGTCAAACAGCTAGCACACGTACTATCGTGATGCTATTTGTTTAGATATTGATGACTACCATGGTCCTGTGAATCACTCTTTTGACTTTTCTTTTGTGTAAATATATAAAACTTTTAGGCAATATTTTTCGCGCTATTATATGATATAGTAGTATATATATAGCTATAGCAACAACAAGTGCATTTTCAGCGTATATGTGCGCTCCATCAATGCACAGTAAATCAGTAATCGAATGCTCCAACCGGAAATAATGCTCCTTTGGGTAGTAATGACAAATCTGTTGCAATCACGCTCGCGTCTAAAAATTGGTTGATTTTAATGTGTGGATTCAAGTGCGTTAATTTACCTTGCCTCTTGCATCCAATCCTGTACACTTGTAATGGAAGTGCTTCATTATATCTATCCCTTTCAAGCTCCTGCGGCGCCTTAAAATGGCGATGTGACCAGCCTACGCTGAAGCATCCATGGTTATGGCCCGGGACTACGAGAATCCGGCACGTTATCGTACTGCCCGAAAGAAGACCGTGGAACAGTGCCCCTGTACGGGAGACGACACCGTGTGTTCAATGCTAGCACCTAGCAGCATGGGGGGTTTGAGATCACAAGATCCATGGTATCAATATAGGATAGTAGCCAGAGCCACTACATTCCTTGCTGCTAATCTTATCTTATACTAATTACGGTATATTTTACGAGCTAAAATGATCACTCAACTTTTCACCAGTGGCATTTTTCAGGTCGACGAGGTGGATGGAAAATGCTCAATTCTTTGCCCTGATCACACTAAGAGCAGAGCGCCAGTGGGAAGTAGTTGCAAATGCACTATAGTTTAAGCTATCTCCAGCTCTAAATACCAATACTTTTCAAGGCACAGGTCATCAACCCCTTGTACTCTTGCTCGTTGTACCGTCTCCCAGCAGCTGACTTGACAAATCACGCTTCACAAGCAACGCCCAACGTACACGTAGGAGTACTCAACTAATGAAGCAACCCAATGTCCCAATCAGCATCAACATCTTCTCCCTGCCTCTGCCTGCATGCCTGCCTTGTCCTACTAGGTCCTAGCCGAACCAAACCAGGTGAATTACAGTGCCGACTGCCGATGCTCCATGCGGTCAATCCGCCGGCGGCCAACAACGCGAGTTCAGACGGGAAAATCACCGTGGGACGAAGGCGATTCCGCTGAAAAGTTGGCGGTTCTGGTGCGTGCTCCCAGCTCCCCTCCGGCCGTCCGGCTGGATGGTCAGGCAGGTGGAACGCGTGGATATAAACATAGAGGCCGGCCGGCAGCAGGGGCGGCTAGACGGAGACCGGAGACGGTAGCTCGCTACGGCAAGTCATCAACCACTACATGAGCAAAGACGCATCGCCAAGGCACAGGTCATTGGCTGGTTTCTCCTTACGTCTTGCCTTGTCCTGCTGCAAATTTTTATTTGCATTATTTTGCCCGGCCGTGTGATGCCTGCTGGTTTCTTGACGAGGCTTCGGCGAGAGCGAGACACCGACGGCTCAACCATTATTTCTCTTTCCCGGCTTGCGTACGTACGTACGCCCATTCGTATCGTTGCCGCCGCGCGTCTATTAATTCAGCTGCTTGCCTCGCCTGCTTGCTCCATTGCCAGCCAAGTTCGATCTCCCTCGCCTCGAGCTCGATCGGGTCCATGGCGATCGATCGAGAAGCTAAGCTTGCTAGGTGGTGCGTTTGGTTGGCTGAGAGAGTGCGATGTTGGCATGGTTCAATCAAATCATCGCCCGGCAAGGTGACTTAAATTTTGCGCTTTCGATCGATCGAGGTGCAGGGAGGTGTTTCCAGGCACCGTGTTTGATTGAGCCGTGCCAATATCACAACCTTCTCTAGCCTATATATGTGGACTACAGTTTCGTAGGCTACTGCAATCTTCAAAAAGGTACGGGTTTTTTTTTTTTGGTGTTCTTGTCGTCCTGCTATACGCCGTGAAATTTAAGTTTTGTTTGTTCATCGTATGTATACCATGTGTGTACTAGCTATTTGTGGCATTATCAGGGAAGTTTAGAAGTATATAGGTATCAGCAGTCGTTGATGACCTATATGGTTTCTTTCCGGGTGATGTTGTCTTTTGCTATTTATATCCAGTCTTGCAATTTCTTTAAGAAATTTCCTTCTCCAGTGTTTTATGAGGTGACAGTATAGTGTATACATAGCAGGCCGTAATCTGCTTATGGTAAATTGGACTAGTGCATACAGCATACGAACTATCGTTCAAGACTCCACTGAAAGTTCTCCTGAAGCTTCATCAGAGGGGAGAATTCTTCAAAAGAATTGAACCCAGAGGGGCAGAAGTTTATGAACAGGGAGCCAAATTGTTCTTTATTTCATTATAATTCTAGGAAGCAAATAATGGCCCCTGGCCACTATATATATGTACCAGCCATGAGCCATCGTAGACGCCCACAGCCAAGCCAGCGGTGGCTCAGGCTTGGTCAGTGCTATAGCTGTGGCCGGTCAAGGGTGGCTACAAGTGGCTAGGAGCAGGTAGGGTCTATTCTAGTGTTGTTTTCATTGTTCTACTACTGTTGGCAGTATGAGCTACCATTCACAATTCGCTTGTGAAAAGAATAGTTGATTTATTACAGGACGATGGTGACTATGTAATCATTTACGACGTTTGTCTAGCGCTGCATAGTTGTAGGAAACATGCAAGGAAAAAACAAGGTGGTTCTATCCGTAGATATATTAATATCATATATCGAGATAGACCAAAGACGGCATGAGAGGATGTGTTTTAGGATTATTTGGCTAATGATCCTAAGTACTGTCTAGCTTTATTCCATCGAAGGTTAGCCTAGCTAGGTTCAGTTCTTCAATAGTACTATGTGATACTCCCTCCATCTAAATTTTAAGACGTTTGATTTTTTTATTTCAAATTTGACCACTCATTTTATTTAAAAATTTATACAAATATAGTTAGATTTAAGTTATTTTCAAAGAAATTTTATTAATAAACTAAGTTATAATAAAAGAATTGATATTTTACACAAATTTTTAAATAAGACGATTGATCAAACTTGGTGTTAAAAAGTCAAATGTCTTATAATTTGGGATGGATTGAGTATTTTATAATATGGTTGTATTAGTTTCATTTATGTCTACGCAGATTTAGGATAAAGCCTTGTTTACTTCCACCCAAAACCCTAAAAATTTTCAAGATTTCCCGTCACATCGAATCTTTAGACGCATGCATAGAGTATTAAATATAGACGAAAATAAAAGCTAATTGCACAGTTTGGTCGGAACTTACGAGACAAATCTTTTGAGCCTATTTAGTCCATGATTGGACAATAATTACCACAAACAAACGAAAGTGCTACAGTGTCGCAAATTTTTTTCCTTCACCAATTAAACACGGCTTAAGTAATGGACTTTTCCTATGCATTATATGCATGTAGTAGAAGTCGATGATTACTACTGTCGTATAGTTTTAAGTCCCACAAGTAGGTAGCTGTTTTGTGCTAGGGAAAAATAGGTGTAACATAGGGGACACAGATTTATACGGCTTCGGGCACATATATAGTACCCTAGTACCCTACTTCCAGTGGAGAAAGCTTTCTATGTCCCCTGCGCCCAAGCTAAGTGGCGTTGATGGTGTTTGTGGAGAGATTAGACAATTAGTTTGTCGAAGATATGGACATCGTTGACCAGGGGCTCCCTACTCCTTATATACTCCGAAGTACAGGGGTTACGTTATAGATGGGAGTCCTGATCGTCTGACTGATACGTTTTTTCTACTTTGTTATAAGGAAATCTAGTTAGATCTGAGTGGATCTTTTACAAGTTACTTGGCTTATAAGTATATATAGCCTATGACCAAGGCCCGATATAATGACAACTACTTTGTGCAAAAGAAAAATGTTGTCCATGAACAATGTTGGATTATTATAGTTGTTTGTAAGAATATATGTGGCCTATACTTTTTTAGCAAGGCTAGGGAGAGGCTAGGCAGTGACTAGAGTTGGCTAGGGCCTCTTGCCTTCAGGGGGAGATGACAAGAGAGCTTGATAAGCAGCGGGGGAAGTCGGGAACTCCATGGATTCATGCAAAAATAGGAAAACCATGGTAGAAAAAAAAAAGATAGAGCCACCGGAAGATAGGCCCTTCCCATCAACCTAGAAAGTTACTAAATGGAGAGAGTTTTAGCACCTTCTTATTTTTACAAATAGTTGTTTTACCAAGTTGATAGAGAGAGGTGTTTTTTTCCCCTTTCTTTTCAAAAACCTTAAATGAAGAGTCTATTTATACAGAACTCATGAAATTATTCTCTAAACGGCTCCAACAGTTTGGTAAACGCACTTTCAATCCTTTTTTATTTGAATGGTAGAAAAAAATCCCACTCCAACAATTATCTTAACTTGCAATCAATATACGCAGAAAAAATGGAGGCGCCCATGTGTAAAGAAATGTGGACCACTGATACTCCCTATCGTGTTGGTGTCCTTGGCATTGTTTTTTTTTCCCTTGGCACTCCTTGTTGCCCCTGCCTGCCTCCGCCTAAAGGTTCACGGGAAATGAAGATTCGACTTTTGACGTTTGGGTGTGAGTTATGGTGCCAAGATGGCCGACCACAGCCTAGCTATCTCTGCTGATTAGGAGATTCGTTTAAATTGAATCCTTGACCATTATTTTCAAATATGAGAATACCTAAAGTAGACAATAAAGATTTTGTTTTGAAGGTTCTGCGTGACTTTTTTTTGGAACAAATAAAAGAGACGGTTGGTCGAGTGTATGTTATTTTTTTAATCAACAACTTTTACAAAAGTTATAAAACTAGGTCTTAGACTAGTATATTGTCCGTGCTAACGCTACGAGAAATAATACTTATAATTGATTTGGTGATAAAAGCTATAAAGAGAATCATGAGTGCAAAAAATAGCTTTTCTTCAAGCTATATAAGAAATGTTAAGGTGGTGCTTGAAGAATGAAATCTAATAACTGTTATGACAAACATTTCATAAGCTTCACCTCATAAGTCACGACCCATTTAATTTGTGCCAACGAAAATAAGAGATTATTGCATTGATTGTTTTTTTATTCCTATTTGTGCCACCAGCAATAAATAGACTAGCATAGTTCAGATTAAATCAATCAAATTCCATAACTAGATAAAACAAAGAATGATGGGGCCAAGATGCAGCAAATACTCTTGAATTTTCTAAACGACTGGATTGTCATTTTCCACGACATCTTTAGCTACCTACATTGCATACACAAAACATGGATATCACTGCAAGAGAAAACATGGATGTCACTGCATTCATTCACTCTTTTATAGACCTTAATCTTACATGCATCCCATTTTTCTCGGTAAACAATGTATGGCTGTTTGTGGCATCTGAATGTGAGGGTGCCTTAGTTTTCTCATGTGAAGTTTCATGCGAACCATCCCTGTAACTCTAACTTAAGCAATCCATCAAGGCAAAGAATACATGTTTACAGGAAATCACGATCTATATTGTATCAGAGCATTCACCGGAATTAGATCTTTTGACAATTAGACACTATTTTTAGATCTGAGGATACTTGGAGATAGAGCACATAAGAGTAATAACTCCAACAGCTCGATCGGCTATTCTTGTTTTGGAGGCTATTTTAAAATTTGTATAGCAAAACGTAAGCTCTAACACACACTATTTGGTTTTGTAAAATAGAAAACTGACTGTCCTTGATTTTAGGTGACCATATAAACTCAACCATGGACACTAGCTATATGAAGATGAGAAATTGCAAGACTGTTGAAGACATTTTTTTAGAAGTTTTCTATTTTACAAAATGGCTAAACTATAAAATTTGGATAGTAATTTTAACCAAACTGTTGGAGTTGCTTTAATGAAGATTCGATTTTTGACGTTTGGGTGTGAGTTATGGTGCCAAGATGGCTGATCACAGCCTAGCTATCTCTGTTGATTAGGAGATTCGTTGAAATTGAATCTCTAATCATTATTTTCAAATATGAGAATACCTAGAGTAGACAATGAAGATTTTATTTTGAAGGTTCTATATGACTTTTTTTGAACAAATAAAAGAGGCGGTCGGTCGAGTATGTTATTTTTTTTAACCCAACAGCTTTTACAAAAGTTACAAAACTATGCTGTTAGCAGGTAGATAACTCTCGCGTGAACGATATAGTTCCGATTTTCCTGAAACGAGTCCGAAGCCACGTCTCCAGAACGCCTTGGTTTTTAGTACTGAGCGCTGGTGCCTTGGTATGTCATATGTGAAGTAGAGCTTGTAGCGTAATAAAAAATAATAGAGGGAGTAGATCATAACTAACTACTCTTCGCGCCATCCCCGGAACGCGGGCGGCGGGCGCGCGCACTACGCGATCCATGCCACCTGCAGTAGTGCCAGTTGAAGACGGCGGCGCTGGCGAGGCCGCCGGCGAGGAGGTGACATATTACAGCTGCCATGTCGCGTGGCTTGCGTGGTGGAACCACGTCCGCCGGTGCGTCCTCGCCTCCACGTTCCTCCCGTGCCCGCCGGCGCCGACCACAAAATCGGCCGTCGTCCGTGGCACGCTCTTCGTGCCCTCCGCCGGTGACCGCCGCGTCCGCCTCTTCCTGCAGGAGCACGGACCCGCCGCCACAGACCAACCAGTGGACGACCACGACGAGCACTTCCTCGTCCTCGACCTGCCGGCTGGCCTCGGCGGCGCGGACATCGCCGCGGCGGGCAGGATCGTGCTCGAGTACCAGCGCCAGTGGACGCCCAATGCCTCTCCCGGCGGCGCGCTCCTCGACTCGCCCAAGTGGCTGGTGTACTGCAAGGGCACGCGCGTCGGGTACGCGACGAGGCGGGAGCGGCCGTCGGATGCGGAGGGGTGGTTGCTGGAGAAGCTGCGGGCCGTGACCGCCGGCGCCGGCCGCCTTCCCGGCGGAGGGGTGGAATACCTGCGTGGGATGTTCGAGAGGATCGTCGCCTCGTCGGACGCGGAGTCGTTCCACCTCACTGAATGGCCGGGCGTCACCGGCGGCGGCTTCGACGGCGGTCTTAGTATCTTCTTCCATCGGGTTTGTTAGACGTGCAAGACTTTCATGTTAGTGTCACCTGGTGTTGCACGTATATAATGCCCGTCCAAACAAATACTAGAAGCAAGAATAGTAGTTTAGAGTATGTATTATCGATCGTCGTCATCTTAGTATAATCTAAATCCATTTCTTTGAGTATTGGTCTTTCTACATTTTGATGATGAGCTCACTGTGAAATGCACAGAAGAAACACCTGTGCCTTTTGGATTATAGAGTTCTTTCTGAACATATCCTCGCTCTAAGCAATTATAGGGTATTTGGTTTGAGGAATTAGTTAGGCTATTATCACTCCTCTTTCTTTTTGTTTTGTTGAATAAAATTGGTTGACCCATATCACCTCAATTTCTCGCAAGGTAATAATTAGAACTATTTTGATAAATAAAGTCATTCCGCTAAATTTATCAGTGTTTGGTTTAGAGAATTAGTCCATTTTAAATGAGGTCGTATATATCTAAATTTATAAAATGACTTTATTTATAAGCCTATGAAGCATAAAGTGATGATTCATTAACTAAATTCTATTTCACAAATCAAACAAAAAATCAAGAAGTGTGATGATGATGGACTACCTCATTCTAACACCCAATTAAAAAATGGACTCATAATACATCACTTCATCTAGAATGGGTCATTCCTCAAACTGCACTTGATTTTTAGGTATCTACTTAAAAAATGGCAAGAAGATACATCCAAAGTTTCTTAGCAACAGACATAATGATCAGAATGAAGTTCCAATTCAAAATAAATTTTAAAATCATTGAGCTTGTTTCAAATGATTTGAAATAATTTCAAAATTTTGTTTACTTTTGAGACTGTCTTTTGTTAAAAAAACTTTGGAATTCACCTAAGTATATGTATAGAAAAATTACATAAAAATACTACTTTCTGAACCATGAATTTAGATGATTTTTCTTCGAATTTAGATCATTTTTCTTCTTCTGATTTTTGGAGACTGTTATGCAACTACTCTGCCTAGTCCAATTTATAGGACATAGACTGATATGACGCACTCTTCAAATATTAGATTATTTACAATTATATAATTAGATTATTGAACTATTTTATAAGGCATATCTAAGTTCATTTGATACACTTTGACCATTCATTTATTTTGTATTAGATTAGATTATTTATGATTATATAATTATGATTATTAGATAGTAATTTATTACAAACCTAATAATAGCGAGTTTATATTAGAATAGTTAAAAATTATTGGATAAATTATTACTCAAATACAATAGTATATGATGAACTTTAGTTTTAAAACTATAAAATCAATGATGCTAAATCAAAGGAAAATAGGTTATGCTCGATTTGTATCATCTACTTTAAAAATTGCAACAAGGGACATCCAAAGTTTATTAATTAAGGGAAATGTTTTAAATTTAGTTTTGAATTAAAACATAATTTTGAGTATGTCCTTGTTAAAAATTTAGATTTCACCTAAGCATATATACAGAATAAATACATGAAAAGTACTAGTTTTTGAATTAAAATTTTAGATGTTTTTTGCACTTTTGGAAACTATTTTATAGCTAAAGAATAAAATGAAAAGTCAAATATCGTATTATGGGAAGAATTTTAATTTCAAAATTATAAAGTTAGTTATGCTAAATCCAAACAAAATGAATTGTGTTTTATCTTTTGGAATGGCCAAACAAAATCTAGAGAATCAAAACAACGAGATAGTCATGTCAAGATCTTTATTTTTTATTTAAGTGTTATTCTTACTTTTGTGTTTTCCAGGTCGGGGGGGGGGGGCATTGTCATCCTGTTTCCTATCTTTTTCCTCGTTGACTAACTTGGCCATATCTCGACAACTAGCCGGAGAAGCTAGAGAGGAAGATAAGAGGGGTTCACTGGAGCACGAGAAGATGTAGTGCTAGATCTAAGAGAGCATGACCCTAGAGGGAGAGCGGAGCCGCTCACGAGTCACGACGCTACACTTAGACAAGGGGCACGTTTCCAGGAGAAGGGAGACGCTGAGGAGGGTGGTGGTGACCACGCCAGGGAGGGGTGTCGCTAGGGAGAGAATTCATCATGAGGTGGTTGATGAAGTGACAGTGAGAAGATGTAGAAAAGGGGCACGTCCCCGAGAGGGGAGCTGCTGAGGAGGACGGTGGAGGTGCGGTATAAGTTGTTGGGAGCCGAGGGAGCTATGCTGGCAAATGGTCTTGCTAGAGTTGGAGGAGGTGGTGGCGCATGATCGATGTATGAGCGGGGTGAGAAACAAGTGGTGGAGGGGAATTTGTGATCCTCTTTAATTTGACTCTCAAGTATGTTCGTTTGTCTGAAAAGACATGGCTGAAAGTATTGTTCGCTGGTTTGTTGTGAGAAAAAAAGTATTATTGAATAGCCGATAAATTTGACAGATAAGCTTGAGCGAACAGTTGAAGGCTCAAATAGGACCTTGTTGAAGTTGCTCTAACGCATGACACAATCTACACTATTGATAAGTGTCTATTGATCATTGGCTCGCCGATTTGGGTCATATCCTATATCTGCATATTTTCATTCCAACTCTTAGTTATGCAATTCTTTAGTAAAATAGTGTTATTTCAAAAAGAAAATATTATATGTTTACAGCATCAGCAACGGAACTGCATACTTCTCAGAGATTTGATTTTGGCTCTAATTGTGATTCTTGGTAGTGCTAGAACTTTCATTGTTTCCTTAGAAGTTAGCTCAATAATCTTCCATAGCTAATCTCCTCGGTTGGAGTAGTATCCAATTTTTTTCTAGTAGAAGAGTATGCAGCGAATCAAGACAGCCAACACGCATCCACAAGGATGATAAGCATCACATCACAGCTCACAGGCGCTTTCACCCGGCAACACAAGGCGATACACCAAACCAAAGCAGTTCTGAACACCAAGAACACCAGTACAACACCGGATTAGTACACCACAACACAAAGCAAAGCATCCATGACCGAAGTCACCGAACCAGAGAAGACTGCACCTACGTAGTACTCCGCTGCCGTCGCCGGCAGTGAGGGCTCCGACCTGATGATCTGATCGATCGGCCGCCGCTAAGGTAGCTAGCTAGTAGGGGCTCTGGCCCTGCACGTTGCCGTGCGGGTTGTACAGGCAGAGCGTGAGCGTGGCGCCCGTGGCGCAGCTTGCCTGCGCGCACCCGACGTCGGTGGTGCGGCGCCACACCACCTGCGTGTACGTGCCGCACTGCCGCCCCGCGGCGCACGTGTTGTTGGCGTGGGTGTAGTACCGCCCCTCCGCCACCCACAGCGCCACCACCTCGGCGGGGCGCGCGCGGTAGCTCGCCCACCCCTGGTTGGCGCCGTAGGGGCTGGCCCCCATGTCCGCGAACGCGCACCCGCCCTGCCGCTGCTGCTGCGCCACCGTCTTCGCGGCCGCCGACGCCAGGTCCGCGCTCCACCGCAGCGGGGCCACGCCCACCGCCGCGCGCGCCTGGTTGTGCGGCGCCAGGTACTCGCCCGCCGCCGTCGCGTTGCTGGTGCCGCCCTGCTGCTGCTGCGCCTTGGTGACCGCGCCCGCGCCAGCGCCGCCCGGCGTCAGGACGCGCGCGCCGTGGGCCGGCGCCGGCGCGGCGCAGAGCGCGAGGAGGAAGCACGCCGTGGCCATGGCCGTGGGGAGGAGAAGGTGGTGGCGGCGCGAGTGCGCCATTGAGATCTGGAGTTGGTGAGCTGAGTAATGGCTCAGTGATGAGTGAGCGCTGAGTGCGAGTGTGTGCGCGCGGGATTGTTCGATGTGTTGTCGATAGCGAGTCTCGGCCCGGCACAGGCAGATGGCGACGTCTGCCGTGCAGCACGGGCGATCAGCTTATTTGTACTTGGTGCCGGCTGCCACGGCGTCTCGGCTGTCTCGTGATGCCACGGCGCGGCCCGTTCGTTCCGATCCATCGATCTCGCAAGTGGGACGCCACACGCGGGAGGGACCTGGCGAGATCCAGGGGGCTGTTGGTGCGTGTCAGTGCCGATCTCCATGGCGCGGTGCCTCGTGGATGCGATTTTCCTGTCCCTGAAAAGATCCGGAAGGACACTGTATTTTGTCGTGAGATTTGAACACAGGTGGAAGCATGGGACACGGCGGCCGCGGGAGCGTGAGGCGTAGCAACGGGAATGGGACGACTCGAACCTGGCCTTTGAGTCCGGGTTTTAACATGGTTTTATAAATACTATCAACACTTCTAGAATCCCCTCAAAAAAACAATACTTCTAGAAAAGATAAGATAAAAGTATAAACATTGTCATGACAACATATTAATGGGCCTAGTTTCATGTGGATAAGCTTTGGGCCTTGCCTTGAGTCAACCAAATAGTTTCTGCTGTTCTGTGCCTTTCATGTTCCTTTACCAAACATAATCAAACATACTTTATTAATTCTTGTGAAAAAACGGCTGGCTACATCGTTTGTTTTGTGCGATACATTTGTTTTGGACAAGGAGGCATTAGAATCAGGTTCATTCTTTTGGAAACAGGTAGCATTCCTAAGACTGTTTCTAACATGGGTTAAACCGCAAACCATGGACACAAGTTCCAGCCTTCCAGTGAATAGGCGAGAGAAGCTGGTCCAGGGTCTTGTTTGCACCATCCAATTGAGTCCCCCCCCCCCCCCCCCCCCTATTTGTAGGTTTTAAAATAATATGACATGAACTAAAGCCATAATAATTGGTATTTTTGCTTTATCTGGAAGTAGACATTGAGGTTTTCAGCTTACTTGTCTTCTGATGAATTATGTTCCTTGGTAAAATCTTCCAACAGGCAGTGGAGAACCACAATATTTCCTTACCACCGTACGGCTTCGCGAAAAGAAAAGTTTTTAGGTACTATGTATCTATAATAATTAGTGTCCAGTCATAGATTTATTATGCTTAAAAAAATTGTCTCGCAAAATATATGCAAACTGTAAAATTAGGTAGTTTTTTAGTCTATATTTAATGATCCATTCATGTATTCAAACATTCGATGTGATAAAACGAAAAGTAAACAAGGCAATATACAGCTTTCTTGCATTCTAATACAATTTGGTAGGTGACCTTTTTCACTAGGCAGTGAAGATTCATTGTTCCCTGTCGTTGTTTCTGGTATTTGCGAGACATTGGCGACAAATTGTCAGGTTGTCAGGTCCGGTAAGAGCAGTTGTTCGTGATATCTGTCGTTATATATGTGGGGAGCATTGAAGTCCCAGCCAATTTCAAAGCACAGTTCGTGATATCTGTGAGAATTGGAAGACCCATCCAATTTGAAATCAGTTCGACATGATCGTCTGTGTGACAAGTGCACAGACCCTGTTCTTTTTCATCTTTTGTCCAAAACTGGATGCACAGCTATAAACCCCGACACCTTTAGAGACCATTAACGATGGCCAGTGGCCAGCAAAAGGTCCCAAGACCGGAACTGCAACGGAGCTGTGGCCACCCAAGAGTTGAACCTTATACAGATTACATTATCAGATAACTTGCAACAAGCACACAAAAAAATGAGGCTAAATTTACAGATACAAATATAAATAGATACCAATTCACGGCATCTAACACACTCACACAGAACTGAGCTTATATGGCCTTAAGAAAGGGGAATAAACAGCAGCACCAACAACAACCAAAATCTGGAAATAAGTTTAGCACCTGAATACCTGAGCCAACAATAGCCAGAATCTGGAAATAAGTTTACCACCTCAATAATCCCTGAGACACCCCTCAGACCACAGCTAAACTCAGTACAGATTACAATGAGTTAAACCGAGCTCGACATAACAAATTACAACTATGAGATAAATGCCAGAAGAGATATATGTCTCTGCAATTGCTGCCTAAAATTTGCCTACGCTTAACTACACTCAAAAGATACCACAATATTATTTGTGCTTCAACAGGGAAGCAGTATCGGCAATCTACAATGCTTCTGCCTTGGTCTCAGAACCCGGCGCCTCAGTTGCAGCCGGTGGTGAATACTGGAGCCAGTCTTTTGCGCAGACAAGTGCCTCCACAGTCTCTGGACGAAGAGAGCTTCTGTAGTCATCAAGCATGCGGTTCCCAGTTCCAGCAGAGAATATGGAGCTGCCACTGCTAACCATCGACATTGGGATGGCCAAGATATCCCGGGCCATCTTTGACAGAGTTGGAAACTTGAGCGTGTTAAGCTTCCACCAGTTAAGGATATCAAACTCCTGGATACGTGGAGTGAGGGATTCCTCCAGGTACTGCTCCAGTTCACATTTTGCTGGCTGGCTACTTTGAATTTCGGAAAGGTACATATCAAAGTCAAGAAGACCATCACTAGTGGAAGGAGGATTTCCCTGGTTAACATTTGTGTTGGCAGCCACATTATTGGCTTCAACATAGGCAGGGGTCAAGGGGAGCGGCTGTGCGACATACTCCTTATACAGCTCATGCAGAGAGTCATTGACAACCTTAACATATTTTGTAGCCTCAGCACCATAAATTTTAGAGTAGCTGAACTCAACAAGCTTCATCTTGAAACGTGGATCCATAACAACAGCAATGGCTAACACCAGGCTGCAATCTTTCCAGTATTTGTCAAATCTCTCATGCATATCCTTGGCAACACTGCTGAAAAAAGGACTTCCATGTTCTGTGCCATTGGCTAGCTCAAGCTGAATTTTCCAAGCTTCATGGAAAAAGATGTTTGCAGTAGGGTTTGCTGAAGCCATCACACTATGTGCAGAGTCATATAACAGTTTCAGGTAATTACAGCTTGCCTCAACTCTCTTCCAGTCCTCTGCTGAAGGAGATTCATTGTAATTATCATCACATGTCTCCAGTGTAGCAAAAGCCTGCTTATAGTCCAAGGCAGCCAGCAGCATCAGATAAGTTGTGTTCCACTGGGTTGTAACATCTAAACAAAGGGTCTTGGCACTGGGAATCTCCAGCTGCAGAGCAATCTCAGCAAACTTCTCCTCACGGCTTGGAGAAGCTTTTATGAACTTGATACTCTCACGGATGTTGTAAATCACACCATGAATCGAAGCAATTACATCCTGAGCAACAACATTAAGGATATGAGCATAGCACCTCACAACAAAGAGCTGTCCCTTAAGCATGAGGTTGTTCTTATTGGAGAGGTGGTCCCTAAGATTTGCACTGTAAATATCATGGGAAGAGCAATCATTATCCAATGTGATAGTGAACAGCTTGTCCTTCATATTCCACTCCAAAAGGCTCGAGCTAATAGCTTCACTAAGTGCATTCTCTGAATGAGGAGAGGACACCATCATGAAATTGAGCATTCTTCGGTGCACTTTCCAATCGGAGTCAATAAACTGCCCAGCAAGAGAAACATAGCCAAGAGTCTGACTGGTTGTCCAGAGTCCTATAGTGAGGCTGATCCTTCCAGGCATAGTGCTGAATGCTTGCAACAGGTTCTCTTTTGCTTTCTGGAAAACAGCATACACCTCTCCTTCCATTGTCTCCACATCTACAACCCTGAAACGAGGCTGCAGACTCTCAATAAAATTAGTGAAGGATGACTGTTGAACAATGTGAAGTGGGTAGTCATGCAAAATGATCATCTTCGCCAGATAAGAGGAACTCCGTTCCTGATCAAAAGTAGCATTTGCATAACCAGTGTATCTGTAACGCCTCTTTGTAGGACGTTCCACAGCACCCTCACCATCATTATCAGTGACATGGCCCCCTGCAAGTGGCAGTGTTAGCTTCCTGTCTTGGTCTTTCATAACAGGACATGAGCCCAGGGTGATGTGCCTCTTGAGATGGCTAGTGCCTGCAATTTTTGAGCCAGAACTATACGCAAAGGTTTGCTTGCATAAATTGCAGCATGCTCTTGAGTTCCCTCCTGGCATGGCTTCTATAGTGAAGTGCTCCCAAACTAGCGACTTCTTCTTCCGACGTCTTGATGTTCGCGGGGTCATCTCAGCATTGACCAATTCATTACCATGGGCCATCTCATCACCATTGACCATGTCGTTAACTGGAACCATCTCATGACCGTTGATGAGATCATTAACCTGAACCATCTCATGACCATGGATCATCTCATTGCCTTCAACCATCTCAGTCCCATGAATCATCTCATTGCCATGGATCATCTCATCACCATGGGCCATCTCATCTCCATGAATCATCTCACTACCATGAATCATCTCACTACCATGGATCACACCATTGCCATCAACCATCTCATTGCTATGCACCATTGCATTATCATTGCTGTTTGGCTCACCCATGCTGAAGATACAAGCCAATGGAATCCAAGAATGCCTGTCAATTTTGACTAGTTAGTAAGTACAATCGTGTTAAGTGCAATTCAGTCACATCATATCACTTGATTGTTTCATGATAAAGGGACTCCAAACAAATAAAAAATGAGTGAAATGCATCAGAGGCCCCTGAATTTGTTATACGGTGTCATTTAGGTCCACGAACTTTAAAATGCATTTCCAAGTCCCTAAACTTGTTGACCGGTGCACCACACATCCATAAACTTGTAAAAATAGTGCATCGCAGCGCAGGTCCATTTGTGGACCTAAAGACCACTACGGCGCACCACTTAAAAAGTTTAGGGGCCTAGAAATGCATTTTCACAGTTTGTGGACTTAAGTCAGTGGCACCGCTCATGCATTTAAATCCATAAAATTTCATAGGTACACCATCAAAGTTTTCATGACAAAATACACATACAGAAAATATTCTACATAGTTCCATCATTAACAAGATCTGATTGTTTATGGCAGCAGTCCCCAGGAACAAATTTTCAAGTCAACGTTCAGAGACCACCAACATTGCAGACACTTTCCAAAAGCTACACGAGGATTATATTCTTCTGCAGTAAACTAGATAAAAAAAATGATGACGTCTCAATCATGATGGTATCCAAAAGTACAAAAATTATAGAACATTGTACGTATGAGAGAGATGTAAGCAATTAAGCTATGTTTTTAACCATGAATGATTATAGCATGAGCAAGACGCTAGAAACGTGATCAATGTCACCAAGCCAGGCAAAGCAATGCTGAATGCAAGTAGCTAAACATGCTCTAGAATTGAAACGGAAAATAAATATGAAGTTCAAGGCAGGCCCTTGAGCAGAACCATATAGGGCTGCACAAGAATAGCTAAACAATAAAATGCCACTGGTAACCAAGCCTTTCTGCTGAAACTCAACCACGCTCATCGTTTACTTAAACTCCTGTCAGAAACAAGCCATGGTAGCTGGAACTTCCTATCAAAAAAGATAATTACAGGTATCGAACCTAGTAGTGCTGAAATCATACTCAAGTATGACTACCCTGGTCTAGGCACGAGATTCACAAAGATGTAGCACTATGCGATGAATCATTTAAGCTTCAAACGCTCAGGGTAACATGTACTAGTAATTCTCTAGCTAACAAGACTGAGTCCTATAGACCAAAATCGAACAAAATCGAACTGTTTCCTATAGACTCTTCATCTTCACAGACGACAACTAAGTCCTACTTCCTCAAAAATATTAGTAATTCCGTCGGAAAACTGAACCAGTCCCAGAAACACACACACGCCACAATTCATTCGTACCAGAATACGATGAAAAGGCAACAATATTGAATAAGCGATAACAGCGCCCTGACACCCACCGGGAAATGAAAAAAACTACGAAAATTTTCGCACCAAAACAAAACAATTCCCCGCAACGCTCCCAGCGAAGCGCTTGCTCCCCTACAGATCCGACGAACCGAGCCCGCTAAAACGGAGCCCAACGGACCAACTCGAACGGCGCACCGAAATCTAAACCACGAAACAATCCCAATCCGCGAAAGCTACGAGCAGCGCGGATTTAGAAGACGACGGAACACGCGGGGAGGAGCAGAGGAGGTCCAGGAGAGAGGGGGGTTTGCAGTTTGGGGGGCTTACGTACGGGGAGAGGAAGCGGGGCGCAGCGGGCGGAGGCGAACCAAACCGGGGGGCTCGGCTTGCTTGGTGGCGGCCGTGCAGACGAATTAGGGCTCGGCCCAAGAAGGACGAAGGCCGGGCGGAGCAAACCCTAGATCCTGTGATGGGGGAGAGGGCGAGCCGCGGGGAGAGAGGAGAGAAGGGCTTCGACCCGTAGAGAGAGAGAGAGAACCCGGAGAGGGGGTCTCGTGGCTGCGGGACGCGGAGTCGCCCGGTGCGGGGATTTAATGGGCTAGCGGCCCATGGCGATGGGCCTCGTGAGCTGGCGCGACCTGTGAGGCTGCCGGTGGACCAGGTGGGGGCCTCTCCGCGCGTGGAAACAGGCTGGGTGGGGTGGGACGCTGGGTCTATCTTTGGGCGGTTTCCTCGTCTCGTGAGAGAGTTTCCTGGTTCACGGAAAATATGGATCGGGGTGTGTGTGGGGGGGCTTGTGTGGGTGATGGATGGGTGGCGGCCGCAGCACGGCGCTGGATTGGGTGGCGTCTTGGGTTGGGCCTTGGGCGTTCGGCCGGACGCAGACCCTTGGACCCAGAGGCCATAGGACCCAGCTCGGCAATCGAAAAGCAAGGGCCACTTTCCAAAGTCCAAAGGCCACCGGGCACCGGCTGGCCTCTTTGCACGTGGTGTGTGCGGTTTATGGCGCAACGGATGGATCAAATAGATTCTTCTTCCACAAGGCAGACAGTGACCAAGACAAACCTGATCCTCCAGCCTTCACTAGTACAAAATTCGGGTGGTGAACACTAGAGCCGGTCTTTTTTGCGCAGACAAATGCTTCCATAATCTTAGGTCGAAAGAGAGCTTATGCAGTCATCGAACATGTGCCTTCCTTTTCCAGCAGAGAATATAGAGCTACTACTGCTTACAATGGACATTAGAATGGCCAAGATATCACGAGCCATTCTAGAGAGAGCTGGAAACTTGACTGTGTTAATAACATCGACAATGCATTAGAGGTGAAGCCTGACATGTGTCCATATCCAGAGGACGACCTTGGCCTTGGCACAAACAAACGATAAAGAGGGTGAATGAGTCTTTGAGCATAAGACCACCAAGTGGCAACGTCATGAGGAGGTTTTGTGGTACTACAAACATCCAAGCGGCAACGTCGCGATGAGGTTCTGCGGTACTACAAGCGCCCAATGTCCACAACAGAGGTAGTGGTCTCGTTAATGGCAGGGGATAACAAAGGCATTGAGGAGACAACACACCGAGCTCGACAAATCCAAGGTGTGATTCCCTACCGGAACTGGAAAGCAATGACGACAGACATTCGGTCACCACCCACCACCATGCTGGTGGAAGGCACAAAGTTACTAACAATTAGGAGGAGGCCACCTCGATGACAACGCAGCCAAGCCCGACCTCATAAGCTTCAGTAGACGGACGATAAGAACTGACACAGCAAGCTTCACGCTAGAGACTAGGGTGGCCGAAGGGGGGGTGTGGCAGCGAAGGCCCATGGCGAGTCGCCTCCACAACACCAAGCCCCGACATCAAGCTTCCAAGTGATAAAGTAGCCTCAATGATCCATGAATTAGTAGATCCCCGTGAGGAGAAATCAGATTTGAAGTTGTGGAGTGGAAGGAAATGGGTAGGATTTGGTTATTGGGGCGAGTCCTCCAAGGGTGTGTTTGATTTGACGGCAATATTGGATTGGATACGGCTATTCATAGATTTTAAGACTGTACCCTCTGTTTGGTTCGATGGATAGGTTAATAGTTCACTAATTATATCTTTTAACAGAAATGAGAAATATGCGTGAACGCTATTTTTTTCAAGAAAAATACTAACTAAAATAAAATATGTTAATTGGCACACAAATCATGCGCTAGTTAACATAGAAGCCCATCATAATTAAGTATATTAATATAACATACTAATGATCCTTTTTTATTAATATAATGACAAAAATTAGAGCATACTAATAATCCTTAATTTATTAATAATAACAAAGATTAGAAAAATAGATAAGCACATCAGGTATTTTCTTGTAGCCTCATCCACCATATAGAGATAATATTCTCTCATAATTTCAAAATATGAATTGTTATCTCCATCCATGAATATCCATCAAACCAAACACATCCAAGTCGCCATGATCAGACACTCCTTGCATCCACATAATGTGTCCAGCTTCTTCAAAACTAAATGTTACGACAACAATCACAAGATCAAAAGGCAGTAGGCGAAAAGTTTTTTTTTGGTCAAGATCAACACTGCATAGTGTTTGCGCAAAGAGGTCAACAGCAACGTTCCATACTACATCTTGGGGGAGAACCTGCAACGTACATCCAAAACAAGTGACCATCATGCATGCATGCTGGTCACTACCACCTCCAGGTTCTATGGAACAACCCTACCTTACCGACTACATACTGCTAGCTAATGCTACCATTACTACGCTACTACCCCCTCCTCGTTCCTCAAAGCTACCTGCTAATCCTGCTGCTATGCCATACCGTTCCCGAGCCGATGCCAGTGCTAGTGACATCGTCTTAACTGCCTTCTTCCTCGGTGCCTGCTTTCAGGTACTCGCCGTCCCCGCTCTGCGCGCCGGAGCTGGTGCCACCACGGACGTCAACAGACAGCGAGGTCGATCCCTCCTTGGCGCCACTGCCGCTGCGGCCAAAGCCTGAGAACATGCCGGCGTTCATCATGCTGTTGCCGGTGCCTGCGCCAGCAGCACCGCCCATGCTGGCCTCGCCGTGGAGGATGCTGAACCCACTGGTCGTGCCACCGCCGCCCCCTGAAGCCATGCCCAGCTGGCCGTGCGCTGCCTGCTGCTGCTGGAGTGGCGACATGGACGGGTGCGCGTACATCATGGAGGACCGCGCCGCCATTAGCGACTGCGGGCTCATCATCTGCCCGGACTGCGGTGGCATGTACCGAGGGCCTGGCTGCATCATCAGGTTGGACGGGTACTGCAGACATGCCAAGTGAGATGAGCGACGCAATCCTTGATTCGCTAATGAAAATGATTGGGTATTATAGTAGAAAGGGCCAAGCCGACGAGCAGCATTAGCAGTACCTGTGATAGTGGTGCAGTCTGTGGTGGCTGGCTGTCAGCGATGGCCGCCAGGTACATGAGGTTGTGCTGGAGCTTAGCTTGGTGCCTGCAAGACAGCATCAGGTGGCAAACACGGGAACACTCAGCGGACGAGGATATCTATAGTCCATCGCACTACATAATCATGGATTGTTGACACATATAAACTAAAGAAGTCTCTTTTACCGGTTGCCGCAAGTAAACAGTGAACAGATGAACATGCTTGCTATTACTTGGAACGATGATTGAGAAAGAAACATCAGAAGTTGCCTCAGTTATGGAAAAACTATAGAAGGTGTGATATATGACATTGACATGATGCCATTACAGGCCATAAAAACAGTAGACTGAACAAAACAGTACATGGTTGGTGCTACAGAACTAGTAACTTGCTTTATCACGTGCACTTGGCAAATATATTAATCAATGTACGAGCTACAGCAGACTAACCAGTATTGGAGTGTGCAGATATGGAATCATTCATCGCCAAAGAAGCATTTTAGCAAGAAACATGTTTTAACAGTCGACAAATTAGGCTTGTTTGATGCTAGACTGAACGAAGGGGCATTCTTGTCCATGTTAACACAAGTTACAGCTGCTAGAGTCTAGCTGCTACTACATCCATAACAAATAACAATCATGCCGGGAGATTAACATGGAAGTCAGGAATTCACCGTTCGCACTCCTCCACCTTTCCATTGTTCTGGTTGTCGAGGATGGCCAGGATCAGCTGCTTGTTCTCATCCAGGTACTGCACAGTTCAGGGTCGAAAACGTATTAGGGGATGTTTAGTTAAAAAAAAAGTAAAATGTCAACTACTTGGAATGATGAAATACATAGTTACATCCAAAATGCAGAATTTATTGCCGCCTTATGGGGCTCTTTTGTTTTTTTTTTCTTTTTGCCTCTTGTGGCCAAAATACAAAATGGAGAAGAACCACATTTTTGCTAAAACTTTTGCATGGTGTTTAGTTCGATTTTGTAAAATGACAAACTAAACTCAAAAAAAATTGGAATACAAGGTGAACTAAACACCCCCTTAGCATGTCAATACAATCCAGTAGACGGATGTACTGTATCCATCATCACTGACCACAGACGGAGCATTTACGATCTCATCCATGTACTGCTATTCAGCTAACGAAGAAATCAAAAGTCTCAAATACTTTGCAGACCAGTGAACAATGGGCGTCAGGCGGTGCATTTGCTCAACGACTGACCAACACGGCAGTTCATCCCCCAATGAACTGCCGTGGCGTTTCAATGATTGATACCGCTGGTTTCCTACTCAAACGTAGTAGTACGCCACTCCCAATCTAAAGATCAATCATTGACTGACACGGGAGCATGCAAACATAAGGCGTCAGGCAAGGTCATGCAGTCCCCAGTCCGGGCCCCTGCCTGTTAGCATTTCGGCGTTTGGCTGTGAAGCGGAGCTTTTTGGGTCTACGGAGTAACAGTCAAACTCCAATGGGCGGCCGGCAGTACAGCGCACGCGAACCTACATTCGCTCCTACCCACATGAATTTCAGAATATGGTCCAGATCATGCTTTGCCACAGCACGGCCAATAAGGGCCGTGTGAGAGCTTGTGACCACTCAGTGTCTGCAAAATTACTTTCATAGAGAAAAAACAAGCATGTAATAATATATTTGATACTAATAGTCCTTTTATATGTTTCCATTGATTGATGGAATATCCCAAACATTTGATGTCGGTGCAAATCTCACAGCTTTTATATATTTCCTTCGATGGAAATATCCACCATGATGCCGCCTGGCCAGGCTTTAAAGATCGCTACTAGGCAGGAGACAGGTGCAGGGTGCAGGCCTGGCATCGTTACTGCTTGCGAAAAACAGCAGGTCACTATAAACCGAGCTACAAAGGGTCACCAACCAAACCGAGCTACAAAGGGTTGGGGTTTAGATGTGGAGATAATGGAGGTATTCAAATCATGTGGGCGACAACAGCAAAGGAATAGACTGCGGCAGTTTGAACTGCAGAGGAAATCAGAAACGAGGGACCATCTGAAAACACGTCAATATAAAATGGCACAAGGACATGGGATTAATCGAAAGATGAAAAAAAAAAGAGGAAAAAGAAATCAACACGAAGAACAGAAGAGGAGGGATAAACTGAAAGCCCTAAGTATCAGGAAGTGTGAACTAGTACAACTATTTCGAATATCATGCAAGATTGATAAAAAGATATGGGAGTATTTTTCCGGTCGCCAAAAAGAATATTTGCATTTAGTCATTTACAGATGAAAAAAAATGCAAGCAAAAGTGAAGATATTAGTGCAGAGAAAAATCAAGAAAGCAAGAGATTGGGAAAAAATTCAGGGAGGGGAAAAGAACGAAAAAGGAGAGAACTTTGACTCATATCTGATAGCCTGACGACCAGACGATTGCAGAAACGAGCAAATCCAAAATCGATTGCGAAGGCAAGATCACGGCACAAACAAAGAAGAAAAGATTCAAAGACACGAGGATATCGCGGGGGCGGGGAGGGATGGGGGGATTTGGGTTAGGATCAGGACCTGCTGGATGAGATCGGTGGTCACAGCGGCAGGAGAGGTGTAGCCCCCAATCATGTTCTGGTTCATCTGCATCAGGTGTTGCTGCTGCATTCCAAGACCACCACTGCCAAAAGCTTACGATCCCTCGCTGCCTCTCTCTGCGCAGCCTACACACCGCCGCCGCCTTCCTCCTCTTCTCCTGCGCAGCTTCTTCTCCCCTGCAGTTGCTTTCGAACAGGCCGCTGGCGAAAAGGTTCCGTTCCCTTGCGGCTTGTTGGGGTTTTGGTTGGGGAGAGATGACTGATGAGAGCGGGGGTTTTGCGCAGGTCAGGCCGCTGCCCGTCTCTTGCCCTGCTTTCGGTTCCCTTCTTTAAAAAGAGGGAGGAGAACTAGGCTCGACGTGTCTCTCGGCGCCTTGGATTGGAGTGGCAAAGTTTTAAATCGAGTAGTAAAAGTTTTTACTATGCCATTGCCATGTACTGATACGGTAACTTCTGATACCAGGCCAACAGAAAAGCTCGGTAACTTTCGCCCTGAGGCAGCACCTGTGCGAAAGGATTGGGGATTGATTCTTTAACAATGACCGGGCGAAAACAAATGCAGTGGTTGCCTTGTCCGCGTAATTTATGTGCGTGTGCACGCCCGGAGAGTATTTATGTCTGGGGGTGGCAGCACTGTCATGCTGGCCTTGCAGTAATATTGTTTGGGCCTGTTTAGTTTCCCACCCAAATTTTTTTCATCCATCCCATCGAATCTTTGGACACATGTATGGAATATTAAATGTAGATAAAAAAATAAACTAATTACACAGTTTAGTTAAGAATCGCGAGACGAATCTTTTAAGCCTAGTTACTCTATGATTAGCCTTAAGTGCTACAGTAACCCACATATGCTAATGACAGATTAATTATGCTTAATAAATTTGTCTTGCAGTTTCCTGACGAGCTATGTAATTTGTTTTTTTATTAGTTTCTAAAAACCCCTCC
The DNA here is from genome assembly GCF_000003195.3 of Sorghum bicolor. Classification (NCBI taxonomy): domain Eukaryota; kingdom Viridiplantae; phylum Streptophyta; class Magnoliopsida; order Poales; family Poaceae; genus Sorghum; species Sorghum bicolor. The sequence continues at coordinate 7,781,354 of NC_012870.2, read as the reverse complement.
CGACATCCTTCCGACACATCCGATGTGACACCCCAAAAATTTTCGTTCCCAATCTAAACAGGCCCTTTGTCAAAAGCAGCCGTTGGACCGCATAATCTGGGCAATTTGTGGGCAGGCTAGATTTCGTGATACAGCGCCGTGTCCAATACAATACTCGTCGTCGGTTTGGTAGTCCAAACACTACATTCGGAACCAGATGCTACCTTCATAAAAAAAAATCTTGTTTCCCCAAATCAAATAATCCTAAAAAATGACAAAATTTATAAAAATAATATCAACATTCATACTTTTATAAATAGGCTTAATACATTAAAAATATATTTCATGACTAATATCATTATTTTTTTATTGGTCAAACTTTGGATATTTTAACTCTACGAAAAGTAAGATTCCTAAATCTTTTGAGATCCATAAGAACTAAGCTTTAAATGGGCTACCATACAAACATATTGCTAACTAAATAAGAAAAAAATAAGAGAAAGGTAAGTTTTTTCATGCCTGAGAAACCATTTCGCCTTGCGAACACGAAAGGTAGGAAACGAGTGGTTTCAGCGATTCGGGTGTCGCATGTTTCCATTCAAGTGGAGCTTGCTCTATAGCCATTGAGGGTTGTGTGCTTGCACGTTGCATCCTTGCCACACCGCCCGCCTCGCCGTCGGTCGCATCCGAGCGAGTGGTCCGCCCACCTCGTGATCGACCACGCCCGCCACCTCTACGACATCCGCGCACCATCCCTCACCAAGAGATCCTTCTATTGGTAGCCCCTTTGATTGAGAGCTGCTTGGATCTGAGAGAGAGGGGGAGGGAGAGAGAGCTAATTGGATCTGGGAGGGACGGAGTATTAGGGGAGAGAAGGCACACATAAAGAATATGATGCAGTGAAGGAAAGGGTGGTTTTATAGATGGAGTGTCTTTGTAGATATGGCTAGTATTGGAATAGATATGTTGTTTTGGGCAGTGGCGGAGCCAGCAATTCTAGAGGCTGGGCGAAACAACTTTCTCGTGATGTGTGATAGTGTGAAGTTGTGGTGGTGCACCTCCCACTAACCTCTTTATCTGTACTGGGCCTTTTTGTCCTAAAGTGCAGGTTGCGGTGGAGACCGGGCACCGGCCCACGGTAGGCAGGCCTTGGCTATGCCCCTGGTTTTGGGATTAGGACTACCCTTACATCGTGTTTGGCTTGATGTGCATCACACCAAAACAGTAGGTTAAGCTTGCAACAAGATTAGGAAGTGAACCAAGTGGAAGACTATACATATGTGGTGAGTAATGGCAAGCTCATATAGTGATCCGAAGAGACCCCTTGTCGATTTCATATTGTCAGTGTTTTGTCATCGATAATTGACTTGGGCATTATGCGCAAGATGAAATTAGATGGTCATTAGACACTATGTCCTCTACTTTGTGAATTGCAGGAGATAAGTCAAGTTAGAAACCTCTCATTCATCAAGATCGGAAGAGAGTCAAACAAAACAGCTCACACACTTGCAAAAAAAGCAAGGTGTGCTAGAATCCCAAACGCTTGTCTACTCTCTTGCTAGTTTGCCACGCATTAGCACATTCACCAATACGTAACATTGCTCAAGCTTTAGAACATTTCAAAAGGGGCAATCTTAGCCCTATATGTGTACTTTGTTTGTGATGCGATGAAAATTGAAGCTTTCAAAAAAAAAGATAGTAGCAAATGGCACAAAGATTCATAGATATTTAGTCGCTTACAAGGAGGTCATACTCTGCATCATGTTTTTGTGGATTGTACTGATTGTGCTCGGAGATGAATAGTAGATTGGATACCAAATCGAGTCTCCCTACCCCCATCTTATGTGGCCTATATGGGTAGGGTACATAAGTTGGTTGTCCCTGATCAGTTGGCAAATGTGTTCTATAGTCAATCATAACACTATCTTAGGGATATCTGAGACCCAGGCTATCATAAAACCATGTGTAGTATGCATGTCCTACCTTATGTTGAGGGGATAGATATGCATGTCATGGTAGCATTGTGGGCCTTATCACCCAAAATAGCCCTAGATTCCTTCATGCCCAAGTTGAGATCTTGATGGTGTCCATAGCTTACTCTTGACATGCCAAATTAGTTACAAATATGTTCATAATCAATTATAACAATATCTCAGGGTTACCGTGAAAGAGGCTTACATGAACTATGTGTTGTCGTCATGTCCTACCTTATATGATGGGGCGAATATGCATATCGTGGTAGCATTGTGGGCCTTAGCTCGAGGCAATTTTTTTTTCTCATAGGGTACATGTTCTGTTGTTGTTATGCTGAGCACCTTTAGATTTGCTCTGAGATGCGTGAGCGAATCTGAGGGCTACATAGCAATAGAGCATATGACCTTAGGACCAATTTTTACTTTCTTTATCGTTCACAACACCCCCTTTTTAACTTCACAATCAAGTTCTTACGATCTTGATGATGTCCATGGTTTCCACGCGCGCCCATGTCCGAGTGCTCCAACTTCTTACCTCGCACAAGTTTTCTGAGTGATGTCCAACTGGGTGCGTCTCTCAATAACTTGCACGGAGATTACGGAGTATTCAATAAGTGGTTGTAGAAGGGAAAAAAACGTCAACCGACTTCCCCACCGCCATCAAAGACTTTCAACTGTACAACTTGGTGCTGAATCCAGACAACCAAACCAATGGCACATTGCAGCATCAAGCTAATTCATCATAGATGTCTATATCTGGCTTCACGAGGCTCAAATCCATGGATGGCAACATGTTAGGAGGCCGCGTGAGGGAATCGACGTGCTCCGCCGCTGCCGCGCCGCGCGCAAGTGCATGTGCCTCACGGCACGGGGCACCCGGTTCACGTGCCCGGCCATGGAGCGAGAGTGCCCGCGGGGCGCGCCCGAAGCCTGCTCCGCCGCGTCGCGCCCCGGCCCCCGGGGGAAGGGGGTGCGCCGTGCGCGGCCGGCCGCGGCAACGGTACACTGCCTCTGCCTGCGTCACAGGAAGGCCTGACCGGCCGCCGCCAGAGGCCACGACCACGCGCGTGGAAAATCTCATGATCTTGTCGTTTGCGCCGCTCTGCTATTGCTCTTCCGAAAAGAAAAAAAAAACTATCGCAGCTGGCACCAAAAGTTACAGCCGGGTTACAGCCTAGCAGCGGCCGCCTAGACGGCGCGCACACAGTCACATGCCATGCCATGCCATCGCACACGCGCTCACCTCTTCCCATGCAGCAGCATGCCAGCCATGCGATGCCATGCCATCGCACACGCGCTCACCTCTTCCCATGCAGCGGCATGCATGCATTGCCTCGCTGCGTCTGATTCGTCTCCTCTCCTCACACGGTCGGCCGTGTGCGGGAGACTGTAAAAGCGGTAAAACAAGGCCCGGTTTTCACCTTTTCGCCGAGTTACCACTTTACGGCTGCGCCTCCGGGTGGTACGTGCGGTAAAAAGCCTCCAACCAAAAGATCTTCTTGCCTTCACTCATGCCGTCTCTTCCTCTTCGGTCTTTGTGGCCTGTGTACAGTGTTGCACCAAACACGTCCGAAACACAAGGACGATGCGTGCGACGCAAAGGCTGTAAGCAGCCGCAGCAGCAGTCGTGGCAGCCTGGCAGGAGCATGCATGACTTCCAGTTCCACTACTGTCGCGTAGCTGAACACAAACTCCTGAGACAACATCGTCCCAATTCAAACGTGCAATCATCCGCCGCGCCGCACCGAGCTGAAACCCCCACGACGGCGGGTCGAGCGAGCATGCGAGTGGCCACGAGCCGTGGCCGGCCGCCACTGCATACATCCGACGGGCAAGGGCAGACGATGAGGACCGAGGTGGTGGTGGATCCGGCACCGGCACCGGGCCTCGATCACTCTGATGGATCCAGCTGAAAGGGACGTTGCGCCTGGGTTGCGATGGTCCCTGGCCTGCCGGCGCGAGGGGCACCGCGGGCGGGGGCCGTTTGACCGTCCGATCGAACAAACAGCGCGCGGTGGTTACCAAGTTCAATCACAAAAAAGTTCAATCACAAAAAAGCAGGTATGATCGATCGGGACCAAAGGAAAGCTATATAGCTGCTGCTGGACCAGACTTTTGAATTCCATAATGCACTAACTTCAATTAGGCCTTGTTTAGTTCACCCTGAAAACTAAAAAGTTTTCAAGATTTTCCGTCACATCGAATCTTGTGGCACATGCATAAAACATTAAATATAGACAAAAACAAAAACTAATTACCCAGTTTAGCTGTAAATCACGAGACGAATCTTTTGATCATAGTTAGTGCATGATTGGATAATATTTGTCACAAACAAATAAAAGTGCTACAGAATCGATGGTGGTGTACTGTACTCTCGGGTGACGCTGGACCCGTTCTTGTATGGGAGGATCTATAGAAAAGGTTGACATATGCAAGATTAAGTTCTACATATGTCGTGTGGTACTGAATCCCCAGCTGGGTTTAATCGATTCGAATCGCCGTGTTTCCTCGGATATGGAGCCTCAATCCTCGTACCATCATCGTAGTAATAAGTGAATCTTTGGTATAAGAAAGATATGGTTTGGAAGCTTGATAATAATTGGTTAGTCATAAATGATAACCTTGAGTTAAAACTTGAAAGTAGGTTTTACTCTTAGTAAGCTTTTATGCAAAAGAAATGCTTTGATCTTGCTAAAGCTTTACCTTGAATCCCTATAGCCTGCATACCTGAGTTTTCACCTCTTTTATAGTCGGTTAAGTCTTGTTGAGTACTTTTGTACTCAGGGTTTATTAACCCCTGTTGCAGGTGCTGACTTAGACTGCTAATGGAGGTCATGTCGGTGGGCGCGACATGATTTATCCACCTCTTCTACCTTAGAAGCTTCACCTAGGATGCTTCCGCTACTCTACACACCTTTTAAAAATTTAGTTAAGTTTGTACTTCATCATATGTTGTAAATTAAGTTATAAATCTTCCGCACTCTGATGTAAGTTATTTTTGTAACAAATGTTGTAATGTTGTGGTAACTCCATGTTGATCCTGTATGAGTTAAAACGTGGATGATTCGGGTTTCCCGAGGACACCCGACAGACTTCTTGAGTCATTTGGAACTCGTGCACGCTGATCAGAAGTCTTTGAGACAATGATGGGTGCATGTGGGCCAGTTAATTCAGGAGGTTCTGCCACAGCTGGTATCAGAGCTCATACATGGATGTTCTGCAACATTACTTGTGAAAAACTTCAAAAGGAATTTACAAATTAAAAGTTTTTGAGGATAACGACTTATAAATGCTCCTTAACTTTTCTTATGCTTGCTGTCCCCGTTCTACGAAGACTTTCTGTCGACTCAAATAGAAGGCATTGAAAGGGACTTCAATTTTTCTTCAACAAGCCGAGTGAAGAATCAAACTACTCCAACAATGCTTTATCAAAAGTCTTGCAACATTCCGTCCAGAGCAATAAAGATAATGTATAAAGTATGCCCTATATAAGTAGTTACCTCCTAGCTAACGTTGTAAAGACGTATAGGACGAGCATATTGCATATCAAGCATAACATGACAAATATAATGATACATAAAAGCCCCTCCTTATGCTTCAAAACAGTTATTATTCGTTATAGCTGTTTTATTGATGAATCTCATCATGTACCAGGTTTCGTTAACTGATTGATAATCTTTTACTCCATAAGATCCTAATCCTTGATTCATTTGTTATGCATGTGACCTTCCTTGATTTCATCTAATTCGGACACATGCTACCTCCTTGATGTCATTTGTCAACATTTCTGTTGATTGAATGTCACTATGATTGTGTCCTCTTAAGGTACCATGACCCATAACTTAGGTAACAACGCCGAAACCTGGGGTCTCCTATGGCTCGCGACCATAAGGAAATACTGCCGGGCGCTCGCTGTTATCAAAGTCTATGATCATGATCCCTTATAGACCCACAACTTAGGTGACCTCACTCTTTGAACAATATTATGGGAATCCATGCCCATATCTCTTTGGAATTACCTAAAAACCCTGACTTAGATAACCAACATAGGTCATTGAAAGCTATTGTAACCGTACTCTATAGTAGGTACCATGATCCGTGATCACGTTATAGCGTCGAACCTTGTAGTCTCCTCTGGACTGCAGCCATAAGGAAATACTACTAGGTGCTCGTTAAACATCGGGATCTCTGGTCATGCTCCGCTATAGTCTACAGTTAGTGTGCTTTCATTCTCCTTGGAAGCTCATTTGGAGATTCATATCTTCTTATGAATTCTCTAACATTCCTTATTGATTACAACATTCTGTTGATCTTAGTTGTAATTCTCGGACCAATTGTAATTGTTTTATGAACTTCTCAGAAGTTAATGTGCTTGACACATTTCCTTTTCCATTACTTAACCCCACGAGTTTTAGTACCCTAGAAATCTCGGGACGAGATTTCTTTAAGGGGGAAGGGCTGTAACATCCCTGATGTTACGAACACTAAAACCGGATCATGTCATCATAAGCATTGCAAAGCATATTTGTTAAGCACATCATTATGCATCAACTTAAAATAAGTTTATTTTGGTTGATTGTGCTTAGGGAATTAAAGTGTGTTTATCTTGTGAAGTGATGCTTGTGATGGTTGTTTAATCCCTAGCTAAGGAGGGTGGTAAGGGAATAGCTAAGAAAAACCCCTAATTTCAACCCCAGTTTTTGCCCCCTTTGGTGCAATTTGAAAACTAAGTAAAATTTGAGGTTGAGTTCAAAAGCAAAGTTGTAGATCTTGTCAAGATGTACAACTTTGGTGTTTTGAGTTTTTGAAGTTTCAGTACAAAATTCAAAGTAATTTTGAAAATACAGATTTCCAGAAATTGTCCCCTTTTCCAATTTGAATCCCCAATTCAAAATCTATTTGGAATCTTGAAAAGTGGCCAACATAAAAGTTGTAGATCTCAAAAAGTTAAACAACTTTTATGTTGGGAATTTTTCAAGTTATTGAGAAAAATCAAAAGTAATTTTGGAATTTCTATTCTGCCCCAATTCAAATTGGAATTTTTCCCCAAATTGGAATGTGAAATTCAAACTGTTTTGATTAAATTCATCACCTTCCTTTCAAGATCTGAATTTGAGCCTTAAAGGAATGTTGTAGTAAATTTTGTGCTGCACATTTCTTGTTTTGGTAGATTTCTGAGTTTTTACACAAAATAAAAAGTAATTTGGTAAATAAGGAAGAGGGAGATAAGGACATGCTACAGTACTTCTCCTTTGGGAACAGAGCACCGCGACTCTGTCCGGCACCCCTGCTTCCCCACGTTGCCATGGGCATGGCTGGCACGCAGCTGCTTGCGTGGTTGCTGTCACCATGAGATGGACGAGTCGAAGGCATCCTCATCCAAAGGGAGCCAGAGCTTTACCCTCGCTCCTCCTCTTTCTGTCCGCCGCCGTGACCTTGGGTCACCGACGGAATTTATCTCGCTCCTCACACCTAAGCCTAGTTGATCTCTTCTTCAGCTCCGCAGCATCCTTGCGCATCGGGTAGGCCAGCTAGTGCTCTCTCCCCTCGTCGGGATCAACCGTGAGCCAGTTTCCGCTCACAGAGCTCCGCCATGGCCGCCTGCACACGTGGCCAGGAGGCCACAGACCTTCTCCGGCCAAGCCGCTGACACCAGCGCGAGCGCGCGAGCCTCAGGATGCTCCCCAATGCTTTCCCTCGCTGCCAACAAGCGTCCACGGGCCGGAAATCAGGTTTTCTCCGACATCCTCTGCTCTGGAATCGCGACCAGGGACCACGCGCAACAATTGGAAGTTCTCCAGGGGTCTAATTGCACAGGCTGTGACTCAGGTGAATAGTGCTATAAGGACTTGTTTTTAGATGTTTTGTTGAATCTTTGAAAGTTCATATCTGGAGTTTGGTAACTCCAATTTTGGTGAACCAAATTTTGTTGTGCTCCTTGAGATGTCTAGTTTTTATTAAAAATATGAAACTGACCATGTTTTGTGGTAAAATAATTGGTTATGATTTATGCCTTTTAATTATGTTTAAAAAGGAGAAATTCATATCTTATTCTGTGTAGATCCTATTGCCCTGAAATTTTTATGGTGTTCTCGTGATGTTATGTGAGTGTTACAGTAAAAATTTCATGTTCAGTAGATGATATATGGTTAAGTTATTAATTTATCTTGTTTAGTGCTTATTAAATAGTTTAAAATTAAACTAAAAATAAATAAATGTAAAATATGGTTCCTCTGCCTTTATATGAGGTCTTTATATTATACAGATACATAATTTAGCTATGTGTTTGTAGAAACTGTCGAGTTTCTTATTTATCTTGTTGCTACATGCTTTCTTGTGATGGAAATTTATCTTTTTCATGGAAACTGCTATACTTATTCAAATGGCATGAAATTTATACAGTAGACTTTGGAGAACATATATGAGCTTCTGTAGTTTTCTCAGAATTTATTGTGTACTTTTGATATATGGTTATTACTTTGTCTATTTATCTAAATAAATTAATAAAGACATAAAAAGAATTTATTTAGGGATGACCATGATATTTTCTAGTATCTCTTTGATGTATTTCAACTTTTGGTGAGCTGGGTTTTGCCCAGGTTCAAGTTTGGAACATAAATGAAATATGATTTCTCTATAATTTAATTGTTAGTGGTTTCTTGATAGTTTTTAGAGCATGATGAATTGCTCTAGGTAAATAATGTTGGATATGAAACTTGTCTATAACAAAGTTGTATAGAATTCATGTATCTAGCTGGTGTTAAATTTTGGTGGCATTTGGCCCTATAGTTTCTGAGTGATGTCTGTTTAAATTTAAGTTTCAGAAATGGTTTCTTTCTGTCAAATCCTGGATCAGTTTCTGTAGTTGTGCAATTTCAACCTACTAAACTTATGAATCATGCTTTCATGATAAAAGATGAATTGTAGTAATTTTCATAAGCTTTCTAAAATGTTATGGATCATGACGTTTTATGATCTAGAACTCTGGTCATAGAGGTATAAAGCTTAATGTCTCATTCTGTCCAAAGTCTGGACAGAATTGTTTATTCATGCTGTTTGGCTATTTTATCTTTTAAATCAGTTCTCGAAGATAATAACAAAGTTGTAGAAAATTATCTAAGCTTTCTAGAAAGTCTAATATCACCTTTATTGGATGTTTGGATCTCTAATTATGGTTGAACGAAGTTGTGTATGTGCTGCTGTCCTGGTTATGTGTGCAAATAGAGTTTATTGTTTTTAGCTAGCCTTTACTTAAATAATGAGTAGCTTAATTTCCAAATTAGAATTTGAGTGCTTTTGGGATTGTGTGATGACCTGAGGTCATTAACCTTAATGACCTTTGACATTTAATTATTGTTTGATGTTAATACTTAATTACTGCCATTAATATTTAATTAAGAATTGATTAAGATAAATAGAAAACCTAATCATTTTAGGTTTTGATTGATCTTTGGGATTGATTGACAACCAGTGGTTACTTGGCATGATATGCTATGGTTTATTTCATATAAATGATCTTTGTTGTATGATAGCTTCACAACCTTGCTTAATGAAGATGATAAAATTTGCTTAGTAGTAATTTATGTTTTGATAGCTAAGTTAGTTTGTTTCTATACCGTGAAGGTAAGTTGTACTCGAGGTAGTTATGATTGTTGTTATCATCCAAGAACTTGTAACCTGTCTTTATCATGTCATGAACATCTCATTGATCATGCATATGCAACTCTACGTGTAGACTACGCTCCGGAGGAATCTAATCCTCGGTGGGTTGCTTCCGAGTTTGTGGATCCATCTGGTTTTGCTGAGTTGTCGGACTTCCCTTCCGGCCAAGGCAAGCCCCGGACATTAAACCCTATCCTTGTATTTTCATAAAGTTATTTATATCACTTGAGTTAATATGATGCATTAGGTGAATAGGAATTGAGTGAATCCTATTTGCTGCATTATCTACCTTGATGATTTCATATTAACCTTGATACTTGTTTTATGAAAATGCTTAGTATGCTTAGCCCTGCTTATTAGATAAGTTTTCAAATGAGAAAGTTTGAAGGGTTGTTGTGGCATACTTTTGTAGTCGATAATGTTAAACTTGAGACCGGTCGGTGGATTTGCTTTAAGAATGGAGTCTTAAAGTAGTGTCTCCAACTGTGTCGATTAAGGACCGTACCGTTGTTGGCCTGTTGTGATTGAGACCTTTGAGTACAGCCCACATGCGCTGGTAAGCCTTACCTATAGCTATTCCGATACTTGAGAACGGCTAACCGCGTACTGGGAGTGGAGAGATGGCGAGAGTAGCGTGTACCCACCTTACGGATCTGAGATGACCGGGAAACATCTAGATTGGCTGTAGGATGGTGGTGTACTGTACTCTCGGGTGACGCTGGACCCGTTCTTGTATGGGAGGATCTATAGAAAAGGTTGACATATGCAAGATTAAGTTCTACATATGTCGTGTGGTACTGAATCCCCAGCTGGGTTTAATCGATTCGAATCGCCGTGTTTCCTCGGATATGGAGCCTCAATCCTCGTACCATCATCGTAGTAATAAGTGAATCTTTGGTATAAGAAAGATATGGTTTGGAAGCTTGATAATAATTGGTTAGTCATAAATGATAACCTTGAGTTAAAACTTGAAAGTAGGTTTTACTCTTAGTAAGCTTTTATGCAAAAGAAATGCTTTGATCTTGCTAAAGCTTTACCTTGAATCCCTATAGCCTGCATACCTGAGTTTTCACCTCTTTTATAGTCGGTTAAGTCTTGTTGAGTACTTTTGTACTCAGGGTTTATTAACCCCTGTTGCAGGTGCTGACTTAGACTGCTAATGGAGGTCATGTCGGTGGGCGCGACATGATTTATCCACCTCTTCTACCTTAGAAGCTTCACCTAGGATGCTTCCGCTACTCTACACACCTTTTAAAAATTTAGTTAAGTTTGTACTTCATCATATGTTGTAAATTAAGTTATAAATCTTCCGCACTCTGATGTAAGTTATTTTTGTAACAAATGTTGTAATGTTGTGGTAACTCCATGTTGATCCTGTATGAGTTAAAACGTGGATGATTCGGGTTTCCCGAGGACACCCGACAGACTTCTTGAGTCATTTGGAACTCGTGCACGCTGATCAGAAGTCTTTGAGACAATGATGGGTGCATGTGGGCCAGTTAATTCAGGAGGTTCTGCCACAATGATGGGTGCATGTGGGCCAGTTAATTTAGAAGTATTAAATATAGATGAAAATAAAAAATAATTAAATATATAGTTTGTTTATAATTTAATAAATGAATCTTTCTAGTTTAATTAGTGCTAGCCAAACCAAAAAATTTAGTCCTTGTTTACTTCTAATTTTTTTTTGCAAAATAGGAATAATAACACTTTCGTTTGTATTTGACAAATATTGCCTAATTATGGACTTCGTCAATTCCGACCAAATTGTGTAATTAGTTTTTATTTTCATCTATATTTAATACTTTATGCATACGCTTAAAGATTCGATTTGACGGGAAATTTTGCAAAATTTTGCAAAATTTTTGGGTAACTAAACAAGGCCTTATTGAACTAAACTTGGGCCTTAATTGAGAGAGTGTGACCATTGTGCAGTGAAGACTGGAGACGTTCAGGCAGCTTCCAGGTGTATGATGCTGGCCTTTTAAAACATCATCCGGTTCATTTGTGTCATAAACAAGTGATCTACTCCTCCGGCGTGTGGGAGAGCATTTAAGCCCGTTCGGGATGGCGCCAAGCCCAAGCGGCATCATCATCCATCCAGAGGACCGAGGAGGTGAGGCTGCCCTGACCCTGACTGGAAAAAAGTTGCCAGCATGAGGGTCGGCTGCTACCTCTGCTCTCTGAACCGCGCTATCTCTGCACTGCGCTGGACCACTGAGACTGCCACTGCATGCGTAGGAGGACATGAGCTGACGGGGGCAATGGTATGGCACGCAGCAGCAGCGGCAGGTGCAGACTGCGGCGCCCAGAGAGGCAGTGTGTGTGAATGCAGGCGTGGGGGGGCCGCCAGCTCGTCGCGAGGCCGCGCCCGAAACACACGAGACCGAATCTTTGACCGACCTCGCTCCGCTCCGGCGCGCGGCGCGCCCCATGCAATGCAATGCAGCCACCCACCTCCACTCCACCTCGGCACGACGAGACGACGACGACGACGACGACGGCCGTACTCCTAGGGTAGGGCCTGGCAGCTCGCATGCCGATCACGGAGCAAAAGGCGCGCCATCACCTTAGGCCTTGTTTAGTTCCAAAAAAATTTCGGATTTCGTTACTGTAGCACTTTCGTTTTTATTTGACAAATATTGTCCAATCGTCTCGCGATTTAAAGACAAACTGTGTAATTAGTTTTTATTTTCATCTATATTTAATGCTTTATGCATGTGTCGCAAGATTCGATGTGACGAAAAATCTTGAAAACTCTTTGGATTTCGGGGTGAACTAAACGAGTCCCTAGAGCCGAAGCCGGAAGTGCCCTAAACCTACTAGGGGCTAGCTAGGCTAACCAGCAGCCGTAGCGGTATGTGCCGGCCTGCCGGTCATGCAAGGCTGCCAGCCTAGCCTAGCCGCGTAGGCGTAGCCACTAGCCAGGCATGCATAACGGAAATGGGCAACTGATCACTGCATGCGCAACGGCCGGAGTCCCTGACCTCTGCTCGCCAGTCAGCGTCATGTGTCAAATCACGTCCTGCATTGCTGACCGTGCATGTACTACTGTACGTACGTATAGGCGCGAGCTGCGACCACTTCATGCCTTGTTTAGTTTCCAAAATTTTTCAAGATTCCCCGTCACATCAAATTTTGCGGCACATGCATGAAGCATTAAATATAAACGAAAACAAAAACTAATTACGCAGTTTATCTGTAAATTACGAGACGAATCTTTTGATCCTAATTAGTCTATGATTGGATAATATTTGCCACAAACAAACGAAAGTGCTACAGTAGCGAAATCTAAAATTTTTCTCAAACTAAACAAGGCTGCAATGCCGGCTGCGACGGAGATTCGTAGCCAGCTACTGTCGTAGACAGTAGTACAGTAATTATGCTGCGCCTCCGCCCTGCGCTCGCAAAGTTGAAAGCCCTTTCCCGCGTTCACTGTGGTGTGCGCCGTGTGCGGTGCATGCATGCAACGGCCCGGTTGCTGTGCACAAGGCCGAGAATTTGTGTATGGCTGGTGAGTGGTGAGTGTGTGAAGAAACGCGAAGACGGCCGACTGCTTGTGGAACGCGGAGTATGATTTCGTCGTGCACTCTCTAAACACCGCAACGTCTGTGTGCCGATAGCGTCTACCAGCAATGCATCCCCGCGGTGCCCCCGGCGCCCCAGCAGGCCGCACGCACGCACATGTACAGTTCCGGCCGTGCACAGGCTAGTAGCAAGCAAATCATTTGTCAGTCCAAGAAGTTGAGTCGTTGTCAAAGAAGCTGAGTCGGTAATCAGTAGTCGTCGATCGCCGCTGTCTGGCACGGAAACGTTACTACGTGGCGTAGGTAACAAATATGGCTGCATGCATGCAGATTCCGCGAAAATTTGCATGGAGTTTGACGAAAACCTCGTGGAAGTCATCCGGAACTTGCTACTACGGCTCAAGCCTCAAATCGACGGCAATTGGATCTCACGTCTTCCACGCGACTAACGCGTCCCGGGTCCCGTCCCGCATATATGTCGGACTCCTGTTTAAATTCTTTCGTATTTTAATTTTGTCTTATAGGAGTATACACCTAGATAATTAAGCGCAGCAAAATTACACCGTCCATATATACACGACCCTCGAGCTAGCAGCGCTGAGCTCCTACTGAATATGAACTACGTACTCGGCTCCATTTGTCCGTACGGGACGACGGTGTACTGTTGCGGGTGCTACCGTGGCAATTCCCACTCGGTTCAGTGCGGCGCACGCACGCACAGACCAATTCCCAGTTTGACAAATAACCAGCTAGGCTGATACTAGTTGACTTTGGGAAACTTCACCGCATTTAGCATGAAAAATCTGACGTGAAGCGTGCCTACACGAGACATGGCTCGAGATCGTGTGTGTATTTATACTCACAATGCAAAGCACACTCTCGCAGCTTTTTCTGCAGATCAATAACCAGCTACTCCAAACCTCCATTACAGAGAAGCAGTGGCCATCCATTAAGCGCAGCAGCTAGCCAGCCACCCAGTCTTAGTTAATTGTTCCTTTCTGATCCCCTGCCTGTAGCACTGCAATTCAGCAAAGACGCCTCTCGAAGACGTCAAGCATGGCAGTTGGTCAGATGCTAGGGCCGTGCGTGAAGCTGTTGATCGTCCTGGCCCTTGTGATGTCGGCATCCGACGGCGCCGGTGCCTCGAGGCCTCTGGTGACAGCGGCGGCAGGCCAGCATCAGCAGCAGAGCACCAACGGCTACGGCGGCGTCCTGGCGTCAGTGAAGCTAGCCGTGGTGATGAGGAGATTGTGGGCGGGGCCTTCTGGCTGCACCTACGATCCTAACAGCGCTGGACGGCGCTGCCCGTGAGGATAAGCAGCTCAGTTTCGTCCCATCGTCATACCAGTTTAATTTAAGATAAAACTATCATAGAAATAACAGCTAGTAATAACTAGTATCTGCAGCGTCTATGTGCATGATAAGATACTAAATTCGTATGTTGCGCTTTGAAATTCGTTTGTTGTTTAAATTCAGTAAATTCATTTTGTAAATAGCCGCTCGATTCTGTATAAACAAGTGGTCGGATGGATGTGTGAATCTTTCATTTGTAATTTTATCAGTTCAATGAAATGTGCACCATATACTCGGGAGTAATAATTGAGTAAAGTATGTTTGCTCATTACGAGTTCGACTGATCAGTTTATACTGTTCTTCATGTTTTGTACTTATATACTGTATATATATAAAAGTTCACATGGAATATTGATGGGCCGGCGTCACCAACCACGTGGACGCGCTGAGTCAGTGTCGTCGCTAGAGTCTCCAAGCACGCTGTTCGTGCGTGTGCTCGCACATAACTCCCGAGAAATTCCTCTCGAAGTTGTGCGCCATGCGCCCCATGCATGACACGAGATGTAGCTGATAGCATAGCATCACCGATCCATCACATCTCGAGGTTCCAGGCTAACGGCCAAACGAAACAAGTAAAAATCCGAGGGAAATTTCCATCTGCAAATCAGCAGAACCCCTCCATATTATACTTCACACAGCAAAAAACAAACAAGTTTAAGGACATGATGACATCGAGAAAGGATCTTCACAGGTTGCTACTGCCGTTGGACAGGCCATCTTGCTTGCTGTTTGCATGCCAATGCCATCCAGATCTAGAGACCTGTATGTACAGTACTCCTATCCCAGAAGAAAAAACACCAGGGGCCCCACATATTCTGCGTGAACTCCAGCTCCAAGAGTATCAGGACACGGATCAGTCACGTTGCCCTACCATATGCGTGCGTATAGACTTCCTAGTGATGAAAGATCTCTCTCAAAATGCAATGCAGTGCATGCTGTGCTGCCACGGCACCATTTTGTGGCGTGGGGAGGGGAGGGGAGGGTGGACATCCAAAACATTAACAAGTTGTTTGAGTGGCTGACATGAGCCGTCGCCTTCCATGGCTTGTCAATGTCACGAGCCCTACCAGTGAGTAGTCCGTCAGAGCATCACCGCCCATGATCATCCTCAGCTGGGGTCCAAGGGATCTAGTAGTGTATTTTAACCACTTCAGGGGGCACAGTTCCATGCATGCCAAGCCTGTGAGCGGTGTGCCCACTGCCCAGCACATACTTACAGTACAGTTCAGCTGCTGTTTGGGTATGGCACCCGGCTTCCCTGTGTTTTCGTTTTGGGAGCATTCTGGGACCGAACCCGTGACAGTTTTGAGCGCTGAGATGTCTATTCCTTCTGACCACCAACTTTATACTAGGATCCATATGCATGGTGCATTTTATTACTAATCGTGAACTCCGGGTAAAATCCTTGTATATTTCAAGAAAAAAGAGAGTGTTACTTCGTTCTCCGTAAACGCCCAGCAGTGCAGTACTGCATTGTGCAGCCAAATGCCGCTGTTTCGTAAGACTGTACTCCTGCAGCCAGTGCACGCCTCTTGCACGTCCGCGCACGTACAGCGTGTGAGGCTGCAGGAGCTGGATCAAAGGATCAGGCTGGCCGCCCGTGAGGCGTGAGCGGTGAGCGCGCTGCCCTGGACAGGCGTCAGAGGGGTCGTCGCTGAAGGCGCCGTGCGGGCGCACCGGCAGCGCCGACACGGCGACACGCGCTCCGGTGGGGAGGGGCCGTGCGCCCGTGCCGTGCTCTTGACCGGCTGCGGGGTACGCGCGTCGCCCGTGTCGGCGACCGTCCGGCTGGTCTCCCGGGGCGCGCGGCCGCCGGCCGGCCGTGCACCGGCGACTCTCTGTTCGTGTTCGTATTCGTGTTCTCGTCCGGCTCCTGGTCTCCCTGCTGCTCGCTCCTGCAACTTCCCGAACTGTTACTGTTCTGCCATACCAGCGCGGCAGCGCAGAAATTTGTTCATGTGACATGGAGTACGTATATATCTCATAAAAGTGGGAGCCATATCTGTGCAAAAGTAGCCTATACAAGGATGCCTTCTGCGCCATGACTGACTACTGTGTAACCCACTAGCTCTCCTGCGACATAGCCGACATGTCCCAGCTCCATCGCCATGCTTGAACTCTCAGGAATCTATTGTGTTGCCGGTACGGTGGTGGGGCTGAGGCATCAACTTCTGTACCTCAAAGCACCATCACGCTCATGCCCGGTACATGATTTAACCGAGCATCTTATCCACCTCTTGTTGTTTCTAAATAGTTAAGTATTTTGCTATTTACGGTTCTACACACAAGATTTGCCCCGTTTGAATCAGTTCCTGTGCGAAAGTTTAGCCCACGGGCTGTTTGGATCCAGAGGCTAAAGACTAGCCCTTTACTTTACCATGACCTATTTACTGAGGTAGAGAAATTCTCTGCCTCGAGTTCAGATCTAGATCCTCGACCCTTGATGTTGATCTATGGAGCACGCACGCCTACTGGCACCCAAATCTAGCTGGGAGAAGAAGTCATGTACTAGTGTCGGGGTTATGATCCCCGGATATCTCAAGACATCGACTAATCATCAGGGCAAGCGACCCATGGCATGAAAGCTAGCTTGAGCCTGAGCGATCAAGGCCCAACTAAGTTGAAGCGGACTGGGCCAAACACTAAGGCCAAGGTAGGTCACGACTTCACCACATGCCACGTAACGGCTCACGAGCTCTCCTCCATTCCGCCCCCTTGGGAGGATTGGGAGAGACTAGGCCTCGCCAAGTGCGCCTACTCTGACTAGAGCAAGACACACAGCCCTGGCCCTACAAGGACCGAGGGGATAGCGGTCATCTTGATCCGATCCAGATGCCATCCCTGCACCATGCGGTGCGGACAAGACAACACCGCCAAGCGGAGACGGCCATTACGGTGACCCACCATCCAAATATGTCCCGACGATACCTACGTACAACTCCACCAACCACGAGATGGGATCCACGATGCTAGCCTTGACTTATAAGCCATCCAAGCTAGCGGGAGCCATGACCCCGGGGCTCGGGATCATGGCCCTCGGCTCCACAAGCTAACAGGGTGCGGCAACCTAGGGGCTGTAAGTGCAATCAAGTCTATTGTGGGTTTTGGCGTTGATGACCACCGAATTAGAGAACTAATGAGTTTTGCTGAGATGACAAGCAGGGAATATAGCAAAGAGGTTGTTGAATACTATGGAGGATCCCCCGTTTCTAAAGGATGGTTTTCCTAGCTCCAAAGGAGGTTTAATTCATTTTCGGTTTGAATTTGAGTATAGGAAAAGCCGTACTATAAAGAGGGACTCCAAGTTTGTTGATCAAATTGTGAACCAAAGGCTCAAAAGCTCATCAACATCCTCAGACCCAAGCCTAGCCAGCATATCCTTCTCTCTACACTTTGGTGTTTTCAAGCTGGTTCAGGCAAGGGCGGCACTGCCGCCCTACCCTGTGACAGTTGGAGAGCTGGGTATAAATACCCTTTCAAACCGTCTCAAACGGTAACCTGCTCATCTTCCTCGCTCCCAACCGTTGCAAACTGACCAGAGCTCACTTCTCTCTCCCTCCATTGTTGCTCCTCAAGCCCCCAAGCCAATCCTTGATTCCAACCATCAAAACTTGAGGGAAAAGGCAGCAAACTTCGATTGGAGAGCAGATGCATTGATTCCCACTGTCAAAAAGAGCTTTTGGTTCACGTTTGGCCGGCAGCCTTGAGTTTGTTACTCTTGGAGCTTGCTCCTAGCCGGCTAGGCGTCGCCCTAGAGCTTGCCAACGTGTGTGGCAGCCAAGGGAAGGTTTGTAAGGTTACCCTTGCAGCTAATACATTCTTCACTCTTTGCAAGGGGTAAAATCCTTGCTTTGAGAACGAGGAGAAGGTAAGCCTGTGTGGCTAAGCCGGTCCTAGTGTGGGCGCCTCAACAACGTGGAGTAGGCCAAGCCTTGTTGTGGCAACAGCTGAACCACGGTAAAAATCGTGTGTCTTGTGTGCTTTCACTTGTGTATAAGTTTGTGTTAGGATTTGAGGCCGATCTACTTGGTGGGGAGGCTCCAGCACTTTCTAGCCACATACTTGTGCTCTAACATCTTGCAGGAAGCTTGAAAATTTTGTCGATCTAAATTTCTCTGTGTAAACTTTGAATCATTTCAATTAAGCTTCTGCCTGTTTTTCTGTAGAGGCCGGCAGTGCCGCCCTGGGAGGGCCTCACTGCCGCCCTTGCCTGTGTGACTGGTAAACTTTGCTGAAAAAGTTTGAACAGGCCTATTCACCCCCCCCTCTAGGCCACTTCCTGTACGTCCAGAGATCCTACAAGTGGTATCAGAGCTAAGTTGCTTCGTATACGCTTCACCGCGTGAAGTATGGAAGTTGTGGGAAGCTCGGGGGCGAAGGATAGGTCCATTCCAGCTGCACAAGCTGAGGATGTGCTGGTTGAGAGTGATAGCAGTGAGCTATCAGTCTCAACAGCCAGCAACTCCACCCTCAAGCCTGATGGTGGTATGACTACCGACCCCGAGAGAAGGCAAAGGAGGCAAGCAAGAAGAGAAGCTAAAGCAAAAAGAAAAGAAGATGAAAAGCTAGCTGCCAAGAAGAAGAGAAAAGAAGAAAGAAAAGCCAAAAGAGAAGAGCGAGCCAAAAGAAGGGCAGCAAAGAAAGAAGAAGAGAAGAAGAAAGAAAAGGAGGTGTATGATGCATCATCAAGTGAGCTATCATCTAGTACGGATGATGGTGATGATGATGAATCATATAACCGCTCCAAGAAGGACAAGAAGGGAAAATCAACGAAGGAGGACAACAGCAGCAAAAAGAAATACTCCGTTGTATCCTTTAACTATTCTTATTTGTCTAACTGAGACAAGAAGTGTCTTGTCAACGTGCCCGCTGGCAAGTTGCCTCATTTCGATGGGACCGACTTTGCTAAGTGGAAGCATTTGATGAGTCGCTATCTTGGAGCTCTTCACCCCGGTCTTTGGAATGTTGTTTGTGATGGATTTCAGGAACCTACAGATCCGGAGAATCCAACAAATGAAGAAATGATTGTTGTCCACTTCAATAATCAAGCCACAAGTATGCTCCTTAGTGCTCTCAGTGGAAATGAGTACAACCGGGTGATGAATGTGAATGTGGCCAAGCAGATTTGGGACACTTTGGTTTTAGCTCATGAAGGTGTTGACAAAGTGAGGAAGGCCAAAATTGATTTGATGATGGCCAAGCTCAATAGGTTTGTGATTGTTGGTGATGAAGGGCCACAAGAAATGTTTGATAGGTTGATGGTGCTAGTTGGAAAAATTAGAGGCTATGGTGGTGACCTTGATGATCATAAAGTTGTGAAAGTAATGTTGGAAGCATACTCACCTAGGAATGAGACCGTGGTCACTCTCATTAGAGACAAGAAGAACTTCGAGCACTTCACCCCAAGTGATGTGCTTGGAAGATTGTTGACATTTGACATGCAAAGAGAAGAGGCTAATGAGAGAAGAAAGCTTGGCGAGCTGCAAGCCAAGTTAGAAGGCATGAAGGTCAATGATATAGCACTCAAGGCAAAGCAATCAAACAAGCAAGGTGGCTGCAGCAAATCCAAGACCAGCAAGCAAGCATCAACAAGTCAGCCCAAGAGAGCAAAGCAAGTTCAAGAATGTGATCCATCTTCATCCTCTAGTGATAGTGATGGTGATGATGGTGATTATGAGAAGATAGATGATATTGCCCTCTTCATAAGCAAGCATAGACGGGGGCTGAAGCAACATGGATTCAAGTTCACTCCAAGGAAGTTCCAAAACAAGAAGAAGAGATTGTGCTTTAACTGTGGCAGCACCGAGCATCTTGTTGCAGAATGTCCAGAGGCAAAGAAAAAGAAGGAACAAAGACATGACAACAAGAGAAATTACAAAAAGGTTGGAGAAGCACACATCGGGCATGAATGGGACTCAACTCAAGAGACCTCAAGTGGAGATGAGAAGGTGGCTACCATGGCTGTCCTCAAGTCAACATCTTCACTAAGGCTCTTCGACAACATGACCGATGATGAGCAAGATGGCAGCCCCCACATTTGTCTTATGGCAAAGGGTGGGAAGGTACAAACCAAATCCAAATCTTCTCCAATCCCCAAAGAAATCTCTAGTAGTGAACTAAGTGACTCCTCTAGTGATGATGACTCTAGTGATGATGAATTTAATGAAATGACTAAAAAGTGTGATCATAAAACTAAAGTCTACATCTCTAGGCTAATGAAGGAAGTACTAGATCTCAATAATGAAATTGATTTAAGAAATGATGACATCAAGGAGCAAGCTAAGAAAAATCTAGCTCAAATTAAAGAAATTGACTCATTGGAGAGTGAGGTGGCTGCACTAAAGAAAAGTATAAAGAAAGAAAAAGACAGCCACACTCTCACAAAGAAGGAAGTAGATGCACTCAAGCAAAAGTATTATGGCTTAGATGAAAAGCATAAAGGTCTTGAGCAACAATACAATCTTCTTTGGGAGAGTACCTCACAGTCCTCTAAGTCAAATGAGACTAGTACTCCCTCCACTAGTGAAAGTTGTGGAAAATGCAACAATCTTGACTTAAACATGTATTCCACAAATCTTGCAAACATGGAGGCTATGACAAAGGAGATCACGAGGCTCACACATCTGTTGAACACCAAGTGTGAGAACAAACCACAAGGTAAAGAAGTTCAGCAAAATAGGCCAAACTGCAAGGATGGGAGAAATCCCAAAGTCAAGGATGGACTTGGCCACACAAAAAGAGGAAAGACCAATGGAAGAAACCTGGTGAATGGCATTGAGTGTGTTAAATTCACGAGCGAAGGTAAGGTTGGTGTAGAGCAGCCTGCACAGAAGGGGGCACAAAAGCAGCCCCGAGCCCACTGGCCAGCCAAGGGCAGTAGTGAGGCCCTGAAGGGCGGCAGTGCCGCCCTCCCCAGACAAGGGAAGGCTACCAACCTCAAACCTGAGCCTGTGAAAGCACAAAAGAAGGTATGCCAGCCTCAGGGGGAGTCCCAACAACCCAGAAAGCAGAACAGGGGGACTCCAAAGAAAAGTTTCTATCAACCAAAGGCAAAGACACAAAGCCCAATTGTGAATACTTCCTTTGTGTTGAAAAATAACAGCAAAGGGGAAGTGATTGGCAAATATGTTGGCAAGGGCAGAAATGTGTATCTTAACACTTCCATTTGGGTTCCTAAATTTTTTGTGACTAACATGCAAGGCCCCAAGAAAGATTGGGGACCTAAACCAAAGAACTAAACTTGTTTTGCAGGCATACTCCTCCGGTGGGTCAAGTTGGGTACTTGACAGCGGCTGTACAAATCATATGACCGGAGAGAAGAGTATGTTCTCAACATATTCCCCAACTACAAATTCAAAAGAATCTATCATATTTGGTGATAACTCCAAGGGGGAAGTTGTCGGTCTTGGTAAGGTTGCTATCACAACAAATTCTTCCATTTCAAATGTCTTGCATGTGGATCCGTTGGGATACAACTTGTTATCAGTTTCACAATTGTGTGAGGCTGGTTACAATTGTCTCTTTACGGAGAAAGGTGTGGAAGTCTTTAAGAGGGAGGATTCCTCTATTGTCTTTACGGGTCGCTTGAAGGGCAAGCTTTACCTAGTTGATTTCAACAAAGGTAAGGCCAAGCTTGAGACCTGTTTAATGGCAAAATCTAGCGTGGGCTGGTTATGGCATCGCCGTCTAGCACACGTTGGCATGAGGAACTTGGCCAAACTCCAAAAGGACAACCACATCATTGGACTAACAAATGTTGAATTTGAGAAAGACAGGATATGTGGTGCTTGCCAAGCCGGGAAACAAGTAGGTGTACCACACCCACCAAAGAGTATCATGACAACCACTCAACCATTGGAGTTGATACATATGGACCTCTTTGGACCGGTCGCCTACCTAAGCATCGGGGGTAACAAATATGGATTAGTTATTGTTGATGATTATTCTCGCTTCACTTGGGTATTCTTTGTCTTTGAGAAATCTCAGGTACAAAAGAAAGTAAAGATCTTTGTGAGAAGAGCACAAAGGGAGTTTGGGCTGCCCATCAAGAAAATAAGAAGTGATAATGGCAGCGAGTTCAAAAATACCCAAGTTGAAGAATTTCTTGATGATGAAGGCATCAAGCATGAGTTTTCAACTCCATACACCCCGCAGCAAAATGGTGTAGTAGAGAGCAAGAATAGAACACTCATTGACATGGCAAGAACAATGCTTGATGAATATAAGACTTCGGACCTATTTTGGTGCGAAGCAATCAACATCGCTTGCCATGCAATCAACCGCCTCTACCTACACAAGAAACTCAAGAAGACTTCATATGAGCTGCTAACCGGTAACAAACCAAAGGTGTCATACTTTAGAGTGTTTGGGTGCAAGTGTTTCATACTCAATAAAAGGCCCAAAACCTCTAAGTTTGCACCTAAAGTTGATGAAGGCATTCTTCTTGGTTATGGATCAAATGAGCATGCCTACCGCATCTACAACAAAACCTCTGGTAGAGTTGAAGTTGCTGTAGATGTCTCATTTGATGAGTCTAACGGCTCTCAAGTAGAGCATATTGATGAAAGTGTTGCAGGAAAGGAGGATCCACCATGTGAGGCAATCAAGCAACTGGCTCTTGGTGACATAAGGCCACAAGAAGAAAAAGTCACTGCTCAGGAGGATCCCCAAGATGCTGCTGACAAGTCTTCCGCTGATGCACTCGATGCAAATGTGTCAGCCACACCTGCTGCTCAGCAACAGGGCGGCAGTGAGGCTGTCCAGGGCGGCAGTGCCGCCCCTCCCTCAGCAGCAGCAACCTCCTCAACACCTCAAGGGCTGGATCTTGCACTAGTCTTTGAGCTTGAAGCTGATGAAGAGTTAGATGAAGAACAAGAAGGTGTTGAGCATCGAAGACTACGCCAAACAATTCAAAGAGATCATCCTGCCGACAACATCCTTGGAAGTCTTCGAAAGGGAGTGTTGACACGTTCACATTTAGCAAGTTTCTGTCAACATTTCTCTTTTGTGTCTTCCATTGAACCAGATAAGGTAGAGAAGGCGTTGGCGGATGAGGACTGGGTCTTGGCCATGCAAGAAGAGCTCAACAACTTCGAGAGAAACCAAGTGTGGACTCTCGTTGAAAGGCCCAATACCAATGTGATTGGCACCAAATGGGTCTTTCGCAACAAGCAAGATGAGAACGGCGTGGTGACAAGGAACAAGGCAAGATTGGTGGCTCAAGGTTACACTCAAGTAGAGGGCTTGGACTTTGAAGAGACCTTTGCACCGGTGGCAAGGCTTGAAGCAATTCGAATGCTTTTAGTCTTTGCTGCCCATCACGACTTCAAGCTGTTCCAAATGGATGTCAAGAGTGCATTCCTCAATGGCCCTATACAAGAATTGGTGTATGTTGAGCAGCCACCAGGTTTTGAAGATTCCAAGTTTCCAAACCATGTCTATAAACTCCAAAAGGCGCTCTATGGGCTTAAGCAAGCACCAAGAGCATGGTATGAATGCCTTAAGGATTTCTTGCTCAAGAAAGGCTTTGAAATAGGCAAAGCTGATTCTACTCTCTTCACTCGTAAAATTGGCAATGATATATTTGTGTGCCAAATATATGTCGATGACATAATATTTGGTAGTACTAATCAAGTGTTTTGCGAGGAATTTAGTAGGATCATGACAAAGAGATTTGAGATGTCCATGATGGGTGAGCTGAAGTACTTCCTCGGGTTTCAAATCAAGCAATTGAAGGAAGGGACTTTCATAAGTCAAACCAAGTACACCCTTGATATGCTGAAGAAGTTTGACATGGAGAAAGCGAAACCTATCAATACTCCCATGCCAACTAATGGACATCTTGATCTTGATGATAAAGGGAAGGCTGTGGACATCGTATACCGCTCCATGATCGGCTCTTTACTTTATCTGTGCGCATCTAGGCCTGATATTATGCTTAGTGTGTGCATGTGTGCTAGATTTCAAGCTAATCCGAAAGAATGTCACTTAGTGGCTGTTAAGAGAATCTTGAGATATTTAGTACACACTCCTAACCTTGGCTTGTGGTATCCTAAGGGCTCCAAGTTCAATCTACTTGGCTATTCAGATTCTGATTATGCCGGTTGCAAAGTAGATAGAAAAAGCACTTCGGGGACATGTCAATTCCTTGGACGGTCCTTAGTGTCTTGGAGTTCTAAAAAGCAAAATTGTGTAGCCCTTTCCACAGCTGAGGCCGAGTATATTGCAGCCGGTGCATGCTGTGCTCAATTACTTTGGATGAGGCAAACCCTTCGTGATTTTGGATGTCAATTTACCAAAATCCCACTTTTGTGTGACAATGAAAGTGCCATAAAACTTGCAAACAACCCTGTAAGTCACTCAAGAACCAAGCACATAGACGTCTGACATCACTTCTTGAGAGACCACGAAGCCAAAGGAGATATCGAAATTCGCCATGTGAGCACCGAAAAGCAACTAGCCGATATCTTCACTAAGCCTCAAGACGAGACAAGGTTTTGTGCTTTGCGTAGTGAGCTGAATATCTTGGATTCTCGTAACGTGGTTTGAACTCCAGCACACACCTTGTTTGAATAACTAGCATGCATAGGAGAAAATGCTTGAAAAGATGTAATTATGTCTTTCAAAACCTCTTAAAAATTTTTGTCTCAAACATCATGACTATAGTTTGATTGTTTCCTTGTGTCTAGTCATGGTGTTTGGGTTGTATATGTTCATATCTAAAGCAATAGAGAAAAGTTAATTTCTCTTAAATCCCTCTGCTGTCAAGGAGGGCGGCAGTGCCGCCCTAAGCGGTTCAGGCTAAATTGCCTTAGACTGGATCTCACGGCCCACTTTTTCTTTCCTTCTCTAGTCGTGCCCGTGATCTCTCTCCCCTCTCCTCCTCATTGCGCCGCCTCTCTCTCTCTCTCTCTCTCTCCCTCACGCAAGGCTCCAGGGAACTTCTCCCCTTCGGCCACCTCTCTGCCGTGAGGAAGAAGGAGAAAGGGGAAGGCCTCCTTGGTCTTCTCCAGTGGTGCATTGGGTGTGCTGCTCCCTCTCCAAGGAGGGGCATTCTTCTCTCATCCTCTCAATCCAAGGAAGCAAAGCAAGATGGACCGAGGAAAGAGGAAAATAACCACCAAGCAACAAGTTCGCAGAGGCAGGGGGAGAGGCAGCAGCTCTGGAGTATTCTTTGGAGATGATAGAGCAGCAAGGCAGCAGTATATTCAGCAAGAAGAAATGTTGCAGCAGGCTGGTTTCACCATCTCTCCCATAGGTTGTCCTAACACTCCCCTGCACATTATAGGGTTTGATGACAGCTACATGAGGGACAGTACTAATGAGTTTGAACTCAAGACACCGAATGACACAGTGGATCATCCCTTAGTCAATTATGCAGCAAGCTGGAAAGCTGTGGAGGAAGCTAGAGAGATGGATCCCTATGCTCACAGTAAGATAAGTGGTGTTGATTATCGTTTCTGGAATGTTTTTCATTCAAATTTCTATGCCACTGCTATTCTACCAGCTAGAAAGGGAAAGATTTGTGAGATGCATTTCATTGACTTTGATGCTATGCAAGCAAAAGAGGAGCCTGATTTTGATGCTGCAATTAAAGTATGTGATAAGTTTGAGCTGTCCACTCTCATGTCCTTTAAATATGACTGGAATACAGAGATACTTGCCCAGTTTCATGCTACCTACTTCTGGAACAGAGATAATGATGAAGTGCATTGGATGACAGATGGCACACATTATAGGATTGATTTCATCACCTTCTGCCGGATATTGGGTTTTGGAAATGACCATAGAGCCTACTCTCGAATTCACAATGAGAGAAGGTTTGAGCCACATGAGGTGAGTTTTATGTGGGAGGATCCAACCCAAGTGAACAACAGGAGGACTGGGTTGAAGAGTTTCTATTATGTGATGAACAACCTTATCAAAATGACACTTAACCCAAAAGACAATGCCACTGATCTAAATGGACATATTACTAATGTGCTGTCCAGATTTCCAGAAGGGAATAAATTTAATATTCCAAGGTTCATATGGGTAGAGCTGGCATATGCTATGGATGATGGGAGGAGGTCACTTCCTTATGCTCCTTATCTGATGTTTATGATTGAGAGAGTGACTGGAGTCAGATATCCTAAGGATTGTAGCCACACTGTGTATAACATCAAGAAAACTAAAGGTGGTAAAACAGCCCCACCTCCTGCAGTAGAGAGCTCACACCATAGTGAGGGAGGCCACAGTGTGCCACAGAGGAGAGATGGAAGGAAGAAGAAGCGCTTTCAGAAGTTGGCAGAATGGGTGAAGGCTATTTTTGGCACTTGTTCTTACATGGCACAAAATCAGTATGATGACAGGATGGAGAGCAGGCATGCAATAAATGCAGCCAGAGAGGTTCAGGGTCTACCTCTTCTTTCACCCGTGGCTCCACCTCCTCAGTTTCCAGACCTTCCTCACCTATCTGACACGGAGTCTGATGAAGAACATGGCAGCTATGATGAGCACCAGGGATATGATGATGATCTAGATCTTCAGGAGACACTAGGCAGTGTCTATCGGCACTTCAGGGATGATGCTAGACAGCGGCGGGCTAGCACTTCAGCGGCTGCTCCTCGACGTTCCACGCGTGCCTCTCGCTTCACAGCTACTACTCATAGGGCTGGTCGTGCCGTGGTTTCCAGTGACGATGACGACGATGATGAGTGAGTTGTTCTCTCTTCTTTCTCTCTTCTTTTCTCTTTTTGGTACTTGATGCCAAAGGGGGAGAAAATTAGAGAAATTAGAGGGGTCAATTCTTTTCGACTGGACTTCGTTACTGCAGCTGCAGATCTCCATGTTCAGATCCGATGAGAGTGTTAGTGGTTAGTTTGTGAGCATGAGTGCTTCTTCAAAACTATTTTTAAGATTGTAATAATGCTACTTCTTTGTCTCTAGTTGCTTCGGATGTGAACATGTACCTGTGAACTGCTTGTCAGGCTTAATTATTAGTTTAAATTCTGTTGGTTAACCTGTTTGTGTGGTGTAATGCTTTTTAAAATTTCTGTCAGCTTGCTGGTGTAGCAAGGGCGGCAGTGGCGCCCTACCAGGGCGGTAGTGAGGCCCTCCACTACAGCAGCATGCTGTCCTGCTTGTATAAACTGTCATATGCATACACGGTTATTTAGTGACACAGTTTGTTGCACCCCACAGAGGTCATGGACATAGGGGGAGGTCCTCCATCACTTGCTAAATGTATGAAGCTTGAATTTCATGTCAAGTTTGAGTATTCAAAACTCCAATCATACATTTAGGGGGAGCTCCTATGCCCATGACCATTTTATTCTCTGTTATGATTATTATCTTTTGTAAGCTCTAATTTGGTTGTCATCAATTACCAAAAAGGGGGAGATTGTAAGTGCAATCAAGCCTATTGTGGGTTTTGGCGTTGATGACCACCGAATTAGGGAACTAATGAGTTTTGCTGAGATGACAAGCAGGGAATATAGCAAAGAGGTTGTTGAATACCATGGAGGATCCCCCATTTCTAAAGGATGGTTTTCCTAGCTCCAAAGGAGGTTTAATTCATTTTCGGTTTGAATTTGAGTATAGAAAAAGACGTACTATAAAGAGGGACTCCAAGTTTGTTGATCAAATTGTGAACCAAAGGCTCAAAAGCTCATCAACATCCTCAGACCCAAGCCTAGCCAGCATATTCTTCTCTCTACACTTCGGTGTTTTCAGGCTGGTTCAGGCAAGGGCGGCACTACCGCCCTACCCTGTGACAGTTGGAGAGCTGGGTATAAATACCCTTTCAAACCGTCTCAAACGGTAACCTGCTCATCTTCCTCGCTCCCAACCGTTGCAAACTGACCAGAGCTCACTTCTCTCTCCCTCCATTGTTGCTCCTCAAGCCCCCAAGCCAATCCTTGATTCCAACCATCAAAACTTGAGGGAAAAGGCAGCAAACTTTGATTGGAGAGCAGATCCATTGATTCCCACTGTCAAAAAGAGCTTTTGGTTCACGTTTGGCTGACAGCCTTGAGTTTGTTACTCTTGGAGCTTGCTCCTAGCCGGCTAGGCGTCGCCCTAGAGCTTGCCAACGTGTGTGGCAGCCAAGGGAAGGTTTGTAAGGTTAACCTTGCAGCTAATACATTCTTCACTCTTTGCAAGGGGTAAAATCCTTGCTTTGAGAACGAGGAGAAGGTAAGCCTGTGTGGCTAAGCCGGTCCTAGTGTGGGCGCCTCAACAACGTGGAGTAGGCCAAGCCTTGTTGTGGCAACAGCTGAACCACGGTAAAAATCGTGTGTCTTGTGTGCTTTCACTTGTGTATAAGTTTGTGTTAGGATTTGAGGCCGATCTACTTGGTGAGGAGGCTCCAGCACTTTCTAGCCACATACTTGTGCTCTAACATCTTGCAGGAAGCTTGAAAATTTAGTCGATCTAAATTTCTCTGGGTAAACTTTGAATCATTTCAATTAAGCTTCTGCCTGTTTTTCTGTAGAGGCCGGCAGTGCCGCCCTGGGAGGACCTCACTGCCGCCCTTGCCTGTGTGACTGATAAACTTTGCTGAAAAAGTTTGAACAGGCCTATTCACCCCCCTCTAGGCCACTTCCTGTACGTCCAGAGATCCTACAGGGGCGGCTACCAACTATTATACGGACAAAGGCCATGGCAGAGACCACGTCGCCCAGGACAGTTGGCGAACCACCATTGTGCCTACAGTGCCGCCATGTTCGGAATAGTAGCACCATGCCACGATGTGGCTACAAGACCATGATAACAACTATGCGTGGACGTGCGCAGCAAGACGACGTAGCTTGCAAGCCAAGTTGGCTAGCTTCCCTCCATTAGGCTCGCGACCCACTCGGTCGGGAGAACTTTCTTCTTTGTATGTGACCTGGCCCCGGACTCTATATCACGGCAGCTAGAGCACCCTTCTTCGGGACCGAACTCCTGTCCATCCCTTAGCTCTAGCTCCATTTCCTACCTCTTTCACCCTTCTTGCACTCCCCATTGTAAGAACTTTAGAGCATTCAAGTGAGGAACATACACTCAATCATCTCTGAGACTGGACGTAGGACCCCGACCTGAACCAGTATAAATTCTAGTGTCTTTTGTATGCTACATCGCCTTCCTTGAGCAGTGTGACAATCATATAAGTTTACTAGTCGGTTTACGAAACACCGATAAGCCGTCTCTACCATAGCCGTCCATCTCGACCTCAGTAAGCGCCAGCTTGCAAGTGGCGAGTGGATCCAGCGTTGAATGGGGTGGATCTACAGTGTGACGGGCCAGCCGTGGCGGGAGGCGGCAGTGGTGTGGGGCGACGACGGCGGCGGAAGTGAGGAAAGACGCGGGGAGGAAAAGAGGTGCATGCAATAGGAAATAGGATTGCTCAGGGCGAATAGGGGTATTATGCATCTTTTGCACGACAGTGGTGTGGAGCGATGGCGGAAGTGAGGGAAGGCATAGGGAGGAAAAGAGGTGCATGCAAGAGGAAATAGGGTTGCTTAGGGTGAGTAGGGGTATTATGCATCTTTTGCCCACACAGGACCATTTTAACCCTCTTTAGCACACCTTGGATTGGCTAATGAAAAAGAGTGGGCTAAAGTTTAGCCCCCAACTTTAGCTCTCCCGTTTTGATCCATGAAAAATTGAAAGTGACTAAAATGAGTGGGCTAAACTTTAGCCCCGTGGATCCAAACAGGGCCTTAACCAGAGTCCCCAGGCTGTTAACCTTTTCTGTGCTCTAGGCTGTACCAACTGTAACAACTGTATACCTTTCACAGAAAAACAAGTCAAAGAAATACATTATTCCTTTTCTCAAGCACGAATTGTGAGATCGACAAAAAGTTTTTGCTCGTTAGCTGTTTAGTGGTTAGGTGATCACAGTTAATACAATTTGAATGAGAGCGATTCTCTCTAGGTCACAGCGAACGTTGATTTACAGCGGAGGAACACTATACATGGAAATTTTTGGACTGACAGAACCCACCAAATGAAAGAACGGGGGAAAAAACCAGGTGAACTGTGTCATCGCATTTAGCTCGAAAGGGTCTTATCTCATTCTCTTGAATAGAGCTGCAACAGAAGTATCTAGGAAACTGCTTCCAGCACATGTTAATCTTTCGGTATATCCATACATGTCTATGTTAATCTTCCAGCATGTCCTTGTATAACTACAAACTACACTCTTACATCTTCAGAGGAAGTCCTGCAGGAGAATCAAACAATGCAAGATTACAGGACAATCAAACAATGCAAGATTACGAAGGATGGATGCAAGAAACAATACAATAGCGAGGGGAGGAAAATACCAGTTTAAGATTGGGCTTGGAAGCACCCTTTTGAAAAGTTGAAGGGATCTGTTCCTTAATGACTTCTTCAATTGATGATCCTTTTTCATGTACAAATTTGACAGACTCTGAGAGCCTGTTCAGAAGATTGAACAATGCAATGACCTCATTTCGCTGCAGCTGCAACTGATAAATTGCCAAGAAGGAAGCATTGTTAAACAAATATCCACTTAAGCAAACACAATGAATTCAAAAGGTATACTAACGGTCTTAGAATATTTTTCGTCAATTCAAGAAGAATTCACAGTGCTTAAGTTGGCTTAGTAGCAATTTAGCATATAACTCATAGTGCATTCCTTCTTTTAAGACAATGTATGGTTCTAGGGAAAATGTAAGCAATCAAGATGAATTCAGTGTTAGGAACTTAACATGAGGATAATATTTCAAAACGAGCAGTTATTCGAGAAAATACCAACAAAATGTACAGCATATATCTCTCATATCATAATATGGCAGGAGTGGTAATGACTATTTGAGAAATGGACTACATACTGGCTGATTCAAATGGCTGTCTCCATCAACGGAGAAAAGAATTTTCAGTGCAGTTCCAAGACCAAGAACTTGGAGCTTTCCCCACAGACGGCACTTCTCGCATCCAACACAGTCCATAATTGCACTAATGAAGAATATGTTACACGGGTAAGGATTCAACAGGTTCCTATGCATCTTATAAAATGAAAACACAGGAAATATGTCACATACCTAATGTTTCTAAATTGCTTCTGAATCTCTTGCTTTAGCTCAGGACCATTTTCTCCTTGCCAGAGTTTGGCTTCATCAAAAGGCAATGGACATGCAGATCTTAACTTGGAATTGTAAAGCAATTGCTTCACAAGAGATTCTGTCTTCAAGTCGTCTTCAGGGTTGTCAGTATTGTACTCAGCCTGCTCAAGATAATCTGCCGCCTGAAAGATTCCAAACAAAATCATTATCCGCTAGATCACTACAAATTTTGAACAAAAATAAACCTAAAAGTTTGATCTTCCACAGTAGCATGGATACGAAATGAATAGGTAATAAGGAAGAAATGGGAACCTTTGTCACGGCCCGAAGAACAAACAGGTAAGTGAAGTACAGATTCTGGACACGTTCTGGGTACTTCAGGACACGGTCATACAACAAAGGAAGATTTTGTCCCCACTGTGGCCATTTACATTAGAAGTGGTCAAAACAATTATGAAATTTGGCCCAATAAACAATAAACAAAGGTGGGCAATTTGGTCACGTACTGAGTTAGTCGATTCGTCAAGAAGATAATCATAAGCAATATGCACTGAAATTGAGGAGTGCAACCCTGAAATAAGCTTGTACAAGGCCTTCTTCTCATGGCACAGTTCTTCAGAGGGATCTGAAGAAAAAATGCAGTTAGAAAAACTTGTGTCAAAATTATTTTACTGGTGCAGGACTGAAGTGTTAGGATTCTCTATCATGTTACATAGGACATCAAATGGAACGTGTTACGTAGGACATCTAATGGAACAGGCATGCAACTAGAGCACTACACTACAGGACACTAAAGAACAACAGATGGGACAATATATGCTATGCATATTGGATTACTTTAGAAGACATGGTAGCTACAATTGACATATATCTCAAAAAAAAAAGGATTCAAATAATGAGTCCATCACTGATTCATTTAACATGTAGTGAACTTATGACATGGCACATATAAACACATGCACTGAAAAAATAAAATAAACACGGAGGTTGTCATCAAATAAAATAAGCAGCTCAGATGCAAATTATTAGTCACACTTGACATGGTCGATCAAACCAGTATATCTAGAGCGGAACAAGCATGTGAAAGAGCACATTTACATACATTTTGGACAGTTCTCTTTGTAAATGGCATCCCATATCCTTCTTGCTGAATCACCAGTATATCCAGTGTATCGTTCAGGATTCAGTTGAAGATTCACATAAGTCATCTCATCTGAAATCAGTACAACAGTTTGATAATCATCATGAATGTAATAAATAAGAAACAAAGAATGTGCAATAAACTAGATCAAGACAAAGATAAATTACTATTATCAGTCTCGTCATCAGATGTCCACGGATTGTCAGTTTCAACCCATCCTTTGAAAACCTTGCTGTCAAGGGTTTTATCAACAGCAGCCTGTGGTTTTCCTTCTTGGCACATCATACTATCTGGAGAAAGTCCACTGTAAGGTTTCCTGAATGGTTCAGGGAACTCATTCTCCGGGCACTCACAGACACTACAATCTCTAAGCTTGCACATTCCATCATCGGGCCAAAAAGGGCAGTCACACCACAATTTAACCTTACAAAAGACAAGGAACAACACATGACTTAGAACAGATGAACCATTGCTTCAAAATTTATTTTTAATGTGAGCATTTTGGTGGCATCACATATAGCTGAGAGTGACACTTCTGCTTTTTTAATCTCAGCATCAAAGATGAATTTCAATCTATTTGCGGCTACACTTAACTTTAGGTGTACTCATACATGATTTTTGTGATGATTTTTGAAACATTGTAACATGGTATTTTAGTCCTTTAGCTAACGAGGGAGCCAGCCCACCTGTGGGCACCATGCCGCCATATGATTTTCCTATAACTAACATATATAGTAGGTAGACTAACAAATACAAAACTATAGTTCACTGTGCAAAATTTGGAAGAGAACTTAAAGGGTTCACATTTCTGAAACCATGCCATCACACATAGATTTTCATCTCCACTCCTCACTGAGTAATTCGTGTGAAATGGTAAAAGTAATCTGAGTACATATCAGACGAAAGTATAACTTTGCAAAATAGTCGCCACACCAATCAATTCCATTTTGCAATATGCAAAGGCTTACACATCAAAACCAACAAAGATCAATAACATTCTCCGCCACAAACTTCCTAAACTATAGGGAATATAGGAATAGAATGGGTAAAAAAATTAAGAGATACTGGAACTATGAGTTCAATTAGGATAGCTGACAAGTATCATTAGATGGTCCATGAGACTAGATTCCGCACTATTTCCATCATCAAATTCCCTAAATAAGGTAAGCCAACCTTCACATTTTGATCAAGCAAATACCACTTTGATCCATATACAGCACAGTTGATTATTGTTCATTAGAATCATTACTAATCAGAAGACCAGCATTACACAAGTACAAGTAGAGTACAGAAAAAGTTTGATCCTAAGGTTTGAAACATTCACTTTAGAATAGTAGAAAACTGATAAACCACACTCAACTGCCTAGGTAAAAATAATAATAATCTGACAGAATCACACAGTCGTCAACAATCTTCCACCTATAAAATGGCAGACGCACATTGAGGGGAAAAAAGTAAAGACTCCATAACTACATAATCAAGCATCAAATTCTCCAATCAATCAAGCATGAATAGACTCTATCTCCCCATTGGCATACCACAATAACATTTCCACTAATGTGCCAAAATCACAGCCCCGGACATTTAAAAAAGAAAACAATCCATAAGTGCTCACCTTGAAGTACCTGAAGAAGGGCAACTTAACGAGTTCCTGTAGGATGGGATGCAGGACCTCCTCGTTGATGGCGTCCACCGTCTCATAGTCGCAGCAGCAGTCCTCCACCATCCCCGTGTACTTCCTCGCAGCCTGAAACGGACCACACCGCCACCTCAGAAGTCAGAACCACATCAACTAAAATCAAACCCCCCCAAATGCAGCTAAGCAAATCGCAATACCAAAGGAGAGATCCTTACAGGGCAGCCGCAGCTTCCTGGTGACGAGGAGGGGATGTCCGGGAAGCTGCGGTAGCTCACGGCCACGGCGAGGAGGGCCACGAGGAGGGCGCCGGCGGCCGCGTACCACAACCTTCCGCCCCGCCGATTCGCGCCCCCGCCAGCGCCGGCCGCGGCGCCGTTCGCCACCGGAGCGGCGTCCATAGTCATCGCTGCGGCGCCGCGGAAGCTTCGAGAAGCGAGATCTCGGAAGGAATTTTCGCCCCGTGCTCGACACGGGGGCAATGGCGGTCGTCTGGTGTGGGGACGGGCAGGGGCGTTGGAATTTAACGATATTGGTATACTCCGTATACCGGTGGCGGCATTTTAATACAGGGGTTTGATTGGGGAATCCGGGTGTGCCTGCGGAGTGGGTCACATGGATTAGCAGTTTAGCACCTGCTGCTTTGGGAGACAAATTGCTAGGTCCACTGAGCCTTGTTTAGTTCCTTTTTTTTTTACAAAATTGGACAGTGTAGCATTTTCGTTTATATTTGACGAATATTATACAATCATACACTAACTAGGCTTCAAAGATTCGTCTCACAAATCACAGATAAACTTTACAATTAGTTATTATTTTTATCTATATTTAACACTCAATGCATATGCCGCAAGATACACGTGGCCGATATTTTTTCCATGCATGGAATCAACGCCGTGGATGCTCTTAGTATGATGTTATTTGGTCATATTTTTTCATTTAGGAGTTTTGATTTCGAAAATCAAACTTTTAGCTATAAACTCTATTAATGGATTTTAAAATCACAATTCTTTGCTAGTGCTTTTAGATACAAATCTAACAATGCATTTTTGTGGCATAGTGATTTGCTGGTATGTTTGGATTGACTGACATATCGATTCAAAATCATCTAAACCTATATCCGAACCTAGAATGTTTGTTTGATTTGCATCATGAGTTGAAGCGATTTGTCATCAACCTATTTTCATAATTTTCCTCGCTAGACTAAGGAGATGTTTGGTTGGAATTGTTAAAGTTTATAGGTACTGTAATATTTTTATTTTATTTGGCAATTACTATCTAATCATAGACTAATTAGGCTCAAAAGATTCGTCTTGCAAATTACTCTCTAGCCATATTTTTAGTTTTGTAAATAGTCTATATTTAATACTTCTTACATGTGTCTAAACTTTCGATGTGACGGGCGATATACTTTACCGTCCGTAACAAAAAGACCGTAATTTAATGGACAGACTAATTTCTCAAAAATCGTTGGACAATACGGCTCCGTTACATGAGGGGTAGACAAATTCTGGATCGAACGATACTGCAATCCACACATCTTAGGTCTTGTTTAGATGCGAAAAGATTTTGGATTTCGTTACTGTAGCACTTTCATTTGTTTGTGGCAAATATTGTCTAATCATAGACTAACTAGGATCAAAAGATTCGTCTCGTGATTTACAGTTAAACTGTGCAACTAGTTTTTATTTTTATCTATATCTAATGTTTCATGCACATGCCGAAAGATTCGATGTGACGGGGAATCTTGAAAGCTTTTTGGTTTTGGGGTGAACTAAACAAGACCTTATTCTCGGTCAAAAATGAACTTTTATGGACAAATTGAACCGATTGGATTTCCTGTGGTGAAAACCAATCCATGCAAATTCAAGCTTTGTCTTACCACGGTTGTCACTTTCTTAGATAATTATTTTCTTCAATGGTAGACGGTGCAGCTCTTCTAATGAAATGAAAATCACTACATATGCCGACGCTCACATACGTGTACATACAATCACCCCTATGGACGTATACACTCACATCTTATCTATATGAGCCCCCTTGGGAAGCTGAGCTTGACCAGTAAATATCGAGATTGATGAAGTAACCATAAACGTCTTATTGTCGATGTGTAGGTCTATCACAAAAAAAAGTTAAATTCTAGAATAAATCTAGAAAAGTGTGAGCAACTGTATTAAGTCAATGACTTGAACTTTGATAAGTAAGTTCTTCCAAAAAAAACTTTCGCACCAGCAATATTAATACGTGACATAGATGCATTATTATATCTAGCAAGTTAACTGAAGAAAGAGCAATCTTAATTTTTTGTTCTTCTCTAATAGTCTTATCTTATATAATAGCTTCCCAAATGACTTTACACTAGGAACTCTGAACTATTTCTAACTAACCAAACCTTTTTTTAATAGTTTTTTTAATCTCTTATTGCTTTCTCATCCAAAGTATTTATTTTCTTAACTTACACGTGTGTCCAATTTACTTAGATCTCTCTAGCAAAATGTGTTGAGGAGAATATTTAGCAACTTTTTATTTTTAAAGAGCTCTTTTACCATACAGTTGGAGGACACTTTTCTCTTTTGCTAAAATATTAAAATAAGGAGTTGTTCAAAAGAAACTCCTATAGATGCTCTAAGGCCAAACATCTTTATACAAAACTTTTAAATCATCACTAGATGATATAAGTTATTAAGACATAACATTATAAGTTTATAAATCTTACCTTGGTTTTTTCAAAAAAATCTTAGCCTGGAAAACACTATTTTCTTTGTGCATATGATTCACCCGTATCGGATCCATAATGCCTAAGTGCACACATAAATTGTAGCGAAGTACTCCCTCCGTCCACGAAAGAGTCAATTCCTAGAATCTGTGTCAGTCAAACTTTTTAAAATTTGACTAACTTTATAGAAAAGAGTAACAACATCTATGATATAAAATGCACATCATATAAAAATATATTCTATGGTGAATCTAATGATACTAATTTGATACCATAAATCTTAGCATTTTTTTTCTAGAAATTTGGTCAAAGTTTAAAAAATTTGACTTAAGACAACTCTAGAAATTGACTCTTTCGTGGACGGAGGGAGTACGTATATTAGACTATCTCCAACAATGGTCACCCAAAATACAAGACTCATTTATTCTTTGAGTAGCGCTACAAGTAAAAAGTTCCATACCTATTTTTTATCTTCTCCAACGACAAGACCTAAAAGACAACACTCTCTATAAATGGGTCTCGAGAAGAGAGGATACCTAAATTTAGCTTATGCCTCTCCTGATGCTTGGGTCTTCTGTGACTCATTTTATTTAGGTTTGGGTTCCAAACAGCCTTAGTCTATTCTCTCGCAAAGCATGGTTACGCGGTTGAGCCATTTCCCCGAGCCGCCGCGTGCGCGTAGCCATTTACAACGGCATTAGGCGTGGAACAGGTACCAGGCACGGTGGAACCGCCCAGGTCTGAAAACACGGAAGCGCATCCAATGGCTTGTGCCAGTCTGCGGATGATCGGACGACAAGGAATGCCCCATTTGACGTGGCTGCGGCCTTACTTTGACTCAGGCCAATTGACGAATCGTCACGTCAATCGTCAAGTGCTACACGGAGCACGCCGCACGGAGCACGGGCGGGCGGTTTCGCTGGAAGGCGACCGTCTGAACTCTGTAGCATAGAATAGAAGAAGCAAAAACGTCATGTCATCAGTACTCTGATATTTTTTTTTGTGGGCGACTACATCATTCTACCCGTAATCTACTTGTGCTGGCAGCTAAAAGACAAGGGCCTTGTTTAGTTAATCCAAAAATTTTCAAGATTCTTCGTCACATTGAATCTTGCAGCATATGCATAGGATATTAAATATAGTCGAAAATAAAAACCAATTATACAGTTTGCCTGTAAATTGCGAGATGAATCTTTTGAGTCTAGTTAGTCCATGATTGGACAATAATTATTAAATAAAAACGAAAGTGCTACAGTACTACAAACTCAAAAATTTTGGGAACTAAACAAGGCCCTAGTATCACACATCATGAGTTTCACTAAAATGTTGGCATGTTTCCCATCTTAAGATATACTCCGTATATCATAGATCATAAAGTAACTTAGTGATACACCATAACATAAATATGACATGTAAAAACTTAAGTTCTAAGTTAAATGGACTTCCTCCAACAAATCTTAAGAATGAAAGGTTTCTTCCCTATTTGGTGTAGTTGGATTAAGACCTTCATACAAAAAGCAATGTATAGACATAAAAGGTGAATGACCATATTGACCCATACTTCCAAATAAATAAAGTTTTAAGGCAATGTGATCCACTTTCACCTATTTTGTGGAATAGGATATCATTATTGCTAGGGCCAAGAAAAATAGTCAAGTTCGTGGGGTTGTACCACACTTAAAAGAGGATGGTTTATCTATCTTGCAATACGCACATGACGTTATTTTAAAAAATCTATTTGTGCTGATAGCTAAAGAAAACTAGTACCACACGCCACGAGTTTTACTAAATGTTGGCATGTTTCCTATCTTGAGATATATCATAAAGTAATTAGTGATACACCATAACATAAATTTAGCATGTACCTCTTAAAAAGCATAAAAACTTAAGTTGTAAGTTAAATGGGACTTCCTCCAAAAAAACCTTAAGAATGAAGGTTTCTTTCATATTTGGTGTAGTTGAATTAAGACCTTCATACAAGAGGCAATGTAGGCATAAAAGGTGAATGATCAGGTTGACCCATACTTCGAAACTTAGAAAGTTTAAAGCAATGTGACCCCACTTTTTCAACTATTTTGTAGAATAGTGGTGGATATGTTGGTTGTCATTATTGCTAAGGCCAGGGAAGATGGTCAAAATCATGGGGCTGTACCACACTTAATAGGTTTATCTATCTTGCGATACGCATATGATACTATTTTATTTCTAGACCATGAGATTGCACAAGCTATGAATATGAAGTTATTGCTCTCCACATTTGAACAACTATCGGTCTAAAGATAAATCTTAAACAAAAGTAAAATCTTCTGTTTCGGGCAAGCAAAGTTGTATGAGGCACAATTCTCAGTTATTTGATTGCAAAACAGGTACATGTCCCTTCCAATACCTGAGAATATCAATGCACTATAGGAAGCTCACCAATAAGGATTGGAAATTAATTGAAGAAAAGAATTGAGAATAGGCCATGCAACTATAATGCAAAATTATTATCATTGGGTGGAAGATTAGTCTCGAGCAATTTAATCTTATCCAGCCTATATCCATGTTTATGCTTTCTTTCTTTGAGATCCGAAGAGGTGTTCTAAAGAAAATAGAGTATTTTAGATCTTAGGTCAAGGTTTTCTAGCAATATGATTGACATAAAAAATATAGAGTTGCCAAGAGGGTCTCTTATATGCCAACCAAAATAACAAGGAGGTTTTGGTATACAAAACCTGGATTTATAGAATAAATCTATTAAATAAATTGCTTTTAAAATTATACAATGGAGACGACATTTGGAAGGAATTGCTAAGAAATAAGTACATTAGAGGTTAGACTTTGTACGAGTTACAAACAAACCTAGTGATTCCCAGTTTGGATGGAGCTTTTGGGAGTTAAGGAGCAATTCATGAGCCTAGGGAAATTCAATTCAGGAGATGGTACTAAAATAAGGTTATGAGAAAATACCAGGTTGGGTGCGCATCCTCTCAAAAACACATTATCCAAACTTATATAATATAGTTTGACGTAAACATGCTATTGTAGAAATACTCTAGGGGCAATTCCTCTAAATGTTTCCTTTAGAAGGGCTTTAGTGGGAACTAAGCTGGTTGGGTAGAATAACTTAGTAGCAAGAGTAGCGGACATTAACTTACTAGGTTGGACGAGATAGGTTCTTTTGACTCCTTAAAAGCAGTGGCGAGTTCATAGTAAACTCCATTTATAAAGAGAGGGGTGATTTTAAATGGAGTTTAATATACCACTAATTTTAAAGTATAACATAATATATGGTGTTTAATATACCACTAATTTTTTTTCCTATGGTTCATTAAGAGAGGGGTGATTTTAACTAAAAATAATTTATTAAAAAAATAGTAACAAATCTTGCGTGTCTTGTAGTAACTACTCAACAATTCTTCTTCGAGTGTTTGTATGCTAAGTTCTTGTGACGACCGATACATCATTTCAAGCTCAAACCCCTTTGAAAGTAATGGATATCTTTCATGTTTGGCACAAATAAAGGGGAAGATCAAATAAGACATTGTTATTGACAGGTGGTGCAACCATTTGTTGGACTTATGGCTAGTAAGAAATGATATAGTTTTTTGTAAATGTCAACCCAAATTTCTTTTTGCAGGTTTTATTCAAAGGATGAACACATTGGCTACGACATTGGTCACAGTTGCAGAGGTGTGATGAAATCAAGGACCCCTTCTCCCAAGTTTGTGGGGCACTAGAAACAACGCTATACAATTCTTTGCTTCTTTTGGATGTCTAAATAATGCTAGGATTGGTTTTTGAATGGCTTTGGTTTTATATGTTCCTCAAGTTTTGTAAAAAATTGGTCCGGTTCCCTTGGGTTCAAGAGATGAAGGCGGATCCTTTCCATTATTAGATAAATTGGAATGGAGAAAAGTAATAGGTGTTTTGCCTCGTCATTTTCACTTGACAAAACTTAGGCCGAAACAAGCTCTAAATACCCCATCAGCGTGGTTATTAAGCCCAATCTAGAACATGGGTCGTTAAGCCCATCAAGTAGCCTGTAGCCCGGGCCTCGACAATGGACTGGGGTGCGCGGTGCTGGTGCCGCAAGCACCACTATGGGCTACGGACCACCGGCCAGGCAACTAGTACAAGACTACAAGTACTCCTGCATCACATGATCATGATGCAATCTACCGACGTTACATTCCTAACACCGTTTCCTAGCGCCGACTCGCAGAAGCTGAAGAAAAAGAACCAAGGCCTTGTTTAGTTCATAGAAAATTTTGCAAAATTTTTCAGATTCCTCGTCACATCGAATCATTAGACACATGCATGGAGTATTAAATATAGACGAAAATAAAAACTAATTGCACAGTTTGGTCGGAATTGAGGAGACGAATCTTTTGAGCCTAGTTAGTCCATGATTGGATAATATTTGTCAAATACAAACGAAAATGCTACAGTGTAGATTTTGTAAAAAATTTTGAAACTAAACAAGACCCAAAAAGGAAAAAATGATAACAACATAGTAGTACGTGTTAACAGTTTCGCCACAAACATTGGAGGACGGGACGAAGACGAACACCGCCATATATAAAAAGTATATAATATATAAAATCATTTCACAAGTGATGGAAGACGCTCTTCGGTCCAGAAATGGAGCTTCCAGGAAACTGTGCTACCTAATCTCTGATGAACTATTCAATGATTATCCGTTAAAAAACTTTTTCGAGACTAAGTTTTGACCCAAAATTGGCTGAAGCTCTAAATAAGCAAGTGGTACTATATATGTGACTTTGGGAGGCGTAAAGAGATTTGGCCATTTTTCTTCAAATTTGCGCACGTTTATACTACATATATCAGTTGTAGTAGCAGAAAAAGAAGTCAACAGTCCCTTCTGAAATCAAACCTTCAAAAAAGAATAGTAATATTTTCCAGAGAAGAATGGGCGCTAAAATCAGTTGGTTATTATTTTGCAAAACAACACCAGACTTTGGCTGAAAATTTCCTGCTTACCCCAATTTCTACGGGCTCCCTTCTCAATGGCTCCGAGTTGAAACTCTGAAATTCAGAGTGAAATCCGTGATCTGACCAGCCCAACTCTGAAATGGTCCATCGACTTGCAGCGGAAGCAGTGAGATATGACGTGCTATTTTAGTGCTGCCCACCGCTTTCTATCTTTTGGAATCTATATCGAAGGGCTTTTGCAATTCCAAATTTTTTCAGTTGACCGTACTTGTGAATTCTGATTGCCAATGGAGTGATGGACTAATTGGCTTCCAAAAGACCAAGTACAGTAATTTGCATTGGAGAGACGTGTAGGCTTTAGCGACTCTCATAAAGTCATAACCTATATATCCTATCTACTATTCCAGACATGCTGAATTGCTGAGTCACATCTTCGTATTGCCATCGTTCTCTATATAAACACATCGATATGCACTTCTGCAGCCATCGCAACAAAGTTACAAACTTACAATACACCAGCAATTAGCAGAGCAAAGTGCAGGAGAAAATGGCCTCCATGAAGCCGCTGCTCACGCTCACCTGCATCTTCCTCCTCTCCGGTATGCTGACATGCGACGTTTGCTACCGAAGCTCTCTATCTTGAGATTTAATGTTGCATGGTTCTTCATTGATCTCGATCGATTTCTGTATGTTGTGAGATGAATCAGGGCTCGTCGTGTTGGGTGAGATCGGCGGGACGACGCTGGCGGCGCCGGAGCCGTGCCCGGTGGTGTGCATCCAGGGCGGGTACATCACCTGCGACAACTACCCGTACCAGGAGCTGGACGGCTGCGACTGCGAGTGCGCGCCCAAGGACGGCATCAACTGCGTGCTCCACCACCTTGCCACCGGCGATACCTTCAACTGCCCACCGCAGGCATAGGCTTTGCACTTCAGCTGGAGCGGCGCATGCAGGGATGATACGAGGGCTCGCTGTTGCTGCTCTTGATTAGTCTATACCAAGCTGATGCACTGTGATCATCGTCTGAATAGTATCGTTGCTGAATATCAGTGAAGTCCTAGTATATATGTTTATAGTACAATAATGAAAGCATGTGTCTTAGCACTATAGCGTCTGTATGATGATGTGAAACGAACGATGACAGGGCAAGCCCAGTCTGCACTGCAGTCAACTGAACAAGCGTTTCAAGGTCATGAAAAATATTCAAAATGCAAAAGGCCACCGTTATTTTTTCAATTTGCTTAACAGTACTTTTCAGTCAACGCGTTGAAGTTTGAACTCCCTTAGTCTTGAAGGACAAGGTACGTGTCATTGGTTCTGTACTTCTGTTTCACACTTTCATTTCATAACTTATGCCTCTCCCAACCTGATCGTGCAAAGAAGTCATGGTCTATTTCCCTTTAACAAAGCACAACAAGAAAAAAAAAGTCAACCTGCAAATTTAATGTCAAAGTACATGGCTGTTCAGGCCTGAAACTCTGAATGTCCGATTGATTTTCATGTTTTTTCTTAACTACTGCCCGACTGAACGATTTTCTCTG
Organism: Sorghum bicolor; assembly: GCF_000003195.3. Classification (NCBI taxonomy): domain Eukaryota; kingdom Viridiplantae; phylum Streptophyta; class Magnoliopsida; order Poales; family Poaceae; genus Sorghum; species Sorghum bicolor. Next base: position 7,737,839 of record NC_012870.2, on the reverse strand, counting down.
AAGCCACTCATGGTATTCTGCAAAGCCTAAGAGATGACCGTTTGCTTTACATGTAACAATGGCGATAGACTAGGCCATCTTCACCACCGATATGCAGAAACGGCGCCATCTTCAAGTCTGAATTTGCCAGCGTCCGACAGACTCTACTTGCTTGTGCGCTGGACGCCAAACTTTGGGGCTTGCGGCTACCCGAGAGAGAGAGAGAGAGAGCGCAATTGCTGATGTTTGGCATGATGTTTTTACATGTTCAGCACAATAGGTGTGGTTACAAAGATCAAAAGATGTAGAATTTTGTATCAAAAACTTTCATAGCTGCCTTTGTTCAGTCTGAATCAATAAAATTCAGGTGGGGAGGCTCTCTCCCCCGGTTACCTTAGAAAAAAGAATAACTGAGATGATAAGATGGCATTTCTAGGGTAGTGTACCGCAGTACCGGACGTTGACTTGCATACTCCCTTCGTCCAAGTGCCTTTTTGTTTCCGAGGAGATAAACACTTTTAACTTTGATCAAATATTTACAAGAAAGTATTAATATTTCTTGTCAAAAAAGAAAATATTAATATTATAATATATAATTAGATCATTAGATAAATCATTAAATCTATTTTTATAATAAATTTATTTAAAGATACAATGTTGTTAATATTTTCTATAAACCTACCATAGCGACTTTAGTTTGGGACGAAGGGAGCACATGCTGAGGGAAGCCATGCAAGGAATTCTTTGAGAGCCCTTGATGTTTGACACAACTTGATGTTTGGAATGATAACCAATTAATGCTGTTGAAATTACTAAACAAAATTCTGCGAAGAGAATTTATCTAGTGAAGGTTAAATCCCTTTTTGACCGAATCAGCAGTGAAGGTTAAATCCTTGACCCTTCTGAATGTAAACCCAAGATCAGTGAGAGTTTGCGCACAAGAGAGGAGCGCAGTAGACAGCAGACCATCAGTAGGTACAGGGCCTACTATAGGTAGGCAATAGCAAGCATGGTCTCCTTCAACTTGTCCATGGCAGCCGTCGTCCTCCTCTCCGGTAGATGTAGATTCACCATTTTTCAGTGCACCTCTACTGGGTACAATCCATGTAGATGCTGACGCTCATAAACTGATAAGATTTTGTTGCCTGTGTGTCTAATGAATCAGGACTTGTGATACTGGGGGCGGTTGAGCCCAGTGAAGCCGTCTGCAATCTCGACTGCGTGCGAGGAACCTACATCACCTGCAAGAACTACCCTGCGCAGCAGCTCTACGGCTGCGCCTGCAAGTGCGCGCCTGCGGACGGCAAGCGCTGCGTTGTCCACCTCGGAGGTGGCTCGACCAAGCGGTGCTGGAAACGCAGATGATCGAAGAAGACGAGTTCCATTCATCGTCACAGTGTCCCATGTTTGCATGGGCGCCGTTAGATGATTTTGTTATGTAGTAATAACTAGCAAGACTTCAGTGTTAAAATGGAGCTGATGCAGTCATCTTTTTTTCCCCTTCTTATTGCCGTTTACCTAAAATGATGCCAATTTTGGCCTGAATTGTTTTTTTTTCATGATCGGGGTTCAGCCCGTTATATATTAAGAGGAAAGTAACCAAATGTTACAAAGAGCTTTGACAATGGCAAGCGGCAATGTCGAACAACAAACTCCTAGCTACTGGATACAAAGTTTGGAACTACATCCGGCCAATTTTGACCTGAATTCGGATAGGTGCTGCGTAACAAAATACGAATTAGTATTCCATTTCAGCCATTACGTGACAAGCGCCGGGAAGATGTGTACGTACGTGCGCCGCGTCGGCGCCGATTTCGTTACGTCTCAGCTTTGAAACTATCTGCACTGGATCGATATCGCACGTCGTCCCAGGCTTTCGTCGTCAGAGAAAGCGCCCGTGTGGAGTAGCAACCGGCACCTACCTGGGCGCAGCCGCTAAGGCGTGCACCTCGCGGCTCCACCGGCCGGACAGCTTTAATTTAGGCCTTGTTTAGTTCCAAAAAATTATAGGAAAACGACGCTGTAGCAGTTTTTATTTTTATTTGATAAATATTATTCAATCATGAAATAATTAGACTTAAAAGATTTATCTCGCGATTTACAGGCAAACTATGTAATTAATTTTTATTTTCATCTATATTTAATGCTTCATGCATATGCCGTAAAATTTGATGTAACAGAGATCTTGAAATTTTTTTTGTTTTTGGGATGAAGTAAACAAGGCTTACAAACCCATCATCGCCCTAGCCTTTGAAACGCAACACGATCGAGCAAGGTTTTGTTTAGTTCCAAAAAATTTTCAAAATTTCCTACCACAATAAATCTTTAGACATATGCATAAAGCACTAAATATAGATAAAAAAACTAATTATACAATTTAGCTCTAATTTGCGAGACAGATCTTTTGAGTCTATTTAGTTTATGGTTGGACAATACTTGTTAAATAACAAACGAAAATATTATAGTAGCCAAATCTAACAATTTTCATGAACTAAACAAGGCCCAAACTGTGCATGTTCCTGAATCCCAACCCATGCCCTCGGTCGAGCTCAGGGCAGTCCCAATATTATAAATTACATATAATTTTTATATTTATTAATTTTTATAGGCACTATATATAAAAACTATGGTTATAAATTACATATAGTTTTTATATTTATCTAATGGCATTGTATTTTTTCTCTATTCGTTATCAATCACATCTCTTTATGTCTTGATTTCGTGTAGATATGGTTTTTAATTTAGATCTGGTTATATAATTTTTGTTTTTTCTTTTAATAATTATTTTGCCACGTCAGCAAAACACTTAAGTAACAGTATAATTAATGTCAATACAAACTTTAATTTCTGTATTAAGAGTGCCCTCGGGCTGCGCATCTGGATTCTGGGCAGGGAAGCAATGAGCAATGCAACTTGCGTGGATGGTCATTAGCCCAATGTCAATGCCGGAAACACCGAAACAGTACCATGTTCATCAGATTCAGTGTGAAACTGTGGACTCGGCACTTTGACCGATCCCATTGGTCTACATTAGCAGCAAAATAAAGCAGTCGCACGCAGAATATGCTATTTTAACCGATCCGAGCTCAATGACAGAACCTTCTCACAATCGTCGAATGCCAATGATACTTTGCTGCAAAAGGTCCTCAAGGAAGCTAGTGATTGGGTCCTTCTTGGATTCAAATCGCTTCGGGAGTTTGCTCCTTGTTGTCGCGTAACTCGGTTTTTCTATAATCAAACTGTAACTGAAATCCAGTAGTTAGGTTGTGTTTGGAAGCAACTTGTTAGCTGCTCGTCACCAGGGAGCCTCCGTTCTATTGTTGTGAACTTTTCTTTTTAATGAAGGCTTTATTTAGTTCCACTTGAAATTCAAAAAAATTTTAAGATTTTTCGTCACATTAAATCTTACAATGTAAGGAGCATTAAATATAAATTAAAAAAACTATGAGTCCAGTTAGTTCATGGTTAGACAATAATTATCAAATACAAACAAAAGTATTATAGTGTCAAAATCTAAAAGAAAAATCAAATCTAAAAAGGCTAAAATACGGATGAATGGCCTGGTCGCGGAAAAAAAAAATCCGAGCTCCGCTAACCGGAATGTACCACATGCTGATGCCAACTCTGCGCTGAGCGGAGCAAGCCCAAAGAAGCAACTCGACGACATAGAAATTACGCAGAAAATAGCAAGCGCCGCATGGTCCATCTCATCTCCTTTGTCATTTGTCAACGGCGAAAGCTACGTCAGGTACGGATACGGCGACGGCGAGTGAGAGGAAGCGGCGCATCCGGACAGTATACGCCGAGTGGTGCGGTCTGCAACTCCACCTTGCTTATAAAAACCCCCGGCCGCGGCCGTGCATGATGCATCGATCTTTCTAACAATTCACACGGGACAAACCATGGCGGCTGCCTTCACGAAGCTCTCCCTCACCTTCGTCCTCCTCCTCTCCGGTATGTATGCTCTCGGTTCCATGCATGTCGTTTCTTTGGACACTCTTGAAGCAGTGCACGTTCTGACCTGTGAATCGATCGATTGTTCATCTCGTTCAGCGTTCGTCGTGTCCGGCGAGATCGGGGGAGCCATGGCGGCGACCGACTGCTCGACGGTCCGGTGCATCCAGGGCGGGTACATCACCTGCGACAACTACCCGTACCAGAAGCTGGACGGCTGCGCCTGCGTCTGCGCGCCCAAGAACGGCCGGAACTGCGTGCTCCACCTCCAGTCCGGCTCCACTTACAACTGCGGCGACAAGAAGAAGGAATAGCTAGCCCAAGCCGACCGATCAGTACGTCTTCGAGTAGAGTCGAACCAATAATGCTTCAAGCTGTGTACCCTGTCGGATGATAATAGTTCTACTGAAACGAGCTGAATAATGCTTGCTAGCCCTGGGTCAGTCATTGCATTGCGCAGCTAGCTTGGTGCTTTGGGGTGAACGAAGCTAGATCTGAATTCTGATGAGGATGCACTGACTTTTTTAGAGTTGTTCCGAGCCTAACCGGTAACACAAGATAGTGACGCGTCACGGCGGCATCGGTCACATTCTCTCACTTCACTTAACACTACCTTCACTGACGTTGCTGGCTTCACATTTTCTGTCCTCTCCTGCCTCTTGGTGACTTTTGACACCATTGTGAACTAGGGGAAAAAGAAGGCAAAGTAGACAGTTTTCTCAGTTCACTGTTTATGATTTGTGATGGAGGCGTGGAGCTTCATCACGAGCGGTCAAACTTTGCTTATTGTTTTCTCGAAGGAAACATTCCCTGAACTATGGGGTGGTATCTACTTTACCTCCGAACTATAAAACAGTATCCTCTAAACTATCGAAAACCGTTCAAATCACCCCCGGTAGTTTTTTATGGTGGTTTTGCTACAGTAACCATGGTTTTTGCTACAGTAGCCGTGGTTTTGACTTTTTCTTTTTTCTTATTTATTTTCATATAATCTTTGAAAAATTATAGTAAATCACAGAAAATTTATAAAATAGAAAAATTAATTTTGTTGGACTTCACATGAGTAGATCTACGCAATGAATATATAATATGGTATACTTTAGTACAAATTTTTTCTGTAGCTTTAAATTAGTTAGAAAAATCAAATTTTATCTGTAATTAACTAGAATAATTCATAGCTGCAGCTTCTATGGTCCAATTGTGGTGAATTTTTTTTTGTGGACTAACTATTCTATGCTTGAACTATAGTAAATATTTCATAATCATCGGATCATGTATAACTTAGTTATAGATTTATTTATATTTAACAAGCATTAACCTGAATAAACCACGGTACTGTAGCAAAACCGTCATCAAAAACCGCCTGGGGGGTGATTTGAACAGTTTTGGATAGTTCAGGAGGTAAATTAGACTGTTTCATAGTTTGAGAGGTAAAATAGACACCATTCCATAGTTCAGCAGGTGATGTAGACTTTTTCCTTTTCTCGAAGCAATGATCGGATTCGACTACTGGAGCTTGTGAACTGAACTTCACACGATCCAACCGTGTCGGTTCTCGGTTCGATTGCGGAGTGGAGCTGAGCTGCCCAGTCAACAATTTGTACCATCATGTGTGCGGTGTATCCATTTTATTTCCAGGCATCCAAATGCGACCATTCTGTTACGCATCATGGTTTCGTGCACACTCTTGAGTAGGGGTTACTGCTTAGTGCTTAGTGCCTGCTTTTTGCAAAGTCAAAACTCAAAAGGGAAAGTTCTGCAAACATAACTCCATGCAAAGTCAAAGATTTCACACACAAAAAAAAAGCAAAATCAAAGATAGACTTTGTTTACTTAAGAAGTTAAGGCCACATCCCCAACAACTTCACATGACCAAGCTCCCAATATAAACTCTACTCTTGCGGATATACTCCCTCCGTCCACGAAAGAGTCAATTTCTAGAGTTGTCCTAAGTCAAACTTTTTAAACTTTGACCAAATTTCTAGAAAAAAATGCTAAGATTTATAGTATCAAATTAGTATTATTAGATTCATCATAGAATATATTTTCATATAATGTGTATTTTATATTATAGATGTTGTTACTCTTTTCTATAAAGTTAGTCAAACTTTAAAAAGTTTGACTGACACGGATCCTAGGAATTGATTCTTTTAGGGACTGAGAGAGTATTATACATGCACAGAAGGTACACGACATGGCTTACCTCAAACCTATATTGGGAACGTAGCGGTAGCTTCTATTAGGGTTAGGGCGTCCCCAACGGGAACCAAATTGCTAACCTGAGCTAAATTCTAAGGATTGAAAACAAAGCTGACCACTACACTAGCGAGGGAGCAATCGCCTATCTCACACGTCCTTCGAAAAGTTCCCTCCCACAGTTCGTCTCCGCGTGCTGATGCCCTTATTTTCAGAAGATGAGTCGCTAGCGATTTCTCTGCCATTGTAGGGACGCCCTATGCTAAATTGTCACGATACAGGGAACGGGTGGAGCAGGGAGAGGAATCGTCGGAGGAATGGTGTGCAGTGGCATTAATAAAAGCTGCAGATGGCCTAGTGGTTACCGCATTTTTAATCTGCCGGGCGTATGCAACTGCTGCTTCGCTGCCCACAAAGGCTGCACCATCCACCTCAGTACCTCACGGACGGGGAGTGCAAAAATGCCCTTGAATTGAAGAATCTCGCACACTCTGTCGTCCTGTTTAATTGCTTAACTAAAAATACTGCTGAATAGCTGATAAATTCAGTAGATAAACTAACAAAATCTTATAATTTAATAAATGGCATTCGTAGTGTGCTACTGCAAGAACATTTCAGTTGGGAAAATAAAAGTATCGCTGAGAAACTTTAGGAAACATATAGTGACGTGGGAAATTACAGAACTGCGTAAATATCATTATATCGATTACAAATAATGAAAGGCAGTGTACTTTAACTCTATATTTTTGGATGAAATACTGTAACTCTATATTAAGACGTTGGTATAACTCAGCCACAGCCCATACCGAACATCAGAACGGAGATCTACAACGCCAGCGTCCAAGCTGGATTATATAACAAAGAATTTTCTTTCGGAAGAAACAAAATGTAGATTTTCTCTACAAAATGTAAAAGTACAAAATTTTCCACGACCAGGTTGGTCACAGCCTCTACTGTTACGCATTTGTGATACACGTTGCTAAGTGAATGAAATATGGGCTTGGTATGGAATGAAAATTATGGACATCACTTGAAACTCGGAAGTGTCCGAACAGGCATAATACTCCTGGATTTAATGAGTAACTATGTCTTCTCCTTGGTTGCTTTGAATAGTTTGATAACATTTTCATACACCACAAATGTGAGGGAAGCAGCTGGAAGGTTTTTCAGTAGATTGGACGTGATGCCCCTATAAAATCCACGGACGCCTTCATACCTGCATTAGAGATATGCATTATCCAAAAGCACATCAGGACACCAATCCCTTAATTTAGAACAAAGGCTATATTCAGAAGAATTAAAGAACCATCCCTTCCCCAGTTCAGAATGTCACACTAAGCATAAATGCCATGTTACAATTGCACGAGTAGACAAGGACACTCAAGTTTTAAATTTCAAATATTATGTGCAGATGTGGTGGGCCAATAAGTTGCAATAAAACTCTTTCCTGTTGTGTTTTGAAGCCACTTTAGACTTAACTACTCTTCTATAAATATATTTCATGGTTCTCAATATGCTAATGACCTAAGGAAGACTGTAGACAATTAGTAAGCAAAAATGTAGTAATACTATTCTGAACATTAGAACTTGGGGAAATCCAGCAAGCACATCTACTTCATACTAGAAGCATCAAGTGTACATACATATGACTAAGAAAAACTCTGATATAGTAATGCTATTCTGAACATTACATAATTGAATATTTCAACAGCACCACTAGAGTCTTACTTCGCAGTTTCCTTCACTACATGCCAGCTATTTGAGTACTTTGGAGTACCATCAGTGCCAGGCCGTTGCTGGAAAATCACACATAAGAGTTATAAATGATCAAAACTCATAAGAGATTAAAATAAAAAAAAATAGTATGGACATGAAAAGTTTCAAATCTGAAACCTGCAAGCGGGCTCGGATGACCTGCAGATTACAAATACGTTCAATGAGAAGGTACAATATACTTATGGAGTTTATAAGAATATAAATAGGAGCGAAGGAAATTGCCTGGTAAGGATAAGTAAGTAGAGTAGCAGCTACTTTTGAACCAGCCCCAAGTGCCGCAAAATCGATGGAATTCAGCTAAGCATTAAGAGTGAAGAGAATGGAATATCAGGCAAAGCAGTAAAGGCCCACAGGATACTAGATGTATATCTGCATTTATGTTATTTGTGGAGTCAAACAATATGAAACTGCATGAACTATTTTCATAAGCCATAACTCTATGTTCAATTTGCTTAGGTTTGACAATTTCACAAATCACATAATACAGAGAAACAGTGTCTAAATGTGCAGAATATCATGAAAATGCTAGATATAAATACTATCAACAACAGTTTAAGGAAAGAACATAAAAACAACATAACTAAGAATTAAGAGTCCAGGGGCACTGAAATATGTCTTTATTGAAGCAAGTTAAACTGGATATTTAACACCCAAGCACACATTTGATCAGTTAATACCAATGATTCCCTGCCTCCTCCGTTATCTGTCCTTGATTGTGTACTTTTAACGAATATCATAGCTTTGCGAAGTTCCTCATAGACCGTGAACTGTATTGCACCATGTGTGACCTTTCATGCATGACAGAATGAAGAAACATGGAGGCATGAATTAGATTTGTCAACCACCCATATCCATAATTAAAAAAGAACACTAAGCACTCTAAAAGCTAACATTCTTTGACATTCAAAATGAAACTTTCCAGACCCAGTTACTACAGCACTCACTATAGAGGGAAAAGAAGCTCGCAATTGTGAAGATCTTGCAATAAACAGGCATACGAAACAAATAACATAATATTTAGCTTAACTTCTTAAATCTTTCCATACCCAGAACTAAGGATGATCTCCATAATCAGGTCAGGTTCAAAACAGGATAGTAATAAAGAAAACACACAACTATCCACTGGTACTGTAACGTGAAGTTACAAACATTGATCATCAAGTTCAGTTACAGGAGGACCTTATCTCGAGCACGCAACCACGAATTTCATAGGTCGCTTAACAAATCTTACGAGGCTAAAACTCAAACTCCAAGTGTTAATTATGAATTAAGTGCTATGTATTGGTAATATAATTTCATACCATTGGAGCATACAGCTAAGAAATGCTAGAAAAAAAAAACTTAAGAATGAATTATAGTACTCCACTACTGTAACTAGAAGTTATTTATATGAGTATAGTTGTAGTTCTACAAAGAAATGCAGAATAAACCCAGCTAGCAGCATATAATATAAATACATACCAGCAAAAGCCCAGGTCCAATTCCCCTATAAAGTGCAAGAAATCCCTCCTCTCTTAGAATAGTTCTCAAAGCATCTGGCTTTACACAAACAAGTAAGGTAAGTTACTGATATATAAATCAAATATAGACAAAAGGAAATATGAACAAGTAGGAGCAGAAATAATTCACAGAAATATATATCAATAATGTTGTGGCTGCAGGTACTGGAATGGCAGTTAATCTGCATTAATAGTTCTAGAGATAAAGCAGCAGTGGACAAGACAAGATTAGGAGGAAAGAACGTTCCCCAATAAGAACATGTCTACCAAAATAAGTGGTTAATTTCCTAGGCAATGAATTAATTATTGGTACGTATCTATGGAATAGCTAGGTTATTATTTAGATTGATTACATCCATAATTGTTAGGTGAATCCTATGTTTTAAGGAGGACTACTCAAATCACCATTGTCAAGCAGACTCCCCTTGCTACACCCTACACTACAATTCCATTCAACCTCTCACCAATTAAACTTCAGAAAGATACTTCATAGAATTAGAAGCAGGCTTTTCTTATCTAAACCCATGTAAATCGGCATAGCTTCCAAAGCTTCTATTAGAACTGAGAACAAGCACAGATTGTGCTGAACGGATGTGTTTTGATAATTGCTAAACTGGACTTAAATACATGTATGATGTATTTTGATAATTGCTAAACTAGACTTAAATACATGTACACAACAATATGATTACTTCCTATACAACATTCAAATTTAATGTAAGTACTTAAAGGAAGCACATATTACCAGAAAAACCAGAATACTGAGAAGTATGGTGTTTAGGTGTTTGTAGTTGCAGTCTTGTTTTCACCAGCCATATGGGATTTGTAAACAAGGAAACCTGTATAATAACAATAAAATCAGTTTCGTGGAAAAAAAAGGCACGTTTTAATGATGACGAGCAATATAGATGAATAAATAACGCTACGAAGGTACAAATGTAACTAGTCAAAACAATCATAAAGGTAATGCATAAAGTCCTAGATACACATTGACAATTAAATAGTCACGTTTGAATCTTAGGTTGAAAAAACTGGAAACAAAAGGTAATCCAACAATATTGATCATTTTAGAAAAGATAAGTCGCTGTACGAACCAAAGCACCTGCTTCTGCAGCTGAGATGAGATGATGGACTGGATGAAGCTGGCCATCCTTCCTCTGTAAGTACCTTTGTTTAGCTCTGTTATAACTTTTAAAAAAATGCATCTCATGTCAATTGGAATGCTAATAAACATATATTACGGGTAGCATTCAGATTGCTAAAAATTAAGCAGCCCAAATTGGTAACTGAGACATTTGAATTCTCACACTGGAAACAAAATCCTGAAACTAACTATTTTACCTGAGTCTACTTTAGTAGTAGACCCCCCCCCCCCCCCCCCCCCCGAAAAAAGGAACCCACCACCATTATTCAAAGAAGAGGAAATGATATAGTAACTTACAAAAAGAAATATAAACCCCAGGAAACAGTTGATCCAAGAACTGCAGGATAAAATCCTGCATAAAGTCCTCGCAGGCCCTACAAGAACTTGGTTAAATCAGAAATAGTTTATAGTGAATACACCAGAATCTCTGAACAACCTAATCCTTAGGAGATCCTATCACAGTGAACACTTCAACAACATTAAGAGACGCAACCAATGAACATCTGGAACATTGAGTTTCTAAGAACCAAGCTTCTTAAAGCAGTTGATTTCTCATATGTACACAAGCTAATTATGTGCAGTGAGTTGCAGTTCATATGAAATGCTCACACTTCACTGTAAACCCTGCTTAACCCTTTCACTTGTAAACATCTAAAATGTGATGATTCGCATTATTGCATTTGTGTTCACATGTTAGATCAGCTTTGGGCAAGCATAAATAAGCACATGTTTTACGAATTTGAACTCATTCTCAATCAAATTAGAGTAAATTTGTCAACTAAGGATCAACTATTGAGCAATTTTCACCTATGCATAGAAGGCAAGTTCTATTCCAACTTTTTGGGAAGCATCACATACACAAATAACCCAAACTTTTTTGCAAGTCTAAGGATGGTTTTCCGGAGAAATTCACGCGTCCATTAATCATTCCAAGGAAATGTGGTAGGAGCTGATGATACCTCAGATCGTGTGATGGTATACACAGCGTGCGCGGTGTTCCTGTACGGCGGCACCTCAGACCACCCCCTCCCACCGCTCACTGCACGCCAACACGAGAGAGAGGTTACCGTTCGCAGCTCTTCGTCTCCGAAATCCTAGAGTATATGGCCTGAGGGGAGGGTTACCTTGGAAGCGGGTACGGACGACGTCGAGCGGGTGGAGGGCCGCGACCGTGGCGAACCCGGCGGCAGCTCCAGCCGCTGCGTTCTCCCACGTCCATGCCTCGGCCTCCGCCGCCTCTGGAGAGGTCCCCGGAGGCATCTCCGGCGAGAGGTAGCCACTTCGCTCGCGCCTCCCGCTTCGTGAACTTGGGAGCCGCGGCCGCCGCCAGAGGTTGTTCAGGAAGTCGATGCTGCCGCGGCCTCTCCAGTGCTTGCGTGGGCGAGCTGCAAAAGCGTGCTTTGACAACTTGACGTTCTCTTTTCCCTTCCCGGACTCTTTGGGCTGCTTGGATGTGCTGGACTCGCGGAATATCGGCCTGTTTTGCACGGAGTTTCTGGGCTGACCACATGTTTTTCAGTTGGTATAGGTCACCACAGCTGTTTTTCTTGCTAAATACTTTTTTAAAAAATTATTTAATGGATGAAATTATTTTTCTTCTTCTCTCATAAAGACATGAGTTAAGATGAAACTAAAAAAATAGCTTGTTCTAGCTCTCTCTCTTTCTCTCTTCCATTTTTTTCATCCATGCATGAAGCTACTAGTGAAGTTGTTTTGTCAAACAACTTTTTCAAAAGAGTTTAGCTTTACTTAAAAGTTGCTCATAAAGCTCTTTTATATAAAAAAATTAACTTCAGTAGTGAAGCTGAGCTGTGCTAAACATGGCTTTATTATGACAATTTTGGCTGGACCTTAACTTTGATCGTTTTCAACATGTAGTGTCCCTTTAACTTTGACCATTTTCACATCATCAAAAGAAAAAAAAAAGGCATTTAGGACTTGTTTGGATGTGCACGTATTTCTTTGAATCCACATATATAGAAGTGGATTAGAGTGAAGTAGATTTAAACTAACTTTCACTCCAATTCACTTAGTTTGATGTAGATATATGTACATCCAAATAAAGACTTTAAAGGGACTTTTTTTAGACAACAGACAAGGTACGTAAGATGCTTAATCTCCCCCTAAAAATGTAGGATGCTTAATTATGAATGTATATGTGCGTCTTACTAACTAGGCCAGCAAATTCTGGTATTAACGAAGTCGACCATGAATATAAATAGCTCTACCTCTGGAAACTATGACTAGATGGACGGATCTTAAGGGCTTGTTTGGCACAGCTCAACTTCACTAGTGAAGCTGTTTTTTTAGAAAATAGCTTTATGAGTGACTTTCTAGATGAAGCTGAGCTGTTTTGGAAAAAATGTTTGACAAAATAGCTTCACCAACTACTTCATGCATAGTTGAGAGAGAGAAATGAGGGAGAAGTTGCAATAAGCTACTTTTTTTCCAGCTTCATCCAACTTATGTCTTTGTGAGATGAGGAGAAAAACAGCTTCACCCATGAAGCTGTTTTAGAAATAAGTGTTTGGCAAAAAAAACAGCTCACAACAGTGAAATACTGAAGTGTTACTCATTTAAATCTAACCTAACACGTTTCTATATGGAAAACGGTAATCCTCCACTGCCGCTGGCCACCAAGGCGGACACAGTCGCTAGCGCACGGCGCACGGCTGAAAGGTCGCGTTAGGGTGACGAAACGCCCCCCAAATCCCCGAAATCCTCAGTCCACTCCAGGCGCTAGTGCGTTGCGAGCATGCTTTCTCCATGTACATGCTCAGTATGTGCTATCTATACTGTTTAAAACTGCTTTGAAATTTATGCTACACAGACTATCCAATATGAAATTCTACTGTTTTGAATGGTATGTTTTTCGATACACTATGTGAACGGTCCAGATAACACATGCTCAGCATGTATACACTGAAAAACTGTATTCTCCTCCTCGATCGTGTACACATGGTACCTTTCCCGGCTCCAGCCTAGGACTCATTGGCCAAACCAAGCTATACGACCAAGCTATACGACCAAGCACGAAATCTTTTCCGTCTCTTCGTGAAAAAGCACAAGGAACCACACAAAGCTACAGCTCGTCGCGCATCCCATCCCGCGCCTTGCTACCTGCTTGCGTTGTGATCGAGGACCGACAGTGACCGGCGCCTCGCTGCCACTTATAGGCTAGTCTCAATGCATGTTTTATGAGAGTGTCATGCACATTAAATAGAGTGCCACATAAGTAAAATTGCTGACTTGGCAGAGTCACTAAATGAAGGAGTTTTATCAGATGAGAGAGTTTTATCTCCATAAAACTCATGTAGCTCGGTTACCTAATTTATAGTCTTGGTAACTGTGTCATTAAACTATGTATTTAGACTGGCCTTAGATTGAGCTTATTTGTCGAATCTATCTATCTACCCTATACTAATCTACCTTATTAATTCACTGAGTTTTTCTTTCACGTCCCCCGCTAAGAAGCCCTTTCTTCATCCACTCAAAAAATATACACAAAAAAATAACATATTCAAAACGAAGCATCTAGATTTAATTTGAACCAACTCTCTCCTTACTCACTCAAATCTGACGATCACGATTTTGTGTATCGTCCTCCTCATCACTCCGGTCTCTCACGCCGCACCCAGATCCCAAGCCCACGCCTTGCGGCCACGGTTCGATTCCTTGCCTTTCTTTCTTTTTTCCGTCTCTTTTCGCTCGAACGACCACACAAACACCTCCGATGAAAGTAGCAGCATCTGCTGTGCACATCGCTTTGTCTGACCTCCGACCTCCGAGCTCCAAGCTCCATTTGCACTCCTGAGCACCTTTGCCATCGTAGTCGCTCGCCTGCGCACTGGATCCAGGTGATGTTACCTGGGGGGGGTCGGGCCACGTCTGATCTCGTCACGCACGCGGTCATGGGCGTCGGGGCTGCGGTAGCCGCCGCGGGCGCCGACGACATGCCACTGTCGTGTGGTGGGCCACGGATACCCTGGAGCTCTCGCGTCCGCCCCGTACTACTGCGAGGAGCTCGGACGTCTCCATCGAACGCGACGAATGCAAGGGACCACAGCTTGCAAGGCCACATTCGCTGCCACCCATGCGACCATGGCGATAATCGGCATGTGGATGAGGGCAAGTAGTTAGCCGGCCGCGCGGCATCGCCTATCAGAGGTGCCCTTCATCGGCTTTGCCGTGTCCTCGCCATGCGACGCCTCAGCTACGGCCTCGCCTTGCCCGACGGTGGCCCACGTGGCCTCGCTTGGCCTGCATCTTGCTCGGAGCTTGGAGAGGAAGCGTCGTGCGCTGCGTCCGCCCGCACCGCCGACGGTCGAATCAGGCGTGGCGGCGGCCGGGAAACCCTAGCGTGTCGGGAACCAGGAAGCACCGATGATGGAAGTCACGAGGTGTTTGTGTAGTCGTTCAAGCGAAAAGAGACAGAAAAAAAAGACAGTCAAGGAATCGAACCGTGGCCGCAAGGCGTGGGCTTGGGATCTGGGCGCAACGTAAGAGACCGGAGTGATGAGGAGGACGATATATAAAATCGTGATCGTCGTATTTGAGTGAGTAAGGAGAGAGTGGGTTCAAATTAAATCTGGACGCTTCATTTTGAAGATGTTACTTTTCTGTGTATACTTTTTGGGGTGGATGAAGAAAGGGCTTCTCAGCGGGGGACGTTTTCTAGAGTGGATCTGGGAAAAAAAACTCGGTGAATTAGTAGGATAGATGATTGTATCTAGTGGCATTTGGAATTGAAAGAATTGTTTTTCCGACAAGGAACCCCACTAATAATAAAAAACAATAAAACCCTAACCGTTGGACACAATTGCAGACTTTTAAGACTTGAAGAACAGTATCTGGTTTGTCGTAACCACACCGACCTTTTTATGGCTTTTTATGGAATTAAACTTGGTGTGATCTTGTAGCGTTCATAGTTCTTATTTGGATATTTTAGATCTTATATCATTTTTTTAGAATCTTATATCATCTCTTAGACATGATTAACTGATTCTATAGGAGTTTTAGTTTCAGGTCATCAGTTATGAATCGAGCGAGAAGCTTTATCAAAATATAACAAAGCTTTACCAAAATTTCGTAATGCTGCTACGGAAGTTCCACAGGAGACTACAAAATCCTAAAAATGCAAATGATCACCTGTTTTGCAGACTTGCATCTTTGTATAATACTGTAGATGCTAGCTAATGAAACTGCCGCATTGTTACAGGGGAACGTATCTTATGAAAATCACAAATTTTATGAAAATCCATACAAATTACAGTAAAAAAATCGTCTAAATTCAACAAAAAAACACAAATGTAGATGATATAATGATACATAATCTTGTAAAATATTTTATCCAAACTCAAATTTGTTTGTGAGATATAAAAATAACAAATTTCTAACGGATCCTGTGGAGAGCTTTCTGGCTTGAAATTTGTTATTTTTATATCTCACAAACGAATTCGAATTTGAACAAGATATTTTACAATATTGTGTATAATCATATCATCTATATGTGTGATTTTTTAAATAAATTTAGATAACCTTTTTTCTGTGGTTTGCATGAGTTTTTATGAAAGTTATGGTTTCCACTAGATATGTTCCTTTTTTACAGATCCATATGAAAATAACTTCAGATTGCTTCAAGCACAATTCGGTACACGACTAATTGACAAGGAACAATACAAAAGCGAGATATCTTAAGTAATTTACAATTATATAGAAAGCATCTCAGACAAGCTCACAAAACGACTACTTCAGAATGTATATGTACTATCCACCAACGTACTCGAACTTGCTGCCGCTGTCTAGGACCCCACGTTCATATTCATCCAAATAAGACTTCTCAGGTTCATCTGGCTGACGCCAATATGGCCGAGGCACTGGCCACCTGTCATTAGTTTCCACGTATTACACTGTTATCAACAAGTTTATGGCAAAAAAATGCAATTATCAGTAAAGATAATCAGTGTACCAGTTCAGACTAACACTGCAATCTCCTTGAACACCACCCACACCATTTGGATTAGACAAACTATCGACTCCACCAGTCCTATTTAACACACAAAAGAACTGATTCAGCAGACAATTACGCTCGACTGAGCCTTCTACAAGATTCTTAGAAAGTACGTACGGATCTGACAGCTTCAGTGCAAATTGAAACCATAAGTCACTGACAAGCACTTAATAAATACCAAATAGAAAAGGTAGACATACCATTTTTCCTTAAAACGTTCTAGGACATCAACAATATCATCACAAGACACAGCTGGGGTGCCCAATTTCGGGTCATAGAAGTTCATGCCAATAAAATTCCCATCAAAATCAACAAGAGGCCCTCCAATCCCAGCCTAAGAAGGTTACATTGAGAGTTATCATTCGTAATGCCAAATAGAAGTCAACCTCATATACTGATTTGAATTGAAATTACAGTATGCCTAGGCATTGTGAGGGGGGTGGGTCGCCACAAGATGCCACAGGGTTTTAGTTACTACAGCGCCTATGTGTTGCCTAGGCATGGAAGGGGGAAGGAAACCACAATGCCACAAAAACTATGCAGTCATATAAAGGTAGGGGGAAAATAACAGCAGCAATACCTTGGTGATTTCACATGTGGAGTAGATAAGCAATTTGCAATCAAGCGAGCCCGACCAGGCAACCAGTTTCCCACTTGAAGCCATTAATTTGCCCGTTTGAAAGCAACACCCTACAGACAACACCTTAGAAGACTCATATATCAAATTGCGTTTACAAATTGCAAGAGGGCAGGCACTATAACTCTTGAGTCTCTTGACACTGACTAGAGCCACATTATAATCTAGATTATAATGTATTAGTGACCCCTCTAGTAGTGGCCCTTTTGGATCTTTCACTTTAATCTGCAAAATGATTCAGTGAGAATCAATCAGCACCTTGTAAGAATCAACTATCACAAAATAATTAGGAGCATCAACCTTCAAACCGTCGATAACCTTGTTTTCACCATCGAAAGGATCAGAATTTCTAACCAAGCTCGCAGATGTCAGAATAGTAGAAACATTGTTATCTTGACATTTGTCATCCCAGTCAATAAAACATCCTGTGCATGAAAAAAATCTCGTATTTCCTGGACACAGTAATTTTGATCATTAGGTACTGATGACCATACAAGGTATGAAATGATAAAGAGAACACTATTGTAAAATCACCATTGAAAGAAGCAAGGGAGACAACATTTCTAGATATTCCTTTAGAAACTCTTTTCTCTAGTAGCTTCCAGACACCTTGACGATCATCCTTATCATACACATCACCAAAAGCCTTTTCAAAAGAATTTACCAAGGTCATGTCCCCTGGACGAAGATGCATGGTAAGTTGTTACTGGTGTGGCATAGGAGTAAAAGGGGCCAATTAGTAGTCAATTAAATGTACACCAAAAGACTCACTCTTTGACGGCCTGGGATAACCCAACATTTTATGAACCTCGTATTCCGGGTCAGTGAGAGCATCTCTATATGCTGGTGCAACAAGATGAAGTGTATCAGTTGGATATGCTAATACAAATATAGTAAGTTCAAATAAAATTCCGGACATAATATCAGCATGTAGGACTTAGAATGGTATAGCAACTTTTGTAAACCCTCATCAGAAAGGGAATCATTGAACATGACCATGAACATGTCTAAACTTTTCAAAGACCAGCGATTGTTTTGGTGTGCTATATGCAACCATGAGTGCATATCTTGTGGTTGGTTTTATCTACACATGTGCAAAATAGTACTTTATTACAAAGCATGCAACTTAGCCCTATTTGCATGTGTAAACATATGCAACTTTATATTAGTGATATCATTTTCTAAATTCCATCGCCTACACATGGACACAATGCTACTACGAAATGATGTTAACTGGTTGGAGTCAAAACTCCAAATAAATTAATAATCACTACAGAAGTACAAATGAAAAGCTTTTGCACCTCTTGAGGACCTTACAAATAAAATTGTATAATAAGACATCGTTAGTGATCACAGAGTGACCACGTACTCACCTTCAGGGATATCATTTGTAAGTCCTCCAACCCTACGGAAGAACATAAATGTGAGTAACTAACAGAAAAGTTAATGATACATTAATATGCAACACAACCATGAGTAGAATTGTAGGGAAGGAATGAAACAGCCGCTTGAAGTTGTAGGGACATAAATATTTCAGGAGAACAAAATACTATTGAGCAAATGTACACAATATCTCTAGTCAATAGCACCACACAGTCCCTCCTAGAGTAGTCTAAGAAAAATTTTCCTTATTAGCCATGTCAATAAGGTTAATATCAGTATAACTGACACATGCCAATAGCACAGCTGGAGCTGGTGCAGGAGACCAAATTCTGATTCAAGGTAAGCATTAAAAACTGAAACTACAAATCACGAAAAAGCAAATAGAAGGAAAAAAGAATTCAGAATATTGTAAATCCACTGGACCTCATACATTGCTTGACACATGCAAAAGTATTGAGGGATTCCACCGAGGCTCATACATTGTTTGACCAATCCACCGAATCTCACACAGCAATGGGCAAAGGGATAGCTGAGAGTATATGAACAAGGACAAACATAGATAAGCAAGTAGAAACATTTGAAGACATACCTCACCATCTTCAAATATTTAACCCATGACAGAAATGCATTCCTTTCCTGTGATATCCAAAGTTGCCCCAGCCATTCAATAATTATATTACTTGGCATGAAAAAAGATCCTTCCGTAGATGAAAAAAGGTTCATGCCAACAAAGCTCCCAGAAAAATCAAAAAGTGGCCCACCTTCCCAAACCTGGGACGATAAGACAAAAGATATAAGGATAAGGACTTTAATGGAACACAAAGCGATGTGGAACTTTATACTTATCACCACGAACTTGTCTTGCACAAATTTTTAGCAGGTACTACAGTAACTAATTTAAAGTCATAGCGGTCAAAAGTTATCTCATAGAACCAGAATGAAATACTCGAACTATAATCAAGGCGTACCTTGGATAATATACAAGTTGAGGACATAAGAGATTCACCATATTTACATACGCTTGGGCCACAAGTAAGCTTCCCATTTGTAGCCATTATCTTGCCAGAGCTGTCATGCCCAACAGCAACTACCTTAGAATTGGGCAGAATGGGTGGTGCGCTAAGGAGAAGTACATTTTGAGCATCAAGGAAGGACATGATTTTGACAACTGCAATGTCATAATCTAAATTATGTTCTTCGAGAAAGCCTGTGATAGCCCTCCCTTTATGACGCACTTCGATCTATAAAGAAACAGCAAGGAAACAGTTAGGATGATCAATAATATCTTATAAATTAAAAAAGCAACATTCATGGTGATTAGCAGGGCCAACCTTCACATTAGCAAGTCCTTTTTCTTCATTGTTTAAAGCTCTAACCAAACTTGCTGAAGTTAGAAACCTTGAAACATTCACATTGCACTCTATAGCTATGCCAGAGGATGCAAATAGCACATTGTGTCCTGAACAACAAAACATAAATCATTCATAGCAAGCAATGTTTAAACATATATTTAGAGTGAAATATGTTGTGGGTCCTAAACTTGTCAAGGTTTGACACTTTGATCCACAATGTTTAGGGCAGACCCAGTGCTGGAGGCGGACATGAGTGGGGTCTGGGGAAGGAAAACCGAGGCAAGCCTCCCCGCCACAAAATCTGCGGAGAGGCTGCTTCTAACCCACAACCTGGTGACTCAGTGAGACAACTCTCACCACTGTACCAGGCCTGCCCTTGTTCAGGTTTCATTGTTTTGATCCACAATGTCCAGAACAGAATAATTAGGCAACTAAACTTGTTCAGGTGCATCACCAAAGGTACAAAGCATGCAACGAAGAGCCCAGCTAATGGCATGGTCGTTCAGGCTTGCCGATGTAGACAGGTTAGAGAATAGATAACTTTGTTGGTGAACTTTATAATCAACACCTTGCATATCTCTAAAGATTGGAGGAAACGAATTTAAGAGGCTAGCTATACAGATGGCCAAAAAAAGGGGGGAGATGTAAGTGAGGCAAGGTTACTGACACCTTCTATTGGATTGCCCAATTGATTACATCAGATACATGGTTCTGCTTGTGAGCATAACAGCGGTATTATATTATCTTTTTAGAATTACAGCCAACAGTTTGCATCAGATACATGATTCTTCTTGTGAGCGTAACTGCAGTATGATCTTTTGAGAATTACAGCCAACATCAGTTTGATGCTTCCAGTGGATGTGCACGAGTCACATCTGCCATGGCTGCATATTATACTTCTGGTGCAAGTGTTAAAATAATCTGATTACAGCTACGAGATTAAGTTATGATCATTTTATTGGCCGATAAATGAAAGTCGAATAGATGGGCCAAATCCTGCCAAAACTCTCATTGGGCGAAGACCAAACAGGCACATCAGCAATCAGGTCCCACAAGGCAAGATTTGGACCTTGACCACTTAGTTCAGTGACCTAACTATGATGTTCTAAACATCATGGACCTAAGTGACACCTTGACAAGTTCAGAAACCCACAGCATTATACTTCACTCTATTTTAACAACCAAAAAAGAGTGTTCTAAGGTAATCACCATCAGATAAAACAAGCGAGATAACACTTTTAGACAAATTCAAAGTAACTTGTTCACTCAGCTTGCCCCATACACCTTGCTTAGAGTCCAACAAGTCACCTGGGTACATATGCAACTTTATATTAGAGAAACTATTTTCTAAAACTCCTGCAGTATATACTTTTTTGTTCTGTGCCACTGATGGGCATAATGCTATTAGTAATGTTAACTGGTTGAGCCAAAATCTCCACAACAAATTAATAGTCACTAGACAAATACAGATGTAAAGGCTTTGCACAGCTTCCGAGAACCTTAAAAGAAAATTGCACAATAAAACAAATTTATTGATTGGAGTGGCTGTGTAGTCACCTTCAAGGATATCATCTGTGAGTCCTCTGATCCTATGGAAAGAACATCGACGTGAGAAACTCACCCAGAAGTAAACAAGATCAGAGTGGTACATTAATATGCAATGACACCATGAGTAGTATTGTAGGCAAGGAATAAACAAGGCACTTGAAGTAGTAGGATAAATAAATAAATATTTGAATAGAATAAGACATTATTGAGCAAATGTTACACAACATCTCAAGTAAAGCACCATAATCCCATCTAGTGGCCTGAAGTAATAATTTCTTGTTAGACATGGCAATATGGTTAATCTCATTATAACTATGTGCCACACGTGCCAATAGCACCGCTGGCGTTGATGCAAATATCTTGGTACAGGAGACAAGTCAAATTCTAATACAGGGTAAACATTAAAAACTGAAAGTACAAATATCGATAAGTTAAAAAAAGAACGGCTTAAAAACCCCAGAATATAGTAAATCTACCGAGCCTCATATATTGTTTCACATACAGAACGCTAGGGGATAGTTGAGAGCAGATCAACAAGTAAAGGGACAAACATAGATAAACAAGTTAGAAACATTATAAGACATACATCACCGCCTTCAAATATTTTGTCCATCCCAGAAATGCATTCCTTTGCAGAGATGTCCGAAAATACTCCAGCCGCTCCATAATTATATCCTTTGGCATGAAAAAGGATCCTCTCATAGATGACAAAAGGTTCATGCCCAAAAAGTTCCCAAAAAAAATCAAAAAGTGGTCCGCCCTCCCAACCCTGAGACAACGAGACAAAAAAAGGGCTAAAGGTTAAAATGAAACAAAATACAGTGATGTGACTTATTCCTGTCACCACCAACTTTTGCCCTGTACAAAATTTAACAGATACTACAGTTAATGATTTAAAGTCAACAGCGGTCAAAAGTTTTACTTGTTTCAGTTAGAAAGTTTCTCTAACATAAATCTAACAATATAAGTCCATTCACCTCAAATGAACAATATATGAGTCAATAGCAGTAAGAAGTTGTGTAGAGCAGTCATTTGCAACAAGTGAAAGGATATAGAAGGTGTACAAAAGAACATTATCATTTGTATTGAAGCAAAGATACAGTGCATATCATAACAAAAACAGATTATGTTTAAAATACTCAAATTGTAATGTAAGTGTACCTCAGATAATTTACAAGTAGAGAACATAAGTTCACAATCTTCATATCCCCTTGGATCACAAGTAAGCTTCCCACTTTTGGCCATTATTTTGCCAGAGATGTCATGTCCAACAGCTACTACCTCAGAGTGGAGCATAGCGCGCAGGGCGCGGTGGAGAAGTACCTTTTGAACATCAAGGAAGGATGTAATTTTGACAACCGCAATGTCATAATCCAAATCATATTCTTCAAGAAACCCTGTGACAGCCCTTCCTTTATGATGCACTTCAATCTACAAAGAAGCAAGGAAACAGTAAGGATGGTAAATAAAATCTTAAGGCAAATGGCAAGATAAGTGGTGATTAGCAGAGCCAACCTTCACGTTATCATGTCCGTTTTCTTCATTGTTTAAAGCTCTAACCAAACCTGCGGAAGTCAGAAACCTCGAAACATGTCCATGGCACTCTATAGCAATGCCAGAGGACGCAAATAGCACTGTGTCTCCTGAAAAATATCATAACATAACCATTCATAACAAACAATGTTTAAACATAGAATTTGACAACTGCAAGAGTAAAATAGGACAGTCACCATCTGATAAAACAAGTGAGACAACGCTTTTAGACAAATTTAAAGCAACTTGTTCACTCAGCTTGCTCCAGACGCCATCCTTAGAGTCCCATAATCCATCTGGGTAAAGAAATGTGATACAGAACAATTCTGAGTACTTAAAGCTGCTGAAAGAAAGAAGCACAGAAGGAAGAGGTTGAGTACTTAAAGCTGCTGAAAGAAAGAAGCAAAAAAGCAGACCTGAAAGCGATGACTTGGTTGCCTCTCGTGCAGCAAAGCAGGTTCTTTTATTCTCATTTAAGCTTCTTGAGATAGCACCACCACTCCTTTTATTGGCCACCATCTTTCCAATACTAAAACAGAAAATTGCATTAAACAATGAAGTTTACCAATCTGGGTGGTAAACTGTTGAGAAAATTGCATAAACCACCCAAAACGTGACATGGAGTTTGAGATTCACATTAAATGATGAATAAGTCTCATCTTTAAACAAGTTTAACTTGGCTAGTTTGATCTTTCCTAGCTCAAAGCAGAATTGGCCAAAAGTATGTGCGTATTTGGGTGGTTTATGCAACAAAATTCAGTAGGTGGGTGGGCATTTGCAACAAGAGGTTAGGCAGTGTTCGACAAGGCGGAATTCCACAGTCACCTAGGCGATAGGGGTACGCCTCGTCTGGGGGGTAGGCGGTACCCTAGGCAGTGCAGACGTCGGGCAGCGCCAGCAGAGGAGGGGACGACAGGGGGCAGAGGGCGGCGGAGCTGGAGGTGTGGACGTCGGGCAGCTCTTGGGGAGGAGGGGACGTTAGGCGGCAGCGGCAGAGGTGGAGATGCGGACGTCTGGCTGCGGTGGCAATGTGGGTGTTGGCTGAGACGGGCAGGGGAATGCGAATGGACGCTGGATGGATGGATGGGATCCAAACAAGAGTTGGTCTGTTAGATGGGCCTGATCTGCTTTGCTGGGCCTCTTTGTCTAACTAGCTAGGCCCAGTGGAGGAAGAGAATAAGAGAGAGGAGCAAAGTATCGACTGTCAACAACCAGCAAAGTATTTCATATAGAATTCGTTAACTTTACCAAGCACTTGATTTATTAATCAATTTTACTTTATTATTCAAGCTTATATCTAAGGCATATTTATCTACCCTAGTAAATAGTCTAGTCTTACGCTACAAAAATTACAGTAAGATCCTAATATTACAACTAGGCTACTCTAAAAGTTTCATGGTCATTACTATTTTAGATTAATCACAAAATTACCATAAGTTAAACATTTAACTAATTAAGCATTTCTAAAATGATTTTATGATTTCTAGAACAACACAGTTAGTTACTAACAAATCATACTATTTGATGAATTTAGGAACACAACAAAATTAGTTCACTAATTTTGAACATCTACAAGATTTGTTATGATTTTCCAAAGTTCTGCACAGGAACTAAATTATTTAAACACTACTTAATTCCTGTGAAAAAGAGAAAGGGCATTCGGTCCACGCGGCCCAACAACACAGCGACTGGCCACGCAGGGGAGACGCAGCCCAAGCAGGTGAGACCCACGTCCCTTGGACGTTTTGCATAAACACCCTTAGAGTTAGGACAAACTACGCGACAGACTGAGCCACTATTATATTCCTACAGAGAGCGATTTTGCACCTAGGACCCTGGAAGAACTCGTCTTCGCAACGGAGATGCCCCTAGACATGCCCGCGCGAACTGGAGCGACACCGACCGTTGCCCAACCCTAACACCGACCATCTAGGGAATCAAGAGCAAGGGCTAAGGGGCCGAGGCTCACCTTCGAGCTCGCACGAATGGATGGACAGCGGTTGGAGGGGCATATGCTTAGCGGAGTGACCCCACCATGGAAGCTGCGACCTGCGAGAGTGGCGAGAGCGTTTCGGTGAGCTGATGAGCGAGGAGGCCAGTTGAGCGCGCGATTGAGCATAAACGGCTTACCCTAGACATCGCAAGTGTAGCAGCACGAACAGTGCTCCCGCAGACAGCAACAACGTGGACGCAAAGAGGGAGCATGTGGGCGTGAGACCGTGAGTCGAGTCACGACGCTGACCCTACACGCGGTGATCGCGCACAGAAGACCAGCCAGCCGAGAACGTGGTCGCACGGATTTTAAAGATTCTAGAACGGCTAACTAGATCCTCCCAACTCTCAACCAACGGTACTACGACCTAGAGGGCACTTTAGACTTCCTAAAGAGCTCAAGACATCACCCTAATGTTTAACCAGCAAACATTAGTTTGTTATTGTTAGAAATTTAGACATTTTAATGTTTGATTTAATCCAGAAAATTACGCATAATATAGTGGTGGCATATATGTGCACGTGTGCAATTTTATCACTACTCAGATTAGAGATAAATATTGCAAGAACTACTGCAACTACAGCAGACATACTGAAAGTGAAAAACAATCGTTTGAGATTGTACCCAGAGGAGGGACCAGTGTCGAAGGCACCGGCGGCTCCATTCACACTAGTCGACATAGTGCGTTGCTTGAAGTAGCGGACCACAGTCGGTGCAGGAAGATGTTCGCAGTGCAGTCCCGCGAACGTCCACCAGGAAGAAGACGAAGACGTAGACACAGTAGTCGAACTCGATCTGCGTGAACGTCCACCAGGAAGAAGACGAAGTAGTCGATCACGATCCGCCGGACGTTCACAAGAAGAAGACAACGAACTCGTTGGTGATCCGCCTGACGCTCCCCAAAAACCTGATTGCCCGCAACACCCGAGCAGGTGTCTCGTTGCAAGGCGTCGGGTTCCGGAGGCCTGCTCTCCCGATCTCTGTGCGCGCAGAGGTTCGGGACGGGAATGGACCGAAAGCAACTCGACAGGAGAGAGAACTCAGTGTGTCTCGCAGATATAGAAAGAGTGAGTGCGTATGGAATATATAGGCCTCAGAAGGAAACGTCTGATTGATGACAATTAATCTCATTTAATTGCCATAAACCGAGTCAATCAATTAGCAATTAATTGCCATTAATTACACAACGGTCAGATCCCGTTTTCCTTCTTTTCCTTATTCACCACGCATGTGCCACGTCACGTCTAGTCTGTTCCTCGTGTGCCACGTCACGCTCGCTCGTCTCGACCTCAACAAGACAAGACAAGACGTCTGGTCTGGTCCTCGTGTGCCACGTCACGCTCGCTCGTCTCGACCTAAGACAAGGCTCGGCGGCGGCAGCGCGCGCGTGTGGCACCCCTTCACCCTCCCTCAACTTCTCCATAGAGGCTAACAAAGGCTACCTATTTAAGTTGAGTTAACACATGGTCAATCATCAATATGGTACTAAACCATTTTCATTATAGCATTAATTATGGGCCCTTGAATTAATCATCTAATATAATTATGGGCTAATGGCCCATTATATTCAACAATCCCCACCTATTTCTAGGGCACATAATAAAAGCTCTCGAGTTTCCATGCCGTTTCATATACCAGTCGTTTCGGTGGAGACTGTTAAGTTGAACTTCCACCTAGAGTACAGACTACAGTTAGCCACAACTTGAACAATGGACTATGCCTTGAATTGCAAGTTTTGTGTGATATAAGTTTCATCTACACTCATAACTGATACCGGGTTGCATGAACATCCCCTCTGGTTGAAGCATATAAGTCATACTTCTGGCCCATTCATGAGTATCTAGAGATCACCCAAAATCTCATAGACTGTGACTAGCAGTCAAACTCATATAGGTGTATTCCTTAAAGATGTTCTGTAGGACAACATCTATCGCTTCACAAGCTGCTTTGGAATACATTAAGGTATATAACCAGTCTTCCTTACAGACTTAGGAAAGAAGTGCAATTGAG
The DNA here is from genome assembly GCF_000003195.3 of Sorghum bicolor. Taxonomy (NCBI): domain Eukaryota; kingdom Viridiplantae; phylum Streptophyta; class Magnoliopsida; order Poales; family Poaceae; genus Sorghum; species Sorghum bicolor. The sequence goes on along the minus strand of NC_012870.2, from coordinate 7,710,825 downwards.
ATGAGTTAAGTAAAGGGTCTTTCCTCACAATCTACTTCTGGCTTGTTTCACCATTCTACTTCACGCGATCTCCGATCACATAGAACAGGTTGCCACCATGGTAGACCTCACGTGGGTCTCAAACCCATCTCACTCGATGCACTATCTATCACATTACGTGATAGTCCCTTTGTGAATTGATCTGCCAGATTCTTGGACGTATGAACATAGTCCAATGCTATAACTCCGGAGTTTCTCAATTTTCTGACAGTCTTCAAACGCCGTTTGACATGCCTAGTAGACTTCATGTTGTCCTTAGAACTGTTGACTTTAGTGATCACTGTTTGATTGTCACAGTTCATGGAAATAGCCGGCACAGGTTTTTCAACCACCGGTAGATCCATTAGGAGTTCACGAAGCCACTCGGCCTCAGCACCGACGGTGTCTAATGCTGTGAGTTCTGCTTCCATGGTTGACTTCGTTTAGATAGTCTGCTTGCAAGACTTCCATGAAACAGTGCCACCTCTAAGTAGAAACACATGTCCACTTGTGGCCTTTAGCACATCAGCATCAGATATCCAGTTTGCATCACAATAACCCTCTAATACCTTCGGGTATCCGGTATAGTGAATGTCATAGCTCACAATACCTTTCAGATAGCGCATCACTCTCTCAAGAGCTTGCCAATGAATATCTCCCGTGAAAGAGCATCTAGGCCCCTAGTGATTTCGGTGATTAATGACATTGTTGATTACTATGACTAACGTGTGTTTTGTAGAGGCAAAGTCATAGGTAAGGTCATGGTAAATAGGTACTCGATGGACAGGGACGTACATGCCCACTTAATAGTGGAAATCGTTTCGGTTTTGGAAGGATGGATGGACATCGTCAAGACTAGACTAGGTCTAAGTGCCATATGGTGAAGAAGGGCACTTAGAGTAGTTTAGGACTTTGTTTTCCTTTGACCATACTATTAAGAGGGGCTTTGATCTAGTAGCTTGACTTAGGCAAGACTTTAGGTTTAGGTGTGGTGCACACTTGGTAAACCTAGCACTAGGCAGCTCAGAGATAGTCCTTAGATCGAGAGATACCAACTTCGTTTTGGAGCGATCGCGTTTCGACGGAGTTTGGGTGCCCAAAGGGGCACCGGACGCTCTGTGAGTGCGTCCGGTGAGGTCCCTAGCCATTAGAACAGTGCCGTGCCTAGGGTTAGGCACCAGACGCTAGCACCGGATGCATCGGGTAGCGTCCGGTCCCATACCCAGGGAGGTTGCAAGCTTTCCCTGAGCACCGGACGCGCCGGGTAGCGTCCGGTCCCATGCGCAAGGAGCTTGTAAAGTTCCCCCGAGCACCGGACGGTGCACCGGACGCTGGGAGTTAGCGTCCGGTGACCTGTCAGAGTGAAGTACAGTTAGCTGTTATGTAGCACCGGACGCTCGGTGCAGTGCGTCCGGTGCAACATAATGTGCGTCCGGTGACCCCGTTTTCAGTGAAAAACGGTTGGCCGACCTTTGGACTTTGTGGATAGTATTTATACTCCTCCACCTCGTCCATGAGAGCTCTCTTGCCCATTTGAACACTAGAGAAACTTGTTGTGGAGCAAGAGAGTTGCAAGAGCCTAGAGAGGATTGAGATTTGAGTGATTTCTTGAGAGAATCCTTCTCTAGTGAGTTCCAAGAGTCAAGTGTGCATCCACCACTCTCTAGTGCCTTGTTTGGGTCAAGTGAGAGTTCTTTGCTTGTCACTCTTGGTGATCGCCATCACCTAGACGGTTCGGTGGTGATTGGAGGCACGAAGACCGCCCGGAGTTCTTGTGGGTGGCTCGTATCAAGCTTGTGAGCGGTTTTGGGCGATTCACCGCGACGGAGTGTCAAAGAATCAGCCCATAGAGAGCACTTGGTCCTTGCGCGGACCAAGGGGGAGCAAGACCCTTGCACGGGTGCTCCAACGAGGACTAGTGGAGAGTGGCGACTCTCCGATACCTCGGCAAAACATCGCCGAGCACTTTCTTCCACTACTCCTTTACTTTCTAGCATTTACTTTGAGCTTTTACATTCTTAGAATTGCCATGCTAGAATAAGATTGGAACTAGGTTGCAAAACTTTTTATCCGGTAGCTCTCTAGGTCACACTAGGCACAAGGGGTTGAATTGGAGCTTATAGGTTGCTTAAATTTTTAGAGAAGCCCAATTCACCCCCCCCCCTCTTGGGCATCTTGATCCTTTCATCCTGGATTTGACACAAACTGGCTAAGTTTGCTCACTGCAAATGAGATATCAGGCCTCGTGGCACTAGCAAGGTACATCAATGAGCCTATAATTTGGGAGAATCTTAGTTGATCCCTTGCTATTCTTCGATTTTTCCTCAATAGCACACTAGGATCATAATGCGTAGGAGCAGATTGACAGTCACTGTACCCAAAGCGACTTAAAATCTTTTCCACATAGTGGGACTGCACAAGTGTAATCCCACCATTGCCTTCTCTTGAAAGCTTAATGTTTAGAATAACATCAGCTTCTTCCAAATCTTTCATCTCAAAGTTATTAGACAAAAAGTCTTTAACTTCCTTGATCACATCAAGGCTTGTCCCAAAGACCAGTATGTCATCCACGTACAGACAAAGGATCACACCTTCACCCCCACCAAACCGATAGTACACACATCTGTCAGCTTCATTAACAGCAAAGCCGGCAGAAGTTAAGGTTCTGTCAAACTTCTCATGCCATAGTTTTGGAGCTTGTTTTATGCCATAAAGGGATTTTAATAACTTACACACCTTGCCCTTTTGACCACTTGTTACAAATCCATCAGGCTGATCCATATAGATCTCTTCCTCTAACTCTCCATTTAGAAAAGTTGTCTTCACATCCATCTGATGAATGAGAAGACTATGAGAGGCAGCCAAAGACAATAACACTCGAATTGTGGTCAAACGGGCAACAGGTGAATAAGTATCAAAGAAATCTTTCCCTTCTCTTTGGGTATAACCCTTAGCCACAAGCCTAGCCTTGTACCTCTCAATTGTAGCATCACGCCTAAGCTTTTTCTTGAACACCCATTTGCACCCTATAGGTTTACACCCATAAGGTCGTTCAACCACTTCCCAAGTTCCATTAGACATTATAGAATCCATCTCATTCCTTATTGCTTCCTTCCACAAGTCAGCATCAGGAGAGGAAAATGCCTCTTTAATGGTTGTTGGGGTATCATCCACGAGGTACACAATATAGTCATCTCCAAAAGACTTCACTTTTCTGTCTTTTGCTCGTTCGAGTGACTACATTATCATCCTCCTCAGGATAGTGAATATGGGGTTCCTCAGATTGTTCTATCAGAATAAATTGCTCATGGGAATTTATAGACTCATGACTAGAAATATTGTGTGTACTTTTCATAGGAAACTCACTTTCAAAGAATGTTGCATCTCTAGATTCCATTATAGTACCAACATGCATATCTGGTACTCCAGAGTTTATAATTAAAAACCTATACCCTATGCTGTGAGTAGCATAACCAAGGAAAATACAGTCAACTGTCTTAGGTCCGAGTTTGTGTTTCTTGTTTATTGGCACATTCACTTTAGCCAAACAACCCCAAGTACGCAAATAGGAGACATTTACTCTTTTCTTTTCTCATTCCTCAAATGGTGTGATTTCTTTATTCTTTGTAGGAACTCTATTCAGGACATGACTCGCTGTCAATATCGCCTCACCCCACCATTCCTTAGATAGACCCGAAGTCTCTAACATGACGTTAACCATCTCAGTTAGAGTACGGTTCTTTCTTTCGGCAATCCCATTGGACTGTGGTGAGTATGGCGGTGTCCTCTCATGAATAATTCCATGTTCTACGCAGAAGTCAAAAAAATCACTTGAAAAATATTCTCCACCACGATCGGACCTTAAGCGTTTAATTTTCCTCTCAAGTTGATTTTCTACTTCAGCTTTATAGGCTTTAAAATATTGTAATGCTTCATCCTTTGTTTTAAGCAAGTACACGTGACAAAATCTAGTACAATCGTCTATAAATGTAATGAAGTATCGTTTACCACCTTTAGTCAACTCACCATTCATCTCGCATAGATCGGAATGGATTAATTCTAATGGTGCCAAGTTCCTTGCCTCCGCAGTCTTGTGAGGCTTGCGAGGTTGCTTGGATTGCACGTATACATGGCACTTAGAACCTTTGACTAAATTAAATTTCGGGATTAAATTCATATTTGCTAGCCGCGTTAAACAACCATAATTAACATGACAAAATCGCGAATGCCAAATATTCGACTCATTCGAAATCACAGTATGGTTCACGATTTTATTACACACATCATGCATAGACAAGCGGAACAAGCCTCCGCAATCATAACCTTTACCAATAAAAGTTCCAAACTTTGAAAGTATAACTTTATTGGCCTCAAAGACTATTTTATAGCCATCTCTGCAAAGCTGTGAACCGCTAACTAGATTCTTTTTGATGGAGGGGACATGCTGCACATTCTTCAACAGCACCGTCTTTCCCGAAGTGAACTTCAGAATGACCGTACCAACACCAAGAACACGCGCATGAGATCCGTTTTCCATCAGTAAGGCTCCAGTGTTGCCGGCCTGATAAGAAGAAAACAAAGAGATGTCAGCACACACATGAACATTAGCTCCAGTATCCATCCACCACTCAGGTGAATGACAGACTGAAAGAACAGTAGGTAAATAATTACCATACCCAGATGTTCTTCCTTCAGCCTCGCCAATGACCATGTTTACTGATTTTTTCTCTTCTCGTTTAAATTTGCGGTCTGGACAACCACTCGCCCAGTGGTCATCGCTACCGCAAACAAAGCAGCCTCCATCTGCCTTTTTCTTCTTAAAAGTTGCAGTTTGTTTTGGCTTCGGGTTTGCTCCTTGCTTGTTCTCTTGCTTATTTTTTTTCTTATTACAGAATGCGAATTGTTTTTTCTTCTGTACCATATTGGCACTAGAAGACTCAACGCCTTTTCCATATGTATCTTTTGCTCTCGCCTTCTCCTCAACATCAAGAGTTCCCATGAGTTCAGCAAGACCAAACTCTTTCCTCTGATGTTTTATAGAAGTAGCAAAATCCTTCCAAGAAGGTGGCAGCTGTTGGGTATTCTTAACATCATTACTAAAAGTAGACTAAGTTCTCTAAATCTAGTAACGGTGCCAAAAATGTCAAACCTATCCCTCATACCACTTAAGCCAAGTTGTCATCCCCAGCATGATATAAGAGACACGGTATTGAAATATGCAATTGCTCTTCTAAATAAATAATGAATGGGATCTGCAAGCGCACAGATTAATACCGATGCAGCATTTTAACCGGGAAGTATTCCAGGTATCGTTATTTATATTTTTACCACTGGAAAGGGATTAGAAATCATCACTAATGATTACAGAATAGAATATGAGATTGAGCATCTATCATTGCATGTATAATTGAGAACATTATATCTAACTCTTCATACAGGGATAAGTGTCACATAAAAGATATATGAAATAATAATAGTGACAAGGATAACTAATCTGATCTAGCCACATAATAAATATGATAAGCACCTCAATTAGATACTCTAGAAAGTCATTAGCATGGTATTAGAACGAACTACAAGAATATTCCCTAAGTTATTCTCAACTATATAGTCTAGCATTATCATAGTTAGTGCAAGCATACTTAGCAATCATTGTGAGACAAGACTACACCCATGCATAGTGATATTAGCAAGGAATATGAGAAACATAGCAATCACTCCCCTGTAATAATGTTGCTCTGCCAGCCCAATACACGAGAGGGGGACTATATAAGAATCAATGAAGCTGTCACTATCACGAACCACCCCACGATCTGGCATATTGGGTACAGTCGCAGATAAATACGGTATAAGCACCACGCCTACACAATATCTATCATTTACCCATGGATCCGATGGATAAACGCTATACGATCCTAAGCATGTATATAGATCGAATCTAACTAAGCTAAGTACATAACTATGATAAACTAAGAACAATATAATCTTGAATATAAGCAAGTAGAGCAAAGTCATAAGCAATATATTGAAGTAGAACAAAGTCATATTCATAATATTGAAGAACAAAGATAATTAGAAAGCAATTAGAAACACAATTAGAGAATTACCAAGAATCCTCCTGACAGATCCGGAAACCAATCGAAGATTGACTCCTTCTAGTTCTAATCCTATGTAGCTATGCTAATCTAGATGTCTAATTGATGTGGTGGCTCTAATCTTGATCAGAGGCTTCTTCTCCCTTGATGGAACAATGAATTAGGGTTGAGAGGCTCTCTCCTCCAGGGGCCAGGGGGTCTGGTTTTATAGTCCCTTCAAGTGAATATGGGCCCTTGGATCAAACCGACATAGATTGTATGGTTTAGATTCATCCTTTAGGTCGGTGGAGATCTCCCGCAAAGCAGAGTCCTGATTGGACTTGGGGGCAGGGCGGGCGCCCAGTAGGACAGGGCGGGCGCCCTGTCTCTGGCCCCGTTTCGCCTCCGCTTCGGTCTCGTGGCTTCTGGAGTCTTCTAGATGTAAGATAATTGCGCAGCACGTTAATATCTTTACGTAATCCTGACATGTGGGCCTTTCTTCCATATTTCTTGATAACCCCCTGAAGAAATAGACAAACACCAAAACTCGTGGAATTCTGTCAGATAAAACCCTAAGTCTGGTTCTTGTTTTCATTTGGATCCTTTTCTTTATTTATTTGATAATTAAATTTGATACTTAAGGACCGTCAACAAACTCCCCCAAGCTTACCTCTTGCTCGTTCCTGAGCAAGGATAGACTCAGCTATGGATCATAAGTTGTTGCAATATTTTAAAAATTGACGGTACACATGCTTTTTAAATAAGATCTCGTCTCTGAGTTAGAGTAAACTGTCAAGACTTAAAACTTACTTACTTTACCTTCACCATGGGACTTGTAACCGTCACTTCTGTCTTGAGTAGTTAAAAGATAGAACAGTCTAGCCAAGTGCCATGTCTCTTATTCTTGATCAGCTATAGCTCTAGAGTTTTTTTGCAGATTTTCAAATAAAACTCAAAGATTCCTTGTATGATTCTCTCATATCTCTCTTTTGTGGTATTTCTGGATCCTTACCAAGGCAGTGATGGTATATGGCTTCTCTCAATATATGTAGTATTTGTGGTATGAGGCATAGTGACATTGCCTTCTCTCTCACTCTACTCTAATAAGGCTTTAATATCTGGAGCTCATAGGTGGGAGATAAAGTATACATACTTACAAGACATTTATTGCATAGTCAAACCATGGATCCAAAGAAACATATCAATAAGCCAAATCAAGATGTGCATGTGTGGCGAATAAATGGTGTTCGGTGATAACGGTGGTAACAATGGTGAAAACAATGGTGGTGGAAGTCTAATTCTACTTTGCTCTTTGAGGGAATACATACCTTCCTTGCTTTTGAAACTTTATGAGGAGAATGAGATGCTCATCTTTTTCTTTTCTTTCGAGGTTCCGAGCACTTGCTCCTTTTTATTTTCTCGTATCTTTTTTTTCTTTTTCTCTTTTTTTAGAGCATTCATCTCTTGAGATAATATAGCAAGTGGTAGTAACAAGATAACTTGAGCATTTATTTTACAAGAGGAAAACAGAAATATTTTTGGTTATTCTCTCCCGGATTAGGAGTAGAATATTTTTGGTTGGTTTTGGAGGTGGATATATGTGGATGGTACTTCCGGAGTAGAAGTAGCATATATGAGTGAACGTGCAAGTGAAATCTTGATTTAACCACATGACAAGCTCCTAAGGGTCTACACAGCTTGACCACACTCAATGCTCATAAGCAGTAAATAATAAATGTGTGGCTCAAAGTCTAGCAAGCATGTATATATGGCTGTGGTAGGAATTTAAACTCTCATCATACAGGAACTCATCATGCAACATTTTAAAGTTTTTCAAAGATAAAATTCTCCAGAATTCTAGCATCTCTAGGAACAGATAAACAGCAGCTCAACCTTCCCATATCATATCTGTTAACAACTTAGACTTCAGATCAAGTTTTCATCCCACAAGTTTAGGTCTAGGGCAAGCTTTAAATTATAACAGTTATATCTAAACTTGAGAGAGAACTTAAAATTTGCAAATTAGGCAGAGCAACTATTTATCATATCCATGCTTAAATTTTATTTAGATACATATCAGCATAGCCACTTTATTTATTAAACACACTAAGCAAAAGATATATAAGCATAAAATTTTTATTTGGTTTTCTATAGTTTATGTGTATTTATATTCTAAAATAATATAAGTATAAAGATAGATAGAAATACTTATCGAGATAAATGGAGGTGCTCTCCCCCAAGCTGAATTTTGACGTAATTTCTCTTGATGTAGCTAGCAGATGACAGAGGTGTATTTGAAAGTCAGCAGCATTCTCACAGCGATTAGGATATCCTCCGTCTGCTAGTCTTCTTGACTCTTAAATTCTATGGAGCTCAAATAGACAACAAAGCTTGTGGAACTGATTAAGTGTTAGTATAAATATCTAGCCTTTATCATGTTGAGACTCCTTAATAAATATTACTCCCTGTTTTTATATTTTTGTTTTTATAAAGCAGGAAAATATTTATTTTATTTTATTTTTTTATGCCACCATAGTGAATGTACTTATGGGTTTTATGCCACTCGTATACTCACATGGGGCTTACTGTTTTTTTCACATTTTTATTTTCTTTTTAAGATAGTATGAATATGATTAACTAAGTAAACTATTTTTAAATAATTGAAAGGGAAAGGATAACTACCAAGTTTACCTCTTGGCAAGGCGTTCGGTGTTTTTAAGTCCTCCGAACGGGACTCTCCATTTTCTTAATCGTCCTGAGGTTCGTTGGGTGGCGTAGTCGGTACTTCCGGCAGCGCCTTCTCTTCTTGTATAGTTATCTTCATTTTCCATACCTGACTTGGTGCTTCAATCTCCTCTGGATAATTCTGTTTAAACTCAACGTCTTCTGACCTTACAACTTCTCCTTCATAGTCTGCCCATCCGTCCTTGATGATCTGCCTCCTCTGGTTGCGGTTGCGTCTCTTTCTGACCTGCTTAGATTCTTCAATGATATAGTTAGGGTGAGTAAAATAACGGCGTACCTTTTCTGAGGGGAAGTGCATATGGACTTCTCCGGTTCCAATGTAGATAATTGCTTTAACGGTGCTGAGGAACGGTCTTCCAAGGATGATGGGTGGATCATACTCATCTTCTCCCATGTCAATAACTTGAAAGTCTGTGTAGACAAAGTGATCGTCTATTTTGACTGGGACATCAGATACTATTCCTTTAACTTCTCGAAATGTCTGATCTGCCATCTGGAGCTGAATGTATGTTGGTCTTAGGGGCATGGTCCCGAACAAGAGCCGATAGGTGACTGCGGCCATTATATTGACGCCCGATCCGGTGTCACAAATCGTCTTGTAGAAGTTGTATCCATTTATGGAGCAGTAGATGCTTGGCATTCCTGGGTCGTCCTTCTTGGTCAAAAACGGTGACTTAAGTTGATGATCTTGGCCTCCATGAACTACAATGACCATCTTAGCTGACTCGGTCCACACTTGCTTGTTCATGTTTCTCCTGTTGGTCCTCTTCCTTGATTTACGTCTGGATTGATCTTGAATTTGTGTAGTCTTGTTCTTGAAGAAAAATGTCTCCTTCTTCCCTTTGACGTAGAAACTGATCTTGGCAGCACTGGCGTAGATGATAGCTCCCGTGGTGTTCAAGAATGGTCTCCCTAGGATGATAGGTGCTCTCTCATCATTCCCGGTCTCTACCACTACGAAGTCTGCTGGGGCATATAAGGTACCAACTCGGACACAAAGGTTCTTCAATATTCCTTTTGGAAAAGTTATCGTCTGATCTGCAAACTGCAAACACATGGTTGTTTCTAAAAAAGGATATGTAAAGAATTTCTCATAGAGTACCCTGGGTATAATGTTGACACTGGAGCCAAAGTCGCAGAGTGCTTCTGGAACGTCCACCATACCGATGGAGATCGGGATGACGGGGCGTCCTGGATCGCCTCTCTTGACCGGCAGAAGGTCAGTAGAGAATTCATTGACGGAGTTACTCCAATTACCTGCATCAAACATGTCTACAAGATTTGCAGATTCTAATCCTTCCGGTTGTGATGGTATACCGGGGTTAGTAGTAGGAACAGCAGCAGCTATTTGATTTAACTGAGATTCAATCATTTTATTAAAGCTAATTTGATTCTTGATGGCAGTAGAGAAATTATCCATTCTATTATTTATATTTTCTAGCATTTTATCATTAGATGCCAATTTCTTAGATAGGTTATCCATTAGCTTTCCTTGATTAGACACTAACTCTCTCAAAGGTGGAAAATTATTAGCATTATTGTTGTAAGAACTGTTACCTTGATAATTATCTGAGTAGTTAGGCCTCTGTTGATTCCAACCTTGATTTTGTTGAGGACGGTTGTAGTAGTTGTTGTTGTTGTTGTTGATGTAGTTCACATCCTCAAGTATCTCAGGGCAGTGGTTGCCTGAGTGTCCAGTGTCTCCACACTCCTCACAAGTCATGTGAGAGTCGTAGATGTGCATAACTTCTTTCTTGTCTCCAGCTCTATCATCGAGCTTTTTCATGAGCAGGTCTAGCTTTGCAGACAGCATGTCTAGGATGTAGTCTTGAAAGCGCTCCCATGCTTCTGGAACAGATTCATCATTTTGTTGCTGAAAACTTGTAATCTTCCCACGGAGAGCATTGGTCTTGCCCATGGGAAAGAACTTAGCCAGGAAGTTTGTTGAGCAGAGTGCCCACGTAGTATTCTTCTCCTTTGTAGCGTAGAACCACTGCTTCTTTCCTAACAGTGAGAATGGGAAGAGGCGAAGTAGTATAGCGTCTTTGGAAACTCCTACTATGGTGAATGTGTTGCAAATCTCCAAGAAGTGTTGTAAATGAGCACTAGCGTCTTCGTGTGCCTTCCCACAGAACTGGTTGGATTGCACCATGTTGATAAGTCTAGGCTTGAGCTCAAAGTTGCCATCGATCTCTGCAGCAGGTCCAGTGCGGATGTTGTCCGTAGTGGGGGCTGAGAACTCGCGGATTGATTTGTTCGCCATGGCTTCGAACTCTGAAGACAAGTTCCGGTGATCTTCTTGATTGGATGAAGCTTCTTCGTGAAGTGTTGATGATCTCTTCTTGAGCTTGGCCCTCGTCTTCTTGAATAATGCTTCGGGATTGTCAACAAAATTTCCTGGAAGATGTCTTCTATTCATACATTCCCCTGCATAAGATAAAATAGAAAAATATCGGGGTAAAACTGTATGAGAGAATAGATAAGCTCAATCATATTAGTGATGCGAATGATAACTCAAAATCTTTTATTCCATTCCTGATTGGTAATCAACCTTCCCCGGCAACGGCGCCAAAAATGCTTGTTGGGTATTCTTAACATCATTACCAAAAGTAGACTAAGTTCTCTAAATCTAGTAACGGTGCCAAAAATGCCAAACCTATCCCTCATACCACTTAAGCCAAGTTGTCATCCCCAGCATGATATAAGAGACGCGGTATTGAAATATGCAATTGCTCTTCTAAATAAATAATGAATGGGATCTGCAAGCGCACAGATTAATACCGATGCAACATTTTAACCGGGAAGTATTCCAGGTATCGTTATTTATATTTTTACCACTGGAAAGGGATTAGAAATCATCACTAATGATTACAGAATAGAATATGAGATTGAGCATCTATCATTGCATGTATAATTGAGAACATTATATCTAACTCTTCATACAGGGATAAGTGTCACATAAAAGATATATGAAATAATAATAGTGACAAGGATAACTAATCTGATCTAGCCACATAATAAATATGATAAGCACCTCAATTAGATACTCTAGAAAGTCATTAGCATGGTATTAGAACGAACTACAAGAATATTCCCTAAGTTATTCTCAACTATATAGTCTAGCATTATCATAGTTAGTGCAAGCATACTTAGCAATCATTGTGAGACAAGACTACACCCATGCATAGTGATATTAGCAAGGAATATGAGAAACATAGCAATCACTCCCCTGTAATAATGTTGCTCTGCCAGCCCAATACACGAGAGGGGGACTATATAAGAATCAATGAAGCTGTCACTATCACGAACCACCCCACGATCTGGCATATTGGGTACAGTCGCAGATAAATACGGTATAAGCACCACGCCTACACAATATCTATCATTTACCCATGGATCTTATGGATAAACGCTATACGATCCTAAGCATGTATATAGATCGAATCTAACTAAGCTAAGTACATAACTATGATAAACTAAGAACAATATAATCTTGAATATAAGCAAGTAGAGCAAAGTCATAAGCAATATATTGAAGTAGAACAAAGTCATATTCATAATATTGAAGAACAAAGATAATTAGAAAGCAATTAGAAACACAATTAGAGAATTACCAAGAATCCTCCTGACAGATCCGGAAACCAATCGAAGATTGACTCCTTCTAGTTCTAATCCTATGTAGCTATGCTAATCTAGATGTCTAATTGATGTGGTGGCTCTAATCTTGATCAGAGGCTTCTTCTCCCTTGATGGAACAATGAATTAGGGTTGAGAGGCTCTCTCCTCCAGGGGTCAGGGGGTCTGGTTTTATAGTCCCTTCAAGTGAATATGGGCCCTTGGATCAAACCGACATAGATTGTATGGTTTAGATTCATCCTTTAGGTCGGTGGAGATCTCCCGCAAAGCAGAGTCCTGATTGGACTTGGGGGCAGGGCGGGCGCCCTGTAGGACAGGGCGGGCGCCCTGTCTCTGGCCCCGTTTCGCCTCCGCTTCGGTCTCGTGGCTTCTGGAGTCTTCTAGATGTAAGATAATTGCGCAGCACGTTAATATCTTTACGTAATCCTGACATGTGGGCCTTTCTTCCATATTTCTTGATAACCCCCTGTAGAAATAGACAAACACCAAAACTCGTGGAATTCTGTCAGATAAAACCCTAAGTCTGGTTCTTGTTTTCATTTGGATCATTTTCTTTATTTATTTGATAATTAAATTTGATACTTAAGGACCGTCAACAGCAGCTTAGCGATTATACCACCGGCCACAAACTTTTCAGGCAACACACAAGGGAATTGTTCTAGTTCCTTAGCTAGTGCCTGTATCTTATGTGCTTGTTCAATCACAGAACGGCTATCAACCATCTTGTAATCAAACAATTGTTCCATGAGGTACAGCTCGCTACCAGCATCAGAAACCCCGAACTTGGCCTCAAGCGCATCCCATAATTCCTTAGCAGTGGTGCAAATGATATAGTTGTCAACGTACTTTTTATCGAGCGCACTAATCACGGCGTCTCTGAAGAGGTTATCAGCAGCCATGAACGTTTTCTCCTCCTCAGGAGTAAACTGTTCCGACTTCCCCTCCGCGGCGTGATAGCAACTCATAGCAGTTAACCACAATATCATTCTCGCGCGCCACCGCTTATAGTTAGAACCATCAAACAGATCCGGTTTTAACGCAGCAGCAAAACCACTAACAGAAAAATGCCTAATATCAGGTTTTTGGATTGTTAGAAATTTAGACATTTTAATGTTTGATTTAATCCAGAAAATTACGCGTAATATAGTGGTGGTATATACGTGCACGTGTGCAATTTTATCACTACTCAGATTAGAGATAAATATTACAAGAACTACTGCAATTACAGCAGACATACTGAAAGTGAAAAACAATCGTTTGAGATTGTACCCAGAGGAGGGACCAGTGCCGAAGGCACCGGCGGCTCCATTCGCACTAGTCGACATAGTGCGTTGCTCGAAGTAGCGGACCACAGTCGGTGCAGGAAGATGTTCGCAGTACAGTCCCGTGAACGTCCACCAGGAAGAAGACGAAGACGTAGACGCAGTAGTCGAACTCGATCCGCGCGAACGTCTACCAGAAAGAAGACGAAGTAGTCGATCACGATCCGCCGGACGTTCACCAGGAAGAAGCCAACGAACTCGTTGGTGAGCAGTCGCGGAAGACGCTCCCCAAAAACCTGATTGCCCGCAACACCCGAGCAGGTGTCTCGTTGCAAGGCGTCGGGTTCCGGATGCCTACTCGACAGGAGAGAGGACCGAGTGTGTCTCGCAGGTATGGAAAGAGTGAGTGCGTATGGAATATATAGGTCTCAGGAGGAAACGTCTGACTGACTGATCACAATTAATCTCATTTAATTGCCATAAACCGAGTCAATCAATTAGCAATTAATTGCCATTAATACAAGACAAGTCACGACACGCTGATGACAATTAATCTCATTTTATTGCCATAGACCGAGTCAATCAATTAGCAATTAATTGCCATTAAGACAAGTCACGGCTCGGCTCGGCGGCGGCGCGCGCGTGTGGCACCCCTTCACCCTCCCTCAACTTCTCCATAGGGGCTAACAAAGGCCACCTATTTAAGTTGAGTTAACACATAGTCAATCATCAATATGGTACTAAACCTTTTTCATTATAGCATTAATTATGGGCTCTTGAATTAATCATCAAATATAATTATGGGCTAATGGCCCATTATATTCAACAGTTTGCTGGTTTAAAACAACACTTAAGCCTAGGTTGAAAACCTATTTTATATTCAAACTTTAAGCTCTTGAAAGAACTAGCTAGAGACATTATTTTTCGATGCCGCAAGTTGCATTGCTTTCTTCAAGATTTATACTAACACTTTTATTAAGATACTTTTGAACGTTCAACCTTATATGTGAAAATTACAAGTTCAACCTTATACGATTACAACGAGACAAGAGATTGATTTTGAATTTTCGATTTCTCTAAGCTTTTCTTTCTTTACGATTTCACACATGCATTTACAACCATAAATATGATGCTCATGACATAGTTTCAGTGGTTAATTACGCGGTAACACGCAGGATGTTACAGTAGCCTCTGTTCACAAACGCAACGTTGATTAGCAAGGCAATGGCCACCCCCCGCGCGTGGCCTCTGCACACCACCAGGCACCAGGTCACGATTCCTACCGTGCATGAGCGTCGCGTTGTCCCAGAGCTTGTCAAGGTGCCACTGCTTTAGCGCACACCGTGGAGCGGCAGCGGTGGCCTAGCGTCGCCACCGCGGGAGCATAGCGCCAGCAGGAGGACCACGACAAGTGCGAGCATCGGCAACAGGAGGGAGACGAATCGATGGACGCCATCACTCCGACGCGGACCCACCTTTTGGACAACCCGCTCAAGGTGATTTGTCTTCGTCTTCTCATCGCGTATGGGTGGAGCGGAGCGGCGAGGAAGGTGAGGTAACTCTATCCATCTACCAGAGCTCAAGGACCGCTAAGGGTAAGTTTAATAATACATCTCACTTGTTGGGTGTAAGATTTTTTTAGCCTTCTCCTAGCTCACCCATATAGCTATTCACCATTAATACAGGACTTACTTACCTCTTTCTTGGTTTCTACGCCTAAACTAGCTACAAGCTTACAACATGCTGCTTCTCTCTCCTCTCTTCCCTCTTCTACCTCAACATTTAGTCTACTTATAGCTCACTATAATAATACTTGCTCTCAAAACAGCGGGGCCCTCAAAAAAGCGATGTGGTTCCTTTCCTAGAGCTTGGCCCAACCTGCTTTGAGCTCCGTGCGACGTAGGCTCCGAGGCTAGGCCAGCAACATCAAGGCCTTGTTTAGTTCTAGCCTTGTTTAGTTCTAAAAAAATTGTAAAATTTTTCAGATTGTCCATCACATTAAATTTTTAGACATATACATAGAGTATTAAATATAGACGAAAATAAAAACCAATTGCACAATTTGATCAGAATTGACGAGACGAATTTTTTAAACCTAGTTAGTCTATAATTAAATAATATTTATCAAATACAAACAAAAATACTACGGTGTCGATTTTCCAAATTCTTTTTAACTAAACAAGTCTCAAACACGCGGCAGGTTGCAGCTGGGAGCCCGCGGCAGCCTTATTATGGTCTGCTATCAAACATGTCGAAACTTGGGTACACATACGCTGGGCTGACAGTGGGCCTAAGCTGCTCGGATGCGTAGAAAATGGCAAGCACCATGGAGGCCCAGAATTATAATGGCTTCGGGGGAAAAAAACACACAAAAAAGAGTGCCCACGATTTCCTTCCGTGACCCTGTCGTGAACAACCTCGCGCTCCCTCATCTTCCGCCTCCCTCGCTACCCCCCACACCCCCAACCTCCCCCTCTCCCTCCCCCTCTGCGCCGCCGCCTATCTCCCTCGCCAGCCCGCGGGTCTGCGCCTCCCTCACCATCGGCTAGAGGATCCACGCCGCCGGCTCCCCTCCTCCGGCTATTTCCCTGGATCTGGCCGAGCAGGAGCCACGGTGCCTTCCCCTGCCGGCGCCATCCCTCACCCCAGTCTCTGCTCCCAAGGTAAGGCTCTACTAGTCAGCTTCTTGATTCATGGATAGATTTATGGTCACTCGTGAGATTGTAGATCTATGCATAGTTGATGGTCGGACGTATGTTCGTTTCATTCCACTTTCCCCAGCTCTCGTGCGACTCAGTCGCCTCCGTCAACTCGCGTACCTCAAGCAACGATGTAAAATCGATTGATTTGGTTGCTCGTTTGTCTAGATCGTTTGTCCGTCGGATTTTTTCTCTAGCGATTGAACCTGTTAAAAAATCGGGGCTTTTTTGGTATTTGATTTGCATTTTGGGGTTGGATTGCATGTGATAATACTCCATGTGAATCCAAACGCAGCCGCTGCCAAATCTAGGTCAGCTCCCTTCTATCTATCGTTACTATGGAAATCGACATTAGCAAGTTGAGGTCGTTTTGTCGGATTGCATCTCTGGCGGTTTGAAACTTTTAAAACTTTGGTCTTTAGAGCTAAAGTCGGTTCGAGTCTGTTAAAAGTTTGGTTTATTTCGTGCTAGTATCGAAAACTTCGATTTCCTTCGCCCATGAGATGTTTGGATTTGGTGGTTTATTTGCGTTCTAGGGTATAGAAGTGCTCTCCTGCTAGATATAGAATGGAAACCAACCTATATTAGGCTAAGACATGGATTCCCACAAAAAAAAATGGGTCACATTTTTCTCAGATCGTGTTTGTTGGATTGCTTCTAACAGTTTCTTGAGAAATTTTTTTTCATGTGTGGAATGAAAAATTTGATTGTTTATCTTGACATGTTTGAAATATTTTGTTTGACATGTTTGGTCTGAATTTGCAAATCCGTCGTTGCTCATATCCCTTAAAGTCGTGGCGACCCTAACACCCAGGTTTGAAAATCGCCTGGACGCCAAGGCGATGCCATAAAAACCATGCATAGGAGGGTTGCGGCTGGGAGCAAACGCGAGAGGAACACAATAGGTAGAAGGTGAGGAGCTTGAACCTCGGGGTCAAGGACTCGTCGCAGTGGCCGGCGGCGAGGGAGCAGATTGGGGAGGCGCGAGGCGAGCTCGACCGGCGGCGGCGGCGAAAGCTCCTCTCTCTTATTCTCTTCCTCCACTGGGCCTAGTTAGACAAAGAGGCCCAGCAAAGCAGCTCAGGCCAATCTAACAGACCAACTCTTGTTTGGATCCCATCTATCCATCCATCCATCCAGCATCCATTCGGGCCTTGTTCAGTTCGCAAAAAATTTTGGATTTTGACACTGTAGCATTTTCGTTTTTATTTGACAAACATTGTCCAATCATGGAGTAACTAGGCTTACAAGATTCATCTCGCGATTTAGAGATAAACTGTGCAATTAGTTTTTGTTTTCATGTATATTTAATGCTCCATGCATGTGCCGTAAGATTCGATGTGATGGAGAATCTTGAAAATTTTTGGGAACTAAACAAGGCCTCGCATTCCCCTGCCCATCTCAGCCAACACCCACACTGCCACCGCAGCCAGACGTCCGCACCTCCATCTCTGCCGCTGCCGCCTAACGTCCCCTCCTCCCCAAGAGCTGCCCGACGTCCACACCTCCCAGCTCCGCCGCCCTCTGCCCCCTGTCGTCCCCTCCTCTGCTGGTGCTGCTCGACGTCTGCACTGCCTAGGGTACCGCCTACCCCCCCCCTAGACGAGGCGTACCCCTATCGCCTAGGTGACTGTGGAATTCTGCCTTGTCGAACACTGTCCATAACCTCTTGTTGCAAATGCCCACCCACCTACTGAATTCTGTTGCATAAACCACGCAAATACGCACATACTTTTGGCCAATTCTGCTTTGAGCTAGGAAAGATCAAACTAGCCAAGTTAAACTTGTTTAAAGATGAGACTTGTTCATCATTTAATGTGAATCTCAAACTCCATGTCACGTATTGGGTGGTTTATGCAATTTTCTCAACAGTTTCCCACCGAGATTCAACCTCTTTTAATTCTGTTTTAGTATTGGAAAGATGGTGGCCAATAAAAGGAGTGGTGGTGCTATCTCAAGAAGCTTAAATGAGAATAAAAGAACCTGCTCTGCACGAGAGGCAACCAAGTCATCGCTTTCAGGTCTGCTTTTTTGCTTCTTTCTTTCAGCAGCTTTAAGTACTCAACCTCTTCCTTCTGTGCTTCTTTCTTTCAGCAGCTTTAAGTACTCAGAATTGTTCTGTATCACATTTCTTTACCCAGATGGATTATGGGACTCTAAGGATGGCGTCTGGAGCAAGCTGAGTGAACAAGTTGCTTTAAATTTGTCTAAAAGCGTTGTCTCACTTGTTTTATCAGATGGTGACTGTCCTATTTTACTCTTGCAGTTGTCAAATTCTATGTTTAAACATTGTTTGTTATGAATGGTTATGTTATGATATTTTTCAGGAGACACAGTGCTATTTGCGTCCTCTGGCATTGCTATAGAGTGCCATGGACATGTTTCGAGGTTTCTGACTTCCGCAGGTTTGGTTAGAGCTTTAAACAATGAAGAAAACGGACATGATAACGTGAAGGTTGGCTCTGCTAATCACCACTTATCTTGCCATTTGCCTTAAGATTTTATTTACCATCCTTACTGTTTCCTTGCTTCTTTGTAGATTGAAGTGCATCATAAAGGAAGGGCTGTCACAGGGTTTCTTGAAGAATATGATTTGGATTATGACATTGCGGTTGTCAAAATTACATCCTTCCTTGATGTTCAAAAGGTACTTCTCCACCGCGCCCTGCGCGCTATGCTCCACTCTGAGGTAGTAGCTGTTGGACATGACATCTCTGGCAAAATAATGGCCAAAAGTGGGAAGCTTACTTGTGATCCAAGGGGATATGAAGATTGTGAACTTATGTTCTCTACTTGTAAATTATCTGAGGTACACTTACATTACAATTTGAGTATTTTAAACATAATCTGTTTTTGTTATGATATGCACTGTATCTTTGCTTCAATACAAATGATAATGTTCTTTTGTACACCTTCTATATCCTTTCACTTGTTGCAAATGACTGCTCTACACAACTTCTTACTGCTATTGACTCATATATTGTTCATTTGAGGTGAATGGACTTATATTGTTAGATTTATGTTAGAGAAACTTTCTAACTGAAACAAGTAAAACTTTTGACCGCTGTTGACTTTAAATCATTAACT
This sequence comes from Sorghum bicolor, assembly GCF_000003195.3. NCBI lineage: Eukaryota > Viridiplantae > Streptophyta > Magnoliopsida > Poales > Poaceae > Sorghum > Sorghum bicolor. Next base: position 7,691,304 of record NC_012870.2, on the reverse strand, counting down.
GTAGTATCTGTTAAATTTTGTACAGGGCAAAAGTTGGTGGTGACAGGAATAAGTCACATCACTGTATTTTGTTTCATTTTAACCTTTAGCCCTTTTTTTGTCTTGTTGTCTCAGGGTTGGGAGGGCGGACCACTTTTTGATTTTTTTGGGAACTTTTTGGGCATGAACCTTTTGTCATCTATGGGAGGATCCTTTTTCATGCCAAAGGATATAATTATGGAGCGGCTGGAGTATTTTCGGACATCTCTGCAAAGGAATGCATTTCTGGGATGGACAAAATATTTGAAGGCGGTGATGTATGTCTTATAATGTTTCTAACTTGTTTATCTATGTTTGTCCCTTTACTTGTTGATCTGCTCTCAACTATCCCCTAGCGTTCTGTATGTGAAACAATATATGAGGCTCGGTAGATTTACTATATTCTGGGGTTTTTAAGCCGTTCTTTTTTTAACTTATCGATATTTGTACTTTCAGTTTTTAATGTTTACCCTGTATTAGAACTTGACTTGTCTCCTGTACCAAGATATTTGCACCAACGCCAGCGGTACTATTGGCACGTGTCGGTGCCTCATAGTTATACTGAGATTAACCATATTGCCATGTCTAACAAGAAATTATTACTTCAGGCCACTAGATGGGATTATGGTGCTTTACTTGAGATGTTGTGTAACATTTGCTCAATAATGTCTTATTCTATTTAAATATTTATTTATCCTACTACTTCAAGTGCCTTGTTTATTCCTTGCCTACAATACTACTCATGGTGTCATTGCATATTAATGTACCACTCTGATCTTGTTTACTTCTGGGTGAGTTTCTCACGTCGATGTTCTTTCATAGGATCAGAGGACTCGCAGATGATATCCTTGAAGGTGAGTACACAGCCACTCCGATCAATAAATTTGTTTTATTGTGCAATTTTCTTTTAAGGTTCTCGGAAGCTGTGCAAAGCCTTTACATCTGTTTTTGTCTAGTGACTATTAATTTGTTGTAGAGGTTTTGGCTCGACCAGTTAACATTACTAATAACATTATGCCAATCAGTGGCACAGAACAAAAAAATATATACCGCAGGAGTTTTAGAAAATAGTTTCTCTAATATAAAGTTGCATATGTACCCAGGTGACTTGTTGGACTCTAAGCAAGGTGTATGGGGCAAGCTGAGTGAACAAGTTACTTTGAACTTGTCTAAAAGTGTTGTCTCGCTTGTGTTATCTGATGGTGATTACCTTAGAACACTCTTTTTTTGGTTGTTAAAATAGAGTGAAGTATAATGCTGTGGGTTCCTGAACTTGTCAAGGTGTCACTTAAGTCCATGATGTTTAGAACATCATAGTTAGGTCACTGAACTAAGTGGTCAAGGTCCAAATCTTGCCTTGTGGGGTCTGATTGCTGATGTGCCTGTTTGGTCTTCGCCCAATGAGAGTTTTGGCAGGATTTGGCCCATCTATTCGACTTTCATTTTGGTCCTCATGTGAAGTTTATTTATATAAGCCAATAAAATGATCATAACTTGATCTCGTAGCCGTAATCAGATTGTTTTAACACTTCCACCAGAAGTATAATATGCAGCCATGGCAGATGTGACTCGTGCACTTCCACTGGAAGCATCAAACTGTTGGCTGTAATTCTCAAAAGATCATACTGCAGTTACGCTCATAAGCTGAATCATGTATCTGATGCAAACTGTTGGCTGTAATTCTAAAAAGATAATATAATACCGTAATTATGCTCACAAGCAGAACCATGTATCTGATGTAATCAATTGCCAATCCAAGAGAAGGTGTCAGTAACCTTGCCTCGCTTAGATGTACCCCCCCCCCCTCTTTTTTTTGCCATCTGTATAGGTAGCCTCTTCCTCCAATCTATAGAGATATGCAAGGTGTTGATTATAAAGTTCACCAATAAAGTTATCTATTCTCTAACCTGTCTACGTTGGCAAGCCCGAACGACCATGCCATTAGCTGGGCTCTTCGTTGCATGCTTTGTACCTTTGGTGATGCACCTGAACAAGTTTAGTTGCCTAATTATTCTGTTCTAGACATTGTGGATCAAAACAATGAAACCTGAACAAGGGCAGGCCTGGTGCAGTGGTGAGAGCTGTCTCACTGAGTCACCAGGTTGTGGGTTTGAAGCACCGCAGATTTTGCGGGGGGAAGGCTTGCCTCGGTTTTCCCTTCCCCAGACCGCACTCATTTGGGAGCCTCCAGCACTGGTTCTGCCCTAAACATTGTGGATCAAAGTGACAAACCTTGACAAGTTTAGGACCCACAACGTATTTCACTCTAAATATATGTTTAAACATTGCTTGCTATGAATGATTTATGTTTTGTTGTTCAGGACACAATGTGCTATTTGCATCCTCTGGCATAGCTATAGAGTGCAATGCGAATGTTTCAAGGTTTCTAACTTCGGCAAATTTGGTTAGAGCTTTAAACAATGAAGAAAAAGGACATGCTAATGTGAAGGTTAGTCCTGATAATCACCATGAATGTTGCTTTTTTAATTTATAAGATATTATTGATCATCCTAACTGTTTCCTTGCTGTTTCTTTATAGATCGAAGTGCGTCATAAAGGGAGGGCTATCACAGGCTTTCTCGAAGAACATAATTTAGATTATGACATTGCAGTTGTCAAAATCATGTCCTTCCTTGATGCTCAAAATGTACCTCTCCATAGCGCACCACCCATTCTGCCCAATTCTAAGGTAGTTGCTGTTGGGCATGACAGCTCTGGCAAGATAATGGCTACAGATGGGAAGCTTACTTGTGGCCCAAGCGTATGTAAATATGGTGAATCTCTTATGTCCTCAACTTGTATATTATCAAAGGTACGCCTTGATTATAGTTCGAGTATTTCATTCTGGTTCTATGAGACCACTTTTGACCGCTATGACTTTAAATTAGTTACTGTAGTACCTGCTAAAAATTTGTGCAAGACAAGTTCGTGGTGACAAGTATAAAGTTCCACATCGCTCTGTGTTCCATTGAAGTCCTTAGCCTTATATCTTTTGTCTTATCATCCCAGGTTTGGGAAGGTGGGCCACTTTTTGATTTTTCTGGGAGCTTTGTTGGCATGAACCTTTTTTCATCTACGGAAGGATCTTTTTTCATGCCAAGTAATATAATTATCGAATGGCTGGGGCAACTTCGGATATCACAGGAAAGGAATGCATTTCTGTCACGGGTTAAATATTTGAAGATGGTGAGGTATGTCTTCAAATGTTTCTACTTGCTTGTCTATGTTTGTCCTTGTTCATATACTCTCAGCTATCCCTTTGCCCATTGCTGTGTGAGATTCGGTGGATTGGTCAAACAATGTATGAGCCTCGGTGGAATCCCTCAGTACTTTTCCATGTGTCAAGCAATGTATGAGGTCCAGTGGATTTACAATATTCTGAATTCTTTTCAATGTTTTCAGGTCGTCCGATTAATCGTGATTAATCGTCCTAGTCGGTCAGGAGTGCTCGATTAGGAGGTCCGACCCGACCAGGTCGACTAGAAACCTGGTCGTCCGATTAGTCGTCCACTTATCGCGATTAATCGTCCGATTAGGACATGGACGACCAGGTTGTGTGCTCTGTTTTGGGGCTTTTTTGACTGGGCAGATATGTGGGGGGTATGGAGATGCTGTTGATTGTCCCAGTTCTCCAGAAATAGTTAAGGAGATGTTGGTTTCATAGTTATCAAGGCGTCGCCTTTTTTTGGCGTCCAGGCGCCCCCCCCCCCCCCCCCCCCATTGCCGTGCAGAATGGGCGCCTAGGTGGGCAAGGCGGGCCAGAAAACATTGATTCTTTTTTTCCTTTTATTTGCTTTTTCGTGATTTGTAGTTTCAGTTTTTAATGCTTACCTTGAATCAGAATTTGGTCTCCTGCACCAGCTCCAGCTGTGCTATTGGCATGTGTCAGTTATACTGATATTAACCTTATTGACATGCCTAATAAGGAAATTTTTTCTACTCTAGGAGGGACTGGTGCTATTGACTAGAGATATTGTGTACATTTGCTCAAATAGTATTTTGTTCTGAAATATTTATGTCCCTACAACTTCAAGCGTCTGTTTCATTCTTTCCCTACAATTCTACTCATGGTTGTGTTGCATATTAATGTATCGTTTATATTCTGTTTACTTTTCTGTTAGTTACTCACATTTATGTTCTTCCATAGGGTTGGAGGACATACAAATGATATCCCTGAAGGTGAGTACGTGGTCACTCTGTGATCACTAATGATGTCTTATTATACAATTTTATTTGTAAGGGTGCAAAAGCTTTTCATTTGTACTTCTGTAGTGATTATTAATTTATTTAGAGTTTTGACTCCAACCAGTTAACATCATTTCGTAGTAGCATTTTGTCCATGTGTAGGCGATGGAATTTAGAAAATGATTTCTCTAATATAAAGTTGCATATGTTTACACATGCAAATAGGGCTAAGTTGCATGCTTTGTAATAAAGTACTATTTTGCACATGTGTAGATAAAACCAACCACAAGATATGCACTCATAGTTGCATATAGCACACCAAAACAATCACTGGTCTTTTAAAAGTTTAGACATGTTCATGTTCAATGATTTCCTTTCTGATGAGGGTTTGCAAAAGTTGCTATACCATTCTAAGTCCTACATGCTGATATTATGTCCGGAATTTTATTTGAACTTACTATATTTGTATTAGCATATCCAAGTGATAAACACTTCATCTTGTTGCACCAGCATATAGAGATGCTCTCACTGACCAGGAATATGAGGTTCATAAAATGTTGGGTTATCCCAGGCCGTCAAAGAGTGAGTCTTTTGGTGTACATTTATTTGACTACTAATTGCCCCCTTTTACTCCTATGCCAGACCACTAACAACTTACCATGCATCTTCGACCAGGGGACATGATCTTGGTAAATTCTTTTGAAACGGCTTTTGGTGATGTGTATGATAAGGATGATCGTCAAGGTGTCTGGAAGCTACTAGAGAAAAGAGTTTCTAAAGGAATATCTAGAAATGTTGTCTCCCTTGCTTCTTTCAATGGTGATTTTACAATAGTGTTCTCTTTATCATTTCATACCTTGTATGGTCATCACTACCTAATGATCAAAATTACTGTGTCCAGGAAATACGAGATTCTTTGCTTGCACAGGATTTTTTATTGATTGGGATGACAAATGTCAAGATAACAATGTTTCTACTATTCTGACATCTGCGAGCTTGGTTAGAAATTCTGATCCTTTCGATGGTGAGAACAAGGTTATTGACGGTTTGAAGGTTGGTGCTCCTAATTATTTTGTGATCGTTGATTCTTACAAGGTGCTGATTGATTCTCACTGAATCATTTTGCAGATTGAAGTGAAACATCCAAAAGGACCACTACTAGAGGGGTCACTAATACATTATAATCTAGATTATAATGTGGCTCTAGTCAGTGTCAAGAGACTCAAGAGTTATAGTGCCTGCCCTCTTGCAATTTGTAAACGCAATTTGATATATGAGTCTTCTAAGGTGGTGTCTGTAGGGTGTTGCTTTCAAACGGGCAAATTAATGGCTTCAGGTGGGAAACTGGTTGCCTGGTCAGGCTCGCTTGATTGCAAATTGCTTATCTACTCCACATGTGAAATCACCAAGGTATTGCTGCTGTTATTTTCCGCCTTCTTTTATATGACTGCATAGTTTTTGTGGCATTGCGGTTTCCTTCCCCCTTCCACGCCTAGGCAACGTCTGTAGTAACTAAAACCCTGTGGCATCTTGTGGCGACCCACCCCCCTCATAGTGCCTAGGCATACTGTAGTTTCAATTCAAATCAGTATATGAGGTTGACTTCTATTTGGAATTACGAATGATAACTCTCAATGTAACCTTCTTAGGCTGGGATTGGAGGGCCTCTTGTTGATTTTGATGGGAATTTTATTGGCATGAACTTCTATGACCCGAAATTGGGCACCCCGGCTGTGTCTTGTGATGATATTGTTGATGTCCTAGAACGTTTTAAGGAAAAATGGTATGTCTACCTTTTCTTTTTGGTATTTATTAAGTGCTTGTCAGTGACTTATGGTTTCAATTTTGCACTGAAGCTGTCATATCCGTACGTACTTTCTAAGAATCTTGTAGAAGGCTCAGTCGAGTGTAATTGTCTACTGAATCAGTTCTTTTGTGTGTTAAATAGGACTGGTGGAGTTGACAGTTTGTCTAATCCAAATGGTGTGGGTGGTGTTCAAGGAGATTGCAGTGTTAGTCTGAACTGGTACGCTGATTATTTTTACTGATAATTGCATTTTTTTTTGGCATAAACTTGTTGATAACAGTGTAATACGTGGAAACTAATGACAGGTGGCCAGTGCCTAGGCCATATTGGCGTCAGCCAGATGAACCTGAGAAGTCTTATTTGGATGAATATGAACGTGGGGTCCTAGACAGCGGCAGCAAGTTCGAGTACGTTGGTGGATACATATACATTCTGAAGTAGTCGTTTTGTGAGCTTGTCTGAGATGCTTTCTATATAATTGTAAATTACTTAAGATATCTCACTTACTATTCCTTGTAAATTAGTCATGTACCGAATTGTGCTTGAAGCAATCTGAAGTTATTTTCATGTGGATCTGTAACAATGCGGCAGTTTCATTAGCTAGCATCTATAGTGTTATACAAAGACGCAAGTCTGCAAAACAGGTGATCATTTGCATTCTTAGGATTTTGTAGTCTCCTGTGCAACTTCCGTAGCAGCATTACGAAATTTTGGTAAAGCTTTGTTATATTTTGATAAAGCTTCTGGCTCGATTCATAACTAACCTGAAACTAAAACTCCTATAGAATCAGTTAATCAGGCTGTCTAAGGGATGATATAAGATTCTAAAAAAAGATATATAAGATCTAAAATATCCAAATACGAACTATGAACGCAACAAGATCATAGGAAGTTTAATTCCATGAAAAGGTTGGTACGACAAACCAGATACTGTTCTTGAGTCTTAAAGCTGCGATTGTGATGTCTCAGTCTACTTCAATGAGTCTGGGTTTCATTATTTTTTTATTATTAGTGGGGTTTCTTGTCGGAAAAACTATCCTTTCAATTCCAAATGTCATTAGATACAATCACTTAATAAATGCACTTTTGAATCACTCCTAACTCACTTTGATGCACAATCAGCTAGAATAAATGAACTTTTGAATCACTCCTAACTCACTTTGATGCACAATCATCTAGAGAGTGGAAGAGGTTTGGCTTAGCTCACAAGGACGTATCAATCTCTATCTCTTCTCTATCTATATCTATATTCTGTTATAGTCTATCTATCTATATTTTTTAAAATTTGTGCACATGACAATTATTATTACGTATGTGTGCACTTGAATTTATAATTGACATGTGCACTTGAATTATTACGTATGTGATCCCATGCTTCAAAAAATTATTACAGACCATATTCTAAAATTATTGATATCCGTACAGTGTATCAGGGTCAATATATTCTTTTCGTGTACTACTTAACCCTGTTACCTCATCAAACTAACGGAAGGGTCATAAAACCAAGCAAAACTCGAATCTGGGCCAAATAACTAAGTTCGACCAAAAAAGGGCTAAGAAACTAAGAGACACTTTTTTCCAGGGCCAAGGAAAAATTTTGGAAAAAAATGTTTAGCAAAAAAAACAGCTGTTGTGACCTATAGCAACTGAAAAACATGTGGTCAGCCCAAAACTCCGTGCAAAACAGGCCGATATTCCGCGAGTCCAGCGCATCCAAGCAGCCCAAAGAGTCCGGGAAGGGAAAAGAGAACGTCAAGTTGTCAAAGCACGCTTTTGTAGCTCGCCCACGCAAGCACTGGAGACTGGAGAGGCCGCGGCAGCATCGACTTCCTGAACAATCTCTGGCGGCGGCCGCGGCTCCCAAGTTCACGAAGCGGGAGGCGCGAGCGAAGTGGCTACCTCTCGCCGGAGATGCCTCCGGGGACCTCTCCAGAGGCGGCGGAGGCCGAGGCATGGACGTGGGAACGCAGCGGCTGGAGCTGCCGCCGGGTTCGCCACGGTCGCGGCCCTCCACCCGCTCGACGTCGTCCGCACCCGTTTCCAAGGTAACCCTCCCCTCAGGCCATATACTCTAGGATTTCGGAGACGAAGAGCTGCGAACGGTGACCGTGCTCTCTCTCGTGTTGGCGTGCAGTGAGCGGTGGGAGGGGGTGGTCTGAGGTGCCGCCGTACAGGAACACCGCGCACGCTGTGTATACCATCACACGATCTGAGGTATCATTAGCTCCTACCACATTTCCTTGGAATGATTAATGGACGCGTGAATTTCTCCAGAAAACCATCCTTAGACTTGCAAAAAAGTTTGGGTTATTTGTGTATGTGATGCTTGCCAAAAAGTTGGATTAGAACCTGCCTTCTATGCATAGGTGAAATTGCTTAGTACTTGATCTTTAGTTAAAAAAATTACTCTAATTTGATTGAGAATAAGTTCAAATTCGTAAAAAATGTGCTTATTTATGCTTGCCCAAAGCTGATCTAACATGTGAACACAAATGCAATAATGTGAATCATTACATTTTAGATGTTTACAAGTGAAAGGGTTAAGCAGGGTTTACAGTGAAGTGTGAGCATTACATATGAACTGCAACTCACTGCACATAATTAGCTTGTGTACTGTACATATGAGAAATCAACTGCTTTAAGAAGCTTGGTTCTTAGAAACTCAATGTTCCAGATGTTCATTGGTTGTGTCTCTTAATGTTGTTGAAGTGTTCATTGTAAGATAGGATCTCCTAAGGATTAGGTTGTTCAGAGATTCTGGTGTATTCACTATAAGCTATTTCTGATTTAACCGAGTTCTTGTAGGGCCTGAGAGGACTTTATGCAGGATTTTATCCTGCAGTTCTTGGATCAACTGTTTCCTGGGGTTTATATTTCTTTTTGTAAGTTACTATATTATTTCCTCTTCTTTGAATAATGGTGGTGTGTTCTTTTTTTTTTGTGTGTGTGTTTCGGGGGGGGGGGGGGGGGGGGGGTGTTCAGGATTTTGTTTCCTATCTGAGAATTCAAGTGTCTCAGCTACCAATTTGGGCTGCTTAATTTTTAGCAATCTGAATGCTACCCGTAATATATGTTTATTAGCATTTCAATTTTCAATTGACATGAGATGCATTTTTTAAAAAAAGTTACAACAGAGCTAAACAAAGGTACTTACAGAGGAAGGATGACCAGCTTCATCCAGTCCATCATCTCATCTCAGCTGCAGAAGCAGGTGCTTTGGTTCGTACAGTGACTTATCTTTTCTAAAATGATCAATGTTGTTGGATCACATTTTGCTTCCAGTTTTTTCAACTTAAGATTCGAACCTCACTATTTAATTGTCAATGTGTATCTAGGCCTTTATGCATTACCTTTATGATTGTTTTGACTAGTTACATTTGTACCTTCGTAGCGTTATGTATTCATCTATATTGCTCGTCATCATTAAGACATGCCTTTTTTTTTCCACGAAACTGATTTTATTGTTATTATACAGGTTTCCTTGTTTACAAATCCCATATGGCTGGTGAAAACAAGACTGCAACTACAAACACCTAAACACCATACTTCTCAGTATTCTGGTTTTTCTGGTAATATGTGCTTCCTTTAAGTACTTACATGAAATTTGAATGTTGTATAGGAAGTAATCATATTGTTGCGTACATGTGTTTAAGTCTAGTTTAGCAATTATCAAAACACATCATATATTCATACATGTATTTAAGTCCAGTTTAGCAAATATCAAAACACATCATACTGTTCAGCACGATCTGTGCTTATTCTCAGTTCTAATAGAAGCTTTGGAAGCTATGCCGATTTACATGGGTTTAGATAAGAAAAGCCTGCTTCTAGTTCTATGAAGTATCTTTCTGAAGTTTAATTGGTGAGAGGTTGAATGGAATTGTAGTGTAGGGTGTAGCAAGGGGAGTCTGCTTGACAATGGTGATTTGAGTAGTCCTCCTTAAAACATAGGATTCACCTCACAATTATGGATGTAATCAATCTAAATAGTAACCTAGCTATTCCATAGATACGTACCAATAATTAATTCATTTCCTAGGAAATTAACTACTTATTTTGGTAGACATATTCTTATTGGGAACGTTCTTTCCTCCTAATCTTGTCTTGTCCACTGCTGCTTTATCTCTAGAACTATTAATGCAGGTTAACTGCCATTGCAGTACCTGCAGCCACAACATTATTGATAATTTGATATATATTTCTATGAATTATTTCTGCTCTTACTCGTTCATATTTCCTTTTGTCTATATTTGATTTATATATCAGTAACTTACCTTACTTGTTCGTGTAAAGCCAGATGCTTTGAGAACTATTCTAAGAGAGGAGGGATTTCTTGCACTTTATAGGGGAATTGGACCTGGGCTTTTGCTGGTATGTATTTATATTTATATTTATATTTATATGCTGCTAGGTGGGTTTATTCTGCATTTCTTTGTAGAACTACAACTGTACTCATATAAATAACTGCTAGTTACAGTAGTGGAGTACTATAATTCATTCTTGAGGTTTTTTATTTTCTAGCATTTCTTAGCTGTATGCTCCAATGGTGTGAAATTATATTACCAATACATAGCACTTAATTCATAATTAACATTTGGAGTTTGAGTTTTAGCCTCTTAAGATTTGTTAAGCAACCTATTAAATTCATGGTTGCGTGCTCGAGATAAGATCCTCCTGTAACTCAACTTGATGATCAATGGTTGTAACTTCACGTTACAGTACCAGTGGATAGTTGTGTGTTTTCTATATTACTATCCTGTTTTGAACCTGACCTTATTATGGAGATCATCCTTAGTTCTGGGTATGGAAAGATTTATGAAGTTAAGCTAAATATTATGTTATTTGGTTCGTATGCCTGTTTATTGCAAGATTTCCACAATTGCGAGCTTCTTTTCCCTCTACAGTGAGTGCTGTAGTAACTGGGTCTGGAAAGTTCCATTTTGAATGTCAAAGAATGAGAGCTTAGTTTTTTTTTTAATTATGGATATGGATGGTTGACAAATCTAATTCATGCCTCCATGTTTCTTTATGCTGTCATGCATGAAAGGTCACACATGGTGCAATACAGTTCACGGCCTATGAGAAACTTCGCAAAGCTATGATATTCTTTAAAAGTACACAATCAAGGACAGACAACGGAGGAGGCGGGGAATCATTGGTATTGACTGATCAAATGTGTGCTTGGGTGTTAAATATCCAGTTTAACTTGCTTCAATAAAGAGATATTTCAGTGCCCCTGGACTCTTAATTCTTAGTTATGTTGTTTTTATGTTCTTTCCTTAAACTGTTGTTGATAGTATTTATATCTAGCATTTTGAGGATATTCCACACATTTAGACACTTTCTCTGTATTATGTGATTTGTGAAATTGTCAAACCTAAGCAAATTGAACATATATTATGGCTTATGAAAATAGTTCATGCAGTTTCATAGTTTGACTCCACTCATAACATATGTGTAGATATACATCTAGTTTCCTGTGGGCCTTTACTGCTTTGCCTGATATTCCATTGTCTTCACTCTTACTGCTTAGCTGAATTCCATCGATTTTGCGGCACTTGGGGCTGGTTCAAAAGTAGCTGCTATTCTACTTATCCTTACCAGGCAATTTCCTTCACTCCTACTTATATTCTTATAAACTCCATAAGTATATTCTACCTTCTCATTGAACATATTTGTAATCTGCAGGTCATCCGAGCCCGCTTGCAGGTTTCAGTTTTGAAACTTTTCATGTCCATACTATATTTTTTGCATTTTATATATAACTCTTATGTGTGATTTTCCAGCAACGGCCTGGCACTGATGGTACTCCAAAGTACTCAAATAGCTGGCATGTAGTGAAGGAAACTGCAAAGTAAGACTTTAGTGATGCTGTTGAAATATTCAATTATGTAATGTTCAGAATAGCATTACTATATCAGACTTTTTCTTAGTCATATGTATGTACACTCGTTGCTTCTAGTATGAAGTAGATGTGCTTGCTGGATTTCCCGAAGTTGTAATGTTCAGAATAGCATTACTACATTTTTTCTTACTAATTGTCTACAGTCTTCCTTAGGTCATGCATATTGAGAACCATGAAATATATTTATAGAAGAGTAGTTAAGTCTAAAGTGGCTTCAAAACACAACAGGAAAGAGTTTTATTGCAACTTATCTGCACATAATATTGGAAATTTAAAACTTGAGAGTCCTTGTCTATCCGTGCAATTGTAACATGACATTTATGCTTAGTGTGACATTCTGAACTGGGGAAAGGATGGTTCTTTAATTCTTCTGAATATAACCTTTTGTTCTAAATTAAGGAATTGGTGTCCTGATGTGCTTTTGGGTAACATATCTCTAATGCAGGTATGAAGGCGTCCGTGGATTTTATAGGGGCATCACGTCCAGTCTACTGAAAAATCTTCCAGCTGCTTCCCTCACGTTTGTGGTGTATGAAAATGTTATCAAACTATTCAAAGCAACCAAGGAGAAGACATAGTTACTCATTAAATCCAGGAGTATTATGCCTGTTCGGACACTTCCGAGTTTCAAGTGATGTCCATAATTTTCATTCCAGACCAAGCCCATATTTCATTCACTTAGCAACGTGTATCACAAATGCCTAACAGTAGAGGCTGTGACCAACCGGGTCGTGGAAAATTTTGTACTTTTACATTTTGACATTTTGTAGAGAATCTACATTTTGTTTCTTCCGAAAGAAATAATTCTTTGTTATATAATCCAGCTTGGACGCTGGCGTTGTAGATCTCCGTTCTGATGTTCGGTATGGGCTGTGACTGAGTTATACCAACGTCTTAATATATAGAGTTACAGTATTTCATCCAAAAATATAGAGTTAAAGTACACTGCCTTTCATTATTTGTAATCGATATAATTATATTTACGCAGTTCTGTAATTTCCCACTTCACTATATGTTTCCTAAAGTTTCTCAGCGATACTTTTATTTTCCCAACTGAAATGTTCTTGCAGTAGCACACTACGAATGCCATTTATTAAATTATAAGGTCTTGTTAGCTTATCTACTGAATTTATCAGCTATTAGGGCACTCACAATGCAGACTCTATCATGGAGTCTAAAGTTATTTATTACCTCGAACAATGTGGACTTGGAGTCTAAATAAGACTTGGAGTCTTATTTTTTCTACCTCTTTCTTCAATAAATATGGTGCCACATCAGCAAAATACCATAAATAATATGTAATTAATTGTCTTGGACTCTATGATAGAGTCTTGCATTGGGAGTGCCCTTATATTTTGAGCTAAGCAATTAGGTCAGTCTCAGTGGGGGTTTCACCAGGATGTTATGCACATTTATTAGAGCGCCATGTCAGCAAAACTGCACTTTTTGCATGAAACGAAGAGGAGAGAGAATGAAGTAGTTTCACCATGGTGAAATTCCGCTGGCGTTGTTTCCCACGCGGTGAAACAGGATGAAATTCCCACTGAGGACTAAATCGTTTCATCATCTCGCATATGATCCAATCATTTTACAGTAATTAAATGTTTTGCCCAGCCTAGGAAACATCAAGGTGAAACTCATACATTGTGAAGGTTGTTTCATTGTTCGTTTCATTGATGCTCCGTCAGCAGACTTGTTTTGGAAACAGTGCATTGAAACGGACCATTGAGACTGGCCTTACGACGACGAGTGTGCGAGATTCTTGCATTTTTGCACTCCCCGTCCGTGAGGTGGATGGTGCAGCCTTTGTGGGCAGCGAAGCAGCAGTTGCATACACCCGGCAGATTAAAAATGCGGTAACCACTAGGCCATCAGCAGCTTTTATTAATGCCACCGCACACCATTCCTCCGACGATTCCTCTCCCTGCTCCACCCGTTTACTGTATGGTGACAATTTAGCATAGGGCGTCCCTACGATGGCAACGCCTTTTGGCTGATAAGTCATGCAAAAAGTAGTGTTGGCTAATTTATTATTCAACTGATAAGCCCAAACGAATAAAGGCATCAGCATGCATGGTGAGACGAACTTAGACCAGTTTCAGTGAGAGTTTCATCTGAGTTTCATTCACATTAAATAGGCTGCCACATAGGTATTTTGGATGACATGGCAGTATATTTAAGAAGAGAGAGAAGAAATGATGAAACTCTCTTGGCACGATTACCAACTCTCTATGAGTCTTGAAATTAAATGCCTATAAAACTATGGAATGAAACTCTCCATTGAGAGTGGTGTGTTCATTTCACATGCCATGACAACCTTGGAAATAACGCTATGAAACTCTCCACTAGACTGGCCTTAGGTCAGTCTCAATGGACAGTGTCGCTGCACGGTTTCATATACCAACACGTCATCGAGATTGAAATAAAACCATATATGAAATAACCCCAGCAATGGAGCATTTCACTTTGTTGTTTCCAAGGCTAAGCATAGAATTTAATTGTTGCAAAATGATTGGATCACATGCAAGATGGTGAAACGATTTGGCCCTCAGTGGGGATTTCATTCCGTTTCACCGCGTGGAAAACAATACTTCCTTCTCTCTCCTCTTCGTTTCATGCAAAAAGTGCAGTTTTGCTGACATAGCGCTCTAATAAATGTGCATGACATCCTGATGAAACCGCCACTGTGTGGAATGGAACTTTTCGAAGGACGTGTGAGATAGGCGATTGCTCTCCTGTTAGTGTAGTGGTCAGTGTAGTGGTCAGCTTTGTTTTCAACCATTAGAATTTAGCTCAGGCTAGCAATTTGATTCCTGTTGGGGACGCCCTAATAGAAGCTACAGTTACGTTCCCAATATAGGTTCGAGGTAAGCCATGTCGTGTACCTTCTGTGCATGTATAATCTATCCGCAAGAGTGGAGTTTATATTGGGAGCTTGGTCATGTGAAGTTGTTTGGGATGCGGCCTTAACTTCTTAAGTAAACAAAGTCTATCTTTGATTTTGCTTTTCTTTTTTTTGTGAAATCTTTGACTTCGCATGGAGTTATGTTTGCAGAACTTTCCCTTTTGAGTTTTGACTTTGCAAAAAGCAGGCACTAAGCACTAAGCAGTAACCCCTCCTCAAAAGTGTGTGCACGAAACCATGATGCGTAACAGATTGGTCGCATTTGGATGCCTGGAAATAAAATGGATACACCGCACACAGGATGGTACAGATTGTTGACTGGGCAGCTCAGCTCCACTCCGCAATCGAACCGAGAACCGACACGGTTGGATCGTGTGAAGTTCAGTTCACAAGCTCCAGTGTCGAATCCGATCATTGCTTCAAGAAAACAATAAGGCCTTGTTTAGTTCGCAAAAATTTTCAATATTTCCTATCACATCGAATCTTTGGTCGCATACATGGAGCATTAAATATAAACAAAAATTAAAATTAATTGCACAGTTTACCTGTAATTTGTGAGATGAATCTTTTGAGCCTAGTTACTCTGTGATTGGACAATGTTTGTCAAATAAAAACGAAAGTGCTACGGTAACCAAAAACTAAAATTTTTGCAAACTAAACAAGGCCTAAGCAAAGTCTGAATTGACCGCTCGTGATGGAGCTCCACGCCTCCATCACAAATCATAAACAGTGAACTGAGAAAACTGTCTACTTTGCCTTCTTTTTCCCCTAGTTCACAATGGTGTCAAAAGTCACCAAGAGGCAGGAGAGGACAGAAAATGTGAAGCCAGCAACGGTCAATGAAGGTAGTGTTAAGTGAAGTGATAGAATGTGACCGATGCCGCCGTGACGCGTCACTATCTTGTGTTACCGGTTAGGCTGGGAACAACTCTAAAAAAGTCAGTGTATCCTCATCAGAATTCAGATCTAGCTTTCGTTCACCCCAAAACACCAAGCTAGCTGCCCAATGCAATGACTGACCCAGGGCTAGCACGCATTATTCAGCTCGTTTCAGTAGAACTATTATCATCCGACAGGGTACACAGCTTGAAGCATTATTGGTTCGACTCTACTCGAAGACGTACTGATCGGTCGGCTTGGGCTAGCTATTCCTTCTTCTTGTCGCCGCAGTTGTAAGTGGAGCCGGACTGGAGGTGGAGCATGCAGTTCCGGCCGTTCTTGGGCGCGCAGACGCAGGCGCAGCCGTCCAGCTTCTGGTACGGGTAGTTGTCGCAGGTGATATACCCGCCCTGGATGCACCGGACCGTCGAGCAGTCGGTCGCCGCCATGGCTCCCCCGATCTCGCCGGACACGACGAACGCTGAACGAGATGAACAATCGATCGATTCACAGGTCAGAACGTGCACTGCTTCAAGAGTGTCCAAAGAAACGACATGCACCATGCACGCCGTCACGCGAGACTCGAAGTTGTTGATGGATGGAACATGCATGGAATCAAGAGCATACATACCGGAGAGGAGGAGGACGAAGGTGAGGGAGAACTTCGTGAAGGCAGCCGCCATGGTTGTCCCGTGTGAATTGTTAGAAAGATAGATCGATGCATCATGCACGGCGGCGGCCGGGGGTTTTTATAAGCAAGGTGGAGTTGCAGACCGCACCACTCGGCATACACTGTCCGGATGCGCCGCTTCCTCTCACTCGCCGTCGCCGTATCCGTACCTGACGTAGCTTTCGCCGTTGACAAATGACAAAGGAGATGAGATGGACCATGCGGCTCTTGCTATTTTCTGCGTAATTTCTATGTGAGTTGCTTCTTTGGGCTTGCTCCGCTCAGCGCGGAGTTCGCATCAGCATGTGATACATTCTCGAGTTCCGGTTAGCGCAGCTCAAATTGTTTTTTTTTTCACGTCGAGGCCATTCACCCGTATTTCAGCCCTTGTTTAGATTCGATTTTTCTTTTAATTTAGATTCGACATTGTAGTATTTTTGTTTGTATTTAATAATTATTGTCTAATCAAAGATTAGTTAGGCTTAAAAGATTTGTCTCGTAAATTACCGACAAACTATATAATTAGTTATTGTTTTATTTATATTTAACGCTCAATACATGTAGATTCAATTTGACGACGAATTTTGAAAAAAAAAATAAATTTCAAGTGGAACTAAACAAGGCCTTCATTAAAAGGAAAAGTTCACAACAATAGAACAGAGGCTCCCTCCCTGGTGACGAGCAGCTAACAAGTTGCTTCCAAACACAACCTAACTACTAGATTTCAATTACAGTTTGATTATAGAAAAACCGAGTTAAGGTATCATTGGCATTCGACGTTGTGAGAAGGTTCTGTCATTGGAGCTCGGATCGGTTAAAATAGCATATCCTGCGTGCGACTGCTTTATTTTGCTGCTAACGTAGACCAATGGGATCGGTCAAAGTGCCGAGTCAACAGTTTCACACTGAATCTGATGAACATGGTACTGTTTCGGTGTTTCCGGCATTGACATTCGGCAAGTTGCATTGCCCAGAATCCAGATGCCCAGCCCAAGGACACTCCTAATACAGAAATTAAAGTTTGTATTGATATTAATTATATTGTTACTTAAGCGTTTTGCTGATGTGGTAAGATAATTATTGAAAAATAAAAATTATAGAAACCAGGTCTAAATTAGAAACCATATCTACACGAGAATCAAGAAACAGAGAGAGAATACATAAGATTAGATAAAATATTATTCTATAAAAGCTATCTAATTAGAACCATGGTATCTATAAAAATTAATAGATATAGGAACTATACATAATTTAATTTATAGTATTGGGACTGCCATGAGCTCGTGTCGAGAGCATGGGTTGGGATTCAGGAACATGCACAGTTTGGGCCTTATTTAGTTCATGAAAAACTTTAGGTATAACATTTTCGTTTGTATTAACAAGTATTGTTCAACTATGAACCAAATACACTTAAAAGATCCGTCTCGTAAATTATAGCTAAATTGTATAATTAGTTTTTTTATCTATATTTAGTGCTTTATACATATGTCTAAAAATTTAATATGGTAGAAAATTTTGAAAAAAAAAATTGGAACTTCGTGTGGCGTTTCAAGGGCAACGGGGCGATGATGGGTTTCTATAAATTAAAGCTGTCCGGCCGGTGGAGCCGCGAGGGTGCACGCCTTCGCGGCTGCGCCCAGGTAGGTGCCGGTTGCTACTCCACACGGCCGCTTTCTCTGACGACGAAAGCCTGGGACGACGTGCGATATCGCCAGTGCAGATAGTCTCAAAGCTGAGACGTAACGAAATCGGCGCCGACGCGGCGCACGTACGTACACATCTTCCCGGCTTGTCACGTAATGGCTGAAATGGAATACTAATTCGTATTTTGTTACGCAGCACCTATCCGAATTCAGGTCAAAATTGGCCTGATGTAGTTCCAAACTTTGTATCCAGTAGCTAGGAGTTCGTTGTTCGACATTGCCGCTTGCCATTGTCAAAGCTCTTTGTAACATTTGGTTACTTTTCTCTTAATGTATAACGGGCTGAACCCCGATCGTGAAAAAAAAAAGAATTCAGGACAAATTTGGCATCATTTCAAGTAAACGGCAATAAGAAGGGGAAAAAGATGACTGCATCAGCTCCATTTTAACACTGAAGTCTTGCTAGTTATTACTACTACAGAACAAAATCTTCTAACGGCGCCCATGCAAACATGGGACACTGGACGATGAATGGAACTCGTCTTCTTCGATCATCTGCGTTTCCAGCACCGCTTGGTCGAGCCACCGCCGAGGTGGACAACGCAGCGCTTGCCGTCCGCAGGCGCGCACTTGCAGGCGCAGCCGTAGAGCTGCTGCGCAGGGTAGTTATTGCAGGTGATATTCCTCCGCCGCTGGCCGCCGAGCGGTGAGAGTCGCAGGCAGAAAGGTCGCCTCTGGGTGACGAAACCCCCCGACATCCCCAGAAACTTTCAGTCCACTCCGGCCGCTCGAGTGCGGCCTTCGCAAAAAAAAAATTTTTGTTATTGACTACTGTAGCATTTCATTTTTATTTAACAAATATTGTCTAATCACAGAGTAACTAGGCTCAAAAGATTGATCTTACAAATTACAGGTAAACTGTGCAGTTAGTTTTTATTTTTATCTATATTTAATGCTCCATGTATACGACCAAAGATTCGATTGATGGAGAGTCTTGAAAATTTTTAGGAAAAGCCTGCGTTGCGAGCACGCTTCCTCCGTCGTTTCTACGTAAAATTGGCGCATGCACGAAACGAAAGGCTATATGCAGACGCGCTGCGCGACCCAGGCGCACCCGAAAAGCGAGGGCACGTTTTTAGTCAACTCCACATCGCGCAACCAGCACGAAAGCCCACGCGAAACACCACCACACCAGGCACCACCCCGTCGGCGCTGTCGCCCGCCCACCCAACCCAACCAACCTCTCCCGGCTCCAGCCTCGGACTCTTTGGCCAAACCCAGCTATATAACCAAGCGCCAAATCTTTTCCTTCTCCTTGTCAAAAGCACAAGGAACCAGAGCCACTGCTCGTCGCGCATCCCATCCAGCGCCTCGCTCCCCGCTTGTGCTGTGACCGACGACCGGCACCGACCGGCGGCGGCAGAGAGAAGGGATCGGCCGGCGGCCATCCACGACATGTCTCGGTACGTGGAGATGCTGGACATGGGCGTGCGCGTCGCCGCGAGGTTCCACTCGCACTGCCCGCAGACGGCGCGCATGTACTACAAGCCGCCGCAGACCCAGACGACGACGTCGTCGTCGTCGTCGTCTTCCTCGGCCGACGACGCCAACAAGGCCACGAGCTTCGGCCTCGACGCGCCGTCAGTCCTGCGGCGGCCCTCCGCGCTCGCGGCGGCGGGAGAGTTCCGCGCCGGCGACCGGTCGGGCCATCATCAGCTTCACGATTTCGGCTTCGACACCGCGCAAGTCGTCGTGTACGAGGTCGTGTGAGGAATTGACAGACGGGAGTCGGGAGGAGAACAGCTTCTTGCAAATTGCAAGTGCCGCAAGAAATTTATTGCGAGATGTGTAGTGCTAGTGCTCTGTTCTTTGATTTGTGCATATCTGTGTCGGAGAATTATTCATTCAAGACAGAGGAACTGAGAAAACATTCATTCACGTTCAGCGTGCTATTCCTTGGGATTTGGATGGGATTTGATCGAGCATCCTATACGAAACTGATGCGCAGAGTTCAGTGCGATCATGATGCAATGCTAAATGCTGGCGCGATACCATTTTATTGACCAACCAACCATGGACACGGATTGCAACTTTGGAAGTTGGGAGGACTCAAGCTTGGGGACGATTGTTCAACGAAGTTGGTGAACTTGCTAGTCGATGAGGATAGTTTATGGATCGTTGAGAATACTTTATGGATCGTTGCGCGGCTGGAAAATTCAGTGTTTTGGTCAGGATGGAGATCATCAGCAGTAATATTGTTGAATTTTACGAATTATTGTTACATCAATTAGAACAGAGTGGAAAAGGAGGAAGATGAACTCCAACTTATTCGTTCCAATCAAGTGCAGGTGCAGCAGATAGAAATACAAGAAAAAAAAAATCTGTACATTCATTTGGCATGCACTGAACCTAGGAGAACAAACTCATTGGACGAGGAAACAAACAAATCCTGGCTTGCAGTTCATGACGCGTACGTAACGCGTTCATCGAATTGCGATCTTGTCATCTTGTGTAGTAGGTTCAGTCAGGTGTGCTGTCATCAATTGGACGGATCATGGAGTCCGTTACTTGCGTATGTCGTTGGGACTGCTCTAATTGCAAGGCTGGAACATTAGTACGCTTATTATGAGTTGGCCCTGTTTGTTTGCTGCTTCATTTTTTCATCAGCAATTATACCTTCCTATTATATATAATACCTTGTGCACAATATTAATAATCTATTTATCCTGTAAAATATCGTCTGGTTAAAGCCAAAGTTAATGCTATAAAATGATTTCTAAGGAGGATGCCGGCGATGGATAGCATATGCCATCAACTGTGCCGATGTGTCTTCATGACATCTGCACGCCGATGGAGCTCAAGAATACCAGCCAAAAACCTCGGACTCGATGGAGCTGGTGGCGTTGCGACGTACGCTTGACATGGGCCAATGCATCTAGGCCGGTGTAGCAGCCGATCGCACATAGCGGCATATTATTTTTAGGGACGGAGGGAGCAGGCAACGTTTCTGGAGAAGGATTTGGTTGCTTTTCAGTGATGGATGCTCCCAGCTAGCGACGGGACAGGAGCATCATGGGAAAGGGCACTCGTGCGATACGGATCCACATCCACTGACCTGAAATCTTTCTATGAGCAAACGCACAAGCACACCGCAGCCAGCATAGTTCACACCTGAAGTGCCGAGAAAACGAAGCGGAGCGGACGTACATATACACGGGAGACAAATCAGATGAAAGCGACACGCCATTCCATTTCTGCGACAATTTTTGCTTCCTCGCTCGGCCACCGGGGCGCTGAGTCACTGAAAGGGGCAGGCAAACGAACGAGCTCTCAAAAAGGTCGCGCGGGCCGCGCGAAATCTTCCGGCCGCAAGCCGAGTGCGTGCGTACTTGCCAGTTCCACTACTGCGTTACGCTTACGCCCACGCTTCCCCCCTCCAATTTTACGTGGTCGTCCACTCGTCCGGCGCGGACCGACGGGGTCAGAGCTGCAGCGCCTTCACGGAAACGGAAGCCACACGCCCGCAGCCCACCCTAACGGCCCAACCCAGCCACAGCCACGTTTTTTAGTCAACTCCACACCGCGGAGGACCAAAAACCCGCACGAAAGGCACGCGAAACGCCCGCCCCACCTCACCACGCGCTCCAACCTCCTCGCGCTCGCCGGCCGCTTGCCTGCCGTGCCCGGCTGCCCGGCTATATATGACACCGCACGCGAATCCAGTCCTCGTGCCCCCACCAACTGAACCACATCTCCACCTCGGCAATTCGGCATCCGATCCGCCGCCGCCTTCTTGCTCGAGGCCTGCGGGCTGCGGCTGCGGGAGAGGAGACATCGAGCGAGACAGAGGTGCTCCGCCGCCGGAGATGTCTCGGTACGTGGAGATGCTGGACATGGGCGTGCGCATCGCGGCGAGGTTCCACTCGCACTGCCCGCAGACGGCGCGCATGTACTACAAGCCGCCGCAGACCCAGTCGTCGTCGTCGTCCTCGGCGGACGATGTCGCCAAGGCCAGGTGCTTCGGTCTCGACGCCGCGGCGGTCCTGCTGCCCTTCACGTCCGCGGGGGCAGGGGAGTTCCGGCCGGGGCCGGGGTTCCAGCTCCACGAATTCGACACCGCGCAGGTCGTCGTATACGAGGTTGTCTGAGCCCCGAGGAGAGATTTCCTGCGACAAGTTTTAGAGAAGTAGTTGTACATGATCCATCCGTGGCTACTCCATTCTTTGATTTGTAACTTTGTATACTGAGACAGTGTCGATCGGGAACTTGTAATTGATCAAGCCCCTATAAAAAATCATTCGAGGGATATCGATGAGCTTTGCTATACTTTTGGTTGACGTTCAATTTTACTGCACGAGATTGCATAGTGGAGACCTGACCGGAGAGTTCAGGGTGACGCAGCTATGCTCCGTGAACCAATCATGAACCGATTGGAGGAAGAACTTTGGAGGTTGGAAGGGACGGAAGATCAATTGGATCTTGTAAAGCTTTTTGGAGAACTTGGATGGAAGTATGGGAAACTTTCAACTGCAACGAAAGCTCGTGGACCGTGTCACCTACTAGCTATGCAACGAGAAAATTGGACGATTGACAATTGGCGCGTTCTGGGGCGGACTAACTGCAAAGGGTTGACGGTTCAGAAGGTCATGAACACCGCAATTTGTTTGACAGGGAATGGAGACATTCTGGAATTGCGTTAGGTGAAGCAGATGGAGGAAGGAAGGGTGAAAGTCCGACATGGTTGGTTATTCCAGACCCAGTCAAGTAGTACTGCACTGAAGATTCTTCAAGTGACGAACAAGTCGACAAACGTCGCATGCTCCCACTCAACCACTACCTGTATTTGCGCCTGACCTCCATGACACCATTTCGAACGTCTGCACGACAGTTGAAAGAGAGATCAACCATCAAAGAATTTTGCAAACTGTGAGAAACACCTTACCATCAAAGAACGTAAATCCTCAATGAAATTTCACACATGCCTACAAGGTCTTGTTTAGATCAAAAAACATTTTAGATTTGGATACTATAGCAATTTCGTTTGTATTTGATAATTATTATCCAATCATAGACTAAAACTAGACTTAACAGATTCATCTCTCAAATTACAGATAAATTATACAATTAATTATTTTTTTATTTATATTTAATGTTTCATACATGTTACCGGAAGATTCGATGTCACAAAAAATCTTGAAAAACTTAAAGCTTATGGGTGCAAATAAACAAGGCCTAAGTCCGTCAAGTCGTGAGTGACAGAGTGAGCCAAGAAAGATGCTGAGCCATGTGAATTGGTTTGAATTTGCGCTTTCCACTACACCGATACGATCACGCGTGTTTAATCGTCGAACACCGCTTGAGTCTTGACAAGGGTCCAGATCGTGCAATTCTATCCACTGTAACACATCAATTTTTTTATTCCTGAAATAAATTTGGAAAAGCTGTAAGTACTCGTTGCGAGTCGAGTAAACAATGAACAATCGGCTCGGCCATTTAAGTTTTTCAAGGATTGAATTTCCAGCACAATTTATGGGAGGACAAAGCTTGACACAATTTTCTTTTTTCGTGGACTGTTCTTTCACAAATCTGGTTGTCTCGTGAAAGTGATTATTTCAGGAGGCACATGTAGCGACTTTGTCAATTTTAATCTAGTCTTCAGAGATGCTCATAGAAGTAGATTTACGTACGTACGTTTATAGGGTGAGTGTACGTGCTTAATAAACATTGTACTCTCTCCATCCCAAATTGTATGTCGTTCCAAGAATCTTGGAGAGTCAAAGTATTTTCACGTTTGACTAAAGTTATAGAGAGAAATACTAAGATTTGTAATGTAAAGTGAGTATACTATGAAAATATAATTAAGAAAGAATCTAATGATATTTAGTTAGTATCATAATAATTATTATTTTATCATATAAATTTGGTCAAACTTAGAAAAGTTTGACTCTTCAAGATTCTTGGAATGACTTACAATTTAGGATGGAGGGAGTACCATCTAATTGAAAATTTTTTTCCTGGTTTTCTAATGTGCCCTCTTACTCAGTAGACGTAATTTACTGAATCCGCCTTCTGTCTTCAAGTGACGAACTGATGATTGAAGTCATGAAACGTTCTCCTTTCACTTGAAGCCATCTGCTCCGCTCCGGCCGGTCGCTGCGACGGCGTCAGCTCGCTCCTCACGAAAACCCTAATGGCGTCCCGCCTCCTCCACCTCCGCCGCCTCCTGATTCCCCCCTCCACCCTCCCCGCCGCCTCCTTCTCCACCGCCGTCACCCCGACCCCGCGCGTCTCCGCGCTCGTCGACGAGATCTGCGGGCTCACCCTCCTCGAGGCCTCTTCCCTCGCCGACACCCTGCGCGGCCGCCTCGGTGTCGACCAGATGCCCCCATTAGCTATCCTCACGGGCGGCGCCGCGCTCGTCGGCGGCGGAGTAGGTCCCGGGGCGGCCGGCGAGGAGGCGAAGGCCAAGGAGGAGAAGATGGCGTTCGACGTGAAGCTGGAGGGGTTCGACGCCGCGGCGAAGCTCAAGATCATCAAGGAGCTCAGGGCGTTCACCAGTTTGGGGCTGAAGGAGGCTAAGGAGCTCGTCGAGAAGGCGCCCGCCGTGCTGAAGGCCGGAGTTCCAAAAGAGGAGGCGGAGAGTATTGCCGAGAAGATGCGGGCGGTCGGCGCCAAAATTGTTCTCGAGTGAGACGACGAGAGCTGTGTATGCCCTCGCTTCTTGGTTTTTGTTTCTTGTACGAAACAGAGATAATTTTGGAACAAGGAGTCAATAATTAGTAAATCTGACTGGAGATCTTTTCACTGCCAGTGCAAACGCCAGTTGGGCTTCGGGGAATACGAACTTAGACTTAGTGATCAAGTTTCAAGCTCTGTATCAATGTTTTCTATGAGATGTGTGACATATAGCAAATTCGTAGCATCAGAGTTCCATCGTTTTCTCATTCTGTTTTTTTTAAGGAGAGGATTGCAATTAGATGTCTTTCATTTGTCGTTCTGTGGTCGTTGCAATTGCAATCATTGATATATTTAGGTAAGGTTTTGCAACTTAGGATACTTTGAACTGTGAAGTTGTTTGCACTGGGACAAAAACTGGTACTTTGGTAAGTGGTTATCATTCTGGCATTTTTTTTGTCGAACAACACAGGAGAGCTGCACGTCATTTCAGTAAGTAGATTTCTGGCAATATTTGTTCGAATTCGAACTATGAACTTATAGAAGTTTTCATCTAGAGGGGAGTAGTTTGCTGAAATAGTTGTGGTCTAGAGTACTTTTATGTGCACAACAATGTTTATAAAGTTTTGAAAATGTTTCAGCTTAGGTAGTTGAAGTCAAGTGTTTAGATGAATGTACTGTTGCTATCTTGTAGTTCAAGTCCAGCCATTCATAAGATTCCAAGAATGGTATTGAGGATCAGTCTAGTTCTGTGCATGCTCAGGGCCATGCTTAACAGTTAACAAATATTGTGTTTCTAGGACTCTGTTCATTATGCTTGAGTGAGTTCATTTCCACAATAATTTTCGGCTGGCTACTGTAGTCACCTTTTGAATCAAACTGGTGGTACTGTGTTACTTAAGATAGGTGTTACTTTTTTTTGGCAGAATTTGGTTTGAATTTGAACTACTAGAGACTCTAGTTGGAATGGTCATGGCCTGGTGAAACTACTTTTATAGCAAACACAGTTTGAGAAATACTTAACTTTGATCTGTTGAGCCGAGGTTGTCAAGTGGGCATATGAATGTAAGTTGCTATATCGTGGTTATAGTTGAGACCTTGCTAAGGTCCCATATTTGGAGTCAATGTTCTGGATATCAAAACTGGGTGTGCTTAACATTTGATTATGCTTGTGGAACTTAAGTTTCAACAGTAATTTTTTGCTGGCTTAAAATAGTTGTGAATCTAATTAGTCGTTTCTGCAGAATTACCAATGTTAGCGCCAATAGTTGCTAAGGTCTTCAAATTCTTCTGTATACAGATATGGAGTTTCTGAAATAATTAGCTAGATTCAGCATATGGGTGACAATGCCAAGGAGAAAGGAAAAGCTCCATTGGAGTGCATGGCCTGGCAGGCTGCTAGCACAGGAGAAAGTGGTAGTAGATAGATTGTGTAGCATGGGTATCCTAAGGGGAATTTTCTTTAAGAAAGTCATTTCTTCCCATCAAGATATCAGAAACGCAAGCATTGCAACGTCTTGGAAGAAATTAATCATGCTTAACCTCTGGACCAAATGAAGCGAGACATTTCTCATATAGTTCTGCTAACTAAATCTCAACTGTTGTCTGAATACGCTGTTCTTATCCTACGTAAATTTGTGCAATTGTGCTCTTAATCTTAGGCCTTGTTTAGTTGCAAAAAATTTTGCAAAATGGGTACTGTAGCATTTTCGTTTGTATTTGATAAATATTGTCTAATCATGGACTAACTAGGCTTAAAAGATTCGTCTCGTCAATTCCGATCAAACTGTGCAATTAGTTTTTATTTTCGTCTATATTTAATACTCCATGCATGCGTCTAAAGATTCGATGTGACGGGGAATCTGAAAAATTTTGCAAATTTTTTTGGAAACTAAACAAGGCCTTATTGTTGTACCATTGCACTGTGTAGGTTGTCAGATTAGACAAACCAAAGTAATCTCCTTTGCATATTACACTTGCTACATTTCTGCTTTGAAGGCAAATATAAATCTTCTGACATGAGAATAGCTAGGATTGTAAACCTCAGTTTTGCTATTTGAAAAATGTGGGTTCAGTTTGGAGGAGAGAAGTGGAAAACATTACTTCATTCTATTGTTAAAGAATTTAGTATTGTTGAATAAAAAAAGTTATGCTCTCAGTTGCTTCATGTTGTAACATTTTGATGATTCATGTGAATAATCATTACCAATCTCGAAGCTATTTTGAATAAAAGCTCTGTTGATGTGGATTGTAACTTTGTTATACATTGTGCATGTAGAAGTTTGCACTTGCCATTGTTTAGCTAGCAATGTGTTGTGTTGTGAAATTATGAGATTTGACAGCACATGGCCCTGCTCGTCTGCTCTTTTTATAGCAGCAGCTGCAGCAACCACTTCCGATTCATTTTCAACTGGATGTTGAACTTTCTAGCAGAATTATCTCTGTGTGTGTGTGGGTAATTTTTGGTTTGACTCTCTGTGTTCCTACTTTTTGACGGCACTGCCTGTATTCATATAAATTTAGCCTACCAGTGCTTGAATGTAACTTCAAGTCACCTGATTATGGAATCATATGCAACCACCGAATCAATGTCAATTCGTTTACTTTTGCAAGATGACTTGGGTTCAACAGAATTTCTCCCATTTATGTAGTACGTAAAGGGAGAGGCCTTTTTTATTCAACATCAAGACCTGTCTTATTCTTCAGTACGAAAAGGGGGCAGACCTTTATATTCAACATCAAGACCTATCTTATCTTATTGTTTGGCCATACAAAGGAGGCCGCCGATCAGGTTCTTGGGCATTTCTCCACTGTCCCGTCCTTCAAGTAGATGGTGCAGCCGTCCTCCTTCAAGGAGGCCAGGCAGCAGTTGCACGCCGGGTTGAGCTTCGCGTTGCCTGTGGACGGGCACGTCATGTAGTACGCTTCCTGGCAGGTCTCGATGCACACCTTCCCGTCCTTGTCCTTTGCTTCCAATCCCGAAATGGAGCCCATCACTATGAGCCCTGCATATATAAAATTCAGAAATGAGCATCACTCAAGACGGAGCAAGAGAACTATGGCAGAGAAGAATCAAAGCGAGAAGAGAGGGTGTAGATAGTTAGGCAGCTACCACACAGCAGGAGAGCCACTGGAACAAGTCTGGAAGAGCAAGCTTTGATGGTGGCCATTTCCAACAGCTTCTGATGGTGGCCATGGTCTCTGCAGTAGTGAAGTTTATATATAGTGTATGTACAGGAAGCTTGGTCTATATTTCCTGCAGCAGCACCAAGGGTGAAGATTGAAGATATGCAACTTGTGTGAAGACGAGCTGCAATAAGTCAGCAAAATCTGGCGTTGCATCTGACTAGCGTGTATTGCTGATTTCTCCTTTTGACTTGTAGGTAAGCACTGACCCAGAATTTAAGAGTGTGATCTGGATCCAAGCTAGATGGTCTAGTCAAAGAATCGTCACTCCCCGTTCTCGTAGATCCTGAAGAAAATAATCGTCACTTTTTTCTTTCTTGTACAACCTGAAATGCTGTTTACTGTTTACTGAGATGTGAGATCCATATCCGTAATGAGCAGAAGGAATAATACCATAGACTAAATAGCTCAGATGCACACATTACCACTAACTCAAGTTTTTGTCCTCACTTTACTTAAAAGGATTAACCGAGGACGGTGGTAATGACTCTATAACCTTTATATGTTGATCTAACCCACCTTCAACAACTAATAAGGTGAAACTAAACCCAACAATCTCATATCAATACATAATATGAACCACTATGAGCCAAATTCGAACTAGACTCACAGCATGCTTGGTTCCTAGGTATGGATAGCTTTGTCTTGCCTCATCTCCCTGGCGCAAGCAACGAGAAGCTTGTCCACCTAGGAGAGACTTGGCTCTATCATAAGAGCAAGGGCAAATCTTTTGAACAACCAAGGTAATATTAAATCTGTATAAACTTGTACCAATACATGATATGGGCTATTATAGGCTAAATCCAACTAGACCGAGGGCATGTATGGTTCCTAAGTGTGGGTAGCCTTGCCTTGCCTCACCTCTAGCATGAGCAACAAGAAACTTGCCCACCGAGGAGACCCAATTTGGCTCTCTCATGAAAGCAAGGCAAAACCTACCCATACAAGTGCCAAAGTACTTTGGCTAGGCATCAAACATATAAGTTGACTCTATATCCTCGTCCAGTGAGCCAACATAGTTTCTAGGTAAAGAAGTAAAACCAAACAACCCTTGAATGTCATATATAACCCATCCCCCTTTTCTCAAAAGGGGTCAACATCCTCGTTGGCCTAACACACTTACAATTGGTCAAACAATGACCAGAGCAATGTCTAGAAATGTTCCTTCTTTGTACATGCAAACATACATACAGTGCCCACACATATGTGTGTCTGTGAAGGTCAGCCCGATACCATTTGCATGTCATTAGAGTCCAACGGCTTATATAACTCCGCACATTGAGTGAACCACACATTACCACCAACTCACTTACACTTCCGTCCCTTACTTCACATAGAAATGTTAACGTAGGGGTGGTGGCAAGGACTCTAAAACTTTATATATATGTTGGTCTAATTCACTTTGAACGATTAAGGTGTGACTTAACCCCTACAATCTCACATCAATATATAACATGGGCCAATATGAGTCAAATCCAAACTAGTCTGGATGTCATTGGATGAATGCAAATAAAATAGTAAAAGAATGGCTGTGGTATACATATTTCAGAAAACTACACGGATCTATTAAATGAAACCATTAATTAATTAGCAAACTTTATTCATTAATTGGTACACCTGAGTACAAGGAGAATGTATTGATCTCGATCGAGCAGTACCTAGTAATATTTCTTCCTCTTTTGTCTCCTAGCTGTTACTGCACCAAATTTCATTTCTAATTATGATAAATCGTCTTGTTTTGGTGTAGGCCAGCAATTGGGTTTTGTAAGCTGGATTGGTGCGATGAAATGACCCGCCAAATATCACAAGTCAGCTATTGGCTACTGCAAGACGACACACAAGGTTAAAGGCTTGAAGCACCGAATGTGTACTCCACAAGTAGACTGTTGTAAAGCGATGGATAGAAGGTGGAAGATTGTTCCGTGAACAAATTCTTAGCTGACAACAGCTCAAAGCTGATAAAATAGATTGCATCACTATCTGAAACATATGCAAAAGGCAACTTGGAGTGCAGTCCATTAAAAAAATGGCAACTTGGAATGCATGCATTAGCATTAGCATTACTTTTTTTCATTCTAGCTGCTTATGTTTGTGTCTTTGCCATATGCGTTATCTTGAAGTAGTTTTATGGCGAAGCCTGCGTCTCAATTTGAGGATATACAATGCTCGAGAATTGTCAATCAATTGTCATGAGATTGGCTTTGATATCTTCTACTGTACTTAGATGGGTGCATGCCCAAATTCTGCCCATGTTCTAGCATCCTAGGGAGGAAACATGTTTGATATAAGAGTAAATTAAAAATTAGATAAAATTAGCACTAGTGCCTAGCGCATCCAAAAGGGGAGCTAATAGATGTTACTTAACTTTTAACTAGTTGCTAGCAAGCTAACTACAACTAACCTATATCTCTTATAAAGTTTTAGTCCTATTGCAAGTTCTATCTCAAAATGCAAGTCATCTACATCATCTTTCACTAACTATTCACACACCATCTCTCACTTAACCATGTCATCCCGCTAACTTCCAATCTC
Organism: Sorghum bicolor; assembly: GCF_000003195.3. NCBI lineage: Eukaryota > Viridiplantae > Streptophyta > Magnoliopsida > Poales > Poaceae > Sorghum > Sorghum bicolor. The sequence goes on along the minus strand of NC_012870.2, from coordinate 7,660,899 downwards.
TTAATGCAAATTATCCCCATCATCTCCACTTATTTGTATCCCAAATTCTTGCAATCCCGCACGAGGTTCTTCTAATTTAGGCTAATGTTTAGCCCTAACTAGTAACCAGCCCTAGTAATCTAAACATGTTCTAAGTCTGGTTGTGTTTTCATCATGTGGCTAAGGCTCTGTTTGTTTTAACTTTTATTTGGTTTTTGCTAGCCAAAAGCCAGGAGCTAAAACAAACAAGCCAGTTTTTGAGTTAGCTTTTGAAAAACTGAAAAGCTAGAAAAAAAAATCATGTTTTGAGGATTTTTTCTTATGGTTTTTGATGCGCTAAGAAGTTCAAATTTATTACAAATTTTAGTATATATATTAGGGTGGATCTGAGCATCCATGTATAATTTTTTTGACCCCTAGGACCCCGCTAAGATGTGTTGTATTAAAAAAAATTTCGCTACCTTAATACAATGACACGTAAATCTTTTGAGTAATCGAGAAAAAAATTATTACAAAAGCCAATAAAAACAGCCAAAACTAAAAGCGAGAAATGCAGCTTTTAAACCAAACCAACTCAAATAAAATAGGGCTTAGAGTTTTGAGACAATTCAGAGTTGTATAGTTTTGAATTTCCAACTTAGGATTTCGTTTCAGAACATTATTGTACACGATTCAAGTTGCTAGGACTGCAAGCGCAGACTTGCATGGTTTATGTTTCAAAACATCTCAATCTCGCGGGTTCATCGTAACAAACTTCACACACTACTTTATCATGACGAAGACACGTCACATTCGCAAACCCATAGCGTGCTCCTAATGTTGATTTCTATTTTTCGATCAGAAGCGGAAACACACAGAACGCGTAGGCTTGTGATTGTGAGTTGTGACGCCCCACGGGCAGACACGTACACCGGCAGTGTATATGTCTCAACCATCACACGTGCGCGCCTCTCGTCCATCCTCCACACGTGCGCTCAAAGCGAGCCTGTCCGCGGGCCGCCCCCTGTCCGCACGCACGCATCTCCACCGTCCGATCCTCAGCCGATGGCGGCGGAGCCCGCGGCGGACGACCACGGTCCCCGGCCACCCCTGGCGGATGGCGCCGTCGCTGCCGGCGGGGGCGACGCCTCCTCGGCCGCGGCGGCGGCGGAGGCGCTGATGAGCGCGGCGTCGGAGCAGCTCACGCTGGTGTACCAGGGCGACGTCTTCATCTTCGACCCCGTCCCGCCCCAAAAGGTCGCGCCTCTTGCACCCCCTGCAAAATCCATCGCCCCTTCCCAAATTCTCTTTCCTTGGTTCCTATATGCTGCGTTGACTTGTTGCGATCATCGTTAATCGTCTTGGCCGGAGATTAGCGTGCGCCGCAGCGCCGGGCGCCGGCTATGAATCAGCACATATTGTTCCAGCTTTGCAGAGGCGCTCTGCTGTTGAGTTGCACATAATCAAATTCTGTCTTTTATCGTTTTTTATTGAATTCTAAGGGGACTTGATTGCCAATTATGGCTAAGTTAGTCGCAGTTTCTGATTTGCTATTGTAAATTGACCATATCCCTTTGTACCCTACCCTTGCTGAATTGCACCAAAGAATATGCGTGCTGTATGATATGACTGTGCTTTTGGTTATCCTGTAAGGGGACTAATGTTATTATGAATTGGTTTGGCCATTTTTCGATCAGTATGGATATAGTGTTCTACTGTTCGAATGGAATCGAGCTGAATGCTTGATTGCTGAATCGTACTGTTTTCTGTATGTTTTATAGTTGTGTTGTGGTGAAGTCGCGTGTCTTCTGAATAGTGTAGATGTCTTCTTTCTTCTGCTACTATTGTAACGTATTTGTGTTTATGTTATATTTGCTGAATAAAATTCAAATAGAAGCGTGCATATTCATTTTTATATCAGAAGCATATATTCTTTGTTCCTAAGTCGTATTAGTGTTTTGGTCCCAAATATGAAAATTTGCAAGCATTTTCATCTGTGGTCCTGGACTGAACTGGATTCATTCATATGGTTTACTTTTCTCATTGGCAAGCTGAGGATTCTTTTTGTTCTAGTTATCGGGTATGGTTATTTGGAAAGCTGGAGGCAACTAAATTAGGAAACTTCTGTAAGTGAGTAATTGAGATGATTTACCTGGATTGGTCAAAGTCATGGTCATAACTTTCAGAATTTTACTAGAGATACAAGGTGGTTTTGCCAGTCTTCAATTGGGGTGTAGTTTTGAATTTTTTTTGGGGTCTATCTCAATTCCTTAGCTACTGTATTAGTGAGAATGCTTGTAAATGCAATCATGAACCCGGTGTAGTGAAAAGCTTCACTGCAATCATAAACCAAGAACAAAGTAAGCATGATGCAACCGTATTGAAGGTTTTGAGGGTGACCATATGCCCATGTCATTATTGTTTTGTTTGAATGTATATGGTGATGAGATTGTTTCACTGACATGTGTATCCCAGGGCCACATGTGAGCCAGCGTGTCAGTGAGATATGGAAGTTGCATATGCAGAAACTCACCTAGGCGAGCAGTATATCCTAAATATTTTCTCTTGAACAGGTTCAGGCTGTTCTTTTAGTACTTGGAGGGTACGAGGTTCCGCCTGGTTTGGTAAACATGGCTGTTCCTACGGCAAATGATGAGAAGGTATCCACACACTTCCTGCAGTAAGGACAGGTATTTCCAGTTTCTCCTAAAGCATTGTCTCATGTGCAGAATACAACTGTGGCTGCTAGAAGGGTTGCTTCCTTAATGAGATTCCGTGAGAAGAGAAAGGAAAGATGTTTCGATAAAAGGATTAGATACAGTGTGCGCAAGGAGGTCGCCCAAAAGTAAGGACAGAATAATGCCCTTCTATGTTTAGCAATGATATAAATTATGCTGCACATGAAATGACCATCATAACCTACCAGGGTCCATGCATATTAAAATTTCAAAGCACGCGTGTAATGAAATTTTGAAAGTATTCTTGGTTAACAAATTGTCTGCTGTCATTTGGAGGATTTGAGATATAAATTGTAAAATGTCTGCGTTTGTTAGTCTCCAGTCTCCACGTTAGATAAAATTATCAGCTCATTGAAGACTTGATTATGTTTGACTTTGACATTGCTATACTACATAAATAGGATGTGCCACGCCTTCTGCATTCCTAATGTGAAAATATTCTTTGACTTTGACATTGCTATACCACATAAATAGGATGTGCCGTGCCTTCTACATTCCTAATGTGAGAGTATTCTTTGGTATATAAGACCAGGATTTACTTAATTTCTTTTCTTATGTCACTCCGTTTAAATAGGAATACACATGCCATATTTAGACTATTATCACTGCTATCCTATCCAATCTTAGGTCGCCCTTTTATCTTGAAATAGTTTCTCCAAGTACTAACATCGGAGAAAAACTAAATAGCAGTGATACCATGGATCTATCTATTGGAGTACTTCTGCACTAAAGGTACAGGCATGTTATTCAAGATAATGTGCTCTGAGAAATCGCTAGAAATTCAATGTTTAAAAGACTTATTTCAGTTAGATATTAAAATGAACAAGGACTTTCTTTTTATGCCTTTTAGTCTAGGATTTTGGAAGAGGTATCATGTAAAGGCTTATATGGATTCCATGGACAATGAACTGATGAGTTCTATGATTTGCCATTACCTTGCCAGGCACTGATTTTCCATTTGTCACTCCTTTTCTGGAACCATCGTGTTTCTTCTCAACCTACCTGGTTCAATCCAGTTACTGTTTCTTGCTCTAATCATGCTAGAAAAGGTGCTTCTGTGTTTTTTTTATCATCCTGTTTACATTCTGTTGCAGCTGCCAGGGAACAAACCCTGGACTACCTATTGCTGCTCGCCACCATTCACCACTGGGAATATATCCCAGGTTTATTTACCGTAACCATTGCATAACCATATTTTGCATTCAAGTGATCGCTACTCTGTGATGTTTTTGTTGTAAATTATTTCTAAATCTTGAATTGCACAATCTCAATAAATTTTTCAGGATGAAACGGCGTAAAGGTCAATTTGCTGGGAGATCAGATTTTGGTGATGGTGCCACTTCTTCTGCAGCTTGTGTCTGTCCAACTAACGGCGAGGATGATCATTTGCGAGAAACCCAGTGAGTTAGTTGTCATGTGCCAACTTTCACTTTGTGATTATGGCATGTGTTACATCAGTTTCATATGCAGAAGGTTGTTGCCTTCATTTATTGACTAATGTTGGCCTGTTTTGCTAGTTGCCAAAATTGTGGCATCAGCTCAAGGCTTACTCCAGCCATGCGCCGGGGCCCAGCTGGTCCAAGGTCGCTCTGCAACGCTTGCGGCTTAATGTGGGCAAATAAGGTACATGTTTCTCTATGCCAATCATAGCACCTCTTTTCCTGTTTAGCTGTTTGGTACCTTTTTCCTCCTCATGTCAAAGAAAAACATCATTCTTCTTAATTTGACAAACTTTCCAGTAAGATACTATGATTGGTCAACAAATTACCTGATTAACTTGTGCTTGTGGGCCCTATTAGCAACATTCCTACTAGTTAACCTTTGGATTTTTCAGGGTACTCTAAGAAGTCCTCTGAATGCACCCAAAATGACTCAGCAGCAGCTTGCCAATCCAAGTAAAATGGTGCACTAAGTTTGTAATACAAACTTGTTTATCTGAACACCTTTTCTTGTAACAGAGTTTATCTGTACACTGCACTTCTGATTTACTTGTGCAGGGAGATACTGATGTCAAAAACTCAATTGTTCTTCCTGTGGAGTATAATCAAGCCACAGTCAAAACTGACTCGATGTAAGCATGCTCTTTACTGTATGTGAAATCATTGTCTGGAACTGGAAGCTGTGTGATGTAGTATGGTCGGCTGTGCAAATCAGCAAATCTGAACTTCAAGTTCTCTTGAGATAAGTTCAGACTGGGAGGGACAAACTCTCATGACACGGTTTAGCTGGAATTTTCTACATCTGCTTTATCATCGCATATAGCTGCCTAGGGAGCTTTTATTTTTTAAGAGGTCTCTCCAAAAATTTCTTCGTATATAATGAAATACCCGATCACTGAACCTTAATTTATTGGTCAGGATGCCAAAACAGGAGCAGAAACTGGACACACGCCCGCCCACCGAAGAAGATATCAAGGCAGTTTCATGACAAATGCTCAAACGTGTATATAAATTGAGACATAGGTTTCTGTCAGAAATTCCCAAGTTTAGGATGACTTATAAGGCAGAGAAACTAACAAAGGCTGCACCATTGCGAAAAAAATGCATGCATTGTGTTGCCACATTTATCTGATTATCTCCCTACCCGATTCATATTGTATTGCTGACAGTAATGCAGTTCTTACTCCTTACCCTGTTTCAACCAGACTGGTTGACTGGGCAGCAACTCAAAATGTTTTCCAGAATACTATGGCATTCTTGGGAAATGTTTGTTTATTGTTGTACAAACCACTTCAATAGTAATTTGCATCAACTTCAATGCAATTTGTTTTATAGAAAAATCCCGTGATATTGTGGTATGTTGTAGTGGAATTATGGATTTATTGGTCGACATGCTGACACCATATTTAAAATTTAAACAGGCAATTGGTAAATCGTTCAACATCATCATTTTCTTGTTGAGCTTTATTATGAATAATGTGCCATTTATTACTTATTATTTGCATTGTCGCAAGAAGTACTAAAACACTTTTATATCTGACTTAAGTTTTATATGGCATGCTGCATGTTTGAAGCAAAGTATCTGGACCAGGCAGACTACCTCTACTTTCAAAATCATCGGTAAAGCAGTTTCAAACATGCAACCTATGATGTGAATACATGATCAAGCACATTGAATTTGGCACAATGAACTTGAAACTCGGTTGCATACTGATTAGAATTAAAGCTTTTGGTGTTAATTAAGAAAGAAAAATTGAAAAGGTTTGTGTAAATGTCCAAGAAAGAAAAAATGAAACCGACAAATATTCATGATCTGCAACGCTGTGAGACCTTTTCAGTTCATATGACCAATCCATCAGCAACTTTTCTAGGGAGCTGGTCCTCCGGCGAGGGCAGTTCAGCAGTCGCAAACCTAGTGCAAACGCTCCTCGCGTCACTGCACCAGAGCTAGTGATTTGTGCCTGAAGCTTGTATCTTGGTTTCCTCTTAATAATGAAAAAACACGTCTCGTCCACAGACGTGTTCTCGTAAAAAGATCTGCAACGTTGTTTGAGTCAAATACGCATGGTGAGACAAGATTTGTAGACAAAAGTTCTCTTGTATAGACAAGCAGAACCTCTTGACTGGTATACAGCATCTTATTGTACAACTACAAAAGAACTCCTATGGTTGTTTCTGCCGCAAATACCAGCCTTGTGAGACCTTTTCAGTTCATATGACCAATCCATCAGCAATTATCGAGTTCTTCAGTACGACAGTGACGCCGGTTCGGATGTAGAAGCCTTCGGAGGTTCTATCAGCTTCCACTACACCCTGTAAAACGTAACAGCCAGCCAGATTTGGTTTAGAGTTGATGATACATTCTCTATGAAGATGTATGCATTAGAAAAATAAAAGAACAATGCTGGCAGAGGGAAAGAAGATCCTACAACTTGCGATAACACATACATTGTGGCCATCTTATTTTGTTGCAAGTTGAAAACTGCTGGTTATTTGGCTGATTTCAGATACTTTTAGTCTGCTAGTCATAAAGAGGTAGAGATCAAGCTTACTTCAGAATTGGAGATTATCACATTCTTCCCTATCCTCGCATTCTTGTCTATGATACACTTTCTGCAGAGAGCAAAAAGGAAGATGTTAGGATTGAATAGTAAAAGATAATGTCAAAGGGGTTAGTGGTAGAAGTAAACTTTTTCAGAGCGCGAAAACAAAGATATTAGGATTGAATAGTCAAATGAGTTAGGGGTAGAAGTAAAATATGCATTCATACTGAATCGTTGTATTCTCTCCGATCCCAATAGGAACATTTCCTTCTGCAAGCAATTCTCTTCTTTCCGCGTCAGTTTCATAATAATCAGCGCCAAGCATTACAGTATCCTTCAGGGAAAAAGATGAAAAGATATATTAGCTGCTAACTACAGGACATTGGATCAAATCTATAACACTTGCTACTTGTTTCTCTATATTTGTATAATGAAATACTTCATCCAACAAAGAAATAGACCTAACCTTGAGGTGCACATTGGAGCCTATCCGAGAACGAACTCCAACAACACTATGTTCTATCCTGCAGTTATCCAAGAAACATCCGTGGGAAATGATTGAATCAGTGATCTGCAGTGACACCAACGTGTTAGAAGGGGCGCACATCAAGCAGATAGGATTTCAAGGAATAGTAAATGAATGCCCCAAAAATCAAAATAAGGAAGTTTGAGTACAGATAGAGGGCACACCTTACTATTGTTGACCATAGATGGTGGTAGGTTTCTCCGTGATGTGTACATTGGTTTGTCAGCGTCATAGAAACTGAACCTTGGAGGCTGCATGGTTTAATCAAAGGTGAGCAGAAGAGTTCAATGTTTCACAATCACCGCAACACCACAAACATTCAAAAGAATAATGCCAGAGCTGAGAACATGAATGAACAGGTGTGGTAGAAGGGTTTGCTTCAGTATTCCTTTTCTAGAGAAATATAAAAAAAACTTAAACTTCAAGCAAAGCAGTACAAATAGTTACTTGAAGAGTTTGCAGTAAGCCGCTAATCTAAAAGGCATACCTGTTCAGCAAGAGCAAGGTTTGCCTCAAAGAAGGACTTAATAGTTCCAATATCTTCCCAGTAATCATTGAAAAGATAAGCCTGAAATGTCCACCATGATATCAAGTCAAGATTTTGGGACAAGATTATGAAACAGGATTGATACATAACTAAGATGGTGATATGCCTGTCTTTAAATTGTGCAAGATTTGCAGCACAACTGTAACTTAACAAGGAAAATGAAGGTGTTGCTGAAAAAGATCTGACATACTAGCATGCATGACACCTTTTGTTGAATGGTCATGCATGGCATATTAAATTTCCGACTGTTTGTTAGCAGGAATACGAATAGAAAAGTGATGTGATTCTGTTTTCTTGAACTATGCAACCATGCTTAAATAGGTAATTACTACTTGGAGACCAATATGCTAAATTCATATGTGCACGTACCTTTACATTGATTTCTTTTGCTGCAGCAGGAATTATTTCAGAACCAAAATCATTTGCAGTGGGAAAACGCCATCTGACCAAACGATGACACAGTCCAGCTTAAGATTGACGAACAATTAAGCAGTTAACTAAATAGAATATTAGAACATAAAATGGAGGATCCTAAATCCCCTTTGTCTGGATAATCACATAGATAATTTAATGAAACTTTGTGAGCTCCAATGAGTTGAATTCACATACCTTAAAAGGTTTAGAAGTATGTCTTTCTTAAAAATATAGACCCCCATTGAAGCTATGTAAGGTTTCTTTTCTGCTTCCTCCTTTGATAAGCCTAGCACTGTAGTGTCAACTTGCTGCAGACCAAAAAAAAAATGGCTCAAGAGCTTCTGTTTACTTTAGTGTAATATACTAGGACAACTAAAATTTGTGCACCCAAAGAACTACAGGTCAGTTGGTTGGAATGCGGGAAAACAAAGTCCAACTTACCATTGCCTTTAATTCGTCTCCTTTTGGCTTCTCACTGAATGAAATAACTCTTGCAGTGTCGTCTATCTTCATTAGGCCAAAATCAGATGCCCGGCTGACATAGAAAAGAAACTCATTCATGATCACATCCACAAAGAGACAAGGACCAAAAGGGGTATGGAAATACATGAAAGAGAGTTTAGCAGATGCTCAAAATCAAGATTTTGCCTGTACCATATCAAAGAAAGTATAATTAATCTAAAGATCTTCTATGGAAAGCCACTTGAGTAGTCCTGTACAGTGACTACTGGCTACTGAAATGGAAAGAGAGTCACCTGTCATCAATTGGCAAACAACAGATGCTGATGCCTGCACCTCTTTGCCGATGACTCTACAAGTGAAATCACCAAAAAACAATTTTAAAACGTACTACTTAAACAGCCTACTGGGAAAAAATATTTTCCTTAGGTAGTTACCTGAACAAAGTCCATGTAGTCCATTCGGTAGAGATGGTCACCAGAAAGAATCAACACATCATCAATGTCTTTAGATTTTGCATCCTATAAAATATTAGTGTATTACCATTTCTGTAAGGAAAAATTTTGTGGTATAATATTATAAAGTAAAATAATAGGGAACTTGGCAGTCCCTCTGAACTAAACTTTAACTGATGGGATGATCCTCAGATTTGAACTACTGATTAAAAAAAAGAGGCAAAGATGGTTTTTGTAATGCAAGTAATAGAATATTTTCCTTTTGCTTCGGGTTTTTTATAAATGCTTTGGGTATTTGATACTACACTGGCACTATATGGGCATGTTTGTACCGTCCATGAAAAGAAGAATCTTTCTATCTTACATGTGAGTGTCTTGGGACCTCAGAACACTCAGTTTGTTTCTCTACGCATTTTCCTCCTCCAAACACCCCGCCACCGCCCACTGCCCACAGACCTGCCACGGCGTGGTAGTGTCTCGCTGGAGCTCCGCGCGCCACTGTCATGGTCTCCATGGAGCTCCAGCGAGACCCTACCGCGCCCACGGTGACCTCCTCTTTCCCCTTTCCCCACCACCGTCATGGACATGGCCACCCCCACCCTAACCTAGCCTGGCCGCCTCCTCCACCGCCATCTCCGCCTCGCCGCCGTCTCTCCCACCCCCACCGTCCGGCCTGGCTGCCTCTCCAAAAATATCTTCTAAGAGCAACTCCAGCAGGGCCCCTACTTGAGCCCCCATAGCTAAATAGGGTGCCCAGTCTAAAAACAACACTCCAGCAGGGCCCCTACTAGAACCCCAAATTTGGGGTGGACACCCAAATCTTTTCTGCAGATCCCATTCCTGTTGGCCCAACAGCCCAGCCCCCATCCTTTATGGTGTGACCATTACCTCCCCACACCGTACAGACGCAGCCTCGCCCACCTTCCTCCAGCGCCGATCTCCACTATCGTGCTCCCTCCCTCCACCCTCGACCTCCACCGTTGGGCAGATTCGTCAGTGCACAACTCCGGCGCGGCCTCTTCCCCGCCACGCGGGCGCTGCCCTGATGCGCTGAGAACTCTCATCTCATTTGCGTCCTAGCCTTTGCATGAAGGATGTGAGGAAGAAAGGTTTGACCCAGCGACGTGTGGGTCCCACATGTCATTGTCTGCCCATTTGGATTTGAGGTCTTTCATTTTAGAGGTGCTGTTGGAGTGGAAGCAAAAATTTTGGACACCCAAAAGTAGGGGGAGCACTCAAATGAAAAGTAGAGGTGCTGTTTTTGGAACTTCTGCTGGAGTTGCTCTAAGCCCGTCAGAGACGGAGAAGAGAAGGAAAGGCCGCGTGAATCGAGTGTTCCAACACTCAGTGAGGTGAGTGTCCCAACACTCGAGTGAGGTGTAGAATTACCCAAAAAGAAAGCATCGAACGGAACTCTTACATCGAAAAGCCAGTCGAACTGCCGAACTGCATCAGCAGTACCCTGAAACCACCTCTTTCCCTCCGATCCAGGCCTCTGGGTTGCTGCTAGAACCTGAAACACAGTTGAGCCCCGATCTGTCAAATATAGTAATATACCCTTTTCAGATCACGATCGAGAGTTGAACCACGAATCCTTGTGTTGTGGCTTTTGTCGGCCATTTTCTAGAGTACAATATATACATAGTCTGGAATCACACCTCGACGAATCCGTCTCCGAAGGCCACGCCATTGGTGCAATCGTAGGCCCTGGAGAGGTGGCGGTTGAGGGATTGCGAGTTGAACTGCGTGAGGATGTACACCTTGTTGATCCCACTGTTTATGCAGTTGCTCATCGGCACGTCGATCAGCCTGTACGCGCCGCCAATTGGCACCTGAAAAATGCAGAGGAATGGATGAGCTCCCATTCCACGAATTTAAATCCTCAGACACAACCGACTCACTCACCGCGGGCTTGGCCCTGCGCTTGGTCAGCGGGAACAGCCTGGTCCCGGCGCCACCGCCGAGGATGACCGCTACCACCGTCCTGGAGTTCCTAGCCTCCAGCGCCTGGTCCTCCGACTGCACCACGCACCCCAAACGAAGCCCTCGTGAGTCGTGAATGGTCATGAGCTCATGGCTAGCTAGAGCGACGGCCGAGGGAAAAAAAAAACTGAAGATAAGAAAGCAAACTGACGGCGCCCACGGCGGCGGCGGCGGAGGTGGTGGTCTCGGTAGTGGCGACGGACATCCGCACGGAGAGGCGTCTCCTGCCTCCGAGCGCCACCCACGGTCGCGGCTTCACGCTCGCGGCGCCGCCACCGAGCACGCGCACGCCGGCCGCAGCTGGCGCGGTGGCGGCCACGCGCAGGCCCATCGTCGCGGATAGCTAGCTGACGGCGCCGAACACCCGAAGCCGACTGACGACCTAGGTCGCTCGCGCGCTCTCTCCCTCGACAATGGCCGAGAGAAGCGGCGGTCGTCGTGGAGTCTCCGAGCTCCCCGTGAGTTTTAAAACTTTCCAGCAGCGCTCGGCAGCGGCATGGAGGCGGTGGAGAGGTGGAGCGGAAGAAGGGAAGGCGAGGCAGCGACGCATAAAAAAAGCTCTCACAGCTACACAAACCCACGGGTTTGCCTCACTGATGGATGGGCTCCACACGGAGTGCGGCGGAGCTGTCAGTGAGTGCGGGGTTGTCGTGGAATCGGTGGGCGCACGGGGGAGGGGCTTCTCTCGCTGGATCGCCAGTCGGCACGCTATCCGGCGCGAGGCCTGACGTCCACACGTCGCCTCTCCGCCCGCCGTTCTCGCCCGCTGTTGGCTTCTTTCGGAAGCTCCCGTGCCTCTCATGGGACTCTGCGGGCCCACCGCAGCCACCAGCCAGCCACGGAACGAATCACGGCTTCGGCTCGGCCCCGGTGGCGATTGGCATATTCCAGTTCTTTGCGCCGGCATTGGTCGCTTGCACGCTGCACTGACGCACTGTCACCGCTCTCACGGCTCGCGGTCGCGGCCACCCGATGACCCGAGTGGCGCTAGCGGCGGTGGACGGACGGCTCAGGAGAGGGGCAACTGAGTTTGGACTTATTTGGAGCCTCGTCGGAACTCGGAAGAGCTGAAGTCCTTGGAAAAAATGACAAAATAGATTTTGTTTGTTTTTTAGTAATACACGGAAGATATCAAAATGTCCATTTGTACCCTTATTAGGTATTTAACTTGTTATATATGCACATGATTAAAATTTAAAAGGCATGCTATATCTGAATTAACCGATGAACAAAATGGGTTAGTAATGAAAAGTAACAGCTGCCTAGGGAGCGCTCGTGTGTGTTGAGCCCCCAAAACACCCGATTTTTTGACCGTTGATTTGGTCATCCAACGGTGCCCATCGCTACTCTTCGTCTTCTTCTTTTCCCACACCACCACCCACTTTCTCCGCCACGGCGCGCTAGGGTTCGTTGAAGCTCCAGCGAACCCTAGCGCGTCCGTGACAGTTGCCTTCTTCCCCTCCCCCTCGCGAAAGCTCCGCTATGGCCATCCCCGCTAGCGACACCCTCACCCCTCCCTAGTCCAACCGCCTCCACCATTGCCAGGGCCCCTAACTGTCCGACCACTATCCCCATTGCCTGGCCTGCCTACCTCCCCCATGCCACCCCTTCTATACCCGACGGAGTTGAAGCATAAAAGGGGGAGAGGCTCACCGAACCCCTAATTGGTAAATCCATGAGGAGGAGGAGGAGGAAACCTACCTCGGTGGACTCGTCATGGCTAGTGAGCTCACGCATGTGTGGAGGCATGGACACGAGTGGGGCTTGCCGGAGAAGGAGCTTGGAGAGAGAGAGAGAGAGAATTAGACACGACCGCCAAGAGAACCTCATCGAGGAGAGCACCGTGTGGGGAGGGGCACGTCCGAGTTGGGAACAGTCGAGTGTTGGAGAAGGATAAAACACACGGGTGTTATTTAACATTTCTCTAAGTAACAAAATATGTAAAACACTGTTCATGAATACAGATGCGGTAGTCACAAAAAAAAGAATACAGATGCGGTTAGTTCTGTAAAAAAGCAGGCTTGAATTAGATTTTATCAACTCAAAACATTATATGAGTTATTTAAAAGATGAATAGGACACACGAATAACAATAAAAGCTATATGGTTATTGTCATAAAAGCTTGCTAAAGATCTCTTGTGGCGAATTAATGAGGGCACAATACACTAGAATAAGGCAAGTCTGTTTTATGTAAAATAATATAAGTGGAAATATGTCGCTACCTAATGTTAATCATACATTTGTTGGTAGCGAACAATTTGAGGACGTTGTAAACTTTGGAAGGACACATCTTCCATGGGGTGTGTAATCATACATTTTGTATGTGATGCCCATTTGAAGTGCAAGACCATCAAAACCCAACGTTTGGTTCACTGACAACTTGACAATATTGTATTGTGAAGGTCATAACTCTTTAATTAGGAGTTCAATTGAGGCCCATGAGTACTTGATTGCAATATCAATTGAGCTTGGTCCTAAATCATCACAACATGTTGTTGTTGTTGTTTTATGGCACATGTCGTGTCACCTTTTATTGGGCCTTGAGGCTTATAACCATCCATGGAACCTTAACCTAGTGTGTATCGTGACCCCAAGGGTGCCCTAGGTCATCCTTCGAATTGGGTGCCTCCCCTTCCTTTATCGCTACCAGTACTCTTATATACTTTATCGTAACAACATTTAGAATTAGGTTAGATTAGCAATATTTGAGATTGTGCCTTCTATATGTTCTTTGCCTATGTTCTCGATTCCATGCAAAGATAAGCCTTCGCGTTGAGGTCACTCATGGCCCTGCGTGTTTGATAGCCAATGGAGCGTGATGTATTCATTGCAAGGGTTTGAATTATTCTCTAATAAGCCAACCTTAATGGAACACATATCACGTTGTTTCCAAGACTACCATGACATATAGAATGAAATAAAAATATGGACGAAACTTTCATTCTCAATGGAAAAGTTTCATTATATGATTTTATAAAAAATTAGTTTCATGACGCATAAAGAGTTGGTAATCGTCCCACTCCAAGATAGGCGAAAAAGATAGGTGCTATTAGGTGGACTGCACCAAGGTTCAAATCCCCCAATATTAGTTTTTACACCAATTTTCCCTCCTCTCTCGCCCTTCCATGTCCCCAAACTCCCCATTACTTGTTTTACACCAATTTTCCTCTTTTTATGCTGGTTCGATTGTTTACTGAACTTGCAGACCGAATCTATTGGCGCTTTAATTGTTTGCTGAACTTGTGGGCTGAATCGGTTGGGCTCGAGTTCCCTTTTTTTGTGAGACCACCGGTCTAGTCTGATCCACATAACTATGCATAAACGACGTGAGATCTCTAACGTGCACTCCTGAACCTAGTATTGAATTTATAGTGTCCCCTAATATGTTGATCAAGTCACCAACTGAGGTCTTATATTTGGATACCCATATATTCATCTCAATCCACATGTGTTGAAGTGGATCGGAGTAAAACTAAACTAAATTTTATTCCAATCCACTCCAACCCATGCATCCAAACAAATCCTAAGGTGGAGTTGAGAGGCTAAAAGACCTATTATTTCACATCCTCGATTCTTCTCATTATTCATTCGTACCATGAAGCAAACCACGGCCTCATCCTCCACGTTTCTCTTCAAAATTTTACATCGATCTATCCCTTTTAGTTTTAGAGGAAGACGAAGCTTTCGAAACCATTCAAGCCTATTGGGCCAAATCGTTGCTTCGAACAGGCCCGCCGCTTTCTCAGGTCACGTAGCCCGTACGCACGCTGCCGTCGAGGCGTCGACCAACCAGCCCTACTTGACCTTCCTCTCCCTCAAAACCCTAACGAGCGGTGAGCCGCCTCTCTCGAGCGCTTCCCACTCTCTCCCACCTGCGCCGCCTGCGGCCTGCCCCTCCCCCCACTTCCGCACCATCGCGAAGTCGACCTCAAGGTCGCCCTTCCCGTACCTTCTAGAACACCAGGATCGCCAGCGCCGCCGCATCGGGGCGCTGGCCCATGGACAAGCTCCGCGTCCACCGCTGCACTGGCGGCGCGGTCGAGTGGTCCCCCTCCCCCATCGTCGCGCTCGTCGCCTCTCCTTGCGCCTCCCAGGTCGCCGCCGCGCGTGAAGACGGCTCACTCGAGCTCTGGCTCGTCTCCCCGGGCTCCGTCGGATGGCACAACCAGCTCGTACGCTTCCCCCCACACCTCCCGTCCCCATAGCCCTGCCGTGTCCTGCGAGCAGTCTGAGGATTGTCTCTGACCTGATTGGGGGTTTGCTTGGGTGCAGACTATACAGGGGAATGCCGAATCGAGGATCACATCACTGGTGTGGGGGCGGAGAGGAGGTGAAGCTACCGGCAGGCTGCTCTCGTCCAGCGTTGATGGGTCGGTGTCCGAATGGGATCTCTTCCACCTGCAGCAAAAGGTGTCTCTCTTCGCATGCTTACGTTCGATTTTCTCGTGGAATTGGCAACTCTGAACTGTTGGATGCTGTGATAGTGGGATATACATAAAGCTGGGAATTGGTAAATGAGCAGGTTGTAGGTATGTTTGGGTAGTGAAATAATAGGCCTTAGCCTATCGGGTGCATTGAATCACTAGGGATGCCACTCAGATTCGTATCAAGTTTGACCATGTGATCTTCATGAGTCTCCTTATATCTTTTCTTGTTGCAATGTAATATCAGTTTTAGGTTCATGGATATAATTATAGTTAGTTTGTTGTTCTGTTTTGTAGACTGTTCTAGATACTGTTGGAGTTCCAATCTGGCAAATGGCCATCGAGCCTTCAGATGATGCTAAAAGTACTGAAAATAATTGCTCAGAGTCTGGTGTCAATGGCCATCCAAACCAAAATGACTCCAGTGATTCTGACTTAAGTAACATTGATGATGGTGACAACTCTGAGGATGAAGATGGTTCTACCAACACAAGATCTTCATATCATGTGAATGATTTCCAGCGATTGGCTCTTGCGTGTGATGATGGTTCTGTACGACTGTACCACGTGCCTGAATCAGGTGCATTGACTTACTATAGGTCTCTTCCAAGAGTGAGCGGTATGTCCTGTATAATTCTGTTTTCCGTTATTTTGGCAAAAAATTCAACTCTAGCAGTTACGTTTGTGCATCCTTACAGGGCGGACTCTGAGCGTGACGTGGAGTAGTAACGCCAAATTTGTATTTTCTGGCAGCAGTGATGGGTATGTTTATATTTCCTTACTGGTTTAAGCAGGCTTGTGTTATTTACTGCATATTCTTTCCTATGTATACAAATAGTCTGTTTCACATTTGTCTTGTTTCTGTAATTATTTATCATACTTTCCTCCATCCATGTATAGTAGGCGCAACTCAAAAAACGCTAAGACCAAGGAACAGGTTAATTACTGTGCGTTTTTAGGAGAGTCTGTTTGGTTTCTGCCTCCGAATAATGTGTTTCACATTTCTCTGTCACGCACCGTGGGAGAGCGCACGTGCAAATTCCTTTCTGGCTTCTAGGCATGCGCATGCAAATCTTCTCCCACCTATCTGCCGATGGCGTCATGCAGCCATCAACTCCCCACTAACTGAAGTTCTGTTTTTTCTTGGTAAAATTTTCTGTCCTGCCGAACTATTTTTTTCCTATTGGCGGTATGGAAAATATTTTGGCAGTGCTTATGCTAGTCAGCTCCTGCCGTGAGAGAGTAACGTATAATCTAACGGAACACGAGCAGTTCAAGGAGTTTGGCCGCCAGTGATAAATGCTTCACGCAGAGCTGAGCACCGCATGTGCAGCAAATAGCTGAGCGCCCTGTATACGTGGAAACACACACACACACACAAAAAAAGGTTATGCCTACTATAGTGGACAGAGGGATTAATTTCTAGTGGTGTGAGCTGGCATTCTCATGGTTTCAATTTTTGGTATCTTCTTTCCCGCTATTGGCAGTTTAATCAGATGCTGGGATTCAACATCTTTCCATGAAATGTATCGTATTACTGCTGGATTGGGAGGGGCTGGTAGCTCACCGGAACTCTGCATCTGGACACTATTGTTTCTGAGGTGAGATAGAGTAACTATTTGTCTTCTCTGAACTTACTTTGTCCCCCCTTTATTTATAGAGCTCATTATTGTTGCTGCTGGTCTAGGTGTGGAACTATTGTTAGTGGAGATAGTACCGGGAGCGTACAGTTTTGGGATAGCCACCATGGAACACTTCTGCAAGCCCACTCTTATCATAAAGGCGACGTGAATGCACTAACAACTGTGCCCAGTGAGAACAGGGTATTTTCTGCAGGGTCTGATGGGCAGGTTTGTAGCATTACTAAAACAGCTATTAGGTTGATTAACTAATCTTGTGCAACCTGTACCTTTCTATGCACTGCTTTGTTTTTAAGTTAATTTGATTTGAAATTATACTCCTTAGTTTATTGATCTGTCAATGACTTCCCGTTTAACTGGTGTACTTTCTGGCTGATGATGATCTAGGTGATTTTGTACAAAATGTCAAAGGATGAATTTGGTGCTACTAAAAATGTGGTCAAAGAGCAAGTTCACAAATGGGTCTATGTGGGATATGTGAGAGCTCACACTCATGATGTAAGGGCATTGACCATGGCTGTACCTATCTGTAGAGAAGGTATGCCAATATTTTAGTTGCTTGCATTAATTTGATCTTCCTGTACTGGTGCTTACACAGATTTAGCTGTTCTTTTGTCCTGTAGATACATTACCCGAGGAAAAGGTGGTGAAGATTCGCCGGCGTGAAAAACATGAATTCAGTTACCACAAATGGGCTCATCTTGGTGTTCCGATGCTTATATCTGGTGGTGATGACACCAAATTGTTTGCATATTCGGCAAGAGAGTTTACTCAGTTTGCACCTCATAATTTCTGCCCTGCACCTCAACGCCCTTTGATAAAGTTGGCTAAGGATAGCACAGTCAATGGAGATTCTGTAATGCTTGTCCAGTCTCCAAACTGGTTGGATGTTTTACTTGTGACAGTTCAGAACAAGTTGATGACTCCAAGTACATCATCATCTCCAGGAGATGCTACAGTCCGACAACTTGCTCGTTTGAAAAGCAAGGGGTCCAGAAAAATCATTTCTAGTGCTGCCTCTGCCAACGGAACACTTTTGGCCTATTCAGATGGTGTGAGACCCTGCCTCTTTGCACTAGGGCATAAGGGTGGAAAGAAGTATACCCTTGATAAATTAGAGCTACCAAAAGGATTGCCCTGTTCACAGAGCATGCTGTTTACTGTTGACTCATCCAATTTGATACTTGCTGGGCGTAATGGAAAAATATACGTAAGTCACCTGCCATGTATTTTTTGCTCTTCTATCTTATGTAAACATTGTAGTGTACGTGCTAGAGGAAGCAGGACATGCAAGGGTGTCCAATTCAATTTCAATGTTACATATCTTTACATTTGAAATTAGCAGTTCAGCACATCTAGCTTACTGAGATATGAAACTATCCTTGTGATCCTACCTACTTGTAGGCCAATGTCTGTTAGTTACATGATTAAAAGTTACCAGGTGTTTGGCTGGATATTAGTTTGCATTGTTGTTTAGTCATTATATTTTAAGATCATGATGAGGCGAGTAACCATGCCAAGATCATTGCTTTTTTTTAAGTCGTCTTCCTTTGCATCTTATTATTGTTAACACTCCATACTCCATATTTCTTCTGCATCATTCAGATCATTGACATTGCAACAAGAGAAATTTCAAATATATTTCACCCTACAAGAAAGGCAGATGGAGCAAAAATCTCAAGAGAATCACCTGTAACGAAGATGTTCCTGAGTGCAGATGGGCAATGGCTGGCTGCGGTTAACTGCTATGGGGATATTTATGTATTCAACCTTGAGGTGCAAAGGTATGTGCCAATTTGGTACTTTTCTATTGCGTACGCCTTTTTTTATCTGCTGTAGATGCAAATGCCATATGTCTGTTAGTCTGTCATCACAAAATTACCCCTATATTTGCAGGCAACACTGGTTCATATCCCGAATGAACGGTGGTTCTGTTACATCTGGTGGTTTTTGCCCCAAGAACAACACACTTGTTGTAACTACATCTAAAAACGAGGTGTATGTATTTGATGTGGAAGCAAAACAACTAGGTGAATGGTCCAAGCGATATACGCATCAGTTGCCCAGAAGTTTCCAGGAATTTCCTGGAGAGGTCATTGGCCTATCATTTCCTCCGCAAAGCTCATCATCAGTTGTTGTATACAGTACCAGGTAACCTCTGAAATATTTGTTTCTGCTTAATTAAATATCATGAATGCTGGCCCTTCTGAGCTCCCTATCCCTAGCCTGGGCTTCCTACTGTGGAAGATCATCTTTTTTGTTTTGCACAGAGGGACCACCCTGAATTTCAGTACTTAGCAATGATGTTACGCAGTTCTAGTGTGGCCAAACCAGCAGTACAGAGATAAAACACTGATGCACCAAAGCACCCAGGGGTTACATGCAAAGCACGGCCACTACACTTACAACCCATAATGCCAAAAGGCCAGCCCAACAGCAACACAATCCCCTATAAATTAACTTGTCTCTGGAAGATCATCTGTATCTGTATCTGATTTGTGTGTTTAAAGAAATCGTGAGATCTGTCATACACTATGTTCCCTAAATGTTTAAACCCATTACTTTTCAGGGCTATGTGCTACATTGATTTTGGATTGCCAGTCGTTGAGGATGTTGACTTGCCAAATCGATCAGCTGGACCAGTAGAGAAGTCAGATGCCAAAAAGACAACAAAATCAAGGCAGAAGCGTAAGGCTCATGATGAAGAGTCTAAACAAGAGAAAAGGAATAACTTCAACTTCTTTGCGTTCAAAGAACCGGTGCTCTTTGTTGGGCACCTACTGGACAGTTCAATTTTAATAGTAGAGAAGCGATGGATGGATGTTGTTGAAGGTTTCAGCGCACCGGTTCATAGACACATATACGGCACATGATTCTTGCTAACATTGACCTTTGGCGCTCGTGACAAGCAGACCATTGTTTTGTTTTTGCCCAAGTAATGCCAAGCATCGGTCCTCAAGCATGTTACCAGTTGAAAGGGCTCCAAGATTTTGCAGCACAAAGTGGCAGCTGCACCTAAGCTTTAGAATCGGGGATTGTGGCAATAGTGTATTGTTCTTTTGTTCTCTAGTAATGTAGTGGACTCCCTGCGCCAGTTTGTCATACCTTGTCACTGCGCAAAATTTTGTCATATGTAAACTGTATTATCACCTCTGTTATTGTCGAGTTGATATCTGCTGTTCGCTCATGTAGCGTGTTGTCTATAAACCCCATTGAACGTCGGAACTGCTGCGTCGGCCTCGAACTTTCTTTTCAGCGTGGCACCGTGCTGCTTTGGTCAGATGATCTCTTCCATTGACCCTGAACAGCATCGTTAATGCCTTATTGTTCTTTCGAGTGACCGAGGCCTTGTTTAGGTCGTGATATTATTTGGATTTGGTTAGTGTAGCACTTTTGTTAGTATTTAGTAACTATTGTTTATAATAATTATGGATTAACTAGGTTTAAAAGATTTATCTCATAAATTATAGGTAAATTGTGTAATTAGTTACTTAAAAGATTTATCTCATAAATTATAGGTAAATTGTGTAATTAGTTATTTTTTTAATCTATATTTAATATTTTATGTGTAAGTTCATAGATTCGAAGTGATGATCTTGAAAGTTTTTTGGAACTAAACAAGGTCCAAATGACATTGAAATGTTGAAATTTCTCAAAACATAAACGGCAGCAGGCTGAGCTTTCTTCGTTACATTCTTGCGAGCATGCAAATAATGAATTCTTCCTTTGGTTTCTGCACCATCTAGTCAGCTGGCGGCCGAGCACCTTCAGTATCTCGAAGCGCCGGGTGTGTGTGCTTGGTCGTCGTCGACGAACGAGCTCACGTCGCCGTGCACCGACCTCTACGGCTCTACGGCGCTATACGCGGGGACCTTCTTGATGTCCCCGGCATCCTTCAGTTGGGCAGTTGGCATCAAGGTAGAAGTTGGACAGCTGCACGTACACGTACGGCTACACGCCCTCGTCGGCTAGCTTCTCAGAGTTGGCGCACTGCCACCTGTGCCAACTCGACGTTGCCGTAACTCCGGCAGCCGGCGATGCGGATCCCCCCACCACAAGCGGGGTCATCGGCGTAGTCTCGATGAGCTCCACTGCATCCTCAAGCCGCGCGCCCAACCCGGCAGAACATGTCGATCGTGCAGTTGTAGCGCTCGTGCCATAACGGAGCCGCAAGGCGCAACCTCCTCTACTTTTCCAGCGTGCACGCACGCGGACAGCGCCCGAGCAGGCTGCCTGCACCCCGTCCTAGCTACTGTGTCGTCATCTTCATCTCCAGGCACGCGACGGCTTGCGCCCATCCCGTGCACTGCGAACGCGATCACCGTGGTGCCGCACACGGAACGTTTTTTTTCTTTCTCAAAGCCACGTGCTCATGTGTTGTGGACCATACATCATGATATGTGCGAATAAGAGAGAGACAATATACTATTATCTTTCTATTGCTACGTATCGCGATACATATTTAACAATCCACGTCACAAGAGGATGTGTCATTGAGAACAAAATTTACTTTGTCGCCTAGATGTACTCTGTCCAACATTGACATTGACTCCTCGAAGCACCTGCACTTAACGTACATGTTGACCAGCGCATACCCCAGAAAGGCGTCGCTAAGAAGCCCCGACATGGTTTAGTCCAACGACTCAATGTAGCAGTGCACCCACACGCCGCAATCTAGCTCCCTTGTGGGCATGCCACGATGATCGTGGTGACAGGTGAGCAAGACCGTGTTTGGGCCCACCTGGTCCTCTACCCACCTAAGAGGGCTTATATTATTACAAACTGTATCGCAAGCTAGGTTACACATTCACACAATGACGTGACCTAGCGCTCCTATGCGCCACCACTAGATAAGAAGGTTTAGAGTTCTTCCACTCACCGATGACTTAGCATGCATAATGCGGCGAGGTCGTTGTCAGAGCTACGAGTAGCAGGAGGGCATTGGACATTGTTTATCCACACCGTGGATTATGCATCGAGATGTGTGAAACAATAGAGAGAGTGTGAAACAGTGGGGAAAAGTGTGAAACAGTGAAGAAAAGTGTAGCAACACGAATCTCAAAGCATATTTGGATGGTCCATATAAGCAATGATGAGCATGTTTATGCTGCATTGTATTATTGGTGGGCAAGGCTAGCGGCGGGGGCGACAACAGACCTTTGATTGAGGGAGTGTGGGGTCGAGGCGGTAGGCGAGAAGGGCAATGAGGCGGCGGGAGCCGTGGAACCCCGATGGTAGAAGCGCAAGGGCAAGGTAGCGAAGAAAGAGACACACAAGGAAGAATGATGAATACACGAGGTTTATGGGGGATTAAGGTGCGACGGGTTGCGTGTTTGGTAAAAGAGTCATTCTCATTTACAACTTCCTTTGAAACATTCCCTTTGTATGATGTTGTTAGGTTATTGTTAGTAGTTAACTAACCAGATTTTTAACCTTTTCCTAGTAGCAAAAGGAGCCGTAGCCCCAAAGGGGAGCAAATATGATATAGATGATGAATAAAGCAGATTCTTCATCTGAGGTTGCAATTCATATATTTCTTCATGACTCCTACGTGTGCTTCACCTCGCACCTAAGCATCACATTCTTAGGAACAGATATATTTGCGCTGCTGCCACATGCCCACCTGGTTACATCGTACTGTGGTTCAAGATTCGGCTGTTGCGCGCACGTACGACCCAATGACCAGGTCATAGTGGATCACTTGTCGCTACGGCAATTCACTGAACACCCTCCCTCCGCGCGAGATCCGGGCAGGGCGTGTACAACTGGCCAGCGGGAGTAGCGCGGTTGTAACGAAATGCATGGTAGTGGTGGGTGGTTGAGCATTCCTCAATAGCAGCGCGTGGAGTTGCGATGTGATGCTCATGCTTGGCTTGATCTGGTCGGACGTCGCAGACGCTCGCTCGGTGGCGGGAAGACAAAGTGGTTCCACTGTATTTGATTGGCCAATCGTTTTTGTCAAATCATTTGACGGAAGAAGGAATGCTGCCGTTCCAAGACCCTTTAGAATTAAATACTTCACTAACCCAGCTTATTGAAGGCCCCTTTTTCTCCTTCAATCTTATTCTAAACCTTATAAGTACTAACGAGTCATTTTCTTTCCTTTTAAAGTCATATTCTAAACATCGCCCTTTCTTTTATTATAGCACCATCATTTAAATATTACCGCGGGAAATGTATAATTTAACAAAGGCCTAATCTGAACTTAAATTGGCATTCCCACTACATCAATTGAAGCACCATCTTTAAAACGTTATTACTGCAAGTCTTGATTACGTCATACTCAATTCGCTATATATAGTATATCACAAAATTGGGGGAAAAAAAATCATGATTGTAAACCCATGTGCGAGCGATGAATGCGCACAACAAGAATTACTAGTAGAATTCATGCCATCATTGGATGCACAGCATTTTCCCGTGAAGTATTTGCTAAAAAAAAAAGAAACTGGGCTATAAAGGCGCCAATCTTCATGGATGCGTTAATTGAAGAAAGCAAACTGCACAAATAGAATTAACAATTTAACACAGGGCAAGAGTTGCCATCTGTTAATACTGCAGGCATGAACATATGGCAAGCATGCTCAGCACTCAACGATCATTGGGAAAACAACCTCTGGCAGCAGGAACATTGAAAGATGACTTACATGATAAAACTTGCAAATGCATTATGCTCACAACCAAACCTCGTGCCCAGGGGAAAAATAACAGACCTCACACGTAACTGAACTGCTTCCAACATAAAATGCTCAGATAACTTATA
This sequence comes from Sorghum bicolor, assembly GCF_000003195.3. Lineage (NCBI taxonomy): Eukaryota > Viridiplantae > Streptophyta > Magnoliopsida > Poales > Poaceae > Sorghum > Sorghum bicolor. The sequence goes on along the minus strand of NC_012870.2, from coordinate 7,637,009 downwards.
TTTTCCCCTGGTATTGATAAGGCATGCATTGAAGGAAACACCAGAAGTCCGCTTGCACTCAGTTCCCTCGCCCACGGCCACCCATTCTTCCCCTTCCCCGGCCACCATATCCCCTTCCACCAGGAGCACCACCACCTCTGCCTCCTTCATAGCCGCCGCCCCTGCCTCCTTCATAGCCACCACCCCTGCCTCCTTCATAGCCGCCACCCCTGCCACCTTCATAGCCACCACCCCTGCCACCTTCATAGCCGCCACCCCTGCCACCTTCATAGCCGCCACCCCTGCCACCTTCGTATCCACCACCCCTGCCACCATCATAGCCTGGAAGCCAAGTTCAAAATTTGAATCAATTTAATAATTGAATGATGTGCTTGGTGAATGCAATATTTATGCAAAGCACAAAGCAGTTTTCAAATAATATTATTACTATTATAATATTTTGGCAGTAAAAAAGGTGTAAATTTTGGATACAACAGTACTTCAAACAACACGTCCTCAAATAATTTGAAAATATAAATTTTAATATTAATTAGTCTCATATATAGATTACGATATAAATGTATGGGCAATCAAATTTAGGACTGTGCCAAGGTCCAAAAATACAGTTACCAAAAGGAGCAACAATTCAGCACAACAAGAGGATTGATTATCATCAACAAATCGACAAACTAATAAAATGAGTAGGTAAATTCGATGAGAAGCATGACTCCAAGTTGGAAGTACTCAATCCTTTTTGAAGCATATGTTATGCAGGGCAATAGTCATACCTCCACGGTAACCCCAATTGCCTCTTCCTCGCATACCACCTCCTCTCCCTCGGTTATATCCACCATTTTCTGGGTCAACATATCAATATATGTCATTGCCTAAAACATCACACAAGATCAAGGATATCTGTACCAAGACACCATTCAGTACCTTGATAGTTTCCGTATCTGCCTTGGTTGTAGCCATATCCACCACCATACCCACCTTGATTGTCATAGCCACCATATCCACCTTGATTGTCATAATACCCACCACCTTGGTTATAGCCACCTTGGTTATTTCCATAGCCACCATAACCACCATAGCCACCTCTACCCCAACCCCAACCCCTTCCACGCCCACGACCCCTCCCTCTTCCTCGACCCCGTGCATAGGAGTCTAACAGAGCAACACTTATCAGATGCTGGATAATCAACAGAAATACCACAATGTGTGAATAGTCACTGCCATACCTTCATACTCCAGCTGCTGGAATTGTTGCCCTGGTGGTCTGCGAGGTTGGCGTTGCAGTGGTGGACCCTGCTGTTGCCTGGGTTGTTCAACATACACTGGAGCTTGGTACCTATATAGAGAACATTAATTTTTTTTAGGATTTTAGGGCATAGCCCTGTCTTAGCATTAGCAAAGACACCATCACAGTTTTTACAGCGCTCAGGTGGGATACACCCGTCCATACAGTTTAACAGAGGATCAAAGAAAGCCTTGAAAAGCAACAGCAAACAACAGAAAGTAAAGAACCTTAACATTTCAATCAATGATTTATATAGTGCAAAAATCTTTTTATAACTTACAAAAGAAACTCATCCCTGGCACCTTAACACTGAGAATTAACAAAGATACACATCTGACTCACCCAGGAGTTTGCTTGTCCAGCTCTCTGGGGGACAAAGTAATTGATATCATCGAAACATGCCGAGTCATCTCCAATCTGAAAATGGGGAAGCCCCTAAAAAGTTAGGAACGTGAATTGCACAAACAAAAATGGATACGAAAGAATCTAGAACAGGTAGAAATTTTACGGGACAAGGCCTTCTTCTATGGGTTCCCAGACATCAGTGATGCTGACAGAACTGATGTTGGTATCCTGGTGTAACCCAGGGATCCTTTTCTGTTTCAAAAGAAGGTTTGTCATATATGGCCGATTGGTTGGCCAAAAATGCAACAACAGAGAGCGAGCAGGAGTATTACCTTGATAATCTCTGCAACAGCAACAGATTTACTGATTGCCTGTCCCATGGCCTTCAACACAATCTCTTTAATTCTCCTTTCCTGGTTATATAATAATCAAAAAGGAAACAGGAGCTTAGAAATAAACAATGAATTGAAAGAAAACTACATATTATAGTAGTATAAATAGGCAATAGCTCATGTAAAACTATTATTCATCGTACATGTATAATGCAAGGAAACAAACACAATCTCCACCAATACCCTTCTCATATGCCAAATTTGTGGTACATTGAATTAGTACAGTGGTACATCAATCGCCGCAGTTGGGGTAAGCATATACAAATTTTACACATCGAAACCCACAAAACTTGGATGTTTGAATCCACCTCTCGAGCCTAACGGCCGAGAACCACCGTGGCCTGGCAGCCGTTCCATCAAAACAAAAAAAAAACTCCGATTCGAATCGACAGAGACGGGACACGAACGCAGCGTATCCTAAATACAATACGATACGGCGGCGATGGCGAGGATAAGCTCGGGTACCTGGAGGAGGGAGGTAGCGTAGGAGACATAGTTGCGGATGAGGCCCTGCGCGGTGATGCGGATCTCGTTCTCCTCGATGGTCGACTCGTTCCGCGGTCGCTCCACTCTCTGGTACCGGTCCATCTCAGCCGCGGGCTCCGCCGCTCGTCGCCCGGCGGGTTGCGGGGGTAGGGATTCGGATGGGATTCGAAGGATGGGGAGAGGTTGCGGCGGCAGGGGACGGGAGGTTGCGGCGAGAGGGGCTAAAACCCTAGACGGAGCCAACGATACGGTGCTCCCGGCTTACACGAAATAGGCTTTTATTTTCTTTGGGTGAGGAAAAATAGGAAGGGGTGGTGCGATGTGTGGGTTCGATCTGGGATTCTGCTGGACTTTCCCTCTGGCTCTCACGTTTCGGGCCGTTTCCGGGGGTGACCGTACCAGTTCTACGAATCTAGAGACTGTGGCTGTGGTCATGGGCTTTACGACTTTTTTTACATTTTTATTATTTTATAATTTATTTATTTATTTTTTCTATGAGAGATTGTCTACATTATTTTTGCCACTCACAAAACATATTGTTACAGACAGTCTAGAATACAATGTGCATATCCAAAAATGGTCCTCCATCTATATTATAGTCACGCTTCTTGTAGCTCCAAATCTCAATCTCAAACCTATATGACGAATTATATGGATGACCACATAGGTAAATACTTGACAAAATGGCTAAGAACAAATGTGCAACGAATGGCTGCCAACATTCGCTGTAGGTGGAGTTGAACATAAACTTCTTTTTTTGTATCTTTCTTCTTCCTCCTTCTGCAACTGAGGAATAAAGAAAACTAATCTGAATCCGTCCAGCTCAATACCAGTAAGGCTTGAGGGGCAGTTGAAATGTCCTTGTTTGGTTTTGGTAATTGAGTGACAACTTAGGTGGACTAATAGTGCTTATGTGAGATACACAGGAGATTAGTCCACAGGTGATGATGTGATGATGGAGGAGCTCATTGCATATGAGACATGACATGGAGTCATGTGACCAAGGTGGAGAAGATCAAAATGAAGCTTGGCTTGATGGACCGGTTGCAAGAGTGAAGGGCAAGTCGGAGGCTTTGAAGCGAGGGACCGCGTGTGACGGTGAAGCTTGAGCAAGACTTGGCGCCGATGGACCGAGGCAACGGTGAAGAGCAAGTGAGGTCAAGATCGATGAACCAATACGGTCACGTGATGATATGAAGTGGATCATATCATTTGGTGATTGGTTGGTGCATGTGTTGCATCAACATTGGAGGAGATGGAGTGGAATGCGCAAGGCAAAGGTATAACCTAGGGCATTTCCATTTCACCGGTCATAGGTGTGTAGAGAAGTTTATGACCGGATTTAGCATAGATGGCCGTACTATCAAGAGGGGCAAACTTGTTTGCATATCGGTCATCTAGTGCCACTTGAGCGATCTAACTTTGCATACGTGTTAGGATCGAGTGGCGTGGAAAGTTTGAGAGGCTAACTCCTTTGGGAAAATGTTTGAGAAAATGCTAACACACTTGCACATGGTGGAGTACACTTGGTGATGTTGGCACATTTGCAAAGGAGGTGGAGTTCCTAGGGTTGAGAGAGGTGTGGGTTTCTTTGTCCCTCCCGCCGAGCTTGCGAGGCGGGATTCGGCGCTTTTTGAGAAAATTAAGTGCATATTTTCTATTGCGTCGGTGGGAATTTTTGGACGCTCTGCGCAGAGGCACCGGACGGTGGCCTTTAGCGTCCAGTGTGCTGATGGGTGCAGCAGAGTGCACCGGACGCACCGGAGTGAGTCCGGTGCTCTGCGTCCGGTGTGCGGACGGTTTGGCAACCCTCTCTGCGCATGAGTCCGGTGAAGCACCGGACGCTCAGGGTGCGTCCGGTGGCTTGCGTCCGGTGACCCTGCAAGTTTGCGGAGCTCTCTGCGCACGGGTCCGGTGTGCACCGGACGCGTACGGTGTGGACTAGTTGAGCGTCCGGTGGTGCTGTGTCAGGCGCGGGTGCGTGGTAGCCGTTGGCGGTAACGGTCGAGTTCAAACGGCTAGTGACACGTGGCTGACGCCTGAGCACCGGACGCTGGGAGCTGAGCGTCCGGTGGCTCCCTGTGAGCGTCCGGTGCCCACGTGTTTTGCCCAGTGTAGGGGCAACGGCTAGTTTAGCTCTTGGGGCTATAAATAGAAGTGGTGGCCGGCCTTGACTGGTGCTGAGCACCCTTGGGACTTAGTGTCCATGCTTGGGGAGTGCTAGTAAAGCCTCTAACTCACATATGCTTGATAGTGATCATTCGATTGTGTGAGTGAGCGATTCTAGTGCGTTGCATTGAGAGATTGCATCGAGTGGCACTAGGTGTTCGTGTTGCAAGCCGGTGGTGCTTGTTACTCTTGGAGGTTGCCACCTCCTAGACGGCTTGGTGGCTTGTGACTCCGTCGAAGCACGCAAGGAGATTGTGCGGTGCTCCGAAGAAGAGATTGTGAGGGGTACGGTGCTCACCCCGCGGGGATCGCGAAGAGCAACTCTAGTTGAGCGAGACGTGAAGAGCGAAAAGTGGTCTGGCCGGGTCAAGTGCTAGAGCTTGTGGTAAGCACTCCACGTGGGAGAGTGTGACTTGCGGGTCACCACTAGCAAGAGGACCGGCGGCAACCTTGGAGCTTGTCTCAACGGGGACGTAGCTTGGTGGCAACCAAGTGAACCTCGGGAGAAAATCATCGTGTCAACATTGTTCTTCCTGTTGGTTTGCAAAGTCCTTAACACAAGCTTGTTCATACATTCATATACTTGTGCTTGTGTAGTTGCTCTTGTAATTAGTTAGCTTATGTAGCTTGCTAGTTACCTTCTTGCTTGTGTAGCTAGAAGTAGTTCCCCTTGCGTGACTAATTTGGTTTGTGTAACCTTGTTAGTCACATTGCTTAGTTTGTGTAGCTAAGTATTTTGCGCTCTATAATTTGGCATTAGTTGCCTTGTTATTGAGCATTGCTAGTGAGCTTAGGAGCTTTGTGCTTTTGCTTACTAGTTGTGTAGGAGCTCCCCGGTTTGCAAAGTACTAGTTGCATAGGTTTGTGTGACCTTGCTCCTAGAATTGGTTAGGTGAGCTCTTGCTAAGGTAGCACCTTGCTTGCTTGTTTAGGATCTTTTCAAGGTGCTAGAGAACTTAGATAGAGGGGTGTAGTCTTGGCTAGACCGATAGTTTTAATTCCGCATCTGTTTCGGTTAGCCGGCGTAATAAGTTTTAGAAAGGACTATTCACCCCCCTCTAGTCCGCCATCTCGACCCTTCAGCAGTCTTATTCTCACTAGTCCTTCATTATGGTCATATCTAATGACAACAAAATAAAGAAGTGTCTAGAGAAAATTATTCCGTGCATGGTGATGACATCATCTCCGCCTTGATGTCATCGTCGGGAAACCTAATTCTACATGTCGTCATGCCGAGAAAGCTACCAATTGCATAGTTATCGCCTTTGAAAGCCCTAGTTTGGTTTTGGATAATTGATGAAACCCTAATACTAACCTCTATACTAAGTGTGTGTAGACTTAATGAGGTTGGTACATGTGATGGAGCAAGAAATGATCATGGTGATGATGGTGATGACCACAAGATGATCAAGTGCTCAACTTAGAAAAGAAGAAAGAGGAAAACAAAACCCTATGGAGATCAAGGCGTATTGCTTAGGGTTTTGGTTTTGGTGATTAAGACACCATAGAGGGTGTGGTCACATTTAGGATAGATAGCCGTACTATAAAGAGGGGAATTCTTTGGCTAAGCGGTTATCAAGTGCCACTAGGTGTCATTGTTCATGAGCATGCATTTAGAACCTAGTGAGCTAACTTAACTCCTTCGAAGAAAATGATTGTGAAAATGCTAACACACGTGCACATGTTGTTTTACACTTGGTGGTGTTAGCACACACTTTGAGAAGGAGGTGGAGTTTGAACTTTGAAGGGTAGAGAGTGGATGGGTTCCTCGGCGGGATTCAGCGCTTTTTGAGAAAATGATGTGCATATTTTCTATTGCACCGGTGGGATTTTTGGAGAAGTCGCGGGAGAAACACTCACCGGACGCTAGCTCAGAAGCATCGGACGTTGTGCTTGTGCGTCCGGTGTGCAGGCAGTGCCTGGTTAGCTAGGGTTGGGCACCGGACACAGGTTAGACCCTGTTGGTGCGTCCGGTGTGACTTGACTTCAGCTGGTGTGTTTGACTGGGAGCGTCCGGTGCCCTACGCGTTTTGCAATGCTCTCTGGATTTAAGACCGGTGAGCACCGGACGGTCCAGTGCTCAGCGTCCGGTGACCTCACGCGTTTGCAGACCTCTCTGTGTTTAGGACCAGTCCGCGTCCGGTGCTCTGCAGGTGACCGTTAGAGATCGATGTGCGGTGTTCATTTGGCCGACACGTGGCTGACTTTAGAGCACCGGACGTAGGTGTTGAGCGTCCGGTGACCCCGTGTTTTGCCCAGTAAAAGGAGCCAACGGCTCTATTTGTTTGAGGGGTTTATAAATACGTATTGGCCGGCTTAGGGCTCCTCCTCTTGGCATTCTAACATACTTGATATCCTTGTGAGTCTAAGCAAACACCTCCCACTCATCTCCTTCATAGATTAAACATCTTTGTGAGTTTGGGAGTGATTCCAAGTGCATTTGCTTGAGTGATTGCATCTAGTGGCACTTGGGGATCGATTTGGCTGCGGTTTTCTTATTACTCTTGGTGGTTACCGCCACCTTGATGCCTTGGAGCAGCGAAGGAGGTTTGGCACGAGTTGGTGATTGTTCGTGGCCATCTCCCGGTGATTGTGAGGGGTCTTGTACCTTCCCGGCAGAGAGCCGAAAGGTAACTCTAGTAAAGTGCTCGTGTCATTGAGTTACCTCACTTGTGGGTAGGTTCTTGCGGTGTCCTAGTGAGGACGAGGTTCGTGCTACACCTCTTAGCTGCCGAACCACCAAGTGTTGGTCGACACAACAGGGACGTAGCGTGTCGGCAAGAACGTGAACCTCAGAAGAAAAAGTCGGTGTCTCAATTGTGATTGATTGGCATTCTCCCGATGCTTGATTGTTTATATTGGTGATTGGTTCATCCCCTACACGGCGGCATAAATATCTCATCCTATCCTCTACTTACCGCAAACTAGCGTAATTAGTTTAGTTGCTTACTTTGCCTTGTGTAGCTTAGTTCACTAGTGTAACTTGTAGAGACTTAGTTCTTGTGTGCATAGTGATCGTAGCAACTAGAATTGTTGAGTAGGTGGCTTGTAAACACCCCTTTAGAGCTAGAGCAAAAAGCTTCGCTTTATTATTTACTAACCTCTTGCTCTAGTGAGTTTGTAGAATTTTTTAATAGGCTATTCACCCCCCTCTAGCCATATTAGGACCTTTCAGCCTTCATCTTCACCAGAGTCGCTATGGAAAAACCAAATCCACCCTACCTCCTTGCTAAGCCTGGGCAAATTACCCGATACCCATTACCCGTACCCGAATTACCTGGACCCGAACTCGAATTACCCGATCCTAAATTCGGATAGTAATTTTGATTACCCGAAATTAGTTTGGGTAATTCGGGTAATATCCCCCGGTACCCGAATTACCCAAATATTTGTCTATATCTTTGTATTTATCATGTGTTGTTAGTTAAATATTAGAACTTATCAATTTAATAGAACATAATTCTCTTTGTTTGAACAAGTGCTAGTAATATATTATTCTCTACAAATTGCTATTAAAATTCTATACAAATTGCTATTGAAATTTTGTGTAGTGTATTGTTTTTTGAAAATTTGGTTAAATCGGGAATATCCGAACCCGAACCCGAATTATCGGGTACCCGAAATTGCGGGTAGTGTTTTTTTAGACTAATATCGGGTAACAATTTTTATTGCCGAATTTTGAATTACCCGACCCGAAAAAAATCGGGTAACCCGAATGCCCAGGCTTACTCCTTGTCGTCGCCAAAAAGAATCAGAGGAGGAGACAAATCCTGCATGTAAAAAAAAACTTGGCATGGAGCGACCCTAACTCGCCTAACGAGACTCGATCTACTAGAAAAATTATTAGAGAGATGGATCACCGCTCCCTCTAGCCTCCGGTAAGTTGTCGAAGGGGTGAAGGAGGGGGGCTGAGTGGTGGTGGAGGTGGTGGGGGAGGACCTCAACTACACCCATGTGTTGGGGTTTTGGGCATGACGAGATCAAGTGGAGACATGTTACAATGGCGGGCCCATTTATTTAGGAAAAGTTGATTTAATGGTTTGACTACTTGTTGTTGAATCACTTGAGTACACCTATATGACAACAAACATCTCAAAATTGGTAGTCGTAGTATAGTTTTAACAAATATCTTCAACCTTTGTTTTTTGACGACATTGAAAAAAGTTCTGTCTAACATCTTCTTGTCCTAACTCCCAATGTTTTCACACTTGAAAAAAATCCATCAATGTCGACAGAAAAAATAGGTGTGGCCCCTCAATTGGTTAGACAAGCATACAATCATTTTGAGAAGTCAACAGTGTTAGTAAGTAGGAAATTTGATGAAGCATTGCAGCTCAACTGATGTTATCAAATCAAGTGATCCAGAATTTAGAAAGGTTCATCTTAGGCTGCAAGGTCCTCAGTTTTATCCTTTATTTTGATAATTGTATTGGCTCAATAGATGAGACACATGTACCAACTGTTGTTCTAATGTCAAAGGTTGTTCTATACGGGTCAACATGTATACATAAAATCGAAAATATGTTGGCTACTTGTGACTTTGACATGAGATTTACCTCGTTTTGGCAGAATGGACAGGGTCAGTCCATGGTATGAGAGTATTCAATGATGCTACAATAAATATGGACACAAATTCCCACATCGTCCATCAGGTCGAGACAATTTTTCATGGTCCATGTCATTTGCTATTGTATCTAAATTGCATATTTGTAAATTATTTGAGCTTATTTTGTTTAGGCAAATGTTACCTCGTCGATTCTAACTATCCTAAACATCCAGGTTACCTTTCAACTTACAGGGGGCAAAGTATCAGTTTAAACAAGGCCCAAGACCAGGTGGAAGAAATGAGGTATTCAATTTTCATCATTCATCTCTTTGCAGTGTTCTTTTGGGCTGCAAGCTTAGCGTCAATTCTGATGTCAAAGCGAACCTAAATAATTATGTCATGTATACGGCTCTTCATAATTTTATTAGTGAAAGTGCAATAGCAGATGAGGACTTCGATAGATGTGACCAAGATGAAAACTATATGCCAATGCCTAATGAATATTCTTCGGAGCCAGGGGGTGGCCATCCACATGGAGGCGGCGAGAATCATAACATGAATACCTTCCGTGATAGCATTACTGCTAGGCGAGAGTGGTGGAAATCAAAGGTTAGTACGGGATCATGTCTCCAAAATATTAAATTAAACTCTTTGAAATATATTTTCCTTGAATTTTTTAAGTCCTTACTTAAAAAAAATTAAGTCCGCATGTGGATCAACATGTATTGTACTACCGATTATTAAATTTTTAGTATTGTTTCAACGCTTCTCATGAAGTCTGTACGGAGCCATGGCTCACGGTCACGGCTATGGAGGGGCAGACATGTCTTTTAATTGAATTAGCACTAAATTTTAGCTCAAAATCCAAACAGCTCAGGACTAAAGTTTAGTCCTAAATTTTAGACGTCTGAACTGTAGACCTAGAATCCAAACAGAGACCCTAAACCTATTAAGCTCATATCTAGTTCTAACCATTTCCAATGACCGAGTCTACCTTTTAATAAGATTTGCCTTTGTTTGTTTTTCCTCTCTGTTGAGTTTTAAATGTAACTTTTATGAGCTAATAACATATGTCATAATAAATTAAGTTATAGTTTTCATCATTATTTTGATGGTTTATGACATCTAATAATAAGTTAACTCTAGAGATAAAAAATTATATAAACAATAATGATGAAAATACACAATGTATTTAACAACAGTTATGATATCTTCTATCAACGCATCAAATTTTAACAGAAAGGTGAAAATGACAAATCTTATTGATGAGTAAATTGAACCAACTTAGTTAAACGAGCAAACTAACTGGAGTCCTGGACTTGAGGAGGGAGTAATATGAACTTTTTAAAAGTATTATAATTATATCTGTGTGGATTTTAAGACGTGGCACGACTCAATTGAATACGGATATGGATATAATAATGAATTCACGTGTGGATAATATAAACTTCGTTGGAAAATAGAGGATCGTTCCACGACCTTTGCAGCAATGCATGTTTCATGAAAGTGTCATGTACATTAAATAGGGTGCCACATAAGCAAAATTGCTGACTTGACAGAGTCATTAAATGAAGGAGTTTTATCAGATGAGAGAGGAGTTTCATCACCATGAAACTCATGTGGCTCGGTTACCTAGTTTATATGAAACTATACATTGAGACTAGCTTGCCGTCGTTTGCACCCATCAATGCAATCCCCATCGGTTTGTTCTCTTCTTCAGAAAAAGGAAAGTGTCTGCTAAGTCGTAATGAGTTCGTACTGCATAGGATAGGCAAGTATATCCAATACGACTTCAAGTTATCCAGATAATTACCCAAAACATGTATTCTAGTCGGACTGTAAGTTTGTCCGCGCCTCTTGCTGGCCCATATAAATTTGCACGTATACGCGCCTTTCTTCCTCGTACTCTCGATAACCGATACAGAACTTCAAACTAGTTGACGAGCAGTTAGCACTTTTGATTCGACAACACAACATGGCGATCAGGACTTGGGCATCGGTGGTTTTCCTGCTACTCGCGCTCCTGTCGTCGTCGTCCTCGTGCCGTGCGGCAGAGGCGCCGTCGCCGTCGCCGTCCGCCGACGCCGACCTCGCCGTCGGCGACGCGCACCGCACCGGCTACCACTTCCAGCCTCCCAAGAACTGGATCAACGGTAAGTTCGTACCTGCAAGCGTCATTGATCTTCATCCTCGTTAACTGCTGCCGCGATGGTGAGTCTAACTGTGGAGATCTGTCTATCTTGCTCTTGTGCGCTCAGATCCTAATGGCGTGATGTACTACAAGGGCGTGTACCACCTGTTCTACCAGTACAACCCCAAGGGCGCGGTGTGGGGCAACATCGTGTGGGCGCACGCCGTGTCGACGGACCTCGTCGACTGGGTCATGCTGCCGCCGGCGATCTACCCGACGGCGCCGTTCGACGTCAACGGCTGCTGGTCAGGCTCCGCGACCGTGCTGCCCGACGGCACGCCGGTGATCATGTACACCGGCATTGACGGCGAGAACCGGCAGGTGCAGAACGTCGCGTACCCCAAGGACCTCTCCGACCCGTACCTCCGAGAGTGGGTCAAGCCCGACTACAACCCCGTCATCGCGCCGGGGCCAGGGATGAACGCCACCGCGTTCCGTGACCCGACGACGGCGTGGCAGGGCCCCGACGGGCTCTGGCGCCTGGTGATCGGGACCAAGGACAACCACCGGGGCCTCGCCATGCTGTACCGCAGCAGGGACTTCAAGCGTTGGGCGCCGGCGCGTCGTGCGCTGCACTCCGGCGACACCGGCATGTGGGAGTGCCCGGACTTCTATCCCGTGAACTCCGCGGGCGTCGGTGTCAGCGGCAGCGGCGGCAGGAAGCACGTGCTCAAGGTGAGCCTCGACTTGACACGGTTCGAGTACTACACGTTCGGCGAGTACGACGACGCCACCGACACGTACGTTCCGGACGCGGCGATCGCCGACGGCAACGACGGGCTCCGGTACGACTACGGCAACTTCTACGCGTCCAAGACGTTCCTCGACACGGCGAAGCAGCGGCGCATCCTGTGGGGGTGGGCCAACGAGTCGGACTCCACCGCCGACGACCTCCGCAAGGGCTGGGCCGGCGTGCAGGCGGTCCCGAGGAAGGTCTGGCTGGCGCCGGACGGCAAGCAGCTGGTGCAGTGGCCGGTCGCCGAGATCGAGTCCCTCCGTGGCAACCACGTCAACGTCACGGACACGCTCGTCAAGGCCGGGCAGCACTTCGAGGTGTCGGGGCTCGCGTCGCCGGCGCAGGCCGACGTGGAGGCGGCGTTCCAGGTGATGGACCTGGACAAGGCCGAGCCGTTCGACCCGGCGTGGCGCGGCGCGGACGCGGAGACGGTGTGCGCGGCGCGGGGCGCGGAAGCCAAGGGCGGCGTCGGCCCGTTCGGGCTGTGGGTGCTCGCGTCCGACGACCTCAAGGAACGGACCGCCGTGTTCTTCAGGGTGTTCAAGGGCGGCGGCGGCGGCGACGGCGGCAAGCACGTCGTGCTCATGTGCAACGACCCCTCCATGTCGTCGCACGCCGACAACCTCTACAAGCCGACCTTCGCCGGCTTCGTCGACGTCGAAGTCGCTCAGACCGGTGGCAAGATCCCTCTAAGGACTCTGGTACGTCACTTGCATTGCCAGCGCCATTGATCATCAATTCATCACATGATGACTAATGTTGTTGTTGCGTGGATTGTTTTGTCTGATTAATAATCTTGTGAATTTGCTTGCTACTAATGGATGCTGATGTGCAGATTGACCACTCGGTTGTGGAGAGCTTCGGGGCGCACGGCAAGACTTGCATCCTGTCGAGGGTGTACCCGACCAAGGCCGTCGGCGACAAGGCACGGCTCTACGTGTTCAACAACGGCGAGTCGGACGTCAAGGTCACCCACCTGAATGCGTACGAGATGCGGTCGGCTAAGATCACCGCTGACGTGAAGTAGAACACCTGACGTGTCTGGCTGCGTCCATCTGTTGCAAATATGCATATAGCTTTCTACTAGAAAGATAGGTTTATTATGAGTTTTATTATTTATGTTAGATTTATGTAAATTCGATTAGTTTGGGTAGCATATGAGTCTAACGGCAAAAATAAGCCTAATAATGTACTACATGGATTTTTTTTGAACAAATACTACATGGAAATTGGGATTATAGATGTGCAGATCTGTGGACCTCTGTCTCCTCGGAATCTTTTTGTTCCACGCAAGCAAATTTAATTAATTTTGTAATTAATACTGTGCTGATTAATCAGCTCAAGTGTAATATTACTTTTCATGATGCATCGAGAAAAACCATGGTGGGACCTGCCGTATTCCTTTGAAACAAAAGAGTACTCTCTCTCCCATTAAAAGTGATGTTTTTTATTTTTAGATTTATTTTTTGACGGTTCGTCTTATTCATTTTTTATACAAATAGTAAAATAAATAAATTATTGTTAAAGTATTTTTATTGACAAAACAAATCTATAACATAAAAAATAATATTATATAAAAAATTTAAATAAGACGAACGGTCAAATAAAAAGTATAAAAATAAAAAAAGATGTTTTCAATGAGACGGAGGGAATAGACATAGGCTACATCACAACTTTATTGTTTCAAGATGTTTTAATTTTAATTCTAAATTATAAGTCATTCCAATAATCTTGGAGAGTCAAAGCATTTTCAAGTTTAACCAAAATTATAGAGAGAAATACTAAGATTTGATAAAGTGGGTATACTATAAAAATACAATTAAGGAAGAATCTCTCTAAAGATACTTAGTTGATACTATAATAATTATTATTTTATCATATAAATTTGGTTAAACTTTGGATAGTTTGACTTTTCAAGATTCTTAAAATGACTTATAATTTAGGATAGAGAGAGTACTTTATAATTAAATTTCTTAAACGTTGACAGATTATATAGATGGAAATAGATAATCAATTATACGCGTCTTATCAGTTCAGTCATGTGAAATACTCCGTTTTACCGCCGATCGGTTTTGCATAAACTTTCAAGCTACTCCCTCTTTGTCTTGTAATACATTGGGTTCTACAAATTTTAAGTTAATTAAGAGAACACTGAAATAACGCATATACCCATAGATTATTCTAATTATAGAATTTCTCATCAAATCATGGCTTCCTTTTTAACAAACCTTGCCAAATTGAAACGTAGTCATTTTATAGAATGCATTATATTTCTTTTAAATACAAATTTTAGAAATTACAGTAAACTGTATTTCAGGTTAGAAGGAGTATCTTTTAATGTAGTAGAAAAGGGAGCGCCCTTCGCGGTGCCCTAGGAACGTCACATGTGAGACAATATTATAAAGTACATATGAAGAAACTTATATAAATATATATTATTGGTAATAGCAGTAACTGTATGGTCTTTGTACATATGTATGGTTTATATCTATCCATACAAATTACATGTTAGTGAACAGAGTGTAGCTCAGCTGATTAGATTTCTTGTAGGTTGAAGTCTCCCAACTTAATTCATATTTTTTTAAATTTATTCTAGAATTTAATGGTGTTATTCTTTGACAACGAGGCACTTCTAGATTACATAGCAATAGCAGAACTTATTGTTACCTCAATAGTTTTAAAATACTGGTGCAAATTCTTTTTGTAGCCCTATCCATATCATGTTCACCCATATACCCAATTGACTAAATAGCACAGAGAGACGCCTGCCGGGAGTAGTGAGGGAAATAAAAGGGGAAGCTTGAGGTCGGGGTCATCAGCAAAATTGCCTGCGTTTTTTTTTAATGTTGCGATTGTCGAATTTTTCTTTTCTTCACATTCAAATAAATTTTATAATAAGAGCACAAACAAAATAATTGAACATGAATACCATAGAACCTACTTTTTCTGTTAGCCAACAGCTCTCATAATAAATTAGCGAACAATACTGACAAGCAACAGATTCAGACGAAAACTGTCGTGGAGGTAAACCGGAGTAGGTTTTAAGGAATCTAATGGCTATATTCAAATTCAATCATAGATGAATTGGTAACTAGTCAAAATCACAATATGGTTTGTAGATTTAGAAGCCGTGCAGTCATTTAATTACAGCGGCACGAAGATCACCTCCCTGCCCAGCATGAGGAAGACGACAGCCGGAGTGCTGGTGCCGATGGCGATGACAACGTAGGCTGGCCACCGTGATACGGGTTCCACGGTGATATAGACGGCGGTCATGAGCGAGACGAGCATGCCGAGGCAGGCGATGACGGTGAGCCTGTGACCCCACAAGAGCTGGTCGACCTTGAACCTGACGGGGTCCTGCCAGGCCCAGATGAAACAGAAGACGACGACGATGGAGCTGCACATGGCGATGGTGTTGGAGACGACGAAGATCTGGAACGCGACGTGGTGGCCCTGAAGGGCGATGCCGGTGGTCTGGTTATAGCCGCCGGGCATGGTGAAGGTGGCGGCGAAGGTGACGGTGGCGATGAGTGTGGCGACGAGGATGTAGGTCTCGACGATCCGCTCGAAGTACTTGTCGTTGCCCCTGCGGCTGGGGTAGGTGGCGAGCGGCGGCAGCTGCTGCTTGCGGCACCTCTTGGACTCCTGATACCTGAGCTGCTTCCAGAGGTACATCTCGTAGGCGTCCATCTCGCCGGTGTGCAGCTTCCTCTCGACGAGGCTGCGCGCCGTCTGGCCGTCGTGGTCGCGAACACAGGGGTCGACGCGGCTGTCATTGAGCAGCATCAGCGCGGAGTGGACGCGGCTCATCTTGGCGGCGAGGTGCAGAGGCGTGTCGCCGTTGATGTCGACGCGGTTGAGCAGCTCCGCGGGGCGGACGCGGCGGAGCAGGCACCGGAGCGCGTTCGCCTTGCCGCTGATGACGGAGGCGTGGAAGGCGTTGCGGCCGTAGCTGTCCGCCATCTCGGCCACGTCCGGGCAGTGCCGGAGCAGCGCCTTGATGGTGTCCGTCGAGCCGTACTGCGCGGCGACGTGCAGCGGGGACATGCTCTTGTTGTTGCGCTTGTAGGCCAGCTCCGTTCGCTTCTTGAGCAGCATCTCCACCGCCCTCTGGTGGTCCTTCTGCGCCGCGTAGTGCAGGGCGTTGTTGCCATCGGAGTCGGTGAGGTCGATCAGATCAGGCCTCTTGTCCAGCAGGATCTCCACGATCCCTGTAGCGTGCGACCGTGCGTGCATGCAGTTATATGGATTTTTGTGAACATACTACAATTGTCGATGCGCAGCGGCGGCACGACTGTACGGGAGAAGATGCAGAGAAACATGCAGCGCTTACGGTGATGGGTGCCCAGCACGGCCTGGTGCAGAGCCGTGCCGCTGAGGGAGATGCCGGGCAAGAACTCCTGGCCGACCCAGGGGGAGTTGACGATCTTCTGGACGACTTGGACGAGGCCCTCGCGGGCGGCCATGTCCAGTGGGGACTCCATCCGCTCGTTGAGGTCGTGGCCGCGGTTGGGGTCGGCGTCCAGCAGAACCACCGCCACGGCGCCCCTGCGGTACTTCACCGCCTCGTGCAGCGCGGTGTCGCCGGCCTTGTTGGTCATGATCAGAGGGCTCTTCTTGTCCTGCGGCCACGCCAGGGCGCGGTTGACGAGCAGCCTGGCCACCTCCAGCTTGCCCGCCTTGGCCGCCAGGTGCAGCGGGGTGTCGCCGTCGTTGTTCTGGGCGACGAGCAGCTCCTCGTTCATGTCCAGGACCTCGCCGGCGAACTCGGCGTGGCCGTGCAGCGCGGCGAGGTGGAGCGCCGTGTTCAGCTGGGGCGTCGTGGCGCTGAGGACACTGGGGTCCTCCGGATCCACCAGCTGCTTCAGGCTCGACATTTTCCCCTGCGTCGCCGCCTTGTACAACGCCGGATTCATGCGTCTCTCGCTATCCATGGCTTGTAACTGCTGATCGAACAGGCTCTGCGCGCTGTCAATCTGATCTCAAGTACATCAATTTCAGTACAAGAACGACATAGGGGCTAGGGGGGCAAAAGTA
Organism: Sorghum bicolor; assembly: GCF_000003195.3. Classification (NCBI taxonomy): domain Eukaryota; kingdom Viridiplantae; phylum Streptophyta; class Magnoliopsida; order Poales; family Poaceae; genus Sorghum; species Sorghum bicolor. The sequence goes on along the minus strand of NC_012870.2, from coordinate 7,619,825 downwards.
TTTCAGTTGGTGGACAGGAATGTTGCAGCACTGATGACAGGGTACCCTAAGGATTAGGACGCCAGTTCCTATATAATATATGACATGATAAGATGTATATTTGCTTGCACTTGGAACTTTCCAGCGAGCTAGGCTGTGTTTGCAGCTTTGGTAGCATCAAAAGTAGTTACTTGCAAAATCGACCTTGGTATATTCCAGCTCTCCTGCTGCTGCTGCATCTGAAAGCTTGCTTAGCCCACATGGACCAAGTTTGGTATAGGTACTGGATATATTCCAGCTCTCCTCCTAAAGCATGATGATGCCATCAAAAAACTTATTATCCTTTTGTTAGCCTCTAACTTCAACGAATCCTGCACAAAGAAGACAGGACACCAGAACAGGGATAGAGAATGCAGATTGTCTCGTACTCCGTAGCTTTTTATGGGGTTGCATATGCAGTGCTGTGCAGGCACCTTGAGAGACAATGCAAAACAATACTAGTGATAAACCATTGCCACACTTGTGATTACTCCCCTGGTTCCCCAGAACGACTTATAATTTAAAATAGAGAATACTAAGTACACCATTCATTGGCTTTACAAGACAACGGCGGACATCCTTGGATGGTAGAGGCCTTGATTTATATATTGACAGTCAGCTATTTATCATCTCCGTGTGGTAGAGGTTGGAATTTTGTTCTGTTATCTAAAAACAACGGGCATCATCCTACAACTATGGGCTTTGAAGATGGCCTACAGTTGACAGTTCTATAATAGAACTTCTATTACCTGGCATACACCAAACATGGAAGCCTGCCAAGTGTAAACGATGCTGGAGCCGTCCAGCGCACCTTCCGATCTTCTCTAACCTTAGCCCAGATCAATTTGTTCTCCATCCGATGATCACGCGCCATAATAATAACGCCAGGATCTGCCTCGTCTTGCAAATTCTTAACCGGCTCCTAACTGAACCCTGCTTCTTACTAAGCACCTTCTCCTTCCTCTCTGTTCTCGTTGCTCTCTCTAATTGGTGAATGATCCGCGGGCAATGTAAGCAATAAGCACTATATCCTCTTTCTGGAGACGATCCCGATATCATCGAAAAAGCAATAAAACGATGCCAATAACATTGAACATTAGGTTTTTTTTAGAAAAAAAGAATGTATTAATATCACAGCTTCTACATCGACAAATGTATAACCAGTGTTTTGCTCTATCTCATTGACAGCTCGCTCCATATATGAGACACTTATTGATCGTCAAGAGCCTTCCAGGCCTCCTAAGGCCTCGTTTATATCCGAAAAGTTTATGGATTTTGACACTGTAATATTTTCGTTTTTATTTAATAAACATTATCCAATCATGAAATAATTAGACTTAAAAGATTTATCTCGTAATTTACAGGTAATAATTATTGTGGGGACAGGGGAGAGCAGGTGAGAATCAATTTTAGAGTGATTCTTATGAGTTTTGAAAGAGCAAGCTCCTACCTCCCAGTGGAAATAGAGAAGTGATTCTTACCCACTCCCACTTGAATCGAGTGCGAAATTTAACTGTTTGGCTGAGAGGAATGATTCTCAGAATCACTTTCAGAGCCCTGCCAAACGGCCCATAAAGTGGGCTGATGTGCTCTCTGTTAGGATGTTTGTTGTGTAAGAGTACAAGCTGAAGATCACTGAAAGATTTCTGGCAGCTATATATTGTTCAAAAGAAAGTCTCAAACCTGTCTGAAGCTTCAGTAGGGTATTAGGTTATTCTAATTCTACTTTTGAAAATGGTCCGATGGGCATTTACCGGATCAAGAAAGTTTATTCTACAACACAAATTATTAGCACCTGCAGATGGGACAAGTTGACGACTGATGACTAGTAGTAGCTACAGCGGGACGAAAATCACATCCCGGCCGAGCATGAGGACGACGACGGCCGGGGTGCTCATGCCGATGGCGATGACGACGTAGGCGGGCCACCGTGATTTGTGTGGTACGGTGATGTAGACTGATGCCATGAGCGAGACGAGCATGCCGAGACCAGCGATCATAGTGAGCCTGTGTCCCCACACGAGCTGGTCAATCTTGAACTTGAGGGGATCTTTCCATGCCCAGATGAAGCAGTAGACAACAACAATGGCGCTGCACATGGCGACGGTGTTGGAGATGACGAAGATCTTGAAGGCGGTGTCATGGCCGTGGATGGCGATGCCGCTGTCCTGGTAATAGCCGCCGGGCATGGTGAAGGTGGCGGCGAAGGTGACGGTGGCGATGAGGGTGGCCACGAGGATGTAGGTCTCGACGCTGCGCTCGAAGTACTTGTGGCTGGAGGTCCTGCTGTCGCCGGAGAAGGTGACGGGCGGCAGCTGCTGCTTGCGGCACCTAGCGGACTCCTGGCGCTTGAGCTGCTTCCAGAGGTACATCTCGTGGGCATCCGTCTCGCCGGTGTGCAGCTTCTTCTCCACGAGGCTGCGCGCCGTCTGGTCGTCGCGGTCGCGGATGCAGGGGTCGACGCGGCGGTCTCTGAGCAGCATCAGCGCGGAGTGCACGTGGCTCATCTTGGCGGCGAGGTGCAGAGGCGTGTCGCCGTTTTTGTCGGCGCGGTTGAGCAGCTCCGCGGGACGGACGCGGCGGAGCAGGCACCTGAGCGCGTTCGCCTTGCCGCTGATGACGGAGGCGTGGAAGGCGTTGCGGCCGTTGCCGTCCTCCATCTCGGACACATCGGAGCAGTGGTGGAGCAGCGCCTTGATGACCGCCGTCGAGCCGTACTGCGCGGCGACGTGCAGCGGGGATTGCCAATCCTTGTTGCGGCTGTAGGCCAGCTGCGTCTTCTTGTGGAGCAGCAGCTCCACCACGTGCGAGTTGTTCTTCTGCGCCGCGTAGTGCAGCGCGTTGTTGCCGTTGGAGTCGGTCATGTCCACCAGCTGTTCGTGCTTCTCTAGCATGATCTCCACAACCTCTACAAAGGCAATCGCACGTTTATTTATTTTTTTCCATTCATGTGCTTGGAAACTCACCGATCACAAGTCAATTATGCATAGTTTACGTACTGGTGTGTCCGCCGAGCACGGCCTGGTGCAGAGCCGTGCCGCTGACGGCGGCAGATGACACGTACTGCGGCTCGACCCAGGCGAAATCGAACACCTTGCGGACGACATGGACGAGGCCCTCGCGGGCGGCCATGTGCAGCGGGGACTCCATCTTCTCGTTGGGGTCGTAGGCGCGGCTGTGGTCGGCGTCCAGCAGCGCCAGCGCGACGGCGGTCTTGCGGTGCCGCACCGCCTCGTGCAGCGGGTTGTTGCCCTCATGGTTGGTCATTATCAGGGGGCTCTTGAGCAGCGTGTCCTCCGAGTTGGGCTCGTCCGGCCACGCCCGCGCGATGTCGACGAGCACCTCCGCCACCTTCTGCCTGCCCGTCTTGGCGGCTAGGTGGAGCGCGGTGTCGCCGTCGGCGTTCCTGGCGACCATCAGCTCCTCGCTCACGGCGAGGACCTGGCGGGCGAACTTGGGGTGGCCGTGCAAGGCGGCCAGGTGCAGCGCCGTGTTGTCCTGCGGCGTCTTGGAGTTGAGGATCTTGACGTCTTTCACCACCAGCTTCCTCAGGCTCCGCACGCACCCTTGCGTCGCCGCCTTGTACAGGGCGGGATCCATGCCGCGTTTCGCTTCCGTCTCCATTGGTAGCTAGGTAGCTTCTCTCTTGCCTGACCTTGGCTGCTTCGCGTGCAACACACAGATGCAGGCCGAGCAGGGTGCGTCTCTAGCTACAGGCCCTCTACTTTATCGGGAGAAAAGGGGGCTACTGCAAGCTCTGCTGTTTTGCCTTTTTTTTTTCCAGCTCTGCTTTTGCTTTGGCACAACGTACCGTATCCATGTACACTACTAGTACGCATATGTCACAACTCACAACTGGTTCTACATATGAAAAGAACTGATTGCGACTGTTGGAGTCCTAAAAGTTCGATCCGTCGCTTGCACTTTGGACTTCGACCAGCATGACACTGCTTTTGTACATGTACAGGTATATAACGTTTACTTGGCAAAGCAACATTGGCATATATTCCATTTCTCGTCCTTTGTACTGCTGGCACATGTGAATGCAAGCTCAACACAAAGGCTTGGTATCTGTACTCTCCGCTTCATCAGGTATATAGTTCGCGGATCTTCGCAAACTCAGCAGACCGGGACAAATGTTGAAGTCACTCTACATCGTCTGCGTGAGAAATTTCGATATTTGACCTAAATACACGCACCTCTCTACGTTTAATACTAAATTCACATGTCTTTGAAATCTGATCCTAAGCGTACCATTTTTTTTATCCAAGGGATTCCCTAATTTTCCCTCTTTTTCTATTTTCAAGAATCTCTCATCTTTAATCAGACCACGGGAAAAAACCGAAATGCCCCTAACCTTATAATCCAATCCGTCCCATGACCGAGGCCGGCGATGTCCGGTTGAGGGCTGCGGTATGGAGGCAATGTCCGGTTGTTGAGGGCCGCAGCCATGATTGAGGTGGCAACCGGCGACGTCGACGGCCGACGCCTGGCTCTATATAGTTTCTTAAAAAAAATTCGGGCTATAACGTCAAATGTTTGGACACATATATAGAGTACTAAATATAAATTAAAAAATAATTAATTATACAGTTTATATGTATTTTATGAGATGATTTTTTTAAACCTAATTACTACAGTACCTAAAAGCTTTTCTTTTCATGAATTAAAAACAAGGCCTAATATAAAGAGACATCAGGTTCAACATCTAATACCAAAATTTCTCTTCACCCGGGCTTGTTCGCTGGTCTGAAAAGCTATGGCTGAAAATACTATTCACTGATTTATTATAAGAAAAAACACTACTGACTAACAGAAAAAATACAGTTTATAAGATAAACAAACTGCCTCGCTTCTCATGCCTTCACTCCCGAGCCCAAGATTGCGGATGTGATCGCAACAGGTGTCGTCATTCATGTTCGCAAGATACGAACCAGGACCTCACCATGCGCTACGCAGCTGAGCATCAACCAACCCCACTGCCGTCCATATACCCACAGTCGAAGTTACTCATGCCCAATGAGATATTAGCTCACTTTCGCCAAAGAAGATTGTTCGGTTTGCACTTGGATGTAGTACAAATTCAGATTCATCTACATACTCCGTATATTGGAGTAGAATATCCTAATCTACTCCAACCAACATACGTGAAAGATGAATCTGACAAAATCGAACCCCCTCCCCCCTCCAACACATACGTATGTGGATTTTCAATTTCGTTTCAACATCATATCCCTTAAGATTTCTATAAAACAGGACCACACATGGTTATATTTCGACATAAAAGTAATGGTATGTAGACCCTACAAGTCATAGTCAAAGTTATGAAAATTTTTGGTGTTGCTCTCACCCAAACTGTACTTTCTGGCTAAATGTTATAACCGAAACCATATTGTTCTTGTTAATTTTTTGCCATTACCCATGTTTGGCTATGTCCGATTTTTGGCTTTAGCTTACCATTTTCTGGGACTAGCTTGTTCGTTCGGCTGATAAGTCATAGCTAAAAATATTATTCGCTGATTTTTCTATAAAAGACTGCTAAATAGTTAATAGATTCAAGGGGTGAAACATGCTCGCTAGAGAAATAGGGACCGATGGCGCTGTGGGTGTGACTTCATTGATCAACATGTACTTGGGCGGATGAGCTGCCCGACTGCCTGACTGTGGTGCAATGTTTTACGGACGTGATTGCTCCGAAAATATATAACCACAACCCAACGGCCGGCCATACTTTATCAGCAGCTGTCCATCGCATTTTCCATCTTGTGTTGAGTGCGACACGTGCACAACCGCCATCACCATTCCGCAGCAGCACTAGGTGGATAAAAAACGTGGTTGACTTGCACGGATCTCGGAGAAAGAATTGCCGCAGGATAGTGAATGGCGGGCTAGGCGGTTGTGGAAAAACCCTATTGTTGGTGATTGCTCACCGTGGCAACACGGTAAACAACAACTTTTTTTTTGAGAAACGACAGACGATAGCCTAATGCCACCTGCTCTTGCTTAGACCGAGCAAACATGGGTCCATTCATCTTATTGGATAGGGCTCAGACACTGCACGAAAAAAATTTCCTGACTTGAGCCTTATCCCAAACATTAATTCTATTTATTTTTACCCTAAAAAGTTAAAGGCAGCCTACGTAGAAAAGAGGCCCGGCCCAAAATAACCAGCCCACTGAATGTGCTCGGGCACAGATTTTAGGCTTGAATCCAATTAGACTTTGGAAAAAGTCTACTTTTTTTTCCTCAACTTTCACGAAAGTTCCCTTCCCCCCCTCAACTAGTTGAGGGGAAATCACCTTTCTTAACTTTTCAAAATCATATATTTTATGTCATATTATATGTTCACTGTATAGATCTACTCATGTAGAGTCCAACAAAGTTATATTTTCTATTTTATAATTTTTCTATGATTTACTATATTCTTTCAAAGATTTACCCGAAATAAATAAAAAATAAAAAGACAAAACCACCATCACTATAGCAAAACAGCCATTCACTATAGGAAAACGCTTTGAAAACCACTTCAGGGAGGTAAAATGCACGGTTTGAAATGTTAAGGGAGATTGTTTGCCTGGTTTTCGAGTTGAGGGAGGAAAAATGGACTATCATGAAAGTTAGGGGAGAAAAAAATAGACTTTTTCTCAATTTGAGCTAACGGATTGTCGCCGACACTTATTTTTGCTTTTTGTTAAAAAATATATAGATATGCAGATAGTCCCTCGATCTGAATCATCAGATCTTTTAGCTTTTATAGATACATAGTTTTTAATAATATGTCAAGCTAGGTACATTGTGTCTAGAACATTGTGAGAACAACATCTAAAAAAAGACAAAACATCTTATAACTTTGAACAAAGGGGTACATGTTTCTAGAAATGCCAAACCCATAATTTTGAATGGTTCTCCCTCCCTCTCTCTCTCTCTCTCTCCAACTTTTATTGTGACGCTTTTTTTAATTGTTAGTTTTAAAGGGTTTTCACAATTATCAAACCTTGTTTCTCAAACAATTTCGGAATGTTGGTTCAAAACAACTATCTTTTCAATGTGTTTAAAATATTTGTAAAACCTCTAATCTTTAGTTTGCAAACTATTCCAACTATGTGTTGTATATATTTTTTTAAAAGAGAAGCCATCATGAAAACCAAAATGATCTAAAATAGCATTTACGTAGAGAAAAAGTTTCTTTAAAGTAAATTTGAAGCATAACTTAAGCTTACTTTTGGAAGCCGGTTTTAATCTATTTTCCTCAAATATTGCTTACAACCAATTTAAAATAAGTTTTAAATAGAGACAAAAGTTGATCGATAGTTTGGTTAAGAGGTCGCACAGAAGCAAAGACTCAGTATTTATGGTGCCATTTTTTTTGTCCTCGGGCGAGCAAGTGCAACATTTAAGTTAAAGTCCCCATGGAGGCGTCGACAGTGCGTGGTGGGCGGCACATGCAGAAGGTAGGGTCGGAGCTGCACGAGGAGGAGGCGACGTTCGTGGCGGGAACGTCCAAAAGGATCAACGCCGGGCACAATTCCTGCAGGGCCGCCGGCGCCGAGCACATGGAACCGGCCTCGTCGTCGTCGGCGGTGCGCGGACGAGGGCGGCACAAAGAGGCCGTTGGAGCTGCGCCTGTACTAGGACGACTACGACGAGGATGACGAGGACTACGAGGTTCGGGAGGCGACGTTCGTCGTCGTTTCAGGACCGGATGGAGCCATACACCAATTCTGAGATGCCCAAAAGGATCAACCTCGGGTACAACGTGGGTGAGCATCTCCAAGAGTTTGCCAAATAGAATTGCTATCCTTAAAAATTTGGCAAAACAAGAAATTTTACTCTCCAACAGATTGGCAAATCAAGTTGGCAATTTTAGCAAGTTGGGAAACTTTCCCTTCGCACGCGCATATTTCCGCGCGCGTATCGAGTGCGCATCGCGGACTACCGCGCCACAGCCAGTCGTTCCCGCGCGTGCGAGGAAAGCCATCCGGTCGTCTCCGTCACGCGCAAGGCAATCAGGCTCGTCTCCTTCACGTGTGCAAGGGAATCCGCTCGTCTCCCTCAACCGTGCAAGGCCATCTGCGCGTCTCTGATCTTTCAAGCACGCACAGCCGGCCTTGGCCCCGACGGCTGCTGATCAGGTATGTTCTTCCTCCATCTAGGGTTCATATTTAGAGTGCTAGTGCTAGTGCCCTTGATCAGTATAGATTTTTCCATATGTTGGCATTGATGATTGGTTCATAATCGTTGGTAGTGGATCTCCTTGTCCGCTATGGGTAATCATGGTGCTGCCCTTGATCTGATTGTGAAGATAGTTTTTCTTTTCAACAGAAGATAGGGTTCATATGTTCGCAGTCCGCTGTTGGTGATGCTGACCCGATGGGAGCAGGAGATCTCCGACTTGATGTAGGAGATAGCCGGCCGGACTAGCTGATGGCCCCGTGCGATGGACACAGGGACCGCACCGGCGTTCACCCTTCAAAGAAAATGGCCGGCTTGATGAACTAGATGGCCGGCCGTACTAGTTGATGCCCCCTGCGATGAAGACAGGGTCTGCGCCGGCGTTGCCCTTCTCCACGTGAGGAGTCTCACGGCGTTCAGGAAGATCGCGGCGGCTAGGCTACGAGTCGTGGTAGTTGATCCAGTTGGATGTGGGCCTTCTATTCTATTTTTACCAAGCCAAAATACAAAACTATTGGAGATACTAATTTTTTTTAACTTACTATATGTTTTAGTCACTTGCCAAATGCCTAAATTTGCCAAGTTATTTTTGCCAAACTATTGGAGTTGACTTAATTATTTCCTTGATGACATTTAATAAATACGTATAGGGCCGGGTGATTTTCTAATCTGAATCTAATAATCGAATAAAAATAATAAAAATAGATAGATAATCACGCTATCTAGCAAAAATCATCATGTACTGCGCTGGGGAGCCGCAGCGTTGGCGGCGGCAGCCCTCATGTCCCGAATCATGGCGTCGTAGTCGCTCTTCAGGCGCACTCCGAGGGCGACATCACGTTCGTCCTCGGCCTCGAAGGTGCGCAAAAGAGCCGAGCTCTCACCCACGTTGTACCCGAGGTTGATCCTTTTGGGCATCTCAGAATTGGTGTATGGCTCCATCCGGTCCTGAAACGACGACGAACGTCGCCTCCCGAACCTCGTAGTCCTCGTCATCCTCGTCGTAGTCGTCCTAGTACAGGCGCAGCTCCAACGGCCTCTTTGTGCCGCCCTCGTCCGCGCACCGCCGACGACGACGAGGCCGGTTCCATGTGCTCGGCGCCGGCGGCCCTGCAGGAATTGTGCCCGGCGTTGATCCTTTTGGACGTTCCCGCCACGAACGGAGTAGATTTTCTATTTCCATCTGTTATTGTTACTACTAAATTTGTCCTTGCGTTGCTACGGGTCAAAAAAATCCATGCAATATTTTTATCTGGAGTAGATTTTCTTTATTTATTATTTATTATCTCAATTTTCATCATACCTATTTTTATTATGGTAGGGTATTTAGTTAGTCCATGTCTCAAATAAATGTTATTCTCGCCACGTTTCATGCGGAACCTGTTATCAGGCGTGTATCGTACTGTTTTGCTTTCTAAAAAGCAGAGGGCAATCCTCTTTTCAAAAAAAAAAAATGTTATTCTCGCCACGCTCGTAGATGTGCCACCGGCCACCGCCTATGACACAACCACAGATACGGCGTTGTGTTGTTCGTTTGGCTGATAAGTCATGACAGAAAGTATTGTTGACTGATTTATTGTGAGAGAAAAACACTGTTGAATAGCTGGCAGATTCGATTGATAAGCCCAAACAAACAACCAGACATGTGTTGTGGAAGAGTCACCGATGTGGATGAGTAAAAGAATCGAGCAACTTGGCATCACTGGTGACCTAGAAGAGTCAGCGATGTCAATGGGGGATGGAGGATATATATCGAGCAGTCAGAGTCAAATGTGGGCAAATATTCATGAACCTTACAAAGACAAAATCAATATATCCACATCCAATACAAAGTCCTCAAAGCTCACACATTCATATCTCATAATTAGTTTTTGCTATGCATCTAAATGTATGTTATGTCTAGATATATAATAAAAATGATGAATCTAAAAATGCCACAAGTACATCACAAACACTCAACATGCACACACTCACCCCTCCTATAAACACATGTACGCAAAACACTACCCCTATGAGCATTTCAAAAAAACTATGTTAGCATATCTTAAGATTGACGAAGTCACCACATACACCTCATTGTCGATGAGAATCTTGTCTACCACCGTAAAGCACAACACCGCTAAATGTAAAATAAATCCAATCAGTAGAATCTATATTTCTATATTTTTATACAATCTTACCTAAAGTCATTTAAATAATGATTCTGATAATCTTGAGTATTAGGGTACCATAGGAGATGCATGGTATAATATATATTATGTGTATCCTTATGAATGATTTCAAATATACCAAGAATTATCAGAAAGCCTAGTTCCCAAGTACTCAGTCACTCACCCCCTCGACGACTGTTCGATTTGTGCCTGCACCCGCGCCTATACTAACATCTTCTTCTCCAACTTCAGCGCCGGAGCCCGTGAAGTTTCGGCAAGACCCTACCGCACGTGGCAGGTGGTGAGCGGCGATGCGGTGGGAGGTGGTGGAGGTGAGGCAAGGGCGAGGACCGCGTTGCTGGAGCTGGGCGGGGTGAGGCGATGGTGAGGAAGGCGACACCAAAGGCAGGGAAGACGCAGGGGAGGAGGCTAAGGTAGGGAAAAGAATAGTAGAAGATGAGAGAGAGAGAGAGAGAGAGAGAGAGAGAGAGAGAGAGAGAGAGAGAGAGAGAGAGGCGATCACAGTCGCTTCCACGTGCGCAGGCAGGCGCTACTGGTGCCCAAGATTGATATAGAGCTTGCTCATTTATTTGAAGGGGATATACATGCTACATGCCTACAGGCATCTACAGAGTTATTATGTTTTTAGTATCGTAGCCTTGGTGTTGTTGGAACTAAGGATATGGATGCTTAGTGAGGCCTGTTTGCTTAAGCTTATAAACCGAATCAGCCAACCATGCAACAATGTTTTTCTCTCATAACAAATTAGCCAACAGTACTTTCTGTTATGGCTTATTAGCCAAACGAACAAGACGACGTTATCAATCACAGTGGCTAGCCAAAACTCAAGAACACGCAAGAACAATGGATGAACGTGAACTGCAACTGTCGGCCTGCTTTTTTCCACTAATATGTGTGAGCAGTACAAACACAATAAGTTCAGTTACAATGCGCTAACACACTCCCTAAGCATCCATCTATTTACACCAATAGCTAATACACACTGTGACGCACATAGAAAACATAAAAAAAAAACGTGGTACAAAAGGATGCCATTGCAACTGCCTGCTCTGGAACGCGTCGTGGGCGCGGTCACCAGCCTGCCCGGCGCCAACCGCTCCCGCTCCTCCTTATTTGAATGCAAAACATGCCACTCCCGCCATCACAGTTTCTGCAGGAACTCCACACACGCCACCCAGCAGCAAGCTTACATCAACACCTGCTGCATGCTTGCGGAACCACTGTCACATGGAAGTTGAGGTCCAGGAGAGTCAGCAGGCTGCTCGGCCTTGTAGCGATAGAAGTGCGAGCACACTAGAAAGTAGACGAAGTTGACCGCGCCGAGCACGGCCATGGCGTAGTAGAAGTAGTCCAGTCTCCCAGCATTGATGTCATCGCTGACCCAGCCGCCGTGCCGCCTCGTCCTCGCGTTCACGATGTTGACCACCAGGGTGGCCAGGTAGCTGCTGGCGCCCTGCGCGCAGTAGAACGCCGCGTTGGCCAGCGTGCGCATCTGGTCCGGGAACTGCGTGTTGTAGAACTCCATCTGCCCGATCATGGTGAACGCGGCCGACACGCCCATCACGGCGAGCTGCGGCGCGAGGAGGAACACGGACAGCGGGGACATCCCGTCGCCGTGGCGCAGCGCGGAGCTCCTCCGCCTCCGCTCCACGACGGCCGCGAGCACGAACGCCAGCGAGCCGACCACCTGTCCTGCGCCCTGCCTCTGGAGCAAAGTGATGCCTCCGCCGCTACCTCCCGCTCTCGCCTTGGTGAGAAGCTGCGCGGCGCGGACGATGAGCAGGTCGTAGACGGGCACGAAGAGCGCCACGGCGAGGTACAACACGGCGAGGATCGACACCGGCGGGATGGTGAAGCGCCTGCCCATGTGGAGGTCCATGGTCACGGACTGGATGTACGTGTAGTTGATCATCTCCGTCATCACGACGAACCACACCACGCCGGAGACCCACACGGGGACGATCTTCACGAGGCACTTCACCTCCTCCACCTGCTGCACGCTGCACAGGTTCCACGGCCTCGCCGGGGAGCCGTCGGCGCGTAACTCGTCGGCGTCGGTCACGATCGCCGCCTTGTTCAGAAAACTGAGCTGCAACGTGAGAGGGAGCCTGAGGACGCGGCCGGGACGACCGTCCCCAGCCGCGGCCGGATCAGGGTGGTTGTGCTGCTTGTTGTACAGCACCTCCTCCTGCCGCCGAGCGTCGTCGGGGTGCGGCAGCCGGAGCCTCCACTTGCGGCACGACGCGACGGCGACCCGCGCGACGCTCGTGAATATGCTGCCCTCGGGCGGCACGTAGACGTAGACCGCCATGCCGGCGAGGAACACGGCGAAGGCGACGAGCGTGAGCACCGTGGGGATGGCGAAGCCGAGGCCCCAGCTCACCTTGTCCTGGACGTACACGATGGCCGTGAGCACCAGGAACGTGGACGTCATCGCGATGGCGTAGTACCAGTTGAAGTAGCGCGTGAGCCCGGCCTTTTGCCGCTCGTCGGTCACGTCGAACTGGTCCGCGCCGAAGGGCAGGGCGGTCGGGTTCGTGCCGCCCGCGGACACCACGAGCAGGCCCATCCCGACGTAGAGCACGGCGCGGTGGAGGGTCGACGGGCCGACGCACGTGCCGGCTTGCTGGGCCACGGCGCTGCACGACGGCGGTTTGAGCTGACGGATTGTCGCCGACAGGGTGATGACCACCATTCCCTGCATGATACCCCAGTGGTCAGCCACTCGGTGAGACCGTTTGTACAAGCGTCGACATATATAGCGGGTAATTTGCCTTATTAGTCTGGAAAACAAAGTGTCATTTGGGTTTGCAAAACTTTTATTTGCCCATTGGTGTGGGATCAACAGTTAATAAGTGTCTTGTGATGGATAATGAATGACATGGGGCTTGATAATAACTCACGATAACCCCGAAAACAGATCCGAGGAGCATGGTTCTGAATCTGCCCCAGAAGGCGTCGGCGACGAAGGCTCCAACAACAGGCGCGAAACTGGACATGCCAGAGAAGATGTTGTTCAGGTTTGTTGCGGCATTTGGCTTCATGTTGTAGCGGCTCATCAGGTAACTCGTGAGGGGCGTAGAGAAGGAGCTGTTCGCCATAGAAGCTGCCGCAAAGAAACCTGCATTGTGTCCGACGTCCGTGCGTGCACGCGCACCGGCATCACAAAGATCGAAAGCAATGGGTGAGCATCTAGTGGTCGTTTATGTTTCTTTGTAGAAAATTAATCTACATTGTGTCATTGTGTGTTGAGTGACACTGACACCAGCACTCCCATGCTGGCCCAAGAGAGACCAGGGTTTTGACACAATTGTTTGTGAAGAAATGTGGATTTTCTATGGTAATTGAAACCACAGCTTATTTCCAAACACTTCCTAGCCCTTTGTCAGTAGGGAGTCGATGCAAGAATCTGATATGATGCTTGAAAAAAAGTTGCTTTGAAACAGTTGAAAAACATCAAAAAAAGAAAAAAGAGCTGAAGGACTATGCATCAAACGAAGCTTCTATAAAAGGAGGCGTGAGAGACCGATGATGAAGGCGACGGCTCTCCATCCTCTATGCCTGCGATGGCGTCCCCCCTCGCCCGCAGCCTCTTCTTCCGTCGCCATGGACATGGCGTACCAACTGCTGCTCTTCTGGTTGATGGAGGCAGGCAACAATGGCGGCTGCTCTTTTGGTTGATGGAGGTGTGCAGCGGCACACCAGTATTTGTACTGGCCTGCGCAGAGAAAATTAACCTCTGACTTGTCTCTTGACTTTCACGCAGCTTGGATACGGGGATAGTTTAAGGTCTCGTTTAGTTCACCTTAAAATTCAAAAACTTTTCAAAACTCTCCATCACATCAAACCTCACGGCACATACACGGAATATAAAATATAAATAAAAAAATAACTAATTTCATAGTTTATCTGTAATTTAGGAGACAAATCTTTTAAACCTAGTTAGTTTATAGTTAGATAATAATTACAAAATACAAACGAAAATATTATAGTATCAAAATCTAAAAAAGATAAGTCCAAACGAGGAACTGGAAAGTAGGAGGCAAATGGAACATACTCTGCTGCTTCGTCTCGCGCACCTGGCCGCTGTTTCACGTCTCTCGTGCGGACAGCATGCATTATATATGCAAAGATAGTGAGCCGTGGTCAAAATAATGTCTAGCAAAGTTCCTCTCTTTTATTTTCTTCTAGCGTAGTAGCGGTGGATTTGTGTCTTTCTAGAATGCTGGCTAGACTTGTCAAATTTCACCCGGTAGAATAGGATGGTGGTGGTAGTTGTGGGGTGGGGTAGTGACTAGTGAGATAGTAGGGGCACTACTATCCAGACAAAGCGATGGCGGTGTCGGGAAAACATTAATGTCTTTGGATGTAGTCGGATTTATATCAATCCACATATGTTGGGTGGACTGAAGTGGAATTTGAACTAAATTCCAACATATGTGGATTGAGGTGAATCCGACAACATCCCAACAAGACCTAAGGCTTGTTTAAATCCATTGTGTCATATCAGCCGTCCATTGAAATATCATATGAAAGTGTTCGAATAATAAAAAAAAATTACAAAAGTTCTCAGGATTCTGCGAGATAAATTTATTAAGTATAATTAATTTGGCATTAACACATATTTATTGTAGCTTTACTGTAGCACCACATTGTCAAATCATGAACTAATTATAGGCTTAGAAGATTCGTCTCGCAAAATAGTCGTCATCTGTGCAATTAGTTATTTTTAGTCTATATTTAATACTCCATACGTGTGTCCAGATATCCGATGTGACAGAGAGTAAACTTTAGGGGAGGAACTAAACAAGGTCTCGTTAGGCAATGCATACAGGAAAAACATCACATCAACAATGTCAACGATGGTTAGACGCTATTCTAACGCCCTAAGCTGTTGCAGGGCAATGGTGCGTGTTGCGGTAGGAGAGTGTATGATGGTCAAGGTGACTAGGAATCTACCCTCTACATAGGTTGAAGTTAATGTTATCTCTGCCCCACTCCTCATTTCACTGCTAGGTGGGCCTATGGTGCCTCTTCTCCCTTCTCTTCCTTCTCCGTCGTTGATGATTGAGGTTAGGGTTAGCACTTATAGGTTCAGGGGGTTAGGGGGGTCAGGGATGGAAGATGGCTTCGAGGGTTAACAAATCTCTATGGTTAGGATGGATCTTCAAGGCAATGACCATTCCTATGGTGGTCTCTATATATGCATTGGGAGTAGGCGTTGCCAAGTCAGGTGATGATGGGCATCTAATGACAACAGTAGGCGACAAAGGACAAACCTTATCTATGTTAGGAAAGGATGGAGTTGGAGGACTGAGTAGCAAGGCGGCACTCACCAGGTGTGGGCGACGGAAGTGGTGGCGATGTTTGGATAGGAAGCTATGATGTTGTATAGGTGTGACAGAAGGTAGTGTGGGGATGAAACGAGCCCCAATTGATGGGAAGCGGTTAGAGATAGAAGAAAGATGTTGGGTGCTGGAATTAATAAATTCCTCCAACTAGGTGCATGCCATATAACAAGATCCCAAGGTGATGATGGGTAGACTAAGCGGTCACATATGCACATGTGAAAAGTTTGGCACGTTGGTGGATATTGAGATTTGCTATGGGGCATTTGAATTCAGAGACTAAGATTAAGGAATCGCATGATAATAGACAAAACATGGACTAATCAGGGGTTTATAAGAGCTAATGGAGGAAAAATACCCATGGGCTCCTCGTTAATTAGCTCTTATTAGTCCAGGATTAGCCTTCATTTTTTATATCAAAACCTACAGACTAAATTTTATCCAATGCAACAGCACTATGCATAATGCCTTCGTGAATGACTACTTACTGAGGACACGAACCAAATGACTCAAAATAACTGGTCTGTGGGGCGACAATTTCGAACGACATTGTCATGCAAACCAAGCAAGCTAACTTTGGTAGAGTAACCACAATGTATATGGACCAAGTAGTTCATATGAGTGGGTCCAATAAGAGTGGTCTATAACTATTTTTATCTCTACAATGTACTATGATCAAAATGAACTATTTATGTGAACCCTCCACCAAAAAAACCAGACCGCGGTCTAATAGCACACAAGGGAAAGAGAAGATAGAGAAAAAAATATTTTTCTATTCTTATATGTGGTCTATAAGCATATAGGTAGCGTGCTATGGACGACTCAGTGGACTAGTTACACAATATTTCAAACAATACTTTTCCATCACATGTGGTTGGTCTCACATAGATCTCAGTTTTTTGTGGGCCGGTCTGAAAAAAAAAGTTATTTCAAGCTGAAATAATCTCAATCATGATCGTCTCATTGGATGAGTCATGCCTGTTTTCTGAGCTGACCCAGCCATAGATAGGCTGTCCGCGTATTTTATAGTGTAAAACTAAATATTTTGAACCGAGCTCAAATATAGAAATATATTTTTGGATAACAAGATCTTTGTCTAGATCTTGTCTACAGAAGTCCATAGACCGACCAAAATCCAGCGGGCTTTGGCCGGGCTCAAAATGCTCAGGTCTACTCTCACACCAAAGTCAAAGCGAAACGAATGAGTCGGTCAGTGGTTATTGCATTTCTGGATCTTCTGCCGCGGCTAAATGACCCCGGATCCAATGACCCGCCGCCGCATTCATGGGCTTCTTTCAGGACACAGTCTGATTAGGCCCTGTTTAGTTCCCCACCCAAAAATTTTTCATCCATCCCATCAAATCTTTGAAGACATGCATGGAACATTAAATGTAGATAAAAAAATAAACTAATTACACAGTTTAGTTGAGAATCGCGAGACGAATCTTTTAAGCCTAGTTACTCTATGATTAGCCTTAAGTGCTACAGTAACCTATATATGCTAATGACAGATTAATTATGCTTAATAAATTTGTCTTGCAGTTTCCTAACGAGCTATGTAATTTGTTTTTTTATTAGTTTCTAAAAACCTCTTCCGACATCCTTCCGACACATCCGATGTGACACTCAAAAATTTTTCATCCACAATCTAAACAGGCCCTTGCCCTGAGATTGGCGAGATTCAACCGCCTGCCGTCATCTGTTTTAGCCGCGAAAAGTTTTACCCTATTTCAACCTGGAGATGTTGCTAAGCATACCCGAATACAATGGAACGGTCAGTTTTCTTTATAGAAGCTTCAAAAGCTATGTTGAAAGCTAATGTTTTGAAGACCGTGACATGGTCACATGTCCAAAACGTTCGTTGAGTAGTTGCGAGGGGGTAGTCAGCGTGACATGCATGATGATGGGGCAACTCTGAATGGACGTGTCCTCTTCAAGAACCTTGATGAAATTAGTTGTGCTCGACGTCTGCTTATGCAAGTGAAGACACTATTACAAAACACATCGTTTCCTAATCGTCATCCATGCCGGTTATCTAGCCAGCGCGGTACGAGAGCAACATGCATGCTGGCGTCGACATAGGCACAAATAATAGTCTGTCACTATATTATGGTCTCTAATTGAATGTGTCAGTAGGGATAATAGGATATCCTGCCCATGCTGGTACTGACCTATCAATTCTTAATTACGGAGTATGTTGTGTTAGTACAATTTCAAATAGTTGTTCTAGACGACCGGTAGAAAAATGTCTGTACTTTTAATTTTAAAAAAGTACTTGAATTGATTCTTGTACATAATCTAAAAACTTTACTTTAAAATAATTGTTCTAAATAAATTATAGAAAATATTTGCCTCAATATTTGGCCTAATTTGAAAGCAAGGCCTTGTTTAGTTCACCCCAAAAAGTAAAAAGTTTTCAAGATTCCCCATCACATCGAATCTTGCGGCACATGCATGAAGCATTAAATATAGACGAAAGCAAAAACTAATTACACAGTTTAGCTGGAAATCGCAAGACGAATCTTCTGATCCTAGTTAGTCTATAATTGGATAATATTTGTCACAAACAAACGAAAGTGCTACAGTACCGAAATCCGAAATTTTTTCGGAACTAAACAAGGCCCAAGGGGACCGAAAGGCAAACCCAAGGATGTAAAGCCCCCTATGGAACGAAATGGTTTGTCCAAATGATATCCCGTGGATTGCTCACCCTGAAAAAAAAGTCAGAGATTTCAAGGGCAATTGGGTTTTTAAACTAGCGCTATATGTGGTGTGCCTAAACTTATAAACCTGCCATGAAAAAGAATACAAAGGCTGAAGATGCCATTGGCACAATATTTCGCATTGGCTTCCTCATCACCTCTTTCGAAGCGTGCACTTTGTACACATAACTGGCAATTGTTCCAAATGATTGGCAGGAAACACTTGCTTCGATTTATTTCCCAAGATAATTCTCATCTCTGGATTCTTCCCCCTTTTGATTGTTTCATACATGCATGGTTCTTGTGCACATGTGGCCAACCTATGCTAAGGTCAACACAGGCACACGTTTTTTCCCAGATTACAATACTTCTATTGCGAGAGTAAATAGTAATTAAGGTCAGTTTGTGGTCACTATCTATACAGGTAAAGGTGCTTATGGACACTCCCTGTGAGGATATTAACTCCGGGTAGTAGACCTAACCGTTGATGGCCACAAGAAGAAAATCAGACATCCAACTTATTTTAATAGATTAGGGATTAGAGTTGTTGAATCTACGCCTGTGCTATATATACGAAACATTTCATCGACTTTATTCAGCTTGAAAAGAGGACGACGAAATTGGATAGAATTTGTTTTATTTCTGTTTTTTGCATGTAATTTGAGAATATATTATGATGAGTTTTAATATAATAGCTCCATTCTGTTCAAAAAGGAAAAACGATTACAGACGCAGGTATCTTCTTTTTAGCAAAACAGACGCAGGTATCTTCTTCCTTCTTTTTCTTTTTGAGTAAAAACAGACGCAGGTACGGAAAATATGTAGCACGGAAGCCCGCATTATTATAGGCCTTTTAATCCGAGGCCCGTTAGGCTTCCACAGTGCGCTAAACTAGCAGCCCATGACCTTGTTCTTGTCAATGTTGGGCTTGGACACGACGGTGCCGTCGTTGCCAGCGAGCGCCTTGTACTTGTCCTTCCGTGTGAAGTTGGTGCACTCGTAGGACAGCGTGGACGCGATGAGCCGCTGGATGTAGTTGGCCACCTCGTGGCTGCTCTTGCCGCCGCCATTGCAGGTGAGCTCTGCTGGGAGCTTGTTGAGGAACGTGACCACGTACCCGGGGCTCGGGTTCATGAAGAAGTAGAAAGGGTCCAGCCCTTTCCACCCTCGCGCCGTCGTCCCGTGGAACATGCTCATCTGGTTCTCCATCGCCACCGGCACGATCTCGTCCGTCAGCTCCGCGAACAGCGCCGAGAAACGCAGCAGGAACGGCTCCCGGCACGTCGTCCCCTCCGGGCAGATCACCAGGTCTCCCTCGGTCAGGAGCCGCCGGATCATGGCCGCGTCCGCCGCGCGGTCTCGGGTCAGGCGCACCGTGCGGATTGGCGACAGAATTTCCGACAGCCGCGAGACCTGTACGTACGTTGAGAAATCAATATCACAAATATCAGTGAGCGTTGGTTGATCAGGGGATGGATTATATTCTTTGATGTGACTTATTGCATGACATGTGGCATCGAAGTCGCATGACTAGTACCGAGTAGGTGACGGCGGTGATGGGGCGGCCCAGGGCGGTGGAGAGGAAGATGGGGTCGAGGAGGGTGCGGTGGGAGCAGATGAAGAGCACGCCGGTCTGGCCCGTCTCGCGGCTTGCCGGCGGCGGAGGGTTTCCCCTGATGGTGACACGGACGCCGAGGGCGCGGAACGCGTGGTACACCATGCGCATCGGCAGGAGCGCGCCCGCGGCGATGCGCAGGCACGCGAGCAGGAACCCGATCGGGATCCAGAGCACGGTGAGCAGCGCGAGCGCCGGGGACGGCTTCTGGACGAGCCGCCCGTCGTGGAAGACCACCGGCTTCGGCAGGTTCTCGCGCGGCACGGGCTTCAGCTTGGGCGTCGCCGGCACGACGTAGCCCTCCTTGCACAGCCTCATGAACGGGTAGTCCGTCTTCCTGTCGCCGAGGCCGACCTCGGGCGCGACGTCGTCGCCGAACGTCCTCCGGAGCGCGTCCGCCTTCTGCTCGCCGACCAGGACGCCCGGGGAGCGCACCAGCCCCGTCGCGCGGCCTCGCCACACGACGAGCTCCGTGCCGACGACGACGTCCGTGCCGACGTACTCCTTGAGGAACGCCTCCACCATGATCCGCGGGTTCGCGGTGAGCACGCACCGGCGGCCGCACGCCGAGAAGACGCGCCACGACTCCGGGTGGAGGTCGGCGCAGTAGAACTTGGGCAGCACCGCCCGCGCCACGGCCTCGATGTCGGCCACCCTGGCCCCCGCCATGGACGCGAAGATGAGCACCTGGATGCCCGCCGGCTCGGACACGAAGTAGTAGAGGAGGCCCGCGAGCGGCGCCAGCGCGATGAGCAGCAGCAGGCGCAGCACGCCGCCGGTCTCGAACGCCATGTGCGCGAAGTACGGGAAGGAGCTCCGGCCGCACAGCAGCGTGCCGTCCAGGTCCGCCACCACCGTGTCGCCGGACCGGTCGGTGGAGGAGCACTTCTCCACCGTGGGGAACGGCGAGGCAGCCATCACCGTCGTCGTCGTCGTCTCCCCTATGATCTCCAAGTACTCCGGAGCTAGTTAGCTAGCAGCTGCTGCGCAGTAAGCACGCACCAGAAAGCACCGAGGGTACTACGGTACACCACTCTCCCGCGCTTTTGCATGCGGACCTTGCGCTTTTCCATGGATGCTTTATATAGGAGCTGCAAATGCAAAGGACAAAGATGAAGAGGAATTGGTTGTGTTCTACGAACAAAAACGAAAAAAGGGAATTGGTTGCGGCGTGTATAGAAGAAATCGAGGAAAGGGACGCACAAAGCGGACAAGCATATTACGGCGATGGGAATTGTGGAGGTTTTCCAAGGCTCCAAGGAGGGTTTCTTAGGAACCACCGGTGGCGTTGTTTTGCATGGGTGTATAGAGCATCGGCATGGTCGCCATGGAGTGAAATCTTGTTGTCTTTCGTTGAAGGCGGCTTGTGGTTTGTTTGGTTCGGTGTACTTTACTAGTATTAAGTAACGGTAAATAGCGCCCATATCATTTGGGGTTCTTACATGTACTGCTGCTAGTAGACTACTGTATAGTACTATTCTCGTAGGAGTAGTTGCCAACCGGCGTTGGCATGTTCTGCAGTTTATTACAATTAGTAACCTCAAGACACTTTATTTAAGGTTGATCATCTTTTACGGTAGATGTTTTTTTTTTCGAAAACACGTGCACCTATCTCATTAAGAGAAGAAGGAATGGTCAGTTACATCCTGGCGTTCTCTATGGCGAGATGCCTAAGGATACGCTGGAAACACACTTACACACAAGGCGCCGTCTTTAACGACGCAGCTTCGATGACTGTACTAAGTTGGCAACTAGTTTCGCTACTGGGAAAAGGCTACGCGACGTCCTAAGGCAGTAACACTCTCGCCAGAGCCCTGTACCGGTGGCGATCCATTCATCGCCCACCTCCCTGATCCCGAGCAGAACCATAGACGTAGTTGCGCTAACGTTGTCGAATGTCCTCTTGTTACTCTCCTTTCATAGCATCCAAGAGGCCAAAAGGACCAGCGCATCGAATCCCTGTCGTTGCGGCGTAGGAACCCTACACCGCGATCGTAACCACCAGTCTGCTAAGGTATCGTCATGCCGCGGGCATAGGTCAGCGAGCCCAACACGGCTGAGAAGACGCATCCAAACCTCCCGAGAGAAAGAACAGGAAATGAACAGGTGGTCTGATCGCTCAGGCTCTTGATCACAGTCTGTGCCTTCGCCGCCGCTCTACGGTCCAAAGCCTACCATGCATCGCCTCCCAGAAGAAAAACTTCACTTTGGGAGGTGAAGAAGCCTTCCAAAGCTCGATAGTCCTGGTGAGGTGAACGCGGCCAACGAAAAAGGCTTGGTAGGTTGAGGAGGTAGAGTATGCAACGTCGGGAGTCCACTTCCAGACCATCCTGTCCGGGATAGACGGATCAAGCTGCACCTCTAGAAGTATAGTCCAAAGGCGCACGAACTGAGACATGAACGCTGACGTCGAGGCAGCCACCGCGTGCCAAGCCTACTGTTTGTCCTCCAAAGCCTCCTTGACAGAGCGCTGACGCAGGCCACGCGGCACGGTGTTGAATACAACTGGCACTAGTTGGGAGATACGTCCCTATGGAAGCCATCTGTCCATCCAGAAACACGCTAGTTGTGTTTTGTTAATGATTTTACTGAAATATTTAATGCATTAATATGATTTGACAACAATAACAGTATGTCGCATACTATTATTAATCAAGAGGGCGAGATGTGGGCCGATAATCTTCTATCGATTAGCATCTTAGTACAACAGTACTAAAAACATCACGTCCCCAATCCCCTCTAGCTTCTCGCAGAATTGTTTGCAATTCGATTGTAATATTTCATCTTAATGAATGAAGTGTTTGTTCCTAAACCTTTCATTTCAATGAAACACGGGGGGCAACACGGGGGAGGGGCTCTGTTCATGAAAAAACTGTTTGTTCCTAAACACACACCCATGTCCCCAAGAAGATCCATAAATTACTAGATTCATCGATAAAGAAAAAACGAATTGTTGGATTTTATGATTATCTAATCGTCTAGAAATAAGATATATAATCCATGCATGATATGGCCTCATCCATCCTGATCAATCCATTAGTTGAAGAGCTGTTTATAATTATTGCTTAATTAGAAAAGATCCAAGGAAAATTAAATGTAAAGGACATGAATGAGATCAAAGGGATGGTCCGCTTCTCGATTTGACATAGATGCTCACATTTTTTCCTATATTTGTTCTAGGATTTAACAACATTAGTGTGTTGTTGTGTGGTTCTTCTTTGTAATAATTGGCCTGAGTCTATATTTGTAGATGAAGCCGGATATAAACTATCCATTATCTAAAAAAAGGATTTAACAACATTATTATTTCAATGATAGACAACATGCCCCTCGATGTGATATAACTATAGTGACCTTGCCAATCTTAAGATCTGTCGGTCCAATCTCAGTCTTATTTAGAGAAATGTCTATGGAGAGAATACATGCATGCTCAAGATAAACAGTTTGAGAAGAAACTCGAAAGTTAGAAATGTAAACAACTTTCAACTAGGGGTGGCTTGTGTCCATTAGCCCGGTGCTTAGTAGTTTGCCTCGTATATGAAGTTATTTTTCTTCACCATTTCAAGAGTTGTATGTGAAAAATTGGATCACTTTCGTTCTTGGTATTATTTGCGAAGTGATAACCAAAAGAAAATGAATCACATCAAAAAATAAATAAACAAGTGACACCTTCCACATGTCATATACTTTTCCCAAATTGTCTCTGGTCATCAGCTTGCCAACAACCATAATAAAATATATGGATTCTTAGACGAACATTAATATGCCATGTCACTCTGAAACGTACAACAGCATATAGCTAGAGATAGTCCAAAAATTAAAGCGAGATTTCCTCTGTTTGAACCTGTGTGCCAAACTCAACTTTTCTTTTGTTTAATGCTTTCTAAATTTCAAATTTTAAGTGTTTTGATTTTTCTAAATACATAGCCTGTGTTATGTTAAATTTATGGTTATCATTTTGTTCTTCGGGAACTAAATAAAGTCTATATCTTGAAATTTTAGTAACATGATGCCTTTTCTGCAAATGTGTTTTTTTAGAAAAGAAAATCTAACCTTCTAAACAGTTCGTACTTCCAGTGGAATGGTTTCAGTTCCGCCTCCGTCCTGTCATTCTTGCCTTTCGTACATTGCACATGGCTACATTCCTAGATGTTTACCCAACTTAATACGCATGAACAGTGGCGCTGAACGTGACTTTTTGATAGGAAGAGGACCAACTGGACTGATCCATGACAATACACAACTGGCCAAAAATGCAATCGCCTATGCATGCGCCAAACCAAGGATCATCCTTATATTGATCAAGTAGAGCGTGTGGATGAAAAGCTACACGACTTCCGCATGCAAGCATGTTTGAATCCATTAGGTCATTTCTAGTGGTAGGTTTCATTGCACCGGTTTCAAAGTACCACGTTATCTAAAAAGGTGTAGGGTGATCATGCACCTAAATGGATGGATCATGCAAAAGTTTAAGGCGTAACAAAAAAGAACTGTGCAAGCAGATTTTTTTTAAAAAAGAAGAAATCAGAACTATGCAAGTGCCAATTTTGCTTTTTTTTTAAAAAAAAAATCTTGCACGGATTTTTATCATCTCAAATTTAGCATGAACATAAACCTTGCATTATTGCTGGTCGGCCCTTTGCCGAGTGACTGGGCACTTGGCAAAGCCACATTTGCACTAGCAAAGACTTTGTCAAGTGTCGCACTCGACAAAGGGACCTCGGCAGAGATCTATCTAGTTTTTCTATATAAAATATCGGACATGTTTTGATGCATTTTTTTAATGAAAGCAACGGATATGTTCCTGTATTTACGCCCATACTGTTTTTATGCCGTTTGCGGACCCAACGATAGCATGGTCTGAAGTGGAATTAGCGAATCGCAAGTCGACAACAAATTAAAGCTATAATTCAAGGCTCGGAAAGGAACTAAGGAAGCGTCCTAGATATCTAACACAGTAACACCTTCACTGTTCCTAAATAAGACTTCTAAAAACACAACCTATACGTACCAACAAGAAAGTATGATGGCCGCGGGTAGCCAAGGAGATTGCAGTCAAGGAAAGGTTCATTACCTTGTGATTCCCAACAGTTAGACAACCCCTAACCGTCTAGTAAGGACACTTGGCTATTGGGTGAACTATTGCCGACTGTTTTTGGTTGACCATTAACCTACTATGTATCAACTATCAAATGGCCAATAGATCAATCTTTTTCACACCGTACACTATAGTACATAGTAATTAGCTGGAAAGGCTAATGTAACGCACAAATATTTTTTGAATCAATACAATCTATATATTTGGTGGACTTGCGTTTCCTTTTTTAAAAAAAGTCATGGATCACTCATTGGCTTGTGTTAACTCAGGTTTTCAATTTCAAAATTCCAGGTTGAGATTCTTCAAGCCCAACTTCTGTTTTATTATAGTTTTCTTTAAAGTAAACTACTTTTATATTTCGAACAATATTTTGTAGAGTTGAAGTTTTTTAGCGATAAGTTATACTTTAGGCAACGTATAGCTTTGATTTTCATTGTTCTTCTAAGAATAGCATCGCAAGCATAGTCCATCCTCTGATGTTGATGTTTGTAACTAAACCAAGTTCTTGGTGGTGCATAAAGCACACGAGTGTGGTAGCTCATGATTGAATAGGCAACGGTACAAGGGAGTAACTATAACGAGTTACTTGTACTTGTACCTATAGTTGTAGCTTTTCCTGTTAGTCTATTACTGTACAACACAGGTTAATGCAAAGCTGATTCTGTCTTAATACAGGTGAACCAATGATGAATCAGGTCCTGTATTTATGTGCTAACATTATTTTTCTGATGTCAGCTCCCTAGAATATGTTGCCAATTTATCAACTCAACTAATGTGTTGGGAGCTTCTTCGAGAGTACTATATGTTCTTAGTTATTGTTTCAGTCTTTCCCATGTGAAATTTCTTCTAGTTGTCATATAGACCAATTTAATATTATTGTATTGGAAAAGTCTATTAATTTTGGAGCTATGGATTATTGATTTTCCTTTCTTATGTTTCCTTCCGAATGTAGTATACCAAGGAAGTTGACTGTTATTTCCCAATATCTTTCTTCCTACCAACAGTAGTACTAGTTGCTTTTGCAGTTTTAAATGCTTACTACTAACTCATTGATTATTCCATCATGTCTAACTTTTAGCTGCACGTAAAATGTTCAGTCCAAATCACATTTTTTATGTAATCCATGAAAACCCAATTAAAATTATACTTAGAAGTTTTCAAAAAAATTGAAACTATGCACACCAATAGTGCATCTATAGATGCAAACTGCCA
The DNA here is from genome assembly GCF_000003195.3 of Sorghum bicolor. NCBI lineage: Eukaryota > Viridiplantae > Streptophyta > Magnoliopsida > Poales > Poaceae > Sorghum > Sorghum bicolor. The sequence continues at coordinate 7,593,489 of NC_012870.2, read as the reverse complement.
CAAAAATTAAGATTCAAACTTGTTTTATAAAAATTCATATGAAAATAATAAATTTCATTTGCATATGCACTAGAGGACAAAAATTCAAAAATTTTGTCCTCTAGTGTATATGCAAATGAAATTTATTATTTTTATATAAATTTTTGCAAAATGAGATTGAATGTCAAATTTTGTGACAATGCACATCAACACATGCACTCGCAGTATGATTTTAATTTTTTTTAAACTCCTAAGTATGGTTTTGCAAAGGGTTTTCACGATAGCGAAGATGTGGTTTACAGTGAATATTTGCCACACATTAGTCGTTGTCCCATCAGATGTTTGGAAACATGCATGAAGTATTAAATATAAACTATTTATAAAACTAAATGCATAAATTAAGACTAATATAATTTACAAATAAATTTATTAAGTCTAATTAGTCTATGATTTAATAATACGATGCTACAGTAAATATGTGTTAATGACATATTAATTAGGTTTAATAAATTTGTCTCGTGAATTACTAAGAACTTTTTATTTTTTATTACTATCCAAACACCCCATATAACACTCATTCGAACATCTCCTAAATTTTCCCTGCATCCAAACATCCCATTGAATCTACGAACTAGCTGCAGGCCCTCCTACGACATGTGCCAATACTACTGATGGCCATCTTGCTATTCTTTTTTTCTTGTTGGTTGCACTTGCACAGAACGTTCATGTTGTAGGAGGGCCTGCAGAGTTCATGGGTAAAAACAAGTTTATCTTTATAGGGCAACATTACTGCAAGAGACTACGGGGCTGTTTAGTTCTAAAAAATTTTGCAAATTTTTTTTAAGATTTTCTGTCACATCGTATCTTGCGGTATATGTATGAAGTATTAAATATAGATAAAAAATAACTAATTGCATATTTTATCTGTAATTTGGGAGACGAATCTTTTAAATCTAAGTAGACCATGATGAGACAATAATTGTCATAATACAAATGAAAAGTGTTATAGTAGTCATTTTGCAAAATTTTCTGTAACTCAACAGGGCCGACTACGATGAGGATAGAGAAAACTATGGCCAGATGATTATGGAAATTATGATGAAGACTGGCTCTGAAGGCCTAATAATGATTTGAAAAGTGATGATCAGGAACAGGAATGACGAACAGGCGATCAGGGCAGTACGCAGTCGGCACTCGCAGTAACCTTCCCGCTCAAAACCCAGCGAATTCAGGCCCAGCCCAACCAGTAGTTTCCCATGTCCACCCCCTCCTCTGGCTCTGCCCCGTCGCCGCCATCTCCTTCCCCATCTCCGTCCCCGTCCCCGTCCCCATCCCGCCTCGTGCCGCAGCTCCTGGTCGCCCTCCTCCAGCACCGCCGCTTCGACGCCACGCTCCGCGTCTCCCCGACCTTCCCCGGCTTCTCCCCGCACTCCATCGCAGCCTTGCTTCATGCCATCCCGCGCCTCGTCCTCCCGCGCTCCGCGCGCCGCCTGTGCCCGCAACGGCCGTTCCCCGCCGCCTCGTCCCCTTCCAGCCGCCGCCTCGCCGCCGCCCTCACCCTCGCCTTCCTCTCCTGGTCGCACGACCACGCCCACGCCCGCCCCGTCCAGATCTCCGAGGCCCCGCTCCGCGCCGCGGCGCTCGCGCTCACCCGCGCCCACGCGCTCTCGCCGCTCTTCCGCCTCCTCCGCGCGCACGCCCCGCTCGTCTCCACCGCCGCGCTCACCGACGTCATCCGCGCGCTCGGGGAGGAAGGGCTCCCGCGCCACGCGCTCGCCGCGTTCCACCGCATGCGCCAGCTCCGCTGCGCCCCTGACGCGCAGTGCTACAACACCTTGATCGCCGCGCTGTGCCAGAACGGGCGGTTTAGGGATGCCCGGTTCCTGCTCGACCAGATGGAGCGACCCGGTGCGCGCTGCAAGCCTGACACCTACACGTACACGGTGCTCATTTCCTGGTACTGCCGGATCGGGGTGGGCACAGGGTGCCGGAAGGCGGCGCGGCGGAGGATCTACGAGGCGGGGAGGCTGTTCAGGAGGATGGGGGAGAAGGGGCTCGAGCCGGACGTCGTGACCTACAACTGCTTGATCAATGGCCTGTGTAAAACGTACCGTGTGGACCGCGCCCACGAGGTGTTCGATGAAATGCTGAGGAAGGGGTGCGCGCCCAACCGGGTGACTTATAATTCGTTCATCAGATACTACAGTGTGGTGAACCAGGTGGACAAGGCTGTTGAATGGATGAGGGAAATGATAGCGAGGGGGCATGGAACGGCTTCAACGAGCACATACACGCCCATCATCCACTCCTTGTGTGAGAGCCGGCGTGTTATGGAGGCGAGGCAATTCTTGATTGATATGGCTGAATGTGGACATGTGCCTAGGGAGCATACATACAAGCTGGTGAAGTCTGCAATTGACGATGCTCGTGAGGATGCCTTGCCAGCAGAGCTATGTCAATCAATTGAGGATGGCATTACAGCAAGATTTCGACAGGTGATGCAAATTAAACCCATAATGCGACCAGTCACAAGATGATCTGAAACAAACGAGCTTATGGATAAAGCCGAATCTGTTTGCATGAGAGATGCTGGTCTTGCAAGAGAAGTGTTCTTGGTTGAGATATGTAGGATGTTAGTGGTTCATGACTACAAGCTAATATATGTGTAAACTAGTGCCAGCTGAGTGCTCTTGTAAGAAGGGAGGATTTGTTGTAAGGCCTTGCAAGCGAGCAGGCAATGAGACCACGGAGAAGTTTTGGGATAGGTAAACTATTTGTGGCTATAATAAAGTTTGTTTGCACATAAGGTAAACTATTTCTAAGAGTGTTCATCTTGCTGACCATTGACTAGGGAATAAGGATGCAAGCAGGTTTATTTGTGAATCCACAAATGGGTCATTTTAATCTGGTTTCAACCTGCAAATGGGGCACTTTAAGCAGGCTCCCGCGTGGAACCTGCTTAAATGGCCGATGTGTGGGTTCATGGACAAACTCACTTGCATACACAGTAGGGAATAATTGTTATTTTACATGCATTCTGAACTTTTTATGTCATTTAACTTCCTGGGATCATGTAGTTTGCAGAATAACTTGTGTAAAAATTGCCTTTCCTTTCAGCACTATGCATTGCAGTTTATCAGCACCACAACTTAAAACTCTGTTGTTTCCTGTTATCTAACCTGAGCCATCCACATGACTATTTTTATTCTCTGTTTTCTATCTTGATCATTGTTTACAAGACCTTGCATGAATCATGAAATTATGCTTTGTCTCTCAGCTCTACACATGTTTGATTTATCAGTTTGTTTGTCTTTGTTCGATGAAGTTCTTGTGTTCTCTTGCGATAATAGTTCGTTAACGGTTGTAAATGCCTTCCAATCCCTCAAGGAAATAAAAGTATTGTTGGAAATGCTTTCGTGGGAAGTCTAAGGTCATCATATTGGCCTGTTCGCTGCGGCAGACGCTGCAGCTGCCTACAGCTGTTTACCCCTGGGCAAGTACTGTAGCATGAACTAGAAACCTTGCAGCCGCAGCCAATGTTCACGGCTATAATTTCTGCACAAGTTCTTAGAGATACTTCTGCTTTGCTTCAGGCCATGCACAATGCAACTGCTATAAATCATTTTCCTATTCGTGCTTTTGCAATTCCCTTGTAATGTCTGAGAACTTAGTGAACATGTTTCCCTTGAAATAGGGATTTTTTAAATACAAAATAACAGGATCAAAATGAAGCAAGAGTATATGTCACACAAATTCTTTACTATGATGAAAAGTCACTCCTATAAAATAATTTGTAAAGGTGCCATTTCTACAAAAAGAACTTCACACATGAGCTGGAATGCCAATAGCAACAACACCCCCAAAAATTAGCTTCACGCGATGCACACAACTTCCGATCTATGTTTGACAGAGGATTTTATACTGATCTGTCATACGGGTACAGAAATACAAGCTCTATAAGCTTATGCTGTCCGCTTTCCTGTTCCTGGCCTTTGCTGTACCAAATGATCATATGTTTGCTCCACTTCCCTATTTGATGCTTTGGAAAATATTCAGAGGTCTGTCTCTTTATGGTTTCCATGCTGATGGCGGTGGTGGGGGTGTTGGGAACATTGGAGGAATTGCAGAGAAGATGGTGTTCTTATCAATGCCGAACCGTCCAGTTTTGATATCAGATATAGAAATCAGTGCTGCAACCAAACCAGCATTTGCTGCAAGAGTAGGCTCTGAGTAATTGTAGTTTGTGCGGACATCTTTGTAGCCATCATGCCTGTCAGGGCCAGCCACCATTGCTCCAACAAGGATATTAGGGTTTGCCTTTTTTGTATCCCTCCATTTGTAACCTCCTTTGCATCCATACTTGACGCCATTATGAGGTATTGATGCACCTCTGTGATGAGGGCGCTTCGGGTACTTGTTTCCAAAACCCACAACGTAGCTCATCTTTAATGGGTTCTTTCCAAGGATGTAATCAAGCTGCAAATTGAACAGATTTAAGTATCAATTCACTTTCCTTGCTAATGTACGTTGGGCACTTAAAGAGCATTAAGAACAATACTTTACCTGTGACCTGGCAAACTTGCGGAGGACTTCTGTGGTGTAGAAATTAGGTCCACAGTACCACCCAGGCGTGTCTGCAGCTTCAAGATAATCACTGTATAAAGAAGCAAGGAAAGCTGCATTGACAGCATACTGAAGTGGTTGAGGCCTTCCATGGTTGAGTTGTATTAATCCTCCTGCAAAATGTTTCATTGCTTAGCTTTGTTCTGTGTAGCAAGAAAGAGAAACAAAGCGGGACATCACCAACCTTTAGTGAAGTTGAATGAATTGAATAGAGGTAAATACGAGCACATAACGTTGTCAGTTTGGTTGTGGAATGTCCTCAGTATTTCTTCGTAAGGGTACCCTGGACTTAGGAAGAGTCGCAGCCTGCTGAGAAGGACCTGGGATAAAGTAGAAACTATGTTAGTGATGATCAATATTCATTAGAAAGCTGCATTATCACACTGATAAGCCTTTTCTGATTTTCTTTGACAGTGCAGTAGTAGCTTGAGAAAGAATGAGTTTTTTCTTTATATGTTCAGCTTATACAAAATGTTTCTGACATGTATCAAGATCATACTGAATACTTTTATCGGATTCAGTGCCAAGAGTATGAAGTATGCTAACCTGAGCTCCTGGAAGTTTGTCATCCCAGGTAAATACTCCATAGTTTGGACTTCCAAACCAATAGGCTCCAGCATGCTTTGCCATTCCTGGGGCTGTGGCGACTGTGAGATATGAATTGTTCCCTGTGGCGAAGTACATCCACGCACCACCCCACACAAACTCATCCCAGTAGCTGGTGGAATTGTAGAAAATTGCCTGATCGGATCCATTGGGGCTGTATCGCCCGCGCTGCAGCCTGCCAAATTTGTACAGAGCTTTTGCACCTTTGACGAGCTTGTCAGAGTAGGTTTTGCTGTCCTTGAACACTATGGAAGCTGCAGCCAGGGCGGCAGCCATTTCAGATGCTAGATCTGAGCAAGAGTGACACTCAGTGACTGGCCTTTTGTAATCGATGTCCTCTGGTCTCATCCAGCAGTAATGGTCATTAGGCTGACTGCCACCTTTAGAGGTGTCACCTACACCCACCTGTAATAAGAAGTTCATATGGGAGTCAGTGGTCTGTTATCTGAAGACGTGTTGTAAAAAGGACATCAGAAGTGCACTGAATTGGGTGGATCTGCTGACCAATTTCTTGGGACAGAGCAAATCAGCCATCAAGATGATCTATGGCTACCAACCTGAGCGACAATCCTGTCTATCGTGTCGGCAGATGAATTGAATGTTTTGAGGATGTAGTCTGTTCCCCACTTGATCAGCTCCTTGATATGGTCGAGCTCACCGATGGCCTCATACTTAGCCCTGTACTCGATCACACTCCAGCTGAGCATGGTCATGGACCAGGCCATGGGATAGTTGAACTTGATGGCGTCCCCTGCATCGTAGTAGCCCCCAACCAAGCTCCGGCGGACGGTGCTGTCGGAGAGGCCATCCTTCATGCAGGAATTGCCCCTCCAGCTGACGCCATTGTGCTTTGGCAACGGACCGGCTGGCATTCCAGAAGACAAACACATCGTGAGTGAGCAGAGCAGGTGAAACAGAATTTCTGTCGGTGCACTCATTCTCTTCGTCAATTTTAATTGCTTTAAGGAATTCACAGACTTTGGTCTCTCAGTTTTCAGGTCAGAATGGGATTTGTGAATCTGGTGATTTCTTTTGTCCCCCACGTGGAGTCTGTTCGTGTTAATTATATGACGGAGTATATTGTCCACTGGGAGAGAAAAAAGGTCAGATCTTGAGCGCCCAAGTCATGCTAAATGCAGAAACGTCGAATGAAATAAGCGGTAGCCACCAACTCATCAAGCAACAAAGAGAGGCAAGAAATGGCATGGCGGACATCTCTAGCTGCCAGAACGATGTGCATGTCTAGGCAAAACCGGATCTGATGGCAGAATTCAGCGACAGGAGGAAAGGAGGAACTCGGAAGGGAGCTGTGCAGCAGCAGCAGCAGCAGCAGAAGAGAAATGAAACTCACATCGCTGCGCGTTGAAGAACATGAGCGCCTTGTGCAGCGCCTGCGTGTACTGGTCGGGGGGCGGCGGCGGGGGCCGCTTGTGCGGGACGAGCTTGACGATCATCATGATGAATCCGATGAAGACGCCGAGGCCGAGGATGGTGCCGACGGTCCACATGAAGATCTTGCGGTCGACGACGACGCATCCCAGGTCGACGTACTTCTTCTTCTTCTTGCCGGCCTGGTCGCCGGGCCCCGCCAGGAGCCAGCTCTGCTGCGTCTCGTCCAGCTGCCGCATCAGCGCCGCCCTGTCCAGGTCCCGGCTCCGGTCGTCATCCGTCGCCGAGTCGGCGTTGGAGATCTCCAGCGGCCCGCCCCAGGGGTCCCTCCCGAACATCCTGCCGCCGCCTGCTCTCCTCCTCCTCCTCCCGCGCCGACGCGGCCGCTAGCTCCTCCGTCCCCTGCCTGGCTGGGCTCGGCGGCGGCAATGCGAGTTCTTGGCGGGTGGGGGGCGGGACGGATGCACGACACGAGCGAGCTGGGGGACAGGCGGGTGCGCGTGCGGAGGCGAGTGAGTTATGGGAGATGGCAGGGCAGCAGTGCGGCACGGCACTGCGTCTGCGTGGGTGCTGTGCTTTGTTATGGCGTGCGATGGGGTGGAGGGATCAGGTAGGTGGTTGGGGCGTTGCTTTCCCCCGCCCGCCCGCTCGCCGACTCTTTGGGCTGGGTGAAGGTGATCGGTTCGGGTCTCGGGTGCGTCTCCTTTTCTCGTCTCTCCCTCTGTCGTTGCCGCTGCCCTATCGACCGACGGGTGGGTGGGTGGGTGGGTGCGCCGCGCCGGGGGTGGTGGACAGTGGGAGGCCACTCCACTTCACTCGTGGGGTCGGTCTGCTGCGCCTATGCGCGTCCGATGGGGGGGGTGGGCGCCGCTCCGCTCTCTGCGCCGCGGTGTCTATGCAGGTGCAGCCCCGCGCAATTGCGTGATTGCATGGGTACAAAAAGAGCTCGGTCGCGTACAAGAGGAGGCTCCCGCTCGGCAGTCGGTTGCCCGCTTTGAGGGCATTGCTGAGGCTCGGGCCCGAGTTTGTACCGATTCATACGGTACGAGATTTGAAGCTGCTGTCATGTGTATGTGTGCATCCACCCACACCCACCTGAGCTGCGCTGAGCGTAGGCACCGACGAGACGAACCCATCGAGCGCCCGTTGTTCAGGTCTCACATGCTGCTGCCTGTACTGTTTGGAACTTTGGAACCTGGCTAAGCAATTCACAGCATGCAGGAGAAACCGCGGTCCTCACCGCGGGGTAGTTGCAGGCTACTGTATTTGTATTTGGCCATTTTGGGCAATCATGTAATAAAAGGGAGGGTAGGTCTTCGTCATTAACTTTTGTACAGTAGTAGATCTCGGTGGGGGAGGCACAGTTGTTTCATTGTTTGTACGCGCCTCATGAAAGGAGTAGTAGTACGTGACAAAGGTAGATTGGGGCGCAATAATGCATGAAAGCGACGGCGTTATTAACTTGTTCCCATCTGCTTTCCTTTGCTTTGCTTTCCTTTGCAAAGCAGTAACCTGTAACCGTTCCTCAAAGGCTCGATGACGACGCATTTAGTGGTAGTACGGCTACACTAGGTATAGCACGCTCATCGCTAACCACCCGTTGCTGCTGGTTCTGACACTATTTTTTTTCTTTATGGTTTGCCCTTTTTCTAATGTGTAGTTTAACAAGAGCTGCTGCATTATGGGTCAGCAGGACTCAGGAGGAGAAGACGACACCAGTCACACCACTGAGCATGCATGTGGTGGAGAGGAAAATGGGAAAAGTGCGCTTGGCCTTGGCCCTACTACCTATGATGGTTATCCCTTTCTTTTTTTTCAATATAATAACCAACAGCCACCATTTCTTAATTTCACGCCCGGCATACGCATATATACTAGGACTACTAGCATTATAACTGCTTAGATATATATACATGTATTAAACTAAAACGAGATTCCTATTTATCTAAGTTGCCTACTAGGCTACGAGGTCCAACTTTGCCAATAATATCTAGTGCTTTCTTTTAAAATGTGTAGTCACATACTCTATGGTTTTAATACGGAGAAGCATTAATATGTTCCCCTGCAAAAGGAAACCAGGAGAAATCTAAGGTGCTGATTACACCATATATATGCCCGCAATGGCCGTGGATATACACACGTACTGGTGCCCGTGTCATGTGCTACTACTGGCGTGTACCGCACACTAGGATTAGGATTAGTAAGTACGATCGAGTAGTGTGAGAGAATTAGTCATTTCCTCCTGTGAAAAGAAAAGATTAGTTGCGCCCTAGGCGACTCTATGCGTGCAGTGTTGTGGCTGTTAGCAGGTGGCGTGGACGTGAGCCTGTGCGCACTTAATCGGTGAGGGGTCACACTCACACTCCCTCTGTCAATCGTCACAACTTGGGTTACGTTAATTAACGCGGCCTCCTGGCCAGACGGGGACTAACCAGCGGCAGCAGCAGCGGGGCAAAAAAGAAATTGGTTTTCTTGCTGTGGCGCGGAAATAAACAACGAGAGATCTGGGCGAGCTGTCGGTGGACTGCTGTCGGTGGCGGATTCCTTGGCGGGGCCCGCCTGCATTTGAGTGCCGAGGGACTCGTGTCGTCAGACGATCACGTGGTTCATTGCCTGCGCACGGCTGGGCTCGCCACGGCGCCACCTATACTACTGCTGCTTGCTCCGTGGCCGTTGCTCGCCGACTCCGAGAGAGTCCGAGTGCACTGAACCCCAAGCAGATTCGCCTGACGAGAGAGGAGGGGGGCAGAGGGCCGAGAGACCTGCTCCACCGCGACCATTTTCTCACCAAAAGGCTGCCAAGAATAGAACGGACGGACCGGATCACCAGGAGAAAAGGGGCGAGTGTTCCTGTGCTCAGTGTCATCAGCACTTTGTATGGAGCGCACTGGATCGAAGTGGCCTGACAAGCACATGCTTTTGGAATATGTACCATCCTTTTGTTCTCATTTCTCCGGAGTTGAAAAAACCGGGTACTGATTCTTTTGCTGAACAAGTTTTTTAATTCACGAGGAGAAGATTTGAAGACGACTAAAAAAACGATGGAAAGACAGCAATACTTACCACTAACAACCTATTGTTCAATTCATTTGAATTTACTTATCGAATCTATCAGTTATTTAACGATATTTTTTTACAATAAATTAATAAATAATATTTTTAATTATGACTTTCTAGACAAATGAATGAGCTCAGTTCAATGACAACTAAAAATCGTTGGACAATCGGAGAAGCGATAGAACCACAAAACAAGCACAGTAAAAGCGCACACACACTCTCTCTCTAGGACAACTAAGGCCTTGTTTAGTTTGCAAATTTTTTTGTTTTTTTGGTACTGTAGCATGTCGTTTTTATTTGACAAACATTGTCCAATCATGGAGTAACTAGGCTCAAAAGATTCATCTCACAAATTACAGATAAACTGTGCAGTTAGTTTTTATTTTCGTCTATATTTAATGCTTCATGCGTTCGACCAAAGATTCGATGTGACGGGGAATCTTGAAAATTTTTGCGAACTAAACAAGGCCTAAGGTTTGATCAACGGAGGCCAAAAATATATACACAAACTTCTAGAGCTATTTAAATCCACAACGCAAGCTAATACCAGCACTTCTCTTTCTCTGCTGCTTTGTTCTGCTGGTTCTGAAAAAGGCTGCCATCGCTCGCTAGCTAGAACACACTAGCACACTAGCTCGCCACAATGCATTTGCGGTTGATGCCCGACTCTTTTGTCAGATGAAGCCATGAAGGCTTCTGCAAGCCACACTGGGCTAAGCTCATAACATGGAACATCACCGTTGAGTTGGACAATGGGGCTGTAAGCCATGTAGGAGCCTTTGTGAAGCCCTAAGCCGCAAGCTGTTTTACCGCAGCAAGCCACCACAAAGCACAAAAGCCCTCACACGTTTCGAACACCAATGTACTAGCATCCAGAGAAAGTGACAAACGAGTTGCCATGCCACAACGCCAGGCTAACATGGACAGTACACGCAGAGCGTGTGATCAATCGATATTCCAAATCTAGAGTCTAAACTTGATCTACGGCAAGGTCATACCAAGACAACGGTCCTGGGAGATTAATAACCAACTGATCAGGGCCGGACTCGCTCCAAAGATGCAGGGACTGGGTGGATGGCTGGACTGGACGATGCAGCAGACCAATCGGCCGAATCATTTGACAGTTCAATGCTGGTACAGCAGCAACAGGCTCTCTAGCCTCAGCTATGAAATGTCACGTGTGCAGGTCTTGCTGCAAATGGAAGGAAAAAATTCGACTCATATACAGACGCCGGGACAGCCGGACTCGTACCGTGAAATGCAAGGAAGGATCAGGAGATTGCTTGCTTCGGATCGCTGCACTCGCGCATGTTTGGGTGTCTTTATCCTGCCAGCGATATCATGGAAGGCTGAGGCGCAAGGCTGTTGTAAAATACAAAAAGGTGAAAGGGAATGTTAATTGGCTACATCATTGGCATACGTACTGCGATAGAGTGCGTTAAATTATTGTTAACAGCCTAAAAGCTGAACCAGCGTACTGGATACATCTGGGTACTCTTCATATCATACTGCCCAGAAAACACGGGGTAGATAGAGTGATAGAAGTGTACAAGCCGTCAAGCCCCTCTCGAAGAATACTTGGCAGGGTAATCGCTTTTCTTTTCCAAAGTGTGCATGAAATGTACTTTGACGCTGATGCTTGGAAGGTAGAGAACCCTTTTTTTCCCCTCTTCTCGGATGTGGATCTCTGACCAGAAAGGAAAGAGAAATGTGAGCTCTCTGCGCTGTGCAAGTGATTCAGAGATAGACCCAGAGAACCAAGATCAACCGCCTTCCTATGCCTTGGTAGGTCAATATTTCTGGTACAAATGTTGAAACTTTAAACCTTGCCCAACCGTGATTTACACTTCTTCACGAGTGATGTTATGGTACAGAAAGCACTCTTTGTCACTACACCTGCATAGAGATTGTGAAGAATTAAGATAAAAAAATGTGCAAAGGTCAGTGTATTACTGTGATGAAGACCTAAAATTTGCACCAAGAACAGTATACCTTGTATGCAAACTTTGCCTGAACCCTTCACAAATCATCTCTTCTTCTCTTTTTCTCTGACCAAGTTGGCCCATATATTAGCAAGTTAGTCCTACCAAACCTCCTGTCAGCTATCTGCAGCATTTGGAAATAAGTGAGCAACTACAACAACCATCAAGAGGGCTAAGCACTACAGGATCCATGCTTAGCATTAAATCAAATCAGAACTTGAATGGAGTCAACGCAAAAGGCAAGCCCACCTTTATAAGGTTTCCGCAGGATTCAGCCATATCTGTTTTCAGTGGGTACTCAACTAGCTAATAACATAGATGGTGTCAGAAATGTGCATAGGGGAAAACGAGTTTGGTTTACATAACATGAGGAACTCACGATGAAGCAATCTTTTCCAACCAACGGTGACCTTGCAAGCTGGGCGAGTAGTGTGCTATAGTTGACCTCCAGATATGGTGGTGTTACACTAATATAATCAAAGGAAGGATATTTACCTGAGAGATATAAAGAGAAAGTGTTGGAGGAGAGAAACAATCTGTTAAAGAATCCAAATCACCCCGTTGCTATGACTTATTATATGAATTTATCAGTTTAACTCGTTACAGACCTGATTATTTAAGTCATTATGATTAAAATATAAAGGTGCAATTGTTTCTTGGATGCTAAGCAGACATTCTACCCCTTACAACGATATGCAAATCACTGCTAATAATCTAATATGTAGCTAAATAGCCATAAGGTATTTCCACATTTGCATTATCTGCACTTCTTCGTTCTACTAAGCTTTTGGCATTCATCCATGAATCACTGAATTCCATCTAAGAACAATGTTTACATAAACTGCAGTTTTCACATCAAATATCAATATGAATAAAATAATCAATAATTTTCCTAACAAATATCAGTATATTAGTTTCTGTATGATATTTGAGCATAGAATTTTATTGTACATTTGTTCACTCACAGCTGTCTGTTAATCTCATTGGCCATACCACAATAGTCATGCGTGTTTCCTAAGAAGATTCCTACCTTGAGATTTTTCGGCATTGGCCAAGAATTTTTCAACACGGAGCATATGTATGTGTGACACATCAATAAATCCAGTACACTCCAGATTTGGTTTGAGGACCTCAGAGATGACCCAAGGATCCATCTCAACAAAATGTGCCTAGATAAAAAAAAAGAGACAAACAAATATATGAATATATTGATTTGTCAGCATTAGCAGTTTCATGAACGTTTTATACACTTTTTATTTGTCAGCATTGAAATCAATCTCATAGCTATAAGACTAGATAAAAAAACCGACCAACCTAGGAGTTACTATGTGTCGCTGTAAATAAGAATAGGCAACCAAAATTCAAGTGGTCGAGGACTCAAACTTCAGTGGTGGGGATTGTAGGAGTTAGTAATGAGGAAGACTAAGCCCATTTCCTAAAATAGATCCTCATGCAACAATTATGGGAAAAATACATGGAAGAAGACTTCCGCCAACTCACATACACCTAGCTACGTTTCTTAATTATTCCCTCCATTCCAAATTATAAGACGTTTTGGCTTTTCTAGATACATGGCTTTAACTATGTATCTAGATGTATATCTAAGTGCGTAGCAAAAGCTATGTATCTAGTAAAGCCAAAATGTCTTATAATTTGGGATGGAGGGAGTATAAGACTAGACATCCCTTGAAAAGATCATCATGCATATTGAACATAAAAATACACTGCACTTGATGTGCTTGTGTGCATGAATGATGAACCATTGGCATGTATGCAGTAGTCCTTACTTGGATGTACAAAAACATCATAAGTAATTTGTCTTAAGGACCATATTGTTTTTTTCAGGATCTGCATATACTGATTGCTTCATAAAAAAATATTGAAATTTCACATGCTACCATCAATGATGAGTACAGTGCAAGGGCCCCATAAAGATGTTAAAAAAGAGGTGGTAAAGAAATACTTCTGTACCAAGCACATATGTATTTTGCACACCAGGTCTTATTTTGCACTAGAGGATCCCTGCCCCCTCCTAACGAAATCTCCATAGACATATTCCATAAGCTTATTAGAATTGTGATGTTAACACTAGAAGAGGTAATTAGATGAATGGGTGCTTTGGGATTATCTGCATTCGTATCTAGACTATCATGACTGAAGTTTCATCATGAGTTTTTGGACAACCTCTGAACATCCTCGGCTCATAGCTTCAATTCCAACGGATCCAGTGCCACTATACAAGTCTAGCCACCGACCTGGTCTGAGCGAAGCAGGAGAACCACCAGCTGACTGCAAGTGGTAGTTATGAGTCAATGACGGTATACGAGTAAATCAAAAGGGAAACAATGATTAAAGTGACATCAACAAATCCAATAGATGGATACTTGTAAAATGTCAAAAGCTGCTCCTCGGACAACTTCCATCATTGGACGGACATTCCTATCTTTGGGTGAAAGTAATTTTCTTCTGCGGACTTTTCCGCCTAGCACCTGAAAGAAACATACATACTTTGAGTACCAAAGTAGTTCATTTCGAAATAACCACTTAACTAAGTTTCAAAATAGATGCGGAAGAGGCCCCTATGCCAGTTCTAATTCTTAGAAAATATCATGTAAACCAGTGACGTTTTTGTGGAAAGCATTGGCACCTAAACTCAAACAGTTAAAGATTAATTCCAGCACACAACCCTGTTTACTTGTTTAGACAATAAAAATGTTGCTCCACAAATCTGGCATTACAGATTACTATTAGATATGCATGCATATAACTAGGACAAGCAACAAACATTTTTTATTTGGAAAAACACATTTCAGGCTTGTTGGAAAAAGAAAAACAGAAACAAGCATAACCTTTTTCTTACAAGCATAATAGCACATCAACAGGTGGACACCCTTTTCTCAGAAGCTGCAACTTTTCACATAATCCACACAATGACAAGATGGGAGAGAAACTGCTTTCAAGCTCAACAGTTTGTATGGCTTATATATAAATCACTATAAGGTCCATGGCATGTGATAGGTGAAGATGCATCACTGTTACCAGCTGAAATCTGATAGTATTATTTTCTTAAAGAAAGGAGCAACATATGTTAGTTAAATACAGAGATACTAATCATTATTACCATTTACCCACAGTCTATCAATCAAAAAGTAGCGCACACTTGAAAAGTTGAAACAGATTTTTAGATTTCTCAGAACAAATGGCTGATTAATTACATAGCTCATGTGTGACACTCAATTATAACAAATATATGCTGATCTTCAAATGTATCAGGTCTAAAAGCAAAACCCCTTCCACCTAGATGAATCAGTGCAGGCTGCATACAAACGGATACAACAGATATGCAAATCGAACTATCTTAATCCATGTCACTAGCACCATTAAAACAAATGGCTGATCAATTACATATCTCATTGGGAACTATAAACTACATGCCCTACACACTGATCTTCAGATTGTTTTCCTAAAAGCGAAGCACCTTGCACCTTAATGATAATGAATCAACGGAGGCTGCGTGCAAATGGATGCGATAGACATGCAATTCCAAGAGTTGCACTAAATGGAATCGAATTTTTGTGTGATTCTGAAGAGTACTAGATTGATATAACTGCTGACATTACATTACACGACCAAAACAAAGGAACAATTTCCGTCCAAACCTGAAGCATTTTGTGAGTCTCCCGAGGCTCCGCCGCCTTCGATGGGGTAACTACTGCTTCCGCAGTTTGCTCCCCTCTCCCCGACTGCCGCCGCCTCCGCCTGTCCCTCTTCTCTTGCTGCCCCCCAAAAAAATACCACTCGAAATCACACCAATCCGCAGCGACAATCATTACGACTAAGGTCAAACTAATTCAAACGAACCCTTGGGTCCTCCCCTGCATCTTCCTCGAAGTCGTCTGGGTTGAGCCCGTATCGCTCCAGGAAGCGCCTGCGCTCCCTCGCCGCCGCCGCGGCGCCCGATGGTGCCGCGGAGGCTGCAACGGGAAGACGGCGAACGGGGGTTCGAACGGATACGTGCTTAAGCTTAGCAGGGTCCCGGGCCATAGGTCCGGGAAGAGACGGACGGAAGGGTGAAGCTGGCAGAGTGGAGGACGCCATCGGCGAGGAGTGGCGCGAGCACGGACGCGCCCCCTCTTCCTCCCTCCCGGCGGACCAGAAGAGATAAGAGAGATTTCCTCGCTGGGAAACAGAACTAATCACCGTTCATCTGTTCTCGACTGTCCGATCGTATCTGGACGGCCAAGGTGAACAAACTGATACTGTCCCAATGACAGTGGGTCATACATGTCAGTGAGCAGGGTGCCCTTCTCTTTCATTCGTTCGTTCCCGTCCTGTCCCCGTATCGATCGCATCACGCTCGGTAACCGTTGCTCCTTGGGGAAATCTTTTTTTTTTCAAAGGGGAAGGGGGAAAAAAATCATCTCATAGCCGTTGCCCTGCATCGCCTCCCTCCCCGGCCACCGCCTCGCCCAACGGCTCTATTCCCGTGCGCCCCGCTCCACGTTGACCGTTGCGAGTTTAAAGCCTCCCCCTCCTCTCACCTCTCGTCCACCGGCACCCGATCGCTGTCCCTTGCCGATTCGTTCCACCACCGCGAAACCCTAGCCCTACACAGAGAGAAGCGGGAGAGGCAATCCAGAGATCGGCGCCATGAACGACCTCATGACCAAGTCCTTCATGAGCTACGTCGACC
Organism: Sorghum bicolor; assembly: GCF_000003195.3. Lineage (NCBI taxonomy): Eukaryota > Viridiplantae > Streptophyta > Magnoliopsida > Poales > Poaceae > Sorghum > Sorghum bicolor. The sequence goes on along the minus strand of NC_012870.2, from coordinate 7,577,160 downwards.
TGAAGAAGGCGGCGATGAAGGACCTGGAGGCGGGTGGCGACGGGATCGAACTCCCGGAGTCGGGCGCCGGCGGCGTCACGGACGAGCGCCTGCGCGGGTTCTTCGAGGAGGCGGAGGCGGTGAAGGCGGAGATGGCGGCGATCCGCGACGCGCTCGACCGACTCCACGCCGCCAACGAGGAGGGCAAGTCGCTGCACCAGGCGGACGCCCTCCGCGCGCACCGCGGCCGCGTCAACGCCGACATCGTCGCCGTGCTCCGCCGCGCCCGCGACATCCGCGCCAGGCTCGAGTCCCTGGACCGCGCCAACGCCGCGCAGCGGAGGCTCTCCGCGGGGTGCCGCGAGGGCACGCCGCTGGACCGTACCCGCACCGCCGTCACCGCGGGGCTCCGGAAGAAGCTCAAGGACCTCATGCTCGACTTCCAGGCGCTGCGGCAGCGGATGATGTCCGAGTACAAGGAGACCGTGGAGCGGCGCTACTACACGCTCACTGGGGAGGTCCCCGAGGAGGAGGTGATCGAGCGCATCATCTCCGACGGCCGCGGCGAGGAGCTCCTGGGCGCCGCCGTCGCGGAGCACGGCAAGGGCGCCGTGCTCGCCGCGGTGCACGAGATCCAGGACCGCCACGACGCGGCGCGCGAGGTGGAGCGCAGCCTCCTGGAGCTCCACCAGGTGTTCCTCGACATGGCCGTCATGGTGGAGATGCAGGGGGAGAAGCTCGACGACATCGAGAGCCACGTCGCCAACGCCTCCCACTACGTGCAGAGCGGCAACAAGGAGCTGGGCAAGGCCAAGGAGTACCAGCGGAGCAGCCGCAAGTGTCTCTGCATCGGCATCATCATCCTGCTGCTCCTCGTCCTGCTCGTCATCGTGCCCATCGCCACCAGCCTCAGGAGGTCTTGATCGAGTTGTGATTGGATGAACAACGACCGGGGTTGTGAATTTGTGAAAAACAAAAATGAGGGGTTCGAATTCGATCCGCTGTGTGGGTGGGGGGTTCTAATGATCAGGACACTCTGCGGTTGTGTCTCGTGTTGTTTGATTTCGTATTCGTTAATTTGAGCCTGAATGTTTCTGTATGCATCAGGATTTAGCTGATGATACCACCGTTAATTGCAATTCCAATCTCTTAGACTCTATTGTGTTGATATGAGATTTGGTGAATCAAATTGCAGTTCAAATTTAAAATTCACATTAGGATGAGATGGATGGTGCCTGCTATTGCTTGGCTTTCCAATGTCTGCTAAATCGCTTGCCATTTGTTGTTCCTTATCCTCACCGAAATAAGGGAAATTTTTGTTGATGGGTTTTCTCCTGATGTTCATTCTCATAACTAGGAAATCAACATTACTGGCCGATTCCTTAGATCTGAATCTGAGAAGCGGCTGTGACATGTTTTATATGAATCTACTGTGGCAGATAATCTGGAGCTGCCCACGATACAGCAGTAGCTTGTTTTTTCTCTCCAGTGTTCACTCTAATCTCATCAGCCACACGCCCACACACAGCTCTGGAAAACACAAACAAGTGTTTGGCCCATAAGGCCATCAACAGATTTGAGAAGCCCAGACGGTCGGCCCTGCATCTCGGCCGTTTCCTCATACAGTAACACAGTCCATTCCGCTCTTGAGGTGGTCTAATGCAAAGTGCCGACTGTGTTCCACCGCAAGGTGCAAGAGTAAAGCAGCCTGCCAAATGCAAGAATGTAGTAGGCCAAAAGCCCATGATCTGCAACTGTACTTGCTAATTTACTGGATGCGTTACCGCCGGTGGCAGACACACAATAACAGTGGATGTGGACGCGTGGTTGTAAAGAAAGTGAACAGTGCTGCTAGGACCACGTGAAAAACGGGACCGGATGACGTTTCCACCGTAGCGGTCACTGGGGTAAAGTTTTTTTTTTATTCTTGAGGGCATATGTTTTCACTTCCTTTATCACTAAAAATGTATTAAAAATGTATAAATACACATCTCAATGTAAAATATAAATTCAGTAGTGAAGGAAATAGAAGCACATAAAAAAAACGCTTTCCGGGCACTGGCCCGTGGACAAGGAATGGGCCTCTCTATTCTTCACACTGCCTGGAAATCAATGACCGAAGTCCTTTTTTTTTTCTGGCGAACAAGTCTTAGGGCTTGTTTAGTTTTCAAAATTTTCAAATTGTACGTCATATTAAATTTTTAGACGCATGCATAGAGCATTAAATATAAATATAAATAAAACTAATTACACAATTTATCTGTAATTTGCGAGACGGATATTTTGAACATAGTCAGTCTATAATTGGACAATATTTATCAAATACAAACGAAAATACTACATTGCTCATTTTTTAAAAAATAGAACTAAATAAGGCCTCAAACTCATTCATCAGCGGTAACTACGGCGGAGAAAAATAGAGGCCAAGGGCGAGGTTGGGGGGAATTCAGCTTCCAAGTTTGTTCACTTGGCGATAGGTATAGAGGATGCTGCGACGGTGAGGGATGCAAAGGTTGTTCACCCACGAACCTTTAATCATGCGGATAAAATGAATTCGCTAGCCGCCTAGTTTAGGTCTCAAAAAATTTTAAGATTTTTTAATACTTTGAATCTTTGCACACATCTATAGTGCATTAAATATAGATTAAAAATAATTAATTATATAATTTATCTGTAATTTGCTAGATGAATTTTTTGAATCTAGTCAATCCATGGTTAGACAACACGCAGAGCTCCTGCATAGCATGTGGTGGCCACATGCATCGCTCCTGCATTCCATTCCATTCCATTCCATGAGCGGACGGGACTGGGCCCGACGCGAGGCGCGGCCGTCCAAAACCGTGACGCGCCCGTCGCGCGCGTGGAACAGACAGTGGATAGGAGGCGGGCGCGCGCGGGGCTCGTGATGGAAGAATGACCGGTGACCACCACATGGGGATTGGCGGACGCGGCACCGGCACGCAGATTTCCCCGGATGGGGCGTGTGCGGCTGCCGGGGCCGCATCGTGTGCACGCCAAATTCTCCCGTCCTCTTCCCCCCTCCTCGACACCAGCTTAGCCAGGGCCAGGCTACGCAGCAGCTGCTACCTTATCCCCACCCGCTGGCAGCACTCTGGCAGATATTACCCCCCCAGCTGCTCTACCCCCGTTGGCTGCTTCTTCTCCCCACCCTCGCCTCAACTTCTCTGCCGTTCCCTCCGATCACCAGCTGCTTGTGCTGCTGCTGAGCCAAGGTTAGTTCCGTGCCATCGTGTTTTTCTCTCATAGTATGTTCCTCTTCTTGTGCTTGCTGTTGTATCGTATATAGGAATAGTAGAACTCTAGATGTGTAACCAGTTCATTCATGCGTAGCTGGATTACTGTGTATAAATCAGCGAATCCGATTGTTCTTGCTGAAACTTCGTGGGCAATTGCAAAACTTGCTACTTGCTAGCACGTTTGTGCTGATGCCAGCTAGCTCAGATGCTTGGAGAGGCCTAGTTCGATCGGGCGCAGTCTAATGATTACTGGGATGCGTTCGTGCAGGGTAGCGATGAACATCTTGAACCAGCCCATCAACCCAGGCGGCCACCCGGTGTTCCCGGCGGCCAAGGAGAGCGGGCATCTCACGCCGGCGTCGGTGCGCTTCGACGGCGTGCCGGCGGCGCAGCCGAGCACGGCGGCCGCGGGCCGGCCGAGGTGGCAGGCGCAGACGCTGCGCCGGGCCAGCAGCTACGTCGGCGCCGAACACGACGGGACCACCCCCACCGCGTCCGTCCCGGTCCCGGTCCCGGTCCAGGCCGCGGCCCTGGCGCCCGTCCCGTTCAAGCCGATCACGCTCGACTTCCTGCGGTCGCTCGTGGACACGAACTGCAGCATGACCCCCGTCGCCCCGGACGCCGAGGCCTGCGCCCCGCCGCCGCCGAAGATGGTCGCACTCCGGGTGGTGGTGACCTCCGCCGTGGAGCTGGACGCGCGCCAGACCGAGCTCATCGCGCGCAAGATGCGCCGCCTCACCGGGTTCGTCAACCTCAAGGTCGAGAACGTCGTGGACACGTCCCTCATCGCCGGATTCGTCATCTGCTACGGCACCGACGACTCGCACGTCATTGATCTCAGCGTCAAGAGCCAGCTCGCCGCGCTCAAGAACCGTGTCGACTCCATCGACCAGACCGTCCATGCCCACGGACACCCACACCACTGCTGAACGATCCTAAGATTCCAACACCTGATGCACTGGAGCAAGGCGCGCCATCGCTACCCCGTGCTACAGCTTACTATACAAGCCTATCTCCATGATGATTATGAGACTACCATATACAGAACCGAGCGCCATGGCAACAACAGTTTTCCTATCTAAAGTTGTTGTAAATGGCAAGAAAACTTAGATGTTACCTTCTTCCTGAGCCTATATGCGTTCTATTGCTAAAAAACAAACGTTGTTGTATATATCATCCATGCGGAAACAGCGGCTTCTATGGTGTAAAGTTTATATGCTATTGCAAGCTTGAAGTTTGTGTATGACGGATCAGGGCTGCAGCGCTGTAATGGACTCCATGACCATGAGAAAGATGGTTAAATGAGACTGTGTTAATAAGGATCAAAGAAATGGTATTTTTGTGAGATGCAGCTACAGCTTTTATCTATATTTTCTCTGCACCGATCAGATTAGCGACACAAAAACATCAGGATTTTTCGGTGTCTATCTTATTCAAGAACATCAAGATCAAGATAACGGATGTCACAGTTCATCATGAACGAAGTACAATAGCAGTAGGACCGAACCGAAGCCTCATCAGCATCAGCTGCGCTGGTGGCCGTTGACATCGCGGTGCTGCAGGGCCTCGTAGAGATTCTTGAGAGCCTTATCGTAGTTCACGAACCCCATGAACCAGAACTCGTGGTTATCCATGGTCGTGATCTGAATGTACCTCTCCGCACGGTTGCGCATACTGGAAGAAGGGTTCACTGACGTCACTTGACTCAGGGGAAGCACCACCTGCAGGGAAATTTCGCACACGGTACCATTTTTTGTTCTGTCAGTCTAGGATTCGCATGGAACTGAAGAAGTTGCGGGTAAGGAAATGAACTTCTGAACTTCTGAAGGCGAGTGAAAGGAAGGCTTCCACTGACCTTGTAGTACATGCACTCTTGCTGCTGGCCGGCAGGGCCCTGGTAGCAGAGCGGGCTGTCGCTGCAGAAGGCGAGGCGCGCCGTGGAGAGGTAGAGCGTGCCGATGACGGGGCCCGAGGAGGTGGAGAGGTAGCAGGCGTAGGCCTTGCGGAGCTGCTCCCCGGGCATGGCGCCGAACGTCTGGTAGAACACCCTGTCGTGGCCACCCTCCGCGTACACCTTGGTCCCCTGCGACAGCCGCGCCACCGCCGCGTCTGCCATGTTCGGCGCCATCCGGACTGTCCACCAAGGAAAAGGAAGCAGCAAATCACACATCGGAAGCAACATCGCGTATCAGTCAATCAGTGTATGACGATTGACGAATCGATCAGAGAGAGAGAGAGGGATAGGGAGGATCAAAGCATGAAGCACGCACGGTGGTGCCAGATGTTGCCGGTGGCGTCGGCGGCCTTGCGGGTCCCGTCTTCAAGCAGCTTGCCGTAGCGGCACAGCGCCTTCCTGACGGCTGCAACGCATCCAATCCAAGCGAACAAACACGTAAGCCGGCCGACCGACGGATGTCTTTTATATAACTTGAAGGGGGCGCAAAAGATGAGCAAGAGCAGATTCAGGCGCGTACTTACTCTGGCCGGTGGAAGGTGTGGCGGACGCGGGGGTGACGACCACGTAGGGGTTGCCCACGCCGTTGCTCGTCGCCGTCACGGCCACGGCCGTGGCGGCCTGAGGCGGCGGCGTGGCCAGCTGCTGGTTGCCGTACGCCTGCCCGTGCACGGCCGGGTAGCCCGGCGGCGGAGTAGCCCACTGCGACGCCATCTGTTCGCTGGTGGATTGGATGGAACGGGACGGGAGGGGGTCGAGACGTCCGCCGGCACTGTGGATCGATTTGATCAGCGCTCAGGGGAGAGAGGAGGAGAGCGGGGCAATCTGGTCTTGCGGAACGGAACTGCGGGTAGTTTGCTTTCTTCTCGTGCGGAATCGGAGGTGGCTTCTCCAGCCAGTGGCGAGGAGTCGAAGGTTCTGTGCCGCGATTCCTTCACTCTCCGGCTCCACCCGAGGAAGGCAGGAAAGGGAAAGGAAGGGGGAGCGTGCACTGCAGCTCGGTCGACGAGGTGAGGAAGACAAGTGGAATATTTTGGGGGTTCGCACTTCGCAGCGTCCGGCAGCGTCCGGCCGTGCGCGTACGTCTGCCGCAGCCGCACCGAATCCGCTGGGCGGGCAGGGCGGTGCACCGAATCACCGGCGCGGCGATCGATGCCCACGACGGCGCGGCGCCTTCATGGGGAAGGAAAAGGAACGGCTGAGGGCTGACCGGGCCCAGGATCGAGAAGTTACTGGTTATGTGGCCCAACAGGAGAGGGTTTTGGTCAGCCCTGGTTGATGGTTATGGGCTTCTGGCCCAGGAGAATCGAGCCTTGTCATGCTTACTGCCGCTGGAAAAGGGAAGTAGGGAACGACCCTGTAGGTTTGCCGACTCTTTCTTTGTACGCTAGGGCCTTGTTTAGTTCAAAAAAATTTTGCAAAATAGGCACTGCAGCACTTTCGTTTGTATTTGACAAATATTGCCCAATCATGAACTAACTATGTTCAAAAGATTTGTCTCGTCAATTCCGACCAAACTATGCAATTAGTTTTTATTTTCGTCTATATTTAATACTCCATGCATGCGTCTAAAGATTCGATGTGACGGGGAATCTGAAAAATTTTGCAAAATTTTTTGGGAACTAAACAAGGCCTAGTTTCAAAACAGTGCGCAAAAACCTTACCTTCAATATTCTGAGTTTAGTCACCTTTAGTCACTAAAATACCAAACACCCCCTCTAAAAGGGTCGCTAAAGTTTAGTGGCTTTAGTAGATAAGCGGCTGCTAAAAGTGACTAAAGTGCAAAGATTACAGGGGATACCTCTTATTAATTCTCCCTCGCTTGCATTAATTAAGAGCAATATGGTCTTTGTTTAGTGCTTTAGTGATCTTTAGTGAATAGAACCAAACAGGGTGCTACTAAACTTTAGTGGGATCACTAAACTTTAGTAGGATCACTAAAGGAACCAAACAGGCCTTAAGTACCGGTAGTGGACAGGAAACTTGCCGTATATATTTCTCGTTTAGAACAGCAACACGGTTTTCAAAACATAACTTTAACCTCTTTTTTTACAAAAGTATTTAGAATATATATATATATATATGTATAATTTTATAAAAAATTACTTTTTTAGACAAATCTATTCATATAATTTTTACATTGGCAAACTCTTCTAAATCCTATACAGGATTACGTGTTTATAGATGTGATATACGATGGAAGATAAAAACAAATAATCTAGATAAATTTAAAATAGTACTTTTTTTGAAGAATTAAACATCCAATAGCGATCTTCTCTACCGTGAAATTTATTGTGACTTTTTCACTAACATTTAAAATCAGACCACCTGTCAGTGACAAAAGTCACCGAGACTTAACTGTAGAAAAATTTTGCTCTCTAGGTTAGAGCAGATACAATAATAGGTTTATAGTCAAGCTAATGCTGATGTAGAGGAGAGAAGAGAGGAGAGAGATGATAGCTTGACTCTTATGTAAGCACCAAGGTGGGCACGGATGCATAGATAGTGGTGGCCCAAATAGCAAGTGTTGTGAGAAGAAATAGGAAAGAGAAGATATATTTTAGAGACAAGTATGACACAACTTATTGTATAACTTGGCTCTAATCGCTTGACTTATAGCCAAGCACTTGGCTCTATTAGGGCACTCCCAGTGCTAGAAATTATATGTAGTTTCTATACCTATTAATTTCTAAAGACACAATATATAGAAACTATAGTTCCAATGGATAATTTCTATACAATATTTTTTATCCAATCACATTCATCCTCTCTCCATTCTCAACCAATCGTGTGGACATGGTTTCTAACTTAGACTTAGTTTCTATAATTTTTGCTCTCTCTCTTCAAATAACTACCTTGCCAAATTAGCAAAATGCTTAGGTGGCAGTATAATTAATGTCTATAGAAACTATGATAGTTTCTGCATTGGGAGTGCTCTTAGGGCACTCACAATGCAAGACTTATCACAGAGTCCAAGACAATTAATTACATATTATTTATAGTATTTTGCTGATGTGGCAGCATATTTATTGAAGAAAGAGGTAGAAAAAATAAGACTCCAAGTCTTATTTAGACTCCAAGTCCACATTGTTCGAGGTAATAAATAATTTTAGACTCTATGATAGAGTCTGCATTGTGAGTGCCCTTATTGATCTCGCAAGACTCTATCACAGAGTCCAAGATAATTAATTACATATTATTCATGGTATTTTGCTTATGTGGCAGCATATTTATCGAAGAAAGAGGTAGAAAAGATATTAAGACTCCAAGTCTTATTTAGACTCTAAGTCCACATTGTTCGAGGTAATAAATAACTTTACTCTATGATAGAGTCTGCATTGTGAGTGCCCTAAGAGCCAAGCTATCATCTCTCTCCTCTCTTTTCTCCTCCACATCAGCATTAGCTTGGCTATAAGCTCATTATTGTACATGCTCTAACAAGCTTGAGAAACCAAACTATCCCTGTGTTAGTTAGGCAAGACAACCTCCAATGATTAATGCCTCGTCTGGCATTTTGAAGATATGGCCACAGGGACAAAGCAATGTTGTAACTATGGGGGTGCAAATACACCTCCTGAAAATGTTAAAACAAATATCGTATCTAAGTTTTTAATTCATTTATGTCTTCAGTAGCTAGTTATATAGGATCTAGAGAGCTTTCTCTTTGTTGAATTCTCTTTTGAGAGTGGCAGAGCCAAGAATAATAGTACGTTGACCGGTGCTACAAGTTTGGAGTTGAAGCTCGAACGTTAGCGGGTTTCTTTTTCACATGAGATGAGATATAAGGGGGTGTTTGGTTTAGAGTGATAAATTTAACAAACACTGTAGTATTTTTGTTTTATTTGACAAATAATATCCAAATACACTGTAGTATTTTTGTTTTATTTGACAAATAATGTCCAACTATGGACTAATTAGATTCAAAAGATTCGACTCGCAAATTATCCTCTAATAGCTGTTTTAGTATATATTTAGTACTTCATGCATATATCCAAACATTCGATACGATGGGTAATAAAAAAAACAAAGGAACCCAAACAAAGTTAAGCATTGAGGTAGCCGATATATACGTACCTTCTGTGGCACATGTCTATACATTCACGAAGGAATAGGCGAATAGCACACCCCTCTAATTTATTCGAACTTTGCTACTGTCTAGTCACATCCAGTTAGGCCTTGTTTAGATCCAAAAACTTTTTAGATTTTGACACTGCTCGTTTTTATTTGATAAACATTATCCAATCAAGGAGAAACTAGGCTTAAAAAATTCGTCTCGTGATTTACATATAAACTGTGTAATTAGTTATCTTTTTAATTTATATTTAATGTTTCATACATGTGCCGCAAGATTCAATATGATGGAGAATCTTGTAAAGTTTTGGGTTTTTAGGTGTATCTAAACAAGGCCTTAGCTGTGTAACTATGTGGCCTTATTCCAAATTTCATACTAGTCTGCGTATTTGTTCGAGAATCGCGAGCTAATACTGTACACGGTCCAATATCATTTCAAATTGTTTGTCATGGCATGCATACTAGCGCAAACGTGAATCACACTGCTATAAACACACGTTGATTAAAAAAAACACGTCGATTAAAAAAAACTTGAGATATACTCCCTCCATCCCAAATTTTAAATCATTCCAAGAATTTTGGAGAGTCAAAATATTTTCACGTTTGACCAAAATTATAGAGTGAAATACTAAAATTTGTAAGGTAAAGTGAGTATACTATGAAAATATAATTAAGGAAGAATCTAATGATATTTAGTTGGTATCATAATAATTATTATTTTACTATATAAATTTGGTTAAACTTTGAAAAATTTGACTCTTCAAAATTTTTGAAATGACTTGGAATTTAGAATGGAGGGAGTATTATGGAGTTTGTGTGTATCACCGACTGCCTCCGATTTGGAACAGAAGATGACTACGGGGACCAAAACCCCGCACGCGAGAGGGCCCGTGTGTCTCACGCCGCGGGGCGCGCCAGGAATCAGGATCACGAGCAAAACGAGATCCCCACGCGACCACGTCGCCCACGCCGCACTGGCCGGTTCAGGCCCACACGGCTCTCGCCTCTCGGCTTCGCAGCCACCGGAGTCCAACTGAACACGTCACCACGATGGGTCCGTGGTGCAAAAGCGGAACGCCGGAACCCCGCCACCCGTCCGACGTGTCCGTGTCGCGGCGCGCTGACCTGTCCGCCCCGTCCACCGTGGCTCGAGCAAAACCCCTTCCCGCCTCCCGCCCGCTGCGTGCCGGAGCGTGCCGCGGCGCGCGAACCCGCGCGCGCCACGCTCCCTCGCCCCCACATCACACCACGCACGGATCCGCACCAATCATAGCCCACCGACCGGCCACAAACCCACCCCGCAGACCCTCCTCGCCCGCACGGGATCCCGAAACTGCGTCCACGTAGGCCGCCACGGCGCGCAGCAGAGCCGTTCCAGGAAGCAACAGGGCGGTTGCGCGTCGGAGACCTCTGCCGTGCCGGCTCCCCCAATCCGCATCGCTCCCCCCCGCCCAACCTATTTCTACGCGCACCACCCGTTCGTCGCCGGTGACTCGTCTCGGCTCGCGCTACTTCTACTTCGGAATCGCCCACCGGTCTCGCCCAATCATACACCAGCGCCTCGGACCATCATCAACTGTCGCAGGAGCTCGCGGGGGCGGTCCGATCGGTGGTGCAGCGCGCGATGGCGGCGGCGCCTACGGTGCGGGGCTACGGGCCGTCGTCGTCAGTGGCACTGCCTCGGCCGCGATCGCGGGTGCCTGCGTCGCTCGTGCCCGTGGCGAGGCGGCGGGCGCCGTCGTCGGTGCGCCTGCGCGCCGCGGTCGCGGACGCGCCCCGCGGCGGCCTGCAGCTCCAGCGGCGGGAGGAGGATGAGAAGGAGGGGTTGTCGGGGACCGTGTTCGGCAGAGGAGAGGAGGATGAGGTGTTGGAGAAGGTCGGGGAGGAGAAGGTGGAGGGGTGGATGCGGGAGTCGATCGCCGAGATCGTGCGGCACATCGGGGAGGCCCCGTTCCTGGTGCACCTGTTCAGCAACGACGACGGCGAGGGCGAACGCGTGACCGTGCGGCGGGAGCCCGCGGCGCCCGAGAGCTGGGCTGACGTGCGGCGCCGGTGGGGGCCTGGCGGGCAGCGGAAGCCCGACGGGATCATCCTCGTCGAGCAGGTGGCCGCGGACGGCGGCGCCTCCGCCTCGGAGGCGGCGCGGCAGGTGTGGGGCCTGGTGGTGCAGGCGCGCGGCATGGAGTGCGCGTCGTGCTACGTGCTCGACACCTGCCGTGTCCGCTCGCCGGCCGGGTTCTGCACGCACTTCTGCCTCGCGCGGGTGCAGTGCTTCGGCGACCCCGTCGAGCTCCAGCTCCGCAATGCCTGGCTCAACCGCCTCGCCGGCCGCCGATAGCCGCCCGTTGGTCGCTGCTGCTACTACTGATTCTACTACTAATAGTATTCGATTCGATGCGTCAAGGACCAAATGCAACGATGATGCCTCCTCTTCGCTGGCAAGAACGAGGAAGAGAAGCATGCAGATTGGAAGCAGGGAAGGCGAACAGAATCCATCAAATCTTTTCGTTCAGTTCGGTTTCTCCCTGAATTGGATATCAAATATTTTCGTTCAGTTCGGCTTCTCCCTGAATTGGATGTCAATTGTACAGATTATTGGTTGTAATTCTTGCTTATTCAATCAAGAAGCGATTCATCGAGGCAAATTGCAGTTCATTGGGTATTTGCTAATCCGAAATTCTCCGAGAACCTGATAACCTCTTGCTCTCGTTGCACGGCAAGTGACGACATGGTTACGATTCCGCCGTAAAGTTACGCGATGACGCCTCTTTGTTTTGGTTTTTTTTTCCTCCTCCTTTTGACTTTCATTAGTTTTTTTCCTCCTCTTTTTGACTTGTGTGCGACGTAGTGTAATTTTAATTTAACAAATCGTTTTGACTGTAAGATAATGACTTGGAGACATAATCAGTGGCAAGAATGTGGGGATAATAGTAGCTGTCGGCCCCATTGATCTGGGAGATCTTTTTCGTGGCTCCAGCGTTTGCAGCAGAACAGCAAGTGGCCCGTTGCCTATCAGTTTCGGCCATTTAATACAATCCCTTAATTTGGGATCCAGTTCGGCATCAGCATGATCCAAACATTTAAGGGATGTTTTTTTTCCCTTGACATGGCAATGAACTAATGAAGCTGTCAATATTGACAGCAAAATCAGCTCTGGTCGTCTGAAGTGCTAGCCGCCGTACGATGTTAGAACCAGTGCACCAACGAACACGCTGACAGTGTCGTTGCGATGACTTGCTCGTGTCCTGAGACACTGGAGAAGGCAATTTGACGAACACGCTGAATTTTCTTCACCTTCCATCAGGCGTCGGTTTAGACAACAAACAATTAAACTTGCTACGAAGACCCATCAACTTTTATAGACTAATTGCAACAACAAAACAAGTCAGCAAACGCCTGAAGCCCTGAACTATTCAACTTTATGACAGCTGACAGTGTCGTTGCGATGACTTGCTTGTGTCCTGAGACACTGGAGAAGCCAATTTGATGAACACGCTGAATTTTCTGCACCTTCCATCAGGCGTCGGTTTAGACAACAAACAATTAAACTTGCTACGAAGACCCATCAACTTTTATAGACTAATTGCAACAACAAAACAAGTCAGCAAACGCCTGAAGCCCTGAACTATTCAACTTTATGACAGCTGACTGTCGTTGCGATGACTTGCTCGTGTCCTGAGACACTGGAGAAGCCAATTTGACGAACACGCTGAATTTTCGGCACCTTCCATCAGACGTCGGTTTAGACCACAAAGACCCATCAACTTTTATAGACTAATTGCAACAACAAAACAAGTCAGCAAACACCTGAAGCCCTGAACTATTCAACTTTAGGCTTGAGGGTCAACCAGGCAAATCCCCGAACAGGCTGAACTATTAAACTTGAGGGTCAACCAGGCAAACATTGGCTCGCGTGACCAATATACATTATGATTCTGAAAGTCTGCATAAACCCATATCAGACGCATTTACAGACTCCCCAACAGCAGCAGCAGCCAGCAGACGACGTACATACAACAATAAACAATTCATAACACGAACATCTTTCATTCCTTCAAAGGAAGCACACGGCGGCACGCTTTTTATTTCCGGTGTTTCCACCATCAGATATTCAGATCGTCTCTGCGCCCCAGCACGGCACCGGGCGCATTGCTCACGCATGCCTTTGGCAATATACACATAGAACACGCGGGGGAAAAAAAGAAAGGAAAACCTTGGCCAACTTAACAGCATTGTCCACGGAAACACAGCATATTTCGTCATCATCATTGTTCCTTGTTATTGGATTTCACAAAGGCGGACTTCACTGGGGGTTGCGTCGCTGCACATGACAGTCGTCCTAGTAGCCTCCCTGGATGTAGTCGTTGAGCCGGTTCAGCTCCTCCCTGTGCTCGGCGACCACCGCGCGCACGACGTCGCCGATGGAGACCATCCCCAGCATCCCTGTGCCGTCAATCACCGGGATGTGTCTGATGCGGTTGTCTGCACGACGCAATGGATCGTAATCAATACCAGTGCCTCACGATTCTAGTAGTATTTTCTGACAGAAGTACACATGCTGGTTACCTGTCATCAGCTGCATTGCTTGCAGGACTTTGGTGTTGGGGTTCACTGTGATCAGTTTGTTCTGGCATCATAATGCTTCATCAGTTTAGTCATATGGTAAAAGTATAGGTCTTGTGCTAATCAGATTCTAGTATCAAAAGGGATAAATGGATAATACCTCCTCGGTCATGATGTCGCCAACCTTAGTTGACTTGGAAGATCTTCCCTGCACTATGATTTTCCTTAGATAATCTGAAAACACAAAGTTTCAGATGTTAGTCTCGTGGTACTATGGTAGTATGATCTTATGCATATCTTAAAAAAGATTGCCATGCTTCCATTTCCGATTTCAGAATGTAAAATCTGTCAAGTATTGGTTCTGTCCTCAAAAACACCATCTATGTATGCTGATCGACTGTATATGGATACTGTTTTGGTTACATTCACGTCCAATATGTAACGTGGTGAACAGTGCAGTAACTACTAAGGCATAGTGTACATGAAACAGAAAGCACCATGTGGTGTGCATGAAATTGGCTCAGTTTGAAAATCATATGCAAAGAACTTCACACTGATTTCCAATGGTATATAGAGACCAAGGATCAGAAGTTTACGGCATGCAAATAAATGGCTTGAAGTTTACATTTTCTTGTTAGTTTGTACCCTTGAAATTTCTCTGCACATGAAACTAAACCACCATTCATAACTTTCTGACGGAAATATAGAGAGAGATAGAACTGGGAAACACCCTCACACCCATTGTGGGCGGTGAATTTCATATATATATATAGCCAAGTACATCTTGTGATACAAGAATACAACAATTCAGGGTAGTTATTTATACATCTCTAATAGGAAATTCAGTGTAAAGTGGCGGCTATGGTTGTGCCATGTGAATAAAATCCTATGTTACTTACCACATAGTGTGTTTTAACTTGCTGTATTTTCTGTAGTATGAACTATAAAGTGCTCTGAAGAGTTAAGACTTTAGACTCTTTGAATGCCAAAAGGACTATGATGCACTGCTGAAGCAAAAACAAAGTGGAGTTATACATTCACAACCTACCAGTACAACTCTTAATACTTTCATTTCCAATGTGTTAAAGAGTTTCTTATATCACCATAAAGGGGCAGTAATAAGGCTTTGCATCTAATGCTATTTTCCAATAAAAACAACAGGAAAAGGCAACACCTCTCAATATGTAGACAGAGAGAAAGAATTGGGAGACACCTCAGGCCATTGTTTCAAATAGCAAAGCTACAAGCACTAGCTGACTAGCTCTATCTTATTAGTACAATAGTTTTCTCCTCAAGTTTTCTGATAATTGACTTTTGGCACTGGCAGTCATAATTTTCACAGAATATGAGTAAAAGTTAAGGGACACTCTTTGAAGATATGCATTGAGAATAGTAAATCAAGTATTTATAAACAGAAAATTTTTGGTCAAGGGTGTCAGTTAATTGAAAATGCAGGTAGTGGTATATGATTTTGTATTTTTCCATCATACCCACAGGTCACGAGTTAGATGCCAAGAGTACAGAAATTTGTTCATTACCTCTCTCAGTGACAATGCCAGCAATTGATTTAGCCTCTCCAGGTTTGACAACCACCAAAGCTCCCACGTTGTGCTGCGTCATCTGCAAAACATTTAAGGTGCCAAAAGGTAGGTTGTTTATCTTTGATGCATAACCAGACTATAAAGGAGTTAATATGACCATCAGGAAGTGAACACATACCGATTTGACAGCATCATAGACAGTATCCTCTGTGGTGCACCAGAGCCAAGATCCATCAGCACTCTTCCCTTTAGACTTCAAGACATCTGATACAGTGGCAGTTTCAAATCCACTATCCTCTAGGCGAGCAGATGAAACTGACATGAAACGAGAAAAGACAGCAGGAAGCATTGCTGGTTTGGGAGCGCTGATGTGTTGTAGAACAGCGTATTTAAGCACACTGCCATGTGACCTGACGGCTTGCACTGCCCGTTGCATTTTCTTCTGTGTCATATCATAAATCAAAAGCAGCAGTCACTTCATTTTGAACTATAAATGATTTCAAATATGATTTTTATGCATCATATCATTTGCTTGCTGCCTTAAATGCTCAAATTATGAATAGTGTAGTAAACCAAATCTCAGACAACAGATGTTCAGCACAGAATCCGTGATAAACAACATTAGCCTCAAAACTACAAGACAATGCCACAAACTGCTTTCCAAGAATATTAGAACTTGGAGACATCAGACTCAAAAGTACATCCAACTCTAAACATTTCATAGTAGAAGAAAAATAGATGGAGAGATATTAACATGTCATATATATCAATAAGTTTTTACCAACATATATCATTAAGGAGCAAGCAGGCAGTCAAGGTCCCTGATTAATTTGCACCAAGTAATTCACCTTATCAAAAGTAGGGAGATCCCGGTACAAAGAAAAACAGAGACAGGGAAATAATACTTTTTGCTTGATCTCAATTTAACAACAATGATGTGAGCATGGTTAAAATAAGGTTGTTGCCATACAAAGCAAAGGGGATAGGTCATGACCATGACTCAGACAGAGAATTGGGAAGGAAGCAACAACAATGATTGGATAATTGAAAGCATTTCATCAATAATGCAGTCATTGTACTGTTCTGCATAAACAAACAAATCCTATCTTAATCATAGTGGAAAATCCTATCCTGATCTTATTGGGAAGACAATACTAAAGGCAGTTAGTTTTTCAAGTTGCTGCCACCATGAAAGGGATGTCTAGCATATCACTTTGTTTTCTGACCAATAAATAGTGGAAGAAGAAAACATTTACACACACCACCAGTAGAGAACAGAACCAAATACTTCATCTTGCTAGCAACATGACGACATGCCATATTCTATCTACAAATCAGCATCTGTGCTGAAATAGTATTAGGAATATGTTAGCGATATATTCAGCCAGCCACAATGCCACTCAAAAAGACTATATATATATTCAGCTTGGGCGCAGAGAGGTAGTATGCGTAGAGGCAGGCCTGTATTCTGGATTTCAGATAACTGAGCCCACCATGACAATGGATTCGGTTTTATGTCACAATCAAACCAATAAGGAATCACCATTCACCACCAAACCGAGAATCCGAATAATGGGGTCTCCACTCAGGACACTGAACTCCACCCATGCTGCCAGGCACTCGACTATCTCCATGACATTGAATTTGGGTTTATGAAATCATTGCAGATACAAGAATCAAACGAACAATCGAATCATAAACGGAAAAATCCAGGTGTCATGCCTGCCCCGGATTTTTTTTTTTAGCCAAGTAGAGGTTTTTCGTTTACTTGTACAGAAGAAGAAAAAAAGGTTTTAAAAAAGAATTAATGCAGCCGGCCAAAATCAGGTGGGGAACGCCTCCCCCCGGTGACCATAGAAAAAAAACTGAAATCTCGAAGCGAGAAGAACTAAACAGAGCCAACGAAAAACAAAAGAAAGAAGGTAAACTCCATCTCTCTATGAGAGGCTTTAGATAAAAACTCGATCTGTATCTACTGCAAGGGCTAAAAAGGAATAAGCCATCTATGTGCACCGATAAAGATAGCAAATGAAGCCATCGATACGGTGCCTCACCTATAATAGCCTAAGAAATGAAAACATGGAAACCCGTAGCAGAGAAGGGACAGATCAGACACTGAATAGCCAGAGAAACGAAGTAAAACATGCTCGTTCATTGTCTTTCCTCCCAGTTGCTAGCGAGCAGTTCTTTGCCTAAAAAACTCTCTCCTTTTGCTATATAAATCACGAGCAGAGTTGCTCGCAGAGGAAGAGAGCAGATCGTGCAGAAACCAAGGGGAAAAAAGAATACTCTTCTCACAAAGCGAGACCACCGTAAACGTCGAGCTAGCTTTCCTTGCACAAAAACACCTTTTTTTCCTTCTTTTTTGTACGAAACGGGCGAGCAGAGATGCTCGCATTCCTTTACAGTTACAGCTTAAGAGGAACAGATCAGTCCGTGTATAGAAATCAAGAACAAGAAAGAACGCTCTGAACGCACGGCTAGGTTTACCCGATCCAAAGCGAAGTAACACTAGTTCCATCAGAAACACCTATCATGGCGCCTCTAGGCTCGCAGAGCAGGCAGCTCACGGTTGGGGCCCTGATGCATCGATCCGTTTAGCCTAGGCTAAAGCAAAGTAGGGTGGGTTCGGCTGCTGCTTTACCTGCTCGAGCCGATCCGGAGCGAAGCCCCGCGCCGCAGTGAAGCCGGAGGAGTTGGGGGTGGTGGGACTGGAGGAGGGCAGAGGAGGACGCCGGAGGAGGAAGGACACTTGTTACACTGGGAGGCGAGGGTGGCGGGGGGTGATGAGCGCTAATTAAAGCGACGTGTCTCTGCGGGTGGGGATTGGGAGTGGTGAAGTCATGTGCAGGTCGGTCTTATCCACACGGCCCTGTCTGCTCTTTTGCTTTTTTCGTTTCTATAAAAAAATAATGCGAGTTGGAAATAAATATTTCATCTATTCCAAAATAACTGTTATTCTTAATTTTTAAAAACACCTTTAATTAAATATATTAGAAATATTGATATTTATAATACATAACTAATAACATTAAAAAGATCTTATAATAAACTTTTTTTAAGATATTTAAAGACATACCTATTTCATGTATTTTTATAAATCTAATTAAATTTGTGATACGAAAACTCGAAACAATGGTTATTTTAGAATAGTGTAAAAAAAAATGGATATACTGTTTGTTATATGGGCTGCGCAACAGGCCAGGACAACGCTCGATTATCCAGTTTTCGGCTTGTTACCAGTCAGTCAGAATCAGCCGTGCAGACCGGAGGGGAAGAAGAAGAAGAAGAAGAAACCACGGGCCGAGAAGAAGTGAGGAGAAGCCATGCTGTTGCGCGTAGGGAGCAGTCCCGGCTGACGAAGCACATGCATGGACGCGCCAACCCAACGCTAGATAGACTGAGGCCTTAGGGCTTGTTTAGATGCATCCAAAAACCCCAAACTTTACAAGATTTCTCATCACATCGAATCTTGCGGCACATGCATAGAACATTAAATATAGATAAAAAAGATAACTAATTGCACAGTTTGTCTGTAAATCACGAGACGAATCTTTTAAGCCTAGCTACTCTATAATTGGACAATGTTTGTCAAATAAAAACAAAAGTGCTACAGTGTCAAAATTCCAAAAGTTTTTGATCTAAACAAGGCCTTAGATGAAAAAAGTTTTGTCATTTTGGCACTGTAGCATTTTTGTTTTTATTTGACAAATATTATTTAATTATGGAGTAACTAGGTTTAAAAGATTCGTCTCGTGATTTACATGTAAACTGCGCAATTAGTTATTCTTTTTATCTATATTTAATACTTCATGCATATATCACAAGATTTGATGTGACGGGAAATCTTGTAAAGTTTTGGCCTGACCACCTCCCGTAGGTGGAGCAGCGGATCACGGTACTGGTAGTACTACTACTAGCGTAATAATCAATCATGATTCATGATACAGCAGGAGCAGGCGCCAAGGTTTAGAGAGGACGCAACCCCAGAGGACGGAGGAGGCATCGGGGGCGTGGGTGGTGCACGGGGCCAAGGGACAGGGGGCACAGGGCCGGGGCCGGGGCCGGGTCGCCGTCGCCGTCGGCGTCACGGGCGCGCGTAAACAAAAACAGGCGTCGCCGTCCCGATGCCTCGGCGTCACGGAGGAGAAGAAGCGGGATGGATCGGTGGAGGCCGGAGCCGGGACAGATGGAGGGACGTGCGAGCAGCCCGTGACGGCGACGGTTTGGCAGCCCGACCCTGCTTGATGAAAGGAACTCTACCCACTCCGTCGCTCTGCTTGTCGTCGATGTTATTATTATCCGCTGCTGCTGGTGGCGCCGAAAATATCTTCGCCTTGGCGCCGCCGCCCGGATCGGATTGGGTTTTCGGTAGGGACCGCTTCGTCTCTGACCCTACTCTTTAGTACGGGAGTACTCGACTACGCGAGCCTGCTATAGGTCCTAGGTTGCCCTCCATGAATGGAAGGGACGAGATAGATTCGCTGCGAGTGGTAACGCGTTGCACGCTCGGTACTACGGAGTACTCAGTAGATTCCTAGCCCGATGCAGTAAAGATTTCGCTTCACGGGCTCACAGCGCCTCCGAGTCACGGAAACACCGACGCACTGGCCTCCGACCGCCGCACATCACTGGACTACCATACCTGTTACCAAACACCCGTTAATCTGGCTAGCTAGCATAGCGGGGGAGGGGAGGGACGCACGCACGGGCGTGTTGCCGACCTGCTACTCCGTGCGCTGCGCCCCCAATCCCCCCCTTTGGCTCCTAGACCGGGGCCAGTCGACAGCACAGGCAGCCTCAGAACGGACACGGGTGGCGACCGTCCGACCGTGGCCGCGCCGTCCCACGGCACCACTCTGCCAGCCTTGGTTGGTTACTTTCAGAGCCCGCAGCAAATCGCACATGGTTTGGTTTGGTGTAAACCATGCACTAATAAATCTCGGAATCCCCGCACACGGCGTCGCTTTCTTCTTCCTATGAGTAGTTTTGAGATCCGAGTGAACCGGACGTACAATAAAAGCTACAGTTCCTTTCAGGTACCATTTGAGCATTTCTTTTCTTCTTCCACTATTTTTTTTTTGCTGGCGTCTTTATGGTTGGCAAGTGGCAACAAACAGAGACCGCGAAATCAAAACTCTCTGTCAGCATGATGAGGGATAGACGGATAGTGCAGCGGCGGCCCTGCCCACGGTATTGCTGGTGTGATCCTGACAAAAGTCAGCATCGCAGCACACAGATATCGGTGCTACGAACCTTAATAGTTAATACCCATCAAATGCATGTAACCTGTACATCAGCCAGAATAACGACTCTTTAGCCAGATCAAGGCTCATTTGGAACGTAAAGATTCTATACAGCAATCATAATACGGTAATTTTACAAGAGTCAATTCAAATTCATGGTAAAACACAGGATTAAAAAAATTGTTTTATAAAAAAAATCCAGCGTTCCTAACGAGACAAGAAGGTCCCACGTTTGGCATAGAGCGGATGCCACCCGGTCTGTCGCGTTCCAGGATCCCATGCGTCCGCATCTCAATCATTTTCTCACCAATACCAGTACCACAAACTCACTGGTTTTTCAACAATCCATCAAGGCCTTGTTTAGTTCCAATTTTTTTTTAGGAAATCGACACTGTAGCACTTTCGTTTGTATTTGACAAATATTATCCAATCATGGACTAACTAGGTTTAAAAGATTCGTCTCATCAATTTCGACCAAACTGTGCAATTAGTTTTTATTTTCGTTTATATTTAATACTCCATGCATATGTCTAAAGATTCGATGTGACGGGAAATCTGAAAAATTTTGCAAAATTTGTTGGGAACTAAACAAGGCCCAAGAGGCCGCAAATGGTTTCATAAATATACCATCAGATACCAAATACCATACATATAACTACACAAGTCGACGTATTGGCCCTGGAACTTTATGACGCAGACGACACTACCAACATCAAATAAATGAGATTAGCACGACTGTTGGACTTGCACCTAGTGTACTGAACATCATGTACAATGCATTTGGTACAAAAGTTGGAGAATATAATTTGGTACATGTCATGCCTTTTCATTTTTGTTTTCTAGCATCCTTGGTGACATACACATTTCCCTTGGAACAAAGTATTGTTACATTAGGGTGTAACTATGGAGATATTAAAACAATCCTCCACTGCCAACAATTAAAGATCCCTGAGGATGTGGATATATCATCTTCTCGAAAATCTAGGCCGCCTTCTAGCAACAAGAGAAGCTGCGCTCTCCCGGTTTGTTCTCTCTTCTTCATCTTCACTAGACTCATCAGATCTCCACCTTGACACACCTTTGCTGGCTTGTGCTCCATCAACTGAAGATTTCTTGCTAAAGCTGGAATAAAATCATACTTGGTTATAAACCGGCCACATTGAAAGATAGGAGAAACAATAGACGAGGATTAAAATAAAAAGGCTGGAAACCAGACACTGCAGTCATCTAACTCTAGTATTTGAAAACTAATCAGTAAAAGAATGCCTGATATATCAGCCTTTCCTGGTGTACCAGAATTACACCTGAGTTACTGAGAACACACAAATTTCGTTCTAATAATGTTATGTTTCGAACTCTGAAGCCAAGTTCACACTAGGTACCGACCGACAAGGACCACAACAAAACATATTGCCAGAAACCAGAGTGCAGAATCATGATTACCTCAAGATGTTCTCCTTAGTTGGTACTTTATAATCCTCACGAAAACCAGCATATCCAGAGACCTTAGCAAGGCCATTTTGACCTACACCAGTTCCATTTAAGATGAAAGGCTTCTCAGCACGTGAACCAAACTGGAACTCTCCTTTTACAACAGAATCTTTTCCTTGAAGATAGGTGGTTTTGTTAACCTCTGTCTTCAACAAACTTGTTTGGTAGTCTTTCGTAGGTGTATCACCAGAACTTAAGTTCAAATACATAGGCAGTGGATCATGATCAGCATATTTAGTCCCTTTTTTGAAACCTGACTCTCCTTTTCTAGAACTGATATCTATAGCCCCCCTCAAAAATGGACTCTCAACATTCTGGCCCACTGTGGGGAACATACCCCCTGCAGTTGATCTCATATTAGATGTAGGTGGCCCCAGGGGTGATGCCCTGGTCTGCAGAACAGATGGGACCTTTCTACCAAACTCTGAGTGGCTGCTCCAGATTACACCACCAGAATCAGTCGATGCATTGTTTTTTGAGAGGCTTGACTTATTTTGAAGAACAGTCGTAAAAGTTGTGCTCAAGTCCATGACAGGATTTTGTGATTTGCCCACATGAGCTGGAGAAGATATCTGAGCAGTTCGAGCAAATTGACTTTTTTCTCCACTGTTGATGGCTTTCACAATCTCTCTCTGGACCTCTGGAAGCATGTCAAGGCATTTAGCCTGTATGAAAAATAAATAAATAAAATCAAAAATTGCATAAATATAACTGAAGCAAAACATATTTGTTTTGTGTTGAAGAAAGCAGGCTTCCACTGGTCCGTAGAGAGTGTACAGTTTCTTAGTTTGCTTAGAGCGAGGAAAAGCAAAAATAATGCTAATGGCACCTAGGCTATCTTTTAACAAAAATCATGGAGAATGATTATGGGCACACTATTCCATAAGACAGAATACTAATCCACAAGAACCTAACCAATAACTTAAACCTTAATCAATAGCAAGTTTAATTTTGATAGGAACCTAGGCGCTGAAAACCCTTGCAAAGAGTGTTGTCCTGGTTTAGAAAGAAATGTTTATGCCATTGTGCTAATAAGAGCAACTCCAGTAGCACACAAAAGATTGTTCGGCGGTGGCTGCCGTGAGCGCAGGACTGTTTAATGCTTAGCGTCGGACTATCCGGTGTGTTGATTTCCACTGTGAAGACGCACTTAGGGTTGTTCTAGGGTCAGCAAGGCCACCTAGAAATAGAATACCCACAAACTTTGCCGAGAAGCTTGCAGAACAACATATTAGGGTTTGGAGGAGATTAGGGAACAAAGAGAATAAAAAGTAAAGGCAAAAAGATAAAAGTTGTATTGATTGATCGATTGGATGTCTTAATCGGCCATAGCCCTTTATATTAATAGGGTGGGAGGTCTATCCCGGGGGTAGAGTCCAAATACATGATGAGAAACCGACCCAAAAAGGCCAAAACAAACATAGAAATTGAGTCCTTCTCGGACATGTCCTAAAATACACACACTGGACAGTCCAGTGGTCACGCACCAGACTCGGTGTGTGTGTTTTGCGCGGCTGTCAGTTCTGGGTGCAAACAGTATCCTTCCTAATATCAAGTGTCAAGTGTAATCTTTTCTGATTACATTATGAAGAGAAAAAAAATTGCAAGTTGATGAGTTGACAAAATAAAACATAACAACTAGACATGCATAATAAAGCAGAACTGTAGAAGTATAAAGTGACAGTACTTACAACCAAACTCTCTCTCCATTGAGCAATTGCTCTGATTTTTGAAGCAATCTCTTCAGTGGTATTTTCCAATTTCTTTTGCTCAAATTTCTGAAGACTACGATCAACCTCATATGCCTCCAAATACCGATAACGCTAACAGAACAGCAAACACAGGTAAGTTCTTCCACCCATGCAATAGAGAGCGAATGAGAAAAGAGGGGTTTTCCCTTAAAAATAGGCTTTGAAAAATAGAAATCATGGAATAATGCTGAATTCAAATGTTTATTTCTTTTCTATAGTATAAGAAAAATGAATTAAAGGTATTTATGCACCAGCATGCTTCCATTATGAAGTGGAAAGAGAAGATTAAAACTGTCAATGAATGTTTCTCCTTTAAAGATTTAAACAACAAACAAAAGTATGGAAGATCTTCATCATGAAACATGATAAATAATCAATAAAGCTTGAAGATAGAAACCTTCTTATGCAAAAAGAGAGGTATTGAGGAAGCCTTTAACCATGCCTTCTAAAAGAAGTACATCAACATAAGATGCTTTTAGTGAATATTCTGTTCGGTCTATTTTTTTTCATATGCATATATATATGTAAGAATCCATAAGCACCATTTTTGTCCTAGATTAATATAAAATAATCATATACGTCAGATTCTGTATGCATGAAAAAAGTGCTAAACCAGCTAATCCTTGTTGCTTTGAATTACATACAACCGTCGTATTTGTAATTTCAATGTCTGAAAGAGATGCATATTAAATAAAACAAATGCAATACATCAGTATATAGTAGATGAGAAATGACACAAATGAGCCTGACAATTTCATCATACCAGGATATCCAAAAGTTTTAGTTCCATTGGTAATTTCCAGAGTGCCTCTTAATCTGGTTTTAAATACAAAAAGAATGAGAATCAGAATATTTACCCGAAGGTAGTAGACAACAAGCAGACTACCATTTGGTTTCATGGGCATTTCATGAGCAGACTCAAAGAGGGACTTGTGAAGATGTTTCTCTTCCTCAGAATCCCAGGGCAGATCAATCATTTTATCAACTAAATTCCTTTCAATGCAGATAGTACAAAATTCGGTCATCATCATCTCAACATGATAAATCCAAGAGCTTTTGAATGCATCCTCAGAATGTGTCATATCTGCTGAGCGTTGCTCTTTCACCTTAGAGCAGTAGCTCCTATGATACATAAACGCTTCTGTAAGGAGGCCACATTCAATTCTAACACGGACCACAGTCACTGCCTCGCTAAGAGATGAAATGCCATCTTTTTCAAAGTTTTCTGTAGCAGAGAAGCTATCACGCCCTGTGCACTTCAGCACAAGAAGTGCCATATCAGGTTTGTGACGTTCCAGAAGAACTTGTGCTATCTTTGGATGTGTTTCCTTGCTAGAGATCTTGGGAAGAAGAGAGCAGGCCTCCTGCAATCACAAAAAAGTACACACAATACACCTGTGATCCTTGCAATTGCAATGCCCATTAAGTACTGTGAATTTTTTAGAGAATTATTAATTGAAAATTGTAGCATGCATTATTTTGGGTTATAGTAGAGGTTGCAAGAATAATATAGACTGATTTAGCATGATATGTTTGGTTATAGAAGCTAACTATGTTGATCAAAGGATTAGAGTTCAAAAGTGAGTTCAATTCCTGTGGATGTCTACTTGCCGGGCCGTCCACCTAAACCGAAGTGCCCAGGAGGACGTGATTCCTGGGCATCATTATCCTAGCTCTGTTCCAGAAAACGGAAGTAACATAGGATAATGGACCCGCTTCATCTGTCTGTCTTCCTCACCCACACACTGCCATCTCCTGCGTTACCATCCCCACCCAGCACACCATGCATCCCACTCCCCTGCCTCCCTCGCAAGCTCTGCCAGCACCAGCGTCGCCGCCCTCCACCATGGCCGGCGCTAACTGCTCTGGCCACAACGCCCCCACCTCTTTCCCTGCCCGACAGCTGTCCACCACCACCGCTGCACCCCTGCCACTGTCCCGCCCACCATCAGCTACCATCACCAGATCAGCGAGGCTCCCAGGCCATCCCTCTACAGCTGTATCCCCAAACCCCATCCTGTAACCTCACAGGGCGCGGAATCTGCGTGACGGGGATGTGAACGCTGTCACAGAGGTGTCGAGAGGGAGGCGAAGCGGAGGGCAGAGGAAGAAAGCGAGGCGAGGAGGAAGGAGGAAGAAGTCTGCTGTCAGAATTGATCTCAGCAATCCAAGGTGATGGACCTGATGTCCAGGACGTGCATCCTCCTGGACACCAAATAATTTTCAGATAAGTGTACGGAAATAGGGAATTCAGGGGCAGAGCCAGGCTCATTCCGTGCTGCCCTAGGACTGAAATTGAGTTTCACAACCTCTATAGGAACTGAATGTTTATTTGTGCTGATTAAATGAGATGACATCATGATTATATCGGTGAAGGGGTGGGTATTTGGCTTACCGAAAAATTTTGGGTTGGGTATTCCGGGTTTCAAAAAGTTTGGGTTTTCAGAAATGATATCCAAAGTTTGCCCCAAAAAACAGCTACCCCACATTTCGGTACCCGGAATCCGGGTTTGTGTTTCAGGTAATCCCGAACCACCCGGTTGCAGCATATACAATGAACAAACCAAACAAATTTTCATAGATCCAACCGGACAAAGATCACATACAACAAGAAACAACTCAGATCCATAACTGATTCCAAAACAATTCTTGCTTGAGAACTGTACCATCCGGAGGCGATGTTTGGCAACACCATGGTCATCCAGGCAGCGAGAGGCAGGTGTGAGATGCAGCGGCAGCAGGCGGGAAGCGAGAGGCGGAGGGCGCAAGCCACAAAATGAAGCGTCGGGCAGCAAAGGCACAAGGAGCAAGGTGATGAGGTGGTCTGGCCATGGACACGACAGGAGCTCGGGTGGGATGCAGCTAGGGTATGTTTAGGCAGTGAGATTGGGCTGGGGCGTAGGGAATTGGTCTGGGCTAAAAGTGTAAAATAGCATGTTGGGCTACTGCACGGCTAAAATTCAGGTACCAGAAGACACTACTCAAATTACCCAAAGAAAGTTTCAGTTTCTAGATTTATTACTGAAGATAATACCCAATTTTTTGGGTTTCGGGTTTTTGGGGTTCGGGTTCTGGGTTTTCAGGTTTGGTTTTCGGGTGTTGGGTTTTGTGCCCACCCCATGACACCAATGACCTTTTCATCTAGATATGCCCAAAGTTCACATTCCAATATAAGAGACACCTGAATAACAGGATATGTACAAGATAAAGTGGCACTGTGAGATGAAGTACCGTGGGAACCAGTTGTCTCTTTCCTATGTTCTGTTTTCATATTTTCTTTCTCCCTTTATTTTTGGGTCCATGAAAGGAGTACATGACCTTAGAAACTATAATTTGAACCGCTTTGGACAGACAGTAAGAAGATCATTGATAGAAGGCTAGTCTATATGCACATACATAGCTGCTCAAACTCCACAAAAGTGACACAAACAGGTAGTTAGGAGCAAATACAAGACCCACATCCAGGACATTGCACAATATATATGACAATTCAAATTTAAATGTCCAGCAAAACAGGTACAGAGCAGGTACCTCCAAGGCTTCTGAAGAATGATCGTCTAGAAGACAAAATACAAGGCACTCAAGCAATGTTCTATTAGTAATCCCAAAGGTAGCAGCAAAATCATCCACCAGATACCTCCATTCTGAATCTGGTCTACTCCAATGTCGATCAAATAGATAATACAATAACTGAGAAGTGTTAAGGAAATTTAATGAAGTAGCATGCCTGAGGAACAAGGTAAATATGATATCCCAAGCGACAAGTGAGATAAAAAAAAGTTGAAGGATACAATAGCTTGCTTTGCAATCACCATGTCTGATGCTCCGTGTAGAAAGAGTACATCAACTGCCTCACGCAAATTCTTAAAAGGGTATCTGTCAATACTAAAATGATCAGTTGTAATTGTGGAACAGAACATAGATGATGATTGTTCGTTCTGTAAACATGCGATTGCTATTTCTTCCTCCTTATCCCTATAACTTTGTTCAATCCCAAGGTTTTGTAGGGCCTGCTCGATGAATAGTGTACTCTGATTGGCTTCATTTATATCTGACCCTTTATCAGAAAATCCAGGCCATTTTCTTTCTTCTGCATATGCCTTCCTTTGAATCACATCAGAGCTCCATGATGTATGATCAGTGTACCTTGAGCAGATGTCCTGAATAAATCTATGCCTGATACACCAGATCATGGCCTCCAAATGCTGTAGAAAAGGGCTAAAATTAATACTTTACCAGGATAGAATGGTTATTCTGAAAGGAGTGTATCCTTTCAAGCATTTCAGTGACGTACAAGTGGATATACATGGCCCTAAGATACATATTGTTTCAAGATTGGAGTTTATTGAGGCATTATGCACAACTTTAGTGCAGTGAGTGGGGGAAGATGAATGGAAAACTTAGGATATCACTAATTGGAGTGACTCCTTAAATTAGAGATTATATATCAAGTAAAGTAATGCTACAAAATCAAATAAAGGGATTGTTGATGTACAGGCATCTTTAACAGATGCATTAGAAGCTGTCATAGCACATACTCCACGAAACCAATGGTACAGAATTGTTATATGATCTAATGCCATAACACTACATCATTAGCAAGCATCAAAGTGTAAGAAAGCATAAGGTTTCATAAACAAGAAAAGTGCTAGACATATACTCCATCTGATTGTACACACAGTCGTCTCAGGATTCTTGCCGGTCTAATTATTTTTAGTATTGATGCATAAAGAATTAGGTAGATTGAAAACATAAGGTTGATTTTTGCAGATTTATCATGAAGCTAGTTTCATAATATACAGCCCCTTTTGTTTTAAATATGATATTTTTATGAAAATTGCTAATCAAAGCTCCACATAGTGGGTTGTATCAATGTAACAAACGACTTGTATTCACGATTGGAGAGAGTCCTTATTACCAAAATGAACCAGCAAACTATCTTGAGCAGTTATGTCAATACTTGTCCAAGATCAGGATGAGACTAAGGCAAATGGGAGATAAAAAAAAAGTTTTGTTCCAATGTGTGCACAAAATTACATAATGAAAAGTAGCCCCGTGGTACACTCATCTTATAGAAATTTCAGCAATGCATGGACAAACTGAAGTACCTAGACTAGTTCAATGCTAGTTCTAAGCAGTGGTCTAAAATCCTTAGCAATAGAGGGATTAAGAAAGAAAGACCTGCTTTGCCTTCAATGTGTTCTCAATGAGTTGATGCAGGTCATTAACATGCGTTGAAACTGCATCAGTGAAAGATGAAACCATAACTTCAAGTACACTGTAAATTCCTGCCAACTGTGTGGCAAAATTTTGCAGTTGGGATAACTTAGATCTCATCGTTTCTAATCCAGACCTATCTAAGATATTGTTAAGGTTAGTTACTTAACAGATTTGCAGTACCACTTCTTCAACATGCGTGGCCCTGAACGCATGAAAAGCGAAACATATATAATATATAAAGCGTGTAACTGAATCTAGAGTCAATTGAACATTTTTGGATACAGATCACGCCAATCTCAGTAATGAGCACATTAACAGCCCTCTTGCACCAGTCCTTGATGACCACCTCATCCAAAAGAAAAGCCAGAAGTGGATCACTTGACACAGCATTCTCGTCCAAACAAACATCTGTGATATCTGATCAAAATGTTAAGAAAACAACAGAAAGAAGATGTGATACTGGTATAGAAATGCATAAGCAGACTCCTGAAAAGGATACAGTGGCAAATAAGGGAAGTAAGATTGTTCTGGACTGCAACATCGAACAATGAATGCAGCCGCTGGACATCCATGCTAACAGGATTGCCATGGTCTTCCTTTTCCTGAAATCTTTCATCGTGCTGCTTAGAAATAAGGCCCGCTTCCAAGCACTTGTAGTAAAGACGTAGCCGAACCCTATTTCCATTGTCCGGTATTGAACTCCTGCAAATTGGGCAGATGTCGCATCTTTGGCTGCACTCAGCACATAATGAGGCATGGCCACATGAGTTAAGCACATGACGAACATAGCGGCCACAGCTACTCAAGTCTCTAGTTGCACGGCAACGCTCAATTCTGGCCTCCTTGCATAGCTCGATGAGATCAATGGATGCCAACTGCTCCAAAGCATTCTGCCAACAGAAATAATTTTTTCAGCAACTACCATCAAAATTTTACTCCATATATACAACATTTTATTAATTGATTTGAGGCCACATGGGGCTCACTCAAAAACCAAAAAAAAAGAGACTTGTATGTACTTCTTAGCCACTAAGCTAATCGACACCATGAAAACTGCTAGATGGGAGTACAAAAGAAAACTAAATGCTACAGTTACTTAAGCTCACAGACAGGTTGTGGATGTAAACACACACACGCACAAAGGTCTGTCATGATTTGAATCTCATACACCTCTAGTCCTCTACTTTCAAGTATGGGCTCTTATGTGTGTGTTTCTGTTGGGCTGTGGAATAAGGAACATACGGGGTATGTGCCTTGCCTCCAAAACATAAACTAGACCCTTGAAACAGAGCTCCATGCTCCCAAAAGAGAATGAAATGCAGGAACAAAAGGACTTGCTGCATTCAAAAAATCAATCCCCCTATAAATTATTTACTCAAAAATTCAGTGGGGGGATGTGTAGTATCCTCATATCCAGGGTGCCCTAAAGTAATTCTACCCTGGCAAAATCAGAGTTTCACAGGATAAATTAACGTTTACTCGTTCTGTGGCAAGAATAGAACATTTTGCTCTGAACAAAATTGGTTCAACCAATTGAATGCCCTAAAATGTGCCGAAATAAAACCCAGACTTCCTGCAGCTAGCAAGCAGCTCATGAGTTTTGGAGGCAAAGAGAATCGAAGTTAGTAGGCATCATTCATGTATACGCTTGCAATTAGATCAGGCCCCATTACAAATAACCAACTAGCTAGGTTAGGCTTTGGGTGCTGCTCGGTTTCGCGCAGCGGAAGTGAATAGAAGGGGCGGGACAAATAGGGCTTTGGGTGCTGCTCGGTTTCGCACAGCAGGAAGGGGAGAGAAGGGGGCCGGCATACCATTTGTTGGGTACTCGTTGCCGGAGAAGGGACCGACGAAGACCTGGGAATCTGGCGTAAGGCGCCAGTGGCGGTGGCGGCGGCGGCGGCGCGCTGAGAGAGAGGGAGAGAAAGCACGCGCGGGGAGAACGCGAATAGCCCCGTGGGGAGCGGTTCGGCCGAGGCCCGAGGGGGAGCGCAACCGCACGGGCCTTCTGTTGGACATCAGGACATGGGCCGTTAATTGTTCAAACTTTTTTTCAGAATTTTATTACTCCGTATTTCTTTCCTTCCCTCTTTTAGTAGTTTACTAGCAAAACATGCCCGTGCGTTGCAACGGGGTATAGAATTTATTATTTGATAATTGTACACTTTTTGTAAAATTTAAGTGAGTTTAGTCCAACCTTGAATCAAATAAATATAACCCCACCAAAACAAACAAAACTACCAAACTAATATCGGAAATCACCTTGAGAAGAAATAGAAAAAAATGACGTCCCATAAAAAAAAATCAGAAATCTTCATATACAGTGGAGGGAAAAGAGTAAAAAATGATATACAAATATGTATAGAAATTAAAAGGGGAAAAATATTACGTAAAGAAAGCATAAAAGCATCACATGAGGGAACAAATCCATTAAACAGCACGTCAGATCAGTCCACTTTTATTGTCGCTCAGTGCAATCCAAAGCAAAACCAGCGGCGCAGTTAGTGACAAAAGCCACAGCCACAACCGCCACATAATAATACAATTAATAGGTAACAGTTCTCAACATCCTTTCATCACAGCATTTGTTCGAGACATACATGAACAAAGCATATGTAATTCCGTATGATTAAGAGGAAGTACCTTGTGGCCAGCATTGATGCACCACAAGAGAAGGAACAGCCGATGAGAGGGCGATCATCTCCAATCTCGCTACACTCTAGGACAAACTCCCCAGCTTGCTTCACGACGAGTTCGGCCTCCGCCTATAGGTCTTCATCGGAATCCTCGTGGCAGTGCTTGGCCATCTCAATCCTGGCCTTGGCACGGGGCAGCGAGTACTGTGCAATGTCGACACGCGCCTTGAGAAGCTCCTGCGTGCCCTTGGTGAAGAAGGGGTACTGAATCTGCTCCTCCTTGCCGGTGCATGCAGCGTGGTCGTCCTCCTGCGCGCGGAGGAGACGGTCGACCTAGCCATCGGCCTCGAGCCGGACCATGAGGGCTCGGAGGCGGTCGTGGCGCTCCATTTCACGCTCGTCGAGGCGGCAGAGGCAGGCCCACACGGCCATGGCGTAGGCGCGGCGCTGCTAGAGGAGCTCCTGCACTGATTGCTCGTGACGCTCCCACGCGGCACGGTGGTCGTCGGAGACCTCGTAGTCGGCCTCGCCTCCGCCCTTGACGGAGGAAGTGGCGGCGGCGGGACGGAGATGGGAGCGATTGGCGGGTGGACGGGGACGGGGAGCGGAGCCATGGGAGGAGTGGGGGCCGGGGGCCACAAATTTTTTTTTTTAAAAAAATTGCTTTTCCTCAATTTGGTAATATTGCAACGGAAGAAAAACATCAAATAACCCTATAAAGTGATGACATAATGCTACATATCTATTTATATTTATCCTTTTTATAAAATTTAAAGTCCATAATTTATTTTATTGATAACCATAACATCTATGGTATTAGATAGTTAATATTTACAATAATATGTAGCTTAAAACATATTTATTTAATAATAAAAATAGAAAATAGTTAAATTTTATCTCACTCTAATATTACCTCTTAATATGCCTCAGTATTATATTAAAACATGAGAAGTTTGATGCTAGCATTATTTTTTAATTTAGATTAGGATTGCTATGAAATATGAATCAAGCATCACATTAAATAGGCTACCATTAAATTTTTATAATAATTGAAGCAAGATAACTATAATTTTAATTTTACAGTAAAAAGCATAGGCAAGCATTTCCAAAAAAAAGTGTACTAAAATTTGTGATAATTTTTGTTTACTGCATGGATCTACATATGTGGAGCTGAACAAAATTTGTTTTATAATTTTTAGATTTTTCTATGAATTACTATGTATTTATTAATTTTCAGCCGATTTAAAAAATAAAAGAAAAATAAATTGGAGATTTTACATTGGGAATTCTAGAAATTTTTTATTTTTTTCTCTCTTCCATCGTAACGATTGTAAGTAATATGAGATTTTGCATTAGGAACCCTAGAATGTTTTTTATTTTGTTTTTGGCTTCTAGAAACCTTGGAGGGAGGAGGCGATCGTAACCGAACACGCACAGGAGGCGATCCTAACCGGACAGGATTATGGGCAGAAGAAAGTATTTGGCAAACTGAAATTTTGGCTCTTTATAGATAGGTATAGAATAGTAAATATGCCCTTGCGTTACAACGGAAAAAATATTAAATGGCCATAGAAAGTGATGACATAATTTTACATATCTATTTATATTTATTCTTTTTTATAA
Source organism: Sorghum bicolor (assembly GCF_000003195.3). Classification (NCBI taxonomy): domain Eukaryota; kingdom Viridiplantae; phylum Streptophyta; class Magnoliopsida; order Poales; family Poaceae; genus Sorghum; species Sorghum bicolor. The sequence continues at coordinate 7,543,828 of NC_012870.2, read as the reverse complement.
AATTTAAAGTCTGCAATTTATTTTGTTGATAACATGACATCTATGGTATTAGATAGTTAATATTTACAATAATATATAGCTTGGAGACATATTTATTTAATAATAATAATAGAAATTAGTCAAACCTTAAATTACTCTAATATTACCTCTTAATATACCTTAGTATTATATTAAAACATGAGAAGTTTGTTGGTATGGATCTACATATGTGGAGCTGAACAAAATTTGTTTTGTAATTTTTAGAATTTTTATGAATTACTATATATTTATCAATTTTCAGCCAATTTAAATAATAAAAGAAAAATAAACTAATAGGATAAACACTTTGCATTTAATCTCTTATAATTTCTTTATTCTCAATGTGCTATAATGTATAAAGAAGATTTTGCATTAGGAACTTTTAGAAAAACTTTTATTCTTTTTTTCCTCTCTGCCAGTGTCGAAGCCAACGATTGCAATGGAGATTCGTATGGACGCGTGGGCAGACTCGGTACCGACGGCAGAAAATTTTGGACAGACTGAAATTTTCACAATTTAATAGTAGAAAATAAAAAATAAAAAATATAATTTTTTTCTAAAAAACAGAAAGGCAAAAAAAAGGTATGGTCCGTGTCGAAGCCTAGCTGATATTAGCCAATGCGATGTGCACACCACACTCATCCATCTCCTTTTTTTTAGTAATCGAGCACCACATTCATCCATCTCCTTTTTTTAGTAATCGGAGGATTTTTTGTGAGGGGATCGTTGTCTATCTCTAACTTCATAGCCCTAAATTTAGTCTATGCCCAAACCAATCCGGTCCGTTGATTGACCCAGCAGGCCTGGAATCGATTTGGCCCAAGTGTAGACGATGAGGCATCGAGCGACAGGTAAGTCGTATTGTACGGTGTCTCTCAAGTCCTATATGGACACTGAAAGGTGAATACATTACATCCACCTCAGATTCTATTACGCCAGGATGGAGTTCAAAGTGTGGGATTTTACCATCAATGTAATCCTTCAGTCCCAAAATTTTCCAAATTTTTTCAAGATTTCTCCGTCACATCAAATTTTTGAACGCGTGCATGAAATATTAAATATAGATAAAAACAAAATCTAATTACATAGTTTGCCTGTAATTTACAAGACAAATCTTTTGAGCCTAGTTAGTCTATAATTGGATAAACTTTGTCAAATACAAATGAAAATGTTACATTTCATGAACTGAACAAGGCCTCAGTATCTATCGAGCAGCCCTGGTCTCATCCGGCAGACCAGCATGCCCACGAGATGCATAGTAGGCCCGCAACAGCTCAGCAGCAGTTGGCGGCCGCGACTGAGGTTCATATGGCTTTGGCTTCGGCAAGGTGATTTTGTAAATCTGCTCAAGGATATCCCTTGGGACACGATCTGCGACCACTTGAATAGCTTCTCGGTGCTTTGTCATTCTATCAATCGGCAACACACCACATGCCACCATCTCATGCCTTGAGCTTGGAAAGGATGGGAAGACCAGACCGGGGCAATCACAAAGAGTGAGCTCTTCGGAGATTATCAGTGTCTGGAAATGTTTTGTCTTGCCAGGTGTGTGAGTAACACCTGTCCTCTTCTCCCCAACCAAAGCATTTATTGATGAACTCTTTCCAACATTTGGATAGCCAACAAATCCAACAACTACATGCTTAGCCACTCAAGAAACAGAATTTGAAGAACTGGCTTCCTGATCATCTAGAAGTTGAGGTCCTTCCCTGAGCTACAATAGATTCTGCCTCAACTTGCAGCTTCATCAACAGTTCATCTCTGCCATATCTTGGTATCCAAATCAAGTGAAGCAGATTCTTCTTCAGAGTATCCACTTAACTTCTTGCCTTCTAGGCCTTGTTTAGTTCCAAAATATTTTGCAAAATGGACACTGTAGCTTTTTTGTTTGTATTTGACAAATATTATCCAATCATGGACTAACTAGGCTCAAAAGATTTGTCTCGTCAATTTCGACCAAACTGTGCAATTAGTTTTTATTTTTGTCTATATTTAGTACCCCTAATGTGGCAGTGGTAGCCTTAGCCGACCAGAACACATAGAAAATATCATGTGCCTTAAAATAATCAGCCCATCTCGTCCTGCATTAAACAAATGTAAAATGATGTCACTGCTACGGCAGTAAAGGCAGTACACAATCGAGTCATATGAGCAACATGCAGACCTGACATTTAACGGCAATAGATCAGCCTTGTTAACAAGGAGCATTGTTCTCTTGTGCTCATCAATTTCCTTTGCATATGCCTAGTACACACACAGAAAGCCATGTCACAAGTTATACAAGTAGAAAAAAAGGTAGGATGCTCACCAACAAAAAGAAACATAAAGTGTAACATAAAATGATTGACGGGAAAACAAACTCCCAGGAAAGAACAAAGATCCCTAAAAAATGTAATCTACACTTCTAGAAAATAAAAGTCATAGCAAGCTTATCCTAACGCGGAACATAGAAAAGTGATATCAATATATGCTTGCTTTGAAAGGAATACAATTTTCTGGGGAACATGGTTTTCATTGCATTCTGGCAGCAAATAATATTTCAAAGTGACGATATCAGGGAAATCTTAGTTCCAGATGTTTTTTCATGATACAAAAACATATCAGGCTTGCTTCTGCCAGAAATACAGGAAAAACACAGTTTCCATTTGTAAATTAATTGGTTAAAATGGATAAGGAAAGCACAAAGACATAACTCTGAACAACTCATGAATAAGATTTATGTAACAATTTTACTGATACTGCACAGTTCTGCAACATCGAGGGAGTCTTAGGAATTGTCTGGCAAGCCATCATCATTTGTTTGGTTTACGAGTTATATACTATTTGAAAGCTAAACAATTTATATCAAAATCAAGAAAAGCAGTACCTCAAGATCAGGGCAGCGGTAGAATAAAGGATCCCGAGCATCAACCACCATAACCAACTTCACAGAAGAAAATAAAACAACAGTAAGTAATTTGCATAAGAAACGAACAAACAGTAACACCATCAACTAACAGAAATGCTCACCGCCTGGGAACCCTGAGGCTGCTGGCGTGCAAGGCCTCCTCCTCCTTACAAAGTTGCCGCCTCTCCTCTTTCGTCTCCCCCGTCGCATCCCTGGCGCAAACAATCCAATCCGTAAGAATCCGCAACAAGAGAACACACCAGTTTCGTAGCACCAGCAGAACAAGAGGCAGGATTTCATTACCCCCATGGGGGAGGAAAGGGGAGAGGGAGGCGAGGGCTCACAGGTTGATGATGAGGTCAGAGTCGGAGGAGACGGACGCGGCCTCGGCGAGCTGGTCTGCCTCCGCGGCCTGCTGGAGCACGGCGTCGATGTCACTGACGTCGATGACGGACTCGAGCGGCATCGCGCGGCGGCGGCCGAAGGCGAGCGCCTCGCCCCGTTCCTTGGCGGCCGCCGCCGCCTTCCTCGTACAGCTCCAGGATGCTCCGCGCCGACGAGACCGAGACCGAGCCCGAGCCCGACGACTTGCTCGCCGCCGGCCGAACGACCGCGCTGGAGTCCTCAGAGTGGCTCGTGCCGACGGCCGACGACGCCGTGGAGAAGGTCAGGTTGGAGGGCGCGCCCGTGGAGCGGCGCTGACTCCGGCCTCTCCAGCGCTCCTCCCAGTCCCCTTCCGTGGCCATCCCGACGGCCAGGTGCGCCTCTCGCCCCGCCGCTCCCGATACTCCGCGGGGCGCTGCAGAGCCACGGCCCAGACTCTTCGAGGGGCGGATAGAAATTTGGAGCTTTACATCTAGGCCCCTATACTTTTCTTTATTCTCAACGTGCTCTGATATATATATTATTATGTATTAGGAGATTTTGCATTAGGAACTTTAAAAAATTTTGATTCCTCTTCCACCGGGTTTCAAGCCACCCGAAGACGACACATGTTGGCAGAAGATTTAGACGGCAGACTGAAAATTTCTCTTTTTATAGATAGAAAAATATAGATTTATTTATTATTTATTTAATTTATATTATTACGATATAATTCTCATTTACTCTTTTTCCCTATAACCAATGGCTGGCGGAATATTTTTCTGTTTAAATTAGTAGAATCAGGATAACGATATTAGTATATTGGAACATTGCAAATGAGCAAAGGGAACATATTTTTATTTTATTAAGGTGGAATTTTTTTCTCATGAATCTAGAAACATTTTTATCCTAATTATGAACTAATTGTACAGTAAGACAATAAACCAAAGACACTGTTCTGCTCGATGAAAAAAAAATCAAACTTCTTTAAAAATACTCTCTATGAAAATATCATCCAAATGTGTTTTAATGGGGTCTTATCGTATATGTGTTTTTACATTATTTTGTGACAACGCAATGGTACGGTCAGAATTTCATTTGAATGTATTGTTCATAGACTATGACTTTTCTATGTCTCACCTCTTTTTGTCGGTGGTCAACACGGTTCCTCCACCAGACAAACTAATATCGCTCCACGGTACTTACCGATTACTAGACCTAGATTGTACATAAGTAATTCCATCCCAACCCAACCTTTGATACATGGCAATACTAGTTAACATTGGCCAGAATGGGCAACACTAGTCATTTTGATCACGATGTAGTATTAAAACTCAAGTAACACCCCATTTCATGTACCGATATACTGAATCATGTATTGTCAAGCATATGAAGTCATTGAGCAAAACGTAGGCTGAAAATGATGAACTTGTGGAGCGATCTGACTAACGTGTCTTCGTTCAGTTTATATCCTTTATAATTGCAAGCACTCGAGACTTGATGGTCACTAGTGTGTTAAAGTTAGAGAAATGGAAAAAAAGTATAAATAAACCTAGCACATGGGCCAAAGTTCAAAACCCATCCTCCAACATGTGATATAACTAGAAACGATATGATCGATATTACAAAATGAACAAGTTGAGATAATGAATCTGATAGAATGATGAACAACCTCAAATAAGGTAATCGATGTGACACCTACTCCATCAGATTATTGTCATTACTAGTAACTTAAGTAAATAATTAGGAGTATTCATGTGAAAAAATAAAGTGTCATGTGGTGAAGATTCCAACCTAGATGGCCTAAGCAGCATCAATCGGGCCACATTGTTCCACCCACTCCATCCTTGCCTGCAACTTGCAAGTACTACCTCGAGCTATGAATTAACCTACGACGACTATAAATATCCCATAGATCCACTATTCTAAGCACAAAAGAAGAAGAAAGCAACGATAGGAGAAGCCCTACCATAATAATTTTGGAAAGGCCTAGAAGCCGGGTGAGAGTGACATGGAAGATTCATAGTTAAGTTCACTAGCTAAGTGGAGTCTTGACTTAAGACACTTTGTACCTATAATAAGATCATTATGTTTTTTCTTATATTTTATCATTATAGGCAAACCAGATTATGCCAATGTGGGATAAAACTAGAATTGGTACTCTAAAATGTTTCTGGTGAAGGTACATTGACATTATATACATGCGCTAAGGATCATCGCTAGCAGTCTAGCACCTTTGGTGGTGCAACATTTTATTGGCCCTATAAACAAATGCAGCGAATAAACCGATCATAACACTTTTGGCGAACTTCGTTAATAACCTCACGTACATGAAATTGCATCGCGTTAAGATATGAGATATGACGTGGCAAGTTTTGCAACCAACCAAACACGCTACCCAAAAATTCTAAGCTTGTCCTATTTCAAAATTTGGCATGTTTATGTTTCAAATTAAAAATGGCAAATTTGACAAGTATGGGCATCAATTTGATCTTGATGACATAATTGATGTGCCAATTTTGGGTATGTCCACTTGTCTGCAAGTTTGGATGCAAACCAAGCAGCTGGATGACAACATGAACTAAGTGCTAAATGATGAATACATGTTTCAGCTGGATCCAAGAGACTCTTCATATCCTTCCTAAATGCTAGGAATACATGTTTTGGTAAAAAAAAACTACCCTCCTGGCAATGTTTTCAAGACGGCTGGTCGTGTCTGGACACCGGAGGACCGTCCAGGTCGTCCAGGACGATTAATCGAACCTGGACGAGTCCCCTGGACGTCCTGGTCGTCCCCTACACATATGGGGACTGATATATACCATATATATTATGTAGCTATATATATATATATTATATATTCTAGGCTCTAGAGTCTAGATAGGTCAGCTGGCCACTTACCTGGCTGCTGCAGAGCCCTTTCTTGTCTTGCTGGCTGCTGCTGCCAAACTGAAATTATAGAAAAATAAAGCTGCAGAGCGCCTTCCTCCCTTGCACAGCTGCAAGGAAGAGAGGGAGGGCAGCTGGAAGGGAGGAAGGGAGGGAGGAGCAGCTGGGAGACAGAAGGGAGGATAGGATAGGAGGAGGAGGAGCTGGGAGACAGAAGGGAGGAGAGGAGGGCAGCAATGGAGGTGGCTGCTGCAGCTGGACGGGAGGAGAGGATGGGAATGAATGTGTTGTGCTGAAATGAGTGAGGGGTAGACAACATAAACCCTAATGGGCTTGGGCCAAAATATAAGGCAGCTAGCTAGGCTCAAACTCTGAGATGCAGCCCATCTACTGACTGGACCATCTCCTGACTGGACGCCAGACAACCTGGACGGACGATTAATCGCGATTGGACGACGACTAATCGACGTCAGACAACCTGGACGGACGATTAATCGCGATTGGACGACGACTAATCGGACGACCAGTTTCCTGGTCGTTCTGGCCAAGTTGGAGGCCCTGGTCGAGTACCTCCAACCGTCCAGGACGATTAGTCGCGATTAATCGGACGTCTTGAAAACACTGCCTCCTGGTCATCCAAATATAGTCATCTTTCATTTTGTTTTCGCTAGCTAAATATAGAAGACGAGAATGACTTTATAGAGATATATATAACAAGACATCTCACTGAAAAACAAAATTTAACATGAAAAACGCAGGTCAACAGAAAATACTTGCGGCGTTACAAGGCACAAGAAAATTCTGACACAAAAATAAAGCAAAATAGATGCACCGATATATTGTTTTGGCACGTGAAATAAAGACACACAGTGTTTTGCCTTCAAATAAATATACTAGACAGGCGTTGCATCAGTTCAAAAGCTAAGTCTGTGTGGTCATCCTTCATCCACAAATTGTCCATGAATATAGTGGCAATTGATCACAAGAAATTCAAGTACAATGTTTTGAAGGTATTTTCTTCTAATGTATCACTTTTCCTCGAGGTTATTCGTCTTCCTTTCTGCTGGAGGCAGCATATTTTGTTGCAAAGTTACTGAGACCCAGCTTAAACATGTCAAGGTTCACCCCGTTCTCTACTAAAACACTCGTCACCCCCAAATTTGATACCTGTAAACAAGAAATCAATATACTTATCAGTCAAGGTGACGTGAAGCCAGGAGTGCCATAAAAGTAACTTTTATGCGAGCATACATGCAATTGAGATGGACATGTATGCAAGCGCAATTACAATATGACCACACCTACATACTTATGCCTTATAGAGGAGTGCTGTGTTTTGGGGGAGCCAAGGTGTATGCAAGAACCCAAATAGCCCATACCTAAACGTATGTAATTATTTTAGTGTGTTTCTACAATGATCAAGCCATTTGATCAACATAAGCCAAAATATTGTTTTTAATCATATAGTGCAGAGAAGAACGAGCAGACCCACTAACCTACAATTCAGGTAAGTTTTGTTCTATGAAGTAAGCTATGCATCCCTTCCAATCATGAATACTTGAGCATGGAATCAATTAGCACGTCTAAATATCCATAGCCTCCAGCAATATAACAGAAAGACGCTGAAAATATATTCTAAATTTGGATATAGCTAGAATGAGGCAGGCACAGTGCGAATAAGTGATTACCGGATCAATATTCCTGTCCTCGTCATCAAAGAAAAGCATGGATTTGTAGGGAATTCCAGTTTTCCTCTGGATCTTTTGGAAATGCTCAGTCTTGTGGGTCCAGCTGGAGAATATTTCCTTCATACAATGGCCAAGAGAAAATAATATAGTATTCAGCATTCTATTCTTACACCAGAAAAGGCATCTGGTCCAGGGAAAAAAACTTGAGCAAGGAAAATAGAATCGTGTGGCGTGCAGGATCATTAAAGGAACATATCATTGGGCATGGAACTTTTTCATGGTTACATAACCGAATTTACTGTACCGTAGGCCACTATCTTAGAGCAACTCCTGGAGTTTTCTAAATGAACTCCCTACTCAGTTTTTTTGCAAAAAGAGAAAAAAGATCCTTACAACAGTTTAGTAAAACTACTACTTAAAAGTAAGAATTGGTAAATAGTTTCTCCATCTCGTAAGTTTCCGCACTTGATATCCGCTCCCCATGCGGCGTTTTTCTCGGGAGATCGGAGTAGCATAAGTATTAAGAAAATAAAGGATTCGACATCAGGTAAGAGACAAAGAAACTATTAAAAAAAGGTTTAGTTGGTTAGAAATAGTTTAGGGTTCTCAATGCAAAATCGTTTAGGAACCTAGTATAAAAAACTATTGGAGAGGGAAATAAATTAAGGTTGCTACTTATTTTGTTAACTTGCTAAACTTATTGGTTTAGTAAGTTAATTATAGGAAACACCTAGAGTTGCTCTTAGTACATTGCGGCAATATGTGCACTTTTTGAGGAAGATAGTACTATAGTATAGTAGTATTAGTTAAGATGGACTGAGATTTGCAAATTCTAGAATTGGACTGAGATTTCATTATTTTCTTTGTGGCCAATTAACAAAAAATATTTTGATATAAGTTGTTCATTACCAATGTGTTCGATGAAACTAACCCAGTAACCCTCACAAACCTGCACAAGTAACACACCGGCTGTTCGCACCGCTCTTTGCTTGCATATATAGCGGTATAGCCACATAAAGGGCCATTTTCAGTTTCATATGTTATCGATCGCCCTGTATACTAAGAAGAATTTTCCTAAACTATGGCGCACAAAGCCACAAAGGAATTCTTATATGCAGAAAGGGAAACAACAACCCACACGAAAATTTGGCCCTGCCGGTTGAGGAAGGAATAAGGATTCTTACTTGGGCGACGAACATGGACTGGAGCTCCAACTTGTCGAGGAATACCTTGGCTTTGTCCGGGGTGGGCGAGCGAGACGCAATCGCCATGTCGATCCCCTTCTCCTTGAGCGCGTAAATGATGCCCCTGGCGTGCCTGAAAAGGCTCGGCGAATCCCTCTTGGACCGGCACTCGCTGTCGAAATCAGAAACCAGTCAGTCAATCGAACAAACAAGGAACACCTAGCGGCGGTCATCAAATCAGAGTGCGGGAGGAAAGAGACGAGACGGACCAGTAGAAGGGCCATAGGGTGTAGTCGAGGTCGAAGACGACGAGGCGTGGGAGCACCTGGAAGAGGCCCAGGATCTGCAGCGCCTCCGCCTTCACCCGCTCGTCGCCCATCTCCGCTCTCTTCTCCTCGCTGCAGCAACGGCCACTCGCCGGCGGAAGGAGCGACTAGAGCGGAGCGGAGAGCCGGAGACGAGGGCCGCGGTGCGGAGACGGAGACGGAGACGGAGGAAGGAGCTCGGTTCAACACGGTTTAGCGTGAATGCGTGATAAGAGTCAGAGAGACAGACAGGATTGGCCAGAGCGAAACGGGCTCAAAACCTTACTGGGCCTAGAACAGGACAGATTGTTGGTCTGGGCTGGGCTGGATCCGCACCACGTAGAAAGACCGACTCGCTCGCTTCCCCCTTCCCCCACCGCATAATCACCACCTCCCCGGCGCTCGCCGCTGCCATCCGTCGCCGCGCGTCTTTCCGCCGCTCGCCGCCGCGCTTCGCGCCCAAACAGCGCACCCTGCTGTTGTGTCATACTTTCCGTTCCACAGCCACCTGCGCTCTAAGTGGTGGGTGTCCCGCTATACTCGCCGCTTGTCGGAACCGAGGGTTCGATCGGCTGTGGTGACTGTGAAGGAGGAGGAGCGCAAAGATGGCTGATTTCCGGACCTCCACCCAACGGGAGAGGTGGATCTTCCAGCCGCACGATCTGGTGAGCCCGGGCGCTCAGGGTTTGCTTTCCTATGCTTTGTAATGGTCTCGTCGCCTTTCTGACCTTCTGACAATACGGCGCGCGCGCGCGCCCTTATGCTATGCTTCGCAGATGGAGAGGTGGGCGGCGGCAAACCAGCGGGCTGTTCAGACCCTTGCGCAGGTTGGGTGGCATTGCTTCCCCTGAGTAGCCGTATCTACTTCATCAGCAGTTTTGGTTAGCTAATGCCGAATTTACTCATCGTTCTTGTCGTGCTCTTTGTGAAGTATGGGACGACGCGGCTTAGTGTGGACCTGCTTGATGGCTCGGTCTCCTACCCAGAGCCCGCACCGGATCATGGTATGCGACATTGGTTGGTTTAGAACTCACCCGTGCTATTTGTAGCACTCCAAAATATGAAATATGCATCACCGGTTCACTCCAAAGAATTGTGCTTTCATGATTTTTCTTCTTGCGCTTTGTCACACTAGTGTTGAAATAGTTTTCTTTGGATCAGTTGAGGGTAGTTCGGGTATAAAACCTCTGTCTTACGAAGAGGAGCAATTGACACGGGTATTTTACGAGCAGAAAATTCAGGAAGTATGTGCTGCATTCAAGTTCCCTCACAAAATCCAGGTAAAGAATCCCCTCTTCCAAGATGGAACCTTTGTGAGCTTATGATTCTGGTTGCTCATGGTTGCTTATTGCTTTGCAGGCTACAGCAATAATATATTTCAAGAGATTCTATTTACAATGGTCTGTAATGGAGCATCACCCAAAGCATATCATGTAAGCAGGGCACTAAGCAGTAATGATAACAATTATGGTTCTATGTCTGTGAATGTTAAGGTTGATTTCTAGTGTACGCATGCTTAGCTAAGTTCTCTGAATCGTATTATGTGAAGAGTGATGTGTGTGTGTCTTGATGAAAACTATCAGTGTGCTGTGTCTTGTTCTATGCCTATACATTCAAGGTTGATTTCCTGAATGTATTTAGTGCTTTGTCTGGAAATTCCAGCTAACCAACTTTCATCTCACAGGTTAACATGTGTATATGCTTCTTGCAAAGTGGAAGAAAACCATGTTTCTGCTGAGGAACTTGGTAAAGGAATTCAGCAGGACCACCAGATCATTCTAAATAATGAGATGATTCTTCTTAAAGTATGCCACTTCCACATTTTGTTTTTTTATAGTATCTCCAAGCAACCTGAATATGACATTAAGTTTCTTGTTGGCTTCCAGACTTTAGATTTTGACCTCATTGTTTATGCTCCATATCGATCGATTGAAGGATTTATTGATGACCTAGAGGTAAGTTTGTACTTGTTTTGTGCTGCAAATTAACAAGTAGAGTTTTTTGTGTTGCTTTGTTTTAGGAGTTCCATGTCATTCACTGTTATAAATTCTTGATGGTTCAGTCTTTCCACTGCACTGTTTATTGTCTAATACTATTGCTTTTTGTATGAAGGATTTTTGCAGGGTAGGTAATGGTCCATTCCAGCGTTTGAAGGTAACATTTGCTGTTTACTCTTTTTTTTTACGTGTTCCAATGTGCACAAGCTTAGGTAAACATGTTCATGTGCAAAATATTTTCTACCAGCTACTTTCTTTGTCGCAGTCTCTTACAAATGCCAGAAATCGATCTAGAAATTGTGAGTGATTATGACACATTTAGTATTGTAATTGCACAGAGTTGATGGTACTGGTACCAAGATTCTAACATTAGTTCACAGTTCACACTTTTAGAATTAGATTAGAAGTTTATAATTTTAGTTAGAATACTACCATGTTAATAATTCTGCTTGTGACAAGGGCAAACATTGAATCATCTTGGTTATGGTTACAGTGTTTGTATTTCATATTCGGCGATCTCCACACTGATGGAATAGGACAATCTAATCAGGAAAACTGAGTCAGGTGCCTAAGATGTACATAGTAGATGAAACACAATTTGCAGCTATCTACTACTCCATACGTCCCAAAATAATTGAAGTTTTAGGATTTTTTCAGACCAATTAGTGGTGGTGGGTAAGATGCAGGTGCCCCTAGTTAGTTGAGCACTTGCTGCCATGTAGATTTGGTTGCCTTTCGGTTCCGAAAGGAATTTAATGCACACGCACAATTTAAAAGGAAACACATGCGCATTCCCTTGGCATGCTATATCCCTCCGACACAAGCTTCGAGCAGTAGAGGAGCATAACAGGAAGGGTGGGCATCTCCCCAAAGCCGTGCCCATGGCTACAACCTTCCCCATGTCCAAACCGGAGCCTGCGGGTGCAGATCGGCTGCTTCGCTTCATGCCCCAACTCAACCTCCTGCTGCATCAGCAAACGCCGCACAACAGCATCCGCTTGCTTTGGTGATTGTCAACACCTGTGCCACCATACTTGCCGCCTGGATCTGAGGGGCTAGGGAAGGGAAGGGAGGGGCGTGGAGGGAAGGTGGAAGAGAGAGGAGCGGCGACTGAGAGGCCGATGGGAGCCTGTGATGACTTGTGTATGCTGAGTAGATAAGGCATGCGTTTCTTTTTTCCTATGCCGATTCAGCTCACTAAGTGGGCCCCATTAGGTGGCTAAAGGATAAAACTGTACTCTTTTTTTTTGGGACAAAATCCAAACTCTAAAACTGTAGTTATTTTGGGATGGAGTATTTATCATGGCTCACTATTGGACATTACTTCTTTTCCCTTCAGTAAAGCACAATGAATATGCGATGGGATCTTATGATGTTAAGTCACTGTGACTTGGTCCATGTGTCAGTGACCAAGTTTCCAGGACTTAGAGGAACTGCTTCTATTTGAATTGGCACTTGAATTCATGAGTCATAAGATTGCTATTCTCTGCAGTGAAGATACACCATTTATATATTTTTTCTAAAACAGTATACTCCAACCATCATTAGATTAGGAAGTTGTGCTCTCAGTTTAAAAATAAAATGATTACGCCATATTCTGCAAGTTGTACAGTGTTCATCCTTACCTCTGATTGGCTTGCAGGAGTTGCGCCAAGCTGCTGTATCCCATGTTGACAAAATGATGTTGACTGATGCACCTCTTCTCTATACTCCTGGGCAGGTAACCTTACACTAACTCTTCTTAGTTATGGTATCATTACCATTTTGTTGAATTTACTACTTTGGTTTTGTTTCTGATTGAGAAAGCATCCAGCGTGCATACTTCTCAAGCTTAGCTTGCTCACACTTCAATTTTTCAACTGATCTCATTATCTACTTTGTTTCAAATTTTGTAGTTGGCACTGGCTGCCCTTCACAAGTCCAATGATCTTCTCAGGGTCGTCAATTTTGAAAGGTCATGAACATTTGATCTGAATTATTATGAATACCTTATGTCAGGGTTTTTCAATATGTGGTTGCTTTCTCTAATTTATTGTTTTCATGTTACTAAATTCATTGATTGGTTGCAGATACTTGGAAACTATTTTCTCAAGGCAACATTCTGATTGTCCAGTCGAACAGTTTGTTCAGTCAATCAACACAATCAATTACTTGGTAAGGATTTGGCTTTGGGAAATATAGTTTATGTACATGTGGGCTGTGCCAGCATTAATTTCCAGTGATATAATCGATCACTAAGAAAAGTACTGATGTCATGCTCAGTCACCTAGCATAAATTTTGTGTTACACAGGATGGTTAGAAAACTTGATGGTTAGTTGAACATGTATAAATTATCAGAAAGCTGTTGATCTATCTAACAGATATGTTATTATCTCTAAAACCCCATGTTATTTTGGAGTGCATGATAAACATCAAGACCAGAGTCATGATAAGTATTTTTTTAATCACTAGTCACTGCTAGTAAAGGGTAGGACTTACATGTGGTCTCTTTTTAAAGAGAATTCACAATGGTAAACTAAAAGGCTCACTAGAGCCAAATACTGAGCACTGAGACTGAGAGTAACTCCTAACTCCTATTTAGTTAGCAATACAGAGCACAACAGATTTTTTTTTACCAAATTTTAATATTCAGTGCCACTATGATATTGTTGTAGTACGTTATGGTATCTTATTATGCATGGGAGGTGTATTTTATATCCAAGTAAAATATTTCTGTTTGACACAAAAATATAGAAGCTCTATTTAGGTTCCATCTACACTTGACCCCACGAGGTAGTGAGAAATTTTGTCTTTGCAGTAAAGAGGCCTTTTTTTTTATTATTCTTAAGATTCCCTTTTGACCTTTGTGCCCCCTAAAAAATGTCTTTAGTGCATACTCATAGAAGAGCTAGCCCCATTGACAATTGTGATGTAGATCTTGCAATTGGGCCCACAGAACTATGTTGGAAACTTAAAGCTGGGCAATATTAGGCTTAGTGAACTAATATGAGTTTCTTCTAGTATGCAAATTCTGCTCTTTATTTTGTAACCATATGGGCATGTCTCTGCTATTCTTTGTTACCCACCATATATCATAATCATTTTGATAGCTACTGTAACTTTGTCATTCTCTTTGTATTCTTTGTGCATCTTGCAGGTTGACCAGCTTAATATACCTACCGTTAAGGACCTGAGGCACGTTGACCGCAAGCTGAAACATTGTTGGGATCCAAGCTCACATGATGAGTAGGCTCTCTCGTTTCATTCATTCTTTGTGCCAGCATCTTTATGGTTTATTAGCCATTTGAAAAAAAAAATCTTTATGGTTTATTACAACTCACCCTGCTCATTTTTTGCGATCCACGCATTTCTACAGGCATAAGAAGAAAGAAAAGAAGTCAAAGCACAAATCAAAAAGAACATCTACTGATGCCCAACTGTAAGCACCTTGTACAGCCAGCTCACATATTCGATCATGTTCTATTCATTTCTTGCTTCTGAACACCTTCTCTACAGCAACAGCTAGAAAGCATATCGTCGAGCATTGGCTTTGTAAGAATGTGGTGGTGAGGACTCTTGCTACTTCTCTTGTCTAGTGTGTTCTTTATTTTGTATGCTACCGCAGCAGCTCTATGACAACTTCTTTCTGCACCAGCCGAGGCAGTTATACCTGAGCTCAAGCAATTTTGTGAAAGAAGGTATGCGGTTCCTGCCAGTAATTGTGCCTTTGGTAACTTATTCATTGCCGCAAGGGGAGAGTTGCAGCAAGATACAAACTAAGAGGTGTAACATTGGATGTCTATCTCCGAAACACGGAGAACTGCAAATTTTATATGGCCGACTTTGTGTCAGCCACAATTACTTGAGTTTCTTCGTTGCGGCTGCAGTTTAAACGCCGGATCCAAGATGATCTGCCTGTTGTTGTGAAACATTTTTTTAACTGACCAGTGATTTTGAATCTGAATCGTGTATATGTATAGGGCTTATCATTGAACCAAAGACCTTGAATGAAAAAAAAAACTATGTTGTTTCTATTGGTTCTGTTTTGAGTAACCAAAATGCTAGATGTTGAAAGCGAATTCAGACATCCGTGACGCGCTAACTTGCGTGTTGGCCCGTTCTCATTTCAGTCATAAATCCCCTTGTCGGCAGGGTAAAAACGCTAGATCTTGATAAAAGTCGACATATAATGGTAAAACGTTAACCGCACGATGCCAGAAAGCTCAATAAAACAGGATGCGTACAAGCGTCACAGCTCAACTGCTTTTCACTTTCTCCTCAGCAATAGCAGGTAGAAACGAACCCTCACGGCCTCACCAGCAGTACACTAGTATAAGCCGATAGAACGTATGTACTAATGTACAAACTTTCTCCACTTGTTGGCAACGTGTTTACAGACCTCAATGTGAGATCTGTATTGCAGTGCTGGGTTATTTTGCCACGAACTTTCAGTTTGGCGTCTGACTGCTTCACTGTGAAGTAAAGTTCCTATGGCGAGCAAATATCACCACCATTGCCGTTGGCCTTATCAGCCTGCTGCTGTTCAGACATCAGCATCGCCGCTTCTTGGAGAGCTGCGTGTAACTCATTGTGCAAATTTGACTTCTCGAAGGTAAAACTAGTGCCGTTTATACACGGACTATATCGTTTTGTTGTCTTCTCTTCAAGTATTTCTTTAACTGCCTGCACCCAGTTGAAATAAGAAAAGGATCAGTAATTCCATAGAAGCAAAACATTCAGTAAGTACACCAAATACAAGCCAACAATGTTGAGGTATATGTGCCTACAACTACAAGGATTCAGCTATTGAGCAGTAAAGGATATGTAACTAATAAATATATACGTAGTAACTATTTACTCTTACCAAAAAAAATCAAGATTTTTAGATTCCTGGAAACTGGACCAAAAATGAAGATTGTTAACACTGAAACTGGTAACACATTCTAAGGCTCTACATTGGGCATCATCCTAAAATGACCTTGAGGAAGGTGTGAATGTGACATTTTTTTTTTTTGTGTGTGTGTGAGTATGAAAATTAATAATTGGATCGACGGTCCTCATAAAAAGGAGAGATGGCAATATCGTGGATGCTAGAATATGTTCTTAGAACCAAGCAAGCCACAAAGCAATCCAAGTCACTATCCACATAAATCCAAGTCACTATCTATATGCTAATGCTAGCCATAAAAATATACTTTGCAGGTACATAGAAGGATCATTAACAAGCGCTGATTTATTGTGAGAGAAAAACACTGCTGAGTGACAGATTTGGTAGATAAGTTCAAGCGAGCAGGACAAATATACTCATTTTAGGTATCAACTGTATGCCTTCTTTTATCAGAAAAACAATACTGCTATAGTTCCACGCAACGCTCTCTCTTCTTCTTCTTCTTTTCCCGATTATTAACACCAACATGATCCTTATGGCTGCTATTTCCTTCAGCCTCAAAGTCAGCCTAGTAAATGGTGGCCAGGCCAGACGATTCAGCCCTTGATAATATCGTCAGAAATCAGAATTTAAAAAGTATGTGAGGCTCATTTTAAAAACTCAGGTCCCTAACAGTCAAATACTGCTCGAGCATAGGTCTAAATCATCTGAAAATGCCATCGATGAAATCGTGTCATTTCGAGGCCGCAGTCTGTTAAAGCAACGATTTTGCCTCTGATAAGTGTCGCATTTAACAAAATGGCCAAGAACTTAATAACTTATCAACATGAACAGAATGATTCTCCCCAATCCGAGTGTACAAGGAGCTGAACAAGTGAAATGGTGCAAACCTGCAACATCTTGGGATGGAAGGTGGGCACGCCGACCTGCGATACCGCAGCGGCGCCGAAGAAGTTCCCCAGCAGCGCGGCGTCGGTCGCCGACAACCCCCACAGCAGTCCGGTTGCAAAACCCGCGAGAAAGCTGTCTCCGGCGCCAGTAGGGTCCACCTGGACGGCGGGGAACGGCGCAACGCGCGCCTCCCCACCGTCCCAGTACAGCCGGCACCCGTCCCTCCCCTCCGTGACGATCACGCAGCACCGCTGCCTCGTCGTTTCCACCCCGACGTATGGCGCCTCCTCCGACGACGCCTTAACGAACGCCACCCGGGGCAGAAGCCGCGCGTACGGCGTATCGTCAAGCGCCACGTGGCCGACGGCGCCGTCGCCGTCGAACGCCCGGATCAGCGCCTGCGCGTCCACGAGCACCGCGCGGCAGAGCCGGATCATCCGCTCGAGCGTCTCCGGTAGCACCTCCCCGGCGACGCCGACGGCGAGGCCGTAGGCGAAGCGGCGGTCGGGAAGGTCGGCGGGGTAGATCGGGTCGCAGGCGCGCACGCGCCGGAGCTCCCGGTCGGGGGCGTGCGCCGAGGCGGCGGTCTCCGAGAACTGGGCGTGGAAGGAGGTGGTCGGCGACGCGCAGAGCAGAGGCGGATGCCGCGCGGGCGCCGGCGCGGAGGCGTAGACGAAGTCGTGGCCCACCTTGGCCACGACGACGAAGGGGGCTGTCCCGTTGAGCGCAGCGTCCTGGGGCGAGGCGGCGTCGAGCACGTTGGACACGAAGGCCGCAGCCCCGCCGAGCGTCTCCCCCACTACGCGCCCGCCCCGGATCAGCACATCGTGGCAGTAGCTCCCCACCACCAGTCCCTCAAGCCCGGGCCCTCCCTTCGTCGTGATTAGCAGCTGCTGATTCTCCCCTTCCTCATGAGCGTCGTCGGGCTCTGCCGCGAGCAGCATCGCGGCGGCGGAGGCAGCGGGGGGAGGCGCCACGGTTCAGGGCGGTGAGGGAAGCGTGGAGGTCTCGGGGCGGTGAGAGAGGAGGTGCGCAACGGCATCGTAGGGGAGGGGGAGATGCGGTGCAGTGGGGAATAAAAGCGCGGGGGCGGGGGCGGGGTGGACGCCGGAGCGGCGACAAGGGGGGCTTTACAGATGCCGCTGACGCGGGGCGTGCGACGGGACACGTGGTTGCGGCGCACGTTTGAGCTGCGGCGGCGGCGTTGGCAGCTGACGCCGCTCAGCGCGTTGGAATTTGGGATTGTCAGATCCCGGGTCGTCGCCCTCGTCAGGCCCGGCTGGAGGGTAGTAGTAGTAGCTCGCCTGCTTCGTCCGTCATCGTCATGATGATCCCGAGCTGCTTGACAGCTTGAGCAGAGTCCAATGGTGCCATGTGAGATTTTTCCTTCTGTGGATCTATCCCAGTCTCAGCTTTTGCATAAAAGCAACTGTAATGTGATCAAAACTCCAACCATCAAACTCAACATTCGAACCGAGCACGATATCTGAGCATCGAACCCTTTTTTTCAGAAGCCAAAATTGAACATGAGACCTAAGAGAGAGAATGGATCAAACATCGTGGATCGTGACATCCTAGCTTTATATTTAAACGTGACCCGTACGCCAGTGTTAAGATTGTGGATTTAGGCCTTGTTTAGTTCACCCTGAAAACCAAATTTTTTTTAATATTTCTCATCACATCGAATCTTGCGGCACATGTATGAGACACTAAATATAGACGAAAATAAAAAATAATTGCACAGTTTACCTGTAAATTGTGAGATGAATCTTTTAAGGCTAGTTACTTCATGATTGAACAATGTTTGTCAAATAAAAACGAAAGTGCTACAGTTCCGAAAACTAAAAAAAAAATCAGAACTAAACAAGGTTGTAGCCCAGAGAGATAGGTTAAACAAACATATATAAAGGCATATATTGTCAACTTCGGATTCGTCTTAGTACAGTTGATTAAGGTAGATGAAAGTGCAACTAAACAAGGCTTTTTATGTGAATAATGATAGTGGTGGAATAACTCTAAATTAACTCTTATACATAAAGTAAAAATTTATCATGTAGAGTGAATTTGGGTTGTACGAAAGTCAGATTGCTATTTATTTACTAGTTATTAGATAATAATCTAGGTATAGTTGAATACTTTAATATAGGTTAGGAAAAAAAACATAGGCATCATTCCAATTTACCCATGCAAGCATTTAGATGTAGAATTTTGCTTGAAGATGAGTAAGCAAAAGATGCATGTAGTTGTTGTTAATCCCATTCAATACCTTCATGGTCGTCATCATGTTCTCGTATTTGTTGCCCACCTGATGTTCACATGAGAATCAGGGACAAAAGTTTAACAGTGCAAATGGATTTGAGTCATTTAGAATTTGGGTTATGGGGTGCTACATAGATGGAGAGAAAATAAGTGTGTATAGTTTGCAAAACACACATCCATGTCACACTGTTAGCGTTAGACAATGATTATTATTTTTTTGAGAGGGAGTTAGAAGTTGTTTGGTTGTCAGCCGTAGTTCGCCACTGCATGAGTGGCGTCGCCAAAGCTATGATGGTAAAATGGGCAGCCTAACTTTTAGCGTGATTTCCTGCTTCAAATAGTTGAAAAACCTGTGGCGAGCCTCAAGCTACTAATGAACCAAACAGCAGCCTCAGATGTGTGGTAGCCTTATATTTGCGATGGCGGGCAATGGCCAGCAACCAAATACTCTCTTAGATGAATGACCATAGTCTAAGCCTCTAAGGTGAGAGTAAGTGATGAAGTACAACAACAAGAACCAACACTCTAGCAGGAGTATGCACCAAGCTTTAAACAACTTCACTTTATTTTTTAATTAAGGAAAAAAGAAGCTTTAGGCCTTGTTTAGTTCACCCCGAAATCCAAAAAAATTTCAAGATTCCCCATCACATCGAATCTTACGGCACATGCATGAAGCATTAAATATAGACGAAAATAAAAACTAACTACACAGTTTGTCTGTAAATCGTGAGACGAATCTTTTGATCCTAGTTAGTTTATGATTAGATAATATTTGTCAAATAAAAACGAAAGTGCTACAGTAGCGAAATCCGAAATTTTTTCGGAACTAAACAAGGCCTTAAATAATATGCAATCGAAGAGCTAGATTAAAAGCCTGTACTGAGCTTACCTGGAGTTGCAAAAACAAACAAACACACAGTAAAAAGTGAATGATCTCGTTTGCATATCTTTAGCCCTGTATAATTTCGAAAATTACAGAGCTATGCGAAATTACGCTTGGAAACGAAACTTTCCAAAACACCCCTGATCATTCTCCATCTCCACTCCCACAACCTCTCTCTGGTCTCTCCGGCGTCCCGACTGCGAGCCCCGCCGCGAAGCCCCACCGATATGGCGACAGCCGATGGCGCCGCACCGCCGGCAATGGACGAGAAGGCGCGGCGCACGCGTGACCTCCTTGCTAGCTTCTACAACACCGACCCGTCGGCGGCCGCCGGGGCCGCGGCCCCCGCGTCCCTGGCGCGGCCGTCCCCTACAGCCGCGCCCGCATCGCCCCTCGACTCCATCAACTCCGCCTCCTTCGATCCCGACATCTACATGAATGTTCTGGTTAGTGCTTGTGTCTGATCCCAACTCCGTCCCTTTTCCTGGTCTCTCAGATCCAGCTCCCTGCTTCTCAGGTCGGATAGTATAGTTGGTGACCTGTTGCGTAGAATATGAATGAATGTGATGAACTTTGGTATGTAATAACCCCTGTATTTATTAATCTCTTTCTGGAATTGACCTGATTAGCCCATCGCGTTTGTCTCGAGATCAACTGAGACAAAATGTCATATCCTATGATGCTGTTAGCTTTTCTATTTAAACACAGTCGGTTGTGCAATTTGTGTATACGCTACTAAAAGTTCTGATGTGTGTGTAGATCATGGAGTTGAGTTCTGGGTGCAATTTGTTCCAGCATCTTGTAATTATAAATATAATCGTGCTCAGGAAATAGAATCCTCAAGACATGATATCTTAGGCAGTGAGTTACATACATAACATGAATCATAGAAAGCTTACAAAAACAGATGCAATTGAAATTCTGCATTAGAGCACTTCTAACAGTATGTACATAGTGTGCTTGCTGTATAACTACACTGTTGAATTTTGCACACAAGTCTAGATTGTTTTTTTTAACTAAGATCTCAATCATATTTATTTTAACTAGGAGCATTTCCATGCAGCATATTTGAGTTATGCTTGCACAGGTATCCTTAGAGTCTGGGATCTAGACACATGAATGATGTGAATTAGAAAGACTAAATTTGTTGCCATGCTACTTATTTAGTTAGAGTTAGACTACTTGTTATAGCAGCATTACCTTTTTATAGTTTCAGTTTACTCATATAGTTTGCTTATGCTACATAGTTTACCATATAGTTTGCTTATGCTACATAGTTTACACTGGTATTACCTTTTTATATTATCACTTTTCTGTTCTGTACGTAGCTTACTGGCATTCTGATTATATGAAATTTAGCATGACCTATCACTCAATTGGCCTTTTTCTGCGTATATTTGTTGCATGCCTTGCCATTTTCACTTGAATGGCTTGAGTTATTCACACTGTTCCATACTTGGATTGCTGCAAATGGTTTTATAAGAAAGCTGAAATGGTTTTGACCCTTTTTCTATATGGACCTAGGATATCTTTGGTTTGTGCCCTCAACTGACCTTGTTAAATGATTGGCTAGCTGTTCAAGTTTTTTCTAATACTGATGAGGCACCAAGGTCTGGTAAAAAACTGTATTGGATGTGATCAAAGGGCTATGTGCTTGCCAGAATTTCACAGACATTTAAACATAGGCCCAACCTACATACCCTAATATGCTATTGCTAGTGTAATAGCGTTTGTTGAAAGCGTAAATTAGTCTGACATGATATCGTGTTTAGTTTGTTAGTAAGAGTAGGATGCTCATGCTCGCTACTCATGTGGTTTTCAGGTGCAGCAATCCAATCTGGAAGGCCTTCTACAAAGGCATGTGAAGATGGCTGCTGAGATCAAGAACCTAGACACAGATTTACAGATGCTAGTGTATGAGAATTATAACAAGTTTATTAGTGCAACTGACACTATAAAAAGGTGATGCTATTTCCTTACTGATAAATCAGACTTCTCCTTCTGTTAATGAGTTTGATGTTCTAGTACTATTATTTTCTATAGTTGTAATGTGTATCCTATCTATCTGTGATTTTTTTCCCACAGGATGAAGACTAACATTGTTGGGATGGAGACAAATATGGACCAGCTCCTTGCAAAGGTATGCATTATCTCGTTGTTGGTGCATGGCTGACTCATTTTTACATGGTTGATCCAACCTATTTTTGCCTTTTCCAGATAACATCAGTGCAATCAAAAAGCGACACAGTAAATACATCTCTTTTTGACAAAAGGGAAAACATCGAGAAATTACATCGTACACGCAATCTGCTCCGGAAAGTTCAAGTATATACTCTCCTGCTTACATTATTAATCTTAGAACTATGATTTATGCTGCTCCATTAGTCATTGTTGTGTCGAGAACTAACAATTTGTAGTTACACAAATATGCAAATTTCTGCAATAATATAATAATATGGTTAAACCTAAGGCTACTCCCAATGGGTGGTATCATGCACATCAATTAGGTGCTGCATAGACATAGAATTTTTTATTGATGCAGAATTAATTAGGAGAGAAACAAAGCCTAAAACGAAGTCCAATATTTTGGCACCAACCCAATAGCTTGGGCCCACTCTCATAAACACAACATAACAGCAATTAATTATTTTTTAACTCTTAAGAAACAACAGTATAGTACTATGTGTTGGAGGGATTTTATCTACACATGAATTTGGTGATCTTTGTATGATTTGGCAGTCTTGGATGTAACAACATGATATTATGCACTGGGAGTAGCCTAAGTGTAAGTGGTATATATATGTGTCATTGTTGTTGTCCCAGCCCTTGTGTTGTGGGAGGCCCTAGTGATCTACATGTTTAGTTTAACATGAAGTTTTGGTGTTGCATAGGGAATTTCACATTAAGACATGCCATGAAGATGTTTGTTCAAGACTACTTGGTCAATAGTTTACTCTGTATTCTTTTTTTTTTTGAAAAAAACTCTCCAGGGTATTTCTACCACCAGTGAATTCTAATAACTAATTAAATGTAGGCGCAGAAAAAAGAAAACTTTTGATAAAATGTTGCTTTCTATCAACTTCTGTTGCAGTTCATATATGACCTTCCAACTCGGCTTAACAAATGCATCAAGACCGAAGCATATGCAGATGCTGTCAGGTTTTTTACTGGAGCAAAACCTATTTTTGAGGTAAATTTGAGCTAAGTGAAATTCCTCATCTTAGAAACTCCCTGCAATACCTTTTACCATGCTCTTTCATGTACTTCTGTATTATAGGCCTATGGAGATACGTCTTTTCAAGACTGTAAAAAGGCATCCGAGGAGGCAATGGATTTAGTTATACAACACCTTCAGGTAACTGTGCACATTTTGACTCAAATTTGTATGGAATATGACATAATTATTTGTCCAAATGCCATCTACTACTTATCATTTGTTACATAATTGCATTATTCTAATTTTGTAGATTTTTAATACTATTTACTGCCCATAAATTTCAGGCAAAGTTATACTCAGATTCTGAACCTATTGAAGCAAGAGCAGAAGCTGTAGTTCTCCTTAAACAATTGAACTTTCCGGTATGTATTTTATCAATGCTAGTTAGGCTATGCCAGAGCTCCTCTCTGTATTGCAATGTACTACTTGCATGTTTTGCCCTTTTTTTTCTGTAAATGCCCATCGTTTTTTTTTTCATAATTTCATATGTCAACAGGTGGACAACTTAAAATCGAATCTACTTGAGAAGCTTGAAGATTGCCTCTTGAATTTCCAGAATGAGCCTACGCAGGTGTGCATGTGTCTATATCAGAATATTACAACTGAACAGTTTCCATTTAGTATTGTATGGAAGTTACACAGTTTGGGATCGGCACTGCTTCTGTTACCTGTATTACTACTAAGTCTGCACACTATGTAATGCGATGTTGCTCATGCTGTAACATGCAGCCTAGTTGTAATGCCCATTTATGCGTTTGCCCTACTGTATTGATTAATCATCTAATACCTCGTGCTATTTTTTGGTTAGGCTTCAATTGGTGACATCTCAAAGACATTCCGTGCTTATTTAATAATATTTCCTGATTCGGAAAGGCGTCTCATTGAACTTGCACAAGCTTTGTTCTCAAAGTAAGTTTGGTTCAGTCCTTATGCAACTGTGCCATCAAACAGTCGGCTGTCCTTAGACCATTAACTGCATCCTGCCAATTCTTTTCTGTTTTAGCTCCCAGAATATAAACCGAGATTACTTATGTGAAGAACTGAAGATACATGACATGCCTTCTTCCTTTAATAATATCAACATTCTAATCCTGGAAGATAAAGCCTCTGAGTTGTCGCGTGTCCATAAAGCTTTGTAGATATAACTTCAGATGATTATTTTTCTCACTTTGTTTTAAATTTTAAATTCTAAATTGTTGAGAAGACCAAATCATCTTGCGGGTGGATATTGAAATTGGTCTTACTGCTTTGATTTGCCTGGGAGTGATGGAGGCCTGGGGCGGGGGACTAGGGGGCACTCCCCCTATTCTACCTCTGTTCCTGCTAATATTAGGGGCTGAGGTTGATCAGGCAGCTTTGTTGGAAATAATCCTGTGTCTAGGTGTATGCTAGTGTCTAGGTTCATAGCCTTAACTTTACCTTAATTTCAGCATGGAGTAATAGGAGCAAAGGCTGAATACGTGTGCAATATTCTTCATTACTAGGAGGCTATCACAGCCTGATTTGCTCACGGTTGTCTATAAGTAGAAGAGAAAATCAGAAAAGGTTAAGTCATTTCCAGCCACCAAACTTGTGTTTGTATGTGTTCTTTTGTGTGTGAGTTCCTGGTTGTCCTTTTGAAGGCTATGTCTTTCAAGCTGCATCTGCCTTTTGAACCTGTTGCTAGATGGGAAAGGAGCCTTGAGTGTATGAACAACCTGGTGCATGTCGTATATTTTCAAATGCAGAGAGAATTGGAAGTGAAAAAACCTTGGGGAATATTTTCTTTATCTGCTTCCTACCATTCTACTTATGAGCTGTTACTTATTGTGCAATGGGGATAGTAGATAATTACTCCAATACTTGGTTCTGTGTATGAGATAAACTGACACATTTATCTTCTCCGTATGGCCTATGGTTGCTTTGTTGTTTTATCTTACATTTCTACTAGATTCATCACATATACACTTGTCTTTTTCTTTTGATGAAGCCGATATGAAACAGTCAGAGAGAATCTGAAGAAAAGAATTCCATCAACAGATCTGCTGGCAATACTACGTAAGAACTTTATCTATATTCTATGCTATAGCACCATTGCAATTTTATTTACAGAATATGCTTAGAACAATAGTGTAAACTTCTATTGGCCAGTGATCATTGGAATTTGAATTCATATGTCAAAAGACGTTCCCTCTGTAGGAAAGCCTCCTTAGTCTTAACATCTTTGGTATTCGTTCAGTGGTATTTTTACCTTTAGGACCAGTTAGCTGTTGAGTTCACTATGCTGTATTGTATTGACATTGAAACTTACTAATTGTACTGAGATTTTGCTGTTATGACTTGAATAGGATTCTTTTGAAGTGCTGCTTCTGCAATGCCAACAATGGTCTTGCTTAAGAATTTGATATTATTGTAAGATTATTGATCTGTTTAAATTTAATACTACTATTCTTTGGTGATCAAAGGATCCTTATGGGAGGATGCAACCGCCATCGATGAAGTTATTCCAGAGGCTGCGCTACCAGCTTTTTCTTTGGAGGTTACTATCAGATTTAATGTTACACTTTTCTCTCTTCACTCAACTTTTATGTTCTGCCTAGAATCAAGTAGCAATTATGTGGTTAAATGTGCATAATATACTTCTTAGTTGTCCTGTAACTCCTGTTCATTCCTCCTGGCAGTTTCTTACTTTGGAAATTTGGCTTAAACCAAAGTGCTTTTCTGTGCTGAGTATTGCTATCTGCTTCCACTAACTATAGGGGACATATTTTTAGAGTTAGGTACAATGCTCCTGGAGGCATTGGATAATATGGCAGATAATGATGTCTTGTTCTTTAAGACAGTGACTCCTGTCATAGCAGTGGACAAGTCCACCAATTGATGTCTAGAATTAGGTTTGTCACTGTGGTGCTTGACTCCTGTCATAGTGACTCCTGCCATAAGAGTGGTGCTTGGTTAGATGGGGTAGGGACCTCTGGTTAGGTTCCTGGTTGTCGGTCGTCAGATGTCTCGTAGGTGAAATGTTGTAAGTGTCCCAACCTATCTCATGTATGGTACTGGCATGAGTTACCTTTTATTTCCTCTCTATAATACAATGATGCGCAGCTCCTGTGTATTCGAGAAAAAAAATAATGAAGTGATAAATAACTGGTAGCCACCAGTTCTCAGAATTATATCACGTCAATTGTTACTGTTAGTGTTGGGACATATTTTTTTGAAGACTGTTGGGACATATTTGAAGCATTGGTTTGCTATATGGGCGTATAATTATTATTTATTAGATCTATTGTCTTGGAAATAATATTCTAAAATCAGTTGCTAGTATTTATTATTTCCTCAATGGTGATTATAGTATTATGTTTATTTTCATATGTAACATGTAGCAGTACTACTCAGTAGACTAAGTTTTTCTCTGCCTGACAACCTATACTTTGATTTAGAAATCAGCAAAAACTGTTTTGTACTATATGTTTAGCTGAGAATTGTTTGTTAGTATACTTTGGCTGTATAGTGTTACTGTATAGGTCATATGATATGGTTCTTTTGGAAATATTGAAGGTTTATTTTCTTCCCTCTTATATTTTCTTATTCAGGGATAAATGAATATACTTAAAAACACAGTTCTGTAATTGCTGCTTTTGATATCTTTGATGTCCACTTCATATTTCTTGATACTGATTTTGCGCGTGGCAAAAAAATTTTCTACTGGCAGACTACTCGAGACATTATTAGGCAACACATAGCAACTGCATTTCTCCATCTTCAAAGTGAAATATCAGGTCCCCACCTCCCACCATACTTTACTCTGCAATCTGCATTTTTTTCTCCAGAACTTCATTCCGGATTGAAGTTCAGATGTGATTTACCAGTAACTTATTTTGGTTTAGCTTGTAATGGTACAAGTATGAAAAAAATTCACATATGTTGTACATGGGTGAGCAGAGGCACTGGTTAGGACACGTTCAACATCAAATGAGAAGTTAGAAGAGTCACAGCTGCAAACTGCTATGGAGGCAAGCAAAATCAAAGTATCCCAAGGATGCATAGATCTCCTGCAGGTACATACTTAGAAGCTTCAGAACTTCTGAACACCCACCCGTTTTGTCATGTTGTCAAGCAACATAAATGTAACACACAATCAAAGTTCATGACTTTCTCATGCTCTGTTTTAATGTTATATTTCTGGCCATGCTGCTTCCAGGAATTTCATCATCTGATAGATGGCAATATAGAGTTGCTTGTAAAGCTGAGAGATTTGATTATTGACTGGGTACAAGAAGGTTTTCAAGATTTTTTCCAGAAACTTGATGGGCATTTTCATGTGCTCTCTGGGAGAAGCAAAAAGAAATCACAAGAGTCAACTATGCATTCTGTGCAAATTGATAAGGTCCCAACAGTCTTGGTACTTATGCTTGCACAACTCTGTGTTTACATTGAACAAACAACAGTTCCTAAAGTTACAGAGGTACGTTGCATCGTTTCCAATCACTTGGCCACTGTCCAATGTGAAGCTTCATAATGAAACAATCCTGGCTTCTGTTACCTTTTTTAGGAGCTAGCTGCTTCTTTTTTTGGAGGTGGTGCACGTAGCTACGAATATGGACCACCTTTTGTGCCTGGAGAAATATGTCGGCTATATCGTTCATCAGGAGAGAAATTCTTGCACCATGTAGGAAGCATTCTTTATCTTATGTTCTTTTTCATTTTATTGTTCATTGTTTCTGGATTTTATGTAGTAGAAGTTTTATCCCACTGCCCCATATGGTGGCTTTTTTTCTTTGCTTCCCATTAACTGCTGCATGGAATTAAATAACTACATAAAGATAGAAAAGAAGGCTTGCAGAGTAGTATTTTCTCTTGTACTTTTGGATCTCCTTGTTACAAAAAGTTGGGTGCACTCTTGTAACAGGGAGAAAGTGCTGTGTGCACTATTTAGTCTTTTAATTTTTTTAGAACCATAATTCTATTGCATTGTGGATACATTTAACTCCGTAAACAATGTTAGTACATGCATGATATCTTGTATAGTGTCATGAAAACATAGTATCCATAGTGCCATGCCATTACTTTCTCTAGAATTTTGTTTCCAAAAGCAACCATTTTCAGTCTCTAAGCAGCCAAGGCGCAGTTTACATGTGAAGGGTCAATCTCCCGTGCCATGGGAGCATAATCAGAAACATACTCAGAAACTCTATGAAATAGCTTAATCCTTTTCTCCTTTATACATTTTTTTTTAAAAAAGTGGATCTGGCAGTGTCAATAACTGGAATATTGTGTTCCTTGACGCAGTACATAAATCTGAAGACTCAGAAGATCTCTAAACTTCTTAATAAGCGATTTACAACACCAGTTTGGATTAAGGTTAGCCTTTGTATTCAACAGAATATTTAGTGATTTTGCTTTTTTCTGGTTTTGTTACTCAGATTTACATTTCCTTTTTCTTTATATGTTCAACTAAAACAGCACAAGGAACCTAGGGAAGTGAACATGTTTGTTGATCTACTTCTCCTAGAGGTTTGTCCAGTTCCTTTTCCTATTGCATTATGTGTACTTATAATGCTAGTATGGCTACAAATTCATAATTGAGCATGCAGTACCAAGCCAATTTAGGTATTGGAGTCTGCTTTCAGAAAATAAGTTCTTACTGGAAATTCCATTTCTAAAGTTTTCTCTACGTAAACGGTCATCATTTTTCTTTTAGATCAATGGTGTGGTATCTGAAGTCAAGCAGATCTTACCTGGTATAGTTCGGCGACATCGGCATTCTGATAGCACTGGTAGCACGACTTCCTCCAGAAGCAATCCAATGCGAGAAGATATGTTGAACCGATCAAACACACATCGTGCTAGAAGTCAGTTTTTAGAAAACCACCTGGCAAAGTTATTCGAGCAGAAAATGGAAATATTCACCAAAGTTGAATACACACAGGTAATCTCCCAGAATTAATTACTTCCCTTTCCTTTTAGATGTAAAAAGTTGTTATCAGCTTTTGGTTTCATTAATCTTTTAGCTTGTTAAATATTTGGACAAGGGACATAATACTGCATCAGTAATCACAATGGTGATCTTGTAGTTATATGGGTTATAACAGAAGTTGAAAGATTTTAATACACATTCTGACTGTATGCGTTGATAGTTTTGCTGTTGTCAGAATTTTCTCAAGTGCATCGCATACTTGCTCAGGAAATTAGTTATTTCCAACAGCTGAGAGGAATATTTTTATTTACTTGTGCTCTTGTGACAAGATGAATATAACAAACTTATAGTTATGCTATAATGTTATCCAGGAGAATTGCTAAAGGATCACCTATTCAATGGGACTACTATAGACTTGTATAACCTGATCACTTTTGTGCATCATGTAGTTTCATTAGGTTGCAGGAATATAATGCACCATGCTGTGAGACTGGCAATTTTTTTGTCAACATTTTAGGTAGTATTTTAACAACTTGTTAACATTGCAGTCATATGAGGTTGTCCCAGTTGGAATGGCATGATAATTTTTGGAGTTCTTCTATGCTTCTCCCTCTTAACCATCTGAACCCCTTTCAAAATCAACGGAGGGGAACAGACATAGAATGCTCATCTAGTTTATATTCCAAGTTTTTCAAAATAAATAGGCAAAAATAAAACCTGCTGATTTACCCAAGTATCAGAATCAGTCGCCTCCCTCTCGTAACACTTGTTATGTTACTGCAAATCCCACAGATTCTCGTAAAATGTACAACAATGCCAACTATTCTCGTAAAATCTACATCAATGCCAACTGCATCATAGTTTTTAGAATGCAGTATCTGATTGAGGTCATAGAGCAGCTTATCAATTAAATTTGGTGATACTATTAGGGAGATATTCTATAGTTCAAGTATATTTTGTGATACTATTAGGTAGCTGCTTTTGACTGTAATTCCTTGTATTCTGGGTAAATTTCAGGAATCTGTTATTTCTACTGTCCTCAAGCTCTGCCTGAAAAGCTTGCAAGAATATGTCCGTCTTCAGACTTTCAACAGAAGTGGATTTCAGCAGATTCAGCTGGATATGGAATTTCTCAAGACCTCCCTTAAGGAATTTGTGGATGATGAAGCAGCTATCAGCTTTTTACTCAAAGAGGTCAGATACTGCCACTATATATTTCAACTTGCCACCGGTTAATTTTTCCTCAGACCAATCAAAACTGCACTTGTGTGTAATTGTTCCGTATTGTGCTTACCTGTAACTCAGATCTTCATATCTCTGCAGGTGAACAATGCTGCCCACGAGAGATGTCTTGACCCAATCCCTCTTGAGCCCCCCATATTAGATAAGCTCATAAATGCAAAACTAGAAAAAATTAAAGAGGAAAACCCAAATATGCGGTAGCTATGCACAGATTGGTATGGTTTACTAGAATTCAGTTCTGTCCATTTGAATGCAATTCATATGTTTGCAACTTCATAGGTCTAGGCCACATAGCATGTTGTTTTCCGCATGTAAATCTGGAGACTGGAGTCAGACTCAGAATTGAATAACACTCCCCAAATGTATGCTAGTATACTTAATTTGAGGCGGCTGAGCTCAGCTTGGCATCCACTTGCAGCCTTGCTTGTCAAGCGGCCATCAAGTTGTCTTCTGTGCATTGTTGTTTAATCCCGGGTCAGGAGAGCTCTTGTCTGAATTTAATCAGATGGGTGTTGTGAAGTTTTTGAATGAAAGATAGGTAAATACAGTTTTCTGAGGACACTGCACATATATAAACTAAGTAAGCATTCTTTAACTGTACTTCTCATGATGAACTTATAGTAAATGATATTGGTACTTCAAGAATGTCTTACTGTACTTTCACATTATTGGCAGACTGGCTACTATGATCAAGCACCTAAGGGCACTAACTCTAATAGATTCACCATTTGGAAACCGAGGACAGTTATCATGATGGTGAAGATGGTTTGTTGGGAGTGCGACTTCCCTTTATGCACCCTGATTTTTTTTTTTATTTCTCACCTTTTGTTGTATCATCCTTTCTTTCAATTATAGTTTCCTGTGGTACATGTCACTTTTTTTACCTTCGCCACAATACTGCTCACGAATAGCATTTTGTGCCATATTACCATGCCTTGAAATAAAATTTTTATCCCCCCTGATCCTGGATAACCACTTTAATTTTCACATTACATATTAACAGAATAATAGGTCAGATCATTCCGTCATTAGAATTTGGTATCTCAATTGTTTAACTAAACTAGATTGCTGAATTTTTTTTCTTCTTCTTAACATAGTGTTTATCACAGCAATGTATGTGAGACTGACTACACCACATCGAACTAATAATAAGGAAAAGAGAGGGCAAATATTGAAGACCAAGCACACAATAACCTTGGAAAAACAAATCATCACCTAAGTGATAAAAGGGCTAGCTGCATGCCTGCCCGCTTAGACAGCAAACTCTGTCTACATGCTAAACTTCTCTCCATCTTCCAAGAACAATAGCATTACTTTACAAGAACTCAATGTCCAAACAAGACAGAAGAAATGGAGTCACAGCAGTCCAGGGCGGGGATGGAAGGGGAAGTGATGCACCACGATGGGAGCTCTCTTCCTCTTCCTCTCCCCCTCCACGTCTGCAGCATCCCCGACATCTTCTCCCATCTTCCGCGCACCCAAAACCTGGGCAACCGCTTCCTGATCTTTAGCTGATTGCCGTTTCATAGTCGGTTCTCCGCCTTTTGGTTTTGGAGGTGGTGAGGCCGTCTTCTTTCCTGCTGCAGGAGCAGCACCAGAAAGGCTGCCAGCAACAGCAACTCCGAGCTGAGCCATCGGGATAACTGGGATTATATTCGCTGGAGCCTTTGGACTAGTGGTTATATAGTTGTTGCTGAGTTGGTAATGCTTGTGTTGGAGCGTTGCTGGCACTTTTTTTTTCATGCTGAAGGATGGACATGAAGAATCCGAGACAAACTCTAGATGCATGCATGCATGTGCATGCTTCCAGGTACTAGTTGAATTCTAGTGCTGACTACTTGCTGGTGTACTGGTGTATGCCTTCAGCGCCAAGGTCTTCCATTCCTTTGGTCGCGGCGTCGTAATTATTGAGCTATTCAACCACAAAAGCGAGAAAAAACGAGTCATTCATCACTTGTTATTAAATTATATGCTCGAGACCACAAGAAAAAGGGTAGCGGTGAAAACTAAAACTCGAAAGCCACAAGAAATCAACAGCATCAGCCGCCAAGTAGTACTAGCTGTGATCTGAGTCTGACGGCCGGAGCACGTCGCAAATTAACGAACCCACCGCCCCACATCAGTTGTCATTTTCAGTTCACAGCGCCGTTTTCGTCTCTTATTATATACTCCCTCCGTCCCAAAAAAAAAATGACGTTTTTGATTTTGAGATATCACGTTTGACCCTTCGTCTTATTTAAAAATTTATATAAATTACAAAATAAATTAATCATGAGCAAAGTATCTGTAATGATAAAATAAGTCTTAACAAAATATATAATATTTATGTAAAATTTTTGAATAAGACGAATGATCAAATAAGTTGTCTAAAATTCTAAAACGACACTCTTTTGGGACGAAGGGAGTACGTATCTCCCACAGCAGCACAGCCACAGCCACAAGAAAGGCCTTGTTTAGTTCCAAAAAATTTTGCAAAATTGAAATAATACTATTTTCGTTTGTGTTTGACAAATATTATCTAAACATGTACTAACTAGATTCAAAAGATTTGTCTCGTCAATTCGGACCAAACTGTACAATTAGTTTTTTTTTGTCTATACTTAATACTTCATGCATGCGTCTAAAAATTTGATGTGACGGGGAATCTAAAAAATTTTACAAAATTTTCTGGCAACTAAGGCCTTGTTTAGTTCCAAAATATTTTGCAAAATGGACACTGTAGCTTTTTCGTTTCTATTTGACAAATATTGTTCAATCATGGACTAACTAGGCTCAAAAAATTTGTCTCGTCAATTCCGACCAAACTGTGCAATTAGTTTTTATTTTTATCTATATTTAGTGCTTCATGCATGTGTCTAAAGATTCGATGTGACGGAAAATCTGAAAAAATTTGTAAAATTTTTTGGGAACTAAACAAGGCCTAAACAAGGCCAGAGTTCCCCTCTCGTGTCCGCCAGACCGCTACTCGCACGTGTTGGATTGACTGGACACCAAGAACCTTATCGACCAAGTCAAATGGAAATGGAGCCTTGGCAGCCAAGGCAGCGTCAGCAGGAGAACGCGATGAGCAAGCACGTCAAACAGGTAGATTATTCTCCCGGCCTTCTCGTGGACGAAGCTTCAAGCTGCCCTCCTCTTCGTGCTCCTCCTTGGACCCCCTAGGCCCCTAGCAACAAAAGCACCGCATCACGGAAGGAACTCATCAGCAACCACCTCCTATATATATAAATGCACGCTGCCAGAGCAGCCTACCACACTCAAAGACGCAGCAAGACACAGCAGTACAAGTGCAAGATCATCATCGGGGAAAAAAACTAGCAGCAGACCAGGCGCCAGAGAGCACAAATTAAACGCAGTCATCTCAGGAGGTGATCGGCTGAGGAGAAGGTCGTGCAGCGCGGTCGATCGATCATCATGGTGTTGGGACTGGGAGGATGCTGCGGTGGTGTCGCCGTCGCCGCGGTGTCGCCTGCTGCCGACCGGAAGCAATCGGAGTCAGGAGGTGGAGCAGGTTACCCAGAAGCTAAGCAGCAGCGGGTGGCCGGAGAGGAGGCCGCCGCCGCCGCAGCCGCAGCAGCAGCAGGAGGCAATAAGGAGAGGAAGAGGAGGGATCGTGAGAAGGCTCCCGTAGTTGTGATGCATCAGTTCCCCTTCCACTCGCGCCCCGGCTTGCTCTGAAATTCATTGGTTGATTTCCTCTTCTGTTGGTGTTTCTTCTGTGTTTTTTTTTTTAAAACTTTGGACATACGAGCCAGGTGTGGTCTTTAGTTCTTTGATCTTGTGTGTCATCCGTCCAGAGAGATACATATATACAAATTCAATTTCCCTCAAAATTCGCGCAGCAGATTAAACTTGGCTCTGTTGAAAACGAAGCTAATTCTTTCCTTACATCTCTGTGGATTGATTTCTGAATATTTTGATGACATGTCTGGAGTCTGGACCATACGCGCGACACAGCGCCTGTGAATCGACGAAAATACACTAGATTTTCCTGGCCCATATGTCTGATTTGAAGGGGCAGAGTAAATAACTAGAGACAAGTTTAGACAAAATTCAACACAAACAGCAGCAAAATAGCTAAAACATCACCGCAAGTGGGCCAGAAGAAGTTTATAGACTGAAACTCATAGACTCATAGTGGTAGCATACCATATATATATTACGCCAAAAGATGGTGGTTCATAAGACTCATGCCGATATATAATTACAAGACACGGGAACCTGTTCTACTGATTGACAAAGCCAAACTGAACGCGACACACAAGCGTGGTCCTGTATCTACCGCATCGAACGGGCAGGCTCAGCATTGCCCCTTTTATTAACCCAACCCAGGTCAGATCACAAACCAGACAGCGAAATCTAGTTCTCCATGCGGATGATGCAGCGGATGCCTTCTCCCTTAGCCATCAGGTCGAAGGCCTTGTTGATCTCCGTGAACGGAACGCTGTGTGTGATGAACTTCTCCACCTCCAGCTCCTGTGCACAGTTAAGCAGAGTTGTAGGGACGTTTCTTTGGGTATAACAATTTCAGCAAAGGTCAACTGGTAAGGAAACTGAAGAAACAACACTTTGCATTTACCTTTTTCATGTACAGCTCCACCACATTTGGCAGATCAGTGCGTGGTTTGAAGTTGCCAAAGAAGGTTCCCTTCAGGGTCCTCTCGTTCAGGAAGTTCATTGGGTGGGTCTTGAACTCAGCATCCTTGTGTGGCACACCCACTAGCACAGCAACACCCCAGCCCTGGATTCAAGAGCACAGCGGCCAGGACATGTGAATAAAGAGAACTTGGAGAACAATAGCTTAACATGTATAAGAGTGTACTTACATCGTGAACACATTCAAATGCTTGGATCATAGCATTGATGTTGCCAGTGCATTCCACACTGCGGTCAACCCCTCCGTTGGTCATCTCAGCAAGTACCTAAACCATAAAGGAATTGCATGTTATGGTCAAGTTCAGCATAAGCTGTGATAACCTTTTGTTGTCTCAGATAAAGAAACAGACCTCCTGCACGGGCTTCTTGTGGTCTTTTGGGTTCAGAAATTCAGTACAACCAAACTTCCTAGCTGAAAATGGGACAAAGGGGTAAGCTACTGACTTATCAAAACAAAATAGTAAAATAACTACTGAGTTATCAGCTATTAGATTAAAGGGATTCACCTTCTTCGAATCTGCTGGGGTTCAGGTCAACACCAATGATCCTTGATGCTCCAGCAATCCTTGCACCTTCTGCAGCCTAATCATGTGCAGCGTAATCAGATGCAAACCCAACACACATTTTCATTGTAATGGAAAGGTCATAGAAGATAGAACAAGTGAATAATTTCAACACTTACGGCAAGACCAACTGCTCCTAGACCGAAAATAGCCACTGTAGAACCCTTTGGTGGTTTTGCAACATTAATTGATGCACCAAGACCTAAACATAGAAATTATATAACTCAGCATCTCAACATAAATATATGCTAACATCCATACCCAAATGTAATAAATGAACTTACCAGTAGAAATACCACAACTAAGAACACAAACTTTATCAAGGGGAGCCTCAGGGTTGATCTTTGCAACACAACCAACATGCATGACAGTGTACTCGCTGAAGGTTGAAGTCCCAACAAAATGGTAGATAGGCTTTCCATTGATTGAAAACCGTGACTTGCCATCGCCAATCATCACACCCCGGTCAGTGTTGATCCTGAGCAGATCACACATGTTGCTCTCTGCCGATCTGCAGTGGGCGCACTCCTTGCACTCCCCAGTGAACACAGGAAGGACATGGTCACCGGGAGCTACGTCAGTCACACCCTCTCCAACACTCTCTATGATACTGTCAAAATCAAGAAATTTCAGGGCGCTAGAATAAGCAAATTTGACTCAGATAACGAATCTCAAATTAAAGCAAAATCTCATATATGCCAATTAAGGACTGAACAACCCTAGTTGTACTGTCTTTGTAAACTGAAAAATACTCGAGAGTAAATTAGCTGAAGAAACTGCTGCTGAAAATTATAAATCTAAGTCCACTGCCAATACCACAACATCTGACGTCCACACAGATAATATTCAAACGTTGATATACCGTTTCAAACAGAAACTGTTTCTTAATGACTCTTCCACATGCATCTAGTAAACCATTAAACAAAGACCACCAACGACAACCATAAATTCAGGCGCTCGAACATAATACATTTGTAAAGTATAAACACAGTACATCTATAGCCACTTAGCCAGCAACATAGTGAAGTAAATCGGAGAATAGAACATACCCTCCAGCCTCATGACCGAAGATCCGAGGGAACACCGGAGTCTGCCCCTAAGACAGATAAGCCGCCAAGAAAGCGCAAGTCAACCGCGAGTTGCTGCATCATATCTACTGACAAGACCCAAATGTGGGATGGCTGATTAGATACCTTGGCCTCCCAGAAGTAGACGTCGGTGTGGCAGAGCGAGGTGAAGAGGATCTTGACGCGCACCTCCATAGCCTGCGGAGGCGCTACCTCCACCTCCTCGATCGACAGCGGCTTGCCGGCCTCCCATGCCACCGCAGCTGCACGGGTCCAAGAAAGCAATCACATAGTCAAGCTAACCATCAAGACGCAAACTTTCCGCCCTTGCTAAACACCGGCAAAATTCGAATGGACATGGTGGATTAGCAAATGTCTTCCGTCCGAGAAACAGAGCCAGTACTCAACCAGTTAGTTAAATTCAAAGAAAGCAATGCTCCATAAGTAGTGTCAGTCCAGCCAGACTGTCGGATGGACGGTAATAGCAGTGCTGGAACTGGAAGATGTAAGAAAGATAAATAGCATTTTCATGGGGGTTAAAGGATAGAAAAAGAACAAGTTCACCGCGATTGCAGGACAACATACAAGATCAGCGCCACTGCGGCACTGTTCATCGGGGAAAAAAAACTCCCTAGGAAGCTTTCCCCAAAAGTACTCACGATTTCACGAACCATAAACCAAAATTAATTAGATCAAGAAACAGAGGAGAAATCACGGACCTTTGCACTTGATCACCTTCCCCGCGGTCGCCATTGCCCCCTCCCCAAATCCTCTAACAGTATCCCAGATCAATCGACTCCAAGACCCTCACCCCACGACTGATCAAACCAATCAATCCAAACCGAAACGAACCTGTGAGGAGCCAGGAGACAAGAGCCCTGATTATATACTAAGCTCTAAAGGAGGAAGAGATGAGAAACGATGGGAAGGATCCGGGTGCGGTTTCGCCACCTCCGGCCACCTTGGGCAGCAAACCACGGCGCAGCGAGCGAAAACCGGGGTTGCACAGCCTCCACCTGGACTGGAACGCAGCCGTGGTCCGTGGACCGTGGTTTCCGCTCATGGGTCAGGAGGTGGACAAGCTGCGGTGGGGGCGGCGGACGGCACCGCGCTGTCGTGGCCGTCGGATGCGCGGCGCTTGCTAGGATCTGCGGCTCGGAGCGCGCGTGTGGGCGGACTAGAAAAAAACTGTTTATCAGTGTACGCGTGGGCGGCTAGGCGCACAGGTGTGCTGCTGAATCAGGGATTTCTAGACGACGCGCGGCATGTGGAAGCAGGAGGGAGCCGAAAAGTGCAGCACCGTGATGGCGTCTCTTTGATCTTTAGGCCATGGCATGGCCTTCACCCACGCAACAAAAGTTAATATCTGTTCACTCGAACTTATCAGCGCAACAATATTTTTCAGCATCATTATAAATTCAAACAAACAGGATATAGCACATGATCCTAGAACCACTGTTCTTTCAATTAACATGACATATAGATATTGAATCATAGAACCATTATTTTTGCCAACTAGGATTGAACTTTTTTTTTCCTCACCGGGGCCTTCTTTTTACTCAAGGACATGCTTGGTACCCCTCACGCCAGCTTCAACATTATGGCTGTAGCATTTTCGTTTTTATTTGACAAACATTATTCAATCGTGAAGTAACTAGGCTTAAAAACTCGTTTCGTGATTTACAGGTAAACTGTTTAATTAATTATTTTTTATCTATATTTAATGTTTTATGCATATGCTGTAAAATTCGATGCGATGGAAAATCTTGTAAAGTTTTGGGTTTTTGATGTATTTAAACAACGCCTATAGACGCCCTGTGGCATTATGTCAGAACCAAAGCTAAAGAAGCTCACGGCTGCACGCACAGTTGCAAACAAAGACGTTACAGCATTTGTCAGAAAGAAGCTAAAGCGGACACAACCTCTAATTCCCGTCTCACGTACGCACATGTCATTTTCTCTCTTTTGAGGAAATAGTAGCCTTTGACTTATATCAATTTTAAGGCATATGAATTTAGAACAGCGTGACATCCAAATATAGCTAGCAAGCTAGGCCTACAAGTTGAGTTTGTGCGTTGGCATAGACGGACCTACAGTTGTGCTCGGGTATTCCCGGATATACCCTACATTTTTGGAAAAAAATTTAATAGATATTTGAGATATATACATATATAATATGCATAAGGTGTTAAAACTACGTTTTCTGTGTTTCTAGGTCATTTTATTCAGCAATTCACCTCTAACTCAAAAGCAGCCCCATAAGCCACGCGAATCCAAACGGTCCATGACTCATCTAACCTTCCCACTCACTTTTCCACTCCCCCAAAATCCTAAAACCATCAGGCCTAGTCCGTAGGGGTAGGGCAGCCGCGCACTGACGCGCGGGCAGGCACTTCCGCGACTCTCAACCGCTCGCCGCCGCTTTCACCGCGCGCCGCCGCTCGTGATTCGCCACAGACGCGCAGGTAGGCGCTGCGTCCTGTGCGGATGCTTGATTTGCCGGCGTCCCCGCGCTGCCGCTTCGGCGGCTACGCTCCCCGGCATCGGGCGTCCCCGCGCGGCCAATCGGCCACGACGCCCCCTTTGCTTGGAGTAATAAAACTTAAATCCCTTTCCTTTTCCCTTTGTTGGTTCTATTAAATGTCATTTTCAATTGCAAAATAAAATTTACAGATATGCAATGCATTTGAACTATATGTATCTTTTATCTAAGCAGATCTAAATATTTTGTGTTGTTCATCCAAATTTTTTTTACCATAGGCATACCTTGCTCCCAATTCCTGGGTCCGCCACTGTGCGTTGGCGCTGATCTTAGAACACCAGTACACCACTAACGAGTAACGAAGGTGTATGTTTCTACTGGCCTTGGTAAAAAGTTACTCTCCATCTAAACATGCATGAGATGAAGATACTGGACTTCTATCCTTGGAAACGATGATGTTTTTCATCTGAAACATGCATATGCATGTCGTTTTTATTCACTCAGCATCCTCTTCCCAACCGCGTACTAGTTTGTCACAAACTCACAATGCAGGTTTGTTTAAATATTTCTGTGATTTGTAAGAGAAGGCTATTGGCGCCCTACTCTGCACGTCTGCGAAGCAACTAACACGCATGACATAGAGCCTCGGTGGTTATGTGGATGTTGGGGGTTTGCAGTGTTGGGGACGCCTTTAGGGGCTCTGAATGGATGTTCAAAACGCTGTTCAAGGTAATATCTCTAGGCGTTTTCTTTTTGGATGTGGGAAGTTAGAATTTAGGTCCTGTTTGGTACAGCTCACAACAGCTTCCTGAGCTGTTGTGAGCTGTTTTTTTTTTGCCAAACACTTATTTTCAAAACAGCTTTATGGGTGAAGCTGTTTTCCTCTCCTCTCACAAAGACATAAGTTAGATGAAGCTGAAAAAAAGTAGCTTATTGCAGCTTCTCCCTTATTTCTCTCTCTCAACTATGCATGAAGTAGTTGGTGAAGCTATTTTGCCAAATACTTTCTCCAAAACAGCTCAGCTTCATCTAGAAAGTCACTCATGAAGCTATTTTCTAAAAAAACAGTTTTACTAGTAAAGTTGAGATGTGCCAAACGAGCCCTTAATTTAGTCTAGTTTGATAAAATAATATCTCACTTGATAAGTTATGTCTATCTCTACTTTATCTTCAGAGAGAACGTCGTTTTTTATGTCAATTCTCTAAAATGAATCCCTGAAAAAAGATACAACATCCTTTGTTTTCAAGAGAAAATAACTCAATTAGTATTTTATTGTAGCAGTGACGGGCATTTGTTAGTACGGGTATATAAACAAGGTCTAAGTCCTGGTGCTGTGTATTCCGGAAAATGATTCATAGTGCAATGCTCTAAAAATCATCGTCAGCAGGAGAAAACAAGTCTGGAGTGAGATGTGCGCCTATACCAAGCTGTCTGTTTTTCGCCCTCAGCGCTCAGCTTGGCCACCTACAAGCAGTCAAGCACAATCTTACACCGGCAGGGACCAAACCCCGCGTGGACTGAACCTTTCGAGTGAATAATAATTTTTTCTGAAATGCCACAAAAACACGAAGCAGACCTGACTGGGCAGTAAGCCATCAGCTGTAAACTGAACACATCAGTTCACTTGTATGTATATTAAACATCAGTAATTCATTGTTCTCAGAGGAAAAACAGAGAGAGCAACAACTTTCCAAGTGCAATGGAGTACAACCATCACAACTAACCAACACGTCCTAATGTGGTACGATGATAGCTAGAGGCCCTAATTCTGCAGCCCTGAAGGGAACCCGTAGGCAAATGTACATAAATGACTAACAATTGAGGCAATGCTCAGCACAGGAAACACACCACAATTACACACTTGGCATTGAAGCGCATACGACGACGTAGGCCAGGTACTGCAGAGCATCTTGTAGCTTGCTGACAGCACTGGTCTGATCGGAGTTAAGATGGATGGATATGGACTTAACCTTCTCTTGCAAAGACTTTTGATTTGGGAGGTCATCCTGCTTGCCAGCGAGAGCACTTTGCATAGCTGCAGCATAAGCTTCAGCAACATCCGAGATACCTACAGACAAATGAGTTGGTATTTGTGAAGATTGAAATTCACCTCCTACATAGAGTAATAAATTTGGCATGAGAGGTCCATTACCTGTAGCAAAACTAGTAGACACCTTTTCCATATCCACAGAGATGGATTGCACCTTCCATCTGATTATTTTAGCTTTTGAAATGGGATCTTCAGGCCAATCAATCTTAACATCATTTTCATCGTCTTCACTCTTTGATTTATTGGCAGAAGATATTACTGACTTTCCTAGCACCAGAAGCTGAGAAACTGCAAGGCAGCACATCTCTGATAATCTCTGCAAGAGTTTTTTGCCTCAAAGAAATATCAAATTTATAAGCAAAGAATGACACATTATATAGTATGTACATACATGAACACCCTCTGAATGAATGGTCTCAAGCCTATTAGTGGTTCGTTTGATAATCTCATTTGGAGAAAGCCCACCCAAGGCAGTGGTGAACCTGCAAAGGTGATAGATATAATCACGGTCTCAACTCTTAAAAATGTTTTTAAAGAGTGCCAAAAAATGAAGTCTAAATGAGAAGATACTTTTAGAACCGACTTGAGTGGACAATATATCACAAAAAGTTAAACCATGTTGCTTTTATCATGTATACATTGGATTTTCTTAAGAAGTTGCTGTCTATCTAGTCAACCACATGCTAAAATGCCTCTCTAAATTGACACGATTTCATTAATTTCATCAATACTTGACAAAACTAAATATAAGTACCAACATACTAGTTTTGAATTCACATGGGAGTGAAGGATACGCATACCCTGCAGCCATCTTAGCAGCCTTGCTAACACTGGATTCACATAGCTTCTTCATCTCAGCATCAGCATCAGTGTTAGCCGATTCAATCTTCTTCCCTTTGTCAGATTCTGGTCCATCTTCGTCAACATTGGTGCTAAGACTAAAAATCTGTTGTATTTCTTTAAGCTTTCCATCATATAATGTTTTCTGCTCAGTATTAAGTTTTCCCTTTTTCCTATTAAACAATAATGCATAGTGGCTTGATAATGCTTCCAGCTCCTATTACACAGAAAAAAAAGACTGCATCCAACTAAGAGAAGAAAAAGGGGCATATTGCAGACAAAACAGATAATATCCTTGGGAAAACAAAGCGTCACCTCTAATTGATCAGGTCCTCCATAAATATAGAAGCATCTGTCAAATGAGGCTTCTTCAAACTGTTCCTCTTCAGTCTGCTGGTCACCTTCACCGTTATTACCTTTATCAACTTCCATACCAGTTTCTTCGACAATAAAATCCATTGTTTCCTTTCCAACACGTTCAAGCACTTCCATTCCTTTTGCTGTAAATGACTTCCCTGTCTGTGGTTATTGAACTTTAATATTAAAATGGTATTCGTTTCACATATATGTAGAGGCAATGCAATTACTGAGTCCTAGTTACCTCTAAAATGGTTGGCGCTATCGCAGATGCTTTGGCAGGCAGTTCTCCTTGCTGAATGGTTTCAGCCAAGCTTGAAGCTGAATTTTCCAATCTAGGAAAGTAACCATGTTATAGTCAGAGATGAATATACCAAGCACACGTGTTACTTATCCAAGTAAAGGAGAGACACTTGCAGGGTTAATGTTAATGAACACATTACTAACTCTTGAACATTAATAAGACATTAGAAAGGTTAACCTGTTGATAGTTGATGCTTGAAGTTGAGAAAAGACATACAAAGTTACTTGATAACAGGCAACAACAAATTTATGATGGAAAGTACGTTTTCAGAATCTCATCGCTATCTTATATCTTATACATAAAAAAAGCTATGAAATGTCATGTTATACATGAATACCAATGTATTCATCTGTCAACAAGTAACTAGAAATCTGGAATAAATGGCATCATAACACTAGCGCTAGCGGCATTTCATTTATATAAGAAAAAGTTTTTGATTTCATGTTCTTACATGTAAGATGTAGTCAATTAGATCCACAATTTCAACAGTAGAATAGACTCGGTGGATTTACTAGTGGGAGGAAGCAATCCTAGATTCCTAGGTCATCTAGGCTGGATGCGTCTGTCATCACTGAACTAAAAACTTTCTGTTCAATCCACAAGGGCTGTAACAGCAGAAACTGAAGTAGATATAAAATGAGGGATTACTTTTGAACAAATAGCGAGCCACTCTTCCATGCGGTCCCAAGAGCTTGCCAAGTACCAGTGGTGATGGTTTCCACCGAGCTATCAAAGGCCTTCAGCCCCTGTAGAAACCCACACACACATATACACACATTGCAAGCAGCAATTCACCAAAAACTATCACCGGCATTGCCAAACCCAAAAAGACAGCAGCAAACAGCAATATTGAGAGAGTAGCAAGACAGGTACTTGCCTGGCCCAGGATTGAGTCCTCGCTGGCCTTCTCTAGCTTGTCCAGAGCCGCCTTGCGTCGCTCCTCCTCCTCCCCCTCCCCCTCCGGTTCCTTCTCTTGATCCTTCTCGCCACTACCGGTACCGGGTCCTGTCTCCTGCTCCGGCGGTTGCTGAATGTCAGCGATGGCACTCTTAGCAACCTCC
Source organism: Sorghum bicolor (assembly GCF_000003195.3). Lineage (NCBI taxonomy): Eukaryota > Viridiplantae > Streptophyta > Magnoliopsida > Poales > Poaceae > Sorghum > Sorghum bicolor. The sequence continues at coordinate 7,499,860 of NC_012870.2, read as the reverse complement.
ACCGCCTGGGACATACCACACCACGTCAATTCATTGAAACCCTAATCCGAACTTCCCACCGAGAAAAAAAAAATATCTGCGCATGGCGTATGAAGCCGGCAGGTCGGAGTGCTACTCAGTACTCACGCTGCGGGAGATCTCTGAGAAGATGGAGAGGCCCCATCCGCCCCAGCTGCCTGCCGCCTGCTCGGCGGGCTGGCTCTTCTCGTCCGCCTGCGCTGGCGGCGCTGGCGGCGGCGGCGACTCGTCGGACATGGCGCGTGCCGTGGGATTCACTCCTCGCTGCGGACGGATCTAACACTGCAACCACCAGTGGGCTCGCGACTCCAACTACCTGGCCGGCTGGCCGGAAGGTGAGTCGCGTGCCGTGCCGTGCACGTGGGGTTGGGTTGGGCCCGGCCCTATACGTCAAGTCTCACGAGCCCACGATGCAGTTGCGGGCCCGGCCTGTGACTTCCTTTGGGCCAGGCCTGCCTGACTATGATTCCACTTGGTCCTGGCCCAAACGGGAACGAGCCAGAAACCCCGTCGAAACCCCAGCCCCAGGCCGCCGGGTGCTTTGCTTCGCCGGAGAAGAGCTGAGCGCGATGGCAGCGGCGCAGGAGGAAGCGGCGGCGGCGCCACCGGGCGGCGCGGAGAGCGATGCTACGGAGACGGAGGAGGCGCCACAGGGTGTCTCGGAGAGCGATGCTACGGCAATGGAGGCGGCGGCGGAGTACTCGTGGCCCCAGCTCCACTTCGACCGCCCCCCTCGCCGGCTCTACCACTTCGCCCACCAGTTCCGCTCCGCCACTTCCTCTGGCAGCAACAGCGGCGGCGAGAACTTCCTCAAGGGCGTAAAGTGGTCGCCCGACGGGTCCTCCTTCCTCACCAGCTCCGACGATAACTCCCTCCGCTTGTTCTACTTGTAAGCCGCGCGCTTACATTTTTCTGATACGCTCTCTCGCGCGCGCTGCAAGTGGCTAAAACTGGGGGATTCCTTCTTCCGTTGGACAGGCCGGAGGAAGCGTACAGTGCGGCGGAGCCCGTTGCCGATGCCGCCGTCGGAGGTGAAGGTGCGTCTCTGGTTTTGAGTTGTTTGCTGTTGCGATTGTGTGAGTGTATCATGTAAATGCTTGCACTGAATGCTTAGCCTGTCCTTTGGCTGTCCCTGTTGGTTCAATTCTTCTCTACTTCCAATCCGCTGTTTTAGTTGCAACTCTTTCCCCCTGCAGATTCTTATGGCGCATTCCTTCAGGTGAACGAGGGTGAACCAGTGTACGATTTCTGCTGGTACCCGTGTATGTCCTTGTCTGGTGGGTGATGAATTGCTTTCTTTGATTTTCATGTTCCTTTTTCGTTTATGATCAATTAGTGAATTTGATGCATTTTTATTGTTTTGCAGATCCAGCCACCTGTGTATTTGCAAGCACCAGTCGTGATCATCCGATACACCTTTGGGATGCCACCAGTGGGGAAGTAAGACTGGTTGTTCTTGCCTTTTGTGTTTCGTGTATGGCTAATGAGTAATTCTGGTTCTAATTATTTGTTTTGGGAATTGCAGCTCCGGTGCACATACAGAGCATATGATGCCATGGATGAAATAACTGCTGCACTTTCAATTTCTTTCAATTCTACAGGATCTAAGTATGTGTGGTGCATCAGACTTTAAATTGAATTTGTGTTATGTAAGGAATTTTTCTGAAGCATACCTGTTTGTAGTCATGGGATTCTGTTAGGCCTTATTCTCAGTATAATAAAACAATGGTTTCTTACTCATTTTGTTGTGTGTAATGCTTACTGTCAAATATCATACTTTCGTATCTTAAGATAACATATGGGTTAGTGGCCTAACTTCAGGAATTAAACTGAAGACTGAAATAAAATCTTCTTGATTGTTTGTTCATTTGGGGTATAATGTTGTTCTACAGGCTATTTGCTGGATACAACAAAACTATAAGAGTGTTTGATGTTCATCGGCCTGGCAGAGATTTTGATCAATATTCTTTACTTAAGGGAGGTGAAGGGCCAACTGGTATGTGACAATTCCAGTTGTAAGTTTGGTGCCCTTGAAAGCATCCTTAAAACTCTGTTGGAATATGTAGATCATAGATTCTTGAAATGTACTTCACATTCTTTTTCCTCATACAATAGCATTCAATGAAATCACCAAAATAAGTTTGTGCTAGAACTTGTTGTCAACATAATGATCAATGAGGCTGCACTATCAACAACTTTGCACTAAGGTTTACTCATATAGATTTTGATTGCTTCATCTCAGCTCACTTTTGGCTAGTGGTTGTTGAACTTCCTTTGGTATGACTTGTGAATACTTTGCTATAAGTGTTTGGCTTCTGAACACTTGTTTTCATGACAGGTATAATATCTTCAATTTCCTTCTCTCCACAAAATGGGATGCTTGCTGTTGGTTCATACAGCCAGACAACTGCTGTGTATGCAGAGAGTAATATGGAGCCTTTGTATGTCTTACATGGGCAGATTGGTGGTGTCACACAGGTTGGGAAAGCAGTCGTGTACATTTGAATCTTACGGTATGAATAGCAGTTAACATTGATGAAAGTTTCAGGTGCTTTTTTCGAAAGATGGGAACTATCTGTATACTGGAGGGCGCAAGGTACCTATTTTCTCACCATTTGGTCAGTTAGCATACTATTGGGCAGTTTAGGGTTCATATGACTTGCATAGATTTACTCAATCCTTTTGGTCTATGATATCAAATATCTATTGATCTTTTATCAGGATCCATACATATTATGTTGGGATATTCGCAATACTGTGGACATTGTTTACAAGTAAGAGCTTAATCGTCTATTTTTGCCTTTACAGAACAATTTATTTCTTGGATTTTTTTTTTAAAATGATTTGATGGTTATGTACAAGGCCTTATCTCATATGAACATATCAGAGTTTTGTTTGTTTCTTTTGGTAAATGATAAAATATGTTCTTTGTTCATCTTATCTTAAATGTTTCATTTGGGCAGAACTTATAGCTATATTTCAGCTATGGGTTTATGGCGTCTGGTGGCAGATATGGTTTATCATTTCAATGCTGACCTATCTACTTCCATATGGCATACTTAAGTGGTTGTACGGATGAGCTATTCGATTGGTTAGGTCTAGTAAGCTTGCTTTCCAGTGCGGGTTAATTAAATATATCCACTTGCCATCATAACTGAAGCAAGCCTGTCCTTATATTGATCATATATTACTATAGCAATCTTTCAATGTCTATACCAATGCAGTACTCCCTCCGTTCCAAATTATAAGTCACTTTGACTTTTTTTGTTCATCCATTTTGCTACTTATCTAGACATATTATTTATCTAGATGCATAGCAAAATAAGTGTACCAAAAAAGTCAAAGTGACTTATAATTTGGAGCCGAGGGAGTATATTTTACATCAGTTAATAAGTAGAACTGAACTATGTCGGTGCAGTATACTGGATTTTTAAGTGGAATTATGTCCCTTCTAGTTTATCTGTGCAAGTTTTTCTTATGTTCTTTTTTTGTGTATGGTTTCCATAATAAGGTTGTACAGATCAGCTGATACTACTAATCAAAGAATATATTTTGATATTGAGCCCTGCGGTAGACATCTAGCCACTGGTGGGCAGGTGAGGGCCAATTTCCTCATTTGAGTTAATTATGTTTTGAACCAGCAAAAACTGAAAGAGGAATTTTCATGTCTCCATAGGATGGCATGGTCCATGTATATGATCTTCAAGGTGGTCAATGGGTAACCGGCTTCCAAGCAGCAGCTGGTATGTTTCTTCTGAACTTGCATTTCCGGAGGAGGTTTAACGGCGTGTTTGGTTGTGAACCTGGCAAAAGGCGCCTGGCCTGGGTGGCTCCCCAGGCCGTCGATTTCCAGCGCCTGGCGGCTGGATCAACCTGCCTGGGCGAGTGCCCCCAGGCCAGTGTGACCAAAGACGCCTTAGTATGTCTCTATTTCTGTATTATATCCATTTTAATCTTATATCGACTTGATCTTAGATACTGTAAACGGGTTCTCGTTCCATCCATACCTTCCATTTGCTGTAACATCATCCGGACACAGAAGATTTGGTATGCAAGATGAGTTTGAAGATGAGTTAAATTTGGCAGGTGCATGTTATATTACTCTCAAAATTGCCTTGAAAATCATAGGTCTGATGCTTGAATGGGAGCTGTGACACATTTAATTTCCGGTGCTCTATTAGGTGATGAGAACAGCTGCTCTGTCTGGATGTTTTCTTCCTCACAAGAAGCTTGAAGCATTTAGTGAAGATATTGGATCAGGCTGAAGCTAAGCAAGGCATTGGATGCACATTAAAAGCCGCACTGAAAAAAAAAACACATGTACCGGGGCGGGATTTTTGAATTTTTTATGTTCCTGTGCAGAGAGCATTGCGGCATTGACTACCTGTTGTGTTGGGTGTAATTGGTGTCTGCAAAAGGCAAATGTATTCACTGACGGCTATAGAATCAATTGCTTATTTGGGGCTAATTTGTATCATAGCACGGCCATAGAATCGATTGCTTATTTGGGGCTAATTTGCATCATGGCATTGTACGACACTCGCTGAAGTTTTTGTCCTGACCCAACTGTTGTTGTCTTACTGGGAACCTCCAGGTATTGTCATGATCATTGACAAATTTCAGACTTTGCAGCTGAACTATTGACCAAGCCAAAATTTGGCCATGCCTTGTCTGTATTTTCTCAAGGCTAAAATTGGGCTAGTCCTAAAGATTTTTTGCCGGCCAAGCTACTCCATAAACTGCGGCATGATTTGAGCTGCCAATTTGCTGGCCCGAGCTCATTTGGCCGGCCAAACTGCATGCAAAGCGACGTGGCCAGCGAGCCATTGCCAATGGAACTGTATTTATTGCTCAAGAATATCGCTCAAAATATTACATCTCCTAAACGATATTTCAATTTATGCGCTGTTTAAACTATCGTATTCTTGGCAATTAAATAAACGAAAGAGATCCATATGGACTTATGTGATATGTACATTTGGGCATTTGGGCAATGTTTAAGGATTTTGGAGTACCATTTTTAGTTAAATCTGGATGGATACCATGACTCTACCTTTTCAGAGGCAATCTATGAGTTTTTTTAAGAAAATTATAAATAGGATTAAATGTGCAAAATAGAAAAAATCTATATAACCCTAGAACCTTTGGTGTGTGGTCTGGTCTAATCAACTCCGACATATGATTATATGAAACTAGGCATTATGCTGAGTTTGTGAAACCGGACTAAAAAAAATCCTTGGGTGATTACTAAAGCTTGTGAAACCAGACAACGTGGCCAATGAGCCCGCTTGTCATCCTATTGGCTCACCCTAACACTGGGTGGACTTAGCTGCATATACAAAATCCATTTGCTCCGTACTTTTTCTACCAGTCAGTAGTGCAACGAACAATACTTTCAACTATAACTTTTTAGAGAAGCGAACATATAGTACCCAAGCTTGACCATGGGTCCAACAAGAGCCGGTGAATCAACTGCAAAGCTCACGAGCTCTCGTGTGGCACACAAACAACGAGTGAAGATAGAGCTCACACTTCCCGAGTTTGACCTCGTCATTGTTGAGGCACTGCAGTATATGAACCAAAAACATTTGAGACAGCAGTATAAAGCATAGTGTCGTGGAAGGTAGATTTTGGCCATTGCATTTTTTTTTCTGTTATTGTCAGTTGCTACAAAAATACACATCTTCTTAAAAAGCATTTTGAAAATTATATGTAACTTTTGTACATTAGACGTTCATATAATTTAGCTAATTGTTGGTCCAAACCTATCAAGTTTAACTTTTTTTTCAAAACAAAAACACACATTAGACTAGTGGACAACTAAATGCATGTGAGCTCAACAACGTATGAAAATGCTTGTATGAACTAATAAACACATCAAGGGCTATCGAGGTAACATGAGCATGGGGAATTAATAATAGCATATGCTTTCTTTAGCCAAATGCATGGGAAATTAATATTTAGATGCACACTGTGTCTAGGTAACATAAACACGGAGAGTACATTCAACAAGCTCAATACCTAGAAAAGGCAAGTGAGACAAGACAACTTACAATCTTCAATTCTAGATAAGGGATGTAGCATGAACCAGCATTATTTCCCATTAGAGCAGCAGAGACAGTAGTCCCCTCCGTCTGAACCTTCGAGTGTTCCATTGCATCATCAGCTCTCCGGCGGCACTGATGTAGCAAAGCAAGATGGTGCATGCACTTTCCAAGCTTGATCTCGTGGCTGTTGAGACACTGCAGTTATCAAATTAAACGAACAGCATTGAGATACCACATCACCAACAAAGCTCGAAAGATAATGTTGAATACGGTTGTAGAGTAGTAATATGCTACAGAGGAATCACCGAATCAGCAACACCATGCGCGTATATATATATAATAACTTGGAGAAGGAGCTGGCCTACATACATCCAAGAAGTCCTTAGAGTGGCTGTGGCATGGATCAGCGCTATCCATGGGAGCAGGAGCAGCGACCTGAACGGTCTCGGGTCCCCTTGCAGCATCAACAGACGACGGAGGTGACGACATGTCTTTCAAAGAAAGAGGTCTTTGACTGTTATCCTAGATAGATCAATTAGAACAGCAAAACGGCCGGAGGGGGTGGTTCTTCTTCCTTCTATATTCACCTCCTCCCTCGTACGTTCACGTTCTTCACTTCAGGGGAAGAGACGGCAGGCATGCGCGGCAGCACCGTGGCCTGATGGTAAGCCGCAGCACGCGGCTTGGAAGCAGCGTGCTACAATCTCACAACAAGACGGTGGTGGGCTGCTGGCAGCGGCGACGGCGGCGGCGGCTACGGCACTACTTGCGACGGGCGTGTAAAACTGTTTATACGTACTCGGTACTCCCCACCCCCCACTCCTATATATGTATCGGTCGCCTGACTTTTTGTATTCTAATTAATTAACGTCTTCGAGTCAGACTAGTTTAAGGCCTGTTGACTAGTTTAGACTTGTTTGATCCTTATTTTAAATTTTATTAGAACTCCCTCCGTACTCGTAAACAAAGTTATTTTGGACAAGTTTTGGGTCAAATATTAGAAATATAAATTATGAATAACTTTTAAGTTGTTGAGTTTTGCAAATGTTAAATCTTAAAAATATTTTCATAAATATATACCATTTTTTTTATAAATATTAAAAAACAAAGATCAAAGTTAGGCTTTGGAAACCATGTCGTTTTCTTATACGACTTTCTTTATATATATTTAGAGGGAGTATACTTTAGTCCACTTTGAACCCTGAACCTTTAATATGAAGTGGGCTAAAGTTTAAAGCTAACTTTAAACCACTTATTTAGATTTTTAGTTCTAAAATTTATATTGAGGAGAAAATTCAAACAAGACCTTAATCGTGTGGCAGGCTACTTATGGTCCGAGTCGATCCCGGTGCCCGAAAGTATGTATCCGCCTCAAACGCGAGTGCAGTTTTTGGGTTGGCAACTCGAGTGCAATTCGGGAGAAGACATGTTTTGTGATCTGAGCATCTCCAACAACTTGGTATTTCAACATGCTATCCTACCAAATTTGCTAAAAGCATAAAAATCCTCCTCCAACAAATCATCTCAACTTGCTAAATTTCCCAAGTTGCTATAAGGTTTCTACTACCGAGATTTGTCAAGTTGCTATCCCAAGTTGCTATCTCGAGCGCAACTTGTTGGAGACACATATTCTTTTACTAAGTGAGCGGGTCCCATCTGTCATTCTCTATTTTTACCAAGTGAGAATAGCAACTTATTGGAGACACATCCTTTTTTCTTTTGCTAAACAAATTAGCAACTTGCTATAACTCAAGATTTGACAAGTGAATTTTATCAAGTTGTTGGAGATGCTCGAGCATCTCCAAGAGTTTGCCAAAATTTACTTGCCAAATCTTGTCATTTGGCAAGTTGCTAAAACATATGGCAAGTGTAATTTTATAGTCTCTCCAATAATTTGCCATATGTGTTTGGTAAAATTAAAAAAGTAGACCCACTTCCAAACCTCTATCAACTAATTTCACTTTTATTTGTCATCACACCCAGATTTATATTAGCTAAATTTCACTTTTATTTGTCATCGCACTACTACTATAATGATTCAAGGAACCTGTACTTTCATTTCATTTTGTTATTCAGAAAATATTTGGTCTTATTTGAAAGTGTCAATGCTTTTATTTTTTCTATTCAAAGAACTTGTACGTACTTGACACTGTTGGCACTGTTGCCTTTTATTCCATTCATCATAATAATGATCAGATTTGCCGGCTACTATTGCTTTAGAGTGTCACATCTGATCTCCTGCTATGGGCCTGTTTATATTGACAATGAAAATTTTTTGGGTGTCACATCAAATGTGTCGGAAGGATGTCGGGAGGGTTTTTTAGAAACTAATAAAAAAACAAATTACATAAACTTCAAGACAAATTTATTAAGCATAATTAATCTGTCATTAGCATATGTGGGTTACTATAGCACTTAAGGCTAATCATGGAGTAACTAGGCTTAAAAGATTCGTCTCGCGATTCTCAACTAAACTGTGTAATTAGTTTATTTTTTTATCTACATTTAATGTTCCATGCATGTGTCCAAAGATTCGATGGGATGGATGAAAAAATTTTGGGTGGGAAACTAAACAGGGCCCAGCTTTGCACCGGGTCAATCATGTCGGTCAGACAACAGCAGCACCCCATTAACTCTCTAAAGATTTGATGGCCACAACAGCACCTGTACGTAGACAACAGCAGCAAGTGGTTTTGGCAAGTCGGAGACCGCGCTTGCGCGTGATGGACTGAAGGATGGGCAAGTTGTCATATTTTGCCAAGCCATATGCCAAACTGTTGGACCATCATTTTCTAGTTTTACCAAAAATAAAAGATAGCAAGTGGTTTTGGCAAACTCTTGGAGATGCTCATATAATTAAATTTTCATCTTTGTCTATTATATAGGGTGGGTTAGGTCATATTTAGACTCATATATATAAACCAAGTTTAAGAATAAAAATAATATCATCGACCAAGTTTATGGCCGATCATCTTCAAAGTTCATGACCTGAGATGACACTGTTCATCAAATTTAGCATAAATACCACTTTGAAAGCTTATGAATCTGAAATGACACTACTGACCAAAAATAGGATCGATGGTGAACTTTACTTAAAAAAATGAATAGACGATAAACTAACTCATTTATCAAATCAAACAACCTTGCACTAGTTTAGTGGAATGGCCTTGTTGTCGTACTGATATTAATTATTAGCTTTGTGTATCAACTTATTCTATTTGTTTGACAAAAAAACAGCCTGATAAATCACTTCCTTCCACGACTCTAACTAATTCTCGCAAAAAAGAAAACTTAATAACTAATTTTCAATAAAAATTCATAGTTCTGCTAAAAAAATCATAGTAATCATAGGTCTTGTTTAGTTTATCCTAAAACTTTTTTTTTTCAAAATTTCTAAGCCACATCGAATCTTGCGTCATATGTGTAGAGCATTAAATATAGATAAAAATAACTAATTACACACTACAATTTACAAGACGAATTTTTTAAGCTTTTTAACAATAATTAACACATGCTAACAGAATACATATCGATCTGAACCGTCGGTTCACCGGGGCGTTCCACTAGAGAAGACGGCGGAGGCGCCGACGCGAGAGACTGCTCTCCTGTTTCTCGGTGCCGGGCGTCTAGGCAGCGCGGCGGCCGATGAGATTGGCGGCGTGGCGGTGGCGACAATGCAAAACCCTCGCCCCTCATACGCGCACCACCAGCTCCAGCAGCACCTCTCCTCCCTCCTTTCCGCCGCCGCCGGCGATCCCCCGCACACCTCCGACGACGCCTCCCGCACCACCGCCCTCTCCAACCTCCGTCTCTCCTTCCTCCACCCTCCCAACCGCCCCCTGTTACCTGCCCTCGCTCCCTTCCTCGCCCCGCCCCTCTCGGTCCTCCTCGCCGACGATGCGTAAGTGAACCTTCCTCTGCTCCTCCTCGCTTTCCCCAGTCGTGACGAATCACTCGATTCACCCGGGTCGTGCTTTATTGTTTGCTGCGCAGGTCCTACGCCGTGCGGCGCGCGGCGGTTTCGGCGTACGCGGCGCTCTGCGCGGTGCTGTGCTCGCACGAAGCGCCTGGGGGCCTGCCGGATGGGTTCGTCGCCTGGGCGCTGCCGCTCCTGGGGGACCCCTCCTCAGCTGCTCTCGTCGCCGAGGGGCTCCGGGAGCTCCTGGCCACTGGGGACGTGGCCCCGGTCGAGAGGTTCGTGCCGCCTCTTCTTGCCGCCTGCCGTGACGTGCTAGAGGATGAGAGGACGTCCCTTGCCGTGCTCCGGTGTCTGCTCAGCCTGCTTATGCTGGTTGCCGCCAAGTTCCCCCACTGCTTCCGTCCACAGTTTGTTGATATCATGGACCTGCTTCTTGGGTGGGCGTTTGTGCCAGACCTAGCTGATGCCGATCGCAGCATGATCATTGATAGTTTTCCGCAGTTTCAGTGGCATTGGCTTGGGAATTTGCAGTTCTCACTTGGATTGCTGCCCAAGTTCTTGACCGATATGGAGGTGCTTGTGCATGATCCCAACCTTGCAGCCAGCCATAATTCTGGGAGGCTTCGTCCGCCGTTTGCTTGCTTCTCTACTTTACTGCAGATTATGGCTTCTGGTGTGGCTGAGCGAAATAACCTAAGGGAACTTGTAGCTGGGCCTCTGGAAGGTTTAGCTCCTCAGCTTTTAAGGTGTGCATCAGTAATAGCCTCTAACCTTGGCTGGTCTGAGAGAATGGAAGAAGCATCCAAATGCTTGGTCTTGCTTGCAGAGATTCTGCAGGAAAAGTTTGCTGAATTTTATGTCCATTTTGTGGATGTGTTGGCCCAGAGCTTGGAAGTTGCCTCCTCAGCACAGTTGGTGGCAGCACTTAAGACTAACCTGCAAGTTCTATCACTGCAAAATTTGGGGCTCCGTGCAGCTTCTGTTGGAGCTTTGCTTGACTTCAGTTCAATTTTATCCAAGTTACGTCTTCATCCAAACCACACCGTGGTTGCAAACTCAGCAGCTACTTACCTTTTTTGCTTACAGCATGGATTGGAAGATGTAGTTGATCAAGCAATTGCATCATTAATGAATGAGTTGGAGCTGATAAAATCTCTGCTTGAGGAAGGACATGTAAGTTATCCTGATATCCATAGTCTCTCCTTAGAATCTAACAGTGAAAGGAAAAACAAGTCAAACTCAGGTGCACATTGTTGGGCACAGTATTCAGAGGATCAGTTGCTTTCCCTAATGAAATTTGATCTCAAGATTCTTCTGGTGACGATTGCACTAGATACAAAAAAGAGAAATGAGAGAACAACTAACTTGATATCATTCATCTCAGAGAAGCTTGACCCATTCAGTGCCCCTTTCCATAATTTCCTTGAGATGCAGTTTCAGATTTTCTCTACACTACACAAACTGAGCAACATGGAACTCTCAAGCAATATGCCAGCATCTGAACCATCTGAAAGAGGCTCTGGAGGTTGTGAAACACAGCCGGTTGTGGCAGAAAAGAAGATTTCTTGTGAATGTAAAAAGAAGTTTGTGCATAAATATGGCAAATACATAGTTCAGGGCCTTAATGCATCATCATCCTTGACACTGAAATTAGAGGCTCTAGATTGGATAGGTTCATTTGAAAAATTGATCCATGGATTGGAGAAGGATGTGGATAAGCTCAGTTTCTCTTATGATGTCATCTGGGATGCTACCCTTTCGAATGGTATCCTTTTTGCTGTATTGGATTGTGCATATGATAGGGAGCCTAAAGTAAGGTGCCATGTTGCAATAACCTTGGAGTTACTATTTCTGGGAAGGCTCATCAATCCCATGAATTTCTATGTTGTCACTCAGGTTCTGCTAGACAAGCTTAGTGATCCAGATAGTAATGTAAAGGATGCATTCTTAAGGCTATTTTCAGTCACCTTACCTATCACAACATATGCATTTGGCTTGTTTGCAGACAAGTGTAATTATCTTAATTCCTCAGATGTTGGTAACATGTCCAACCATTGCATGAACTGGAGGAATGTGCTTGCTGTGAAGCAACAGCCTAGGAAACTCCACTGGCAGCAGCTTGTTTCTGTTTTGAGTTACCTTTCTCTCAGATTGAAGTTACCTCTTTCGTCTTGGGTGCAACGGCTGGTCTTTAGTTACCGTGGGAAGAAAGATATGCTTTCTGGTCAAACTGATATGTTTGGAGATGCTGATGGGAACGAACTCCTCAAAGGTCCTGGTGTTGACAGAAATACTATTGATAGAATGTACTCAGTAAATAATCATGCTGCTGTTTGGTGGGGAATCCATGAAGCTGCCCGGCACTGCATTAACCTTCGGCTTCGAACTCATCTAGGTGGTCCCACTCAGACATTTGCAGCTCTAGAACGCATGCTTTTGGATGTAACAAATGTATTGACGCTGGAAGCTAAGGAAGGTGAAGGAAGGTATATAGGGCCAGCTGACATTTGTTTATTGCCAATGCGTCTTCTATTGGATTTTGTTGAGGCATTGAAAAAATATGCTTACAATGCATATGAAGGTTCCTTTGTTCTATCACCCCCACCAAAAGCAAGTTCTGTGTTTTTCCATGCAAACAAACGAGTTTGTGAAGAGTGGTTTTCACGAATTTGTGATCCAATGTTGAATGCAGGATTAGCTATGCATTGTAGTGATGCAGTCATTCACTACTGTTCACTCCGGTTGGTAGATCTTAGAAACCTGGCTGCATCATCCCTCAGAGGCAACAGTCACACTGGAGGGGCTATTGAAAGTCATCATGCCTTTAGAGAGAGGTTAGAAGCAGATGTTCTGAAGGTCCTCCGGCATGCTTCCCTGGCACTCTGTAGATGTCATGAAACAGATGCCTTAGTTGGACTTCAGAAGTGGGCTGCATCAACATTCTACTCTTATTTTGAGCAAGATAATCAACTAGTTCGGGGCGTATCTGATCGCGACAATCACTTCTCCTGGATATCAGGACTGATCTATCAATCCCAGGGGCAGTATGAAAAGGCCGCTGCACATTATTCACATCTACTGCAGTCGGAGGAAGCCCTTGCCTCCATGAAATCTGATGGCATTCAGTACATCATAGAGCGTGTTATTGAGTGCTACACATCCCTTTCAGATTGGAAATGCTTAGAAAGTTGGCTTGCTGAGTTACAAGTGCTCCGTTCTGTACATGCAGGCAAACCTTATTCAGGTGCTCTAACAAGTGCTGGCAATGAACTTAATGCTATTCATGCAATGGCATGCTTTGATGAGGGGGACTTCCATTCAGCTTGGGGTTATCTTGACCTGACTCCGAAAAGCAGCAGTGAGCTCACCCTTGATCCCAAGGTCGCACTTGAGAGAAGTGAACTTATGCTTTTGCGTGGAATGCTGCAATCTAATAGCAAGTCAGAGGGCGTAAAAGAGGAGCTTGATAAGGCTAAATTGATGTTGAATGAAGCACTCTCTGTTGTCCCACTCAATGGATTGCCTGAAGCTGCTGCTTGCGCTGGCCAGCTTCATTGCATATTTGCATTCGAAGAAGCCTCAGGGTTGACCTGCGGAAATGGACCTAATCAATTGCAATCAATAATGGATTCTTTATTGAAAGCACTGCATGATCCTGTCGATGAAATGCATCAAGATTGCAGCATGTGGCTAAAGGTCTTCAAAGTGTACCGTCATACACAGCCATCTTCTTTATCCACTCTTCTTCTCTGTCAGAAGCTTGCAAGTCTTTCTAGAAAGCAGAGCAACTTTATGTTGGCTGCTCGTTTAAACCAGTACCTCATAGATCATCCTTTGAAGTCGTCTGAGGAGATGGACAAGGAAATACTTGAATTGAACATTAAATATGAAGGCGCCTTGCTGAAGCATGAAAAGGGAAATAATGAAGAGGCTTTATCTGATCTGTGGTCACTGGTCCGCGCTAGCATTCTGTCTACAGTTAGTTGTTCATCTGGCATTGGCACTTCACATTCACTAGTTGCTAGGGCTTGTTTGAAACTCTCAACCTGGATGGAGCAAGAGAACTCAACTCCTACTTTGAATTCAATCATTTCAAAGGTAATAAAAGATTTCAGCGATTCTGATTGCTTTCAAGAGAAACTTCTATCTGGTGATAGTGTGTCTGTTTCGACTTTGGATTATCATGCACTTGCTCAAGAAATCATAGGCACTGCTCGGAAGATATCCTGGCAACTTTGCCCTAGCATGGGTAAGGCTTGGCTTGCTTATGCATCCTGGTGCTTTGCTCATGCCAGTTATTCTCTGTCTGGAACCGATTCAAACTTGCAGAATTCACTGTCCCCTGTTCTTCAGTATGAACTCTCCCCGGATAGATATCAGTTGACAGATGACGAGAAATCTAAGGTGGGGGAAATAATCAGAAGTATCTGTGCTGATAAACATGCAAATCATGTGGGTTGTGAATACCCAGTGACACCAGGGTGTTGCAATTCTGCACCAGAATACCCCATATCTTTACTTACTGAACAGGCAATTAGTTTGATAGAAACTGCAGCTGGAGCACCAGGCTTTGAGGCCCGTGAAGGTGATGATCCCTCTGCAGTTCTAGCATCAGAGCTAGTGGTTCTTTGTAAATGTGATTCCGGAAAGGACACTGCACCTTTGATTGGCATGCTTACTGAAATATGGCGGTCTTTAAGGAAAAGGAGGGTATCACTCTTCGGGCATGCAGCACATGCTTATTTTCAGTACCTTTCTCATTCATCAACTGAGCTTCAATCTTCATATCACCATGATGCTTTAAAAGGGAAAAGAAGAAGCTATACTATGCGTGCGATGCTGTATCTCCTTCACGTAATGTTGAACTATGGGGTGGAACTGAAGGAAACACTTGAAAGTGGGCTTTCAACAGTTCCTTTATTGCCATGGCAGGTACGTCATGATAGTGTCCTATATTCTATAATTTTGGGTGTATGATAATTATATGCTTTGAAAATATGCAGGAGATTATACCTCAACTTTTTGCACGCTTGAGTTCCCACCCAGAGAAGATAGTAAGGGAACTTTTAGAGAGCATATTGCTGAAGCTAGGAAAGCTGTCTCCTTGTTCTATTGTATATCCTACATTGGTTGATATCAGTGCTTGTGAAGGAGAACCCTCTGAGGAGCTTCAGCGCATATCAGACTTTCTGGTATTTTACCTTACACTATGGTTATCTGCTTTAGTCTATAAGCGGTTATTCCAATTAATGTTATTTGGAACCTTTCTGTTTTCCATAGGTTAAGCTATACCCCAAATTAGTTAAAGATGTTAAGCTTGCAATTGAGGAGCTAGGTATGATTACTGTTCTTTGGGAGGAACAATGGCTCAGCACATTACAAGATCTCCATTCAGGTAAGCCTCCCTTCCCCTCTTGTTGTGCTGATGGATGAACTAGGATGCGGCTTTGATTAAAAACTTAGATACCTACAAAGGACTTAGTTTAAGGTTCAGTTCTGCTTGACACTGCTGTGCTTTCCCTTACAATTCAGTCTGCAGTCTCTACCAACTAGAGTAATACTCCCTCCATCCCAAATTATAAGTCATTCCAAGGATCTCGGAGAGTTAAAACATCTCAAGTTTGACCAAAATTATAGAAAAAATTACAAAGATTTATGACATCAAATAGATATACTATGAAAATATAATTAATGAAGAACCTAATGACACTTAGTTGGTATCATAACTGTTATTATCCTACCATATAAATTTGGTCAAACTTGAGATGTTTTGACTCTCCAAGATTCTTGGAATGACTTATAATTTGGGATGGAGTACGTTTTTTGATTTATGACTTGAAAAGGATGTTATTGGTTAGGTGATATAATTGGTAAATATAGTCAGTTTTAAAAGGTGTCTGCACTCTGCAACATGAAAAGCACCCTAACGTTTGTGTATTACAAATTTTGTATGTTTTATTCTATGCTTTGTGGAATTACATGTTCTTTTAGTGTTGTGTGCTACTGCACCTGACATGACAAGTTAACTAGGTTCCAGGCTTTCCAGTGCCATGAAAGGATGAAACTCGCTGCATATATGCGATAGGATTGATGGTGCCCCTGGAATGTTTATGATTTATGGCTTGTGAGATACTTCAGTTTCAGCTTGCTATGCTGTAAAAGCAATTGCTTGTATGCAAATGAAAAAGAAAATCTTGTTGAAGCATACAGATTACAGCCACTCCCACCCCAACACACACACGAATATGCAGGAGAGCTGTGTATCATTGCATTAACAAGAAGAAACAAGAACACCAAAATACCAAAACACCCCCAAAGACTGACGCACCAAGCTTGCAGCCCACACGCACAGGCACCACACACTTAGCACCTTAACAAATTACAAACGCGCCAGATAAAATAGTCACGGCATCTACCAAGTATATCATGCAGTTACTGCTGCACAAAACAACAATACTGTTAAAGGATTTTTTTAGCGTAAACTGTTAAAGGATTTGCTTATATGCAAATGAAAATTTCTTGTCACTGGGAGTAGAGTAGTTCATCTGTAGGTTCAGTTAGAAGCATATTGTCCAGCTGCTGTTTCATAAAACAATTTACATGTAGAAATGATCTTCTGGGCCTCAAGGAATAGATGACTATATATTTCGGCCATGTAAAGTTGTAAACTACACTTCATGAGGACAGATGCAGATGCTAATATTGTCCAAATTTCTATTTAAATGCAGATGTTTTGAGAAGAATCAATATACTTAAAGACGAAGCTGCAAGGGTTGCTGCAAATTCTACACTGAGTTCAGCAGAAAAGAACAAGATCAATGCTGCAAAATATTCTGCTGTTATGGCTCCAATAGTTGTAGCCTTGGAACGCCGTTTGGCATCTACATCTCGTGAAACAAAAACACCCCACGAAGTGTGGTTCCATAAAGAATACAATGCTAAACTGAAGTCTGCAGTCACAACCCTTAAGACACCCCCTGGATCTCCAGCAGCATTAGGAGAGATTTGGCAACCTTTTGATTCAATTGCTGCTTCTTTAGCCACGCATCAAAGAAAGTCATGCGTAATGTTAAGTGAAATTGCTCCGCAGCTAGCTGTTTTGTCAACCTCTGACATTCCAATGCCTGGTTTTGAGAAGAAGATACTTGGTTCCTCAGAATCCTTTTCTGTAAACCATGACATTGTAACTGTATCTTCCTTCTGCAAAGAGGTGACAATACTTTCAACAAAGACAAGGCCTAAGAAGCTCATCTTGCAAGGATCAGATGGTCAGAGGTACACGTACCTTCTCAAGGGCCGGGAAGATTTACGCCTTGATTCACGGATAATGCAGTTATTGGAGGCAATAAATAGCTTGTTGTATTCGTCTTCCAACACTCGAAGTCGAAATATCGCATTACGGTTCTATTCCGTTACACCAGTTAGTGGACGAGCTGGACTGATCCAGTGGGTGGAAAATGTAAGCAGCATATACAATGTGTACAAATCATGGCAAAAGCGCTCACAGTTGGCACAGGCACAGGCAGAGGCACAGTTATCTTCAGTTAGCACTGGTAACATTCACAACCCTGTTGCACCTGTTCCCCGTCCAAGTGACATGTTCTATGGGAAGATTATACCAGCACTGAAAGAAAAAGGGATCAAAAGGGTAGTCTCACGAAGAGATTGGCCACTAGACGTTAAAAGAAAAGTTCTATTGGAGCTTATGAATGAGACTCCGAAACAGATTCTGTGGCAAGAAATGTGGTGTGCAAGCGAAGGGTTCAGAAACTTTAACTCCAAAGTAAATAGGTATGTGGAAGCATGGCACCTTTATTTTGAACACAGAATTTACATTATCCGCCACCACTTGCTCTTTGCCACTGTTAGGGGAGGCCAGCAGCTCAACACCCTGACCTTCCTGGGAAAAGATTGTGTATTTTTTCTCTGCTACTAGTTGTTACTTCCTCAAAGAACGAGTAGGCTGTTAGTTGTTGGTATTCTGGGAAACCGTTCCTGCATTAGGCATAGGAGACATACTCCTTCTGTTCACAAATACTTGTCACATTTGACTTTGTATAGTCTACGATGTATATCTTTGACCACTAATTTCTTCTAGAATATATTCTTAAAATCTTTCACACCTATAATATCCTGCAGTATTTTTCAGTACAATTACACGCATAACTTATATGTTTTCAAGCTAAACTTATTTTCTAAAGGTTTAATTAAATCTTGTCCATAACGACATTTTTTTGTCACTGGAGGGAGTATATAATTATATATTAAATTGAATTTTTGCTTTAGTTGACTGTTGCACTCTTAATCCTTAATGAGTAAAGAACATATTCTTAAACAATAGTTGAAGGAAAAAAGATGTTTACTCTTTTCTTGGAAGAAAGAAAGAGGAGAATTTGCTGAACTAAATGGTTGCAAATCCCTAGTCCTTAGTATTTGGTATTTGGGCCTTCCGTGGAAGCTGAGGTGAAGACAGTCTTCCCAGTTTTGTGCACAGTACTTTGTCATGGATTTGATTCTACTAGCGTTGACAAGAGTTTGATGTGTGTGCAGGGCATCTTCATTATTTAAAGTTCAAAACTGTTAGAATTAGGGTTTCATTGATTGGGCTAACCCTAACCAGGGTGCCATATAATTAGGGATACATGGGCCTCATGGGCCTAGCCACATGGGCCTGCATTACACATACTCTAACACCCCCTAGCAGTCTGAACTACCGGCGCAGCGGAGTTTGCAGACTGAACAAGAAAAGAAGGACAACACACGAGCCCCCCCCACAGACACAACTAGCCACTGGTGATGTTGAGGCTGGAGCGGAACTCGGTGAAGGTCGAGGACGGGAGACCCTTGGTGAAGATGTCGGCGAACTGGGAGGTAGTCGGGACGTGGAGGACCCGAACATCGCCGACAGCGACCCGGTCCCGGACGAAGTGTAGATCCATCTCCACTACTTGGCACCGGCGTCTCGGCCATCCTGGACGTGATGCCCTGATGCAGCTTAGTCGTAGTTCCGATATTCGATGTACTCGGGCTCACGATGAGCATTTGTGTCATGCGTGCCAACTGGGCCGTCATGTTCGTCTTCCTTTTTATAGTTCTTCTCATGCCTAACATGGTACCAGCCAAGGTTTTCCTCCTCCTCCTCCTCCGCCCAGCCGCCTCCAGGCCAGCAGCCGCCGCCGCCGGCCGACCAGCTGCCTGGGCGCCGCTGCCGCCGCCATGGCAGGCCGGGAGCCTCCTCCCCCTCCTCCTCCTCCCTATTTCCAGCAGTTTCCGGCGCTCCCCTGCCCATCCTGGGCCCAAGCCGCCGCCGCGGGTGGCCAGCCCTGACCTCCCCTGCAGCAGCCAGCGGGCGCGGCCCGCCCTCCTCTCCTCCTGGCGGCCATCGCGGGCGCGGAATCAGCCGCCGCCGCGGGGGGGCAGCCCCGACCTCCTCTGCAGCAGCCAGCGGGCGCGGCCCGCACTCCTCTCCTCCTGGCGGCCGTCGCGGGCGCGGAACCGGCGGTCGCTGCGGAGTGCGGACGCCGCGGCGCGCGCAGAGGCTGCGGCGCGCGCGGACACTGCGGCGCGCACGGAGGCAGCGGTGCACGCGGACGCGGCGGCTCGCGCGGCTGCAGCGCGAGCGCCTGCGGACGGGGCGCGTGCTGATGCCGTGGAGGACGTCGCGGACGCCCCTGAGCTCTGATACCATGTTAGAATTAGGGTTTCATTGATTGGGCTAACCCTAACCAGGGTGCCATATAATTAGGGATACATGGGCCTCATGGGCCTAGCCACATGGGCCTGCATTACACATACTCTAACAAAAACTCATGTTAGTATTAGGAACTCTGGTTAAGAATTTTGTGTGTATAAGGCCCTGTTTGGATCCATTAGAGCTATCAGTTACTGTAGCCGCTAACAATTAGCTTCTTTGGATCCAAATGGGTCCAGCTAATTGTTAGCTGAATACCCAACTAACAACTATTTCACAGCTAATAGCAACTAATAATTATCTAGCTAGCTAATATCAGGTGTGAGCTATTAGCTAGCTAACTATTTTTTCCCTCAAACGACGAGGAGAGCTGCTTGTCATTTCATTAAGAAGAGAAAGAATACAAAGGAGAGACAAGAATAGTGCAAGGGAGAGAAACTCCTGAGCTAGCTAACTATTAGCAGCTAATGCATCCAAACAGGGCCTAAGTAACTTTGTGAAGTAACCCTTCCCATGCAATGATGTATTTTAATGCATATGGTAACTGAATTTAAAGAAGGTCAACAATGCATTTTTTTTTTGAAAAATAAGGTCAAAATGCATTGATGAACAAATTATTGGTTACTCATTTGTTCAACATAACGCAGGTTACCAAAGAGTGCTATGATAGCCCTTCTTTCTTCTTGATTTTAATAATTTTAATGCCTGATAACTAAATTTGCTGTTGACGATTGCTTAACTATGAATCATTTTCTCATTGCAGATTCTCCAGCAGCGTAGCAGCCATGAGCATAGTTGGCCATATGCTGGGTCTTGGAGATAGACATTTGGACAACATTCTTATGGATTTCAGCAATGGGGATGTAGTTCATATTGATTACAACATATGCTTTGATAAAGGGAAGAGGTTGAAGATTCCAGAAATTGTTCCATTCCGTCTCACTCAAACTATTGAATCAGCTTTAGGATTGACTGGCGTGGAAGGTGTTTTTAGAGTTACTTGTGAGGAAGTTATGGATGTCCTCTTGAAGAACAAAGATATCATCTTGATGTTGTTGGAAGTATTTGTTTGGGATCCATTGATTGAGTGGACACGTGGAAATATCCAAGATGAAGCAGGAATTGCCGGTGAAGAGAAGAAAGGAATGGAATTAGCAGTTAGTTTGAGCTTGTTCTCTTCTAGAATTCAAGAAATCCGTGTTCCTTTGCAGGTAACTGTTATCTATTCGAGTTGGAAAGTTTCTCTGCATCTATCATTTGTGATTAATTTAACAGGGAGGTGCTACTAAACACACGCTTCATTGTGGAAAATCTGCACTCTTATTGTATTTACTAAGTAAAACTTCTTCCCAGAAATATACACCGTTTTAGAATTTGAGTGGTCAGACTTTAGCTTTGACTGCTTAGATTTATTAGTTCTTAAACATGAAGGTTGCACTTTTAGATTGTTATTTGTCATCAGAAGTACTTCCAAACATGTTTTTCCCTTTACCAATAATTTTGCTGGCCAAAGTTGCTTACTGAAGATGATGGCGTACCGTTTGATATATAAAATTTGTACTTATCAGTGATTGAAGCAAACGTAGGGACACTATCAAATTAGCTAACTGATGTTGTATGCATGGTTATAAGTTTATAACCAAACTTTCTTGTTTAATTTATTCCTAAGAAATATATAGTAGGTTAGTGGTGCATGATTAATAATTGTTTCATTATCTATGATTGGTTCTGAAAAATATCATAGATTTTTTTATCCATTATCTAAAAAAAAATCTATGATTTTTTTCTGATAAGGTTGTAGGCAGTGTTCTTATGGCGTCCAGGCGACCCCCCAGCGCCTTGCAAAATGGTCGCCTAGGCGGGCAACGCGGGCGCCTAGGCATCCAAGGCGGGCGTCCAAGCGGTGGCGCATTGTCATGCCTCGCCTTTACGCCTTAAGAACTATGGTTGTAGGAATAAAATGGATGATATAGCCTCTCTGATTCCATCTTTTTTTCTCTCTCTCTAACACACATCTAATATTGTACCTCTGTCTCAAATTTCAAACTTGACCCAAGACCTCTAGAGAGGAACTCACACATTGGCTCTGACTCCATCTTTCACACACTAGTACATGAACACTATGATTACTGTTTCAGGATTGAGGCCCATTTTGTGATGTTGCCTGTCCTGAACTATAAGTTATTTTTATTATTATTGTCACTATCTGATTGAACGCTTTCCTTTTGCCAGGAGCACAAGGATCTTTTCTTAACTAATTTGCCAGCTACAGTATCTTCTCTAAAGGTATTCTTTACAATTTTGTTACTCACAGGTTAAGTATTTCAAATAAAATATTTTTAATCTCCTGCTAACTTTTACTATGTGCAGAAATTCTTGGATATTTTAGATCAGTATGAAGCTGCATCGGCTATATTTTATCATGCTGAGAAAGAGAGATCAAGTGTTTTGCAGCATGAAATGTCGGCTAAGTCAGTCCTAGCTGATGCTACATCAGTTGCTGAGAAATCTCGCACTTCATTTGAAATTCATGCTCATGAGTTAGCAGAAGCAAAAGCTGCGGCAGTTGATGAAGCTAACAAGCTTGCAATATGGGTGGAAAAACATGCACTGGTTCTTGATGCTATACGGGAGAACTCTGTTGCATGCGTTGAGTCATGCATGCAGTTGAATTGTAAGGACGAGGCATTGAGCCTTATTTCAGCCGTCCTAGAATCAGGAGTCCCACTTACAGTTGTACCAGAACCAACAAGAGCACAGTGCTCGGAATTGGATAGGGAGGTTTCTCAATTATTATCTGAGTTACAGGGTGGACTTTCCTCTGCTTTAGACTCACTTGGTGAATATTCTTTAGTCTTGAAGCAAGTTCTTCCAGTTAACTACATCACAACCAGTCCGATCACTGGTTGGGCGCAAGTCTTGCAGCTCTCTGTAAGAAGTACATCACAAGATATGCTTTCCCTTGCCAAAAGGCAGGCTGCAGAAGTCATTGCTAAGGTTCAAGGTGAAGGCATTAATCTAGTGCAACAAAGATATCGGGATCTCTTAAATCAAATGGAAAGTTATGTTTCATGTGTGGAAAGACTTGTGAGGGAGTGTTCTGAACTGATGAATTCTATTGGGTTGAATAATGAAGTGCAATCCAAAGAGCGGATACTTTCTGCATTCATGAACTCTGTTCAATTTCCTTCACAAAAGAAGGATGGCGATAATACTCATTTGTCGCATTCAGGAAATCCTCAGCAGGGTGAGATCAAAACTCCCACCAAGGGTGATGTACAAGAGACAACAGGTAAGGTGCTCTCTATTCTTGGGATTGCTGTGGGTCAGTTATATAGTGATATTAGAGCCAAAGTATCTGAGCTCTCAACTAAAGCTATTGGAAAAGCTAAATTTAGGACAGATGATTCTGGTCTTCAAGCTGTTGCTGGAATGAGCTTGCAAGTTTTCGAACAACACATAGAAAAATGTGCATTAATCTCTGGAGTTGTTGATGAAGTGCATGAAGTTATTGGGAAAACCTTAGCTGAAACAAGTGCTACTTATGCAAAGCCCAGTCCTAGGCACTGGGCTTCTACTTTTCAGGCCGCTTTGCACTCAAGTATCAACTTGATTGAACAAATCACTGAAACTTTTCTTCCAGAATTTATCAGATCAGTTGTTCCACATAAATCAGAGGTAAAGGAAATCATCAGGTCAATTTCTGAGGTACGTGGTTCTGTTGATAATGCTCTAAGGAAGCTGATTGAGGTAGAACTTGAGAGAGCATCTCTTACTGAATTGGAACAGAATTACTCTGTGAAAGTTGGCAGAATTACTGAGCAGCAAATAGCTCTTGAAGAAGCTGCTGCAAGAGGTAGAGAACATCTATCATGGGAAGAAGCAGAGGAGCTTGCTTCACAGGAGGAAATCTGTAGGGCACAATTGGAACAACTACATGAAACATGGAGCCAGAAAGATATGCGTATTTCGTCACTTATGAAAGTAGAAGACAGTGTCATGAATTCATTGCTTTCTTCTAAACAGTACGTTTCATCTTTGGTGGATCATGACCAGGAAAGTGAGTTTCATTTTAGACAAATTAAGGCCCTCCTTTCAATCTTGACAAAGCCCTTTGCTGACTTGGAATCACTTGACCGTATGCTATCATCATCTGGCATGTTCCCTCATCCCATTTCCAATGTTAAAGATGCTTTGTCTTTGGGTTCTTCATTGTCTGACATGGTGTGGCCTTTAGCTGGCATATTGAAGGATCATGCTTTTTTCGTTTGGGAACTCAATCTTCTTGATTCAGT
This sequence comes from Sorghum bicolor, assembly GCF_000003195.3. Classification (NCBI taxonomy): domain Eukaryota; kingdom Viridiplantae; phylum Streptophyta; class Magnoliopsida; order Poales; family Poaceae; genus Sorghum; species Sorghum bicolor. Next base: position 7,475,890 of record NC_012870.2, on the reverse strand, counting down.
TCTTGATTTATGCATGCATGAAATTTCATCTTCTCTTGATCATAGTATTAGTGCTAATCAACTTTACATGACTCTTAAAAAGAAGCTTGCAAGCCATGTGGAAAAACAAGTTTTCCGGTATGTCACAGAAAGGATTGCTCCTGCACTCATCCTAAAGTTGGATGAACAAATTTGTGTTTTACTGCAGCTGAGTCAAGGAATAAGAGAATCAGATCAGACTAAAAGAGATTCTGCTGCCGTTGGAAGGGTTGCATTAATGCTTGAGGAGTATTGTAATGCTCATGAAACAGCTAGAGCTGCCCGTACTGCAGTTTCGTTAATGAAAAGGCAATTAAATGAACTCACTGAGGCCCTGCGCAAAATCATTTTGGAAATAGTTCAGGTTGAATGGCTACATGATATTTCATCGCCACATGCACAGAAGGCAAAGGTTTTGTCACAAAATATTCTTAGTGATGATAAGTTCATCTCTTTGATTTTAAATTTGAGCAGAAGCAACTTGTTAGATAAGATCCAATCTTCTGTCTCATTAGTAACAAGGTCAATTGAATTCCTGCAAGCTTGTGAAAGCATTTCTATTTCGGCTGAAGGACAACTTGAGAGAGCAATGGGATGGGCCTGTGCTGGACCAAATACTTCCAGTGCAGGTGGCTCAACGGCAAAGGGTTCAGGAATTCCCCCTGAATTTCATGGTCATATATTAAAAAGAAGGAGATTGCTTCGAGTGGTTCAAAAAGAGGCATCTGATCTTGTTCAACTTTGCACCTCTGTTTTAGAGTTTGAAGCATCCAGAGATGGACTTTACTTCGGTCCTGAGGATAAAGCTTCTGAACAATCTACAGACAAAGGCAGGGCCTGGCAGCAAACTTTCTTGAATCTCCTGGCACGTCTAGATGCATCATATCATTCTTTTACATGTAAGTTGATTATTCATCCTTTCATATTTCCATTCAAGTTACGCTTGATGCTGTCCATGTGCGCGGTAAATTTCTGTGGAGATTGTATGGATAGTTTAGTCTCTCTCTAAAAAGCTGCATCTGCTGAAGATAGCCTGTTGGTTTCTTGTGGTTTGTGGTGTTAATTGTGCTGATGTGCTAGTGTAGGCTGTGGTTGCTTGTTTGTACCATAACTTTTGTTTATTTTTGTTACCTTTTCATTTAGGGGGTGTTTAGTTCCCCATAAAATGCAAAATGCAAAATGCCAACTACTTTGGAATGATGGAATGCAAAATGCCAAAATTTTCAGGGTTATGTTTAGTTTCATCCAAAATGCAGAATTTATTGCCCTCATGAGGCTCTTTTGGGCTTTTTTTGGCCTCTTGAGGCCAAAATCCAAAATGGAGAATAACCACCTTTTTGCCAAAGTTTTTGCATGGTGTTTAGTTCCATTATGCAAAATGATGGACCAAAACCCTTTTTTTTTTGAAATAGAAGGGAACTAAACACCCCCTTATGCTCTATAGTAATCAGCTACACAACTACCACTAAACAAAATATATGGGTATCGCCAAATTCTCAGAATCTGAAAGTTTTGCACACAGCTTCCATTATGGTTCCTCTTGTTATGCTACATAAGTTTCTCCTGTTTCATAATAGTTTACTTATGTTACAAACAGGTGCAGAACAAGAATGGAAACTTGGTCAACTCAGCCTGGAAGCTGCTGGAAAAGCCTTGTTTTCAGCAAACAACCAGGTTTCAGCAGGCTCTGTGAAAGCAAATTCTGCTTTAGGTATGCCACTCCTACTTATGAAGTTGTTGCTTTGTTTCTTTTTTATCATCCAATGTTGGAACTTGTAAGATATATTCCCTGTATTTATCATTGTATAACAGATTGGTATCTTTTGCCAGCTAATCTGCAGGATGCTCTTGTTGTTATGTATGAACATGCTTGTGAAGCAAGTGCATTGCTATCTGGATTCAAACATGTATCACAGGACCGCACTGCTTTGACTTCTGAATGTGGTTCCTTGCTCGAGGAGGTACATAACCAAATATCATCTTGATCAAACTTTTTGTTTTGAGTTTAATGATTGCATAAGAGTTAGTCAAGACAACTGTGTGAATTGGGCTGTGGAAGTCTGCAAATGGTTTGTAACTACATTGACCTTGAATTGAGAAATTAATATTATTTAGCTCGATGTTTGCTATTGCTGAATCGTATATGCACTTCTATAATGATTTTTAACTCTTCAACTATGATGAACTAGAGGTTTCATATCTGGTGGTCTGTTTTATGTAGTCACACTCTCTTTTTAGTTGTTCATGACAATGTGGTTGAATCAGTTATTTCTTGTTCCTGAGTTCCTGGTGAATTATTTGCAGGTTTTAGCTATAGCAGATGGGTTGCATGATGTGTACACTCTGGGGAAGGAAGCTGCTGCAGTGCACAGTTCCCTTATGACCAACCTTTCCAAGGCTTGTCACTGCTTCTCTTTGTTCATCAAATTTCGTTCCCCAAGATCAATATATTTACCTGTTTTTCATGTGCATACATTTTTAGATTTCAGTATATTAAAATTTTAATAACGACATGGTTTTGATATATGTGGATCATAAAAACATTATTGGCCAAAGGGCCTCTAGTCCAGTTGGTTAGAGGAACCCGGCAGCACTCCTTAGGTCCTGGGTTCGACTCCCTGTGGGAGCGAATTTTCAGGCTAAGGTTAAAAAAATCCCCTCGTCTGTCCCATGCTAAAGCACAGGTCTAAGGCCCGGTCCCGGTCGTGGTCGTTCTCACATAGGCTACGGTGCCACTGGTGTATGGGTGGAGCAGGGGTTCGGGGTTTTTTTAGACCTGCGTGAGAAGGTCTTCTTCTTAATGCAATGCCTGGGGGCTGTCTTACCCCCCGCAGGTCGATTTTTTTTTTTTAAAAAAACATTATTGGAATATGCTAAACAATATTCATGTAACATATAAATACTTATCATCAATATTGTTTTTGGTAGAACATGGCATTGCTTTTTTTTTTAATCTGAAGAAGAGCTTATGTTTTGTGCTCAACAGGCAAATACAATTTTATTTCCACTTGAAGCCTGTCTATGTGCTGATGTAACTGTTATGTCTGAAGCGATTTCAAAGGAAAGAGAGAAGAATAATGCTAGTATGCCTCTTATTCATGGAAAGGCATTACACCAATCTTATAACATTAAAGTTAGGGAAGCTTGCAAAACTATGGAACCTCTGGTGGGTCCACTCACTGAGAATGCGAAGGAACTGCATTCCATGGTAATGAAGCTTGGACACATCTCAAGTCTTCATGCTGGGAATCTTCACAAGGTACTTAGCTAAGAAATGTTATATGTTGAGAGCATGTTAATCATTTGCAATCACAGTTTGAAATTTAAGTGAAAATAATAAAAGAGGTGAATATTTTGCAAAGCTTCAGGTGCAGTAATATATAGCAGAAGCTTGACCATGTTTGAACTTCCTGGTCAATGTATGCGAATCTGAATTTGTAAATACTCATGTGACGTACAGACATTTCTACTTTGTCTATTTAGTCATTTTTTATTGCTATTTTTTACAAGGAATATAGATGTATTTTGGTGTACATACATAAGTTTAACACTAACCCTTTCTTTTTGCTACATTTGTCTAGGTATCTATTATCTCACTCATCTTTTTTTCTTATTCACAGGCTCTAGAAGTTCCAGGAGAAAGGGAATCTGTGAGATCCCAGGATATGCTCTCAACACATCCTGATCTTTTGCAAAGTGATCCATCAACTGAGAAGGATAGAGCATCTCCAGGTGGCACAGATTGTGGTTCTTCAGATTTAGAAATGAATACCGACGTTTCTTTGCAAGATGGATGTTGGATTTCACCTCCAGAGCACTCATATACTAGCAGTTCTGGATGTACTACAGGATTGACCCAGATTAGTTCTTATGACAACTTAGAGAAAATAGATGCTCTTATGGATGATGGGGCTGAAATAGAAGGTCCTGGTGCTACTGACCAGGAAACAAAAGACAGTAGCAACAATCAGGAAGTTGAAACCGATTTGGTGGAGGGAAGGATTGAAAGTGCAGATAACAGTGCAGCAGCCTTCAAACAAGTTAGAGGACAAGAATGTGACAACAGCGATCCTAAATCCTATAGTGACTCGACTACTCGAGTGAGCAGAGGTAAGACAAAAATAAAAGGGTTGATGGCCTGTATCTGATACTTCTTTTTGGTTTTACTGAATTGTTTTGTCTGACAGAAAACTATGCCGCTCTGAAAACTAATATAAGAGATGTATTGTGTATCTCGACACTTAAAATTATCAGATCATTATTGTTTTAATCTGTTTGTAAATGTGCAGGCATCACTATGTCGACACCGAATAATTTTCATCTAAGAAGCAACTAAAATTGCATATACTGTAAAAATAATAATAAGACATTAGACATCTTTAACTTAATCAACCTTATACTCAGTATGCTATCTATTTTTGGTTTATATAAGAAAGATTAATGCAAAAAGGTGAGTAATTTTCTCTCATGTTAGTTCTTTGTGGGAGATTGAATATTGTAAATACTCATACCTTTGTATTTTCATAGTCTTTTTTGTGTCTGAGAACTTCTTAGCTTCTAATCAAGTAAATGCCTTAAGCATTCTGAAGCTGAAACAAATTTACAACTAGCATTTGCTTGTTCTCATTGATGGCAACAGGTAAAAATCCTTTTGCTCTGTCCATCCTGAAGCAAGTGGAGCATAAGTTACATGGACAGGATATAGATGGTACCAGGTGGGCAATTAAGAGGAAGAATTTTAGCAGTCAATTTTATTTATTTACATTTCTTGTTTTATTGATCTCATGTTATTCTGTCAAGGTCCTTGAATATTTCTGAGCAAGTTGATTATCTTCTTAAACAAGCAACAAGCATCGACAACTTATGCAATATGTACGAGGGATGGACACCTTGGATATGATTCAAAGATGTGACTTCATTGTGCATGGGCAAATTGTCCAGGTAACTTTTTCCACAATGGTTAAACTGAATTTCATTACTAGCGTAACGAAATTACATAGTTCTAAATTGTCCAGGACTCCAGGTAATAACTTGATATTATGCCCAAGCTTACAATGGTTACCTGAATCTTTTCTATTTGCCTTACTTTATGTTTTTTAAACCATAGGTCTCCTTATGTGTGGCTGCTGGTTATCGTTATAACGTACAGCAATCTTTCTGTCACTTCTTTTTTTTACTGATGTTCTCAAGATAAAACTGAAGCTGGTGTGTATGCGGTGGCGGTGACTTAGGAGGGCACTCTGTGGTAATAGACTGCTGACTGCTAGAAGAAACTAAGCTTGATATATCTTAGAAATTGATCGGTTTCTGCCTAATGAAAAGGATGTTAATGATGTACACTTGAGCAGCTGTATTGGCTTTGGCTCTGACCCCAGGGTAACTAGTGATATGCAACCTCTGAGCGGCACAAGGGATCCTCAATAATATTAAAATCCTGATAAAGGCCATTAAAGCCTTCATTTGTCTTGATGAGCAACTCATTTATACCTTCCTGCTGTGAAACGTCTGAAGAACTCCTTGTCAGAAAACTAGCATAATAAGGTTTAACATCCTAGTTTACATAATTTCCATGTTCAAGTTTGTAAGAGATGATTTGCAACTACGGGGATCTATAGTTAATTTTGAAGTCTAAGAAATTGAGTAATCATTCACTACAAGTGCAAGGACAACATATTGAACTTTCGTTCTTTAGTTTCTTGATTGGAATTTCAAGGACCTGGGTGGTCAGTCTAAGGAAAATAGTGTTTTTTTTCTTTAATTTTGTCAAAGATGTGTTGTCTACCTGATCCAAAAGGAGAACAGCATTAGGGTTCAAAATTCATCAGATTGCAGGATTGTTGCTCAATTATAAAATAAATGAGTCTTAAAACCTTTTCACACTGGACTATTCTTAGAAAGAAAGTAACAAAAGCTCCCCAGAGGACAAGTTGGTGTGTTTTTCAGGGAAAAAAAACACCCACAAGTACATTTGTTCCAGTCAACCTCCCACAAGTTTTATGTGGTTTCAAATTCTCACCTCCCTTTGGATCCTGTGTTGATCGTGCAAGTGGCTGCTCGCGTGGACACCTGATGTAGCAAATTGTCTGGCCCATCACTTGCCAGTGTGGACCTTAAATCTGACTTGGGTCCCGATGCTTGACTTCTCGTACTGTTCACTTCTTGAGACGCCAGCTACACAGCTAAGGCTAGGGGATGCCCATGACAACAAGGGAAATGGTGGTGTGGATGGGAGGTAGAGGGTGTGGCAGCATTATCCTGTAAAATAGCAAAGTTGAGACAAATGTTTGGATTTGGCATTTGGGTGGTGTTTGGCTGGATTTTGCAGAGAGGTTTGGGGCTACCTTTTTTGCAGAGGTTTTGTTGATTATGCTCTTGGGTATACTTTTTGTTGATTATGTTCTAGCTGATCCTCAGCATTGAGTTTGAACAGCTATTGAGATGGTGTGGCATTCTGTGTGACAATGGCCACCCTATATGCATGGATATCTGTGCCAACAATCTAGTAAAGTAGCAGATTTTTGTGTCCATTTGCATGCACATATGTGGAATGTTCATTGAACCCAATTGATTTTGCTAAACATGTGCGCAATTTCTAGAATTGGGCTAAAACTCCACTGAGTTTAACACCCACATGGTCCACTGTGGCAAGAGATGAATCAGTCGAAGACTGTTTGCACGACATAATCTACCATGAAGCAACACAGGATTCTAAGGGTGGTCAGAAACTAAAATCTTGTAAAACTTGTAGGTGGCTTTTTGTTATTTCCCTTCTTTTGAAATCCAAATGAGTGGTTGGATTGAAAACCAGAAAAATGGTTCCAAACAATCTTTCATCATGTCCAAGATCAGCTGAAGCTGAGACCTCAGTTTTTGTGTTCTACAGTACTGTTCATTGTTGTTTGCCTAGTTGGTATGTGCCCCTTCTCAGTTGATTTCTGCCCTGGTTGTTGTTAAGTGGCAATCTTATTATTTGGAGTAATCTTTCTGGCATAAGTTTTGATTTTCTGCTGAACAATTTATGGATCACTTTGTAAATGCATCTTTCCTTTGTGTACCTATGGTTCTATTGATCTTACTTGGGTATACTTTTTGTTGTACCCTTACTTTCTTTTTTTATGAGCAACATATCAGTTATAGTTAGCTACCATTTTTCACACAGAAATATTTGTATCACACCCCATAAAGTCATCAGCACTTCTTTTCATGTGTTTTCACCTTTTTTTTCTTGGATAAATTTCCATTAATATTGAATTGGACAATTTTGATTTTCTGGTTTATTTACAACATTTGGAATTAGCACTCACATATGTCCAATTAACCTTGTTACCATATTTCCAGATCAACAAAAGAAAGGATTACTGTAGCATGCCCAACACGTGATATGGCTGCTAGTTACTATGGATGATAGTGAAACAAGATCTCTGATTGTGGCTATTATCTTTTTCCCCTTGTAGCCAAAGCAAAGGCTGGGACTAACTGTTTCAAACATGAGCTGTAGGAGGGTTTGAATTCGATCCAGCCTCTCAAATGCTGGCAAAGAAGAGGCTCCATAGTACGCATGAATGGCTATGGATTGGTCCAAGTGAATTAGCATAATAATAATCCAGCCTACACGTGCAGCTCATGGCCTGGACATATACAATCTCTTTTCTGCCCGACCCCATGTGTTCCAGATACCAACAATGTGGGGCGCTGAAGTTAGTGCACTGTTTTTTTTGTAATTGGGCTTGCGCATGGTATGCGTTCAAATGTTCAATGAATAGCCCAGCATATGCAATTTGATGGACACATGCACACAGCCCCTCTGGATTAAGGGTTCAAGACCTTGTAGAGGCGGATGACCCATCCAAAGAGGCAGAGAACATTGAAGAAAAGAAGAAAAGACAGGCAAGTTCGTTTAGGCTGACCCAAACTTTCCTCTTTTCCCCATAGGAACCTTATGTGAACTTTATCTGGTTCAAATATAATGTACATGCCTGTACTTACGGTTTTGGTTCCCTGTCGTGGCCATGTGGCTTTCTTTGTAACCTAGATGTTAGAAATACAATTTTTGGAACTTGGACTTCTAGTTGCTTCTCTTCTCTGATGTAAAATGAACATGATGGCACGCTGACCAAGGGCAAAACCCCTTTAAGTTGTCAGAAAATTTTACTTTTAAGCATAGTATATGGGACCTAATGGTATTAGAAATGTAATAATCTAAACTCTGTAAATGATTCTTCACTTGCTTATGCGTACTGTTGTGGTTTGTCTTTCTACCTTTGTTTCTACTTGGATTCGGACTGATAGCCAGTCATCAAGTAGCCTTTTTTTTCCTTTTTTTTTTTGACAAAAGTCATCAAGTACTCTACCTTTGTTCTTGCTTGGTACTTGGACTGGGGGGAAGTCAAATTCATGAATGTGGAAATTAAGGAAAAAACACATGCTTATTTTCATCTACTAATTTCGCTCTTTTTATTATTTGAGACTCAGATTGATCGTTTTATACCCGCTTTCAATTACGAACTCGTGGGTAGTGTTTCCGCTTTTGCTCACCTGTGGCCGTGGAACAGATAGGGATCGGGTGGCCTGGATGCACGTACGCAAACGCAATGCAGCTACACCTTGGCGCAGTCCTCTCCATAGACTTTCCGATAAAATCACTTTTTCCCGCCTGATCATAGACCTACGATAGAATCTACTTTTTCCCGACATGCTGTAATTGTGTTAAATGATTGATTCATGCATAGAAGGAACAATGATTTGGCAATAACCTTCTCTTATGTGAAAAAAAAAATCTCTCATGATCATTGGTCGCCTAAATAGGCTGTGTTTAAACGGTAAACGGAGGCCACCTGCGTTGTTTAGGCTCTAAATGGTGCATTTAACGGTTAGATTATTTAAACCTGTTTAAACTGTTAACAACTGTCCAAATAGAATTGAGTTAAACAAGTTTAAATGAGCTAAATGGCCATTTAGTTCATAATTTAGTCAATTGGAGGATTGCAACTATCACAATCAACACTCAACACTAGAGTAATTAGCATCTATATGAAGTGTAATGGGATTTAGATTTCTTCAGAAAAAATATTATTTAGTAGCATACTTACTTTTTACATATACTTTCTAGCATATTTACTTTTATGTACAAAAATATGTATATTTATTGTTAATATATAAAACTGTTTAGACCGTTTAACTCTATGTAAACCTAAATAAAGGGTGACTAAATATTTACTCCCTCCATCCCAAATTGTAAGTCGTTTGACTTTTTTACCCTAAATTTGACTACTCGTCTTATTCAAAAAATTTATGCAAATATAGTTAAAATTTAAGTCAATCTTGAAGAACTTTTATTAATAAACCAATACACAACAAAAAAAATGATATTTTGTACAAAACTTTGAATAAGACGAGTAGTTAAACTTGATATTAAAAAAGTCAAACGATTTGGGATGGATTGAGTACTGTTTAGCGTTTAGAATAATATTGCTTGTGATGTCGCTTTCTGAGTGTTTGGCGATGGATGATTTAGAGTGTAGGTTCAGTGGTTGAGCTGCCTTACGATTGGTGCCACTTTACCAAATCACAGCTCCAGGGTAGGCCCTCCGTTCCTGCAGGGCGCAGGCTCAACCATGTCTGGTTCGATGTGAAGAATCTTTCGTGCTATGGTTGGTGGTCATCGTGAAAGTTTAATAATAAGGCTTCGTTTAGATTCAAAAAATTTTTGGATTTTAACACTGTAGTACTTTCGTTTTTATTTGACAAACATTGTCTAATCATGGAGTAATTAGGCTTAAAAGATTCGTCTCGTGATTTACAGTCAAACTGTGCAATTAGTTATCTTTTTTATCTATATTTAATGTTTCATGCATGTGCCGTAAGATTCGATGTGATGGAGAATCTTGTAAAAAGTTTTGGGTTTTTGGATGTATCTAAACAAGCCCTAATCCATGCTGAAACTATTCAGGGCACAGTCCAGGGACCAACTTTGCCCTTGCTCTAGCGGTCATTTGAGATGCGAATCTGGCCCAGATGAAACCAAATTTCCTGTCTGTTGATACTGATACTCTTTGTTTTTTTTGGGAATATATGTTAGTTGACTGTTCAGTACAGTATATAATAATCTGGCGGGTTAAAAAACAGGTACAGTTTACGCTAATAATAATAAATCACCTAGATGCCCAGAATCTTTCAGTTGCAGTCCAGAAAATTCTCACTGTCTAAAAACTGGAATTGCCATTTCAACAAGTTGAATCTTAGAAACCAAAAGAGAAAGTAAGGGTCTGATTAGTTCTCTTTGCTAAATTTTAGCCAGCTAAACTCGTTTTACTGACTAAGCCGTACTTTTTCTGCCAGCCAACAATATCTTTCTCTCACAATAAATCAACAAACAGTATTTTCAACCATGACTTTTTAGACTAGCGAACAAACTCTAAAAAAAGCTAAAATAGTTTAGTCACACTATTTTTCTAAGAATAGCTAAAATAGTTTTAGCTAGCTAAAATTTAACAAAGAAACCAAACAAACCCTAAATTTAAGACAATGTGCTCAGTGTTTACGTTGTCATGGACGCTGTGCTACAAGTAAAAGTGGCAAAAAAAAGAGTATATTCCAAAAACACAAATATATAAAATGAAAAAAGAACTGAAGATTTTAGAGGAAAACGTGGACTAGAAGCCGGAATGCCGAATACACTTGGGTGCAAGATAAATGAGGACTAACAAAAAAAAGAACGGAAGATTTTAGAGGAAAACGTGGAGTAGGAACGGGAATGCCGAATACGTGCAAGAAAAAATGAAACTGAAATGAATGGAGACTCACTGATCTGTTCATGGGTTGGTGACGCTGATGCGTTTGGTGAGGAGTGGAGTGGTGGGCGCTGACGCTGATGGAGACCAAGCACTGGCCTGCGCCTGCCTGGCCATCCAACCAAACCCACGAGCACGGGACGGGCATAGATTATCCGCCTAAAATAAAATACGAGTATATAAATAAACCCCATAAAAAGCTACCAATTCCACTGCCTCCCAAACTCGCGAGCGAGTCGAGGCTCCAACCCACAGCACATCACAGGAGGAGGAGGAGGTGGACGCGCCCGCCACCGCCCACCATGGCCATGGCGACGGCCCTCCGCAAGCTCTCCGCCAACGCGCTGCGCCGCCAGCCGCTCTCCCGCATGACGCCGCTCCACTACATGGTACGACGCCGACTGCTGCTTCTTGTTCTTATTATTATCGTGGCACAGCGCCACGGCGGTGGTCATCTGTCCCTGTCTAGTCTTCTACCCACGCCATCCAAAGAAACAAACAAAGAACTAGTCATCGCGCGGTCCTGATCCGTTCTTGTGATTTGGCTTTTTTTTGGGGGTGCGCAGGCGTCCCTTCCGGCGACAGAGGAGAGATCCGGAATCACCGTATGTCCCGGTTACTCTGTTCTGAATCCTTGGTATGTCCATTGCTCCGTGTCTGTCGCTTGATTTTTTGTTCATCTTGTGTTCTTGGCATCGGGTGGGTGCAGTGGCCGAAGCAGCTGAACGCGCCGCTCGAAGAGGTCGACCCCGAGATTTTTGACATTATCGAGCACGAGAAGGCCCGCCAATGGAAGGTCTCTGTTTCTTCACTCATCTTTCGCTAGACGTATTTTTTCAGTCGTCTCCGGTCATTGTTTTGTTGGATTACATTATTCTTTGTTTTTTCCCCCAAGACCCTACTGAATTTTGTTCGTGTCAATGCGTCAGGGGCTGGAGCTCATCCCGTCAGAGAATTTCACGTCGGTGTCAGTGATGCAGGCAGTTGGTTCCGTCATGACCAACAAGTACAGCGAGGGGTACCCTGGCGCAAGATACTACGGTGGAAATGAGTACGGCACTGCTCTGTCGCTTATCATTCTCGGGGTTGTTTCAGTGGAAACACGCAAGTTTTCAAGAAATTGAGTGACTGTCTGCGTGAATCATCTGAATGGGTTTTTTATTCTGGGTTTTCTTTTTTTAGATAAAGATTCTGGGTTTTCTTGGTTGCAGATTTATTGATATGGCTGAATCCTTGTGTCAGAAACGTGCTTTGGAGGCTTTCCGTTTGGACCCAGCGAAGTGGGGAGGTAAAATCTTGTATAGTCTAGCAGCAATACCTATTCTGTTACCATGTCATATATTCATCTTTCTGAACATATCTCTATGCAATCAAGCCTCTATTGCACTAAAGCTTTAGTAATTTTCTCCTTTCCTGGTTTGGGTAATGCACTAACAGTTTGCACTAAAGATGATGGGAACAATCTGTTTTACCTGTAAGATATTAAGAGAGTGCCTAACAGTTTGAATCAATTTAGAAATGTTACAAAGTTTGCAAGGAGTTCAGAGTACATGGGATCAGTTGTGAGAGAATCAATTACTGTATATGTAAGGCATTGCTCCATCACAAACCAAACCACTTGCCACCGTCTTACCTACATATAGTGTGTGGCCAATCTTCTACATTATTATATATGTTTTCCAATATTTATCTTTTGTTTCTGGCCATATTTCTCTTATAATGTTAGCTGCCCTTTCACCAAAATTTTCTTAACTCATGACCAATTCCAACCCGTACAGTGAATGTGCAACCTCTATCCGGTTCGCCTGCCAATTTCCAAGTATACACTGCGCTCTTGAAGCCACATGAAAGGATAATGGCTTTGGATCTTCCTCACGGTGGACATCTTTCTCATGGTTACCAGGTACATGGGTCTTGAGTTTCCTTTTACCTCCAACTATTTTAATTCTGATACTGCACACAAGCATGGATGTTTCCTTCTCTGTTGCCTTTCTTTCCTTTCTGGCTCTGTGATGGTTTAGATTTATTTATTATGGTCGTTCCATTATTGAACTGGCACTTGCTATGCAAAATTAAGTTCTGCCTGCACGCTTGATTATGAAGTGCATACGTAATATCTGCAAATGAGTGCTATTTTCCCATAGTTCTTAGTAACATTCAGATATGATGTTTCTTTAAAAAAACATTCAGATATGATGCTCTAGATACTCCTATAGCTCAAAGGTTGTACCTACTGTTTGCAGACTGACACTAAGAAGATATCTGCAACCTCGATATTCTTTGAGACAATGCCTTACAGATTGGATGAAAGCACTGGATTGATTGATTATGATCAGGTCATTTTCCTTCCCCCTTCTAGTTTATAGATACATCATACATGTATTAAGCAAGGTGGGCAACATTATTTATTTATTATTATTTTTTTGGCATTTTAGCCAAAAAAAAAACTGAGAGAAATATTATCTAGGATTTTTGTTACTGTGTCATTTCTCTTTCAGTGGTAAACATATTTTAAGATGAATCACACTAACACCTTACTTGCTCCTATGCACAGTTGGAGAAAAGCGCTATTCTTTTCAGGCCAAAGTTGATAGTTGCTGGTGCTAGTGCATATGCTCGGCTATACGATTATGACCGTATGCGGAAGGCAAGGTTTCTTTTCTCAATAGTTTTTTTTTCTCAAAGATGCAAAATAGCTGCACATTATTATATCAGAGAGAACTCAACAGTAAAATTGCATCATGATTTTGTGATCAATCAAATAATTCCATAATGTTATGTGTCGACAGATATGCAACAAGCAGAAGGCAGTACTTCTAGCAGACATGGCACATATCAGTGGGCTTGTTGCAGCTGGTGTTATTCCATCTCCTTTTGATTATGCAGATGTAGTGACTACCACTACTCACAAATCACTCCGTGGGCCACGTGGAGCCATGATCTTTTATAGGAAGGGGTTGAAAGAAATAAATAAGCAAGGGAAAGAGGTATGGCATGAGGAAAACGAAAAAAATAACCTAGCATAGGGTGTTGAAACTGTTTCTTGCATTAAAAACCAAAAGGACTAATGATATATTTAATATTCTATAGGTTATGTATGATTTTGAGGACAAGATCAATGCTGCCGTCTTTCCTGGTCTGCAAGGTGGGCCTCATAATCATACCATTACTGGCTTGGCTGTTGCGCTTAAACAGGTCTGCTCCACTTATTCATGTCGTTTTATATTATCTTTTATTCATATTGTTTGCCTTTTTATGAGGCTCTCAGCTGTTATTTTATATTTCAGGCAACTACTCCAGAGTACAGAGCTTACCAAGAGCAAGTTATCACTAACTGTGCTAAATTTGCGCAGGTATTTGTGTTCACATTTAGCAAAAAGAACAACTCTTTGGGTCTTGGAGGATTAGATTTAAGAATTAAGATACTTGCTCACCAGAAGGATGAGTAACCTGTTTACTGTTTATATTAGTAGCAGTTTTTAGGAAACCGTAGTAGATTATCAATATTTTTTCGCTGATTTCAAAGCATTTTGTTGAGTTAGCTATATTTAGTTTCATGTACCGACTAGTTGAACCCAAAGCTTAAGTTGATGGAAAGGGTGGGCAATTCTAATACTTCAACACTTCACCCGCACCACCCCCCCCCCCCCCCCCCCCCCCCCCCCCCCGCCCCTCCACCCTTCCCTCCACGTAGAGGCTCCCTTAGGCCTCAGACGTGGAATAGGAGCAAACAACAACTATTTTATTTAATTATGCTAGGTAGGATTCAAACTTGAGACCTCTGGCTCTGGTACCTTATTGAGTTTCATGCACCAACTAACTCTGATGGAGAAGGCCTGCAGTTCTCTTATACTTCAGCAAGCATGTTATTTGCAAAGATGTTATGTTGCATTTTTATTCACTTCAGCTGGAAGAAACACAAACGTGTAGTTCTGCAGCATTATTAATTGTGCCAGACAGTTTGAATCACTTACTTGATGGTTACATTGTTATCAGAGCCTGACTGCAAAAGGATATGAACTCGTCTCCGGTGGGACTGACAACCATTTAGTTCTGGTGAATCTCAAGAATAAGGTAAGATAAAAGTGTGTTTCACATTCCTTGTTTTATTAGTTTTTTCTTTATACACCCCACTCATGTGGGAGCCTCCAGCACTGGGTCTGCCCTAAATACACAAAACCTACTTGTTTACAGTTCTGATGCCATGTCTCAACAATATTATATTTTTTATGTATAGGGGATAGATGGTTCGAGGGTGGAGAAGGTTTTAGAAAGCGTGCATATTGCAGCAAACAAGAACACAGTTCCTGGTGATGTTTCGGCTATGGTACCAGGAGGCATCAGGATGGGTACAATATTCTGCTATGGGATGTTTGTTTAGTTTATTCTGAATTCATTTTGCAAATTCTTAATATTAGCTCTCCATCATGCAGGAACCCCAGCTCTTACGTCCAGAGGATTTGTTGAGGAAGATTTCGCTAAGGTTGCTGACTTCTTCGATGCAGCAGTGAATCTGGCTGTGAAGATTAAGGCTGCAACGACAGGTCACTCTAAGTTTTAGTTTTTTTTTTCCTAAAGAAAAGAAACCACAGTGACTGTTCTACACATTTGCATTCATTGAGGTGTCCCTGTCACTACTGGGATGATCTGATTTATGTTTTATTTTTAACTCTTGCAATTTAGGTGGAACAAAGCTGAAGGACTTTGTTGCTACTTTGCAATCTGATAGCATCCAAGCTGAGATTGCAAAGCTTCGCCATGATGTGGAGGAATATGCAAAACAGTTCCCAACAATTGGATTTGAGAAGGAGACCATGAAATACAAGAACTGATATCTGAATGGCAAGGTATGCTCCATCTTTGCCCAGTTGAGTCATTATGCATGCATTTTTTTAGTATGCAGCAACTCGGTTGTGAAAGGGGGGCACCAGAGCAGGAACCCTTGTCTTCTTACTTGGCTGAGCGCTTCCCTCTTGATCCCTTGGCAGAAGAGATTGGGGTCACTTGACAGACCATTTTTTCCTTCTTTTCTTGCAGCAAGCAACCGTTGCAAGATGCCACGACGATTATTGGGAGTTTAAATGGGGGAAGATCATGTAAACATAAACTCATGGTGTGATGGCATCTTATGTTAAAAAGAGATATTGGCAATTTACAGCATGTGGAACTTTCGTCAATGGCTCATATTGTAGATACATACCGTGAGATCCTATACTGATGCTATATATTGACCCCTTTCTGGACAACTGCATTTCTATATGCGTACATCCTTTTGCGTTAAAAAAAATGCGTACATCCTGACACACACCTCACTCCCATCACCACTCACACGCACACGCCACCCCGCCCCTAACACACACAAATTTTTCCTACCTCTGTCCCTGGCCCGTGTGTGGTTTGTTAGGCCACCTCCAAAAGGTTAGCAATAAAGAGCTAGCATATTGCTCCAGTCTGGACCTCAAAGCAAAGAAGATGATCGAAGAAGATGCGAGTCTCCTGCACAGTCTGGACCTCAAACGGACTAGACGATCAATCACATCCTGGTGAATTGCGTCTCTGGTATGCCGTGCTACACAGGTGTGGTTCTTGCAAATGCATCAGCCATCCTAGGATGAGGATTGAGGAGTCCTTCCAGGCTTGGTGGCGTAGAGCTTCTCGTCAAACAGACAAGACAACAAGAAAAAACTGTGGAATTCGGCGTATGTACTCAGATCGTTTTTATCTATCTTTAATAAAATGATGTGCAGCTCTCCGGTGTGTTTGAGGGGGAAAAAAAGATGTATCACCCACTAAACATCAAAAAGTGTGCAAAAGACTAGCCCGTATCAAGAGCTAGCAGGTTTATCTCATCTCTCCTCTTTATACTCCCACTGGGAGTGGATCTAGACCTGGGCTGGGTAGGTTGCAGTTTGGATCCAGCCCACATAGTGCCTTGTATGTGTTGATCAGTGACCTAAAGGAAAAAAGATGCCCATAAGACATAATTAGCCCAATTTGAGTGGAAACTCCTACAAAAGCCCTATGACAAACTATTGAATATCTAGTTGGTTTCTTTACTCAAGTGCTTTTTGCGTGTTATGTGACATATATCAGTTCTAGGTTTGCCCCTGCCTCCACAAAGGAAAACGCGGTGACATCGATCCTAGGAGCCAATATAAAGTGGCACCATTGTTGACGCGCTTTATTTGTCGTGTGTGTAAGGATTAGCCTCTAAAATGTTATGAGATCCTCTCAATTATTAAGATCTAATGTTGGGAATATGTTTCAGGGGGATAAGAGTCATCCTAGTTAACTATATTATCCACGTAAGTATATAAAAGATTTAGGCAAGTCATCACGTTTTCTTAAAATTAAAAAAGGCTAATTTTCACATAAATCGCGCTATTCATTTCACGAAGATCACCTTACACATTGCTGTTAATTTATTTTTAAGTTTACGTGAAATACACGAGCTCACGCTCCAAATGTTTGTGTATATACTCTTATTACGAACTGGGTACAGTTCCTATGCTTCATGTCTAAAGATAGCCTTCCCAAGCTCAAATTAGCCTCCTGATGAACTGACGAGAGGGAGCGATTCGCGGGCATTCCTTCCCCAGCAACCTCTTTAACGGGTCGTAACGACTTGTCCCTTCCCGCCAGTTTCTCTTCGCCTCTCACTCTACCTCCGATCCACAGATACACAGGCCCGCGCTTCCCCCTCCTCTCGCAATTCTCCCATCCACTGCACCGGAGCTCCGATCCACCACGGCCGCCTCCGGCAGGAGACAGATGAAAGACAGCGACGGCGAGGGCGCCGGCGGTGGCGTCGCCCGCTCGCACCCGTCCAATCTCCCACTTCCTGCTCCACAGTCCGACCCGAACCTCCAGTACTCGGGTGGGACGGACGATGAGTCGTCGAACCGGAACAGCAGCTCCTCTGCCACCGGCGGCGCGAGCCCCGGGTACTACTCCGACTACCCGTCCAGCTTCAGCGGCGAGTGCTCGCCGTACAACATGTCCCCCTGGAACCAGACCATGGCGTCCCCCTGGTCGCACCACAGCGAGGCGTCCGCCGCCGGGCTCGGAGGAGCCGCTCCCACGATGGCGCCCGGGACGAGCCTCATCAGCTCGCTGGTGAGGGAGGAAGGCCACATCTACTCGCTCGCCGCCAAGGGCGACACGCTCTACACCGGCTCCGACAGCAAGAACATCCGCGTCTGGCGCAAGCAGAAGGACTCCGGTGGGTTCAAGTCCTCCAGCGGCCTCGTGAAGGCCATCGTCATCTCCGGCGAGCGCATCTTCACGGGCCACCAGGACGGCAAGATCAGGGTGTGGAAGGTGTCGCCCAAGAACGGCATGCACAAGCGCGTGGGCAGCCTGCCCCGGCTGCGCGACTTCCTGCGGGGGTCGCTGAACCCGTCCAACTACGTGGAGGTGCGCAAGAACCGGTCGGCGCTGTGGATCCGGCACAGCGACGCCGTGTCGTGCCTGAGCCCGACGGACCCGTCGCAGGGGTTCCTCTACTCCGGGTCCTGGGACCGCACCTTCAAGGTGTGGCGCATCAGCGACTCCAAGTGCCTCGAGTCGGTGGTGGCGCACGACGACAACGTCAACTCCATCGTGGCGGCGTTCGACGGGCTGGTGTTCACGGGCTCGGCGGACGGCACCGTCAAGGTGTGGCGGCGCGAGCAGCAAGGGAAGGGCACCAAGCACACGGCCGTGCAGACGCTGCTGAAGCAGGAGCACGCGGTGAACGCGCTCGCCGTCAGCGCCGTCGCGCCCGTGCTCTACTGCGGCTCCTCCGACGGGCTGGTCAACTTCTGGGAGGGCGAGCGCCACCTCGTCCACGGCGGCGTGCTGCGCGGCCACAAGAAGGCCGTCTTCTGCCTCGCCGCCGCCGGCGCGCTCCTGCTCAGCGGCTCCGCCGACAACACCATCCACGTGTGGCGGCGCGACGGCGGGGTGCACGCGTGCCTCTCGGTCCTCACGGGCCACACAGAGCCCATCAGGTGCATCGCCGTCGTCGAGGACAACGGCGAGAACGGCGGCGAATCCACCGCCGGAGGGGGGTCGTCGTCGGCGTCACGGTGGATAGTGTACACCGGCAGCCTCGACAAGTCGATCAAGGTGTGGCGCGTGACCGACGAGCCGCCGGACCCGCTGCTCGGCGCCGGCGACGCGCCCCAGATATTCGACCGGTATCCCGGCGACGCCTTCGGGGCCAGCGCCTCGACGACGTCGTTCCGCTAAGACGATTTGTCTGATCGATCACTTGCAACAAAATTACACGTCGTCGGTCTCGATCACTTCACAAGAAAACGTCTTGGGAGGTACTAACTTATATTAACAGAAGAATCTGCTGGGCCGCTATACATATACGTCCGTTTATATACTGTTGGAAATAGCTGCAATTGGAAGACATGAAAAAAAAATTCTAACCTAGCTTGTGCTGGGCACGAGCTATGTAGTTTGGTCACCTTTTTTGTGACAGGGATGGTGAATTTAGTTAGGTATACATTTGCTTTTTGCAACTCTGCATTGCTATAAGGGACATTTTCAAGCATGCTTATCTGTTGTACTAGTTGAAAATGAATTGGTTTTGTGCTAAGGATGTACGTATTTCAATAAATGTCTCGATTCTAACCTCCAGTGATCTTTTTTTTTTCCTAAACTAACTTTTGATCCTCTTGTGTATTTTGTGTTTTTCGATTATAATATCAGTACACCATTAACCCATGCTCTTGCAGGACTAGTACACTATGTATTACCTCTCTTGTTTTCGGGCGAATTGATTGGATTATTTTTTAAAAAAATGGAAAAATGATTGGAATTTGTACAGTAGTATATACAAACGGCACCATGTCTGTCGGTGCGGCCCAATTCTGCGTTCCTGGGCTATTAGCTTCGACACGGCAGGCTGATGGTCTTCTTGAGTGGCAGGCCAACCCGTCACACACACACGGCCCACGCGCGGCGCGGCGCGGTGGCCGGCCTGACGGCACACGGCCCTGGCCGAATATGAACACTGTTTTGGTGCCCGTTCATACGTGTTAATTTACTGGGTTATATTTACACTTACAATTTGTTGCCACAAGCTCCGGTGCGGTGGGGTTATGGACAGGTGTTGTGGTAGAGACATTATCATATACGTCACCGGTACCTGCTTCATTTCTTCTAATGGCGATGTCGATCGACCGAGGTTACGTTAATAAGCCGACACTGACACTGACACTGACACTGACACTGCACCAAACAGTGCCCTGTGGAATAAACATGCTTTAGCACTCGCCTTCCAACCCCCATCCCTTGCAAGACACGCCGACGGCCCTTCGGTCCTGCGCACGCGCAAAGCTTCATCGGCTAGCTAGTGTCGTCCCCCGGTTCTGAATCCAACAATAAACTGACGCTACGACCGCTACTGTACCCGCATAGCATCATTGCGACAGAAAAGGCGAGTGGATGATTGCGCCAGAAAGGAAACCGGAGAGGCGCGCAAAATGATGCGTGCCCGGCCCGTGGAAGAAAGATACTGCTGAAAACACTATTGAAGGTCATAATAATTGGTTGATTTGTTGTGACTGTTAAATGACCACGGTGCTCGCCGCCCGGCAAGTCCAAGTTGCATGCACCGGCTCTTCATTCGCCGTGTCGTCCCTACGCGCTGGCTCTCGCCCCCAACATAGGTGTAGTATATATATATGTGCGTCCGTCCGTCGGTTTCAAACTTTCAATGGAACCGTTCCATGGTGCGTCTCCGCGCGCAGCGAGCGAGCACGGCCAAGGGCCAACTGCCCGCGCGCGGGCATTCCCTTTGCGTTTCGCAGTTTGCGCCGACGCTAAGGGACAACGATACAAGCACAGCGAGAGCATGGAACCCTCACCTGGCTCTGGCTGCGAAAGGTAGTGAGATGAGACGTTTTCCCCGCTGTGGTCAACTCGAACATCATCAGCATGACTGTCTAGGACGAGACGTTGGGAGTTGTCGGTTGATCGAGAATTTCGAGCACATGCAGCAGCCAACCGAAAACCTGTGGTACCCCTAGGCCTCGTTTACTTCCAAAATTTTTTGCAAAATAGAAATAGTAGCAATTTCGTTTGTATTTGACAAATATTATCCAATTATGGCTTAAAAGATTCGTCTCGTCAATTCCAAACAAAATGTACAATTAGTTTTTATTTTAATGTATATTTAATACTTCATACATATGTCTAAAGATTCGATGTGACGGAGAATCTAAAAAATTTTACAAAATTTTTAGAAACTAAACAAGGCCCTAGCTAGATAGTAGTACCCGCGGTACTCTGGTAGACAGCGCTTCGCTTTCGGCTCCATGGCGTATGCATGCATGCATGCCACTATGCCAGCCGTCGATCGGCCGACGACACCGAACATTCCAAACGGGTTTTTTTCCGAACACAAAAGGACGACGAACAAATCGGATTCCATCTTATCTTATACCGCTAGCTATGCTTATAGGCGCTTAGGTAGTTAGGCCTGAGTGCTCTCGCTATAGCATCACCCCCACTCCTCCACTTAATCATTTTTTATACACGATGCAAATGCTATTTTTTTAGAAAAGAGAATATATTAATATCACAGCTTTCTGCATCGACTAATACATATAGTTGTTTTTTTATTACACACAAAAGCACAACGGTCCATGCAATCTAAAAACAAAGTTTTGATCCAACAAAAAAGACTGAAAAGTTTCCCAAAGCAACATCTAAAACGTGATTCTATATTGAATCTTCAATTGTTTCTTGCAAACACCTCAATCATTATTGTTGTTTTAATTTTTCTGCACCCTGTCTTTATACACGATTTGCAATGCGTACACACTAACCTCCATAACCATAAAATCACCACGGGTGTTTTCTACGGCTAGGTTTTCGAAATTCTATTATTGCTACCCACAAAATTACTGAAATTCATGAAATTTGGCTAAAATTTTGGGGATTTTATTTTAAACACTTGGAACATGAAGTGTGTTTGTGTGTGTGTGTGTGTGTGTGTGTATATATATATATATATATATATATATATATATTAGATCTACACACCATGATTTATGGCTATCTAATGAGTACAAGAATATGCAACATAAATTATAGAGAATAGAAGTCTAGAGTTACTTCCTCCATCACAAAATAGGTGACCCTTTAGGTATTAATTCCAACAATATTTTTGTCAAGATTAATAGCTAAAGAGACACTTAGAGCATCTCTAGAAGTTTGGTATAATTTATTTGCTAAACTAATCAATTTAGCAAGTTAATAAAAGAAATAGTAACCTTATTTTTTTTTTTCTTCTCCAACAGTCTCCTATAATAACTTTATAAAAGTTGTAGTGGGGCTCATATTTAATGATTTTTTTGGTTTATTATGTTGTTCATAAAAAATTGAAAAGGAAATTGTATCTTTTCTCGGCACCATACTGAAGCGGGCACTAGCTCTGTATGGTCAGCAAGGCGTGTCTAGCTTTCATGCCTTTTGTAATGCAAGTGATGAGTATATACAAAGATACCAGACTATGCATGTGTGAAGGCAGCATATTATGCTTGCAAACCAAAGACCAATAACACTCGTAGAGGCAAGTATGGAGCGATAGCATTGACATATAGGGCGACAACAATGGAGGTCGTTACATCCCAACGATGGTCGGACCAAAAGACTATACGAGAAATGGCGTGAAAACAGGTCCAAGAAGGAGAGATGAGGAGTTCTCTCGACTTTGGAAATTTATGAGTCGAGGAGGATATTTGACAACTTTCTATTTTTAAAAAGTTATTTTACCAAACTTCTAAAGGAAACTCTTTCTCTTTTTGCTAAAATATTAAGATAGGGAGTTGGTTTACCAAACTCATACTTTTCTTTTGGGACGATGGGAGTATAGATTTACAATAAACAATGTGTATTAGTGTACCAAGAAATTTTTGGATTTTTCTTTCGGCCACCCTCAAAGTTACAGGAATCCGCTAAACTTTGTCAAAAATTTGGACCATGCGCTGACGGGCACATACCTCGGACTTGGTGGATTTCTTGTGTGTTGCTGCGAGATTTTGAAAGTGGTAATAATATTGAAATCGTAATAAATGAATGACCGAAGTGAAAGTGTAAGCAGTTTTTTTAGAGCTCGAAAGAATGTGTAGTTTACTTAGTAGCAATAATCCTATCATAGTTGTATTCTTATCGACAAAGTAGGTGACTTATACACCTTACTCATACAATTTTTGGCTTCAAAACTATAATTGTCATCGGTTGGAATATAATTGGCACGTCAATCATTATTTCGAGACGTGCTTACAATGAAATATACCGAATGAAGCCTCAGGAACAACCCTTAATTGCCTTTGCATTGTGTTGCATAGTACCAACTTGCAAGTAAAATGGTAATCCAAAGTAGCAAAATTATCATATGTATATGCAGAATTGAAATATTTACCATAACAAACTGACTCCAAGATTCATCCAAAGAAAGAAAGAAAATAAACTGACTCCATTTCTGCATAAAAACTACATGATTTTTTTTTAAAAAAATTAAGAGACAAAGTTAGGAATGTTCAACTTAGGACAAAACTAGTACCACAATGGGGTCTGAGGTGTAGCTTGGTTGGTGAGCACTCCAGTTGTGGAGGTCATCGGTTGTGTGTTCAAGCCTTGCTCCTTTTTTCACCGGAGTTTTTTTTTTCTAATTTAATGTCTACAGTCTTTCTCGTATGGAGCCACAGTAGTAGGAATGTAATGTGCTCAGCTTCTACGAAGCTATGAATTCTCTATTGTCTTTTGTCTCGTTAATCTCAAGGACGCGGGGCTGTTTATTTTTTGTTTCTAGCGAGGAGTAATGTGTTCACTTAATTCTGGAACAGTAGTTTGCTTTGTGCGGCGCGCGGTTGGGGCAGCACGCAACACATGTTGATTTCGAGCTGTAGCCTCCCATTCAGTTCATCCAATTATCCCTGATTCTGGTGCCATGATAAAAATGCATTTGACCGTCGATACGTTCGTCCTGTTTTTTACACTACCGCCTTGTTCGCCTGAGTCACCAGGGTGCAGGTACAGAAGCGTTGGGGACTCCAGTCAGCGTGAGTTGGTGCACGTTGTTCGTTCATTCTACTTCAGCTGCGTGCTCAGCTTCACGCCTTCACACCTTGAGGAGTGCCATGCCCTGCCCTGAAATCCTGCCGCAGCCGTGCCGGGCTGGCTGGAAAACGACCGCGGGAAAGGGAGAGAAAAAGGAAACGGTGCGAAAACGAAACGGCCAGCGGTAAAGGCAGCACACACACCGCCCCCGTTTCAGATTTCAGACAGACAGCTCCCATCTGTCCGCCTAAAAGCAGCGCAAAAGAAAGAAAGGGAAAAAAAAAGGGCAAGAATTTTAGTCAAAAACAAATGTATACGTACATGCCGTAGCACGTACTGCTCGTAATATTACTGTATTATTAGTAGCCGTATGCTTTACAGTTAAGATTACTCGACTGTCAGCACTGGCAACCTAATAACAACATACACAAAGGCCTTGTTTAGTTCCAACAAATTTTGCAAAATCGACACTGTAGCACTTTCGTTTGTATTTGACAAAAATTGTCCAATCATGGACTAACTAGGCTCAAAAGATTCGTCTCGTCAATTTCGACCAAACTGTGCAATTAGTTTTTATTTTCATCTATATTTAATACTCTATGCATGTGTCTAAAGATTCGATGTGACGGAGAATCTGAAAAATTTTGCAAAATTTTTTAGGAACTAAACAAGGCCAAAATATAATAGGGGACTGAAAGTCTGAAACTGAAACATGCAGCGCAATGCCGCAGATTGTTCATTTCTCGGCTGCGCCGCCGTACTACTACTACATGTCTACATGGTTGGCTTCCTGAAATTGTTTCCCAGGGCATCCATACCCTCTTTTTTACAAAGCCTTTTGCTGTTGGGTGTTGACGCAAGAAAGAGGCCGCCTTTTGCTGTTATAATTTCATCCCCTTTTTTCCCCTCTTTTCTCAGCTGTCCAAATCCATAGCCGTGGACCGGCGCAAGGCGTAGGTGAAGGTCTACCCGCCCAAGAAGTTTCCAAGCGTTCCCTCTCCTCTCATGCTTGCTTGACGTGGAGTGGTTGGGTCACACGCACCTCACCGCCCTCTCCCCACTCCACCGCCAAGAGAACACGCACAAAAAAGGCAGTAGATGAGCGGCGGCAAGCCGGCAGCGAGCGGATCGTTGATGACCCAAGATTTTTAACTAAACCACGAGCATCGCAGGCGCAGCAACGAGCCGTAGCTTTCCATACATGTCATCGGCTGTGCTGTGTCCTTCCTTGTTTATCCCCCCACACCCCCAGCAATAACTTCCTGCTGCTGACACTGGCCTGGGAAGTGGGATTCTGATGCCAATTTAATTCGCCAGCCAGGTAGACAGATCACAGACCTGAATTGCCACACCTACCCGGCCGGCGCCCGCCCGCCGCCCCAATCATACGGTAGAGCGAGGGAGGGAAGTAGATGTAGCGGATGCCATCTCCATCTCCCTTCTTCTCTCAGTCCGGATCGTAGCTTGACGGAGCGTAGCGGGCAGGGCAGCGGCCTCTATGTCGTCGTCGGTCCGGCACGGCTCCTCGAGGGGCCAGGCATGGTGAGTAGTGAGCGCCGCGCGCTGGTGCTGCTGGCTATTTGAATTGCGGTGGTTTGATGCAGAATTCCGTGTGTGTTGTGTTGATGATGGGTTCTGTATCTCGCGCCAGGTTCTGCACCACGGGGCTGCCCAGCGACGTCGTCTTCGAGGTGGACGACATGACCTTCCACCTCCACAAGGTGAGTTCTTGAGCTGCTCTAAATTGTTGGGGGGGCTTGCGTCGTGCTCGATGAAATTCCGCTGAGGCGTTTCCTACGCAGTTTCCGCTCATGTCCAAGAGCCGCAAGATCCACCGCATACTCAGCGAGCAGGAGGAGCAGCGTCCGCGGCGGCGACGGAGACAGATGAGGAGTAGCAGTGACGGAGGCGGCGACGGTGCTGCAGAGATAGAGATCGAGGAAGCAGAGGAGGAAGAGGAAGCCGAGCCCGAGCAGGAGCAGGTTAGGACGGGAGAGGGCGACGGCCAGCCGTACAGCATTGCGTTCCCGGACTTCCCGGGCGGGCCGGGCACGTTCGAGGCGGCGGCCAAGTTCTGCTACGGCGTCCGCGTCGAGCTCACCGCCTGGAACGTGGCGCCACTGCGGTGCGCGGCCGAGTACCTCGAGATGACAGAGGACCACGCCGAGGACAACCTCGCCGCGCGCGCAGAGGCGTACCTGGAGCAGACCGTGCTGAGGCATCCCGGCGACGCCACCAAGGCGCTCAAGTCCTGCGAGGAGCTGCTGCCGCTCGCCGAGGAGCTCGGCATTGTCTCCCGCTGCGTGGACGCCATCGCCGCGCGCTCGTCGGCCGCGTCGCGGTCCTGGTTCGACGACCTGGCCGTGCTCGGCCTGCGCATGTACAAGCGGATGATGGCGGCCATGGCCGCGCGCGACGACGTCAGGGCGGAGGCCAGGGAGAGCTGCCTGGTGTCCTACGCCAGGGGCACCATCCCGGGGCTGTCCAGGTCCATGCGGCGGCGCCTCGCCTCCGCGCCGCTATCGTCTGAGGTGGAGCAGAAGGAGCTCCTCGAGGCAGTGGTCGCCAGCCTCCCCGCCGACACTTGCTCGGGGCGCGTGGTCACCGCCAAGTTTCTATTTGCGCTGCTGCGGACGGCGCAAATTCTGCACGCGTCAGACGCGGCGCGCGCGGCGCTTGAGCGGAAGGCCGCCACGCAGCTGCAGCAGGCCACATTGGAGGACGTGCTCATCCTAAGCTACTCGAGCGCCGCGGAGACGCTCTACGACGTGGACTGCGTCCAACGCATCGTCAGGTATTTCCTCGCGGAGGAGGAGCTCGGTGGCGGCGAGGCATCGTCTTCGGCTGCGATCGAGGAGGAGGAAGCGGTGGCCGCCGAGGTGGTGGCGCGCCCGTCGGCCATGGTCATGGTGCAGGTGGGCAAGCTGGTGGACAGTTACCTTGCCGAGGTCGCTTCAGACGCCAACCTGAAGCCCGCCAAGTTCTGCGAGCTCGCGCTTTCGTTGCCCGACCATGCCCGTATCTACGACGATGGCGTCTACCGCGCCGTCGACATCTACCTCAAGGTACGTGCGTGCGTCCGCTGCCAGGTCACCACAGAGCATGTCGTGCACGTTAAAGGACAAAGAAAATTATGTCGCCTTTTGAGGTGTCACTGCCAAAGACCTCGTCTTTTTTGGTCACTGACTGGTTAGTTTGCAGGCACACCCACGGCTAACGGCGGAGGAGCGGGACAGGGTGGTGGGGGTGGTGGACTGCCGGAAGCTGACGGTGGAGGCGTGCACGCACGCGGCGCAGAACGAGCGGCTCCCGCTGCGGGCGGTGCTGCAGGTGCTCTTCTTCGAGCAGCTGCAGCTCCGGCGCGCCATCACGGGCACGCTCTTGGCGTCCTCCGCCGGCGGCCCCCCGCGTGCAAGCACCAGCGAGGCGGTGGCGTGGCGTGGGGCGACGGCGCTGGCGCAGGAGAGCCAGGTGCTGCGGCTAGACATGGACAGCGTGGCGAGCCGGGTGCAGGAGCTGGAGCGCGAGTGCTCCAGCATGCGCAGGGCCATCAAGAAGATCGACGGGCGCGGCGGCACCCGGTCGCCTGGCGGTCGCAGCGCGGACGGCGGCGGGGACGGGTCCAGGCCCGCGGCGGGTGGGTGGAGGGCGCGACACGGGTGCAAGTTCAGCACGCAGGTGTGCGACTCGCACGCGCGCAACGTGGTGGCGTCCAGGGCGTCCAGGATGGGGATGAGCCCGTAGTCCTGTACGTGCAGTGCAGTGCAGCCGCGTCCTCTGGCGCTCGGTTCAGACATGGGAATTTCTCACGCGATCGCGAGAGAATCGAACGGAGATCAGGTGTGGACGAGAATGGCTGAGAAGCTCCAGATCGTTTACCGCTCCAAAGTCATCTCATCCTCTACGTTTTCATCTCTGGTTCGTGGACGTGAGATCCGTGTGCGTTGAGCGTTGTCTTGTCTGTACCCGAGGGCTGTATGTAATGTGCTAGCAAGCCGGTTCCGTTCAGGCTGTTTCTAACTAGTCGATTGCGCCGTGCATATCCGATTGGATTGCCCAGTAGTGCTTCGTTTGCCAATTGCCATGGCCCATGGATGCTTTACAAGGGACAATCCTCTGTGCTCGACCTGCTAGGGTTTCATCAAGTGTACACGTGCCACCACTTGCCAGGCTCACGGTCACAGGGCATTGGCGTTCACTACAGAGGTAACAGAACAAAAGCCTGTGCATGCTCTGAACCGGAGAGGGATACA
Organism: Sorghum bicolor; assembly: GCF_000003195.3. Classification (NCBI taxonomy): domain Eukaryota; kingdom Viridiplantae; phylum Streptophyta; class Magnoliopsida; order Poales; family Poaceae; genus Sorghum; species Sorghum bicolor. The sequence goes on along the minus strand of NC_012870.2, from coordinate 7,447,767 downwards.
TGTGGACCATGGAGTGCACCGAATACTGATCATGAGCAAAGTACCTGATTACTAGGATAGTAGGATCTGTCTAGTTGCCTGCATTATACTTGTACAACATGTGTTTCGTTATCCACATAGAGTGCCCAATGAAATTTAGCCGATGGATTTGCACAAGCTGATAGATAGATAGATAAAAATGAAATATTCTCTCCTCTCATATTTTTACTAGAAATATACGAGACACCAATAGAAGATAGAGGTAACTGCAAGCAGCACATTGTAAACAAAACAAACATAATTTTAACAAACACGGATTGCTTGTGTAGTACAACCCAACAAGATATTACCATATTACGCATACATTTTATACTAATTTGGATTCTGATGTATAAAAGGCATACATTTTAATTATAAAGCATATTAAGGAGAGAGACAAATAGCTTTTGTCGCCTCGGTGGAGAAAAAGCCTGAAATGTAGCAGAAAGACAGCACTCAATCTGCTATTTGGGCCTCGTTTAGTTCCAAAATTTTTTTACAAAATAGGAATAGTACCACTTTCGTTTGTATTTGACAAATATTATCCAATCATGTACTAACTAGACTCAAAAGATTCGTCTCGTCAATTCCGACAAAACTGTGAAATTAGTTTTTATTTTCGTCTATATTTAATACTTCATGCATGCATCTAAAGATTTGATGTGACGGAGAATCTGAAAATTTTTGCAAAATTTTTTGGAAACTAAACAAGGCTGGCGATACATTTTCGAGCCTATCTGACAACCACGAATATATCCAACCAAATGTATGCCACCGTTTGGCTGCAGCCCCACTACTTCCCTTTGCTTTGCGAGTGCCCAAAACTTTATGCTCGCCTTTTTATCGTGGTACCCTGCAATCTAAGCTTGTGGACAAAGATTCTGGATCCTCATTGTTTAAAAAGAATTGAAAATATAAATGGGGATTCTGCAGAATCAGATTACCTGCACTACGTTCTGCTGGGGGTCAGTACTCATGCTAATTCATTTGAAGAATCAGATGGTTGCTAATTCATTTGAAGAGGAGCCATAGGCCGTTACATCACATTACTACACAAGTGCAGCACAGTAGTTGAGCAAGAGAGTCGCCTTCAAGAACCCCGCCAAACGAGCTCTTAGTTGAGAAATATAACCTAGACTAGAAGTTCAAGGCCATCCTGCCTTATTCGTTTCAAAAGAAAAAGAAGTTTAAAGCTAGAATTTAGAATTATATAATCAAAGTTCAATTGAAAACTGAGATCCTAGTTGCTCCCCGGAAAAACAAAAGAGGAAGCCCTAGCCCTGATACATGACGAAATGACGATGGCCAGAAACTGGGGAGCCGCCAGACCCTTCTCCCTCCGTTTCTGGAACAGGTTTAATTGGGCCGGAGCAAGGCCCTGATAGAAAGCAGAGTAGACGACGCGACCACAGCGCGAAGAAATTGTAGCGCATCAGCATCACGAGCTCACGACTGGCCTTGGCGACGTCGACGTGGGCTCGCCAGATGACGAACGCCGAGACGTTTCGCTGGACTGACACGACCTGCCAACCGTTGAGCCTGGATGACTAGTACAGGTAGGGGGTAGGGTACGCAGGATTACGAGCCTGCCGTGGGTACCACTTGTCCATATGCATCGCCGAATCGCTGGCGTCGCGTGCCTGCTCTCTCTCGATAGGCTCCCAGAAAACTCTTCCTCAGGCCTTGTTTAGTTCCAAAATATTTTGTAAAATTGACACTGTAGCTTTTTCGTTTGTATTTAACAAATATTGTCCAATCATGGACTAACTAGGCTCAAAAGATTCGTCTCGTCAATTTCGACCAAACTGTGCAATTAGTTTTTATTTTTGTCTATATTTAATACTTTCATGCATGTGTCTAAAGATTCGATGTGACGAGAATCTGAAAAATTTTGTAAATTTTTTTTTTTGAACTAAACAAGGCCTCAGTATTAGCGGAGGAACGACGACGCTGAAGCGAGTTCGGCACGACACATGAGCAGCGTGATCGATCGACGGGCGCGCCAAGTTTGCAGAAACTGACAAATGACAATGCTACGCCAGCTCCACGGCTACTATTCCCCAGTACCAGGTAAGAAGACGACGACGGGGCCTAACGAACGAACGAACGAGCGGCCGGCGTTTGCGTCACGTGCGTGCATGCGGCATGCCCTTGGAACGGGACGGAGGGAGCCGGCCGGCGGGCCAAGCACGGAAACCCGTTGCCGCCGCACACGCGTAGTACGTCCGGTTCGCTCCCACCACCACTCGTCCTCACGTCTGACGACGCCGCTCTCCACTCGGCGGCCGCGTGCGGCCGCGAATGCGTGGAAGCTCCACGCGCCGGCGCGCGTTTCCTCGCTCCGCCAGCAGACCAGCACGACGCACCTACTATCGAGCAGCCAAAATATCTTTGGAGCTTTTCTGCGCTTTTTCGAGGGCTGAGCGGCGAAGCTTTGCCTTAACAGTAGTCAGTACAGCTTGCAGGTTGAAGTCACTTTCTTTCTTTCTTTCTTTCTTTCTTTCCTCAACGTGGCTTTCGGTGCGGCCAAGTCGTTCTTCTCGTCTGTCCTGTTTCGCTTGTCGTCAAACGACGAACCATCAGCATTGTAGCATGCGGCTCCATTTTTTCCTTCGGAGGAGGTGAACTTGACCTGCGAAACTGAAATTATGCAGTGAACCGAGTCTGTCCACGGGATATTCTGTTCAACAAAGAGAGTGGCCATTATTACCATGCCACTTTGTCAAGTTTCAACAGAAAATAAAAAATGTTAGAGATCATTAAACTTAAAATATATTGGGTTGAATAATCTAAAAAAATTCTCTTGGGTAAATTTTCAGATCAACATGACTCGCTAAAGGAATAGCCTGGCCTCAGATTTTATTTGAACTGATATGTGCCATATTACAACGAAGGCAGCAAAGTTCAAAAGTATCATCTCCATATTTAACTCTTGATGCACACACTTCTAACTTTCTTGTAAGGGCAGACATCTTTGCTCCTGCTGCTTGTCCAACACCATGGCATCCCCCCCCCCAAAAAAAAAAAAATATATGGCATCGTCGGTACCTCCTGAACGAGCCACTAATTAGAATCAGGATTAAGAGCTGGCCGAAATCATCTTTGCATGATTGCATCAATTGCAGTGGTTCCTCCAAAGTCCAATTCTAAAATGTTCTCAGGATAATCCGCACATTGCTTTGATTTCCCTGCATTCCTAATGAAAATAGGTGCTTGTTATTACAAGATACTGATCCATATTTTGTTAATAGATACTCTACTGAATACACGACCAGAAAAAGGTGATTTAATGTACTAGGATCACAGACACATGGGTAATAGCCAAAGATATAATCAAAGATCAGTGTAATATTATTATGTGACGAAATGAAAAGTACTAAAAGTGTCACAAAGACGTCAAGAAACCACGTAGATTTGTATATTACCGTTGAGCTGGTTCAGCTCCGGGACAAATGCACTCCAGCCACAAGTGCCGGTTTCAGAACCTTCTGTTCCACCCGGCATCCGCCCTTCAACCCCACTGCCCGTTTATTCTTCACACGTGCATGTGCGTATATATACAGTCACAGACTCACAGTTGCACACCTTCTTCTCCTGCAAAAATTCAGACGTAAGCGCCACACAAGGCAGCAGGTGCAGCAAAGACTTCATACAACATCGGTTTTAGAGCAGAAGGGAACTAGGGAAAGAGAGAAGCTCTGTACATCTAACCCAAGCTCGGCAATGACAGTGGCAAGCGGCAGGTTGCTCAGGGCAACCTCCAAGGCATTCCAAACGGACAGAAATCTTCCTTCACCTTCGACATCTGGTAACACCACCCCATACTGTATCCCCTCTCTGAAGTTCCCGTTCCTGTGGGAGGCGAAGAAGCCGCCGCACATGATCAGCCGCGGCGCAGAGCAGAGGGCTGCCCTGATCACCCTGGGAGCTGCCAGCATCACACCTGTGAAGAAGCAGGGGGTTTTCCTGTCGGAGTCGGAGATGAAGAGCATTGATCTCTTGTTACCCCTGGCGTATGAGATCACAAGGAGGATGATCCTGAGGAAAATTGGAGCCGCCCAGTTGGCACTGGCAGGGCAGTGCTGGCCCAAGATCATCGAGAGAATGATCCATCAGGTAACAATTCTTTGAAAAACATGCTACAGAGAACAGAATTTGCAGTTCATAGAATTATCCACCAGGTTTTCATCTTGTCTGACGGAGTTCATATGGACAACAACGTCAGGTCATCATCAATTGCCAGTCTTTCACACTGATCGGTGTTGCAGGATCCCTTGTTGGTTCAGTCCCGTTGTTTGCTGAGGTAGAGACCCTTTCTTCAGTTTTACCTGCCTTGCCTCCTGTAGCCAATGATTCGAGTGAAGACTTCCTGGGCTGACATTTTTACACGCTTGCAGGGTTGTGCTGTTGTGATGAAGTCATTCTTCATGCGCTTCCACGCCATGTCTCACACAGTAGATCAGGGTGAAACCATAAGGTTGCTTATTGAAGCGTTAGGTACACTCCTATGGCCGCTAAGTACCTTCCTTACATGTCAGTTTCAGTTCGCACACTGCTGTACCCACTGACTAACTTGAGGCCAAATATCTTTCTCTTCAGACATGTTTCTGATTGGCACTGCTCTTCTCACGTTTGGCATGGGGATGTACACCATGTTCTATGGTTCTCAGAGCATTCAGCAACAGGCACGGCATGTTGACACGTCCCACTTAGGTGCATTCAACCTGAAGGTAAATTGATCCCCTGTCAATACTTGTTGAATACAACAGATCCATCACCCATGTATTGGTACTACTAACAAGGAGCTACAAATCCATACCAGAAGCTGAAAGAAGGTGCCAGGATCAGGTCCGTCACGCAGGCGAAGACGAGGATCAGCCATGCCATACTCCTGCTGCTCCAGGTGGGGGTTCTTGAGAAGTTCAAGAGCGTGCCGCTGCTTACTGGACTCGACATGGCCTGCTTTGGTGGAGCGGTGCTCGCTTCCTCTGCTAGTGTCTTCCTTCTATCAAAGCTCTATATGGGCCAGCAGGGATTGAAGCAAACCGTTACTTGAACATATCTCCATGTTGCAGCACAAGAGTTACCCACATGTTAGAGTATGGATACACAGAAACAAGCGGAAAATACAATCCTTCTGCAGCAAGGGAAGGGGATCAGAACATTCAGAGTCGCAGTCCCCGTGTTGCACCAGTAGATTACTTTGGTTCTCATAAATTAATTTGTATTCTTGCGTTCTTTATAGTCAGCAAGACTAGCAAAGATGATCTTGAAAAGAAAAGGTCTAAGAAATTAGGAATAGAAGAATACAGTGTAGGGTTCTTATGCTTTCCCTTATGTAACGGGCAAATGGTTTGTACTTCACATCCATTATACGATGTCAATAAAACTTATATGGCTGTATTGCTTTGTAGTTTGTATGCATTACACCATGTCTCAATCAAACCTACTATGGAAAGAAAAACAAATTCATCTTCTTCTCGTACTAGTCATACACTCATACTTGGATCAATGCAACCAAAAAAAATGAAACATTTAGCTTCACAAATACAAATGAAATTCGAATAGAAGAAAGCCTCAGGTCACATACTATAATAAAAACTAAGTCTGTCTACATTAAAAAAAAAACTAAGTCTGTCAAACCGTACTCTTACACCGTTAGTAAATTAATAGAGATAAGTGGTACAAGCCATAGTTGAAATTAAGACTCGCTAATCAAAATTTCTGACCATCATTTGTTCACGACACAATATTCATATCAATACCCTATAGTCTTTACTGTGTTATGTAGACTTTAGCTACCAATTACACTATATATTTTGCTGTCTACATTCATAGTTTGCCCTTTGTATCATACTTCCACATGTGTTTAGTAGAAACCTTAATTTGAGCTACGTGCATAAACATGAGGAAAAATTTAACTTTTTACCATTATAGCGAGTGGTGACTCTTCACATAGCATCTTAACGGATGCCAATACAACTTTACCATGAAATGAAGAGAACTGATATGAAAATACCACATTTGCTGATGTGGCACGCCAGCACTGCACTTCAGGTTGGATCGAGACAGCAGAGGGCATGTGAAATGTCCCTCCTGCCCCTGCTCTCATGTTCCTTTGTCCCTGACCTGCTCTTGCACACGCCTGGTCTTTGCTGCAACGCACCATGGCAGACTAGAGCACAAGCAAGGTGAGGGTGGGCTCGAAGTCCTTCGCAGCACTCCTCAATGGTGCGCTCCATGAACAGGGATGGCTAGCGGCTGGCACGCGAGCGTGGAGGCACAGCGGGCGAGTGCATGGGGCAGCCAGCACAGCGCATGATTTCCTGGAGTGATGGCCAACAACATGGACTCGCCGTTGCAAAAGCAGTAGGCTTGTTTAGTTCCAAAAAATTTTAGAAAATCGATACCGTAGCACTTTCGTTTTTATTTGACAAGTATTGTCTAATCATGGATTAACTAGGCTCAAAAAATTCGTCTCATCAATTTCGACTAAACTGTGTAATTTTTTATTTTCACCTATATTTAATACTTTATGCATACGTGTAAAGATTTGATGTGACGGAAAATCTGAAAAATTTTATAAAATTTTTTAGAACTAAACAAGTCCCGGCCTCCTGCCATGTCGCTGTGTCGCCAAACTTGCATGGCAGCAAGCAGAACTGCAGGAGAGAGGCCAGTGAGCTGTGCGGCCTTGTTTAGTTTTCAAAAAAATTTGCAAATTTTTTTATATTCTTCATCACATCGAATCTTTAAACGTATGTATAGAGTATTAAATATAGACAAAAATAAAAACTAATTGCACAGTTTGGTCGAAATTGACGAGATAAATCTTTTAAGTCTAGTTAGTCCATGATTAGATAATATTTATCAAATATAAACGAAAGTGCTACAGTGTTGATTTACTAAAAATTTTTGGAACTAAACAAGGCAGGAAGAAGAGATGGGCAGGAGGGACATTTCGCATGACCCACAAGCTTGGATCCATGCTGGCAAGCTTGGCTGGTGTGCCACCTAAGCAAATATGGTAAATTTGTATTGGTTTTCTTTATCGGCTGGTAAAAATATAGTGACAACTGTTAAAGTGCTATCTGAAGAGATGCCAACTGCTATAATGGTAAAAAGTTAAATATCCCAAACATGAGTACAACATTGTTAAAAGGAAATCTCATATTTGCCACGAGGATCTAGTAATTACGAGATTAATCCAAACAATAAAAGAATATGCGCAGACAGTGGCGGAGGGAAGGGGGGGCTGAGGGAGGCCTGGCACCCCCCAACCTTCCCATAACTCCCTTAATACACCTCATAGATTAGATGTTTAATTATCTAATTAGCTAGTTAATGATATTATCTGTACTAAGATTTTTATTCTTATTTCATATTAATCTCTAATAGTTTTTTATAAAAATAGAATCTAGATCTTTCTAATATTTTTTTCATATCTTTTATTTTTATTATTATCTATCAAACATCAGTTTGTCCTCTACCACACACTCTAATTAGCTAGTTAATTGAAAATCAGCGTTTTCCTTGTTTAATCCTTCTGAATTGATCTCCAACAATGGGATCTATATTATTTAGCATTAGTCTTCCTATTATCTTTCTTATCTCTATGCTTCTATCATTATTCATCTAAACTCTAAACGGTCATTTAGCCCGTTGTACTCAACGTTTAAACACTAACAGTGGTATGGTGTTTCTGTTTAACCTTCTATTTAAATGACCATTTTACTTGTTTAAGTGATCGTTTTGTCTAAGACTAAATGATATGTAACTGATTGTTTGTCATTTGATGTTAGGATCTAGTACTAATTAATTTTGCTCTCGTTTAACTACTTGTTTTTATTATGATTCTTTTCCTAGTCAAAGAAATAGAATGATCAGGTGAAGGTTAGAGGCATGAGACTAGTTAAATTTCTCTTTTTTTTTGTTTTTCTGCTTTTTTTGCATTACAATGCAAACGTTTATTTATCGTTCTTGGTTTGCACGGCCCCCCATATGTTCAAATCCTGGCTCCGCCCCTGTGCGCAGATGCTTATTTTCCCGAGATTATGACAGTTGGCTGGATCTTTTACATTTGCTTAAGGACTGTTCTTTAATTGACAACAAGGCTGATTGTACACAATGGGCCCTTGATAGGAAAAAGATTTTTTCTACCAAATCGTTGTACAGATTCTTGACTAACAGGGGAGTTAGTAGCAGGGTTGCTGGTGTCATATGGAAGAGCAGGGTTCTTTGAAGATCAATTTTTTCTCTAGCAAATTTCTAATAATAGGCTCCAGGTTTTTTTCTCGAAAACGCAGGAGAGCTGCGCTTCATTATATTAAGAAGAGATAATAGGCTCTAGGTTGCTACTAACCTAATTAGAAAAGGGTGGAAAGGATCTCTGCTCTGTGGTGTTTATGGTCAGGTTGAGGATATTGATCATATTTTCTTTCCTTGTCACCTGGCAAAGTTTATGTGGGAGGTAATTTGTGAAGTGTTTCATTTGTCTTTGCATCCTACCTCCTAGGAAGATTTCTCTGTCTTTTGGTTAGGGGGCAAGGGGCCTCTACCAAAAAACTGATCATTTTCTTATTTTCGGCCTTTGCCTGGGCTCTATGGATTACCAGAAACAAGATTGCTATTGAGAAGAAATTTCCAAAAGCTCCAATTGATGTGATATATATTGCCTTGTTTTTGATTCAGAAATGGAGCGTGCTTCTTAGGGAGAAGGACCAGAAGCAGATCATACAGGCAAAAGAAGACATTCTAAACTGGCTCAAGACTTTCAAGATGAATCCTATCCTGCAATCAGATGTTATTGAACTCTAGCTTGTAATGATCTTTGAGGCTACTCTTTTTCTTGCTTTTTCTGTTGTGAACTGGTATCCCCAGTACTCTGTATCAGCTACCAATTGCTTTCTAAAAAGCAAAGGATGTTTCCTCCTTCTAAAAAAATAAAAAATAAAAGAATATGTGCCATTCAATTTTATTTTATTTTATAACGATCTAACGGTTTAGATTTAACCAAAAACCTCATTAAAAATAGTAGAAGCGTGTAATTTAGAAGCATATATTCGGAGTAATTTTGGATATATATTTTAAGAAATAGATTTAAAGAATATTTTGGTTTTTTAGTAGTACAATGGGTACTGATTTATATTCTAGTTTCAGGAATAGTTTATATTATTTCCATAATAACGTAGGTGGAGAATTTATACGAAGACTCATGGGTCCATTTTAGGTTATATTTCATAAGGGCTATGTTGAATACTTTAGATATAGATTTGGGTAGTCATTTTAGACTTTTCATTCAATGTTGACAACTTTTTTAGAAGTTAAAATAGGCCGACGAGCCCTTTAGGGCAAGATTGGTTGGGTGTATTTGCCCCAACCAGACCCATGTGATGCAGCAAATTGACGTTTGGTTGGCTGGTTACGCAGGTGCGAGCGCGACCTGGCTGCGGAAACGAGAATCAATTCCGTTTCTAGAGAGCCTAGCCGGCGGGATGCGCACACCTGCTGTTGGGATGAAGTTTTCTACTGAGCATACAAACTCCAACGCACAAAAACGGAACTGTATGCATACATGCTGGCTGAGGCTCCTGGTTCTTGCCAGGCCCAAACCTACACACCCAACCAATCACGCCCTTAGATTCTTGTCATTGTAAACATTGGGCTTCCCAAATTTGCTACTAGACCCACAGACTACTATTGATAGACCCATGTGTCATTCACTAAAGTGGCAATAACCGTAACCATGCATGGGGGGCAATGTTTGCATTGGTAAATTTCCAATTATTCTAGATCGAGTGGATATAATTTTCAACGATGATAAGAGTTTACTAAATTGAGAGCTGCATAGCTTTCTTTAGGGTCTTGTGGACCTTTTTCCAGAAGCGTGCTTTTGCAGTATCTGACTCTAACACGAGAGGTGAAGATGTGAGATAGTCGAGATGACCGCGTACCTTCGACGGCGGAGTCAGAGAGGTAGAGCTTGCTTCATGTATGCGCCTCTGCGGCGCCTTGGCTGTTGTTTCGGGTGCCCAGCGGCTGACGCCCCCGGCTCCGCCTCCGCGCCGTCCGTGTGCGGCCGCGCATCGGCAGCGAGCCAACGACGAGCGAGACTGCGAGAGCCAAAGCGGACAGAGGCGGCGGAAGACTGACTGGTGCTGAACTGCTGATGCTCGCGGGTTGCGTATGGGCCCATTGGGGATGTAGTGGCCCCGTCAGGTTGGGCCAAATGTGAAGAGATATAGGCCTATCTCGGCTTCTCGGTCTGTAGTCATGTGTGGGCCCATATGCTCTTCTTTTTTTATTTGTCCACTAACCTTTTCTCACTCTATAAAAAAACTTATACTCCTTTTATAGGATGCAAAAATATGAATGAAAACTTAAATTTGGAAAAAAAAACTTGTTTGGAAAGAGAGGAAATGTATGGAGTAGGACTACTACTCTCACCACCCAAAAAAATGAATCTGTCATTCTGGAGACACTTGCAACGATACATTTTTGTGAACACTTGCGTCTCAGGTTATTTAGCAACAAAAAAAAAACACGTTGCCAATTCAAATCACAAAAATGAAAATAAGCCAAAAACTGCATCGTTTATGACATATATGATCGCCCACATTCTTTTTTTTTTTTCCTAATGGGCGATCAGCCGATCAGACCATCACTCACGCGTACCAGCCAAACTCCCAGCAGAGGAAATGCTTAGCTCAAGAAGCAGCGCCGCCGCCGTGGCGCCAGGGCGGGGCCGCTGCCCCCGTAGGACGGCATGCCCTCGCGCGAACGCGAACGCGCCAGTGCCGCCGACCACTCGCAGCACCTCCTCCTCGTCCCCGTCGTGGCGTCGTCTCCCGTCCCGCCGCGTCTTCTCGTCGCTCGTCTCGACGCAGAGGCTGCCGGACAGCCCGGCGCCGCCGTCGAACGCCAGGTGCACCGTGTCGAACACCGACGCCGCGGCGCGCCGCTCGCCCGCAGGGAGCAGAAACCCAGAGGCCGCGCCGACGGTCCTCGACGCGCTCTCCGGCCCCGCCGTCATCCGGTGGTGGAACACCAGCGCGTTCTCTTCCTGCCGGCGTTCTTGGACTTGTTGCTCTTGCTGCACGGCTGGCGCCGATACCGTGGGGTGGATGTACACCGTGAAGGTGCGCTGGCCTGGAGCGCCCTTGTGGCCGCCGCCGGACCGGTGGTGCGGGAGCGGGGAGACGGTGGCGAGGAGGACGACGGCGAGGACGGCGGCGGCGACGACCACGCAGAAGATGATCCTGGCGAGCATCGTCGTATCATTTCTTATCTGTGGAGGCCAGATGCGGGAGTGGGCAGCACGGTGAGCATTTCAGGAATCGCGGTGCGACGGTGCGGTGATCGGTTGTGATTTCTTGGATTTTCTGACGATGGATCGGAGAAAGATGTTCCGAGAGCAGTTGAATTAGCGCTACTTAATCCATTATGGTGCCTTGGTGTCAAACATAAACTAAACCATTGACGAAAAGGGAAAAGCAAAATAAACAAAGCAAATGACTTGGGTTTAGTGTGGTTGGAACGTAAGCCATGGGCGCCTCATGGTTCGACTGTGCTAGTTTGTGGTTTCCTATATCGTACGTGCACGCGATCGGTCTATCATAAACTTAGCAACGCTGAAACTGTACCATATTGTGATTTTGTGCGCTTAATTTAGGCAAAAATAACAGATCATGTCTATTTGTTGTCGATCCCTGTTTTTCTTTGACGTAGTTGCAGATTTTGGTCGGTACTTTCGCTGTTCGAAAAAAAAAGTAATTCTAGTTGAATCCCAAGTCAAATTAACTAAAATTTTACCAGATATATAATATGGTAACATTTATGACACTAAATGGATGCGCTATGAAAATACATTATATAACAAATTTAATGATACTTAATCGATGTCGTAAACATCTCTAACAGTATCTTAAAAAAAGACTCCCAAAAAACCGGTTTTCTAAACTTCTAAAAACATATTTAGGAGATAAAAATAAGCTACAACTTCAATAGTTCCTCAAAATTAAATTCTAAAAACTTATCTTCTTCTCTCATGGTAGCCGCGACCACGATCTGCTTCCCTGCGGCCAAATAGCTCCCATGACCGGCGATGCCTCCACGGTAGTTCTAGGTTTATTCTCCTGAAGGAATACGGCCGGCCGGCCGGTAGTTCTAGGTTTATTTTCCTGAAGGGAAACGACCGTATAACGCGTATGCTTGACCTCATGCTCATGTCATCAAGCAAACCAGGAGCAAAGCAGAGCTCGCGGCGGATGGCACCTGCGCCGTGCGGGTCGTGGCCAACTGCCGTCTCACCATCTGCATCTTCCTCATCTGCATCTGCTTCGGCGGAGGGACTATATTTATTTAAAATGATAATATATATATATATATAATTATATATTTAAATAAATTTTTAAAAATTATTACACTATTTTTTTATTAAAATCATCATATTTGAATAAAAAATAGATAAAATTGATATTTTTTGTACTATAAATACTAGTACAGTGCCCGTGCTAACGCTACGGTTTTATCTCGAAGATGTATATAAAAACATTCGATGATTTTATTTTATAGTTTAATTTTTACACAATTATATTTGAGCATGTATATCAAAATCATTGGAATGTTTTTAAAAACAAAAATTATAGTTCAGAAATATTTTTTCATGTAACAAGGCATAATAGAGCTATTTGTCGTATTAGGAGCATCTATGTTACATTTTGTCTAATTCTTTAATCATGTATTGGACATCTTCAGAGATGTTGTCGAAACATTCGTTTGCTTTGCTTGCCAAAATGTCCGCCAAAAATTCCATTCTCAGTGAAGTTGAGTGTTGTGCATGGCAAATGGGATTAGTTATTATTATTTCTGTAGTGTAAAGTATGTATTGTTATAGGTTATATATGCTTACATTGTTGATTTGTGGCAAATTTTCACCGTCCCAGAACTTCATGAAGTTGTATACAAGAAAGCCTCCCAATTTTCTGGACAAGAGCAGTTGTTATTGATGTGTACAATGAACGATAAAACCATTTTATTGACAAATGTGAAATGTATTACAATTGGTTACCAGTATTTATTATTATCTGTAACCTTTGTTACAAGTGGATATTCTCGCTTCCATTTATAAATATTGCCGGTCCACTTTGCATTTGTGAGTCCTATGGCGAGACCGAGTCTTCTAGCAATAGTGTGTAATATAGGTATATATGCCATTTTTTGATTATAACCCTCCAAACATGTCTCATCTTGAAGGGGTCCATAATATGCACGGTTTTGTTTTTTATATCCAATATAAATAAAATGTAAGTTCCGTCCTTATAATATGGTAGTAGAATCTAAAAACAAACATAGAAACTATTAGTGGTAAACAGAATGAATTAATTTTGTAAAGCAATACATATAACATAACTTACATGGCTACAATCTTTAATTTTGTACTCCATGTTCGGCCAACACTCTAGTACTTTTCTTAATTTTTCATGGTATACCTTATCAATCTTACCACAACATCGCTGATCTCGTCCGAACCGAGTTATTTCCTGATGATTTTGCAAAAAAATCAAACAACTTAAGTAATTATACAACTAAATATTGTAAGTATTTGATAAATTATAATTTTTTATTTCAACTTACAGCAAATCTGAGGTCCATGAAGTGATATTTTTGTTTCTTCATCGTCATGTCTTGGTTGCATACAGCTATCCGAATAGCCATATTTAAGCATTCATGATCCATCTCTCGATCCTCATTTAAAATATTTTTAATCTTCCTCAGACCTAAAGAAATTGGGTACGGTCTTGTACTCCGTACCCAGTCTTTGCTAAATAAACAATGACAAAGATAAAATTAATTTTATAGGAAATCTAGGACAGACAACACTAATATTTAGAATGACTTACTCAAAAGTTTCATCACTTCCAATCAAATGGATGATTGTGTAAATTGCTGATAATAGATCTTCTCTACTTTTCCACTTTAATGTACGTGTTAACTTGATGTCACCTGACATTAAAATATCTAGATCATCTAGCTCTGTGACGTCATCATCCTCAATATTGTCAGACTCATATTGATCTCCATCATCCGGTAAGCCTCTTGCTTCATTTAATGGGGAGTTATACAAGATAGCAGGTAGTTTATACCTGAAGTTACTTATATCTTTCTGAAATTATGAGCAAGTTCTCATATTAACCAATCAAAAAGCAATGACTATGTTTAGAAATTAATTTTTTAAACAATTACCTGGCTGATTTGGTCAGATAAAGCAGCTCCTGTCCAATATTCTATATAATTAATGAGCCATAAACCACAGCTACATCTGTCCATATTCCAAAGCAATTTTTTTAAAAAATATATGAGATATAGTAGCTGGTTAGGACATGATAGAAAAATATTTTACCCATCTTTTTGCATTTGTTCAACAATCTTATGTTTAATCTTCCAAGTTGACACTTCGACACCGTGTTTCCATTTTGTTTTGTCCAGTGGTGTAGAGAGCAGTGCATGCTTTATGAGTCTTTCCATTCCTATTAACTGGATTGACCGACGCATGAAAATTATTTAAGAAAAAGATACCAAAGAGTTGTAAACAAGTATGTGCCTCAGTCGTTTTTTTGTTTACCGTATATTTGACATCTGTTCAGTTTGTCATATTTTCTCCAAATGAATCCAAAACATGTATTTCACCTTCTGAAGCATTCACGACCGCTAGGTACCAGTGAAACTTTGTAATATTGATCGGAAGAAAGACCTGCAGAAATATAGATTTATCTAAATTATTTATTTACTTTTGAAAGGGTTTAAAAATTTACATGACATTTTTTATAGTGAAGCCTACCATATCAACATCTAAATAATTTTGAACCCTTGTCTCTACCACGTCGTGTTGAGTATAGCTCAATTTCGTCTCATCTTGCTCTCCGTCACCTCGTAGCAATTGAGAAAACCATGTATTCTCCAAATAAACAGATCCACCTTCTCTATGAAGAAGGTGCTCTTCATTCCGCATCAATTGTATATAAAGACTTATAACCTGCAAGTTTTTTATTTTGTCATTAATTGATTAGCAGATATTTGACATGGACATTATTAGTTAATATAGAATCAGGTGTTAAACATGCTTACAGCGCCATTTACTTCCTCATTCCCAGAAAAAAGGCAATCCATGTCATTTCTTTCTCCCCAGCAATCACCAATTCTAACAAGCAGATGCTTTTCACTTTTTTCTTTCATATATTGAATTACCTCAAGATCCTGTGGCGTACACTCATAATCTATAGATATATTAGCAGAGAATAGAGATAATTAATTAATTCTCAAATTTAAAGAGAATTGTTTGAATTGATGATGAATTACCTTGAGGCATGACTTGTGCCATGTTTGATTTCTTTGGCTTGTTATAGTGAGGCAATACCAACAAATTATTTGCAGGACGCATGAGTGAAGGGTCGAGATGGCGGACTAGAGGGGGGTGAATAGTCCTTTCTAAAAACTTATCGCACCGGCTAACCGAAACAAATGCGGAATTAAAACTATCAGTCTAGCCAAGACTACACCCCTCTATCTAAGTTCTCTAGCACCTTGAAAAGATCCTAAACAAGCAAGCAAGGTGCTACCTTAGCAAGAGCTCACCTAACCAATTCTAGGAGCAAGGTCACACAAACCTATGCAACTAGTACTTTGCAAACCGGAGAGCTCCTACACAACTAGTAAGCAAAAGCACAAAGCTCCTAAGCTCACTAGCAAGCTCAATAACAAGGCAACTAATGCCAAATTAGAGAGCGCAACTTATTTAGCTACACAAACTAAGCAATGTGACTAACAAGGTTACACAAACCAAATTAGTCACGCAAGGGAACTACTTCTAGCTACACAAGCAAGAAGGTAACTAGCAAGCTACACAAGCTAACTAATTACAAGAGCAACTACACAAGCACAAATATAAGAATGTAAGAACAAGCTTGTGTTAGGGACTTTGCAAACCAACGGGAAGAACAATGTTGACACGATGATTTTCTCCCGAGGTTCACTTGGTTGCCACCAAGCTACGTCCCCGTTGAGACAAGCTCCAAGGTTGCCGCCGGTCCTCTTGCTAGTGGTGACCCGCAAGTCACACTCTCCCACATGGAGTGCTTAGCACAAGCTCTAGCACTTGACCCGGCCGGATCACTTGTCGCTCTTCACGCCTCGCTCAACTAGAGTTGCTCTTCGCGATCCCCGCAGGGTGAGCACCGTACCCCTCACAATCTCTTCTCTGGAGCACCGCACAATCTCATTGCGTGCTTCGACGGAGTCACAAGCCACCAAGCCGTCTAGGAGGTGGCAACCTCCAAGAGTAACAAGCACCACCGGCTTGCAACACGAACACCTAGTGCCACTCGATGCAATCTCTCAATGCAACGCACTAGAATCACTCACTTGCTATTGATTCGCACTCTTGCAAGCACAAGTGAGTTAGAGGCTTTCCTAGCACTCCTCAAGCATGGACACTAAGTCCCAAGGGTGCTCAGCACCGGCCAAGGCCGGCCACCACTTCTATTTATAGCCCCAAGGGCTAAACTAGCCGTTGCCCCTTCACTGGGCAAAACACGTGAGCACCGGACGCTCTCAAGGAGCCACCGGATGCTCAACACCCAGCGTCCGGTGCTCAGCTGAGCGCCACGTGTCACTAGCCGTTTGAAGTCGACCGTTGCCGCCAACGGCTACTTCGCACGCGCGCCTGCACAGCACCACCGGACGGTCCGGTGCTCACCGGACTCGTGTACAGAGAGTTTGGCAAACTCGCGACCTCACCGGACGCTAGGCACCGGACGGTCCGGTGCTCACCGGACTCGTGCGCAGAGAGGGTCGCCAAACAGCCCGCACACCGGACGCTGAGCACCGGACTCACTCCGGTGCGTCCGGTGCACTCTGCTGCACCCGACAGCACACCGGACGCTAAAGGCCAGCGTCCGGTGCCTCCGCGCTGAGCGTCCGGTGAGTGTTTCCAACTGAGAAACACTCCCGCGACTTCTCCAAACTTCCCACCGGCGCAATAGAAAATATACACTTATTTTTCTCAAAAGCGCCGAATCCCGCCTCGCAAGCTCGGCGGGAGGGAGAGAGGAACCCACACCCCTCTCAACCCTAGGAACTCCACCTTCTTTGTAAATGTGCTAACACCAACAAGTGTCCACCACCAAAGTGCAAGTGTGTTAGCTTTTCACAAACATTTTTCCAAAGGAGTTAGCCTCTCAAACTTGCCACGCCACTCGATCCTAACACGTATGCAAAGTTAGATCGCTCAAGTGGCACTAGATGACCGATATGCAAACAAGTTTGCCCCTCTTGATAGTACGGCCATCTATCCTAAATCCGGTCATAAACTTCTCTACACACCTATGACCGGTGAAATGGAAATGCCCTAGGTTATACCTTTGCCTTACGCTTTCCATTCCATCTCCTCCAATGTTGATGCAACACATGCACCAACCAATCACCAAATGATATGATCCACTTCATATCATCACATGACCGTATTGGTTCATCGATCTTGACCTCACTTGCTCTTCACCGTTGCCTCGGTCCATCGGCGCCAAGTCTTGCTCAAGCTTCACCGTCACACGCGGTCCCTCGCTTCAAAGCCTCCGACTTGCCCTTCACTCTTGCAACCAGTCCATCGAGCCAAGCCTCATCTTGATCTTCTCCACCTTGGTCACATGACTCCATGTCATGTCTCATATGCAATGAGCTCCTCCATCATCACATAATCACTTGTGGACTAATCTCCTGTGTATCTCACATAAACACTATTAGTCCACCTAAGTTGTCACTCAATTACCAAAACCAAACAAGGACCTTTCAATGAGCTCTTTGTCTTTTTGTATCCGTGGTGTTTTAACGTCATTATCATTGAGCTGTACGTTATCAGGCTCAATTGTAATTACCTGCATATGCAATATAATAAACATATATATTATTTATATAATATTAGAGATAATAAAGATTTTGTACGCAATGGTCGACATGGCTCAAATATTTGAGGTTATTTGAGTTGCTGGAGGAATTTGTTGCGTACGTCATCCTCGTGAGCACGCTTCCGTTTCTTTTGTCCATCCTTTTCTTGATGAATTATTTTTTTGCCCTCGCCTTTTGTTTGGACATCTACATCACTTTTACCCCGCTCTGGTACTTTATGTTCTGCAACTATTTTAAAATAAACACAGTAACATACATCTAACCGGTCCTTATTTTTATTAAAGTAGCATGAGTGTGTTGTGCTAATATAACTCACCAGAAGTAGGCATCGGATCAATATGGACTATCCGTTGGCCTCGACATCCTGGAACATAATTATCATTTCTGTGTAGCCAATCTATGGGCTCAACAGACTCATCTGTATCCATTGTTGTCGATATTTCAGCATCATTCTTGTTCTGTATTTCTTGGCTAGAGTCTTGTTCAGAGACCGATCGCATTTTCTTCTCGAGAACTATCTAATCATTCTCGACAGGTTCGGTTATTGCCTCAGTGTCTATATCTTTTTTAATAGATTCTGCATTTGGATTGGCAAAACATAAATTAATTTAAATTTGAAAACTAAACTTATGACTATGTGGGATGATTAATAATGAATTATTGCAAAGGAGATTCAATGAGACTAATAATTATTATAGCATTGATTGAAGAGTGGTTGACCTGAGTGCATGGGCATGGTACCTTTTTCTTCGGGTGTTACCTCACTTGTCATCAAGTTTGGACTATTTACCACCTCAGGCACCTCCACAGATTTGTCTATATCTTTTTTAATAGATTCTGTATTCGGATTGGCAAAACATAAATTAATTTAAATTTGGAAACCAAACTTATGACTATGTGGGATGATTAATAATGAATTATTGCAGTGGAGATTCAGTGAGACTAATAATTATAGCATTGACTGAAGAGTGGTTCACCTGAGTGCATGAGCATGATATTTTTTTCCTCGGCTGTTATCTCACTTGTCATCAAGTTTGGACTATTTACGACCTGAGGCACCTCCACAGATTTGTCAACAAAGGCATGATCATGCTCCATTTTTTTCTCCTATGACTTCAAAAGAATATAATTTTCAACGTACATGATCTTTAGATTGGTGACCATACCTGATGTCGTATTGCGGCTGACGATGCCTGGACAAAGACCGTGAAGTCAAGCACGTCGTAGTGCTGTTCGAGGTGTCCTCAATCTCGAATGTTGAAAGACTCTAGGTCGGCCTCGCGTTGTTCACGGTTGGCGGCGGCGCGAGGATGCACGCAGGTGCGGCCGCAGCTAGGGCATGCGAGGACCTTCTGGGCGGCGTGCGGCCAAGCGTTGTGATCTGGCTGGCTAATTCATATATTTTATTATATGGGCCCTTGATTTGTTTTTGACAAGCGTCCATGAGGTTAACTGGGCCATGTGCCCGAGTGTGGAAAAAAAAGAAACTCTCCACTCGAAGGGGAATAACATCGAGCTCTGTCCACTCTCTCAACTGTGTCCTTTCTTATCCACCGAACACTCCACCGTACGGACCAGCTGCCCGACCACGAGCTCTGAGCACCGGGCTTGGCAGAGGAGGCGCTGCGCGAAGTGAGGCGACGCGCGGTGGCCGGTGGTGGGGGCGGCGAGGGAAGCGAGGCGGGGACGCGGGGGGTCGGCGGACGCCTCCGCTGACTCAGTCGGCGGGAGCGGGAGGTTGACGGCGCGGAGGAGCTGACTGTCCGGGCACCCAACGGTCGACACCACGGCGGCCGCGGCAGAGGCCAACGGCGGCGGGTGCGGGGACCCCGGGGCCGCGGCGAGGCGCCGCTGGGATCTGCCCAGCGAGGCAGCCGGGAACATGTAATGGCGCTGGCTTGTCTGATTCGGTGTTCCTGTTTCTGATTCGGTGTTTCGGTGGCTGCGCTTTGTGCTTGTTGGGTTTCTGAGCTGCGTGGTGGTTCCGGGTGGTTTGGTGTGTCGATTCGTGCTGATGGTTTCGGTGTTTTCCGCGATTTCTTGGGTGAGTTTTGGGCTGGTGGGCGCGGATTAGGGTTTCGCGCGTGTGGGGTTCGCGGCTCTGGAATGGTTCCTCATCATGTGGTAGCTGAAATGTCTGGTTTTCTCTAAACTAATAGTGCTAGAAATGGCCGGTAATTGTTTGGTTTGTAGGCTTGTAGTTTGCGTGGAAGGCGTTAAATGGTTAATGAGTTGGCGACCTGTTTTATAAACTGTCTATAAGCATCTCTTTGGAAAATATTGACACGAGACCAACATAGAGTTTAGCAATGAAATGTATTATGCTTGAAATTTTGATGACCTTTATCATAATGATTACAAGCCCTCTTATGGCTTGTTGTTGTGATGTTCTCTCTAGTTGATGATTTCTTACATGTGAAGTTTCTGATTCGGAATACTTCCTGACCGCTGTTGCTACAATAAGAACTTGGTTGATATTTTCAACCTACTGCTTGTGCAGGATTGGTGCAGACCAATGGTCTTTACACTATAAATCAATTCCAGAAAAATTGCAAAGAATGTACAATGATGGTTACAAGCTGGTTAGTAGGTTTCTTTTCACCAGTTCTTTTAAATCCTTGTGTTTTTATGTTCTGACATATATATCTTAATTAATGTAGCTAATTATGCATTGGTTTGATTTCAATGGCTTTATACTATATGTTGTTTTTAGGTCATACTCACTAATGAGTCAAACATTGAGCGCCATAAGAACAAGCGGCAGCAAGCTGTTGACTCCAAAGTTGGTCGCCTTGATAACTTTATTGAATGTGTTAAGGCCCCCATTCAGGTATGCTGTAAACTTGTTTTCTGTATCTCAAATCTACCAGCCATTCAAATAAAAAAGGAACAAAGAAATATTTCTGTTATTTTGGTTCCTGATAACTGAAACGGGCATTACCCTATATCTTAAACCACTTGATCTTATTTACAGTCATTTTGTGGCTGCTGTGCTGTGCAGTACTAACTATTTTTGAAAAGGTGCCATAGAAAGGAAGTTGTAAATTTTTTCCCTATGTTTAGGAAACCAAATTAAGTTTTAAACTCACACTTGTGAAATCGCATTGTATGAATCTAAATTAACCAAAATAACTTAGTCAACTAAGATTATGAAAAGCAGTACCGGCAAACAAGATTGTTGCAGCTCACCTTAATGCCAAATGTAATTTTGGTCTGCTATTTTTTAAGATGCACAAACATAGAACCTGGAATATCTGTTTTTTCTCTCTCTGTGATACTATACTCAGAATCATGAAACTTGTGCTCCGGATACACCATTCCAGTTTGTGGAAAAACATAGGTCTAGTACATTTTATTAGAATGTCACTACAAGAGGAGTGGGCATAGCGCTGATACTTGAGTTGCTGAGGTATCTGGTTTAGCTTATTTGGACCAAAAAAGCACTGATCTTCATTATCATCTGGGGTTCCTGTTATGCTCTTTTTATTTTGTTGGTCCCTACCTCCACCACCAAAACGAAGACTCTGCTCCAGGACTCACGGTCCCCATAGCCAGAGTTTGCTCAAATAGAACTTAAGTTTGCCTTTTCAGGTTGGGTCATGCTCTTTTAGGCCTTGAAGTTGATCCCTAAACCAAGGGGGTCCCCTCCATTCCCTCCCAACCCCTTTGGTTTGGGGATGAAATGAACAAGGCTCTGCGTGTTCAAGAAGAAAAGGTAGTTCTATATAATTGATTAATTTGATTTGCACCTGCAGGTTTTCATTGCTTGTGGTTTAGGGAAAGGAAAAGATATTCCAGATGATCCATACCACAAACCAAATCCTGGAATGTGGTGGTTGATGGCTCAGCATTTCAATTCTGGAATCGAAATTGACATGGATCAGTAATCACCTATTCTCAGTTTTTTTTTCAGACTTTAAGAACCTCGCCCTTTGGCAGAGTCATAAATCCACTCTTGGACTAACAGTTTGAAAAAAACTGCACCTCTCTTTGAATGAAACTACGCATGTTAGTAGCTTGAATCGGCTGGAAACCTGGAACCACTCACCTGTCTCACAACCTTAAAAGTAGTTTCCATGCAGGATAAAGGCTAACATGATAGTTGATTGCAATGGTGTGCACATAAAAAAATATACAAGTTCCATTTCTTAAATTTATTAAGTATGTTATTTTGGCATGGTTTGAATGTGTCTGCAGAGTGCAGCACATATGCTTGGAAGTATGATGATGTATATAAAGACTTATAACCTGCAAATTATCACGATGCTCTGTACATGGGATACTTGAAAGGTATCTGTTGATGTGCTGCCCTGTTTAACCTTTTTCCACAGTTAGTAGGTGCAGTTGTCTGTGCTGTGTCTTTTATATGGACTGTGGATCTAGATGTTGAACTTTTGTTTCTTGAGGTACTTTTAGCATACCATGGCATCCAACCACAAACCAACTTTCTTCCTTAACATCTAGACATCTGTACTTTTATAGAAATCTAATTAGAAAAAAAAGTTCAGTTCCCTGTTGAGTCATAATAAAGTTCACATTTTTTGTTTAGCACTCCACATGGGCCATGTAGCATATGGCTGATAACAAGATCATGCAAGTCTGGATATTTGTCCTTATCTGGTATCTCTGCTGAAATAACTCGATCATATGCATCTGGGGTGGTCAACTTACTCCCTGATTTCATAATCAACAATAAATGCTCATGTGGCAGACCCCTTTTTTGGAACTCAGTAACATGAACATATGCAGCGACTTCACCAAAATACTTCCTCTTGATGAGTAGATCTTTAAGATCCCGCAATTTTGCCCTGTACACTCTCGCAACCAGCTCCGGCCTATCTTGTGGGTCCTGGCCTGGTTCCAGATTGCTTGTTATCTCTTCCCAGTATGGATTGCATGTCATTGTGATGAAGTAATCAGGCTTGCCAAATCGCTGCACAATAGCCATAGCATTAAGAAATCTTTGTTGCATGTCTCAATCGCATCCTGGGAATGATCTTGGCAACACAATTCTCTTTCCAACCTTAGAACCTTGCGTCTCACCAACAGAGATAACATCAACCAGTCCCTACAATAATAGATTTTAGCACTTTTTTTAGCTTTATGCAATTCAAATGTTGCCAAGGTAATAAAAATATTTATGAACAGTAGAACATGATTGGTTACCTCGTATAATTCCGCACGTATAAGTTTTTGATTATCAGGATTAGAGTACCAATCTAGTCTCATAGACTCAATTTTTATATACATATCCACAGCCCACTGGAAAAGACGCCCTCTGAATAATAAAATGTTGAAAATTTCCCGTCTAATTTGCAACTTGAAACAGTAGTATTCTCGTGCAGTGACATATCTAGAAGACTGTTCTGCAGCTGCACCCAGCACGTCCCCTTCTTGTACGTCATTGTCTCCTTCTTGCACTTGATTCTCCGCTGCAAGTTAGTTAAAACATTAGAGATCACGGGCGACTGGACTCCAGTATATATATCATTGAATCAGGTAGTACAAGTATATATATATCATTATGAGTTAATACCATGATTATTAGTAGATGCCGGTGTTGAAGCTGGTGGAGCGTCTGGACTTCCACTGTACAGACTCCCACTGTACGGCATAAACTTGTTCCATCCTGTTTCTCCTCGTGGGTTATATAAAGGATAAGCTAAGGGGTCATAACAACCATGCCATGCTCGGATATATTGTGGACGACGATCAGATTTCCCATATACTATCACACTTCTATCAAAACTTCTTTGTGGATCGTTCCCTTCCATCCAGATAGCAGCAACTTGGGATGTCGTTGGGGCATTGTACCTTCTTTGGTCAGGTGTGACATTTGTATTGAGTTCGATCCGGTACTCATCCAAATTTGGAAAATCCCTATTTCTCCTAAAAGTACTCACATATGGGTTATCTTGCAATATTGCAAGGATAGTCCGTATGAGGTTTACATTAAGATCAGGGGATCTTTTGACCCTATGTGATAAGGCCCCATCTTCTGTATCATAAAAGTATAACTGTAGATGTCGAGCACTGTCATCACCTGCCACAAGATGGTCAAGACGGTGGTACAACCTGCCCTGAACTCGAAATGTGTAAACACCAGACCCTGCTAGACTTTTTACACTATCGTCAGTGGTGACCCCTAGACTTGCAAACGCAAAATGTGAGTTGATATAACGTATATGTTTCTTGAAATACTTTGCATCACTGTGCACTTGGCTTGTGAACAACCTCTTTAGCTATGAAGGAACATCTGGTATATGTATCTATACTTTGCCCTTTCTACAACAAAACCCGGGTGTCTCATATTGAAACCTAATCGCACCACAATAACTGCAGTCAGGGACATTTCTCAATTTATGTCGTTCTGGTAGGTTTTGGTAGATGTAGTCATATGGATCATCATGTGGCTGAACATTCGCAGCCTTTCCCTCTGGAAGCACGCGATATGACTCATAGCGTTGACCTTGTGCATGTCGCTGAATGAATCTGTCATCATCGTCTAAGTTTTCTTTGTGCAATCTATGTCCATCTTCCATGTCATCTTCATCACCATCCCAACCACCATTTATTGGTTCAAATAGTTCACGGTCAAATTCTTCTTCATCGGAGTGGACATGTACATGGTTCCTGTGTTGCGCGGGTAATTGTCCTTCTGCATAAACACATTTAATATTACCAAAAAAATATTAAAAAACATAGTATAGGAAAACAGAGTGTCCTTGATGTGCAGACCTGTCTCAGCTGTAATAGGTGGTTCCCTACGTGTAGGAACATAATTATTTTTTGTGTAACCAATCTGTAGGCTCCTCAGAGTCATCAATTTGCACTATTGTCGATAATCTAGTTCCCAAATTCGCACTTGCGGTTGTGGACGGTTGAACAATTACTCCACCACTGTCTTGGTTGGCAATGCTCGTGGTTTTATTATTTTGCAACTCAGCCTTTTTTCGTGCTCGATATTGACGTTGGTACTCAGCAGCTTTCCTTCTCTTTTCTTGTAACTCTTCGTTGGTCAACTCAACTTTTCTCTTTCGATGTTGGTTATTTCTTGTGTCCATCACTGTGTTAGCAGTACCTGCATATCCACTTCTGTGAGGCTAGTCATCAATGGGATGAGATATGCCACATGAAGTGATGGTAATTGATAGTTACCGTTGTTCAAAGGTAGTCTACTTTCTATCGTGGCTCCTGTGAGCAGTCCACCGTAGCTATGATTCCCATCTGTAGTTGGCTCGGTATTTGCCTCGTTCGTAATAAATGGTGAATTTTGGTCTATCCCAAAATGCTGATTACCTGCATAAATTGTTGCAATAATATTTAAATGGAGTGACATTTCGTATAAATTGTTCCATTAATATATATATATTATATTAAAATAGTGTAACATCTCGTATTTCTTTTCTAGTATAATAATTCATGTCATGTATGCGATATTTACCAACAGCCGTAGATTCTGAATTTCCGAACATGGTTGTTGTGTCGTTGCTAGTATCGTTATGATCCCTATATGCATGTGGTTGGATATTTTCCTTGTCCAAACAAAGTGCAGAGTTCTGAGATTCGGCATTCTTCCTTTGTCTATATTGACGCGAGTATTCACGTTGTTTCCTTCTCATCTCCTCCTTTCGTTCGTCGGACATCTCGGCTCGACGAGCCCGTTGCCGCAAGTTCCGTTCTTCCCTCGTCCGTCGGGCATCATCTATAGAGAGAGATAGGAAATAAATAGACACCCACAAATACTATAAATGTACCCTATTTGGCATCATACCTGCGTCGTTAGTGATGTCACTTAGTGCACTGGGCGTATCTCGGACTGTCGACATTGAGTAGGTGAGGAGGCAACACCTTTTGATTTTTGAAAGGATCGCGGTTGTCCAGAGAAACAAATAATAACGCAGGCATAATTTAGTAGAGAGATAAACAAAAATTAAAGCAGGTAGAGTCAATTTTTTCGAAATCTGTAATTTCAGTAGTAGAAGTATAATATATATTTTTTTTGCAGTGGTAGAAGAAGCACAAGGAAGTCACAAGTGGACCTGGTTCTTCACGAGGCGTTCAGAGACCAAGGAGGTCGACGGTGATGACGAAGCCGACGTGATGCAGTCGATGCATTCAATTCCCAAGCGCAGCGATCGTGGGAAGAATGAGGCGGATCGCGCGACGTAGCCGACCTATCTGCGGCACCATCCCGACGATGGTCCCCCACGGCTGGGCGTCAGTTGTGGTAGATGTAGGTGATCGCTGGAAGACGGAGATGGATCGTGGGACTTAGCCGACGTAGCTGCGGCACCAGCCTGAGACGGTCTTCCACGTCTGGGATCGGGCAAAAATGGAGGTTGCGCCCTTCCTGTACGGCCGGGATCGGCAAGCTGCGGCACCAGCCGGACACGGTCCTCCACGGCCGGGATCGGCGACGCGGCAATCCACTTCCACGGCCGGGATCGGTACGGCTCCTCCACGGCTTCCACGGCCGGGATCGGCGACGCGGTGCTCCACTTCCACAGCCGGCACGGCGGTATCGGCGACGCGGTGCTCCACTTCCACGGCCGGGATCGGTACGGCCGAGATCGGTTTTCTGAGATACGATACGGAGATTGGGAGGTTTTCACGGGGAGGGGTTTTTGCGATACGGAGATGACGATGACGCGAGGCGATGCGTGAGGGCGGAGTGAGGCGGGGTTGTAAGGGTGTCATCATACTTTTAATCTGGGCCGTCTAATCTGTAGGACATATGCTGTGAATCGTTGATGTGGCAAGTGGGATTTGGCTGGAGAAGATTTCAATTATAGTAGAGATTAATATTTAATTAGGTATAACGAATGACTGGGCTTGCGGGGGGCCACTGCCCCCTGGTTCCGCCACTGCGTCTCGCGGCATGCTTTGGTGCAGACAAGGTTAACTGCGCGTGGCCACCATCCTCTCGGACGGCCTCGATGGCGCGAAGGAGCAAGGCGTCACAGCCGTGAAGGAGAGGATACGCGCATCGTGGTTGTGGTCGCGCATATCTTTGTGTGCATCAACGTGATTTTTCCTGAGTCCTAAAAGATTAGAAGATAAGATTAGGAGTTGTTGGAGATATGTTTTTTCGATTTTGCTAAATCACATGATTATGCACTAATATTTTTTTTAGTTTCAATTTCATCAAAACTAATATTGTTTTACTTGATAGAGAGAACATTGTTGCAATGCAGAGCATATACTACATGAATCAAGTGAGAGGCTGTGGCCATTAACACCTCCATATCGCCTATTTTGGATTTGGCTAAAAGTTATAGCATTTTAAGATAGTATATAGGAGTATTAAATTAAATACTGATAGCTCAATAAAGAGCTACGTAATCTACAAAATTCGTGATTGTGTTAACTAATAACAACAACATCGGAGTCTCACAACCATGATCTTCCCCTAGCTGGAAGCCTGAAATAGCCAACACCCACAGACAGTAGTGCATACATATAATAAAAGTTCAGAACACCTTATACCAACAAAACTATTGAAACAAATCCAGAGCAGAACAAAAATTGCAAAAGGAGGAAAAACAATCCCGTTCCCATGATAGGTAGGGGCGTCCGATTTAAAGCGGGTCCAGTGTATCCACGATCCATCTGCCTGTACAGTGCATCCCCATCAGGTCGGACCAACCAGACTGATCATTGGGCAATGTTCAGTGCACTGTGCGAGTGGATCCCATCCAGGATCTCTCTGCTCTCGCCGTCTCACGGGGTGATAGGGACACTGCTGTTTAGGCCTTGAATAGTTTTGAAATTTTTTTAGTTTTCGATATTGTAGCATTTTTATTTTTATTTGATAATTATTATTCAATCATGGACTAACTAGATTCAAAAAATCATCTAGCGTTTTACATACAAATTGTATAATTAGTTTTTATTTTCGTCTATATTTAATGCTCTAGTGCTGCAAGATTCGATGTGACGGAGAATCTTAAAAATTTTTGGTTTTTTGGGTGAACTAAACAAAGCCTTAGTTCTAAAAAAATTTATAAAAAATTTTAGATTCCCTATTGCATCGAATCTTTCAACACATGTATAGAATATTAAATATAAATTAAAATAATAATTAATTACACAGTTTGCTTATAATTTGTAAGACGAATTTTTTGAGTTTAGTTGATCTATGATTGAACAATGTTTATCAAATATAAATAAAAATACTACCATATCGATTTTAAAAAATGAACTAAACAAGGCCCCTCGCGAGCCACAAGCAAAGTGTCCATTCATAAGCTAGGGCCTTGTTTAGTTCACCTCAAAATCCAAAAACTTTTCAAGATTTTCTGTCACATCGAATCTTGCGGCACATGCATAGAGCACTAAATATAAACGAAAATAAAAACTAATTGCACAGTTTACCTGTAAATCATGAGATGAATCTTTTAAGCCTAGTTACTCCATGATTAGACAATATTTGTCAAATAAAAATGAAAGTGCTACAGTTACGAAAACCAAAATGTTTTCGAAACTAAACAAGGCCTAGGTCCCAATGACGCGGTTGACCAAACCCATTTTGAAAATCAGGCGGGGACAAAGAGATAGCGTGAGGCTTTGATGCCTTGTCAGTTGTGACTTGTGAGAGGGTGCATTTCCTGTGTGCAGTTCTTTTCTCTGTTTTTTTTTGTGTGTGAAACTGTGAAAGATTCCTGTATGGTGTTCTCACGGACAGGAGACAGGGGATGGTGCGGTACGCGCGCGTGCATTTCAGGCTTTTTTTTTATAACATCCATTGCAGGCTTGTGTCTAGCAGATGCTCCAGCCTCCGGGATCGATGAAGGAATGCAGGCGTGGGTGACAGAAGGTAGCGCCAGTGTGCAAGTGCAGTTCCACGTGAAGTTTTTGTTAGGCCTTGTTTAAGTTTCTAAAAAATTTTGCAAAATTTTTCAGATTCCCGTTCACATCGAATCTTTAGACACATGCATAAAGTATTAAATATAGACAAAAATAAAAACTAATTACACAGTTTGGTCGAAATTGACGAGACGAATCTTTTGAGCCTAGTTAGTACATGATTGGACAATATTTGTCAAATACAAAGGAAAAAGCTACAGTGTCGATTTTGCAAAATATTTTAGAACTAAACAAGGCCTTAGCTTGACCTTAGCAGCTAAATCTGTCAGCCACTCAATAGTGTTTATCTCTCATAACAACTCAATAGTGTTTATCTCTCATAATAAATTAGCCAACAGTACCTTCTACCATAACTTATCAATCAAACGAACAAGACGGGTCAAGCAGCCAGCCCGTTTTGAATCTCGCTTGCGGTGGATGCACAGCCGCTGGTTGCAGTCGAAGCCGGAGGCATCCGCCATCCGGGCAGGTGAACCCACCTGCACGATCTCGCCCGCAAGGTCGACGTGTAGACCACAAATTAGAGGAGAAAGGGCATTATTGGCAGTGAATGTAAGTATGTAGCAAATAGTGTTTTTTAATCAACAAAACTAATTATGGTCAAATGTCATTTTAGCTCATTCTCCTCTCTCTCTCTCTCTCTCTCTCTCTCTCTCTCTCTGATTTTGGATTGTGAGAAGTAATTTGTAGATCATGGATTGTGAAAGCTGAGGGTCAAAAGGTGAACAAACAAATCCTGGCAGGGAGATGATTGTTGATCTA
The DNA here is from genome assembly GCF_000003195.3 of Sorghum bicolor. NCBI lineage: Eukaryota > Viridiplantae > Streptophyta > Magnoliopsida > Poales > Poaceae > Sorghum > Sorghum bicolor. The sequence continues at coordinate 7,418,160 of NC_012870.2, read as the reverse complement.
GACAAGCTGAATTATGGAATATAGAATCTTTTATAGAAAAAAATGTTTGCTTGTTAGTTTCAACTTTAAATTGTAAAAGATAAACCCACAACCCAAAATTGAAATGTTTGTAGACCATCCACAACACCAAACAAGCGAATCAAACACGGACAGGGTTTGTTTGATCCTTAGTACTAATAGGTAGTCTGTGTCTGTCAAATTTATCAAGAATGGATCAGGTAGATAGTGTTAACAGGCCACCTTTTCACCTAGATCTATTAGCATTGACTAGTGAGATAAATGTTGCCATTATAGTTATTACTAAAATTTAGCATGCTACTTTCTCCATTATGAAATGTAGTGTTTCATCTTGAATTCAGTGTACTCTAGATATTTTAAGATATATTAAGAGAAAATATAAAAACACATATATCCTTACTCAATTTACTAATCAGTTTAATTACTGCTTGTACAGATGTTGTCATCCACGCGTTTAAAGGGGATTGTTTGATAAATAACAAGGAATATACAATAACTTTTTTTCGTGAATCATGGTACAAAAACAATATATGTGCACGCTGTACACTTATGATTATTATACACTCCCTCTATCCATGAAAGCTTCAATTCTTAGAGTTATTAAGTCAAAATTTTTAAACTTTGACCAAATTTCTAGAAAAAACGCTAAGATTTACAGTATCAAATTAGTACCATTAGATTTATCATAAAATATATTTTTATAAGATACTTATTTTATGTCATAGATATTGATACTCTTTTCTATAAAAATAATCAAACTTTAAAAAATTTGACTGGAACGGATTATAGGAATTGAAGCTTTTAGGGACGAATGGAGTACAAAAGACTAAGCCGTCGGATTTTGAAATTGTTGAAATCACTTAGGCATCTCGGTATCAATGGATGTCTCATCTGTCACCAAAAGAATATCATCATTATATTCTAGAATAAATACAAAATATACTAAAGAACAACCTAAAGGCTCAGTTCGCAACAATACACTATCTATCAAGATTGTGCGCATATTTAATATTCTCCCATTTTTTTTACTTGGATAAATTTGTAAACGTTTTTTTACACTAGTATTTGAGAAAGAAAACAAGGATAAAAATATGGCCTACCTGGACAGGGCCGCAGGGTTGACAGGAGGGCGGGCGCCAGTGTGCAATGCATTTGGCTGCGGCTGTAGCCCTCCACCTCGCCGTGCGTCCTCGCCGAACAGCTCGCCCGTTTTTGTTTTGGATTTGTCGGCGGCAGTTGGACCTCTACCAGCCATTTTGTGAGGTTCTTATTAGCCTTATCCTCTGCACCCGGCGTGGAATTTTCGTGCAGGGGAGAAGAACGGGAACGGAAAAGCCGAACGGTGAGATGATGAGCACCTGATGTGTGTCTTGGTTGGTGGATCGAGGATGAACACAGATGCGTTAGGATAATAAGCTATCAATCAACAAGCTTTCAGGGTGTGATGATACATTGGGCAGCATAACACATATCTACCCCAGGCCTCAGCTCAATGTTCTTGTTCCGACGACAGACAGAGCTGGGGACGGTCACTCACACGTACGCTCGGCTGGACGGCTGGTGTCACGAGCTCACACACACCGCAAACGGGACGGTACACGATGCTGGTTGGTTGCCGAGCGGGACGTGCCAACGCTGGCATTGCTTATTCGGACGGAACCGTGCACGGTGCGACAGAAACCTAACACAGCTCCACCATTCTAATCCAGCGGTGGTGTGCAGTGCAGCGTAGCCGTAGCGGCTAGCGGTGACCACCACTGTCTGCGCACCCGCTGGAACAGGAGTCGTCGTGCCGTTTCGTTCCTGGCCCACTACTACATCGATCGAGCGGAGCCGGAGCGGCGGGGCTCCAATCACCAACTTGTCGTCGAGATAGTTGGGTTCGACGATGGCTTGAATAGTCAGAGAAGACACAGGAGGAATAACAATCAGGACGGACACGGAAAGATGGCCTTTAACTCGGGTCACTTCCGTCTTGAAGTGCAGGCCTCCCCTTTTGCCTTTTTTCCTTCCTCGACTCGATTCGACGTCCGATGCCGATGCGGCCCGGCAATGCTCCAATTCCCAGCACTTTACGTGTAGCTAGCTGTATTGCCATTCGGCTCAAAACCGCAGCCAGCGCGCGCGACGAATCCGTCGAATCGGGCTCGAGATGGATGAGAGAGCATCCAAGAGCTGCTTCATTCATCAGACAACGACTGACGACCCCGGCCCCGGGCTGACTGACAGTGGCCTCTCTTTCGCATCGCATCAGAATAACCGAATAATAACCAATCCGATCTTTGTTAAATCTGCACGGCTGGCCCTGAACCAACCGTTCCCAACTCAACTCACGTAAGTACTACTACAACTCGTAACCTTTTTCACGTTTTATCTTATCCAGCAGCTCTGACCTCCGAGCCTCTGATCGATCTGACAGCGCGTTCGTGACAGGTTTTATCAACAAGGGAATGCCGTTCCGATTCCCCCATCGACCGAACCAACCAACCAACCCAACCGAGCTGGGCAGCTGGTTACCGTCGTCGTCGAGGCGGCGCACATGACATGAGCGCGCGAGCTTGGCTCCGGCAGCGCTGCCCCTCCGGTGTCGGGCCGTCCGCGAGCAGCCACGCGCTGGCGCTAGATTCTGCCTGCGCGCAACGAACAGCCGGAACCTTTTCTTCTGAAATGTTTCAGTTCAGACGTGTTGGATTAGGGATAGTTTAATCGTAACATGAGCAGACAAAATGTGGTTGTTTGCGATAATCTAATGTCTAATGGGGGGTGTCGTCTGACCGCAAGCCTGGCACGGGCTCGGCAGATGCATGTCCGGTGACCGATCGATCGGGTGCAGCGCACCGAGCTGTGTTGTACTAGCTAGAGTAGTGTACGGCTGATTGATTTATTCTGAGCAGATGGCCAAATGGGCTCGTGAATCTCATCTGTCTGCTTAAACTAACCCCGGGGTGTCAGAACCCAGGACACCAGTAATGTGCTACTCCGGTCTCCTCCAGCGGAGCGTGACATTGTAAACGTTGATTGCCAGTTGGGTGTCCAGTGTTGTTGGAGGACGAATTTACTAGCAGTCCGTATATGAATCTATGATCCATCCTGCAACTGCAACCCCTGCGTCCTGCCTGGTGGGTTTTAGACAGTGAGGCCTTGTTTAGTTCACCCTGAAAACCAAAAATTGGTTTTTCAAGATTCCCCGTCACATCGAATCTTGTGGCACATGCATGAAATATTAAATATAGACGAAAATAAAAACTAATTACACAGTTTAGCTGTAAATCACGAGACGAATCTTTTGATCCTAGTTAGTCCATGATTGGATAATATATGTCACAAACAAACGAAAGTGCTACAGTACCGAAAAGTTTTCACTTTTCGGAACTAGACAAGGCGTGAACTAAACAATGCTATGGTACACTGCAACCGATTTTACTCCTACAGTCCTACTCGCCACGAGACAGGGATCGATCGAGCAATGCAATGAATTCATGGGCACTGTTTGGAATTGACCTTTCTTTAACAATGGGTAGGGCCAAGAATTCGTCCGGGCATCGGCGATGGGCGATGGCCGATGGTCGATGGAGATGCATCTCTCTCCGGCTCATGATTGGGTTGGGGGATCTGATCTGCCGATGTTAATGCTTGGATCCGCACGGACGCAACGACGAAGAACACACTCACAAACTCCATTCATTCCGGCAGAGGCCACACTGCCAATGATCAGCAGGTATGGGCGTGTCCGGATAGCTCGAGCTCGACCTCCAGCGAGCTGCGAGCGTTTACTTCTCCTCCTCTCTGGTCCCGGACTCCCGGTGCATTATTGTTTCTGGGACTTGCATTGGGTGGGTGGGTGGGTCGACCTGCCAGAGACTCGGCTGTCTCGGGAATGAATTTATTTTCTGTGGTGTCCACGCGCGCGTGGGCGCCGCGCGGGCTCCAGCATGGGCGGGGCGTGGCGCGGGGGCGACGGGACCGTCCAGCTAAGCTGCGTGTAGTACGTGTCACGCCGTGGCGTCATGAAGGCGACAGCGTCCGAGCGGGGATCAACACAAGTCCACCGCAACTGCATGCAGATGGATTCGCAGCTGCAGCTGCAGCAGGCGCGCCAGCGCAGGGGAGGGCGGTACAGTACTGTGGAGCTCTGACAATGGCGCGAGCCCATGAGCTGTCGGAGGAATCCAATGCCGACGAACTGGAAAATCGGACGCCGATTGAACAATGTTTTTTTTTTGGTAGAGGTCGTCAATCAAGCATTTGTAACCGGTGCGTATGGCACTCGTTTAATAAAACTAGAATAAAATAGCTTGCGGACATATACAGATGTCGTGGCTCTTTCTTTTTTTTTTCCCTTGCGAAGATATGTCGTGGCTCTTGGAGGCCGTAGTCTGAATGTCGTGGCGAGGGCGAGCCGATGCGATATTTTTAGTGAAGCTGCGTTTTCGCGGCTCATGTGAATCGCGATCGCCTTTGCTATCGCAGCGTATCCAGAAAGACCCCGCATGTCGCTACGGCGAAAACGGCGCGAAGCTGCCGTGTTTGGCGGTTCCTCGGGGCGATTCGTGACCCTGCGCGCTCGCGGCCCCTCTTCCCGCACAAGGCATGCAGCAATGATCAGCTCCGTCTCCTGGTCCTCTGGATGTTTCTTCCTCGCCGTTTCCTCGTCGGAGTGCTCCGGCAAATTATAGGTTAACAAAAGCGCCGTTTTCCGCCAAAAGATCGATCGCTAATCGCCACGCATGCTCAGCTAGCACATGTGATGGATTTGCTTAATTTTCTTCTCAGTTAACTCCGTGGCATGGTTGGTGCATTCCTTTCTTCCTTTCGTTACTCTCTGTCTCTGTCACGCCTCACTCTATCATACACAGTACCAATACTTCAATGTTTAGACTTTACAAAACCGGGCCGTCCGCTGATCCTGAACTGGTAATGCGTAGCAAAACCACACGGCCACTGGCAGGTTGGCCCCCAACGATGCCATGCAAGCAGATCGCCAGCAGCGCCAGGCGCCAGGTAACGCGACACGGTGGCTAGCCAAGTCGATCGCAGCGCGTGCGTTCCGAACGGACGGACGGGGGGGCCTACGCTGCGGCGGTCGCACTGCTCGTACAGTGACGGCCTGACGGGCGGGCGCACACAGCATTTACGCGCGCGTACTGCAGAGCCCCGCATGCAAGCTGTCCTCAACAACCTCCAGGTTGGCATCCTCTCTCTCTCTCGATAGCCTCGCGCGCTCCTTTTTCCCTCGCTGCTCCTCTTCACCGCACTACCCGACGCGTCCACCTCGGCTATATATACGCGCGCGCACCGGACGCCGCCTCGCTACTCGACTCAACCAGTCGTCCTCGTCCAGTCCACCACCAGCCAGCCAGCCAGCAGCTCGCCGTCGCCGGCCGCCTCCCTCCTGCACTGGTCGCCGCTCGAGCTAGCCGGCTGTTGTAGCAAGAGCAACTGGATTCTATTCCTTCGGTCCGTGAACGCGCCGCAGGAGCAGCAGCACACACACTAGACACATTCTCAGATTCGTTCTACAGTACAGTAGCACAAATGGGAGCCTGCAACTCGTGCGAGGCCACGGCGGTGGCGGCGGCGCCGGGGTCGACGGCGGCGGAGGCGAGGGTGGTGCTCGCGGACGGCGCGCTGCGGCGGTTCCCGGGCGGCACGCGGGCGTCGCAGGCCGTGAAGGCGGCCGCCGGCACGGCCGCGGCCGCGGCCTCGTGGTTCCTGTGCAGCGCGGACGGGCTGGAGCTCGGCGGCGCCGTGGCGGCGGTGGGGTCGGAGGAGGCGCTGCAGCCCGGGCAGCTGTACTTCGTGCTCCCTGCGGCGATGCGGCGCAGGCCGCTGCAGGCGGAGGAGATGGCCGCGCTCGCCATCCGCGCCAGCGCCGCGCTGGTCGGCGACCACGACGGCCCGCTCGTGTTCCCGGAGGCCGCCGCCGCAGCCGCCGGCAACGGCAACGGCGCGCGGTCCGGCAAGGCGTGCCGGAGGTCGAGGAGGGGCCGCAGCCGCGGCAGGGACTTCGTGCCGGACCTCGGCGCCATTGCCGAGTAACCGTCGTCGGCCAGCTAGGTAGGAGAACGACCTAACGGGCAGCCCGCGGCGACAAGAAAATGAAAAAGAAAAAACATCCATCCATCTGTAGCTACGCGTAAAACTGATCTACTGGAGGCTTTGACTAATGCTAGTGTAGTGTAGCCGTGTAGGAAAAGAAATGCAGTTCAGCTTGCATCTGGCTGGTGTCCCGTGTAACCGTGTACGGAGTAGAATACGCGACAGGGTGTACGTGTAGATACGAGCGTCCCCATGTGCCAACAGCCGAGCATGCACCGTGATCCAAGGGCCGGCCTGCAGACGCAGACGCCCAGGACCCGGTTGTGTGTCTGACTCCCGGGGCCCGCATTGAGATGTGCTGAGCTGTTCGGTATGCCAATCAGCCAATGTGGCGATCGATCCAATGAACGACAAGCGAGTCAACGACTCGAATTTGCCAAGTTGATGCAGATTTTGCTACGCGAAAAATGCGATTGTCTTGTACTGTATGTAATCTTTCGTATTTCCTCTTCCAGTCGGCTGTATATGTAGAAGGCGTACGTAGAGTAGTAGTATACTAGTACCTGTATATGGCCTGGTTTGGGGTGGTCGGCTCGGGGAAGCAACGTGCCCAATTGGGTACGAGGAGGACAAGGACACGGGCTTGGAGAGGCCGCGTCCTTTCCCTTTCCCATCATGGCATCGTCAGATTAACGCATAACGCCCCCATCTCTCTCGGCCACTTGGCTTGCCGGCCCTCGCCGCTTGTTGGCCACTGGCCACTGCCGGCCGGCCGGCAGCCCGGCCCGGCGGCCCCGGCCATCACCGATCAGGCGCGCGCACACAGACGTGACGCGTCGGGTCCCGCGGCGAGCGCGCCTGGCCGCCCCAGACGTCGTACGGAGTAGGAGTATGTGCGTGGAGCAGCACTTGACAGATGACCGATCGAGTGGGTAAACCAGCCGGGGGATAGAAAGGCTTTGCTGTAGATGAGCAGCTGAGCACAACGGATGAGAAGCACGGCGGATTAAGCGGGCACCCTGAATTGATTCGCGATTCCGCCGGCGCGGCCGTCGTAGTGCGCACCACATCGGTTACACGTCCGGATTGGATGTCGTCCTCTCGTCGGCGGGCGAAACACAAGTTCGGCGCTCGGTTCTGTTTTTGTCTGTGGGGATTGGGGAATATGTGCATTCCATTTCCACGGCTCCAAACGCTGCACTTCGTGATTCCGAGGGAACTTGAGGAAGCGGAATGTCCTACGGGGAGAGTGCCAACATGGCTCCTGTCCATTGTCTTATAAGTCTGTATCATTTTTTAGCCAGCAATGTTTTATCTTATAATAAATTAACGAATAATACTTTTTAGTCATGACTTTTCAGACCAACGAACAAGCTCAGGTGGAGGTGATGGGGCAAAATACGATCGCAGATTCCAAGGCTTAGCCATTCAGATCAGACAAGTGCAGAGCTAATGTTCCTAGGGGCGGGTCTAAAATTTTAGCAAAGGTATATATACATCACATAAAAAAGTTATATATATAATTTGGTAAAACTCTTTACTTAAAAATGATAAACGATTCGGCGTAATTCAGTATATAGATACAAAATAATATACATAAGTATTAAATCTAAAAGTAAAGCTATTGTTTCGCAAATTGCAATATAAATAGTTCAAACGAATATATCAAAAAGAGACTTACAATACCATGGGCTCATATGTGGCAACGCAACTCCAATGCGTATAGGAATCCAACTCTATATCAATGCTAGACGTGAGTTCTTCTATCTTTTATAGCATTGGTCATGAGTCCAGGTCATATATGAGACATAAAAGACGTGATCCAATATGTATTTAGAATCGAACCATGCATTCCTCATAGCTATACATAAGTTATTCTAACTCGTAAGTGTATGGGCCATAAGAAAGCATGAAATAAAAAAAAGTGAGATGAAAGAAACTCTTCATGATCTAGACAATTGGGCTGTGTACATCCTTGGATGTAGAGGCCGGATTTTATATCCATTATCTAAAAAAAATGATCTAGACAATTAGAGGAGTGGGTGAAAAGAAATGGGATGGACTGGTATGTTCCCTGATGATTATGATGCAAGAGCTCTCTCAATTTTGTACGGGATTGCAATATAAATAGTTCAAAGTTCAAATGAATATATCAAAAAGAAAGACTTAGAATACCATGTGTCTGACTTTTATAGCAACGATTGAGTAGGAAAATATGAAAGTATGCAAGCTTTTTGTAAGAAAAATATGAGACAACAATTGCATGTTAGCATCTCACCTCCGCGTCTCAACCTTTGTTGGTCGCTTGTTGTAAAAGTTAGTAGTTGTATCCGTAAGATCTGTGACTCAATCTTTGTTGGCAGCTTGGTGTAAAAGTTAGTAGTTGTACTCCCTCCGTATACTCGTTAGGTCTTGTTCAAAACACTATAAATTGTGTAAGTTGAATGTTGCAATAAGTAATCTCAGGCTATGGAATGTATACACCTTAACCGTTCCTATGAATAAGTCAAGTGGAATAGGAGACTCTTGTACGTGTGGTGACCGGGGGCACCCAACTGAGTGAGAGTTGTGGACCCTCATCACTCAATGTCAATAAGAGGGACGTCTGCCACGACGAGGAACCAACCTTCCCAGGAATTAGCCAATACCCTTCCCCTTTAAAGATTTGATCTGACGTCTAATCGAATGCTGCTCCCCAAAGTCTCTAATATTGGATTCTAAAAGTCAGGTTAGAACTTAGAAGGAGGTTTAGATCCATATATAGAATCTAAAAGCTGATATATGCGACTTCTTTCAATGAAATATCATTATTATTCCCTCGCTCTTTGGATACATTTAGTCGAGGAAGAAAAGTGAATGACAGAATTGTCTTTGAAGTACAGAAGCTGGGTTTGCCCAACATCCCGAAATATAGAATCTGCGATTGAGTTGAGACTTGAGAGCATAACTTGGCCATACAGCCCGTTTGGAGCCATCGGAGGATTCTGGAAGTCAACTTCTGCTCTCAACTCCATCTAGTACAGTATACTTACTACTACCAGGGCATCATGGAGATCGTTAGCTACATTGAATGAACGTCGACGTGACCTGGACGGAGAAGAAGGCAAAACCGAACCGATGAAACGGTGAGCAAGCAGGGTCGGATGGACGATGTACAGAACAGTGAGGTGTGCCCCTGCCCCGTATCGGAATCTCTGACGGCTGACGCTGACCGCCGGCGGGCCAACGCAATCTCCTCCTACCCACCCTCCCTCAGGCCTCAGCCAGTCACCCGCCCGCCCGTGGGGGACCGTGCAGTTTGCATGAGCTCGACATGCACGTGGTGGCCAGGCCAGGCCAGGCCAGCCCAGCTGCGAAAGCGCCCATGCCGTCACGGGGTATTTGCGGAACTGCCACGGACTCTCTTGTTGTGAAGCGACGAGAAGTCAAGCTTGGCGCGGTGGCTGCCACATCGCTCCAAGTATTGAGGATTAGGGCTACTTGATGATTAATTGGATCTCTCGTCTAGCCCTGCATACCACTGTACTTGCAGAGCAACTTGGAGGCCGCTGCCTCCCTGCAATTTGCAAGGCCAGTCCATGAGCCAACGAGGACTGATGGCAGTTGACAGAACGAGAACCCTGCGACGCGAACGGCACAGCTGGACATGACAGCTCGGCCTAGAGGTCCAAATACTCCAATTAAGCAGGAGTATCAACCACTGAAGAGAAATATGGGTGTGTAAATGTTTAAGTGATCTGCCAATCACTTGGGATGATGAACCTCACTTTGTCGAGGAGTTAGTGACCAGCGATTCTGCTGAGTCCGATGACTAATGAATTTCGCGCTTCAAAAAAAAAAATCAACAACCATGGCAGCTCTTTTGAATACATAGTAATTCCGCAGGAGTCTATTTTCAATGTAGACTTGCTGTGTATAGGAGTCCAAACATAGCGAAATGCTCACTGGAAACAGAGAGTACGTTGCTAGCTGGTCCCTGGCCGGCCGTTGGATGATCTCTGTCTGTCCTCACGAGAACCGGCGCCATGAAACCGGGACTGGGGAGGAGTCCGACGTTGAGACAATGCAAGCGGCGGCAGCGGGCGCCAGCTCGTCGCGCGCTGGAACGCATACGCTGCCGGAAACCGCCAAGCCTCGGTTTTCCCTTGCAAAATACTGCAGCGCGGCAGTACGTTTTGACGGCTTCATCAGTCTGATGACATCAGAGCTCAACCAAACACTGTACTTGAACCATCTACTCAGAGCGAGTAGAAGTATCTCAAAAGGCCGATATTTTCGAGTTTGACCAATAATATTTAACCGATCATCTTATCCAAAATTTTTATACAAATTGTAAAATAGATAAATTATTATTAAAATATCTTTAATGAATAAATAAGTCATATCAACATAGGCGATATTTATAAAAAAGTTACAATAATAAGACGAATGGTCAACCAAAATATCTAAAAATCAACGATAACTATCTTGTTAAGACGGAGAAAGTACACGTGTATAACGCATGACGTGCTTCGCTTTGCGTGTCGAGTCATCGGGTGTTAAGCACTTGAACCGTATTTGTACCGCTTGATCGTACGTAGAGGATGGAAACCTACTACGGAGCTGAGCAGTAGGAGTATTTAGCACTTAGCAGTACTGTCCAGTCCCGGACTACAGCAGGTAGCTACTAGTGTACCAAGTTTTTTTTTAAAAGCTATTTATTCGTTTGGTTGATAAGATATGGTAAAAAGTGCTGTTGACTAATTTGTTGTAAGAGAAAAACATTGCTAAATGACAGTTAAATTCCACTGGTAATCTCAAGCGACCGAGGCGAGGTCGCCAACTAGACCTGAACCGTTTCTTCCTAAATGATGAGGCGGTAGAGTGCGGCTGGCTGCGCGGGCTATCTCAACAGGTTGGATAGATATGCTTATGTGTATTTGACTATCTACGAGAGTTGAGTCATCTTTAACTTTAATTTAACTCGAGTTTATTAAGTAGTACCTATTTTTTATAAGCCGTCCGTATAGTTTCTCCTGAACTTGGTGTTTTCTTATGAATTAAAATACGTGCACCCCATGTCTTGTTCAAAAGAAATGCGGCTGTCGCAGTGGGATATGGCGCTGGCGGACGCCGTCCGTCGCAAAAAATGCCGCTACGACCGGCATCAGCGCTGCACGACGCGCACAAAGCCTGCTGCCTGCCTCGATTAGGGTTAGATCAGGCGTCCTTTTTGGGCAGCACGGTGACAGAAAAAAAAAAGTCATCATGCGGCACTCGTATAAAGTACACGTGTTTAATTTCGTATAAGCATGCGATGGACGGTAGTGGCGGACAGCGGTTGTGACGGAGTACTAGTAGTGTACTTGTATCATGGCCCACCGATCAATGATCGTCGTTCAGATGGTTACCGCAGATCAAAGATTTTCACAACTGTGTTGCAGTACGAGTTACCGCGCTCACTACTTTCCTCAGTCTGATTTAATTTTACGCGAGTCATAGGTACGTTGGCTGATTTATTACGGGACTCCGGGACATCGGCTAATAATGAAATACTCACCGTTGTTGAATACTTGAATGTCGATTACAGCTTTGCAGTGCAGTAGCGATGCAAGCAACACAGGCAGAGGCAGGAGAACGTGCCCCGACCCGTGCGGCACCGCGTTCGCACAGGAGCTCGCCTTCATTCTGGCGAGACGCGAGAGCAGGCGCTTCAGCGTTGTCGCGCACGTACGATTGTCGTTTCACGCGGCTCGGTCTCGGTTGAAACGGCGACAGCCGGGATCCGGCGCGCACGGGCGCACGGCGCACCGGCAAGCGCTTCGGATCCGAGCCTGGCTGCCTTGACTTGTCTGGCGGTCTGCCTGTCTCTGTTCATGTTCAGCAACCGCAACTGGTCCTGTACAACTGCACTAGTAGTTCGTCTTGAACATTGTCTGTCAGAGTTTCACCCATATGCTTCTCTCCGTGTTTCCAGTTTTGCCACTCCTGACGCCACAACCTCACCTTCGCGGAGCCATCGTGGTCCTTCATCAGTTGTTGGCATGCTTGGTCTGCATGCTGTCAAAGAAAAGGACGGTAGCAGTGGTACGTACGGGCACCATCCACGCGCGCATGCAACCTTTTCTCGCCGCGCGCTCTCGAGCGCACGTCGTGCTACGGCGAGTCGGCGACATTTACATTGATGGAATGGTCGACGTGACCTGCTTAAACTGTCCCAAAGACGGCTGTTCAGAAACATCCTAGGCTACTACTAGTAGGAAAAAAAAAATCAGGCCGGTGGTTTCAATTCAACAACCCTTGCTCCGGAATTCTTCAGGCTCAGTGGTCACATCCGTGGAGCAACGGCGGCCACAGAGCGTCGTTCAGAAAGATCATGCTTGGGTCGATCGATTAGGGGTCTTTTTCGTTTATCAATTAGCAGACTGCAGCAAGAAAGGTGCCATGCATGGCCCATGGGTATATTATCAATCAGTGCTCCGTTCCACTGCTTGATCCCTGCTCGCTGAACCGAGCGTGCGCACCGTCGTAGGTGGTGGCCAGGTAGCAGTGTTATAGACGGCGACCGGAGGAACAGCCATCGCCCGATCAGCGATTCAGACGTCGGTTTCACTGCTCCAGTATATATATATAAGGCTCATCACCCGCACTACGTGGCCCTTTGATTACTACCTGACTCGGCAGAAACAGATGACGGAGAGTCGTGCATGCTTGCAGCTGGCAGGAAGCACCGATTTGGGGACTGAAAGGGACAGACCAAGCTTTGGTTATTGGGAGTCCAGAGTTAAGACCTTGATAGCTGCAGCTGGTACATATATCTACGCACACAAAGGTGACAGATGCTGCTCGATCTGTAGAAACCCAAAAGCACATCATCAAGTTGGCGGCTATGAGCCTATGACTGACAATTAGTGTTTGCCTCATTGCCTGCTCAACAACTGGGGATGCAGTCTAGGAGTAGTGATCTTTTTAGGCACAAAAGTTTCCACTAGCAAAGACGCAAAGTCATGAGGCAATGCGGCAGGCCTGCTGCAGCTGGCAGGCACGACGATCTGACTAGGGTTTGCAGATAGGACCTTGTTTACTTTCAATTTTTTTTGCAAAAACGAAATTATCGTTTGTATTTGACAAATATTATCCAATCATATATTAACTAGACTTAAAAATTTCGTCTCACAAATTACAACTAAACTATATAATTAGTTTTTTATTTGTATTTAATGATTTATGAATGTACCGCAAGATTCGATGTGACGGGAAATATGAAAAATTTTGCAATTGTTTTTGGAAACTAAACAAGGCCTAGATGACGACTCTGTTACGTTGGTGCTGAAAAGGACTGATCGAGATTGAGACCTCGTGACAATACTCGTGCGAATAGCAGTGTGAATGTGTGATGTTGCTCTATCAGAAAAGGCACCCCGGAGATGGTTGCCACCAGACTACCGACGGCAATAGGGATTTTATTCCATCAGGATGTAGCCATCAGTATTTTATATATATATATATATATATATATATATATATATATATATATATATATATATATATATATATATATATAAGCGCTATTCTACACCCTAGGTGTAGAATACTATTCTACACTAAAGTGTTATACTGAATAAAATTCAGTATTGTTCAGTACCCGTGTTTCAGTATTATTCAGTATTTCGCGGTCCTGGGTGTACGACTGGATGATACTGAACGTTGTTCAGTATTGCTCAGTTTTTTTCTGCTCAGTTTTGACTTGCGGTGTAGAAGGTGTAGAATAGCGCTGCCATATATATATATATATATATATAAGTACTCAATCCATCTCAAATTGTAAGTCGTTTGACTTTTTTAATATCAAGTTTGACCACTCGTACATATACTAAACAAACTATGCCTTGAGCCCTTGACCTGGACTGGAACTGGAAGAGACGTGTGCGGAACGGGCGAACGGCCGCTCTCGGACATGGGAAAGCTGTCGTAGACGACTAGGCGCTGCTCGCTAGGCCAGATTGACTCGGGTGAGTTTGCAAGGCTTTCCACGGCAGTTTCATCAAGCCGAATGCCAATGGGCCGACGGCCGACCCAAAATCTCAGGAGGTCTTCAAACCAAACGCCAATGGGCCGACCACCACAGTAGTAGCATAGAGGAAAGGAAAAGGCTTCCCACTGAAAAAGGCAGCCGAGCGGCCCGCGCGGAACCTGATTCTTCCGCTTTTGTGCGGAAACGGAAAACGAAGTGAAAGCGAGGCTGCTGCTGTCTCACGGCTGCCGCGGCGGCGGCGGTTCGGACTCCAGGCTCCAGGGATGGCCGGCGCGGGAGGCAGCGGGGGCGGCGGCGTGGTCCGCGACGTGGAGGCGCTGGACGGCGTGCGCTCCATCGTGCTAAAGCCTTCGGAGTCGCTCGACGAGTCGCGGTTCACCAGGATCGCCGGCGCCGACTTCAACGACCCGGGCCTCGGACTCGAGGGGCTGCTTGCCTCGCTTGCGAGCACGGGGTTCCAGGCATCCAACCTCGGCGACGCCATCGACGTCGTCAACCAGATGGTACGTCGGCCGCTACGCTGCTGGTTTTCGTCCGGAGGGCGAGTTTGCGCTTGTGGGATAACTGTAGCAACCTAGCGAAGTAGATAGGTTCATGTGAATTTGTGCGATGCGAGGTCTGTTGTAGTGTGTTTTCTGTTGAATCTCGGCAAATTAATGTTTAGACGCTTGGATTTTGTTATGGAATGCTTGGAGGTTGAATTCGTAAACACGGCCAGGCTGATAGATGTCCAGCTGTTACAACTTCAGTGATGTAGGTATATTTGAATTTGCGGTAACAGTGAAAGGACCCAAGTGTACTAGTACAGACCTTCAGGCATTGGCAGGTCCTATGCGAGTTAAAGTTTTCACCTAATTGGAGCAAACAGGCATAAAATTGCTAGGGAAGTTTCTGCTCTTATTGTATACTACACTGCTTTGCTGTCAAGTAAACATTTGTAGCTGGACTTACCTTTGGTTTAAGGTAGAACTACCTACGTCACAAAAATATCTTTGCTCTTACAATATTTCCTCACCATATTAATTCATTTTCAGTTCTTTTCGAATTCGCTACTATTGTTTCCAAGGTTCTGATATTTGCTATGCTTGTCTGAACTAAAGTTAGATTGGAGGTTATCTCATGAGAAGCCCAGTGAGGATTGTGATGACGCTGAACTTGACCCTAAATATAGAGAATCTGTGAAATGCAAGATATTTCTGGGCTTCACTTCAAACCTCGTGTCTTCTGGCATCCGGGATATAATCCGTTTTCTAGCTCAGCATCACATGGTAAATTCTCCAACTCTGTTTCACAAGTGCAAATTCCGATTGAAAAGAAGTTTTTGATGTCCCTTTGTAAAGTGGTCTGCTTGAAGCATGCCTTGACATATCTGCTTCTAACATTACTAGATGCATTGAGCTTTAGGTTTCTAATGTCACTAACTTTATCTATGATGAAAAATTATGCTCTTTAGGTGGATGTTATTGTTACAAGTGCTGGGGGTATAGAGGAGGATCTCATTAAATGCCTTGCACCAACTTATAGAGGTGATTTTTCTTTACCTGGAGCACTGCTGCGGTCAAAAGGACTGAACCGGATAGGAAATCTGTTGGTGCCCAACGATAACTATTGCAAGTTTGAGAACTGGATCATGCCACTCTTTGACCAGATGCTTCTGGAGCAATCTACTGAGGTAAGCATCCCTGCTGGGTCAAAGCAATATAATATTTCTTCCGGCTGAAACAAAGGTACCTGCTAACCATAGCTTTCGTTTGCTGTATACAATGGCTATTAGATACTATAAGTGTAATATGAATATGCTTTTTTTGCAACCTGTAAAATGTTTCTTATGGAGGGCTGTAGATTTTCCTACTGTCTGAGCCAAGCAGGAAAGAAAAGCCTAACATGGAATCGATCTACGATCTGGATCCCAAAGTTCTTTAAAAACTATTTGTGTAGCATGTCACACTTAATATACTAAAAAAGTTAAAATATATTGGCATTTGCTTGACCTTTCTTGAATAGCTTCTTTTTTATCGACATTATACTTTTTCTGGCCTTTAGAGTGATGAGTGATGACCTTCTTTTTTCTCTTTCTAGCAATATGCATATGAACTTGAACAGCCAGACAAGTGAGATCTTGCCAAACCAAATGTTTGAAGTATGAACTATTAGTTTCTGCAGAAGTTGCTGAATATCAATACAGAGAAGGTTACACCTTACTGGATATTTGATGTAACTCAGGAGCAGCCTGCATTTCCCACATCAATAATGTTTTGTAATAGATCACCTGCCATCTCTGGTGTATCAGTAATTGATCTTGTTTTTTCTGAAACAAGAAGTGAACCATATTTATGTCTTTGTCATGGATCAATTTATTGTTTCTTGCAGAATGTTTGGACACCGTCAAAGGTGATAGCTCGTCTTGGCAAAGAAATAAATGATGAAAGCTCCTATCTTTATTGGGCATACAAGGTAACATGTAGCTGTGCATTCTTAGGAAGTATTAAAAGAACTTCAGAAATGGGAGTGTTTTGATTCTATTCATGAATTATGGAATGATTTCTGTTGGTAACAATGAGATATGAAGTTTTTTGTTATGGCCGGCATCCACTACTCTAGGCGCCAGCCCATTAGTGGCTAGGTGGCGCCATCTGTTAGGGGCTAATAGCCCAAGATGAGCTCTTTTATTTATTTCCTCAGGTAGAATATTTATTCCTTAAAAATAGGATCTTATAGATGGAAGTCTAGGATGATAAATATCTTGTAAACATTGATTGGAGAAATTAAACAAAGCAACAACTTGGTTGCTCGGCTTCCTCAGAAGCCCTAGCCGCCCTCTCTGTCTCCTGGTGCCGTGATCACTACGGCGCCAACTCGCCGCCGCCACCTGCGAAAGCCACGCCCTCCTCTCTTCCATCCCTACAATCTCCGCAGCAACTCCGGTAGGATCACTAGCCCTATCATTTTTGTTCCTCTTTATTTGTTTATGGTGTTTTTTAGGGGGGTGGGGTGGGGATGTGAAAAGTAATAAAAGTTCTGCGGAGTTATGTGAGCAAGTTATTGTTGCTTTACCGTGGGATCTATTTTTTCACTGTCCCAGGGTCATGTATTTTCTCCAGATAGTTGCTTTTCCTGACTTGAACCTTCCCATCTCGTTGATTAATGCAGCTTGTTTGTATACCTGATATCTATATTCAAACCTTTGTTTAGAATTGTTCAGAGCTTAGTAGATGGAAGCAGTATAAAGTAGCTATTATTCTTAATATTAGAACAAACTCTAGGTTACCCTTCCCTGTTCCAGGTAGAATATCTTTTGCATTGAAGTTTGTGCTTTTCTTATACTGGAGTTCTTAATTTCACGAGCTACTTTGTTGATTTACATCTCAAGACAATAGTCACACTGTACTAACTCATCAGTACTTGACCAGAATAACATTCCTGTATACTGCCCAGCGTTGACTGATGGATCACTTGGAGACATGCTGTTCTGTCATGCAGTTCGTAATCCTGGCCTTATTATTGACATTGTACAAGGTATGATTCACTGTTCTGTCCTTGCCTTTGCTTTCTTATGCAACATTGAACTTGAAATCTTTACAGATATACGACTGATGAATGGGGAAGCCATCCATGCAACACCAAGGAAGACAGGGATTATAGTTCTTGGTGGAGGACTTCCAAAGCATCATATATGCAATGCCAATATGTTCCGCAATGGTGCAGATTATGCTGTCTATATTAACACGGCCCAAGAGTTTGATGGTAGCGATTCCGGAGCACACCCTGATGAAGCAGTCTCATGGGGCAAGATCAAGGGTTCAGCAAAACCTGTAAAGGTATAAGCTCTAGTTAAGCTTACTTTGGTAAACATCATGTTGCACCTTGCTGTTGATTTGTCTTGCAGTGAGGTATCAAAATAACCGAAAAGTATATTTAAAGATATTTCTTGATTTCTAAAACATCTTAACTAACTTATGTCACTGTGGACAACTTTTGCACTGACAGAATTTAGCACGTTGCATTTTGGGCTTGAAACATGCACCATCTTACTTTCTTTAATAATTGTAATGGATTATGAATTATTATCTGATTGTATAATTGTGCCTTTTCTGCTAATAGAAGATATCAATTAGAAATCAGCATATAAATGTTAGTCTAACAATCTAATCTATTGTTTGAAAATTTGGAAATGTAGGTGCACTGCGATGCAAGCATCGCTTTCCCGCTTCTTGTTGCTGCGACATTTGCACGTAAGGTTCACAGCTCCAAATGAACAAACTGAATCGCTTTCGGTTGAGTATGAATGGACAGCAGAATTTTGTTGAACTCTCCAAATTACCTTTTGGAGCACGAGGTCTACTCCACCTGCACAGGGATCATGACATCATGTGCAAGCTTTTTCGGTGACTCGCAGCCGCATATCATTCTTGGATGTTCACTTGATGCTGTACTAGTTGGTTGGTGCATTTTTGTTGCAACCAATAATTTATTGAAATACAGACATACGATTTGTTCATCCTAGTCATCTGCTTACAAAATTGACAAATGACCTGTTTTATGAACATAGTTTTTTTTTCCTTTTCACCTGAAAGCCTTGTGTGCGCTCTTTTGTGTTGATGAACGGACGGCATTTTGAGGGCTCTGATCTTCGTAATTGGTTTAGTTTTTGTACTCTTGCGTGCCGAGTGTTGGATGTAAGCCTGAGGCCCTCTTTCACAAAAGAAGCCGAACCAAGGCTTCATCCCATGAGCCCATACATCGTTAGTGGCTCTTCTAATTCATCGATGCTTCCTTGAAATTTTGCTCAGGCTCGACCACTCGCGCGTAGGTTGTAAATCATGCTTGATGCTTCTAGGGCTAGCTGCAATCTTCCAGTACGCTAGCTGCATTCCAAGAAGCCCTGGCGGTGCAGTCTCCGTTGTCCTGATCTATTCTTTTTCTTCAAGTGCACACACACGACCAGGAACTGGAATGGAAGGCGGCGGCAAATAGCGCGCGAGACATGCGCCCGAGTCGACGGCGTGAAGAAAATTTTCGCTTGAAAAAATAACCGCTGGGTCCACACTTTGTGTTTTACCAACTCAATTTTGCTAAACCATTGAAAGTAACCTTTTTTTCTTCTCCCCATATTGATTTAAGACTTGGGACCTACATCTCCAATGGTACCTACATCACCAAAATAAGCATGTCTTCATATGAAATGTTGATGGATACAAGTTCTGAGTACCAGTCTCAGCACTTCAAACTTTCGGGATGACATCAAGGAGCTTGGGACCTTAGTCTTGCCATATCCAGACGTGTCTTGAAAGAAATTTGGACTTCAAACTGAGCCCCAGGTATACGCAGGCGTTTTAACCAGAAGAACTTTTTGTGAAGTTCGTGAGGTTTGGCTGTCTGCTCCACAAACTGTTTCTTGACATGCATTGAGAATTGTTCCCTGGACTTCTTATCAATATGAGGTGATCGCAACACGGTATACAAGGCTCGTGATTCAGGTAGTCCAATCTTCTTTGTGAATGGCAGAAGCCCTGAGACCTGGTTGCTTTGGCTCATAAAAGACTTCATCACTACGCGTATCTTTGCAGCCATGAGTCTACAGCAAGCAGAGCTTTTGTCACTGGTTACAAATACCCTGACACCTGGAGATGGTAAAAATTAGCAGTCATGGTTACAAGTAACACAGATACTCCTATCAGTAAACAAAATCAGAAGCAATTTATAAAAATTAACCTTGCTGTGACATGGGTAATAACTTTACGATGCTTGAGCATAATATTCATCACAAATAGGGTAGCAGAAACACAGGGAAGACAACATATATAAAGTGAGTATACTTAGTAAAAGGTTCAGTGCATGGATGGTAGCATATCAATTAATATAAAGTATGATGCTCAGCCACACCATGTCAAACTGATTTCCTGGACTGTGCCCATACTTAGCACATGTTTTGCAGCCACAATACTTAAATGGGCCCCATTAAAACCTTTCTACTATGAAAAACAGAAAACAGTAAAAACAGAAATGGTCCTTTCTTTTCTTCTAAAATGAAGTATCAGCCTTCATGGTAGACAAATGACAATTCATAAATGCATGGTCATAAAAGTAACTGAGGGTACATAGCTTTAGTTGATATAGAGGTGACTGGCAAAAAAGGTACAACAGTAGACTGTTATTCCTTTTCTTTTCTTTTTTTTAAATGGGAGGGCGTAATGAACACGTGATGAAAGATAACATATTGACATATAGAGATGAGTTGTTGCAATTAGTAAAGACTAAAGAACAGAAGAAATATGTCGGGCATCATTAGTCTTAAAAATGTTAAACACCGTGAAGTAAGACTAGCAACTTCGATGGCACAAAGAATTGTAACAGCATGGGAGCACCGAGCGGCCAATGAAGCTAACTCTGATCACAATGTAAAAAAATTGCAGAGTAACATTACCATACAAGTTCATCCAACATGTAATTTGCTCCCCCAAATGGTTAATTGAACAAGTCACAAGCACATCGGGATATATAATATATTCAAGCAAAATTGAGAGTTTGGTAGAAAGAAAAGCATATTGCCTTCTGAAATGTAATGTACTGAGGAACAATGCTGCAACTACAAGTATAAGGTGTATCTCAAGAAGCCAAGAAATTTAATAATCAAACATCTCATGCTAATGAACAAGTGTGAACGGTTCCTCTCAAGCAGGAATAGATCAAGTATAAGACATGGGTGAAGGGGCGGACCCAGTAAAGGACATGGGTGAATTATTTTGAAGGCATAGTACAGGTATACACATGCAATTAGAACATTAGAAACAGGTCCCATTACAACTAGCCAAATAGCTTAGGTTAGCCTTTGGGTGCTCCGTTTCGCACAACAAGAAGGGAAGAGAAGGGGCGGGCATACCTGGTGGCTACTCGTTGCTGGAGACGGACCGGACGAAGGTCTGGGCACCTGGTGTAGGGCGGCGGCGGAAGCAGCACTGCAGCAGGTAGTCCAGTCGGCGCAGAGAGAGAGAACGCGGAGAGAACAGCGGCGGCGATAGGCGCCCAGTCGGGGGCTGTTCGGCTGAGGGAGCCCACGCCCACCCGCACGGGCCTTCTCCCTTAAGAAATTTCGAAAGAAATTGTGAAAAAAACGGCCCAGAAGAAGGCCCATTCGGGTGCCTTTTTTTTTTCGCCGTCGCTGCATAACGTGCAATCCCCTTCCGTCCGCTGCTGCATCCCTACTCGTGCGTTCTGTCTGCGGTCTGCCTGTCTCGCCCCCTCTCGCTCTCGGCCGCCGCCGCCGCCGCCCTAAGCCAGGTGCTGAGGCTTTAGTTGGTCTCTTCGCCGGCGACGAGCACCCACCAGGTACTCCCACCCCTTCTCTTCCTTTCCCTTGAAGCTGAGCACCGAAACCCTAACCTAAAGCTAGTATTTAGCTATTTGACAAGCTTCCTAACTTCGAAGTTTTTGCAAAATTATTGGATGTACATGTGTACACCCATGTTCCTTTACTGGATCTGCCCCTGATCCGTCCAGACGCATCAGACACTTAACTAAGGTTGTTGTTTTTTTTTTCATTCATATTCATGTTATCTTTTAGGGTTAGCTAACCAAGAGAAGGAGAGTGATAGGAGGAAGAAAGAGTAACGGGAACAATGGCGGCAGACTCTGGCGCTCGCAGGCAGCCAACCTTCACCAAGGTCGATCAGCTGCGCCCTGGAACCCACGGCCACAACCTCATCGTCAAGGTTGTTGACTCCAAGATGGTCGTCCAGAGAGGCCGCGACGGAGGGCCCCAGGGAAGGCAGATGAGGATTGCCGAGTGCTTGGTTGGCGATGAAACCGGCATCATTGTCTTCACTGCAAGAAACGATCAAGGTTCTCCCAATTCTTTCCACATCCCCAGTCAATACCTTACACTGTCAATTTTATAACATATTACTGTTTGTGTATGCTGCTAGTACTAATCCAGTCAATTTAACAACATATTACTGTTTGCAAGTGGGACTAGTGCTAATCTTTCTAGTCTTGTGGTGGTTCATCTCAGTGTCTCCTGTTCTGTCTGATGTTACAATCTCAACTTTCCATGCTTTTGGTCAGATTTTGCTAAGTTAGCTTCCAAAGTTCATAAGTTTTTTTTGCTGGTACAGATCAACAGCACTATGTAAGTTGAATTCCTCATCTGTTGCATGTTCTGTTCTACCTTACTATGCTGATAGCAGTAACCATATCAGTCCGACCTTGCTTCTAATCTGCTCAAACTTACTGGTTCCTTGGCCTGAATTTACATACTGTCAGAATCCTACATACCCATACCTTTGTTTTTAGTGAAATGCTAAGATGGATGTCATGTTCTTTATCATTACCATTATCACTCCAGTCTCCAGGCATGCATACAACTTTTTTTTCAGCGATTCATTGATACTCATTCAATTATAAATATCACTAGTTGGAATCTCCTTAGTGAGTATTTAGTTTATACTGTTGGTGATCATCTTCAGTCTTGACATACCTACATGATGTAACTGTGCTTGCCTAATATAATTTGACTTTGCATCAGGGGACAAGTCTCATGTACATGATTCACTCTTTACTGAAGCACTCAGTTTTCTTAAGTTTGAGTGTGGTTCCTTGTGCTTCTGTGCGTTGTACATATTGAAAAGTAAATGTAGAAATGATGGCTGAAGATGGTGTTTTCATTGGCTTGGCAAACTACAGGAAAATGTTTTCCTAAAAATGAAATAACAAAAAATTGCTGCATGTGGCACGCATGGTTTTGTCACGAAGGCCATTGATAGTTGTGATGTGGTTGCAACATCTTGCTATTCACCTTTATCATGGCTCTTATCTGATCCCAATCCAAAGCATTGGATCTAATTGACCTCCATCAGAGTCAACCTATCAGAACAATAAATTTTCCTTTTTGTGCAGTGGATGTAATGAAGCCTGGAACAACTGTTGAACTGAGGAATGCAAAGATTGACATGTTCAAGGGTTCAATGCGGCTTGCAGTGGACAAGTGGGGAATTGTGAAAGCTGCTGAAAGCTCAGCTGAGTTCACAGTCAAGGAGGACAACAACCTGTCCTTAATTGAGTTTGAGCTGGTGACCGTGGTGGAGTGAAAACCTTCCTTTGCTTAAGGAGTATTGGTTGTATGCTATGTCGTTGAACCTATTCATCGTCACCAATCAATAAGGAATCATGGTTGATGTTCTCCTCTGCATCGGAAGGTGGATGTTTAGTTATCAAAGCCAGTGAGTTATGGAACAATCGAAGATGAGTAACATAGCTGAGATAGATTGTCGTAATGCTTTGAGTTGCTTATTTGCTGCACATTACTTACTGTGCGTCGTGGCTACTTTTGTTTTGTTTTTGCGATGACTCGATTGCTATTGAATAATAAATTGGTGTTGTGAGGTGAAAAATGTCATGCCTGCTATACTGGTGGATTTTTGCCATGTGGTAAAAGATTTTGTCCTGTGGTACATATAGGGATGCAATCTGCAGCAGCGGCTGTTAGGTTGATATTTGTTTGCTACAGTTGATGCTTATGCTTCAACTAACGCCATTTGCCTATTTGTTTGAGGTGATGGGATCTCTTTGGTGTTAAATAAGCTGTGCCTACCTGTATGTATATATACTTATGCCTTATTTAGTTCGCGAAAAGAAATTTTTTGGGTATCACGCTAGAAGGGACACGGATTCAGTGACTTTACTCTACAAAGTTACAGGGTAACTTTCGTATCATCCCAACCCTCCAAGTGCAATCGGAAGGTTGTCCTTCATCTTATCCCGGGGGACCATATGTCAGTGTGTGCATCCGCAGAATCACTGGCTTCGTCAAGCTCTTTTTTGTGGAGCCTCACGGCGACGGCGGCGCCCATGCCTTAGCCCTGCGCGACGCCGCACCATGTCTGCGCCCCCGTGGCATCCCTGCCGGACTCGTTCATCAGCTCCACTGCGCAGCTTCCAGATGAGCCTCCACCGACCTCCCGCACCCGCAGCGCCCGGTGCTGCCGCTCGTGCGTCAGCCCAGCCCCGCGCCACACTCGGTCCACACCGGCGCGTCCACCTTCGTGCCGTGCTGCCACAGCTCCGAAGGCAGCGCGTCCGCCGCCGGAGCCTCGGTCGGCCGGCTGCTTGTCGACATTGCCATCCGGTCCACGGGCGACCGCATCGCCGGGAGAGGCAGGAACGATATTGGACCTCGTCCTCCCTGTCGCGCTTGCGTGAGGGCACGGACATGGCCGCCCTACCACCGTTACACGTGAGCTCGGACAGGGCGTCGTGACTCGGGCTTGCTTGCGTTGGCCTCGCACAACGCCACGTCATTCTTGGCAGCGGGGTTTGCTTGAGGAAGAGCCACGCTCGGCCACATTGCGTCAAGACACGGCAGCAGGCACGGTGCCAACCGCCCAGGCCGCGGTTGTGACGTGCCGGAGCTTCGTCGTCCTCGCACCCTCGCAGAGCTTCGTCCCCGTATCCGCTCGTCTCATTGCTGAGTGCCGCCGTGCCCGCTCATCTTGTTGCGGCTGCAGCCATGCCCGCTCACCGCGTTACCTTCTGCCGCGCCTGCTAGCCGCATTGGTCGTGAGCTCATAGCTCACTGCGTCCGCTCGGTCGTCGCGCCGCCCCGCGCACACTCACGGCGCTGGCCGAGAGCTCGCGGCACCGCCCTCTATGCTGTTGCTGGCTGCCCTCTGCTCATGCTCGCCAAGGTCGCCGCATCGCTCTCGCGCAAGCCGATTGTTGCGCTGCCCTCCGCCTTGGCCACGCACGCTCGCAGTGCTAAGCCAGCTTGCCACGTCTCTCTCCACGCCAGTCGCTCAGTTGTCATGCCACCCTCCGCCTCGGCCATCCTTGCCCACTGAGCGTCACGCATCACGGGAGCGCCGTCGTGCATCATGGGAGAGCGTCAGCGCGCGCGTGAATGTGCCTTCGTTCACGTTGCGCTCCTGCAAGCACGGGGAGAGAGCGAATGGAATCGAAGGGAAGAAAAATCAGTCTGATGGAAGCGAACAAGTCACATGGCCCCATGAGGTGAGAGGAAGGACACCCTTTAGATCTAATTTGGACGGTCAAGATAGAGAGAAAGTTACCTTGTAACTTTACTGAGGAAAGTTACTGAATCCCAGTCCCGCTAGAAGGATGTGCTTGAAAAATGTGAGTACTCCATGGTACAAGAAAGTTAAGCAAATGAACTGTTGCTACTGTAGACTTGCACAACAATCATAATAAGAATACTCAGCCATTGGAATTAAGGATCATAACAGCTCAACGGAAAGATGGAACACAGGCAATAACACATCGAATCAAAGTAACCAGAAGAACAAAATCAAGGCAAATGGCTGCGGTAATGATTCAATTTCAGGCACAGATAGAGGTTCACATTCTAACAACTTGAAGCAAAAGCACAGAGGGTTGGTTCATGACGAATTACTGGACCAACCATTCCCAAGCCACTACCCCGACAACTAGCAAGCATGACATACCATGATACTAGTTTCTGGAGAGATCAAACAAGTCCCAAGCCTTCACCACCGTAGAACACCCAAAGATTATTTACATTTTGTTTTCTCAAGACGATCAGAACACTTTTAGTGAGATTTAACTGCTACAAGATGAATAGACGATCAGAACCCCTTCACTCACATTGAACTGCTGTCGTAGCCGGCTTGGCCACCACCTCCGGAGTTTCATCATCCTTCACCACAGGCTCGACCTTATGCTTCCCGGACACTTACAACATGGCACAGGCAGAAGAGATTAGCCTCACAACTTATCATAGTAAGGGAAGCATCTCAGTAAAAATGATGTCTATTAGAAATGCATAATAGGCAGTAACAGGTTAGTTGATGAATAAATGGTCACAAAATAACTGCGTCATCAAAATCCACATCTCCCACTACACTATTCAAGCAGAAAAGAGAACTTCACTAGTACACTTACCCGAGATGGATTTCAACCGCATAAACAGGAACATGTTCACACAGGCTTGAAAAAAAAACACAACACCAACACCATGTTTCCTGAACAGTACTTGAACACACAGACTTGCTAAATCTCTTATTTCCCATTACCCCATGATTTGTTCAATTCAAGCCCAATAGAAAACGAGGAAAAAAAACACTATCATCACCATCTAACAAACTAGCTACCACAATACTGCCAGAAATGAATTACCGAAAATAACACCACTAATTGGTACCATCTACCGCAGTCAAGTTTTTCTGTCCAACACCAACCCGGCCCATGCTGGCGAGTTCTGGGGTGCTTCAGTGACTTATATTTGTATCTGCTCCCTCCGTCCACAAAAGAGTCAAATTTTAGAGTTGTTTTAATTTAAACTTTTTAATTTTTGACTAAATTTATAGAAAAAATACTAAGATTTATGGTATTAAATTAGTATCATTAGATTCATGATAGAATATATTTCATATGATACACATTTTATGTCATAGATGTTACTCTTTTTTATAAAGTTAGTCAAATTTTTTAAAAAAATGACTGACACAGATTAATTGATTTTTTCATGGACAGAGAGAGTATATTTTTATTTTTTTAATCATTTTTATTTAGTCTTCACATCAGCTAGCGATTTGTAAAAATGTTGTTGGGGACGCTCTTAGTTCATCCGCAATGATTATCAAATAGCTAGCTAGGAGGAATTCTATTGGCTCTCAATAACACTTTACAAATAGCTAACGAGATGATGTATAAAAATAATTAAAAAATAGCACTCTCATTGGCTATCAAAGAGAGAGATCAAATAGCTAGCGACTCATAAATAGCTAATCTAGCACGATCTTCTAGAAATAACTCTCTTACAATGCTCTCTACAATAGCTAGCTACTTTCTAATAGCTAGCGACTTTCTAAGCTACCTATTTATAAATTACCATTAAAAATCAATAATATTTTTCCTAGAGATCAAATAGCTAGCTAGCGATTTAAACACGACCCACTTACAGCCCATTTTTGTCCAAGTGGAGGTAGCCCATGGCCCAGAGCCCAAGGACGTTAGTAGCGCGTGTTCTCGTCTTCTCGACCTCGGCACCGCCGCATCCGTGTCCGCCCCATGCCCCCTCCGGCCCTCCCCTGGTTACGTCTCCCGCCGTCCCGCCTCGCCCTCCTCTCTGATCCCACCCCATCTCTGAGGAGGTCGAATCCGGGGGTCCTCTCTCGCAGTCCAACGAAACCCTCAGAGGCACGGGTCGGTTCGCCGACATGCTGTCTGGCGTGAAGCTGGTTCCTCGAGAGCAGATCCAGTCTGATCAGAGGCGTAGAGGTGACCGGGGCTCCGATTCCGACTCCTCCGACGGCAAGAGGCCGTCGAAGCACAGTAAAAGAGGGCGGGACAAGAAGGAGAAGAAGAAGAGAAAAAGTAGCCGGCGGCAGCGGAGGCGGAGCAAGAGGTACTCGTCGGAAGAGTCTTCGGCGTCAGACACCGACGATTCAATCGGGGAGGAAGAGGAGGAGGATGTCAGTCGGAGTAAGCGTCGGGGGAAGGACAGGAGGCGGCGGCGCAACTTCTCTGACGACGATGAATCCGAATCCAGTGAATCTGATAGGGGAAGAGGTAAATATAATAGTACAAAATTTGGTCAGCATTTGCTCTTCTGTTGTAATGTTGACAAACTTGGATATATTTATGTGATCATACGAGTTATTGCCATTTGTTACAGCCCCTCGCAGGGGGAAGCAGAGACGCAATGACGAGGATGAGGAGGAAGATACTGAAGGTGAGGGGCTAAGGGCAAGTGAGGTGGTCAGGAGGGAGATGGGACTTGAATGGATGCTCAAGCCAGCAAGCAGCAGCCGAGCTGAGGGCAGCACTGTTGGTAAGGCTGATAATATCGAGAAGGATGAAACTGCGAATGAAGAGGTAATGACAATGCGCTTTCTTACATGCTGCTTTTGTCGACACGCTGTAGTAATCCGCCTTCGCTTGATTGTTGATAGATTATGAGACCAAACCCAAAGGAACTTAACCCATACCTTAAAGATAATGGAACTGGATACCCAGAAGAATCAACCCCATCAAATGCAGGCAGTCAGTTGCTTGCATCCTCTGTTGTGGGTGATGGAGGTGCCAGCTGGAGACTTAAAGCTTTGAAGCGTGCGAAGGAACAAGCTGCTCGTGAAGGAAGAAAACTTGAGGAGGTAGGCGCATAGGTACATGTAATTATTCTCAGTAACGAATTCATATTTTTATTTCTCATTAAATTTTGTGACTATTCGACTGCTATAGGTTGTTGAAGAGAGATGGGGATCGTTAGGCGACTTAGCTGTTTCAGTATCAGCATCAAGAGCTGCCCATTCACATGCTCATTTGCATGCCATTAGAGGCAGAAAATCTGGGAATGCTGACAACTCAGAAGAACGTGTCAAAGGAAATCCAGAGGGTCAGCTGGATGGTAGCAGTGGCAGGCGTGAATATTTACGGGATGTTTCTTCTCAGCATCATGCTATGAGAAAACCCAAACCTGATTCTGTCCCATGGAAAAAGAGAAGACAGAATATATCCTCTGAGGATCAGGCACTTATCTCTTCAGCGGTAGCAAGCTTAAATAAGTTTTCTGATGATGGAAGCTTTATGGAAAAGATTAACAATCTTGAGAGCAAGAACACAAATGTTTCCACTGCTAGTGCTAGTGCTGATGAGCAGAGGGACAATGAGCAGAAATCCCTTAAGGAGAGTTCAAACAAAGTACCATTAGTGAGCGCTCAGAAATTAAATGCAAACCAGATGGCTGCAAAGATTCTGCAGCTCCGAATGAAAGGCAAGCATCAAGAAGCTGAACAACTTTCGGTGAGTCTTTCAATTATTTTTCTTGTGGTGTGGCAATGCTGAGACTTTTTTTTGGCTTTATGAATTTGTGAATCATTATATAGTAATGTATTTTGTAATGCAACAATTGGAATATGCAGAGTACCTCATTTGATTTAACAGTGTAATATGTTAGTTATTGTGTTTCCACCATCATCTTAGTCCTAAACTTACATATATTCTGAAAATTGCATGTAACTAAGGTTCAACATATGGATTGCATTGGTCCTACTGGATCTATATTTTGCTAGTAGATTGCACCATATATTTGAACTAAGCATATATTTACCCACATCTCGTGATTTAGGAAACTGGGATAAATATCTTGTTATCTATAGAAATAGGGAGAGATAAATTTTCTATTTGTTTGACAATATGGCTTAGCTGCTCATCATTCTTTATCAGAGAGAAATGGAAGCTTTGCTGGAGAACCAGGATACTGCCCATGAGAAGCCTGGTCATGGGAAAGAAAGAAGCTCAATCAGGTAACTATGTCCAAACCATGTGTGCCATGGTAAATAATTATTTCTCAAAACAAAGTATGCACATGTCATTGTGGGATATTATTTTAAGGCTACATGATTTCCGAGTAGTATGGAAAAGTTCTGATTTCATTGTTATATTTATAACCCTATAGTTTATCTTGCTGATGAAGACTTCTTTTTTCATCTGTATGTAGCCATACATTGAAGCCTAGTGCAGCTGATCGCAGGAGAAGAGAAGAGGATGCTGACTTGCATTTGGCTAATAAAATTATGCACAACAAGCAGTATAACATGTCTAAAAGTATAGAAGATGAATATTATTTTGGTGATGCTCCCTCTAAAAAGGACAAAAGAAGGAATAAAGAAGCACATGACGAGAGGAGAAACACTAGTAGACTTATGTTGACTCAGAAGGAGCGCTGTTTGTATTGCTTTGAGAACCCATCCAGGCCAAAGCATCTGGTTGTTGCTATTGGAAACTTCAGTTACTTGATGCTGCCGCAGTTTGAGCCAGTTGTCCCTGGGCATTGCATTATTCTCCCATTACAGGTGAGACAATTTTGCTGGCCCTGTTGCATTTGCATGAAATCAAGTTTTCTTAAGAACCAACCAGCTGCTACTTGTTTGTGCTTTTGAATATGCTATTTTTTGGAACATTCTATATCTTTTAATTTGCGAACAGACAATGACTTTCTGATTATTGTTGATTTTGATAATGGTTGCAGCATGAATCTGGAACGAGAACAGTTGACCAGAACGTTTGGGGGGAGATACGCAACTTCAAGAAGTGCCTGCTGAAGATGTTTGCGCAGCAGGACAAGGATGTGGTGTTTATGGAGACTGTCATAAGCCTGGCCAGACAACGGAGACACTGCATGATTGAGTGCATCCCTGTCCCTTCTGAAGTGTCAAGCAATGCCCCAATGTACTTCAAAAAGGTCAGCCGTCTAATTCCACCTTCATAACTGAGAATGTTCTCATGTGCTTTTGGTTGTAATGAGATTGTTTGCATTTACTCCAGGCTATCGATGAAGCTGAAGAAGAATGGACCCAACATGAGATGAAGAAGGTTATCCCGACAAGTGCAAGCCGCAACCTGAGGCAAGTCATTCCAGAGAACTTTGCCTACTTCCATGTGGAGTTCGGGTTGGACCGTGGCTTTGTTCATGTAATAGATGATGAGAGCAAGTTCAGTGCTGGATTTGGATTGAATGTCATTAGAGGGATGCTCCAGTTGCCAGAGGAGGACATGCACCGTCGTCGAAGGCACGAGTCCATGGATAACCAGAGGCAGGCTGTTGCTAGCTTCATGAAGGACTGGGAGCCCTTTGATTGGACGAAGCAACTTGATTGAATGTGAATACAGTTTTGAGAACACTTGCTTGCACGACTTGTACTAAAAAGTTTTGTAGGAAACTTGTATTGATGTATAACTGTATTTGTCTTGTCACCCAACATTATGTTTATCTGTTCTTGCTGTAAAATGATATTGCTCAGTCAATAGCATTTAAACTGACAAAAAATGGGCCTGTGCGTAATGAGTTGTTTTTTTTTTTGAAAAAGTACGGAGGGGGAGATCCCCATGGTGCTCAAACTTTTAATTAAATTATTACATACAACTTAGCAGAAGGCATAACCTAACTGACTGAAGATTACATTATTAAAATTTGAAATTAGAAAGCCACACACCCTCCTCTGGAAGACCTTGTCATTCCGAGCTTTCCACAGCTCCCACGCCGCTATTAGATTCGCCTCAGTGAAGAAAGGGATGGAGTGTGTCTCCCGTGCTTGAGTATACCTGACAAAGGCAGTGACAAGTCCCAAACAAAATTGATGGTTGCCCAACACTCTTTTGCAAACTGACATTCAAAGAATAGGTGCTCTATAGTTTCCTCTTCCTTGCTATCACACATAACACAGATTGGGTCATCTTGAATGTGAAGGTTTCTTCTCTGCAACATATTCTTGGTGTTGAGATGATCCACAAGAATCAACCAGGCAAAGAACTTGATACATGGAGTAGATCTAGATTTCCAGATGACTTTAAAAACTGGATGAGCCTCCATGTTCTTGAATACTTCAGAATAGAATCTCCTTGAAGTGTATTGATTACCCCAGATGGGGATCCATCTATCAGCAGCATCCACGTCATATGGTAGGTCTTGGAATTGTGCCTGCAAACTCTCAAGCTCCTCAAAAGCTTGCTGTGGAAGGGGCAAACTCTTAAATATGCTATTTGTTGTGATAAGCCATGGCAGAAACTATTGCTGGCTGATTTGTTGTGAGAGAAAAACACTGCTGAATGACTGGCGAATTCGGATGATAAGTTCAAACGAATAAGGCAACGCCTTCATTTCTCGCAAAGGAAGTCAGCCTTGGGTATATTTCCGAGAGAACAGTGTCACTCCAGAGATCATCCTAGAAACAAATAGAGGAGCTATCTCCTAATTGACATTTAGTAATACCTTGGTAGATGACATGAAGTCTGAGCACATCCTTCCACCGGAAGGAGCCTGCTTCCCTAGCAGTGTGAGACACTTTGGATGTGTAATATCTACTCCAGATCAAGTGCACTTAGGGAACATCCACAGATTATAGAACTTGTGCAGATGCTTAACTCTTCTCCCACTGTTTATTATTCTTGCCTGTCATGCAAATTTATTTATCTTGGTATGAACATAGACTTCACTTGGTGTCTGGGTTATCCACTGACAACTCAGAAGAGGTTTCGGTTTTCATCTGCCATCGAAGGACGCTACCAGTAATGGTATGTTTCTATGTTATAAGCGGGCTGCAGGTTTCTATGTTTCTATGTCCCAGAGAAGTGACGGCATGCCATCAGCCAGAGCTTTCAGGTCATCGGCCATCTTAATTTCCTCCCTGCTGAAATCCTTTGTTAGCAACGCATTCAGTAACTTTTCTTTGCACCACGTCTAGTAGTCGTTGATTGTTACGACTACCATTGCACCTGAAAAACTGCAGAAAGTAGTAGTTATTGTATATTATATTATACTGTCAACGTGCCTGTGCGGGAGAAAAGAAGATGCAGAACAAAAAACGAAGACATAAGTGTTATGTATCTATTATTCATATTTTATTATTTTTATATAATTTCAAAATTATAATTTATTTTATAATGATCATAACATGGAGTACAGTATAAGTTAATATATCCTTTCTTCATTATTACACGTTTCATTTGTTTTCCTCAATAACTTGTTGTGTATCAATCTCTTTTAGATTGAACGAATCCTATGTAGCCACCATTTAATTGATCATCAGTCTTCATTATCAGAGGATTGTATCTGGTCTTAGAGCATCTCTAAGAGACTCTTTTATATCTTGTCTAAATCACAAGAATAGAGATTTTGGTAGAAAAACAGCCTCTTCAACTGAATATCCAAATATAAATATCCAGTCTATTCTCTGTAATGAGAATCATAGTTTTAAATTTATAAAGGCATAAATATTAATAGTGTGTTATAATGCATTGAAATTTGAAGAGAATTTTTTCCTAATTCTGTTACCATCATTTATGTAGCGGTTCCGACCATAGTTTCATTATTTGATACTTGCTAGAAGATGATGCTTTGTGCTGATGATTTTTTTGGTCATCATAACATACTCCGAAGATCACATGGGTTTGTCAGAATTTGATGGTGTGGAGGAGGACAACATATAAGAGGGAGGCAACCTTCACCTATTAGAGTAATCTTTTGAGTTGGGTTAGGCTCAAGTCCTTAGTATGTCGTGTGCTCTGGTGGGCCTAGGTTCGAGGGGCTTCGGCTCTTGATTATAGTGAGCTGGGCCGGTATCCGCTGCGCACTCTAATAAGTTGTAGTATAAAAGGTTTTTTAAAGAAACTTGTATCAATGTTACATTGTTACTAGTAAGGTTGTTTGTACGCTGAGCTGCTGCAGGTTGCATCTGCTCGAAATCTAAGTGCAGTAAGGATATATGACTGACTTAGCATGATTATGTCATCTCAAGTAGCAGAGCAGCGTCAGTGTTCATTGCAGACTCCACAGATGAGCACTGGATGAAATCGAGAACATTTATTTCTGAGTCTCTTGGTTCCTAGTTAGTATGTAACTGCAATTCTCAGGTGCACGGTATCTAATTACAGAAAGAGTTGTGCTTTGATCTTGCACGGATTCCGAACCCTGCTCTGAAGTGTGAACCGAACCTTCCCTTTGCTAGGCAGGAACTAGACCAGTCAGTGTCCATGCTTACCTACCATGCCTTGAGTTGCAAAAGCAGGCATTCGATCATCTGCAGCGGCAATGCTCATCCGTCAGTGTCCAGATCTCAGACATGTGAAGAAGACGCTGGAGAGTGGAGAACAGCTAGCATGCGGCGCTGCTCATCTACAAAAACTTCAGGAACAGCATGCATACCTGCCTGCCTGCTGATGACAAGGTCGAGAACATGGACGCCTGCCCTGCAAGGCTGCAGCCATGGTCGCGCGCAGGTTTGCTGCTCGAACACCGCACAGGGAAGGTCGGCGGATCGCTGCCGTTTCCATGAGTCATGGGGAATGAAGCCTGGTCCGAAGCCGCCGCCGCTTTCGCCGCACAGCGTCTTCGGACCGGACATCATTCCCCTCGACAGCCATGAATCTACCGACTCGATCGACGATGCTGCAGCAGAACACACCCGGATGGATCGGAAGAACACGTCATGTACGCACGCGAAGCTCATGAAGTGCCCCGTGTAAGCACCGAGCGCAACTAATAAATATCCAGCGACGGGGAAGGAGGAAGGAGGAAGAGGAGGAGGAGCGGACGGCGAGAACGCCGGACGGACGCGACAGCAGAGATCTCGGGCGTGCCCGCGATCATCAGATGCTATTCGCGTCGCTTTCTTTTCGGGACGGCGACGGCGGCAGTCGACAGGGCGATCTGGTACGCGCGCGGCGCGGGCCGGGGCAGGCAAAGCGAAGCGAGGGACCGCGACCCGGCGATCGGCGACCGATCGTCCGTTGCGCTTGCTGTGGCGGGGACGTGGCGACGGGTCCGGCGCGAAGCGATTCGGGTGCAAAGCGCGGTGGATTTTTGCCCCCCACTTGAGGCGGGAAAGCTAGGGGGGAGGTTCGCTCGAGCGTTGGCAGAGGCACGAGGGGGAATCCCATCGTCGTCAGTCGTCACCACATGCTAGTCGGGATTCCAAGCTTAAGGATGAAGCTACAGCGGATGCCACGGCGCAGGTTTCCGTTGGAGCCTTTTTGTTTCAAAGTCAGCTATGCTATGCATCATCATCATCACCTGGTTGGTTGCGGCAGTTGAAGCCCTTTCGCCTTTGGATCACGCTAGCAGTTGGACTTTGAATTACTAAGGCACTGTTTAGTTTCCCTTCCTAAATTTTAGCTAGCTAAACTTTAGTCACTTTAGTAGCTAAAGTTCCAATCACATTAACTAAAAGAAGCTAAAATAGTTTAGTTCCATTAGTCACACAAGAGTGGCTAAAATAATTTTAGCTAGCTAAAAATTTAGCAAGGGGAACCAAACCAAACCAAACCAAACCGGGTTTTGGTAACACTTTCGCCTTTAGATTACGCTACCGAATTGTTTCACCTGGTTTTAAGTATTTAGCCCTTTCACCTTTAGATTACGCTAGCGGTTGGACTTTGTGCTACTAAGCGGTTGTTTGGATTTTTGCCTAAACTTTAGAGGTCTAAAAGCTTTAGAGTATTTTAGCTTAACTTTGAGCTCTGAAGCTCTAGTGTGAGGTGCACTAAATTTTAGAGCTAACTTTAGATCACTTGTTCAATTTTAGCATGAATTTAAACATGCTCTAAAATAAATAAATGAATATTAGCATGAATTTATGCTCAGTTTTTCACATATTCAATTCTGGGGCCACAGGTTACTACGTTGGCGAACTGTTTCATCAAATGTCAATAATTCATCATTGCACAAAACCATTATTATTCCACAACACCAGAATCTTAGAAAATTTTATTTCTTCGAATTAGAACAAGCAAAATTAAATAACTACCACACAAATACTAACATGCAGTGAAAAAAGAGAGATGGGAAAGAGGGAAAACAAGGATTATCGTGATATCTCGAGCAACAAGGATACGAGGTTATTGAATTGCCACACAAACGAGCAGATAGACAAATCTACACATGAGGAAAACAGATCAGTACAGCACAATTACCGACAAAGAACATGAATTAATTGAACCCCCCATTGAAAAAAGACATGAATTTTTACCTCCAAGCAAAGCAGTAGCACAAATTAAACCTAACAAGTGATGAAGCGTATTAGCACTCATGGAAATTACAAGTAGAAGGGGAAGAAAAGCATATCGACAAAGGAATAATGAATTCTACTTCATATGATGAATCGAGCCCAAGCATGTAGAAAATCAAAATCGGAAAGAATAATAGGGCCACCACCGGCTGATTAGATTCCATTATTCGAGCACAAGAACAAGAAATAGAAAGCAAAAGGTGTGATAGGTCACTTTGCTAGCATCGAGAGTAGAATCCTCAATAGGTGGAAGAGGAAGTAATGCGAATAAATGGTCACCGAAAATTCTAGATTTCCTATACATGCTACATCAAGAGAGTCATTGTGCATGCTTGTTGGTTCATACTGCCCAATACGAGCCAAGCCATGGATAAACTCATAAACGTTACCACTTACAGGGGCAGGCTCCGCAGGGGTTTTTGCATGCCTCGGGCTAGGCCCAGCTCAAGGTTTGGTCGTCTGGATAACCAATCACTTGATTGCTATGTGCCACGAGCATACCAAACCTAAGGTGACTGCTCTACTCCGTTTTTCAGTTCCGCTTCACGTTTTTTACCCAAACGGTTTCAGCTCCACGCACTCAGTTCGAGAAAAAAAGGGTGGAGTTGTAAGAGCACCTAAAAAGGTACTCCACAAACTCTAGTTTTTTGTGGAGCTACTCCATGGAGCAGAGTTTGTGGAGTAGTCCCGAACACCCCCTAAGTATGGGGTGTTTGGGACTGCTCCACAAACTCCACCATGGAGCAGCTCCACAAAAAACTAGAGTTTTAGGTGCTCTCACAACTCCACTTTTTTTCCTCGAACTGAGTGCGTGGAGCTGAAACCATTTGGTTAAAAAACGTGGAGCAGAGCAGTCTCAAACAACACCCTTAATGTTGAATTGGAAGCAACCTCGTCTTTCGTTTTTATTGATGATGCCACTGCTTCCTTTTGTGCTAGTGTTTCAAGGCTTCTTTATATTAGAGATTCAAGCGGGAGCAATGTTGCGAATTTAATTAATAGCTTGAAATACTTACGAAGTACGTACAAGTGAATCACTGAACTTGTCGTCAATCAGATTGAGGTCCGAAAGTTGTTTTCGTGTGACGTCGACTCCGATCCACCACATACGCAACGAACGAACCATTTTTTTTAAAAAAAAAATACGTTTATGTATTCATAGATAAGGAAAACATACAAGTACATGTAGATATAAAGAGACAGTACTGAAAGGATACAGATGAAACTATAATTGCCAAACTACAAAAAGGATCTAGAAAAAAAAATAGAATTACATCCCAGTCTCTAGATCCATTGCAAACTAAAGAAGCTTGGAATAAAAAAAAAGACGTCGAGCATCTTTCGGACACTCAACTCTGGTGTTAGAGGAGAGGAAGAGTTAGAGCATTATTCTCAAGCTACGTCGCCGCCTTCGCCTCGTTAACGTTGCCCCGATGAGGAAGACTTAGAGCCACAATTAAACTGAGCTCTGTCAACGACCTCCGCTGACCGTAGACCTAGAAAGATTTTAACATACTCTATATACATCCGTGTGGTAATTCCTTAGCCCTCCTTCCTCTTTGACACAGCTCCCCTGCCGAGTACTGAACAAACTAGGCCTTGCGTGCGAAATGCGTGGGTCCCCGACTCCCCCAAAACCCTCCAACTAAGGCTCGCTTGGTTCGTCGCGATAAATTTTAACTCTCGTCACATCAAATGTTTGGATATATGCATGAAACACTAAATATAAATTATTTACGGAACTAAAAACATAACTAGAGAATAATTTACGAAATAAATCTTTTAAATCTAATTAGTTTATAATTAAATACTAATTGCTAAATGTTATAGTACCTGTTAAATAATAAAACCTCCAACCAAACAAGCCTAAACCGGTCGCGTCGTCATCGGACGGTCCACAGGCCTCCCGTAGCGCCCGCAGCAGTCTCCAACGGCCGATCCGTGCCCGTCTGCCCGAGTCGCATCCCCTCGTTGAGCTCGACAGCGACGACCATGGCGGCGGCCTCTTCCGTGGCGCCGGCGAGGCACAGCTGCGCGAAGCTCTCGGTTCCGGTGGAGGACCCCAAGGCGGTGGCGGCGGGCGCAGGCACCGTCTTCGTCAAAGCCACGTGGCTGCCGTCCCGCTTCTCCCTCGCCGTGACCGATGGTGCCGGCGCCTGGGTCGCCGACGCCTCCGACCACGAGGTGCGCCTCCGCGCCGAGCAGTGGGACCAGCCCGTCACCGATTACCTCGCCCTCGCCGAGCGCTACCTCGCCTTCCAACAGCCTGATTCCACGTACTCCTTCCACGACGCCGGCAAAGGCAACCGCAGGGTCAGTCCGTTCGGCTCTTCTCGCCCAATTTTCATCTTACTGTGCTGTTAGTGAGCTGATTCTAGGCCAGGTTGAAAAAAACTTGCCTATTCGATTTCACATGGATGTATTCAGATTTACACTACCGCGTTTGATCCCCATTTAGGTCATTTTGCCCATGGGTTTTAGACTCAGAGTAGTGCAGATGATGTTAAAAGGATATTTCAGGTCTTCTTTTCCTTAGTCCACACATATCACTGATTTCCGTCTGCAATGTTGGATTCGGACCTTTCAAGGGACCTACCAATCTGTTCTCAAATTTGTATGCGGCTACACTGACCAGTTCCATAGAAAACATTAGTGAGGTCTTCAGAAAACTAAAGTTATAAACACTGTTGAATTAAGGTGCCAATGTATGCTGATTTGATAATACTTTGGCATCTGCTGACGTTTCAACAAACGTTTTGTGTGGTACTCATTACTAATGATGGCCCCCCTTGCAAACTTGTCATATATCCCTTTCAAGAATAAGGAGGGGAGCTGGCCATCTTTTTCATTTACAAAGGTCACCAAACAGCATTTATAATTTCAATAGTTTTATTAAATCATAACAGTAAGACAGTTTGAGGTATGGTCAACCACAGTTGAGATGGAACTAAGGAACCAAGAAAAAAGTTCAGGCAATAGACCAACCTTCAAAGATTAGCATATAGACCAGGACTTGGAGGTGAAAAGAACTGTTATCTTAGTATGTGCTCACCACCACCTCTAGTACTGATTAGTTCCTTCACATCTGGTTGTCTTGATTGTGAAAAGAACTTCTATCATAGTGTGTGCTCACCACCACCTCAAGTACTGATGTAATTAGTTCGACTTATTACTCTTTCCAACTTTTATATTGGTCTTTCCATCTTGAAACATGAAGATGTATTGCACTTGAGTTAAAATATGTTGATATGGCTAGTAGCCTAGTATGCATCTACTATTCAGACCAGTCTTCCAGCTTGTGGAAGCTAGCTCTTGCTTCCTTTTGCTTCTTGGATTTCTTCATCTTTGCTTATTTCCTGAAACTTTTTGTCTTGTTCCATTTAGCTCTCATGGACATTTGAAAGACAAGGTACCAAGTTGGAATGGCGATGGAAGCTGCAGCCTTCACCAAACACACAGCAGACTATATCTGAGATCCTGGATTTTCTTATGGATGCAAATATACGCTTGAGTGTATGCCCCTTTGCTTTAGCTCTTCCGTTTCAGACTACCTCTGATTCTGAAAAAGGCATGCTAAGCTATTATTATGTTTAATTTAAAGATGACACAAGGGCGAATTGGTTCTTGAGGTGCAGATGAATATCAAGTTGATTTGCCTGAATTGCCCACAACTACCAGTTACTGAACCACTTCAGCGCATTTCTTACTTGGGCCTAAATTTACTAAATTGTTTATATTTCCTTATTTAGGAAGAGGTTGTTAGGAAAACACAATCCTTCGACAAGTTGAAACAAGAAGCTGAGAAGTGCTTGCAACAAAGTGAAAGATTTAACAATGAAAAAACTGAGTTTGAACAAGCCACCTTTTCAAAGGTACAGTTTCTTATGTTACTGTGTTCATTCAGTGACTATTTTAGGTGATATTTTCTTATTCAGCTGCTTATGAAATTCAGCATACTGATGTGTATAACCTTGGCTTCTTTGCATTGATGTACACTGTTATTACTTAAAGCACTGGTTGCTGGGCCTTGCCTTTTTTGCTCCCTTTTGTGTTGATGTTTAGATGTCAATTCTTTTCTCATTTGGTTATAATTTTGATCTTATATTTATTTATGCATTACTCACCATTTTTGTGTTCCTCTAGTTTGTGGCTGTGTTAAATTCGAAGAAGGCCAAGCTCAGACAACTCAGAGATAAAGTTGTGGAACTTGAATCTGCTGGCAAGCCTCCCAAGGAGGAGGTTGAGCAGCAGGAGGAGAACTCAACGGACCGGACAGAGCTCTTCGAGGGAGAAAGTGACAAAGAAGCAAGCATCAATGATGAGCCCTCCGAGACAGGCAGTGGCAATGTTCATAGTTCTCCTGAGAGATCGGCAGCTACCTCGAGGGGAAGAGGAAGAGGTCGCAAGAGAGCGAAGAAATAGACTGAATGAAGCAAGCTAACTACTAATAACTGCCTAGACTGACAATAGCGGGTCCTAATTGAAAATCATTAGTCGATGTGGTGTGTCTGTCATGGAAGTATCGAAATAGTCTGATTTCCAAGAGCATGTGCCTTTCATGTACCTTGTGAGGTCCATCTGAAGCTGGCCTTCGTGGTGTATCATCCTAAAGTAGTCGGAAATGTTCTTCACGTGTTTCGGGCAGAGTAAGGTACCAAAACAATATTCAACGTTGTACCGGGAACTGATTGTGAGTGTGCTTTGGTGCATCAATGGAGAATATTTGCATTTCATCACATGTGTTTGTCCTGTGACATGCTTTTCCCCTGCATTAGTCCGGTCGTTTTCATGTCCCCCCTCCCAGACATATTTTTCTTTGCTTGGAAAAACGAAAGAAAAAAGGGAAGAGTTGTTTGACCACGTGTTTTTAATGCGTTTGAGGCGAGGACTGCCAATCAGTTTACAGTGATCCTAGCGTGTTGGCTGTTGGACCAAATAAACAGGGTTTCAGTTTCACGCGGCAAAACATTTCCTGCGGTTGAGTGTTGACCACCACCTGCTCCCCCACAACCTTTGCAGCAGACGAGAGAGCAAGCGCGAAGACGAATCGAATACGGACACGAATCTAAGCTGAGGTAAGAACTTGCTGCTGATCTGATGCGATTCGTTGATGCGGCTTTTTCTCTGGGAGCTCTGATGTCGCTGCTTGTTTTGGTTGCTGGGTAGGGTTACGGTTTTCTCAGCGAATTTTCGTTTGTTTTTCTTAGCTCTGGAGTGTTGTTTCCTTCCTTTCGTGATTGCGTCTCAGGAGATACTTTTTTGGAGGGGCAGTTCTTGCTTGGTGGTGATGATGAGCTGAATTTCGCTCTCTGTCAGTTTGAGCCGAACACGGGGTGATGCATATGCTTCGCTCATGGGATGGATCAACTGTTCTTGGTATCTTTTTTAGAAGGGGATGTTCGTGGCATCTTTAATCATTGGGTTTTCATGAAAATTGTTTGGGAAGATGAAGTAGAATTATTTTCTCGTTTTGCTGTTTCCCGACCCCAAATTGGCAGCAAAACATCATTCAGTGTAAGTAGTTCAACTCTCTGCATCACAAGTTACAGATCTCCAAACATATCTTGACATATTGCCATGCCTTTCATCTCTATCTCTTCTCGTCTAGCTCGAAGCATCAGCATATCTTCCATTTTCCTTAGGAAAGGCCGTTTAATTAATTTCTTGTCTATGGTTTTCCATTGGAAACAGTGCAAAGAGCGAGGTGGGTGAAACTCTGCTAAGAAATTCAGGTTTTCCTTGGGGCTCGCCGCTGTGTCCATCTTGGTCAGGTGTGTATAAACTCTGACGCCTCTATAATTGCATTACCTTGGTCTCTCTATTCCTATTCCGATGGAATCTCTCTGTTCTTGTTTTTATATTGTGCATAATTTCATTTTCTTTAGTAAAAAGAATTTTTATAATTCGCACTTTCTATGGTTTTCCTTCCAAACAGTGGAAGTGGAGATGGGTGAAACTCTGAATAAGGAATTGATAACTTCAGATTGTTCTTGGGGCTGGATTGTTGGGTCCATCGTTTTCAGGTAAGACCATGACAGACACAGACCTCGCTTCCCTTATGATTGTGATTGTCTTCTTGGTATTTTGTTCATAAGTGTCCTGCCTTTCGGGGCTGAAATTATTGGGATCCATCTATGTGTTATTGTGTTCTGCTGAACCTTGTGCTCTTTTACATATTGCTTGGCCGCTCTTTCTTTCTGCTTCACCACGAGTCTGATGCTTAGAGGAACTGATTCCCATAGGCGCACAAGGCTGTGCCTGCAGTAAAATTTCGCAAACGGAGTTCCTGACTCTGCTGCGGCCCATTGGCGGATGCAGGGGGGAGGGGGGGGCTGGGGTGGCTGCAGCCCCCCTCTTGGACTCAAAAATCTTTTAATAGGTTTTTCTTTTTTGCAAAAGATTTCATATATTTGGTATTTTTCTATGTTTATTCTACGAATCTTTGTCTTTGAACACTTTGAATCAATATTAAATTATCAATCTTAGCTATATCTATTAGTGCACTGCATTGAGCAAGAAAAAAAATTTAGCCTATGTTTATTTAGCCCTCCTCTTGATCCGTTTCTGGATCCGCCACTGCTGCTGCCGATCCATGTTCGTGCTCTTCGGAAAGAAATGTAGCACGTCATGAAGTAGAGTTGCATATACCTGGGTCTAGGTCTCATGTCAAGGTTATATAGTTACATCACTCGCTTAGGCTGCTGAAATCATTTCCTACTGTCCTACAAATTTGATCTAGGTGTTTTTTTATTCCCAGTGGAATTCAAAAACGAACCGTTTAGGCTAGCTCGGGCACAAGTGTGCTACTGAGTATCTTCTTGTTTGTTTGTATATATGAAGTAAAAAATAAGGGTCTGTTTGGATACATATGGATAGTTACTTTTAGGGCTAAAAATTAGCTCAAATTAGTTGTGGTTGGCTAGTTAGTTGGATAACAGCTAGTCGAAGACTTAGCTAAAAACTTAGCCACCTTTAGCTCTCTTATTTGATGCGTTAGAGCTAATTTTAGCTAATAGGTAATTAGCTCTTATATCTAAACTATGTAAGGGAGGCTATCCCCTGTCTTTTTCAAATTGACCACCCGATATATTGCACAGGAGCAGCCAAGACCTTGCTGTTCAAATTAAGGGAGTACACAGCAGAAAGAGAGGGCTAATCCATAAAAGAAACAATAGAGGTACACCAAACCGCAACTACACTTGTGTCTTCTCTTGGTAATGAGATGTTGCCAGTCAGCCAGAGGTTTGCAGCTTCTTTTATAGCTAGCCATCCCAAGACGAGCGGCACGGCAGTGGCGACCGGCGAGGCGACCGGGACCCAGCAGCAGCATCACCCGTGAGCAGGAGGAAGAAGTGTGCGAAGGACATACGGAACGGCAGCATTGACAGGAACAGGACGGCGGACATGGCGAGCTGAAGCCGGGTGGCGGGTGAAAGGGGTTTGGCGACGGCGCGCGACAGGCATGGAGCACTGGAACTGTCGGTGGCCGTTGCCACCACAGCGCCGGCACCTGAGCGGGTCACGGCAGTCACGAACCATGTGAGAGGGCGAAAGGCAGCGGAAGCACCCAACGGCGGGAGGCACCAAGGGAGCAGGCCGGCGTTTGCCCTTGCCCCGGTCGGAGCCGGAGGCAGTAGACATACCAGACGAGAGGAGGGCTTCAGCATAAGTTTTCGGCTTAGAGCCGTTAACAGCAGCGTTAATGGAGGCTTTCATCTGTCCCGGACCTGACACGCTGGAGGCAGCATGCATG
Source organism: Sorghum bicolor (assembly GCF_000003195.3). Taxonomy (NCBI): domain Eukaryota; kingdom Viridiplantae; phylum Streptophyta; class Magnoliopsida; order Poales; family Poaceae; genus Sorghum; species Sorghum bicolor. The sequence goes on along the minus strand of NC_012870.2, from coordinate 7,374,803 downwards.
GGTTCCTTCCCCTGTGACTGATCACCACCTCGCTGCTCCCTTGCCGGGGACAAGACAGGAGGAAGGGGAGCATCATAACTCCTGGTCGAGTCCGAGGGGGCTGTAGCGAGATTTGGAGATCTCTCCACGTCCAGCCTCTTCAAGTCGACACCGCCTCGAGCCCCGAGCACTGCGCAGGAGTTACTCAGCTCCGTTTCTCCAGGCAGAGGTAGGTGGCCGGGAGTAAAGTCTTCTTCCTCCCTCAGCTGGGCGGCCATGGCGGAAGCCGCGGGGAGAGAGGCATGGAGGGTAAAGATACAGTTATGCAGCTTCAGCTCCCGGCGAGTGAGGATGAAGCCGGCGACATTTTCGGAGGCGACTCGAGCGCAGAACACCGACGGCTCAACGGCCGAGGCACGCACGCGCTGGGGCGGAGCGCACAGGAAGAAGGACAGCATGTTGGAGATGGAAACGGCGGAGAACCTCGGAGAATGGAAAGGAGGAGTGATCCAGAAAGCACCTGAGTTGGAGCTGGGCTCAGGCGTGACGACGTCGGAGCAGAGGTCCCTGAGGACCAGAGACTGGAATTCAATCCCAGGCCTGACGCTCACCTGAACCACCTTTCTTCTTGCACTCTTGCTGCTCTTGTTGTTCTTGCGGTCTGCTGCGAGCTGCTTCGGAAGGTCCCGGTGCCGGCGCCGCCGCCGATGGCGATGGGTTTCTGTGGGTGGAGGAGGGCTGGGGAGAAGTGGTGTGAGCTTTGTGGAGTTGTGGGTGGCGGTGAGTGTGAGAGGCCCTTTCGCCGATGAGGTTTGGGGACAAAGGCAAAAGGGCGCGATGGCATTGGGTGGGTTGAGAGGAGGCGGTGCAGGGGGGCCGCCGGAGCGCGCCTCGGCGTAGCATGTGCCGGCGACGACGCGCCCGTCGCCGGGGTTGTCAGGGGCAGCCCTCTCTCCCATCATCGCTGGAGATTTTTACCCGGTGGAACGAGCATACAGCGAGTCTCCCACCCCGATGAAACCGGCGTGACATGGTAACTTTTAAGAACCATTGGCCAGGAGGTACCGCCAAGGACATGGTTCGACAACCTGCATGCATGAGAGTGCACCCTATATTAAATAAAGTGCCACCACATAAGCAAAATTATTGACTTGGCACAGTCATTAAATAAAAATGAAGGAGTTTCATCAGATGAGAGAGAAGTTTTATCCTCATGAAATTTATATGGCTTGGTTATTTAGTTTATAGTTTTGTTTACTTTTTCATAAAACTATGCGTTGAGACTGGCCTAATAGCAACTCATGTCCGTGTCACTTTATAAGGTTTGCACACATTTTAAGGATCAAACCTCGTAAAATTTTAACAAACAATTATTCAATTAGCTTCTATAAGTTATATTATATGAAAATGATGTTATTGAATTCCCATTTGGAAGCCCTTCCTTTCGGTTATGATTGTGTTCCTACAAGCATTATAGCATAATAAAAGAAACTAATATAGTCAAAGTCTAGTTTAAAGACTATGCCAAATCGAAGAACACCTTCATTTTCGAAAATGGAGGGACTCCCTTTGACTACAAATATCTTTTTTATATCGAAATGGTCCATCCTTGTCCTAACTAGGGGTTGTTTGGCACCGCCTCTACAACGATTCCAACTGAAGCCTTGTCAAACACCCATCAAAGAAACAGTTCCAAGGAAGAGAAGCCTAGAGGAGCCGGAGTTTTGTACGTGTGGAGCCATGAAAACATGGCTTTTTCTAGCTCTACACCTTCACCGTATCTGGAACGACAAAATTACCCTTCTACAAGAAAGTAGCGGACAAAACAACCCTTAGAAAAGAAAGCGGTGGGTGGCAGGTGGCGTGGCCACGACCGGCCCAAGCACGTGGCTGGGTGAGGTTGTGGCTGGAATAAGCATGCGGCTTTATACAATGGTTGTATTTTTATTACTTTGCAAAAAAAAAGACACTAGAGAGAACACTTTAATTTATAGTAAATTTATGTATGTAGAGCATCTCCAAGAGTTTGCTATTTCTAGCTTGTCAAATTGTGATGTTTGACAACTCCGTAAAATAAATGGCAAGTGAAATATTAGAGCATCTCTAAGAGTTTGCCAATTTAGACTTACCAAACCAAAAAAAATGGACGCAGCAGTAACCGTCGGGAGGCTTTCCAACCCCTTCGTGATCTGCTCGCGGGCAGACTGCGTCGCAGCGTGGAGACAGGGTACTCACGGCGCCTCCTCCAGAGCGGCAGGCCGTCGTACTCGCGGCGCCCCGGCGGCCCGCGGCGTGGTGGCCGTGTCCGTGGACTACCGCCTCGCGCCCGAGCACCTGCCCCCCGCCTACGACGACGCCTGGACCGCGCTCAGCTGGGCCGTGGCGAGCTGCGGCGCGCGGCTGGTCCGGCTCCCGACGGAGCGCGGATCGAGGAGACGCTCAGGGACGGCGGCGGATCGAGGAGTTGCGGAGCGCGGCCGGTCCGGCTCCCAACATCGCGCACAAGGTGATGCTTAGGGACGGCGGCGGGTTGCCCGGCGGAGCGCGGATCGAGGAGATGGTGCTCCTGCACCCGTATTTCCGCGGCGGGGAGCTCTTGCCGTCGGAGGACACGGACCCAAAGTTCCTGGCGAGAGGGTGCAGCAAACATCCAGTGCGGGCGACGTCCGCTTCCCAGGAACGCGCGAAGGAAAACAGAATGCCTCGCGCGTGATTTGGCGAAGGAATCCGCCGCGCGGAGAACTGCACGCGCGGAGGAAGGTTTTGGCAAGTGCGAATAGCAAATTGTTGGAGAACTTTTTTTTGCAACTTTTGTCAAATTTTGTAGTATATCAAGTGGAATAGCAAACTCTTGGAGATGCTCACTTCAAAAGGTTTTAGTTGCTAAAATACAGTTCAAGCTAGCCCTTTCAATTTCTCCTCTTCTATCAGCTAAATACATAGAGGTAGAATAGACATTTGCCCTCTTCTATCTATTTCGTCAAAACAGGAAAACTATTTTACCGAGTATTTCACTAAATGACTTCAACTCCACCAGAGTACTTCTGGAGAAGAGCCAAAGCCTTGCCAAACAGATCCTAGATATGCTCTACTTCGACCAATACACATGCAGGTGCCCAAACGTTCTTTGTGTGGTGCTATGGTGTATTGGTAGCATAGCGCCAGAAGCATGTATTCTCACCCCAAGTTCAACACTAATTACCTCCATCCAAAACCGTCCGACAAAAAGTGATGTTATGTCTTAAGTCAAATAAGCTTATGTTCGACACTAAATAGATATTTATAGAAAATATTATCAATATTTATGACACCATATACATTAACTATGAAAATATACATCATCATTAATGTAATGATATTTATTGATATCATAAATAATATATTTTTCATATAAACTTAGCTAAATTTAAATTTGTTTAACTTAGGACTACCAAAATGACACTCTTTGCATGACGAAGGTGGTATGTTTGTGTTTTCTGGGTTGGCTAGTTTGTGTCATTTCTTCTCCTAAATCAATTATATATAATATGTCATTATAGTTTATTTTAGGAGATCTAATGACTAAAACATAGGGAGAGTAGAAAATTGAACTTAATAGTATATTTTAGGAGCTCCATATATCGAGTTTGAACACATACACTTGCCTGATCTAACATGACTTCTATTTTACAACATCTAGAGAAAAAGGTTGGGTTTAGAAAATGGTGAGACCAAAGGTTCATCGGACTGGGCTTACGTTAAATTTTGAAACTAGCAGCTTAATTAATTTACATATACCCCCATTAACCCATGTTAGACAATGGTTGTCTATTTGTTCGATCACTGATGCATCACTTTCACACACACGTGGCTGATTTGTAAATTCCATGTGTATGTAAATGAATAGGATCGATCACCATTCACTGAACTTTACAAAAAAAAAATGCATGCGTATCTAGAAGTTGATCCTCTGAATGGAATGTTTTAGATAGATCTAAGATGACTTAAATTTTACAGAGCCGCCATAGATGTATAAGTTTACAAACGACGTGGAAGGGTTCGTCTTATTAATTGTTGAATCAGTTTTAAAACCATGAACTCAGTTGACATACATCCAACTGGCCCTTGTTTTAACTATGGCTGCACAGCTCCAATATATGTATGCAGCATCACTTTCACGTATGTGGTTAGTTTGCAAATTGCATGTTGTAGCTAGTAAATAAGAGATGAAACCATCCAATATCTGGTATTTGGAAAACAACTAATAATTCTGCTGATCTAAAGTGTATTTAGATAATTGGAAAAAAGGTCTATTTTTAGAGGATGTTTGGATGCCAAACCTTCTAGTTTTAAAACCATAGGGTGTGTTTGGTTCATTTTCTAGACAAGCCTGGCTAATAAAACTAAGCCGCGCTAATCTTAGCCTGCTCCAACTATGCCAATTCACAGTTTGGTTGTCTTTATTGTGTTAGCCTGAATACAACACATGTTTGTTTGGTTGGTTGGGTTGCTTTGCATACAGTCATCTCTTCTTTAGGATGGTGAGTTCACCCCTCTACAGCTGCTGAGCATGCCCCTCGCCACCATCCTCCTCCTCACCGACCTGAACTGCACATGAGGCGATAGGTCCCTGGGAGCCGGGGCGGTAGCGGAAGGGGGAATCAAAGCCCGGTGAGTCAAGGCAGGAGGTGAAGGGGAGACCGGAGGAGGCAGAGCCGAGGCGGGCGCAAGCGGGGGCAACAGGGCCTCCATGACCTGCTGGTGCCGCGGTGGGACCGGCAGCGGCGGTGGATCCAGGCGAGCGTCCCCCACGCATCCTCTCTCCATCGAGTGTGTTGCACTTCCCCGCAGCGCAGTGCTACGTGGCCACGACAGAACCGGTTACGGGAGCATCTGCAGACGGAGGGGAGGGGTCACGTAGGAGGAGAGATAGCCATGACGAGGCGGAGGTGGCGAAGGCACGGAGTGCACGCTCACGACCTGATTCGGCGTGGCGGGCGGAGCGTGACTGGTCGACCTTGAACTCGTGGAGGCTGCGGCTAAGGATGGGTAGCATAGAATGAAACCATGTGGTGACGAGAAAGGAGCATCGGGGCTGGCTCTCGCCTGACTTCAGAAGAAGCACCAACCCCGTATTTCTTTTTGGGCCTAACTCCTGGCGTATGCTGTATGGATGGCCAGTTGGAGCATGACTCTAGGGGCTGATCTGGAACCAAACAACACAAAACTGGTCAAACCAAGCCAAAAGCCAGCTTGGAAGCCCAGACAAACACACCCATGATACTCCTAAAACTAGGCCTTTTGGAGCATCAACAACTCCAGATTTGGTGCGTTCCCCCTTGATAGCCTCATGGATGTTTTGTTAGATTCATTTAACAACTGCATAATATGCCATTATTAATCCATGTTAAACAACGTAACGGCTGCATGCTTTGTTCCATCATGCATGTGTGCGCACGCATCACTTTCAGACATGTGGGTGATCTGCAAATTCCATGCGTACGCAAATGATCTAGACAAGAAGAACTACCAATCACCTCGAACTTGAATTGGAAAACAAGTTACAAGTGCCTGAACTTTACAAAACACATGGAGGCCGGCGCGCGCGCGGAGGCTATCACGGGGAACACACCGAATCTGGAATATTTGGAACCACCAACGAAACGACCACAGCACCATGGGTAAAGTTTTCTTTGCCCTTAAGTGCATGTGCCCTCACTCTCCTACCTATTGGATTCGCTTTGAGAAGTGTGCAAACACACATCTCAATGCAAATCTGCTATGAGATGTGTGTTTGCACATTTCTCAATGCGAATCCAATGGGTGAGAGAGTGAGGGCATATGCCCTTAAGGGGGAAAAAAAAAACCGCGTTGCAGCACCATGACTATGCATGGACCTTGCATATTATATACATATAAACTGCACTGTCACCCTCTGTCCACATGCCACAACAAAATTAACAACAAAACCAAATTTACCGGGCGATCGATCAAGTGAGACTTTTTTTAAAGGAAAAAAAAGGAAAGGGACGTCGTACTACTAAGTACATGCATGCACGAACAACTCGGTGAGGAATAGTAGAAGCTTCCGTGTCGCCAGAAACGTGTCCAGGATGGGAGCAAGACTGCAAGAAGAGAGAGTAGAAGAAGATTATACGGTCAAGGAGCAGTCTCTACTCGTCATTGCCTCTTCAAACGTCCACGCACGCTATCTCCTCGCACGGAGTCATGGTCTCTCTCCACCGTGTCCGTGTGGCATGCATGGCATCTGACGTGTGCTGTCTACTATAGCTCCTGGTCCTAGTTCACATAGCAGCTTAATTAGGTGGCTCGCCCTGTTGATGCTCTTTCCTTGAATTTTTCCTCCTCAAATATATTTATTAGGCTGATACTAGGGAAAGTGCAAATGCGTACGGATTTTTATATCTTTTGTGTACTGTGGGTATGTGGCACAAGCACAACGTGCAAATATGATTTGACTGGTAGTTAGTTAGCGTGGCACTTCTTTGAACATAATATGTCCATGATTTTTAGTTTTCTATACTAATAAATAAAGTAAGTGCATATTAAGCCATCAAACTTGCTGTTTATAAAAAACCTCTTATATTTGAATTTAACTAGGAAATCTTTTAGTTTGTCTCAGCCGCCACATTTTAACCATAGCTAAACTCATTGGCACGGTAGTATGTGTTTATCTCACTTAGATGGTTTATCCGTGTGTAAATTTGTGAGTAATGCTATAAATTATGTATTTTAATTAAATTTCAAAGTGATGTCCTGGAATTCTAGTCGCAACCATGTATATGAATCGTCAATGTTGTATAATAAAGTTTGAATTGTAAGTGACACTTTTCTGCAATGCTGCAAAAAGAAATAGCTATTTTTGACCTGTTTTTCAATTGAATCCTTTTATAATTATGAAATTGTAAAACCCAGTGACCAATATATTAGGCTATCTCCAACACAAGACTCATTTGGGAACCCAAACCTAAAATGGATCTTCAACACAATACCTATAGCCTCCAACAGAGTACCCATATAGAAGACCCATTTTGGGAGAGGCATAACCCAAATTTGGTATCCTCTCTCTTCGAGACCCATTTGCAGAGAGTGTTGTCTTTTAGGTCTTGTTGTTGAAGAAGACTAAAAATAGGTATGGAACTTTTTACCTGTAGCGCTACTTAAAGGACAAATAGGTCTTGTATTTTGGGTGATGATTGCGAGAGATAGTGAAGCAAATTTTGCCATTCCAACATCGGCATTCGAAATAGCAGCTCTTGTGGGGTTGCCAGCGTCAAATACAGCGCTGGCTCTTGCTTCCCAACAAGTGGCCCCCTACGTGGAACCTTCTGATCGAGCCGGCTCCTTTTTATCCTACGTGTACGCCAGCCTCCAAGCTCCAAACCGCGTCGCCGCAGGCTAGCAGCACGTGCTCTTTTCTTTTCCCCCTCCTCACACCGGATTAACAATTGCGAAATCCCAGGTTTGACCTTTCCCCAGCCTTGTTATCCCATGGGCCCCACCGCCCCCCATGTCCCCTTCCCCTTCTTCCTCACACACGCGGGGCACTGCCCCTCAACACGCCATTTTGACCACGTGACCGAAATCCTAATCCTCCCCCCGCACCGCACCGCACCGCACCGGTGCCTATATTTAACGCGCGCTCGAACACTTCTCTCCCGGCAACCGCAAACGCAACCAAACCGCGCTCTCGATCGGCTCTCCAGTCTCCCGCTCCCGCCGCGTCGAGGTCGAGCAACCGGACCTGCGCGGAGCACGGCGGCCGGAAATGCAGATGGACTCCTACAATTACGCCAGCTTCTTCCACGACGAGGCTGCGTTCTACCCGCACGTCGCCGTGCCGCCCTCCTCCCCGGAGCTGCCCTTCGGCCTCATTGCCTCGCCAGGGGAGATGGAGCCGGAGCCACCGTTCGCGCCGCCGATGCCGACCGCGTTCCAGGACTACGACTACCCCGGGGCCGCCGTGGGAGTCGGGGCGGGAGCGCCGTTCGGGGGCCCCAGCGTGCACAGGCAGGTGATGGACGCGCTGGGCGGGGACGGACAGCGTGAGCAGAGCATGGCAATGGCAGAGGATGGTGAGGAGGAGCAGGAGCAGGAGCCGCGGCGGCAGCGGCAGCGGCAGCAGCCGGCGGGCGCCGCCGCCGCCGCCGTGGAGAGCAGCCGCGGGTTCCGTCACATGATGCGGGAGCGGCAGCGGCGGGAGAAGCTGAGCCAGAGCTACGCCGACCTGCACGCGCTGGTGGCGTCCCGGTCCAGGGGCGACAAGAACTCCATCGTGCAGGCGGCCGCCATCTACATCCACGAGCTGAGGGGCGCGCGGGAGCAGCTGCAGCGCCGGAACGAGGAGCTCAAGGCCCGCATCCTGGGCCACGACGCCAGGCAGCAGTGCGTCAAGGTGCAGTTCGAGGTGGACGAGCCGGCGTCCGCCATCGACTCCATGATCGGGGCGCTCAGGCGACTCAAGGGCATGGACGTCAGGGCCAGGGGCATCCGCTCTAACCTCTCCGGACGCAGGCTGTGCACGGAGATGAATGTCGAAACCACGGTGAGCACTCACTCTCTCAATCCTCCTCGAGCTTCATTGTTCAGTCGACGTTCGCTGTTCGGAGCGAAGCTCAAATTTCTCACCAGCTTTGCTGACAATGGCTGATCCGGAATTTAGGTTGGAAAAAAGATACAGCAGTTCAGTCACATACAAGATTGATTGTTGGATAGGAAAACAGATTGTCGCTAGTATAAGGATGAAGAAAGTTTGATCTAATTTGGATATATATATCTAGGCAATCTGATTAAACAAACAATAGATGATATAACATATTGACACGAAGGGAAATCATATAAAACAGAGTCATTCCACTTCAAAATTCACATTTTGACACTGGTCAACAGTGTCAAACTCCTGCTCAGGTCTCCCTACTTCTGAAAAAAAAAACTTCAACGAATCCTCACATGCCGCTATTAGCTAACATTAACCTTGCCTGTCAAATCAAACACCAACTCCAATTGCCGACAACCCTGCCCTTTTTCATAGTACCACCATGACAAAAAAAATTAAAAAAAAACGCAACATGTCAATCTTCAGTGCCCTAAAAACCAATTGTCAACGCCTCTCCAATTTGATTGTCTGAATATACACGCAGCATCTCATAATTGTGGAGCTTATCATGATAATTGATATTTGATATTAGGAGTACGTCCTCTTCTGTTGCTGTTGTTGCTTTTTCTTCTTTTTCTTCTCGCAAATGGATGTGCCACTTGTTAGGCCTTGTTCAGTTGTCAAAATTTTTTGCTTTCGGGTATTGTAGTATTTTTGTTTGTATTTGAGAAAAATTGTCTAATCATAAACTAACAAGGCTTAAAAGATTCGTCTCGTAAATTATAGGCAAACTGTGTAATTAGTTTTTGTTTTTATCTATATTTAATACTTCATGCAGTTGTCGTAAAATTTGATGTGATGGGGAATTTAAAAAAAAATTGGTACTTTTTAGAAATAAAAAAGTCCTTACTCGACGCAACACTCGAACAGTAATCTTACGACGCGGTTCCTCTTGACGTCTTGTTGTGTGCAGATTGCGGCCGGCGAGGTGGAAAAGGCCGTGGAGGAGGCTCTCATGCAGGAAGTGGAGAGGAAGCAGCAGCAGCAGCTTGGGGCTGGGAGCGCCGCTGCCGCCCCTGGTTTTGCAGGCCCTCAGGCATCATCACACGTGCAAAACGTGTTCTGACACGCGATCCTCCCTCAAGCCCATAAAGAACAAACATGAACTCCAAGCCTCATTTATTGATTCTTTTTAAGAACCGGATGTGCAAAAAAAAATGAGCATCCACGTCCCTGGCTCTATTAATTAAGTACAGATCAGTGTTTTTTAGGAGTATCACAGCCAGCCTCCAAGTGGCATTTGTGAGCACGTGTATGAAATCGTAGGACTCGTTGTTACAACAGAGAAAAAAAAGAGACGTGCAGACATGTGATCAAAAAGCTCGAAAGGGGCTGGAGGAAGCGGGCGAGAAATGAGGTCGAGGAGGGGCAGGGCACGTTCCCGTCCCGGTCGTGCGGCCGTGCCGTGTGGGCTCTGTGCTCTGTAGATTCCGAGTCGCGGCGGCAAACCGGAACCAGAACCACCGGTGTGCTCTCCTTGGTTTCTACTCCAGCTGCTACAACTACAACTGGTGGTCTTGTCAAAAAAACTACAACTGGTGTGGCCTTTTTGTTTATCGTGTGGCTGTAAACCGAAGCCATCGGCATCAGGGTCAGGGGGGGCACCAGCCTCGCCTGTCAGCGTCGTGCTTAGTTGACCGGAGCAGATTTTTTTGGTTTGGGATTAACCACTTCCTGGAAATTTCACGTGAGTTAGCTGGTTAGAATTGGGCTCTGAATTGTGCGCTGCAGTGACGTACGTCGCTGACACTGATATGTACTTCTATGTTATTGTTAATTATATCCCTCAATGGAGCTCTAATCATCGTGTACTTGTTCTTACAAATCCTCGAGTCCAATGATGTACTCGTTCTTACAAATCACTATAACACTCCAAATTTTTGAATTTTAAATTTAGTTTGAATTTGATTTAATTTTGGCTTAGTTTGAATTTCTGAGAAATTATTAAATAATTTACAAAATTAAATAAAATTAAATATAAGGTAGAAACATGTTTGAGTTTGCATTCATGCTGCAGCATAATTTTTGCTTGATTTTATTGATTTGTTTGTGCTTGTTTTGCTTTGTTTTGGAGCAAGAAAGATAAAAAAAAAAAGAAAAAAAAGGGGAGAACCCCCACCTGGGCCGACTCTCGGCCCAGCGCCCCGCACCCCTCCCCTCTCCCCTCTCCCGCACGGCCCAGCAGCGGCCCAGCCTCGCAGCAGCAGCAGCGCCCCTCTCCCGCACGGCCCAGCAGCGGCCCAGCCTCGCAGCAGCAGCAGCGCCCAGCCGGTACCGCCCGCTGCCACTGACGGGTGGGCCCCACCCGTCAGGGTCGCCCCCTACCTCCGTCCGAGTCGGAAACGGCCGCCGCCGTTCGTTCCGATTTCCGCGCCGCGCGCAATCCGAGGACCCCGGGGCCACCCTAGCCTATTTAAGGCATCCCTCAGCCGCGCACGCGTCCCTAAGTCCTAACCCTAGGAGCCAACTCGCCGAGCTCGCGCCGCCTCCATCGAAATCCGCGCCGCCGCCGTCGAGCTTCTCTTTGCCGTCGACGTTCCGCGAAGGTGAGACCTCCATCGCATTCGCCTCGCCGAGCCGCGCACAACCGTGCCCTTGGCGTGCCCCCTGGTGCCCCGGTTCGCCGTCCCCGCGAGCTCCGGCCCGCGCCAATGGCGCCGCCGCGCATAGCGCCGCCGCGGCCGGCCGCCCCGCCGCCTGCGCGTGCCCGCCCCGGCGCGCGGTCCACCATGGACCGCGGCTCTGCCGCCCCGCACGGCCGGTCCACTGGACCAGGTCCACGCCGCCCCCGCGCCTCTCCCCGGTCCACTATGGACCGGTGGACCCCCGAGCCCCCCCGGTCCACAGTGCCGCCATGGACCGGGCCAACCGCCGGCCGCCACGTGGCCAGGACGGCCACGGCCCCCGCGCGCCTCTGCTGTTTTGCAAAAAGGCCCCTGTATTTGTTTAAAATTAACCCGCAGTCCAGTCCTTTCAAAATTATTTAAGTTTATGCCCTTAGTTTTTGCAGTTTAACCCCTAGCTCGGTTAGAATTCATTTATTTAATCCAAAATGAGTTTTAATTCAGTTTTTAATTAGTTTTTATTACGAAAAATAGTTCAGTTTATCTGCAGAAATGCCATTCAACTTGTTTTAGCCATATCTTTTGCATCGTAACTTCGATTTAGGTGATTCTGGTCGCTATAGTTTCGTTTCGTCGAGTAGAATACAGTAGTACAGTTGTTTTCTGTTTTCGCATGCTTTGGTGTACTGTTTCTGATTAAGCTTGTTTGCTTGCATGTATTGTTCCTATGATTGATGATTGTCGCGTATAGCCAACGAGACGTTCGTGAAGGAAGAGGTTCAGGATCCCGCTGAGTTCGAGCAACCCGACATCGATCAAGGCAAGTGCAGACACCGTGTCTGCGGTTCTGCTCGCGGTGACCGTCAGTGTCCCGACGACCATCGTCACGCCGTGAGTCTTTTCGACGGTTGTCGGGAGAGCGGCTGTGGTGACGCCTGCTGGGAGGTGGTGAGGTCCGGCTTCGATTAGTCTGGTCGGAGGTGGCTTCCGTGTAAGAGACGTCCTGGACCCTCTTGAGCAGAGTGGCTGTCTGTCCCATTGCGGCAATCAGGTGTGCTCGGATGCTGGTCCGGACTCCCTGGCACTCGGGGGTATCAGGGAGCCGATCTAAATTAGCCATGGCGACAGCCACGTTAGCGCTTGGCGTCTTGTAGACTGGCTGATCCCCGACCATGTCAAAAGCGTCGTTAAGATTATGTGGTGGAATTTGTTGTTGTTGCGCGTCTGCGCGTCGTTGGGCGCGATCGGCGTTACGCTGCTCGCGGAGTTGCCTCTGCTCATCTGTTTCTCCATCAACGACCGGTTCGTCGGCGCTGACGTTGAAGACAATATCTCCTCGCCGGGGGGGAAATACCGGGAAACGAGGGAAACCCGGTGGGTGTGAAGGCAAATCCAGGTCGTAGTCCTCGTCTTCGGTGTTTATAACTTCGGTGGGAACGGAGCCGGTGCTCGAGTTGGTGCTGGAAGCCTGGCCGTCCTGTAGTTCTCGGACTGTCACCATGTTGACGTAGTGACGACCGTTTCTCTTTGGGGACCAACCCGCTTCGCTGAAAACGGATTGGATGTGCCGTGAGTAGAAAAAGGCCGAGTTGTTCAGGCCGCAAGGATGGTCTCCCTTCTTGAGCTTGACAGACCGTCCTGAGGGAGTTGAGGTTATCGTCAGAGACGTTCCCAGCCGTTCGTGTGTGATGACACGAGTTGGCCGACGGGATTTGAAAAAATCCGTTGGAGCAGCTTGATCAGGCTGGCGCAAGATTCCGTCCACTAGTTGGGAGGCTTCGAGTAGCCTGGAATCAGCGTGGTCGAGCGCTTGGAGAAGGTCCGAGCAGTCGATCTTCTTTCCCTTGTAGAGCGGGAACGGTGGTCGGGCGCTCGGTGCAGCCACGTGAGTGGTCGGAGACGACGTGATCTCAGATTGGATCTGAGTTTCTTTCGAAACCGTGGTCGTGAGGCCGCCGCTGCACGTCGTCCATGTGATCTGTCCGACGGTGAACGTGAGGCCTTCAGGCACGGTCGCGGAAGCTGGGATCGTGACCATCTTGTTCGCTGGAGAAGTTGCACGCACACCCCCTACCTGGCGCGCCACTGTCGACGAAAGCTAGTCGGCAGTCTACCTTGGGGTATACCCACGGTAGTAGTTTATCGGTAGACGGTGCGCAAACTACGAACTCGATGGTGGCGCAAGACACGGACAAGCTTTTTATCCAGGTTCGGCCGCCGAGTTGGCGTAATACCTACGTCCTGCGTCTGGTTGTATTGATTTGTGTTGAGAGAATATGATGTCCTAGGGGGGTCCCTTGCCTCTCCTTATATAGTTCGGAGGGCAGGGTTACAGATCTGGGAACTAATCCTAGTCGGTTACAATTGCAATAGACAGTTCATTATCAATTCCTATTCTAACCGACTAGAATCCTGCTTGATCTCCACGTCTTGTTTACTTGCGCGAAACTCCGAGCTGTCAGATCAAACCTTGAGCTTGTCTCGTAGTGGGCCAAGCCTCCTGGCCCAAGTCTAGCCGTAAGGGTATAGGGGTTTATACCCCCCACATCATTAATGTCATTTACTTTACATGCATGTGTCCAATGAATGCAAACCCTAAGGACATGACTAGCTTTACTTACTATTTCTTGTTTACCTGGGGTTATGTATATGGGTAGTCTAGGCTATACTAGGTTTGCTTAGCAGCTCTACTCATCTTATACACATGTTTAAACAAGAATTACTCTCTACTTAACTTGATGCTTAAACTGTGCTGAACCTTTGGTCACTGCGGTGATGGCGATGTTGGATGCTTACGAGCATCGTGATGATGGTGGTGACAGGGGGAGCGGGTACCGTTGGTGGTCCGGTTTGCCGGGCGTACCCGTCTCTGCTCTCCGTAAGGACTTAGTCAGGGAGCGGCCCCCTGGGACTTACAGTGCAGCTCTAAGCTATATGGCTCTGGCTTGACTAATTAGCAGGACCTCCACTAGTAGGGTGTTACTTTCCGGGTAGGCGTGAGGAAGTAACTTGGGTAATGAATATTAAGTTGTCGGTTGATCGGTACGCCATGGCTATGGGTATCGACTGCCGAGCGCCCCGGCCAAAACTTACGAGTGGCATCCTATTAGTTGGACCCTGTGAAAGGTCTCGTAGTGAGACCCTGCCTGCTCACCTTGGAAGTGTTTTGGGGAGTCGCGACCCCGGGCAAATGGGAATCACGACTTGGAGTGAACGTGCACACCTCTGCAGAGTGTAAAACTGATATATCAGCCGTGCTCACGGTCACGAGCGGCCCAGACCCTCACTTGATGAGCAAATTGGATTCACTGGATACTTGGAGATGGATCTTGACGAGGTTGCTACCTCGTGTTTTTGGCGGAATGGTTATTCCGTGTTGGCAGGATTGCTATCCTGTGTTAATAATTGGGGTTAATCCCTGGATTACTATAATAATTAGGATAGTCTTTTAAAAGATGCTAATTACTACTTACACTAATTAAGGGTTGGGTTTATGCTACTCATAACTAGTAATAGGTTGTTCTAATAATAGTCATAATTAAAAGTGATCAACTAAAATGCTACCGCAGTCAAACCAAGTCAGCTTTACTTTGTTTTAAGCCTTGCATGTCATTACTTTCCGTCTATGCTTGCTGAGTTCGACATGAGCTCACCCTTGCTATAATCATTGAAGGTTGCTCGGACGATCAGGAGTACATTTGCGATTTCCCTGAGGACTACCCTGAGTCTCCTGGTTGTTAGGCTCGTGTGGTTCTGCCGTCGACCTTCCTGTGGCAAGGTGGACCTGCTGCGTCGACGTCTAGTTTCCCTTTTATTTATGGAACAATTTAGCTTATGTTTCCCCTTCGCACTTTGATAAACTTTTGGCTTGTAATAATGGTACATTTACTCTCATTTATGTAATTCGTTTGAACACTGTGTTTTGTACCATTGATGATGTCGGTCCATGTGTGTGAATTTGAGATCCTGGTGCACATGTGATTTGACACCCGAATGCTCTTTTACATCCGGGTGTGACAATCACCTGGCTGCCTCTCTGGATTGTAATCCTATTTCCAGTTAATGAAATGCACTCTTTTTTCTTTTTACAAAAAAGGGGAAAAAAGAGATTTCATTCTCCCTTCTGTGGAGCCAGACTGGTGCAGGAATCTTGTATGAGGAGTCTGCATACATTCAAACAACCTTTCGTTGTATTCCACGGGCTAAGGTGACCCATATATGCCCAACCAAATACACCCCTAGTGTTCTTGTAGGAGCATGTCTTGTGCACTGTAGCATTGAACCACACGGAAGAAAGATGATGAAAGGTTCAAATACTCATGGACCATAGACTCGGAACAACATGGATGCACCACTTCCAACCTTGTGTTTTTTCATGTTGTTGTACTAGTGTTTATTTTGGAGAAATCCCTCGAGCTTGATTTTGTCCAACCCTAGCCACACTTGATTTTGGAGAAATGACACTTTGTTTTGGAGAAACCCCTAGTCACATTATAATTTATTTACCACTTACAGCTAACATAAAATATTTGTGAACTTTAAAATTTTAAATCCAGGAATGCAGCAGGTAAAACACTAGTAACCATATTTGTATGCTTGCATTTACCGAAGGATAATGGCCCAACTTTTTTTTAAACTAGCAAATGGCCCAACTTTATTAAAAGAGTTAATTGTTTTTTTGCATCAAATATATATATTTTGAAGACATTAATTCTATTTTATCGCCTTATATGTATTAATATTGTCCATCTTTTGCAGGTGCGGAGTATGAAATTGAGCAAAGATGTGAGGAACCAACTATGCCAGATTATTAAAAAATTGTAAAAGGTCAATTCTCTAGCTTTTATTTATCTTCAACCCTTAAATCAATGATAAAGCAGATCCCTTCCTTCATTAAAAAAAAGCAGATCCCTTCCAAAGATCAGTGATAGAGTAGTGCAAGCAGTGACACTAGTGTGTCAGCTAGCAAGTTCATTTTCATCCCACTTGTTGCATTGAAATCTGAATTAGTCCAATTAAATGAGTTTGGGTCCCACTTATCCAGACGAAGCGAAACTTGCATGCCTAGTTTTGAAACTGTTTCAAGCTTCGTCTTCATAAAGTCACTCCTAATGCAAGACTCTATTACAGAGTCCAAAACAATTAACTACATATTTTTATGTATTTTGCTGATGTGACACCGTATTTATTGAAGAAAGAGGTAGAAAAAATAAGACTCCAAGTCCACATTGTTCGAGGTATTAAATAACTTTAGACTCCATGATAGAGTCTGCATTGTGAGTGCCCTAAGCTAATTTGTAGTTTCAGTTTTGATAGGATTGCATAAAAACACTTCTTCACGTGCCTGGACTATGAATAGGCTTTAAATACCCTATTAATTAATATCACTGTTGTTGCCATCTATATATTTGATGGTTCATATTGGGTTTCAATTCTAGTGTACCCATACTTACTTTCAAGGATTAATATGGTGTTTGGTGTGAGAATGGGGGTCATTCATCGTCCTCTCACTCCTTACATTTTTGTTTGGTTGGTGGAATTTAATGAATTAATCCATCACAACTTCATCCCCTAGAAGCTAATAATTAGTGTAAGCACGAAGAATAGGGGTCATCCTACCAAATTCATAGGTTGCCGTACAAGGTTTTGTTGTTCTAATAATAGTATTAGTAGTAGTTCCTATCTTGTTTTATAAGGATTATTACCTAAAAGATGTGCTTCTAATTAAACTGCCATTTAGGTTGCATAGGTGCCCTCTGTTGGTCAATTAGAGTTAGGAAAATGTAGGTTTTGTTAATTTGTCTTGATCCTAATACCAGGAAAACAAAAATATCGTATAATGGAAATACTAAGGAGATGTACAAGTGATTACTCAGGATAATAAACTAATACTGATGATTAGTCCTTATATGCTGCTGGCTTATTAAAGCTTCCGGCTCTGTTACTGGGAGAAGGGGGGAGAAGAGCCACTGATTCCCTAGGTGCAAAGTATACATTACATTTTTTTTTGTTTTTGCCTCTAAATGTGCTCAGAGCTTTGCAGTGTTCGATTATGGATTCCAGAACCGGAAGTACCTTTCCTGACGAAGCAGACAAAGGCTCCATGATGCGTTGTAAAAAAAAAATGATTCGTCGCAAAAAAAAGGCTACTATAATAAATCGGGCTGGGTCCAACCTCTGTTTTAAATAGCGCGCTATACCGAACGCTATAGCGCTATTTAGCGTTTCTAGAAGAGAACTGCTAAGTTATGAAGATTTTAACTCTAAATGATTGTTTCCGCTATTAGCAGCTAATAGCGGGCTAATTTCGCTAAATTGGGTTAGTTTAGCGCCGCTACTTGGCTTTGGGCTTCATTTCCATCGGCCCAACTAACTTGGAGGCCCAAATAGTAGGGATATGTTTCTATGTGATATATGTTATTATTGATGTATCATGTATGAACTACGAACTTTGATATAATGTGTTAGTAAGACTTTGAAATATCTATCTCTATTGGTATTCATAATGTTTTCATCTTTATTATGTGTAAAATTATATGACGTTTGACATGTTTTTTGCTCAGCCGCTAAATGACTTAGCCCGCTATTAACGCGCTATAGCTTTTCTGAGTCTTTTAGAGAGGCGACGCTAAAAGGCTTAGCCCGCTATTTAAAACATTGGGTCCAACAACATCATTCCTACAGTTGGGCCATCAAAACTACCCGGCCCAATCGTACCTCTGACCTATAACCCTAGTCCAGCTGACGATTCAGAACCAGAAGCGACCCAGCCAGCCACCCATCAGCGTGCGCGAGGCGTTCGGAGCATCCCGTGGAAGACCGGCCGGCGACGAGGGGGAAAACATGGGGAAGGTGCCGGTGCGGATGAAGGCGGTGGTGTACGCGCTGTCGCCGTTCCAGCAGAAGGTGATGCCGGGGCTGTGGAAGGACATCACCACCAAGATCCACCACAAGGTCACGGAGAACTGGATCTCCGCCACGCTCCTCGTCACCCCAGTCGTCGGCACCTACCAGTAAGCCCCCGCGCCCCTTGTGTTCTCGCTCGCTAGGCTGCGTTTCGTCCACCTCACACAGATCCAGTCGGATGGATTGGGTGCTGCTCCGGCTGGCCGGGAATCCAATTAGGGTTCGGTCGATTGCTCCTGTATTAGATTTTTTTTCCCCTTAGAGATGCGATGGTGGCCCGGATCCTCTGATTTGCTCAGATTTTGGTAGTTCTAACGCGGATTTCTGCTTTTGGTGGTTTCGTTGAGGATGACTAGTACGGTGTACAATGGATTTGTGCCATTTGTTGTCTGTATGTATTCTGTAATGCATTGACCTGCCCCTAGGTTCGATTGTGGAAATTGGAACTAGACACGGGTCATGTTTTGCTTCCTTTATGTTAGCTCCTGTGGCACATAGATGTGCATCTTGATGATTTCTTCTCCATGGTTTTATGTCAAGTTTGGTTAGGTAGCTCTTGATGCGAGCGAGGGGAGAGTATGCGCAGATGAAACATGCTGCCTAAGTGTCCTGTAATATGCTATTTGGTTGATGTATGCTTCCATTTCTATTTACCATCATGACAACATTCAGTTGATTAGTGTTGCCAAACCAAATGTGTAATGCGTTCAGGTATTGCTTAGGATTGTTTTATCTTGAAGCCTTGAACGTTCAAACTAGTTGAAGCTTTTGCATGGGTTTGATCTAATAATAAGCTAATTGCTTTTTGGACTGAACTTTCAAAGACTAACATAAAAGAGTTATACTAGGTGTGCAGTTGCCAAGTTTTGCATGTAATTTGCATGCTAATATTCAGTCTCTACGGTTGTATAGTAGCTTGAAATCTGTTTAGGAGTTTAGCCTCTTCTATTGATTGATCATGTACAAATCTAATGTCCTTTTGATCCTGAACTACTGTGTACTCATGAACACTATTGTTAAATCGCAAAACATTTGTCTTCAGGGGCAATAAGGCCATTTATAGAGAATCCATGATTGCCCATCTTAGGGGTTGTGACCTTGTCCTCATAGGAATCTTAATACTTTGTTTTTGGTTAAAGTATTGATGGGGCAGGTGTATTCTGTTTGATTATTCTTAAGCTTTTCCAAGGTATGCAAGTTAGGGCAAACAGTTAGACATAATTCAGTTTAATTAAGAATTAGTCCCAATATGCTTTTTGTAAGATAAAACTATTGTAGATGCTCTTACACTCAATATTCTCCTTGAAGATAATTAAGAACTAGTCCCAATATGCTTTCATAACTCACAATATTCTCCTTGAAGGTAAGTGAAATGTGTGATTGGGTTCAGATACGAGTTCAGAAACCCTTTTTATGTTTTCGGGTTACATGTGAGCTTGTGAATCTGGTGACATTGTGTAAATCTCATGTCATGTCTGACGGCAATGCATGTGTAGGCTTTGTTTGTTTCGTGACCCACACTACAATCATCCACATATGTTGTAAATTAGTCAAAATACTGATCTGATGGTCATTAGGATAATCTCACACCAATTCAGAAAGTTGAAGCATACTTTCCTTTGAAATAGGTATCTCAAAGCTGTATTCAATATCTGTTTTTATGCTGTTCTATTTGGTTGCTCAAATAAAAAAAATACTACAGTTCTAAAAAATGCAGAATGATTGAATTTCCTTTTGTCGTAGGGACAGAAAATTGTTAACAACTGATCTTCCTTGTTAGATTAGCAGGTTGCAGAATTCACATAATTGACGTGCACGATTATGATCTGTCTCAATGTGTCTGCAGATACGCCATGTGGTACAAAGAGCAGGAGAAGCTGTCCCACAGATACTAAATGCGATGCTCTCCAAGTTGACTGTGACAGCAGTTGGAGTTTTCATGATGGGTTCTGTAATCCTTCAATGATGATTTAACATTTGTTGGATCAATTTTAGTTCAATGCCTTTTTCATATTTCCAATGCATATACGGTATCTGTGCCTGGCATACTTATTTTGAGGCTTGCTAAATATGTACCTTTTGTCTTTGAAGTTGTTAAATAAAGCAAATTAACTAGCAGCTTCTCTCTTGTTTTTTGTTTAATAATGGGTAACTGGGTTTGTTTGTCAGTTGGTTCATTTTTTCCGTCAATGAGATCAGCGATCAATGTCATTTAACCTTTTATTTGGTTTACAATATAGCTGGTTGTATTCTGGATTGTCGATGGTTTTGTCATAGTGAGGAAACCCGTGATCTTAAACCTGAGGAGAAGATTGGTTTAATCGTTATTGTACTAAACATATTGTTGGGGCTGTAAATTCAATAGTTCCTTTTTTTTTACATATCCAGTTCTTAATGTGGTAGCCGCAATCAGTTTTTATCATATGTTTTTGCATGCTGATGAGCGTAGAAAAGTATTGGATTTCTAATAACAAGGCATGGATGTTAGGAGACCTGAAATATGCCTGCAAACAGTAAAAAATTGAGGTGGCTGTGCACTTGTGTGATGTGTTTATTTATGTGACAATAAGCAGTAATGCTTATCTGACCTGCTCTTGTGGGGTGGTTCTTTGCTATGGACGACAATCGCAGTGTTCTGTAGTTACATTCCTTACATTGCGAAGGTCCGTTGCTAGTTTCTTTAGTTACATTCCAAAGGTCCGTTGCTATGTCCTCGCTTTTAGCTTTCTGAATCACAACAGTGTTTTCTGTATATAAGAGGCCAGTGCTTTCTATATATAAGAGCATTGGCAACCTGGCAATCTGGCATGTTTTGCACATAGTTGTTACAACATGACACAGGCCGTTGGTCCTGTGCATGCAATTCAGTGTTCTGTAGTCGACACTTCGGCAACCTATTCTGTCGTTCCTGTGTTGAAAGACCTTACTGTTAGCAACATCGGCTCTTTCTCTTCTTTTTTTCTGTTCTTTTTTTTTGGGGGGGGGGGGGGGGATATAAGCAACATCGGCTCATTCATTTGTTCATTTGTCATGGTGTTTCTCTTGTGTGTGAAAAAAAATATTGGCCTTGTTTGGATGTAGTCGGATTTACATCAATCCACATGTGTTGAGGTGGATTCGAGTAGAATTTGAACTAAATTTCACTCCAATCCACACCCACACACATGGATTGAAGTGAATCTGACAACATCCAAACAAAGCCTACTTCTATGTAACTGTGTTGGAAAACCTTATTATCAATGACCCAGTCTAAAGTTAAGCCAAAGTTAAGCCTCCTGAGCCAGATAGAATGCATGATATGTGAAACATGTCCAGCCTCTCCGGCGGCTGGTGCAGGCGTTCAGCATGAAGTTCCGCCTCACTAGGCGCACGCTGGAGCCGCTCCACCTCCGTCGCCGGTATCCGCTCCAGCACCTCCCTCAGCCTGGGGATGTCAGCGACCGGCACCTCCCTCCCACCGCAGCACGTCGGCGAAGGGCAGCACGTACCCGTCGGACAGTAGGGCGTGGATGCCCTCCACCACGCGCGGGCTCGCCACCTCGAACCCGCTCGGGCACAGAAGCGCGCGCGCCTGTCCGTGGCTGCTCTCACGTCCTGCCCTGGGCCTGGCCGGAAGCCCTCCGAGGTGTTGGCGTTGCGCAACCACGCGTCAGGGCCCTATGCATGCATCCAGCACATGCAGAAGGTCAGTAAAATCATTACTAAAATGTTCGATCCAGCAAGATTTCGTAGCGGCCACACCACACTGACCCAGTTGTGGCAGGAGAGCATAAAGTGGTCGGCGTACACCACTGCCTTCGTCCGCACCAGCGTCTTCCACCTCGGGACGGGATGCTCCGATCGCCTCACGCATGGCGAATTGGCGATGGGTGGCTGGGTGGGTTGCTTGGATCGTTCGCTCCGCGGAACAGCTGGGCTATATTTCGCATTTCGGTATATAGGTTAGAGGTTCCGTTGGGCCGGGCGAGTTTTGATGGCCCAACTGCAAGGAATGGTGTTCACATGTTGGACCTTGTAGTGTGCCTTCGTTTGCTTCGTTCAATTTACAGATTTACCGGGAAGGGGAAACTATGCTTCCACTTTCAAGAATTGGTGTGAACTATCCTAATGATAAATCATCAGTATTGTGACTACTTTATAACGGTCAAAGTAGGAAACAAACAAGCCAACACCTTTGTATTGCTGTCAGAATTGACATGAGATTTTACACTACTATAAAGATCACTGTTACACCCAGTGGCGAAGCTATGTTATAGCTTGTGGGTGCAAATGCACCCACAAGAATTTAAAAAAACACTACTAAAATTAAATTTTCACCATAGTTGTTGCTTATATTTTTACATCTACAAGAAAAATGCACCACCCTCTAAATTGCTCTAGCTTCGCCACTGGTTTACACCAGATTGACAAGCTCACGTGTGTACAACCCAAACACAGAAAGAGGGTTTCTGAACCCACATCTGAGCCCAATCACGCATTGCACTTATCTTCAAGGAGAATATTGAGAGTTACAAGGACATATTGGGACTAGTTCTTAATGAAACTGAATTATGTCAGTTGTTTTCCCTACTTCCATACCTTGGAAAGGCTTAGGAATAATCCAACAGAATAAACACCTGCCCATCAATACTTTACCCAAAGAGCAAAGTATTATTATTCCCACGAACACAAAGGTTGCAAACCCTAAGATGGAATCTGGATTCTCTATAAGTGGCCTTATTGCCCATAAACACAAATGTTATGTGACTTAACAAGAGCACTTACAGGTAAACATTATGGCAGGCTCAAAAGGACATTTAGATTTGTTCATGATCAATCAGATAGAAAAGGCTAAACTACTAATTAAGCGCATTTCGAGCTACTACAAGACCCCGTAGAACTGAATATCAGGACCCTAATTACATGCAAAATTTTAAAACTGCACAACTGACAACAATGCCCTTTTAAGTAAGTCTTCGAAAGTTCAGTCCAGAAAGCATAATAGATTAATTAAATCACCATGAAAACTGCAGTATAGCTAGCAAAACCCAATAGCTAGGCAACATATCCTATGTACTAGGAACGATATGATAGCCTATCGAACGAGGTACGCGAACCTACAGACAAAACGAAGTCGTACGCGGACCGCACTAGTATACTACTACCTCCATCTAAAAAAAATCTTAAATTTGATTAAAATTATAAAAAAAATTACAAAAATTTATGACATCAAATAAATATACTATAAAAATATAATTAATGAAGAATCTAATAATACTTAATTGGTATTATAAATATTATTATTTTATTATATAAATTTAGTTAAATTTTAGATACTTTGACTCTCGAAAATTCTTAAAATAAATTATAATTTGGGATGGAGAAAACTAAGAAAGGCAAAGGCCGGCCCCAACCTAGCTAACCTCGTACAGTGACCGGAAACACCCCCATTCTTTTGCGCCAGGCCTCATCGCTCACATGCATGTCGGCACTACGGCACGTCCAATCCGGTGTGGATTCACACCATGCTGCTCATGCACGCTTAGCTTGTTGTACGAAGGAACAGTGATCTGAGTGCCGCGTGAGTTGGACCATATATAGGAGTATATGCACTCCTCTATATGCCGCACCATACGACACGACACGACACGACCGACGGAAGAAATTCGCGTCCAAGATTCCCGCGTCACGCAGCAACAACAACGACAAACCTCAAAGCAGAAGACCAGAGACCAGAGAGACTGATCGAGTGAGCCGGGAGAAGAAGATCGATGGAAAGAAGGAAACAAAAGCAGGCGAAAGCTATTGGGCCAACAATCTCGATCGTGCCTCTTGCTGCCCCTCCTTTTCCTTTCTTCCGTCTCCCCCGACTCGATCCCAACTGGTGGAAGCCATGATGGCGCAGGGGGATCAAGCCACGCGCGCCGCGGCCGGAGCACTCTTCCTGGCCGGCCGGCCTTTCCGCCGGGCGACGGCGACAGCGTTCGGCCGGCTCAGATAGGCATAGGCATCATGCTCTCACCTAGCTTAGCTGCATATGCGGTCAGCCGGCCGGCATGATTCTTCGCCCCTCTCAGTCTCAGCTGCTTTTTATCATCGATCGATCGCCTGGTCCGGGCCACCAGCCGGGCTATCTCAATCTCTAGGTACCTCTAGCTTCGTTCTCGCCGTCGATTTTTTTCTCTCCCCGGCCCTGCCTTTTCCTTTGTGATCATGGCGTTGCTCGACCAGATGGGTCCATTATCCATGGAGAAGGCAAAAGCAGGCAAGGCGAGAGGCGAGCCCTCGATCGGTGTCGCTGTAACGTACTCGCGCGACGCTGGTAGTCAATCGGGTGGTGCTGGAAAAGTTTCCGGTAAAGCGCCACTACGCGGCGTAGTACACACAGACGTCGTAGCGCACCATGCATATGCATTGTCTCCGACTCCGATCCGGCCGCATGCGTGCTCGAGCTCGCGATCCCATGGATAGATCACAGACACAGATGGATCGATGGGATAGCGTCGCAGTCGCAGATCGTGATCGAGTTTTGTGTGTGGGTGATGGTGCGTGCATGCGCGTTAGTGGGGAAACCCGTGGCTGTGCGAGAATTTGCATTGCTTAGAGACTGGGATGCACTCGAGCCTGTCTCCTGTCCGCTCAGTGGTGCATGCTCACGTATGCATATATGCGCAAATACCATAGGCTGGGGGGGGCTCCGCGTGCAGATCCAACACCATAACATCTTTTGTTTCTTTCTAGTTATATACATATATATATAGTTCCTAGCGAACGCGCAAATAAAGCTTTAATTTGCTCCAGTAACTAAAAAGACAGTCGTCGCGGTCGCGAGCCGAGCCGGGCAGCCGGGCGGGTCAAGTGGTGGAACGAACGGCGGCACGCAACCGCGCGGCGCGTGCAGCGAGCGAGGACGGACGCCGAGTGCATACGTAACAGTTCTGACCGGCTTTTGGTCCAAAACGAGGATGATGTAGCCACGCATGCATGCATCGATCCATCGTCGTCAATCGGCTAGTTTTGTCGTCTTCATGTGACCGAAAGACAAAAACTGACACGGACCCAGCTGACTCCGTATATGCACTGCCAAATACTACTGTACTACACTTTTATTTAACGTGTGTGTGTGTGTGTGTGTGTGTGTGTGTGTGACGCAGGCGTGTCCGGCCGGACATGCACACCGACTAGAACTAGACGATGGCGAGCCTTGGCTGTGTCGAGCGTGCCCGTCCAAAGCCGGAACTGCGCCGGGGTCACGGAGACCGTGACGTGACAAACAGACCCGCGAGAAGGACCCAACATAGGCCGGTTCACGTCATGGGTCCGAACGAATCCAACGAGAGCTGGAGCATGCCCGGGAATTGTAGCCGTTTATTACCCCTTGCCTTTATCAGCATGCTGGCACGTTACATCTTGGTATTGTTACTTGTTTAATTTATTTATTCATTGACTGATCGATGATGGCACAAAAAATTGTAATAATGATTGTATCATTTATACTAATAAAATACTCCTTATCTATGAACGAGACTCCCCACATCGTATCTAGACACACTGTCTAAAATGGGGACTTCTCGTGTAGGATTTGAATTGTGTTGGGATTTGAATTTGAACCTTGGTATATATGATGTTGAATTTTACAAAAGAAATACGTGGATGGTAAGAATGTGATACGAATGAATTATAAAAACGATAAAATGCGGTGGGATGGATTAATAACGGATGAAAAATAAAAGAGGTAGATCTCATAGATTAAATACGAAGATAACGAGACTAAGACTTTCGTAAGAGTTAGTGTATTCGCAACTTGTATTTTCCACAATGGGGTGGGCGCACACCCCTTATCTCACCGTTTATTTTGTTCTGTGATTCATGCAGGTAAAAAAAAGTACTCTCACACGGATTTTAAAACACTAGGGCACGAACTTTGGAACACTCTATCACGAATCTTAATGCAAAATGGACGCTGAGAGATAAGGGGATGCCCACCCCGCTGTGGTTTGTATTTACCGACGGATTCGCAACTATTGCACCAAAACGTCAACAAATTAGGCATTCCTACCGACATGAATATCATTGCTGGAATACCATGAATCTGCCAATCATCCCGTTGTGGATCAGAGAACACGATGATTATCCATTCATGACCGTATTAGCGGTGAACAGTAGAGAGACCATAATTAGAGGTTGGAGGGGGAGGGAATCGATCATGCATCATCATCACAAAGCCATAGCCACCACATGTGCCTTCTTGATCCAAAGATGACGACCATGGTCGCACGTGCGTACTGGGTACCGCTGCCGAGCTGTTGGGTAGCGGCAACTATCATTAGGGTGCGTACTTTAAGCTCCTTTTAATTGCCCTAGCTTGTTGTCACACACCCCATCCTGTACCTGTAGGTGTAGGTACGTACGTACTTCGTACATGTATACTTACCCTACTCAATCAGTGGGTAATAATTCGCATGATATCTAACTCATAGGTGTAGCAGCAGTCATATTTATTATTCATGTTTGTTATTAGTGATAGTTCCTATATATCTGGAGAGGGGGCTTTGGCCGTACATTACTTTTACTTCCAAGTTACCGAGTGGATTATGCCTTTACAAGAACTATGAAAATACCTCGTGCGTTGCTACGGGAATTTTGAATAATTTAAAAATAAATTAGACTATTTATATTTGTAGTTATATAAATGAAACTATCTTATACTAATTTTGTTGAATGGTTTGACACATCAATATGAACAGCTAAATGCATATTAGTAGATGAAGAGATGACTATCATAATTACATGTGCTAGTTTGCTATAATTGCAAGTTTTAGTGGATTGTTGATGTTTATAGCTTGCATGTTGAGAGAAATCTCTATTGGGGTTTAGTTTTAT
Source organism: Sorghum bicolor (assembly GCF_000003195.3). Classification (NCBI taxonomy): domain Eukaryota; kingdom Viridiplantae; phylum Streptophyta; class Magnoliopsida; order Poales; family Poaceae; genus Sorghum; species Sorghum bicolor. The sequence goes on along the minus strand of NC_012870.2, from coordinate 7,347,836 downwards.
AAGAGTATTAAGATATTAGTCAAGAAAGAAAACGACACTCGTCTAGTAATATGTCGAGGTGTGTTGATTAGGTTTCTTCCGGTGGAATATATCCATACGAGTTGAGTTCTTTAATACTACTCCGGCATGAGTGCTCACATTTCACATTTTTAATTTTGACCAGCATGAGTGTTTGTATCTTTCTATATTTTTTTCCTAGGAATTAAGCTCTTTTTTAAGTGGAGTGCTCATACTAGCGAATAATGATTGTGCATGTGTCTGTGTAAATTAGTGTATGTGACTGCACTTTGGTTCACAAAAAAGAAAAAATATTGATGTGCTTCAAAAGTAAATTTGCTCCAATCCAAAACAATTATAAAATAGTTTTGTTCCTCTCCCCGCACTCACTGTCTCACTCTATGTCCACTAACAATTTACAATACGATAATCCAAAATTGATATAGTCCTGAAGCCTTTTTCTCGCAATGACAAGAAAAGGCTGGAATAAAATATTTAGGACTGAAATTCTTTTTGTACAGGATCGAAGTTGTTGGAGCTAGCGAACCTAGAACGAAGACACATTCTTTTCTCGTATGCCCTCACTCCCCCTTGCCTGGTGTCGCAATATAACCGATCGGATGCTACCGTATCGTGCATGCCTTTTCCCACGACTAATCTTGTCACGACACTTGTGATTCTACCTAAACACGATCCTGGCACACTTCCAAAAGAAAAAAAAAGACAATATCCCCAACGAACTATATATATAAATAAAGTGTCTAGTATAAATAAACTCATCCAGAGTAGCGAGTGACGTGTGAGTGTTCCTACACAAACACACCAAAAAAAAGTGACCTGTTCCGAAAAAAAAAAACGTGACCTGTCACTGTGAGTGGAGCACCCTCCCTTTTTCTGGTTTTTTAGGCGAGGGCACAGAGGGAACAGTGCAGGAGGGCGAGGCGGCGCGGGTCGCGGGACGGGACCAGACCGGAGCCTCCTGGCCTGGCTCGTCAACTTGGCCGGGGATGGGTCTCATCGGAAGACGGCGGCCGCGGTCGGGGTCGGGCACGACCGCGGCTGCGCGGCGCCTGCGCGCGCGTGCGTCCGGGGGTGGGGGGGGGGCGGCCAACGAGGGGGGGAAGGGTATGGTATGGACGACGGAGGATGGCCCAGGCGGGGCCCATGTGGCAGTAGGATGGACCCGCACGCGACTCGACGCACCCTTCCCCGCCCGAGGTCGGGCCCACGCCTCCTTTGTCTTGTTACGTGTTGCGCGGTCGTTCGCCGTGGCTCTCCAACGGCTTCAGGGGAGGATGCGCGGATTCTCTGCGGCGGGGTCTTCGCAGTCGCACCTCGCAAGTTCCAACGGCTCGCCTGTTTGGAGTGACGGCCCGGCGCTTTGCTTCTTTCACTCGAGCGAGCTCTTCGGGAATTTGGAGTAGTTTCCTGTCAAATAAAGTAAAATAAAATAGTTTTACTAATGAAGCTCCTACAAACATGCTTTTATAAAACTTTAAGATGCGAAGAGCAAAAAATAGTGCTTTTTTCTAGCTTCACCTCATCTTACATGACAATTTATGAGAATATGTTTTAAATAATAAGTTGTTTTATCAAACAATTTGATAAAATGACTCTAGCTCTACAGATAAAGTTGTTCATAAAGTTAAAGCCTTAAAAAATAGTTTCATTGGTAAAATGGAGCCGTAGCAAATAGAGTCTTTGATTGAGGGGTATAGCAAAGAACAAGGCTGCCGACCTGTCGCTGAGAACAGATACGATCTAAATATGGCATGCCGAGCAATGCAGAAGATAGAAAACCAAGAGGAACTTTTCTTTTCTCTAAATGGATCAATAGCTTGTCAATTTACTAGAAGAGTCGTCACGGGTCAATTGGTGGGGTTATGAGAGACATATGTCTTGTTGTCCCATGTTTACTATACATTCTTTCATTTTTAGTATATTATTTATTATGACATGCTTTCACGGTAGGTTATATAGACTTATGATCTGAAGAATGTATGTTGCATTTCTTAGTGATCACTAATCTATTATCAATGGCAAGATTTTGAGTACAAAAAAAACTATATTATGCTCTGGAAGAAATACAACTATTTGTTTTGATGACTAAATAAGTAAGATCCTATACAACATGAAAACAATATGGACATGCCTCTTAATGAGACAGCTAACTAACATCATGTTGCGTAGTGGCATGTAAACCTCTATATGTCTTATTTATTCGTTTGGCTGATAAACCGTGACAGAAAATACCGTTGACTAATTTGTTGTGAGAGCAAAACACTGCTGAATGGCTGACTGATTCGGCTGATAAGAGCAAGGATAATAATACAACCGGCTGCTAGCTGTAAGATTTCTTTACAGCCTTCTTGCAGCCCACTCATATAGTGGTTAGCTCATCACTATTAATATAATATATGGTTCATTTGTCTTTCTCATAATTTTTTTGATTCTTGTGTCTGAGCCGGCTGTAAGCTTATAGCTCGTTTTTACTCTCTCTCGTTTTCTCTATCTTCCATCTCAACATTTAGCTAGCTTACAGCTCTACTATAATACTTGCTTTTAAGTTGAAGCCAACAGACTAGTGCCAGCCGCCGCTCAAAGCTAACACCTGAATATATACGCTAATACGCCCATAGCTAGTGTACACATAATCACACTAGACTGAGCAAAACATGACATACACCTGTACAACCAGGTTCACCTGTACAGATATACTAGACACTAATACGCTAATACGCCCATAGCTAGTATAGTAGATTTTATTACTAGACACTAACTGACAATATGCTAGTTAGTGCTATAAATGAGATATCTAAGCAAAAGATATGGCGTAGAGAGTCCTACAATAAGATGTGAGCTGTGCACTCTTTAGATTCAATTTAATTTATAGTTTATTCCTTAGCACAATTAATTTTTTCTAAAAACTACACTGCCACGCAATGGTGTGCGCAGCTAGACAACTAATAGTAATATAATATAGCTTCACTCAAGTTATTATCATCTAAAAATCTCTATGGGTGCATGCATCATCAGCACTGGCCAAACAACTCGTAACATGTGCCAAGCTGGCTATTTCACAGTGTGAGAGATTATAGTAATTTTAAATTAAATTTGTATCAATAGTAATTAACTTGCAGAATATCTAGTAATTTTAAAATACGCCTTATATCAGTAGTAATTAACTTGCAAAAATATCTAGTAGTTTTAAAATAATCAGTAGTAATAATTAGCTTGCAGAATATCTAGTAGTTTTAAAATAATCAGTAGTAATAATTAACTTGCAGAATATCTAGTAGTTTTAAAATACGTCTTATATCAGTAGTAATTAACTTGCAGAATGAGATATCTCTAAGAAGGATATGCTACAATTAAATATACATAGTGCTATATGAAACAGAATATCTTTAAGATTTAATTTATTCATAGGCATACATATTTTGCTGGCATAATTATGAACTGGACATCCTCCAGAAGTCCAGATACGATCTCTAGCATATCTCTAGCACAATTAATTCCAGCAAAAAAAACAGCAGCAGCAGCCGTAGCACTCACTACTACAGATAGCAGTGGCTCACGCACAGCGCACCACACCCGCATCCAGCGCACCGGCGTCCGGCGAGGTGGCGGGCGAGAGCGAGGAGGGGGTGGCGAGTCCAACGCCCAACGCTCACGAGGAGTAGGAAGAGAGAGAGAGAACCGTGGGCCCCACAAGACCACCACTGTCCACTGTGGCTGGCCTCTGACACAGCTCACACCTTTGACGAAACGGCAGCCCGGCCAGAGGCCACAGCGCGCCCAGCCCCACCACCACCCTCCTCCTCCCGAACCCGAAGGAAAAAAAAAACCAGAGACAAAGAAAAAGTCCAAGCGCAGGACAGGGACGGGCGCGATGGACGGCCGGGATCGGCCTGGGCCCCACCGCCCCCCGCGCAGCAGTATTTCTAGCACGCCCGGCCCGAGGAAGGAATACGAGACGGAGAGAGCGCGAGCACAAAGCGGAATAAAAAAAGGCGGAAAAGCGAGGGCACTGCCTGCGCTTCGCTGCTCTCCCCGCTGAGCGAGGGCTGCGCCAGGCACCCTACCAGTATTTGTTTGTTTATATTATATATATATATATAAATCGTCGCTCACTCCACTCTGCCGAGCGCCGGGCCCTGGACTCACATACCACTTCGCACTTCCGCAGACGGACCACGGGCGGGGGGGGGCTGGGCTGCTGCTCCTTTGGCTTGGAACCAGGCTACCAGCCGAGGGGAGAGCGAGACGAGAGCGTCCCTGTCCTCCTCCAGCAGGCCTCCACCCTCCCCGTCCCCGAGCTCGTCGTCGCCACACCAGGCGAGGCCGCGGGGCTTCGCTACTCGGAGAGGTTTGCGACCTTCTTCTCCTGCTCCTTCTCTGGTCGGTTTTTTGCATGCGCGTACGTGCTCTGCTGCTCCCTCCCCTGCCGATTTGGTGCCGAGCTTTAGCCTGGTGCCCATGGATGGGGGGCGCGAAGCAGCCGATTGCTTGCTGGCGTAGGGTTTCCCATCTTTGATATTTTTCAGTGGTTGTATTTTACGGCGGAGGGGGGAGAGGGAGAAGAGCAGCAGGGTGGTGGTGGTGGTGGTGGCGGCGATGGCTCCTGGCCTTTTTTTCCCCCTGATAGCGGCGTCGCTTAGGTCTCAGGTGTTTGTTGGCTTGGCTTGTCATGTTGCCTAGTTTTAGTACTGATTTGGACCATTTAAGCGCCATGTTCCCGTGCTCGAATGCCCAATTTTAGCTTACCCGGTCGCCGAAATGCCGCCTTCATGTGCCTCATCATTGTGGGAATCTGCTGCTACCTTCTTTTTTTTTATTCAGGCTGCAAATCTAGGGAGGCTTGCAAATCTTTTATGGCATGGAATGATTAGAGCCACCGCGCGCGTATCAACCTTTGTCACTGTATTTTACTTTTGTGTACGGAGCGGAATGCTTGTGCTGTCACCGCAAGAGATTATATTGCTCTGTGTGCTGCTCAGGCAGTGGTTTGATTTCAGTCAGTGATTGTTTGGTTGCAGGGAGGGCGGAATGGGGCCGTCGTCCATTCAGGAGATGGAGGAGGCCCGAAGGACCGCAGTGCAGAGCTGCCACCGGGTGCTGGCGCTCCTCTCCAACCCGCACGGCCAGCTCGTCCCCAGCAAGGACCTCATGGCTGCCACCGGGGAGGCCGTCGCCAAGTTCGGCTCCCTGACGGCCAAGCTCACCAACTCCAACTCCAACTCCAACGGCAATGGCCTGCAGCTGCAGGGCCACGCTAGGGTCAGGAAGATCAAGAAGCCCCTGCCCATCTTCGACAGCAACCTCTTCCTCGAGAGCTCTGCGGTGGCCGCCGCCGCCGCCGCCACTGTGGCCAAGACGCCCAGCCCGAGCCCGATCACTGGCCTCCAGCTGTTCCCGAGGTACCACCAGATGGAGGGCTCGTCGTCTAAGGATCCTGTCAGGATCCCTACCCAGTTCCCCAAGAGGTTACTGCTAGAGAACCCGGCTGCCGGTCTGGAGGGGCTGCCGTCCAAGGCCCCTCCGGTCCAGATGGTCCAGCCGGTGTCGGTTGCGCCTCCTGCAGGGACGCCTACCCCGGCATTGCCCGCTGCTCACCTTCATTTCCTCCAGCAGAACCAGAGCTACCAGAGGTTTCAGCTCATGCATCAGATGAAGATTCAGAACGAGATGATGAAGAGGAGCAATCTTGGTGATCAGGGTGGTAGCTTAAGCGGTGGTGGTGGTGGTAAGGGTGTGAATCTCAAGTTTGATAGCTCGAATTGCACAGCGTCATCGTCTCGCTCCTTCCTTTCGTCTCTGAGCATGGAAGGGACTCTTGCGAGTTTGGATGGAAGCCGGGCCAGCAGGCCATTCCAGCTAGTTAGTGGCTCTCAGACATCTAGCACACCGGAGATGGGCCTGGTGCATAGGAAAAGGTGCGCTGGTAGGGAGGATGGGGGTGGTCGGTGCACTACCGGGAGCCGGTGCCATTGTTCAAAGAAAAGGTTGGAATTCTTGGTTATAAACTGATAGGTGACTACTAGCATTATGGTTTTTAAATTTGTTTCTAAAAATCATATTTTTCTATGTAATTTCAGGAAGCTTAGGATAAGGAGGTCCATCAAGGTCCCTGCAATAAGCAACAAGGTTGCAGACATCCCAGCTGATGAGTTCTCGTGGAGGAAGTATGGGCAGAAGCCAATTAAGGGATCCCCACATCCTAGGTACTGAATACTTGTCCATCTGTGACACTTTTAATCTTTTTTGTGTGAATTTGAAGTGTTTCTTACTAGAGTATATGCGGTCCATATTTAATGATATCTGCTTATATCGATTTGGCACTTGCTAATTTATAGTGTAGTTGTACCCACTGACTTGATGCTATTTTAGTTGCATACGAGTATACGACTACCATTTCTGTTGAGTTCAAAGTTAGTATTTCTCCTTTCCATATTCTGGAATGCATGATCTCGCATGGAAGCACGCACCACAAAGGATTACTGATATGAAAAATCTGTCTGAACAAGTGTTCCCCCTACTCTTTAGATGCTGCTTATAGCATTGGGTCGTTTGGCTTCTAATCAAGTTATTCAGTTTTGTTTCGTATTTTACAATAAGCATACTGCTTACTGAGCATACATGTGGTTTGAAAGAAACCTGTTCTAATTATGGTGGCACACCTGTTGCAATCCGAGGAAGGTTACAACTGGCTACCACTTTTGCAACACAGATCACTGTCTTGTACCTTTGTCAAATATGCAGATCACAAATACTCACAAGCTCTCTGCCTTGCAGGGGTTATTACAAGTGTAGCAGCGTGAGAGGGTGCCCCGCGAGGAAGCATGTCGAGAGGTGCGTGGACGACCCCTCGATGCTGATTGTTACCTATGAAGGTGACCACAACCACAACCGAGTTCTAGCCCAACCAGCCTGATCTTTCAGGCTATCAATTCAAGATCGCTTCTATAGTCACCCTCCTTCCCCTAGAGGAAGGGAGGACAACAACAACAAGAAGAAGAGCCTAGTGTCTGTACATATTTTCTGCTTCTAACAGTTGGGGGGAGAGAGAGTCAGTTAGCTAGCTCTTTCAGAAGAATCAAATCAATGGTGACAGAAGGAAACTTATCGCGTCGATGGAGAAAGGGAGAGTGCCTCATCAAATCAAATACTCTAGTTTTGTAGTTTCGATTTCTCTTTTGTGTTCATCATCCTGTGTTAGGGCCCCATCCTGTGGTTGCAGTGTAGTAACATTGAGCTGCAGTTGTATGTCTGAGAAATGGTGTTAGGGGGATTGGATCGGAGAAGAAGGCATAAGGCAGGAAAGTGCCTGTAAAAGTGGCTACACCTAGGAACAGAATGTACAATCGTCTTCAGCCCAGTGGTACAATCTTGTTGATGCAGTGGTTTGGTTTGGTCTGTCGCGTGTTGTTTGTTTGCGCGAGTGTGATGCTGCGATGCATGGGATTGCCGGCTCTCGTGGTGCTGGTGCAGCAACCGCAGCGGCGGCATTTGTACTGGCCCTGGGACGTCTGCCGTTTGAGAGGCCGGGTTCCCTGCGGTCTGCGTGTCTCCACTGTCTGAATTCTGACGATGCTTTCGACAGTTTGACATCTCCATGTCGCGGGTTCAGACGTTCTGATGGATTGTGGCCTCGGTGGGCTCAGAGGGGTTCACGGGCCTGCTACTTCTCTGTTGCTAGTCCGTGCGGGGTTTTTTTTAGTTTTAAAAATTTTGCAAAATTTCTCAGATTCTTCGTCATATCGAATCTTTAGACGTATGCATAAATATAGATAAAAATAAAAATTAATTGCAAAGTTTGATCGAAATTGACGAGACAAATCTTTTGAGCCTAGTTAGTTCATAATTAGATAATATTTATTAAATACAAACGAAAATGCTACTATGCTTATTTTGTAAAATTTTTTGAAAGTAAACAAGACATTAACCTTCCGCACGCGTGACATGATATAGAGATAGACATGTCTTTGTGATAGAGAATAGAGATTGCAGCTGTTCGTCTGGAGTTAACACGTGTGATAGACTGATAGTTGCGGCTGCAACTGCAGCTTATGTGGCATTACTTCGAGAGTGAAAAAATTTTAGGTGTCATATCAAATATTCGTAAGATGTCAGGAGGGATGTTTGGATATTAATAAAAAACTAATTACATAACTCACGTGAAAACTGCGAGATGAATTTGTTAAACCTAATTAATCCATCATTAGCTCATGTAGGTTATGTAGCACTTAAGGCTAATTATAGACTAACTAGACTTAAAAGATTTGTTTCGTGATTTTCAATCAAACTGTGTAATTAGTTTATTTTTTTATCTATATTTAATACTTTATGTATGTGTCTAAAATTTCGATGGGATGGGTGAAAACTTTTTAGGTGAGAAAGATCACAGTTCCTAACTACAGTAAAGTCTGTTTGGAGTTAGCAGCCAGATCAGAATCAACTGCAGCTCCAAGCTACAGTAAAGTCTTGTCCGAGACAGCTCCTCCAAACTAGTTTCAGTCTTGTCTGAGAGAGCTCCTCCAAACTACTCACACCAAAAATAAGTGTCATTTTGAATCTCTGAATAAACTTATTATGAAAATATATTTAACAATTGTTTGTTAATAAATACTAGTAAATATGCCCGTGTTACAACGGGAGAGAAAAAATATCTAGTATTTATAGTTCTTTTTTTTTCAACATAAATAAATAAATAAAAGAGTTCTAGTTATTGAAGCACCACTTTAATCATGCAGTTTGGAAAACAGTGGGCTCCTCTTCCCTTTTGATCCATTTGCGTGCATTTTTTATAGTTATACAGATATAGGGGGATAGTATTTCGTATATACACTATATACATGCATATAAAAGGAAACATGCAATTCTTTTAGTCATGGTTGAAAATATTGTTCGTTGTTATCGTGAGAGAAAAACATTATTGGCTGACAGAAAAAATAAGGCTTATAAGACAAGCGAAAGGGTAGCACCGACTTGGCCATGGCTAATAATATCATACTAAAAAACAAAATAAAATAAATCCTAGAACTCTTAGAAAAATCGAAATCAAAACGAAGAATCGATGGGTGTGGAATCAGATTTGGACTCAAAGAGTTTCAAAAAAAAAGATTTGGACTCAAAGACACTACGTTCTCGCAATGGCCTGGTGACCAAGGCTTCTCCTAGATTGAGATCCTATTTTTTTCTACAGTACTTTATATCTATACTATTATTTCCTCTAAGGGTCTGTTTGGTACAGCTCACAACAGCTTCATGAGCTGTTGTGAGCTGTTTTTTTTGTCAAACACTTATTTCCAAAACAGCTTCATGGGTGAAGCTGTTTTTCTCCTCCTCTCACAAAGACATAAGTTGGGATGAAGCTGAAAAAACTAGCTTATTGCAGCTCTCTCCCTCATTTCTCTCTCTCAACTATACATGAAGTAGTTGGGAAGCTATTTTGCCAAACACTTTTTCCCAAACACAGCTCAACTTCATCTAGAAAGTCACTCATGAAGCTATTTTCTAAAAAAACAGCTTTACTAATGAAGTTGAGCTGTGCCAAACAAGCCCTAAATCGGAAACAGCTGGAAAAAATGCAGTTGCAAAACATAAACGGAAACCATAGAAAAAGTGGTTTCATGCAAAAACAGTTTGGAAAAATATAAAAGCTGATTCTCAAACAAAAAGTTTTGAATTAGGATTCTTATTCAAATTACTCAAAATTGAAGAGATCTATTTAGATTAGGATTAGTACTCCTAGCTATCATATACTATATGTTGTATATAAAGAAACACGATTTAAATTAGGATTCCTATTCCTATTCAGTTTATTGAGGCTCAGAGAGATCTATTTGTCCTTATTATCTAGGGTCATATCTTTATCTTTATCTTTCTTTACCTTATCTATTTCTAATAATAAAAAGACAAAATTTCTAGTCTTTTTTTGTCCAGCCTATTCAATTCAGCCCAACCGTCTCAGTCCACTCACTTCGATCCGGCCCACTCACTCGCGTCCAACCCACTCGCTGGGGACATATTTCATAGAGATTGGTATGAGACATATTGAGTAATTTTAGGTGGAGTCGATAATTATATATCACTCCGTTCTAAATTAACTATCTTTTTTTTTTCCGTACCACAAGTTTGGCTTGATTTATAGTAAACACGTTCAATATTTGTATCTCCAAATAAATTTGTTAAAAAACTAGATTCAAAGATTTTTGCAATAATATCATAAATATTAATATTTTTAATATAAATTTAGTCAAATTTGTTTCTTGAAAAGCGCAAACGACAGTTATTTTGAAACGAAGGTAGTATGGGCCAGCTGAACATGAGTGGTCAAGGGACTTTATCAAAGAATTAAAGAATGACAGAAATGCGGTCAAATGTCAAAGTTACCTATAATGATTGGAGGATATTTCAGTTTAATCAGAGAGGTGAAAGACAAAAGCAACAATCAGGGGGATCCTAGACTGATCAGATTGTTTACCACGCTTATTGAAGATTATCAGCTAAGGGAGATTAAGAGAACCGGGCCCAAATTCACATGAACTAACAAACAAAAGAATCCTATCCAAAGTAACATAGACAGAGTCAGAGAGTGCTAGTCTCCACAGATTATGCCACTTCACTAACTTTTTACCCACTAAGGATCTTCCAAGGAAAAAAAATCGCTGTTCAGCTATTGACAGCTCTACCAAGACCATTGGCTATACACAAATATCAGTTCGATATTCTGTCTAGTTGCCAAACTAGATGCAAGTAATCAGCACCTATGAGAAAGTTCTGCTCTGCCCACAGTCCACATAACTCCATAGTCTCTTTATGAGGCTATGACAAGGTTCCAGCTAAGCACACTACATCATTCCCAAAAAGAATGTAATACTAAGTTTGAATTTAGTCAAATTGTCTAAAGTTGGACTGAGTTTATAGAAAATAGTATCACCAACATAGGTTTATTATAAAACTGTATTTGGTTAATATAATGATACTTATTATACATTATAAACATTAGTACCTTTTGTATATATTTGGTCAAATCTGACATTGATTGACTCATCAAAGAGAGATAACTACATTCTTAATGGGACGGAGAGAGTAGATAATATATGGTCCGGAAACTATATAATTGGGCAGTTTTGAGTTTAATATGACAGATTTAAGTTTAAACCGTTCTGGTGCATGCATTGTTTCCAACATATAGAAGATTTATTTGTTCAGCATAAATAAGCACATGCAGGACTGAGGGAATAAATAAAAAATCTCACAGCAATCACTCACTAGTAAGCTCAAGCAAAGAAGGGGTATATACGGATTATAATTCTGGAATGCAGAAGGTAGCACTTGAAACCTCGATGCTATTATCACAAATTGGTTTACACCACCTTGAAGACAGCAGGCATATATGTTTTTTTTGTCCCTTGTTGCTGCTAGTGTTTTAGTAGTTGCTTCTAGTAACGAAACTCAGGTTCGCCCGCAATGTAAAATTGTATTTATGGTCCCTCAACGGTCTAGTTATTGACCAAAAGCATAAGAAGGAAACAAATCCAAAATTCCAAATCAGAAGCACAATGTATCAGTTACTTATAATGGACTCCAGATAACCAGGTCGCTAGCTCCCCCATGCCTGCAGGAGATCAAATCCTGCTGAATGTCCCCACGAGTACCCCACAAAAGCAAGAACTCATTGCTTATTAGCAAGCACAACAACTCCGAGTAATAGGGGACATATACATATGGAATACAAAGCCGACGACTGTGTGAGAGAGCGGAGAGCATGCACTTTCTTACTGTCCATGTCATATGCTATCAGCTTCTGGCATTAACCTTAAGCCATAGTTTCCATCCACCTCCCACTTGCCATTTCCTCTGCTTGCTTGTGCAGTTGATCCACATCCCGGTTTCAGACGAATAGGTGCGCACCTCAATCATGCCAAGATTAACATTATCCCAGAGGTGGAACAAGTGAAAGTGTGGCGAGATGGCTGGGTCAAAGACGACGTAGGTAGGCGCATTGTCAGTTGGAGAGGGACAACCGGCGCTGGGCACGGCCACCCATTGCTCAGTGGTGGGGTTGCACACAATGTAGCCCCGTCTGCCATCTAGTGAGATCCCATTGTCCTGCGCCGTGCCCAAAGAGGAGGAGCCCGTTGCAGGAATGCAGGAGCCTGATGTTCTTATTCCCGGGCAGCTTCGTCAGGAAGGAGATGGAAGGGTTGAAAAGGGGCGCGGTGATCCCCGGCAGACTGATGAATTTCCCGTGGAAATAGTCGCCATCGGCGTCGCTGCGGAGTGCGGAAGAAGCCTTCTAGGGCCTGGGGGAACCGCTTGCGGTGGACGGGGTCGGAGATGAGGTCGCACCAGCGTTGCGAGACGCACTTGAATCTGTGGATGGACCGGACGGGGGCGCGCTCGAGGATCTCCAAGATGGCGTCTTCTGCGAGGCACGGCACCGGCACCGCCGCCGCCGCGCCCCTCTTGAGATTAGGGCAGTCCATGTCTCTGAAACGGATTAGCTAGGGGTGAGGGTATGAGCGAGCGAGGGAGATGAAGACGAGGTAGGGAGAAGCGGAGTGTACCAGCCACCGGAGACGGTCGGGATGGACGAACGCGGCGCTCTCCGGTTGTGCGGCCGCCGGGCCAGTCTTTGGAAACGAAACAGGTCCGGCCCAAAAGTCCGAAGAAATAGGCCCCAAGAGCCCAAGAAAGCTCGAATTTGAGCTGAGGCGTGTGTTTCGTTTAGTAGGTCTGGGAGCTCTCAAGCATAACAGTTGCACTAGTTTCAACATCATCTATGCATGAATCAAAAAAAAAAAACCATCTATGCAAGTGAGGCAATCATTCTTTAGATGCCATATAACAGAGTTACATTATGATTCTGTTACTTCTTCGGATAAACCCACAGAACAAACGTACAAATGAAACTATGCATGCATCAGAAACAATATATATTTATTCATGGCATGTATTTAAGTTCTGAGAAAATTCAGAATAAGCCTGCAAGGAGTTTACAAAAATTCCGAGCAACTTCAGAACTTCTGATGAATTGTGCATGAGGACCAACAAGAGTGTTTACCGATTCACAACATCTATTCCACTCAGCGATTTCTGAACTATCAAGAGTGAAATAAGCCTATATGCAAGAAGTTTAACTATCCATCTCTACATCGGCCATGACATCTGAGAAGGTCAGTCACTTTTTCCGTGTTTTAGAAGGCTTCACGCGACGGCATTTGTGCATGCGTGACAACTTCCCTCCCAGTCGCGAGGTCCCGTGGACTCCTCTTGCATAGCCACGGTCAAGCGGGGGGCCCCATGAAAACGATGCCTTTCCTGCATTAATAATATTGCGCTGGTTCGCCTTGCAAACAAATTCAGTGGCGACTCTATGACAATGCATACCGTTCCCTCTCATAAATTTGTTTTTCTGACCCGCAGCAGTCACCTATTTCAACCCTTGGGCTGATCTCCATCTTCTCGAGTATGATGGAACTGCAAAGGATGTGAAGAGCCAACTCTACCTGATCTTTGTGACCAAAAAATCCGCTGATATGAACTGACTTGAGATGCGCGTGCTGGTGCCGAGGACGAATCCTTAGCTCACCGTCCTCTTTCCTATATGGTCGGCGTGGGCATTGCAACCACATCTAGTGAAAAAGGCCCAACATGTACATATAAGAAAATGGACATGATTAGTACACGTCATGACAGTATTGTTTGTGAAATAAATGACCATTGCCCCAACATTCAGTAGACACAGCACTCGTTTAAGAGCGGTAAAGAATACAACTCTAAATGTTTGTTAACTTTTTCCCTTTGCTACTGATAATATCATATAATCATATAATCAATGTACTAAAAGTTTTGGTGCTATGTAAGCATAAAAAGGTAGAACGACATATATGTTTAACTCAAAATCAAGTAAAACCTGCAAACCATAGCATATTCCTAGCGTTAACAATTTCCTAACAGGTGGCATCCGATCTGTTCATATGCAAGATATGTTTCCTGAAAGTTGCAGATAAACTTACAAGCAGCTCCAATTTTTCGATGAAAGGAGCAACCTCCAAGAGATAAGCATAGTCAAGGACATCAGCCTTTCTCTTTTTCTTGCCATACAGAACTAGTTCTAACTTCAAATGCCGAAGATGAGTAAATATGAAAGGATTTCCAGGTAAAATAATTCTCTGTAACACATAACAAACAAAGAGCAGAGAGATGGTATTCGATTTGGCCATAAAAATAATTAAACAACAATAGAACCATAGAGCACATATCACTAACCTTCCATTGTGCACAATGTAAGGTCAGAGTATTGAGACTTGGCAAAGTACTAGGGAATCCAGTGACCATGTAGTCAAGAATAGCATTACAGGGCATGAACTTAAAACATATATTTTTCAGCCTGGAAGTTGAACCAAATATAAATGGGGACATGGACCAGTGTACTCGAGTATTGTTGGACTACAATTCACCTCTATCACTCGATGCAAGGGGCATTTATCCACAACCAAATGCTTAAGCTGATTCAAAGGATGAGGCATCCATAAACTAGTAATCATTCTATAGTAGGAAACCTCAAAAAACTCGAGATGATTGCATTTCGTTAGCATATACTGAACATATTTATCAGTGATACTCACATCCACTAAGGTAAGATTCCTAAGGTTTAGAAATCCATTGAAATCAGCAGGTAGTTGAAGAGACAAAGAAGTGAGTTCTAGACACTGCAAGTATGAAACGTTGTCAGCACTGAAAAGTTGTGAAGGTAAACTATATGGTTCTTCTCTGATGTTGTGTATACCACGTGACAATGATAACTTGAAACCACCATTTAAATCAATGATAAGTTCCTTTGTCTTTGATCTGATTGCAAAATTAATCCATCTATCAGGGCCTGTTTGGAACAAAGGAATAGAAAACAGAGGAATGGGAAAAAACGTAGGAATATGATAAAGGTATAGTGCGAAAACAGAGGATTGCAAAACTACAAGAATAGTTAAAAAGAGGTGTTTGGAACATAGGAATTTCAATCACATGAACTAGAGAATATGTATAAGATAAGAAACATGTTATTGCTTAATACTAGATTGATTAACTTCATTTTTAGCACATTTGACTTTAAATGACCGGCTCACAACTAACTTTCTATATTTTACTGTATTTTTTACTTGAAAGTACTATGTCTTTACCTCTTCATGGTTCTTCATCCGGTCGTTCCTCTCCTCTAGTCATCCTCGTCTCCTAGCTTTGTTTCCTTGCTCCCTCTCTCCTCTCGGTTAAAGCCATGGTGAGTGACTTAACTAGCTAGAGACGGCTCCTGGGTTGTTGCCTATTTGGAGATGAGCACGGATCGGAAGGCTACGGCTGACGTTGGTGGCCGGTTTCCATTGCTCGGCCACGCTGTTCTCTCCTACAGTCTCACCCTCTCTCTCTCTCTTCACCACGTGCTTGCCTCGGCCATCAGCAAAAACTTTGGTTTGTGGTGGATGTTTCTATTCCTGTGTTTTGTGTAGGAAAGGAAATTTTTCCTCTGGAACGGGATGCCCAATTCCTTCAATCCAAACATGCTATGACGTAAGCAAAATGGAGGAAGAGCAATCCTTTGAAAATCCTGTGAAAAAACTCCATTCCAAACAGGCCCTCAATATGATTTGCATAACCTATGCTTGACTTCCATGTGCTCGATCTCCACACCACTATGGTGACCCAAGACTGTATCAACTCTCGTAATAAATTCCTCATCATTGATGAATCCATAACCAAAGGAGGTCTTAGAATAATGTTTCCTCAATGTAGCCGAATCAAAAGTTAGGTTGGTGTGGCCTCGCCAAACATATTTCCACTCTCTTGATAAGACACTTGTTCGTACGGCATCATTTATTGGCAACTGCGACAAGATCTGTGATAAAATATCCTAGAGCAAAAAAAATACATGTTCCATATTATAGATCTGCGAAAACACACTATCATACACTTCATTTCTTTATGACCTCACATACTCTAGGGAGATTGCTAAGCGAAACTTTAGGTACAGTTCTTCTTTTGGCAATTGTTCCATGGAAGCGTTGTTCTGAATTCTTCTTCATGATTCTGTTATGGCTATACTTAACCCTTTTCAACAACGAGCATTCATCTGACTGTTGAACTACATACAATTAACATTATAAAATAAGGCACTGCAAAGAATAATTCTATAGTACATATGGGGTCAAGATAACCACTCACGTGAGTATTCTAAATCTAATACAGATGGTGTCAAGATAACCACTCTCGTGAGTGTTCTAAATCTAATACAGATGGTGTCAAGATAACCACTCACGTTTGAATTCTAAATCTAATACATTTGATAGGGTAAAAAAAATATTAGTGTCATTTATGTGTCATTTGTGATTTTTCATAAAATTCAACTCTGCAAAATGAAGAAAGATAACGATGTTCGGAATATGTTTTCTCTAAGCAAAATAAGACACCTCTGTCTAATTAATTACCCATTGATGCAGGACCAAAACAAAGATGTGGGTAAAGTACATTCATATATAGTTGATATATCAACATAAGGAAAGAGAGAATGTTATATCTCTAGAAAGGTTGGTGAATGTTATAGATATGAAAAATAAAAAAGAACTTGGCCCTGTGTTCTGTGTACGCTAAAATGCTCAGGGACATGAGAATGAGAGTACACATATACAGCTCATAATTTTTGCAAAAGGCTAGAAGTTAGTAGGCAACAAGTAGCCAAATAGCTTGAGTTTGGGAACTCGATTTGGCACAGCAGACAGGGAAGAGAAGGGGATGTCGAATACCTGGAGGTCTCTCTTCGCCGGCGAAGAGGTCGGTGAAGGCCTCCATCGGCACCCATAGGGCGGCGGCGGTAGCCCGCCCAGTCGTCGCAGACAGGGAGAGCGCACGCGGTGTTGAGGTGACGGATGCGGCGGGCCGACGGCGGTAGCCCAACATGGTTTATTCGGTCCAGGCGGAGCGCACCCGGAGGGGGCTGAGGCTGGTGGCGGTGGCGGTGGCGTACTGGCGGAGTCGTCGTGGGCTCGCGGCTGGAGTGCCGTGTGCGCGGGAGGCGGGAGGCGGGAGCCGGGGTTGGATGGATGCTTCCGTAGTGTAAATTGTCCTTAAAAATCAGTTTAGCCTGAATATACATATCTGTATCCCTATTTGATTTATTTATAAGAGTACTCTTTATTTAAATATAAATATTAAAAGAATATACCGTATCCATTTTTGAATATTATTCTATATCCGATTTCACATCCGTATTGAAAAAAATATAAAATATCCGATCCGTATAAATACAAATTATTTTAAAACCATTTAGGTCTTATAATTATGACTAATTAACTGTGTTAATAAAAATAGATTTTTAACATAACAGATGATATGTATCATTGTTTAAATGTTATTTATGACTAATTCATATTAATATATATAAATCTTAAATTTAGTTAATTTTAACAAGGATAATCATATTAATTAGTATTTTATTTTATTTATATACTTCTTTGTTTTTATTTATTTAGATTGATAATTAATATATATTAAGTATAGTTTCTTATATTTTATATATTTAATTATCAAAATGTTGATTAGTATATTTTTTTGGTAGTTGTCTTTTAGCCACGGTGTTATATAGCAATGTTTTAAATCTCTTCATCCAAAATGATTATATTATGAAATTATCGATAAGTAAAATAGATATATGTTATCTTCGGAGTCAAGTAGATATCCGAATTCGAGATATCCTATTGCATTAGTATCCGACAATATTCACATATGTATTGATTTTGAATTAAAATGTGGTAAATAGTGGCATCCAAATCCATATATGTCCGAATCCATCAGGAGCGAAAACATGCATTAAGGCCTTGTTTAGTTCTAATTCTTTTTTGAAAAAACGATACTGCAACACTTTCGTTTTTATTTAACAAATATTGTCTAATCATGAAGTAATTAGGCTTAAAAAATTTATCTCGCGATTTACAGACAAATTATGTAATTAGTTTTTATTTTTATCTATATTTAATGCTCTATGGATGCGCTGCAAGATTAAATATGACAGAAAATTTTAAAAAGTTTTAGATTTTTGGGCTGAACTCAACAAAGCCCAAGAGTCCGATAGGCAGGGCGCGTAACAAGCACTTGCCCACGCCGAGTTCGCTCTCAACCTCTCTCCTTATGGCACCATAAACTAGTTACTAGCTAAGACATTTTTTATACTATATTGAACCTTAGCACTTACTATAGGTTATTTATAACATCTATAAGCCTAGCTTAGGCCTTGTTTAGTTTTCAAGAATTTTTAAGATTTTTCGTCATATCAAATCTTGCGTCACATGCATGAAGTATTAAATTTAGACAAAAACAAAAACTAATTACACAATTTACCTCTAATTTGCGAGATGAATTTTTTGAGCCTAGTTAGTCTGTGATTGGACAATATTTGTCAAATAAAAACAAAAGTGCTATATATTACCCAAAATCTAATAATTTTGCCAACTAAACAAGACCTTAGGTAGATTAGACCAACTCACTACGATTGAATGGCTTAGGGCTTCGCCAATGTCAGTGTTTGAGTAGTAGTCTCAAAGGTCATGTAGGATCAGATAAAAAAGTAAGTACTCTAAACTTGTCATAGTGATTTGCAGAAACTAAATATGCTTGGGGAGAAAGAAGGCGGTCTATATGAAAAAAAGAAGAGGATAAGAAATAAAGATAAGGTATGATAAAATAAATAAGTTTTTTTTACAAAGCACAAGTAGTGATAGTTTGTACTGTGTGAGTAGTAGTCTCAATATTTCTTAGTTTATATGGCTTATTTTATTTGTACTAGAACCACTAAGGCATGATAAGTCATGGCAGAAAGTACTGTTGGTTGATTTATTGTAAGAGAAAAAACATTGCTAAATGGTTGATAGATACGGCTGATAAGCCCAAACGAACAAGGTGGTCCTTCCGAAAAAAAAAGAGTGTTAGATGGTGTCCTTTAGGAGCTTAGGGCTAAGCATGATGTCAACACGATTTGGGTTGCACGCATCAAGAGGAAAACGAGTCCAACCTCCAACAGGGTGCTTTGCCACGAAGCAAAAGCAGTTTCCTCCCCATCCCCACACAAATAGAGAGCCCCCGTCCCTTCCCAGTTTTCCAGCGAAGCACAGCGCCGCGCAATCATCCTCTCTCGGCTTCGTGGCTCGTGGGTAACTCAAACTCCACCAGCGGTGCGTGGACGCGTCCTATTCTTCTTCCCTCCCCACCTTTCCCCAACCTCTCCTGTCTCCTGCAAATCCGATCTCCCCGCGATCATGCGCAACTACGCCGCCGCCCAGCCCTCTCCTCCCGCCTCCTCTACCGCCACGTACGGCTCCTCCGCCGCCTACGTCGCTCCCGCCGCCATGTACGGCTCAGGCGCCGCCTACGTCGCGCCCGCCTCTTCCGCCCCCGTCGGCGGATACACCTACCCGGCGCCCGCCTCCTCCGGTGGCAGCAGCGCCGGGTACGCCAAGATCCCAACCTACCCGGCGCCCCCGTCGGCGTACCCTAACCCCAAACCTGCCCCGACGCAAGTCTCCACCACCCACGCCGGGGCGGTCCAGGACCCCACGGCGCCGCCGTCGCCGCTGGTCAAGGCCGGCGAGCTCGTCACGCGCCTCCGGGAGCAGGGGCAGGCGCTCATCGCGGCGCGCCGGCCCTGGGCCGAGGTCTTCCGCGCGCCGGCCTTCTCCAAGCCGCCCTCGCTCGGGGAGGCGCTCGCCCGGATGCGCCGCAACACCGCCTACTTCCGCGCCAACTACGCGCTGGCCGTGCTCGCCGTCGTGGCGGCCTCGCTGCTCTGGCACCCCGGCACGCTCTTCGTGCTCCTCTTCCTCTGCGCCGCCTGGTTCTTCCTCTACTTCGCGCGCCCCGCGCAGGGGGGCCAGCCGCTCAGGGTCCTCGGGATGGAGTTCGACGACGGCACCGTGCTCGCCGCGCTCTGCGGGGTCACCGTCATCGCCATGCTCTTCACCAGCGTTGGCTGGAACGTCGTTGGCTCCGTCATGATTGGGGGCGCGCTGGTCAGCGCGCACGCCGCGCTCAGGACCACCGACGACCTCTTCCTCACGGAGCAGGAGGCCGCCGGGGACGGCCTGGTGGCAGCTGGCATGAGCGCCGCCGGACCCATCTTGCCCACATATGTCCGCATTGGTTGATTCGTGCAGCCGGGTGGGTGTGGTATTCATCAAATCATGGTTTGCAGTCTTTATGCAGTTCAGCAATCTCGATGTTATTGCTTGCAGATAGTAGCAAATTTTCCTTGTAATTACCATCACGATGTCTAATATTGGTTGTGGGTGTGTTAAGCTTTTCTATATTTGTGGTGAAACAAGTGCAATGATCATGTGAAATCATTGCTGGATTCCGATGGTGTTTGGAATGATGATGTTCGAATCTGTTATATCTCAGAATGACAACAGCGATTTTGCCCGCACATTCTATTTTTGATGCTTCAAGCTCAATTCTCTCTGTGAATTTCAATAACTTTGAGTGGTGTATAATGTACATCCTGTAGAATATATCATCATGTATCTGACTTGCCATAGATCCATCCTCTACAATCCTGCAGTGCATGTTTATTCTCGTTTATGTGCACGTCCATCAATCACCTTTGACCTTCACTGTATCTCTATTATATCGATATATGAAACTGTATCTGTTGGTAAAGTGACAGCAGATAATATATCATCAGTTTGGTGACATTTTTCTGTGACAGTTATCTATTTCTGAACAGCAAATAGCCGCCAAATCTCCGTGTTCCTTGTGCATAATCCAGAGGCAGAAATGTGCAGTCACGGTTGGATTTCATTTTCACGGTGGGATTTTATTTTCAAATGCTATTCACTTTTTGTCAATGTGCAGATCTTTCTATAGTCTCTATTGCCTGAATGCTTTGATATGTCGATCTCTAGTAGCAACTCTTTTGTCCTGGTTTTGCTGAATTTCTATATATGTATCCTGTGGTTTGCTGGGCCATATGTTGGGCTGCTGGTCAGAGCACTGCTGTGCAGCCATTCTACAGAATTTTGCTCTCACAAGGAGATGTAGCGGCAGCCGTGACAGAGCTGCCTATGAAACAACTACTGCCAGGACGATAAGCTGTATTGCACGTATTCAGCAATTCGTCTGTGATTTTTCTCAGCTGCGGTGGCACGTTGCAGTTTGCAGTTTGCAGTTCGCAGCCGCAACTGCCACTGCAGTGCAGTTGAGCGCGCACCCATGGTTTCTCATTGGAGTCAACGAAAATAAGCTTCAGCCTGTGGCTCAAAGTAATGTTCGCTTTGTTAAGCTCAAGTGAACAGACTATTTCTCAGAAAAGTCATGACTAAAGGTATTTTTCGCTGATTTATTATGAAAAAAATAATATTGCTGAATGACTAACAAATTCGATAAATAAACTCAAACTAACAAGCTCTTACCATGCTTCTAGGGTAAGGGAGTATAGTCGTATTTGATCCGGTCAGCTAATTCTTGCTGCTAACAGAAGGAAACTAGCTAATAGATTTTTACTAGCCGGATTATTAATTAGCAAACCTAACAGCTAAGTTCCATCAGGTCATCTAGCAAATGATAATTAATACTATTTAGCTAATAAGATCTCACTAATATTTTTTTTCATTAGTACATCTCAATTTGAACTATTAGCTGGGTTATTAACTGAGGTGTTTAAATTCACTAGAGCTAATTTTGGTAGCTAATGTACGGTTGTGGGATCCGGGCCTACTGTAAGCATCAAGTGACGTTTCAACAAGAGATGGCCAAAGTCACCTTCGCGGCGTCGGCTTTGCTTCGCTCTCGCTTTCTTGGAAGCCCAGCTGCTCGTCACCGTCGGTCAGGCGTCAGCAACGGCAGCCCAGGGCTCCAGGCATGACGCCAGGCGTGGAGCTCAGCTAGAAGCGTTTCTGCTGCATGCACAGCTCCAGCTTCACAGCCGCGCCGTATGGCTGTGAACTGTGTGCGCCAGCTTGCTGTGCAGCAGCCAGCAGGCTATGATTTGCCGCTGCCGTAGAGACAGTTACCGTTCAAAGGGGCAGGACCAGGAGACCACGACGAGGCAGAAACAGCCAGAACCGGCCGGGCAGCCACCAGCAGCCCTCAGACATCACCCTTTCTTGTAGGACCGGTAACAGCCGGAGCCGCCCGGCCACGGCCAGCCACCAGAAAGCCACAGACACCACCTGTGCTGCCTGGCACGGCAATGGGCAAGCGAAGAATCACGGCGCAACAACACGAGATCGATTTCACCCTAACTTTTTCCGTCAGAAATGTCGTTAGAGTAAGTAAACACGGTTGTTCAAGGTGCTTAATATAACATCATTTACCACGGACGACTGCTGGTAGACTAACTTCTTTCCTCTCTCTTTACAAAAGTCTAAGAAATGAACACGATCCAAAAGAAGGTCTAAGAAATGAGTAAAAAAAACTGTAGTGGTAATTTCTTTCTTCTGTTTTATCCTAAACGGGCCGAGCAGTGCAGTTCAAGGCTCCACGGCGGTGCATGCAGTCACCCTTGCAGACCGCTTCAGGAGGGGCCTGGAGGCACGGCGACGGTGCTGGGCACCGAATTAGGGTGCTGGCGGCGGCGGTAGCCCAGCACCATGACGAACTCGTTGGCTGGCGTGCCCACCAACGCCTCCACTGGCTCTGTCGGCTGTCTACGATGCCACAGTTCCATCAGACCATGCAGCGTGCTCGAGGGGCAGATGGGCTCGCCATGGCAGATGATCTCCACCTGCAGTTGGATTGGAGAGGAACAGGGATCAGATAAAATTAATGCATTGAGTCAATCAGAATTCCTATCATTGGCACCAGAATTAGAATTGTTAGTGACTTCTTTGCATGAACTCAAAGCAGCAGGGCAAAGAACAGAAAGACACTAAGGCGTTCAAGTATATGGATGTCATCAGTCCATGGTTACAAGAGCTTTTCTTTAGGAGATTTCCAACTGAAATGCACAATAGGTGCCAAAAGGGCTAATTTTCAGGGGACAGAAGAACACACTTCGCCATGCGAATCTTGTGGCTCTATCCATGGCAGGGCTACTCTGAAACTAACTGAATGTATTGCTACTGTGGTCTTCACATTTGAATGGTCGATGTCTAATTGTCTATGCCGATCGGGTAGTCTTAAGTCAATAAGCGGCCAGCTCAGTTTTTTTACTGTGATTAATAACAAAAATGGAAGTGTTGCAACATCTGAGTAAATCACCTCATTTTCATTAGCTAGATCCAGTTTCTTCATGATGTATCTCTGTACCGAGGAAATCTGCAAACCGCCATCTCTGAAACAACGACAAAAATTAAACCAAAGAAAGGAATAAATTCCCAGTGCAGAAAGCAAGTTGGAATGACCCAAATAAGTTCCTAAAACATTTACATCATGGTACGTTGAACAAAATACCAAAGCTCAAACTAATCAGGAGATGCCAGGATGGTAACATTACTACAGTCATGTAGTCTTGAGAAGAAATATTATTAGCATCACAGGTACGTTGAACTGCCTGGAGCAGCTTAATCAGGCAAAGAATTGGACAGCTCTAAACTATGAACAAGAGCTTCCGAAAGTGGCAAGAGCCAAAATAAATTACAGCACTAAATGGAACTCACTTGATTCTCATGTAAGTCTTTGATAACTGAGGCAGTTGTGGATCTTCTTTCCTGAAAACCAGTTAGCATTTTGACTTAAAACTCAGAAAATGACATAAGATTATCATCACAATCATTAGTTCACTATGAATACTGTTTTTTTAAAGAGTTTCCTCAGCTTTAAGAAAACAACAGTTCACTATGAATACTTACTGATTAGGCAAAGAAATTAATGAGAACCACACAGGAGTTGTTATTGGATCATGCAAATCGCTTGCAGAACCAAGCAATCCTTGGTACGAATCATCCTGTGTTGTAGTTTTATCTTTCAATGGTGAAGATTCTCGAGGACTGCGATCATTTTTCTCTTTAAGATTTGAGTTATTTGAATGTTCTCTCACACTTGTCCCAGGAATAACCACTTTGTTGTCTGCCTCTCCTTTCCTTGTAGGGAGTTCGTCTTTCTCTTTTATTTGCTCTTCATTGACGGCATGGATTTTAGGAGTTGACCTAGGTACTTTGTTGTCTGCCTCTCCTTTCCTTGTAGGGAGTTCACTCTCTTTCTCTTTTATTTGCTGTTCATTGACAGCATAGATTTTGGGAGTTGACCTAGGTACTTTTGAAGATTTACGGAGCTCATCCTTGTCAACTGTCTTGCCATTCTTTCTATTTTCGGAAGATGCCTTGCTTGAAACTTCTACATCTGTATTTCGCTGTTTTGCAGCATAATGATGTGTGAGAACAAGCCATTTAACAAGAGAATCCACAGAGAAATTTCACATGAAATAATGTAATGTTACAAACATCAGATGGTTTTCCATATTTACCTGTTTTTTGTTTGCTGGTGTTGCTGCCCTGGTCGACTGTTTTGCCAAAGTTTTCCTGGTCTTCTTTTGATCTTGATTTTCAGTTTTGTTTGCAGTTGTTACCACCTTGGTAGATTGTGATGCAGAGCTTTTCTCAGTCTTCTGATCTCGATTTTCAGATTTAATTGGTAATTTCATGGTTCCATTATTAACGGGAGAAGTTGCACGAGAAGATGCTGCCCTCCTTTTAGCTTTGGTTCTCTTTCCAGTCAAACTAGTCCGCTTTACTACGCTTGGAGTGTCAACCACCAAGGACGAAAGGGACCTCTGTTTTCTCTTTGCTGGCAATATTGTTACAGCCTTTGGAGCATCAACATTTATCTTTTTAATTGGGAATACCTTATTCCTAATATCTTGAAGGTTGTGGTCAGGCCTTCAAACAAGGAAATGATCACAGTTAGGTAGCCTCAATTCATAGTTGATCAGTCGATGCACTAGAAATAAATAAGAAGTTGCAATACTATGGCCCAAAATTCTGTTTACATAATTAAAAAAACGGGTACTTGAGGCAAAAAAAAAAATATTCAGAAAAGAACTACAGTACAAAACGTAGGCAGTGAGCACGAGAGAAGCGGGTTTCTCCAACTTTTGTCAAATTAAAAAACATGATCCGTAAAGGTGTATTACAAGCTTATGTCCTCCCTAAAGTGAGGATCATAAGAAATGATTTTCAATCAGATATGATATGTCAACAATAGATCATGTCATAACCAAACTAGTAATAGGACGCGGACTAAAGGCTGCTTCAATAAATGCTATATACGAATATGTGACTGTAGAAGGAAAGTGCATGTTTATACTCCAAGTACTTTAAGCGTTAAACCTAAAAACCCAAGCTATATTTTTGACAGAGATTGTTTGTCTGAAATTCTGAATTGCAGATATCCTGGGCCATATGGGTTTGATCCATTATGATAATCTCTGTAATCCTTTCTCTGCACTTTGACCATCCCTTGATCTTGGCGCCATTACTGGCGAGTTTCTCAGAGAAGTTTTCAAGATACACGGTTTTATTATTCATTAGCAATAGCATGATGTATAGACTTCACATCATACTAATGCTTCATCTTCATGGTTGCACTTGTACAAAAAAAAATTGAACGCAGAAGGCATTGCCAGAACGTGGTAAGGAGAAAGTAGAAACTATGTTTTACAGAAGAAACTCAACAGTTAGAACAACCGATTCACCTGAGTTTCTCTTCAGGATCGCAGCCAAGATCAATGTCGCATACTGGGCAGCAGTCAACTTCCTCATCATTTATTTTCTCCATAATGCACTCCCGACAAACTGTCAAAGACAATAGGAGAAATTCTAATAAGACAAGGAAGCCAGATTCAGAAAGAGGTTAAAACAACTGATAATGGTAACAACACGTGTAAATATTTACAATATTTGGCACACAAACTCTGCAAGCTCCTGCCCAGTGAAGTGTTTCCTTTGGTCTCTGGTTTCTACAAGGATATGTGCTGCACTATGCTGCGTGGTTGACATCTATAATACACTTATGGCGCAGCAGCACTGCATGACTTGATATTCAACGAAACCAAGAAATATTTTAGCGATCGAGAATGCTGCAGAACTACAACTAATTTCCTTATACAAGTCCCAACTCCCTCAGCAAATAACTACTCCTAGAAGGCAGTACACACTACACAGTCACAGAACCCAACTGAATACCAGTTCCCATTCTATCAATAAGCAATTAAGCATGAGGACTCCAGCTAATCGGAGACCACATTTCTTTCTGATCAGAAGCAGGCTACAATGGTACCCTTCTTAAACTTCCCGACCATTACCGAACTCACAGGAAGCTACTAGAATGCCTCGATGCATGACACCCATACATTCTGCAACAAATGCCAGCGCTTTACAGCCTTTTCCCGTAGCACTAAAAGCTCCGCGGTCCGCAAGCGTTCATGCACCGAAAGTTGTTCAGGAATCGCGGATGGGAGACAGAGCCACGAGGATGTGTAGCACCGGCGGTCACCGCCGAGAGGGTCTGCTGCTCAGGGCCAAGATAACTTGCGGCACGCGTCCCAGCAGCTGTTCCGAGTTAAGAGTGCGAATAGCCTGAAGCGGCGTTGATGAAACCTGGGAGCCGCCTGAGCGCTGCTGCTTCGCAGCATTGCCAACTCGGCAGACGGGGCAGAGCAAGAACCGAGCACACTGGAACGAGACAAGGGCCGGAACATGGCGGCGCCGAGAAACCGAGCGCGCGCGTGCCGTAGACGGGAGCGCGGGGCCGTCCCGGGTAGCTCCCGCGGCAGCTGGCGCGTAGCTCGGCGTCGACAAAGCAGACGCGGTTCAGGAGAAAGCCCGCGCCTTTTGGACCTCGTGCAGATCAAGAGGCGCTAAGGGACACCTTGGGATCGTCAAGAGCAAGCAGAGAAAACACTAGAGATGCACGGCGACGTGGGAATGAAGACCCATGCCCGGGTGCACCGGTCACGAAACCCCGACCCCCGCTGAGCTCCTAGTCTCCAACAGTAACGCCGGCCACGGGGAAGCAAACGCGAACGCCCGGCGCGAGGTGGCCACGACGGGGGCAACCCCACGCATGGCGCGACGAAAGCCACGACCACAATCGACGCGAAAGGCAGAGCGTTCGCCACCCTCCTGGAATCAAAGAACTCGCATCGGACACCATCCCGATCGCCGGGGGCATCCGAACGAGAGAACAGGAAGAAGAATCCGACACCAAAACGAAGTACGCAAACGCGAGGAGACGAGCGCCAACGCAGGGGCGGCGGCGCGCGCGGGGAAACCGTGCCCGCCTCCGGCACGGGCGCGGGCAGAGACAGGCGCGGATAGAGAGCTCGAACGAACGAACAGGACATAGACAGGCAGGGAGGGAGGGTGAGAGAGAAGACGCGACTCACATGTGTGGAGGCACAGGGTTATGGCGGTGGCCGCCCTGAGAAGTCCCCGGCAGAGCGGGCACGTCATGCACGCGGCGAGCGCCTCCCGCCGCACGCGGGCCAACCCCCTCGCGGTCCCCATCCCCTAGGCTCCTCCTCGGCGGCCGCCGAGCAGCAGCTCCTCTCTCCCTCTTCCTCCTCCGGTCCCGTGGGATGCACACGGGTTCTCGGCGGCGTCGGAGCCTCAGCCTCAGGAAGACGCAGCGCGGGGCGGCGTATCTGAGGGCATTCCACGGATGTGCGGCGGCGTCGGTGGCTTCTGCTGCGGAACCGGACAGCGGCGGCGGCGGCGGCGCGGAGCTCCGGCGAGTCGCCGGGTGGGAGAGGAGAAGGGGCTGAGTAGTCTTGTGTCTGTTTTATATCGCCGTATTGGTGGTGCGTATAAATAGAGGGGAAGCGGGGGATTTCGTGTGGGCGTCGCCGGGTTCGCGTAGCGGCGCAGCCCCCGGGGGCCAGGAGAATTTCTAGCTCCGCTGGACGTCGTGTACGCCCACGTAGGCGCCACGTAGGAAGACGTATTGCGAGTTTTTTTTTCTCTATATCTATGTATATTAGAGAAATGCTTTCACTCACCGCTAAACAAATCGACGAAAGAAAGAATTTTCCAGCTGACTTGCTAGCACACTCAACATTGTTGAAACTCTTTGTACTAGTAACTATAAGAAAATTGTTGTAAAAAAACAATAAGATAATTGGTATTCTCTTTCTCGCTAAATAACTGTCATTTTTGCTTCTTAAGAAATAACTTTGACTAATATATATAAAAATATTAATATTTATGGTATAAAATAATATCATTAGATAGGTCGTTGAATTTATTTTTATAATAAATTTGTTTAGAGGTATAAATATTGTATGTATTTTGTATAAAATCCAATTAAATTTACAATGTGGAAATAAAAAATGACAATTACAGCATCCCCAACCGTTTTGCAAATAAGCTTTGCATTCATGTATTTGCAAAAAAGTCTTAAAAACACTTATCCAACGGTTTGGCATTTAGACTTTGCAATTTTGTTAACTTGGCAAAAAGAGATGAAGGATTGGCATATATGACAAACCTATTCACACTTGGCATTGGGAAATTGCCGCGAAGTGATTAATATCAAACCATTGGAGATTGCCTCTTTTCACCTTTGCCATATTTTTTTGATACTTGGCAAACTCCCTCATTTGCCAAACCAATTATGCAAAACGGTTGGAGATGCTCTTAGGGATGTAAAGAGATAGAATGTATAAAACGACTATAGGTTCCGTGACATGATCGAGTAGATAGATAGATTATTCAACGTCCTGTACGTAGCTTTCGCTCAACTTGCTCACAAAAACGCCAATTTCAGGTGACATTGATGCTAGTCCTTTTTCTTTTGGACATCTCCAGCAATCAAGTCCATGGCAATAGCATATTAGAGATGTTTGGTTGGTGGTGTTAAAGTTTAATAGGTATTGTAATATTGTTGTTTTATTTGATAATTAATGTTTAATTATAGACGAATTAGACTTTAAAATCATTTCATAAATTATTCTCTAATTATGTTTTTAATTTTGTAAATAATATATATTCAATACTTTGTATATATATATATATATATATGATAAAGTTTAACGGCCTACTAGTAGCTAGTTTTTACCAAGACCTGATTGCTAGCTGTAGCTGTAGCTAGACGTGACAAACTGCCACCGGTGACTCTGAGGTTTTCAGTGCGACGGTTGAGATCCCCCCATGCGAGAAAACATTCACATGACTCATAGCAGCAACTCTCCTTTCTCTTTGCCTTTTCTTATGTGGATGGAGAAGAGCAGGTCGTTTCAGTTCATCAGTTTTGGCCTTGTTTAGATGCGAAATTTTTTGAATTTCGCTACTGTAATACTTTTGTTTGTTTGTGATAAATATTATTCAATTATAGACTAACTAGGATCAAAACATTCGTCTTGCGATTTACAGTTAAACTGTATAATTAGTTTTTGTTTTCGTCTATATTTAATACTTCATGCAAGTGCCACAAGATTCGATGTGACGAGGTATTTTAAAAACTTTTTGGTTTTTGGGGTAAACTAAACAAGGCCTTGCTTGCAAAGACACTTTGCTCTGGCATCCATGGCCGTCAGCTCATGGTGATGCTAACTAGGGTTTTGTTTAGTTCACCCCAAAAACCAAAAACTTTTCAAGATTCCCCATCACATCAAATCTTGAAGCATATTTATGAAGCATTAGATATAGATGAAAATAAAAACTAATTGCACAGTTTATCTGTAAATCACGAGATGAATCTTTGGAGCCTAGTTAGTATATAATTAGATAATATTTGTCAAATAAAAATGAAAATACTACAGTGCTGAAATCCGAAATTTTTTCGGAACTAAATCCAAAAAGTTTTCAAGATTCCCTATCACATCGAATCTTACGGCACATGAATGAAGCATTAAATATAGACAAAAATAAAAACTAATCACATAGTTTGACTGTAAATCGTGAGACGAATCTTTTGACCTTAGTTAGTCTATAATTAGATAATATTTACCACAAACAAACGAAATTGCTACAGTAGCGAAATCCGAATTTTTTCACATCTAAACAAGGCCCTAGCGGAAAAAAAAGAAGACCGGCGCTCCAGCTGCAGGCAATACGTTGTGCTGCTCTGTAGTGCCATATCTGATTGTGAAACTGCGGCCGGAAAGCAGCTTTCTGAAACTGCTGTAGATAACGTGGCTTTGGTTTCTTCAGATAAAAATAGTAGAAAAAAATATAAAAATAAATAGACGCACTGGGAAGCTCTCAGTTTATGGTAGCATCAGGTCTCTGGTTTAAGGAAAAGGGTTGTGTCAGGTCTCGTCGCTTATGATGATGACGTCAATGGAAGGACTGAAGCAGACAGGAGAAAAGGCATCCCATATCAACGAAACGGCTTTATTTTAAGTCTGGAATTAGTCGGGGATGGGCAAGTAATTGCGGGAATGATTCTGGTAGTACTTCGAAATCTGCTACAGTACGCAG
The DNA here is from genome assembly GCF_000003195.3 of Sorghum bicolor. Taxonomy (NCBI): domain Eukaryota; kingdom Viridiplantae; phylum Streptophyta; class Magnoliopsida; order Poales; family Poaceae; genus Sorghum; species Sorghum bicolor. The sequence continues at coordinate 7,317,438 of NC_012870.2, read as the reverse complement.
GCACAGGCCCGCTGATGAAAATGATGAAACGAAACGAAACGCGTGAGAGGGAAGCGGGCTGGGACCCCGTGGGCCGTGGCCGTGGTCCAGCGACATCTCCAGCGGCCTGCACCCGGATTCTCTGCCTGCGGCTGCGTCTCTGCTCCTCGCCTCGACCGACCTTTTTCTCAGCTGAGCTCTAACGGCGGTTGAAGGGAGCGGCAGCAAGCAGCCAACCGTGCCCGGTCGCGACGACCGAACAGAGCCACGTAGTCTCAAGAGCTCAAGATAGGGTAAAGGTGACCCTCGGCTCACAATGCCAATTTGTGTGCAGCCGCCTGATCGAGTAAGGTAAACGTATTTTGTCTGATATTATCACTATTAATGAGAATACTATAATGAATACTACTATTAGTAGTTTACAGTAGGTGGTGCTGTGGTAATCCCCAGCTTGCGCACTGAGCTTACTGCAGCACAGACCACGCTGTAGTGATCTCCAACAATAGAGCATGTTCGCTTCTCCGTATTTTTTCTTCTGCTAGTAAGTAGTGTTTTTCTCTCACAATAAATCAGTCAACAGTAATTTTCAGAACAAGGATTGATTGTGAATCGGTTTGTCAAAGAACGATCGATGACACCCTCCCTTGGTCTATTGTGTGGATTTAGGCCTCGTTCAGTTCCCAATTTTTTTCAAGATTTCTCGTCATATCAAATCTTTAGACGCATGCATAAAGCATTAAATATACTCCCTCCGTTCCAAATTATAAGTCATTACAAGAATCTTGGAGAGTCAAAGCATTTTTAAGTTTGACAAAAAAATATAGAGAAAAATATAAAGATTTGTGTCATAAAATAGGTACACTATGAAAATATAACTAACAAAGAATCTAATGATACTTGGTTGGTACCAAAAATGTTATTATTTTTCTATATAAATTTGGTCAAACTTGAAAAACTTTGACTCTCCAAGATTCTTGGATTGACTTATAATCTGGGACGGAGGGAGTAGATGAAAATAAAATCTAATTGTATAGTTTGTCTGGAATTTACGAGATGAATTTTTTGAACCTAATTAGCCTATAATTAAATAAAATTTATCAAATACAAATGAAAATACTATAATACTCAAAACCATTTTTTTTTTGAACTTAACAAGGCCTTAGCCAGCATGTAGCTGATTGGCGGTTGGTAGGAATCCCCGGAGCGGGCGGAGATGTGGGCGTACATGTCTTGGAACCTGACACCTTTTTTGCGCACGAGCACGACATGGTTTTTCCTTTTGCCGTTAGGGCAGAGAGACTGGAGTGAACGCCAAGTTGCGTCCGTACCGTGCGTCCGTGCGTGCGTGCGTGGTGTCCAAGTCTGGAATCAAGGCAGGCGGAGGCAGGTGAGTGGCCGCGGCTGGATGCGCTCGGTGGGTGGGTCAGCCGTTAAAATCAGTCCATGACGAGAGGGCCGGGAGGGAGAGAAAATGCTGGAAATCCATTCGATCTGTTCTGTGAACAAAACTGTGCCATGTCCAGTTGCCGGCGGTACTTGCAGTACGTGCCGTGGAGCAAGGAGACTCCGGCACCAGCCACCACCAGCATTATCTGAACTCTGGAACGCCCACATCGCCAGCTTTATTTCTTGCAGCGTACCATTAGCATTCGCGGTGGCACGGCCTGGCTTGCGCCGGAGCATCCAGTGCGTCGTCGACCGTATAGGAGGCCAGAGGACGGCCCGGCGGCCGGCTCTAGCTAGACGGTGTCGGCGTATACACCGGCCGGCGGCCACGTAGCTCTGGGCTGTAACAGGGTCGCGGCATCCATGCCGCGCGCGCTCGATCGCGTGGCCAAGCTGCCGGCGCGGCGGCGGCGGCGGCCACTCACCCGCGGGTTCCCCGCGTAGGCGACGTGCGTGGCGGCCGGGGACGCGAGCGGCAGGCGAACGGCGGGGGCTGGCGGGTCAACTGACAGCGTCCTCTTGGGCTACTGCCGGGCGCGTTGCTCGGGGTCCCTTCCGGTTCCGGGAGGCGTTCAGGTGGTTGTTGCGTGCCAGTGCCGTTGGCAGCTGGTTGGCAATTGACGCCGTTGCTGATTTTAGTGGCGAGCGTTTCTTTTTTGTTTGTTTTACAAAACCCACACGCAAACGTATATACTTGCATGCACACTTATCCCTAAGAAGGTAGGTACGTATATCTCATTTAGGTCCTGTTTGATTCATAGAACTAACAATTAGTTGCCTAATTTGTAGTCCCCAAGTATCCAAACAGGCCAACTAACTCATAGCCCACTAATTATGGACTAGTTGTTAATGCCACTAATCATTCAGTTTGACATTTTTTCTTTGTCATTTGTTGTAGTTTGTCAACTCCCAAAACGAAATGGGGAGGAGAAAAACAAGTCATCTCCAAGAGTTTTGCAAAATTGATTTGGCATTTACCAAATTGTGGACCCAACTTGACTTGCCGCGAAATTTTTGTGCGAGGGAGTAGCGCGGGATTCGTGGCGATCGCGTTTGCCAAGTGCTCCGGCGGTTTGCATATATGCACAGCTTGACCAGGTAAATGGCAGCTTGCCCAAAATGAAATCCAAGATGCAAAATTGTTGGATACGTGTTTTCGAGATTTTTATTAAAAAAACAAGAATGTCAAACGCAAATGCCTAACTGTTGGAGATGCTCTAAGTTACTCATAGAAACTAATAGAACTAATTGTTAGTCCTAGTTCATCCAAACAGCTAGCCCCTCATAAGAGTACCTTGGAGAGATTGACTTGGATGAGCAAATCTTGAGATTTTCTTTTCAGTGAAAGAAATCTTGAGATTGACAAAGTATGAGATAGATCAAGAAATCCTTTATTGTCAACAATCGAGTTATCTGTCCTAAAATAAACCAATTTCTAAAATCTATGCAAATTAAATTATTAGATCTGACTATCTTTATATGAAAGAGTAACAACATATATGCTATTAAATTGAGTATATTATGAAAGTATATTCTATGATATATCTAATGATGCTAATTAGATGTCATAAATTTTGATAGATTTTTCTTGAAATTTGGTCAAAGTTTTTAAAAAATAGACCTATGTCAACTCTAGGAATATTTTATTTAGAGATATAGAGAGTATTACTGAAAAGATTGCACCCTTGTTAAATCCAACTAATAACTTTTTTTTTGAGAAAAACACCGCACTCTTTATATCTCTAACTAATAACTGATAGGCACTTTCTACCTTAACCGAGCTCAGTTCGCAGTGGCAAAGGTTCGGCCGCGAGAACTAGCCGTGGGCTACTGGGAATTGGGATCTCCTTGCCGGAGTGACGTTCGAAGGACGACTACTGGGCCTCTTTCCTGGCAACCATTGCGTAGCAGCCCAAAATCTCGCTCTGAATCAGACGATCCCTCTCTGCCGTTCGCCCGTTCGTCCGGGCCTGTTGTAGCCTGACGTGTGGTGTGCGAGTACGCGACACATAGCGAGCAGAGAGACGCCGATTCGGTGATTCCTACGTTGGACATTCAATGATGCATCTGTGGCTGTCGCCGGTCCGATCGTAACCCTGCAGCTACCTCTTGCCTCGCCGCCGTCGTCGGATCAAGCAGGCGCTGCCACAGGATCCCCCGAAAGATCTCGAGCGCCATAGGGGGGTTTTAGGCAGGCCACTTGCCGCTGCTACTGCTAGCGGCCGAGACAGACGCGGAGCAGGCAGGCCGCCTAATTATTCGCGCATCCACGTACCGCCAGATTTAGCATTTGTCCGGGCAAACAGCCGAGGCCGGCGATCCTCGGCTTGGATCGCCACTGATGACTGACCCCCCTCAAAGCGGTAGCCCTTGCCGATCGCAGTAACCACGCCATGTCGCGTGTGGTTTGGAACACCCAGCTCGCATCGCGTCCATTGATGCATCGGGCAAGTGGTACCGTTCCGTCCCCTCCCCGATCGCGTACGCCTCTGAGTGCTGGGAGCCACACACGCACACGCACACGCACAGCGCGACGACGAACTGAATCAGGTCATGGGCACATGGAGCCTTGGCGACTTTGCCGAAACGAGCCGGGCGCTAGCTGGTAGATTGCGTAGAGCGAGGCGGCAGCCATGAGCCTCTCCGTGTGCAATGTTTCTTGTCCCGGCAGGCAGGCAGGCAGCCGGAGCCATCGGCGCGTCGTCAGATCTTCCACCGGCTACTTAAACGCCTGCTACTGCCGTTTGCCGGCCGGCCTAACTGACAAAGCATCGCGCTTGAGTGGGCCGGGCGTTGAGGTCTGGTCAAGGCGTCGAGCGTCCTGCAAGGCTGCAATGGCCTGCGCGGCGGCGGAGCGCAAGGCGATCAGGGTCCTCCTCGTCGAGGACGAGGAGATCCACAGGGTATGTGCGAAGTGTTCGATGGTCACTCAAAAAACTAGCGAGTAGCTAAGTCGCCCGGCCGGCGTGCAACGCCTGCTGGCTGCTGCAGGTTCTGGCGAGGGCGCTGCTGAGGTCGGCCGTCGGCGGCGTGGAGCTGGACGAGGCGAGGACCGGCGCCGAGGCGGTACGGCGCGTTCGGGATGGCGGTGCCGCCGGCGCCTACGACCTCATCATCACCGACGGGAAGATGCCCGTCATGGACGGACGCGAGGTGCGTCATGCCATATGCGTGAGCGCGCGCGCGAGCTAACCCCACAATTCACATCGATCGATGTGTCCGCGCTAACTGCAGCGCGTGGCGCTTTGCCATTTAACTGGTGCGCCGAGCTGACTTGGTCTGCCCCCGCCGGCGCCGGCGTGCTTGCGCGCAGGCGACGCGGCAGATTAGGGCCATGGGCGTCACGACGCCGATCGTCGGGCTGTCCAGCGACACCTTCCCGTCAGACGTCGACGCGTTCCTCAAGGCCGGGGCCGACGACTTCACGCCCAAGGTCACACACTGACACTACAAAGTTTCACTCTTGTAGAGGGGATCGGTTGGCAGTGTAAATTTGAGCGGATCTGATGAACGATCGTTCCTTTGAACAAGACTCGGTGATCATTTCCTGATAACATCGTGCATGTGTGTTTGCAGCCACTGTCCAAGGAGAAGCTCGTCCGTATTCTTGCCAAATTCAATCTCGCTTAGCTCTCTGTTTGCTGTCCAAGGAGAAGCTCATCCGTATTTTCTTGCCAAATTGGCAAAATACAATTCTTGCTTAGCTCTTCGTTTGGGTGCAAATCTCAATGAGGGGATAAATAAAGGCTCTCGAAGAAGTATACATCGGATGGGCTTTCTTCCGCTCTGGACCTCGGGCCTCTTAGCAGCTCGTGTTTGTCCTTCACGCATATAATTCGCACCTACGTACTCTGTAATCTGTATGTTGGTTGGTATTGGCATTGACATTTACAAGAAAAAAAAAATGAAAACTAAGGTTTTCTACCTGTGGCAAACCGCTCTAGACATCTAACTACAGGAGAATATATTGTCACGTTTGGTAGTGCCATCGTGCTACCACTAATTCGTGCAGGGATTTAGATTCCACATGGAAAATGGAGCTTCAGTATTACGAAACATACAACATACAGAAGCAGCAGTAAAAAATGCAATTTAAGTAAGCTCTGCTAGCACGTACTAAACAAAAATTCAAATATAACGCAGCATTTTTTTAAAAAAAAAGATAATGCAGACACTTGTGCATAGTAATGAAAATCATTTCAGAAAGAGGTACCTAGCTAACAACATGATTTCTTGATGAATCTTTCGATGGAAACATTATGAAACAGGGGGCAATCATAATATATTTCCTTTTTGCATTAACTTTTTCCTGTTATAGTTCCTATTCAACATCTCCAATTTGATACTACCGAATTTGGTACAAGAGATGAATCACCCCGCAAAGTCGATGCTCACTGGCTCAAATTTACAGTTGAGGGAAGCAAGTCGCGGTTATTTCAGCTATTCAGGATCCGACGAGACCCTTGTGTCTCGCATACGCAACAATGGAGATAAACATAAAGGCACAAACAAGCCCTGATACAATAACCACCTGTCACGGGAGGAACAAGTTACACCAAGCGCATCATTATATGTGCCGTATTGCGAGTAGAAACTTACCCATTTGAAGATGTATCCATGGCCGTCATTCCAGGTATACGGAATATTCATACCAAAGACTCCAGCAACTAATGAGTACAGCGACAGGCAGACGGTACCAGAACTCAAGAACAACTCTAGCTGCAGGTACCAAACGAAAAATATGTTATTCTGAAAGAGTGCAAAAATGCAACAAGTATTACTCAGGACTTTGCTTGAGTGATATGATACGGAATGCACATTCAGCACCAAGTGATTACACATCAAACTACTAAAAGTGACACCTGTCTAAAATCAATCCGTAATTCTGAAAATTCTACATCTCTAGCAAAGAGTAACATGATGAGGTCCAGTTTATTGCAAATTATACCTGAATCAACTGATTACGGTGGTTATCAAGCTGCACGGCAAAAGAAGAAAAAACAAAATGTATTTAGAAACTGAATGGTCAAAACATAAAATGCAGTATGCATCTATACGGGGCAACATTACCTGGATATTAATGTAATCTTCTGTGTCATCGATGTACTCTCTCAGCTGAAAGGTGTTGCAAACAAATACAATATCAACACAGAGCTAAATCCTAAAAGTTCTCTTTCAGCATTAGAATTTAAACAATACCCATGTGAACAGCAGCATAAGGGCAGGCTTTGCTAGTCTATTGTGATGCTGTAAAACTTAAAATCAGCTGCACCAACTTACCGTTGTCAATTTGTTTAATGTGCCATCAATTTGCATGAAATATGCCTGCAGATTATAATATCTTTAAGTACTCAACCAAGATAATGACAACTGATAAGTTATGTCTGTCAGGTAAAGGAACAAAATACAAACCTCTAGCAACATCTCTAGCTCTTCAACGTCATTCTCATTTCCATGCACAGTAGCTGCACTAGCTCTGCTTGCTCTTGATATTTTTGAACCAATAGTTGGGGATGCAGGGAACCAATTTGGTCCACCAGAACCACTGACAGGGGAAGATGCCCCAGCCAACTTTCTAGACAAGTAAAGATCAGCCATGTCGTCATCATCATCCAATAATTGTTCAAGCTCATCTCTCACCTGGCAAATAGAGAACATCTTGTGATTCCTAAACCACGAAGAGAAGCAGTGCTAATAGCATATCACTATTCACCAAGAATACTAATGTCATGAAATAAAATATCACTAAGGGGAATTTTTATTTATACCATCATTTGGGAGGCAATTTTCAGTTATACTATCAAGATAGTCAATTACATGTGGGGTCTGGTTCTACTCATCATTGACACGGACTGGTGGTATAAATGAAAACTGCACCTCAAATGGCAGTACAGAAGAAAATATACCTAACACATCAATAGAAGGCATACATCATACACAATTAGCTCATACATGGCTACATTGTGAACATCTTACTCAGAGGGCTGAACCAATTTCTGTTGGTTCAATTTTAAAGAATATATTTTTCAGGAAACTAAATGTTCAATCCCATTAAGCATTTTAAGACAAACAATATAGTACAAAACTAAGATAATTCAAAGCAAATCACTTTCATGATAACTAACAACATCTACATGTTAACTTCTGCTATTGAAATGAATAAATTGAACCTAATAAGGAAAAAATTCATGCCCCTGAAGTCTGTAAGCATGTCAATCCCACAAGGCCAAAACGAGAAAGCACTTTCTGTCACAACTATCTAGCCTCTTACAGTGGCATGGCCCATGATCAGAACTAAGCTTGCACAAAGCAGGAGAATTGACATTGCAACATGACATTCAGAACAGTGAACAACCCAAATGATCACATTCTAAAGAAAATACCCCCAAAAAAAACTGTACAGAAAAGTATAAGGTAGCAAACCAAATGAGGTATGACAAACCGGAACCAGACCTTCTGAACCCTAGCAGTCAATCTTGTCATGCCGCTTTTCAACTTCCGTACCCTATCCAAGTTACGGCTGCTGATCTGCGATGCCCACAACAGCTCGGCTTAACACGGAGAAATTGGTAAACAGAATGTATGAAGATGATGCAACAAGGAATTAGAAAGATCTTAGCCTGACATGCCTTCATGGCTGTACGGGAAGTTGGAAACATATGTTGTTGGCAAGGAGATAGATTTGCAGGCTTTGCCAATACTACTTACAAATGCAAGTTTAGTTTATTCTAGGGCCCTCCATGCAACATAGCTAATATTATGTTGGAACTGAATGAAGCTAAATCATACAGCACGTCATCTGTTAGACTGAACTGAAAACTGTGTTCCACAACCATGACTTATACTGCCCATGTTTTAAGACTAGCATGCCGAAAAAAGTAACATTGTTAGTATTTTTTTAGCCTTACTTGCAAACCAGCATGTAAATTTGATTGCTACTCCCTCTGTTCCAAATTATAAGTCACTTTGACTTTTTTCGTACATCAAATTTGCTATGTTACTAAAAAAAAGTCAAAGCGACTTATAATTTTGAACGGAGGGAGTACTAAATTGACGCAAAAATATCTCTGATCAGATGGGAGGTAGGATAAATAAAATAAAGGTAAATGTTGTTGCAATCTTTCATTGTAATTCTGTGTAGCAATTCCTACTGAATAATGATAACTCTACCTAGTCCCCTACACATAAGTAACAAAATGTGATTGCGCAAGATTACTTTATCCAATATCCAAATATATATATATATTTAAATTTCACTTATGAAAAAAGAGTAAAATAGGACATTTCTGCATCATGCAATTAGCACATCTTTTGAATGTTATTTAAAATAACTCATATCATGTTTCTAGGATGCTCAAACTTTATTAAAACACAATAGGATGTTCAAATCAAGTGCATACTAATGGAACACAGTATACGAGCATATCCACTCACCTTGGATGTCAACTCATCCAGAGCTGGGTAAGCATCGGTCTCAAGCTCAGTAGTGCGCGCATCAAGGAAACTGCAGATTGCTTCCAGAGTAACCTCCAATGCACGGAACTCAAAAGGGGATTCTGTGGAGTTCATGAAATCAGATAGCAGGTGTTAATGAATTGTGTATAGCTATCATGGGAATCCACCAAGACAAATAAAAGAATAAATATATGTGAAACAATTGCAAGGGCTTTGTTATACTTCAATCTAGCATGAACCACGCAGATATATTGTTTGCAAGTCAATTGACACAAAGGGATCTGGCTACAAATGGCATGTCAATTATAGTTTGTTTCACACAATAGAAAAGTTAAAAAAAAATTCAGGAATAGTTTACCAAAATGAATCACAGAGGTTCATATATATATCAAGTATTGATTTGGTACAACACTTAGAAATATGTTGCTGTGCTCTGGCTACATAATTATTATCTTTGTTAGAGAAAAAGAAAAGAGATGGACATGCATGCGAGGACAGGCACACACATGTCACAACCAAATCATAGTTTGAATATCTCAAGTTATGTTCATTTAGTTCCTAGGGGAAGTTAAATGAACGTAATTTAAATTGCAGACTCATACAAAATTATTGGACAAGTGCAAGGAGACCCAGACAGGGCATCAGATATCAATGTTAAGTGCCATGGATACATAATTTGGACTAACATAACATGTTTCTCCCAAAAGAATGTCCCATGATAAGGACATAGAAATTAAAAAGAAATAAAGAAACAAAATGGCGTGACCATATGTCAATCAAATCTTTATGTCCATTTCTTTCCTGTATACTTTTATATATCTACAGAGATCTCCTTGCTTGTTTCTTCCAATTCTCGGCCATACAAGGGGGACAAATGTCAAACAAAGTAACCACATCAACATTACAATATATTAGTGTCCTCCTATCATAAGCAGTTGATAGAAAATAGCAGAGCCTGGCTTACCATCTTCTTCTGCCCCTTCCACATCATGCTGTCCATTTAAGTTCTCTTTTCCATCATGCTGAGTGGCATTTGATGGAGTTAACCGCCTCCGGAGCTCCTCTACTACAGGGATTACATTCTCATCAGAAGGATCCCTAAGCAAAACCTGAGCCAATCCAAATACAATATTTGTGAGTAACCACATTTGCGACAGCTAAGAATGGGATATCTAAGATCCTCAATTCAATCAAATAAACTGTGGCTTTGCGATTATTTTATAGCAGCATGACCTGAGAACTAGTATAGTGAGCTACGTTACACGAGTACGGGTACGAGTATTGGATACAATACGTATCGGATACGCGGATACACACTTTCTCAAAAGAAAATTCACTAAAATGGTGTATCCGAGTATCCGTATCCGCGTATCCGACGAGTATCGGATACGGATACGTCACCCTCCTTGGAGTATCCGTGTAACATAGATAGTGAGCTCCTATTTAAAATCAGGGATTCGAGGGCAGAATGAAGCTATGTATTCGGAAAAAGAAATTATCATTCTCTTCAAAATTTTATATAGATAACTAATCATCCAGGTTTGCATAAGTGAAGTTGCGTATATAAACCGCAGAGATCTGCGATTACTCTAGATTATGGGGAAAACGACTTGAAAGCTCCTAGCAGCTAAACAATCGAAAGGAGGAAATAATAAGCACTAAAATTCACCTCGTCGGAAGTGATGATCGCCTTTATATGCTGCTCGAGCCACCGACGAAGATTCCGTCAAAAGAAAAACGAAACTCGTTAGAAATCTTCATTACTTCTTTTTTCAGATGAAGCAGCTGGATCAAGTACTCGGCATCCTTTACTATGAAAGCAAAACAGCGCGATCCAACACAATCGTTAGGGTCATTATTCATTAAGAAAAACACGCGACTATGGGATCAGTTCATCCTGACAACAATTTGGTTCTAACACTCTGTTCGCAGCACCATATCTAGCCACAAACAACACAATTACCACCAGAAAATCCGCAAAGGGAAGGCGAAATTCAGAAATCACAGGAAACCCCGCCCGCAGACGCTGTTCCACAATTCCTCCCACGCCATCCATCCACCGAACAAAAAACGACACAATTGAATTGGCGAGGCGGACGGGACAGGACCAGGGGGGGTTGCGCACCTCGAGATTAAGGACGATGGCACGCTCGCGTCCGAGGATGGTGGAGGGGTAGGAGAGCAGCGGGTCGAGGATGCGGAGGTCGCGTGCGTTGATGTCGACGCGGTGCATGATGGCGTACTTATCTGCGTCCAGCACCCGCTCCTCCCCGGCCGCGTCGAGCAGGATCCAGCTCCGCGACGCGCCCCGCTTCTTCCCCTCGCCGCCCCCGGGGCCCGGGCCCGCCCCCGCCGCAGCCATCTCCAACGGCACGGGGGCTCTCACATCTCCGGCGCCCGCCGCCGCCGCCGTGGCCGCAACCGCCGCCCACGTGGACGGTGGACACGGATGACCCCTTTATTATTCTACGACAGAAAATTTGCGACGAGGAGGCGTAATAAATGGCGACGACGGGAGAGAGAGAGGGAGAGGAGGTGCGTGGGCGTGGCTGCTCGCTCTCTCTCTTGTCGTAGGGTTCGTGTGTTCGTGCGACGGGTGGATCTACGAATACGAGCACGAGCAATCAGTCTGATAACGGTGCGGGATGAAAGGAATCGTAATTATGCTTGCGGTGCTTAAATTAAGGCTCTTGCGTTGTACGTATAATCAAATGATTTTATGAATTGATGGGGGTGTTTTTCAGTGAAGCCCCCTGATATTATTTCATATATATACAAGGGCCTGTTTTATTACTTCCAAAATGATCAACACAGCTGCACATGTCTTCTGCTTCGCCTGCAGCCGCAGTGCAGCTAGCCCAACCAGGCAGGCTACAGGCTAGACATTGTTGACATATCTGATTTGATATATTTTTCATTTATATAAACTATTCAAGGGGCACATTTTAATCTAGGAGAAATCCTGGTGCTCTAAATTAGGCCTGGTTTAGTTTCCAATATTTTTTAAGATTCTCAATCAATTCTTTAGATGCATAAGACGAAAATAAAAAGGAAAATTTTGCTGTGGGACACTCGGATTATACAAAATTGGTTGTGGGACAATGAAACATTTTTTCTTTGTTGTGGGACATTATTTTCTTTTTTGTAGGACACTAGGCGGTGTGTTATAGCTAATATTTTTTTCTCCAGTGTCCCACGACTAATTTCGACAATTTGTTAGTGTCCTGTAGCAAAAATCCCCAAATAAAAACCAATTGTGCAGTTTGCTTATAATTTTCGAGATAATTTTTTGAGCCTAGTTAGTCCACGATTAAACAATAATTGTCAAATACAAACGAAAATACTACAGTAGCAAAAACCAAAAAATTCGCGAACTAAACAAGGTAGTATTGAGATGTCTAGATTGTGTTAACGTTGAATTATAGGTTGTGAAAAACAGCTTAATATTTAAATGTTTTTCTCACAATTTGGGCTTACTTCAATCAACCAGGCCTACGAGTCCAAAAAAAAATTGGCACGGCGTTTTAATTTGAGATTTTCTCATGTATAAAAGCAACAAATGTTCAATGTTCTTTATTAGATGGCCATTGCCAGAGGCGGAGCTCCCCATGCGGCACAGTAGGGCAGCTGCCCCAGCTAGCCACGATGAGGAGACCCAACAATCCTGATATGCTGTTATGATTCAATCTCATTTATTGTACAACGTTTCTAAAAAAATATTATACAACGTGACCATAGATAAGACGCAAAATGCACAATTGAGCAGTATATGTATTATATATCTTAGTTATTATATACTTATGCACTGCTTTTAAATATATTTAGCACATATATCATACACTAACTCATTTGTTCTTAAATTGGTATCTTGGTTCTGTTAGCTCTTTTCTACAAAATGCTACCTTTGAATGGGAAAGTACTACATTTAATATTTATATTTGCCATTTATTAGCCATTTAGAATTTTATTTTTTTTGAACTCGACAAATGTGTTATGTGTGTACATGATATTTTATACTACCAGTTATATTCATCGCTTTTATCCGCCCCACCTATAGTTTCAAGCGAGCTCCGGCAGTGGCCATTGCTACACGGCCTACACCTGAGTGATGGACTGATGACCACACTGCGCACGCCTGCTGCCATGCACGCGTATAAAAGCATTCACTGGGGTAGTGGAGCATACCCCTGTTTAGTTCTCCACCCAAAATTTTTTCATCCATCCCATCGAATCTTTGGACACATGCATGGAACATTAAATGTAAATAAAAAAATAAACTAATTACACAGTTTAGTTAAGAATCGCGAGACGAATCTTTTAAGCCTAGTTACTCCATGATTAGCCTTAAGTGCTACAGTAACCCACATATGCTAATGACAGATTAATTATGCTTAATAAATTTGTCTTGCAGTTTCCTGACGAGCTATGTAATTTGTTTTTTTATTAGTTTCTAAAATCCCCTCTCGACATCCTTCCGACACATCCGATGTGATACATAAAAAATTTTCGTTCCCAGTCTAAACAGGCAAAAAAAAAAAACAATGGCGCGCGACGACGGGTGACGCAAGGGCTGGTCGCGTGGGCTGCGTTAGCCTCCCGTCAACGTCGGGGAGGGCACGAAGACGACGAGCTCGAGCTGCGTTGCGCGCGCGGTCCGGGCGCGACGACGGTGACGCGGATCGCCGTGTCCGTGTGGGGCCTGCTCCCGAACCGAATTGGATGCTACGCGCCGAGCCCGAGCCGGTGGTTGGTCCACGCTTTTCTCGTGCACCATGGGCGGGCTGGGCGGCAGGCGCGCGCCGCACGCCACCCCGGGGCATCTTTCCTTTTTTCGTAGGCGCCGAACCAGAAGCAGCAGCAGGCAGCAGGCAGCAGCAGCCCGGGAGTGGGAGACGTCAGGCGCCGGCGCGCTAGCCGCGGTGCTGGCCCGCGCGCGTCTCCATTATCCTCGTACATCATACAGGCCTTGTTTAGTTTAAAAAATTTTGCAAATTTTTTCAGATTTTACGTCACATCAAATCTTTAGACGCATGCATGAAGTATTAAATATAAACGAAAATGAAAATTAATTGCACAGTTTGGTTGAAATTAACGAGACGAATCTTTTGAGTCTAGTTAGTAAATGATTGGATAATATTTGTCAAATACAAATGAAAGTGGTACTATTCCTATTTTGCAAAATTTTTTGGAACTAAACAAAGCCACAGTATGGTAGTCTGATTGGAGGAGATTTTAGTTTAGGCATTGTTTAGTCGTGAAAAATTTTTGGATTTCGCTATTGTAGTATTTTCATTTGTATTTGATAAATATTGTTTAACTATGTACTAAATAGACTTAAAAAATTTGTCTCGTGATTTACAGTTAAATTGTGTAATTAGTTATTTTTTCATCTACATTTAGTGCTTCGTGCATGTGCTGCAAGATTCGATGTGACAACAAATCTTGAAAACTTTTTGAATTTTGGTGGGAACTAAACAAGGCCTTAATCAGAGTGGTGAAAGACAAAAGCAACAATCAGAGCGATCCTAGACTGATCAGATTGTTTAACACACTTGTTGAAGATTATCAGTTAAGGGAGATTAAGGCCTTGTTTAGTTCACCCCAGAAACAAAAAAAATTCAAGATTCTTCGTCACAACGAATCTTGTGGCACATGCATAGAGCATTAAATATAGACAAAAACACAAACTAATTGCACAGTTTACCTGTAAATCATGAGATGAATCTTTTGAGCCTAGTTAGTTCATGATTGGACAAGAATTGACCAAAAAAACGAAGGTGCTACAGTACCGAAAACCGAGACTAAGAGGGTGTTTGGTTTCCTCCAATAAACTTTACCGCCCGTCACATCAAATGTTTGGACACATGCAGGGAGTACTAAATATAGACTATTTACGAAACTAAAAACACAACTAGAAAGTAATTTACGAGACGAATCTTTTGAGCCTAATTAGTTTATGATTGGACAATAATTTTTAAATAAAACAAAAATACTACCGTACCTGTTAAACTTTATCAACCCCAACCAAACACCCCCTAAACAAGGCCTAATTGTCTCTTATGTTAGAGCATCTCTAACGGTTTGCCATTCTAGTTTGGCATTTGTGTTATTTGGCAAAAAGGTAAAAATCACTCCTCCAACGGTTTTGCAAACGGGTTTGCCATTTTAGTAAATTTGGCATATTTGGGAGTTGGCTTTTGGATTGGCAAACGCTTGCGGTTGGTTTTCCTGCGTCAATTCCGTATGTGGCCTGGTCTCTTTGGCGCCGTTTCCTTTGTCGGAGGGAGTCCTCGCACCAAATAGAGTCCGCGCCGCCATTGGTTTGCCGCGACTCAAAGACGCAGATCGAGTCTGCTAGGTTGTCCCTCCCTGAACGCGATTGAAATACGCCGATCGAGTCTGCTACATCCCTCCCTGAAGATCGCGCGCGTCTGGACAGAAACACGCGAGCGGCCATTGCATCCACGCAGCCGAGCGATCTCCACTAGGTAATTGCCAAGTCCAAAATGTCAAACCATTAGGGATGGCTACATTTTTTTCTTTGCATTTGCAATTGGGAGTTGGCAAACAACAACAAATGCCAAATTAAAATTGCCAAACCATTAGAGGTGCTCTTAGCCTGCATAAGCGTCGACTTCCTCATCTGACAAAAAGTTTAAGCAACAGGTGAAGCGAGCGTTGCAACAAAGGATAGCCTCCAGCAAGCACAGCAACCACCAAGGCGATGAGAGGAAAAGCAGTAAGACGAATAATAAGGCCTTGTTTACTTCCATCCAAAAACGTAAAAATTTTCAAGATTCCCCGTCACATCGAATCTATAGACGCATGCATGAAATACTAAATATAGACGAAAATAAAAACTAATTGCACAGTTTGGTCGAAATTGACGAGACGAATCTTTTGAGCCTAGTTATTACATAGTTGAACAATAATTACCACAAACAAACGAAAGTGCTACAGTGTCACGAAATGTTTTCGTTCATGAACTAAACAAGGCCTAAAGAAAACTGCAAACTGCTGCATGTTTGATGGGACCAAAAATAAAATACTCTATAGTTTTTTGTTGCTTGGGCTGTGAGATTAGTCGGCTTATATGTTTCTCGTCTACATAGAATACTACTTTTGGTTGAGGCTAACAACATCATTCACCTGCGTTGGTCATGTCCTCACCGCGTCAAGCGTGTTGGATTACCGGCTGCCTGGCCCGGCGCGGTTCGAGTTCCAGGCTACCTACGTGTCAGATAGGGATGCAAATGCAATGCAATGGCTTTATTCATGAATATATGCAGCCACAGATGGACACATACATAACACATACATGCAGATAGTTAGACAGATAAATAGGATACCCAAATTAAGGCCTTGTTTAGTTCCTAAAAATTTTGTAAAATTTTTCAGATTCTTCGTCACATCAAATCTTTAGACACATGCATAGAGTATTAAATATAGACGAAAATAAAAACTAATTGCACAGTTTGGTGAATTGACAAGATGAATATTTTGAGCCTAGTTAATTTATGATTGGACAATATTTGTCAAATACAAACGAAAGTGCTACTATTCCTATTTTGCAAAAAATTTTAGAATTAAACAAGGCCTAAGGGGATAAAAAGTGGCAAAAAAGAGTAACAGGAACCCCCGATTTCTCTGGCCTCGGTCGCAGGCTCCGTCTTGCCCGATCCCTCTGGCCTCGGACGCAGATCTCGTCTCGCCCAATCCCTCAGACCTCGGACACAGACTCCGCCTCGCCCGAGCCCTGGGTCTCGGGCGCAATCTCCGCCCCGACCAAGTTCCAGCCTCGAGCGTAATCAACGCCTCGCCCGAGCCTCGGCCTCGGAGCCAAGCTTCCAGTACACGGTGGCCGTACCCTTGATGTAACGTGCGTCATGCCCCCCATGTCGCGGCAGGGCGTACCGGCCACTATTCCAACAACTCTTGTCACTGTGGCACCTTACCTCTTTCACTATAGGGCATTGCCTGACAATAAAAGATGTATGAGGAAGATTAATCCATGCCACTGTAACCATACTCTAGCTGTTACTATTTTACTATTACATGACAAAGCTACAGTACTTCAGACCCGACCTCCACGACTCGAACAGGGTTCGGCGACGCTCCACAGGAATGACCACGCCGTCAACCATACCCCAAGGACGAGGTGGCCAATCTTCATAGGGTCGACACTGTCACCATAAATTAACAGGCTTACACATGTAAAAGCCTTGCCATCCCTTGCGGTTATAAAAGAGGAGGCAGGACACCCATGAGAATAACACTCAAAACACAAGTGTAGTCCACAAGAATTGCACTCCACTCCACTCCACTCCACTCCACATACATAGAGACTGGGAGTCAGGATACTGAGCCTCCCTCCACTCACTTCCCAAAGTCGAGATCTGGGATTTAACCCTCTCTCGCGACTAACTTGTACACCTCTACTACAGGCACTCTCGGATGCAAGGCAATACAGACTCCGACTCTCTCACTGGACGTAGGGCATTTGAGGCCCAAACCAGTATAAATTCTTTGTGTTCTCTTGCATCACCATTCGGGTTTAAGAGGGCACGCAGACTCATCACTAGTTAGTGCCTGGACCCCGAGTCCAGACACCGACACTCCACATAATCTATCCGTTTGAGTTTATCTATCCAATAGTCAATACTTTAAAGAAACCATCTATTAGGAATAAGGTTTTAATATGTAGCGACTACATGATTTGGCAAGTATAGACTCTACACACATGAATTAACAAGATTGAAGAATACATAGAAAATGAGAAGAAGATAAAGATGATTAGTAAAAGAGAAGAATGTATTAGAAAGTGTGAATGCTAATTAATTTGGGATAGGTGTAGAAAGTTAGAAGGTCAAATATTATGAAACGAAATGAATAGATAGACAAAGACACAGCAGATATATGTCATGCTATTGATCCATCCTAGTGTTAGCATGTGGATGATACTTAGATCTTTCCGGTATCGTCGTGTTTGGGATGATTTGGTTTAGTATACGAGCTCGCGCGCATGCCAAAATATTTGAATTAGCAAGTCTGATTAGATGTCATATTTTGATTTGGCATCATTTTAGTTTCTTCGGCCACCTTAGCTTAATTATATTTTAATTAATAGCTAAAACTGATCAGATTTATGGTTATCGATTTTGATGACCAAGATTTTTCTGGATTTTCGCAGTCTCCTTCCCTGGCGCAGCTGGCGCGTCAGCGGTGATGAGCGAGTGTTACAGTATTAGGTAAAGCAGTTGGATTACTACCGTTCTTTAATTATGCACGCCAAATCCGATAAGCTGTGATTTGAATGGCTCGAAAGAGGTTACTACTGGCTGCTGGCGCCTTGGACTTTTCAGAAACTGTAGTATTTGTAATCCCAGAAGTCCTTTTCTAACAGTGGTAAATTACCTTGCTGGTATGGTCACATCCTCGAGTTTTTCGATCGTAGACAAGCTTCCATTCGTCGGTGATGGGTCCCCAAGGAAAAACAGGACAGGGGCCTTGTTTAGTTCAAAAAAAATTGCAAATTTTTTAAAGATTTTTCGTCCATCAAATCTTTAGACGTATGCATAGAGTATTAAGATCTTATTTAGTTTATCCCGAAAACCAAAAACTTTTCAAAATTCCCTGTCACATCAAATTTTGTGGCATATGCGCATGGAGTATTAAATATAGATAAAAACAAAAACTAATTGTACAATTTGTCTGTAAATCGTGAGATAAATCTTTTAAGCCTAGTTACTCTATGACTGGACAATGTTTGTCAAATAAAAACGAAAGTGCTACAGTGTCGAAATCCAAAAAATTTCGGATCTAAACCAGACCTAAATATAAATGAAAATAAAAACTAATTACACAGTTTGATCGGAATTGACGAGATAAATCTTTTAAGCCTAATCTATAATTAAATCATATTTGTTAAATATAAACGAAAGTGCTACAATATCAATTTCCTAAAAAAATTTTAAAACTAAACAACGCCCAAAGCCACGACCAGTGGACGTACGTCTGCTCGAGCTTTCTGAGAGCAACACCTCTGCGCATAGATTCCACAGATATAAATACTCCTATTTAAACTTGGCACTGAAAGAGAAACACGAATAATCCTTAGGCCCTGTCTAGTTCTCTACCCAAAATTTTTTCGTCTATCTCATCAAATCTTTGGACACATGCATGCAACATTAAATGTACATAAAAAAAAGTAATTACACAATTCGATTGAAAAACGTGAGACGAATCTTTTAAGTCTAGTTACTCCATGATTAGACTTAAGTACTACAGTAACTCACATTTGCTAATGATAGATTAATTATGCTTAATAGATTTGTCTTGTAGTTTCCTGATGAGCTATGTAATTTGTTTTTTTTAGTTTCTAAAAACCCCACCCGACATCCTTCCGACACATTCGATGTGACACCCAAAAAATTTTCATCTCTAATCTAAACAGGGCCTTAGTTTCACGCGGGAGCACATATATGCACCCAAAAATCCAAAACTTTACAAGATTCCCCATCACATCGAATCTTGCGGCACATGTATGGAACATTAAATATAGATAAAAAAGATAACTAATTGCACAGTTTACCTGTAAATCACGAGACGAATCTTTTAAGTCTAGTTACTTTATGATTGGACAATATTTGTCAAATAAAAACGAAATTGCTACAGTATCAAAATCCAAAAAGTTTTTGAATCTAAACAGGCCCTAACCAACAAAGATCGGGTAACGAATCCGAGCAGGACACCGTGCACCGCATTATTTAAGTTAATACTCTCTACCAGGACACTCACAATCACAATGCAGACTTTATCATTGGATCTAAAATTATTTATTATTTCGAACAATAATGACTTTCTTCTTCCGTCCTTTTTTAGTTATTGCTTGCGCTTCTCGAAAAACAACTGCCGACAATTATATATTAAAAAATATTAATATATACAATACATAATTAGTATTATTAGAAAGATCTTTGAATCTAGTTTTTTAACAAATTTATTTGAAAATACAAATGTTATATGTATTTTCTACAAATCGAGTCAAACTTATGAACGCACACCAACGGCGACAATTAAAAAGGGACAGAGGGAGTAGAGTCTAAATAAGACTTGGAGTCTTATTTTTTCTACATTTTTCTTCAATAATTATGTTGTCAGATCAACAAAATATCATAAATAATATATAATTAATTGTCTTGGACTCTGTGATAGAGTCTTGCATTGCGAGTGCCCTCATAGCAGTACATACAAGTACCCTTATCACAATCGAACCTAGGGCCTTGTTTACTTCCATCCCAAAATCCAAAATTTTTCAAGATTCACCGTCACATCAGATTTTTAGACACATACATGGAGTATTAAATATAGACAAAAATAAAAACTAATTACACAGTTTGGTCGGAATTTACGAGACGAATCTTTTAAGTCTAGTTAGTCTATGGTTGGATAATAATTATCACAAACAAATAAAAGTATTACACTGTCGTGAATTTTTTTTCTTCACCAACTAAACACACGGCCCTACAGCAATTTACCATGTGCATGCGTGTACGGTGACTCACGGCCGTGTGTGGTTCAAAACAAGTGTTACCGCCGCACGTCTGCGTCACACTTCTCCACGTATTGGAATACGGAGTGCGTAGGAGTATATCTTAAAAAAAAAGAGTGTAAACCGAGGTGCCTGATTTCTGATAGTTTTGTCAAAGGAGTAGTAGTATATTCATGTACCCCTGGGTAGTCTAGAAATTGCAGAACAGCAAAGGGCTCTCACTCAGACTTTGTTTAGTTTCCAACAAATTTCAAAATTTTCCATCATATCAAACTTTTTACGCATATATAAAGTATTAAATATAAATATAAAAAATAACTAATTGTCTAGTTTACCTGTAATTTGCATGACGAATCTTTTGATCTAGTCCATAGTTAGACAATAATTATCAAATACTCTCTCCATCTCAAATTATAAGTCATTTCAATAATCTTAGAGAGTCAAAATATCTCAAGTTTGGTCAAATTTATATGATAAAATAATAACTATTACGATACCAACTAAGTATCATTAGATTCTTCATTAATTATACTTTTATAGTATACTCACTTTGCGTTACAAATCTTAGTATTTCTTTCTATAATTTTAGTCAAACTTAAAAAAATACTTTGACTCTTCAAAATTATTGAAATAATTTATAATTTAGAACAAAGAAAGTACCAACAAAAATACTATAGGATCTAAAAACCAAAAAAATTTTGCCAACTAAACCAGACCTCAGGACTCAGGAGTGGGGTTGTCTTGTGCGGCGCCTCGGAAACCAAAACAAACAGGCGTTGACATTCCGCATTCGGCTCAGCGGACTGCGGTCCGCAACCGCCACGCCACGAGACCCCCTGCGGAATGTAGCGGACCAGAGCGGGTGTGTACTGGAGCAGCACGTTGACTCGTGGAGGCCGGGTCACCCAATGAGAAGAACACGCCGCACGCGCGCGGGAACCTGACGGCACTGCCCACGACTACGACTGTACGAGTACGAGTACGAGGCGAGAGAGAGAGGCTGCAACACGGCCGCCGCCCGGTACGATCCAGCACGGTGCGTGGAGGAAGAAGATGGTGCTAGGTAACGCAATCTCTTTTCTTTTCAATGACGAAAACGGGATCAACGGACCTGGTGAAAGAAAAATAGAGCAACTTCGTCCAAGTCTCTAAATTAAGCTCTTAAACTTTTATTTACAGATTATAATAAGACCTTATTTAGTTACAAAAAAATTTGCAAAATTTTTCAGATTCACCGTCACATCGAATCTTTAGACACATGCATGAAGTATTAAATATAGACAAAAATAAAAACTAATTGTACAGTTTGGTCGAAATTGACGAGATAAATCTTTTGAGCCTAGTTAGTCCATGATTGGACAATATTTGTCAAATACAAACGAAAGCGCTACAGTGTCGATTTTGCAAAATATTTTGGAACTAAACAAGGCCTAAAAAAGTAGAGGCTCAAATTAAGACCCAACTCCAATCTCTACTATAATTGAAATCTTCTCTAGGCAAATCCCACTTACAATATCAACGACTCACATCACATATCATACAGATTTAACGACCCAGATTAAAAGTATGATCACGACCTTACACACCCTCAGCCTCGCGTCAATCACAAATGCCGCAACCTTCCCTCAGCCTCGCTCCCCCCTCCCTTACGTGCGAATCCGCCGATCCTGCCGATACCGCCGCCATATGCATCCCTGCGCTGCGCCTCCTCCGCCGCCGCCAGTCCCGTCCATGCCGAGCGCCATCCCCGTCCCAAGCCACGCCGCCGAGCACCCCCTCGGTGGAGGGCCCGACATCCTTTTCTCGCAGGCCTAGGCCGGACCGCGACTTCGCCATGGCCACCACTGCCACCCCACCGAGCGCCGCCCCCGTCCCAGTTACTGCCCCGGCCGCGATGCCGATCATCACCCCGCCCCCGCCGAGGCCGCACTCGCTGCGAGAGGCACCGCAACGCCCTCGACCCCTCCCAGCCTGGAGAACAGTTTCCAGCCGAGCGCCGCCTCCGCACCCGCCGAGGCATCTTCCATGGTGGGGAGCACGATCAGGTGGGAGGAAAGCCTGGCGGCAACGAATCTGGTGGGATCAGATCGGTGCTATAATTTCTCAATAAAGACCGGCTCCTCAAGCGTTGCAACCCGCGTCCCGGCCGCCGTCACCGCGCTCTGTAGTTCGCCTGCCGCCGTCAGTCATCGACCCAGGCACGCAACCAATGGCACAGCTTGAGGCAGCAATGATGGAGGCAAAGCGCGGGACGACGCCCAGCCTGGGTCCGTGTAGGTGCCGCGCTCCACGCCTTTGCGCCAAGAATCACGCCAACTCCGACGTCTACTGCAGCCAGCGGAGGTACGTCCTCAGGGTGTTTGATGAAATGGCCGTTCGAAATGCCGTGAGTTCAAAATCCTTGCCTGTCTCCGTCTCCTCCTCCATTTACTTGAATAGGTGGCCAACCAGCTAACTATCACAGCAGTGCGGCAGCAGTCAGTCTAACTGTGTTGTGTCATGGTGACACGAACCCATCCGCTCTTCCCTGGACGGCGCGAGTCACCAGCGATGGCATCGGCAACTGGCGTGGCAGACCACTTCCTCGTATCCTTCTCTTTCATCCTTCAACGACCCAATGCTGAGGAGGACGGCAAGAAGGTCTAGGCCTTCCTCACGGAAATGGAGAGTGCCATCAGGAACCATCTGCTCTGGGCCAACGCCACCAACTAGACTCAAGGTGAAGCCCTGCCCCACTCATCCTTGTTTTTCAG
Source organism: Sorghum bicolor (assembly GCF_000003195.3). Taxonomy (NCBI): domain Eukaryota; kingdom Viridiplantae; phylum Streptophyta; class Magnoliopsida; order Poales; family Poaceae; genus Sorghum; species Sorghum bicolor. The sequence continues at coordinate 7,294,254 of NC_012870.2, read as the reverse complement.
TAAAAATGAGTTGCTATTGTTTCAAGTGCATAATCAATTTTTTACCTGAATATCCCTATGCGAGTAGCTACTAGCTACCTGTGATCCTATTTTCTTTCACACCTTTTAGTTTAATGGACGGTCACAATCTACACTTCTTTTCTTTGTGCCTTTTGGATGGTGTAAGTATTAGTTTATGTTTTTTGATGTGCATATTAATTCACTGTTTGACAATAATGTTTCTGGGGAAGTAGCACTCAAGTGTTCAAATAAAGATTTGATTTTTGTTCACTTTAGACTTCCACATTGTATTTGTGTGCATAGAACTGGACAAACTGTGTTAAATCAATTATCTGCTCGACAATGTTGCTCTGGTTGCAGAAGTCAAGCTCGTGACTGGTAAAGAGTAAGTGAACCATTCTTCTATGCTTCAGAACATTGTGCTATTCGACTGCTGACTGATTAATCTCTCAATTAGGCACCATAATATCCAAACTATAGTAACATAAAAATATTCTCTTACAGTTGTATTTGCTGTTCTGTGAAATCATCCAAATATGCTGAATAAACGCAAACCCATGACATGCTATGTAATCATGGTAGCGACTGTTTTAATTGTATCAAATGTTGTATGGTTTACTCCTTGGTACTGCATTTCAACCATGCCTTTGGTGACTAGACTAGATAAAAAATGTTCTTCCTTAACCTTTCATTGATAACAGGCAAGACAATCAGCTGTGGATCGCAACAACCATCTCAACTGGCTATTAGATTTGTTTAATGCCATTTCTATTCTTTCTCTGGTACTTATCCAGATCATGCTCAGGGTGTCTGCCTCCACAGAACAACGCCACCTCAGATTGAGTTTGATCCTCAGGAGTGGGGAAATAAATCACTTCCATTTTTCTCTGAATACCAGTAGGTCGCCACACATGCCCTCCTGTTCCAAAAAAAACTCTGAAACTTCCTTGGTTCAATCTTTCTTGCATGGGTTCTAGAGAGGATCTTTCTTTCTTTCTTTTGTGTTGTGGTTGTTGCCTAATTGATTTCCATTCTACGCAGGTTAGCTGGAACATGACTCGAGCAAAATGTGTTGCAGATTAATTGCTATTTTGTGGATTTCAGTGTGCTGAATCTGTTTAGACATTTGATATTTCTTTCTTTAGTTTTTTGCACGTGGATTTCATCCCCATTTCCTAATTTAGGCATTCCATATTTCTTCTGTTTGATGGATTTTCCATGCTCTACTTGCTTGTAGCAGGCAACTGCTGATGATTGGTTTCATTATGAGTCGAGGGGCAGCAGTGGAGTCATATTTATACGATAAATATAACATACTTTGTTTTTAGGTTTTGCGACATAATTTTCAAGACACGCAATATTACACATGTGACAAGCACGAATGTTTACATATATACTCGAGCCTGTGTATAGGACAGTATGGAGATGCAGCAGAACTCATTCGTGAATTTATTGGCGCATAAAAGAAATGTTAATGTAAAACAATATCTTAGCCACATCATGAAAAAGGTTTATAAAGTGCAGTTCGTGAGCCTGCCACACCACGCTCTTGTGTTGATTTCATAAACTTTTTTTTAGATTAAATAACACTTTAACGTTTAACTTTTATAGTATTATTATTTTATCGTACGATCCATGTATTTTTAGTATAAATTGTCAAGGTGGTAGCGATGTAAAACAGTTTGGGGATTACCGGTAGATGGCTGTAGCAACAGGTAGACATATCTATAATAACCATTGATCAAGTATAATAGATTGTTTTAGTTTTACCATATTTTCAAATTAATAAGATAGGTTGTTTATCATCTTTGATGAATGTGTGTTACTCTAGATGTCACCGTAGCGTTAGCACGGGCAATATACTAGTGGAAAAAACAGACCAAGTCCTTATCTCACATGGGACCCACGTGCCATTGAAAAATTCTACATCAACTCCACCATTTGTAATTCTTGTCTTGATTTATGGGTGGGGAGAGTAAGGTGGGTGGGACCCACTAGATAGAGGGTTCTGGATGTGAGGGGCTGAGACTATAATTTGGAAGGGCATGAAAAATTGGAGCGCAAGTAGGAGGTGGGTTGGATTTGATTTTTTTTAATTTAGAATAGAAACTTATTTAGAAGGGTTGCTTGGTATCTCGCGTGCAAAGACGAAGTAGGAGGATTTTTTTTTCTCTTTTTCCTTTTAATACTGTCTGACTCTACAAGAAATACAGTCCTAACTTGCGTTGTTGCTGACTTGCCGGTCACCATCGCCTGAATGATGATGATGACTTTTGCCCGGTATATTACAGATGAAAAGAAATCTCCGTTTTGGTCGATAAAACTGGGAGACCCTACTACCAAGGCCTTGTTTACTTTTAAACATAAATTTTTCTATCCATTGTATCGAATCTTTGAATTTATGTTTAAAGTATTACATGTAAATAAAAGCAAAAAATAATTGCACAAGATAAATTTTTAAACCTAATTAATTTATAATTAGAAACTAATTATCAAATAAAACAAAAACACTACACTAAATAAACTCAAAAACTTTTCGGAACTAAAGAAGGCCCAAGTGTATTCGGCCTGATTGGCCCAACTATATTCCTCGCAATTGGGGATTCACCTCCCTATTGTGTCAGTACCAGCCCAACCTGACAATGCAAAACTCCGTCTCCGTCTCAAGATTCGAAGACGATCCAACACCATTTGACGAAGGTTGTTGTAGCACAGTAGCCGAAAGGAAGGGAAGCATCCAAGCCAAAATTCTCCCGAGGAAGAAAGGAACCCAAGGGCAAAAAAAAGGCTGCACACTGGAAGACGAAGGCAAACCCTAGTCGCTACTCCACCACAGCGCCCACCTCCCCGATCGGGCTCCGATTCCGATGGACTTCGCGGAGCTGGAGGCCGTAGAGGGCCTCCGGTGGCCGTGGCACTCGTGGCCGCCGACTGCCCCCGCGGCCGCGTCCCTCGTCGTGCCCACCGCCGTGCTCTGCTCGCCGCTGCAGCACCCCACGGCGCCCGACCTCCTCCCGCTGCTCCCCTACGCGCCGCTCCGCTGCGCCACCGCGGGGTGCGGCGCCGCGCTCAACCCTTTCTCGCGCGTGCACCACGGCTCCGCGCGCTGGTCCTGCCCCTTCTGCGGCGCCGCCGCCAACCCGTTCCCGCGCCTCCTGGCCCCCGACGCGCTCCCCGCCGAGCTCTTCCCCACCCACTCCAGCGTCGAGTACGCGCTGCCCCCGGACCCCGCCGAGGCTGGGGGGCCGGGGCCACCTGCGCTAGTGTTCGTGATCGATGCGGCCACCGCGGCCGAGGAGCTGGCCGTGCTGAAGGACGAGGTGCGCAGGGTCGTGCAGGGGCTGCCCGAGGGGATCAGGGTGGCGCTCGTCACTTTCGCTGCGTCCGTGTGGGTGCACGATCTTGGATTTGAGGGTTGCGCTCGGGTGGTTGTGCTCAATGGCGAGCGTGAGCTCGAGTCTGACAAGGTTTGTGAATTTGAAATGTGATCCTTAGGTCACTGAATTTGTAATTTGGTTCTGTGCCAATCTACGTGACTAATCAGCATTCTAGTTTCGTGCGAGTATGCATAATCTATTCCTGCGGCAGCCAGCCTGCTACTACTCATCACATTTAATAACTCTTCTGGCTGATCTCTCAAACCTGTAATGATGGTTTGAAATTTGAATGTAAGTAGCTTGTTGTAATGCTAGTTCAGGCAAGAATTAACTTTCTGCCACTATTAGCATGACCCATCTAAGCACTCTCACATTCACCTGTCTCACATTTGCCACTACCCCACTACCTTGTGGCAACTGGTCAAATACAGCAAGTACTCTGTTTGCAATCAATAAATGCGGGGGCAATGCCATCTTTGATCTTATGTTACATAACTTTTTTCTTCTGATAGTATTGCTTAAGTTGAGTGCTGTTACATCTACTGAAATAGTGAAGTGTAGCTTGGTTTGTAAAATTCTTCGTGGCCTGGACATTTATCCCTGCAATGTACTCCTTTTTTAGGAGCTGTAGGTTCTTGGTGTTCTAAGGTGGTAGTTGTCGGATGTATAACTTGAATATCTCTGCACTGTAGGATAACACTCTCGCAAATGCTCATGTCCATATATAGTGGTAGAGAGAATGTGGAAACTTGAAAACTGCATAGCCATTTTTCCCCCTGTCTAAAACTTTGGGTTTGGTTTAGAGTCCCTGTTGTCCAAAGTCCAAACTTGCCATATAAAACTCTGGTTCCCTCATCTTTTGAATTTCTTCAAGTTTGGTGATATGCTTTTGCAATTGCTTGTATTTTAGAAATTATTGTGGTTACTGTATATCACATAAGCCTTCTTTTATATTTCAGATACAAGAACTACTTGGTGTTCACCGTTCACCGTACAAGAAGTTGGCTATGCCAAGGTCCACTGAAGCGCAGCGGTTTTTGCTGCCTGTTTCTGAATGTGAATTTAACATCACATCTGCAATAGAGGACCTGGGCTCCATGTCTGCATGTCCACGTGGGCATCGCCCTTTAAGAGCAACTGGCGCAGCGATTTCCACCGCTATTGCTCTTCTAGAGGGTTGCTGCTCACCTAGTACCGGTGGTCGGATTATGGTCTTTACATCTGGTCCTGCAACAGTTGGTCCAGGGTGTGTGGTGGAAACTGATCTTGGGAAAGCAATTCGTTCTCATCGTGACATATTCAATAGCAATGCACCACTGACTGACAAAGCACGTGATTTCTATAAGAAAGTAGCGAAGAGGTTGGCAGACCATGCATTAGTTCTTGATCTATTCGCCTGCTCTCTTGATCAGGTTGGGGCTGCAGAGCTGAGGAATCCAATTGAAGTGTCAGGGGGTTTAATGGTGCATACAGAGTCATTTGAGTCTGAGCAGTTCAAAAGCTGTTTTAGGCATATGTTCAAGCGTGAAGGCACCAATTACCTTAATATGAACTTTAATGCGACGATTGAAATAGTGACATCAAAGGAGGTGAAGATTTGTGGTGCCCTTGGTCCCTGCATTTCCCTCCGTAGGAAAAATAGCTCAGTTAGTGATAAGGAAATTGGTGAAGGTGGGACAAATTATTGGAAAACTAGTTCACTGAGCAGCAAGACCAGCATTGCCTTCTTTTTCCGAGTTGATTGCAGTCATAAAGCTGAGCCCCCGACTGTCTTCTTTATTCAGTTCATGACAAGATACCGACATGGTGATGGTAGTTATCGCCTAAGGGTAACAACCGTTGCAAGAAGGTGGGCTGCTCCTCGATCTCCTGAAATTGCTGCAGGGTTTGATCAGGAAGCTGCTGCAACTGTTATGGCCAGGCTTGCTGTTTACAGGGCAGAGACATACCACGTTAGAGATGTTATACGATGGCTTGACAAGATGCTTATCCGCTTTACTGCTAAGTTTGGAAACTATGTTCCTGAAGATCCATCTACGTTTCGGCTGTCAACAAACTTCTCCTTGTATCCGCAGTTCATGTACTACTTGCGGAGATCACAGTTCATTGATGTTTTCAACAGTTCTCCCGATGAAACTGCTTTCTTCAGGTTGATGCTGAATAGGGAGGGAGTTGTGGGGTCTCTAATCATGATACAGCCTACTCTATTCCAGTACTCATTCGATGGACCACCTATTCCTGTGCTGTTAGATGTCAGCTCCATCTCTCCTGATGTCATTTTACTATTTGATTCATACTTTTATATCGTGATTCACTATGGCTCAAAGATTGCTCAATGGAGGAAGCTTGGCTATCATAAGGACCCAAACCACGAAAATTTGCGGAAGCTCCTTGAAGCACCAGAAGTAGATGCAGAGGCACTACTGGTAGACCGTTTCCCTGTACCAAAACTCATAAAGTGTGACCAGCATGGTAGCCAGGCCAGGTTCTTGCTTGCTCGGTTGAATCCATCTGTGACACAGAAAACACAGCTTTCAGAGGGATCTGAAGTCATTTTCACTGACGATGTTAGTTTGCAAGTGTTTATTGAACACTTGCAGGAGTTGGCTGTTCAGAGCTAGAAAGTCATGTAGCCTGACTATGTCAGTTGCTATTCCACTTTGGTCCATTTAAGGTCCTTAAGATATAGCTTTAAGAGGGACCAGACTTCATATTCACAGATGAAGTTTACTTGCAAGTTTTTATTGAACACTTGCAGTAATTGGTTGCGCAGGATTAACGTGTTCATGTGGATTATTTATATGCAATTTTCTGCTCACTTGCAAATACTGGGGAGCTCTACAGCCTGGAGGAGTGAGATCTCCCTGATTTGTACATTGCTCAAGCTCCAGTTTGATGTAAGCCAATTACATTTTACTAGTTTTGTATAGCATGTGGTTTTATCCGCTGGGAATGCTGGATTTTCTCCAGAAATGATTGTTGTGCATTCCTTCCAGTTCTTGCTGTGATATCCAATGGCACCATTGTTCTGTTTTATGGGGGGTAGTTGCTGTTTTGTAGACTCATTAGTTGGTATTTAAGCACCAACACAAAGAGATAATATAGCCTTCCTCTGGTTCTCACCACATAACTTCCACATAATCATTGGAAGGTTGCATTCAATTGTTGTGTGATCCCAAAAGGACACCCATTATTTGATCGTTTTCAAGATATCATCATATTTTAGATACCGTGCAGACCAACACACGTAGCCATCTTATATACTGGCTACATTTTCGTACTCATAAATGTGTGATGAATAAAGTATGGTTTAGTTTGTTTATGCAATGTACTTGGCTTTGGTATGACCACAGCTCTTGTGTTAGACGCTGGATCCTTGCTCTAGGTGTGAGCAGGATCCTTACTCTCATTGAGAGGATAGCACACTGAGTTGGGGCAATTTTCTGGGTTTATTTCTCACACAATGCTATGCCAACCTGAGGGGTTGGGGATACATATTTATAGGGCTGCTAACCAGCCAGCATATGCCAAGATGCTAGTCTAAGATGCTAGTCTAAGATGCTGTCCTACAGATGCTAACTGCTGTCCTAAAAGCAGTCAAGATGCTGTCCTACAGATGCTAACTGCTGTCCTAAAAGCAGTCAAGGATGCTGTCCTACACAAGGACAATGTGCTGCCTACTGCAGCCCACAACCACCAGCCAACAGAGACTTATCCATCATTCTCCCCCTAAGTCTTGTGTGGCTCCTTGTGGGGTATCTGAGCCATCCCGATCCTGGTGCGAAATTCCTGGAACTTGACTCGCCCAAGGGACTTGGTCAGAAAGTCGGCGAGCTGGTCTTGGGTGTTGATGTAGTTGGCCCGAACGCTCCCTTCCTCCAGGCAGCTCCTGATGAAGTGATACTTCACCCGGATGTGCTTGCTGCGCTCATGGAAGACTGGGTTCTTCGCCAAGGCCAAGGCGGACTTGCTGTCCACCCTGAGCTCCACTGCCTCTGCGTCTCTGCCAAGGAGATCGCCAAGCAGCCGAGCCAGCCACAGAGCCTGAGTAGAAGCGGTAGTGGCTGCGATGTATTCTGCCTCGCAGCTGGACAGAGCCACCACCTGCTGCTTTACCGACTGCCAGCTGATCGGACACTTGCCGAGGAAGAAGAGCGTCCCGCTGGTGCTCTTGCTCGTGTCGATGTCGCCGGCGTGGTCGCTGTCACTGTACCCGATGAAATGTGCCGCACCGGGGCACCTCGGGTAGTGCAGACCGTAGTCGGAGGTGCCCGCGACGTAGCGGAGGATCCTCTTCACGGCCTGCTGGTGCTCCGTCGTCGGTCGCTGCATGAACCGACTGACGTAGCCGACGGCGAACGCCAAGTCCGGTCGCGTGTGGACAAGGTAGCGAAGGCTGCCCACAATACGCCGGTACTGCGTCGCGTCCACCTCTTCCTCCGTACTCTCCCGACTCAGCCTCAGCCTCTCCTCCATAGGAGTGTGGGCTGGGTTGCAGCCGGTGAGACCGCCCAGCTCCACAATGCGCTTGGCGTAGGCTGTCTGGCGGAGAGAGGTGCCGGAGCTGTCCTGGTGGACCTCGATCCCTAGGTAGAAGGAGAGAGGGCCCAAGTCGCTCATCTGGAAGGTCGCCCTCATCTTCTCCTTGAACGCCTCGATCTCCACCTCCTCGGTGCCGGTGATCACAAGATCATCGACGTAGACACCCACCAGCAGGGCCTTTCGTCCCTTGCCCCGCCGGTAGATGGCCGCCTCGTGCGGGCTTTGCTCGAAGCCCATCCCCTTCATTGTGGAATCCAGTTTGGCATTCCACGCCCTCGGTGCCTGCCGCAAGCCATAGAGGGCCTTGCGCAGACGAAGCACCTTGCCTTCCTTGCCGGGAATCACAAATCCAGGCGGCTGGTGCACGTAGACCTCCTCCTTCAAGTCGCCGTTAAGGAACGCCGACTTGACATCCATGTGATGGACACGCCAGCCCTCCTGGGCAGCTAGCGCAAGGAGAAGTCGCACGGACTCCATCCGTGCTACGGGGGCGAAGGCGTCGTCGAAGTCGACCCCCTCCTGCTGCACGAAACCTCGAGCCACCAAGCGAGCCTTGTGCTTGACGATGGCACCGGCTTCATCCCTCTTCAGCTTGAACACCCACTTAAGGGTGATCGCGCGGTGACCACGAGGGAGATCAGCAAGCTCCCAAGTGCGGTTCTGCTCGACCGCGTCCATCTCCTGCTGCATCGCGGCACGCCATGCCGTGTCTCCCTCCGCCTCAGCGAAGGAGCGAGGTTCACCGTCCTCGTGTGCCAGGTGCAGCTCCGCCTCGAAGTCGTGTACCGCTAACCCAGGGACACGTTGGTTACCGAGGATGTTGTCCATGGTGCGGTAGCGTAGAGGCTCATCGTCGTGGTAGGCGTCGACGCGATCCTCGTCGCCGGACAGTGGAGTGGCGAACTCCACCGAACGCTGACGGACCAAAGCTGCTGGTGCCGACCTTGGAGTTGCCGGTGTAGGAGAGTGGGGAGCCGGTGCAGGAGTGCGTGGTGTAGCCGGTGGTGTTGGACTCGCTGGTGGTGAAGGCGGTGGTGGGCTCGCCGAAGCTGATGGCGAGCTGAGTGCCGAGGAGGGCGAGCTTGGTGAGGACGAGCTGCTAGCTCCCCCGGCTCCCTCCAAGTGGACGTAGTCGACGACGAAGTCCCTGAGGGTCGAAGCCGAGCCGTCGTCCACCGCCTTGTCCCAAGTCCAGCCTCGCCCTTCATCGAACACGACGTCCCGGGAGATGCGGACGCGCTGTGTCACAGGGTCGAGGATGCGGTAGGCCTTGGCGCCCTCCGCATAGCCGATGAACACTCCTGGAGTGCTGCGGTCGTCGAGCTTGCCGACGTGAGTGAGCTCCTTGGCGAACGCCAGACAACCGAAGATGCGGAGGTGGCTCACCACCGGCTTGCGCCCGTGCCAAGCCTCGTACGGCGTCATGCCGTCAAGCGCCTTGGTGGGCGAGCGGTTGAGGAGATGGATAGCGGTCATCACCGCCTCTCCCCAGTAGATCGCCGGCATCCCTCTCTGCTTGAGGAGGGCGCGGGCGGTGGCGACCACCGTCTGGTTGCGGCGCTCGACGACGCCGTTCTGCTGCGGGGTGTACGGCGCGGTGAAGTGGCGCTGGATCCCCTCGTCGGCGCAGTGCGCCGCGAACTCAGCCGCTGTGAACTCGCCGCCGTTGTCCGTGCGCAGCACCCGAAGCTTGCGGCCGCACTCCTTCTCCGCAGCAGCTTGGTGGTGCCTGATGGCGTCCGCGGCTGCCCCCTTGGTGTCGAGGAGGACAGCCCACATGTAGCGGGACGCGTCGTCGACGAGGAGGAGGAAGTAGCGTCGTCCTCCAGGTGTAGCCGGTGTCACGGGGCCGCAAAGGTCGCCGTGCACGAGCTCCAGCTTCTCCTTGGCGCGGAAGCTTGCTTGGCGGGGAAAGGGCAGCCGTCGCTGCTTGGTGAGGACGCAGGTGTCGCAGAACTGCTCCACGTGGTCGACGCACGGCATGCCCTGCACCATCTCCTTGTTGCCGAGCTGCTTCAGGGCCTCGAAGTTGAGGTGCCCAAAGCGCTCGTGCCACCGCCAGGCTTCATCGTCTCGCCGAGCTGCAAGGCAAAAAGGTTGCGCCACCTGTACGTGAAGGACGTAGAGGCGGTTGCTCCCCCTGTTCACCTTGGCGAGAAGTCGGTGACGAGGATCCCAAATGCGAAGCACGCCGTCCTTGATCTCCACGCGCGAGCCATTCTCATCCAGCTGTCCCAAGCTGATGATGGAGTTCCTCAGCGCGGGGATGTAGTAGACGCCGGTGAGCAGCCGATGCTCACCATTCTTGGCGACGAAGATTACGGAGCCGGCGCCCTTGATCTCTACGGCGGAGGCGTCCCCGAACTTGACGGAGCCTCGAACGTTGGAGTCGAGCTCGGAGAAGAACTCCCGCCGGCCTGTCATGTGGTGGGTGGCGCCGGTGTCGAGGCACCACCCATCGATCTTGTCGCTGCCGCCGGACCCGCTGCTGAGGAGGGCGTGTGCCTTGGCCTCGTCGAGGTGGAGAAGAGCCGCTGCAGCCGGTGCTGCTGGAGATGGCTCGGCGCTAGCATGTGCCATGAACAGAGCTGGCTGCTCCTCCTCCGCCTGCGCGACGTGGGCCTGGGCGCGTCGTGGCTGCCTGCAGTCCTTAGCCCAATGGCCAGCAAGACCACAGTTCCTGCAGCAGTCATCTTGTGCCGGCTTGGGTTTTTCGGCGGCGGCGCCTTGGACACCTCCGCGGGCGCCTCCGTTGGCACGCCCTTGCGCCCCGGCCTGGGCGCCTTTGCGTGACTTGCCGCGCTTGCCACGCTTGCGGCTGGCTGCTGCAGAAGAAGGCTCCCCCTTCTTCTTGTCACCTTGCCCGGCAGCCCACTGCTCCCGGGTGAGAAGGAGCTTGGGCCCCGAGGAGGGTTGTGGCTCGTCAATGTCGACGACCTTGAGGCGACCTATCGCCTCCTCGATCGACATCGTGGAGAGGTCTAGCAGGGACTCGATTGAGCGAGCCATCTGCTTGTACTTCTCGGGGACGCAGCGGAAGAGCTTCTCGACATCTCTCTCCTCGCTGTAGGTGTTGTCACCAAACTGCACCACTTTCCGCAGCAAAGTGTTGAGACGGAGAGCAAAATCATCAACGTCCTCACCTGGCTTGAAGGCCAAGTCCTCCCACTCCTTGCGGAGTTGCTGCAGTGTGGACTTGCGGGCGCGATCACTGCCGATGCGTGCTGCAGCAATGGCGTCCCAAGCATCCTTGGCAGTCCGCTTGCTGGTAAGTGAGAACTGCATCTCGGTCGGGACTGCAGCGATGAGGGCATTCAGTGCCCGTCGATCCTGGTCGTAGTCGACGTCGCCGTACCGGACTGCCTCCCACATGTGCAGCACCTGAAGTCTCACCTTCATCACCGCAGCCCACTCAACATAGTTGGTCTTGGTGAGGGTAGGCCACCCACCACCAGGGCCAACGTCCCTGGCAACAGCATGGTACCCGTGGTAGCCACGGTACCGGTCCGGGGAGAGAGAGCCACGCGGCCTGCGAAGGCCGTGCTCTTCCTCGACCCGTCCACCGCCGTTGCCATGTGCGCCTCCTCCAGGAGCGTCGCCGGCTCCACCACGGTACCGGTCCGGGGAGAGAGAGCCACGCGGCCTGCGAAGGCCATGCTCTTCCTCGACCCGTCCACCGCCGTTGCCGTGCGCGCCTCCTCCAGGAACGCCGCCGGCGCCTCCACGCCTGTCTGGACTGCGGCCACGCTCGTGGGCGTGCACAGCTGCCCACTGCGCCGCTCGCCGGCGTGCTGCATCTCTCTCCAGCAGCTCCAGGTCTGGGTCAGCACTGTCATCAGCAGCGATGGAGCTGCTGTGACTGCTGCGCAGGTCCTCAACCTCCGCTGCCGCTGCACGCGCTGCATCTGCAGCTGCTGCTGCCTCCACCTCCGCTCTGGCTGCTGCCAGCTCCGCTTGGGCCAGCCTCGACGCCCTCGCTGCTGCTGCAGCGGTCGCTGCCGCTGCTCGCCTGCGCTCCTCTGCTGCAGCGAGGTCGGCCTCCTGCCGACGCCGCGCGCTCGAGGTGCCCGAGTGCTGAGACTGCCCTTCTGCGGCCATTGCGCGCTGCTGCGCGGAGAGCAGAGGCAGCCGGAACAGCTGCTGCTGCCAGCCGGGGCTGCTGCGAGGCAGGGAGCTCGACTGGAGAAGGGATTGAGCAGGAAATGCTTAGGCTACAGGATACTACAGCTCTGATACCACTTGTTAGACGCTGGATCCTTGCTCTAGGTGTGAGCAGGATCCTTACTCTCATTGAGAGGATAGCACACTGAGTTGGGGCAATTTTCTGGGTTTATTTCTCACACAATGCTATGCCAACCTGAGGGGTTGGGGATACATATTTATAGGGCTGCTAACCAGCCAGCATATGCCAAGATGCTAGTCTAAGATGCTAGTCTAAGATGCTGTCCTACAGATGCTAACTGCTGTCCTAAAAGCAGTCAAGATGCTGTCCTACAGATGCTAACTGCTGTCCTAAAAGCAGTCAAGGATGCTGTCCTACACAAGGACAATGTGCTGCCTACTGCAGCCCACAACCACCAGCCAACAGAGACTTATCCATCATCTTGCAGTAGCAAGGAAGCTTCATGCTGTGATCATACCATCATGCCTCAAGACCCAGCCAATAACTCAAATATACAGATAGACTAGGGTTATACTAATGGATTCCCCATCACCCGGCACATGGCCTGTTCCCCCCACTTGACCACATACAGGTTGCCAAATATTGTATTGACAATTAACAAACAGGTTAACTTACAAGGTACCATAATAATAATAGTCTCATTGATGCCCTTTACTTAACAATCACACAAGCTTGATTAACAACACTGGAATAAAATCACCAAGTAGATTCTGGGACACACGGTAGGGGACATCACATAACACCAATCCAGCCACACACAGATAGATTATTGCTTCTGGTCCATGAACAAATTGAACAAGACAGGTCTCCCTCCAACTAGTAATTAAAACACATTATATTTCTAGAAAAACCGCAGCACACTGCAAGGGCACCATTCTTTTGACACAATGGGCAGCATCTTTAACGCTGCATCTTCTTCAGCTCTTGTTCTTGCACTTGTCCTTCGTTCTTGGTGCTGTATTTTTTAATGAAGAAAACATAGGCTGTTAGCATTGACGCGTAAATCTTATAATGGAACTATGGAAGATAATTTTATCTGGAGACACTAACCAAGACCTATGGCTTCAGAACTCTTCATGATCCTCAGACGCTTGCATGACTCGACAAACATCCTGCAGGGACAACAATCAACAAGGCAACATATAAGAAACTGAAGTCTGAACATTTGCTTGATCACACCCTAATTATGGGTCAGTAAATATGAAAGCAGATGATGGCACACTAGAATGGAGAACATACTCCCATGGGACGTCACCAACAAGCATCCAGTCGCCGTCCTTGTCTTCGTAAGTAGTGACCACATCAGCACCGCTGACTGGATCAACCAATTTCCCCTCATTCATGTTGTTCCCTGGTAAGATGGATCATGGATGCAGCTTCTATGAGTTCAGGTCAACTTTGCATCTGCTGAATTTGTAACTGTGTATGCTGCAGATTCCCTATGCCAACGGGGTGACTTACCAGATGTGGTGAAGGTGCTGAACATCTTCTTCAGAGCAATAGAGAGGTCCTTGTAGCTGTTGTACATCTTCAGGTCCACCTTGCGCAGGTAGGGCGCGCCGTCCATGCTGACCTTCACGAAGGCGGAGCTGTTGCCGCTGGCGTTGGCAGCGGCCGACTGCTGCTTCTCAGGTTCCTCTTCCTTCTTGCTCTTCACAGACTGGACGGTCATGACGTTCCTGCGGTATGATCGGACTGGTGGCCAACCCACAGCTTGTGCCCTGATATGCAACACGGAGTTCTAGTTAACTATCACTTGATTTTGTGGGTAACAATTGCTCTAGTCATAGCTTGAAATAGATATTCTTTACTATGCTAACTGGAAGATCCATCGAGATTCCAGCCAAGATCATGCATGTTTAATTTATAATTCTTGTTTGCACCAGCTCAGCTTTCTGCTAATAATGTGTATAATGACAATGTGATTTGGTTAAGGCCACATGAATCATGACCATCATTATTATTCAGAAATCACTTGGGTACAAGTGTGGTTCTCCTGATATCCAAGATATTCCATTAATCATAACCGTTCATTCTATTCAGTATAAAAGGGGGAAAAAGCTACAACCTACAAGGCCACTTTTTCCTAATGGAATCTGCCAAAAGGTTAAGTAAGTACATCATTCTTTTCAGACATCGACCGACAAAGGCAGGCATCAAATGAACATACTGGTATGTGTTTTTTATTTTAAAATGGCGATGATAATTCGCGCCGCGCTTTACGAGCGACAATGAACATACACAATAGTTTCTCCGTATGCACTTTCTGCCAGAGGATCTGTTCTATGGATATTTTGCCCTGCTCAAAGTGTGTCTCGTTGATATGCTAAGATTACTCGGCGTACTATAAATGCAAAACCCTGAATAAATAAAAGGAAGCAAGGAGAAATAAAGAACAGCAAAGCACATGCACATAAAGTCAGGCACACGCTTTCTACCAAATGCCATTACGCTATTTTTTTTCCATACAAAAAAAAAGAGAGAGAGAGAAAAACATAGTCCCTTGTATCATATATGGCACTCACAGGAATTTCATGGCTAATAACGTTACTAATCATTAGTTTAAAAAGGTTATCATCGCGGATTCGCGGTAATTAAATAGCCACGGTAAGTCGGTAACTGCGATACTAGTAGCAGTCAATTTAAGCCTTTAACCCATGCAGATAAATCAACACGCGTGCAGATGTGTATACGTACTTGGGTGCAGGTGGCTTCTCGGCATCAGCTGCCGGCGCCTCGGCGGGCCTCTTGGCCTTCTCGGCTGCCGGCTCCGGCTTGGCGGCGGCAGCTTCCTCCATGCCGGCGGTGGGCAGCTTCAGCTTGAGGTCGATGGTGTCCTCGAAGCCCCTCTTCGCGGCCTTGGCCGCCTCGGCGCCTCCTCCCGGCAGGCCGAGCCGGAGCTCCGTCCCGACGTCGACGTCGGCGCCAGCCATCGGCTTCGGCTCCGCAGGAGCTAGCAGCTGGTTGCTAGCTAGCCTGTCGCGGCCGTCGTTGTCCCTCTCGCCTTGGGCACCTCCACGCTAGCTAAGCTTCTGCTTGCTCGCTGTCGCTGCTTCTGCTTTCTTCTTCTTCTTCTTGGGTCTCGGCCCCTCTGCTGCGCGTTTGTGAGGAAGGGGAGATTTGGGGTTGCAGTGGGTGGGAGAGAGGACCCAGGAACAGGGTGGAGATGTGTATATATAGAGGGAGGGAGGAGGATGGAAGAGAGAGAGAGGGAGAGAGAGAAAGTGGAGGTAAATACTCCTATTCTAGGGTGATGGCAGGAGGAGAGAGAGAGAGAGAGAGAGAGAGAGAGAGAGAGAGAGAGAGAGAGAGAGAGAGAGAGAGAGGGAGATGGAAGTGGGGTTGCAACTTACGATAGCAGTTAGTTAGAGCATGAGTGAGCCTAGTTGGAGGTTGGGAGCCAATAATTTTTGTTTCCATGTTTCCTCCGTTTGGATTCTCCATTCATGGGCAGAGGCCAACTTGCTAGCACTGCATGTGTTATGTGTATTGTTTATTTATTTTTGAAAACAAGTTCATGTGTAGAACTTTAATTGGATGCTGAAGCTAAAAAAAATGATGTTACATTTATTTAATTTATCTAGGAGCTTCTCTTGTTTTATAGTACTTTTCCAAAAGGAAAATATATTGAAACCTAATTTGGATCTGAGAAAGAATTATAATTCCTCCATATGAATCGAACCACTTTTTAGTGAAAGTATTTGTCCTCAAACGAAACAAGGAAAATAGCTTAGGACGCCAAAACCATACAAAATATAATCTTTCTTCCAAGATTGAGGATGAAATAAATTGTATAAGTGAACTTCCTCGATTTCACAATATGACGAGATAATGTAAAATGTAGTAAGTATAGAAGTCGCGATAAGTGTCGACAATCAAAGGAAAATACTATGATTTATGGCTTTCTGCAATGTGGCCATTCAGACTTTTAACTGTAATAAAGACAGTCCATTCGACGCAATAGCTCTCAATTCTCATAGCTTGCATGTGTCAAAGATCTGTTCCCAGCTTTCATCCATCGAGGTCCATTATTTGTGTTGCAAGAGATGAGTTTGCATTCAATATAACTAACCATCGTATAAAATCTCTTTGTCACAAACTTGCAAGGACCATAGCCTAATTTTAAGGTTACCTTTAAGCCCATAAACTAAATACCAACCGATCCAATGAATGAGTACTAAAGCACTCTTCCAAAAACTTATGCTAATGCACGGTTTATATGAGCAAAAGATGACGAGAGGTTCCCCTGAAAACAGGGGAGGAAACAGAGGGGGCATGCAGCACGGCTGGCTAGTGAAAGGAGCCGGGCCACCCTGCATGCTGGCTGCCGACACGTGTCGCAGGGTGAGCTGGACTACGCCGATTTTGCCGGTGCCCGGTGCCTCCTCCCCTTGCGTGATGCGCTGCCTGACGTCACCGTCCTTCCCTGCTGAAATCGGATGGGTTTTCACCGCCGGCCCCACGGGCGTGAGTTGGTGGGCCACCCCTGGCATGTGGCCCCCTCGGTGATGCCGATCTGTCCACCCGTCAGGCCCACAGCGCAGCACGCAGGATCTACCTCGACCCTTTTTCTCCGTCAGAATAAGCTCCCTAGGGTTGGGTCTGAATTGTGAAGAAGGGAATTTCGTCGAATTTTTTGAGCTTAAATGTGCACTGCTAAGTTGTCTTGTTCATTTTTTACATTTAAGATATCAAATAAATGCATTATCAAAACATATATTTCATAGTGTACTAATGAATCTTGTTTGATATTCTACTGTTTTGTATTTTCTATAAATTTTGTTAAAAGGTAATGAACTTTAACCTAGTATATATATATATATATACTTCCTTATCAGCCGTATTTTTTCAGCGAACACAATAAATCAACATCAACATCCGCCAAGTTTCAACGACATGGTGTATCTCTAAATGCATAGTAAAAAAATATGTGTCTTAAGAATATCAAATTATTTTATAATTTAGAATAGATCAATATAAAACTAAAACGACTTACAGTTTTAAATCATAGGAGCATTAAATTACTCCTACTTATTCTAAGAAATGTTTCACTACCCTAATTAGTAGTAGTAGTAGCCTTCTTACAGTATTTGGTTAGTCATCAAATTATTGTACCCTTCCACTCACAAAACTTGCCTAAATTCTTGGGTTTTCTGCCGTCCACTTCGAGATATGCGGTTCCCATACCGTCAAGGCGTCAACAACATGGCCATTACGATTTGACACCATCCCGGAAAACAGCCTTTAAGCACCATCATTGGCTCATTGCTATGGTCAAATGGTGAAAGAAACTGATGGCTCATTGGCTCGTCCTTATCTTATCTCCACTGCTCTTTGCTCGATATATCACTGCCATCGGCGTCACCGTAAAACACTGCTGGTTACGTGACCACAACAAAATAAAGCCACTAATTTCTCTAAATTAGGCCTTGTTTATTTTGCAAAAAAATTTGGTTCAGGACACTGTAGCATTTTTATTTGTTTATGACAAATATTGTCCAATTATGGACTAATTAGGTTTAAAAGATTCATCTCGCGATTTACAGACAAATTGTGTAATTAGTTTTTATTTTTGACTATATTTAATGTTTTATGCATGTGTCGTAAGATTCGATGTGACGGAGAATCTTGAAAAATTTTGAGTTTTTGAGGTGAACTAAACAAGTCCTTACTCATAAAAAATACTTACTTACTACTTATACTGGTAATAATAAGGCAAAAGAAACAAAAAAAAAGCAATCTGATCTTCCAGTATCAGCCAAGGCAAACGGATTGACGGTGACAGCTGTAGGGTGAAACGAACGACGCCTTTCACGATCAGCAGCGAGGAGAGAGAAAGGGAGGGCAGCAGGAGCAGGAGTGGTTGGATTCCCAGGCCTCCAGGGTCGGCGGGGCCCACGTGCCGGGAGCGGTGGGGACAGGTCAACTCAGGTGTCGGCCCCACGCCGTAGTGCATGTGGGCACGGAGCGGATTCCCCCAGCTCCACGCGACCATATTCCGGAACGGGTTTACTTTAATTAATCCGGGCATTAGCATGATGGAAGCAGCAGCACCGCGGCGGATTAGCAGCATTTCTTGGGTTCCAATCATTCTCCAGCCCACCAGAGGACCCGCGCGCTAACGAAAAAAGCTTTAAAATAAAATCACAGCCCTGCTGCTAGACAGCGGAGGAAATGCACTGTACTGACACAGCTCAGAATGCTTTGCTGAAAGAGGTAAGGTCGTCGAAATAAGGATGCAGCACTTGGATCAAGCGTCAGGAGAATCTTCATTGGACCTAGCCAGAAAAAACAGCAGATTAAAATGTTTATTTTTTAAAAAAAAATCACAGTACATTCATACATGTACACACTCACTGTACTCTACTTCTACAAGCATATCTAAAATATTGAGATTATGCATCCTTATTAAGTCAAGACTTGAACTTAGACGGATAGGTTTCACCAGAAGAGGCTCAACCGGTTAAACTACGCTCAGATTTCAACTTTCTTTACAAAAAAGGACGGAAATTCTTTGATTTGGCCAGGAATGGAACAAAAAAAATACCCCAAATTAACCATTTTGCCATTATTGATAAAACATGATTGAAGGCGATAAGGAGAAAAGAAATATGAAGTCAATCATACTTAATGCATTTACATTTAAGATTGATATCAAAATGATGTATCAATATTAAGAATACATACATACTTCAATGTGAGATTTAGAAATAATATAAACCTGGTAACATATACTATATAAAAGAATATCTATATTGTGAAAAAATATAAGCAACATTCTTGTTTATTGATCTACCTAGCCAAAACTATTGTCCCCTCACAAAGGAAGAAGATGATTCAACCTGAGGTCAAAATGTGTTGACACTTAGATGATGCTAAAGATTGTAGTGTTGTCAAATTGTAGTTGCAACTTACGGGAGGTTCTTCACTAGTTCAAGTTACAAGGGCAGTTCGAATGCAAACCTCGCCAAAAAAAATACATTTTTCTTTATTTTAAATTGTAAGTCGTTTCTTTTCTAGATACATAATTTTAATTTTTATTATGTATGTGGACATTGTATATTTAGGTGTGTAGTCTGGAAAAGTTAAAACGACTTGTATTTAAAATAGATGGAGTATTTAAGTAACTTTCCTAAAAGACCACTGTGTTGCAGACGGCAATGGCATGGACTACACCATGGATGAAGCAGGCGAACAAATGCATGGTTAAATCAACTAATCAAGTACATATACATAATATATGCAGCAGCGGCAGCATCAAAGAAGTCGTGGTGGAAATGGTGATGTCCCCTGGATGGAAAGCCTTTAACACAGGCACACCGGCCGGCTCCGGCTAGCATAATAATAGCGGCCATGATCACGCACAGTAAAGCGACCAAAGACACGGCGGTGGATGGGCGCTCACACGAGTATATTATTGGCAGCGACGGTCGGGCATTGGCTCGTACAAAAATGCACGGTACGGTTCGGTGCCGGGTGGGGTATAGTGGAGAATGGAAGCGAAGCCGATCGAAGGGGGCGCGCCGGCATGTGGGCGGTGTCGCCGGCGCCGGCGCGGAGAGAGACCCAGGGCCATGTGCCCCGGGCCGGTGCGCCCCACCACCCCTGAACCCCCTCCCCCCTCCCCAGCTTCCGTGCCCGCGCGCTTCCATGCGTATGCTAGGGCTATGTTTAGTTCTCCATCCAAATTTTTTTCGTCCATCTCATCGAATCTTTGGACACATGCATGGAACATTAAATGTACATAAAAAAATAAACTAATTACACAGTTTGATTGAAAAACGTGAAACGAATCTTTTAAACAGTAACTCACATGTGCTAATGATAGATTAATTATGCTTAATAGATTTGTCTTGTAGTTTCCTGATGAGCTATGTAATTTGTTTTTTTATTAGTTTCTAAAAATCCCTCCTGACATCCTTCCGACACATCCGATGTGACACCCAAAAAATTTTCATCTCCAATCTAAACAGGGTCTAGGGCTATGCTAATGCTATGCAGCTAGTGTATGCGTGCACAGGTCTAGAGCCTAGTGCTGCTGCCGCATCTATAGCATGCATATAAACAGATCCCGATGTGCATAGTTTTCTCCAACCTTGTCTTTCAGGGATCCTGCGTCATCATGCATGCCATCACCTTATTACTATCATTGACAGTTTGACACTAGCAGTGATCGGTGAATGGGATTTGATTAGGTTGCACGCGATGACCTTGTGACTGAGGTACAAGCTAGCAATAACGTTACCCACAGGAAAGCAGCTAACCATCAGTGGTACTGCTATGTGCTAGACTGCTATCTGTTCTCCGTGGCAACACAGCTAGTATACTTACTACAGTAAGTACACGTAGTACTCTCCCAATCTCGCTGGACCGAGACCACAACCAAAGCGTGTGTTGTCCGAGATGAGAAGGCCGGTCGGGCGGGCCGGTGATGAGATCGTGAGTCATCAGCTTGGGGCAGGGGACACTCCTATAGCTAGAAACCCGAGCATAACCTCGCTCAGGCCAAATAATCATGAAATGGCCATGATTGGCATCTCATCATCTTCCTTTTCATTGCGACTTGCGAGCAACGTCGGTGTGGTTGGGATTAGAGACACATGCATATCCTAACACTTGCATGACTCTCGAGCTAGCTCTAGCGCGCCCTAGGCAATGCACGCATCTAATAATATACTACGCGCGGTCTAGAAAATATGCTCCCATCCGTCCGTCCATCGCATGTGCCCGATTCTTCGGCCAGTCTCAATGCACAGTTTCATGGTACAGTTACCAAGACTATAAACTAGGTAACCGAGCCAGATGAGTTTCATGGGGATGAAACTCCTCTCTCATCTGATGAAACTCCTTTATTTAATGACCCTGCCAAGTCAGCAATTTTGCTTATGTGGCACCCTATTTAATGTGCATGACACTCTTATGAAATATGCATTGAGACTGGCCTTCCTATACCCTACCAAGCTACTAGCTAGGTAGAGCGGCTACACATTGTGCACACTGGTCGATCAGCTAGCAGCACGATCCAGGAAATGTCAAGGGACGGAGGAAACAGGAAACCCTACTACTGGCATCGCCTGCTGGCTGCTGTGCTGCTGTGCATGCAGCTAGCCGGCCGGGAGAGAGCCCAGCAAGTTTCTCGTATCGGCACGCAGCCAGGTCGGCATGCATGCACGCACGCAGTTTTTACTTCTCTGCTGTGTGCTGTCCTGGCGCACGGCAGTTGCCCGGCCGGCACGCGCTGGGGAACGTGTCGCCGTTTCAGATTGACAAACGGGGACGCCGCGACGGGGGCCGGGATTTTACACACCACGACGGCTAGCTGCTTCTGACCCGGACGGCCGGGGCGCAGGTGTGCTGTCCGAGCGGCCCGGCGCAGCGGCGTCAGGGGCCACGTCCCGGTGTCGCGGGCACCGGGCCGGCAGGCAGATCGGAGCAGGAGGGAACCCATGCTCGATCGGTCCGTGGATGTCGTACGCGCCTTGTACCGTCCTGTTGGATTCCTTCTTCCGCGAAGGAATGTACTATATATACTGTACGTACCTACGTACACTCCCGGTTTACGTAGCATGACCACTTCGATTTTCTTATCTCTCTTGCTTATTGACTTGGATTTAGAAAAGTTCCTTGTCGTCGCCAGTAGAAGTAATTAATTAATTAAAGATAGTACAATAGCAGGATAATTGGTCTGTGATTCGAGTCGACAGGTCAACTGAAACAAGCTAAGGCCGCATATGCGCGCCAAGTTGCCAACGGTTCACTCTCGCCATGTCGCCAGTCACCAGCAGACTTGTTTTGGTTATTGATTACACAAGTCAAAATCGCAGAGGACATTATTTTACTAGCTACATACCAGTGCTAGTTTCGAACAAAGGATATAGTCCTTGCAAATTGCAGAAACAAAGAATGAACGAAAAGAGCAGTCTCATTTTTTTTTTGAGACGTAACCCGACCAAAAATTCTGATTTTAAGATCGAGATCGTAAATACTACTAAGCCGAAACATGATGCGCGCCCGTCCGTTTGGAAATTGGAAGGTACGAGAACGCCACTACTACGATACATAGTCAGTATTATCAGATGGAGCACTCAACAACTGATCCGATGCGAATGCGATCGACAGAAACATGGCGCGTGGACCATGGAGCTAGCGAGTGGAGCGCGAGACGTGGAAGTGGAGTGGAGCAAGCATGGCCGACTCGCCCTCCCCTGCTTGCCTGCCTGCCTGCCAATAGCGCACCCCAAAAGCACGCGCCGCACTCGCGCGGCGCGCACATCGCCTCTAGCTAGCGACTCCCATATCATGGCACATTCCGGTGCGCATGCATGCCTGGCCTGCGCGATCTCGAGCGCGCGCGTGATATGATCGATCGCTATCTCCCCCTGTGGCTGTGTATGATCCTGAGACTGGGGCGTACGGCAAACCACCGATCGACGTGACGCGCGCGTATAGCGTAGGAGCGGGCACTCGATCGAGGAGCCGGCCAACGGGCAAGCGCCAAAAACTCCGGCGGCCGGCGGCCGTACCGTGCCACGGGATCTCTTGTCGCCGTCGACGCCCACTAGCTGCCGCCGAGGGTGTGTGTGTATGTGGCTTTCCACCATCATTGCGGTACGTAGTGGCAAACCAGCACTTCGGTGGTGATCCGGCTACAGTGATGCCGGATCTTTTGCACGCAACAAAATCCAATCAAACTGGCCAACTTTCCAAGGAAAACAGGTCCATGGGCATGGAGCAAACAGCGCAGACTTTGTAGTTTTGGAATGAAGAGGCAGGCTAAGAGTCATGTTATGTTTAATTAGAGATGCCAGCGTGGTCTTTTGTAAACACTACTACATAATTCTTTTACTGTGGCGGGCACAATCACTTTACCAAGGCAGGCAAACCGACCGCCTTGAAGAAAAGGTCACCATTAATCAATGTTAGCCGAGGCGGTTCTAATGCCCGCCACGGTATATCAATCGGGTAAAACAAAAAAAAAATAAAAACTTGGATAAGCCCGCTGAACCCATCCACAGCCCACCGAGCCCATCCCTAGCCGCTGGATCTGCAGTGCACGCCGCCGCTCGTCAAGGCTGTCCTCCACCAAATCAACCACGTCGCCGTGAGAGTCCTCCCCAAGTAGAACCGCAACCGGATCCACCTCCTCCAAACGTCGTCGTGACCGAGAGATGCCTCCTTGAGCGCGTAGCCGTGGATCTACCATAGAGAGAGAGAGGGGTGAGGTGGATCTGAGAGAGGAGAGAGAGAGAATGAGTGCATACCTCTTCCGTCGGGGCATGGAGCTGCTACCACCGGGATCCGACCCGTTTTGTTACACTTTTAAAAATGGCACATAACTCATCCGTGTGTGATTTCATTAAGTCTTTTTAAAATATATGAATGCGGACACATATGCCCGTATATCACAAAAGAGTTTTGAGCTACTATAGTCATATA
Source organism: Sorghum bicolor (assembly GCF_000003195.3). Classification (NCBI taxonomy): domain Eukaryota; kingdom Viridiplantae; phylum Streptophyta; class Magnoliopsida; order Poales; family Poaceae; genus Sorghum; species Sorghum bicolor. The sequence continues at coordinate 7,270,716 of NC_012870.2, read as the reverse complement.
ATCTTGCGTGCGCCCGATGATCAAGTACACACATGTAGACAGGAATCAAAATCCTAGGTAATGGTGAGCATATCCAAATACTGATGGACAATTGATGCAGCTGCAGCCGCGGCAGCACTGCATTGAAAGTGCAGCTGAACAGACAGTAGGATAGGAAATAGTTTGCTACGAGGATAATATGTTTGCATTAGGTATCAAAGTATACAAATTATCAACAGAAAATCTCTCCTAATACACAAATCAACAATTGCAGTACCACTAATATTGTGCTCTGTATTAGAGATATTTTTCACTCATTATAGTTGATATTGACAAATCAATAGTCGCAACATCAAAATTAGGAGTGATTGTGTTCACCGTAACAAATCTAATAGTACTTATTTAATATTATAAATATTCTTATTTTTATTTATAGTTAGATAAACTCAAGATATTTGTGTTATAATTGTATTCTTATGTGGATAGAGAGAGTATCTATGATGCGTAATGAATATTATCAGAATAATCATGTAATATATTTGTAATAGATCTATTTAGATATATAAATGTTGATATTATTTTCTATAAACCAAATATTTTTTTAACAGATGCAGTAACGCTGCTGGTCTGCTTCATCTACTGCATCTATGACTATATCCTGCCATTCTACGAGCCTGAGTCCCCACCAAAGGATGCGTGAAAAACTACACATGGCATGGGCGCACGCGCACGGGGAGGAACTGAAGCTGTAGAGGCCGGGGGGACCGCGCGCCGTCGATGGCGACCGCGACGACTTCCGAGTCCCGGACCGTGTTTCGTGCAAGTGCACCTTTCCTAACCAGCACCGCAGCACGGGCACATGAACAATCCCCCGGAGCGCGACCCTACCGTGTGCACCCATCCGGCCATCCCAGCTTACACCCGAGCGCGCGTGCGATGCAAGTGCAAGCGGGCCAGACGTGCCGTGCGGGGGCGGGGCGCTTCGCGAGTCGCCACGCCGTGCGCGCGCGGACGCCGACGGGCCCGGCGGGCGAGAGGACGTCAGGACGAACTGATCATGCAACTGGGATTTGGCCCCGCCGGCGCGCGCCCACACGCCACACCACCTCGAATCCTCGATCGACGGCTGGGCGCTGGCCTCATTGCCCGAAGAAAGCGGTCGCAGCCGACGACGACGACGTACGGGCGGGCGGGCGCGGCCGACCGCCGACGCGCGAGTGCACGTGAAGCCCAAGTCCCACGCGGCCCGGCCGGCGGGCGGGCGGGCGCGAAGGGACACGCCCACGTGCGCCCATCAATGGACCATAACCTGCCGGCCATGGGCTACTGCCTACTGCCACTCCCGGCCAGTGCAGGCGTTTCGATCCCGGTGGACCACATAGAGCGAGCGAGAGGGCGACGAGACGACGACGTTCCGATCCGGCGGCATTGGCTGCATGCAGCAGGGAGCCCAGAGAATTCGATTCGACGCGTCGATCGTCTGCTCTGCTCTCGGCCGGCTAGCGCCAGACCGCTCATGCCGTCGTGCGCCGCCCCGGGGCTTTCCGCTTTCGTCCCGTCGCGGCGGCGTCGCCTGACCCGAGACCCCAGGATTCGCTGCAGCCTGCAGCAGCAGCTCACATGGTACGGTAGCAACGGTACCGAACACTGGCACCCGCAGTGATCGATAAACCCAGGCCAGTCGGCTGGCACTGGCAGGCCATGGCCCATGGCCCATGGTGCGTCTCTCTCTCGATCCAACGGTTTGTGGGCGGCGCTGACGTCTGATGGCGTGGTCGCGTCGAGCACCCGCGCGTGGCAAGCGGCCAGATGCTGACTATTCCGATCCGAGCACAGCCGGGACAGCTCCTGCAGACGAGTGATGAGTGAGTGATCGGCCGTGTTCTGTGATGACTGCTGAGTTCAGAGCACGAGCAGTTGAAGATGTTGTTGCCTCCAGCAGTAGTGCTGTCTGCATAGGATCCAACTGCCGTATATTCCGACTGGTCCACACGGACCACGCCGGAGCTTAAGCTACGGTTTGGAGGTTCGATCGGCGGACTTTCGAATCGGGTGAGAAAGAACTGTGCACGACTGCCAGTAGTGATACTGATACCAGTGCATGTGCTATTGTGCTCCATACTGGTGTACCGAACAGATATGCCCTGCCCCAGCATGCATCGTATCGCGGAAAGTCAGTGAAATCCCCGGTCCGAATGTCCGGCGATACGGTTCTGATACTTGAACGTTTCTAATGTCGCCCACTTGCACTTGGTACATTCTTGGCAAAACACATCGTGGTCGGATCGGATACGGTACTCCCTGCCTCTCTCTCTCTCTAGAGTCTAGACCTTGGCAGATAATGCTGCTCTTTTCTACCTTCCCATCCTCCTGTGCTGCCGTGCTGGCATGTTACAGCGTCGGCATCAACGTGACATATCGATGGTCAGTGCAGGATCAGTCGGCCCAGTGCGACATGGATCGATGAACAGTGCTGGACGGTGCTTCCATTCCCTGCCGGAACCATGACGAAGCCGGCCACTGCACGCGGCAGGAGACCGGCCGGAGCTGGACTTGAACTGACCCATGCATGGTTTCGATCCACACCTCTGAGAGACTGAAACGTATGGCAGCCACCACCGTCGACCGCACCGCTCGCTTGGTGGACCGGTCAGGACTCAGGAGAGACTGATGAGGCTGAGAGGGACGTACTGGTGATGAGGAGCACGCTCACCTGCACCCCACTACGACCCCGTGTCGCCTAACCAACACGGTGGGATCGGAGGGAGGATCTCCGCGGCCGTTCGCTGCTGTCGATCTGCCATGCACGGGCACGGCCCGCCGAGCGGCCGGCGCGGCGGCTCCTAGCTAGCATGCACGAGCCGGAGATCCCTTTTCGCCGATGCGGTCGATCGGCCGGGGGTGCGAGCAAGAGCTCGCGGCGGCGCGCGTAATCTCTCGCCACATGCGTGCTCGATCCTGTCCTGTGTGGTCGGCCGTCGGCGGCAGATGCGTGCAGCAGCGTGCTTACATTACAGTTGCAGACTTGCAGGGGCAAAAGGAGCGGTTACATAGATAGACCTTGCTGCTCTCGGCCGGTAGCAGCTCAACAAAGAAAAGAGACGATCAGATCAAGAGGGTTGATGCAACACATGCCAGTATCCAGTGCTGCCGCATGATATGCCAGTATCCACTACCCAGTGCTACCGCGGATGATATGATTCAGCTCGAGTGACAGCAAACGAATGATTCTCAAATCCCAAATGCATAGCGGATACTCAGAGCGCATGCGTATTACGTGGGGACAGGCCTGCCTGTCATGTTGAAGCAAACGTTCGTCGATAAAGTTTCAGTAGATAGAACGAGCTAGATCGAGACATGGATGTCGGATTTTCGACTGATGCTAATAGGTCCTCTTCTTTTGACTGATTTTTCCCTTCGTGCGTACAAGCAAAAGCAACTCACTAGTACTTGAATTTTAATGGAAACGGTTGTTTTTGGTTAATGGAGGTAGACCAATCCAACCGCCTCCAATAAAAGACCTCGGTTAATCGATGATGCGGTTACACTACTCACCTCCACTAAACACATTAATAGAGACGAACACTATAAAGCAACCGTCTTCATTAATATGATTAATGGAGGTGGGCACTTTATAACGTCCGTCTCAGTTAATTGATCAGAAAAAACAAAAGAAAAGAAAAGAAAAAAAAGCCTAGCGAGCTTGGCCCACCAAGCTCATGCTCATCTAGGCACTGCTGGTCGGATCTGCACCGCCGGTGCACTCGCACGTCGGATCTACACCACCACCGCACCCGCTAGCCGAATCCAGAAGTTGCTTGTCGGATCCGGCCATCCGCTTGCCAGATTAGGTCGCCTGCACGTGGATCTGCCGCCCCATCGACCCAATCCGCTGAAACCACGACATGAGGAGACTAGGAGTGGGAGCAGGCCGCCGATGGAGAAGCCGCTTGTCCGTCGTCGTCGCCATGGATCTGCGACAGAGAAGGTGAGGTGAAGGGTGACCCTAGATCTAAGAGAAGGGAGAGAGAGAGGATGAAGGCATATCGCCGGTGCCTTCTTGGAGTTGAAGGAGGGTGAATCGTCTACGCTGCTAGATCTAAGAAAGAGGAAGGGAAGACCGGCGGTGGGAGGGGGAGGCCTTCCTCCCATGGCCTGCACGCGACGAAAGGGTGAGGGAGGCCTACCTCCCATGGCGGAAGGGAGAGGGAGCGGAGCCGCCTTTTTTCTGAGGAGAAAGAGAACGAGAGAGGGAGAGTAAGTGTAGTAGAAATCCTAACTTCGTGTATTTATAGCAACGACAATTTATAGAGACGGGCCTTATAGTGCGCCTGTCTTTAAAAACCAATTTCTGAATGTGGGCACCTTAAAATGACCACATTCATTAATATGGATTAATGAAGGCCGACCTTATAGCGTGTCTGCCTCCAAAAATTGATTTATAGAGGCGGACACCTTAAGGCATCCGCCTCCGTTATTATGGATTAATGGAGGTAGGTCTTATAGTGTGTCCGTCTCCATTAACATTTAACCTATGTGGGCTATTTAGGGATCTGATGTGGCTCGCTTGGCTAAGAACAATGGAGACGGACAAAAAGTGTGCCCTTCTCCTATAAAAAAAATCCCAACACCACGTAAAAAAAAATCTATACTAGTGATTGATAATCCTTTAAATAATACTCCTAAGAAACACACATCTCGATTCATGTAATCATGTTACCATACTTATGAAAAGCGCTACTGGCAAGGCCAATTTTGTTTCTCACAGCTTCACCACATGCTGAACAATGGGTCATGTGAACAATCTCAAGTTGCAAATCTAAGGTTTTTCAATCTGCTAGTCAACCCTACTTGCCATGGTACCGACCAGGCGACTAGTTGACAACCAGATCGTTCAGTTGGTCCTAGTTTGTCATCAATGCATCCTATTATTACAAACTGAAAAATCAAAAAAATGGTAGTGTGTGTGCAGGTGTTCTCATGCTCATGTGAGCTCATGTTACCTTAACGAGCAGGTTCGTTTTTGTTGTTTCACGTTGTTCTGGGCATGGATTGCGTTGCGTATTTGTATGAAATTGCAAACCCATTAGCTAGCATTATCTGCTCCCCAACTCGGTTCACTTAAACAGTCACACAACAAAGTTCTAGTTTTTATTTTTTTAATAACAAACGACATTTCATTAAGCACAACGAACTGTGTGACATATTTACAGACGCCAGTGCATTCTTAACCGGGCACTGGTATACATGAGCACGATTTGTGCAAGAAAACACAGGCTGTGATGGAGGCTGGGACAGTAGTCTATGTGCCTGCTTAGCTAGGGAATGCGCTGTTATATTTATTTCTCTTGTAATCTTGTACACTTTGATTTGGTTCAATTCAAGAGAATGTATGAAGTCTTGGGTGTGCGGTTTTATTCTCCGGTCTGGTGGCGTGGACAAACTGTTGCTGTTGAAGAAATTCACCAGGAGTTGATTTTCTGTCAAATAATTTGCCTGCTGAAGACCTAGAGCTTGGGCAATTCTTGCTGCCAGAGCCATTGCTGCAGCTTCTGCCATAATCACTGATGATACGTTGTCGATGCTGCCTTGGATGGTGATAGTTTGTGTTTGGTTGGTTTGTGGATTGATGATTAGAACCCGAGGCCTGCGGCTGTGGCTCTGTGTGGTGCTGTAGTTTGATCCGTGGCTATTGAAGCATCTGCTAAGCATCTGGGACCTGGAAGTAAGGCAGGAATGGTGATCTTGTAGTCCGGAGGTCTTCCCTGTTGGATAAGCTCTTGTTGTTGTTGTTGTGCTTTTTGTGTCGTCCTTCCTGCTATTAAATTGTAGTACATGTCTTGGTTATTAAAATTACCTTCCTTGTTGAGGTACTTGGAGAAGGCACATTGCAGTTTAGTATTTCCAGAAGAGTCCCTGTCTTCAGAGAAGGGCACAACCTTTTCCAGTTTCCTGGCTTTAGTGTCAAGTGTCAACAGCAAACATCCAACCACTCAGCTCGTGAAACCTAAACAACTTGGACGTCAGGTAGACAGTATCATCATGGTACATGTCCAGTGTAGGGCGTGAGCTTATAACGTCCTTGCTCAAGACCGTCCTGATCTTCTTCTTTACGGACCCTCTGACGGACCCAGATCTCAGGAAACAGGTGAATGAAACGTTGGTCCGAACGCGAGAGCTCAGTAGAGGCCACGGTGTGGCACCTGTCCCATGCATTGCCCCGAAGAAATGCTTGTCCTGAACAAGGTGGCCCTCCATCGAAAGTCAAGCGGCTTGGTTGTATCGTCATCATCTATTTCATATGGATACTCGATCTCGATGCAACTGAAACGGCCGTCTCTGAAGGAGACATCACGAAGTGGATACAGAGGAGGCCTGGAGCCATCCAAACCCTCCCCGTGGTCGCGCTTGTTGCTGGGCAACAACTGGGGCAGTTGGATCAGCCGTAGCTCGGGTTCCTCGTCAAGAACGTCGCACATCATGATGCCGTGCCGGAGATCGACCCAGGCCAGCGAGCCTCCTCCGATGGAGAACACCTTGGTGGGCTCAACCCGATGCAACCCGCTGCCGTACCACTGCAGGTCCGTAGCAAGCCGGGTGACCTTAGTGCTCCACGACATTGTCTTGGTACAGAAGACTTGGAGAGAATAGCAATAGCTCAACCGACCAGGATCCCGCTCGGGGACGACGACGGAACAGTACCGGTTGACGGTGTCGCCGGAGTTGGCGGCTAAGACGCCGACGGCGGTTTTGTACTTTGTAGTGAAGGATTATTGGATAGGGGCGCGGGACGAGATGGAGCGACGGTGCCCTGGGGTCGGCCCTGTAGACGAAGACGTCGGGGAGCATCCATTTATCGCGCACGGGGAAGTACACGCGTATGAGGACGAAGGCGCCATCCGCGCCGATGACCATGGCCCAAGCCCTCGGATCTCGCTCCTGGTCGGGCCAGTGGACGACGCAGCGTGAGAGACAGGGCGGATCGACGATCTCGAAGGAGACCTTGATGGGCCATAGGGCGCTCGTCTTTGCTTCGGCGGTGGTTGCGTTGTTGCAGTGCCCGATGCGCGCTCTAGTGTCCAGAACAACCCAGTCCGGGAAGCCTGAGAGCAGGGACGTCGTGGTGGTGGTGTTGCTGGCGGCGGCGGTTTCCTGCATGGCAGGCAGGAAAGAGGAAGCGGCCGGCAGCCTGGATCTCGTAGGGGGAGATTCGGTTCGGTTGGTTACTTCGGTTTTTATAGAAATTCGGTTTCTCGAAAAATATAGGTACCGATCGGTTCCTTCCAAAAATCGGTACCGAAGAAATTCGGTTTCGATACTTTCGGTTCGGTTTTAATATTTATCGAAAAGTACCGAATTGATCACATAAACATATAATAGTAAGTTCAAAAGCTAATTTTGACATAATTTGGAAATAATTCTTAAAGAATATTAGTGTCAAATACATACATATATAAGTCTACAAAATTATGTGAGTAAAGTACCACATGTATAAAATATAATAGACTAAAATTGTGCTATTAATAATATAACTACACTCAAACTCAGCATATTTCGGTAAATTCGATTTACCGAGGTACAGTACCGAATTTACCGAGGTACATAATTAGGAACCGAACAAGGTACCGAAAAATTCGGTTTCGGTACTTTCGGTTCGGTTCTCGGTATTTTCGGTTCGGTTATCGGTATTTTGTGCCCAGCCCGAGGGAGAAGTCGTCGTAGGAGGATTGTGTTTGGGACTCACAAAAGTATCCAGCAATTTTAAAATTATGTCAATCTATATATACCTGTATATTAGTAAGAAGGAAAAGAATTCTTCTTCCGTAATTTTCTTGGCCCGTTTAATCAGAGTCCGTTCCGATTTATCGGTGTTTTTTTTTCTGCTATACTTTTTAGGTTCGAATGTTTCGGTATTTTCTCCTGCTGTCAATTTTGTGCTCATGTACATTCTATTTCGACTTTTAGCCAATATATGATATGTCTAAGGCCTTGTTTAGTTCCCAAAAAATTTTGTAAAATTTTTTAGATTCCTCGTCACATCGAATCTTTAGACACATGCATGAAGCATTAAATATAGACAAAAATAAAAACTAATTGCACAGTTTGGTCGGAATTGACGAGACAAATCTTTTGAGCCTAGTTAGTCCATGATTGAACAATATTTGTTAAATACAAACGAAAAAAGCTACAGTGTCCATTTTACAAAATATTTTGGAACTAAACAAGGCCTAACAAGTTTATAGAAATCAATGCACAGTTCAAACACAAATTTCTGGACAGACGTTCAAGCACAGTCCATTGACAGCATCGCACCAACGCTCATTGGGCTAGTCGCCCGATGGACTGTAGCATGGTCCCTTCCAAACGGGAAATGAGTCGCTCAAATCACCAGAGGCGTCTCCGTCCCAGCCATCTAGGAGTACCTCCACGTCGTGTGAGACATGCTTTGAGACATCAGCTGAGTGACCACGCGGACTCACTGGTTTTTTTATTGCCTCAAACTTTGATTACAAACTATAGTATTTGGCACTAACTCACACCCCACACACAATCTATATCTAGGTCTATGTTGAACACGAATGATAGGTACGATAGTTGTAGCGCATCCGTGCAAGGCAGCTGAAATTATTCAAGAACCTGCCTCGATGAGGCACGCAAGTTGGTTCATCAGGAATCAAACCCTCGAGCGGTGCCTTCACACCGACTCGCTCCGTCCCAAAACAAGTGTCGTTTTCGCTTTCTGAGAAATAACTTTAACTAAATATATAGTAAAAAATATTAATATTTATAATACATAAGTAATATCATTGGAAAGATCTTTAAGTCTAGTTTTTTAACAAATTTATTTAGAGATATAAATATTGAACGTATTTTCTACAAATCGAGTCAAACTTGTGGCAAAAAACCTAAAACGACACTCTTTTTGGGACGGAAGGAGTAGAAGCTAGACCAACTGAGCTATCACTTGGTCCTCCAGTGGTTTAGAGACAATGTTATCGTAAATGCTAAACGGTAAACAGTCGATTATCCTTCATTTAGCGTATAAATGGTTTAGATGGTGTTTAAACAGATTAAAACGGTCTAAACAGTTTCACACAACATTACAAAATATACATATTTTTTAATGTAAAATCAATTATTCTAACATTTATACATATTTATGCAACTAAAAAAATCATTTATTTTAGTATGTATATATGTTTATGCATATTAGAAGAATCAAATATATGTATTCATGCATGTAACAAATCAAGTGTACATATTTATAAGTATAATAAATTTAAGTATACAAATTGTTGGTATAAAATTCAACCAGATTCACCTGGTGTTTGCCTAAACGGCCGTTTAAACAGCTATTTAAAACAATTGTTTAGCATGTTTAATATTGTTTACAACCGTTCTATTTAGGCCTTTTAGACCGTTTAAATAATCAACCGTTTAATTTTCTGTTTACCCCCTAAATAAAATAATTTGCCACCGTTTGCCGTTTAGTGGCTGTTTAGAGGTGGACAACAGATGAGACATACAATACCCATCGAGGTCAGCACACCTGGCGCTCCATCAAACTTCGTATCCACTGGCCGCCTACAAACACATTTAGCGAACTTGGGCGCCGTGCGTGTCAAACTATTTTTATGGCTAGCGATATGGGGACGCCACTAGACAACAGACATAAAGGAGAGACAGGGGCTAGATGCAGAACACTGCTACTTGTGCGACCAAGAGCCCAAAACTCCAAAGAGGTATGGTGAAATATACTGACTGCACTTGGAATAGATGCGACCATTTTGTTGTGGCATACATGTTCATACTCCAAAGAGGTATGGTGGAGTACACTGACTGCACTCAGAGTAGATGCGACTCAAGTGAGATGACACTATGCTCGTTTAGTAGAACTCCTAGAGGGATCAATGGAATAGCCAGATGAGAAAGGGCGCCTGCTCCGCCTGCTCCCTCTTCACGCTAGTGGCATGGGGGCTCTCGAAAGAGCGAAATTGAAGGTGCTTTCGTGTCGACGCGACAAGCATAACCTAGCTGCTCGCTATAATTCGACACTCGACAGGACAATGGATCCTAGTAGGCATGACAGATCTAGGCTGCTTAGTTACTGAGTAATAGTCGTGTAGGTTCATGTCTAGGGGAGGAGTGCACAATTTATATTAGTTGCCTTGCCCTAGTGCGCAACTGCGATAGTATATCACTGTATTTTAATTTTATCTCGATTTTAATATAAAGATGTGCAAACTTTTTGCTTATTAAAGAAAAAAAGTTTATGAATCCATGAAAATTTAAGGAGCGCTCATGTATATTCTTCTGCTTTCCCTATATTTTGTTTTTCAACTTGCCATTTTTAACTAAAAAATTTTCAATGAAAACATGAACTGTCTCTGGCCCAGAACTAACTTGGGCCTCAATTGGATCAATGAAAATATCTGGGCTTAAAATTACTAGGCTCCTTGAAGGGTTCAATGTGCTGGCTGGGCCCATGACAGGTTGGGTGGTGCAGCCTGCTACACGCCGCCTCGTCGTCGTCAGAGCCGACGCCGCCTGAGACCCGGCCGCCGCGGGAATTCCGGCGGCCAGACAGCGGATTCCTCCACAGCTAGCGAAATCTCCCGGTGCCGGTAGTCTGGTACCGGGCCGAGATTCGAACCCCCTGACCCCTCTCCTGAGCACACGGCCACACACCCCATCTCTCGCGATGGCGGCCTCTGCCGCCGCGGGGCGGAAGTGGGACCCAACCGTCTCGTTGCGGCTGGGCCACCCTGCGCTGGTGCTCCTCGAGCGGTGCCGCGGGGCGCGGCCGTTCCGGGCCATCCTCGCCCACCTGCTTCGCCTCGGCCTCGCCTTGGAGACGTTCCCTATGAGCCGGCTCCTCCACTTCGCCACCGCCGTGTCCTCCCCGCGCCTCACGCGCGAGGCTGAGCTCCTCTTCCACCATTTCACGCCCCGCCCCAATCTCTACATCTATAACCTCATGCTCTCCGCGTCGGCGGCGTCGGCGGCGCGCGATTCCTCCTCGCCGCCCCAGGCGGCGGCTGTCTACCGTTCCATGCTCGCGTCGTCCGTCCTTCCCGACGAACAGACCTTCCTCGCGCTGCTGAGGTCGGTGGAACGCCTGTCCGCGGGGAGGCAGGTGCACGCCCATGTCGTCGTGAGCGGTTTCCACTCGCGCGTGTACCTGCGGAACTCGCTGATCAAGATGTACATCGACGCCGGGGATGTCGAGACGGCCGAGCTGATGTTCCGTTCTGCGCTGGTGTTGGATACCGTGTCTTGCAACATCATGCTATCAGGGTATGTGAATGAAGGGTGCAGCCTGAAGGCGCTGTGCTTTTTCCGAGATATGGCATCCAGGGGGATTGTTGCTGATCGGTATACAGCTGTTGCTCTGCTCACTTGCTGTGGGCGCCTGAAGACCGTGCTTCTTGGGAGGTCTGTTCATGGTGTCATTGTGCGGAGAATGGATGCAGGAGATAATTGGTTGATTCTGGTAAATGCTCTTCTGGATATGTATGCAAAATGTGGAAGAATGAATGCAGCTGAGAGAGTCTTTGGTGAAGCTAGTGAGAAGGATGGCATTTCATGGAACACTATGGTTTCAGGTTTTGCAAATGCTGGCATGTTGGACCTCGCTAGCAGATTTTTTTCTGAGGCACCTTCTAGGGATCTAATATCCTGGAATGCACTTCTCGCTGGATATGCTAGATACAAAGGTTTCAATGAAGTGATGAAACTATTCCATGATATGCTTGCCAGTTGTGTAAATCCGGACAAGGTGACTGCTGTTACCTTGATCTCTGTGGCCGCAGGTAAGGGATCATTGAATCATGCAAAGAGTATCCATGGTTGGGTGGTGAAACAATTTGGTCATCAGGATGCTTTTTTGGCATCGGCTCTTGTAGACATGCATTGCAAATGTGGAAATGTTAAGGTAGCTTATTATGTGTTTGAGAAAGCCTTGGACAAAGATGTTACCTTGTGGACAGCTATGATCTCTGGCCTTGCATTCAATGGCCATGGAACTGAAGCATTGGAACTATTTTGGAAGATGCAAACTGAGGCCATAGCACCTAATGGTGTCACATTGCTTGCTGTTCTCAGTGCATGCAGTCATGCTGGCCTTCTGGATGAAGGGTGTAGGATTTTGGATGCTATGAAGCAAAAATACAGTATCGAACCAGGGATAGAACATTTTGGATGTATGGTTGATCTCCTTGCACGGTCAGGTAAGCTGATTGATGCATTAGCTTTGGCTAGGAGGATGCCGATGAGGCCAAGTCGGTCTATATGGGGTTCCATTTTAAATGCGAGTTTGGCTGGTCAAAATACTGAAGTTGCAGAAATTGCTTCAAAAGAACTCCTTCGTCTTGACCCAGAAGACGAAGGTGGATATGTCTTGCTTTCCAACTTGTATGCGGCTGGAGGTCACTGGAACCACAGTGACGAAGTGAGGCAGAACATGAAAAGAAAAGGAGTGAAAAAATCAGCAGGTGCTAGTAATTTTGGATGTTGATGTTGTTGCTTCAGAACTTCAGATGCCAGGTAAGACTATGACTTATATATATATATATATTTTTAGAATGCAAGCTTCGTTCTTCTAATGAATGGATAATGTCTTGTACATTTCATTAAAAGTTACTAGAAAAGTTGGCGCAGCCTTGCCGTGCCCTCCTTTTCGAATGGGCCAGTGGCGATAATGATTGGAATGGGCCATGTTTTATATGCTAAGCCCAATGCTATAATGTCCATGGAGGGGATATAGTCCTTTGAATATGGACAGGACTGTAGTCTCTCTTGTTTGTTCCTGAATTGTGTTGCTGCTGGAATCAGTTGCGCCCTCAACATCTGTCGTGTGGGTGTTCACCCAATTGTGAAGTTTGTTCAGTCCGGTGATTCGCAAAGGAGTTTGCATGTCCTGGTAATCTTTTAAGTCACTAATCTTGAGTAGGTTCATGCATATATATATGTGTGCGCTTGTATGTACATATGTATCCATATACATGTACATATACTTATCTAGGAGCCCATGATATATTGGTTTGCATGCGGCAGTACGTGTGATTGATCAATGTGCAATACTTACCATGCTTGTGATACTACAGCTAAATCCACTGCTGATTACCATGCTTGTGATACTATTCAAGGGTCATGGAATCAGCTTAGACAAGCCTATGTTATGGATGAAATCTGCATTCACTTCACATGGAGGGACACTAAATTTTCTTCAACCGGAGAGGGGGGGGGGGGGGGGGGGAAGCCATGCTTAAACCAGGATATGGCAGTTTATAGTATAACAAACTTGTATTATATATATGTTTTGTATATAATTTAACATTAGACTATTTGTAGACCATGGTAAGGTAGAACTCTTTTTTAGAAAACGTTAAATATGTCTGTCCTTGAGCTGTTATATTTAGGGATATCGAGATAATAGATCTGTGCTAGAGCTTGAATATTGAGCTGTCTCTCAATCTATATTAACAAAGGTTACAGTTACTCATAGATTGTTCAAGAGCTGTAAAGAGCAAAGTATGTAGATAAGCTATTGAGTAATCTATCATAGTGATACTATATTTTTATTATTTTTACAGCAACAGATATGCATCTGCATTCTCTGCTACCTGCCTACCTATTGACACCAAAAGATCAGCAGCAGTTCTGTGTTGTCAGCAAAAGATATGCATGTGCATTATCTGCTACATATTTACACCAAAAGATCAGTAGCAGTTCTGTGTTGTCAGCAAAAGATATGCATAATGCATCTGCATTATCTGCTACCTCTTTATGCCAAAAGATCAGTAGCCACAAGCTTGATAAACGCACGATCCAAGGTTTAGATATTGCAGGCTTAATCGAGTACTGATTTGGATCTGTGGTCAAATTCCTAATTAAATGAAGATTTGGGCTTGAGAAAGAAATCAAACACTTTCTAGCCAGGTGGAGCAATAATCCGATGGCAACCTACCGTAGTCCAAACCAAACAAGATTCCCTAGTCAATTCCTAAATAAGGCGATATAAATGTATACACATACCAGGGACTTGATTGTGGTGCAACCTATCGTCATTGCTGACGGGAATATTGATTGGTCAAAGCTTGGTTTGTGTGGTCAGGTTTTCACGTTGTCTAGAAGAAAGGCCCAGTCCTACTACAGCTCTATTCAGCACTGAGATAAATAAAGTCTTGCGGAGGACGCTACAAGCCTATTCAGGAAGCGCCAACAAACAATGATAGAGTTTGCTGGGTGGTCAATAACTTGGCTCAGCAGGTCTCAAACACCTGCAGCATTTTGTAGTCCTACCTCACAAAGATGTAATTCATATATATTTGATAGATTGCACCTTACAATTCAAAATTGATGTAGTTTCGTACCTTCATATGGTTAGCTTATGATTACAAATACCATCATTTCAGGCCAAGAAAAGCTCCATGTTTCTCCTGACTCAATCTTTTGTGATAGACTGACTGATTGCTAGTAATTGCACATTCAAGAGCTAGCTGGGACACTCTGCAAACCAGCAAGAGGTACTACATTTCATCACTTGGATCCCCAGTACTTCCTATATGGACACCTTTTTTCTTTCTAAAATATGTTTTCGAGAAATGCCCTGCCCTTTTCATCTTGTATATATGAACACAAGTTTAAAAGGTGGTAGGTTATCAAATTGTTCAAGCCAGATGTGAGCTTTAATTTAACTAGCAGCTTGATGTCCGTCTAGCAGACAAATTGGCCGGATTAGCATGAAATGGTCCATGTATACACAATATAATCATTGCAAAACTTGCTGTATATTTGCACATTGAAAGGTGCACACGTAGGTACAGTACAAGGACTCGTTACCAAACTGTCTGATGTACAATATGGACTATACAGAAATAATAATAACCCTAGGTCATCTCTACTATTGCCGTGGATTACCGTCTGTAACAACACAACTGGATCCAATGGCCGTGAATTACTGACAACATGGCCCAATCAATAGCTCAAGGTTTGGTTGAGATTGCATATAAGAGATGGTTTGTCTTGATGAGGCAGAAAACTTAGTGCAGTAGGCTGTACCTGGATTGAGATGAAATCTGTGCTGCTTGTGTTAGCTGATAGCTATTCTGTCATATGTAAGTTTGAAATATACCAGGACACTGTTTCCAATTTGGTGATCTATGATAGTTTCAATGAAGTATGCCAACATGTCCATAGTTTATGCTAATATTGTGATTTAATAACCCTGCTTTCAACTTTCCTCCTGAAATTTGGGAATAATTTCTACACCGTTTAACGATGGTATGAGTCTGGTCAAATTATGTTATCTGCATGCTCTCTTGTGAAATTTTTGGGTCCTTCATGTTTATAAGAACTGAAGTCTTTAATTAACAATGAAAATTTCTATTGTGCTTGTAGCAGGAGCAATTCTCCAGGCTTTTGTACATTCAGAGGACCTAGCCCTTCCACTGGTAAGTGGTAACAAGATTTGCATCTAAAGTGATGTGTATTTGTGTTATTTCTTTTTGTCTGTTGCAGTTTCATGACGTGAACTGAATTGCTTGTTGACCTGATGTGCTTATGACTGACCAAGGCACCAACCCATTCAGGCAAGGTGGCAATGCAGTGATCTGGAAATTACAGTTTATAATCGCATTTGATAATGAAACTGATTGAAGGTAATGATTTTCTTTGTCCCATTATTTTTCAGGAAAAAACATCATGCGATTAATTCTGTCTAATTCTGTCCACACAATATACTGAAGATTGCACCGACCCATCACCACCTATATATTTTTTTTGGCTATGTATTTGACTGAACTAAAGGATTATGGCTGACAATCTTCCAGATTTTCACTCAATATCAACTGGGCAGTTCAGTGGCAATGCACACACGTACAACAAAGATGTCGAGTGACTGGTACAAATTTTTTAGATAGTTCTGACCGTGGAGAACAATTTTTTTTGAAACTTTCTGTTCGTGCTCCGTCGGCTTCTTGAAGATTTGGAATTTGGATCAGAAATTTCTGGGGCTCGCGGTTGCCCGTTTCCATGGTTCCTGCCCTGGCCCACTGCCCAGCCACCCACACAATATTCCAAGGGCAGTTACGGGAGTCAGGCGGCAGCATTTCGAAATTTTCGTCGCAGGCACGAGTAACCGCGCGCGCAACAAGCCCGCGCCGTCCTCACGAAAGCCACGAGCAG
This sequence comes from Sorghum bicolor, assembly GCF_000003195.3. Lineage (NCBI taxonomy): Eukaryota > Viridiplantae > Streptophyta > Magnoliopsida > Poales > Poaceae > Sorghum > Sorghum bicolor. Next base: position 7,254,549 of record NC_012870.2, on the reverse strand, counting down.
GCGACCTGAGCTTTTTGCCCTTTTTTGCAAATGCCACCCCACTTCTTTCCCAAACCGCACACTCAACCACAACTCTCGAAAGGTCCAAAACTCCGAACTCCTACGTCTCCCTGAAAAATATCTGCGTAGTTAGAGGTGCTGGATGGAGTTCTCCGCCTATAAGTCAAGTCGGCCGCAACCACCACCCAACCCGTAGCGCAAAAAAAAAAAAAAATCTCTGTTTCGTTAGTGCCTTGCGTGAGGAGGTCGGAGTCGGAGGCAGCCGAAAACTCAGGTAAGGGCTTCTTCCGCCGCGCTCTGGCCCCCGCCGTCTTATCCGAACCCGCTCGGGGCCCGATTCGCCGTTTGATTTCCCGAATCGGCGGCGAGATCCGCCTGATTCGCGCCTCGATCTGCGCTGATTCGGCCCGCGCGCCGTCGGATTCGGGTTTCTTCTGCCGCAGGGTCTCGAGTTTCCTCGGAGCGGAGGCGATGGCTGGGAAGGGAGGAAAAGGGTTGCTCGCCGCCAAGACCACGGCGGCCAAGTCCGCCGAGAAGGATAAGGGGAAGAAGGCCCCCGTCTCACGCTCCTCCCGCGCCGGCCTCCAGGTGACTTGCGCCCTCCCCCCCTTCCTTCCTTGCGCGTGCTGTGCTTTCCGCTCGGTTTGGCTTTGCGCGTCCCGCGTGCTAGGGCTCGTTTGGATTTGAACTGCCGCGGGCGCGCGGCCTCGCGCGCGGGCGTAGCTGCTGCGTATGAGATTTGTGTATTCTACGCGGATGAGATTTGTGTATTCTACGGGGCCGTGTGCGCGTTAGGTTTGACCATTTCAGGTTTGTACGGTTTGCTGAGGTGCCTTCGTTATGTGAGCGATGTCGATAGGCGTTAGATTCGCGCCCGAGTTGGATGAGCTGCGGCTTTGAAAAGCTTGCGCGCCCTAGTTGTGTCAGGTTTTTGAAAAATTAGGGCTTCAATTGTTGGTGCAAAGATTTTAGATCTAAAGCAGTGCTTGGTCTGTCTTTCTGTGTTATGTGGGCTACCGTGCACATGGCTGTGTCTGTTCTTTCGAGATGACTGTGTCTGTTCTTTTGAGCAATTGTAGGTTCTGTTCTTTTGAGCAATTGTAGGTTCTGGTAGGTTATGATTTCAGCGTCTATGTTAGGGTTTTAAAATTTGCGGTGATGCTAAGGCGGTGAGCAATTGGCATGTGTTTGGGCAGTCTATATTTCGTGATGATTGATTGATTATCTGGTCAGAACTCCTGAAGAGGAAATGGTACTTCCGTAATCCTTTCTGTTGCTTGGTAATGGGTATTTGGTGGGTCGACAAGATGGAAAGGGAAATCTCGTGGACGTCATCCATCAATAGTGCTAAATTGTCCTGTATGCAAAATATTGTACTTTGTTTTGGTTATGTCTTCTGTGTTGTCGCATCATTTTCACTGGTGGTGGAACATGTTTGTCATTACATGGTGCTGCTGACCAAGCATTTCTTGGAAATGTTATATGCAAAATGTTTGCTTATGTATTATTGTTGTCACTAGATTCTTGGAGTTTATGCTCTGCTAACACAGCTTTGATGTTGGTGTGATTTGATTAAGTGGTGCAAACACACTGACTCTGTTTTTTGTTTTTGTTCTGGTTATGCTGTGGTTATGCAGTGTTTACCTTGGCCTTGTTTAGTTCCCAAAATATTTTGAAAATTTTTTCACATTCCCCATCACATCGAAACTTGCGGCACTAAATATACATAAAAGAAATAACTAATTATACAGTTTACGTGTAATTTGCGAGACGAATCTTTTGAGTCTAGTTAGTCTATGATTGGACAATATTTGTCAAGGCCTTGTTTAGTTCCCCAAAAATTTTGCAAAATTTTTCAGATTCCCCGTCACATCGAATCTTTAGATGTATGCATGAAGTATTAAATATAGATAAAAATAAAAACTAATTGCACAGTTTGGTCGAAATTGACGAGACGAATTTTTTGAGCCTAGTTAGTCCATGATTGGACAATATTTGTCAAATACAAACGAAATTGCTACAGTGCTCATTTTGCCAAAAATTTTGGAACTAAACAAGGCCCAAATACAAACAAAAGTGCTATTGTTCATATTTTGCAAAATTTTTTGGAAGTAAACAAGGCCTTGATATGTGATTGCTAATTTTCACTGTTGTTGTTTCAGTTCCCTGTTGGACGTATCCACCGTCAGCTGAAGCAGAGGACTCAGGCAAATGGCCGTGTTGGTGCCACTGCAGCTGTGTACTCCGCTGCCATCCTGGAGTACTTGACTGCTGAGGTTCTGGAGCTGGCTGGGAATGCTAGCAAGGATCTGAAAGTCAAGCGTATCACCCCTCGCCATCTGCAGCTGGCCATTCGTGGAGATGAGGAGCTGGACACCCTCATTAAGGGAACCATCGCAGGCGGAGGTGTCATCCCGCACATTCATAAGTCCCTGATCAACAAGTCTTCCAAGGAGTGAAGACTAGGGATGTGCATCTTTAGTTTAAACTGGACTTTTGTGCTCTCCTCTGTGAGTCCCTGTCGTCGTGTAGGTTTTAGTTGAGCTGTCAGGTTGGAGTGATCCTTCTGTGTAACGCTTGCCTGGTACTGCTTCAGTTATTTGGACACTGTGTTTGTGTTGAGTTGTTAACTTCAGGGGTGCAAACCTGGATGCTTATTTAGTTATGTGACTATCTGGCACTATTCGGTTTATGCTGTGGTTTGTTTTCATGTTTTGCAATTTCTTTTTTTTCTCGTTGCAATTATGCTTTGAATATGTTGTGGGTGGGGTGCTGTGGGGCAGTGGAGGGCTCAGATTTGTCATTTGTGCTGGTTGGTTGGTTGTTTGGATGCTCTGCTCAGGACCAGAGCATACTGCTATTCTTCCACCTGTCTGCTGTGTGGTCTTGTTCATTTTGGCTGGCTTGTAATCTGTGAATGGATGGCAGTCGGGTTCTTTGTTCTGAATGACAGTTATGTTTATGTTTGTTCTCTGCCGGCCGCAGTGCAGTCTTATATGGCTACATATCCGTGGTGGATGGCTGGATGCTTGCATTGCCGCATCATAGGCAAATGAAGCAGTCACCTTATAGTTGAGCAGTTTCTCTAAGAATTCCTTGAAAAAGTCGGTATTCTTCCTGCACTACAAAACTCCGGACTCCACAGACCACAAGTACGTACGAATCGAATCTAGATGTCTGGGATTGGAACAAATCACTTTCACTGACGATTATTTTTCTTACTCCAGGTCCAGGGTGGTCTGGTCTTTAGAGCTGCTGGGTGTGGAGTAATCAAGGAGCCATGCTACACCATATTACGTCTTTTGAAGTCAAATTCCAACACAAAGGAACAGGTTCATCCCGAGAAACTTGCTCTGTACTTGCATCCCGGGACAGCATCTCCATCACCGCCTCTCGCTGCCCTCTTGCTGCAATTCACCTGCTCTTTACAACGCCAGTTCCAGCAAGGCCTTGCGTGGCACAGATGGTAGCGCCTTTTGTCTCAAGCTGCACTACGTGTGGGGCTGCCTGGACAGTGGCCGCTGTGCTGAGTTGGAGGCGCGGGCAAAGCGCCGGAAATGATTAGGAAAACCACGAGGACCGCCGTTTTTTTCCACAAAACCCACCGTCCAGTCATCTTTACTTACTCGTCCATCAGTTTCCAAGCACAGGATGCTTCCGCCCTGCTTCCCTTCCCTACTCCCCTCCTTCCCTCCCTATATCTCTCTGCTTGCTCCTCGCACCAGCAGCATACATACCTCTTCACCTACCTTCTCAATCTCGGTCTCTCCTCTGGCAACTGGCACCGGTCTAGTGACTAGTGTGGTTTTGGCGTGGCTAGTATAGCTTTTCCTGTCAGGGATTGGCAGTTGCATGGACGGGCTGACGGACGAGCAGAGGCTCGCGTTCCAGGAGGCCTTCTCCCTCTTTGACAAGAACGGCGACGGTATTATCATTACCTCTCCTCTGGTCTTCTCTCAGACTTTCACCATGGCTTAGCTTGCTTTTGATTTGAGTTGGTGCTTGTTCCTGAGATTGTTTCTTTTGCTTTCCCTTGCTCAGTTAGACTTGTAGTTGCTGGGTTTTGGAAGCAATGCACTCTTCTGCAATCTGCATGTGCCTTATACAGCATGTCCAATCCATTTTTCTTCCCAGCTTTTGATTAACAAGATATTAATCATGTTAGGCAGAATTTTTATTGCATCCCTATAGTTGAGGCCCGGCCTTTTTTTTAGAAAAATAGGAGAAAGTTTGTCAATAGAGAACAAGTGGTTCTAACCTGCATCATCTGTTAGTTTGGAGTTTTTTTTAATGTACTGTTCTAGTGTAATTTTGTGTGCTGTCAACTGTCAAGCAATAGCGTTCAAGAAAGCAATAGATGGACCACTGTATTTTGCGGCGAGATGCTTCCTTGAAAGTTCTTTTAGCTATGTAGTGGTGACAGAAATGTGTTGTATTACTACTAACTCTTTTAGCTTACTTTAGTCAAAGAAGCTTTCTGGTTGTGACAAAAAAAAAAGGTTTACTATGGGCTCAGTTTTGCTTTCCAGAAGGGTCTTAAATCTTTCCTGTGAGTTATCCGCTTGATTCTTTAGGGAAAGTTGAAGTAATCCTCGTCACGTCTTTGGAAACTATGTTTTGTGATGCTTGTGGTTGAAGTGTTGACATTATTAGCCAATCATACTCTAGCTTTGGACATCTCTATCCTAGTCAAAAGTTCTGACCAAGCTTTCCACCTGTCGTCTTGCATTGGACTCCTGATCCTATGCTTGGATTTGCTGAGACCTGTGTGCGTGCAATCACAGGCTTTTCTTTTCTATGAGTAGTTGACATGTGGAATGCAACTTTGCCATGTGTAGGATGCATCACCATGGAAGAGCTGGCTGCGGTGACTCGCTCCCTAGGTCTCGATCCGAGTGATCAGGAGCTCAATGACATGATGAGCGAGGTTGATACGGATGGCAATGGAATCATAGATTTCCAGGAGTTCTTAAGCCTCATTGCCCGGAAGATGAAGGTGAATTTCTCATTTGCCTATCACGAATACTTCAAAAGTATCTCAATCTGAAAGTTGACAACACCTGCTTGCAGGATGGCGATGGCGATGAAGAGCTCAGGGAAGCCTTCGAGGTCCTGGACAAGGACCAGAATGGCTTTATCTCCCCAATTGAGGTAATTTCTTTGTGCCCCAGCAAGTTTAGACGATGCTGTTTTCATTCTTTCATTCTTGTTCGTGTTGGTGGTGAAGCTGAGGACAGTGATGACCAATCTTGGTGAGAAGATGACCGATGAGGAGGTTGAACAGATGATCAGGGAAGCAGACACCGATGGTGACGGGCAGGTGAATTATGACGAGTTTGTGCTTATGATGAAGAATGCTGAGCGGAAAATATCTGGATGAAGGGTGCAATATGAAACTAGTAGTCCTCTTGATCGGATTCTTATGTCACAAATCTAGTACTGTAAATTGCAATTGTGTGCTCAGTATTATGATTGTGTTCTTTGAAGTGTTGTGAGCAGGTTGCCGTGTTTAAGGTTGTGCTCTGTTTCAGACTGGACTGTTAACTATGTAAACATTAATTTTTAGATTTCTAGATTTGCCACAGATATCTAGAAGTTCATGTGCACCCATGCTCGTTGATTCTTGAAGTTATGCTAAGAATCTATGTTGTCTTTTCCAGTCATTTCCACGTTCAGCCATTTTATCTCTTCTTAATCATGAATATTTTCTCTTTGTTTCTGCCATCTGGCCCTGTTTGAATACCCCCTCCGATTATAATGATCATATAAACAAATTTTGATCCAAACAAGATTGTTATATGATAGGTTATTATAATCAAAACTCTTGATTACCATAATCCTGTAATCCAGATGAGAGTAGGTTATAGGGGACTATGGATGTTGAAAGTCCAACTTGCCCTCAAACGATTGTCCAACTTGCTCTGAACCGATTGTCCAACTTGCCAAACTATAAAGGATAAGATAGGAATCTCACTTTAACCAACCATAACCAATCACCATAATCCATTGACCCAAACACTCATTATTAAAATCTATAATTCCAATTATAATAATTCTACATATGATCCAGATTACAATAAACCAACTGTGATCCAAACAAGCTCTTGCAAGTAGTGAATCCAATACCAAATGTGAAGTCACACAAAAAAGGTTGCGGCTTCCAAAAGATCAAAACCATGAGGACATAAGGTTAACCCAATAACTTATGCTCATTGATAAAAGTACAAAAAAGTACATGCTTAAAGAGAACTAGTGATAAAACAGGGTCATCATTACGGAGCCTGAACGGCAGAAGACAGGGTTTTAATTATATCACCACAATGTATATGTACAATCTGGCAGACGATACATAGCCTGTCCTTATTAACACCAAACATTTGATGTGCTCTACTGCATGTGCAGCACTGCCAGCAGATAGGGCACACCAGTCACAAAAGCACACATTAACGTCCGAACCAAGCCCAGTGTTTTTAAGTCTTACAGCCGGTATACAATCATATAACATCGGTTCTATGTCGCAAAGAACCGCTTGCGCTGATATAATAGGATTCCTTATCTGAAGCACTTCCCAGATTTTAGGCTGCAACTGGTTCTCGCAGCTTGCTGCTGCCCTCAGATGGCACCAAGCTGTCATAGTATTCAACGAGTACTTTCCAGCCACCCGGGCACATAAAACCATCTGGGGGATTCTCGCGGTTCTTGGCAAGAGTGCGCATCTGAACAAGGCATGATTTGTTAGGGTTTGGCCACAAAGGATTGGTGCTGAAATTTACAACATCCTAGCAATAGTGAAAACTTACCTTTGTGCCAGAGATGAAGAGGAAATCATCTTTCCTTGATGGATCAAAGAAATCCATTTTCTTTTGCTTTGTGTCATATGCAGCCACCTGATCCAAAATAAGAGAAAATAAAAATGTCAAGAAAACAGAAAAACAATCTTTTCTTGATAATTAAATGACGTGTTTGGCATCAAGATTGGCATGTGTAAAGATGTGCAGCAAAATGTTAATTGCAATATGTTGTTCTCTACTCACTGGATATGCATCGAAGGAAAAAAAAACTGGTCAGGAAGGATGACATACCTTGAATGGAAGGATGTTGAGCCTCTCAAGACCAGGAGCCATGCTCAAAACCTTCTTTCCATGATCCGCATCATAGAGGTCCCTTTTCTCTGTGGGATGGCTCATACCAGCAGGATCCCTTCCAACAATATAGAAATTTGCGCCAGCATTAATACGAGCCTTAGCATGCCACTGAACCTCGGTTGGCCCAGCATAATGCATTGGAGAGGGAAAGATCGCAACAACAGTTGATTCTGGGTTGAGGACACCTTCCTCAAGAACCTAGTAGAAATCAACAACGTTAGAACAGTACAAGAATCAGAACTTAAACATAGTATATTGGACCCATTAAACCACCTGCTTCATTACAGGAAAAGACATCACTCTATTTGCACTGGAGTTTTAAGTAATTGTTGTACTACAATCTAAGTGATGTTCTGGAATTTAGATAAACTTTGGGTACACTTTTCTGGAAGATTAGGCATATTTCTCAGTGCCAAGAGCAATTTCCATAAAAAAAAACTCAAATTCTTTGCTGTTGTTGACAACAGAATTTTTCAATGCTGACATAGCAGTTTCCATCAAAACAAGATGTTTAGTTCGAGGATATAGCTGCTACTACAGAGTAAACAGGAACCCAATTATTGAGAATTTGATATTCAAGGGAAGAGAAGAATTATAGCAGCTGAATACCTTCTCATGTTGCTTCATTCTCCAACTAAGAGGCACATCATCTGCTTTTGTGAATCCTCCCAGTGGATGGAGCAGAAGAACAGGATTTTTATAACCCATCTCAAGGAGGCGTTTACGTGTGTCGGTCATAAGCAGAGCATGCCCATTGTGTACAGGATTGCGAAGCTGAAAGGCAAATACCGCATCAGCATTGCGCCTGGCAAACTCTTCACGCAGCTGTGCTGGAGACAGGCGATACTGATCTAGACCATCATTGTACTTGATTGGTTCTATAACCTCCAAGTCCCCACCAATCAACCAGTCACCAGCATTGGTAATTGCCTCCTCGACATAAGGTAATCCAGGTGCAGTTGTCCCCCATGTCCTTGCTATTCTTTCTTCCTTATTATGCTTATAGATCTCGATGCTGCAAAAGAAAGGAAAGAGTGTTAGGTTTGCTAAGACCATGGTGTTGTAACTTTCCCTTCCTCTTAATGAAAGACTTGCTCAGGAACATTCATGAAGGAGAGAAAAGAGTGTTACAGCAGGGAGTGAAAAAAAATCTGACATTCGTTTCATATCAACAGGTTATGCAGTACATTTAATAATAACAATAACATCATATTTTCATTAGTAATCAGATAAGTATCTACAACAAAGCATGTGTTTTCCTCGTGCCTTAAGATTACAGAGGCACAGAGACGTATATGGTTGACGTTATTACGTCACCAGACACATTCTGTAAAACCGACATTCTATTTCCCTCTTTTCCTTTCCGATGATTTGACACCTCTAGGAGTTTGTGAACAAGGATGAGGTAAAACTATTAGCATGACATGTGAGGATATTATCACGTGACACTTTTAAATGAATATACTTAAAATACTGGGACGCGGCGAAATGTGAAACACAATATGTACTAGGGGAAGTGATCTAAGATTAAGAATAATACAGCCAGTCCGAGGGTATGTCTATTGGCATATACCAACCGCGACTTGGCTGACAATGACCAACCGTGACTTGGCATGACGCTACTTCTCACTAGAATAGTAGAATTGACCCTTGATATGAGTCTAGTTTATAGAAATTTCCCCTTACAACAGTTAGCTCTACATTACCAAGTTATGTATCATTCAGTAGATGACTGGTAACAGATAAACAGAATCAGTACTAACATAGTAACATTATGGAAGGCACCTAACAGAATCAGTACTAACATAGTAACATTGTTGAGAAGGTCAAGCCCTGCACCTGATGAAAGAGGTAAGGCATGGACGTTCTGAATCCATGTAACTTTTTGTAGCTAAAGAGGTTATTCAAGAACCTAATTAACCAGAAGCACAGGCTCACAATTCCAAACCCAACTTGCAACTAGCAGCAAATATGACTTTTGCGCAATCATAAGATCCTCACATGTTATTTCGATCATCTTCAGCTACCAATGCATATAGATACAGGCATAGGAACAGTGACAGGACAAACTGACAAAGAAACAAACAACAAAGGGGGAATCGGTTTGTCTTACTCGCTGAGGACGGCGATGGGGCGGTCGCGTTGGTCGACGAGCGCGACGCGCGTGGCGCCGTCGGCCTGGATGGCCCTCCGCTGTGCGTCCCCAAGGGAGAGCACGATGGGGACGGACATGTTGACCATCCTGCCATCCGCGCCGCGGATGGCATTGAAATGAAGTGCTTGGAGGAACTCATGCTCGCGCATGAACCCTTGCAGCGGGCTCGCCCACCCTTCGCTGAGGACGTGGACCCATTCCTTGTCGACGCGGCTGAGGCGCAGGCGGTGCGGCAGCTCGGCCGCCTCCCGCCGCAGCGCCGCGCGCCGCCCGCCCTCCTCGGGCGCCACCAGGTCCACCAGCCGCCCGCCGTCGGGCTCGATCAGGCTGGCCCGGCACCGCACCCCGCGGCGCTGCGCCACCGCTTTGGCCTCGGCGGTCCCCGCCTTCACGCCCACCCGCACACCCACCTTGGCGCTACCCACACCCACCGCCGCCACGGCCACCCGCGCCGGCGCCACGGCGCGGTCCCGGCCCGGCTGTGCGGCGAGCTGCGATAACCCCGCGAGGAAAGCAGCCTGCGTCGCCATGGCAAGGTGGGAGGGCGCTGCTGCTGCTGCTGCTGCTCGATTCGGCTCGGCCGGTGGCGCGCCTCGTCCACCTCTGCCTCTTCCACCTCACCACCTGGTGGTGTCCTCTTTATATCGCGGGTGCGTTTTGTTTGGTTTTGTAAAATTGGCGGCCACCACCGGACCTTCGCAGTGGCTGCGTGGGTGAATTGATTAGGAAAAGGCAAGAGGGGGAGGCGGGTGTGCGTGAACCTGGATGGGATTGCGGGGAGGGAGGCCATGGGCGCGGTGAACGTAGCCTGCCGAGCGGGGAACGTGGGGCAGGGTTAATGGGGGTCGATGAGGATGGATCATGCCTGCTTGGCTTTTGGTGTTTTGTTTAGGATGGTGAGCAGGTTGGATTTGGACTGCTGTTAGTGTGTGTGTGTGTGTGTGTGATGACACCTTTCTAACGTCTGAACCTATGTGTCTTTGGTAGTGAGGGATTCTCTGCGCAGACTAGGTCTGTGGCACACTGGTTCATAGCTACGGAGTTTATATCGTTCATGAATTGAGAGAAGATTTGGGTGACAGAACGGCTGCTCGTTTGCCTCGTAAGCCATGATAAAAAGTATTGTTAGCTGATTTATTATAAGAGAAAAACACTGCTGGATAGCTGATAGATTCGGCTGGTTTGTTGTGAGCTGTTTGTTTTTATCAAACACTCTTTTCTAAAACAGCTTCATACTGAAGCTATTTTTCTTTTTCTTTTACAAATACATGAGTTAAGATGAAATTGTAAAAATAGCTTATCCTAGTTCTCTCTTCCATTTCTTTCCTTCATCTATTATTTAGTTCCTGAAAATTTTTGTAAAAACCTCGAAACCGCAAAACCCTCAACAGCCAAACCTGACACCTTGGTTTTGGTGTTTAGTTTAAAACATTTTCATATTTTGATATGGTTAATATATATATAAAAAAACATATCTTTTTGTGATATTGAATGAAAAAAATTTTATATGAAAATTATAGATCCAGATGAGATCTACAACTTTTTAATTTTAAGTTTTTCCATTTAAAGTCATTAAGATGCTAAAAAAAATTAATAACATATTTACACCTAAAGATACTTTTGACTTTTCACAACCACGGTTTGACACTATTAGAGCCTAATCTAATGGCGGTGGTCTGGAGGGCAAAAAAATTGAATTAGTGGCGCTGAAGTCTGTTGAATTTTTTCAGTGGCTCACAAGTGAAGGGTCGAGATGGCGGACTAGAGGGGGGGTGAATAGTCATTTCTAAAATTTATTACGCCGGCTAACCGAAACAAATGCGGAATTAAAACTATCGGTCTAGCTAAGACTACACCCCTCTATCTAAGTTCTCTAGCACTTTGTAAAAGATCCTAAACAAGCAAACAAGGTGCTACCTTAGTGAAGGGTCGAGATGACGGACTAGAGGGGGGGTGAATAGTCCTTTCTAAAACTTTAACACGCCGGCTAACCGAAACAAATGCGGAATTAAAACTATCGGTCTAGCCAAGACTACACCCCTCTATCTAAGTTCTCTAGCACCTTGAAAAGATCCTAAACAAGCAAACAAGGTGCTACCTTAGCAAGAGCTCACCTAACCACAATTCTAGGAGCAAGGTCACACAAACCTATGCAACTAGTACTTTGCAAACTGGGGGAGCTCCTACTCAAACTAGTGAGGCAAAGCGCACAAAGCCTAAGCTCACTAGCAAGCTCAATAACAAGGCAACTAATGCCAAATTAGAGAGCGCAACTTACTTAGCTACACAAACTAAGCAATGTGACTAACAAGGTTACACAAACCAAATTAGTCACGCAAGGGAACTACTTCTAGCTACACAAGCAAGAAGGTAACTAGCAAGCTACACAAGCTTAACTAATTACAAAAGCAACTACACAAGCATAAGTATATAAAGAAAGTAAATACAAGCTCGTGTATAGCGAATGCAAACCACGAGAAGAGTAGACAACGTTGACACGGTGATTTTTACCGAGGTTCACTTGGTTGCCACCAAGCTACGTCCTCGTTGTGGCGATACACCCACTTGATGGATCACGAGCTAATTGCCATTCCAAAGCCAAACCCTCAGCGGGTGCCGCACATCCACTCTCAAGATGGGGATCCTCCAAGCCACAAGCAATCCACTAGAGTTGCTCTTCGCGATCCCCGCGGGGTGAGCACCGTATCCCTCACAATCTCTTCTCCGGAGCACCGCACAATCTCCTTGCGTGCTTCGACGGAGTCACAAGCCACCAAGCCGTCTAGGAGGTGGCAACCTCCAAGAGTAACAAGCACCACCGGCTTGCAACACGAACACCTAGTGCCACTCGATGCAATCTCTCAATGCAACGCACTAGAATCGCTCACTCACACAATCGGATGATCACTATCAAGCATATGTGAGTTAGAGGCTTCACTAGCACTCCCCAAGCATGGACACTCAGTCCCAAGAGTGCTCAGCACCAGCCAAGGCAGGCCACCACTTCTATTTATAGCCCCAAGGGCTAAACTAGCCGTTGCCCCTTCACTGGGCAAAACACGTGGGCACCGGACGATCCCAAGAAGCCACCGGACGCTCAACCCCCACCATCCGGTGCTCAGCTGACTGCCACGCGTCACTAGCCGTTTGAAGTCGACCGTTGCCGCCAACGGCTACATCGCACGCGCGCCTGCACAGCACCACCGGACGCTCTACTGCGTCACACCGGACGCGTGTGGTGCTCACCGGACTCGTGCGCAGAGAGCTCTGCAAACTCGCACGGTCACCGGATGCAAGCCACCGGACGCACCCTAAGCGTCCGGTGCTCACCGGTCAGAAACTCCTCGCGCGCTCTTGGTGACGTCACGCACCGCCGGACGCTCGAACAGTAACCGCCCAGCGTCCGGTGCCAGCGTCCGGTGCGCTCTGCTCACTGAGTCAAAGACACCACACCGGACGCTCTGGACTAGCGTCCGGTGCTGCCAACACCAGCGTCCGGTGAGTGTTTCTCAGCCCGTGACTTCTCCAAAATTCCCACCGGCGCAATAGAAAATATGCACTTAATTTTCTCAAAAGCGCCGAATCCCGCCGAGCAAGCTCGGCGGGAGGGAGAGAGAAACCCAAACCCCTCTCAACCCTAGGAACTCCACCTCCTTTGTAAATGTGCTAACACCACTAAGTGTACACCACCATGTGCAAGTGTGTTAGCATTTTCACAAACATTTTCTCAAAGGAGTTAGTTTCTCAAACTTGCCACGCCACTCGATCCTAACACGTATGCAAAGTTAAATCGCTCAAGTGGCACTAGATGACCGATATGCAAACAAGTTTGCCCCTCTTGATAGTACGGCCATCTATCCTAAATCCGGTCATAAACTTCTCTACACACCTATGACCGGTGAAATAGAAATGCCCTAGGTTATACCTTTACCTTGCGCTTTCCATTCCATCTCCTCCAATGTTGATGCAACACATGCACCAACCAATCACCAAATGATATGATCCATTTCATATCATCACGTGACCGTATTGGTTCATCGATCTTGACCTCACTTGCTCTTCACCGTTGCCTCGGTCCATCGGCACCAAGTCTTGCTCAAGCTTCACCGTCACACGCGGTCCCTCGCTTCAAAGCCTCCGACTTGCCCTTCACTCTTGCAACCGGTCCATCAAGCCAAGCCTCATCTTGATCTTCTCCACCTTGGTCACATGACTCCATGTCATGTCTCATATGCAATGAGCTCCTCCATCATCACATCATCACCCGTGGACTAATCTCCTGTGTATCTCACATAAACACTATTAGTCCACCTAAGTTGTCACTCAATTACCAAAACCAAACAAGGACCTTTCACTTAGCAAGAGCTCACCTAACCAATTCTAGAAGCAAGGTCACACAAACCTATGCCACTAGTACTTTGCAAACCGAGGAGCTCCTACACAACTAGTAAGCAAAAGCACAAAGCTCCTAAGCTCACTAGCAATGCTCAATAACAAGGCAACCAATGCTAAATTAGAGAGCGCAACTTACTTAGCTACACAAACTAAGCAATGTGACTAACAAGGTTACACAAACCAAATTAGTCACGCAAGGGAACTACTTCTAGCTACACAAGCAAGAAGGTAACTAGAAAGCTACACAAGCTAACTAATTACAAAAGCAACTGCACAAGCACAAGTATATGAATGTAAGAACAAACTTGTGTTAGGGACTTGCAAACCAACGGAAAGAACAAATGTTGACACGATGATTTTCTCCCGAGGTTCACTTGGTTCCCACTAAGCTACGTCCCCGTTGAGACAAGCTCCAAGGTTGCCGCCGGTCCTCTTACTAGTGGTGACCCGCAAGTCACACTCTCCCATGTGGAGTGCTTACCACAAGCTCTAGCACTTGACTCGACCGGACCACTCGTCGCTCTTCACGTCTCGCTCAACTAGAGTTGCTCTTCGCGATCCCCGCGGGGTGAGCACCGTACCCCTCACAATCTCTTCTCTGGAGCACCGCACAATCTCCTTGCGTGCTTCGACGGAGTCACAAGCCACCAAGCCGTCTAGGAGGTGGAAACCTCCAAGTGTAACAAGCACCACCGGCTTGCAACACGAACACCTAGTGCCACTCGATGCAATCTCTCAATGCAACGCACTAGAATCACTCACTCGCTATAGATTCACACTCTTGCAAGCACAAGTGAGTTAGAGGCTTTCCTAGCACTCCCCAAGCATGGACACTAAGTCCCAAGGGTACTCAACGCCGGCCAAGACCGGCCACCACTTCTAATTATAGCCCCAAGGGCTAAACTAGCCGTTGCCCCTTTACTGGACAAAATACGTGGGCACCGGACGCTCACAGGGAGCCACCGGACGCTCAACCTCCAGCGTCCGGTGCTCAGCTGACCGCCACGTGTCACTAGCCGTTTGAACTTGACCGTTGCCGCCAATGGCTACTACGTACGCATGCCTGCACAGCACCACCGGACGCTCTACTGCGTCACACCGGACGCGTCCGGTGCACACCGGACTCGTGCGCAGAGAGCTCCGCAAACTTGCACGGTCACCGGACGCTAGCCACCGGACACACCCTGAGCGTCCGGTGCTCACCGGACTCATGCGCAGAGAGGGTCGCCAAACCACCCGCACACCGGACGCTGAGCACCGGACTCACCCCGGTGCGTTCGGTGCACTCTGCTACACCCGACAGCACACCGGACGCTAAAGGCCAGCGTCCGGTGCCTCTGCGCAGAGCGTTCGGTGAGTGTTTCCGCGACTTCTCTAAATTTCCCACCGGCGCAATAGAAAATATGCACTTAATTTTTCTCAAAACCCACACCCCTCTCAACCCTAGGAACTCCACCTCCTTTGTAAAGTGTGCCAACACCAACAAGTGTACGCCACCATGTGCAAGTGTGTTAGCATTTTCACAAACATTTTCCCAAAGGAGTTAGCCTCTCAAACTTGCCACGCCACTCGATCCTAACATGTATGCAAAGTTAGATCGCTCAAGTGGCACTAGATGACCGATATGCAAACAAGTTTGCCCCTCTTGATAGTACGGCCATCTATCCTAAATCTGGTCATAAACTTCTCTACACACCTATGACCGGTGAAATGAAAAAGCCCTAGGTTATACCTTTGCCTTGCGCTTTCTATTCCATCTCCTCCAATGTTGATGCAACACATGCACCAACCAATCACCAAATGATATGATCCACTTCATATCATCACATGACTGTATTGGTTCATTGATCTTGACCTCACTTGCTCTTCACCGTTGCCTCGGTCCATCGGCGCCAAGTCTTGCTCAAGCTTCACCGTCACACGCGGTCCCTCGCTTGAAAGCCTCCGACTTGCCCTTCACTCTTGCAACCGGTCCATTGAGCCAAGCCTCATCTTGATCTTCTCCACCTTGGTCACATGACTCCATGTCATGTCTCATGTGCAATGAGTTCCTTCATCATCACATCATCACCTGTGGACTAATCTCCTGTGTATCTCACATAAACACTATTAGTCCACCTAAGTTGTCACTCAATTACCAAAACCAAACAAGGACCTTTCAACAAGGAAACGAGGGAGTATTTACAATAGAGTAGTTTTGGAGCCTGGATTTTTTGTGGAGCCTTTGCCACACATAACACCATACTAATAATAGCAAGGCTAGACAAATATATAATAAATAAATTAGAACACCATACTAATTATATATAGCATACAAAGAAACTTAGACAACCACAATAGTTTTAATCCTAAACTAAAATAATCACTACTCCCCAGTTCCATTAAAAGTGTCATTTTTTACTTTTGGATATCGTTTTTTATCATTCGTCTTTTTTTTATAAAATATAAAATAAATAAATTATTATTAAAGTATCTCTAATAATAAAATAAGTTATAAGAAAACAACTAATATTTAGGCCAGTCTCAGTGAGGGTTTCACCAGGATGTCATGCACATTTATTAGACCATCATGTCAGCAAAACTGCACTTTTTGCATGAAAGAAGGAAGTAGTTTCACCATAACTCCACGGGCGTTGTTTCCCACGGGATGAAATCCCCACTGAGGGTGAATTCGTTTCACCATCTTGCATATGATCCAATCATTTTGCAGCAATTAAATATTTTGCTTAGCCTTGGAAATAACAAAGTGAAATGCTCGATTGTTAGGGTTATTTCAAAGATGGTTTCATTTCAATCTCGATGACGTGTTGGTATGTGAAACCGTGCAGTGACATTGTCCATTGAGACTGTCCTTATACAAAAATTTTGAATAAGACGAATGATCAACAAGATAGTACGGAGTCCAAAACATCACTTTTAATGGGACGGATGGAGTAAGTTATAGGATCGGAGAAGCTCCCTCGCTGCCTCATTTGTGTACATAGCTAGGTGTCACTAAGCCTTTCGAGCATTTAGGGCTACTAGGGAGCCAGCAAAGCTCTGGATTCAGCCCAAGGTGACTGAGTCTTGGCTCCGCCGCTGTGACAGAGGGAGTACATCTTTGGACCATATAAGAGATATATGTGCAATCATATAGTCACTCCACTACAGATTATAAGACATTTTGTTTTTTTTTTCTAAATAGATACATAATTTTTTTCTATGTACTTGAATATACATTGTGTCTAAATACTTATCATATTTATTACTTCCACTTTGTGTATGTTTTGTATGACATTTTTACATTTGTAGATTAGTTTAGATTAGTTGATATGCTTAGCTCTAGATTACTAAACTCTCATGTGCTTTAACTTATCCTTTAGCTCTCGTGTGCAGTGTGCTCTAACGAAGAAGAGACGTTTTTTTAGGAAAAAAAAAACCGAAGGTGGAGCCTCTTCTTTGGAGCCAGAGCATCCGCGGCTACAAGGGAGGTTCAGGCCTAGTTTAGTTCCCACCAAAATTTTAATTTTTTTTTAAAAATTTCTGTCACATCGAATCTTATGGTACATACATGAAGTATTAAATATAGATAAAAACAAAAACTAATTACACAGTTTGTCTGTAAATCACGAGATAAATCTTTTAAACCTAATTACTCTATAATAAGACAATATTTATCAAATAAAAACAAAAATATTATAATATTAAAATTTAAAAAAATTCTACAACTAAACAAGACCTCAATAAAGCAGATTCTCTGTAACAACCGCTTGTCCTGGAGCTCAGGCCCATCGTTTGCAGGTTGCAGCAGATACCTGCTGATACCTTGAGAAGACGTTGGAGCCGGTACGGTACATGGACTCGGAACCAGTTCCTCTCTCGACCACGTCACGGGGTGCAGACCTGCAGCGCCGTTTGATTGCGTCCGTCACATCGAATATTTAGACACATATATAAAATAATAAATATATATAATTTATGAAATTAAAAACATAGCTAGAGAGTAATTTACGAGACGAAATTTTTAAATCTAATTAATTTATAATTGAACATTAATTGTCAAATAAAACAAAAATGCTATAATATTTATTAAACTTTATGTTTTGTAATGATCGATAGTCAATTTCTCATTTGTTCTTCCATTGTTGTGTGGCTAAACATGTTTGGGCTACTTTTACGTTCTGGTTGGATAGGAGGTTAGAGGATGGTTTTGAATCCGTAGCCTCCTTGTGGATTGCTAACCAGAGATGTATGATTTGTAATATTGTGTCTTCTGCTGTTCTCTGGGTTTTGTGAAAATTACGTAATTTGTTATGTTTTCAGAGGATGCCGTGGAGTGGAATGGGGAAAGTTTTTGCAATGATTGGGAGGATGCTAAGGCCTTGTTTAGTTCCGGAAGGAAAAAATTTCGCGACACTGTAGCACTTTTCGTTTGTTTGTGTTAATTATTGTCTAATTATAGACTAACTAGGCTCAAAAGATTTGTCTCGTCAATTTCGACCAAATTGTGCAATTAGTTTTTATTTTCGTCTATATTTAATACTTTATATATGCGTATAAAGATTCGATGTGACGTGGAATTTTAGCAAGGCCTAAGAGTATGGTTGCCAATGCTCAAGATGTAAGTCCAGGAGAAGTTGGAGAGGGTAATTCAGTTAGTGGAGGTAGAAGCTGGCTTAGCACCAATGATCAAGTGGATGGATTCATTAGTGTCGGTACAATCAAATGCTCAAGTTTTAGAGGATTCGGCAAGTGCGATCATTATACCATGTAATAGGGCGTAGTTTGTCTGGGCTTTGTGTTTTGTTCGCTGCTCAGTTTTAGCCTTGTGGCTGCAGTTGTGCTGTGTGTGTATAGACTAGGACCTTTGCCTGATGTGAATCGCTTTATGGTAATAAAGTAGGGGAAACCTTTTATTCAAAAAAAAATATTTATTAAACTTTAACAACTCCACACTGTTAGGTACCATAAAACGAGATAACCAAATCAAGTGAATAAAAATCACAAAAAGGAATAAAGCAAACGCTCAAAACGTCTTGGGGCTCGAGCACAAGCTCCGTCTCGCCCGACCCCTTGGTCTCGAGCGCAAGCTCGTCCGACCCCTTGGCCTCGGGCGCAAGCTCCGTCTCGCCCGACCCCTCTTGGGCTCGGGCGCAAACACCGCCTCGCCCGAGCCTCCATCTCAGAGTCGGGCTTCCAACTCACGACGGCCGTACCTCCGATGTGACACTCGCCATAATCCCTATGCCGCAGCAGGGCACGGCGACAACTATTCCAACCACTCCAACCACGGTGTAGCCTTACCTCTTTCACTGTGAAGTACCACCTCACAGTAAAAGAGGATATGGAAGGAGTTAACCCTTGTCACTGTGGCTGTCTTTTCCCTACTATTGCAGGACGTGCGACAGTGTCACCGACCCGACCACCACGACCTCAACAGGGCTCGGCAATCCTCCACAGGAGCAGCCACACCGTCAGCCATACCCCAAGGACGAGATGGGCAAGCTCTCACAGGGTCGGCACTGTTATTTCACCATTTACTAGGGGTAGATTACCAGTCAACACATGTAAAAGCCTTGTGTCCGGCTATAAAAGGGGAGGCATGGCACACTTCAAAGAAGGACCACGAGAACACCAGACCAGACTACGACATACACTCAAACTCCAGATAGTGCTCACTCTAGAGTAACGAGCACTACTCCGTCCACTCCTCGAAAGCCGAGACTTGAGACTTAGCCCTCTCTCGCAACCAGCTTGTACGCTCCTACTACAAGCACTCTCGGGTGCAAGGCAATACAGACTCCGACTCTCACACTGGACGTAGAGCACTCTTAGCCCAAACCAGTATAACTCCCTGTGTTCCCCTTGTATCACCATTCGGGTTTAGGAGGACACGCAGACTTATTACTCGTTACCGTCTAGACGACGAGTCTAGACGTCGACACACACAAACACTCTCTTAAACGATCTCCTGTTGCACTGGAGTCGCTCAGACAATGATATGCCTAAGCCTTAGATATGCTTCGTTGACGGGTCAATTGTTTATAATTTTTAAGCAAAATTTCGATATAATATCACCTTGCAATTCTTGTTTTAATAAGGAACCTTGCAATTGGTTGATAGAGGGCAGAGGCGTGGCAGTACGAGACTATGAGTCAGAAACTGTATCCTGACGTCTAACGATGAAATATAAGTTACTCTCGTTTTCTGAGAAATTAACTTTTTTTTTTTAAAAAAAAGGACCAATTCTATATAAAAAATATAAATATTTATAATATATGATTAGTATCGACTGCTAAATATATTTTTTAATAAATTTATTCTTAAAATTTGTGGATCGAATAGTAACCAGAAGAAGGATTTGAATTCAGAACATCGAGCTAAGGCGTTTTGCCGGTCGTTATACTCCATCACAAGTCCACCACCACCTTAATTAACACTGATGAAGTGGCCGCGTGACGTGGCACTCGCACTCGCACGCACGCAAAATGCGTTTAGGCCCGCGCATACGTATATGTATGTATGGCAATCAATCGCCGATATGCATGATTGTAATCAGTGGCGAGGATGACGGGTCGCGTGGACGTGGACTGGCCACCGCGCGAGAAAACGAGACAAAGCAGGCCGCCGCGGGCACGCATGCACGCGAACCACGCGCGAGCGGTCGCGGGGCGGGGCGGGGGGATGACCGGATGAGACGAACAAGGGAAGCTGAGGACGAGCAATTTTTAGTTTTGGTCTTGTGAACTAAACAAGACCCAACGCGAAGAGAATCATTCGAACGACGAGGAGAGGGAGGCCGTATCGTAAGGGAAAGCCGCCGCGGGTGCACAGCTCTCATCTTCGGAAATTGGAATAGGATATTTGGATTGGATGGCTGGGGCGCTCGGCCTTCGCCGCTCACTTGGCTCAGCCAGTTCGATTGTCTTTTGAGCTATATTTTTTTTTATCAGCTAATAGTTTTTTTTCTCTCACAATAAATTAGTGAATAATATTTTTAACTATGATTTTTCAGACCAGCAAAGTAACATGGGTTCGTTTTACCTTCTTCAATTATCCTCAAATCTACCTTTTCTTTCATAAGCCTAAAACCAGATAAACTATCTCCCTCAACTAAGAAAACTGTTCAACGTTCATTTTGCCTCCCTGGCCCGCTTATAGGTGGTTTTCAAAGGTGTCTTTGTTTTTTCTTTTTTATTTACTTCGAGCAATTTTTTAAAAAAATCATAATAAATTATATAAAAAATTAAAAAAAATTGTTGGACTCAATGAATAGATCTACAAATGAACACATAATATCTTATGCTTTAATAGAGATTTTTTTTGTTGTACCTTTGGATTTATACTTTTCTATATTTAATTCATAGATACAATTTCTATGGTCCAATTGTGGTGAATTTTTTTTATTGTTGGCTAATTATTTTATGATTGAACTGTAGTAAAAATTTCATGCTCATTGGATTATATATAACTAAGTTATAGATTTATTAAATTTTATGCTTGTTAAATATTTTTAAATAGTTAAAAGTGTGTAAAAATAGAAATGAGTATACATTTTTTTACTACTACTTAATCATATAATAATACCGTCATAAACTTTTCATCACAATTAGACCATAGAAACTACAACTATGAATTAATTACAAAAAAGCATATATCTAGAACTACAATAAAACTTTATACTAAAGCATACCATATTATATGATTACTGTGTATATATACCCATGTGGAGTCTAATAAAATTAGATTATCTATTTTATGGTGTTTTCTAGAATTTACTATGATTTTTTTAAAGATTTCACCAAAACAAATAAAAAAAAGAAAAACTGCCATTGAAAACCACCTATAACCGGGACAGAGAGGTAAAACAAACGGTCAGTTGATTTGGTTTTGGAGTTTAGAAAGAAAAACTAGACTTCGACGAGTTTAGGAGGTATAATGGATTTAAAATCGAATCAGCAATTTTTAGCGGCTGAGCTGAAATGCGCCCCAAAATCGAGGAGAGGACTAACACAAACCACTTGTGTTGTAGCCCATCAACAAGAATGCAGCCCAAGTCCAGTTAGCCTGCGTTTATCATCAACTCAATCCCGTCTCAGCAACCCCTGTCCTATCCTATCGACCCACCTATCCCCATTCATCGTCACTCCCCAGTCCGCGCAAGGGTGCCGGACGGCGAGGCAAGGGTGCGAGGTGCTCGGCAGTCGGCAAGACCGCAACCCCGTCGATTCGAGGCGCGGGCACCGGAAAGTGCCACTCGGTGAGGCACGAACGCCGGCAGGGCTGACGCGGTTGCCACAGCCGCCGCCCTCCTTTCAGAGTTTCAGAGTCCAGAATCCAAGCTCTAAACAGGCTCGACGTCCATGAGCAGATAAGCCACGCCACGGCGCGGCCACCGCGAGTACGCAAGGCGTCCCAGCACCCCCACGTAAACCCCATCGGCGCGCGGGCATGAGGGCGCTACCCGTCGCCCACAAGCTCGCTCTGACGGCCCCGTTGCTCCCGTGCCACCGCCGGCCCGCGGCTCACGGCCGGCGCCGGCGGTACGGAGCCGTGGTGGCGTACATGGAGCCGAACCCCAACTCGCCGGGGGCCATCGCGGGGCGGCTCATCGGCGCCCTCCCCATCGTGGGCCTCGTCGCGCGCATCCTCAGCGACGAGGGCGGCGTCGGCGGCGACATCATCGACTTCGCCGAGTTCCGCCGCCGCGTCAGCAAGAAGTGCACCGTCATGGACTCCAAGGCCTTCTACGACTTCAACCAGCGCCGCGGGAAGGTACCTTTCGCCTTTGCTCTGCTCTGGTTATTGTCTTTCTATAGTTGCTGGTTGAGTGGTTGGTACACCGCTGAGGCACAGCTTCTGACTGGAACGATAAAATATTTTCGTCGCGTCGTTCCGCAGCCAGGAGATCCCTTCTACGTTCTGCTCTGCTGCTGGCTGGCCGCCATTGGCGCCGGGCTGCTCAAAACAGAGGAGATCTTGGAAGGCGTGGCGCGTCTCCGCATCTCCAACGATATCGAGTTCGAGGAGGAGACGTTCATCGACATGATGAGGGCGGCAAGGGAGGTAATGTTAAGAGCTTTCTGATCTTGGTGACGATCTAACATTATTATTCTATACTATCTGCATTGCAACGGCGTATGCTAGAATCAGAGAAGAT
This sequence comes from Sorghum bicolor, assembly GCF_000003195.3. Taxonomy (NCBI): domain Eukaryota; kingdom Viridiplantae; phylum Streptophyta; class Magnoliopsida; order Poales; family Poaceae; genus Sorghum; species Sorghum bicolor. Next base: position 7,231,715 of record NC_012870.2, on the reverse strand, counting down.
GAATTGTGTGTGATGATTGATGCAGAAAAGGGCGAAGCTGAAGGCTCCAGCACCGCAGATACCGATGGAAACGCGGGCGGAGAAGGCGCTCGAAGCCATCTACGTGTGCTGCTTCGGGCAGGACATGGTGGAGGAAGAGGACGAGAAGCTGCTCCGGACGATCCTGAACGCGGTCTTCCCTTCCGTCGGGAGGCCGGCGGTGGAGAGGATGGTGGCGTCCATGGCCAAGCAGGTGGCCTCCGGCGAGAGGAAGCGGGACGGGAGGACCGTGTCCAAGGAAGTGCAGCAGCGGCAGCTCAAGGACCTGGAGTTTCTGAAGCAGAATAAGCTGGAGTCATCGTGAAGCAGCGGCAAGCTGAAACTTGTCGTGGACACTCTGTAGTCCAAGAAACACAAATCACGCGATGTGGTTTGGCGGTTGTAGGCTTGCTCGGTTCCTTTTGGAACGACGGATTCGTGAAGGAATTTTGTAGGATTAGAACGGAATTCTAATATGAATCTGTCATATACTCATATGTGCAGCCCTTTGGAAGTTGGAACAACGAATAGTGAAATCCTACATAACTCCGTATATTCTTTTGGCTGGGAGATTCAACCTCCTTTGTGGCTACCTCTCTTTTAATTCCAGTATTGTTCTTTCTCCTATATTAGAAGCTTATCTAGTTTGTTAATCTCTTTAGGACAAGTGACATTCAGTTCTAATCCTATGGTTTCTGTGATCCTATACTTCATGAGGTGTGCGATTGGGAAGCAAAAGCAGTCGGGGCATGTTTGCTTGCCCTCCCAAATTTGCAGCCAGGCATGCATCCTGTCCCCAGGCATTCATAATTGGACATTTTTGGACGCCTCGGAGCAGCTGTAGCGCTTGGCAATGATGCATGGAGTCAAAGCAAACATGCCCTTGGCGGAGGTGACGAAGCTCTCTGTCACACCATGAATGATAATTATAAAAAGTAAAAACAAGATCTAACCTACTGTTCACTTGAACTTATCAGCACTACTTTTCAACGAGGAAACATTGTTCTTCTCTTACAACAAATCAACAGCAGCCGCCGCCGCTGAAATTGAAAAAAAAAAAAAAAAAAAAACCTGGGTGGTTGAGATGCACCCATCCCAAATCAGTTGAGTTGTACTCAACTCCTCTGTGAAGGATAATTGAATGCAGAACCTTTTTGTTGCCTATGTGAAAAAAAAAATCCCTCCAAAAACCATACGAGAGTCCATCAATATGCCAACAAACATCATTGCAATAACGTAGGTTCATGGGATCAGACGAGTGGCAACATCATTGCAAGCGCTAAGCATCTTTGGTTAATCTTTGCCATTTTCCCTGTTAAGAAACATTCATGGTTGCAGAGTACAATCGTAGATGAAAGAAGTACACAAGCTTGCTGATTGCAGAGAGTGGCAACTGGCAGTATTTGACAGAGGGAGAGCGAGAGAGAGAGAGAGAGAGAGGCAGCGCACCTGATTGCCGTGTTGGTTGTGAGTGTCTGCACTTCCGATGGACGATGTGCCCAAAGGGAAAGAGTGAAACTGTCACAGCATGATCTAACCATCACTTGCAAGCTTCACGCAGCAACCCGCCGCCAGCCCATACGAAAAGCCAGCAAGCTAAGCGAAGCAAAGCTAAGCTTTGCCGCTGTCTTCTCCATGGAGACAAGCAAAAGCAAGCACAGGGCGCTACACGGAGGAGCAATGCCGTTGTTAGATCATGCTGGCAGCTTCACTCTTTCTCTTGGGCACTCAACTCACACCATTCCTCCGGGCTCCGGTCGGGTCCATCCGCCGTGCACAGAGCTCGCTTATGGCCCCCCATGGCGCGGCAGCTCAACACACCACATGGCCGCCACCCCGCCGTAGCTTATATAGACGGACGGACGGATCGGCGGGCAGAGAGCCAGAGATGAGAGACCGGGCCGGTTGGGGGTCACATGGGGACGGCTGCCGGTCAAGGTGGCGCCCGTACGTAAACAAATCCGCGCCCTGTCGCTGACCCGGCGAGGCGCGAAAGGGGATCCGATTCCGAGGCCGGCGAACTGCCAATCGGCGCCGAGTCAAACGCGGGGGCAGCACATGCACGGCGCGGCGCGTCGCGCGGAAGAGGCGAACGTGGCCTTGCGCTGCCGCCGCGGGAATTAACTGCGCGCCCCCGCCCTGTCCTCGCCCGCAAACAAATTCCGTCTCGAGAATCCAAAACCCCCAGACTTTTAAAAACGGTTTCTTTGGAGGAAGTAGAGCTACTGTACAAGTGCAGAGGCTAGTCCATTCAGTTCAGAGACGCATGCAGGGATAGTCAAACATATCCGAGTGGCGTTGCTTAAAAATAATCAACCAACCAAACAAAAATATGCAGCAAGGTTGATAGGCCAGAGTAATACTACCAGATCCGTGCAGCATGCTACAAGAATCAGCAGGAGATCCAGCATAGCCCAGCACATGCACCTTCCAAAGGAAGCGTTTACCTTTGGAAGATGCCAAGGGCAACGGTTTAAATACGACGAACAGTGGCAATGTTATCACGACACGCGTATTACTGCACACAAGACGATGAACCACAGGCTGTCAAATTGTTTGGCAGTCTCTGACTGGAGAGAATGGTACACGATACAGGTTTCCGAGGAGCTCATCTCATGCACAAAAAGGCTGGTGAAATCAGCATAAATAACCTCGCTAAGATACACTCAAATGTCATCAATCAAATGTTACAAGTACACGGACGACAGTCGCCGACTGACTCAATTTTTCTCTAAATAAAAGAATAAAAATAAATAATACAATACACGTACAGAAGCCAATGCAGCGGTCTAGCAGACAAATGCCTTGGGGCACCAATGACCTAAATTGATAACTTAAACCCCCCATCAAGTGATGATGGCAACAATGAAAAGGGGAAAAAGGGGGGATGGGGTTACACACATGACCAGATGACAACTACTACAAGTGGACCCAGATGCCGTGCCGCTACAAAACTGACCAACTCAGGAGGAGCTCTGGCTAACTCGGGAGGAGCTCTGGCAACCAAAGCCGCTAGCCTTGGTCCCACTTCTCGTGTTCTGCCAGGCTGCACCTCAAGACCAACTCGCTGAGAGCAATGAAAAGGTCAGGTTAGAGCATCAAACCTGAGACTGGCCAGATGTCATGCCTGCAGATACCACCTGCCTTGACCTTCCCCTGTGCTTTCCCAATGTCGGTCACGACTTCACCACCAAGTTTCGCATCATACAGTATCCAAATGTTCACCTCATGTCATAACATGTGGGCAAGGAGCACAGTGAGTTGTAAATTTGCTCAGCTTTGGGCCGCTTGGATGCATGTCCTCTGGTACACTGGTAGAAGAGATCTACCAGATGTCTCATCTTATCTGCATGAGCATCAGATGTGATCCCTAGCTTCAGCCTCGTAGCTGGCTCATCCATTGTCCAGAATGCTTCTAATTCCTGACTTAGCCTTGGCCTCTGTTTCTTCCTCTGAAGAGACAGGATTAGGAAGATGGTTATATATTGATATGTAACCACTAGAACAACTAAAAAACAGCAATTTGCTTCTGATATGAAGGGGTCTTACCAGTATCATATCATATATTTCAGAGTCAGGAAGTCCCTGGTAAGGCGTGCCAAGCGTAAGCATCTCCAATAAAAAACATCCAAATGACCAGATATCTACTTCCTGCATCCAAGAAACATCTAATCAGCCAACTTGGGGATTTGGTTGACGGGGTAGATCTGTAGATGTTTGATCAAATAGTTTTGTACACTGTACATACCCAGGGGGCTAAGTATTAATACTAACACAGTTCTTCAGTTCAAATGGATCTCAATTTACTAAAATTAAAGTGGATTTGCAATGTGAATCCAACGGACATGCATTCACACAGGTTGCATGCTAGTTATAGTGGTCAAAGTAATGTTTATTTAAGGTCAGAGTAATGTTTGAAGTGTGAATATGTCTCCACAAGATCAGGACTAAATTTGATACTGCAAGGTAATTGATTCCCAGATCAGAACATATTTCAAATAGAAGTCACATTCAAAACATTGGTGTATAACTCAATAAACCATATAATATTTCACAATGCAGGTTGCTGAGAACAAAATAACCACCAAACTCACCAACAAGCATGCACAATAACTGTACAAATATAATCAATATAAACAACGAAACCATAATTATCTAACAAATTCTTACCAGTCCATAGTGGTGTTTTTCATGCATGGCCTTAACAATCTCTGGAGCCATCCAACAAGGTGTTCCAACACAAACATTGGGAGGGTGTGTACCAAGGTGAGATATACAGCATGTATGGGATAAAGAATGCAAAGGAACGGATCTGTCAAAATCAGAGAGTTTGACAATCGGTGTACCAGCATTCCTCTTGGAATCCAGATCAACCAAAACATTCTCACTTTTTATGTCCCTGTGAATAACTAGCTTCTTGTGCATCTCCAACAATGCACAAGCAACTTCCCGAGCAATGTAAACTGCCAGATCAATGGGGACACACTTCTTGCCCTCCTTCAGTAGCTTTGTCAAATATCCCTGATGAGAAATTAACAGGTCCGGTACCAAAAATGAACATCTGAATTGATGTTGAAACAATACAGGAGAAATTCATAAACATGATAAATGATTTTTACCTTAAGGGAACCTCCATTTACATATTCCATTAAAATTATAGACTGCAATATCCTATATTCTTTATCACCTTCGACTTGAACCCATTTAGATGAAAGTTGGTGTCCATATATGTTCACTATGGATCTGTGCTTCCTTAACGCACCCAGCATTCTTACTTCTCCCAGAAGCTTGTATTCAAAAAGTTTAACTTCATCATTTGAGGCACTGCGAGTATCCAGATATCGTATCTGCAATTGCAACAAAGTCAAGTACATACACCCAAAAGAATACCACACAGAAGGCACAAAGAATAACAGGTGAAAGAACAAAAACCTTTGCAGCAGCATCAACAGCACCAATTTTACAGTGATAGACAGAACTAGAAGCTGTAACTTCAATTTCTTTGCATGATGAGACTGATGGGAAGGAACACCGAGGAGTATAGCCCTCATCATCGAGTGCAATTTGAAGTCGACTGAGCGGTACATACCTGAAACAGCACAGAGATAAATGGATCAGTCAAACATAAGATGATGATCTTGGATTCAGAAAGAAATTGTATGTAGCATGTAATACTTGTGTCAGCGCCTCCCTGAAACAGCAAGACTAATGTGCTAGATCAGCAGACAAGATCCCCTACCATCAGGTGAACAAAATAATAAAGGATTAAAAGAGTATCTACCAGCAACAACCAAATCTTGAAAATATAAAAATGGGCTTAGTGCCTGCCACAAAGTGATGATATTTTCTTAGCTTTTATAAATTTTCTAACTGAAAATTGTACAGGAAAACGAAAACCTGCACAGGTGAAAATTTGTAAAGATAGGACTGACAACTTGTTGGCAGCATCATGGACCATACAAAAGGTAGCAAATAGTCAAATACAATACAATGTTCTACAATGCTGTTCTTTTCAGAATATGATATAAACAGAACCTAAAAACTGGAAATTAGCTGTTTTAGAAATCTGTGATGTGGCATTTTGTAGGCCATTCTTTATGGCAGACACAATATTAGCATACGCCGAAACAGTGCTAACGCAATATTGACCATGAGATAGGGCAAGCATGGTGCAGTTCTTATTGCAGGTGCTCTCCATGTAAATACAACAGCCAAAAAGAATGGAACACAAGGGAAGTTACAACGATTTCTACTTACAAAGAATATAGGAATATAATATCACAAGCTGCTCACCTGCAAAAGTACTCTGGATCTGTCTCTTCCTTTATGTTGGTGGGGTAACAAGCATCAAAAATCATCCTTACCCAGCCATTCCCTTTTCTAACAGGAACAACGTTCCAAGCATGAGGTGTATAGTCAAGATGGCCCCTCACAAGCTCACAAGGAATTGGAGGGTCTGCCCGGTCGCACAAATACTGCAAAGCATATGGTTACAGTGTTCAAACTTCAAAGTGCAAATACAGAATGTCAAAGTACAAATACAGAATGGAAGCTGGCACAGGAAACAGGGTTACTACCTTCATTAGGACAGCTCGGTGCCTACAAACACCAAATTGCAGTGCACCTATAGGTACAATACCCGAATTTCTTCTTTCCTTGATGAGATGTATTGATCTGTTACACAGACCAGTAAAATCAAAGTGCCCAGAAAGAGTATTTGTCTGCTTAGAAGCATCATTGTTGTCGCCTAAGTTCCCAGCAGAACAAGTACAAACAAAAGGCTGCTCCTTCCTCAAGCTAACAATAGCTCTCCGTGTTCTCCCAAGAGAAGCACTTCGGTCACAACCACCAAAGCAGTCAGAAACAAACAAAGCGAGCACTGAAGCCCTCAGTAAATCATTGCCTGCATCTTCCTCCATTTCAAAAGAGCTTGGCCTTGTCAAACTAGATAGCAGCAATTGTGCTGAAGAGGCAATTGTATCCAATTCTTCATCTTGTTCTCTAAGAAAAACAAAAAGAATATTAAAACATACAGCATGGAAAAAGAATGTAGACAGCCCCATATGGATAGGAATGGGCACTAACCTGTCCAAGAGAATAACCTCCCGTGCATACAGCCCAAGACTCCTCTCATACTCATCTAATGACATGAAGGGCATATCTCGGCCTGCGTCATAAAAACCATCTGGTAGATGGTCATCTATGCTGCAAAATGATTCCACACTGTATTTATATGAAAGTTTTGAGCGTTCATCAATTGGTCGAGGGCATTTGCTTGGTTTAGGATTGCTGTCCATATCAGGGTGCCTTTTAGATTTTAAAGCACACTTGGATGTTGCTGAAGGATTGTCACGAGTAATCTCACCAACATCATGGGCAGATGAAGCAGTATCATCTAGTTCATTTTCAATGCTGCAGATCCTGCCTCTACTGAAACAAGCAGGCTCCCCACTGATACAAGAATTGTCATCATCGTAACCTCTCATATTGAATTCAGGTTTCTCCTCGTCATAGTGATCCTGTACCATCATGCCACTATCCTTTGTAAGCCCATCCAAATCATCATCAACTATTGAAGATACATCTTCAGATATAGAACTCGTTTCTTTCAACGAATCCTGTACTGAAGTTTCTTCGTCAATTGTTCTGATGCCTAGCTTGTTTTCCATATCAGGCAAACTAGAAGGGCATTCATCTTCAGCCATGGTCACAGCCATTTCATCTATATATTTTTCATTGAGCTTGCTCCTGCTTGACTCCAAACGCTCCTGGCGAGCTTGTTGTTGCAGGCAATCCCGCCTCCTCCAGCCCTTCTTCATTTTCTGTGGGGCATGGTGTTTCAAATTCGGGGAAGCTTCTGGTTGTAAGCATAAAAGGGAACTGTCGCAAGCACGACTTGATGTAGTAGATTCTGCTAAACTACTCATGTCCGCTACACCTGTGTACTTCAGCTTGCAACCCTTCATAGCATTTTCAACGTTTCCCCTCATATCACAGCATATCCATGAAGGAATTACATAGGAATGGGAGAGCCTATTAAACTTGAAACAGAAAACAAAATGTCAATGTATGGTATTTATAAATTTATAAAAACAGCATCCATGATATAAAATAAATAGCACCAACGAGTAATAAGTATAACATCATTAGCACAAAACAAGTGACCCCTCCTGCTCCCCATAAAATCAACACATGCTTTAGTTTTGGGCTAAATACCTCCTCTAACACATCTGCCCTTAAATTTTCAACACATTTAAATGGATACATATTGCTATATTGAACCACATAAAACAAATATAGCAGAAACACTAGTATAGACAGTGGAATAGATGTTACAACAATTAGAATATAGCAAATAAAGAAGAAACATGTAATTTTACTCATGAGAAAAGACGCAGTAGATAGAGAAAATACCTGAAGGTTTAAATACTGCAGCGTAAGCATAGAAATAAGTTTAACTGAACCAAGAGAAGTCAATCTGTTGTTTGATAAGTCAAGGCTTTCAAGACACCTCAAAGAGGAGATTCCAGAGGGTACATCCACCAACTTATTATTGGTCACTTTGAGGAACTTCAGCGCACTCAACTCAATTATACAGTTAGGCAAGTTCTTCAGTTTGTTGAATGAGAGGTCAAGCTCTTGGAGCTTCCTGAGGGAACCAATCTCAGGAGGGAGGTACCTGTACATTGTGAGTTTGTGACAAGGGTAACAATCAGTCAAAACTCAATAGAGTAGCTCATACAACAAGGCAATTCAGTCAAGTACTCCAATCATTAAAGCAGCACATATCTGACACAATCACGGTCCCCAAAGACATCAGCTATGTCCACTGATTTGTAACCAAATAAAACTTTAATGCAGTGGAAGTAATTTACCTATAATATTTTCATGTATTCATTCGAAATATTCATAAATGACCAAAGTTTAACTGAAGATATCACAAAATGGCACTAGAATGAAAAAAGAGGAAAACCTCAACAAGACCTGGTTCCAACAAAAAAAGTGTGAGAAACTACATGTAAGTATAATGCATCACAGAATCAAAAGTTTAGCAAAAGTGATTCTACCATTGTGTTCAAAGCACATAGCACTGGTGCTCATTTAGTAAAGGTGTTGCCTAAATGGCCTGATTTGTTTTGGGATGAGGTGGGACAGCACGAGAATGGTGTCGCCACAGTTTTCTGGGATGGGATGATCTCATCTCCATGTCTGGTTGTAGGAAGGAATCAACCATGTTTTGTGTTTGGCATGAGGGACGAAAAAGGATAGGGTGGATAGCCGTTTTGCCTCCGTTCGCAACCGTCAAGGTGGGCCCACGTGTGCTACTCATTTTTTCCATTTCTTCCTCCTTTCCTCTACCAAAACATAGCACATTCATATAAAAAAGACAAGAGCAAATACATAGCCAGAGCAGCATCTGTGCCCACCGCTGCCTGCCCTGCTTAGTGAGGCAGCTCCGCATGGCCCAGCTGCGCTCCCTCACCAGCGCGGTGGCGTGGCTACCACAGAGGCCACCCTCCCTCGCCAGTGCGGCTTTGCCTGCTGCATTTGTCCCTGCGCTGTTGTCAGTGGTGGGGACATGTGGTGGCGTGCATGTGTGCAGGGTAGCATGTGGGTGGCGCGCGGCTGGCCCGCCAATGGCGTGCACAGAGGAAGAACGGCGCGAGGCAGGAAGGAAGGATGCCGTAACAGAGTAGAACAGCATCGATAGGGAACTGGTTGGTACCTCTGTTTTTGAGGTATGACGTCTTAGGGGAATAGTCTCTCTTGGGGACGGTTCATTCTATCTGTCCCTGAACCAAAACACATGGACATCCCTGTCCTGCCCCCCCCCCCCCCCCCCAAACACACACACAAAAAAGAAGAAGAAAACACACCCTGGCTAAAAGCCTAAAAGTTGTACCCAACTGATCTGAAACATCAGCACATCAGTATTTACACTCCAGAAACTAAGAGAACCCATGTCCACATCCCACAGATGGATGAAACTCTTGATGACCCTAACAGTGATTCAGCAATTTAAAGGTTGCACATGGCACATGGCTGCCATTATATTTTCAGCAACAAGGAAAGATATGGTTATTCCACGGAAAGCAACCGTCACAGAAGCAATGAATGTGCTATGTTTGAAAGCACCACCACTGAAGCAATGAAGCACAATAAATAATGCACATGCATTCTAGTGTATTTGAAATACAAATAGCAGCTATCCACAATTCAGTAATTCTGTACTGTGATGAATTGAACAGTAAACAAATGGAATTAATTCATGACAGAAGCAAAAAAAAAACATATACACAACACAACAACATTTGGTCAACCTAAATTAACACTTGACAAAAGAAATCACGGTTACCAGTACCTACCTAGCACAGAGAAATTCAGCCTAAAACGAACAGGCATTACTAATCATGGTTACCCATCCAAGCTTAGTCACGCACACCATTTCCCCTACCGTCATACTACTTAATTGAATTGAATTGATGAATAATTAGTAGGGGGGGGGGGGGGGGGACAGCTGAGAACACAATAAAGCAACCACATTTAAGCTTGAAAACGAAAAAAAAAACCCGGCAAGCACGGGGAATCGAATTTGTGGTTTTGCACATACCTTATTGAGAAGTGGCAAATGGTGAGCTTCGTAAGGCACTTGAGCCCGGCAACCTCCGCCAGTATGGAGCACGAGGACGGCCTGGGCGGCACCATTGAGAGCTCAAGCTCCTTGAGAGCCTGCATCCGACGGAGCGGCGCCCCTGAGACCCTGGGCGCGGACACCTTGACCTGGAGGCTCTCGAGCCCGTCCAGCTCGCCCCCGGCATCCGCGGGTAGCACCTCCACATCGTTGCCGAAGAACTTGAGCGACCTGAGGCCGCCGGCTCCGCCGCCGATGGAGCGCGGGACGAGGTTGAACGTGTTGCGGTAGATGTATATCTCGCGGCCGCCGCCGGCGGGGGGCGTGGGGAGGGTCGCGAGGTCCCAAACGTTGCCTGCGACGTCGGAGGCGTCGGATCTGCGGGCCGGGAGGTCTTCTGCGTCAGGGACGGAGAAGGCCGGGGCCATGGGGCGCCGCCCGACGGCGGCGCGGCGGCGAGGTTTTGGGCGGCGGAGCCTAGGGTTTCGTACGGGCGAGAGAAAGGGGGGGAGGGAGGACGAGCAGGAGAGAGAGACAGAGAAACGGAGGTGGGAATTAAAAAGTTTTTGTTTGTAATAAAAAGAAAGGGAAAAAAAAAGAGAGGAGCGCGTGATGGGACGCGCCGACGCGGAGCCCGAGAAGGGGAAGACGAACCACGAAGCCGAGCCTGGCGGGTTCGCTCTTGCGCAGCCTTCAGACTTTTTTTTTCTTCAGACTTGGGACGCGCGTTTCACTAGATTGTTTTTTGTTTTTTTATAAGGATGCGTCGACAGGGGCGAGCCTACATTGTAACTAGGGGCGAACCAAATTATAAAAACATTGATTAGATTTAAAATTTTATCATATATACAACTCCACGAAAAATGTCTATACCCGCACAAACTAAATACACTTTCATTTAATTTACTCTAGCTTCACCACTGTGCATCGATACGGGCCGAGCAAACTGACTGGGCCAGACTGCCAAGCCCACTCGTAGGGCTGGGCTCCACGCTGTTGACACTGAGGCCTTGTTTAGGCCTTGTTTAGTTGTAAAAACTGTGCAATTAGTTTTTGTTTTCATCTATATTTAATACTCCATACATGTGTCATAAGATTTGATATGACGGGAAATTTTAAAAAGTTTTTGCTTTTTTACGGCCTTTGCAAAAAATTTGCAAAATATGAACAGTAACACTTTTGGTTTTATTTAATAATTATTATTCAATTATAGACTAACTAGGCTCAAAAGATTCGTCACAAATTACATGCAAACTGTGTAATTAGTTATCTTTTTTACCTATATTTAATGCTTCATGCATGTGCCGTACAATTCGATGTGACGGAGAATCTGGAACATTTTGCAAAATATTTGGGGAAGTAAACAAGGCCAGTTCCAAAATATTTTAGGTCAAATGCAAAATTTTTTGCTATTTTGCATTTTGGAAGTAAACATGTCCAAAATATTTTGGTCCTAAACTATTTGCAAAATGAAATAGGGATATACCTGGGCATGCAGCCCGAGCCCGTGAGCACGGCCCGAAGCCCGTCATTTTGGCCCGGCCCTAGCCCGGCCCGGCCCGAAGGTCATTGGGCCCGGGCTGGCACGGCACGGGGCTGCAGGCCGTGCTTGGGCCGCACTTCAGGCCCGCGGGCCGGCACGGCCCGGCCCGCCAAATAACAACATTGTATAAAATAACTCATTTTGATATCTAAATCTATTCTCTACATCTGTCATATGTATTTGAATGTGTTCTTTATACTGATGAAGTGATGAATTGATGAATGTGTTTGAAATATGCTTTTAAATCTGTATTTATTGATATGTTATTGTTCAACGGGCTATGGGCTGGCCCGGCCTGACGGGCCCGCCCGGTACGCAAAATGGCCCACGGGCCCGTGCCTGGGCCGGAGGTCAGGCCCGCAGGCCGGTAAGGCACGGCCCGCAGGGCACGACGGGCCCCCTCGGCCCGTTAGGCAACGTGCCGGGCCGGCCCGGTGTCGTGCCGGGCCGGGCCGGCCCGGCCCGTTGCCCAGGTATAAATAGGGACATAAGGGCCGTGTTTAGTTTTCGAAAGGGAAAAATTTCGCGACACTATAGCACTTTCGTTTGTTTGTGGTAATTATTGTCCAAATATGGACTAACTAGGCTCAAAAGATTCGTCTCGTCAATTTCGACCAAACTATGCAATTAGTTTTTATTTTCGTCTATATTTAATACTTCATGCATGCGTCTAAAGATTCAATGTGACAGGGAATCTTGAAAAATTTTGGGTTTTTGGGTGGAACTAAACAAGGCCAAGGTCTTGTTTAGTTTCAAAAATTTTTACAAAATGAACACTGTAATACTTTCGTTTGTATTTGACAAATATTGTCTAATAATAAAATAATAAGGCTCAAAAGATTCGTCTCGCAATTATATATAAACTATGCAATTAGTTATTTTTTATCTACATTTAGTGCTCTATACATGTGCCGCAAGATTCGATGTGACAGGGAATTTGAAAAATTTTGTAAATTTTTTTTTTGAGAAATAAACACCAAAACCAAAAAAAATTGGTGTTAGAATTTTGGTGGGTTCTTCAAGGTATTGGGTTTTTGGGTTGTTCAAGCATCCATGTCAGATGTTCAGATAGGATAGGAGGAATGGGACAGGTTAAAATGATGCATTTCTATACTAGGGGCGAGGTACATGCACATGCGAACAGGCCATGACATAAAGTTGGCTGATTTGTTATAAGAGAAAAATATTGATTTGTTGTAAGAGAAAAATACTGCTGAATGGCTTGCAGATTCAGCTCATCTGTGATGCACATTTCCCCAATACTTGAGTGTTTTGCAATTAGGATGAATTTCTACTGTGTCTATGGTTTGTTAGATATCTTTGAGCACATGCACACATGCAAACAAAGCTTACGAACTAGGCAGAGTCCATGCAGTATTGCCCAGTGGTTGTCATGGACACCCATTGACCCAATAGTCGTATGCCCACTGTGCCCCAGTTGCCCAACTGCTCCACGGTAACGGTAACCGCCAGGCAGACACAGCCCAACGTTATGCTTTGGGGTAATGAAACGAGAAGAAAAAGAAAAGGGTGCAACAAAAACCGACTCAAAAGTAATACTCTTATTAGCATCACAAATCCACAGAACCAAATCGAGCCTCTTATTGAGCTTTATTGAAACATACGGGAGATAGATTCTGCAGTACATCTACCACCACCTGGAACACTCCGTATGATTAGTATATCAGTTACACGATAGCGTAGATAAACGCGATGTGAGAATCTCACGACGTTCGACAAGTGTGAAAGAAACGTGGCAGAAATCGTCTCATGGATCCATCAGATACACAGCTCGGCACCTCGTAGTAGGCAGCCGGGGTAATGGGTACCAAAAAGATGGTGAACAAAGCCAGACGATCAGAACTGGTTGGACCAGTCGGCGGCACTGCCGACACGGGGGATGCTGGCGTCCTGCTTCTTCTTGCTCTCGCTGTCGACCTTGAAGGTGGAGCCGCACATCTGGCCTTGGCTGTCCACGCGCGGCACCGCCTTGACCTCGTGCAGCGGGTGCTCGAAGCTCTGCAGCCCACCGGAGGTGGTGTAGAAGCAACCTGAGGGGTGGACATGTATAGTAAGTAGAATGAAAGGCATGTTCGCGAAAAAAAATGACAAGTACTAGAAGATGATTTGTGCATAAAGGATGACTGGAAAAGAAATGGTGTTCTGTTGTTGTAGTTACCTTTGGGGAATGGCGCATACGAGTTGCCGCAGCCTGTCTTGAGGAGCCCAGCATCGTCAGAAAACACAAGGTGGTTCTCAGAATCGACACCCCAGAAGAAAGGGATACTGCCATCAGCGTCCTGCATTTAAACATTGGCATTGCAACAAGGCTCAATCCACAGTCAACAAAGGTACGGTTGAGGAAAGAATTGTATATTACAATAGGTGAACTTACAGCAGCGACAAAGGTGGACTTCGACAGGGTGTCATACAGGATGAACGCAAACTTCCCACTGAGGTCTCTCACAACCTGGCTGGCTGGGACTGGACCCCTGTCCCTCAGGGTCCTGTAGGCCTCTATGAGGATAGTCACCTCATTCGCAGTCTTGCTCAGGCCATAATGCTGCTTCAGGTTGGCAATGTTCTCAATGTGCCCTTGGAACAGGCAGAAGATGTCATTCACAGCACCAAACAACCTGGACAGGAGAACAAGGTGCAGAATCAGCTAAATGTAATGCAATCAACTGTAGGGATATACCAAATACCAAATAACAAAAGAACTCCCAGGATCAATCACTATTCGAGATAAGTGTGTATGTGTTGCGATGCATCTTTTTTTTCCGAGTCAAAATGATCTTATTTAAAAGAAACTCCATGAAATGCAGTTGACCAAATCCTGCAAGCCTAAAACGAGTCTGAGAAATTTCCTTCCAGAGATTGACTTTCTCAGCACCAACAGCATGACACTTCAAATAAAAGCAGACCTACTATTATGTTGTTTTCGTATTTGGATGCCATCAATGCTAATTCTGTTTTGTATTGTGCAAAACTGAGCAGGCTAATAATAGCTTAAAGTACAATGCACTTCATTTTGTTTAAAGGGACTCAACTTCCGACAGGTCCACAACCATTTTCAATTGTTGGAACTACATGTTACTACCTAATAATAAACATCACCTGTCATCATCATCCCTGTTGACAAGGAACAAATGCTTACAAGTGTCAAATTGACATGTAATTCAGTTGTGTCGACAAGACATGGCCATGCTATTGGCCATCCTAGCCCATCAGTACAACGACAGATATTCAAATAACATATGTAACATAGAGAGCATGTGAACGAGAGTAGCAATACAGAAGGTTCAACCAAAGTTCTCATAGACTCATACCCATACCCATACCCATCTCCACAAAAGTCTCTTCATGTTGGATAACAATCATATATGCCAGATAAGATGATTGGATCTGAAACTATAATTCATAGCTAGGATTAAATGGCTCAGTTTAAGGTGAAAAAACATCAATCCCACGACAAATCTAAGAGAACCACAAACTACTAGAAGCACATACATCCTAAATGTGAATAATGTGTAAATGACCGTGCCATGTGACTGTAAACTAGGGATACTCTTTCTTCCTTCCCTAATCGATGTAAGATGGATTGTCAAATTGTCAAATTTCATTTAGAATCAAAAGCATCTCTTAAGTAAAGTGATTCCAGGTATTACTTGAAAACAATCCAATGTAGCACAGTCAATAGTACCTGATAAACAGCACTACTGTACCATGCTATCAGGTGTAGCTTGTGGCGTGTGTGTGAATCAATGCATTCATGATTCCACAAACTGAACTCACAGAGAACTCGACTGATCAAATAGTTTATAGGCATGAACCAACAATACATCTAACAACCCCAATGTTCAAATTCGTACAAAGCACCGCGTCATCACAAACGTGTGTTGATTTGGTCCGGAAAAAATCGCGAACTTGCAGACTCTACAAACGGAGCAGATCTAGACAACTAGAAGAGCATGACCAACAACTACGCCACAAAAACGCCCCAAGTTTATACCCACGAGACAAAACCATCATGAAAACAACATCTATACATAAAAACAGAAGAAATCTCTCCTCGAATCGCCGTGGAAAGCATCTGCAGGACTGATCGAAGTCCACATCGTTCGGTAGCCTAAAAAACTAGAGAAAAATAAGATCACACATCGGGAACCTCAAAAAGTTTCACCCCGTTCCAATCCAACCTCCAGGAAAAGATCACATAACCGAATCTCAGCCAAAGCACACAAACATGGTCCACAAACACGAACCATTTTCGCATCACGCAGAGGCGTCACATCACAGAAGCACATATTCGGCAAGCAAGCGAGCGAGCGAGCACGGGCCGGGAAGCAGAGCACAGCACCTTGGGACGAGGGGGTTCTGGTTGGCTGCCGAGTAGGCCAGCGCGCCGGAGGGGCCCAGGCTGACGGTGACGGCGCCGTCGTGCGAGTCGGAGAAGCCCTTCATCAGCGCGCCCGCGCCGGCTCCGCCTGCTGCTGCAGCGGCCGATCCGGCGACCGGCGGGCTGCGGAGGCCCTCCGGGCACTTGGCCACCGTGGGATCGAACACCGCCAGCATCTCGCCGCCGTCCGATGCGACCTCTCTGTTTCCCCTCTCCTCGCTTTCCGTGCGCTGTCCTCTTTCGCTAGTCTCCCCACTCTCCCTTGGCTGTTTGCTATGCTACGGCAAAGGATTCGCTCTGAATGCCACAAGCCCACACAAGTCAACATATATAGACTTTTTCCGTTTCCCATTTTACCCTTTGGTCGGTTGGTGGATAAAGCCATATTTGCGATTATTTATTTCCGGGAAGATTACGGAGGAATTTGGATAAGCTGCATCATAAAAGGCAACCGATGTTGCATGGTTTATGAATCGTCAAAAGAGATTCGATTCGATTCGTCTATTGTGGAGTAGATGTATCTTGGAATATTTTTGAGTCGGCTATTGTGATCAAAGTATCATGGAATAGTTTTGATGCAAGACAACTTGTATTCTATGGTCAAGTTTCTTGCTTATCCACATCCAGTTTTAGTTTTAAGATTCCACCACACGCTGACGTGGAAAAAGTCACAATAACCTCTATTATCCTATAAACCATGGTAGATTGAGCATAGTCAGCTGGAAATTTGATTAAGTCATCCTCAATGCAGGTTTCGTGGCTCAGTTTTTAACACATCTATATTTTGGAATCAGTGTAGAAAAGTTACATTCCCATGAAACTCTCTACAATCCCATAAAATTTTTATCACATCTCTCTTCATTAATATGGTGCTACATCAGCATATTTAATACTGTAAAACTCTATTAGAAATGGTCTTAGCACATGCGGAGAGAAACTTTCGACCAGAATCCCATATCTATCGTGGAAGAATTGCCTTCGAGTTCTCAAATCTAGACGCCGTCCACTGGATTGATGCTTTCCCTAATCCATTCTCTGTCTCCTAATCATCATGCTGTCGCTGTCCTTGTTTTGTTTGGAACCAATAATTTTGGATAAATTTTGCTGCGATTTTGCATCAAAATGTTTTATTCTCATGCGATCTAAGAGAATCTTCAAGTTTTTTTTAATAAATAAATTATGCATACTGAGAGCTTAGAAATACTAGACGCGTGTGACCGCGTTTACTGAATTTTCATCCGTCAGGTTACGATTCTTTATTCTGTTTCAGAAAGTAGCTATATGATTATTCGCTTTTTCACATGATTCATAAGCCACAAAAAGTCAGAAAATATCACAGGAGATTCGGGCGAGTTAGGTATTGACTATTGAGGAATCTGGATAAGATATAGCAATAGTCTTATCCAGTTTACGTTTAACGTTCCACCGCACGCTGACGTGTAGAAGTGT
Organism: Sorghum bicolor; assembly: GCF_000003195.3. NCBI lineage: Eukaryota > Viridiplantae > Streptophyta > Magnoliopsida > Poales > Poaceae > Sorghum > Sorghum bicolor. The sequence continues at coordinate 7,214,174 of NC_012870.2, read as the reverse complement.
AGGACTTTGTGTATTATACGTAGTACACTAAACTAGGCTATGCATAAAGCATCTCCAACAGTTTGTCCTTCGGTTTTCTTATTCTTAATTTTTTGGTAAAACTAAAACAAAACTATCTCTAATATTTTGACATCTTCCTTTCCCATCTTTTCTGACCTCGTAAAATTTTATCCCGATCGCGTATATATCCGCGTGGACTAGAAGCGCACATCCAAAGTTTCTCGGCCCGTCTAGTAAAAGGAAAAAAGACATGGTTCGTAAAAGGGTTTAAACACGTACAGAAATAAAATTTAGGGTTCACAAAATATGAGACCAAGTCGTAGGAAAAAAAATGCTGAAAAAACTTTTTAGGATAGAAATATAGAAAATGACTTTTTTTTCATACTAATTAGGAGTTGGCAAACACTATACTTTAGAGAACAAAATATAAAAATCTCTTGGAGATGCTCTAACCAGCTGTGCAAGTTTTAATAAGCAGATGCAATACCATATATGTTACTAGTAGTATATAGCATATTTTTAGAAGATGTTGGACCGGACGCGAGTATCCTTTGACTGATCACATGGCCTCTCACCAAAACGTAAAGCCCGGTTGTCGGTTGAAGCGATGCTTTCAACAGCTGGCCATTGCACCTCGTGCCTCTCTGGTCTTTGCCACCTGTCCAGCTGAAAAACACTTGCAGAGCGAAGAACAGAGTTGAGACATCTGCGATTTTGTGCCTCCAAGTCTTGTAGATGGCTGTATCAGGGGATCATGGCTGCCGACGCAGTCAGTCAGATCCGAGGCGTCGGTCGGACCAAACGACTGGGAATGTGTCCTATCCGCTTGTTAATCCGTGGTGAACGGAAGGAGCACGGCTACACTTAATTAGTGTTACATCACGAATGTGCGAAATGGTGGCTTGATATACACACATTTAACCTTCCCCAAGTTCCAGTTCTAGACACTTGACTTCAAATAGGATTTCCAATCGAACCATGGACCATGGAAGGGGGCTTGTCGCTTTGTTCAGCAAAACTCTTGCATGTATGTGCAAATAGATTTACTGAACACAAGGGTGCTCAAATTACACCCAGTCAAAGAATGAACAACACTTCTAGGGGGGGAGGAGAGAAAATGAACCTAACACCTCTTTCCTTACTTCCGCAACCCCAAACAAAACATCGAGACAGTACACCATCATCGTCCACCTCAACCGGCACCACCAAAATTACCCTGTACAGACTTTACAAACACTGGCACCTACAGCCCACATGAATCCTTTTCTCCTCAAAAAAACAAGAAGAGAAGGTACAACCATCTGATAATTCACAGTATAAGATTATGATGTGAGCGCAGCGATGCCTCGATCGCCTCGTCCACTTCATTCTTTCAATGTGTCTGTTGTATTCTTTCTCCTGCCCGGACTGCTGCTGTATGGCCCAGGCATGGGGCATCCAGGGAACATTTAATATACCATGTAGAAGCTTGCTGATCTGAGCTCTTTCGTCAATGCACGCCAATGCTCAGTTCTGGACGAGGAAGACATCAGTGGTATAATTTAATCAGTGTTCTCTATATGTGCAGCTGAATCCCTATATTCCTCTGTGCTATGAACCCTTGAAACTGTCGTCTTTCAATGACCATGAGAGCAAGTGGCCGCTGGCATCCCCACTCAGAAGCTGCTTCAAGTCCGGTGGTATACAAAGGGCAGTGACAGGGTGTTTATGTGACTTGAGCACCTTCTGCAAAAGTAGCCTATACTCTGGTGTTTGGCCGTTAAGGGTAAGCCCACCAGAAGATACCGAAGGCGATTTGCTCTTTACTGCTTCATCAGACGAGCAGTGCACCATCTTCCATACCTTAACTGCACCACTTTGATGACCTGTCACGTACCAGTTTGTGTCCTGCCAATCTGAGTGTATCGTGCTTGTCACAGACAAGATGAGGTCAGAAGGAAGCTGGGAGGTGTTCACCACAGCAAGGCAGTCCCCATTGATGCTCCAAACAGCAAAAAGAACACCAGCACCAGTCAGGATCTCACCAGTGAGGTTGTTCACATGTAGCGCGGATACTGATGCTGGGAACCTTGGTAGCTGCTTCACAAAGACTAGGCTTGTTAGGTCCCACAAGATAACAGAACAGTCATCAGAGCCTGAGACAATCAATGAGTAAGGTTGGCTGACAGAGACACAAGTTATCTTGCCCGTGTGAGCACACAAAGCCTTCTCCATTCTCAGGAGACGGCGGATGCCATCCTTCACAAATCTCCACACTGCAACAACTCCATCATCACCACCAGTGGTGAGAATGTTGCCATCATGGCTCACTCCAGTGCACTGAATTTGACTACCACCATGAAGGTTTTCATGTGTAGACAAAAGCCTATCCTGATCATATGTTAATATTCTCAAGCTTCGGTCAGGGAATCCCCAGGAAATGTATTCATTATAAGTTAGCGGCTTGAGCAAGCAGTTAACTGAAGCAATTAGGATTTTATCATTGTAGGAGACAACCTGGGACACCGAAGATGCTGTCTTGCGAATCTCCTGCTGTGTTAGATAGGCGCTGTACCGTAGAGGATGAGGAGGTACTTTCCTGTCAGTCCGCCTCTGTGGATGTGGTTTCTGGAATAACTGTTTTGGGGTCTGACCAAAATGGTTGATTTGTGCTAGTATTGAAGCCTTCATGGTAGGATCTGATACTGCGTCTATGTCAACATTGCCTTCGTATGTGTAGTGATAGAAGACATTGACAGCATCTTCAGCTGCCTACCATATATATAAAAAAAGAAAATAAATATCAGAAATCACATAATAAATGAGAGATACTACCAAACAAAGTATATAACAAAGACCTACTGTAATACCCTCTGTTTCACATTACAAATCACTTTGTGCTCACAAAAGCTAAAAAAAAAGTATTCCCAACATAATATATAGAAATCGTTGGTCAAGATTACATCTGAGATGTTAAGTAAAATGGAGAACATAACACGGAGCAGATTGATTCATTAACTCATAGTCCTGCTCTCCCTAGGATGAAAACAAAACTATGCATGATTTAATAACTATAGTCAGATGGCACAAAATAATGAATCAGTAGAAGACTAGAAGACACTTCAATAAAAAGGCAAAATTATAGCTCACTTTGTGATCACAAATCCTGTATGTTCAAGAGTAGAAAGAAGACTATCCTTATTTCAAACCGAAACATATTTGTGCTACGGTGATTACAGCAACACTGCTAGTGCTAGGGATAAAATGCAAATGTAGAGATGAAGGTATGCTTAATACCTTTCCTCTCTGCTTATATCCAAAAATAAGATCAATCCAATGATGCAGATTCTCAGACACGTAATCTGATTCCAATGCTTCCCGATGCTTCCTAATGAATTCTCTAGCACTGCCTTTAGCCCAAGGTGGCAAAACAACATCACCAACCTGAAAGCATCATTTAAAGAAGTTACATGTTTGCCCCCAACTGAACTGAACTTTCTAGTATAGTGCAAAGATTTGCACACAATTTGTGAGAGTATACCTTCTCTCCTGATTGTTTCTCGCCCAGGTCCAGATTAAAACTGTTCTCCAAAAATTCAGGCAAATAATAGAACTCAGGAATTAGTTCTTTCACATCTGATGTGTTACTTTTGCCCGCAGCGCTGACCCATGTATCCCTCACACTGTTGAATAAGCGATCTGCATGGTCAAATTGTCCACCCTGCAGCTTCTGATTTTCTGTGCTAAAAGGAGGCAACCTTAAGAGATAGAAAAGGACAATCCCAGCACTTGAATAATGAGAGCCATAATGGAACTTTGGTACATCAGGGTCATCCCAACTATCATATCTGAAAGGAACAAAACAATAAATTCCAATTGAGTTATATGGACCCCAGCGTTTAGCAAAATCAAAGATGTTAGTTTTTCTAATTGAAAGTTGAAAGAGAAACAAAAGCATACAAATGGATGCTAAATGAACCAACCTCTTGCGGAATTCCTCTTCTCCTTCCTCCGTTTGGCATCCCATGGGTTTATCAAGCCTGCGAAATGTCTGTGGATTCCTCAGATCTAAAGCATCGCTCTCATAATCTGCAAGAACCCATGGAAATACTGGGTACTGTGTGAGATCACTGTACCCTCGACCGGCAAGTGTATTTAGATGCATGAGATATTGGAAGTTTGTAATTTCTCCACTTTGCCATCTTTTAGAAAATGATTTTGCCATGCCTTTAAAAAGACGGCTCCCCTCACCACTCTCCTGTTTAGAGGATGCTGATATGGTTGTGTCCAACCTGTGGAAAGGCATATTTTCTTCAATTGTTAACAAAGACACAAAGCTCCTATGCCAAATCTAATGATAAGTAATAGCAAAAAAATGCCAGGTCCTACAAGTTCAAATAGTTCATAGAATGCACAAGATAAAGAAAACATCCTAAACTATTAACTGAATGAGGCAAGAAGGAAGAACATATAGCAAATGTAATAATTGCTAGTAAAAAGGCATAATCGATATCTTAATTTCTTATGAAAATAGACAGCTCTTCCCAGCAAAATCAAGCTTGACAATTCTAGTAAACAGAACTACCGGGCAAAGAGTAAAAGGGTGAGACATGAACCTCTGGGAATTAGGAAATAGGAATATACTTGTTTTGAAACTATAGATCCTAAATACCAGAACTTATGACAATAAAAATTGACAGTCGCATGTTTAACATGCAATCTGCAGACAAAAAAAGGTAACTTCCCTCAGAATGAAACATGAATGTTAATTTTTCTGAAGCACAAAGTCATGAATTGGTACACATTACTCCATTCCAAATTATACGATGTTTTGGCTTTTCTAGATATATAGCTTTTGCTATGCACTTAGATATACACTATGTATCTAGAAAAGGCAAAACATCTTATAATTTGGAATGGAGGGAGTACCTTTCATGACACGATAATTATATAGACAGGCAATTAAGTGTTTTGAATAGCAAGTCTTAATGCTACACATGCACATGGTAACTACTAGGCATCTAGAGTTGCAAAGGATTAAGAATCCATACATGCTATTCCGCGGGAGATTCATGGCGATCAGATTTCTGAAAACTTCCTCTCTCTCCTTTTTGTGGAAAACTAGAAGTTCATTGCAACCATCCATGCTGAAAATTTCAATTGCAACAGGGCGGAGCTGGTAATCACGTTTCAGCAACTCATGAACACTATCAAGCTTCCACATATGCCATGGATGAGGCAGGTTGCTGCTGCTGCAAAGCTTCTCTTTACCCCAAGCACCTCCGTTATATGCCCATGCTCTGCCACCAAGCAAGACCTTTGCTGTCCCACCCCAAGTGGAAGGTGATTTCAACTGAGATTCACTGCTTCCCATTATATCCTTGTTCACACCTAAAGCTTGATCGATGACAGAGAGCTCATCTTCACTGTCCTTTTCACAAATGCAATTGGAATCATCAATGTAGAAGTTCTCGATAATGTATAAGCAAAGTTCTCCAATTAGAAATATTCCATCGTGCTTATCAAGACCAGCAACCCGTTCACAGTTGTATTTATGCCTTATTTTCTCATAGGGCTCCAGATAAGGCCTGATAAGATACTCACCATTGTCAAGCAACTCCTTTTCTGATTTATCCTCTGAGGTTCTTGCATCAGTACCTTTGACTGAAGGTGCCCTCCTTGGTGAACTAAGTTCAGATTTAACCTGGTGACTCTCAGTCATGTGAAAAGAAAGGGAACTTGATTTTGCTCCAAATTCCGTCGCAGAATGAAGGCTCTGTTCATTAATGCTGCTTTTATCATCGGTCCAGCCAATTGGAGCTGATTTTGTGCTTCCTCCTTTGAATATGTCATCGTCATCTTTGAATGATGAAAACTCAACAGCATCAAGATCCTTCGGCTCAGTGCCGTAGGTCAAAAGATTCAAGCCTGACATTGTATCTGACCCAGATGTTAACAATTCTCCATCCTCTTTATTGATCATCTTAACACCATTTGATCCAAGGTTGCTGGTTAGAACATTCTGAATAGTATCTATCTTAAATTTGGAGTGCTCAAGTTTCTTCCTCATTCTATATGGTCCTTCAACAGCACAGAGCTGCCACTCAGGTTCTGTTGATGATTGCCGCATGGGAAAAATACCTCTCTCATGAACAAGTTCTTGGAGCTGGCTTTGCCACTCACTTTCCCCGTGCAATATCCATCCGTATTTGTCTTGACGAATTGCTCTTAGCTCTGTAGACATCACATCACGAACCAAATCAAGATTGTATCTCCGCTCATTTATCTGCTCCCAGTGCCTGGCATCTAGTTTTGCAGATTCGCGAAATTTCCGTCCCATCTCTTTCTTGCGCCTGACCTCCATTCCTTTTATTCTCACGCCAGGAAACTTTGCTGAGCCGGTAATATATTGAACCCACATTATTAGAGCGCACTGGTCCAACACTTTACTTATTGTTTGCTGGGAACTTTGGAGCCATTCAAAAAACATTGACGTGCTTCCAGTGAGCAATTTATCAAGTCCTCCATGCAGGATGTCCAGTTGTTGTCCTTGGTTAGGCTTGCAAACTAGCAGGTCCTCAAGAGATTGGCGACGATGCACTACCAAGTATTTAAGTAAATCAACCGCCAAGTTTTGAGCAGTTACTCTCTTGTCATGGAGAAGTGCCATTAAATTTATGCAGAAACAACACATTAGATCTGTATCAACATTGCTTGGGCAGAGCACCAATCTCTTGTTGGCAATTAGTAGCTGAAGAACTGTACAAATATCAATAGAAAAATCTTCCTGGTAAGGTTTAGAAGCTAAACTCCTCCCAGTTTCTGTCAGGAATGCAAGATTTGCAAGTAGATCATCTTCCCCCATACTTTTGAGGAATGTTGGGAGGAAGCAGTACATTATCATCCGGTTTGTGTTCTTCAATATTGCGTGGATGTAAGGATCAAGTTGCTTGCTTCCTCGAGCAATGGACAAAATACCTTTACCTGGAGGCACAGCATCTTCAACACGGCCATCTTTATTAGCAAGCTGTAACATGGACATTAAGAATTCTAGTGTTTGTAGTACCCTGAGTGGGGTTGGAAAGCAGCCCATGTACACACGATCAACAATCATCCAGCAAAGTGGGTCCAAATTGACAGACCAGCGGCTCTTGTCAAGTTTCTTCCCATCTTCTTCGTCATCAAGCAAGAGCTTTCTTTCAAGGAAGTTCATCAATCTGCTTAGGCACAAGCCTTGAAAAACCAGAGCAGAGTCAACATCAACAAACAAAGGCACAGACTCCAAAATGTTCTCAACAAAGAGTGCTGCTTTAAGTTGATCTGAGATAGTGTCAGCAAGGATTTGAGCAACAAAATCTAGAACAGCTGTAGCTCCTGCAGAGCATGGACCACCCCCATAACCTAAATCATCTATGTCAAGCAAAAGCTTCGAATTGATTGGGAAAAAGGTATTAACGGCAGATGATCCCTGAATATTTGTCCTCGGATCAGGGGACGAGTCCAGGTCTATCCCAGACATAGATGAAGCCATGGATGGAGAAGCTGTCAGGTGTCTACCATCACTATATGATCCTGCACTGCCAGGCCAAGATGTGAATGGGGCCATTGGAGATGCAGTAGGGGTACTCGCTGCTCTGTGGGTTGACCTCTCGGATAAAACAGGAGATCCAACATTATTCATAGCAACCGAGTTGGGTGAATCAGTTACATGGTGGTGTTCAGCAATGCCATTTGCACTGGAAGCTGTGGTCTGCCCTTGATCATGAGCATTAGTAAACAATTGGTTTGCTTCTCCGTTTAAAATAATAGTGCTGAGCTCCTGATTCGAAGAATCATCTGCTTTGGCTTCAGCAGCTTCGAAAGAGTTTGGCATGCCAGTACTTTCTGAACTGGAACTTTTCTGCTCCTGAGGAAAACTTGTGACACTCAACGTTTTGGAAGATTGCTCCTGATCATGTGGTAAACTTGAAAATGCATCCTTTGAACTTCCATTGTCATCATCATGTACATTCCTCTCGTCAGTTGCAGCAGTTGTAAGATCTTTTGCCATCCTCAGGGCACAATCAGACCTACATAACAAAACAAGGCTTAATATAAACATTTAAAACACCAAGTAACATGATATATGCACATTGACACATTGTACAAACCTCACACAAGAGAAATAGAGATCAACACAGCTCTCTAGGAAATCATGTCGCCTGCAAACAGCAGAGAATGGTGGGCACATCTTTGCCAGATCAACCATGAACCTCAATATTGAAGTAGCAACAGCAGGTGCTGCTGCTTCACCACCCATTAACCTTGCTGCATATGTCTTATGCATCAGAGCTTCTCCTTGAAGATCACCTCCCATGTCCGATGTCGCCTCAACAAGATCCGCGACCAAGGTGCCATTAAGATGTGAAAGATTGTTATTCTCATGTGCAAGCATAGATTTCATAATCAAGGAAACAAATGTAGCTTTTGCCATTGCAATTATAGTGTCCAATAGATCCACAAACTTCAATTCTCCATAGTTTCCATCGCTAGGCATGAGAGCATGAAAATCAAGCATGCGGACCTCTGGCACTCGAGGATAAACAGGCTTCCCAAACACCAAACAGAACAATATATAGTATATTTCTGGAGAATCGTGAAAGCTTGGAAGCACATGATTCAATCCTTGAAAGCCTCCACTTGTACGGAACTTCAATGCAAATGTAGTTGATGACGTAAGGCAAACTCCTAAAAGAGTCGTGATCCATCTCATGCTAGTTGGATGTACTGCTTCGTCAAGGAAATATGTGACCAATCTGGATGAAACAACTTTATGCCATTGCTCCAGCAATTCTTCGGCATCTATGGTAACTTGTAGATCAATAAGCATTTCCAATAACATGTTCCTCACAATAACATGCTTTCCCATAGCCTCCCGCACAATCTGGCGGTTCGGTGTAAGCTCTGGAGGATCAAATGTCATTATTATGAATCTTACGACGAGCTCCAGCTCAGAAGCTAGAAAACCATCCTCCAGGATGACACCTAGAAGCACAACTAGCTTCTCCAGCACAGGAATTTCAACATCACCACGTTGTAAAGTAACAAGAAGATGTTGAACAAGATTAATTCGGCGCAGTATTGTAAGGTTGTGATTTCTGAACCAATGCATGGACACCATCCTCTCAAGAAACCCAAGAAGAGTTATCTGCACTGATATAGGAGCAGCAACCCATATCGTCCAGTCCAAAAGAATGTGTTCAACCATATCAGCATTTGACAAGACTATGAATTCAGAAGTCTCACCAGCTAGGTCAGCATTCTCCAGCTCAGACAAGTGGCTAAATGAATCCTTTTGAGCTGAAAAGTCATCTAGATCCCCATGCGATCCACCAGAAGACATGTCATCGCCAAACTTGGGTAAGGTAAGATCATCAAGGCTGGCCTCTGGGGACATTCCAGACGCATAGCTTGCTGTTCGATTTATCTTTGATTTCTGTGGCTCAGGAAAGGAAGCCTCACAAGCAGCAATACGAAAGAAGATATCAAGAGATTGCAGATCAAATAGTGACATTCTCCTATGAAGAAAAAGCGCAAGAAGATGATAACCCCTCAAGGCCTGCATGTTTTTTACATTTTGATGACTCTGCTGAAGAGATAGTGCAAGCAGCTCCAGCGCCATATGCAGCATATCCCTACTTTCAGCAGCTTCAACAAGGGCAAGTACCACAGGCATCCCACCAACTGTTTGAACAGTGTCACCAATTGTGCATTGATTACAAATGTAAACATCACCGCTTAGCCGCCCATATCTTGGTATACCTGTTAACATAACTAGTTGAATTCTGGCATATCCAATTCAAAAACAGAAAATATAAATTCAATAGCTAGATGACATTACACACCTCCTATAGGGGATGCAGCAGCAGAAGTTGGATCGACAAGGTTCAGCAGCGAAAGAGTACCAGATGCTCGAAAAGCATCTGATGAAGTTCCATCAAATGCAAATATAAGCTTCTTCCCAGACAATTGTAAGGAGAGATTTCTTAAAAGTTCCATGTCCCAAACAATTCCACTGCTCTCAAGTCTAGAGCTTCCTTGTTTCATTGAACTGTCAACACGCTGGCTGCTTGAAGGTGCAGGAACTTCCACTTCTAATGAATCCAGAATTGCCATTACCTCCCCACCACAGGCCCAGTTTGGGACAAATCTCAGAAGGTCAATGTCCTGGAACAAACCCCGATACCCTTGTCCAAGAATGTACATGAAACAAATGCTCCCTGGTGTCAAGACCTCCTCAAAAAGATAGCAACACCGGAGCCGCCATGAAAAGTCAGAAACTTTCCCACGTATAGTAGGCGTACCAAGTGTTACTTGCAAAGATTTACCAAATGGGGATGGCGAGTATCCAAGCTTGCCTGTGTGCCTCAGCTTTCCATCAAGATACAGGCTAGCCACACTTGCTTGGAAAAGCCCAGCTAGTGCATTTGGCTTACTATGAACGACAGCAAGATGATGCCATTTTCCTTCTTCCATTTCAATGCCTGGAAATGACAATGAACTTGAACTGCCTGTAGATATAGTAAAAACACCATTGTCATGGAGATAAAGCTCAGCAAACAGAGTGTTAGCATCGTCCACTGCACCCACAGAAAATATGCGTAAAACATGCCCACTCCTCTTGCTATATCCCCCTTTTGACGCTTTTTCTGCTTCCTTCGGTTGGCATTTAAAGAAGTCCTGAAATTGGAACCAGCAAACAAAGGAATACCCAGAAACAGGTGGCCATGTTCTTTCTCCTAATGAAACCTGAATAGATGCATGACCGGCTTTGCTCATGTCCATTTCAATGAAAGGAGCTAGAGAAACATGTCCTTGTCTGACATCTTCCATTTGAATTAACTTGTCCATCATATTAACAAAAAGATGACCTGAACGCTTCACTTTCAGCTGAAGAATATATCTCACAAGAAGCCTTAGCTCAGACGAAGACAACCTGGACAAGAAAAGAGTAACCATGTACTGTGAAACAACAAAACAAAATTGTTGCAACGAAACACATGGAATTTTATGAGATATGACAAACCTGTAAGCACCTAGCAGTTCAACAATTCTCAAGGCATGATTAAGAATAGGAGAGGAACCCTCCAAAAATGGGCTGATTGTCTCAAGTAGAAGGCCAACACATCCTATGTAATAAAAGAGTAACAAAAACATAAGGTGCCCTTGTCAAAATGAATCAAAAGAAAAAGGGTAGCAAGAATATCTTTTGCCCATACCAACAGAAGTTAAATTCTCCTGGTTGAAGGGACCAGCAATTGCTAGCTTCTCAATGAATCTCAGCAACTCAAGTTGAACTTTAGGTGTAAATACCAGCAAACAACGGATCAGCACAACAATTGCACTAGCATTGTACACACGCTCCTTGTCAAGCCTTGAAAGTCCAAACGATGTTGCAGACAAGAAGCTCAATTCATCCTCTGAGGTTTCAGAAGAAATGCTCTCTACCTGCAGGTTACTCGTGGGCGGGAGAACAATCTCAAGTGCAAGCTCAAGCAAAAGCAAAATAACTTGTTTTTCACAATCCACACAAAGCAGCCCAGACTCAGAGAGGAGATCATAGAAAGTGTTCGACGACAGTATTGTATGCAGCCTTATCCTATTGACAGAATTGTTGCATACTGCAGCTGTCATTGCTCGCAATAGAAAACCAAAGATCTTCATATGAGTATGCAAAGATGATTCGGTCTCTTCATTTTCACTGTCATTCTGGAAAGTATGCAGTGTCGTCAACAGCAGGGAAAATCCAGTGGCTTCTCCAAATATTCTTTGTGCTGAGCTGTTTGCCCCAAGAATCCGCCACAAAGCACCAAATGTATCACACTTTGCATCATTTTCAAGCTTAAACTGAGAACCAGATGATGTTGATACCATCCCACTCTTCAAAATTTCAATCAATGACCCTATTTCTTCTGGATGAGCCTGAAAACAGTACTCATGTCAATTAAGTCAAGTTCGCAAGCATGCTGCTAATAAAATCACTAGGCATGATTAGAAAATATACAGTGCGCATAGGAAAATGAAGTCTTTCAACTTGCATAAGTGCTCGACCAAGACTAATGAATTAGAGAATTCAACATTTCTGGCCCTACACTAATGGGCTAATTGGTTCAGCTGGCTGTGGCTGCTGCTGCAGCTCCACAGCTGTGCATTAATGTAGCTGTTGCTGGTGGAGCAGCAGCAGCTGAACCATGAATGCCCTCAAAAATTTACAGAAGAAAAATGGTTTGTTATATGGAATAGTCAGCTACAAACACAAACCTGAAGAGAATCTTCAATTATTAGGCATGACAATAGTCGCAATACACCAGATCTGTGGCTTTCGGATACCAAGAAAGGAAGAATGATGTTGACACCATTGGATGATCGAAATGATTGCTGGTTAGGCTCAGCTCTTTTCAGCAGATAAAAAAGACAATCCCAAGCAACAGTAATTGTCCCTTCATCTTCAAACATGGGAAATTTTGCAGAACTAGAAGCCATTAACTTTGGCGAAAGAATTGCATCTTTGTTGTCCACTGTCCTCTGAAATCTAGTTGCATTAGACATCCTCTCTGTAGAGTCAAAGGCCTTATTTTGCTGCTCATCTCCAAAGAAAAGCTTGTTTTGCTTCAAGTCATCTAACAATACCCCCAGGACACCAACTTCTCTAAGAACTTTCTTGTACTGCTGATCAAAGGAAAGTAGCTTTACAAAGAACGAAAGCACTGTATGCTTAAGACTGGTAGAAATTGGTTGTTGCAATAAGCAACAAAGTGACAACAACTCTTGCTCTGGAATGCAGTTTACTACAGTGACAGCATATTCCAATATTTTTAAGATGACCTCTTGTAGTGCTGCAGGGAAGCTGCCCATGTTTAGGATAAAAAGAGGAACAGTACGTAGTTGTTGGCATAGCTTGTAATTTTCAAGATGGCTTGAGAAAATCTTGAACATTCTATTGAGAACTTCAGCTTGCACTTCCAAGTTGTCTGCCTTCAGAAAAATATCTTGTAGCATCTGAATGGCATCAAGATCTTTTACCTTGGGGCTACTAACTTCCATCAAGTCATCAAACTTGTCAGCAGAAGGAGTTCGGCTTCTGCTGTGCCCCGTTCCTTTCGCATGAGAAGATTTTAAACTCTTACCACCACCATTTTCTGAGGGGCCAATTTGTGACAAATTTACAAGAACATCAAGCAACCTAGACAACTGAGGTGAAAGGTCACATGAGAATACATCTTGTTCTAATCTGTCAGAAGGAAAGGATGCATCCTCTTCGGATGCTAACTTGGATGAGGATTGGAGAGTCTGATTTTTGTGTAAGCTACAAAGCGTTAGAGCAAACTGAACAAGGAACTGGTAACCATGAGCATTATGTATGTCTTCCCTCAGCCTTATGGATCCAGACTCTGCAAAGTAAACCAAATATTAAGATATTAGGCACACAACAATAGTGATCGTTCAAATTGTATGGCAACAAAGTATTTAATACCAAGCAACGATAAGCTATAGGTGGAAACACAACCAGAACCACACAAACAAAAGAAAATTATTTAATAATTTGTAAACTTTGAAAAATATTGAATCAAAGCATCTTACTCGGAAGAAATGCATGAGTGGCAAAGTTCATCAATACTAACCAGGCCTGTATGACAGCTCAACACATTCCAGTAATAAATCCACAATGCCCATGGTGTAAGCAGCATCGCAACTCTGAGGATTGAAATCTTTCACAGCCATAAGAAGTACCTTAATCTAAAAGACATGGTGGAGAAAGGGTTAACAAGATTGAATAGAAATATATGCAAAAGACTAGGTGTTCCAGTAAATAATAGAAAGGAACTGCTACCAGATGCCCAACACCCCAGCGGGAAGGGGTTGAACCCTGGCATGCCACCAGTGACTATTCTTGAAAAGAGATGAGAAAAGGGAGAGAAAACAGAACTTTGGTAAATGGTAGCACAGTTACCAGGATTTAGCTGGGGGTCCAAAAAGGATGTCTATGTCAGAAAAAATGCCTAAATGAAATACCAAGGTGCTTCAGTGAAGATTTTCCCACTTTTCAAGAGTTTATGTTCTAAACTTCTAATCTTAGCCAAGTGAAAACAGCTATTGTTTGTGAAGATTGAATAACTAAGAATACATTGCTATGTGCTGTTTAGTACTTTAGTGTGAAGAATCCTAACTAGACCCAAGAACAGGACAACATTTCGTCCACAATAAAGAACAGATGGTAATGTACCAGCTGGTGCTTCCTGATGTACTTTGCAGAAGTCCCATTGTCATTTGCAAGAAGAAGACCAAGGACCTGTTCAGTTATGAACTCAATATATTTAGCAACTATTGGTGCAGCAGAAACATGACCCTCCAAAACATAATGTTACATAGTTTCAAATTACCTGCATCGCATGGCGATGGAGCTGAATTGTGTGAAGGGGAACAATACCATCCCTGAACTGTGAAAACACAGATAATGAACCATTTGCAACCATCTGGAAAAGAACTTGCAAGGCATCATCTTCAATTAAACTTGGTGCAGCAGATTGATGGCTCGCCAATGCTTTCATTATATGTATCACGCTTCCCTCAATCTCCATAGAACAGAAAAAAGAATAAAGATCAAAACCCCAGGTTGACAAGGAGAAAATGAAGGGAAGGCATATAGTTACCATATAACATATATGAACACAAAGCAAAAGACGTGTAATAATACAGACAAAGCAACAACCCTATGTTAAACAATTTACGATTTTGTGGATGTCAACAGTACATTCTTGCAAATAAGGCCCTGTTTCTATGAGAATCAGAAGATTGAGATTACCTCAAGCCGTCGTGATTGCATAGGATCCAAATTTTTGTTTTTCTCAATTATCGATCCTTCTTGGTGAACAGGCAAGGTATTTGTGGAGTTCTCATTGGGACTCAATAGAGAATTGAGGATATATATAAGGCAGCACAAAATACCAGAGTCCAACAGAGGCTGCTTATCATTTGTCTGTAACCATGAAATTAAACATGACAAGAGATGCTTGTTAGTTTAAACGTTTGGTAAACTGTGTTTCATATTGGATAGGAAATATAATATCAGCAAGCAAGTCCATAGCTAAGTAAATTTTTATCCATGAACCACCGGACACCCCCATTACACTTGGATATTAATTGTGTCAGAACTCAGGAAACAGATGCCTCTTGCTTCTTAGTACCATTAATAGTATGCTTTAATAAACGTTGCAATAACAGACAATATACTGCATGAAAAATGGACTTCTTGTTGTCATATTATAGCAATTTCACTAACCTCTGTCACAAGAACTTCGACTGCATACAACAAATTTGATCCTGGACATATACCAAGCTGGATCATGGAACCAACGAGTTAAGACTTAGAGAGTGCATGGCCTCCTGGAACCAGAAATTGCACTAGATAATAATATAAGAACAAACCTCTGTGGTATCTGAAAAGAAGCCAATAACATCAGCCACACGCAGTGATCTTCCTTTGCTATGGATTCTTAGTTTCTCCAAATCAGTAACAAAAGCTCTTCCAATAACAAAAGAAAAAACATGTCCTTCTACTAACCTGTAGAAATTATGAAGGAAAGAAACAGAAGACCATTATTCAGTTTTCTAAAATAGAGAGTATACATGAACCCACTGAAATAAATGCAATGTAACAGCATAATTTATTGAAAGTAGTGTGTGCAATTGTAAAGAGTCATACTTTGTAACTAATTGAGCTACACTAGAATATTGCTTCACTAGCCTACAGAAGACATCTACAGCCAAATTTAAGGCCCTTTCTTTCTCCTGCAGAGGGAAAACAGAATACAATGTCAAGGCAAGAACCAGCTCACAAGGTCTTATTATTGATTTATGGTGAAAAAAATAAAACAAGTGTCAGTGTACCTTTTCAGAGCTGGAAGAGCGAAATTCTTCCCATAATCTCCTAAAGTCTGACTCCAATTCATTTTTGCCCCTGCGTACAAAAAAAAATAATGTTAAGATTAGGGATGTGTTGGGTCATTGGGTCGACCCAAACTTGCTACAATGAACTAGAATCGCATGCCGCATAATTAATTGAAGGGGAGACATGAACTCAGCTAGCTGACCCACAAAACACCATTGGAGACCCACTTGCATCCTTGGTTAAGATGGGGAACATAAATATTTTTTGCAGAAGCATATATTATTCACTTAAAATAGCAGAACCAAACTCCTAATCAATATTTGAAATGGACATAAATTCTTGATTTAATTGTTGAAAGCTAGAATACAGGAACTTAACCTATGTGAGAATGCAATCCATACACATACATAAATTAGCTTGAAGATATTGGCAGAAAAAAATACTATAAGAGGTACAGACTTTTGTTATCAGGTCCAAGTGCTATACAGTGTCCAAGAAAAGATAACTGATAACATACTTAACTAACAATCATGACCATAGTATTTGTTCCTTTACCAAGTGATTATATAGTTAGTTCAGGCAAAGGATAAGTCACTGTTTTTTTTAGAACAGGGTAAGTCACTGTTCTTTCATGGTACTGTAATGCTAATATGCTATTTAACAAACACTGCAGCAATGGCAATAGAAAAAATGAACAAACAGGAATCGTAAATCCAGACCAAAAGTTAAGCATGTATGGCTTACAAGTCTCCATTCCCCAGTAAACTAGATATCTTCTTCTCTTTTATATATACAATCTCTGTGATATGGGTCCAAAGCAGCTAAACCATGTTTAATCAAAGATTGATGGCATAGCAACCCTCATCAGCTGCTGTGCAGCCAATGCGAGTGACTGTGCAGCAGAAGGGGGTCACAGAGAATATGGTAGTAGTAGCAACAACCATCATTAGAAGTATCTAACAAAGGACATCTAAAAAAAACAATGAAGGAGTGTATCCCTAGCAGCGCGGTAACTTGAGAAACAATGCAACACAGTCAATCAAACTTCACACCACCTTAGAATGGCATGTGCCACAATAATCTTATAACATCCCAGTTCAAACATAAAACGACAAATCAAGCAAACCAGACTCATAAAGTTGACTCCAATCAAGATTGCTAAAATTTCCACTTTCTCTGCTACGAGAAATGCAAAAACACATTAGCCCCGTTGTTCTACAAAAGCACAACAAACAAAAGGACAAGGGCCGTAGCCTTCAGGCATGGCATACAGATCATAAAATTGACTATGCAGCTACCGACTCGCCCAACCACCGTCCTAGTCCAGCATCATTTCTCTCCAAGGCACCACCATCCTAGTCCAGTATCATTTCCTCTGAAGACACCGTCATCGTCTATGATCAACATAAGAGCAAAACCAAAATAACTGCAGCACTATCGCCAAGCTCGAGCTAAAAAAACATTCACTGATATCAATCCTATGAGTCAAAACGTTAATACAACACATAATCCACATCTACCAACTAAATCACCAAACAGCCAGAGACAGGAAGATGAAACGGAGAAGCAAGCATCTGCGATCGAACCCTCTCCGAATCTAAATCCGATTGCCATTGCTAAACCCGGAAAACAGGAGTAACGGGATCGCATCGGAGCTGGCCATGCATCACCAGACACCGGATTTGATTCAGGCAACGCGAGGCCAGTAGAGAGACGTTTGACTCGGCTGGGGGACCCACCTGGCAGGGGACGCGGCGGCAGAGGGCGAGCTCCCGGCCGCCGCGTCGAAGCCGCCCTCGTCCCCGCCGGTGGAGGCGGAGCTGAGCCTCGGGGTGGCGAGGTCCTGGACCGCCTGCTGGCGGTGTAACGGCGACCCCGGCGGCGGCGGCGGGGGCGGCGGCGGCTGCTGCTCCTGCTGCTGGCCGGCGGCGAAGACGACCTTACTGAGCAATGTGGACCATTTCATGGTGCCAACCCCTCATCCGGCGCGCAGATCCCGGCCGGATCCCGCCGATTCGCCGGAATTCCGACGCGATCCCCCGGCTTCCCTTGTTTCTCCGAATAAAATTTTTATTCACGTTGTTCCTCGCCTCCGCCTCCCGCTCGTCGCCTCCGACCTCCTATTTTTGCTGTCGTCTGTTTGCTTGTGTTTTCTCTGCCTCGCTCGTTTTCTTTTTTGTTTCCTCTTTTTTACCCACGCACCTTCACCTCCTCTCTCTCTCTCTCTCTCTCTCTCCCACCTCGCCGCGACGCCGCCTCTCTCCTCTACCTGCTCTGCTCCGTCTATGCGGCCTTGCCTGCGCCTGTGGTGAGTGTGTCCTCTGCTTCGGCTCTCTCTATTCGGTTGTTGGCTCGAGCCCCCCTTGCCTGGTTGCTTGCTACGCTTCCCTAGTATTTTCTTTTTCTCCTTTTTGTTTTTATTTTTTGTTTCTTGTAGGTAACAATACTACTATGACCTTGTCTTTGTTCGTGCGTGTTTATATTCTATCTTTACGACTTTGGCAGAGGAGAGCTATTGGTTCCTGTCTCTAAAGCGTGATGAAATTTCCCTTTTCGTCGGGATGCCTATTTGGTGTTTGGTGAATGACACTAGAGGGAACTTTCAATGGACAGGATAGTTTATTTCCCTTTTTCTCTTCTATATAGGCCTTGTTTATTTACAAAAGAAATTACAAAATGAACATTGTAACATTTTCGTTTGTATTTGATAAATATTATTGTCCAATCATGAACTAACTAGGTTTAAAATATTTGTCTCACAAATTACAGATAAACTGTGCAAATCTTTTATTTATATTTAATGTTCTATATGTACCGCAAGATTTGATGTGACGGATAATCTAAAAAAATACAATTTTTTTTGGAAAGTGAACAAGGCCATATTATAAGTACTTTCTCATGATAAATAATAGATGAATATTTGCAAAATTAAATACACTTTGGAGGGTGATTTAATCGTGCCTTTTTGCCCAGTCCAATCATAGCAAAGTAATCTGACTCTATAATGCAGAAAGGAAAAAAAGAGGCAAGATTGTACAGACCTATAACCTTAGATTAGTAGAGAGTTGTCAGAAATGAACGTTAAAAAAGCATGACATTCGTCAACCCTAACCTTTTATTAGTGCCCCTCAATATTAGATCTAGATTGGCAGGATTCAGTCACCTAGGACGAGGATTGAGTAATAGTAGCATCATAAGTCATAGGAAGAAAGGAGTTGTTGGATGGTACTCCAAGAGAGGAATTATATAGTAAATTGTTGTATATCCATAAGGCATGAAATGGAGTTGAAGCAATAAGATTGCAATCTAATATTGGCATAGAAACATATGGAGCTAAGTAGCAAAGATGGACAATGATTGATGTCAAACCTTATTTGAGTAAGGCATAAATACAGGAAATGGTTTCAAAAGTTATGAGAGAGGATGTGATACATAATATATATTGATGTTAGGAGACATAAGACGGCGGTGTGATTAGTTAAGTTTAAGATCGACGATCTAGGTATATTTCTAGAAAATGCTAGAAAGAGTAACATCATACGTTAATTAAGACATGAGACATCATACAAAAATAGACAAGTACGTCTGCTCCCTTAGGTTACATAAAAATTACAAATACAAATACGACACTACTCAGACATGATTCTCGAGTGACAATTATCAATATTATTTATTATTCAAATAATATTATTGCAAAGACAATGAAGAAAGTTTTTTCGCACGTAGATGGTTGATCTCGAGATTAAAAGCATCTCTAAGAGATTAGTCAAAATAACTATCCATATCTAGTGATTTAGAACATCTCCAACGGACTAGGTAAATTGTTTTCTAAATATAAATATAGCTATTACTACGAAAAATCCAAATTGGATAGCTAGCTATCCATGTCCTGCAGCTTGCCATACAGCCTCTGCGCACGCTAGCGAATCTTACCACGTGCGCTAGCGAATCGTTCCCACACATGAGGCGGCTCTTTCTCGCACGCCTTCTCCTTCTTCCCACGCGATAGATGCTTTGTCATTGACAGTAGTGTCCAGCATAAGTCCACAATTAATTTTGGCATTGATATCCTTAATCATCATCTATTGAAATATACTTTCATGTGCCGCTTTTAAAGGTTCACCAATTTTTTTTCATCATACGTGCGTTGTTTTCTCTTGACCGTTGATGTGCAAACAGAATGTTGAACATGCATCACTAGAAAGTCATTCAATGTTAGAGATTCTATGCAAATCTTGTCTAAACTTTCGTATGATATACCTCAACTTATTAGGCTTTGTTTGGATGTAGTCGAATTCGCATCAATCCACATGTGTTGGGGTGGGTTATAGTAGAATTTAAACTAAATTCCACTCCAATCCACTCCAACACAAACAAGGCCTTAATAAACATCAAGTCTCTAAAACAACTAGTGGGAAAACTGAGGCCTTGTTTAGTTCGCAAAAATTTTCAAGACTCTCCGTCACATCGAATCTTTGATCGTATGCATGGAGCATTAAATAAAAACAAAAATAAAAACTAATTACACAGTTTATCTGAAATTTGTGAGATGAATCTTTTAAGCCTAATAACTCCGTGATTGGACAATGTTTGTCAAATAAAAACGAAATTGCTACAGTAGCAAAAAAAAAAACCAAAATTTTGCAAACTAAACGAGGCCTGATTTTCCTTTATCACAGCGGAATAAAACACAGGCCGCATTGCGTCCCGGCGTCCTGTACCTGTTCCTGGCCGCTGACCACGTCGGACCATTGGCCTCTCCCACGTGGCGTCGTCAGGGTCAAACGTGCGGAGCGGAGGCCTCTCCTTCGCACACCGCCAAGCGGGCCCCACCGACCACCCGCTCCTCGGCCCCACCACTACTACGCGCAGACGGCGCAGACCCCGCCCCCACCGGATCTTATCCACCGCGACGCTCCCGCTCGCAAGTCGCAAACGGCAAAGCGCGCGGTGGGGCGCTGGTCGCGCGCGCCGACGCTGTTCTGCTGCGGCGCAGGGGATCGTGGTACCCCGCCCCCCGTGACGTCGCAGGCGTGGAGACGAAGGCTGGCGGTGGCCCGTGGGTCCTGGCGGTCCGTGTCATCAGTGTCACGCCAAGGGGTCTCGCCGATTTTGAATGCAGAGTCTGGGATTAGATTAAGCTGGGGGCGAGGCTGCCGATTACGATTAGCTGGTAAAATTACTCTCAGCCGGTGGTCGCCGCCGCCGTCGGGAGACTCCGGCAAACACGGACGGAGATGTTTCCTAGTGGCGTAGTACTACTACGTAACGAGCATTGATCCCGTCCTCCGTGCTGGTTCTTAATTGCCATGTTCGCCCCTTTTGTTTACCTGCTGCTAATAATACCATACCTTAAATAAAATACTTCGCAAAATCACATTTTACTTCCATTAAAACAAATAAGTTGCACGTGCACGTATTACTTTTCATCTGGGGTACGTTTATGTAGCGTTGATTTTCTTTCGAATTTGGCTCCTATGTGGACGTACTGTGGTTTATAAAGTTGTAATAATCGTTTTTAATTTAAATTTACGACGGCACCGTCATGTGTGCATGCATGATTCTGCGCGGTGGTTGGCGAGCCCGGAATGTTACCGCGCGCCGTCCGGTGCGGCGGTGCGTGCGCACGCACATGGCGGCAATAATTTTGCAGTGACGGGGAAGCGAGTACTTTTACACGCACACACGGTCTCGCTCGCTCTCGGAAGGTCTGGTGTGGTCGAGCATAAACTAGCAGAGTAGCAGTGCTGGTGCTGCTTCTACTAGTATATAGCCGCTATATATATGCTACACCAAGCAATCCAGCATGATGACTTGCAGCCTGCTGTGAGGGAGTAGCAATAATTCCGAGCCGTGACCCCGATCGATCGAGTCGAGTCCCTAAAGGCCTAAAGACCCTGACCGACCGGTGGGACAAAAGCCGTGTGAACCCACGGGTGCGTGAGCATGCAGGCAGCGACGACGACGACGACGCCGGTTGGTGCGGCCGCGCGCGTAGACGTACAGTGCTCGTGCTGCCGACGCAAGATCGCGACAGCATCTGAAAAATTATACTAGTAGTAATACGCAATCAAAGCATGCATGCATATGCGATCCAGAGGGCGATGCATGGATCGATGCCTCGTTTCGGGGGTCTTGAGTCTTGACACGGTCCATCATCTATACATGGATCAAAGAGCTAGTACCGATGTAGAGCTCCCGGCCGGTTGACTTTGATCATCGACTATACCAATTAAAACAACGCATACTCTTGATCTTATTTGTTTGAACGGATCGCATAAACTGGGACCGGACGTAACGTATGTAGGCGTGCAGATCTTTAGCAGGTGATCGATCGAGCGTTAATTATTCCAGCGTCGATGATTGGTCGACAACTGGTTGTAGTAGGAAATTAAAACAGATGGAGGAATCCTAGCTACTCGCGATCGACAAGGATCCAACAAGGTTAGCTGGTGGAGAGTTCAGACTGAGACTGAAAATTTCTTCTTGTTACGCGAGAGCTCCAAACCCCCGCCCCGGCTCCCAACCTCCGCCGCGTCGCTCCGCCGTCGCCGCCCTCCTGGCGGCGGCGGCGGCCCGCCCGCGCCTGCTCCTCCCCCTCCCCTTCTTCCCCCTCCCCCGTTGGTCTAGGGGCCTGCAGCACCGGCTTCGCCGCGCGGCTCACGGACGAGGAGGCGGAGGCGCTGAGGGCCACGGACGGGTGCGCGCGGCTGTGCCCGGAGGTGTTCCTTCCGCTCGCCACCACTTGCTCGCCGGGCTTCCTCGGCCTCCACCTCGGCAACGAGGGCTTCTGGAGCGGCTCCGGGTTCGGTCGCCAGCCACCCGTCCTTCGGCGAACGGGCTCCTCCGTGGTGGTGGGTGTCGGCGGCTTGGGCCGGGGGACGGCCGGATCTGGGCCCCCAGCCCCCCTTTTCTGCTGCTGCTGCCACCCCCACCGTTCTCCTCCGTCGCCGGCCTGCCCGTCCTGTCCCCGGCGTCGGCGGCTTGTGTGACGGCCGGATCTGGGCCTCCGGCCTCTGATCTGGCGCGACTCCCCCTGTTCCCTCCGTTGGCCGGCCTGCCTGGCGTCCGTCTGGGCTCCGGCGTGGTCGGGGTGGGGTGCAGGACGGTTGGGCTCGTTCGGGGCGGCTGCTAAGGCTTCGGCACTCCCTCCACGACTGCGGTGGTCATCTGCTTGGCGGCGGACGGCTACGGCGGCCGGCTCGCCTCGTGCGCTCCCTGCATCGTGGTGATGTGGGCAGATGTTCGAGCGGTTCGCCTTCGGCGTCATGGCGGCGTGGTCGGCGTTTTGGAGCGGTCTGTGCACGAGTGGGTGGCGCTAGGCGAAAGCCGTGCCTTCTGGCCGACTATGGCGACGCCTTCGGGGCGTCGTTTTCCTCGTTGGAGGCATATGTCGTTGCGTACCCCTCCTTGGCCGACGGCGCTCGTCCCTTATGGGGTTGTTGGTTGCAAGGAACTAGGGCGCCTCGCCCGTATGGGCCGGCAACGGCGGCGCTCCCCGCGTCGCTTCCCTTCTTGAAGGCGTTGCCGCCGAAGTTCTTTCTACGCGTGGCCTGCTGCCCGTATCGTCCCTCGAGCGTCGTGCCGAGCCTTTTCGTGCTTCATGCTGCTCTCCACTCAGGTTTGCTGGCTAGTGTTTGTTGAAGCTGCAGTTGTGCTCTTTCCGGTGGATGCTTTGCCACCGAGGTGTTCCCGGCGGATGCTTTGTCGCTGAGGTGCGTTGCTTTGCCACCAAGGATGCATCTCCGGCAGGTGGGTCGTTGAGGTTGCTGAGGTGGGGACGGATGCTTGGCCGTCGGATGGTTGCTTTGCCACTGAGGACGCGTCTCCGGCTGGGTTGGTCGTCGAGGTTGCTGAAGTGGAGACAGATGCTTGGCCGTCGGTTGGTTCGCTTTGCCACTGAGGACGCGTCTCCGGCTGGGTTGGTCGTTGAGGTTGAAGAGGTGGGGACGGATGTATGGCCGTCAGTTGTCCTTTGTGTTGCGGCTCCGAACACTGCTGGCTACCTAGGTATTGAGTTGTTCTTCTTGTTTTTGGCTTAGCTGTTGGGTTGTTAGGTGGAGGATCCCCCTCATGTTTCTTGCTTTTGTTTGTGTTCTGGGTTTCTATGGTAATCCTTGGATTACTTGCGAACTCATTGTATCGGTTACCTGCCATTTCTTTCGGCTCTTCTTTTTAATGAAAAAAAGATCCAACAAGGTTGGCTTTCGTCGGGTACGTGCTTGCACGGACTGTGTCCCGTCCGCCTCTCGCTCGCTCGCTCGCGCGCGCATGACATGTTCCACTACTCGGGGCTAGGAAACGAACGGGCTGACCGCGCGAGCAGGTCATGGCTCGGCCTCAATTGAAGTCTATTAACGGCCCACCATACATTTCTCTTTTTCTTTTCCCCCCTCCTTTTGCCTCTAGGCGATCATGCTGTAGTCCCCAATGCACGTTAGAGACAGCCAGACACCACGCATCATGCGCTCATGCCTAATCTAAATCTGCAAGCGAGGCATGGGAGTCGTCGTTATCTGAAGACTGGAATCTAAGCCACATTTTGTCTCATGGAAATAACAAAACAAAAGGCAACTGAAATGTAATAAGGGGGTGTTTAATTAGTTCCCTTTCATCCAAAAAAATCTTGGTTTTAGTCTTTTTTTTGTTTAATAAAATTAAACACATGTAAATTTTTTGACAAAAAGATGGTTGTTCTCCATTTTAAATTTTGACCTCAAGAGGTCAAAAAAAAAAACCTAAAAGAGTATCAAGAGGTCATAATGAGACCAACAAATCCTGCATTTTAAATGGAACTAAAATAGCACTGAAAATTTTAGCATTTTATATTTTATCATTATTATTTCAAAGCAGTTGACATTTTACTTTTTGTATTCCATAAAAAACTAAATAGAGCCTAATTTTTCTATATTTTGTACGGAGTAGTTCTCAGCTATGAAAAATAAAACCAAGATGATGAGCACGCCATCAACGTCAGGAACAAAACGCATGGAGTAAGTATTAACCCACGAGGTTTGTTACTGTACTTGGAAGGAACCATCGGTTCCTCTCTTCAGAATTATTTGCAGCCATTAATAATTCGAAAAACTAATTAATTATGTTTAAGGGTAGTTAGGTACTTTTCTTACAAGGCTACAACTCCCTAAATCCCCGAGACGGACGGCGAGTACCCGACGCAGGATTTCACGAGCGCCGGCGTCCGCTGCACTGAGCCGCCGAGCAGGAGCAACACCTCCACCTGGCGCCACCCTGCTTGTCGAGCGAGCGCCCAAGCCCAAGCGACACCCTCGTTGGTTGCTGTGGGAGTATAAACCCCTATACCCTCATGGACTGATATGGGCCGCACCATCAACGGTGGCTCGGCTCATAAGATGAAGACGTGCGGCGCACGACGCTGGTTAGCGTGCACCGCAAGGCTACAAGATATTGTACCAAATAGGATAGTTTACTTGTAACTCTGTCCCTTCACGATATATAAGGAGGGGCAGGGGTCCCCTAAAGGACAGGTCATAGACATTATTATCTCAATACAATCAGACGCAGGACGTAGGTATTACGCCCACACGGCGGCCGAACCTGGATAAAAACTTTGTCCGTGTCTTGCGTCACCATCGAGCGTCTACCGATAAACTACTACCGTGGTATACCCCAAGGTGACTGCCGACTAGCTTTCGTCCACAGTTGCTCACCCCTTGTGGCCACGCAAGCTGCGCGTCGGCGCCTGCCGCCGCCGGCCCCCGAGAGCGCCAAGATGCAGAGGACGCTCCCAGAAAGCTCTGCAGATCTTGCTTTGTGATCTCAAAATAGATTACTTTTGACATTAAACCAAGGATACATGCATGAATCATTAATTTGTTGATTTGTCATTAAAGTGGAATTTTCTTAATTTACTATATTGAATCAAAGATACGTGAGCGACTGAACGTTGATATCTGCTAAGTGAATTTTTTTTTTCTCTATAGCTCATGAGTTTCTCTATAGCTCATGAGCTTACGAAGATAGCTCGAGCCAATTACCAAGCCGAGTCTGTGGCACCGCCCCCAATAGGCCAACACCAGCCTGCACCCGTTGTTCAGGTCCACGATTGGACGACTCAAGCTAGGGTTGATGTCTACTCGGCCATGGTTGGCGCACCTACTTGCTTTGGCATTGGCCACCGGCAATGCGGCGTTGGGATTTCTTGGGTGACCGCAGCGGCGGCCGCGGCCACGGCAGAGGTTTGGCGATGGGCAGCGGCGGTGGCGGCGAACAAGCAGGCCTGTAAACGACTATGATACGATAACAGAGAAAGATAACACATACGGGAGATGGATGAAGGTACTATGCTATCATTCAGATTAAAATTTGAAACTGGTTCCTGGCCCACTTAGTATAGGTTCCGACCCACAACTTAAGTTCCTCTCTATTGGCTCTTCTCATTTTATAACCATCCGATCTATTTAGATGGATGGCTCTAGTTTTTCTCGAGCACTGTAAAATTTCTCTTAGGGCACTCACAATGCAAGACTCTATCACAGAGTCTAAGATAATTAAGTACATGTTATTTATTGTATTTTACCGATGTGACAGCATATTTATTGAAGAAAGAGGTAGAAAAAAATAAGACTCCAAGTCTTATTTAGACTTTAAATCCACATTGTTCGAGGTAATAAATAACTTTAGACTTTATAATAAAGCCTGCATTGTGAGTACCCTTTACCCACTGTTCATGCGGCGTGAACCGCGCGCAAGGAAGCAGACCGGTTCGTCTCGCGCACCACGCGAGCACGAGGCGGCGGCGTGAGCTCGCGCGCGCGACGACCCAGCTCCTGGAGTCTGTCTGGTTCGCCTCGCGGCACGTCACTTGCGAGCTGTGCGATCTTCAGTCAGCACGCCGCGCGCGCCGGCCGCCGGGAAACATCGACCATCGCGTGCGTGTCCAAAAAGGCCTGGAATCTGCATGGAGGAGCAGGCTTGGGCGGCCTGCACGGCTGCACGCACAAACACAGCACGACCTCGATCGTTTGGCAAGACGCGACGCGACCGCTGAAGCGCGTGCACGGCGGCGGATAGGCCACGTGGCACGGCGCACTCCTATGGACGGACCACGTAGGCACGCACGTACTACTGAGACCGACAAATGATGATATTTCCGCTCCGCCACTTTTTCCGAGAAAAGAAATGTTTGTCCAAACACATTTTTTCCCCCCAAACTCTGTCAAAATACACGAGTGTCCGCAACAAAGAGCAACCGTGCGGATCATCGATACTTTGGTTTTGGACCGGTTCCAAATTTGACTCGTCACGATAGACCGGGCACTGAAAAGGACTAAAAGTTGAACTAATCCACTCGTGAGAGGCAAATCGTTACAGCAGTGGCTTCTTCTAACTTTCATCCACAGGATTTACGATTTAACTTTCCGTGCCTGCCATGGAACATTTGGACAATATAAGGTGAGGCACAATTAGCCCAACTGCCCAACTTTCATCTGCACGGAGCAAATCTGGCGGTCAAAATCAAACACCTAAGCAGGACAAGTTTTTTGTCTAGGGTTAAACGAAGCAAGAGTACTTATAGAGCATAATAATGCAGAAGGAAAAATAGTCACTGTACGTACGTTGGTCGCCACTCGCTAGCTATGCTTATAGTTAGACACGTTAAAAAGGTTTGTTGAATCCATCACCGTTTGTGTTTCTTCCAAGGACCCACCCACAACGCTAGTGGAGTTTGCCTTGCAGCACCGATCAGGCATCAGGGTCACTGATAATAAATAATGCACGACAGAAGCCAGAGAAAGGCTCGGAAAGTCTAGGACGGGGCCGGAAGTCGCGGAACATAAAGCGAGACAGCTAAAGTCAAGGTCGCTCCAGAATTCCAGATTCAGAACCTGCAGTGCTGGGAGACCGAGGGAGGCCGGTGGTCGGGGGTTCGTGTTTCAGGAGCTGGGTTGCTGGAATCCGGCGGAGGGAAGTCCATGTTACCGTCGGTGGCGGTCGCTAGAGCGTGGCAAAGGCAAGGTGGGACGTTGGTGGTCTAGAGGTGGAGGAGCACAATTTACATTTTCGAGGAGGGGGGAGGGCTTTGGGCGGAATGGCTGGCGGCGAGATCGCTGCGGGCCGAGATGGTGGAGGCTGTGATGATGAAATTTGGGCAGAGGCTGGTGCGAGAGAGAGAGGATGTACTAGGGTATAGAAGGAAGAGGTTTTTGTTTTCAGGTTTAAAAAATAGATCATACAAAAAATATGGATTTTTTTAGATCATACAAGTAATATCTCAAAATCTTTAACCGCACAGTCCCTTTTGAACACCGCTGAGATTTTTTTTTTTGAAAATAGAATATAATGACATCTTAGTCTCTGCATCGGATAATGTAAGTAGTTGTTTCTTATTACAAACTAAAGCAAAGAGATCGAAATAACTTTAAACATAAAACTTTGAAACACAAAGGAAGAAGGAAAAATCCACTGAGATTTTAGCAATCGGAATTCTTTATAGGGATTTTAGAATCCAGATTCTAGATCCAGATAATAAAAATATGTAATCCAGATCCTAAACAGGGATTATGGGTTAGAATAGGTGCATTGTTCATAATAATATACTGAATATTCTCATACAAGAGATATATTTATTCTATATATATAAATGATGTTTACATAAACAGAATAGGATGCAAGAAAATCTTCACACAAAAAAAAAGATGCAAGAAAAAAAACGAGTAAAAATAACAAAAAAGGGCTCCCTCACGTCATACATCTTTGGCCCTTCTTTTGCCCAGATTTTTTCCCCTAACCTGATCTTGCCCACCAAGCTTAACTCATGCCCGACTCGTGTCTGTGGGGGAAGAGGCGGCGTCGCTACTCAGGGAAAAGGGCGGAGCAGCAGCGGCCCAGCTCGGGCGGCGAGCGGCAGCGCCATTTAGGCGGGCAGTGGCAGCACCGTCGTTGGCGCTGGAAGGGCGGAGCAGCAGCGTCGTCGTCGTTTTCGCAAGAGGTGCATCGCAGAGCGCAGTGGCGGCGTCATTGGGGTCAGGCCGGCGGCGCCGAGCGGCGAACCTGTTGACCCGAGAGGTGCGTAGTGGCTATGATGGCCGGCCGGTTCCGGCTGGATAGCAGGAGCCGGTGGAAGAGGATAAGATGGGGCTAGCACGATCTTTTTCACGCGTTGAAGGGAAGTAGTAACCGACATTATCTAGGCCTTGTTAAGATTTCTCGTTACAACGAATCTTACGATATATATATAACATTAAATATAAATAAAAAATAACTAATTATATAGTTCGTCTGTAATTTATTAGATAATTTTTTAAAATCTAATTAATTTATAGTTAAATAATAATTGTCAAATATAAACAGAAGTGTTATAGTAGTATTTTATAAATTTTTTCAGCAACTAAACAAGATCCTAGCTTTCAATGGATCCTGAGATTGCAAGAATCTTACGCTCAGATATTTTTCACCTTCTCCGTTCCCTCTGTTGGGAAGCTGTGTGTGTTTATCCGGATAGTAGAATCCAGACAGGCCTACGTGTCCTTTGTCCTTACACAAAGTGCATGCATCAAACTTACCTGATCAGTTGAGGGCTTTGGTCCTGTCCACTTGAGCTTATTTATTAAATATGCCAATAATTTAATAATATTTTTTCTTTTAATAAATTAACGAATAATACTTTTAGCTATAATTTTTCAGATAAACGAACCGATTTTTTGTAATGGGCCAGAGCTTTCTTCACAAGCAACATCACACGATCGGGACCTGTTTGGTCTGTTTGATACTCCGAAAGATTACGCATGTCGGCATGTGATCATTATAGATATCTTCTGATTTGTTCGTTGGAGTGTTGTTGTTGGAAAATACCAATCGAAATTCTTCAGGGCCTCTCATCCAGATGCTTGGTTAATCTGAAACAATATCCATTTATTCCTGTGGTTGCTGGCATTTTAAGATCCATGAAACGATATGACTTATTTCAAAGAAAATGGAGTGATCATTCCATGACCTTATTTTTAGTAGACGCGATTAATGCTTTGATAATGAAAGAAACGTGTGAGCTGTGCACATACAGATTTTAGGGCAGTCAAGGGTGCAGCTTGTGTGTGACTGTGAGTTTCACAGGATGGTTTATGGATGGGCGAGACGCCGAGACCCAGAAGGAACAAGGAAGAGCCCAGACGGATCCCCTTTACGGGCCATAAACAGCCAAACAGGCCCATCTTGAAAAACCATAAACATCCAAACAGGCCCATCTCGAAAGATTCAGCGACAGCTACAGCGACAGGCCGAGGGCTGCCATCCTCGCGCTTTCCTCGGCGCGCCTTGCCAGTCGTTTTTTATTGTGGCCTTTGAGAATTTCTTGCTCGCTTATTACATTTCGCTCGCCAAATTTTTTAGCCACTTAACCCCTCCACGTATCTATATATTTCCACGTCCCCACCTCTCCCGTCCCACTCCCACCTTCTTGGAGACACCGCCAGGCGCCAGCCATCTTCCGGCCGCTGCCCCCCCACCGGGAGGTGAGTGAGGCCTGCTCCCCTTGCAGTTCGTTGCTCGCGTTCGGATTGTTTCAGCTGAGTACCTGGTGATGGGATCTGGACATCTGGTACCCGTAGGCAGGTTGCTTGTTTGGGCTAGTATTCATGAGCCGGGATCTTCAGTTTTATTTCATTGTGTTGTTTGAATGGGGAATATGCCTTTTTTTTTTCGATACTGATTTGTTTTCTTCTTCCTATGGACCATGGCTTGCTTCTTTATGAAATATAAACCCGCAGGTATTTAGTGTTACATCGGTATTCAAATGAGTGTTAACTGACATCAAGTATTCTGGGTGGAATGATGCTAGTAGAGAGCTTTGTGGGGTGTTTCTTTTTTTTTCATTTCTTTTTGTTTTTTAATGTGTCTTAAGGCAATTGTATTATGTGAAGAGACGTAAATGTCTGTTTTGAAACTTAAGCAGGCATGAAGATGAAGTTCGTTGTTGGAAGTTGGAACATGATGGTCTGTGAATTAGCTTTTCTTGCTGAGTAACATGGGATAATTTCTGCTTCTCTTGTATTCAGTATATTGATAGGAAATATGTTTTGGTCGGTTCATTCAGCAACAGTGCTCATGCTTTTAACTTATGATACGCTGTGTGAGAAAGAGTATTCATTTTGCTTGATTTGGACGCATTCCACCTATGCCACTAAATTTGGGAGATTAGCAGACTGCTTGTTATAATTGAGCATAATTTAAGCATGCAAAATCTGAGGTGCTCCTACTTCTTCTTGGTGATTGATTAAAGCATACTCTGTCGTAGGTTGAATTGCCTTCTGGAGTCCTCTCCTGTTTTCAGAGGAATGTGCAGATAGCTTTGTGGTGTGTTTCTTATTTTTCATTTCTTTTTGTTTTTTAAATGTGTCATTTTGGGTTATTAAGGCAATTGTATTATGTGAAGAGATGTAAAAGTTTGTTTTGAAGATTAATTTTAATGTTTCGACGCATCTCACGATGTGTGAGAAAGAATAATCATTTTGCTTGATTTTAATGTTTGGATGCATCTCTCATATGCCGCTGAAGTTGGTTTAGGAGGCTGCTTGTTATAATTAAGCATAATTTAAGCATGCAAGATCTGTGGTGCTCCTAGTTCTTGTTTGTGATTGATTAAAGCATACTCTGTCGTAGGTTGAATTGCCTTCTGGAGTCCTCTCCTGTTTTCAGAGGAATGTGCATATAGCTTGGAGTCTGATGAGTAATCAGTCATGCTGATGCTACATGAAACTGTTCCTTTTGTGAGGCCTAGTTCTTGCCGGGACCTAAAACTCTCTGAAAAGAGTGCCTCTGCTTTTCATTGTAAATTAGGATGCAGTGCAGTTTGCAGTTCAGCAGAAGGCCATCATGTACAGAAGCCACACATTGTTCACAGCCACAAAGTTAACTTCACTAGAACCAGCCATCTTCTGTGTAAAAGCTTAAATAAAAGAACTACAAGGCACTGGCTGGTATTCCTTGCCCTCCTTTTTGTGATTTTGATCACTGTTTTTTTCCCCTCTTATTAAAGCATTTTGTTGTATGCAGCATCGATTCCATGTTAATGCTTCGCCCGATGATGAATTCCGCTCATCACGTAACATAGCGATCAGTTTATTCAAGCGATATAAGAAAATTATTGATCGAGGAGGAGGTGGAGAAAACCTAAAAGTATTGATTCTTGTCGAATCTTCACCATATTTGCCAGAAGTTTTTTCGGTTTGCTGATTAGTAATTACTGTATCTGAGGATATAATCAGGAGTTTGTCAGTGCTGGAGTGACCGCATATGCACTAGGGTGTACAGATGAGGGGCTTAGAAAGGAACTTATGGATCTTGAAGATTCTGGTCTAGAGATTGAAGGCTTAGGGTCCTTAGGGGGGACCAGCTCGAAGTTCAAAGTCCACTCCTTTGAGGTTAGCATGCTCTGACAATCATGTGCTGCATCATTTTTTTTATATTGCTGTTCAGTATCATTTTCTGTTATGCATTTACATTTTTATACTGCAGCTTTTGTAGTCAAGTCGAACTCAAACAGTTTTGCTTTGATCTGTTGCTTTAGAAAAAAATGCACTTTGATTTGTTTTACGCAATATCTTTATTTTTGTCAGTTTTTGTATTCAGTAGAGTAAGCCCACTCACTAGTTCTCATTGGCAAGATATGAAGCTTTTATAAGGTATCATGTAACTCAGTAGTGGGCATGTTTGTGATGCAAATGCACCCCCCCCCCCCCCCCCCAATAAGAACTTCTCTAGTTTCATTATTTGCCTCAGCGATACTCTTTTATGCAGATTCGTGAGTGCATTATGTGGCTCAGTATAGTGTTCATCACAATATTGTGCACACCACAACTAACAGTTACCAGGTGGTCTACTAACCCACCGGTGTCAGCTGACGTCTTGCATCAGTGGAAAGGATTTTGTGCTATAATCGCAAACGCTTACTATGTCAAAGGAATGGCATGGTAAGGGGCAGCTTCTGCCAGTAGCGTTGTTCTTCTTTTATCTCAGAATCTCATACATGTTCCTAAAATAATTGACGCTGCAGGTTACCAGTGAAAACCTTGCAGCTGGAACAGATGGCTGTCACAGGAAATTCAGAGGAACCATCAGTAGTTGCTAGCCGCATGCAGTTAGTTTTCAGCACATTAGAGGTTTATAGCAGCACCGTCAAATATGTACATGCTAAGTAAAAACATGATATGCTCGTTACTGATGATTTTGTTTATTTACTCTGCAGGTAGTCAGCCCACAGTGGCCAAGAGTGTGATTATATGAAAGCAATACGATCAAACAAAGGTCTGCAGTTTTATTCTGACCAGAAAGATATGCATGTTCAAGTTCAAACCTCTGTCATGGTGCAACAAATGATACTCCCCTATGTAAATTTTAACTCAAATGTCAAATAAAAATGTTAGTGTACTTTATTGTGAAGTATTTGATTTGATATACATATACAACAACTTCTATGTGCATCAGGAGTTCTAGTAAGTAAATAAGTATTCCCTACTGCTCCAATAGAGAGAGAGTCGAAACTGGGGCATGGTGATGCTGCTGCCTGTGATGTGGCATTGTGGCTTGGTATAGCTGTGAATTGCACAGTTTTATTTGACCACATTATTGTTCAGCTTGGTTTCGATCTCTTGATTTTTCATACAAGAGGTGCGAGTTGGTGACCCAGTTTGGTTCAACAAATTGTACAGTTTTTTCAAAATAAGTGTGGTGGAAACCCATTTTGAAGACGCCACCTTAGAGTCACTAATTTGAACCCCTATTCTTATTGAAGAATACTATAAACTAAATTAGCACAGTTGTGTCGACCATGCTACGGATGCCATTCCCATTGCCTCTCCAATTTTTCATTTTTTTATATAGTTAAAAACACTAATTATGTGCCAGATGCCCGGAAATGTGCACTGCAAGTGCGAGGTGGAATTCTGTTCAGAGTTTAGGTACACACACACACACACACACACGTTTTCCATTAAACAACTTGTTATGTTCAATCTAAGTGCCTGTTTGGATGACTATGACTAACAACTAGTGAACTAATAACTAGTTCATAACTAGTAGAATAACAGTTAGTCCGCCTTAGTCCACCTGTTTGAATGTTTAGGGACTAAAAATTAGTCAACTAGTTGTTAGTTCTATGGATCCAAACAGGGCTTCTAAGGCGTGAAATGGTGCCACGAAACAAAATTAACCCACAATGTCACCACGGTCCTACTGTCAGATGTAACACTCTTCTGCTCCTAAGAGTGGCATGGAGACATAACTGTTCTTATAGACATCACAGGATTAACAATCAAATCGGTAGCAGAACAATACTAACTTTCATAACAATCCTCTGAAGATTAATTATGGACTATGTTCAGCATCAAATGCACTTAACATATCACAAGTGTTGCTAAAAGTACACGATGATATAAATTAAAAAGTGTTTCTCATAATCTAACAAAAGAAGAAGAAAAAAGAGAGGGTGCAGAGCTACAATTTGTCAAATTGGCAGAGAATGTTTCCCGTTCCGGCCATGTGGTGCTTGCAATGTCGCCTTTGAAGTAGAGTTGTATCCTACACTCTGTTGTATCCCACATTTTTACTGAACAAGCGGCGGATGTAGAGGACTTGCAACGCGCTAGCTGCCATGAAAGCTATGTACTCTGCCATTGTATAGAACATGACACGCTTTCTGGTACTCTCATTAGCTGGGAATCAAAGCATGAAAATTAGCTCCGCATTGTCATCAAACGGTAGCAATAAATACATGAAAAGATCAACAGAAGAAAATGTATCCATAATGTCCTGTCCCCTGCTACGTAATTAGACATTTGTTTCCTAGATTTTCTAGAGATCTCAGTACAAGGCATTTTTTTACTTGAATAGAAAGTAAAACTGAAAGAGGCAGGCAAAACAGAACAGGTTGAACAATTTCACTAGGCCCCGTTTGGATCCTTAGAATTGAATTCATTTTAATAATCATAATCTAGACACATATTAATTAAGCTAATATGGTTCTATATGGATTATATTTGTATATTATTGTTGGCTATACGAGAGAGATACTTATGTGTTGCATTTGTACCGTAGGGGAGTGAGTTGAATAGCGTGTTATAAGTTGCAAAGTAGAAAACATAGCGCGGTGATCTATAGAATCAATTTCCATCTCCCACCCTATGAATTTGAGATAGGCTTATATTATATGTGAACTTTGGAAAGTGCTGGAATGTCAAATTCCAAGCCAAATAGCCTAGTTTATTAAGTAGATTTCAATTCCTCCAAGTGAAAGGATCCAAATGGCCCCTAAACAAAATTATCTGGTTGTCCCCTCTACATTGAAGAACACATTGATTCAATAAGTATGCCATGATAAAACTAGATACAAACTTAGATAGGTGAAGAATAGACGGATGCTAATCTCTTAATTTGTTGCGCTCTAACTCTAATGCATTCAGAAATGATGACAAGAATGAGTTCTGACTTCTAACTGATAGGGGGTCCTTCTTGCTGTTAGCATTGACGTTATTATTTTTCAAAAGAAAAAAGAACTAGCATAATAAATGCTTATAATGTGCTAAACATTCCAGAGATGTAATAATAGCACATGCAAGTCCCAAGTCCATTGAGCTTACTGTGTCGGTGACGAGCTTCGCGTGCTTTTAGGTACTTCTGCTCGGCGGTGACAGATTCTAATGCTTCCTTCAGCTCCGCGATTTTGACGTTGATAGGATCCAAGTGCTCTGCAACAGAAATGAGACATTGTTTACACATGGCAGTGCTAAAGTGTTAACACTGGACGAATGACACATAACTCTGAACAGTGATGAAGGTAAAAAAAATCAAACGAATTGATGGTTGTTTAGTGTTTGCAAAACGGTTAAGATTGATAGAGTAGGCAGGTGCTGAGAAGCTTAAGATAGAAAGGCAGTAAACTAACCATCTTTCGCCAGATTGTGCTCATTGGGTATGTGCCCAACATGAATGTAGAAAGAAACAGTTTCAGGCGCTCCATATGGGTTATGGAAGCAGAACTTGTACATGCCACCCCTCGGAGCTTTAAACTCAAATTTGTCACCAGATTTTCCCTTCAATGTGTGCACAGTGTTGCCACCTGGTGACGTTACCTGTATTTACAGAAGCAAAAAGTTAATATAGAACATGATGTGTATAACGCAAATATATACTTTACTACCCACACACAGAGCATATTTAAAAAAATATATGCAGGTACTTTTTTCCCACCATGGCCAAGCCAAATTTCATTACTTGACACTAACGAAATTACAATAGTTTGTAATAGAGCAAAAACAAAACGCAGCGAGCCTAAAGAAACCATGCTGAAATGAACAGAGGGTTCACCCAACTGACACAAACCGATCCACGAAACCAACAAGCGTTTTAATCGCAGCGTATAACGTCCCGCAGAACAGAGCATCCAACCATGCGCAAAAAACTGTAATTGCATTAATTTTAGAAGTACTAATAATATTAATAGCACTTGTAATTGCATTAGACCACTTCAGACATTTCCAAAAGCAACAAACATCATTGCTTTGTTGCCTTGTTGGGAGTAAGAGGTGACCGGTAGTTGGCATAGTGCCAAGGCCCTTTCAATTTTGGTGACAGATTGGCGATAGGAGCACTCCAAGATGAAGAACGATGAAGAACAGGGCAACAAATGAAAACATCAGTAATGCAATAGGTGAAAAGAAAAATTAGTTCTAAAGCACTGAAAGATCCCGAGAATCGTAAAATACCACCAAAATGTCATGGCAAGGAAAAATACCATCGAAACATTCAAACTCTAACCGGATCTAGCACTCCATTTGATTTTATTGACAAAAATCGTGTTTTCATGTTTGCAGCTAACACAACGGAAAAGGATGATAATTGTACCCTTGTGCGGAAGTCTAACCAAACTTATCCTCATCTCCCAACCGCAAGCACTGTAAAGAGCCTGCAATCGTATGACACCTCCTGCTTCGACACTATAACACCGCTCCCACCAGCCCTCTTTGATCCCATTCCATGCAGCGCCGACCACCCACCGGCCTGGGCCCAGTAAGCCTGCCACCACCGGCCTGGTCTGCGACACCGCCTGATGCCATTGGCTTCCCTGCCGGCATCAGTGGCGACCGACTGTCCTGGGCGCTCAAGCTGCGGCTTGTTCCTCTGGCGCCATGGTGTTCAGGGGTATTTTTTTGTCTTAGCTGACACCGTTGATATCAAAATGTAACGGAGTGCTAGATTCAGTTGGTGTTTGGATGTTTCAGTTGGTGTTTGGATGTTTCAGTGGTATTTTACATTTGCGTGATCTTTCAATGGTATTTTACCATTCTCGTGGTCATTTAAAGCTATAGAATCAATTTTCCATAAGTGAAACCCATTATTTTCCCAAGTGCATTAGGTTTCATTCAGTGTAATTGACAAAAGTTTTCTGAGACATCAAAACATTGCTTCCTCTCAAAGAGAGATTTATTTTCATATGCGAATCTATAAACTAAAATGTTCCCAAATAGAGTGTACCTTCTACAGAAACGATATGCTAACTTTAAAATCAGAGAGAAAAATGGTTTCCACTCAAAAATGAATTCTTCAGTGCTAAGCATGTGAAAGCACTGCACAGAAGGATACATCTGAAAGTTCAACAGAAAAAGGCCCAAACTGCCAAATATGGGGCAAGAGGGAAGCCCTCCTTTCCACTCAGATAGGCACAGATGCATCTCCAAGCAAAGAATAAGTATAGCACAGTAAAACTACTAGCACAAAACAAATGTCCAAACTATCAGGAAGGCACAACTGTCAGCTTATCTAGACAGGACCAGGAGGTATATGAATCAATTGCAGCATCCGCGGTAGTGTTAACTCAATTGAATCATAAGACAGACTAGAAAGTTGAACATCTATTAGCATCAATTGCAGCACAAACCAACAAAGAGAGCCAACAACATAGCAACTGAATATGGAAGTACAGATGGGCCTTTCACTATTTTCAATTGGGAAGAAGTGAAATTGGCGTCATTTCACCCCAAAAGTTACTCCTTCCCACAAAACCAAAAATCCAAACAAGGTAACCAGCAGCAAAACAGCTTATCATCCAACCATACTACTCGCAAGGCACCCGCAGCAGACGTATACCAAAGCAGTGACAACCCGCTGAAATTCCCCAAAAGGTCCGAACTTTGCAAAACCTATTACTGAATCAACTCCTATAAGCAGCGAACACTACTAATTCATCAAGCTAAACTATATAAAAGCCTTGTGCCAATCATAGAAAGATATTTTAGATCGCCAAACTGGTGCATAAACAAGAGATCGCGTCAGGGGATCACGAATCATGAAGGCACCCGATCCCCAATTCAATCTACCTGATGGCCAGATCCCCATCAAAACAACCCATAAACCCAACCGAACCCCGATCCACCCATCAAATTTAACCGCGCAGGATTGGAGTACGGCTGGGGACAAGGGGATCGGGTGTGTACCGTGAGGTCGATGCCTGGGTGGTCGGAGCTCCAGAAGATGTCGTGGTCGACGACGACGAAGTTCCCGGACACTGTGTCACCCTCGTAGGGCACGAACTCGTGGATGCACTCGGTGTCGGTTACCGTCACCGATAGCGCATCCGCCCGCCACGCCGCCGACAAAACCGCCGCCAGAGCCACTACCAGCAGCACCGCCGGCCGCCACCTCGCCATCGCTAATCTCCAAATACCACCTCCCTGAGCGTGGGATCAGGACTCGGGCCTCTCGGAAGGGGAAAAGAGAAGCGGCGGGAGCTCCGCTCCTGCACGGCGGTCGTCGGGAGAAGGAAGCCAAGCCGAAACGCGACGGGGTGGGTCACGGGAGCGAGATGGCAACGGAGGTGATGCTTGTTTTTGCAATAAAGGACCCTGAAAATCGTGTAATCGCGTGGGTAACGGGGTCGTGCTCGTTGCGTGGCCATGTGGTGCGATTGGTTCCCATGTGTTGACGTGGCGGTGGGATTTGATGCATTTTTTAAGCTCACTCAAAAAATTGCGGGACGGTCATAAAGCGTTTCCTCTACTTTCTTTACGTGAGTGGAAGTAGAAAACGTATTCTCTGTCAAGCCTAAGGCCTTGTTTAGTTGCAATTTTTTTTTTAGATTTTGCTACTGTAGTATTTTTGTTTTTATTTGACAAACATTGTCCAACCATGAAGTAACTAGGCTTAAAAGATTCGTCTCGTGATTTACAGGCAGCAAACTGTGTAGTTAGTTTTTATTTTCATCTATATTTAATGTTTCATACATGTGTCGTAAGATTCGATGTGACGGAGAATCTTGAGTTTTTTTTTGTTTTTTTTTGGAACTAAACAACGCCTAAGAATTTGAGGGAACAACATGTGGCTGCTTTTCAATTTTTTCTAGACACTTTTTTTCCGTAAAAGCATCTTTAGAAGCTTCAAAAAATTAGATTTAGCTATAAAAAAGTGTCTAGAAAAAATTAAAAAGCAGCCACATGTTGTTGTTACAAAATATTTTCAAAATACATTTAGACATTAATTAGAATGTTTTGGAAATTTTTTAGATATTTTTCTATATTCTATAATAAAATGTAACTTTAAAACCTTTAGGAGATATTTGTACTAGCTCTAGATATTTTTATTTGGGTTTGTCGTATCCCAGTCTATCTATAGCAACTTTTGGAATTTTGTAAAGGCTTAGAGACATTTTACATGGTTTAAGTTTTGTCAGGTATTTATGATTTCTTTTAACTAAAAAATATGAAACCGTCTTGAAAAGTACTTCAAACCAGGGCAAACAAGCTAATTTGAACTTTTTTAAGAGTTGAGAATATAACATTAGCTTATTTTTTAAGTTCAAGAGGTATAATCAAACCACGTGATAGTTGAGGGAATGTTATAAACTATGAAGTTATAGATTATGTTAAAAGCTACAACTTTTATGTAGACCATGTCAACATTTGAGGTCATTTGAAAAATAAAATTAATAGCAAATCAAAGAACTTAAAACAATTACGTGTGCCTCTAAACGATATCAGATGAAAAATTGTCAACTTAAAAATTGAGTATCTTATTCGTAACTATGATTTTCATATAAACTATGTCAACTTTGAGGTCATTTCAAAATAAAAATACTAAAATATGGTAATTTAAATTAAATATTTAAGCCTCTAAAATATATTAATTAAAAATTATCAGATCTAAAGTTGTAGATCATGTTGAACTTTACAAATTTTGTATAAATTTTATATTCATACGACTTTATATAAAAAATTATGGGAGTGACTAAGAGGGTGTTTGACACTGCTCCACAAACTCCATCATAGAGCAGCTCCACAAAAAACTGGAGTTCGTGGAGTACCTCTTTAGGTGCTCTCATAACTCTACGATTTTTTCTCGAACTAAGTGCATGGAGCTAAAGCTGTTTGGCTAAAAACCGTGGAGCGGAGCTAAAAAAACATAGGGCAGAATAGTCCCAAACACCCCTAAATAATGAGAGGACTCCAGGTGGGCTCTAGTGCCACGTCAGCAAACCTTGTCTTGTTTTAAATGTTCAGATGTGTTTGTTGTTGGACTTTGCTCAATATAATACTCTAGTAAATATGAGTTGTATGAAAAGCATTCTGATAATTTAACATTCTTATAGAGCAGACCAAAATAATTAATTTTTTTGTTCCACAGTGTAGTCTATATCAACACATGACAACATCCAATGTCACCATACTACTTCGTTGCTTTGTCAGCAAAAATTGTCAGCACTCGGAGGAACGGCAGTTATAGACAGGACGGACATCCTTTCAGAACTTCAGAAAAATAGGAGTATTAGGTCTTTGCCTTGTTTAGTTTTTTTTTTTAGATTTTGATAAATATTGTCCAATCATGAAATAACTAGATTTAAAAGATTCGTCTCACAATTTACAGGCAAATTGTACAATTAGTTTTTATTTTCATTTATATTTAATGCTCCATACATGTGCCGAGAAATCTTAAAAAAGTTTTTGGTTTTTGTACCTTGCTTCTTCCTGATCTAGTCAGAATAATGGCACCATCAGCCACATTTGGAAAGTGCCTTTGCTTCATCCTGATCTAGTCAGAATCTAACTTGCCACTGATAGTACAGTAGGCTGGAGCCTTGCTGCTCCATCTTCTAGAAACTTCGTAGTCCGACGAGCTTCCTGAACATTCCTTGGCAACCGGCCAACCGCAACTTTTGCAACTTGCACACAGCCCGCGACAAAAAGTCAGGCGCCGGATAAAAAACTATCGCCTACTTGCAGTGCCCACTGGGAGCTTCCATAGACCATAGTGGGTTCTGGAATATGGAACGTTCTGGAACTTTCACTTCCCACTGGGGCTGCCCGGGTTCGGGTTCAAGTGGTAGATGCTCTGCACCAGCACATCCACGTCGTCGTCCACGTCAGCTCCGCTCCCCTCCTCGCTGCCGCCGCCGCCCTCCAGGTGCTTCTCCTCCAGGCCGAGGCTGAGCAACTCCACCCAGAAGCTCTCCGTGTCCCCGCCGCCGCCGCTCCCCTCCAGCCGGCTCCCGTCGTCGTCCGCCTCCGCCACGCCATTAACGCCGACCGGAAGGCCGCAAATGTAGTCGTTCACCGCCGCCTCCGTAGCGGTGCCGCTGCTCTCGCCGTCGGGCGGGAGGTGGTACTCGATGGGGCGGCGGCGCTTCTTGGAGAGCGCGTCCTCGAGCTCCCTACGGCGGCCACCAAGGCCCTGCCGGTCGACCAGCATCCGGATGAAGCTCGGGTTCTTCAAGGCGCGCGCCAGGAACACCGTCATCTGCAGCTGCTTCTGCTCCGCCGTGGTGATGCGCTCCTCCATGGCCTGCATCTGCGCGCGCGTCGCCTGCTGCTCCTGCCGCAGCTTCACCACCTCCGCGAGCAGGATGCGCTTGTCGCGCTGCAGCCGGTGCACCTCGCCGTCGAGCCCGAATCGTCCCATCTCCAGACACGACGATGGCGCCTGCCCCTGCTGCGCCGACGGGCTCGACGGCGGGCGCCGGCGCTTGATCGTTCTCAGGAGCTCCTTCTGGCCACGCTGGAACCCCTCGTTCGCGAACTCCCACCTGTCCGGGTCAACCTTCCTGAACCCCTGCAATGCCGGCGATCGACCGCCATTGACGGCTCAAGCATTGAACAGCGAATTGAAATCCAACAACAGACTGGACAGGACTTACGTAGGTGTTGAGCTGGCGGACGAAGCTGGAGAAGTTGCTATGCTTGAAGTAGCGCGGGAGGATCACCGTGGCGAAGGCGTTAGCGTCCCAGACCACGAAGCTGTTGCCGGCGAACCCCCAGGAGACGACGGTGTCGGTATTGGGGTCGTCCACGACGTCGTAGGTCTTGGTCAGGAATGGGGTGGGGCCCACCTCGCCGAGTCCTTCCATCGGCCGGGGCAGCTCCGGCAAGGCGACGGCCCACGAGGACGCCGCCGCCGCCACCGCCGCGTCCCCCGCAGAAACGCCGGTGAAGTCGAAGTCGAAGTCGAACTCCTCCTCCTTCACAATGCCGCCGTGGAAGGGATCCATGGCCGCACCAACAAACCGAACAAGCAAACAAACAAACAAACAAACGCGACCGAGCAATGGCCGAAAAACAGAGGAGGTCCGCTTGACGGAGCAGAGGAGCAAAGGAAAGTCGAAACGAATCAAACAATCCAAACGAACGAATCAAGAGCAGGTCCAAAAGATGGCGATCTTTGGCTGAAAAAAACGCCTCGGCTGAACTAGCTCGATCTGAAAATGGCCTTCCTGAATGTCGAAAGAGCACGAGAATTCAAGAAGCACCAAAGGTTGGTCGAAAACGAAAAAAAGAGGTGGAAGAAGAAGTTGTCAGTAGACTGCAAATGCTCGCAAAATCTTAGCTATCGACGTTAGCTTACCCGATTAGAGAACGTCTAAACTGAAGCCTCTGCGAATCGAAAGGGAAAGAAATTAGTGAAAACCGCAGCGGCAAGACGCAGAGCTTTGGCAGAGAAGGGGGAGGAAGGACCAGAGCCAGAGGTAGAAGAAGAAAGCGAGTGAGAGCAACAGTGCATGAACGTACAGAGCGTGAAGGACCAGAGACCGGAAAGTACAGTCTCCCCAGTTGAGGTGCCCGGCGAGTAGCTT
Source organism: Sorghum bicolor (assembly GCF_000003195.3). NCBI lineage: Eukaryota > Viridiplantae > Streptophyta > Magnoliopsida > Poales > Poaceae > Sorghum > Sorghum bicolor. Next base: position 7,171,182 of record NC_012870.2, on the reverse strand, counting down.
TCCCTTTGTACTTGAGGCGGGTATATACGGCGTCGTCGCCTCGTCGGGGGACGTTCTACCAGTAGGCAAGCACACGCGGACCGCCACGGGCAGGCGCGAGGCCCCACGTATGGCGGGCGCCCGGCGTCGGCGCCGAACATTCCAGACGGTTCTGGAAGAGGTGGCCGCGAGGCCTTCGCTGGGGAGTGGGGCGGGGAGGCGTTGTTTAATCTGGAGCGGGTGAGGTGATGTGGCGACGAAGTTTCGCGAAGGCGCGGGCGAGAGTTCTGGAAACGTCCGCCGCCCCCCGTTCAGCTTCCCGAGCGTATTTTATTGCCGGTGGTGGCCCGGTGCTCTCCGGCTTTTGGCCACGGGTGGGGACCAGCTGGATCGCGGGAGAGTGGAGACGGGAGACGCTGGTTGGCTGCGCCGTCGCCGGGGGCGTGCGCGCGGATTGGACGAGAGTCGAGAGAGGTGTGGGATGTGGGCAAGTGGGGTCTGGTCTGCTGGACATGTCTTGAAACGAAAATATCTACTAGGGTCTTGTTTAGGAAAAAAATTGGGTGAACTACGGGTCCATTCCACCGCTGGTGCGCCCCTACACTGGATGGTAGACGTGGGCAAAGAAATGAATCCAGGAAAAAAAATTGGGTGGACTATGCGACCATTCCACCGCTGGTGCGCCCCTACACTTTGTTTAGGCCTTGTTTAGCCCAAATCCAATTCCACGATCGTTGTCGAATCTTGTGCTAAATGCATGAAACATTAAATATAGACAAAAACAAAAACTAATTACATAGTTTGCCTGTAAATTGCGAGACAAATCTTTTGATCCTAGTTAGTCTATGATTGAATAATATTTGCCACAAACGGTGCAATTAGTTTTTATTTTTATCTATATTTAATACTCCATGCATGCGTCTAAAGATTCGATGTGACAGAAAATTTTGAAAAAATTTGGGTTTTTAGGTAGAAGTAAACAAGACCTAGGATGCATGTATTCGCCAAAGTTAGGCCTTGTTTAATTCAGCCCAAAAATTAAAATTTTTTTAAATTTTTTCATTACATCGAATCTTACAGCACACATACATGAAGTATTAAATATAAAAAAAATAAAAACTAATTTTATAGTTTGACTACTTACTTTATAATTGAATAATATTTATTAAATTAAAACGAAAATATTACCGTATCAAAATCGTAAACAAGGCTTTAGTATTTGTTCCTGCTGAAACACTGAAACTTGGACTTACGGAGTAGACACGAGTGTGTCTGGTTGGTTTGCTAGTCTAGACGAACCAGTAAAATTAAGACAGGTTAGATCTAGGCCTTGTTTAGTTCATCCAAAAAATCAAAAAAATTTCAAAATTTTTCGTCATATCAAATCTTACGGCATATGTATGGAGAATTAAATATAGACGAAAACAAAAACTAATTATACAGTTTGTCTGTAAATCATGAGATGAATTTTTTGAGTCTAATTAGTCCATAATTAGACAATAGTTGTTAAATAAAAACGAAAGTGTTACAGTACAAAAAAGCCAAAAAGTTTTCGGAACTAAACAAGGCTCTAGTCAGCTTTAGCTAATGCAAACAATACATATTTGGTTGCATGACTACCAGCTAAGTGCTAGGAATAGATGTGTTTAGTTGTCTGATGTAGTTTGTATAAAATCACCTCTTCCTTGAACTCGTAAGTTTACCCTGTGATGTTTTTAGTCGAACAGGTGGCAAGCATGTGAGCATGATACCACCTTAGTCGTCGAACCTCCTCCTCCATCCCACTTTGGTTTGTGAGCAAGGTAGGACTTGGCACAACACGAGAGACTATTAGGCGAGGAGCACTAGATGCGTCAACCGCCAATTTGCCATGGAGGACCACTAGATCCGCACAAGTGGGGTGGTAGAGGGGAGCAAGGTCGCCAGCGGGCGAGGTAGAAGAGGAAGGAAGCAGGGTCGCTGAATCACAAGAAAGGAGGACGAGCAGATGCGCCAGCCGCCGAGCTCGCGGTGAAGGTGGACGACGAGCTCGTGCGATTTGGTCCTTCGTGCGCCCACCTCACCGAGGTTGAAGGGCACTAGGCCGTGCGAGGTGGTCCTTCGTGCGCCCACCTTGCTCCTCTGCGCGGACGTCTAGCTCCTCCTCCACCACTGCTTCAAGCTCAACACATCGCTCGTGGAGCACTCCTCGATTTCCACCGAGCTCCACCGTGTCCTCCTCGTGGTTGCAGCGCAAGCCCACGCCAGCGATGGTATGGAGCGAGATAGAGCCCATGATGGGGCAGCAGAGGGTGGAGGAGGGGCATGCTTGCGCGACCGACGGGGTGAAGAAGGAGATGACCAGAGGAGCATACTCGCGAATGAGGGGGTGAGTGGACTCGCGCTCGAGCCTAGCGCAAGCTTGACTCCAGCGAGATCTTCAAGTCTTGTGAATCTGGACATGAAGATCTCGCTCAGACTGGTCTAAGAGGACAATAAAAATGTGCGGTACTAGGGTCGAAGTGTATGTTATCAGGATAATTTGCACAAGCCATTTCACTACTTTGGACAAGGATGTTCTAAAATTTACTATTGGTCCATTTGGGTCCGCTGAATTGAAAATCTTTCTGGCATCATCGAATAAGCATGCTAGATAATGCTCTTTCCACTTAGCTGATGGTGTCGTGGCTGTCCAACGGTTCCAAGGATGCACACAACAGGTAACTGCTTTGGATGAGGAGGGCATCAAGCGGGTAAATATAAATAGTAAAAATAGGGAGCGTTGCTCGGTTGCACTTTGAGGCAGTGCTGCTGTGGCTGATGATGACTGCTTAGGAAACCAGCAGCCGAATTATAATTTAGGGCGGTGGAGCTTCACTTCTCAATTCTTAAGCTTCACTCCTTATTCTTCGAAGAAGTGATTCTGATGAAGAGCAAAGTGAAGAGCAAGTGAAAATCAATTCTATAGCGATTATTGTGAGAAATAAATGGAAAGCAGCGGAAAGCGATGGATACCGGTTTTTAAGCTCCTAACTCACAGTATAAATGGAGAAGTGATTCTCTTGAGCTTCCCACGAGAATCCAGTTGCATTTGAAGTACTTGGTAGAGCTTTGCGGAAGATGAGAGTGAAACAGAGGCTAAGAGCTGTGCCAAGGGGCCCTAGATTCAATCTAAGGCTATCTCCAATAGAAGACTCATTTCGGAACCCAAACCTAAAATGGGTCTTCAACACAATACTTATAGCCTCCAACAGAGTACCCATACAGAAGACTCATTTTGGGTATTAGGAGAGGCATAACCAAAATTTGGGTATTCTCTCTCTTCGAGACCCATTTGCAGAGAGTGTTGTCTTTTAGGTCTTGTTGTTGGAGAATACTAAAAATAGGTATGGAACCTTTTACTTGTAGCGCTAGCTAAAGGATCAATGAGTCTTGTATTTTGGGTGACGATTGTTGGAGATAGTCTAAGATCTTATTTAGTTACAACCGAAATCCATTTTTTTTTTAAGATTTTTTATCACATTGAATGTTGCAGCACATGTACAGAGCATTAAATATTAACTAAGTACATATTCTTTTGTAATTTACAAAACGAATCTTTTGTGCCTAGTTAGTTTTAATTGGACAATAATTACTAAATATATAAATAAAAATGCTACGGTATAACTAAACGAGGCCCCATTCTAGAGATCGAAACGGGCTTTGAGAGTAAAACTTGGCCTTCCCAAAAATGGAAGCATTCATAAAACTTGGCCTTTCCAAAATGGAAGTATTCACATTTTGCCTTGCCGAAACTGTCACCTTTTATTCTGTTTTCTAGCCTTACATACAATGTATGCGCAAAAACAAATTAAACCTGGATGGAATTCCCTTGTGGCAACCCTGAGGCTCTGGCCTGCAGGAGATCATCGATCAAGCGGTTTACGTCACGCCAGGACAAGCCATCCTCACCTACAGCGGCGCGCGCGCGCTCCGCTAGTTCCCCGGCCCTGGCCTTCAACCTGTCGCGCTGCTCTCCGCCGTCCATGAAACCGGCGACGGCCCGCGCGATTGCCTCCGCCGGCACGGTCTCAGCATCCTCGGGCCTCTCGCTGCGCCTGCCGCCGTCCCAGACGCGCGCGCCGAACGTGGCCACCTCGGTGACCAGCCGCTCGTTGATGAACTGCTCGAACACCAGCGGCCACGTTAGCACCGGCACGCCGGCGGACGCGGCTTCGAGGACCGAGTTCCAACCGCAGTGCGTCAGGAACGCGCCCACCGACGGGTGGGCCAGCACCGCCAGCTGCGGCGCCCATCCGCGGACGACCAAGCCACGGTTGGCGACGCGCTGCTCCCAGCCCTCCGGTGCCCACTGGTCGCTGGAGTCATGGCAGCGGACAACCCAAAGGAATGTCTGGTCCGACGCCTCGAGCCCCAAGGCGAGCTCTCTGCTCTGAGTCACGGAGAAGTCGGCCCAGCTCCCGAAGCAGACGAACACTACCGACCGCCTCGGTTTGGTGGACAGCCAGTCCAGGCAGTCCACGTTGCCGTCGCCGCCGCGGTGCAGGGTGGAGCGCGATGGCAGTCCCAGGGGCCCGACGAAGTAGGCGCGGCGCGCCTCCACGCGTCTGAACTCCTCGCAGTAGGGCTGCTCTAGGTCGACGAAGGTGTTGACGATGACGCCGAAGCCAGCAAGCTGGCACGCTCTCTTCCGCTCCCACCATTTGGAGAGGTGGTCGTCCTGGACCAAGAAGTTCGGGAGCTCGGACACCGGGATGGCGATCTCCTTCCCGGGCAGGCCAGGCACGGACAGCACCGTCCCAGGGGCGGCGGAGCTGGTCCGGATGATGTCGGACCGTATGGTGAACAGGCTGTTCATGGCGAGCAGCGCGAAGATGCCGACAGGGTGGAACGTGAGGCGCGGCACGCCGAGCTCGGCGGCGACCTCGTTGGTCCACCAGAACGGCACGTCGGCGACGATGGCGTCGGGGCGGTGGTCCCGGAGAAGCGACTCGTGGGACGGCTGCACGATCTCCATGGCGCGGTACACACGCCACGCGTCGTGCGCGGCGGCGGTGGTGAGGCACTCGACGCCCTCGCCGAGGCCGACGTCCGGGAACGGGTAGCAGAGCACGCGCACGGCGTGGCCGGCGGCGGCGGCGCGCGCCACGGTGGGCGCGATGAGGGCCGCGTTGGCCGGCGTCACGACCATGGTCGCCTCCACCTCCGTGGTCCTTGCCGCGGCGACGCGGCACGCCAGGTCGGTGTGCGGGATGAGGTGGCCCCGGATGAAGGAGGGTAGGAAGAACACCCTCAGCCTCCTGCCCGCACCCGCCACGGCCGCGGTGTCGACTGCGGCGGTCATGGAGACCGCAGGACGCTCTGCAGCGCGACACTGGTGGAAAGGCTACGACGAGCGTTGTTTTGTACTGTAGATCCCTTTCTTTCGGGTCTCGGCACCCGTTTCCTCCCGTCCCTGGTGCAAGAGCGTGCCGTCGTGAGAATAGCTGTTGGAAGCCATCAACACACACATCACACATCAGCAGACATGCAAGCCGCCCCAAGAATAGCTGGTGCTGGGGCAGCGGATCCGATCTGCGTATCCATGGTAAAGGTGAATGGTTTCGTGATCCATGTGGGACGCCAGCGACATGCACTGAGAAACTTGAGACCATATGTTATATGTACACGTCCGCCGATCCGATGTAACGCTGCCGCCGGCTTCGTTTGTGGAACCCAGAGATTCCTTAACTTGCAAACAATGGTGGTTTGGGGTGGATAACGAATTAGCGCCTCACTCGCATAGTCAGGATGCAGTCGTGCAGACACGGTTTCCAATCCAGACAGATCAAGTATTAAAACCTGCTAGTACTCTCCACATGGGCGGATAGGTATGGTTGCGAACAGCACGGCAGCAATGCGATCAATCCATAAACATATGGCCACAGGGCACATGAAAACCAAATGAAGTGCTACAGAGTATGCAAGACAAGTAAAGAGCATGGATTTTAAGTTCAGGGGAACCAGCAACAGCAGCACAGCAGCGATTCTTGTTGCTCCGTCGTGGCACTGGTAGGTTACTCCTCCTTTACGGCCTTCGCCCCGAACACCACCTCGGCGCCGTGCCGGAGCACCTCGGGGTCGCGGCAGATCCTGGCCGTCGCCTCCGCGGGCAGCGTCACCACCACGTCCCGCGCCTCGCCGCCCTCGGCCGCGGGCAGGACGAGCACCAGGCCCTCGCCGGCGGCCCCGCCCACGCGGCACGACACGCGGGCCGGGGGCACACCGGCCTCGAACTCGGCGCCGTACATGAGCACGTGGTCCAGCGCCGCGCAGGTCAGCTCCGGCCCGTACATCTGGAACGGCGCGGCGGCGTCGCCCTCCTGCTGCTGCCGCGCGTGGAGCCACTCCAGGGCGCGCCACAGGTCGTCCTCCGGCACGCCGGCGACGTGGCGGTCCAGCGCCGCGGCCACGGCGGGCAGCCCGGACGCGAGGTCGGCGCGCGCGCGCGCGAAGTGGACGGAGCTGCCGTAGTAGCCCAACGGCAGCGGCGCGTACATCCGCTTGCGGAAGTCCAGCGCCAGCGTGAGCTCCCCCTCCCCGTCGGCGGCGCCGGTGATCCGGAGCCAGAAGAGCGCGGCGAGCGCCGCGAACGGGGTGGTGCCAGGCTCCAGGGTGGAGAGCAGCGCGCGCACCGCGGAGGCCGGGAAGTGGAACGTCGCGGAGGACATGGCGGTGGCATCGGTGCTGGCGGGGGAGACGGCGCTGGCCTTCTCGGCGAGCAGAGGCGGGGGAGGGGGCGGCGAGGTCGGGGAGACCGCCAATGCCGGCGCGTGGAGGAAGGGCGGGTAAGGGCTGGTGGTCCGGCGGTGCGCGGCAGCCCAGGCGTGGAAGAAGAGCGCGGCGGCGGTGGGGTCGTTGTGGATGTGGGTGCAGCTCAGCCCCAGCGCGTACGACTTGTCGGCGAACTCCGTCAGCTGCATCCATAGACATGATCACCAAAGAAAATTAATTAAGCAGAAATGTATTATCAGGTTCGCGTCTCTGGTCCTATACTGCATCTGCAGCTCCTGCATATACGGGTTCACTCTTCAGTGATGCAGCCATGTGACGCAGTCAATTGATGCCCCAACTGGATAACGGTACAAGAGCACAAGACATTTAATTCTGGATCTGTTCCTACCGAATTAATAAGTAATAATCTCTCACGTTCCAAATTACAAGACATTACAAGAATTTTCTAAAAGCCAAAATATTTTAAGTTTAATCAAAATTATAGAAAAATACAACAATTTATAACATCAAATAGGTTTATTATAAAAATATAATTAATAAAAAATTCTAATGATACTTAGTTGGTATCATAAATATTATTATCTTATCATATAAATTTGGTCAAACTTGAGATCTTTCGACTCTCTAATATTTTTGAAATGTCTGGATAACCAAACTCTACTCAACAGCCGAGCCATCAAACTAATCAAGGCAACAGAACGCGCGCTCCTGCTGCATGCTGAATTAGCTCACCAAATTCCACCAAGCAGAGTTAATGAGCTATGATGAGATTGATTAAGTAGTTGGTCAAGGATACCTGGACGTAGAACGGAGACCAGATGTAAGGATCGGGCCCCAAGGGCTCGTAGTAGAGGAGGTCCATCTCCTCGTCGCCGGTCGCCGTGGCGAGCCACTCGTCGAGCGTGACGCCGGCCCTGGCATCCACCATGCGCACGCCGGCGTCGTTGCACTTGACGACCCAGCCCCGGTGCGCGTGCGCGGCGTCCGCGCTGCCAGTGCCAGCCCCGTCGCTGCCTTCGCCGCGCGTGAGCCGGCCAGTCATGGCCGGGTAGAGCGACAGCACCTCGGAGAGCGACTCCTTGAGCTGCTCCCGGTCCAGGCCCGGGGCGGCGCGGAGGTAGAGCACCACGTGCACCGTGTGCCGCTCCATGGCGTTGTCCAGGGGCGACAGCGCGTGCGTCTTGCCCGGCCTGACGGGCGTCACCGACGCCGCCGTCGACTTGGCGAACCGCGTCACGCGGCTGCCCGGCCCCGTCGCCAGCCCCGCCGCCACCGTCATCGCCGCCGAAGGCATCACCGATCTGCGCGCTACAGAGCACACTAGGGAGGCAGATCGCGAGATCAGTCAGATCTTACTGCTGCTCGACCTTTTTGCGGGATGGATTGGGGCTGGCTGGTTGGGGATTTAAGGTGGCAAAGGTGGGCAGGGTTTAGCTGCTGGTAGTTGAGCGCATTAACGAACTTTTGAATTCGTAGGTCACGTGGCGGCTCATGTATGGACAGGCAGTATTACAAGTGTCAGATTGGTTGGTGGGTGGTAGGGGCGTCCGGGGCATTAGATGGCGGCTTCAAGCTTCAATAGTTTAATCTATTATTTTTTCTATAAACCTAAGTTATTATTATTATTATTTCTTTCATCCTAAATTATAAACATTCCAAAAATCTTGTAAAGTTAAAAAAAATCTCAAATCTGTATAAATTTTATATGATAAGATAATAATAACTAAATATCATTAGATTTTTTATTAATTATATTTTCGTAATATAACTATTTGATGTTATAAATTTTTATATTTTTTCTATAATTTTAATCAAACTTAAGATGTTTTGAGTTTCTAAATTTTTTAAAATGTCTTGTAATTTAAAATGGAGAGAGTATACTTAGTATTTTTCAACAAAATTCTTTCGATCGAGTCTTTCTTTTTTTTCAGAGCATCAGAGAAGCGAAGTCCGAAGAGATGTGTGTCCAACTTTCGGATAGACCTGGTAATGGATAAAAAATTATCCAACTACGAGAAGCCCGAGTCCATTCAATCCATTTTACACAGCAAAAGAATCCAATCCAATACAAAGGTGAAATATCCACCCAATTATCCAATCTCTTTAGAAGATGACGTCTATGATAATGACGAGCGCAGAGCTTCGCCGAATCTATCATTCAACGATGTTACAATTAATCAGCCAAAACAAGGCGGCGCCTCGAGCAGACTGCGGTGGAGGAAGCTTATCTCCAAAAATTCTCCATCCGCTGGTGGAAGATGCATGACAGCCTTGAGGAAGGTGAGCATGCTCTACTCGTCGCCTCGTCGGATTGGATGCGTTCCTCAGCGACCTGCCGGAACTGCTCTGCTTCTATCCCGGTACGAGTTACAGAGCGGAGCCGGAGGTGGGAAGAAGCTCGGCGGGATCGTCGGGACCGACCCTGGATGCTCGGAAATGGCGCAGGCGTCCTCCAACATCAGCCGCGGCAGTGCCGCCGGAACTCCGCGCGGAGGACGACGCCAGCTGCTGCTCAATGGCGGCGAGGCATGCGGCGCCGGCAGCCTTGACCGATGGTGAGCACTGGCGCCGGCGCGCCCGCAGCCAAAGACCGCTGAGGTTTAAGTAGCACTGTAGCAGTGTACGGGGGAGAGCAGTAAGCAAGAGCAATGGCATGGCTCCAGTACCTAGTTGCCATGGTGTCAAACTGTCAATATCCTTGGAGGTAGTGAGCTGTTAAGCTATTTTCCCCTCCTTTCATAAAGACATAAATTAGGTTGAAACTGTAAAATGTAGCTTATTGCAGTTTCTTCCTCATTTCTCTCTCAACTATGTATGAAGTAGTTGGTGAAGCTATTTTGCCAAACACTTTCTCCAAAACAGCTCAACTTCGGGACTGTTTGGTACAGCTCACAACAGCTTCATGGGCTGTTGTGAGCTGTTTTTTTTGCCAAACACTTGTTTCCAAAACAGCTTCATGGGCGAAACAGTTTTTCCTCTCCTCTCACAAAGACATAAGTTGGGATGAAACTGGAAAAAGTAGCTTATTGCAGTCCTCATTTCTCTCTCTCAACTATGTATGATGTAGTTTGTGAAGCTATTTTACCAAACACTTTTTCCAAAACAGCTCAGCTTCATCCAGAAAGGCACTCATGAAGCTAGTTTCTTACTAGTGAAGTTGAGTTGCGCCAAACAAGCCCTTCATCTAGAAAGTCACTTATAAAACTATTTTGTAAAAAAAACAGCTTTACTAGTGAAGTTGACCTGTGCCAAGCCCTATTCTCCTGTGCACATTATTATTGGCCTGATTCTCACCCACTCGTAGTCCAATCTAACATGATTATTGGCCTGATCTCCGGTGCACATTACGACGACGGTGACCATGATCTTGAGCGTGCCGAAGCTGAAAAGAAGTTCAGAGAATTGGACGCCGATATGCACAAGTAAAGCATTCTAATAATAATTTGACAAGTTTATGAAATAGTAGAGTTAACCTATATATTTTTTTTTAAAAAAATGGTTTTGCAAGATTTTATCCTTTTTTGAAGAAGCACGCTCTGTACTGCAGAGGCAGCAGAGCCTCACTACAGTGGATTTCTCATATGCTACTGTGACATGCCAAGTGTTTGATGAAGGTGGTGGTCACATCAAAGTATTAAGCTTCCTGAAAAGTGACCCGTCAAGAACTCTGTTGAATAAGTCTGCAAAAAGTTTGTCGTAAGAATCAAAGTCTGAAAGTAACTGTGTCAAAAAAAAAAGTCTTAAAGTAACCAGAAAAAAAAGGAAAGAAGTCACTAATCAGAATATGGTGGCATAGGCGTGCGCTGTTCTGATTTTGATGACCATCTGAAACGAACAGGGCGTATCTAGCAACTAGATTTACTTTCCTTGTTTCTTACTTAATTGCGATTAAGCTTATTGGCATAGGCTGATGTTAACCAAGACGGAAAATTATCGCTCGAGGAGATGCTAGATGACTACATATCCTTTACAGCAATGATGAAGTTGATAGTGATTCCGCGACGAGCTACGAGCCAGCACAGAGATATGGAAGGATCGGAGGAGATTCTTTACTTTCAAATAGGAGTTCGCAGCCAAAAGAAATGAAAAATGTACGGCAGACAATCAACTGCAAGATCAATTTAGTTCATCGTGACCCACTGTCTGTTTTACGGCATTTTTCATTAAAGAAACTTTAGGTTTTGGAACTGTCATCTCCAACCCCATCTAATATTAAGTTCCACACGAATACACAATAGATGGCCAATACAAAGGTAACAACTAACAGGGTACAGTAGGTTCACGAATTGCCCAAAAAAACTGATGAACCATGTACGATTGGAGTTACTTTCACTAACAGTAACACACCATTGATGTTCAGCACAATTCTTCTTCTTCTGACTAAAGCAATACATGTATCTCCCAGCTCTAATACTACAACGACGTACGGCAGATGTCGAGACAAACAACTTGTCTAATTTCCCACACTTCATACAAAGACACTAGATATACCATATGTCCCCATGCATAAAGAAAAAGCACATGACCAAGTGCGGTATGGGCTTTACGATACAGGTAAGGTATCATGTTTCTTGGCAGATGACACTTGGCATATCCGTCTATTCGTGTTGTCAGTTTGCCGGGTTCATAAAATACCAGTTCGAAGGGCACAAGTCCTGTGCTATGTTCCCACATCCTCATCCTTGATCTGAAGATCAGCATGATGCAATGTCTTCTCTTTCACAAACGGCAGCACAGGGGAGTGTTGTTTGCCCTTCATTGTCCTGAACATGGTAGAGGCAGTTAAGTTCAGTTCATTAGGCTAAAAAATCTAATGGCCCAGGAGATTGTGGCTGAACTTTGAAGCTCTATGGTGCCATGGTATGCTGAAATACTGACAGCATCAATCAATCAAGTGTCATAATGAGCATAGACAACATGTTTTCTATTTAATGTAGTTTAATATGCAAACAACTGAATGCACTTCATTTTCAGCTATATGATTAGACTGACACCTATTGCTCCACGTTACTCATCAAATAAATCTGCCATGAATAGTAGAACACAAAGGAATACAGTAATTCCAGTTTACCTTAGCATTCAGATCTGCATTTGCTTTTGCAAGAGCCTCAACAGCACTAAGATGGCCACAATCAACAGCCCAGTGCAACGGAGATCTACCTTCAGTATCTGAAGATAGTACCATATACAAACCATGTTTGAATGAATTATGCTTATAAGCATAACATAAGCATTACATGGTTTATAGTTTGCAAACACAAACCTCTCGCGTTGACTTCCACACCATCTGACAGAGGCTTCACTATGTCATCATTTGCTCTTTCCCTCGCTGAAACATGGATGTCACCAAGTTCTCTGCATATACATTTAAGTTTGTTCCAATTAAAAACAGTAGGCTAAGGTAGGTAACATTTATAGCGTAAACACTTCTGAAGAAGACACCCATGAGGTAAACACCACTTACGAATCATTTCCTTCCTCTTCCTCGTACATCAAACTGAGGTCCCGTGGGCCCCTTGCAGAAGCAATGCTATCTTCATCTTTCCCTTTCTGACATTATTATGTGATGGATAAGCCAACACTGTCACGAGGATCATTGTACACACTGCTGCAAGAGTGAGGTGAATAAGGAGATATCGAACTTACCGCACTTGCACCTGCATCCCAGTTAGGGAACAGCTCCTGAACAATTGTGATGTACTCTTGCATAGCTTCTTCTCTAGGCATAGCACCCAACTTATGCCAAGCATTCCTGGCATATTCAGAACACATATGGACAATGTTAAACTGAAGTAAGTTTTTCAAAATCAACAAGCACAGAGTAAAGCCAACTACCAAATCCGCGTTCGTAGAAACCCTAGGGAATAGAAGAGGCGGAGAACTCACGTCGTGGTCGACGCTGAGGAGGGAGAAGTTGCGGAGATAGATGCGGGGGTGGCGGCCGAGGCGGAGGTGGCGCCGAAGAGCGACACGTCGTGGGGCGGCGGCTCCGAGACGGCGGCGAGGCGGAGCGGCGGTGCCGAGACCGCGGCGAGGCGGAGTGGCGGCGCCGAGACGGCGGCGAGGCGGAGCGGCGGTGCCGAGACGGCGGCGAGGCGGAGCAGCGGCTTGCGGTTACTCGCGAACGAGGCGGAAGCGTGAAGGAGCAAGGCCAGCCCCACCGCTGGGTCGTCGTTGTCGCCGCGTTCGTCCTGGACGCAGGCGCCTCGGTGGCCGGGGTCGGGGAGGTGGACGTAGTTGAAGAACCACCCGCGGCGCGGCAGATGCCACAACGCTGGCAGGCGAGGACGAGTGCGTTGCGGCTACCGCCAGCGCCACCATTCGTCAGCACGCTTGATCGGCCTTCCGCCCGCGCTTCTTCCTCGGGTAGTACTATCACAGTCGAGGGCGCTGCCGCGTTCGCCGCCTTCGCCTTCGTCGTCGATTCCTCCGTTGGCTTCGTCGTGTTGTGAGGTTTTTTTTTTTTTCAAACACTTATTTCCAAAAACAGCTTCCCCTCCTCTTACAAAGATATAAGTTGGATGAAACTGGAAAAAAGTAGCTTATTGCAGCTTCTCCCTCATTTCTCTCTCTCAACTATGCAAATAACTAAAAAGCCCGAATTAAACTAGGTCTTGTTTAGTTCGCAAAAATTTTCAAGATTCCCTGTCACATCGAATCTTTGATCGCATGCATGAAACATTAAATATAGACGAAAATAAAACTAATTGCACAGTTCATCTGTAATTTGTGAGATAAATCTTTTGAGTCTAGTTACTCTATGATTGAACAATGTTTGTCAAATAAAAACAAAAGTGCTACAGTGCCAAAAACGAAAAATTTTGTGAACTAAACAAGGCCCTAGCTTCAACACCTGTTTGCCCTGTACGCCCTCCACACCCGAGATGGGTTTCACACATCACTAGAACTATTGGGCTGTTCATTATGGGCTGGGCTAGCCTGCTGCTGCTGTTGGGCTGGCTACAAAAGTTCCTTACCCAGGGGCCTTTTTGACGAGGCCTACAAGATGCAGGCCCAAATTCGGTCCATCTTGCACGGCTGTCGCGAAGCGCGTCCGAGACTTGCGAGTCACCGAGTCCGAGTGGACGTCTGCGGTCTGCCTATATACGGCGTCTGCCAATCGTATCCTAGCTAGGGCACAGGGGTTTGGGAGAAAGAAGAAAGCGTCGGCGACTCGAGCTGCCGCCGGCCGGACCGCACGCAGGCCGCCAGCGTTTCAAGTGGTTGTTCTCCTATCCAGTCTCTGGACGTACGCCCCTCTATTCGGTAATTTTGCGTAACTCCCAATCTTGTGTATTTTGTTCCTGTTTGTGTGATGACGATCTTGCCACGGAATTAGTAGTGCTTTTGATTTTGGAGTAAATTGTTCCGCACACCACTTCTTGGTAGGTATACGTGCGATTGCGGAGTTCGAATTCTGGTGTATCCATACTTTATACGCCCCTGAATCTGTGTTGACTGTTCGTAGCCCCAAAACATCATGCATGGCCGCATGGATGCTTCTTTAGTGTGAGAAATATCGAATAGCCATAACCCACTTTGAAGGTGATGTTTATAAACTTTGGTTCACACGCTAGACACATATAGCGACAGTTTGAGACGACATCAGGCATGGACATGGCGATGCAAGGGCCATCTAGCCTGAATGGTTGAACTCCTAGGCCGGTGCATGGTTTTGCCACCAGAGCTAGAGGTACGTACCGTACCGCCCAACCCAAGTCCTCAGGTATCCCACGGCCATAGCCCCAGCCGTATTGTGCCCCTGATGCCTTGGCAGAAAGCAACCAGACTCACCTAAATTGGAGCAGAGATTGGAGTATTTATATTTTGCTTGGACATGGACTCAGCCACTACGTCTTAGTGACAGTAGTGGCAAGCAGGCGAAGGACAATTGCATGTAGTGGCATGGAAGGAACATGAGTTTTTCTAGTGGAGATTTTAATCTTTTCTAGTGGCCATACATGGAATTATATCTTAACTTTTTTTGGTGAGGTTATATATCTCATCACAGGCTTTGCTTAATGATGTGTGCAGGTCATCAAGGACAAGGTTTAGGATGCCTCGAATTGGGGATCCAGATGCAAATTCGCTCCATAAAGTTACTTGGGAGTTTCTATTTCTTTTTGGTAGCACCGCAGTGTGCTATTTTCAACGCGAGTACATTAGACCTGGAAGACCAGACTTGCTTCCTAAGTTCATAGAATTTGGAGTTGGCTTGTTAGGACTTTGGGGTTTCGCGTATAGCGGTATATATCGATTCCTTGATGGAATTGATTCTCCTCGTGCACGACTGAGGAGGCGTGGTAGAAATAGAATATGATATAGCTAATGTTCATAGTGTATCTAATTCCAGACAGAAAATGATGTTTAATTTGCCTCAAACAAGGCTTCGACACAATATTGTATAAGCTAGCTTTATTTTGAAGCAAGCTAGGGAGTACAACTGTTCATGTTGATTTCTGTTTATTTATTATATATATCCGTATTACTACCTTCGGTGAAACTAGCTTATTTTCTTCAAAAATATCACGTATTTCCCCTATCCTAGAACAATGATACATCTAGACTTTACACCCTGTTTGGACGTCTAAATTGGAGCCTGGAATCGATGATTTGGAACTGTTGGCCGCCAATATTGCTGTTTGGATGTCGCTAGAATTGGGTATTGGAAAGACACCTGATTGAATACCGCGTGGTATCCATAACGCTTGCTCATGCCCTACATCGATTCAGAGATGGCAACATCGGTTTTGCCTACCCCTTCGCCCTCCCTCGAACAAAAACCAAGAAGCCCCATCTTCAGCTACGTTTCTGCCCCAACGGGTGACACGACGAAGTCCCCTACTGCCTCCTTCTCTAATTCCTCAGGGTCATCGCGCCGGAGCTCCTCGTTGAATCTTCTTCCTCAGGACTGGCACCCCCTATACCCTCGTATCCAATCTGGCGCCATCGGAAGTTGATTTGGCGACAACGGGTCTCGATTCGATGGTGCATAGTTTGATCCAACAACAACGGAGATCGATACAAAGAATGCTCTTCTGCTAATCAATGATATACCTTCATTACAAATTATAAGCCACTCTAATTTTTTTGGAGAGTCAAAGTATTTTGAGTTTGATCGAAATTGTAGATAGAATTACAAAGATTTATGACATGAAATATGTATACTATAAAAATTAATAAAAATCTATCTAATGATATTTATTTGGTATCATAAATGTTATTATTTTATTATATAAATTTAGTCAATCTTGAAATACTTTGGCTCTCGAATAAAGTTATAATGACTTATAGTTTAGAACGTAAGGATTATAACATATAGGTTCAATGTATCCCCTTTTAACATAGTTCACCTACACACATGAGAGATCAAGCTTGTCATTTAGGCACCCAAGTTTGATGGGGGCCAATGACTTTCTCAATAAGTGACTTTGGAACCTAAATTTGCTTAGGCCTATTCTTGTCAGGTGGACCTAAGAACATAGCTTTGATCTTCCCACTAGTGTCCTTTCTAAGCATGTAGTGAGCATTAAAGGGAAAGGGTCTAACATGCAAGAGGAGCTCACTTTGAAGATATTGACCACTTGTAAACTTTTGTTGACCAATAATGATATCATTTTTATCCATCTTGAGTCTCTTGTTTTCCTCCTTAATCATTTGTCATTCTCAAGAGTTATGTCATAGTCACCATCTGGCTTCTCAATGACAACCGCACCATTGGTTGATAGCTTTTCAATGTCTTTATTAAGCTTCTCATTCTTAATCATGACATAATCATCATAGGACTCGACCACAACCACTTGCTTGCCTTTGCTATTAGAAAACCTTGTTCAATGCTCTCCACAACCAAGTCATCACATGATTTAGCTATACCCACTTTGACAACATTGTTAGTAGCATCAAGTGTTTCATTGAATAAAAGATCATATGAAAGCACAAGGTTGTCATCATTGAGCCCTAGGTGTGCCCCTGAAGTTTATCATGTTTTTATCTAAGCTCTTTGTGTGAGGTTTTTTGCTCCTTGAGGGTGGATGACACAACCTTGTTTTCGTTTCTAAGCTTATCACTAGACTTTTCCATTATGTCATACTTAGCTCGAAGAGTTTTGTTCACAAGTTTAGCTTTCTATTTTTACCTTTTTCTTTCTCGTGACTTGTGTGGGTACAATGAACTCATCATTATCACTACCACTACTATCTAGGTGTGTAGATGATGATGGAGGTGGTGATAGCAGAGTAAGAGATGTTCCAATAACAAGCACAACCACCTTCTCTCCTTTATCATCTATCATTGGAGGATGAGCCAATCACAAACAATGTAAGCCTTGGCATTATTCTTCTTCTTGTGGAATTTCTTCGTCTTGACATCCTTCTTGTATGTCTTATCTTTCTTCTTTTCTTTGTCATCATTACCACTTGTGTCTTTCTTGTCCTTGTTCTTATTCTTGTATTTTCCTTTCTTGGGATATGGACACTAATGAGCTAGACGACCAAGCTTGCCACAAGTATAACAATTCATTTGCTTAATTTGTTTCTTCTTGCTACTTGTGAAGAACTTCTTCTTTGGATGAAACTTGATTTCCTTCTTGCTGAGACTTTTGAGCATCTTGGTGGTGTTCCTCACCATGAAAACAATCTTCGCATCACCACTTTCATCATTACTTGAGCTCTCAATAACGTTCTTGACTTTGCTTTTGCCCTTATTCTCTTGGCTAGCCTTTAGTGCCAAGTCTTTCTTCTTGTTGTAAGAAGAGCCATCTAAAGGAGTGTTGTGCTTGTTTATCTCATAAGCACCAATCTTCCCCAATATTTGAGTTGGAGTGGTGGTGGAGAGATCAACTTATTGGAACATAGTGACAATGTGCCCATACTTCTCAATTGGGAGGACACTCAAGATCTTTCTCTCACAACATTAGGTTGTTCATTTATGTGAGTCTAAGCCCATTTACTTCCTCTACAAGGACATTCAAGCGAGAGTATATTTCGTTAGCACTTTCATGAGGAAGCATTTCAAAGGAATTTAACGTTTTCATTACAAGATGATAGTGTTCCCCGCGCTCATTCTTTGTTCCCTCATGGAGCGCACAAATGTCCAACCATAGTGCATGGGTGTCCTTGTGGTTTCGAACGCGGTTAAAGACCTCTTCACAAAAGGCCTCTAAAGATGGTATTTTTGGCCTTTGCATTATACTTCTCGTAATGCACCTCATCACCAACTAGGTTGGCAGGATCCTTAGGTTTTGGAAGTCCTTGTGTGGTGGCTCTAAACACACCAACTTTGGAAGAAGAGCACGACGTGGGTGTCGGGCACCGCGAGGAGTGCACGCAGGTTGAATTCAACCTTTTTTATGGTGATGATGATATTGAACTCCTTATCATGGTGGCTCATCACCACGATGCTCATCTTGGAGCCATAACAGTCCTCTAGTTCTGCCTTCGCCCGCTTGAGGACAGAGAGCGGGAGCACAGCCGGTCCTACCGCAAAGTTGTAGACGCTTTCAGCCATGGGGCAAGGACAATGATGTGAACGGGTGCGATGGGGTAGGGGCGGGGGAGGAGGGGCGGAGTGTTTGGGGTTGGGGACGTGGGGGTGGGGTACGGGCGGTGTGGGTCGAAGAGATGGGGATTAGGGAGGTGCGGGACATGCACGTGGTAATGGACGAGAGGGTGGACCATGTGTTCGGGCCAAGCAATTGCACGAAGATGGTAGTTACGAAAACTGACTGAGCGACACTTCCATAGCAGAAAGATATAGAGATATCGTGCACAAAGATACTGCAGCATAACAATAGACATTTTTGGGTACGAGAACCGACTGTGGGTCTGTGGCAAATGAAGCGACACTTCCATAGCAGAGAGATTTCGTGCACAAAGATACATGCATTACAAAACAACAGATATTTTTGGGTAGTTCTTAATGAAAACTTCGGCCGAGTGCATGTGGGAAGTCCATACTTTTATCCGCATATATAGATTGGCTCAAAGTTGGGCTGCTCCAAACCTCCAAATAGGTTTTTCAGGAATTCTTCACAGACTCATAGTATAAGGATGTGTTTCCTCTCATATTCCCCTCCGACGCACATATATACCCGTTCCGCTTTAGGGCCACCGCGCGCCGCCACATCTGTTGCCGTCCGTCGTCAGCAACCTACAAATCCTGTAAGCAAAACCACTACTATTATCAGTATGAGAATATTCCACATCTTAACTTTTTCTTGGCTCGTACTCGAGTTCGCATCAGTATATCTTGTCAGACTTAGGCATCGTCTCTACTCCCGACAACTATTACTTTATCTGGGTGTTGGTGGGATGGAATCTAATTAAATCATATACAATAAATAAACACTGAAAGTTCCTAAATAAAGCAACACATATAAATGGTTCTCTATAAAAGTTACAGAGTCAGGCTTGTAGTCTGAACCGTTTCTGCACCTCGAGTTCATCTGTGTTAATTTTTGGAAGTGGAGTGGACAAAAAGTTTTTTTTTCTGGCCTATGCATGCAGATCAATCGGACTTTATGATATAGTAATCTGAAGATTGTTATTATTGTCTGTCCTGTAGAAGACCCAGGTCGACCTTTTGGTTGTCCTTGATCTGGTGCTCAATTCTTAGATTAATAATCGTCCATATCTCTATTTACTGGTATTATATTATTTGAGTTAGTAGTATATATTTTAGTCTCGCTAAGTTAGTCAGCATGAGCAGTGCATACAAATTTGCTTTGAGTCTCTGACTAGGCTATAGTATAAACATGAGAAATCTGAATCATATTTATTGGTATTAATATCTGAAGCATGTGAAATTTGTCATTCTATGATTCCTGCGTTGTTTCTTTAAATATATTTGTGTGTGTGTGTGTGTATATATATATATATATATATATATATATATATATAGTATAAACATGAGGATCTTGTACTGCAGGTGCTATAGATCTCCAAGGAAATACAACAGTTGGAAACTGCAGCAAGCAGGATGCCTCGAGCTGGGGATCGAACAGCGTATTCGCTTCCTAGAATCGTCGCCGAGCTGGGATACCTTTCTTGTGTCGCCGTGTCATGCTACGTGGAGCGTGAGTACCTCAGAATAGACGGGCGACACATCCCTCCCCATCTTGTCAATTTGGCTGCGCTGCATATAGGAATTTTTGCTCTTGGAAAAAATATTATATTGTTAATCCTTGACAAAATAGATTCGCCCAATGCACGGGAGGACTGGAGAGATCGAAGGCTAAGATAGATCATCATATGTTTAGTCGCTTTTGGAATGGATGCGCAAGGACAAAGGACTACAATGGGGACGAGCATAATTGGGGAAGACCAAGCTGGTGCTCCATGTGAACTCTTTTACCACAACAGTAATTTCTGTATCGTTCATTAGCGTGTTTAGTCCTCGATTATATAGTCTATCCCCCTACTCCTATTGTCAAGCTCGGCCACCGAGCTCTAATAAAGTGATGTCTCTAGAACTCTACTGAAATACCTGTGTTAGAAGATAAAATAATCATAATAATAAAGTTTATGTTTCTTTGGACATACAAAATTTTTGGACTGTGTACTCCCTCCGT
Organism: Sorghum bicolor; assembly: GCF_000003195.3. Lineage (NCBI taxonomy): Eukaryota > Viridiplantae > Streptophyta > Magnoliopsida > Poales > Poaceae > Sorghum > Sorghum bicolor. Next base: position 7,150,883 of record NC_012870.2, on the reverse strand, counting down.
CTCAAAAAAGACTGGTGTTTTTTACTTGAAGACATCATCATGTCTGACTGCTCGTCTTATTCAAAATTTTTGTGCAAATTACAAAATAAACAAATCATTATCAAAGTATCTCTAATGATCAAATAAGTTTTATCAAAATAGACGATATTTATATAAAAAAATTTAATAAAACGAATGGTGAAACAAGATATTTGAAAGTCAACGACAACGGTCTTTTTGAGACGGAGGGAGTATGTGCCCAACAGCTCATGGTCCTGTTTGGAACTGCAGCGACCGACTGCGTGGGCACGGTAGCCCACCTATGGTTCCATGTCGGCGATATGGGGAATCAGCGATGCAGTTCATTCTCTAATTATTTGGTAGGATTCTTCTATTCCCGCTAACACCATCACGAGATAACTGAATTCAAATAGGGTATTTTGTGTTGGTTGATATATGCATGCAAGACATTAGTTCTAATAGGTCGAACTGTTGTTTTATTGGTTTGCTATCGGCTCTCCTCTTTCTCCATGACTTATTCAAAGTGCACTTAGATTCTAAGTGGGTTTTGGTGGATTAAATGATAATGTGATTAAAGAACCAACTTATTTTATGAGATGATATATAGGTGTTTAGTCCCATGTTAAGTTGAAAGTGATTGTGCTCATATTGAAGCAAACGACAGGTAAATGAGAAATGAGTCCAAGATCAATTGATGAAATGCTGAAATGACAAACACTTGGTGACAATGGAAAAGGACATGGTTTCATGATTATTAGGTAGTCTAAACGTTGGTAAATAAATCGCCGTGTCTCATTCCTTGGTTTGCCTTATATCTATATTATTTCTGTTTGAACACTTCTACTTTTGCTTGTGTTTATTTGTCTGTGTTTATTTTTTACTACAGAGACTATGTGAACCTATCGAGAAATACTCCTGCTACATCAAGCAGTTGGGTTTGAATTATAGCAAGAGGCGCCGGACAAAAACTAATTTGTCTGTATGTTTTCTAGAAAACCTTCTGAGCCCATTGACAATCACAACAGTACCAGATACGATTTTTTTTAAAAGACAGTACTACCAGATAATGCCGCATCCACTGTTGTTCATGCGTTGCTTTGCCCAGAGAAAAATCTCGATAAATTAGGTCTTGTTTAGATTGAAGATGAAAAAATTTTAGGTGTCACATCGGATGTGTCGGAAAGATGTCGGGAGGGGTTTTTAGAGACTAATAAAAAAACAAATTACATAGCTCGTCTGAAAACTGCAACACAAATCTATTAAGCATAATTAATATGTCATTTGCACATGTGGGTTACTGTAGCACTTAAGGCTAATCATGGACTAACTTAGCTTAAAAGATTCGTCTCGTGATTCTCAACCAAACTGTGTAATTAGTTTATTTTTTTATTTATATTTAATATTTCATGCAGGTGTCTAAAGATTCAATTGGATGGATGAAATTTTTTTTTGGTAGGAACTAAACAGGGGTTAGGCTGGACACACGAAAAAGCGCAGGCGAACCCCAGAAGAAAACGCATTGCGGCGATACCCCCGCCGCTAGCAAAGGCAACGCATCTCTCCCGAGTCCCGACCCCCGTTCTCTCCTCCTCCAGAGTCCAGAGTCCACCAGACGGACAGGGACAGAGACGTGACTAAACGCGGCTCGCGCACCTGGACCCCACGCGTCAGCCTCCTGTCCTCGCCACGTCGGACCACCCGCACCGCCAAGGGACGGAATCGTCGCGAACCTTCACTCCCCCTCTCGCGCTATCCACCATTCCGCGCCTCCTTAAAGACCTCCCCGCCCGGCGAGCCATTCACCGCAACAAACACCAGCGCACAAGGAAAACGACCAAGAAGCCGTTCCCGTGAGAGCTCCGAGTGCCGGCCGCGTGTCCGCACCCGAGCAGTGAGAGGAGATCGATCGAGGGCGGTGAGGTGACAGAGGAACAGAGGAGGAGAAGCAGAAGATGTACTTCCGGCCGCCGCCCAAGGGCCCGGAGTGGTACGCCGGCGATGCGGAGACGGGGCAGGCGGCGCGGCCGCTGTACCCAATGATGCTGGAGGACCCGCGCCTGCGGTGGTCCTTCATCCGCAAGGTCTACAGCATCCTGTCCATCCAGATGCTGCTCACCGTCGCCGTCGCCGCCGTCGTCGTGTACGTCCGCCCCATCGCGCTCTTCTTCGTCTCCACGCCCGGCGGATTCGGCCTCTACATCTTCCTCATCATCCTCCCGTTCATAGGTAAGTACGCACGCGCTCGATTCGCTTCGATTTCGATTTGTTGATGATGGATGCAAATGTATTGCGTGCGTGTCGTCGTGCAGTGCTGTGCCCTCTGTACTACTACTACCAGCACCACCCGGTGAACCTGCTGCTGCTGGGCCTCTTCACCGTCGCCATCAGCTTCGCCGTCGGCCTCACCTGCGCCTTCACCAAAGGGGAGGTAATCCTGGAGTCGGCGATCCTGACGGCGGTGGTGGTGCTGAGCCTCACGGCGTACACCTTCTGGGCGGCGAAGCGCGGCCACGACTTCAACTTCCTGGGCCCGTTCCTGTTCGCCGCCGTCATGATCCTCATGCTCTTCGCGCTCATCCAGCTCTTCTTCCCGCTGGGACGCATCTCGCTGATGATCTACGGCGGGCTGGCGGCGCTCGTCTTCTGCGGCTACATCATCTACGACACCGACAACCTCATCAAGCGCTACTCCTACGACGAGTACGTCTGGGCCGCCGTCGCGCTCTACCTCGACGTCATCAACCTCTTCCTCTCCCTCCTCACGCTCTTCCGGGCGGCGGATTCGTGAGCACGGCTCTACTCCTACCTGCCTGCCTGCGCAGCCAGAGAATAATGATGTTGGATTTGGAATGTGCCTTGCCTTGCCCCGCCTCTGTTAATTGGTATCTGCTGGAATTCAGTTCCTCTGTAAAGTGAAATAATTGTTTTGGCTACGTGCTTTGCTTCGCTTCGAAGATTGTTTATTAATTTAATGGAACTTAGTAGTACTAACTTAACTGGTGTGTGTTCTTTCCTTTGTCATCCCAGTTCTTCTCTCTCGAAACGATCACTTAGCCCGAGTATAGGTTACTCAAAAAGAAAAAGAAAAATTCTCGTCTCTGCAAGGAGTATAAAAAATGAGAGAGGAACTTGCTACTAGTATATCCAATTCTCGTCTCTGCAAGGAGAAAAAAGAAAGGAACTTGCTATATATAAAGATAAAATCTCGTCTGCATCTCAAATTGTAAGTCTATTTCAAAAATCCTAGAGAGTCAAACCTTTCTAAGTTTGACTAAATTTATATGATAAAATAATTATTATTATTATGATACCAACTAAGAATCATTAGATTCTTTCTTAATTATATTTTCATAATATACTCACTTTACGTTATAAATCTTAGTATTTTTTCTATAAATTTGGTCAAACATAAAAATACTTTGACTCTCTAATATTTTTATAATGAACAATTTGGGATGGAGGAAGTATAAAATATGATACACATACACTAGTCCTTGCCATCGGGCCCCCTCCCACATCCTTGCCTCCTCTCGCTTTTCCTTCTATAGCTAACTTTTGAACATTATTTGATATTTTAAAAGCTATAATATAAAAGTATCATATTTTATAGTGAAGGAGTTATACAGTTAACCACTGATATGTGAGGAGGCTATATAGACCTTTTATTATATTCTATTAGCAAAATCATCTCTAAAACTATCTTAGGAGGTTATTTAGATGGTTTTCAATAAACTAAAGGTAGAATATCTGGTTTTATAAGGAGGTGATGAAGACAACTACGTTAAGTAGATTTTTTCAAAAAAAAATTTTATATAAGAACATATTTTGATTAATCTAGCCATATTATTACTCATAGTAAACATTAGTGTTCTTTATAATATTTGGTTAAAGTTATATCGTTTCACCCTTCTAAAAATGATTTTTTTTTTCATTATTTGTTAACGGAGTGAGTAGCAAAATGCCGATGGCAGTGATTCGTACGCGCGCCCCGTTGGGAGGTATATTCCATTGTTTTTTTTTATTTGTTTGAGTGGATTCCATTGAATAATCGGTCACACTCAGAAGTCAGAACCCAGTGCAAGCCCAGTCACACTCAGAGCCCAGTGGAAGCCCACTCTAGGTCTCCACCCTTGACTAGCCACAACCGGTCCTGGCTACCCATGGCTTCTACCGGAAGACGGCGGAGGTTAAGCTGACAGTAAGGCCTTGTTTAGTTTACCCAGAAAATAAAAACTTTTCAAGATTCTTCGTCACATCAAATTTTATGGCACATACATAGAGCATTAAATAGAGAGGAAAACAAAAATTAATTATATAGTTTGTCTGTAAATCGCGAGACGAACCTTTTAAACCTAATTACTCTATGATTGAACAATGTTTATCAAATAAAAACAAAAATACTATAGTGACAAAATTCAAAAACTTTTTAGATCTAACAAGGCCTAAACAAAAAAAAACAAATTTAATAGGTGTTTATTTAGCATTATTTTTACTTAATCTCAGCCTTTCAGGTGCGCTGTAGCTTACAAACCACCTCTAAAAGTAGTTTAAGTTAAGTACACCGCCTCAAAAAATATATTCATTTTTAGAGGTAATGGTTGACAATAACAGTCCATGAAAATATGATTTCTAGAGACAGTTACTTATCAACCGCTATTGAAAAATAGAGAATTTCTAGAAAACTATTTTTAGAGGCAGTTTACTAAGTCTACTATTCTTAAAAATAGACGCAAAACAAATAAATTCATAATATTTTTCAAATGAAGTAGGATGAGGATAAAATTTATATGAAAACTGTAGAGACCAATAAGATCTAAAAACTATTCTTAAAAATAGATGCAGAGCTAATAAATTCATAATATTTTTCAAATGAAGTAGGACGAGGATAAAATTTATATGAAAACTGTAGAGATCAATAAGATCTAAAAACTTTATAATGAAGACCTTTTCATTTCATACTATTTAAGATCGTTTAGAAATTGAAATATTCACTATAAAATTTGTACACGTCGAACACACCTACTACACTGTCACGACTCACGAGTGATCTAAAGTGGTATAAAGTGTTACTCTCTTTGTCCTAGAATACAATGCATTATAACTTTTAAAGTTTATGTATTTATGTGGTGTCTATGCTCAGATTTAGGCCTTGTTTAGTTCTCAAAAAATTTTACAAAATTTTTTAGATTCGCCATCATATCGAATCTCTAGACACATGCATGAAGTATTAAATATAGACGAAAATAAAAACTAATTGGACAGTTTGGTCGGAATTGACAAGACGAATCTTTTAAGCCTAGTTAGTATGTGGTTGGACAGTATTTGTCAAATACAAACGAAAGTGCTACAGTATCGATTTTCCAAAACTTTTTGAAACTAAACAAGGCCTTAGAAAAAAATGTTGAAAAGAAAATTATGATTCGAGGAAAAACTATATTATCTAGTTTAATCCATGGGTACACGTGTTTTTTTGTGTATTCCCTTAAGTTCTCTCAAATCTTTTAGAATAATATATTACAGCCTACAGGACAGATGGAATAGTCCTTAGCCAACTAAACTTTATACTATAGGATCCAAAGAGAGCCTTAACCACAGCTGTGTCCGGATAAATATATGTGTAATGTGTTTGACTTCTCATTTATTTAGGCCTTGTTTAGTTGACCCCTAAAATCAAAAACTTTTCAAGATTCTCCGTCACATCGAATCTCGCGGCACATGTATGAAGTACTAAATATAAACGAAAACAAAACTAACTGTACAGTTTACTGTAAATCGTGAGATGAATCTTTTAAATCTAGTTAGTCCATAATTAGACAATATTTATCAAATAAAAATAAAAGTGCTATAATGCTAAAAAAATCGAAATTAAACAAGGCCTAGTATGTATATGCAGCTACTTTTCTCATTATGGTCGACATTTGGAGCGACATGGGTGATAATGTTGCAGCAACGCCTTGCCTCTCTGCCTTGCCCAGCGCACAAAACGAGAACCTTGCTCGCTTGGGCGAGCCGATCCTGCTCTACCACGCGAGCGAGGCAAAACTTGCCAGCGCAGCCTCCGAGGAGCTTGAGCGAGGGAAGCAAATGCACATCCTTGTGCACTAATCGCTCGGCAAGGCGCCACAATGCCAAGAACAAAGGTTCCAAGCACGTCCAATAAGTTCCGTGTATCCTTGCTGAGAACTGTTTGAATGCATCACATCCATTTTGATGTTATTTGGTCCCGTAGATTTATCTGCATACATTATTAATTTTCAATCTAAGGCCATTGGGAGTTTCATCTGAGTTTCATTCACATTAAATAGGCTGCTACATAGGCATTTTGGATGACATGACAACGTATTTAAGAAGAGAGAGAAGAAATAAGTTTCATCTAGATGAAACTCTCTTGACACGATTACCAACTCTCTATGAGTCTTGAAATTAAATGCCTATGAAATCATAGAATGAAACTCTCCATTCAGAGTGAGTGTTTCATTCAAGTTTCATTTCATTTCACATGACATGGTAACCTTGAAAACAACGCTATGAAACTCTCCACTGAGACTGACGAGAAGACAACACCAAAGCTTCTTCCTTATGATCCCATCTCTTTTGTGCAAGATCATGATGTCAATTATAGTTTTTAAAAAGATACTGATGATGAGGCTCCTAATAATAGCATCTGATCTACTAAATCTGTTTGTTTAACCTTTTCAATTCTAAGTTTGACCACCTGTCTTATTCAAAAATTATATTAACAAAAGTTTTTTTTAAAAATAACTTAAACTTAACTATATTTATATAAATTTTTTGAATAAGATGAGTAGTCAAAATTAGAGTAAAAAAATCAAACAAACTATAATTTATAATAGAGAGAATAACTTTTAAAAGAAATTCGATGTGTGAAAAAATAATCTGAAACGTATTTATCTTGCAAGATAGTTTTGCCATTTCGATCGAAGAAGGAAAAAAAGAAAAGATCAGCCATATGGAGTCCCGGAAATCCCGAGCGCGTCGCCCGGCGTACCGCTCCACGCCTTCCCTCTCTCTTTCTCCCTCGGCCTCTCTTTTCTAGCAGCGACGACACGTCAGATCGAGCGGCGCCGCCCTTGGCCAGGTCTTCGTCGGGGCGCTTCGCCGGCGACGAGCATCCGCCAGGTATGCCCACTCATCGATCGTCGGCCATTCCCAACCCTGCCCCCTGCTGTGAGAAATAATCATCATCGAGCACTCCAAACCCTAATGCATGCAATGCTCTATTCGGATCGATCTGACCATGCATTTTCATTTACCTAGCTTCGGTCTTTTTTTTTGGCAGAATTATCGGGCGTATATACGTGTCGTGTGCAGCCATGTCTTCCACCGCCCGCGGCGGCGCTGCTCGCGGCCGCAGCCGCAGCTTCGGGAGCCGCAGCAGCAACGGGGCCGACGGCAATGGCGCCGGGATGTTCGTGAGGGCGGGGGCCGACAACGAGATGTACGTGCGGGCGGACAAGATCGACTTCAAGAACCTGGACGTGCAGCTGGAGAAGACGCGGTCGCACGTGTGGCTGGAGCACCAGCGGTCGCAGCGGTCGGCGTCGCCGCGGCCGGAGACACCGCTGCTCGAGTGGGAGATCGACCTCGCCAAGCTCGACATCCAGAACCAGATCGCGCATGGCACCTTCGGCGTCGTCTACCGCGGCACCTACGACGGCCACGACGTCGCAGGTACGTCCGTTCATACGGCCATAATCACGTCTCGTCCTCACGGCCTCACCGGCGACGCACGTGAGTATCCATGGGTATATATTAGCCCGGCGAGAGGCTGCACCACACCCTTCGAAGGGAGGGAGAAGAGAGTAGATAGAAAACTACAATATGCCATTAGGTGCTTCTTTTTTTAAAAAAAACATCAAAAGTTCCAAAAAGATTCAGCCAAAAATATGAATAACAGACAATGCAAGGATCCATGTTCAATATTAACAAAAATTTGTAGAAATAGAAAAAAGAGAAAAACATGATCTTACTAATAAATCTATGGTGGTGGAGGAAGAGGTACCAACAACCAAAGGTGGTGGAAAATGGCCAATGGAAAAGGTTAACTCAAGGGCAACTTAGGTCCAATTTGGTAGCGCTTGCGGAGTAGCTTCACGAGCAACTCCATGACTCCACCAACCAAAGGAGATCAACGGTTTACGCACCAATCCATGATTCACGCTTTTAAGAGGGGAAACCTCCGTGGAAGCCAAAAAATAGTGATTTCACTAGACTCCTTCACCTAGGCACACATGCCCCTGCCCTGAAACATCCCTCCTCCGCATGAGAAAGTGCGGAGAGAGTGAATGGTGACGCAGAGGTGGAGGTGGACAAAGGCGCCAGGGCAAAAACATATGAAGCGGGCGGGCGACTTGGAGGAAAGGCAACGCGGTGTGAGCGGATAAGAAAGGAAGAAAAGGATGTGAATGGAGAAATAGGAGAGAAGAAAAACATAAAAGAGAAAGATAAAAAGCACTATGAACATTTTATCTTTTTTCTATTTACCATGGGGAGCTGTTTTTACTTAATTTTCCTCTAAAAAAATTAAATTGACCGAACCCTAAGAAACCTGCTCCAAACACACGCTTACTTGAATGAGTTAGCGGGTGGTGGGGAATGGCAACTGATGTGAGGCCACTTGAGATAGTGCTGAGGAAGCTTGCTGGTGTGTGGAGCAAATTAAATCAGAAAAAGAAGGAAGATAGAGCAACTGTAGGATTTTTTTTCAATTCAAGAGCCTAAAATTTTGGCATGAGAAGGGAGAAATGCCCAGGAAGGATCAACACTCCACGGTCCACACTGAATTTCTCCGGTTTTCTGACTGAGTTATATAGATCCTCCATTCTAAATAACTCTAATATCTAGTTTTTTCAAGGAATCATTTTTCAAACTTGAATAAATATATTAAAATACTGTAATAGTTATGATCTGTAATAAATACCATTAGTTTAATAGTAAATTATATTTTATAATAATTATGTTAAGAGATAACAAATGCTGACAATATTTTCTATACATCTATCTAAATTAAAAAAATGATTTCTGAAAAAATGACACTGAGGGAGTAAAGTCGTTTGATATTTTATCTTTAACATTGTATGTATTCCTGACACATTGCATTGTATTCGGGATGCAGTGAAGGTTCTGGACTGGGGGCGTGATGGACAGGACACAGCGGCGAAACACCGCGAGGCCTTCGAGAAGGAGGTCGCCGTCTGGCAGAAGCTTGACCACCCCAACGTCACTAAGGTTACGTAAGCAAAATTCACGGCCATGCATCTTCGGCCTTGTTTAGTTGACTCCGAAAACTAAAAACTTTTCAAGATTCCCCGTCACATCAAATCTTAGAGCAAATGCATGAAGCATTAGATATAGATGAAAATAAAAACTAATTACACAGTTTGTCTATAAATCATAAGATGAATCTTTTGAGCCTAATTAGTACATGATTGGATAATATTTGTCAAATAAAAACAAAATGCTACAGTGTCGAAATCCGAAAAAAATTTCGGAAGTAAACAAGGCCTTCGTGTTGTTGGAGTTGGAGTTCACTGCACCGTGCACTGTTCTGAGGCCTTGTTTAGTTCACAAAAATTTTCAAAATTTCTCGTCACATCGAATCTTTTGGTCACATGCATGGAGCATTAAATAAAGATAAAAATAAAAACTAATTACACAGTTTACTTGAAATTTGTGAGATGAATCTTTTGAGCCTAGTTGCTCCGTGATTGGACAATGTTTGTCAAATAAAAACGAAAGTGCTACAGTAGCCAAAAAACCAAAATTTTGCCAACTAAACAAGGCCTGAATATCATCACTGAAAATTAACTTGCCGACGGCATGCAGTTCGTGGGCGCGTCGATGGGGACGTCGCATCTGAAGATCCCCAAGAAGGGGTCGAGCTCCTTCAGGGCGAACGAGTGCTGCGTTGTCGTGGTCGAGTTCCAGCACGGCGGCACGCTCAAGACCCTGATGTACAACCACCGGGACAAGAAGCTTTCCTACAAGAAGGTCGTCCGGCTCGCGCTCGATCTCGCCAGAGGGTGAGTACACCAGTTCATTAAGTTAGATTAGAGAAAAACCACGGATATATCCATTTGGTATAGTCCACGATTGCTGATCGATGGTGAGCGGTCTCATTACGGGATATATATATATGCACGCACGCATGCACAGGCTGAGCTACCTGCACTCGAAGAAGATCATGCACCGCGACGTGAAGGCGGAGAACATGCTGCTAGACCGGAAGCGGACACTGAAGATCGCCGACTTCGGCGTGGCGCGCGTGGAGGCGCAGAGCTGCGAGGTGACGGGGCAGACAGGCACGCTGGGCTACATGGCGCCGGAGGTGCTGCAGGGGAAGCCGTACGACCACAAGTGCGACGTGTACAGTTTCGGCATCGTGCTGTGGGAGACCTACTGCTGCGCCATGGCCTACCCCAACTACAGCCTCGCCGACATCTCCTACCACGTCGTCAAGCTGGTGCGCTAGCTAGCTTGTCGTGCACCGTACGTACGTCGTCACCGCGGGTGAGCTCTAGCTCTGATCAGTGGACATATATATATGCATTGCGTGTGTGTAGGGCATCCGGCCGGACATTCCGAGGTGCTGTCCACGGGCGATGGCGGACATCATGACGCGGTGTTGGGACGGGAACCCAGACAACCGGCCGGAGATGGCAGAGGTGGTGGCGCTGCTAGAGAAGATCGACACCAGCAGCGGCAAGGGCGGCATGACCCCCATCGACGAAGTCGCGCAGGGGTGCTCCTGCTTCGGCTTCAACCGCAGCGTCGCCTAGTAGCAGGCTAAGCTAGCTCTCGCCAGTTAATTAAGACCTCAGTTATTAAGTTAATAATAAGCTAGTGTAGTACACACCTAACTACGGCCGGCGGCGGCCATGATGCCTCAAAACTAGTCGGCTGGCGGGCATCGATCGATCGTCTTCTTTGCAGCGCTGTCTGCTGTCGCACCCCATCATTGTGCGAATGTGTTTGAAGCGCCGCGCCATGGACTTGCGTAACCTGTAATTTGTCTTTGTGTGTACTGTGGTCCGACATGGAATCTGTGTTGGCATCACACAATCTTCACGACTGCAACGAGAGGGTGGCCTTGGCAATTTTATTCGATCGGTTTGGACATTTCTTGACTAACCACTACGGGAGAGGTAAAATTCTCGAATGTTAAAATTTAGGCACTCGAAAAAACCAATCTTTCCCGAGTGTTGAGTGTCGCAGGCTTTTCCGAATGTCAAAAATTGAGCATTCGGAGAAGCCAATCTTTCCTGAGTGTTGCACTCAGGGAAAAATTGCACTCGGAGAAGAGAGGCTTTCCTGAGTGCTGTAGTGTACCTGGCACTCGGGGAAGATATTTTTTTTTAAAAAAAGAAGAAGTCGGCCGGCCATCAACGGTGTCAATTCTTCCTCGAGTGTCAGCATGACTCTCGAAAAAGGCTTCTCCGAGTACATGATTTTCAGCTCTCGGGGAAGACGCCTTTCCCGTGGGACGATACCCCTGAAAACTCTTATCCGAGTGTTGCACTCGGGGAAGGCTTCCCAAGTACACCTGCACTCGAGGAAGCCCCTGGCTGCTGTAGTGGACGCTAAAAGGTTAGAAAGCTCTGAGAACATTATTATTATTTATTTGAAAATTCTACTATAGAAGATAAAATCTAAATTTTCTTACATTGTTTTATAATTTTTCATATAATTTTGAAGTATTTTTTCAGATATTTTAATGAGATTTTGATAATTTTTATTCTAGCTATTTAATATTATTGTATAAGCACGAAGCTACAGTGAGTTAATCGCAAAGGGAAGAAAAAAAGAAAAATGAACCCGCGTGATTTTGCAGGCCAACCTTTGCCACCTGGGCCGACTTCTACAGTCTATGCTGTCACCTTGTTGGTGGGCTTCCTTTATTTGACACTGATCACTTAAACGGACATTTAGCTTCTTTCTATGATTTAAGCGCTACACGAAACACAATAATACACTATTTCCATTTAATCAACCATTTATCTCTACTATAATAGAATACTCAAATTATACTTAGTCCACCCAGTAAAACGTCCCCCGGTGAGAGTTCTCAACTATTGTGTACCCCAAAAAACACACACAAGAATTTGTCTCCATTAAAATCAAAGACTAATAAAACACACCAACTAAATCCAACGGTTAGGATTGGATGTGGGAAGCCACGCTTCTCACCCCGCGCCCTTCACCTCATCGCGCGAGGCTTCCCTCCGCACCCAACCTCGCCAAGACCACACTCCTCCCTCCAGGGTTCGATCCCGTGCACCCTATCTTTTTTTTCTCGGGGAAAAAATGAAGGGTACATCGAACTCTGCTTGAGCGACAAAAGCTGCACGCCTCTCGACATCCGCCGCCGCATCCTACGCCAGCGGCAAGCTCCGCTGGCTCGCCAGCCAGTGATAGGGCGAATCTGGTTCTCCTCTACCTCCCTCGCCCTCTTCTTCTTCCTTATACCTCCGGAGGTTCGCGTGCGAGGGGCCAGCACTGCTGCTACGGTTTTGGCGACAAAGAAGTGGCAGCGTACTGCTAGAGGTGAGCAGGACGTTTGTAGCGATGTCACCAACGACCATGACGAGGGCGTTGCGTGGATGAGGATCTCCGATTGAGGGGCGGCGGCGGCGGTGGTCAATGGGCGGCGCGCAGAAGCCGGAGTAGCGAGAGGATCGGATTCACGTACTGTGACATCTCTGACGGCCGACGTTGTTCTCCTAGCCCCAGCCCCGATCCGCGATCATGCACGCACTCTGCATGCCCACCGTCCCACGACACCAATGGAGCATCAGAGCAGGACGCAGGTGTTGGTCAGCTTTTCTGAATTTTTTGTGTTTTGATTCAGGGATTTCACAATACCAGACACGTGAAGGGAGAAGGAAGAAGGGGAAATCCAATTTGGAGTTCTCAACATTTATAGAGGTGAACGTAGTCTATGCTTGTTTTGTTATCCTTTCATGTCATTGTTGCATAGGAGATTTATGTGTACTTTCTGCAAGTCTATGTGATTTTGTTTGTGATGTTAGTGAGGGACTTGTTCAAGTCTGAGGTTCCAGAGCTTGATTTCTAGCTAGCTGAGTCTAATAAGACCTTCTGAATCTGAATTGATAATGAAAAAAATAAAGTGGTTGATTGGTTTACCCTGAAAGATGCATAAATCAGAAACGTTTCTTTTGGTGCCTAAATATGAATATTTATATAATACATTAATTTGATGGGAATTTATTCCAAGTTTGCTTCAACTATTAGTTCACAGCCTGGAAATTTTAATGATCCCTTGCCCTCAATGTATTGAACAGTTATGCAAGTTTCTCGTACCAGTTAGAGAGGATGTTACAAACTCATAGCTTCCTCTATTTCATCCTTTAAAGAAAGGCAAGGAGTTGTTTTTGACAATGAAGGATATGCCCATTGCCATTTGTTTTACTATTATTGGCTTTCTGTGTTTTCATCATTTAAAGAAAGTTGAGGTAGGCATACGAGACCAATTAACTTTTGGCTATCTGAACCTGAATGTGAAACTTTTGGCTGGAGCCAAATCGGATAGTCTCTGTGCAAAAGATAGGGTTGAACCTGAATGTGAATTGGCCAAATTATTTGTTCTAATTAATAAACGAGTATGCATGAATCAGAATGGATGCTCTATTGTTCCATTTAGGTAGCACTAGGAGTAATAGAAAAGTATATGTAATATAGATCGCTTTACAGGAGCGACCAGCCAGGAGGTGTTGTTGTGGCAGATGCTGGTATCGAGAACTGGTGTTGTTCAGATAAGCTGGAACTAAGAGTCATGGTTGTGTGGCGGATAAGAGCTAGAAGGCATCATCATGTGTGGATTTCAGGCAGGAGGACCAGGTGATGCTCTCTGACCCACCCTCCTAGGATGCTTATTTTAAGAAGGATTAATTTGTGGTGGCCTACTATGGTTCATAGATGGATTACTTAAATCCATTGAAATATGTAAATGGTAATATGAACACACAACACACCCTATATATGAGATAGAGAATGGTGATTGTACCTGTGGTCTCAATTTTTTCTCTAAATTTCTTTTGCCTTGCTCACCTTTTTGTCTAAAACTCTAAACTTGCTCACCTTTTTTACAACATATGTGAATATGATCTTGACAATAGCTGAGATAGAGAATGCTTCGATCCTTATGTTTCAGATAAAATTCATAGCAATCACGATCCTAAGGAATAACTAAATTTGAAATCATCTGACAGGATCTGCAGTATTTTTTAGTACTAGCACGTATGTTGGACGACAAGAGACTTTATCCATTCGGGTCAGGCTTCTGAGACGGCCAGCACCTGCTTGCGTGTGTGTCAGTGCTGGGCGTTTGCAAGGTATGTAGCTTTACTGATTTGGTTTGAACATTTTGGTGAATCATGCTTTAGTTTGCGTAATTAAAGCTCCTGAATATAGATGCTTATTGATCTCCTTGATGAAATTGGACACTTGATAGATTGAGTGATAACATGATCTATTATGTCTTGCTATGCACGAGTGTTTTCGGATTAAACTATATAAAAAAATTATCGTCATTTGGTTGTGCATCCGTGAGATGAACCCGTGGCGTTAGCACGGGCACTATACTAGTCTTATTTAAGTGGACTTTTAGCGCCAACAAAGCTAAATGGTAAGTGAGTAGCTATTTACCATTTAGCATTTAGAATAACAATATTATTTGAATCTTTTATGGTCCATTTTTTGTGTTTATTTGCTAGTTGATGTTCTCAGTATTTATTATAATCAGTCAAGGATGACAACTCGTACTACGTGAGAATGGCAAACAACTTCAATGAAACACACATGCCATGTAACTACCGCCTTTAGTATGAACACAAAATATGTTACTTAACAATAAAGTGATATAAACATGATCAAGTGATGTTTGTATTGTCACTGAAGTCACTTGTCCTTCTATGTAATCTAGGACATCAACTTTGGCACATTGTAATAGATAAGTTAGGGGATAAATCACATCTAAGACTCTAACTAGTTTTGATGATGGTTTAGTCTACATCTTGATGGTAAATAAATTTGACTTTTAGGGTTAAATGAATTTTACCAATAGTTATATAAATAGTTTTTTTTAAAAAGTATCAAAATATTTTTTAGAAACTTTATGAAATTAACAAAAAAAATCCTGAAATCTAGTTTATAATCATAGAAAATTTGCCCTTAGACGCGATTGGAACCAAAATAGGTTACAATTGTCTCAAAAAAAATATATTAAACAAGTTTTATGTTTTTGTTTCAAAATGGTACTCTATCTTCGAGTGCCTAGAGTTATTTGACACTGCTCACTTAATGGATATTTAGCTTCTTTACCCATGATTTAAGCGCTACACGAAACACAATAATACACTATTTCCATTTAATCAACCATTTATCCTGTTTAAGTGGCTATTCAGCCTGAACAAAGCTAGGTGGTAAGTGACCTACTATTTAGCATTTAGAACAACACTGTTATTTGAATCGTCTATGGTATATTATTTTAGTGTTTAGTTGGTAATTGTTGTTCTTATTGTTTGTTAATCGGTTAAGGATGACAACTCGTACTATGAGAGAATGGAAACTTCAGCGAAAACACACGCGTCATGTAACTACCGTCTACCTTTTTAGAATGAACACAAAATATATTACTTGACAATAAGGTGACAATAACATGATCAAGTGATGTTTGTATTGTCGTTGAAGTCATTTGTCCTTCTATGTAGTCTAGGACATCAACTTTGGCTAATTGTAATAGATAAGGAGTGCATCTACTAGAAAATATTGTCTTTTGTAATAGATAAGGAGTGCATCTACTAGAAAATATTGTCTTTGTCCCAAAATAAATACATGATTCTTGGAGGTATAAGCTATTTTATCATGTAGTGATTGTGCTTTGAAAGTAGAGAAACTAAAAAAAAGCCTATTACAACTAGGTGGACCATGCACTTATTTTGGAACAAATTTCAAATGCTAGAAGTACACTTATTTTGGAATAAGGGAGTAATATTAAGACCATAGAAGATTCAAATAATCCAAGTTAGACGCCAAAAGATTGAATATAATTTAGGGGAAATCTGAAACTGATTTCTTATGTTTTTAAGATACAAATTTATGATTTTGTATTGCACCTCGAGTCTAATATGACGCCATGTGTAAACTAAAACTATCTTCAAAACTAGCCAGGAGTATGATCTATCCGATGTTATAATATGACGATTGACGCCATGTGTAAAGGATATCCGGTTTTACAGTTTGACAAGGAGGGAAATCGGACAACGTGGACAATTTTTTTTCACGGCCCGGTCCGAAAAATGCTAGATGGGCTTTTCTGGGCTTTAAAGATACGCAGGCTATATCCACTCAAAAAAAAAAAAGATACGCAGGCTATACAGCTTCGACAAGATGGACAGGGAGTCGGCTGTCGCCACTGACCTTCTAGGCGGCCGTTTCCGCAGGCTACCCTGCACCCCCCCCCCCCCCCCCCCTCTCTCCCCCCAAGACGGCGCCGAGCTCGCCCTCCATCCCCGCCCCACATCCCGGCGCCTCGAACTTGTCGTCCTCGCTCCCGTGGTCGCCACTGGGAAGCATGAGGAGGCGGCCTGGGATCGCTGGCTTAGAGTATGCGGCGGCTACTCGCGTATGTGCAGTTCTTACACTTGTTTTAAATGAGAGATCTGTGTTCTTGCTTCCCTGTTTTTTTTGAAAAGAGTTCTTGCTTCCCTGTTTGGAAGATGAGATGAGATTATTGCTGGGAACTTTCAGAACCATCGCCGGCTGGTCGGGGAGAATGTGGCCAATGTCAGGACCGATGTCATGAAGGAGCAGCTTGCGACGTTTCGGTCACAGCTCGAGGAATCTGCTTGCAAGCATAAGGTGATTCACTCTCCTGTATTTGGTTGAATATCGAAGGAGAAAGAAAACCTAACGACACTTAATTGTTATGATGCAAAATTTGCAAATTACCTGTTGGCTTCTTTTGGATAATGATAATGATATAGATCGGAGTTACCCATCTTTTATGTAGTTAAGTGTAAGATCAACGCTAAACCTCATGGCCTGCTGGGACTGGGAGAATCCTTGAGGTTTAAACTCTGTATATTAAACTCCTTATTATCTGCTAAATGAATTGGCAGCGTCCTGGCAATATTCCTTCAAAAAACATTGTATCATTTATGCTTATGTGTATTATCTGCTGAATTGTTAACTAGAAATAAAATGGTTGTTTTCAGAAAGCATCCTTCTCTACCGTGGGTTTCGACCTGCCCGACTGGTTCCTGAACCCGAAGGATGGTGAACCCTGTTCCAGGTTGGATGGCAATGGCGATGAAGACTTTGTGCTCCCAGCCAAATCAGACTTCTCAGAAGAACAAGGCTGCCCTGCTACCAATGGAGGATCCAGACCACTGTCGATCCTTGCCAGCTGCCCTGCATCCCATGAAGACGCCGAATTTGAGGCCGACGTGGATGAGGTCAGCAGGATTTTGAGATCCCGGTTTGCTTCTCCAGAGGCCATTGTGATCTCCATGGACTGCTGCCCTGTCAGGGTGTCAGCACGTCTTGTCAACAAGGTCCTGAGCAGGTTCAGCAATGATTGGGTGGCCGCATTTGGGTTCTTCACGTGGGCGGGAACTCAGGCAGGCTACTGTCATTCTGCTGATTTATATGACATGATGGTAGACATATTGGGCAAGTTCAAGCAGTTTGATTTGATGTGCGGTCTGATCAGCCAGATGCATGAGATTGGGGGGTTGGTGTCGCTAGCGACCATGATGAAGGTGATGAGGAGGCTCTGTGGGGCCAACCGATGGAGTGACGCCATTGATGCTTTCCATAAAATGGACCGCTTTGGGGTGGCGAAGGACACAAAGGCCATGAATGTGCTCTTGGACACGTTGTGCAAGGAGAGGAGTGTGAAGCGTGCAAGAGGTGCCTTCCAAGCTTTGAAGGGGACAATTCCTCCCGATGAGAGTAGCTTCAACACATTGGTTCATGGCTGGTGCAAAGCGAGGATGCTGAAGGAGGCTCGTGAAACAATGAAGGAGATGGAGCGGCATGGTTTTAGTCCTTCAGTAATAACTTACACCAGCTTGATAGAAGCGTACTGCATGGAGAAAGATTTTCAGACGGTTGATGATATCTTGGATGAGATGCACACAAAAGGATGCACACCAAATATTGTCACATACACAATTATGATGCACGCGCTAGGGAAGGCTGGGAGGACACAAGAAGCTCTGGATACTTTTGACAAGGTGAAGCAAGATGGCTGTGCCCTAGATGCTTCCTTCTACAACTCTCTGATATACATACTCTGCAGATCTGGGAGGTTGCAAGATGCAAATTTTTTGGTCGAAGAAATGCACCGAACCGGAATATCCCCAAACTTGACTACCTTTAACACCCTGATTTCTGCTGCCTGTGATCACTCTCAGGCTGAGAATGCACTTAAATTGTTGGTTCGGATGGAGGAACAGTCATGCAAGCCAGACATCAAGACGTACACCCCCTTGCTGAAGCTATGCTGCAGAAGGCAATGGGTGAAGACGCTTCTGTTCCTGATATGCCATATGTTCCGGAAAGACATCACCCCTGATTTCAGCACATACACGTTGCTGGTGAGCTGGCTATGCCGGAACGGGAGGCTCACCCAGTCCTGCTTATTCTTAGAGGAGATGGTGCTGAAGGGCTTTGCTCCACAGCAGGAGACCTTTGATCTTGTGCTGGACAAGCTTAAGAAGATGAACATGCTTTCAGCAGTGAGAAAGATTCAGCTTCTCAGGATGCATACAGAAGGTACTAGGTGTAGGAGCGGTGTTCCATCTTATTTGAGAGAGGATGGTCACGGTAGACAGTGTTATGCTGTATTGTCAAACACTAGTGAAGCTGAATCTTGGAATAGATGAAAAAAGGTACCCAGAGCTGTGCGTAGCGTACACTGTAAAAACTACTGTTGATCTATTTAAACACACCACCCTGCCATAAAAAAGCTGGATCCAATCGTCCCTTTTGCTGGCTTCCAGTTGACCGATACCTCCAGTGTTCAGTGCCGGAGACCATTGTCACGTCATGAGCTACAGTTGCCTAATCCTAACCCTAGGGTGTTGGCAGTTAGCCTCCATGTGTTGGCCGTTACTGGACATGCCCCCCTCCTGCTCAACCTCTACTCACCTCGAGGTGTCCCAATGTCGATACTCTCTGGATAAGCTCCAGCCTCCTGTGTAACATAGAGCTCCATATGTATCACAAACTCTCTAGGTAAGCAAGTATGCACCAACATAGGCTCTAATTTACTGAAACATTATTTTATGGATTTATAGACTTAAATGTTTTACTATATGCTGCAATTTGTAGACTTAAATGTTTAATCAACACTGCAAAGGTATCTTGAATAATACACTTGTGATAAATAAAAATGTATGCTGGTATGGATTCGACAGTGATATGAATAACCATGCATAGTGACATGAAAATAGTGCAGGCAAGAGCAAGTGACGCTGATCTTAAATAAATGTTTGTACAGGTAATATTAATTATATGGAAAAGCCAACGGTTGGGAAATTGGCATGCTTAATCTCTGTAAGTACTCATGTTACTTTCATATGCTCCAACGCAATGGTATTGCAAGGGCAATATAGCTTTTGGAACAGTACAAATGTTTTCTTATTATTATGCATTAAGTAGTATACTTTGAAACATGAGCCTGGTCTTTGAATATTGTACTTCTCATTGTAGGTTTTTTTCTCTTTTATAATAAGAATCTATGTATATGCACATTGCAACCATTTAACCATCTTGTTGAGTATTTTTTAGCATGCTGCTTTGTTCTGCTGAATCCTTCATTATCTAATGAAAGAGTATGCGTGAAACTATCTCAGAACTTTGAGGATGTTGCGTCAATGATATATTAATATGCATTGCGGAATTTGCTAATTCTGCAATCCTAATAGTGGGTACCTTGATGAGTGGTGATAGACCCTGTCCGGGGTTATAGCTGCTTTTCTTCTGATCCACTGATGTTGTCTCACTTGTGTGCATTCCTACCTATCCAAATATATTCGTTTATGCCTAGCCTGATTCGGATTTGTTTTGGAACATAGCAATGGTTAGGGTTTTATACTATTGGACAGTCATATGAACTTACATATTGGGACTGGATCAATTGACACGGTTATTTTACTAATATAAAGATGGATATAGAATGATTTTACTGCTTTGGTAGCTTTGCTGTCTCCTATCGACCATTTCATTTCCATATATAATAGTATATACATAGATGTGCACAGTTTTTCGTTAGACTGATCTAGAGGCAGGGCTTGCTCACTAAAGATTTCACCTTTATATTTAAAGCCATCTGTATAGATTCCCGTAACAGTTAATCATTTTCTTGCAATGCGTAGGTTTGGAAATGATGTTCACTCTGCTTGCATTGCCCAGACCTATAATATTAAGGTTAATTGCCACTGTAGTATGTTATTGTAACAAACAAACCAATGTGTTGAATTCAATTTCTTGGTGTTCCATTGTTGAAATCAGCTGGTGCACCATTGGTGCATTGGGTTGCACACGTGCTATTGTTTCACAGAGGTGGTGCCCATAGTGAGGGGAGTATATCAATGCACTACCATGACTGTCTTTGATTTACTTTAACTGCTTTGAGCCTTTGACAAGCAACATGGGGCTATTTTCCATTCTCTGTTTAAGGCATTCTTGTGTTCTTGTACATCCTTGTGCCTCACCAAGCTAATATTCTGGTTTAGTTTGATAATTTTGCTATAACAGCATCTGCATCTATCTCTTTAACTGTGATCTTTGTGTTTAAAAACCACATGATAACTGTACAGTGTACAGGATTTTTATTAACCCTTTCCTCCCTTGACGGTGTCAGGTACGGAGACACGAAGGGGAGCTTCTCCGCTGCAATACAACAAATGGGCCAAGACTTAGTACGGTGGCACTGATTTGGAAAGACGATGAATGCAGCGTCGAGGCTAGCAGGGGCAGAGCCACCCCTCTTCATTACTCTCACGTAACGGGCTGGATCTGCCCCTAATCGAGGATCTGTGACTTAATAGTAACCGTGGATACCGGTTCTTTGTGTTGATACTCACTCTTTTTTTCTTTTCTTTTTTTGGACCTTTCTGTGCAAATACTGGAATGGATTAAGGCTTTTTTTTTTGCCCTTCCTGAGCAATTTTTGGCCCTTTCTGGGCAAACACTGGAATGGATTAAAGCATTTTTTGGGCCCTTTCTGAGCAGATACTGGAATGGATTAAGAGGCATGATAACGGTTGTTTTGGGAGAGAACCATTATTTAGAATTTTTTTTGCCCTCAACATCGGGGCACTTCAAAAAAAACTGAAGAATTTATGTACAAAGCTACACACGGGCCATTAGCTATTAGTTAGTGCATATAAAATGTCTACTAAAGTGTCAATGGATACATAAACATTCAGATTTTGCACTGAATAACAGCACAAGCAATATTATTGTCCTCTTTATATACAGGATTAGAGCCGCCATTGCTGCTGCTCATGGAACTCAGGTTAGCTTGCAAGTACTGTCCTGTTAAGAAGCAATCTCTGTCTCACTAGTGGCCCTGTCATGGGCTCATGGCTCTATTTTCCTTATGACTTTACACTGAGTGTAGTTTCATTTGGGGTATAAAAGTGCTACTGGTCGAACAGAATCTGGTTGATGGGAATGGGTGCTGCCAAATCAATCTAGATGATCACGGTTTTGAGATGAGTCCACGTATCTCTTCTGTTATCCGAAATGTCGTTTGACTTTGTGCCTGTTCCTCAAATGCTCTGGCCTTGTTTAGTTCACCCTGAAAACCAAAAAGTTTTCAAGATTTCCCGTCACATCGAATCTTGCGGTACATGTATGAAACATTAAATATAAACGAAAATAAAAACTAATTACACAGTTTGTCTGTAAATCACGAGATGAATATTTTAATCCTAATTAATCTATGATTGGACAATATTTGCCACAAACAAACGAAAGTGCTACAGTAGCGAAATCGAAAAAGATTTCGCATCTAAACAAGACCTCTGGATGGTTCCTCAAATCTGGACTGAAAAGTGGTGGGACTCACTTTCCTGTATTATGGGAGGAGTGCATTAAAGCCTTCTACTTTGGTCCTGGGTTGACTTCTTGAAAATATTTGCGCCTGTTCATTAACACCAAGATGGTTACTTGAAGATTAAAAAAAAACACTACAGAGAGAACGATGATTAAAATTGAATGCAGGAACATTCTATTGGTGGAGAGAAATATAAAAAAAAAATAGCACGAACAGCTTTCAACGAATATATCAAAAGGTCAAGCTGCCGTCGAGACAGATAATGGTTCCATACATGATGCAGTGTAGCAATACAGCTTTCGATGTGTAGCTCTAGGGAATCTAGCACTGTTCTTCAAGGTTCAAGCTTTAATGCACTCCTCCCATAATACTCCCTATGTTACAAATTGTAAATTGTTTTGGCTTTTCTAGATATATAGCTTTTGATGTGCACTAGATATACATTTCTAGGTGCATAGCAAAACTAGAAAAGCCAGAATGACTTACAATTTGGAATGGAGGGAGTAATATACATTTTGTGGAGTTAATTGAAGATGAAAAGTCTATTTTGTGTAGAAGAGGTTTGCACGGTTATCCCAAACATTGAAAACAATACCAGACATTATTGGAGATTAAAGAGATCATACAATTGCGATTCATCGTATTCTTGGAGCAGCTTTTGCGGTTGCGGTCCACGCAAAAACTTTCTTCGGCCTTGTGGTCGCCATCCCGACCTCTCTAGATATTCTTCGATCAACCTGATATTACCAGAGACAAAAACTCTACTGAATTGATCTACAGAATGGCCAAAAAAAAGAGTTCTAGATGGATCTAAGAACTTACATGCTACAGATTGACTTTTGAGAGGCAGCCACTTCACGGTCTGGAAAGGAATCATCCATTCTGAAGCTTAACCACACATATAACTCTAGGACCTGAAGTGATCACCATAATAAATAATGCTTAATCTCAATGCAACAATTTTAGAGTACCGAGAAGAATTTGTATTCAGAAGAATGTTAGACAATATATACAGTAAATGGCTATGAACTGACAAGCTACTAAGTTACTACTACAACAACAACAAAGCCTTTTAGTCTCAGGCTAGTTGCAGTAGGCTAGAGTTGAAACCCAACATGAGATACCAACAAAAAAAAACAAGAAAGAATAATAAAATAAATATATATAAGGCATCAATGATTGTGATATTCTTCGGGGATGTAAAGCTCGCTCATGGTTCAGGCATGTGAAGTTACTAGCAGTAAGAATTTAGGTGCAAATAAATAACCTTGTGAACTGATTCAAGCTCCTTGAGTTGATTGTCTGTTTTAGGAACCTGTAATGTTCCAGGTGTGAATATCTCTTTAAGTCGAACAATGCCTTTCCTTGCATAATTTTCTGCAAACTGCATATTGAAGAAATTAGAAACATGTGTCCTAGTTACACAAAAATATAGCAAAGAAAAATAATAAGATAGAAATGCTTGCCTGAACTAGTCCTTGGACAGATATATCATCACGTATGTCCACTGGACTGCAATATGAGTTTTAAAGTAATTAGATAACAGTAGTTCACAAGAGTTGTGAAGCAAGCCAATTCAAAAAGACATACAAGAGGACAGATGCTACAGTATCACAGTACTATAGATCACCTGATACAGAAGAGGTATTTATCATACAATCCGAGAGGGAAATCATCAACAATAGCAGCAACCTTCTGTTAAAACAACAAAAGAAATAATACTTAAAGAAATATTATACTTGCAGCTTACAGAAAACATACTCTACCTAGGAAAGTTCGCTATTGTTATAAATTTAAGGATAATGCAATGTCATTGTTTTTTCAGCAGGCATTCAGTCTATTTCTACCCAAATGATTTCATCTTGATTTATACAATGTTCCTTGTAGAAAATTTGACCCAATAAAGAAAAGGTACTTATGGAAAAATTTACCAACATATCTTCACAATCAGCAATAAAATAGTCTGGCGATAGTTTAGCCTTCTCCAAGAAACGTTCCTGCAGCCCAACAAAATGAAAACTAATACACATTTTCTGACCATAAGTAGCTGCAAAGAGCCAGAAAGCACTGATATACATTTAGTGGGAGAAAACTAAATATTGATAACAAGCTATTCAAGAGATGATATCTCCAAATATGGTAGATTAGGATCATGTAATTCCGGTTCCGGTCAGCCTTATCTTATCTCTAAGGGAGCCTTCTTGTCTCCTAAGCAATGTACACCTATATAATCTGCCCATGAGACTCAGAAATACAATCGCCTATTCCACAAATTCTATTCCTCCTATACAATGTAGATAGACAGAAGGCAACTCTAATTCAATATTCTGAGCAAGTCAACTCAAGCTAAGAAGCAGAAGTTTGAACAAATATGTGCAAAAGATCGTGACATATTTGTTTGAACCAACCACCTAAAGAATTATGAAGCAGCTATAGTGCTAGAAACTAATGGTATCTGGGATGTAAGCGGTTTTCTCAGTCCTGCTGACGAGTTGTTTCGTTTAGTGCAAAACCCAGGGGAATTCTTCCCTCAGGACTGAGCTTTTATAGTTATAGTTCTAGAAACTTCTGATGGATATTGAAAAATAGCACAGGAACTTATAGTATCCCAGCTAAATGGTTATCACAGTATCGCCACTAAGTTGTTTGTCAAGTAATACATGTAACTTTGCTGTTGACAATCAGTTATAGAATCCAAAGTATGTATTTGTATTGAGGCATTTTACACATAGCATGAGAGATGGTTTGTTTAGCTTACCAGTACAGGGTGAAAAAAGTCAGTTCCATGTAATCGTGAATACAAAGATAATAAATCAAATGTGGGGAAAAGTCCAGCACGCTGCAGAGAAACAAAGTCAGCATTTGTGGTTGTTTGTGCTAATTATGAACTATACAAAGCTTCTTGCTGCATTCATATTGCTGGAAAGTAATTTAGTGTGCAGTAAAGAGAGTACCTCTATAATGGGGGAAGCTGATTTCAGAGACGAGTGCAGCAATGGGAGATCTTCAGCATCTACACAGGTCACTTCTCCAACAGGGAACTTAGACCCATATCTCCCAGCCCTGCCTACAGAAGAAAGGCAAAAGTTAAAACATGTAAGATGTGCCCAAACTGATGCTCAACAGCCTGTGAATCAAGGGAAAACAAAAGGGCGAAAAGGAAACTTCTGGAGGTAAAACATAAGAAGAAAATTCAATACCAGCGATCTGTTTGATTTCGGCCACAGTTAGTTCCCTGTTGCAGAAACCGTCAAACTTCATCATTGTAGAGAAAATAATTCTGGAAATGTTCAGATTAAGACCCATTCCAATAGCATCACTAGCTACTAGCACATCAAGGTCACTGGTATCATCATTGAACATTGTCGCCTGCAAGCTTAAGGAATACGTTAATTCACGCATGACCACCAGCAAGGTTACTTTTAACCAAAAAAAAGACTACAAACATAACTAACAAAATCTTGAAATCCTGGCTAAATTATGAGGTTGTGGGTTATGGCATTAATTGCGCAAACCAAGAAAAAGCTGGTTGGCTGTGTACTTTAAAGTCCAGCATCAATACAGGATGACCAAAGTATGATTATCCTTGAGTATTACCCAAGTAACATCTTACACATGCTGCTATTCATCTTAACATATGGAACATGTGGCATCAATGAGGCAAAAGTATAATAGTATAGTATGACAGTAAATACCCAGATGTAAGCAAATACCTGCTTTGTTCGAGTTTCTGGTGGCAATGAACCATAGACCACAGAGCAAAGATGCTTTCCCTCCCTTTCAATTCTTTTCTGAATGCATGAAAATTTGCAAAATAAGAAAGGTGCCAGAAACTTCATGTTCACTTCATCTACTGGATATCTTTTTAATGATAATGAATTCTAATCTGTTATCTGTAGATCAATACCAGGGTGTGTTTTCAGGGTTTTAATGGGAAAAAAATTTAGCAGGTGTTGTCGGGGTAACTCCATTGCTGGTCCTTGATCTTTGTGTGTTGGATCTGCCCTTGGTTTAAGGGGTCCACTTTTTTTATGGTTGTGGATTTGAATTATCTGTTTCAAAGACTTCAGTTTACATGGAGTATTCAATTGGCAAGGCTTATGAAAAGCATAAGAAACACAAACATACTTTGATGGTTGTTAAATAGAAACAACTATCCTCAGATGTCTGATTTTGCTCATTTCCTATGCTTTACTGTATTTGTTTTATGTTTTTCAAGAACTTTTAAGGACATTTTATGTTTATTTCTTAGATATGTGGAGTACATCATGCACATGCTTGATATATGAAGCAATCCTGCAATGGCCAGTTGAACCAATACCAACCTTGAGAGTATAAATTCCACGTCTTGAAAATGTTACTAAACAATCTCCTGCCTTGATGTTAGAGAAAGACCCAAGTGGAGACTTCAGAGGAACCAAAGGAGATAGTCTCTCATAATATTGAACCTGCTCAACAACATAGGATCTGTAAATTTGGATATTTGCCTCATAGCATTCATTATATGCATGCATCAGTACTTTAGCATTATCAAGGAAAAGAAAATTACTCCCTCCATTCCAAATTATAATTCATTCTTGCTTTTCTATATACATAAATTTGCTACTTATAGATCAACCCTTATGTCTAGATACATCTAGAAAAGCCAGAACGACTTATAATTTGGAACGGAGGGAGTATTATGCAGAACAACAGATTCATTTGGGCAAGGACAAAGCCCTTGCAAATCCACTTGGATATTCTTTGCATATACAAAACAGCAGCATAATAGCATATCACCAACCAGAGCTGCATAAGACTGCACGTTATCTTCCCATAAGGAGGTTCCCAGATGGGTTTACTCTATAGTCGTGATTTTTTACAACGGTCAACATTTATTAGCGTTAGATCAGGCACACAAAATTACTGCATTGATAAATATTTTCTTAGAAAGATTTATACATATTAAAATTGATAATAGTGGTTAGAACTTGTATTTTGGAGAATGCGGCAATGTCCATGCCACTCATATGTGATCACAGGAGGTACTAGACAAGATAGTTACAATCTAAGGCCCTGTTTGGATCTCCTAAGAAAAATGAGAATGAGATCCAAACACTTAACTATCTATCCAAACCTTACTATTTAGAGATTTTCACTATGCGAAGGCAATAATCATTATGAGAATGAGATTAAAAAACCCCTCATTTGTTTAATCTAGAATCCAGATTCCATATCACTATCCAGAATCACTATGAGAATGAGATCCAAACATGCCCTAAGTAGGGCAAGGGCCTAATTGAGTAGTATGACAGATGGTGTTATCCACAAAATATGATATTCAACATATATAAATGTGAACAAAGCCATATTTGAGTATGTGACAGTGCCAGAAAAGTGCTGTATATCTTAAACCAGAGTGGAGAGAATTTGAAATACTTAAGCTTAAAGTCAGCTAAGGCTTGCAAGATACAGATATTGTTGATATTTCATCACGTAATAGGTAACTACATCATATCTCTTTCTTGTACAAAAAAAAACTGTCTGTCCATGTCAAGAAATCCAACTTCATAATGGCAGTATACTGGCAGAGTAACATTGTTGGCAACCTTAACACACTTCAAATTCACAACTACGATATGTGGATAAAAAATAAATAATATATGTCCGCTGTAGCAGTACTGTCCATTTGGTTAGTTCATCTAGATTACCGTAACTACATCACCAGTAGCTTCAAGAATTCGCTGAATAAGGGGAACAGCAGCTGGGTCACCACAGACATGAAGTTCATCTGAACAAAGCCCCAGAAGTGCACGTGTGAACGAATAACCCCTTGATTTACAGCCAACCATCTATTCCATGGAATAAGACAAAATTAGAATGATGGGGGATATTCCAAATAACTCTTTATTGACAGTGAGAAACACAACAGTTTTGATCATTTATTAAAAATAAAATCAAATACACAAGCCTCTAGCTTACTATTTATAGACATCTCTGATATCCCATCCTAGCAGTCAACAAATGAGTGTTACTTTTAAGTACCTGAATTTCATCAATAACAGCACATTGATAGTCGGTTGTCACATCAGCCATCTCAACTGTCACTGAGCTATGCTTTGCACCTTCAATTTCATCCCTTTCTTGTCCAGTAATCAAGTTACAAGGGACGTTAACTTTGTTTAACCTTTGGGCTATCTCTCTTGCTAACAATCTCAGAGGTCCACAGTACACACCTACAAAATTTGAAGAGAACTCAGCAACCATGGTAACAGTATGTTCTTTAGTACAGGTTAATCAAAATAGTACCTGAAGAGCTTGCTTCTAGTCTCTTGAGAGCACTATAAGTTTTCCCACTGTTTGTAGGGCCAACATGTAAAAACACATTGCGCTTCTTTTCTCGGGCTTTAGGGTACCAGATATGAGGATGCCTGTTGTCCGAGGTAGCACATAGCTTAATTGAAATTTGCATGGGAAAATAAATGAGAAGATGGGCCGCTACATGCTAGCATGCAAATAACCCTTAGGTTCACATTACCTTTCAGTATAAACATTGGACCATTCCAATTCCAAGGCATGATTATTGCTAGGGAGAACTAAACAAACTAAAACATAAGTGCATCCCGATTATTTTGAACTGTACTCATAATTCAAGCCACTGTAATAACTTAACATATATGGACTTCATTTTTTTGTTGTTGTGGTGAATAATGCTGGGTAACAGCATCCCGTACTGGAAGGTTGCTTTAGGAGTCAAGGAATGGAATGTCAGGTTGTGTTGAAGGTATGGTACAAAATGCATGAAATTATACACCCAAACTTGAATATGCAAGGAAAAAACTTGAATTTTACACAATTCAATAGGATATGTATTGAATCTTACGTCAAATCAGTCAAATCAAACTTCGCAGAGTTATGGTAGGTCCTCCAAAATCTCAAATTAGTAGAATTCACCATTGAGTGTAGATCAGAATTGGAAAAAAGGCCACTCGTATATACAACTGTACAGAGTATGGGGCTTGTTAGACAGAAAAGCAATTTTAGATATTTAAGAACAATGTATGATGGATAGAACCACCGGTGGCTTTGACACTGGAACAAAGTGAAATACTAAAGCAAATTTAAAGCACAAGGCAAAGAAGTATGAAATAATAGCATAACCACGATACAGCACTGTGCGGTCCATTCCATGCATGCCATATACACCAAAATTGAGACCACAATTTCTTGTTCCTAGTATGATAAATTTCTCCAAAACTATGCTTTAATCATCAGAGGAGAAAAGAAAACAACAATCACGACCGAACAGGAAAATTACTGCCTTTTCCGACTGCTATGCTCATTTCTCCAATCAAACATGAAACATAACACAGTGATGCTACTGATAACCTGGAAATAGAGACTACCACTGATAGTATGCCACCACTGGTCGGTAATGTCTGCAGAGGGCGCGCTTGGTTTTGGCATTCTACCGAACACATGGCACCGGACCCAACCAAAAGAACAAACAAACCGACCAGCCACCACACGAAACGCCCAAGGATCCAACCGCCCAAGGTAGTACGAACCATTTCGGCACGAGGAGGCCGCGTGGGGCGACGAGAGCGCCCTCTGGCGCAGCAGGACGGCAACCGCCATTATATCTGATCTTCCTTTCCCCCTCTCTCTATCTCACTTCCCTCCGCGGCGCAGCACGGTTCAGACCCGACGACAGCGAGGCGCCCAGGCAACCTTGATCGCGCAGGACGGCAAGAGTCTGGGGAGAGGGAAACAGCCAACCAATGCGCTCGTGTAGGGTGGGGGTGGAGGAGGCGGCGGTCGACGCTTTCGCCGGGAAGCGGGGCAGCGGAGGAAGCGGAGAAGAAAACCATGCGTGGCCCCCAAGCCCGGAATATTCATTTCTCCTATCGGCCCAGATCACTTATTGGGCTTGAGCCAAAGGCCCATGTTCGGGCCCACGCTATCCAGCACGAGTCCGAGTCCACTTGCGGGCCCGGGCGCCGCCTCCGCTTCTTCGTCTTCCTCTTTCTTCTGGTTTCGGCTAGTCTTCAACGAAGACCCAACCGAGGCGCCCTGGCCGTGGCTGAGAACTGAAGCCACCGGACGCGCGGCCTCCATCTCCCCTGCTGCTGCCGAAATCCACGGGAGAATGTGAGGAATCCTTCAACTCGGCAGCTAACCCAGTTTATTTTTTGTTTGCTGTTTGCCTGACACGAGGGGGACGCTTTGTTGTTGTTGCCGGGTGTGGGCAGGACGATGGCCGAGGCCGAGGCTGGTAGGGCGGCGATCCGGCGCGCCCTGCGGTCGCTGAAACGGAGGCACCTCGCCGAGGAAGGGGCGCACAGCCCGGCCATCGAGGCGCTAACCCGTCCCTTCGCCGCTCACGTGAGGCCAATCTCTAATTTTCCTCTCCCTACTTTTCCCAATCTTGCAGTTTACTCTTTCCCCTTTTTATCGTACTTTGAAGTCTGCAAACGAATGTGAGTCTACTGGATTCAACTGTTTGTATCGCCGGAACTTCCCAGTTTTTTTTTTTCGAGAATTTTGGACGATAACTTGGGTGTTTAGTGAAGGAGAGCTTGTTTTGTTAACTCCTTATAGGCTTTGGAGTGGAAAGAGAAGGCTGAGAAGCATGAGGTGGAGCTGCAGCACTGCTACAAGGCACAATCCCGGCTCTCTGAGCAGCTTGTAACCGAGATAGAAGAAGGTAAAGCATCAAAAGCACTGCTCAAAGAGAAAGAAGCGATGGTTACAAGTTTGCAGGCTGAACTTGAGAAGTCAAGGTATTAAATGTGCTTTATTTTTGCTAAGCTTGGTAACAGTTGTGGAGAACATGGTACTTAGCACTTGTGCAAAACTTTTACAGCGAAGAGAATGTACAACTGAAGCAGTCACTTGACGAAAAAACAAAAGCCTTAGATCTTCTCATTCAAGAGCATCAGACAGTGAAAGCCGAACATGAACAAGCATTGACGAAACTAAAAGCTGCAGAGGATGAGAACCAAAGTCTGATCGATCGATGGATGCTAGAGAAGATGAAGGACGCAGAGAAGCTCAACGAGGTACCTTATTTTCCTTTTGTTGCTTAAAATGCACATTTGCAATATGCGATATCTGAAATCAGGGATTGTCCAAGCATTATGCTTGTGGCTTGCCTATTGAGCATGATAGACAAAGTAACTTTACCTATTAGCAATGTATATTCCTTTATCATAGTTGCAATGATCCTATTATAACCAATGGAGAATTGGAGATACATCAAAACAAGGATGCTTATCGTACCATAATGGTGCAAGCAACAGTATAATTTTCTCTTTGGTAGAATTTTATTAGTTTGGTTCTATAATTTGCATTGATTGCCAAAGTGTATCCTTGTAAGTGACCTTCTTAGACCAGTCTTGAAATATCTGCCCCATATTTAGCTAAAAACTGTACCCATAACACTTGCATGTATATGTTGCTGCTTTAATGGTTCTACAATAATTGTCTAGGCCAATGCAATGTATGAGGAGATGGTTCTAAAGCTAAAGACAGCTGGAGTTGGTGGTATACAACTTAACGCACAGCAAGAAGCTGATGGCATCATACGGCGTTCTGAAGCTGGTTACATGGAAACATCAATCCCATCAACATGCACAGTAACTATTCGTGCTCATGATGGTGGGTGTGGATCTTTGATGTTTGAGCATAACTCAGACAAGCTAATTAGTGGGGGCCAGGATCAAACTCTTAAGATATGGAGTGCATCTACTGGTGCCTTGACCTCCACCCTACATGGTTGCTTGGGGTCTGTTAATGATCTTGCCGTGACCAATGATAACAAGTTTGTGGTCGCTGCCTGTAGCTCCAATAAGCTGTTTGTGTGGGAAGTTAATGGGGGACGTCCTCGTCACACTCTGACTGGTCACACAAAAAATGTTTCATCTGTTGATGCAAGCTGGGTGAAGAGCTTTGTTGTTGCTAGTTCATCCAATGATCGTACTATCAAGACTTGGGATCTACAGACAGGTTTCTGCAAAAGCACCATAATGTCTGCAAGCAACCCCAACTCACTAGCTTTCATTGATGGTGACATCATTTGTTCGGGCCATAGGGATGGAAATCTTCGGCTATGGGATGTCCGTAGTGGGAAATGCACTACACAGATAGCTGCTCATCTAGATGTCACCTCGGTCTGCGTGTCACGGAGCAAAAATTTTATTCTTACAAGTGGGAGAGATAATGTGCACAACCTTTTTGATGTTAGAACATTGGAGATTTGTGGAACATTCAGGGCCATGGGTAACAAAGTGGTGGGCAGCTGGAGCAAACCTTGTATTAGCCCTGATGAAAATTGCATCGCTGCTGGTTCTTCTGATGGATCTGTTTACATATGGTCGAGACTGAAGAATGGAACACCAACCATCCTAGAGGGTCATTCTTCACCTGTTCTCGCAAGTGCATGGTGCGGACTAGGACCTCTTGCTACCTCGGACAGGAATCATATTTATCTCTGGTCTTGAGAGATGTACAATTTTATAAAGGCATCCCATCCAAGATCTGGACACTGGAGGGTTTCACTTCATCAGTATGCTAATATGTGCTCTCTTTAATTCTTGATGACACTAGTTTTCATGTGAATGGATTAACTGGTTTCTGAACGTTGTAAATACCAGAAGTGATTGTTCATCATACTGATGACTGCTTCAGTTCGCCGCCTGTGTAATGGTTTGCGAGGTTTTGATGGCTGAAATTTCTTGATATTTGTGGTTCAGTTTGGTGCTACTTTAAGGCTGAACTTTTGAAACACCAGTCAGCTTGGCAAACATCGTCCAGCATTAAGGAAAATGACATTGACATAGGAATAGTTTCTCCATAGCACTTCTAATTTGAATGTGTTTGTTAATTTTGCTCCAATTAATTTATTCAGTTAAGAAATTCTGGGCTAACTTCTGTGGCATTCTGAGTGTAACCTGACAGTAGTTCCTATCTGTAAAGTTACGTCAGGGTGCTAATGGCATATCTGCTGAAAATTATGCACTTGCTCTTCATCATTTTCTTTTGGTCTGTTTGTGTGAGGAGGGGGCTGAAAGTCAGGTTTAGTTTACTTGAAGCTGTATACAAAGAAGCTTAGTGTGTAGTCTTCCACCTGCACTTTGATTCAGGAGAGAGATCAATTAAGCCACCTGTACTGTACTTGTTCGTTTCAATTGACTTCAATAGAGGATGAGTTGTGGAGACAGGAAGGCAGGAGGCCCTGAAGCAGGTCAAAATGTGTACATCATGTGCTGTTGAGTTCATGCACTGGACGTGCGCAGCCAAATATGTTTGTACCTGTTCTAGGCGCACAACATTGATTTCGGAGAACATGAGCTATGTTCCAAACTCCAAATTTACAACATGACAAAAAGGTTCAGAAGAGCAAGTACTAAAGAACTGCATACTTAAAAAATTGGTCGATAGCAGTGCGTGATAATGACATGTGCAGTATTTGTGAATCTGTGATGGCTGCTGTTGCCACAAATTATATATCCTTATAAAGACCAAAAGAAAAGAAAAGAAAAACAATTGCACCGCCGTGTCACCAAACCCCTTGAAAAGGCACTCTACTAAGCGAGCCAAACCACCCTTTTATTTTACAAGAATTATCCAGCACAACCGAAGCTAAAACTCATCATCACACACAAAAAAAAGGCCTGGTGCTCAAACTCATCATCATGAATATGATGGCCTGCAAGAAAGAGAGAGATTTCAATGCTCGGGCAATGCCCGTCACACCAGGCCGATCATCAGCTGTGGAGCTGACAGCGTGATGCGTAACAGTCACTAGAAAAATAAGGAAGCAAATGGGCGTCGGTTTCAAACCAGTCGGCGTCACGGAAAGGGAGCTTGACAGAGAAACCGAAACACTCTCGGGGATGAGATCAGATGAGACCACAAATGGCCGAGCGGGGAAGGAATCAGGCCCCACGGGGCAGAGAGACCCGTGTCCACCGCGGCGGGGCCCCTGACGGCGACGAGGCACCGCTCAAGTGGGCGCTGGGCGCATCCGCCCCACAGCCCCGGCGCCCGATCGTCTGGTCTGGGTGAGCAGGGCAGGCAGGGCCTCGCCACAAGAGACATCAATCATTGAGCTCTTTTCCATGGGTTCATGCCGCAAGAAACCCTCTCACCAATGATTGTGGACTCGCCTCACCAAGGGCATGCAGCAATAGCATGCTCTCATCTCATGCTATGAAAGATTGGTATGGTTAATGCTGGAGTTCGTTGGGAAATGGTCTGAGTTTTTGTCAGGATTGGGGAGATGAGATGTTCTGAGCTACTGTCAGAAACTCGTAGTGCTCTGAAGTCATCAGGGTTGATCTGACATTCCGATTGTGCTGGTTGCAGAAACGAGTTTGGAGACAAAATTTATCTCAGAGTAGTTCAACCACTGGGAGCTAAATTTGCAGTTTTTTTCTAGTAATAACCACATAATGAAATTTATATCACAGCTTCAGCTCAACCTGGACAAAACGTCTAGTACATCATCTGATCAAGAAAAACATCTATGATCATCTATCTGATCAGATGGAAATGGAACAACCAATACAATACAGCAACAATATGGCTGATCTTAATAATAGCACTCAGCAAACTCAATTTCTTTACCTACTAGGCATCATCAGGCTACGCGCGAATGGATGGATCATTCAGAGGCTGAAGAAGCCCCGGTCGCCGCGCGCCGGCAGATTGATCGGCCGCGGCGAGCTCTCCTCCCTCTCCGCCGCAGCGCCGGCGCCGGCGCTGCCTTCCACGACGCGATCGCCGAAGATGTGCACCGTCCTTGGGTTGGGCCCGCGGGAGATGACGCACGTGTAGTCCTCCGACGACGGCTCTATTATATCCCGCGGGTCGGCCGGCGCCGGCGACGTGGCCTCGCTGCCGCTGCAGGCGTGGAGGGGCAGCCACGAGCTCTTGTTCTTGACGCCGAACTCGACGCGGCGGTCCAGGGAGCACGACCTGACCAGCGAGGACGAGGACGACGTCGCCGCGAGGACGATCCGCTCCTGCTGCTGGTCGCTGCAGTCCAGCGCGTCCGCGAGGCCGTTGTTGTCCCGCGCCCGCCACGGCCGTCGGCGCTTGCCGACGCCGTCCGTGCCTGGCGCGAACGCCGCAGCCGCGTCGAGCACGGACGTCGGGCTCATGAGGAAGGCCGTGTCGGACTCGGCGTCCCGCGCGGGGCTCTTGGCGAAGGCGAGGGTGCCGGCGGGCAGGGAGGATGAGTGCAGCAGCCTCGGGGAGGCGAACAGGGCACGTGCAGCGGCACTCTTGCTGCCGGCGGCGTCTGCCCCGGCCCCGCCACTGTCGCCGTCGCATGGAACGGTCGACGAGCTCGCGGCCTGATCGGGGACGTGGCTCCTCTGCGCGCCGGCGCTGTTCATTGACCTCGATCTCCTGCGCAGGATCACCTCCTGGATCTTCGACCTCAAGAACATTTCCAACAGCACCGGACCAAGAATTCAAGACCAACTACACTCTGCACGGACAGACAGGAGGTGGCACAAAACAAGCGTCAATTCGCGATGTTCGTTTTGAGAGCTGATCGATGTGATCGGATTGCAGAGGAAGAGTGATCTTTAACGAATTCCAAGACTGATCTCGGTTCTACCTTTTCAGCTAGATGGAGTAGAAGCAGCAGCTAGCAGGAGACAGCAAGTCTTGAGAGCTGCAACGCCATGGACGAGGCGGAGAGCTTAAGTACGGAGCGCGTGGGCCAATCAAAGCCTCAGAGGTGCACTCAAACGCAACTGCAAGCCCAGGGGAGAAGCAAAATGGGACCTCGAAAACCTTGGCAAGATCCTGAAGCCACCGAGCATCAGCTGATCAGCTTGTTTGTAGTAGTGCGCCTTGCCACTGCACCTCAAGCAAGAATCTAAGAGCTCAATGGAGACTGGAGAGAGAGAGAGAGAGAGAGAGAGAGAGAGAGAGAGAGAGAGAGAGAGAAGCAATGAGGAGGAGGGGGGAGGGGAGGTTGTGGTGTGATCTTAAAGAAGGCTCTCCCTCTCCTCTCTTCCCCTGACCCCGCTGTGATGTCAGTGTTGGTTTGTGTGTGTGTGCTTCCAAAGGGCAGGTCCTTATCTTCATCAGCTCGATCGCAAGCTCCTTGTGTTGTGTGTTACCGTCCGCTGCTCTGGCATTGGAGCCCATGCCATGCACGGCAAGCGGTAGATTCCGGGCCCGTTGGGGTAGATTTGCTGTCGACCAGTGCTTGGCAGGCGCAGCAGCAAAATCTTGTCGTCCTGCTCAAGCTCAGCACTGATCCAATGATTGAGTTGAACGGGTTCGTCTTTTTCTTGCAGGAGCAAACGCATCTTTTTCTCCAAAAAGATCAAAGAGATCAACATGAGCACAGAGAAACCCTCAAGCGCAGGTAGATCATGCAACTGGTTAAATCGCCTGACGCCTGCCAATGTACGGCCAAGGAACTAGTGGTATCAGTAAGAAACAAGGGAACTTTTTAAGGAGCCTGAAACACATAGAACTGATCAGCCTAACACATAGTGCTGCTAAATTAATCTCAAAGATCATGTCCAGTAGGCAGGCAGGTTGCCTTCCGTCATCTTTGGCAGGATTTTGGTTTCTCCAAAAATGGTGAAGCCGGAAAAGGTCAAATGTTTTTTAGACCAAAATGACTTTAGCTTCATCACTTTTTGTTTGGTTTTTAGCTTGATAAACCGTTTTCACACATGAAGCTCCTCTAGAAGCTCTATCGAAAAAGACATCAACCAGCTAGTCTCAAGAAGCCAGAGTGCCTTCATAAAGTGGCGAAGCATACCTACACAGAATTCAATCACAGATTTACATAAAAGGCCAAGTGTCCTACATTGTTCCTCAATCTTGATATTGCAAAAGCATTTGATTTAGTGTGCTAGGACTATTTTATTAGACCTCTACATCTTGGTTTTGAAAACCTATGATGATCACAGATGACAACTCTGTCATTAACAACCTAAACGTCTATTTTTATTAAGAGACAAATGGTTGTAACATGTGAGGGGACTGGAATAAGGAGACCCTCTTCCTCCTCTTCTCTTTGTCCTTATAGTTTATCCGCTTTAGAGATTGTTTGATTTGACTGCACAGCAAGAATTGCTCAATCCCATCCAACACAGATCGGCTAATTCCAAGGTGAGTCTCTGTATCGTTGACACCGTGATTTTTCTAAATCTAGTAAGAGAAGAAGTGCCATTAACAACATATATGTCTACTTTTATTAAGAGACAAATGGTTATAGCATGTGAGGGGACTGGAATAAGAAACCTTGTTCCTCCTCTTCTCTTTGTCCTTATAGTTTATCCGCTTTAGAGATTGTTTGATTTGACTACACAGCAAGAATTGCTCAATCGCATCCAACACAGATTAGCTAATTCCAAGGTGAGTCTCTATATCGTTGACACCGTGATTTTTCTAAATCTAGTAAGGCCTTGTTTAGTTGGCAAAAATTTTGGATTTTGGGTACTGTAGCACTTTCGTTTGTTTGTGGCAAATATTGTCCAATCATAGACTAATTAGGGTCAAAAGATTCATCTCGCGATTTATAGGCAAACTGTGTAATTAGTTTTTGTTTTCGTTTAAATTTAATACTTCATGCATGTGCCGCAAGATTCGATGTGACGGGAAATCTTGAAATTTTTTGAAAACTAAACAAGGCCTAAGAGAAGAGTGTTTGTTGCCTTTTGCCCCTAGTGGATGCATTTGGGGGAGCCTCTAGACTACTAACCAACCTTGCAAAAGAGCAAGTTCTATCCGATCTTTTGTAGTATATAAGTTTTATTTGGACAACATTCTTCCATGTTGCTTGCCTGATCTTATCATTCCCTTTGCAAGTACCTGGGACTGCCTCTTAACTTCAAGCAACTTAGAAGAGTTGACATTTAACCTCTATTATATAATGTCACGATGAAACTAGCTACTATGTTGGAAACCTAATTTCATGGATAAAGCATTGTTGTCAACCTTAGTTAGATCTTGTTATCATATATATATATATTCGCTTTGAAGAAAAATGTGACATCAAAAATATTGACAAGATATGACCTTCCCTTTTGGAAAAAAATAGGAAAGTTAGATTTCTTGTTTTTCCTACTACCACTATGGATTTGTGATAATTAAAACAGTCCGTAGATATTTAGGAGTACCGTAGCAAAACTCAACTATTAAAAAATAAATCCCTCATACACCTCATCCATCATTTTTCCTCGCAATGAACTAGAACATCACCAGATTGGGGAAAAAATTCCCTCCGCATTTGTGTTCAACTTTGAAAAACATACTACTGCTTTTCTTTGGCCCGTTTCTCCACCACTGGAGACAAGAC
The DNA here is from genome assembly GCF_000003195.3 of Sorghum bicolor. Taxonomy (NCBI): domain Eukaryota; kingdom Viridiplantae; phylum Streptophyta; class Magnoliopsida; order Poales; family Poaceae; genus Sorghum; species Sorghum bicolor. Next base: position 7,112,454 of record NC_012870.2, on the reverse strand, counting down.
AACGAGACGTGTGTACGCCTGCAGTTGCGTTCGTCTACATCTCCTTTCTGCATCGCACTGCTGCTCACACAGGCAGCACAGCGCCCACACAAATGCGTGCTTGCGGCAGGCTTCTCCAGTATTCGCCTGCCACGTCTCACATTACAAGGACAGAAATGGCAGCATCATGAGGCAGTTGACCCTACCCAATTTGGGGGCTAATGGCGCTGCAAAAAAGATAAGACAGTTAACTGGGAACCTAATCAGGGTAGCTTAAATAAATCCAGGGAATATTTCTTTGTGATAGCATCATATTCTGTGTGGATAACTGTAGGCTCAATTCAATAAGATCTGGTGGGGCCCCGGCTCAAACTATTGAAAATTGCTCCAATAAAAGGAGAGGGTTACATGATGATCCAACGATTTCCGTGGAAATTATTATTAGCAAAAAAAATATCGTGAGGACATGTGGCTATGAATTTACATAACATGTATATATATGTCATTATTTTTGCATGATGCCGGACGAGTGTTACGTTCTTTTCAAGGCTTTGAAGAAAACAACGTTGGATCAAAAAAAATTCTTGGAGCAGAAGCAAAACAGAGTTCACAATGCGCGAGAGTAAATCTAAATTCACCCTCCCTAATTCCCTCAAGTGAAACCTGGCATCCCTCTTATGAAAGAAGAAACACACATTTGCCTGTGATGTGTATTCCAAATGCCCATTTTTTTTGAAAAGACTGAAAATTCAAATCCCCACACGGAGTCAATTAATTTTTTTCTCCATGCCCTGCCACCATATATGATTGTTCCCTGCACTGCACGTCTGCACACCGCTCGCGCCCATGACTTTGCTGCACCGATCTCACAGACTGTGCTTGCCGTAGCCAATCATTGGAGCTGATCACTAAAAATACAGTACGTACACCGTGATTATTATTTGTACAATTTTTTTTTGTCTGGGCATTTGTTTTGCATGTTTGACAATTGAGTTGTTGGACGACATGAAGCATCAGCTGTGATTTTCACAGCATCTTTTTGGGAGTATTTGTCCCGCACGGCGACAAACTCGTGATCGAGCAGAAAGGGATCGGCCTACGATCATTTTTTTTTTTTGAATAATCGTATCAGGATTCAGTAGCAGCACGTAGTACGTACTCCTACCAGCTGAGTCTGGCTCAAAGGTTTTTCTGTGCTTATAAACATTGTTTTTTTTCTGTACGTATCAGGATTGACACTTGACAACAAAAAAAAAAAGTCCATCTAATGCGTCACAACATCTGACTTCTTTAGTGTGTTTTCTACTACACTATTTTACCACACAGCCGTCAAGAGTTAGATGCAGGTCAGCCGTGTCACCCCGTGTGGCTCTCGTGTATACATGCACGTGTTGAACAAGATATATAGCCATGGGTGCACGAGGGAAGCTTCTGCTTCTGCTAAGGTCAAGCAATCCCATGAAGTAAAAAATTTCAGCACTTGTCCTGATACCGCCGTCAGGCAGGCAGGGGCTTGTGGGCGGCGATGGAATGGCACATTGGAAGGGGGAGAGAACGGCAGGTGTAAAGAAAAAGAACTGCCCTAGACTCCTTTGGCACTTGCTCCGAATTGACAAACCAACCAACCAACCCCCATGCCATCATCCCACATGAACGCTCTTCATCATTGTAGAAACAGTTAAACATCTCTCTCTTTATCTCTGAGATGAGAAGCTTTTTTTCCCTTCCCCTTCTCTAGGGTTTCAGTGTGTGCCTTTATTTCTTCTCCATTGACATTGTACAGAGGGTGAAAGGGAGGGATACCTAACCTACATGCCCTCCTGACTTGCATTTCAAAACCGTTTTTTTTTCTCTGAAAACAGATGTATGCATTTCTGATTTCTCAACTCAGTGATGGCCTGATGGAGGCTAGAAATACCAGACTCATCATTGCTAATGGCTTGCCGTTGCAACTGCACATGCTTCAACAGTGCAGTGACTGGACAGCAGCCAGCAGGCCTCCTTGTGCACATAGCCGTGAAGAAAGCAACCATGGCCCCTTTGTAAAACCTGTTGCTGTTTCTGACTTTGTGTGGCCTTGACATCGTGTCTGTGGTACTAGAAGCCTAGAAGGTAAAAAGAACTTGCAGTTGTTGTCACGGAGGGGTCAGTGAAACGAACCCAGCACGCGCGCTTGCCTCCCTTTCGCCTTCAGCGAAATGCGGAGAAAACAACACAAAGGAGAAAGCACTAGGGCAGAGCGGAGGAGAGGCCAATTTTGCGCCGCGGAGAAGAGGCCATGGCCATGGAATGGAAGCTTCATGTGGAGCTGTCGGGTGACCAAAAAAAAAAAAGGCAATCCGGCACCTGTGCAAGGCGTTCGATTGCAGGTCGCCGGAATCGTCAAAAGGCGACGGTGAATTCAACTTTGATGCTTTATTTGTCATGTCATGTACTCTCAATGTATGGACATTTGGAGATCAATGGCAGCCACTGTTCATCAGATATTTCGTATTTGTTCTAATCCGGTTTGGACTGAACTTCCTTTGTCATCCACCAATGCAAGTACACGAAGGGGTTCACATCCAAGCTGCACTTTGTCAGATGGTTGAAGAGCCCATCAGAAAGGTTGGCAGCCATGGAAAACCTGGCACGTAGCTGCTGTAATCACCACGGCACTTGGGCAGTGGCTCCATGACGGCATGAATTGATGGATGACCTGACCATCGACTGAACAAACAGAGCAAGATAAGATAACATTGTTTAGAGACGCCTTTGGGAAGTTAACGGATGGGCCTAGTTCCATGTTTCGCCAGAAGAGTGTATTTGCATGGATGAAGGGAAAGAAGGCAAAAAAAAGGCAGCCATCATGCTGTTGACCGGGGGGAACTTAACTTTCTTGTGGAGAACTCTAATCAATCTGACCATATTTCGTGCCTGCCTTTGCTTTGCATCTCTCGTCTTCAGTGGATAGAGTTTTTACTTTTTAGGTCAAGAATATGTTCCCAAACTTGCCTTCTTCTTGTTCTGCCCTTTTTATCCGCGTCGTCCAGAATTTGATTCCTAATAATGTATTATGTATGTATGTAATCAAGTCACCTCATCGTGTTCATGTTTCGTCCATGGATGAAACGAACAATTGTCCACATCCCACAGAAGGAAAGGAACCATATTTTGAAACATTCAAAACTGAACTAGTCAGGTTTTCTGATGCAAATTCATCCTCTGGAAATACATGAAAGACATATTGTTATTGTTGTTTGATGCAAAATTCTTTTGAAATACATGAAAGGCCTTCCGAAACATCTAGAACTAAACTAGTCGTGTTTTCTGATGCAAAAATCATCTGGAAATACATGAAAGACCTATTTGAACTGCTAGTCGTGTTTTCTGATGCAAAAATCCTTTAGAAATACACGAAAGACCTATCGTTATCGCATCGTTTGATGCACGATTCTCTGGAAATACATGAAAGGCCAACTTCGAAACATCCAGAACTGAACTAGTCGTCTTTTTTCTGATGCAAAAATCCTCTGGAGAAGTGGAAATACATGAAAGGCCTACTCTCTTCAATTCAAGCCTAGGCATAGGCGACAAACAGGCCGTTGGAGCGGCTGGAAATACTCTTTATATGTACACAGTACATATAAACATAATATCTTTATTCCTCTTGCCACGGCAAACATTGCATGTGCGGCGCCCGTTCGTTCCAGCTCGGCGAGGCCATCAGACACGTCACGGAAGCTTTCGCAAAGGCAAAAAAAGGAAACAGAAACCCTTGTCCTCACCGGCGTCACGTCGGCGACCATGTCGTGCGCCAGGACTCGGGAAAGAGACGACAACGGAGCCAGAATAATCTCCGTGCTCCCCATTGGCTCATTCCGGGGGCATCAGTCTGCTGAGATCGCGACAAACAGAGAGGCAATCAGTCACTCGGCGCAGTTTTCAATCAGCCGCAATTTGATTCCTTGCAAGAACTATCTCCTGGAATCACGTAATAATTCGTGCAATTATTCCCTTGCCGTAACGTTCAAACCCACAGATCACAACAGATGAGGACAAGGAAACGCAAAGCTGCAAAAAATTTTACTGGAGTAACCAACATGAATTACTGTTACAATATCTCAAATTATTACTCTTACGGCTGTTGATACTACAGTAGTATTCTGTGTTTTTTTTTCTCAAACTAATGGTACAGCAAGGCAACAGAGAACCGTTCTACGGTAGTGTGGAAACTTGAAACCGCATGCTGAGCCACTAGTTCTTGATCTTCTTGTCGTTCCTACCTCTTTTCCTCTGCTCCCTCCTCTCTTCCGAGTAGTGCTTCTTCACCAGCATCTTATGCATTGAAACCTTCAGCGCAGCCAGCACTGAAGCTAACACCTCCTCTTGCTTTGTGACGTCGAGGCTTCCTTGCAGTGCCAAAAGGAGCTTCTCACCGTGTGGTACCTCACCGTCTTCAAGGGTCGCAGGACCGGCATCAGAAGAAGATAATCTGTCCTTTTGGAAACATGGTATGATCCTTAAACGGGTTAATAAATGGGAGGAAGCCTGGTTGGGCATGTTTGATGCGCCCATGACAGTCCATAGGAGTTCTGAGGACAGGCTGGATGCTAAGCTAGTAGGAATATAACTCTTTTCCATCGTAATCACCTGCAATTAGATAAGTTGTATCGCCTCATTAGCGGGGGTAGAGTAAATGTTGTTGAATAACTGAGACATGAAAGACATAACACGATTGAGACCCACAGATACTATTAAATTTATCTGAGTTTTGACTTATACTTCGATTCAGCCCCACAAATATTCAAATATTCATCTCAGTTTTATGATTAGGTATGATATTAAGTAAGACAGGCTACAAGCTCGTAAGACTGACATATTTGCATACCAGCCAAGTCATTATAATGGTATAAACAGCATAAGCTACATGATAGGCTTCTTGGTTAATAAACCAATTCAGTAAAACCAGGTTAAACCTAGCATGGAAAAACTTCCTGGTCCTAGAAAGTATGCCCATCAGCACTGACCCAAAAAAAATAATTAATGGTAACCCTTGTTTATAAACAAGACCTTAGGTTGTGCAAGTTATCTCAGGCCACCAAATTGTATACAAAATAGGCATACCTTTAGGAAAGATAACTTCTTTCCTACTAAATCACATGCTAAAAGCATTACACCACTGAAACTGCAGAGTGAAAAAGGAGGACCATGTTAGAACACAATAAATACTATCACTTTCTTGGAGATATATTGCCCCATAAGTCAAGCTTACCTTTGAATAGCTACAGCAACCAATGAGCCATCAATACTCGGACATATATCTGCAATGGCTAGACTGCTATCATCTGCTTCATTTGGTCCTAAGAGTTCTCCCATCTGCAAGTAGTTCTAAGAAATGTAATATATACCAAAATGATTTGGAAAATGTTGAAAACTGAGAACAGAAAAAATGTATATTAGTGTTCTTCCAACAAAAGGTGCAAAGAGATATCTTCAAGATGCTACCTTATCTCTGACTTGAAATGTATCAAGGAGACATCCATTTACATAGTCCCACAGGCGAACCTTAACAGATGAAACAATGTTAGGAGAAGCTTATAGAGAAAAAAGTACATGTTAATACACTTAAAAGACTATGTACCCACAGTTGAATCACCTCCTCCTGATACAAGAAAGCTCTGGGTTTCAGATATGCTAGTGAAGGTGATGCATGACACAAAGCTGCAAGAAGAGTCACGACAAATTATCAATCATAGAATAAGCTCTGAAACTCCTATGATCAGAACGTAACCAATAAACCCAAATTGTTATAAATATATTAAAAGAACCTAAGAACAGAAGGAAAAAAAACTGCAAACAATGGCATTGTACACTAAACATACTCTGTATGCCCAAGGCAAAAGCTCTGTATTTCATGGGCCCCTTTTAGAGGATTCTTTGGGAATAATGTGACCTACAAAATTAATTGCAACACAACAAGAGAATAAGTCCAAATTTATGCTCCGATGATACAGCCGCCAAACAGTGCAGAGAACAGAAGACATACTCGTATTTTGAAGTCCCTGTCAGCAGTAGCAATGAACCGTCCATCTGGCGAAAACTTCTGCAATCCCAAGCAAATGATAAAGCATGGTTACACATGACACGAAAGCAGCAACAGATAAAACTGAAGTGTAGCAGACTTTGTGGGTTTGCCAATAGATTACACATTCACTACTAAATAAATGTAGGACGTACAAATCCATAGCACAGGTAATATAGAATTTAGAACTTGTTCATACCATGCTAGTGATGATACTGCAATAGTGACCAAGAATTGACACAGGTTTGTTATCAACTGAAACCTGCTCTGCACTATCTTCCCGCAAAGTGACTAACCAAACAACACCAAATTTATCAGCAAAAGTTACATACAGGTCATCGTTGCTAATAGCAACTGCACTGACCCTCTTCTCCGAAGTTCTGCAATTGAAAACATTGCAACACAATCTTATTCAAATTACATTCTCAAAGTGTGAAATTCATGGGCGGAACTATATAAATAACATCAATTGCAAAAACGGAATCATTGCTATGGAACAGACAACAGGGTCCAAGAATACAGATACTACAAACTTAAAGGCCATCGTTTTGGTGCCAATTTTGTTATTCGCAACGAGAGCAGAGGAGCAGAGTGTGGCTTACATAGTCTGGATGCAACGCCATGAATCAGTCTTCCAAACCTTCACAAGTTTGTCGTCACCAGCAGATGCAAACAAAGCTCCACTCACACTGAAGCAAATAGCTCTTATAGCATCTGAATGAGAACGGCCACCACAATCATCTGACAATGAAACTGGCAGACCAGCACTGGAGGAACAGAGCCAGAGTAAATATTTACTTGCACATTCCACCAAGTGAGATGCAGAGAAAATGCGCTCCACTTCTCAATGGAACATGTGAATTCAGGATTCAGCAATATAAAGTTAAGCACCCAGGACAGTAACAATTTACACAACCTGACTCACAAGAATTCCATTGTTTTTCTTAAAGAAAAATTTCCATTCCCCTCCACACGAAACTAAGTTATAAGAGAATACAACTAACGATAAGCAGATAGATTCAGTTCACTACAACCTCCGTCAAAATCTACCAATCGTGTGATCAAACACGAGCACTTTCTGCATAAGACGTCCATGTTTAGTTAGGAAGCGGCGATGGAAGGGAAGAGTGTGTATTCTAATTTCGAAACCTGAGATCGAACGCGCGGAGCTCGGGCCCAATAGCGACGGCGACGGAGTTGCCTTGTGGGTGGGCAGCGACGAGCGCCGGCGCGAACTCCGCGGCGCCGCTCACCTCGGGCTCTTCGACCGCTGTGTCCTCCATTGCAGGCTTGCAGCGGGAGGCGGGAGCAGCAGCCGCAAGATAGGGAGCTCGGATTCGAATCGAGCGCGAGGCGGAGGAGGCGGGGAGGGATTCAGGGATTAGGGTTTACGGGCAGTTCGCACGTGGGGCCCAGAGACCAGTGTCACGAAGAAGAGCCCGGAGAGGTTGCGGGCTTGCAGCCCAAAGGGCAAAGGCCTTTGGGCTGTTGGTCTTGGGCCTCCACGAACACACTCTCTGTTGGACTGCCCAATCCCACGGAAGGCCGAGATGAACCCAGCACCCCGATGAACGCCTCAGATTCGCCACCCACACGGCCGCACCTATATATAAAGCATCCACCCTCCGCTCTAGGCTTCCTCCCCGCCGCCACTACGCGCTCGCCGTTGCCCCCCTCTCTGTCTCCCTTCCTCCATAGCAGGCGCAGGCCAGGAACGCCCAAGGCGACCGCATCTCCAAGATGGTACCGCTCCCTGATCCGATCAACTTGTTCATTTCGGTTTTGCTTTTTGCTCTTCGATCTAATGATAGTACCGCATGCTTTCTTGGAAATCGGAGCAGGTGCTGCAAAACGACATCGACTTGCTCAACCCGCCGGCAGAGCTTGAGAAGCTAAAGCACAAGAAGAAGCGCCTCGTCCAGTCCCCCAACTCCTTCTTCATGGTATACCTGTTCGTGCCCTTATCTAAGTCTGCGTGATGGGGTGGTGCAAACATGCCCTTAAGAGACCCAACGATGTATCATTTGCTTTTAGTTTTGGGGAAAAAAACTGAACCTCATAGGTTTGTTTGGTTTGGAAGAGAGTACCAGAATTTAGGCCTTGTTTAGTGCCTGGGCGAAATTTTTTCGCGGCACTGTAGCGCTTTCGTTTGTTTGTGGTAATTATTGTCAAATCATGGACTAACTAGGCTTAAAAGATTCGTCTCGTAAATTTCGACCAAACTGTAAAATTAGTTTTTATTTTTGTTTATATTTAATACTCCATGCATGTGTCTAAAGATTTGATGTGATGGGGAATCTTGAAAAGTTTTTGGATTTTGGGTGGAAGTAAACAAGGCCTTAGTATCATTTGCTATATAAAAAAATTGCCTCCAACAAAGCAACAAGACAGCTTAAGTGCTCTTGTTTGCCATGTAACATACATGAAGTCAAGCTAGATGCCACAGGGTATGCATAATTCATCAAATAAGTTGTGTTTTAGTAGAGCTAAAGTGTGAAACAGAAATGAAATATGAATCTTAAAGTTATATGTATCGACTTATATTAATATTGATATTAGTCGTGTCTGCTCTTGTGCCTGGTTCGAGACTGACTCTAATCATGTTTTTGCTCGTTTTTCTTCTCATTTGTGTGCAGGATGTCAAGTGCCAGGGCTGTTTCAGCATGTAAGTGTTCTTGATCCTTGCTCCTTTTGCAGTGTCATTCCATTTATACATTGCTGATAGCTGATGTGTTCTGCTAATCTTGTGTTGCTAGTTTTGCTTTAACAGTTTAGCAAGCTCAGTTTCTAGTAGGGTTGCAATTACTACTAGCGAGTTAAAATGTGAAAATTCTTGGTTCTGTTATTGAAATTTTGTGGTTCCACGATCCTTGATTGTGTGGAACAACTTGATATAAGGTTGTATCTTGATTTGGTAAAATTTCAAATCCCCTGTCCCCAAATGAATGCATTTCTCAATTCACGTGAAGTTATACAAATCCATGTTTGACCAATTTTTTATAATTACTAATATTATGATACTAAATAAGTATCATTAGATTAATTATAAAATACATTTCTGTAAGTAAACCTATTTTAAAATATGAATACTTATGTTCATTTCTATAACTTGGTCAAACTTAATGAAGTTTCACTTGTCCCAAATCTACAATTGCATTCTTTTTTGGGGTGGAGGGAGTATTTGTTAACAGGGGTGAAGCAAATCACAGTTAGGGATGCTAGACAACATGGCTACACCACAAGCAACCCACAAAACTAAGCCTATATGTGGGTTCGCTGGCTAGCCTGCTTGCATCCATAATTTGATGTTGATCTGGATTTGGTAGATTTTTTTCAAGTTTTCTAGTTTTGTGGCATCTGGATATATAGGACAGCAAAATTGTTTATAGATGGGAGATGGATACTGGTAAGGTAGACTCCTGTTTTGGTATTGTTCTCACGTGACTGTTACAAGTTCAGTTGTTTTTTGGTTATCACCTGACTGGTACAATACAATTGCTTTTTAAAATGTGGGTTGATTTAGATTGTGCTTGTATTTCTTTTGAGAATTGTACAACGATACACCTCGTTGCTTTATCTGCTACATTTTTGTAAGTGTAGCTGGTTTGATCATATTTGTATGATGCATGATTGATTTGAGTGTGTTCTACTGCAAGTATCTGTGATCTTTAAATGTTATTATCCTTTGGTGATGGTTATTACGATTGTAGAGCTTTTCGGATATCAGCATGCTGAACAAATCAAATGTTTTCTGTATCTTACTACAAATCAAATGTTTGCTGTATCTTACTAGGTTTTTGTAATTGCAGAACCACTGTGTTCAGCCACTCCCAGACTGTGGTTGTGTGCCCAGGCTGCCAAACTGTTCTCTGCCAACCTACTGGTGGGAAGGCCAGGCTCACTGAGGGGTGCTCCTTCCGTCGCAAGGGCGATTAGATTCTGCTGTCTCTTAATGGGAGAAGAGAGAACTTTGCTGTTTTGCTACCTTACCATGTTCCGCACTCGTCGAAGATTTTGTTAATTATTATGGCTATTTAGCGTGCCCTGGCAATGCTTTTGTAAACGCGCACTTTGCTTGAGCTTAGTGACATCTACTAAGGTGCTGTTTGGTTTTGCTAAGGTAGTGTCAAATGTTAATGAAATCAGTTGCTGGCGTTATTTGATGGGATTTAACTAAGTGCCATTTGTTTAGTTGCATTGGAGGTAATGGTTTCCATTTAAGTACTGACTAGACAGGTACTCCAACTGGAAGCTAAATTTCCTGTAGTTTTTCCGGTGGAAGCTAAATTTCCTATAGTTTTCTCCATAACAGCCTTCAAAGAAAGATTTGCTGCACCAGAGGCTAAGGCAGTCCTTTATATTGACGGATATTAACCGAAAATTAGGGTCAAAAGAATTCTGATTATGGCAGCGTAATTTCCGGTGACTGGCGACTGAAGTGAAAAATTTTCAGATTTGGCCTATTCTCTTGGCTCTTGCCACCTTTGTTCCTTTCACTGATTCCAAGCTTCGTAGCGGTGAAATAGAAAGGCATCTAAAGCTATCTGATCCAAAACGCTATCAGAATTTTTGCCAGGTTTTCCCAATGTTCAACAAGACATGAATAAAATTGCCGCATCTTAAATATGTATATGTAGTCAAGCATAAACCACCACGTCCAGATCTTGTTTGGCACAACTCCAAACTGCTACGGCTGCTTGCTATAATATGCGAAGGAGCATGAGTTGTCGACCAAGCCAAAAAAAAAAAAAGTTGCTTCATCAGCGCTAGTTCATTTTGAGAGATGATTCGTAGCTCCGGGACACGGAAAGCCGAAGCTACCCGAATCGAACGAAGGTCGAAATATGGAGTTAAGTGTGAGCAGACGAAGTTGTACATCAATCTTGCCATGTCGAGTTCGACAGTGCTTGCTACTAGCCGTTAAATGGAAACCATTACCCAAGGTAGAGATGTCAACGGAGAATTCCTTGATGAGAGTTAGGTTCTGCACTACGAATGCAAATGTGCCCTTGCATAGCTGCATATTACCGATTTGAGGAGATAGTAGGATACAGGTCCAAGCTGCTTTGAGGATAGTGTTAGCCTACATAAAGCTTTATGCATCTAGCCAGGCCCAGATTGCATTGCGACTTGCGAGGGCCTGAAGGAGTTGTATCGGCAAACATTTCCACCCTTCGACAGCATGGTGAGAAATCACCCTTCAAGAGCTTCTCTTTATCTTTTGGATTGTAAGAAACCAGGAACAAAGAATTGTCCCATTTAGAGATCTAATTGAAGCCGTTAAAAGAGTTTTTTTTAATATTTTGTTTAAGATTTTTTTGTTCTTCTGTATCATCTTGTGCATGGTGAGAAACCAGGATCAAAGAATGGTCATATTTGGAGATATAGCTGAAGAAATTGTTGAAGAGTTTCTCTATATCTTGTGCATGGTGGAGAGTTCAACAAAAGAATGGTCACATGTTAATATATAATTAAAATTAATGAAGGATTTTTTTTCCCCCACAAAAATCTCTATTCTGAACAGATGAGAATATAAAGAGACCTTTTGAAATTGCCATCAGGCCCGTCCAATACACTAATAGGCAAATTCGACACAGTGATCCTAGGAGATTAGGACAGGTTGCCATTTCTAACCAATGCAACCAAACAAATGGCACTTTAAAACACAACAAATAATGCTAGCAACTGATTTTCAGCTAAACCAACGGGCCCCTTAGCAGAAGTGCACTTTTACACAAGCATTAACAGGGCATGCTAAGCAGCCATAATTAAGAAAATCCTCAACGAGTACATATGTAAGGTAGCAAAACAGCAAAATTCTCTCTTCTCTAAAGAACCAGCAGGATCTAATCACCCTTGCGGCGGAAGGAGCAACCCTCGGTGAGCCTAGCCTTCCCACCAGTAGGTTGGCAGAGAACAGTTTGGCAGCCAGGGCACACAACCACAGTCTGGGAGTGGCTGAACACAGTGGTTCTGCAATCACAAATACCGAGTAAGATACAAGAAACTTTTGGGTTTGGTCAGCATGCTGAAATCCAAAAAGCTATACAACAATAATAACCTTCACCAAAAGGATAACATTTAAAGATCAGAGATATAATTACTGTCAAGTTTAGTGGTCATTTGTAAATTAGAATTCAATGGAATCAATCATGCACCATACACAATATAATTGAAATAGCTACACTTGCAAAATTGTAGCAATATAGCAAATAAATGGGCAATCTCTTGGAATGACACTGCATATTGCAATTGTGGTAACCAAAGACAAAAAAGCAGCAAGGATCAAGAAAACTTACATGCTGAAACAGCCCTGGCACTTGACATCCTGCACCAGAGGGGCAAAAAAAAACATGATTAGAGTCGTCTCAAATCAGATGGCACAAGAGCAGGCACGTCTCCTATATATCAGAGATGATTTGCACTAAGGGCTAGGGCCGCCCCTTTGCAGATGCAAGCTGTACCCCTGTACAGGTCCCCATAAATTCTATCATGTAGTTTTAATCTACTTTGAAAACATTCTGTGCATACTCCTGAGAATTGTTGTATATTAGGCAGGCATATCCAATAAAAAGTTTCATGATAGGATTAAGATGACATGGGGATAGTATAATATGTGTAATTTTGCATTAATTACCATGTAGTAATATCACTTTTCAATGACTTGAGTTAGTACTAAAAGAACATATTAGCAAACCCTAACAAATTAATACAAGTTAATAGATAACTTTAAAATTTATTTTAATTTCTGTAGCATCTAACTTAACTTCATGTACAAGTATAATTGTTGGAAGTAATTTTTTCTGTAGTATTGTCACCAAATCAAACTTATGGTACTATCTTCCAAACCAAATCAATCTATTAATTTCCTTTTTTTTCTTTTTACAAAAACTTGGGTCTCTTTAGGGTTTAAATTTATGCTTTATTCTTGGCATAGGGCCATGATTTGCACCATCCTATCACGCAGAATGAGAAAAGGTCATAAATGAACAGGTATAAAAAGGTATACCATGAAGAAAGAGTTGGGAGACTGGACGAGGCGCTTTTTCTTGTGCTTTAACTTCTCAAGCTCTGCCGGCGGGTTGAGCAGGTCGATGTCGTTCTGCAGCACCTGCTCCGATTTCCAAGAATGCAACAAGAACAGAATTAGATCGAAAGGCAATCAACGAAACCGAAATGAAAAAGAAACACAAACACGCGGACGGATCAGGAAGCGACAAATACAAACACGCCGCCGGATCAGGAAGCGTACCATCTTGGAGATGCGGTCGCCTCGGGCGTTCCTGCTATGGAGCAAGGGAGACAGAGGACAAAGAAGCGCGAGATGGCGGCAGGGTGAGAGGCGAGAGAGGAGGGTTGATGCTTTATAGGTGTGGGTTGGCGAATCTCAGGCGTTCATCGAGGTGCTCCGTTCATCTCGGCCTTCCGTGGGATCAAGCAGTACGACAGTTCTAGTAGGCTCTCAGCCTCCGTTCATCGTGGAGGCCCAAGAGGCCAATACCAACAAGCCTGCAACTCCTTCGTGAGTCATGACACTGGTCTCTGGGCCCCACGAGCGAACTGGTCGTGAACCTAGTCCTGAATGGGCTGAATCCATCCTCGCCTCCTCCATCGTGCTTGATTCGAATCCCAGCTCCCTATCTTGCGGCTGCTTCTGCCGCTGCAATGGAGGACACGGCGGCTGAAGAGCCCGAGGTGAGCGGCGCGGCGGAGTTTGAATCTATCTGCTTATTGTTAGTTGTACTCTCTTATAATAACTTACTATTGTACGGAGAGGAATGGAATTTTTTCTTTACGAAAACAATGGAAGTCGTGAGTAAGGTTGTGTAAATTGTTACTGATGAAATTATCATGTCCTGGGTGGCTGGTCTAAAAAGCCATGGCTGAAAGTTAATTCTACATAAAAAGTACGGCTTATAAACAAGCGAACACGCTCATACCGCTGAATCCTGAATTCACATGTTCTAGTGAGAAGTGGAGCACCTTTTCTTTGCATTTCAGTTGATGGAATTTTGGTCATTCAGTTTCATCGTCAGATGATTGTGGTGACCGTTCTCATTCAGATACTATAAGAGCTATTTGCTTCAGTGTGAGTGGAGCTTTGTTTGCATCCGCTGGTCCGCTGGTGATGACAAACTTGTGAAGGTTTGAAAGACTGATTTGTGGCGTTGCATCCTGACTATTATGTAAGCCACACTCTGCTCTTCTGTTGTCATTGCGAATAACAAAATTGACACCAAAACAATGGCCTTTAAGTTTGCAGTATTTGTATTCTTGGACTCTGTTCCATTGCAATAATTCCATCGCGAACATTATTTAACTGAAAGACCATATTCGTCAAATAGTTCTGTCCATGAGTTTTGCACTTTTGAGAATGTAATTTGAATAAGAATTTGTTGCAATGTTTTCAATTACATTACAGAACTTCGAAGAAGAGGGTCAGTGCAGTTGAACAATTAGTAACTAAAACTAATAATAAATTACAGTACAGTACAATCTCTAGCAGTAATGGCCGACTTGGTGGGTGATCTGGCGATGGGGTGTGCCGCGTGCGTCTATCGGCATACAGTTTGTTGTGACCCATCAGAGAAGGTATCTGTCGCGGCAGCCTGGCTAGTCGCATGAGAAAAACTAAGAAGAGTAAAGTCATTACTGCATACAAAGAGAATTGTGATCGTCCTTGTGCTTGTGCCGGCTTGTGGCACCTCAGCCTAAATGCCAGTGAATGGTGAGACAACATCGGCATTATGAGCGCTAGCAGACGAGGGTTCTGCTTCCGCTACCCGTTTAGTTTTTGTCAAAGCCTAAGCTGCTATACATATATATAGTAATACATGTATATATACTATACATAGCGCATACTGGTGGGCCCCTTAGCGTTTAGAGCCCAGGGCACCTGCACCATTCGCCCTGCCCCAGGGCCGGGCCTGTGGGGCTTTTGTGTGATGCTATCTCTCAGTATCTATTTGTTGTGTGTGGTATCTTAAACAGTTTCAAGTGCTGTCAGATCAATTTTACCACACTTCTAAACATCACAGATTTGTTTGGCAACAAGTGCTGAAGCAGGTTAGTATTTTCGAAAAGACTAGTTTTGTGTCAGCCATATATGAACTTCTGTATGCAGTGCATTTCAATGAAGCCACAATCAGCAACTAAGATTAAGCTATTGATGATGTCACAGTTGCTGCTCATGTAATTGGTTGATCCTTCTATCCAACGTTCCTGTTGTTTCAAGTATCTTTTACAGTTTGGTTTCTTCTGCTAGCATGCTGTCTCTGTTATGTGTTTGCAAGCTAGCTGATTGGTCGGACATTGTCAGAATTGCTTTGCATGGCTGGTGTAGGAGTATATTAGAATTTCTTTCATCGGACAACAAACTTTTCAAAGGAGTCTATCTGGCTTGTTTATTTTTCTGGGACTGGGACTGGGATCGTAGTGTGCTACTGGTCCCTTTTGATTCTATATAGATTGTATGAAACTCTAGTGTTGCAGTACAGTGTAAAGATTTTCATTCTGGCAACATTCAGAGATATATGTTACATTGAGATTCTTCCTGTTGTTGAGAAATCCAGAAGAGTTAGTGCTTATTTCTAAATTGATTGTTATCGAGTTTGTATACTAGATTCAACAGATATTTTACGGACTTCACAGTGAAACTTAGCTGGCTGCCCTGGCATAGTAAAGCTTTTTTTCTTACATATTTTTGCTTGGTTGTTTTTATAGATGGGCAGAAGTGAGCATGCTTTGGCTATCTAAAGTCTTGCTGTTGCAGTTATATGATTGAGTTTTTGGGATGAGGTGCACTACACCTCTATCTTTCCAGAAGGGGATATTAGAGAGCACCATTTAGTATTTTTTATCAGGTTTGTTGAGGGTTTGATTTCGTTACTATCCGTTGCTGCAGAGTCACCAGTTTTGGAGAACAAAAAGGAAAGCTGGTGGCCCTTCTAGCAATCTAGCTAGCCTTCCCAGGATCAGGAAGAAGATTAGATCAGCTAACAGAAATTTGGCCTTTCTGTTGGGCTATGTGACTGACTAGCATGTAATGGAATACTTGAATTTTTAGTCTACGTTGAACCTTTTAGTTTAAATTTCTATATATGGACAATTGCATTTGCGTTGCGACATGGTTAATTATCTATCTCATGATTTGCCATGAGTTTCTTTTTAAGAAATAACTAACAATGTACTAATAAAATCAAGAACAGTTTACATGAAGGAGTTCAAAATGCCCCAGGTTGCAGCTAGCATGAAAGATCTAACTGGACAGTGATTGCCATGCAAATGGTGAGAGCATGAGAAGCTTGAAGTCGAGATGAAGAAGATAACCTTGCCTGGGTGGCAAGACCGTGTGCTGTTACATTTTGACTTCTATTGATCTTGAGACTGTCTTTAGATACGCCTACTCCTAAGTTTGTAGTATTTGTAGCCTTCGAGTCTGTTTCTGTTCCGTTGCAATAATTCCGTTTTTGTAATTAACGTTATGTAACTGAAAAGCCCTATTCATTTTTTTTGTGTTATTAATTCTGTTGTGAATTTTCATTATACAGTTCTATCCTTGAATTTTGCATTTTGGAGAATGTATTTTGAATGAGAATTTGTTGGGACGTTTTCAATTGAAGAACTTCGGAGAAGAGTAACGATGACCTGAATTTAAATATTGCAGATAAAA
The DNA here is from genome assembly GCF_000003195.3 of Sorghum bicolor. Taxonomy (NCBI): domain Eukaryota; kingdom Viridiplantae; phylum Streptophyta; class Magnoliopsida; order Poales; family Poaceae; genus Sorghum; species Sorghum bicolor. The sequence goes on along the minus strand of NC_012870.2, from coordinate 7,095,739 downwards.
TTTGGTATTATTTGGGGGATGTTTGGTTATGAGCCCCACTATATACTAAGTTGCGGCGAGTTCGTGGTGGTGACGCCAAAAACGTTCGCCACAGGGTATGGCGGCAAAATAAGCGGAGTGTGATGTTCTTGTGGCGGTCTTCATCTACCCGTAAATCAAGACTGTAAATCAAACGGGAGCCTTACGAAATGTGCCGAGGCAAGCTATAGCCACAATCCAAACAACCCCTTGGTTAGTCACTCTTGTGCGAGAACCACAATCACAATCTGTGTGTCACAAAACTTATCTAAACCGATATACATGTAGACACAGCACACAAGTTCCTGCACTGTGCGCGGTAGAGGTTACTGGGACCTTTTCATTCGCTTAATGAGATGTTTCATTTTTTTTCTATATATATAAAAAAAGTTGCTGCACTGTGCAAGATGACAGATTGGGCGCGAGTACGTGACAACATGGCACGAGATATCCACTGGGGGAAGGCGGCCGTCCATGTCTGCCGTTCAGTTGTCTACCGTCCATGCATGTCTGCCGGCCGGTCAGTTCAAGGCCACAAGGGACAACTCGGCGCGCTGCGTGTAGGCAGCCTCGGCGGCACACCGCAGAGTGCTGTCGGCTTGGTCACGTACATCCAGCCACTGTGCGCCGTATCCACTCGAACCCATGCGTCGTCCTGACAAGAACGCCCGCGCTGATGAGACGTACAGCGGGAGATCATCAACAACAGGCGTACAGTACGTGAGAATGGTGAGACGATAGAATGCATGAGACAGGCACGACCTTTTTTCTGGTGGGGAGTGGTGGTGCGCGGGCGGCTCTGCCGCTCTCGGTCAAGCATCTGTCACCAGTGAGTGACCGGCCGGCACCTGGAGGCTGGACTTGGCCGTGTCCCCGATCGGCGACTGGACCCGGGACCCGACGACGACGCTAGGGGCGATGATGCCGGTCGCTAGCTTTCAAGGGATGGGCTAAGCGTATGAGCACCGCGTCCCCATGGATATGGATGCAGCGCCATGTCACCTGATCGATACATACGATAGATGCTTGGCGAAGCCGACCGACCAGTGAGAGAGAGATATACGATGTGTCCTCCTCTTGTTGCTCTCGTAGCAAATCCATTAATTGTTGCACACAGCATCACTAGAACGATCGAGTGGACATCATCGCCCACTGCAGGATATATCGTGTCGTCGCGGGTTCGGTGAGACGTAGTGATATATGAGTCCTCCATCGATCCTATCTCGATAGCTCCCTTCTGTCTCTAGAGACCGATACACTGAATCGATCAGCAACTATAGCCCTACGCGAAGATGGGGCACGGCAGAGGTCGTGTACAACAACAGTACAAGGATAAAAGGGTTTGGTGAACTGTTGCGACGACCAACCTGCACTGTCTATACTATAGCGTCTGCTGCCAAGTGTCAGCCGACAAATGATGCCGCGCGCCTGTGGCCGCCATCATATCGCCGGCCGGGCGGCCGGTCCGCTGCTCATCGTCGTGCCCGGCCGGTTCAGGGCATGGGCACCGAACCTGTTTTGCTGTCCTCCCTGCAGCGCTAGGTGCCATTGCCAGCTACACGGTACAGCATTTTGTTGGCCATACTGAAGTACATACTGATAGCTCAGCAGGTGTATAGCCGCCCGGCCGGCGATGATGTGTGCTTCATTGTTGCTGCAGCAGACTTTTAATTTGCATGCATGCATGCATGCTCGATCAATTCCGAATTTCAATCGAGGATATGTCGGCCAAACTTTTTCAAAAGTTTCTAGTATTGTTTTGATGAGCTAGATTCCACCGCGCCAAAATGCCCTTTTCGGCAAGCAACGCTGCAAGGGCAAGCATGGGTTGGGACTTGGGAGGGAGAACAACATTTCAGCACCCTGCAGCTGGCCCGGCCCTTTTCCTGCGAACAAGGGCAGCGACCACATAATTTCGTCATACTTTGACCAAAAGTTATTAGCTACTAGAGCTCAGCTTTGACAAAAGTGCCATCATGTACAATAACCATGCGTGCGTGGACAATGAATCTTAATGACGCGATCATCAAAAGACTAATACGACTAGCAGCAGGTACTCCTACTACTCCAAGACGAAACAGTCTGGTGTGTTTCTCTGCTCCCTGTTGCCGAGGCCACACGACGATCCGGCAGCCTGTCCTGTGCGTACGACTCTCGTCTGCTACGTACAGTACTACTTACGCTACGTGCAGTGAGATTGAGAGAATAGTTGCGAGCTAGAGTGATTAAATGGCCAGCCATGCATCTCAGCATCATCACCTGATGGCGCCTTCCATGTGCCAAAAAAATATGCCGTCGAAAACAATACGGTTAATTGCGCCGGTCGCCGGACAGCGACGGTTGCCATGCAAGCATCGGCGTCAGGTACTGTAGCAGAGCTGCCCCTCCGCCCTCTTCTCCCTCCTTCCCCACGACGGAGGCCAACACCATATAAAGGGTAGCCAGCCCCAGAGGAGAAGCACCACAGCGCATATAGCTAGCTCCGCTTCGCAAGCAAGAACATCTCATCGAACGATCGACTCTAAAATTTCCTGCCGATCCTTCGATTCATCTGTGATCGATCGCACCTCTCGCAAGCAAGAACCGGCCTCTCCCGACACGTCGTGTCCATGGAGGTGGAGGCGGTCAGCTGCGAGTGCTGCGGCCTGGAGGAGGAGTGCACGGGCGACTACATCGGCGGCGTGCGGGCCTATTTCGGGGGCAGGTGGCTGTGCGGCCTGTGCTCGGAGGCCGTCAAGTACGAGGCCGGCAAGTGCGCCCGGGGAGCCGGCGCCGGCGCCGCCGCGCCGCCCGACGTGGAGGAGGCCGTGCGCGCGCACATGGCCATCTGCCGGACGCTCAAGGGCCGCGGCGGGCCCGCGGGCCGCGTCGCCGACGGCATGTGCCAGATGCTGCGCACCGCGTCCTGGAAGAAGACCGCGTCGTCGTCGTCGTCCGCCGCCGCGTCGTCGCCGAGGGGCCCGGCCGGCCCACCACCGCGCCTCCACCGCCTCGCCGCTGTCCGTCGGCCTCTGATATCGTGATCGCGCGCGCCGCGGACCGGGGCCGAGAGGCAGGCGGCGGCGCTGCATGCATGCGCATGGCTCTCTTTGACTGAGGTGTGCAACCCTGGCTAGCTTCGCGTTCCTTTCTCTCCTCGATCGACAACTTGTTGCTACTCGGCCTAGGGCACTACTGCTACCGGCGTTCTTGACTAGTACTAGCTAGACCGCCATGGATCGATCTTCGCAGCTTCTATGTAAGTTTTTTTTTTTTTGATCCAGTGTGTATATATATGATATATGTAAGGATCGGACCACCAATCAAGCCTTTGATATGATGGCTTAGTTTGATCAATTGAGAAATCAAAAGGCGTTTATGCATCGGATATATCAAACGATCGAACTGGTGATTAATTCTTGGTTTTCGAATAAGCTAAGAGTTAAAAACTAGAGCACCGCCGTCGTGATCTTCTCCGGCGACGATGCGATCCTTAGAACGCGCGCGATTTTCCGAGAGGCTTTCTTCGGCCGCCGGCGCCGAACAGTGGCCGTTCTCGATGGAAGATGGTACGACGTCGTGAGCACGTTTTTTTTTCCCGGCCAGCACATGCTTCGTCCTCAACCTCGGCCGTTGGATCACGCGATCTAGCGTCCTGGATCGGCCCTTGGATGCTTGGGCTCCTTCTCCGGTGCTGTCTCTGTCGCTCCCATGGCCGCTTCCTGCCTACCTCGTCGTCTGAATGCAACGTGCTTCGTTCTTTTGCGGATCTTCTTCCACGATTTCCGCACTGCTTGAGCAGAACCAGGTCTTTATCCGGGAATCTGTGTCCCCGGCCGGCCGAGAGAGATCGAGCTTGGCGCTTTTTCTTCGTTCGTGAGAATTTCATCTCGGTTGTTTTCAGAGTTCTCGCTTTCAGCGCACATGCAGAAAAATGGCGATCCCTCGTTCTCGGAGAGAAGTACAGACACGCACGCATATATAGAGCCATAGACTGAGATCCAATCTCTTTTTTTCCCCCATTTTTTGCTAGCTCCTAATCTTTTTGAAACAAATCGGAAATTCCACAGGTTTATCCTCGGCTAGGTTCTCTCAACCACCACCAGTCTGCAGCCATGACACCTCACCCATCTCCATTGTTTGGAAAAGGAAATAACTACACGACGTACTAGGGTACAACATGCATGTTGCTATGACTATGAGTGGCAACTGCGCGCTTTCCTACACCTGGTTAGCCATGGGCTAGACAAGGAAAGGCCTTGGTGATGTCCAAGAGAACGTCTGAACATATATACTTTTCTTTAGTAGTATATATATTCCGCGACAGATTGCTGTTTATTAATCAACCAGTTGATGGAGTGGTATGGGCAATTGATGAATTGATTATGACTCACACTACGACATAGTGATGGTCAAGATTGATATTAACAACGAGGAAACCAAGCGTCTGTAAATTTACGTCTTGACGTTGACAACAGGACTGTGCTGCTTCTGAATTTGACCACACAACGCTGTGCCGGTTCTGAATTCCTGCACTTCACACCACTGTAGTGCTATCTATTACTCTACCGTGTGAACTCATCATCGGATAAATGTGTGGATTTCCAAAAAGACGAGCAGGTTCCGAGGTGATAATGTGTGTGCGGCAAGCCTGTCTGATCCTGAAGACTCAAGGCATGCTTCTGATCTGTAATAGCCTGAAGAAAGTGCACGCATGCTTTTGAGCTTTGAAGTCTCCTCAGTACGTATACTAATCATACCTCAGACATACCCTCAAATGATCGAATGCTTTTGACAAGAAGCTGCAGCACTCACAAAATAATAGTACTAGCTAGTGTTACCTTTACTTAGAAAAGCCTCCAAGAACCTGTAATTGGCAACACGACTGTCTGAAGAATCTATAGCCTGCAGTTGAAAGCGTAGCAGAATTAGATAAGGATCTGAAAAGAGTGGAGACAGTGAGAGCAGGTCACAGCCGTAGTACGTGCACACGCGTAACACGTCGACATTATTTTTTTTAGCCCGATGAAGCTAATTAACCATTTCTGAGTCCTGAGTGTCATCGCTTCCTTCAGAGCAAAGGATGGATGTGATTATTATTATTATTATTATGTGATCCGATCCCAGTCAAACTGATACATATAGCAAAAGCTGCACCGTGCCTCACTGACAGCGACAGAAGACTCTTGTTTGAGAAGCCACATTATATACATTATATACAGAAGAAGAAGAAGAAGAAGAAGCAGCTTCCGATGTGATGGAGCAAACCAGACCGACGCTAGCTCCAAAGATTATAAAAGAAATCCAAGGGATTATCTCCGCTGACAGCCTTGTTTAGTTCCGAAAAGATTTCGGATTTCGGTACTGTAGCATTTTCGTTTGTTTGTGACAAATATTATTCAATTATAGACTAACTAGGATTAAAAGATTCGTCTCGCGATTTCCAGCTAAACTGTGTAATTAGTTTTTGCTTTCGTCTATATTTAATGCTTCATGCATATGCCGCAAGATTCGATGTGACGGGGAATCTTGAAAACTTTTTGCTTTTTGGGTGAACTAAACAAGGCCTAGGAGCCGGAGCTTTGGCACGAGACCGAGGATCGGAGAGATGCATGTTTAAGATAATTGGGCCGACAATGACATGCTTGCCGTGGTCGGCGTTAATCTGGAGGCTGGAGCGCCACACGTATGCAGGTGCAGATCAGATCGCCAGACGCGATACGCCGCCCACGCGCTAGTTGTTCTCTTCAATCCAGTGTCCGCCGCGACGTCACTGAGGCACGGCGGAAGACACGAAGGCCGGGCCGGGGGTCCAGCTCGTGTCCCATGCGATGCGAGGCCTATGGCCCTGGCCGCGTGCACGTCGCCGAGGCCCGACGGTGTCGGGTCTGGACAACCAGCCCGGTCGCGCGTGCTCCGCTTCGACGCACACGTGCAGAGGCGCAGACACACGCAGGCAGATCCCCTGTTTTGCCTGCCGTGCGCGGCTGCACGCGCGCGTCGAGGTGCCTTGCCCCGCCTCCCGCCGATAGGATCAAGCAGAGGAGAGCCGACGCGCGTGCCTGCTCGCGTTCGCGGCCACGCGTCACCGTCGTGCCGTCGCAGACTGTGGGAAGCGTCCGCGTCCGTCCGCTGTGCGCCCGTCGCGATAGGTACATTTTAGATTTTTCACTGGTCGATTATATAGATGCACGTGATTGGATGGAGTCTGAGCAACCGTGCTCTTCTAATCATTTTCCGGTTATAATCATCCGTACCGTGAGATATTCGTGACTCTTGATTGTGCTAGTTTAAATGTTCTAAACTGGAGGTCAGAAAAATAAATAACTAATTAAGGTGTTCAGTGAGAGTCTCACATTTTTTTTTTCACCGAGAGTTTGATTATCTATAAACACAAAACAAACAGAGCCCTTGTTAATTTCCGGGTGCCATCACCACGTGCAGGGGCCGGGCCGGTTATCACGACAAAGATCTAAGTGGATCAAGGCCCATCTCGATTACTGGCCCACTGCACGTTCGCGTTGCTCGTTGGAGGCGGAGCCCAGATGGCTAGATCAGATCTGCCGTGCCTGACACATCACCACAAGGAAATGAGAAATTGAAGAAGCCGAGCCGAGTCGACCGTTGCTCCGCAGAAGCCGTTGCGCCGGCACGCCGCTTCAAATTTCGAACCCCTCGTCGGCCCACCGCCGTAGAACACCGATCCCAACCCGAGAAACCCCACCAGCCAACCAAACCAACCAACCAGCAGCCGACGAGCCCACGCACGAGAGGAGGGACATGGATCCGGATCCGGCGGCGGGGGCGGGGGCGCCCAGGAGGGCGGCCACCGCCAGCGGGACGCCCACCGCGTCGCGCGGCTCCAGCATGCCTTCCTCGTGCTCCTCCAACTCCAACACCTCCGCTTCCGCCTCCGCCTCCGCTTGCACGGGGACGCCGCCGTCCGCCGTCGTGCAGTGGGCGGCGCGCGCGGGCGCGGGGGACAGCTGCTACTACCCCGGCTGCCGCAAGGACGCCAACTGCGCCTGTGAGATATGCCTCGCCAGCATCGACGCCACGCGGGACCTGGTGCGGGCGCCCGAGGCGGCCTCCGCGCGCAGGTTCTTCGCCGGCGCCGCCAGGGACCGGAGGCCCGCGCTCTTATTCGGCGGCCGCGCCGCGGGGACGGGGTCCGACTCCACCGAGCCGCCGTGGACGCCGCCGATGCGGTCCACGGCCAAGTCCAGGCGGGCGCCAGTGCGGGAGCCGGCTCCGGCCAGGAGCCGCGCGGCGAGGGGCGGGCATAGGTCGCACGACTGGCCGCTCTACGCGGCCACAGTTCTTGGGTTCTTGCTCCTCCTGTGGGTGGACACGGGGCTCGTCCCGGAGGCCGCGGCCAGGGGGTTCGGGCCCAAGCTGTCGCCGGAAGCCTTGGCGCAGGTGGGGGCCGATGCGCGCCTCGCGCCTGGCGGCCTGGAACATAAGCTGCGCATCCTGGAGCGCAGGGTCCGCCAGCTTGTCGGCGGTGAGGGGATCGCTAATTGCAGCTCGCGAGACTCCGTCTGGCGATTCCAACAGGTTCGCCATTCTTGCGGTTCTAGCCCTGTCTCATTCGTTCTTGATGTTCATCAACGACTAAATTTTTTTTGCAATCTGTCTGTGCAGAATGATCACCAGGTGTTCCACTGGCGCTGCACGATGTACAAATCCGTGGCGGAGGAGGTCAGCGTCTGGGGGAGCCCTCTCCGCACCTCCGGCCTCCTCCCAAGAGCGCTCTCGGCGCGGCACCTCACCCTCCTCTCCGGCGAGATCACCGAGGTAACTAACCGCCAAGAACCTGCCCCCTTGTTTTGCCGTAACCAAACACCGCCAGCTCGCTGAAACTCCCCCATGCGTGTGTCTCTTTTGCGTGCAGTGGTCCGACGGGAGGGTGTGGGCGACGGTGCGGGCGAGCAACGGCAGCTCCTGGGCCCACCGGCGGCAGAGCGCGGCGGCGGTACGGCTGGAGCCGGAGACGTGGGTGCTGGAGTACCAGAGGAGCGCGCTGTTCGAGGGCACACGGCTGCTCCCGGCCGCCGCGGAGCTGATCGCGTCCAGGTGCTCGACGATGGCGCGGCGAGCGCGGCGCAGACTGCAGGGCAGGCGGCGGCTTTTTGGTGGTGCGCAGGCGAATCCAACCTGAATCAGGGTCGCCGGAGATCAAACTGCTCTATTGTTGGAGATCAAATTGCTCTCTAGGATGGCTTCTAGCTAGCACAAGTAGCTTCATCTCATTTCCTGTGAGATTGATCATGACTTCTGTGTGTCTTTTGCATGGTTGCAGCGAGGTGTAGGCGGACGCTGGAATTATTCTAATCTTGTTATTAGGATCATAAACAAAATATTGTGACTATCATATGTTCTTCTGCCACAAAGTTATGGCACAACAGCGTTTCGTTCTTTCCCCACGTCTTGCAGGAATGGAATCATTTCCTGTTAAAGTTTTTGTTCGTGCGCCTATCATCTGTGTTGAACCAGAGTTCTCTTCGTCCTTCAGGAATAAAATCATTCCTGTCGAAGTGAATAGCTTGTGTCGAGTCCCAGGTGGTTCGGCGGCAAAGGTGTGGTTCGGCAGCAAACTGTTGGCTGTTGCTGCTGCAGCAGGCCTGCTCTGCTGCACATACGGTGTTTTGCTGAGAGGAAAAAAGAGCAGCTCAAGCTAAGACCCAAAATGTTTCTATTGACGATTTCTTTTAACAATTCACACATTCCATAATCCAACAATTCCAAACATCACTAAGGCTCCTTTGGATTGGGGGATTTTTTTTTCCTCACGTTTCCGGTGTTTTTCCTATGAATGAAATTCCTTTATAATTCCTATGAAATTCACACATTCTAAAAGGGAGCCTAAATCACAAGTAACAACTGCAAATAGGAAAATCGCCTGCCTCTGGCAGTTCCTAAAAATCCCTGAAAAACTTGCACTGGGCAGCGCAGCAGCAGCCTCCTCTGTTAGATTCGCAAGTATCCAGCTCAGGCTTTTGCTCTGAGGAAGTATTGCAGCAACCTGTTAATGCACAATATAAAACACAGGCTAGACAAGTCTAACATAATTATCGCCTGGTCGCCTGGATCCACAGCAGATTATATGGTTCAGATTCGGTCCATTTAGAACGTCACATTTAATGACTCTTAACACAAGCAGGTCCAAACCAGACTTATGGGGTAACCCGTTGGTAGGATGTACAACTCATGCAACTACAACAGCTACAACAGCATAGGAGTTCGATTCTATGGTAAACTACCGATAGCTAAGTTCCAAGCAAGTCTGATATTAGAACTACATACAACAGCATAGCCAAGTTCGATTCTATGGTAAACTACCGATAGCTAAGTTCCAAGCAAGTCTGATATTAGAACTACTTATCAGCAGGTAACCCGAACAGCTCCTTGATGACGTTTGGTGGTGCTTTCGCAAATCCACCAGCAACTTTCAGCATGGACTTAAATTTCTCCTCATCACGCTTGATTTGGTCCACAAGGCGTAGAACATTAGCGAGCATTGCGCCATAATTTGAAGCATCAGACAAGGGCATGGGATCTGCAAGCTGAGCCCTTTCAGTATCAAGCTCCCTGTACAGACAGAGGATGCGGTCTTTCTGAGCGTAAAGCTTCTGCTCTGCCAAGTTATATTCCATTTCCTGAGATTTCTTCAGTTCTTCAAGAGCAAGATCTATCTCATCCTCAAATTTGGCAGACGCAACATTCTGATCTCCAGTAATGAACACTGGAAGATTTTCTATATCTGTTTCAAAGTCATTATCACCCAGTGGATCTATCAGATCAGGATGCCCTGTAAGTGCACCCGTTTCAGGAACTTGGTGAGCCCCAAGCACAGTCACACCACTGGTAGGTGGGGAATTCTCTCCTGCATTATATCAAGAAAATAACCCAATTATGAACAAGAAAAAATTGAACAAATCCCAATGCCAATACACTAGTTATCCAACTTTATGTCATAACTTAAATTAATAGCAAATATTAGTCATTTCTACAGCACTGAGACTAGCATAGGCGTCAACCAATTGGGGCTATACATGGCAACTTCTAATATAAGATCTACAGGACATTTTCAGACAGGTTTGGCATATATGATCCCAAAGTTCTGTACCATCTATAGTTGAAATTTCTAAGAATTACATTAAACACCAAAGGCCAAAGTTGACATTAAGTCCTAGAACATGGTTGGGGCTAAATAGAGTTCAATCTTCCTACAGTTAGTTGCACTCCTAAAATAACTTTACCTGCACTGAGTGTTGCCCTGCCCTCGTCACCTTCAAATTTCCAGACTTCAGCAAGGTCAAATCCACATTCCAGCTGCATTAAGTAATAAAACATCAATCCATGGCTTGAAATTATTTAAGATAAGTCCAACTAGGGTATTTTAGGACCAAAATGGACTGTATGTGGTATCACCAGTTCATCAACAATCAAAGGAGCACTAAATTATGACAATAGGAAATATGCTATTAACAGATGATCAAATAGATCACAATATCACAGTATACCTTTTCCATTGCTGATCTCATTTGGTTCTCCAAGCTTCTTGCTCTCATTTGTTTTGAGCCACGCAAGAGGCATAAGCCCAAATTCAGCATAGGTTCGATTTCATCCCTTGATTCAAGAGATTGGCACGTTTCCATGAGTTTCTCCACATGCGTCATTAAGTTGATTTTGTTATCACAGAGCCTGCATAAATATTGGACATCCAAGGCAAAAACTCCCCCAACAGTTCCAGCCATGTAACTTCGAAGAGCACAATTAAGGTGTGCAGAATGCCCACATATTAAGTTCTCTTCCACAACTGCCTCACATTTTATGAAACTGTAACCTCCAAAAGAATAGTCAATGGTTTTGTTACAGAGAAGGCAGCAGCACTCACGACAGAAACCAGGCTCTTTGCAGCAGATATTACAAGCCCGTGCTGGTGATGATTCAACAAAACCTTCTCTTTCAAGGTTGCACAAGCTATTCCTAGCCTTGCAGAGACCACCTGGATCAGCCACCACAGGTTCAGGTTCATTGTGCCACACTTGCTGGGTGCCTGAAAATACTTAGGTATTAACGAGCAGCATAAAGGAAGCAATCTGAAAAAGAATAGCAGTAACCATATAGAAACAACTGTGTACATGATGTATCTTGTGATCCATTAACCCCCACCCCACGCGCGTGTGTGCGCGCACACAAACACAAATCACCATTCACCAGATATACGGCCCTGTTTGGAACCGATTGTAATCGGATTCCTGGGCGCCCCACCGCGAGAATCAGGAAAATCCCACCAAACACCTCATGATGGCTGTGATTCTACCGACTGCCTGTGAGGGGGAAAATCGGGAAATGAACTATACCGCTGATTTCCCGTATCGCGGCCTTGGAGCCACGGATGGGATACCGCACCGCGCGGTCGCAGATCGCAGTTCCAAACAGGGCCGTAACATCAAGCAATTTCTAGTCTAGATGTACAAAGGGGGGGAAATAGAAAATCAGATCAGATATTTCCTACAGGCAAAATATGATCTCCTGTGCTGGGGAAGGAGATAGCACCGCTTCACTTCGGAGCGTGGTACTAGGTAGAAGGGCGTCATCGGCAGCAAGAGTTGGTCGGAAGCAGCGGGTGGAAGGATTGGCGGCTAGGGTTTGAGGATTGGGAGATGTAAGGGAGGGCTCTGTAGACCAACCATATATAGAGTACAAGTACAAGGTCACTGGAATGTTGTATGGGCTTAAAACTTATACATGCAAAAAAAAAGTGTCGAAAACATGCAAGACACGGAGAATACAGGATGGGCCCAAAACTTATACAATGACAGGGGCCCAAACAAGCCCACATCTAAAAACGATTTAAATATCAAAATACTTCCCATATAAGATGCGAACACAGAAAGCTTTCTGAACAGACCAAAGTCAGACATGATTTTAAATAGAAATGTTGCAAGGACACTAAATTGTATCCACCAATAAAGGTAATAGTAAAAGGAGATTCCATTCACAACAACTGCAGATGTGGAAAGGGTGAGAGAATAGCCGTATCGCAAAGAAATGTTATACTACATGACTGTGTGGCCACTTCCTCATGAACTTTATTATTTACCGCGCACAATTGGATATGCAACCCCTGGTTTTTATCTTTGTAAAATCAAATGCCCAACTTGGCAAAATGGGTCACCTAGCTTGGGGAATTGAGTTATATGGTCTGCAGATGCGTAAGGTGGAGTTATGGTGAATTGGTGATGCATTAGGTGCAACACAGTAGCTACAGTTGTAGGAAGACGAAGTTCACTAAGACTAGTAAGATGTACATATACACCTACAAACATAATATAAGATCTAATAAACTAAGGCCACTACAACAAATTAAAGTAGTGGAAGGGCATATTCAGAAAGCAGTGTTACATATTAACTGGTGCAACATATCTACACACCCTCTACTATACCTAATATTGCGCAGATGTATAAAGAAATAATTATGAAACAATTGGCTTCCAAAGAAGTGTCCGCAGGTCCTGCTATAAACCCCACAACTGTACATACTCGCTAAAACAGCTATTGATAACAGCTTTCAGAACCTCAATGAACTACTATCTAAAGCACACTAATTACATGACAACTGAACAACATAAAAATGCAACAGAAAGGTTTAACCTTTTTGGATCCTGTATCCTTCAGCAGGGATCCTCCAGATAAACATAGAAAAGAATGTGCTAGGATCGACATCCGGAAATTCTCTCTTAACAAATTCTTCAACTTGTACTCTACTTGCAAATCGTAACTTCTTAGGAGTAGCGTCACGAAAACGGGATGGTGGCATAAGATACCTGTTCACAGTTGGATCCATCAAAATAGTCAACAGCAGACACAGTTTTTTTTTTGGCACAATCAACATAGAACAAATAAATTGACCGCAAATCTTAGCTTGTCCTAATGCAAAAATAAGGAATTGATACATATTATTCATGTTTACTCTTTACATAGTGCTACTTAAATTCATATCAAACATATTCAGACATGATAGGAGCATCACCTGTCAGCCCAATGGCCTGCTCCAGAAGACCTGCTTCCAACTTTCCAGTGCCATATGTCTCCAGAGTGTGGCCAATTTTCAGGAGCATAGGGCAAACCTTTACCATATGAATTGGCACGAACAGGTATGGCAACAATGCCATTATCAGTTCTGCACAATTCTGACAAATCAAGTTCCAAATTTGTTATACTCGCATCAGGGATCTGGACAAAGAAAGAGTCTCAATCAGAGCAAGGTTAAAATTGCACTAAATTCAGCCAACATGGTGATACTTTTTTTTAGATAATGGAAGAAAATATCCGGCTTCATCCTCACAAGTGAGAAATCAGGCCAAAATTATCACAGGACACATGCTTAAAACGAAACAGCCTCATATACAACAAAAAAAAACCCATGATGTCAATATCTCGTTAGAAAATCCTACACGTATAATACCAGTGTGGATAAAAGGAAACTTATATCAGTCACCAAGTGAGCCCTAACAGCGCGTTTTGTTTAAGGAATCATCTAGTGTGGAATAAGTTGATCCCTCATGAATTCACCTTAGCAAGGATTGGACAGACCTTTGATTTGGAGGAATTGGTTGTCCGTTGATTTCCGAGGAGCCGGATGGTCACAGAAATACACATGTTTAACAGCTTATGTTTACCCAACAGCATGGCTAGCTTAGGTTTTTGGATTCTGGACCATGCAGTGATGCAAACCAAACACACTTTAAACTCATTTCAGTCACCAAGTGTAACTACAATGGTTCATAATGATCTTTCTAAAGCCTGTATTCGAGAAAAAAAAATATCTTTTCACAAATTACAGAAGCATTCAATCAATCCTTCATTGGTTGAGCGAATGAAATCAACAGAACAATTAATATATAGAATATATCAATGAAATTGTTAACGGAAAATTTTGCAAGATAACAACAGGTGACATATAGGTAGTGGTTAATATAACTTATCTGTTTGAACAGAACTACTAGTGTTTACAGTAAAACTAGCGATAATGCATGCATCAACAAACTGTAAGCATCATAAAACGGTATAAAAGGGTATCTAACTTACCACTAATAGCTGTGCTACCTTTTATGTATATAAAAGACACAACCGTCCAAAATAAGTAGTGCATAAAAGTGAACTAGACAAGTTGGCATGTACGAAATAGTAAGCACTTTGTTATGTACCAGTACCACGATGGTGCAAGAACAGATACATGATGTTATTATAAGTATACATGCTTTGGTGTTCAGACAAGCATCCAGTGAGCAAAAGGACTTGCTTTGACACTTGGCTCATAGAACCTTGTTGCAAATAAAGTAAACCAAGTGTGGCAAAACTGTATGGTTTGCCACAAAAACACAGTTGTAGCATACTTGGTAAAGAAACTTAGTTTGTAGCAAGCGAATCACCAGGATAATGAAGCATGGTGGGCCATAATAATTTTCATAATCAAGTAAGCGTTTGCCAAAGAAAGCATGGCACACCTAAATTTAAAGGTGGCAAAACTAGGCATCCTGGATCAATATTACCAAAGCAATTTCCTTGCTCAACCAGTGAGAACAAGTAAAATAAACTTAAACATGGTTAATAATTATCAATACCTCAATTTTGTCCACCTTCTTATCTAAACTTTCATCAACAGCTGACTCATTGCCATTTAATGGAGTACGATGAAGTCTCCCCTTTGGTGGTTCTGTTCGCGCCTTTTTCTTCGCAGTACCTTTTGAATTCTCGACATCTGGACGTTTCTCCCTATCCTTACCAAATAACAGCATTAACCTATCATAATGGTCAATTGTCTTCATCATCCATTTTTTTGCTTCCGGTTTTCTCTACAAAACAAAGCAGACGATTTTTAGTGGGTCAGGGGCTTTCAATGTCTTTCTCCTCTTGAACAGATAAGTCAACGCCTATTCTTGACTGACTGATAGCACACACAAACCTGGATCAACTCCCTCCAAACATTTGGATCAGCCTTGAATTTTCGGGTCTCTGAGCACCACTTAAACCGACTATCTTCACCAAGGAGGTTCCTACACTCATGGAACGATTCCTTGATATACTTGAGGCGATTTTTTATATTGTTCCGGTCAATTGTCACCCCGAACTTATCACCGACACCATTGATGATGCTATCATATGCCACCGATGAGAATTTAGACTCACCCCTGTTCCCATTGTCTTGATGGTAAAGCAGCCTATCAATAAGATATGCGTTCATTCCTTGTGACCAGAAAACCGCGTCCCGGCCTGAAGCATGGCTGGGTTTATTGGGGGACATGGGGATTCCGTTGAACCTAAAATTCTTTAATAAACTTCGCAGGCGCCTTTGAGCTCCGGCTGTGCTGATCCTACCCGACACCGGCGGAGCCAAGGCCCGGCCACCCTGAGCAGCTGGCCGAGCTCCCACGGTACAGCAGAGGCGGGAGGGGAGAGGGAGGTGCGTACACAGGGTCGCCGGCCGGTGCGCGGAGTACGGAGGCGAGGGCGCGAGGGCGGGAGGGGGAGCCGCTGACGCCGCCGCCGAGCGTGGGACTGCCCCTCCGTCGCTGGGGGCCCGAGGAACTATGCGGCGGTGCTAGGGTTTGTGCTAATTGAATGGATTTGTAGATGGAGCCACTAAATAAAATCACATACAACCTCTTTTTTTCTTTTTTTTTTCTATTTCTTTGTTTAGTAACTTTTATTTTTTCTAACATCTTTTGACAAATTAGCACCTATATAATCAATATTTATATATCTAGAATAATATATTTACCAGTAATTTTGTGAGTCCACATTGGTCTCTGTTATTCTTTATTGACCCATGTATTTTAATTAAATTCCTTACTCTATTAAAAGACTGATTTTAAATTTCGACTGACATCCATTGGGCTTCCTAGGCTCATGTTATGGTTTCATAACAAATCAGACAAATTGCTGGAGAAATAGAGATTTAGGGAGAAAAACAAAAATAAGGACGAAGAATAAAGATAGATTTCTTTAAGATTTTAAAGTTTCAATTCTTTATTACAAGACACAATCGCCTCAAACATCAACCCAATCATAACACTCGTTAACTCACTACTAACTTACACCACTGTGACTTAGTTGTCAACATTACCCCACCTTGATCAATGTCATTTTATTGTCAAATGTGTAACGATACTTTTGATCCTTATTGCCCTCTCTTTCGTGGCCTTGACATTGCCTCTCCCTGATTGTCCCCAAACAACATTGGATGAAAATCACCTCAAAAAGATCGTGAACTTCCTTCCATAGTGTTAAGGTTTTTTTTTTACGAAATCCTAGTGTTAAGGTTGGTGAGTAATCATCAAATCACTGCACCTAAATTTGTGACGTTAAAGAAACCCCTTTATATACCATACGTGAAACTAGAAAATGGATGGGCGGGCTAGACAACCATCGAAGAATCATGTGGACCCAAAGTGATATTATTATCATCTAAATTCTAACAGCAAAACACGCAAAAAATCATCTAGTTCAATGTATCTTGGATGCTTTGAGTTCTGTGTTGGAGGTGCATTATATATTAGGGGCCATACTAGTGTCTCCAGGGTCTAATTACATAATATTGTGAGATAATGATACCTCTAACAATATTTTAAAAATATAAACCACGCTAGGAGAATTTATGAAAATTTCCCCTCACATATTTTCTATAAAAAGGAAAGAAAGGAGATAGGTAAGGACTTATAGATTCATTTGCTTTTTCTCAATCTTTTTTATTTGTTCAATTTAAGATCAAAATTCTAAATATCTACTACATCACAAAACTCAAGGGATTAGGAAGTAGGAACGCTTAAGCACGCTTAAACTTTGGGCGGTGAGTTATTGCTCGCTTAGCACTTAATGACTTTTATAATCTTATATTATGTTTATCTTGTTAATATTAGTATGATGTTTTACTCAGGCTCCAAAAAAAACTTATGGGTCTGCCACTGCTACCTGAGGAAGAAAATCTTAACCAAATCACAGATAAAAAAATTCAAAACCAACGCGTCCCTGGAGCAATCCCCCACCTAAACCTACGGTTACTCACGAGTCTAGAGGAAATCGCCCAATTACCAGATTAACCGGCATTCCACATTTCCACTCCAGAGCCAAGGGAGAATCCGGAACTGACTGAGGAGCGGCCGAAGGAGGACCAGACGGAGACAACGGTGGTGCTCAGCGTTGGCGGAGTTGGGGCTTGGGGCGACCGGGTGAGACTCTTTTTTTTTTTGACAACATGCAAGATATATTTATTACCCATAGCAAGAAGCTGCTATAATAGTGACAGAGTTGAGCCTGAAACAAAGAACAAATAGGTTCACAATGAGACCTAGTACAATTACAATATTGGGTTGTGAGCGGAAAGTTTAGGGCCTGTTTAGCCAAAGTGTCTGCTGTTGTGTTTTGTCTTCTGTTGATCTTGAAGAGATGGGCCTAAAGGATGGCTGCGATATTAGAGTAAGCCTGCGTAAAAGGTTTGATTCTCCACTGAGGAGGTTTTTCTTGTTGCTCCTGATGGAGAAAGTGCACCAGTTGTTGGGAATCTGAAAGAAAGGTGCAGGATTGGACTTGAAGAGCTTTGACGATAGTTGCTCCAAGAGCGAGAGCTGCTGCTTCACCCATGAGAACAGATCGGCAATTGTGCAGTTGCGCTTTGACATAGATGGCTTGAGGGGGTTGAACCTGAAAATTGAGAATAAAAATGCATAGTCCTGCATTGTTAGTGTTTTTTTTGACAAATGCATTGTTAGTGTTTATGTTCTGGTTGTCTGGTACCACAGCAACATCCACATAACATCTTGAGTCTTGGAGGCTTGCAGGGTAGGGGCAGAAGTGCGGGGGTGCTTCTTGGTTTTGAGTGGATTCCTGCAAAACCGAGATTTGAATACCTGGAGGTTGAGCAGACTGGGTCGATGACTGAGGAGGGTTGTGCTCATTGTAAGTCATATAGGCTTGTACTGCTTGGTGAACCTGAGGCGGCGTCCATTCCTTTCTGTTGAAGTGGTAATCGTTCCTGGCTTTCCAAATGAACCAGAGAGTATAAAGAATTTTGCAGAGTAAAGGTTCAAGAGTATTATCAGTGATGATGAGAGCCAAGGTTGATTGGACACCATCTAATTCTGGAGCGAAGTTGGATGTATTAATGGAGGGATTACTCGAGAGCAGAAGCGGAGAGTAGAGAGGGTCAGTTGTTGTTTGGTAGGGCCCTAGTGAAAGGTCCAAATGGCTAGAGGGGGGGTGAATAGCCTATTTAAAAATCTACAAACTTTACTAAACAAGTGAGTTAGTAAAATAAGTGGCGAAGCTATTCTAGCACTAGCACAACTAAGCTATGCAAGCCACCTATACAAGTCTAGCAAGAAGGCTAAACACTAAAACACAACAACTCTAAACTAACAAGAACTAGACTACACAAGCTAAACTAACAAGGTAGACAAGTATGTAAAGAGAGGAGAGTGATTGTTATACCGACGTTGTAGAGAAGAGATATATCCAATCAATCACGTACACAATCACAAAAGATACCTCGGCAAGAGATGACACAAGATTTTTTACCGAGGTTCACTTGCTTTCCGGCAAGCTACTGCTCGTTATGGCGATACACCCACTTGATGGATCACGAGCTAATTGGCAATCCAAAGCCAAACCCTCAGTGGGTGCTGCACATCCACTCACAAGATGGGGATCCTCCAAGCCACGAGCAATCCACTAGAGTAGCCAGTTGCGATCTCCCGCGGAGAAGGCTCAAGAACCCCTCACAAATCACTTGGTGAGGCTCGAAACCATCTCCAATCACGAGCTCAACACCACCGCTGCTCCAAGCCGTCTAGGGCATCAGGAAACACCCAAGAGTAACAAGAAATCCGCAGCAAACTCAAGAATCAAGTGCCACTAAATGCAACTCTCAAAGCAAAGCACTTGAATATCACTCAATCTCACTAGAATTAGCAATCAAGCAAGGAGATGAGTGGAGGGAGTGTTCTCTAGCTCAATGTATGCCTCAAGTAATCAAATGTGCCAGAGAGAACCTCCTAAAGCCGACCACCTCCTATTTATAAGCCCCTCAAAGAAACTAGCCGTTGGCCACTTTCACTGGGCTGAAAACGGGGGCACCGGACGCTACCAAGTGATCACCGGACGCTCGACTCCCAGCGTCCGGTGCTCAGAGGTTGGCCACGTGTCCTTTTGAATCTCGCGTGTCAGGTTCTAACGGCTACCTGCAACACACCGAACGCTCTGCAGGTCCGCACCGGATGCGTCCGGTGCACACCAGACTCATGCGCAGAGAGTTCCGCAAACCGCAGGGTCACCGGACGCTAAGCACCGGTAGCGTCCGGTGCTCACCGGACCCATGCGTAGAGAGTTCCGCAAACCGCAGAGTCACCGGACGCTCAGCACCGGTAGCGTCCGGTGCTCACCGGACCCATGCGCAGAGTGGGTCGCAAAACGCTCGCACACTGAACGCACACCACCGGACGCACAAAGAGCGTCCGGTGCTCTCAAAGAGACACCCTCTGCCTAAGTCAGGCCACACCGGACGCATGAACAGGGAACACCCAGCGTCCGGTGCAGTGCGTCCGGTGCTCAACCCTAACCGGGCCAAGCACTGACAGCACACCGGACTCTGAGGCCAGCATCCGGTGCCTCCTCACTTAGCGTCCGGTGAGTGTTTCTCAGTGAGAAAACACTCCCGCGACTTCTCCAAATTTCCCACCGGCGCAATAGAAAATATACACTTAATTTTCTCAAAAACGCTGAATCCCGCCGAGCTTGAACCCAAACCCCTCTCAACCCTAGGAACTCCACCTCCTTTGCAAATGTGCTAACACCAAGTGTCCACCACTAAAGTGCACGTGTGTTAGCTTTTCACAAACATTTTCGCCAAAGGAGTTAAGTTAGCACTTTACTAGATCCTAGTGCATATGCTCAAGATGTAGACCTAGTAGCACTTGATTCAAGAGATGACCGTGATTTCCCCTCTTGATAGTCGGCTATCTATCCTAAACCCGGTCAATCACTTCTCTACTCATCTTAGACCGGCAAAAGTAAAACCCTATGTTTATACCTTTGCCTTGATAACTTTGCTCCTCGTCTATCATCATGATCTCCACATCAAGCTTCATCTCTTTGTAGTCATGTGGCCACCTTTCCATGCCACCATGCACCTTCATCACATGTGTTGCTATGCCTAACTCAAATCACTTAAACACAATGCATTAGCAACTTGGTGTCATTAATTACCAAAACCAAACTTGGGCTTTCACCTAGCCCCTAGGTTTAATGTATAATACTCTCTCCGTCCTTGAAAGCTGCAACTTCTAAAGTTGTCCTAAATCAAACTTTTAAAACTTTGACCAAATTTATAGAAAAAAATGATAAGATTTATAGTATCAAATTAATACCATTAGATTTATCATTGAATATATTTTCATAAGATACTTATTTTATGTTATACATATTGAAGCTCTTTTCTATAAAGTTGGTTAAAGTTAAACAAATTTGACTGACACAGATTCTAAGAATTAAAGCTTTCATGGATAGAGGGAGTATATAGTATAGATGACGGAAAAGGGATACGGATGGATACGCCGATGACCGATGAAGGGTACTATTCATTGTGTGTTCGGCTGTCCGCGTAGACAGAAAGAAGGCCATCACCGAGGCCTCGGCTCTCCATCTATCTTTTTTTTCTTCCTCGCACATGGGCCAATAGGCCAATAGGTCGTATTTTTCTTCCACACAAAAAATTGATTTATCTTATTCAAACTATCCCATAAATTACTACATCGTTTATTTAGAAGTATTTTCTTTTCTTTAACATGGCCTAAATGTGTAAGTGGTTTTGCTATGTGCTGATAAGGAAGTGATGTCCGTTTTTTATATGTTGGTTGGTTGCAGTGTCACATCTTTTTCAATCTGACTGAAAATCCACTTCTAAATAAGGTAGTGTTGTATGCGGTTTCAATAGTTTAAGGAAACTATTATTTGTTTTTGCATATAAAGAGAAAACTATTGTACTAGGAATATGGTTGATGAGGGTAAATATAACTTATCCTTCTTTTTCTCTAATTTCTCTGCATCGTTGCGGTTGCTCTTTTTCTCCATGCTTGTACAACCACTCTTCGCTGCAAAGAAGGGATAAGAACGATTGATAGTTGATCGAAAAAAACAGTTTTATTAAATTCACTATCTAGTGGCAATTACAATAAATGCATTCTATATAAGATATGTTGATTAAAAAATAATTATAAAATATATTATCTTTTATTGATATGAGCCTATAGACATAATTTTTTAGTTTCATCCCTACTTAGGGGTGTTTGGTTGGGGTGGTAAAATTTAACAGGGACTGTAACATTTTTGTTTTATTTGATAATTAGTGTCTAATTATGGACTAATTAGGCTTAAAAAAATTCATCTCGCAAATTATCCTCTAGCTTTGTTTTAGTTTTACAAATAGTATATATTTAGTACTTTATACATATGTCAAAACATCTGATGTGATGGGTGATAAAAAATCACTTGGAACCAAAGGGCCTTACTTTTTTCTTATTGTGTGGCTCTCTATCTCTCTCTTCGTGCTGGTATGATTGAATTTTGCTTGTGGAACAATTGATAACAAGTCCACAACAAAAATCATCCGGAACAATTGATGACATTGCTTGGAGCAAATCAATTTCGTTTATAAAATGTTTGATGATATTACCTGGAAAAAACACTTTTGAATTGGGAGCTTCATCACAGGAGCTTTGTCAGCATCGGAAATGACAAATTAGCAACCGAGAAGCAGTGTAGTGGCGGTTGCTACTTACTTGTCCTCACTATACGAACCTTATGGAATGTATCTTCTTCTTCACGTGTTTATCGACTCTTACTATAAAGGTTCAAGCTGGTTTATACGAAGTATATAGCATGTCTTGAGTGGGATGTTTGTTAAGAAGAATAGTTTCTAAAATGCATATTTAATTTGTCTTTTTAAAGGAATTACCTGAAAATGCATAAAACATTCTCCTCCCTATTAAAATAGTGAGGTTTAGTTTCTCCAACTTAATCAGTGGGATTTCTCTTCTACAATTTGAATTGACGTAATTTACTATTTCTGCACACCCCATAAAAGTCATATAATCTGTTCGTTTAGCTGATAAGATCATAAGCCATGACTGAAAATACTATTCGTTGGGCGAATAAGCCAATATTTTTTTCTTATGAACTCGGTTAGAAATAAAGTTGTATACAAAATATACACTATATTTTCCATACACATTTGTGTGACTCATGTTACTCTGATGGAGTGAGTTTAAGTCATCTGTATTTTGCACATTGTGATTGGTGGATACTCTGGTTCAACCAAAGCAACATATATAGTTGATACAAAAACTTAAGTATTTAACTCTATTAAAATGTCTACTTTTTGTTGTGGTCGATTTAGGGTTAGTTTGGCATAGCCCTAGCTCCAACATTCATGTTAGATCTACAATTTCTAGGATGAAATAAAGTGGTTTAAATATTTATATATTTAATCTATTAAACTAGATGAGTTACATGAATTTGACATGTTTTCCCCTTTTTTGCAAATTGATCATAGATCATCTGGTTAGATTCCTTGTGGTGGAGTCTACTCCACTCGGGTTTAAGTCCTTGACTTAGCACGAGTGCTCGTATTATTCTGAATTTATTTTAGAATTTAATGCCGCCATACTTTTAGTGATAGACAATATCTCCATCGACAGCTGTCACACCCATATTTTAAGAACAAAATAGGATGCATAAAAGACTCATATGTGCCCCAGAAACAGTCGCACACATAAGTTGACAAATCTCAAATGTACTATTGCAGTGTTTATTACATAGCGAAAATATAAAATATCACATAGTCTCATACAAAAATGATAGCATAAAGTAAACAACGCTCTCGACGGAAGCTCCACACAGAGACACTGTTGACTGGTTGACTCCAAACCTAGTACTCATAACGATAATCCTCATTCCAGTCATCTTCATTATCATATCCTGAGGTGTTGGGAAATTGCAAGAGGAGCACATATCGTACTCAACAAGTATAACCAGGGGTTCATGAGGCTCAAATAGCTGACACTGGTTTGACTGCATTTAGCTTTTAATGGTGGATAGCATGTTCATAATTAAATAGCAATTGTCAAGGTAGCATAAATAATCCATTAATCACATGATCAAGTGTAAGCATAATTAACTCATAGCATAAACGATAATCAAATGATCATAATAACATAATAAGCTCATCATCTTAGTGTAGATGTCCCCAAGGCCGCTCCTGACCGTGAGCTCGGCTAGTATACCAGTTTTACACTATGCAGAGGTTGTACATCTTTACCCATGAGTCATGATTTACCCTTTCGCCCGAGGTAGCTAATCTCTTAACCCCTTCCTAGGGAGGTCGGCAGGGATCACTATGAAGCCTTTCAAAAGTTCGTCTAACATGTTAGGGCCGCAAGGTTTCCTTTGCACGCAGATATAGATACCCCCTTCCGAATGGCACAATGACGCGCAGCCTATACACATAAGGACAGGGGCTCGCACTATACCCAAAACGGTTCAGCCCCTCCGCCCTTTCGAGTAACCTCTAACAAGCTAGAAAAGGTCTTCATACTGAGCTAAAGCCAGAGCCATTATAGCCCTCATGGTTGCACTGTTATCCCGGGTGATCACGTACAGACAAGATCTCATACAGTTATTTGTCATTCTTTTATGTTCATTGCATAGCTATTAATCATCTTACAAGATCATGGATTATATCAAACACTAGCACATCTACACCAAATGCATATCAAGTAGGTAGCAAGGAATATAGGTAACAATCATCTATGATTTTGCTAAGGTCGACAAGGTGATAGCATGCATATGATATATATGTGTACTTAAGTGAATAGGTAACAAGGATGATCCCAAGTTATACTTGCCTTGCTCAAAGCTCTCCTGAGCCCGCTGGTCCTCAAAAGCTTGGTCTTGGTCACCAACGTACGGCTCACCGTCTATTCCCAATCATCAATCAACAACACGCAATCCAATGTAGACAATCATACACAAAGCAAACAAGCTATGATTAGAACATTACACCAACAGTGGTAAAACAAATATAAAAGTTTATCAAAATGTTCTACGCAGCGCTACGGTCACAAAAACGTAAAGTTCACGAAAATCGGATTTAAAACGGAGAAGTTATGCATTTTCTAAGATTTCCTATAGAGAAATAATTAATTAAATGCTACTGCAGAATTAAAAAGTTTCAAAACAATAAACTACTACTTCTAACATGTAGTGCTCGTAAATACGAATCCAACGAAATTTGAACGGACAAAAACGGAGTTAAAATGAATATTTTATGAGCATTATAAAATCAGTGGCAATTCTGTAATTTCTGGAAAACGTATTTTAGTTTAACCGACAGAGAATACGCTTTCTGAATTTGGAAAGCGTAAACCTGCTCGGGGCGCCAAGGACCGCGGGGTAATTTGTAAAATTATCCAGGGACTCTTTAACATAAATGCCGGCAAAAGGGTAAGTTGTGTTTGGGGCCGTTGATGTCCGATCCGAGGGCTGAGATCGCCTCCAGGGGGCTTCGGCGGCGGCCGGCCTGGCTCTTCCTCTCCGGCGCGGTGGCCGCCATGGCGGGAGGGCCCGTGCTCGCCGGAGCTTGCGGCTTTCTCGCTTCTGCGCACCAAACTGCGAAAGGAATACGCCATGGGATAGAGGAGCTCACCACGGACTCGCTGGAGTGTTTTGCTAGGGCCGAGGAGTAGCGAGAGAGGCGCGCGGCGTGCGGTGGCGGATTTGGCTTTCGACAAGATCCCGACGGCGAGGAAACCAGGCGGCTAGGGCTAAAGACTCGCGTCGGGACGGAAAACAAACACGCGAGCGACGCTAGGGGGTTAAATAGGGGTCGGTTGCGCGAAAAAGCAAGGAAATCCCGTCGTTTTCGGGATCGAACGCGGCTGCGATGGGAGTCCGGCTCGGTTCCGAACGAGGAAGAAGAACAGGACACCGACAGGCGGGCCCGCGTTGTCAGTCGCAGAAAGGAGGGAGGGCGCCGCTGCCTGGCGAGCTGGGCCGCTCGGCTGCGGGAAAAAAAGAAAAGACTGGGCCGGGGCGGGGGTTTGGTTGGGCCTCACGGCCAGTTGGTCACCAGGCCGAGTCTGGCTGGTTCTTTTCTCTTTTTTTTAATCTCCTTTCTAAAGCTTTTTTAAAGAATTTTTAATTTTTTTTATGGAACAAACAAAACAAAAGAGAAAACAGAAACACACAACACAAAATAAATGCCATATTCAGCATGAATGCAAAAAGCAGGTTTCTAGATTTATGTTAAATTTTAATTTGCACAAAATTATTTATTTTGCTAGATTCAAATGCTCACAAAAAAAATTCTTAAATAGATCAAATTTATTCCTATTATTTGAAAATCGAATTTTGGGTGTTACAAACTCTACCTCCTTAAAAGAATCTCGTCCTCGAGATTGAACAGTGCTTACTCGAACAGATATGAGTAGGATTTCCTCAGATCATCCTCCATTTCCCAAGTTGCCTCTGCTTCCGAATGCCGAAGTATGCTTGCGTTATTGTGTAATTCTTAAAAAAGATCTATGATTTCCTAGAGCTATAAATACCCATATCAAAAAAGAATCTACAAATAGGGCTCCACAAATTATGGTTTTCAGTCCGTATACTCTAGTGCGCACATAACATGGGATATATGTGGATGAGGGTAGATTAACTACCTTTAAAATGGCATGGTGAGTATTTGCGGACTCGTGGACAAATCCTCTTACATCTTATCGAATATGGAAGGCTAAATAAGTAGTAGAACAAGTCATAAAAAATAGAGCTAATGATCTTAAGAGCATCTCCAATATTTTTACAATTGAGGTTTGTATTTGACTAATTTGCCAAAAAACTCAAATTGATGTATCCAATAGTTTTGTATTTTGGTAAAATTGGCAAATGAGAGAGGAAACTTGGCATTTTTCCCAAACCCCGAACGACTTGGCAAACGCAGATCGGCGCACATCCCGCGCGAGTCCCGGTCTCCTGCTGCTCATCATTGGCGACGTGACAGACACATAACAGCAAGCGACGTGTTTCTACGTGTGACATGCTTTTGCTCCACCGGTAGAAATATATAAATTGTTGTTGCCTGTTGCTCATTGCCTGATTGGTCGAAGTCCTTGTAGGACAGAGAAGATGCTGCCGGCCGTCAAACTGCACCTGATTCTGGAACACTGTTGGACAGACAATGTCAGACGACAAACATTCTACAGTGATAGAAGAGATGTGGCGGCGACGCACTCACAGAAAAGAAAGGCGCACAGAGAGAAAGACGCTCGGAAAGAAAAATTGGCGGCCAAAAATCATGAGTGGGTCCACAATTAGGTAAATGCCAAGTCAGTTTCCCAAAATTTTTGGAGATGACCTATTTTTAGACTTTGCATTTGGTTTTGCAAGTTGGTAAACAACAACAAATGTCAAATCCCTTAGAGATACTCTAAGATGATGACATTTTAAGATCATGTTTGAATCTATTAGCTACTAATAGTAAACTGGTTAATAGCTCATAGCTAACATGGTCCGCACCATCGGAGGTGGTCTGGCTCACAAGATAAGACGTGCGGCGCACGACACTGGTTGGCGTGTACCGAAAGGCTACAAGAAGATATTGTATTAAATAGGATATTTTATTTGTAACTCTTTCCCTTCATAGTATATAAGGAGGGGCAGAGGTCCCCTAGGGGGCAACAGATCATCTCATCATAACTCATATCAATACAATCAGACGCATGACGTAGGTATTACACCCTCACGGCGGCCGAACCTGGATAAAATCGTTACCTCAGTCTTGCGTCACTATCTAGTTCGTAGTTTGTGCACCTATTTGCCGACAATCTACTACCTTAGGCGTATCCCTAGGTAGATTGTCGACCATAATTCATCGACAGTGGTGCACCAGGTAGGAGGTGTGCATAGAGCTCCCCAAATGAACCAGATGACTATCATCCCTGACTTCGCGGCCGTGGCATACTGTCTCACATTCATCGTCGGCCAGATCACCTGTACCACCAGCCTCAACAACTTTGTTGCCACGACCATGTAGGAGGCACAGATCCAATTTGCGCGATCACTTCTCTACCAACATCGGCTATGGCTCCGACCACGCTGGCTACGTCTCCGACCACTCTAGCAACGTCCCCGACTACGTCGACAACGCGTCGCTCGCTAGCCTACTACAAAGAGAGACAGATCGACGACCGATCTGCTCAGCCTATCGATCAAGTTGTTTGGCCTACTTGCTCTGACCACCTGTCGGGTTGCAATAATAATCACCGCGAAGAACGACGCTATGACAACTGCGACCACTGTCATGACAACATATGGGAGAGCTCGAAGGCCACATAATTTTATCGCCATCGACCAGATTTCTGTCCAAACATAAGTGCACTTCTAATATTTTATTTATTTTTGGTATAACATTCTCCATAATGTGCTTGACATAATTATCTTTCAGACAACTTTTTAGTTAGCCGACTAGTTTTTTCTCCTACACAAGTTTTTCAGAGCCGGTACTGTCTCCGACTCCTCCCCACACGTGCATGAGATTTATCCTCTGCGTTCTGGGTGGTCGACAATAGCTCTCTAGCGAGGCTGGTAATCCTACGCGTGTCTAGGCTCCGCGCCTCATGCTGTAGATTGTTGGTCAGACCAGAGCTGATACAAGCTCTATGATAAATTAACTACTCGTACTAACTTTAATATAACATAAAAGCTAAAAACTTATGTCAGTGCTGATTTTTTCTCTCTATAGTTTATTTATACATCATATACTATCTATTCTTTATACTTATTTTTCAGGAGCTTGGCTCAGTCAACAAGCTACGCTCGGGGACTTGTCGACCATTCTCTACGCTGTGTTCGGAGACTGCTCTGACCACCGAGGCACCGAGCATGTTTGCGTTCTCAACCACGCTCGGGGACTCGTCGACCAGTCCCTACGATGTGCTTGGGATTGTGTCGACCACCGAGCACGTTTACATTCTCAAACGTGCTCGAGGACTCATCAATCACTTCCTACGCTGTGCTCGGAGCTTGTTTCGATCACTCTCCGACCACAATTTGGGGACTGCTCTCCTTGGTTACATATGAATTAGACTCATATACACTGAGGTGCGATTTTAATTTTTTGACCTTACTACAAGGCTCATACTTCGCCTTCTAGCAAACTCAGGGACTATATCAGTATGATGCATCTTAGTATTAGAATTTCTACATGGACTTTTCTTTTTAGACCCTAGCACACGTGCCTACGCCACCTACTACTAGGCTCGGGAACTAAGTGGGCACACTTCACCTTACTATAAATATGCTTGCTTTTTTAAACCCTATATTTTTTTTAAAAAAAAGTAATGCAAACACACTTCAAGAAATCTTTTTTTTCAAGTGCACTATACATTATTCGGACAACCTACTTTTTTGGTGTCAATGGTGATCGACTGTCTTTCGAGCTGGCTAAAATACCATCGCAACTGCTCAGACAACTTCCCTGCTGGTCGGAGACGTCAAGCCTCACTAGTCGAAGAAGCTCAAGATGGCGTATCGCATCACAATACATGGATCTCGGGGACTAGCCGTGGGGGTATGAACCCCTATACTCTCATGGCTCGACATAGGTCACACCATCAGAAGTTGCCCGACTCACAAGATGGACGTGCGCACGACGCTGGTCGACCTGCACCGCAATGTTATACCAAACATGATACTTTATTTGTAACTTTGTCCCTTCACATTATATAAGGAGGGGTCCCCTAGGGGACAACAGATCATCTCATCACAACTCATATCAATAACAATCAGACACAAGACTTAGGTCTTGTTTAGTTCACCCCAAAAACCAAAATTTTTTCAAGATTCTTCGTCACATCGAATCTTGCGGTACATATATGGAGCATTAAATATAGATAAAAACAAAAACTAATTGCACAATTTGTCTGTAAATCACGAGATGAATCTTTTGAATCTAGTTAGTCCATGATTGGATAATATTTATCAAATAAAAATAAAAATGCTACATTACCGAAATCCGAAATCTTTTTGTAACTAAACAAGGCCTTAGGTATTATGTCCTCACGATGGTCGAACCTGGATAAATTCTCTTTTAGCTAATTTGGTTTAATTAAAAGATAGTTGTTAGGTATATTAGATACTCCCTTCATACTTGTAAAAGTCATTTAGGATAGTGACGCAGTCTTTAAAAATCTAACTTTGATTCATTGTTTTTTCTAAAAATATTTATCAAAAAATAATATATGTATATTTTATAAAAGTATCTTTCAAGATAAATTTATTTATTTGGTGTTCCTATTTCCAAACTCATCAACTTTAAAGTTATCCATAATTTATATTCTCAATGTTTAACTCAAACCTTATCCAATACAATTTTGTTTACAGGTACGAAGGGAGTAACAATTAGATAGATTATTAGCCGGAACCGTTTAAATTTAAAGGAGCTAATTATTAGTAGTCCCTGCAAAAAATAACTACTCTCTGTTCTAAATTAGTAGCCGTTTTGACTTTTTACATCAAATTTGCCATGTCTAGATAGATAGCAAAATCTCTATAAGAAATTAAAGTAACTTATAATTTAAAATAGAAGGTTGTCTTATTTACTTTAGCTTATTAATTGAATTTGGCAGTCATTCAATAGCAATTTTTTCTTATAACAAATCAGCAACAATATTTTTCGTGATAGCTTTTTAACCAAGCGAACATATGAGTTTTTTACTGACCCATTGATGCTGAAGGGTGCTTGTTTCCTATTGTATTTCTTTGAAACCAAATTCTTTGCATTATGTGCCACTACGTTTATATTTATATTATTTTCATTATTGAGGCAATAATAGAGACAAACATAACGTATACAACGAATAAGAAGCGAGAAAAGACTAAGGAGCTGTTTAGTTCTCAAAAAATTTATATTTTTTTCAAGATTTTCGTCATATCAAAAATCTTACCACATATGTATAAAGTATTAAATATAGGTAAAAAATATCTAATCGCATAGTTTACCTATAATCTGCGAGGTAAATATTTTGAGCTTAGTTAGTCTACATGTAAACAATAATTATTAAATACAAATAAAAATATTACAATAAACATTTTACAAAATTTTCTGCAACTAAACAGGCCATGATAAAGATCCACAAATTGACATGAAAACGCAGCAGTTTGTACATTGGACACGTCGTGGCAAGTTACTCAGACCAATGGCGTGTCGCCACGTTCACAGGAAGCCTGCGTGGACAGGCCACGGGAGCACCACCATACCACCTTCCGCGCATCATGCACCACCATCGTACAATCAACGGCTTGGATAAACCAACGTGGCAACCAAAAAAAAACAACAAAAAGGTTCTCCTCGTAATTAAAAAGCTCAGAGAACCCAAAAGAGCAGCTCGCCGGCTCGCCGAATGGCAACCTCCCCGAACCCCACGACGACTCACCGAGCCGGCGCCCAGTGACCCTTCCAGAAGCTTCCAGAAGGTCACCGCCATGGCCGCGCCCTTCTTTTCCACTCCCTTCCAGCCCTACGTCTACCAGGTCCGCGCTCCTGCTCTCCCCTGGACGATCCGATCTTTTTTTTTTCTCGAGTGATGGTCTCATCTCGGCGTAGGATGTTAGGGTTGGATTCGAGCTCGCGGGGCTGGATCCATCCGATCCGCTGTTCATGGGCTCCGATTGTGTCTGTCACGTCTGATTCGATTTGAACTGTGTGGGATGGTTTCAGAGCCAGCAAGGATCTGTGACGGCGTTTCAGATATCCGGTGGAGATGTGCAGGTCCTGCAGGTAGTTTCTGGTGCTCAAATCTGTTCTGCTCACTTGTAGCTTCTTTCTTCACATGAATTGAACGCAATCACCTGGAATTGTTGCGGACAAATGATTTTTATTAGGTGATGCTGAAGTCTCAGGAGAAGCTGACTGCCAAACCAGGTAATTGGATTCAGTCCTTATGCTCTGCAGCTTACCTGCTCAACTAAGTATCTTTGTTTGTGACCTTCAGCTATAAACCAAACCTAGTAAACAGGGTGCTAACTAGTCATTATGTGGCAGGATTGACAAATTGTATGTTTTCTATATCTTCGTACAAAAGTATGCAGCTCTAGTGTCTACTTTTTCCTTTGGCTGTAACCCTGCCTGTAACTCAGAACGGATTAACCTTCTGGTCAGTAGTTACTGATAATGATAACCTTATGGTTGGTAGTTACTGAGAATTATCTGTTACATACTTACATATATATTGTGTAACAAAAAAAATTTGTCATATAGGCATGTAGCCCTAGAAATTGTTAGCATGTGAATAGCGATTATCTCATCAGTCATCACTGTTGTTTTCTTTAGGTACAATGTGCTACATGTCTGGGAACATGCAGATGGACAACAATTACTTGCCTGAAAATGATGGAGGCGTGTGGCAGTGGATTTTTGGGAAAAGTGTAAGCAGCACCGTTTTCTTTAATTCTGGATCTGATGATGGATATGTTGGGATTGCTGCACCATTTCCTGGGAGGATACTGCCGGTCAGTATTTTGCTTCTCTTCTATGTTTTAACTTTTCTCTTAGTATCACCTTTTCTTTCTTGTGCAATGTAGCTATGAGCTGCTACCCCCTACCTTGCTCCCCTGCCTAACAATGCGATAATTTTGTAATGTGAAATGAATCACTATTGTCCTCTTATGCTAACAAATTCAAAACTGTATTTGTTAGCTACTTAGCTGTTGATTTTGGTTATTCCTCTACAACTTGTAAATTGTGATCTTTTTTATGTCAGGTGAGAATTTGTTAATCCTCTTGTTGAACTTTAACCATCCACTTGAATACATTTTTTCATTAGATTAAACACCAACCTTCCCTAACCTAACTGTATGACCGTATACATATGATTACAAAGTATTAAGAATGCATCACAATTGGCCATTTAGCTATCTCTTACCAGATTTATGTAAAGCATGCCTGCAGCTATGGAATGTGCTCAGTATTGGAGGCATTGGCATTACAATTGCATTGATATAATACTAGAATTGTATCTTAGTCTGATCGTTGTTGCTTGTGTTTGTTACAGGTAGATCTAGCAAACTTTGGTGGAGAACTTCTTTGCCAGGTTACTGTCTTAATTTGTTTGAAAATCAAGAGAACTTTGCTTGAAAAATAAGAGAACTTCATATGCTTAATTATTATCGCAGGCAGATGCTTTTCTATGTTCAGTCAATGAAGTTTCAGTCTCTAGTACAGTTGAGCCAAGACCACGGAATATTGAGATTGGTGCAGAGGTTGGTTAACTTTGTTGAGTTATATTATTAGTTTGGATATGACCTTTTTTGTTCTTGTATCAATGGTTTCTTGCTAAGTTGCATTATGGAATTTGAAGCTCTACAATTTTTTTTCCAGATGATCCTTAAACAAAAGCTTAGGGGCCAGGGGATGGCTTTTCTTGTTGGCGGTGGATCAGGTACAGACTGTTTCGCACTTGTCACATAGTGATATAGTATATATCAGTATATGAGAATGCAATGCCATCTACACTGTAGCAATTCAAATTGGACGGATGCAAAGTATTGGGCTTAAAAGATGAGCTTCATTGCTGTAAATGGTTTACACTGAAATATTATATGATTTGTACTGCAACATTAGGTTGGCACATTATGCATTAACAGATACGAATGTTGTTAACAAGGCAAACACGTACAGTGATATATTTAGCTTATGTGTACATCATTAGATAACTACAATTAATTTAAATATAGCAGACTGGCCACTTGGTACCTCAGTTTGTTTTCCATGAACAAGACGTGATCTCATATCATTCTTTTTCACTTTAGCTGGTTATTCTTGACTGGTAACATGTGGATGGGATGTGACTGGGAATATTTTGCTATTCAATTTTCAGTCATGCAGAAAATCCTTGCACCCCGAGAGGTTATTACTGTTGATGCTGCTTGTATTGTGGCTATGACAACCACCATTAACTTCCAGTTGAAGAACCCTAACCAGCTTAGAAGAGCAGTCTTTGGGGTCAGTATCAGTCCTTCATGTTTCCCTGTTAGTTGTTCATGCTCAACCCCTAAGAAACATCATATTATGCAGGGTGATAACCAGCTAACAACATCTCTCACGGGACCAGGTGTTGTTTTCATTCAGAGTCTGCCATTCCATCGACTCTCACAGCGGATCGCCAGGTATGATAAAGCCACGTATCTGTTGTGTTGTTCTTACTTGCCACTGAGCGTACATGACTGAAAGTTTATTCTTGTATTATCAAGCAGTAGATCAGTGGCGGGCCCAAGTTTGAGGGACAACCCGAAGTTCTTCATCCAGATTGTCATGTTCTTCTTCCTGGCCTATGTCATGATTGTATCATCCATAATTCTGACAGATGTTTAGGCGGTTCAGCGAGCTTTTGATGTATTCCTAGACAAGTTATCAAAGAGTTAAAGCTACCTCTCCAATGTTAATGTAGATGTAAGAGAAGGAATTTCACAAACTGTTGTTAGAAACCTTAGCCGAAAGTTCTTCAATTTTTTTTTGTAACAGTTTGGAGGGAGAGCGGGTTTCTTCTTGGTTAGCGTGTAAAGAGTAAGACAGCAAAATCAAGTTGCACAGCATATGGTGAATATACAGTAACTTATCCTCCTCTAAACTGGTGCTCTGCGTTTTGAATAGTTGAATCGGTGATTTGGTTGGAGACAGTTGTGTGTTCTTCATCAGTCATGTATTCATGTTGAATGTGATGTATCATCTCGAGATTTCCCATTCTCCAATGCAGGCGACATGCTTTCCTCTTGCTTGAGTTTAGGTTAAGATCTTGTCTTTTCGCTCTCGACGAAGCAAGAAGCACCTATAGTCAGGTGATTAGGTTAAAATCTAATCTGTTTACCCTCTATCCAGCGGCCCTCTCTCTGGGATGGAACTGTAATTTCGTTTTCTTCCGTTCTCGTTTTTGGCCCCCATTCAGACTGACGAGTTAAATTGCAACAAGAATACCATTGGGGATCTGGGCCTTGTTTAGTTCACCCCAAAAACCAAAAAGTTTTCAAGATTCTATGTCACATCAAATTTTGCGGTACATGAAACATTAAATATAGATAAAAATAAAACTAATCACACAGTTTGTCTGTAAATCGCGAGATGAATCTTTTGACTCTAGTTAGTCTATAATTAAACAATATTTACATTAGCGAAATCTAAATTTTTTTCACATCTAAATGAGGTCCTGTTTGATTTTGCCTTTACAACGGATCTGAATTGCGGGGCCTCCAGGCAGCAAAGAAGGATGCCGAAGCGGCGGCCCGATGACCAGCTGCAGTGGTGCAGCAAAGCGGCACCAGCCACTGCCATCCTCCAGGGTCTCGTTTACTTCTCCTACAACTAAAAAGACTAAAGTGTGGACAATTTTTGGTGTAACATTTGTTGATTCGTCCGTCTGCCTCCTCCCTTGCGATGCCGCGACTATTCTTCTTTTGAAGCGCCGGCAGGTGGGACCACGTCCCCGCGATGCCCTCGCCCTCCCTTCCCATGGCACACGCGCCTCTCCTCTCTCCGCGATCGCATGGCTCTCCACGTGCTCGTCCATGTCGCCGCCGCGCCCTCCCCACACCGCCACCATTCCACAGATCGACACCGTGCCCATGCCATGGCCGCGCTTTCCCCACGCCTCGCCCCTATCCTGACTCGGTTTTTTCGTAACCCTACACCACCGCCAGCCGCACTTTGCTTCTCCCCTCCACCCTTTCGCGTTCCATCATGATGTCGCCCTACCACAGCCCTCCACCTTCGTTCGCCGGAGCCCCAGCCCCCATGGCGCCAGCGCGTGTGTTCAAGGCGCTCCACCTCTCCTTTCACTCGCATGTTGGCGTCCTTCTTCATCGGTAGGGTGTCAGTGGTCGACAGCAACTACTCCTTGCCCTCGCGGACGTCCCAATCTGGTATCCCAGTGCCTCGATCTGACGGCCTGGTGCCTAGATCTAGCAGAAAGGTGCCCTGATTCGGTGGAGGCCGCCCAGATCAAGGGTGGTGGCGACTACATCTTCTCCCGTGACCCCTGTCTGTTTCTGTGGTTGGGGTGCACAAGCCGCGACCGAGCAGGCCTACGCGCCTACACCTTCGCCCGTCCCTGCGGTGGCCATGCCAGGAGGTTGGGGTGGGCTGGATCTGCGCCCCCTCCCCTGGTAGGTGCTGATAGGTCCCCCAATCTGCTTCTTCTAGAGGAAGCTGTGCCCCAATCTGCTGCCATTGGCAGGAGATCCGGTGAGCAACTCCTCCTCCTCGTGCAATCCTGGCATGGTTTGCGGCACAGTGCAAGGCATAGGCTAGCTCCAGCCTCCGGGCTCCGTCAGGCACCAAGCAGGTGCCACAGTCTGCCAGTCATGGAGTCACATGGCAAAGGCAGCAGCGGCCCTCCTCCTCCAGGCTTCTAATGCTCCATGCCCATGCCTGACAGATGGTCTGCGTTGCTGCACCTGGCCGGCTCCCAATTGCAGGTTCTCCGAGCCATGGCCTCTCAACTCCATGAGTTATGTATGTGCGTATGTTTTATTCTTCTCTAACCTCAAGTTGTCTGTTGAAAATATTAATAAGAGTGTGTTGTTTGATTTAGGTAACGGTATCAAGATGAGCACATGAAAATCTTGGTGCGAGCCAATTCTTATCCATGTTTTTTTCCTTTGATTTTTGGTATGCAATGCTGGAGTAATTTTTAGGCAAAAAAAACATTCAGTACCAAAGGTCTCCAAACAAAAATAATATGTTAAGTCACTCAACCAGAATATAAAATTATGTAAAAAAATATATTAACACTTATGATTTATTTATCTGTTAGCAAACTGATGGAAATAAAGATTGAGAGGCCGCGTATGTTTGTGGCCAACTTTAATTATAATAAAAGAAATTTCAGTGATTTCTCATTAGTTATCGTATCTAAATTGTTCAAATTCGAAGCAAATTCATTTTCGTCAGCCTGAACAGAAATTTAAAAGATCTTAGTTTTATTAAAATGCAGGATGCCCTTATCTCTTTATAAGAGATGAAAGGGAGGCAAGGATGACTGGAATCTTTGTGGGGCTTTATGGAGATCTGAACAGGTTAGTTCGAGGACAAACACCTTAGTGACCATGTGTCTAGTCGAGGTATAAGCTAACGTCTTTTCTGAATCCTCTTCAATGATGCAATCTTCATTTGCTTTCAAAATGATGGGATCTCACCTGAAAGAAACTTCCTAGATTGCCGATTTCTACTGCAGGTTTGCATTTCAGCTCAGCCTTCCTAATTCTTTGTATGCAATGACTTGTGTGATACTGGGACTTGGGAACTAATGTTTATGATAATAGGGGCAATGGATGAACTTCCAAGTGTAACTATAATATACTTTGTGCACAGTTTATTTTGTTTGTTCTGCCTTTATTTTAAATCCCAATTATTTTTGAGGTGCAAAATTCTTTCTATTGTATTTCTAGAATCATTGATGCTTGTGTGGCTTCTCAGATCCTGGCTTCCTGTTATGTTTTTACTTAGAATAATGGATTGCATATTCAAACACTCAAAATAGTAGGCTGCTGCTCTTTAATAATGTATTTTCTGTAAAATTGATAATAGGAGATGATATGGATTTTTTGTATTTTGTTGTCAGGCCACATATGGGAGTCTAAATTGATGTTGTTGTAGGATCAGAGTGGCGCAGTGATCTACTACATCTGTGGGCTTGCCTGGTGACTTGTAGGATCAGAGTGATGCAGTGATACTACATCTGTGGGCTTGCCTGGTGACTTCCCAAAGTAAGGAATTGGATTGTAAGCACTATTATTCTCTGGTTCAGATTCTTATCCATGATTTTGTTAATCCTAAAATTATATGTTTAAATATATGTCTTAGAATACACTAACAAAACTCGTGTAAGACCTATCTCCTTTTATGTTAATGGGTTTAGAGTATTGCTAATTTCTTGTATTATTTTCTCCATCTTGCAGGTATGTGTATGTGGGAAGAAGGTGGTTGAATGGTGATTTTAGCAAGGTTGCCAAGGATGGTCATTTTGCTGGGGTTCAGAGTATTGCGTCTGAGGTGATGGAAGTGTTCTCTGAAATGCCCTCAAGGTAATATGTTTTAGTTTCTTGATGACTTTTTAGTGAATTTGAGGTGGATTCCATTATTTTCTTTCGTTTGGGTTTGAACTAGAGTGGCAGCTATGTGCTCTCAACTTTTTCTTCATGAGTGATCAATCATGTGCTATTGCCATTTAAATGAAAGAAAATGCAGATATGTTGTTTAAGCTCTTGCATATCAACTTGCTATAGAGCTGTTGAAACTTGAGAGGCACTTGCAGACATTTTCTCACATGATAACAAAAGAGATCGTGAGATGTACTTGGAGAAATGGATGAATTTGTGTTGTTTTCTGTTTCGAGTTTTGAACTTTCAACTTGCAGATGCCGCATGCTAAACCGTGGCGGTACATTGCCTGCTGACAATGGAGGAAGTTGGTGATGAAGATTGGCTCAAGAGGGCGCTATAGATGCATGGTCAGGACTCATGAGGCTGTGGGGGTCCTCATGTTTACAAAGGCCAAACTGAGCAACAATGCTTGCAAGGAGCTCATCGAGGCAGCATGGGACATTGCTGACCAAAGGTATAGACATGCAGTATAATAGTGTTATCTGCACTCTACGAACCATCTTTTTTGTTCCTGGTTACATATGTTCTTCTCTTCTATTGCAGTTTAAATCCTGAAGGTGGAATCACACTACAAAAATTCTAAGAAATCCTATCTCAAGTATTTGTTGGCCATACTTATGTCCTATAAGGCTTCCGTCACCTTGTCGAAGCAGGTGATCCCTACCAGGATGACCACCATTCTTTACAGGAATCACTCTCTTTCATGGATAAAGTGAAGGTACACATCTGCTCCTTGTTTGAGGCATTATGGCTTGGTGTTCATGACTGTTTTTACTTGATGTGCATTTCCTTTGTGTTTGTAGACGTCATCTAAATCCGATGAAGATTATGAAGATTTTTTTTGGTCATCATATCTGAGTCAATGGCAAAAAAGATCACTGATCAAGAGACATACCAAAAGGTATTTGTCTTTCTTAGTGGTTTGTCGAGAACAATTAGATAATTATTTTACAACCATTTGTCTTTGTAAGTAAAGAGAGC
Source organism: Sorghum bicolor (assembly GCF_000003195.3). Taxonomy (NCBI): domain Eukaryota; kingdom Viridiplantae; phylum Streptophyta; class Magnoliopsida; order Poales; family Poaceae; genus Sorghum; species Sorghum bicolor. The sequence continues at coordinate 7,057,495 of NC_012870.2, read as the reverse complement.
TATCCGCCAGATGAAAATCATAGTGCAAGTCATAGCTTGGATGGTAACAAAGAAACATGTACTTCGTGCATCTCCGACTTCTTGCAAACATCTACAAGAGGTGTGTCAGTTTTCCGAGAAGTTTGTTTATATGTTTTTTTGAAGGTGGGCGCGAGCTCCACCACAGCCTCGTCCTCTCCTTCCCGGTCGCTGGCAAGCCACAGGTAAGAGAAAGAGCTGTTACGAGAGGATATTAGTTCCCTCCAAATGAGAGCCCCTTAGTTTTATCATAGCATTAGCACAGACATACTTCTTAGCAATCAACACGTTCGATTCTTTTGATATTAGTTCCTCCAAATGATAAGAGCCCTGCAATACTTGTTTGTTTTACATAAACCATAGAGATTAGTATGTATATCTATGAATTAATTTTTGTTATCCTAAACAACGAGCAGGATGAGGAAGGGCGGGCCCTATATATGGATTCCCCTTCGTTGTTTTCACATGCATCGAAAATGCCAACCATAGCAAGGGTTATCTACTAGCAGCAACATACGGACGACGTGGTAATATACTCGAACTTATGTACAGGATGATACCTTTGGCGTAACTTATTCATGAATTTATTGGTGCACGAAAGAAATGAATATTAGAGATTTCTTCTTGTTGACATTTCACGGAAAGGTCTATCTCTTTGTTAATTTCACGAACTTTGTTTTTTCGATTAAATGTCACTTTAGCGTCGGTATTTAATTCACAATATTGTTATTTTATCGTGTGCGATCTGTATGTGTTAAGTATAAAATGTTAGTTATCCCGTAGCAACGCACGGGCATACTACCTAGTCCACCTAAAAATCCAAAAAATTTTAAAATTCTCCATTACATCAAATCTTTAAATACATATATATAATATTAAATATAGACAAAAATAAAAACTAATTGTACAGTTTGGTCGAAATTAACGAGACGAATCTTTTGATCTAGTTAGTCTATAGTTAGACAATAATTACCACAAATAAACGAAATTGTTATAGTGTAATGAAATTTTTTTTCTTCAGAAACTAAACGAGGCGAGGGCTCCAGGCAACCTTTGCCTAGCAGGAGCTGCAACAGTGCGACCCCAGCCCAGGCCATGTTTGATTTTGCCTTTGCAACAGAGTGCGACCCCCAACAGTTCCTTGCTGGATTTTTCTCCGACAATATAGCACTTTTATTTATTTATGGTAATTATTGTCTAATTATGGACTAACTAGACTCAAAGAATTTATCTCGTAAATTTCGACCAAACTGTGCAATTAGTTTTTATTTTTGTTTATATTTAACACTTCATACATGTATTTAAAGATTTAATATGATAGAGAATCTTGAAAAAAAAATTTGGATTTTAGGTAGAAGTAAACAAGGCGAAGACTGCATGGGCAGCTGGCTGGCCCTCGGTCTGAGCGACCCTGCCGACCCCATTTGCTCTCGCTGCTCTACCCTCAGACGCTGCCGCCGGCCTGAGTACGGCGACGAGGGACGTGGCGAGAGCTCCCCGAGCCACCCTTCAAGCGCGAGCACGGTGCCCCCTGCGCCGTGCATCCCGATGTGCCGACCATCTTCGTCACCACCGGTCGAGAACACCTCCTCCGCAAAATCACCTTCGACTCGACACGGCGCGGCGGAGCGCGCGTCGAAGCACGGCGGTGGCTGGAAGCGGCACGGCGAGTAGTCCGCCGTCATTGTCTTATGTTATTACGGCCGCCTTCTTCCTCCGTTCCTTGCTGCCATAAGTCATGAACCCATTCGGGCACGGTTTACTGGTGATCTCCGGTGGTGGATCTCCGTCCACCCATAGCCTCGTGCCCTCGTCCAGCAAACTTGAGCGGCAGAGGGCCGAGCTCAAGACTCCAGTACGGAGATGCAGCAGCACGAGCCTGCGAGCTGTGCACCTGCAGTTGCCGCCTGTGCATCATCCCTCGGCATGAGCTGCGCAAGCGGGATGAGCTACATGCTGCAAGATGTGGCTGCAAGTGAGGAGCGGCAGCAGATGAGGACGACAGTCGAGAGGTAGGAGAGAGTAGGAATTCCCCGATGAAATACGGGATCCAACCTGTTTTAATTTCGACCCCGTTTCTGCCGATTTTTTTTTCTCGTTCCTTCTTTCACGTAGGCGCTGAAACGGAGACGCAATTTACAGAACTTGATTCGCAACGTTTTTATTGCTACACACTGCGGACAGAGTGTCATTCGCGTATTTTTACAAGAAAGTTTTGAAAGCGGACGTGGTGTTGCTTAACGTAGTAGTAGTCATAAACTCATTACAACTGCACGCGCTCGTCTGCACGCAGAAGAGTCTTCTCATGGCATGCTTCTTCCGCTGTTCCCTGTGCTCCACTTGGGATAAGGCCACACGACCTATGGCCTTGGGCGCTCCTGGTTCAGCCGGGCCGCCGTAGTCACCGCGTCCGCCACGCCGCCCGGCGTGGTCGTCATGTCCAGCTTGTTCCGTATCTCCGCGGACACCACCCTCTCGGCGTCCTCCCGCGTCGCCCCCTTGTCCGCCGGCAGCCTCTCCCTCGCGTTCTGCACGTACGACCACGCAACTCACGGGGTCACCACCACCACTGACAGTTCAAAATGATGACAAAGAGCAGAGTAGCGATCGCACGCACCGAGAGGACGTTCCGGAGCTTGACCTTGTCCTCGTCGCGCACGGCGCGGGCGTTCTGATCAGCCGCCGACTGCGCCGCCGCGGCCACGCCGCCGGGGATGGTGGCGTGGGACCCGGTGGCGCACGTCTCCGCGACCTGGATGGCCGCCGCGTCGCTCTGGTCGACCGGCCTGTCCCCAGCCATCGCGACCACGGCCTCCAGCGCGCGGCCGATCGTGACGGCGTCCTTGTCCAGCGCGCCCGGCGGGTCCGTCATCGCCACGTGCGGCGGGGTCACCATCTTCGACACCACCTGCCCGCCGACCGACTCGGTGACGACGCGGCGGCCTCCGAGCTCGGCCTCGACGACGGTGGCGCCGGCGTCGGCGACGGGGCCCGTGATCTGGGCCCTGCCCACGTGGCCCGCGCGCGCGTTGACCGTCGCCGCGGACTGCAGGACGGCGGCGGGACCGCCCCTCTGCGTCCCGCCGAGCACGGACTGCTCCGCGGCCTGCAGCAGCGCGGCGTCCCTGGGAGCCACGCGCCGCTGGGCCAGCTCGCCTGACACGTCCAGCACGTCGCTGTACTTGACGGGCTGCTCCTGCGCGTGCTGCTGCAGGTCCTCGCCCTGCTGCGGCCTCCTCGGCTGGCCCTGGCTCATGTCGATCGATTTCTCCGGAACACCACGTAGCACGCACGTACGGGCTGCTAGCTAGTAAGTGTCTCGTGTTTGAGAACCGCCTGCATGCTTCTGGTCGAATTGGGGCGCGAGATATATACGTTGGCTACTTGGCTGTGCGTGCTAGAGCGGCGGGTAGGGATAGCCGGATAGGGGAGGCGTGGAGCGGAGACACGCAAGGGAGCCCGGCGGGGCTACGTGGGGGCGTGGACCTGCGCTGTGGCGTTTGGTGTTCGTGGGACGCGTCCACGACATGCCCGTTGTTCCCTTGCTCCGACAGGTGCCGTCCACGCGGAACCTTACGGAACGCTCGCGGTGGACGGGTGGAGTGGAGGCATGCGTTCGAAAAGGAGCGCCCGGACCCTCGTCGTGTCGCGGGCAGTACCCTGCATAAGTGCGGTGCGGTGCGGCGTCGCCGTTTTGGCCGGCCATTGGATAGACCTCATCATGTTTACCTCTCGGCGTACGCGCTACAGTGCAGCGTGTTGCGTTTGTGTGAGCGCAGTTGTGAACTGTGATCGTAATTTTAGTTATCGAGCAGAGTGGATAAGTCGTGATTAGGCAAAGGCGTGGTACGAATTAGTGCGACAAAATTCGTCGCCACGATTGTGCGAGTTCCATCTTCCATGCATAGCAGCAAGAACGAAGAACAGTAGAACACTCATTTTTCCACGAGCATATAGTGCAAAGATTACTTCATCATTCGGTAGTATACAATCCGACTCGAGCGTTGAGGAAGTCCATGGGCAGAGTTTGGACTATGATCAATATTAATCCTGCTTATAGCTGCTAAATCCGGAAAGGCCGTGTCCTATTCAAGCCGCGGGCTCGTGTTCAGAATTGTGCTTCGCCGCCATGTCCAGCGCCGCGCTCACCCCACGGGGGTTCGTCTTCGCTTGTGGATCGTTCGCCGCCTCCGCCTCTGCCGCCGCCGCAGCGACCTCGCTAGTCACTGCCTTGCCCGTCGGCAGCTTCATCGTTGCCTCCCACTGAAAAGGCAGCACGACCGTCTTGGCTGATAAGTACTACGCCTACTGACTTTATGAGAAAAAAACACAGCTGAATGCTGCGAACAAGGCGGTCGGCACTTGCACGCCAATAAAAAAAACACTTAAAATCAACCGCGCAACGCGGCTGGATCAGCCGTGCGAAAGGCATGGTCACCGGCCTACCGTCAGCACGTCGGTCATGGTGACTTTCTCCTCGTCGCGCACGGCGCGGGCGTTGGTCGCCACCGCGGCCTGCGCGCGCTCGGCCACCCCGCCCGGGATCGCCCCGCGCTCCGCATCGCCCCCGAGGGCGCTCGCCTCCGCGACGCGTATCGCCGCGGCGTCGGACCGCTCCACGGGCTTGTCCCCGATGGCCCTGGCCGACCCTTCCAGCGCCTCACCGATCTTGACCCTGCTGTCGTACGTCTCGTCGATCACGCCGTCGTCGCCGCTACCGCCGTGCGCGAGCTGCTCGGTTACCGACTCCGCGGCGTCCCTCGGGGCGACGCGCTCGGTGTGGAACACCCGGCCGGGGTTCTTCGGCTCGGTCTGCTTGGAGAGTTCTGAACACTCTATCCTGCTGGGTCGGGATTCCATCGCTGAAGCTGAAGGCCCGGGATGATTTGGCTTTGGCTGTGTGTGTCGTCGGCGGTGAGCTGTGCCACCGCGTTTATATCGTCGTATAGGACGTAGCAGTTCAGCGGTGGAGAAAGAATGACACGTGGAGATGTGGAGAAGTGCAACATGCCACATTACGCGTCACAGTAGTTTAAGGCGACCGAGACAATAAGGCCGTGTTTGGTTCCTTTTCTAAAATTTTAGCTAGATTAGTAGCTAAAGTTTTAAACACATTCACTAAAATGAACTAAAATAGTTTAGTTTCATTAGTCACCTAAAAGTAGCTAAAATAGTTTTAGCTAGCTAAAATTTAGCAAGGGAAACCAAACAGGCCCTAAGAATGTACTCTGTGTAATAGTATCACGTACGATCTACTCCGTAACAAAATATAATTTTTTTTAAAGCAACGGCAATAAAGGAAAATTAAAACTTTTAGTGAATTATAGGGAACAAACAAAAATTTGTAATGATATACTAAAGAAACAACGGCATGCGTTGACTTCTTATTTTTTATAAAAATATTTATTAAAAAGTAGAATGTGTAAATTTATATAAAAATATTTTTAGAATAAATCTATTCATATGGTTTTTATATTTTTAAACTTAATAATAATTTATGATTTATTAGATTTTTAATATTAAACTTAAACTATGTCTAAAACAATTTTCTTTAGATGTACGAGGGGAGTATAGAACTATGAATATATCTCGCGGTACTTGGTACGCAGATGGCCAAGCAGATTTTGCCAGCAATCCAGCCAAGCGGCCCACAACACAAACGGTCACGGCCCATGGGTAAGGCAGCTTTTTTTCGTTTTCTTCTTCTTCTTTTATACTCCTGTAGTCCTGTCTCAAAGTTTTATTGTGGTAATGGCTTCGCAAGTCAGTAAAATTTTGCCAATAGGATGAAGCCACGTAGCGTGTCAGCTATCAAAAACTGAGTAACAATAATTCAAAAATCAATCGGGAAAATCGATTGAAAACGTGAAACTGGATCAACTGAATAAAGGTAATGCTTGGTGAGGCTCATGGCTGAATAGACATCGTCTACGTCTTTCAGGTTATCTCTCTCATTTTTTATGAAAATCTATTTTTTCCAAAATCTAAAACTAGATAATCCACCTTCTAAACTTTTAAAACTGTTCATTTTATCGTCATAAGTGGTTTTCAAAGACGATTTTGTCTTTTTTTATTTTTTATTTATTTTGGTGAAATATTTGAAAAAAATATAGTACAATCATTAAAAATCATAATATAGAAATTTTATTTTTTAGACTCTATGAATACATTATGGTATGTTTTAGTATATTTTTTTGTAGCTTTAGATCTATGTATTTCTATAATTAATTTATAGCTGCAGATTCTATGTTCTAATTATGGTGAAATTTTTGTAGTGGGCTAATTATTGTATGTTTAAACTATAGTAAAAATTTCATACTCATTAGATCTTATATAGTTATGGATTTATAAATACTTTTTATAGCTAACATGAGTGAGTTCAATGTTTTATAAATACTTTCATGTATATATTTCACAGTACTCATACTATTACGTAATTTTGTGAATAACAATTAGTGAGTTCAATGTTTGAGAATTTATTTAATCACTTTTTATAAATAAATTTTATGCAACTTTGGTACCACTTCTTAGTGTAAAGTTTGAATTTGATAATGTACCTTTGTATGTGATGTTGGAACAATAATTAACCCCTAACTAATTGCACAAAGTAGCTAATCAGATATGTTTTGCAACCCTAAAACTGAACCCTATTTATGTGATTTTTTTCTATAGCTAACATGTGACACCATCATTACTGATTTACTAGCCCATTTATGCACACCCCACTACATAAAATTCATTAATTAAAATACACAAGTGAGTCACCAACTATTGAGCTAGTTGATATGAGAGACATACAATATATGTTGCCTACCTATGCATGCTCGCCGCATAACTCATTAATTTTTGAGTGAGTGTTGATGCAAAACTGATCTGCAAACACAAAGGGCTAATACCCGATTCAAACGTTAAGGCGTGCCAGCCGATTTGACCTTGCTATCGGCAAAGGTGATAACTCGAATACTTTAGTCCTGACAACAGCGATGCGCCCGGATGTCACGGCTAAGAGGTACTCACGCGGAACTCGAGAACACGCCGAGCTTAAGTCGACGAATTCCTAAGAACTCGTAATAAAAAGAAAAAAGTATGACGAAGTCGTCGAAAAGTAGATGCTGGAATATGAGTAAAAACGTGTGTTTGATTGATTTCTTGATTGATTATTACAAGGTCCTAGGGTTTATATTTATACCCTGCTCAAAGAGCTACAACCAGACACGATTAGAATTCGAATTCCAAATTACACGGAATCCGTATACAAAACGATGCAAATAATTAAGGAAATAATAAAACTATCCTTCGTGACAAACCGAAACTCCTCCACATGACAACTGGCAGCTTCCGGACTCCTCCTTTGCATCATCGGCAATCCTCTTGCCATAGTCATCGGCAGACCTTTTTATCCAGCCATCGGCACCATATTACTGCCTGTGGACTTAGTCACATTCAACCTCTCCCTCATCGGCAACCATCCTCATCAGCAACCCGCATCGTACTGCCACCATATCCTGCCATCCTAGACACGTGCCCAAAAACGGTGTCAACACATGCCCCCCAGTTTCGGAGTATAAAACTATTAATGCTCCGAAATTCTCTGCAGTAATGATGCCTTCTCCGCAATTAATGCTCCTAATCTGGTAACCGACAACCTCAATCTGGACAACTCTGATCCTAATCCTCCGCAGATTCCTCGAAATCCCCAACTTCCTAAACGGGCATCTTTCTTGGTCGTACATCGGCAACAATACCGTTACAAAGATCTGCCGATGCTCTGACCAGGATATTCGTAAAAACGGTTACCTCCCCTCTATCCGCCCATCGGCAAGATGACCGTTATAGAATATCGCCGATGGACCGACCAGGAGATCTCGCACAGTAAAATATCTTCAGATAATGACCGCTTCCCGTCAAATCACCTGCACAATCCCTGGATTACCGTGCGAACAGTTACCATATCCACCTGAGTACCCTCGGGCTTCTCGGATGCGGCAAAGAGATAAGTCGGATTTGCCCTTGCCCATCTTGTCCTATAAATAGTTCCTTCTTGGGTACTCCTCCCCCATCACACCATTCTACTATCCAACTTTGCTTTTCCAGCGGCGGCGCCATTTACAACCTTCAAGATCTCCGACAAGCACTCCTCTTCATCAACTCCGGTGCCCTCCAACGTCCTCTTCACGACAAGATGGCCATTGGCTTCGTCGTCCCTGAGGTCAGACTCCCATCTCATCTTCTGTGTATATTCCTATTCATCCGCGATTCATCTTACTGAATATTCTCCTTTTCCTTTTTCTTTGTGTTTTTATTCCCCCAAAATCACTAGGAGTTGTCCAATAAAATTGTCATCCCCACCGATCAACCACACCTTCAATGCCTCGGTCCTCTAGGGGATTCAGATCCAACCAATCTCATCAACGCAGAAACCAATAGAATCCCCTTTAGGGCTGAAAACTTTTCTGTAGATCTATGGAAAGACACTTTTCGCTCTTGGCCCAGTCCTACCGTAGGGTGGAAAGACTGGTTCTTGAGGGTCAGCAATTCTTATGAAGTCCAGTGGGGTGAGAGGAAGCTAGCCTAATGCATTAGGCTATCCATTGCCGATATGCACAGGAACGAATCACTGCTGATAGTTGCATCCTACTTTTGGTCAGACACTCTCAATGCTTTTGTTTTTGGCCACGGCCCTGCTTCTCCTACCCTTGCCGATGTAGCCATGCTCACTGGGCTAGATATATCTTCTGCCGATAGCACCCACTTTTTTGATACTGCCCCCAGTGCCAAAGTGGAGACTCGCGCTATCGGCGGTTGGTCAGGGTACATCCAGAAGTACCGCGGGAGAGGGCCTGTCACCATAAAGGAGCAAACCACCTTTCTGAACATGTGGCTGGACAAGTTCGTATTCTGTGGTCGATCGGCAGGACCGACTTCTGTCTATCTATCGGCAGCAGAAAGACTGGCTAACGGTGGCCAATTTCCTCTCGGCCGATATTTGCTCAGCGTTGTTTACCACCTTCTTCATCAGGTAGCCCAGAAACTCCTGCTTGGCCAATCCATCGGCAACTTGGGAGGCCCCTGGTGGTTTATTAATATGTGGCTCAATCTGCACCTGCATAAGCGCCTTGATTTCAACTTGTTCTCACAGCACTTCCCAAGAGATATAGCCGAAAATCATGTGTTGGGTGAAGAGGAATCGGCAACGCGTGCCCCCTTGAACTTTGGCGAAGCCGTTATAGTCTTACCCGGTTCAGGGAACAATCCGGATCAGATCGGCCGATTCTTCGAGACTCTGTATGAGGGTCTGGCCAGAGATGAACGACCATGGCTGGCTTATGATGACCCAGATAGCATGCTCCCTCTGACCTTCAATCCATTTGATGAAGCTCTCGACAGGGACAATGAGGCGATGATAGCAATTGTGACTCCCAGAGCCATTCCAGTGAATTTCTTCGGTAGCACGAAAACTTCTCCCCAGACTTACGAATTTTACAATCCATCGGCATTAGCTCGCCAGTTAGCTTTCGGCCAGTTGCCGATTGCACTTCCTTATGCCGATGTGATAAAACCCAGAGAAACCATCAACAATCTTCTTGAGTGGACCCGAGTAGCCCAACTACCACCAAATGCCGATGTAGATGTAAATCTGTCAGAATGGGTTCCGGCTGCTTTTATCACTCAGGCATACAAGTTATGGTGGGCAGAATGGAAAGAGCATCTATTCTGCAGATCGGCACTTTCATACCGCGGCATGATTGACCCCGAATACGAAGTTCCCGATGACACTGTAAGTAACTCAAACTAACGTTTCATTTTCTCACTATTACTTCTATCGGCAGCTTACCCTTGTATTCCTTTTGCAGGTTGACAATATTCCTCCATTGTTAGCAGGAGTGGCAAACCGATCGACTTGTTTCCATCAGGCCCGATTTCCTCAATCGGCCACAATGCTCCCACTCTGGCTTCCATCGTGCATCGGGGTGCGCGCCTCAGGAAAGTTACTACCAGGAGAACCCAGACATCACCAACGGTAGCTGCTCCCACTCTGGCGCGGGCTTTCAAGGCAATTTGTCAAATCTCTATTTTTTTTACGCTGACTATCTTTATATCGGCTTTATTTATACTTACAAACCCTTGTTCGTTATTGCAGCAAACCAGTGCATCGGCAAAGGTCACACTTCAAGGTGCCGATGCCACCCAGTCCAGCCAGCCAAAGAGGAAGGGTGTCAAGAGCACCAGGGCCGAAACGAAACGCCAAAAAGTGGCAGCTCCCCCTCCTCCTCCGGTATCTCCAATCCCAGTAGAATCTTCTCCTTCTTCTCCAGAAGTCCAGACACAGCAAGTGCCATCTCCCCAACCAATGCAGGATGCACCACAGATGGAAGAATCCCAGCAGGAAGAGCCTCAAACAGAAAGTACATCAGTTGATGTGGGTGAACAAGCAACTGGTCCGGTGGGTCCAATTATATCACCGGCGGCTCTCCCGATTCAGACAACCGTTGTTCCCCCTCCAGGTAACACACTTTAACAATACCGTTGCCGATGAACTCATTCTCATTTAGTCTCATAACCTTTCTTGTCTTCTTTCAATCGATATCGTCCCATCGGCAACCTTAGCCGATCAACCTGCAGTTCCATCGGCATCTTTGGCCAGTCAGTCCGCAGCTCCGTCAGCACCTCCCAGTCCAAGGCAAGAGATCGCCTTGAAGCAAGTAAGTCACTGTTTACCGCCAGCACCATTTGCCGATTCTCCGAATATGAGCTAACCTTGCTTTCCCTCCCAGGAACAAGATTCTCCTGATAGCCTGTTTTCCTTCGCCATCGATCTCTCTGAAGAAGAAGGCGAAGAAGCAAGTTCTTCCCAGACAGTTGGCATTACATCGGCAGAGACCAGGGCCAGGCTGGAAGAATTGTCAGTTCTCCTTCACCAGGATACAGCGCATTTGGTCGATGACTCCGACCCTACCAAGACCCTGTTCAGAACTCTCAGAGGCCAAATCCCAGCCGACGTCGAAGAAATCCTGTTCCAAGCCGCTCATCTGGAGAGTCGCCAGCTGCAGTACCAGAGAGCTTCTCGGCGTCTTGCCGATAGAGCCGCTCAAACTCAACTCTCCGATGAAATGAGGAAAGAGAAACTCCTGACCGATGAGAAGCACAAGAACATCGGTATCCTGAAATCTTCAGGAGATGCGCTGAAGCAGAAGATATCCGATCTATCGGCAAGAAGAGAATCCCTGTTGGCAGAACTCAAGGAAGTGGAGAACGCCTTATCCCAAGCCCAACAGGAAGAGAACCAATTGCCAGAGACCATCAGGCTTCTTGAGCACGAGCGAAATGTTCATGGTCGCAAGGCACTCCAACTGAAGAAGAAGCTAAAGCCGATAGAAGGTTCTGCCGATGACGACATCAAGGAGATAGAAGCAGCCAACCAAATTCGGGTACGTGCTATATCGGCTATCCTCAACTTTTAGTCTAGCCGATAGGACTGTTATCGGCGCCTAAACTTTTGAAACACCAAGTTCTGTCCCCAAGCATTTGGCTCCAGCCGATAGGAGTGTTATCGGCACCTAAACTTTTATGCATCGACCCATATACTGGGGTAGTACTTCTTTAAATATTTGCCGTTTAATGCTCTGGGAAATTCAATTCCTTCGAGGGTTTCTAGAATGTAGGCATTACCAGGAGCCGATCGACTTATCCGATAAGGACCCTCCCAATTAGGAGACCACTTTCCAAACTTCGAGCTCTTGGTCCCAACTGGTAAAATTAATTTCCATACCAAATCCCCATCGGCAAACTCTTTAGCCTTCACTTTCTTATCATACCATCTAGCAACTCTTTTCTTATTTTCTTCTATACTCATTAAAGCTTTTAACCGATGCCCTGCTAGATCATCCAATTCATCGGTCATCAAAGTGGCATAATTGTCGGAAGTTAATTGATCTTGAAGAGATAATCGCCTAGATCCAGCCTTAATTTCCCAAGGCAACACGGCATCATGTCCATACACCAATTGATAGGGTGATACCTTGGTCGATCCATGACAAGCCATCCGATAAGACCACAATGCTTCATTTAATGATGTATGCCACCGCCTAGGATTTTCTTCAATCTTTCGTTTAATAAGCTTGATAATTCCTTTGTTAGACGCTTCGGCCTGCCCATTGGCTTGAGCATAATAAGGAGAAGAATTCAACACTTTAATTCCCATACCGATTGCGAATTCATCGAACTCCCCCGACGTGAACATGGTGCCCTGATCGGTAGTAATCGTCTGGGGAATCCCAAATCGGTAAATAATATGCTCCTTCACAAAATCAACCATATTGGCCGATGTGACTTTCTTCAAAGGAATAGCTTCGACCCACTTAGTGAAATAGTCAGTGGCAACTAGAATGAACTTATGCCCTTTGCTAGATGGTGGATAAATCTGGCCGATCAGATCGATGGCCCATCCCCGGAACGGCCAAGGTTTTATTATAGGATTCATAGCCGATGCGGGTGCTCTCTGGATATTACCGAACTTTTGACAACCTTGACATCCCTTGAAATATTTAAAACAATCTTCAAGTATGGTTGGCCAAAAATATCCATTCCTTCGAATCATCCACTTCATCTTAAAAGCTGACTGATGCGCTCCACACACTCCTTCATGGATTTCCCCCATCAAACTTCTGGCTTCATCATCACCCAAGCATCGGAGAAGAATTCCGTCGATAGTTCGATAATATAATTCATTTTCAAGGAGCACATACTTGGTTGCCTGAAATCGAACCCGTCTTTCAACTTTTTTGGATGGATCTTTTAGATAATCAATAATTTCTTTCCTCCAATCACCGGCACCGACTGCCGATGTCGCATTAATCATTGGCTGATATCCCGAGGCATGCTGAGCTAACCGATTAGCGTCTTCATTATGCAATCGGGGAACATGCTCCAATCGGAAGTCCTTGAATTCCTTTAACAGTTGCATACTTCTCTCGAAATAGGTTATGAGAACTTCACTTCGGCATTCATAGCTTCCGGCCAATTGATTTATAACCAACATAGAATCCCCGAATATTTCAACAGCATCAGCACGAACTTCTCTTAACAACTCCAATCCCTTGATCAGAGCTTGATACTCAGCCTGATTATTTGTTGATGTAGCAACAATCGGCAAGGAAAACTCATACTTCCTCCCCTTAGGAGAAACTAATACAATGCCGATTCCTGCCCCCCGGTCACAGGTAGATCCATCAAAGAAGAGCGTCCAGGGTGCAATTTCCAAGGTTTCCACTAGACCGCAATGCTGAGTCACAAAATCGGCCATAATCTGCCCCTTGACTGCCTTAACCGATTCGTAACGCAAATCGAACTCCGACAGCGCTAAAATCCATTTACCGATCCTACCACTCATAATCGGCATAGATAGCATGTATCGGACCACGTCATCTTTGCAAACAACAGCACATTCGGCCGATAACAGGGAATGTCTCAGCTTGATACATGAAAAATATAAGCATAAGCACAGTTTCTCAATGGCCGAATACCTGGTTTCAGCATCAATCAACCTCCTACTCAAATAATAAATTACCCTCTCTTTCCCTTCAAATTCTTGAACTAAAGCTGAACCGATAACCGATCCATCGGTAGATAAATACAATTTGAAGGGCTTCCCTTGTTGAGGTGGAACTAAAACTGGAGGATTTACTAGATACTTCTTGATTTCATCCAGAGCCAGCTGCTGTTCTTCTCCCCAAACAAACTCTTGATCGGCTTTCAATTTAAGAAGAGGACTGAAAGCACGAATCCTCCCAGATAAATTCGATATAAATCTTCTGATAAAATTCACCTTGCCGATCAAGGATTGGAGCTCGGTTTTATTGGTAGGGGCCACTATTTTATTGATGGCATCAATAGATCTTCGACTAATTTCAATACCCCTCTGATGTACCATGAAACCAAGAAACTGCCCTGCCGATACGCCAAATGCACACTTGTTGGGAATCATCTTCAATCCATGCTTCCTTGTGCACTCCAACACTTTTCGTAAATCGGCAAGATGCTTTGAGAAATCTCCAGACTTAACCACCACATCATCAATATAAATCTCTACGAGCTTGCCGATGAACTCATGAAATATAAAATTCATAGCCCTTTGATAAGTAGCACCAGCATTCTTTAACCCAAAAGTCATGACTATCCATTCAAATAGTCCAACATGACCAGGACACCTGAATGCGGTTTTTGGAATATCCTCCTCTGCCATGAATATTTGATTGTAACCTGCATTACCATCCATGAAGCTGATGACCCGATGGCCAGCCGCAGCATCAACCAGTAGATCGGCGACAGGCATTGGGTATCCATCCATCGGTGTAGCTTTATTGAGATTCCTGAAATCAATGCACACCCGAAGCTTCCCGTTCTTCTTGTAAACCGGAACAACATTGGAAATCCATTCGGCATACCGACACTGCCGAATAAACTTAGCTTCAATAAGTTTAGTGATTTCGGCCTTAATATCAGGTAGAATGTTAGGATTACATCGGCGGGCTGGTTGCTGATGTGGCCGAAATCCAGACTTGATGGGTAACCGATGTTCGACAATTGATCGGTCTAAACCAGGCATCTCTGTATAATCCCAAGCAAAGCAATCTTTATATTCCTTTAACAAACTAATCAATTGTCGCTTACTCTCAGGATCTAATTTAGCACTAATAAAAGTAGGCCTAGGCTTATCACCACTACCAATATCTACTTCTACCAAATCATCGGCCGATGTGAATCCCTGGCCTAATTTTCCATCATCGGCGAATCTATCCATTAAAAACCGTCGTCAGAACCGACTGCTTGGATCGGTGGAATCTCATAATCGGCAACTTTGAGAAAATCTTTCTCCCAAGCTTCTCCTGAAATGCACCTGGTCCTTTCGTAAGTATCCGCTTCTACCGATGCGATAACATAAGAAGAATCTCCTGGGACGATCTCAATCTTGTCACCTACCCACTGAACCAAGCACTGATGCATTGTAGATGGGACACAACAATTGGCATGAATCCAATATCTCCCCAATAATAAATTGTAGGCACCTTTTCCGCTGATCACGAAAAAAGTTGTCGGCAAGGTTTTGCTGCCGATGGTCAACTCTGCACATATCGCCCCCTTGACTGGAGGCACGTTTCCTTCAAAGTCTTTGAGCATCATATCGGTCTTGGTCAAATCTTGATCCCCTTTCCCAAGCTTCCGATATACTGCATACGGCATAATATTAATAGCAGCTCCACCATCAACTAGGATCTTGGTCATTGGCGGCCCATCAACCCTCCCTTTGAGGAATAAAGCTTTAAGATGCTGCCTCTCGTCATCGGCAGGTTTCTCAAAGATAGCCGTCATCGGATCCAGAGCCAACTGAGCTATCTGATCAGAAAATTCCAACTCATCGTCACTGGCTGGTGCAAGAAACTCCATCGGCAACATGAAGACCATGTTGACGCCTGCCGATGGACCTTCCCTCTTAGTGTCTGACGGCTGCCGACTTCCAGAGTTCTCTCCCTTGTTTAGCTCCTCTTGCCTTTCTCGTTGCAATCTCCTTTTCTGTGTCTTGGTTAATCCTCGAGGGCACCATAGAGGAAGTGGCCTTTGCCTTGCCGTCGGGCGTCGGTTCTCCCTTGACTCCATGCGATGCGTGTTAGCATCCCTGCAAAATATGAATTCATCGGGAACCCGCGCATCAGCCATTCCTTCGAGCTCCTCTTGGTTCCTGGGAAAATACTGGACACGGTCACTAAGTCTGTTGTGCCCACTGAATCTGCCCCCCAGCCGGTCATGAACTGACACCCTTCCTCTGATCGGCCCATTAGCTCGCCGTTCATCATCATGATAACGCCGATCGTTCCTATCGTACCGATCATAACCGTTGCATTCAGGGCAGTCTCTGACAGTAGGAAGCTTGATATTTTCCTCCCAACAATGGATGAAGAATGGGCAATTCCAATGATCCCTGTGCCGATTCCACTCCTGTCGGCGTCTTTCTTCTTCCCGTTGATAATCTTCCTGCTGGTGCCGATACCGATCTTCCCGTTGTTGCCATTTTTCTCGAGGCCTCCTATGAGTTATGACGATACCAGATCGAGGAAGCCTTCCTGAGCTAGTTCCTTCCCGGACCAAGCCCTTACTTCTTGCATCGGCAGTAGTAACTTGATGCTGAGGATCTACCGATGCACTCTTCTCAGCTGTCTCCGACGTTAAGACCTTAGCCTTCCCATTAGCATCCAACATGTTTGTCGGGAAAGGATGTTGGTCTATCTTCATCGGCTTCTGGGCTTTGGAACTGTCAAACTTGATTCTCCCTGACTCTATAGCCGATTGCAGCTGCTGTCTGAATACTTTGCACTCGTTGGTGTCATGTGAAGTTGCATTATGCCACTTGCAATATCTCATCCTCTTCAACTCTTCTGCCGATGGGATCACGTGGTTAGGTGACAGTTTGATTTGACCTTCCTGAAGTAGAAAGTCAAATATCCTATCGGCCTTGGCGGTGTCAAAGGCAAACTTCTCTGGTTCCTTCTGCCCAAAAGGACAAGACATCGGCTTCTTGTTTTTTACCCACTCTGCCAAACCGATTACTGGTTCCTCATCGGAATCTGAGCTTGTTGCTTCATCAACAAATGACACTTTCTTATTCCATGCCCTCTTAGGCTCGAAAGGCTTGATGTCTTGATCAGATATCCTCTGCACCAAATGACTTAAACTTTCGAACTCCTGAGAGGCATACTTATCCCTGATATGTGGCAACAAACCCTGGAAAGCCAAATCGGCTAGCTGCCGATCATCCAGAACCAGGCTATAGCATTTATTCTTGACCTCTCGTATCCTCTGCACAAATCCCTCAACCGACTCATCATTACGTTGCCTCAACTTGACCAAGTCGGTGATCTTCTTCTCATGAACCCCCGAGAAGAAGTATTTGTGGAATTGCTTCTCTAGATCGGCCCAAGTAATTACTGAGTCGGGAGGTAATGATATGAACCAAGTAAAGGCCGATCCAGACAATGATGATGAAAATAGACGAACCCTCAATTCGTCCCTGTTACCAGCCTCTCCACATTGAATAATGAACCTGTTGACATGCTCCATGGTTGACGTGTCGTCCTGTCCGGAAAACTTTGTAAAATCCGGTACCTTGTACCGATGTGGAAGCGGGATCAAATCATACGCTGGAGGATACGGTGTCCGATAAGAATAAGTGTTGACTTTGGGTTTTATCCCAAATTGTTCCCTCATTACTTCAGCAATCTTATCGGCCCAATACGCATCGGCATCTTGCCGATGAGGCGGCTGCGGATCTGGCACTTGGTGGCGAACCTCCACGTGTCTGTTCGGGACGTGACCTGCATGGAACATTGTATTGGTCACCTGTCCTCCAATCTGCGGACCACCAAACTGCTGTCCACCGATTGGCTGTCCTCCGAGTTGCTGTCCAAAATTTATTGGCTGGTTGGGAATCCCCTGACCTTGGAACCCGGGATAGACCTGCCCTTGCTGGAACCCTGTAGTCTGATAACCCTGCTGGGGCGATTGTGGAAAGGCTTGCTGTCCAAGCCATCCATTATTAGCGTTCATCGGCATAGGTGCTGCCGATGATTGGTAATTGGGTACCGTCGTTGAATTGACATACCCCGACTGGGCCATAGGCCTCTGTTGCATCAGCATTGACTCTGCCGATGCGTTGGGCATCTGAAACATTGAATCTTGAGGATTCCCAGTGTGAGGCCTTGCAGTAGTAGTTGTGGTATACCGAGGACTCTGGTTCACCGGCGCATTGGGAGGTGCCGATGTCATAGGAGTTTTGCCCCTCATGTCAGTTATTTGTGATGTTCCCGGCGTCAACTCTGGAGGCATACCATAACCCCACCAGTTGGGAGGAAGAGTCAACCCTGACATTGCCGATGCCAACATATCTGTTGTCAGTTTATGCTGCCCAACTGAAATTTGTGGGTTGGTTGCCATCGGCATAGATAGTGCACCAGTAGTCCCCAATGTACTTGGAGGGACGGCAGACTGTGCACTTGCATTCGTCAAGGCAGCCGATGGAGCCGTGACCTCTGGTGCCGTTGGCTGATGATGGGAGGGCCCCACATAATCTGGCGGGATTTGTCCTTCCTTGAAAGTTCTTGCCACGGCGTTGAAAACCGTATTAGACAGTACACCAGCTTGGTTAATCAACGCTCGATTGATGGCATTGTCAACCATATCTTGAAGCTTGCCAGGATTGGCGTCAAAGGTGACCTGCCGTGGTGCCGGCAGTGTATCTTTCTGGACCACTTCGCCGCTCCTGTTTATGCTGAAAGACCTCAGGCATTGCTGCTTGAACTTTTCCATGGCTTGGGCAATAGCTTGCTTTTGCTCATCCTTGAGGTTGGCCTCCGTCACGGGGATGACGTTCTCTTGATCGAGGTCAGAGATCGACATGTTGATCTTGATCTTGAATCGGTCCCACTGGGCGTGCCAAAAGATGTGTTGATGTAAAACTGATCTGCAAACACAAAGGGCTAATACCCGATTCAAACGTTAAGGCGTGCCAGCCGATTTGACCTTGCTATCGGCAAAGGTGATAACTCGAATACTTTAGTCCTGACAACAGCGATGCGCCCGGATGTCACGGCTAAGAGGTACTCACGCGGAACTCGAGAACACGCCGAGCTTAAGTCGACGAATTCCTAAGAACTCGTAA
Organism: Sorghum bicolor; assembly: GCF_000003195.3. Lineage (NCBI taxonomy): Eukaryota > Viridiplantae > Streptophyta > Magnoliopsida > Poales > Poaceae > Sorghum > Sorghum bicolor. The sequence continues at coordinate 7,038,768 of NC_012870.2, read as the reverse complement.
TAAAAAGAAAAAAGTATGACGAAGTCGTCGAAAAGTAGATGCTGGAATATGAGTAAAAACGTGTGTTTGATTGATTTCTTGATTGATTATTACAAGGTCCTAGGGTTTATATTTATACCCTGCTCAAAGAGCTACAACCAGACACGATTAGAATTCGAATTCCAAATTACACGGAATCCGTATACAAAACGATGCAAATAATTAAGGAAATAATAAAACTATCCTTCGTGACAAACCGAAACTCCTCCACATGACAACTGGCAGCTTCCGGACTCCTCCTTTGCATCATCGGCAATCCTCTTGCCATAGTCATCGGCAGACCTTTTTATCCAGCCATCGGCACCATATTACTGTCTGTGGACTTAGTCACATTCAACCTCTCCCTCATCGGCAACCATCCTCATCAGCAACCCGCATCGTACTGCCACCCTATCCTGCCATCCTAGACACGTGCCCAAAAACGGTGTCAACAGTGAGTTAGCTGTTGACTGTTAAGACATCATGAGACATGTAATGAATATGTGAATTATTTTAGATATAAGTGAATTGTTGAACACTAGCTAATCCATGGTGAGATGGTATGATATTATGATATAAGTGATGTATGCTTTTCAGTGGTGATGAAGGATACTCTATATGCAAAATAACATTTACGGTGTCTACACACACTAAGATGGTATAATCAACATAGACTTCTAAAGAATAAAGAAATACCTAAAGGTGCGTATTTGAACTATAGGTGTAGTTGTTGATTACTCAGTAATACATGCAGTCAATATATCATATTTTTCGAGCAAAAGTATAAGGTTATTATTGATTGAATGCATCACTCTAGTAGCGAGGAAACATAAATTCCAAAGTTTCGCCTCTCTGTTGCTACTCCATTTCTCTAATTACCATTGCATCTTTTTTCACAACCTAAGTTCAACATAGTTTCACATAGATACTCGTATATACATCAATTCTATGAACATTATTATTTAATGTAGTCGTACATTTAAAAACATTATTTACTTGTGTGAATTATTTTTTATAGCTAACATGTAACGTCATCATTACTTATTTATTTACCCATTCATGCATTACCCCAACTACATAAATTCCTTAATTAAAAACACACAAGTGAGTCACCTACTATTGAGCTGTAGTTGATATGAGTAACATATTGCTACCTATGCATGCTCGCCGTATAAATCAATAAATTTTGAGTGCGTTAGTTACAATTGTTAAGCCATCACGAGACATATAATGAATATCGTGATTTTTTCACTCATACATGCATGTTCCCTCTCTATAAATCACTAGACACCAAGTAGACTAAAAACCTAAACCATGCAATCTACAAGTTATAAAACACGAGCAAACAAATGGATTATCAATCACTAAATCATGAAATCACAACAAAAGTGATGTCCATACTTAGTGATGATAAAGAAGGCTACATAAATATGATAGTTGTGATAGCTTACTAGTTATATAACCAGTAGAGAGTATAAGAGAATAAAAAAATATCCAAAGGCGAATATCGACCTATTAGGTGCATGCAGTTGATTACTCAAGGATACATGCACTCAATATGTCACCTTTTACCAGCGAGCAAGATATAATGTTATTATTGATTGAACACACCGCTCAAGGGGAAAAACATAGAGGTTACAAATTAACCTTTCATTCTCTATTGCTTGTTCTTTCCTCCAATCACATATTTCAATAGCGTCGTGCCTCCCCTGTTTTTATAAACTTAATAATTTCAACACAATTCCACGTATATATATATATATATATCAATTGGAGGAACATCATCAATTCATCATGTAATAGTAGTACATCCAAGAGCATTATTTACTTCTGTGATTTCTTTCTACAAGTAACATATGATGCCATCGTTTATGATTTACTTGCCCATGCAGACCCCACTAACAAAAGTCGTTACGACCGAGTCTCCGACAGTTAAGCTGGCTGATATGAATGAGTAACATATAACGGTAGTATCTGTTACCTACCTATGCCTCAAATCCAGCTTTGTTCGTCTCCCCGTCCACCCCCAAGCTATACGGCATACGCAGCGGGCAACGGCGAGTCCAGTGTGACAACGAGCAGAGCTGGAAAAATGGAGGGAAAATGTCAGTCCACACGACCACACCCCCCAAACATTCAAAAACCAATCGTGACACTGACCTCTCCTACCCCACAACCCTCCCCGGGGTCATCCCAGGCACGAAACCAGATCAAACCGCACCCAGCGCAGCCCACACCCCACGCAGGCACGCAGCCGCGGCCCGCGTTTCCACGGCTGCGGCGCAGGCCCCGCGCGTCAGTTACCGCCGCTGCCCACCCACCCAACGCAGCAGGCCGCCCGCAGCGCCGGATGATCCCAAAAACAAAACAAATAAAACCCCGCAGGAAAAACGCGAGAGAAGCACAGCACAAGGCCGCCGGTCCCTTGGCTCCCAGTTCCCACTACTCGCCGCTGGATCCTCCACCCGCCGCTCCTGCTCAACCCGCCGCGGCACCTGGCCGGAGATCCAGCCGCCGGGAGCGCGGAGGTCGGCCGGTTGCTCCCGTTTCCGCTGGTGAGTGATTCGTCCCGGCTCTTGCTGGGGAGGGGGTGGATGGATGGATTCCCTTGTTCAAGCCTCTATCTCTTTGTTCTGGGAAGGAATCCAAATCTCCCTCTGTCCCTGCTCGGTTTAGTGCGGATTTCTGCGCCCAGCGGTGCCGTACTGACCTATTCCTCCATTCGGGTGGTTTGATTAGGTGGTTGCTCTTCGCCGCTGGAGATCGGCAGACGGAAGCAGTTGACGCCACAGGGGCTTCGTGCTGCCGAATTCCCCAGATATTTTGGGGGTTCAACCGAACCCCCAATGCCCAACGCCACTGTGAGTTGCTTCCTCTCCCAAATTTCCCCAGGAATTGCGCTTCTTTATTGGGGCTATGTTTTTGCTTGCTTGCTTCCTTTTCCGGTAGGGTTGCTGCTGGCGGAGTCTTTGCTTTCAGACTACTTTTTTGTTTTCTTTTTCTGGGAAACTAATTAAAGGAGTCACTTTTGGTCCATTTTGTTGCCCTTTATGTTTTGCATTGTGCGGAATTTCTTAATCTTGTCGGAGCAGGTTTAAACTAGGGTTTAGGGCAGACTGTGCTGTTAGTTGGTTTACGATCTCGTGAACCCTAGATGAGAGAAATAGTGGAAATAGTGGAGTTTGATCATCTGATGAGGTTTTTGATCTTCTGCAGGGGCTTGAAATGGGCCTTAAAGGCTCTAAGGGAGCTCCAATGCCAGGAAAGGAAGGAATTGTGGCAAAGGATTTGAAGAAGGCTCCAGCCTCCTTGGAGGAAAACAAGTCTTCCGGTGATGAGGATCTTGGAGGAGGGCCTGTCTTGACTGGGAAGAAAAGGAAGGACCGGAGGGGTTCCTCGGATGAGGACAGGAGTGGTGTGACAAAAAGGGTGTTGAGGTCCGATGCCATGAAGCTGCGTGCTGAAGCTGAGGCAGCCTGTGGAGTGGGTGTGGAGGTCAGCAAAACTTACTGTTTGGAGAAGAAACATTGTGAGGCTATTGTGGAGGCTGAGTCTTGCAAAGGCAGGGTGCCGATGGAAGTTACTTGCAATGGTGAGGAAGCTAACGGATTGGTTAACTTGGACGCGAGTGATGTCTCGGAAGAGTCAGCTAGGTGTTCTGAGAATAATATGGGAATGCCTGGTGTTCCTGCAGCAGATATTTCTCAAGGTGATGGATTAGGCACTCAAGGTAGCAATGCAGAATCAGATGATAAGACAGTCAAGTCAGATGAGAAGGTGTCTGCTGTAACTCATTCAAAGCAGAATGACTCCAGAGCTGGAATAAACAGTAGTGTTGATGAGGCCCAAGATAACAAAGTGAGACATGGGCCTTGTCAAGGTGAGGTCATAGACTCAGCAATTGCTAATGATGCCGACACAAGTACAGATTTAACCAAAATCATCCCTACCAGTGGATCAGAATCTGTTAAGCAGGAGGATAGTAAGCAGGAGAATAATGTGGACCATACCGAGGAAGTGATACTCCACAGTAGTGATCCGGAAGTTGAGAAGCATTCTCACATTGATGATGTTTGTACAGAAACTGAGATTTCTTTGACTGAGAATGGAAGATGTACAGTAGATAACCACACTGATCTAACTGGGTGCACTAAGCAGGAGGAGAGGGGAATCCCCGTGAACGAAGCCAATGATGTTTCATCACATGACATTGTCTTTACAAGGAGAGGTAGAAAATCATGTGAGGCAAAGCAGGGGACATGTGGAGAGGAGTCGCGGTTTGAGAAGCGAGTTACAAGGTCAGCTACAGTTAGGCAGAGAGAAGTTTCTGGAAGCTCACGTAAAAGTACCACAAACGAGGCTGCACTAGGAAGCAGAGGAAAAAAGGGAGATATTGTTGCTCATTATACAAGGAAAGTGAACAGTGCATTATCTCCTAAAGGTCACCATGCTGAGTTGGGAGAGCGTAATACCAGTATGGAGAAGCAAACAGTGAAAGAAAAGGTGGTGGATCATAGAGACTCAGGTGTCACTGAGAATGATAATCATGTGAATGGCACTGAGATTAAGGAATCGGAAAATGAAACAGGGATCAATTTGAAGACACAACCAACTGTGGGAAGTGTCAGCGTCGTTAAGAAAACAACTGGAGCAGCTGTTTCTGCGGTGGATCAGAATATCTCTGGTTCAGCCATCACTGAGAGAAATGATATGGAGCATACTGATTCTGATGGAGTTAAATCTGAAAATAAGACTCCTGTGCAGAAACCACTACTGTCTGTTGGTGCGAAGATTGTTGCCAGCAAGAAGAGGATATTGGAAGCAGGGCTTGATAAAATCACTGGAAGGTCACCAATTGCTTTGCCATCCATGAAAAAGACAAGAAATACGTCTTGTGATCCTGAGATAGACCAACCAGATAAGTCTTCTGGAGAGAAGCTTATTGGGAATAACACTGATTTGGGCAATAAACGTGTTCTGAGGGAACGGCAGCATCGCAATCAAACAAATTTGTCAAGCAGATCTCCTAACCACTCTAATCAAAATGCTATCAAGCAGACACAGGATCAATCTGATGATGATGAGATCAGCAGCGATACTTCCTACAGGAGAAGTCGTAGCGGACGTCGTCGTGGTGCTGCCCGTCTTGTTGTGCCAAAACAAGAGGACTCCAGTGATTCTGAAGAAGTTGTCGTGAAAAAGAATCGGCGGAAACGGAAGAAATCTGTGCATAAACAAAGGGCTGGATCTAAGTTGAAGCATACTTCTGGTCCTTCCAAAGCAGGTCGTTTGGGTAGACCTCCTTTGATCAAATCTGAATCTAGCTCCTTATCTTTGCATCCAGGAAAAGGGAAAATGAAGGTGCCTAAAGGTACAAGAACTCTTCGCGAAGAAAAGCAAAAAATAAGTGATCAGATAAAGGCCATGCTTCTAGATGCTGGTTGGACGATTGATTTAAGACCCAGGAATGGTAGAGACTACATGGATTCCGTGTATATCCCTCCTAGTGGCAAAGGGTCTTACTGGTCAGTCACAAAAGCATATTATGCGTTTTGTGCAAGTATGGAATCTGAGCAGAAGGAAAGTTCTAAAGACCAGATTTTGTCAAAAAAATCTGTTGGTAGCCCCGGCAAAAAGCAGGTCTCTAGCTCTCCAGGCTGTACTTTAACAGAGGATATCCTTAGCAAATTAAAAAGAGTTGTTGTAAACAAACGAACAACCAAAGTAGCGATTCAAAGGCTCAAACAGAAAAGGTTCAAAAAGGAAAAGAAGAAGAATGCAAATTCAAGAAGACTGCATTTAGGCAATGAAAGAAAAAAACGAGGTGGTTGTGCTCTACTTGTTCGTGGATCGAACAAGGAGTCTGGCAGCGGCACTGATGGTTTTGTTCCATATGAATGGAAACGTACGATCTTCTCCTGGCTGATTGATCTGGATGTTCTATCAGTCAACACTAAGCTGAAATGTATGGATGAAAGCAACTCAAAGGTTTTACTAGAGGGTATTGTCACTAGGGATGGGATTGACTGCAGCTGCTGTAGCAAGGTCCTTTCAGTGCTTGAATTTGTGGCGCATGCTGGTTCTGAAGTAAATACGCCATACAGAAATATACTTGTGGATGGGCAAGACATTGACCTTTTGCATTGTCTCATTAATGCATGGAATATGCAGTCTGATGCTGAAAAGCAAGATTTCTTTCCTGTTAGCATTGAGGGTGATGACCCCAATGATGACACCTGTGGTATTTGTGGCGATGGAGGCAATTTGATCTGCTGTGATGGATGCCCCTCAACATTTCACATGAGTTGTCTAGGACTGGAGGTATGCATTTATGCCTTTCACACGAGTACTGTGATTGGCTGTTGTCTTAATTATTTTTCATTAACTGTAACGTTTCTTTTGATTGAATCAACAAATGGCAGTATTTCAACTTATGTACCTTTTTCAAATTTAGCTGTTACTGCATTAGGACATGATTGAAAACTTGCAATGCCCAATAATAGTGCTCCCAGTTTTCTGTAGTGATAAGACTCAATAAAATTTTTCCACAAAGCATTCTCTAATCTATTGAATTTCCAATTTTGTAGGAACTTCCCTCTGATTATTGGTGTTGTGCAAACTGCTCATGTAAATTTTGCCATGAACATTCTAATGATGGTGCTGAAGACACTGCTGATGTTGATTCTTCATTGCATACTTGTTCCCAGTGCGAAGAGCAGTGTATGTGATCCCTGTTTATACTTTCTCTGTAGTTCTTTCAAATTTGGAAGTCTTTGATACTTTTTATTCCACATTTTCATTGTTATCTTACTATATTATTTTGATGCTCAATATGTCTGAGTATTCCATACACCTTGTGGTTTTCATGAGCATTTTCATTGTCTGCAGATCATGAAGCCTGTTCTCCTGAGAATGATTCCATAACTAACCTTTCCAGTCAGACAGGCAATTTATTCTGCCAACAAAGCTGCAGACTGGTAACGCTTGTCAGACTATTGTTCTTTTTACCTTGACAGTGTTTCTGGATATACTACCTTGTGGTTTTCATGAGCATAATTCAAATGGCGACACTTGCTATTTTACTTTGATGTTTGAGGCAGACATCGTTTCCTTTTTATTAGTGGCACATGTTGGGTTTGGGACTAAAAGGCTTTGCTGTTGTTGTTATATGTTTGAGAAATTGAGACCCAGTCATTAAATATCTGCACCATCTTTCATCTCTCTACTCTGTCAGCTTCCTTTCTTGATTATGCATATATATATGCTATTTCCTTCTATGTCCAAGTATATGTACTTGATATAATACCAATATCATGTGCAATGTATAGAACTATAGATATTCAGGTCACTGGTTTTTATTTACATGAATTTCATTACTATATAAGTAATTACATATAGTAAGGTACTCTATGGATGCGGTACTTGAACTCTTATTTAGTGACATAAGAATCTTGTCATTTCAGTCCAACTATTAAAATATCTACAGCCTCTACTCTTCTTCTGAATTTAGTGCCTATATTTTTTTTTTGAAACTAGACAATTGGTATTTAGTCTTAAGAAATGTCAAATGCGAAAGCTTCCATGGAAGTTGTATCTTCTCGAAAATGCTCTATTAACCACTTTTTTTTTTAAACCATCCAACACACTTCCTGTCTAGATGCTCTCTACTATTTGTTGTTTTATTTATCTTCTCGTTTATTAATGTATGTATACCAACTGACCCAAGAAGCTCCAATGATATAATTGCAGAATCTAAAATCACTATTTGTGTGATGCAGCTGTTTGAGGAATTGCAGAATCTTCTTGCAGTCAAGAAGGATCTTGAACCAGAATATTCATGCAGAGTTGTTCAACGCATCCATGAAGATGTACCAGAAGAAGTCCTTCCTTTGGACACAAGAGTTGAGTGTAACTCCAAGATTGCTGTTGCACTTTCATTAATGGATGAATGCTTCCTTCCGATTGTTGACCAGAGAACTGGCATCAACCTGATACGCAATGTTGTGTATAGCTGTGGGTATGCATCTATCTTTCTACAAGGTCGCCATAATCCATGCAGTTTCAATTATCCTTTGTACAACGTGCAAGCTGTTGATACTATGGCCTTTTAATTCATTCCACACTATTCTCTCTCCCACCCACCTTCTGCGTATTGGCGGTGCTATTGGGATGAGCTGATTAGACAATATTACTGAAATTATTGCTCATTGTTAACTTGTCATCTCTGTGCATAATGGAGAAGTGCATAACTCTTCATAGATTGACGTGCGTGTATTAAATGGGTTTCCTTGTCATAAATTTAACTGCCTTTTAGTATTCTGGAGATAGTAAATATTTTAGCCCCATTAATTTCGGATGTTGAGTCATTTTTTATTATTCTAATAATATGACAATCTTCATTGTTTTCTCTATTTTCATCTGTAGTAACTTAGATCATATTCTTATATGGTATAGGGGCCATTGGCATATTGTAGTATGTATGAGATAACTTAAACTAATTTGCTCCATTACGTACTGAAATTCAACTATATACTGAAATAAACTCTGACAATGCATAGAGTGCACATAACACCATCTGTGCTATTAACCACTGTTGGCCTGCAGCTTTTCTTTTAGCTCATACACAACCTGCCATTCTGTTCCAGCTTTTGCAGTTCTTTCATGCTTAGGTGTTCCAGGGTGTCAGCTTGATGCAATCCTAACTTTGAAAAGTTCCTAATATGGCAGTTTAGCTAGGGATGGTATGAATGGTTAGTACCATTAAGTGGAAGTGGTATGTGACCTTATATGGGATCTAACTTAGAAAGTTATTATTCATGGAACCATGATATCTGATACATGCCAAATATACATCATATATAGATTAAAAAAAAGGAAGCAAAGGCTCTAAGCACCAAAATTTCACCTGGACGTACATCAAATAACAAAAGGAAGCAATGCACCATGCGATCAGTGGCACCATCAAAATGCAACTCTGACATTTCCAATTTATTAATGTAATCTATCAAAAAGCGGTTGATGGGTCGCTTGTTGATTTAATGGCCTCATTATTGCTTGGAACGATTTTTTGTTGATGTGTAAATTGGCGTATTCTTTTAATAGTTACAGTCTTCTGTATTGATGCCATGCTGTCGTGGCTGCTTTTGTCGGAGATAACCAATTGCTCCTTTTGTCTTTCCTTGCATGCAGATCAAATTTTGCCCGATTGGATTTCCGTGGATTCTATATATTCATTTTAGAACGTGGAGATGAAATAATAGCTGCAGCATCTGTCCGGTGTGTTGTTTCCTCTTGTTTTATTTTTCTTGCTAGGTTTTGTGACTGTCTAGGCATCTATATGGCACTGAATGCTGCAGTTTGGTGAAACGGATAAGAAAGAACCATACTATAGGCTCTAAAACACCCCTTGAACAAACCAAAGTCTGTCCCAATGTGCCAGCAAAAGATATTCTAAACAAGCAACCATGGCAGGGGCCGGTGTTCTTTGAATCAATTCATTTCTAATTTTGAAACATGATGACTTGATTTTACATATTTCTAGTACTGGCGATCTTGTTTAGTGCCTAACTTGAAATACTTTACATGATTGTTGTAACCATCATATATTCCAGTTTGAAGGAAAAGAACATCCTTACTGGAATGCCTACTTGCCTAGTATTTTGCTGTACAGGTCATGGCTTGTTGGCGCTGAATAATAATCTATGGTATCTGCAGTCTCATGGAGGCAAACCTCCCTTTATCTTTCTTAAGTTACTAAGAAGATTTGAATGCTTCTTCTAGGAAGGTTCATTTCATGTTTTCACGAATATAGTTTGCATAATTAATCATGCCTGTGTGTGAACTTTCTGTAGCTTTCTTACACATCTATCAAGGCATGTTACGTACCTTGTATTTTTTTCGTACATGAACTTTCTGTAGCTGTTTTGTGGCTGTCTTGTTACATCATTGGATGAACAGTTAACATAAACTGACAGGCGCTCTACTATTCTCGAATTGCTGGGCCCTTATATGATTTTGTTGTTTTCATATCTTATCCTGAAACAGAATACATGGAACCAAGTTAGCTGAGATGCCGTTCATTGGTACCCGGAATATGTATAGGCGACAAGGGATGTGCCGCCGACTTGTAGATGGAATTGAAATGGTATGCATGCTTGATGGTGCTATTGCTAGTGTAGGACAGCAATTTATTTGCAGAAAATGCATTTAATCTTCAGTTATAGTGTTCGAGAAAAAAAAAATTAGTAGCACTTGTATTGAATAGTAGCCCCATGGGCATTATATATAGGAGTCTGAGTCTAGCACGAGATATAGGGTTGCTTAACCCTTTGCATGTTACAAAGGTATTCCTTACTGCTGAACTAGTCTACACCTTGCATGGTTGAACCGTGGAGCATTACTTTTATTTTCATAAGTGTCTGCAGCCAGTCTAGCATAGTTGTCCTGTCTATACACCTTACATTGATGATGGCCATAGTAGGTTAGATTAACTGATCTGATATCTTGCTTAGTTGCAATTTTCTGATGGTGTTTAATTATTGCCCCTTGTTTTCTATGTCAGATCCTCAGCTCTCTCAATGTTGAGAAGTTGATCATTCCTGCTATCACAGAACTTGTGGACACCTGGACATCTAGATTTGGATTTAGTCCACTTGAAGATTCTGAGAAGGAAGAAGTGAAATCTATTAGCATGTTAGTTTTTCCTGGTACAGGTCTTCTCCAAAAGCCATTGCTGAAGGCCTTACCTAAAGGTGGTCAATGTTCTCAAGGAGGTCAGAGCAAACACCATATTCCTTGTTGATATCCCAATTATTTTCTTTTCCTTATATATAATGGTCATCAGACATTTATACAGCCGGTGCTGTTTCCTCTATAGATAAAACTGAGAAATCACCTGATGTAGCCAATGAAGATTCTCTTTGCTCTGATGCAAGTGTTGATCCCTTAGATTTGGGGGTCAAAGAGCCTGGGGACAACAGCAAAAATGCTGATGGTACTTGCAGTGATGTTTCACAACAATCTCCCCATTCTTGGTAAGTGCAAGTAAAGCTTACATGTTTGGTTGAGGTATTATTGATATAATTGTGTAAATATTACAATGTTGAGACAAACCACCTAGTTTTATTTCGTCGTCTAGTTAAAATATTCTGCTGTATAGGGTGATGGCGGTAGATATCTTTATCGGGTGCCACAAAATAGCTGTAAATGTTAGTATCATTCCACCACCGTTAGATGTGTCTCATGACCTCTTTAATCTCTGTTGCAGATTCTAAGATTTGGTTGCAGCTTTTTGGGCCCCAAGCTTTACATGGACGAAGCCTCCATTAGTTTTTGTACCTCGAGTTTTGACTCAGCAGTTAGCATGACATCCATCCGTTGGCAGAAAGAGGCTTGCGGTTTTTTGCAGATTAGTTGCTGGGGCACCCCTGTAGTTTTTTTACTCCCAAATTGATGGCTCAATTGACTCGTCGGCCTGGGAAGAATCAGCCTGTGCAGTACTGAAAAGCGTTAACTCCAACCAGCTAACTTGATGTGCAGCTGAAACGTCAGCATGTAGAATGTGAGAGGATAGTTTCTTCTTTTGTTTTTGAGTCGTTAACTTAAACTCCGAGGGCGAATGCAGCCACCAAATAGTCGTAAATGTTACACCAGTTGTTATATTGTTAATAGGTTTATGTTTTCGCTAGCGCATTCCTGAATCATCTCATTTCTTCTTCTGTAAGATAATTCTCATCTCTGTAAGATAAACTGGTGTATGCGCAAGCTAGAAATAGTCCCCTGATCATCTGTTGTGCGGAATTGGTTATCTAATCCCTGCTGTGTTCCTGTGGAAGATTTTACTTTGTGACCATGGGTTTCTTTTTGCATCGTGCTGGAATGTGTATGTTGTTCCTGTGAATGAAAGCTTTTGCAGGTCCAAAAAAAAAAAAAAACTGAACGAAATCATCATGGTTGAGATGTGCATGCAATACAATGCCCCTGGAGAAGCAAAATCTACAGGCAGGCGTCTGCGGCGCTGAGATCATCGAGGATCTTGTTCTTGACGTCCTGTGGAAGCGGCGCGAATGGCCCTGCCTTGGAGTAGAACTCCGCCAGTGACCTGATCGCCTTCTCCAACGCGACGTACGACTCCTGCAGTGCGGCGAAACAAGCGGCGTAAGAAATGGCCCAATGGAGGGCGGGCGATCACAGATTCACAGCTAACCTCGGCGGCGACGGTCTGCTGGCCTCTCCATCCGCCCAGGAACTCCCTGATAGACTCCTTGGCGGCGTCGGCGTTCCGCCGGAACCTGGCCATGTCCCCGCCGTCGTCCTCCTCCAGCGACTCGCGGAGCGTGCGCACCACCTCCCTGGCCGCCTTGAGGTACGCCTTGGGCAGCGTCTTGCCGGCCTTGGTCTTCTCGTTGGGGTCGAAGATGGACTTGATGGCGCCGAGGACGCCCTCCTCGCCGCCGCTCCCATCCTCCTCCGCCCTGACCGGCGCCGGCGCCGGCGCGAGGCCGAGGAGGAGGAGGGATGCGGCGTGAGCTCTCCTGGTGATCGGCAGCCTGCAGGCTCCGCCGCCTGCTCTGTTGCGCGACGGCCGGCACGCGAGAGTTAATCAAACAAACGCGAGAGCACCGAGGAGGAGGGGAAGGGGCAGAGTGGTGACGATGTGGCACCTACAGATAGGCCTGTGCCGGATGTCCGGAGCACGCTGCAGCTTTGGCGGTGGCGGCGACGGCGACGAGCAGGACTTGTGCGGCGTGGACATCGGAGGCGGCGTAGGGGAAGGCATCGCTGATCCTCCTAGCGAGCTACGGCCTCTGCAGTGCAGACGCAACGGATGCTTGGATTGCTCTTGCTCGTACGTACGTATAGCTTGTTCTTGGTTCAAGTGGAGTGGAGCCTATGATTGGCTGTCAATCCAGAACCTTATCTGCAGCACTCTCACATGGCTTGGCTTGATAATACCACGGATGCTTGAAATTGAAAGAACAAGCCTTGGCACCGGGAGGGGAAACAAAAGCACGGGACGGCCCATTGGGTCCAGCAGTGGCCGGATCCGCAGCATGCAATACAGGCCTTTGGCTGGCAGCTGAGTTCATGTGATGTGGTGTGTACAAAAACAAACCCTGACGCGGCTAGCCACCGCCGACCGGCCACCAGCAATGCCCGGGCCCGAAGCTCAGCTAGGAGAAGCATCGGCATCCAAGCTGGGTTAGCTGATGAGCTTGCTGACTGATTCAGACGAGAACTCATCATCATCACCAGGAACAAAAAGATCGGAAGACGACTAGACGAGAACCTCTCTTTTTCTTTTCCCCCCGATTGACGACGTTTTCACTAAACGCATGGGGCCAAGCTTTAGGACTTAGGAGGTCCAGACACAACCCTCAAAAACTGAAAAACAATCATTAGACCAGTCTTAATGGTATTTTATCAGAGTTTCATAGAAGAGTAAGTATAAGACTAGACACTAGACACGACCGACAGGGAGGAGCTAGGTCGTCCATCTGACGAAACGGCAGTAGTCCCAGTCCCAAACGTGCGGCGCCGGCGGCACGCCGCAAGTGACTCGCGGCGGCGGCGGGGAGTTTTGCCGTCAGCCTCGGCAGGAAGCGCAGGTGGGAGTGGGAACCGATGGGATCATCAAGGAGGCGAACTGGCCAACAGGCCACCGAGTCGGCCAGCCAGTCCAACGAAGCGACGGCCGAAAGGCACGTTTCTGCTCCCCCTGCTTTCGTGGGACGTCGCTTTTGTTTCCCCCACCGGGCCGAAAGAATGGAGGGAAGCCACCGCCCAGCGCCCACCGAGGCTGCCGCTGTCCACAAGCCGAGTTCGCTCAGAGCGGGGCCGCACGACAGGCACGCCGAGCTGGCCTGGCCAAGCCACCCACCGCTTGTGCTTCCACGCTCTTTTTTTTTTTTTGTTTTTCTTTCCTGATGATGATGAAGGTACCGAAAGATATGCTACGGAGTTGATAATTCTGCCAGTTGGAAACAGGCGACCTATGTTTCCTGGAAAGGGTTTATCCTATTGTACTTGAGAAATTAAAGGTAGTTTTTAGTGTTACAGGCAAGCAGTTGTATATGCAATGGGTCTCTGAAGCTAAAAATGTCCAAGTTTCATTTCTCAATCCTATTTGTGGCGCTTCACAGATCACATATTTCCTGACATCTCCAAGTCAGCATGTCTCTTCGAGTACAAGCAAGATGGGTGACTATAACCGCGCGTCTTAATTGGATTTTAACCATGGCTTTTCACCTAATTGGATATAATGAAAGTGAGCGTCCAAAACTTTTTTTTTAAAAAAAATCTACAAACATGAGCTTGTTCATTTAGCTGAAAAGTCATGGTTAAATGTATTGTTTACTGATTTATTGTGAAAGAAAAATACTGCTGAATGACTAGTAGATTTGACAAATAATCTCAAGCAAACAAGGCAACAGGCTAATGCATTCTAAAGAACATGCAGAATGTCATTTTGCGCCGGATTGCACGTGCTGGGTGTTCGTTCAGGGCTCGATCCAGTAGGCGCGTAGCGATTCCGATCCGAGCTCCTTTTTTTTTTATCAATGGCTTGTAGTTGTAGCCCAAATCAGAAATATCGTTTTTACAAAGACAGGCATAGGGGATTTACAAAGCACAGAATCGCTGCATTTCAGATCAGATGCTATTAAATCTTCAAATAGTCCGCACCGAATTAAAAGTCGTCGTCTCTCTCTCTTTCTCCCCCCCCCCCCCCCCCCCCCCCCCCCCCACCCCTGCCTGCTCCATCTAGGCTCCAGCAAAAAGGGAGAGGCGAACCAGCTCAGAGCCGGCGACCGCCACCCCACTCCGCACGTACTACGCCGCTCGCTCCTGTGCTGTGCACCAGCTTGTATATTCCTTCTCCCCTACGCTTTCCGTGGTTCCATTCCATTCCATTCCATCAGGCCGCAGACCGCCCCCGCGCCGCCCCTTTCCACCTGTTCGCGTGCGCATTCGCGCAGCCAGCCAGCCACCGGCTCATCGTTGATCCATCGATATCCTCCTCCTCCTCTCTCTCCCTCGCTCGCTCGCAGTTCCGATCCACTGATCGAGCTCCTATGCGCGGTTAGCTCCTGCCGGCGGTGGCCAACGACGACGAGCCACGAGCTGATCGATACAAGTCCGCCGCCGGATCAGCCACCAGATGGTCAGTAGTTTGTTCTTCGTTCTCTCCTCGCTCCCAGCTTGCTGGCTAGCTAGCTAGACTACACAGCGCGATCGAGCTGATCTGCCTGGTGCTTAATTTATGGAGTAGTAATCCGTACGTTGTTCCTCGGTCGTCGCCTGATGATCGATCATGCAGGGGACTCCGGTGAACATCATCGTCGGCTCGCACGTGTGGCTTGAGGACCCCGGCGAGGCCTGGGTCGACGGCGTCGTCACCGACATCAAAGGCGGCAACGCCACCATCGCCACCACCAATGGCAAAACGGTGCGTTGTATTGTACTCTGATCCGGCCGCCACCTTATGGTTCATCGATCATCGATCGGTTAATTAATTCTTCTTCACTCGTCTATCCTGCTGCCGACGTAGTATATATTTGGACTTTCGATCGAGTCGTCGACTACTGCTCTGCTTGTTGTATGATTGGAGCCGCCGCAGCTAACTGGCCGTCCGTTCGTTCAGGTCGTGGCGAGCCTTGGCAGCATATACCCCAAGGACACGGAGGCGCCGCCGTCAGGAGTGGACGACATGACCAAGCTGGCGTACCTCCACGAGCCGGGCGTCCTGCACAACCTCTCCTGCCGATACGGCCTTAACGAGATATACGTGAGTACTTTAATTTTGCCCTCCTGGATCATGGGGATCCTTCGCACGTAGATAGACTCGGTTTTCTCCCTGTCCCGAACTGTTCCAGGCTTCATTCCGTTATAACTCGCTCATGAAAAGTCATGGCTGAAAATACTATTCGCTGAGAAAAACATTGTGGGCTTGTAGAAAAAAGTAGGGCTAAGACAAGCGAACAGGTTCTAACACGGTACGTGTCAACCTGACAGACGTACACCGGGAACATCTTGATCGCGGTGAACCCTTTCCAGCGGCTGCCTCACCTCTACGACGTGCACATGATGGAGCAGTACAAGGGTGCCAGCTTTGGGGAGCTCAGCCCACATCTCTTCGCGATCGCGGACGCCTGCTACAGGTCTGCGTGTTCTGGTCCATAATCTCTGTAGATACGATACGGTTCATCGGCTGAATTTCAGGCTAGCTGATCGTTGGCATTCTTCCTTTGTTGGTGTCGACGGGGAAAAAAAATCCAGGGCGTTGATCAATGATCAGGGGAGTCAGGCAATCTTGGTGAGTGGCGAGAGTGGTGCCGGCAAGACGGAGACGACCAAGATGCTCATGAGGTATCTTGCATTCATGGGAGGAAGGTCCGGTACCGAGGGACGGACTGTTGAGCAGCAGGTTCTAGAGGTAGGAAAAGCTTGTCATTTCCTCTCTCTTTTTTTTTTCTCTCATCTTTGATCACATACAGTGTCCACACTAACTTCTTTATTTCTGTACTATGCGCATATAGTCTAATCCAGTACTTGAAGCATTTGGTAACGCAAAGACAGTGAAGAACAATAACTCGAGGTGGACTCTTGAATCAGTAACTGCAATTGCACTTTAACAAAATATTGTTTGGTTTTTTTTTCTTCTGTATACTTAAACATGTCCACCATTTCAGTCGATTCGGTAAGTTTGTTGAAATCCAGTTCGACAAGTATGGGAAGATATCAGGGGCTGCTGTACGCACATACCTCCTTGAGCGATCACGAGTATGTCAGGTCTCTGATCCTGAGAGGAACTACCATTGCTTTTACATGCTTTGTTCCGCACCCCCTGAGGTAAATTCTCAAGCAGAGCGCCAGAGCCTAAGTACAATTTCTGGTTTCTGTGTCACTGTGTGTGTGGTTACAACCGAAGACCAACTTCTTCAGAATGGTCAACTGATTTCAGGATGTAAAGAGGTTTAAGGTGGGAGACCCTAGACAATTCCATTACTTGAACCAAACAAACTGCTATGAAGTAGCTAATGTGGATGATGCAAGAGAATACTTAGAAACAAGAAATGCTATGGATATTGTTGGCATCGATCAAGAGGAACAGGTACATCATATATATATTTGAAGACGATTTGAAATGAAATAGCAAATAGATTGTTCAGCTAAGAACTAATTCATCTTTTTTTTTTCACTGCTCAAGGATGCAATCTTCAGAGTAGTAGCAGCAATCCTTCACCTAGGAAACATTAACTTCTCCAAAGGGCAGGAAATTGACTCATCCAAGTTGAGAGATGATAAATCAGTCTATCACCTGAAAACAGTTGCAGAACTGCTAATGTAAGTCTTTCAAAAGCTATTTTGGTTATCTGAATCTTTTCGGTACACTAAAGCATAAACTTATCTTCAGGTGTGATGAGAAGGCCCTTGAAGACTCCCTTTGCCAGCGTGTTATTGTGACACCTGATGGGAATATCACGAAACCCCTTGATCCAGATTCTGCAGCATTAAGTCGTGATGCCTTAGCAAAGACAGTATATTCACGACTGTTTGACTGGTAAGAATGATGATATCATGTTCATGAATGCATAAAAAACAAGGAAAAAATTCAAGTGCTACTAGTGTTGGCTGTAAGCAGGGGTGCAAGCTTACTTTTTTCGGATCATTGAGTCGACCCAAAACATATAAATAAAATGAATAAGTCCTCTTTCAAAGCAAGGAAAAGGAAAGAGAAATGAAGTAATGCAGTAAACCAGAACTACCTATTTCATACCCACTTCCACCCCTACCTGTCAGTATATGTAAAGATCACAAGCTGGATGTTTTAGTTACCAATTCGGACTTAGCAACGCTTGTAATGGAATCCATCTAAACAATGAGGGGATTTTCTTTTCTTTTTTTTTTGACAGGATTGTCGACAAGATCAATAACTCAATTGGCCAGGATCCAGATGCGACCAATATAATAGGTGTGCTTGATATCTATGGATTTGAGAGCTTCAAGATTAACAGGTTTGCCCTTAGTAGTTTAGTACTGTCTGGTCCTGCAAATATGGCTATGCATTTTTTAGTTTTACTATACCTTTTTTTAGTACCTAAAAAGCTGATTCAGGATTTAAATTCTGCTCATCTCACAGTTTCGAGCAACTATGCATCAACTTGACAAACGAGAAGTTGCAGCAGCATTTCAATCAGGTTGGACAAGATTAGTAGATACTAAGAGAACAATTAATTAATACTCACAGAAACATCTAAAACATCAAACACATGAGTTCCTTTTGCAGCATGTATTTAAGATGGAGCAAGAAGAATACACAAGGGAGGAAATAGACTGGAGCTATGTTGAATTTGTAGACAATCAGGATGTGCTGGACCTGATTGAAAAGGTAATTTCTGGGACCATATTGGAAGTGGCATATGGACTACACATACAAAAGAATAATCAAGTATCTGTTGATCAATAACACTTCAACATTGCATGCAGAAACCTGGAGGAATAATTGCACTCCTGGATGAGGCATGGTATGACTTGTGGTACTTTGAGAGATTCATTTATATAAAAAAAAATGGAGAAGAGCATTGAGAAACATGTAGCAAATTTGAAAACATACTTCAGTATATTCTGTTGTTATCCCTAGCAAAGAACATTCCATAGCATGCAATTTGAAGGAAAATACAAGCATGACATGTCTTTCATGCAGCATGTTTCCAAAGTCTACACATGAAACATTTGCTCAAAAGATGTACCAAACATATAAGGCACATAAGCGCTTCAGCAAGCCCAAACTTGCTCGGACAGCCTTTACAATCAACCACTACGCAGGAGATGTAAGCAACTATTCAGTTACTATATGAAATTTAAATCAACCAGCAACGATTTTTAACAAGCAGTTCAACAAAATAGGTGACATATCAAGCGGATCACTTCCTTGATAAGAACAAAGACTATGTGGTAGCTGAACACCAAGCTCTACTAAATTCTTCAAGGTGCCCTTTTGTTGCAAACCTCTTTCCTCCATTACCTGAGGAAACTTCTAAACAGTCCAAATTCTCTTCAATCGGTACTCGCTTTAAGGTGTGTCATATTGAGCTAGATCTCTATGTTTGACTTTTGAATGGTCAGTAACCCTAATCCATATATGCAGCAACAACTGCAATCCCTCATGGAAACACTGAATACAACAGAACCTCACTACATCAGATGTGTCAAGCCTAATGCTGTACTGAAACCTGGCATTTTCGAGAACCACAATGTCTTGAATCAGTTGAGATGTGGGGTATGTATGTGAAATTTGTTTTACTATGCTACTCCAACAACTGCAATTTGCACTAATTTACTGAATGTTTATCTCAATCAGTCTGACATTTGCACATGGCCATGGTACAGGGTGTCCTGGAAGCAATTCGGATTAGCTGTGCTGGTTATCCAACGAAGAGGACATTCGATGAGTTCATTGATCGGTTTGGAATGCTTGCACCGGAGCTTGTTGACAGGTATAACACTCTAGCTGTTGAATTTAAGTAGACAATGTAAATCGATTTGGAACTCTTAAGTGAGATATGTATACTAGTTACACTGAAATTTTTTTAAAGAAGATTAAAGTGGCTTAATGCATTTGCAGTGATGAGAAGGCCGCTTGTGCAGCGATATGTGATAGAATGGGTTTGAAAGGATATCAGGTAGCCTATGATGAGTGGAAATGGGAAATAAAACAATCGTATACAGAACTTTCTTTTTTCAAGGCCTAACTTTTTTCCAAGACCTCAAATTAGACTTTTTTTATCAGATAGGGAAAACTAAGGTATTCCTAAGAGCTGGCCAGATGGCAGAGCTGGATGCTCGAAGAGCAGAAATTTTGGCCAATGCTGCGCGACTAATCCAGAGGCATATAAAGGCACATCTTATGCGAAAGGAATTCATTAACTTACGAAAAGCCTCAGTTCAATCTCAGAAGTTCTGGAGAGGTATTTCATCACCACTTTGAGCACTTTGTGCCCTCAATGTCAGTTGTGAGCAAAACTGGCATTACCTGAAACTGACATACAATTTAATCAAAATCCTGCAGCACGACTAGCTAGAAAGCTTTTTGAGTATATGAGGAGAGACGCTGCTTCAATTAGGATACAAAAGCACGTGCGTACCCATTCTGCCAGGAAAGCGTACCTACAAGTATATGAATCAGCTATAGTAATACAGACAGGATTACGAGCAATGGCAGCTCGCAATGAACACAGATTCCGAAGAGAGACCAAGGCATCCATAATTATCCAGGTTTGCACTATTATGCCTATCATGATTTGCAAATAGTTTTTATAGGAAAACCATAATTAACGGTACCTAAAATCACAGACTCGATGGCGCCAACACAGAGCTTATGTTGCTTACAAGCAGCAAAAGAGAGCTGCTTTGATTCTTCAGTGCTTGTGGAGGGCACGCATTGCAAGAAAGGAGCTTCGGAAACTGAAAATGGTCTGTACAATTACACATCTTCAGCACAAGCACATCATTCATTGTTAATGCTCATAAAGTAAGCATAACCATGTAAACAGGAAGCAAGAGAGACTGGCGCACTCAAAGAAGCAAAAGACAAGCTAGAAAAGAGAGTAGAAGAACTCACATGGCGGTTAGATGTCGAGAAGCGTTTGAGGGTAATTCACTTGGATCAATATAGTAGTTTCTGTATTATTTAGTATGTTACTTGGTGTAAAATGAGTTTATCTACTATGTCTTGCCGGCAGACTGACCTTGAAGAAGCCAAGGGCCACGAAATTGAAAAGCTACAATCTGCACTGCAAAAATTGCAAGAAAATCTCGAGGAAGCCCATGCAGCAATAGTAAAGGAGAAAGAAGCTGCGAAGTTAGCGATTGAACAGGCACCACCAAAGATAGTAGAAGTGCCAGTTGTCGACAATGCAAAACTTGAGGAGTTGACAACTCAAAATAAAGAACTTGAGGTAATCCCCATTAAGTTCTGCATTTTTATCCAGATATAAGATTCATAATTTAATTCTTTAGAAAAGTTCTCACGTGCACATTTGGATCCAGGATGAACTAACTACGTTTAAACAGAAGGCTGAGGATCTTGAAAATAAGCTTCTTGAGTTGCAGAAACAGTCTGATGAACTGTCACAGGAGACACAAGAACAAGCGTCCAAAGTTACTCAACTTCAAGAGCTGATCGAAAGGTACTAATAAATTTATTCTTTGTAAAACTAAATCGTTTATATTACAAATGCTGCCCACATACTACCTCCACAATATGGTGCAGGCTTGAAGCAAGTTTATCCAATATGGAATCTGAAAACCAGGTTCTACGACAACAATCACTGGTTGTTACATCAGCTGATGAAGATAAATCCAAACAGATAGAGAGGTACATACTACAATATGCATACTTCACATTCACATTTTTTTCCTTTCTGGGTTGTACTCATGTCCTATGAGAAAGCCTCACAAACTAAAAAAAGGATATGTTTAGATTCGAAAGCAAGATTTCCACCTTGGAGTCAGAGATCGAGTTGCTCCGCTGTAATTCTGCACTAGCTGTTCAGGCAGTGGTCACTCCTGAAATGAATCAGACAACAGTAATCGAGGTAAATTTCATTGAAGAGAACTTTGCAGAAACACTACTTGGGAGCATTAACTATTTGATGTAAAAACATTTGCATTTAATTCTGTCTAAAACCTCACTCATATTCAGGAACTTGACAAGGGACATCAGCTTGAAGAAGTTAAAACGGTCAATGTATGTGCTATAAGTTTTACCTGGCAAACATTTATATAAGATACTGTAAAATCTCATTCATATATCACATTAATGTGGGCATATGCTACGATGCAGGAGCAGGTGGTTATTCCTCCTGTAAAGAATCTAAGCAAACAAAAATCACTGACAGATCGACAGCAAGTATGTTCCCTGCTTTATTTTTTTAGTATTAATGTGAAAAAAAAACAAGTTTTGTGAATCAAAGACACAGACAATGAAGCATACTGAAGATCAATTTCTCACCATTTGTTCTTCCATCATCCTTCCACAGGAAAACCACGATGCCCTGATTAAAAGTCTGGTAGAAGACAGGAGATTTGATGACAAAAAATCTGCTGCAGCATGCATTGCCTACAAATCACTCCTACACTGGCATTCATTTGAAGCAGAGAAGACTAACATATTTGATCGTATCATCCAAACAATTAGGTCATCAGTTGAGGTTGCTATTCACATTGCATACCACTTAACTTTTTCATTGAAGTAAGACAATGCTTGCAAGCAAGTACTTGAGAAACTCATCACCTGAGTACATTAATTTACAGGGAGCAGAAAGTTCTGGAGAGCTTGCCTATTGGTTGTCGACAACATCAACTCTCCTCTACTTATTACAAAACACTCTCAAAGCTAGTAGTTCATTAAGTAAAGGAACAAATCGCAGCCGGACCACAACAGGCAGTCTGTTCAGTAGAATGGTGCAGGTAAGTTTTCCATCCAGACTTTCTTTTAGAATGAGTTAAGGTTCTTATCTGAGGTTGAAATGTCAAGTTTGACCTTGTGGTCCACCATATAGGCCAAGGCCACTGGTAGACTGGTAGAGCACAATGTCGTAGTGGTTGAGGCCATAGTTCAAGCCTCCCATTGAAATTCAAAGATAGAATGTGTTTTGTATTTTGTATTCCTTTTCTCGTCAAGATTTCACTAGTCAACTTTCATTTAGTACCGAGGACTGATGTTCACATCATAAACATGAGCTTACACCCCATAACTTTCATTTCAGAGTGCTCGGGCATCATCAGGATTAGGCATACCTAGTGGATACAGTGGAATGGTGAGAAGGCCTGACACTGCATCAATGGTAGAGGCAAAATATCCAGCACTTCGGTTCAAGCAACAGTTGACAGCATATGTCGAGAAGATATATGGGATAATCAGAGATAACCTGAAGAAGGAAATCAGTCCATTCTTGACTATGTGCATACAGGTACAGAAACTAAGCCATTTCCATTACCAGGATATGAGGAAATAGAATTTTCTAACGAGTGTCGATTTTCATAGGCTCCAAGGGCTAACCGTGTGAGACCATCTCGGGGATCACTAAAAAGCATTCACTCTAATGGGCTAGCTAGGCAAGCATCAAGTCTACATTGGCAAAACATTGTTAAGTGCCTGGATCATACACTGGAAACGATGAAAAATAATTATGTGAGTCTATTCTTAATATTTTTCAGCTGTTTACAATTAGGGAACTGCACAAATGCATTGCTGAATTCAATTTCAATTTTGCAGGTACCTCCGGTGATAATCAGGAAAACATTTAGCCAAGTATTTGCATATTTGAATGTGCAACTCCTCAACAGGTATTGCTATATATCATTCCAAGTCTTAACAAATCTTGACTGCACAAGTTCATATGGGACACCAAAATATCCTTGGTAAATGCTTTACATGGTTGATTCTGTACTGTATCAAATTTCTGCCCTTTTTGTTTAGTTTGCTACTTCGTCGGGAATGCTGCTCTTTTAGCAATGGGGAGTTCTTAAAGGCTGGTTTACAAGACCTGGAGCAGTGGTGCTCTACAATAACTGAAGAGGTGAATATTTTTCATCTTTTTTTCGTAATTTTAACAAGACAGAAATTATAATCAGCAAGAGAGTGCTAATTAAATTGAAATATTATCCATAATGCAGTATGTAGGGACATCATGGGATGAACTGCAACACATTAGGCAGGCAGTCGGGTTCCTGGTATGCCTGAAAACATGCAGTTATTTCAACGGTTATACTAGTTTGATCTGTCTACTTATTAAATGAATTCGTATTATAGGTTTTGCATCAGAAGTCACACAAAACCCTGGAGGAAATCACAAATGATCTTTGCCCTGTAAGCTTTAAAGAAGATATCTTATAAGTGCCAAGATTTTTCTTCAAGCTAGCAAGTATGAAATGTTGTGTATTTTCACAGGTTTTGAGCATAACTCAAATATATCGCATAGCAACGATGTTCTGGGACGACAAGTATGGTGCACAAGGTATATCTCAAGAGGTATGTGCGTGTCTGCTAACTTCACATGATTAGACATACACACAATTCCAAGTGCATTCACCTGCCTGAATGCGTGAAATGCATCTATGTGTTGCTAAAGAGAACATCTTAACAAGAGACAACTTTATTTCAGGTGATTGGAAAGATGAGAACGATGACAACAGACGACTCAATAACTACTCCAAATAGTTCTTTCTTGCTAGATGACGACTCAAGGTAATAATCAGTGGTTCAGTACTAAGAAGTGAATAAGCATGCAGTAGATAACATAACTGAATCTGCAACAGTTATGACTCATCTAATGCCCAAATGAATGAAAATGCAGCATACCAATATCATTGGATGATATAGCTCGACTGATGGGTGACATTGATCCGTCCGATGTGGAACCGCCCCCACTACTAAGGCAGAATTCTCAGTTTCATTTTCTTCTGCAGCAGCACACAGACTGACTGATATCTACAGATATAAAGAGTAAAACGGTACAGTTACTTGTGAAGTTACAGAGAACTGAAGATTTTTTATAGGAGTGCACAGATTGAGTTGTGGTTTTTTCTTCCATTTTTTTATAACTTTGGGTGGGAAAATGCCTACAAAGAAAGAGAAATATAGGATATATCCTGATATCATTCTTTTGATTGATTGATTGATTGAAACAGAGAAAATTGTAATTATTTGAAGATGTATATAATGATAGTATATATATTTGCACCCAACCACATTCAACGCAAAACAGATTCCTGATCTTCTGGTTAAGCTAAAATCATCAATACACCCACTACTCGTGCAGCGGTTGAATACATATTATCCTAACGAACTAACCATCTTCAACCATCCGACCTATGAACCAACTGCATTGGCTTCAGCCCTCCCTTTATTCTGTGCCTGCAATCCTTCATCTAAGCAGGATCCAGATTATACGAAAATATAGAAGCGATTAGACCTCCATATCGCAGAATCGTTAATTCCCCACGGAAACGAACTCTGCAGAATACACATGGCGTTATCATCACTAGCCCAAAGTCCCAAACGAGATTTCAGGTCCCGTCTCTTGACCATTTCCTACTGTGACAGCACGGCCCCGGACTCGTCCCCATCCATCACAATAGCCATGCGCATTTCATGTCATCAGGGGAGAGTCGCATTACCTGGCAGATGACGACTGAAGCCCCGGGCGGTGCTCCCAACCAACCATGGAATGGATCCCCTCCCCTCCCTCTCCACCTGCTTTTTCTCTTTCGTCTCCGGTGATTGTCTGGGCTCGGATGCGGCGTGCTTGGCCGCCGGGCATCTGCGTCGCGTCGAGGGAAAACAGAGCGTCACTCGGGTCCGGGACTTGGAGCAACAGCGTGCGTGGTTCTCTTCTCTTCTCCTTCCTCTCTCTCTCTCTCTCTCTCTCTCGAGATGCAAACAGAACAGCCGCCGTTCAGAGAGGAATAGTCGAATAGCCGTGTATTGTGATACACACGGGGACAGACCCCGGGCACCCTCTTCTGACTGTCCGTTTCTTCAGATCCTTATCCGGAATGATCTCTCTGCTTTATGGGCAACGGCGGTGCATGCATCATGATCATCAGTTCATCACTGCTGCCCTCGTTCCGAGCAGGGGATGGGTCTTCTCGAATGGATCCACATGCAAAACAGAGAGACAAAAATCCAAAGAACAACATACTTATGTGTCACTTCATCTCTATGCGCTGCATTTATTATTTTTTATTTTACGTACCATCGCATTAGCATGGACTATTGGGAGACTTTTGCCTAGAAGGATTTGCCTACAGCAAGGAATGCAGCACGCTAGCCAAGCAATTTCAGCATTCGTCGGGCAGCAGGCAGGACACATGTGAATCACACGGTAATGCCATCGCGCATATTGCATTTTGTTTTGTTTTAATGCGTTTAGTAAAATAAAAACATGTTTAACCTATATAGGAAAGTATTTGGTACTTCCTCTTTCCAGAAAAAATACAACTATGAGATCTGTATCGATCAAGCTCAAATTTAACCAAATTTATAGTAAATAATATCTTCAGATAAATTTATTATGAAAAAAATATTTTTATAACTAATCTAATGATACTTGTTTTGTACTATGAATATTAGTATGTTTTTATATAAATTTAATCAAAGTTCACATAGTTTAACTTCTAAAAAGTGATAATTATATTCTTTTGTAGATAGAGGTAGTATTATTTTATTTACAAGGAGACAGAGATTGCAATAGAAGCAATGATAATTACATTAGCTGATGGTTTGTATGCTAAACTATGCAAAATATCTAACCGTGCTATTATCTCCAACATGTGATTACACAATATAACATTATGTGTATTATGATGGATCTAACGTATTTAGCCGACCTGTTGTATGATTTATTTACTAAATCTATCAGTCATTTAGCAGTATTTTATTTTTGTAATAAATGAACGAACAAAAAGTAATTTTAGTTATGACTTTTTACGACAAACGAACGGAGCGTCGTCCGCTTCTTGATGATGATCTCTGATGTACAAGACGTGTGGAAAGAAGAGAGAGGAAAAGAAAAGAAAATCTGTTCATTTAGCAACAAGTATTTTTTGACATGATTTTTCAGCCGAATAAAGGGTGTTTTTATTTCCGTCGATTCTGGTGGGCTCTGGGTCCCGAGCTCGAAAAGGGACCCGACTCGTCGCCGGATATGTCCGCCAGATTGGTTATGTCTCATGTGCAGCAGATGTGCTGCTGAGCTGCGCCGCCGCCCTTGGTCCGTGCCTCTACAAACCGCGTCATCTCGGCCAAGAAAACAAGCGCACGTCAGTATCGAGAGACGAGATATTTGCAGTCGCGTCCGCGCGCCGGAGGTATCGAGAGACGAAGCCACCAGAACGGCGTTGAACGAACACGGGGGGACAGGGAGGTGCCTGAAGCTAGTGTAAAAAACGGCGCGACCCGGACCACTCACCTTATCCACAGCCTGTACTTCCTTTAAGAGCAAGTACAATAATAGATTTATAATCAAACTAATATGGATGTAAATGAAAGAAGAGAGAAAAGAGATGATAGCTTGACTCTTATGCAAGCACTAAGCTGAGAAGTGGCGGAGCTAGAACAAATATAAGGGATTGTGCTTACCTTATGGGTGTATAAATTTTTACTGTATATGTGCAAATATGGTGAAAAATTAATCATAATCACCCTGTATCCTGTATGTAGATCCGCCAATGAAGCTGAGCACGAATGCATAGGTAGTGGTGGGTCCAAATAACAAGTGTTATGAGAAAAAATAAGAAAGAGAAGGTGTTTTAGAGACAAATATAAGACAACTTATTGTATAACTTGGCTCTAATCACTTGGCTTATAGCTAAGTACTTGGCTCTATTATTGACCTTGCTCTAATAAGAGTCTAAAATAGAATGGTTTAGTTTCAATAATGGTTTATTGGTTTAGAAAAAAAACTCTCACATTCACAAATAAGTTGAACAAACAAGTATTTATTTTGGGGCCGAGGACTCAGAGCAGTAGCTTCGCCTGCTTTTATCGCTTGCACTAAAAGTCAGTCGACGCGTGACTACTCGTGTCAACTCTTAAAGGATTCCGGGACACACGATTATTATTATTTTTTACAGCCAGGGAAAGAGATGTGTACGGTCGTGTTTGCAAACCGTGCGCTTGGCTCCTGGTTTTACAGGTGGAAATGGAAACACCAGACAGCCGATTAGCTGGTGCTCCAGATGCCACGGGACGGCCGGACCGGACGACGGGACGAGAGAGGACAAGCAAAGCACCGAGAGAGATTTTTCGTCAAGCAACGAAACCGCTTGCAGATAAGAACAAGCTCGGAGGCCGGAGCTTTGTGGAGAAAGCTCTGCAAACGACCGAGGACCACAGCCACCGAGCATGGGCCTGATTGGGTCGGGTCATGGGCTGGCCCAACGCAGTCTAGGGTTTCTGTCTTCCTGCTAAAGTATTTTAAATGCAGATTAATGCTAGAGCCACACAGACGCAGCCACACGGGAAAACGACATGCAACATATATTTTTTAATCATATTCACATAGTACCTCTATAATAACATCCATGGATATGGATAGGTAGGATAACAGTTAACAACGGGAGTTCTCGATATGTAAATAAACATGATTTTACTTTTAGTTTATTTATAATTCCAAGTAATCCTAATCGTTAAATATGACTATAATAACCATTTGAACACATCATGTTAGTATGGAAATTAAGAAGTACCGCCGAACAAAATATTTTCGCAAAACATCTAGATGTCAGTAATGTTGAATTAATAAGTTGCCTTGAGTGCAGACATTGTAGAGATGTAATAATTTTAAGTGTGTACGTATGACATCAAACCTCGTCATCAACATACTCACGTAGTCCTAGAGACATACTCTTAATCAATTGAGAGACTTGAGTGATGTGCCAACTGACATTCATATGGCATGATGTGAATTTGTCTATATCTAGGTCACCATCATGCATAATACAATGCTAGAGCGCATTTGCAAATATGTAACAGATGGAATACTTCACTGCACAACGTAGATATAACATGTGCAAAGGGATATGAGGTACATTTGAGGGGGGGGGCGGTTGGCATGTAATAAAACAAACAGATAAACGAATAATATTTGTCTATTTAATGTAGCTATACAAATCGTAGTGAAATGTCTAGTCATTTCTATATTATGTTTCGGACAATAAACTAAGCCACGCAACCAAGAGTTTGATTAACCTTGGCCCCCACAAAAGAAGCCTTGCATGAAGCTTGTCAAGAAGAAGTACCTTGTATGTTCCCCAAAGAAGCATTACATGAAGCATGACAAGAAGTACTATGCACTCCCTCTGCTATCTTTTCTAAGGTGTGGAGAATGATTTTATAGATACCAAGAAATCACCAAGAGATTTGGAGCATTAATGGACGCATGCAGTTACTGTTTATAGGCCAATAAACTAATATAGGCCAATAAACTAATTAAGCTCACATGACATTCGTAAATCGCCAAAAAAATGCATCATATTTGCTGCATAGAAGTAAATTGCAAACACTTTCGCTTGGACTTATGCATCAGTACTACCCTCACGCCTAATATAACGTCAAAGCTCAGAAATCACCAAGCGCCTAATATAAAATAATAGAGGGAGTATGGCACTGCATGTGAATGCATGTGGAACAACATCTTCGGACATGCATACCCATTGATTTAACCCATGCCAAGCTAGATTAATATTCACCGAGACACCAACTTTGTAGAAATTCTTTGAACCATCCCACACAACACTATCACTAATAGAGCTAGTTTCGCTATTTTGGCTAAACTCTGTGAAAAGGTATTGCTTTGAGTCTTTGACCTATTCATTTGCGTCAAGAAAAGGAAGAAAGAGAACACAATAATGACATGTATAAGAGTTGACCTAAAAATCATAACAATTCATGGACATACTTCCAAATATGAAACAATTATATACATAATGCTTCGCGGGACATGCATGGCGGGGCGGTTGACGGCGAGGTTGTCGCCAGTCAGGTGGTGGAGGTGGCAGCGATGGGATTTGGAGTCAGGAGATATAGGGTTAGGGTTTTGGATTCTGGATTTTCAGAGGAGCATTGGGGTTAGGGTTTAAGATTTTTGGCTCAGAAAGGGAGGGGTGGCAGAGCGCACCGCTAAGCAAGCAGTGGAAGACCCGTTGGGGGTGGGGGCAAGGTGGCAAGCTTTATCCGATTAGATTTACGGGAGTGCAGGGGTGGAGGAGCGGAGGTGGCTGGCTGGCAGAGTGGTCGACAATTGAGTTGCGAGCTAGGGGCTGTAGTAGAGGCTAGAGGCGACAACAGGCTTGCGCGCTTCATTGCACGAGGAGAACAAGAGGTTCGGTTATCGGAGAAGATAGACAGTAGGAGACAGTGACGGGTTCAGTAAAAGCGCGCGCTAATAAAGGTTATTCTTTACTCCCCACTAGCGTGAAAGGACTCAATATGGATAGGTAGGACCCCCATCATACCTTTTTTTTGCACTCATCTTCTCCTCCTTTATATTTTGTTAGTCTTCTCTAGTATTTTTTTCTGTCTTCACTATAAACTGAGCTAAGGAGCTTTATTAATATAGTTATGCCACCCTATTCTCTTGAGGACTTAGAACGTCTTTGGATCACACTTAAGTTGTGTTTGCGTAAAAAATACGACGACTTTTTCGGGCGTGAGACTTTGGGCAGCCCGTGGCGTGCAAATGAACTGACGAGCTTTGGTTGTGTTGCGGCATGCTGTAAGTCTTCAAAGAACCAAACAGCTGCTGAAGCTTGGGTGTGATAGTTGTGGTGAGCCGTGGCGTGGCGCGGCGCGGCCGCCATCGAAACGTGCCCTTACACCTTTTTCCAACATGTTCACAAGTTTTGTGTACCTGGAGCAGAAGTTGGGAAGATAAACGAGCGGCGGGGATGGGCCGGGTCGGTATTTGAATCACCGCCTTCGAATCGCTAAAACCCCTCTACCTCTTGGCTGGCGGCCTCCTTCTCCCTCCCCTCGCGTCTGTGGCGGCTATCCCTTCACTCTCCTCGCCTCGTCCCCCCCTCCCCTTCCCTAGGGTTTATCCTCTACCACCACCTACCCACCGCCTCTCCCCGCCATAGACAAGAATTATCTTATCGAATTATTACATCGGCCTTGGATCCGATTCAGGAGCAGCTGCGTGGTGGTGGTAGCTGCGGCAGGCGTCTGTCCTAGATCGAATTGACTCGGAGGGAAGAAGCCATGGCGACAGTTGCTCCTGCCCCTACCGCTGCTGACCGTATCCTTGCCCCTGTTCGTTTTTTTGGCGGGTTTGATCCATGCTCAGGGCCTTGGAGCAGTGTTTTAGGAGGCGGTTTTAAGAAATATTTCTTTTCTTTTTGGTCACGCTTATATATGGAAAAAAAATAATTTGTTAGGTAAACTGTATGGTTGAACTGTGAGGTGCTTGCTTGAATTCCATGTGCTTCTTCCTTGATTCGTGAGTTGCAGAGACCACCAATCTCCTGCAGAAGCTGTCCCTGGAGAGCAAGGATGGCTCCGATGCTGCCAAGAAGGTATCGCTTTGTAGGCTGTTTTGGGCCACCGTCTCGTTTTGCAGAATTATTCTTAGTGGAAGGAGAAATTCACTGAGGATAAAAATCAATGATTTCCTAAATTGTATAATTGTAGCCTTCTGGGATGCCATATGGATCTGCCCATGCTGGAGATGCACAGAGCGCTGCTTCGCAGGTGGATAGGTCGATAACACCTCTACTACAAGAGGCCATGGATCCTAACTTCTTCTACCAGCCCAATGCATATGCCTCTCCAGCCTATTACTTTCCTAGTGGTACATAAACCTGTGCTCCTTGTTGCCAGCTTGCCGCAGAGGTGGCTAAGTTCAGCAATTGCAATACTTAATTCTTGTATGCTGCTTCTCAGGTTATGATGGCTCAGCCAATGAATGGGACTCAAGGTATTCTGGTCATGAAGGAATGGAGATGCCCCCTGTAAGTTAACATTCGTGTTGACTGCAATTATCTCAGCTAGGTGTATTTTTGGGTTTAAGATACATTTGGATTATATGCGCTTCCACTTCCTCTAGAAATCTGAGAACAAATATAGTGGCATGTGTACACATTCAGATTGTGAACTATGAACTTTGGTGAATTCACTTATTTACTCTTGTGGATAACATAAGGGATGAAGCTGATACTTTCTTTTCTGTTGAACTAATGTAGCAGAGTGTGTACGGAGACATGTACCATGGATATGGCTATGCTCCATATGGGCCATATCCTTCGGGTTCTCCTGTACCAACTGTTGGGCATGATGGCCAGTCATATGGCTCTCAGCAATATCAGTACCCAACTCAATATTACCAGCAACCAACCCCAACAAACGCAAAACATGGTGTAAATGTTGCCAGTTCTCAACCTGAACCGCCCTCTGTTGCTAGTCAGCAGGCACGAGTTTTGGTAGATGCAACAAAAGCAACTCCAAACATGAGTGCTAATGGTATGACAACTGCTCACAACAGTTCGCTGCCGCGTAAGCAAACCCACCTGAATGTATCAGTAGCAAACAATGGTTCATATGGAAGAGGACCTATGCAAGGCGGTGGACCTTCTGCAAGCAATTATGGTCACAATGGTGTTCGTTCTCCAGCTCAATGGTATGATGGTCCAGTTTACTCGAATGGGCACCAGATACCAACTGCTAGTTCCACATCTTACCGTTCCAATTCATCTTCTACGAAAAGTCAGAGCCAGCGTCCAACAACAAACCTCATGGTGTGTTCTCCAAACAAATCATTTTCATAATATTGTGTTGCAGAGTTTTTTTTAAGTAATTAATTATGTCTGGCAATCCAATGACATCTAAAGCTTGCTCTCACATACCAGCGATAATGAATTGTACCGCCTTTCTTAAGACTGTGCACATACAAATGTTATGTGTTTACATATTTGGATTATTATGAGAAGTATGCAGTGTTCTTGAATAAAGCTTAGCTGTTGGTTTCATTTATTTCCAGGGTATACATGCACAGATGCCTTCGTCTGGAATGGGTCTGACCTCACCTAGCTATTCTTCTAGGATGTACCCGGACAACAGATTATATGGACAGTATGGTCAATACGGGAACACACTGAAAGGTGGCCTTGGTTTTGGATCAAACATGTATAACTCGAGAAACAATGGGAGGTGGGGAGTTGTGGATACCAAATACAAGCCCAGAGGGCGTGCACCTTTTGGTTTTAGTGGTGAGAATCAAGATGGCTTTACTGAGCTGAACAGAGGACCAAGGTCTGGTGGTTTCAAGCACCAAAAACAATTCGGGCCTACTGTCACTATTGCTGTGAAGGGCCAGGCCCTCCCTTCAGCGGGGAAACAGAACAGTGCTCTTCCAGACAAAGGCCAATTTAACCAGGAAGGATTTCCTTTAGCCTACAAGGATGCAAAGTTCTTTGTAATCAAATCATATAGTGAGGATGACGTGCACAAGAGTATAAAATACAATGTGTGGGCTAGCACACCTAATGGAAATAAGAAGCTGGATGCTGGGTACCGAGAGGCTCAGGAGAAATCCAGTGACTGCCCAGTGTTCTTGTTTTTCTCTGTAAGTCTGTAGCATCTTTCCCTATTATTAACTGTTCTTCTTTGGCAGTCCCTTTTTGACCTTGAGCTTGTCCCTTAGGTGAACACAAGTGGTCAGTTTGTTGGTGTTGCTGAAATGGTTGGTCCTGTTGACTTTGATAAGACTGTGGAGTATTGGCAACAAGACAAGTGGAATGGCTGTTTTCCACTCAAGTGGCACATAGTCAAGGATGTGCCCAACAACATCTTGAAGCATATTACACTGGATAACAATGATAATAAGCCTGTGACAAACAGCCGTGACACACAAGAGGTATATTTCCTGAAAGTTACCTGGTTTAGATGCTTATTAAGTGATTAATTGCATCATGATGCAATGGGCTAGGGGTACTGTAAAGATGATGTTTTGATTACTTTCTTTTCAGGATATTTTAAAAAATTACTGGTTTATCAGGGGGGGACTTTTAGCTAGTAGGAACTGCAAAATATGATCTGTCTATTTCGTTGTTTACAGTCATGTATGACTATGTCATGATCTGAGGGGCCTTAGCGAGTCTGCATGACAACTCATAATGTTGTCTGGCCGTTCACTTGTTGGTTTCTGTTGAAGAGGGTTGTTGAAAAATTATGTATCACTATGAATTGTTGATAATAAATATTGTTGGTCTTCTGAGAAGCTTACTTATGATAGTGACCCGTTGCTGTCTGTAATGCTGCAGGTTAAGCTGGAACAAGGTCTTGAGATGTTAAAGATTTTCAAAGAACATGTTACTAAAACATCAATTTTGGATGATTTTAGTTTTTACGAGAATCGCCAAAAGTTGATGCAGGAAAAGAGGGCAAAGCAGCAACTGCTTCAAGGCCAGGCAAGTATCTGTTCTTATTTCAGTGTTCTGTGGTTCTGTATGGCTGAAATGATAGTCTCTGATGCCTTGTTTCTTCGCAATGTCCAGGGGGGCGATGTTTCTCAAGAAAAGGACAAGGATGCAACCAATGGCAAACCAGGGGCACAGAAACATGCATTGAGCAAGGAAGGCATTCCTGCTGAGGCGGCGGCTAATGCCTCCAAACCTGTAGCTGAAAGTGGCATATCAAATGGCAACTGAGCATCATGTATACTGGTCGCCTTATCCGTGCATATGCTGCAGGTTTTGTGGTATCTGCAAATCAAAACCTATTGTTTCTGCCTGAATTATAGACTTCGTTTGGTACTGGAGTTCAGCTCATCATGGGAATGAACCAGATTTTACTTATTTTGTCTGTTTATTATTAGTTGTGTGACTGGTCTTTGGTGTCTTGGTACCCGTGTTAGGCTTCTTACATACCCTGTGACACCTGGTTTGTTGTAACCCTTGCTTTTTTTTTTCCCTTTTTGTTTTAGCTCTATTATTGTTAGCGAGGCAGCCGATTTCCTATACTTCGAACAACATTAAGGTAGTTTTTTTTGGCGTGTTGCGGTACTGTGGAGAGTAATAAAAGACAAAAAAGACTCTAGGTTTAATCCATTTTATCCCCATATTTTGTATAATTATGTCTTGTTCTTCATCCATTTTGTGTTCACGTACACTAAACAGCGTTCAGCGTTCTCGGTTTCTGTGCTTGGAGGATAATGTCTTAAAATTTGCGCGTAACTACCTTTAATCAAGTATAAAGTCAGATCTGCGTCGTGCTTTGAACTCTTAAAATACGTCGTTCAATCACGGATGCTAAAGTTACAGGAGAAGATATATTGGGTTTGTGTGTTTATGCAGGT
Source organism: Sorghum bicolor (assembly GCF_000003195.3). Classification (NCBI taxonomy): domain Eukaryota; kingdom Viridiplantae; phylum Streptophyta; class Magnoliopsida; order Poales; family Poaceae; genus Sorghum; species Sorghum bicolor. Next base: position 7,003,894 of record NC_012870.2, on the reverse strand, counting down.
CATGTGGTAAGTAGCGAATGAATACGATTATGGTCTTTGCGGCTCAGGCGCATGTAAATTTTTCTCATTAATATTCTCTCCATTCTAATTATAAGTCATTTTATTATGCACCTAGATAGTATATATTATGTTAGAATGACCTACAATTTAGAATAGAGAAAGTATATTAATATAAACTGGTATTACCGGATCTTTCTAGAAAAGAGAATACGGTCATGAACAAATAAATGTAACAAGTGCAACCTTGTTAGCACCATATCTCAAGACATTTTTCAAACCTTGTTAGCACCATATCTGGAGGCATTTTTTTGCAAGGTCTTCTCTTCCTAGGTTTTTAGGATGAGAAAAACTTGTCGATTCTCCTTCCAGAGACCAGAGTTGACGTCTTCTATAGATATTTTTCTTCTTTGGAAAATATGCGCAGTTGGTTTATTAAGTCCCTAATTGGACACTACACTTACATTTCCTAGATCAGTTCTCTGGGTTTGCAACTAGCATTTGTTATGGAATTTGGAATTTTTTTGATTCATTTGAAGTAATGTTGAGCGAAACTCAATTATTATTGTTTTTTTAGCAGAAGCTAAACTCAATTAAATGAACAAAGATAGCTAGCTTATATCTCTAACTGTTTGGCAAAATTTATTTTCTAAATCTTGTTCTTTGTCAACTCCTAAAATAATATAGGGAGGAAAAAAAGATCGCATCTCCAACAGTTTGGCAAATTTCGTTTCCAAAAACCTAAAAACCCGCTAACAAAATAAAGAGCCCCGCTAAGCGAACGAAAGAACCCCACTGAGTATGAGAAGAAAGATTAATATCAAGCATGGAGCCCGCGTGTATATTTGCGCGATAGACAATGAGATATGCCTTAGAAAAGATGAAAAATTAAGATCACAAACTGTTGAAGAGGATTTTTCTTTATTTTGCTAAAAAATTATAGATATAAAGGTCATTTGCTAAACTGCTAGAGATGCTAATTTCCGTTGCGGGCAACAAATTTGTTAAGGTGAGGTTGATTGACATCTGACGGTCGATGACTCACTGATAGCCTGCTGATTCCCTGAAAACGATTTGTTAGCCCTGTGACTATTGGCCTATTGGGCCATGTTCCATGACCTTCAGCCCACTTCGTGGACTCCTTTTCCCCCCACGGCCTATCTTCTCGCGTATCGTGGCCTCGCGCGGGTAGGTTCGCCGCCGCCCACAGCCCACCAGGTCGCTGGGGCCTCCCGGCGCCGTCGCCGGCCGCTCGAGCTTCCCCGTGCGGGTCCGCGCTTCCGCTCCCCAGCGCTTTCCCGAGCGTCGAAGGTCGATTCAGCGCTCTCACCGGAGCTCGTCCACGCCCCCTTGGCCCTGCGCACCACACCTTCGCCGGAGACCGCGCGCCACGCTGTCCTCGAGCTCGTCCTCTCGGGAGACGGCGCTTCACGCCCTGCAAGCGGGACGACCCCGTCCCTTCGTTTTGTGCGGGCAGCCCCGTCCCGCATCTACTCCTGTGGGACGAGCCCATCCCACTTCTCCCCTCATCCAAACGCCAGCGAGAAGAGGACCGTCCTGTCGTCCCGTTACGGTTCGTCTCTCCACCCTAGTTCCCCAAATCGAGGCATCGATCCATCGAACCCTGCCCGGAGACGCGGAATTTCGGGAGCAATCATAGACACTAGACAGGCATGGCGATCGCTCGGACCGGCGTGTACGTCGACGACTACCTCGAGTGTGAGACTTACGCTCCCCTATTTCACGGATTATTGAGTTTGCTACCCCCTCCGATTGTTCGTCCGTACCAGTTCATTTTGTATTTGAAATTGTGTAGACTCGAGCACCCTGGCTGGCGACCTGCAGAGGATTCTCTCCACCATGCGCGAGCTGGATGACAGGGCACATGGTGATGATTTCTTCCCCATTTCTGTTTTTTCTTAGTGTATATGTAAGGATATCTGTTCGAAATTTTGCGTATCTTATGTTTGCTTATTATGTACTCCCTCAGTCTTAAAAAAAAGTGCGACTTCAAATCTTGTCCAAGTCAGACTAATTTAAATTTGACAAAGTTTGTAGAAAATAGTATCAACAGCTGAGCTATGAAAATATATGTTACATGATGAATAATGATACCTATTTGATGTCATAAATCTTAGGGATACTAGTTTATTGTACAATTTTTGCTCAATTTAAATATGGTCTGACTTAGAACTGTAGCTAGAATTGCACTCTTTCCGGGACGGAGTATGTAGACAATTTCTTTTAGAGTCAGTTGATGCTAAGTTAACATTTTTGTGATGTGATGATGAGTGAATGATTGTTATTGCCTATATGATTTCGTGTTTCAGGCATTATGGGTCAGACCAAAGAACAGATAAAGTATATTCTGGGAGTATCATCCCATGGGTATGACAGGTCAAACATGGATGATGACGAGTCGGAGAGGATGAAGAAGGACATTGAAGCTAGCCAGGACAATGCTCTGAATCTTTGCACCGAGAAAGTCTTACTGGCACGCCAAGCTTATGACCTGGTACTGCTTCCTTCCTGTTGTTTCCCTGTGGTCCTAGGTTCAAGAAACTTATGGTATGAGTTCCTTTCAATTTTAAATGCTCACCTAGTGCAACAAAAAAATTATTTCATATTTGATAACTATCTTAGTTGCTGTTTTGTTTCTATTCTCCGGTCGGGTCCAACTTTTTTTTTATCTGAAATCCAAAAGGCATTATGAGAGTATGCATTTGTAATGTTATACAAACTTAAACTAATTCTAGGGTCAAGTCTTTGCAGTCACTGATATGTTCTGAGTTATAAGCTGTCTCAAATTCAAATATGAGTACTAACTAAAACTACTAGATAATGGTCAGCAAGAAGAAACTAAATTTGAATGTGAAGAGCCTGATACGATTTATATTGTTTGATATGCCTCCATACATCTAAGATTAGATGTTTATATTAGAAGCCTAACAGATGTTATGCCCACTGGAGGTAAAGAGATTTTGGTGAATGTGGATCAATCTAGAAATGAAATACCAACTTCTATAGTCTTACCATTTTATTCAGTGTCACTGGCTTTGCATGGATATCTAATCGCAAGCACCTTGTGCATTATTGTACAGATAGAGAGCCATATAAAGCGCCTTGATGAAGATTTGGGCCAGTTTGCAGAAGATTTAAAGCATGGTATTAGCAGTTGTGGCAGATGCTAGGCATTATTGTGGGTTGCCATCCTTAAATCTTCGTCAAACAGTTTTTTATTTTATTTTTTCCATTTTAATTGCAGAAGGGAAGATACCTTCAGATGAACCTACAGTCCTTCCTCTAGTTCCGGTGGTTAGCAGAGATGAGAAAAGGAGGTTTGGTTTTAGTACGCCTCAAGCATCAAAGAAATTTAGAGAGAGGGAATGGGACAGGGAAAGGGGTATGGACTTTGACTTAATGCCCCCTCCAGGTAGCAGCAAGAAAGCGGGTACATCTATGGATGTGGATCAAACAATCGATCCAAATGAACCGACATACTGTATATGCCACCAGGTCAGTTTTGACGATAATATATGTGTTAATATTTCCTGAAACTTATTTGCATTAAACATTTTTTATGTCACAATCACTTTCTGAATAAGATTTCTTTGTTATTGCTATTTCAGGTTTCATATGGTGACATGATTGCTTGTGACAATGAGAATGTAAGTCATCTTGGTGCGAATAATCATGCCTCACGAGTTATCTTTCAGAGTAAACTTATAGTTTCCTTTGTGTTTGAATCTAATCAGATCTTGGATAAGCTTTAGATATTTGCTGTGAATTTAGGATTTTCTTTTTCCCATTTCAAACAACATAATGTAACATTTATTATGCTTTGTTTCAGCTTGACTGATAATCTATGATCTTATCTTCAAGTTTGTAGTTTTCTTCTGTTGCCATTATGCACAGCAAAAAGAAAATCCTGTTCAATTGGTTTGCTTGATACATAGGTCATCTTGTGTCGTTGAGCATTGCCAGTATTTGATGTTTGATAAACTGTTATTATCAATGTATACACCTTCGAGGAAAGAAAATAGAGAAACAAATAATTCTCTATAAACCAGTTAAAGAACCTACATGGTGTATCTGAATATTTTTTGTCAACAATTCATGGTCATATGCTTGCATGCATGGTGTATGACTCTTTGTGATCATGCTAAAGCCTGCACTATAATAAGTATGATTTCCAAACATCATTACTAAAGAAAGGTTTGTGACGAACAAATGATTGGAATCCACAGTTGTGTCGAAGCATCACATTAGAAATACCAAAGCTTGTTAGGTTACAATACAAAATATCTTTTTTGTGTGAGAGCAACCTATCTCTTATAGATGCTAACTGTTTCACCTTGATGCTACAGTGTGAAGGAGGCGAATGGTTCCATTACACGTGTGTGGGTCTGACACCAGAAACGAGATTCAAGGGGAAATGGTTTTGCCCAACATGCAGGACACTTCAGTAAGGTTCTCCAAGTAGGTATGATGATGCTAGTAACCACTGTTGATTTCCAGAAATCTGAACTTTATTAAACCGAGTCCTTTGTCAATATAGGACATAGTACTTTTTAAAACCATGTTAAGGCGTTCCTTTTGTGCAGCCTTTCCTCATTACAAAAGAAAATTGTCATTTAAATATTAGTTGTTCACATTAACTCTTAAATTTTGTATAGGTGCGAGCTCTCCTGCGTCGTTCGAAAAAAAACTCCAAAACACAGTGGCTCACATTTTTCCATTTCTATTTGCACATATATATACTAATTTTCTTAATGAAATGTCATGTAGCTCTTCTTCGTTGTTTGAGAAAAAACTCCAAAATGCATGGGGATTAGTGGTGCACTGACGAAGCTACCTACATCTTGGTGGGGTGGCAGAATTAAACATGACTAAAGATTCTTCCCGTCGAGAAATTGCAATTATAAACTAGCATGCATCTTGCATATTATATTGTATATTTGCAGTCACAACTAGATCCTTGCATGATATTTACTGTGATTGCCAACAAAAGCTATTAGGGGAATGTTCTAAAAAACCAGACCAACCTAGGAGGAACGATGTGGCATTTTATTAAGAAGAAAATAGGCACCCAAATTTACATTTACGAGGACTCGCACCCAAATTCGCATATACACCCTTGACCAACTAAGTTTGGGCAGCTTAATATTAGGGGAACGTTCTACAAGATCTCTTTTACAATCCAACTAACATATTACTATTGGAAGTCTTTGAAGAAACCAATTGTTCCATGATCTTGTTTGAGACGGCAAGCTGATAAACTTGTTTTTTCGTTCCCGGATTGGTGCATCTTTGCTCAACAGCACCAAGGCCATGGGCGCGATTGGAACCTGGAATGATATACAAGGGGTAATCGTTTTGCTCAACATGCAGGATCTTCAATCTGAGGTTGTCATGTGTGAAGAACTTGTCACAACTTGGTTGCTCGAAGTTGTTGCTTAAAGTGAGTTAACATAGAGACTTGTCCTTCATCTCTTGGCGATGTATATACCTGGCACTGATTTTCCTTTTTTGGAATAACTTATGGTCAGATTCAGAAATGTTTGTAGTTGTGATACTTAACGCTGTGTGTTCTTTCGACATTGAGGAATTTAGCATCATCACATTCGACATTGAGCAATATCTTATTATTGAACATCGTTGTCAGCATTTCCAGCATTGCTACTTGTGCGAACGTGTTATCTTATTTCACACCATTTTTATTTTTAAGTAACCTGCGATCTGGACACAGCTAATGCACACGGCTGGCCATGCGTTAGACTACGCACACCCCTGCCGCAGCTCGCGGTCTAGCTCGGCTGCTCGGGTACTAACCTGTCGATGCCTTCGCCATCCCCAATTCCACTTTGCCGGTCCTTTCACAGCTTTTTTTCTCAGCGAACGATCCGACCGCGTCTTTCCTTTTCCCTTACCGCTTTCTTTCCTTTTTCCAGCGAACCATCCAACAACTAACTCCCTCCCCTGTGTTGACGTCATCGCTGATGTCATGTTGAAAAAAGCAAAACATTTATTTCAAAATGTTATAACTTCTGAATAGTGTATCTATTTTTATTTGCATCTGCATCACTGTGTTCTATGCGACGAGACGAACAAAACTAGACCCCACTTACATATGTTTTGAAGAATTTTATTTTATTAGTATTTTATGTGTATTATAGAATAACATATAATTTATAGGCTATAACTTATAAAAATAACTTATAACATATAACTTAGCATATTTCTACTAATATATTGTGATACTAATTTGTACATTTAAGTTTTGAATATAACTTATACACCTAACTTTACATCTAAGCCATTCGTCAAGTTATATAACTTATAAGTTACATAAGTTGTGTTTCATAATTTTTGTATTTCTAGAATTTGGTTCATTCACGTGTCTGTAAATGACTTTTGTGTTTGCAGTTTTGGCACAAGTTAGTTAATTTGTTTCTTTCTGTTTAATGACTTTTTATACATAAAAGGTGTTTTTATAACTCTTACGATTTTAAGTTTTTTGCATAAGTTATATTTTATAACTTCATAGCATAATTTATATGATGTAAGTTAATATACATAAATTGGTAGCAGAAAAAATAAATCTTCGAAACATGTGCAAGTGGGGTCTAGTTTCGTTCGTCTCGTCGTGTAGAACACATCAGTGGAGACGAAATTTTTAAAAGATACGCCGTTCAGAAGTTATAGTATTTTGAAATAAATATTTCTCTTTTTCTATGACATTAGTCATCCTTAAAAAGCGCGCACAAATGTGGAAGTGCGAAAGAATCACTGCGCATGTGTGGCTGGTTGCCAAAAAGAGAAAGAGGTGGGATTTTTTTTATCCAATAAGGTATGTCTGAAATTGATCGTTAGATTTGATATGGGTGAACGTCCGTAATTTAGTGAGGTCGTTCGTCATCGCCCGTGGCCACTCCCAAGTCCCAACTCTAAGCCCAAAGCCCCGGCGTCCGGCTCCGTGCTCCGGTAGCCTCCCAAATCACACTCGAAGCGAACAAGCATGGGTCACGTGTGTTAGAAGACGTAAGTACTCACCCTTTGCTTAAAAAAGGTAATATAATCTTAAAAAAGAATGAAATACAAAAAAATGATTGTGTGAAAATAAAAACAGCATAGAAGGCGTCCGGTTAGGCTCCGCTACAGATGGCCATCGGGCTGGGCCGGGCCAGCCCGGCCCGTGCCATGCGGACTTGGCCTGCGTGCCTGCCGTGTCGTGCCTCAGCGGCCTGTGTGCTTGGCCTTCGGCCCAAGCACAGGCCCATGGGCTTACTTCGTGCCGTACTGGCCCGCGTAGCTCAACGAGCCGGGCTGGCCCATAGCCCGGTTTTGTAAAAAAAAAATCAAAATGACCACATAATGACAATGATCACTTCACCAGCATAATGCCACAATCAATTTTTTTACAACTCTCATCTTCTCAGATTCACAATGTCAGTCTTAGATCATAGAAATGACATCAAAAGACATGTAACATAAAAATAAGCTATTTGTGCAATGCCCGCGAAGGTGGCACCGGGCCGTTGCCGGGCTGACCCCTAAAACCCGGGCTGGGTCGTGCCAGCCCGCGGGCTCAGAGGTCAGCCCAAGCACGGCCTGCACCACCTGGCCGTGCCAGCCCGGGCCTACGAATTACCGGTCCGGGCCATGCTCGGACCGGGCCAAAATGTCATGTCGTGGGGCAGGCCGTGGTGCCTCGGGCTGCATGCCCATCTATACGCTTCGCTAGGCCAAACAAAGCTGCTGGGCTACCGCCGCCACCGCATGAGTTCTCCTTGGTAACCTCGCGTTCGCACTTCCCTCCCTCCCTATCTCTCTCCCTCTCTGCGCCGACTAGGTGGGCTACGGCTGCCCTCGCTGCCGCCGCGGCCCTACGCCAGGTGCCGAGGCCTTCGCTGCTCTCTTCGCCAGCGACGAGTACCCACCAGGTATTCTCACCCCTTCTCTTCCCTGGCTGCTATGCGAAACCAAGCTTTGGCTATTTGAGGCCCTTGCTTTGCTGAAAAGTCGTAACTGAAAATATTGTAATTGCTGGCAGATTCCTACTACCTTCCAACAATTTGCAAAAATCATCGGTGTACATATGTACACGGTACACCCGTGTCCCTTTACTCAGCGCTCCGGTCTGCCTAACCATAGATATTTTCTTTTGTGTTATTCGTTATTGCTATTACTATGTGTGTGTTGATTGCTAGCTGGCAAGCATTCTTATCTGTAATGTACTTGTACTGTGGTATTAAGTTCTTGAATATCACTTAATCACTGTCACTATTTTATTTTAGATTTAATTATTATCATTAAAAAGATCATAGCCATTTGTGTGGAGAATTTGTGTATTTTGGTATAGTGGCGAAGTCAAAAGTTTTATGAAGCCTGGGCGTAATGCCATAGTAATACTAACAAGAAAAACTTGATGAAAGACTATAAAAGGGGTTAAGTGCTGAGAGAGCAGTGACTCGCTGACTAAAGCATGCTCAAGCATTTCTAATCCAAGAGTTCTATGATGTAGTTGACATTACAATTTTGATCTTAAATTGAATAAATAAAGAAGAGAGTGAAGAGTAATTGAGAAAGAGCAAATGAATACATAAGTTTTTGTCTATCTCCCCTCTTTCCTTTTTATAGGAAATGTGTGAGAGAAAATTTTCATAATTTTTCCTAATAGGGTTTGTATTTTAAAAAATATTTTTAGAATTTAGAGAAATCATTATGTCACAATGTTATGTGATTGGGCTCTGAGAACATTAGTATGATGATATGATCCTAACATATATTATTATATATATATATTAATTATATAGGTGCTAATTTGTTAAAATATGTTAGAAAAAAATAGAAGTTGCTAAAAAAATAAAAAAGAAAAGAGACAAGAAAATTATATGGGCTTTTATTTAGTGGCCCATTAAACCCACGCACCGCCGGCTCCTTGCAGCGCAGCGCCGACGCTCATCTCCATCTTCCGCGCGTCGGCGGCTCCCCCTCGGCGGCGTCCAGCGACGGAGGGGCAGTCCCAGGGCGGCGGCGTCGGCGGCTTCCCCCCACCTTCTCTCGCCAGTCGCCTCGCGCCCTCGCCTGCGTCCTCCGCGCACCGGCCGACGACCCTGCGTACGCACCTCCCTCTCCCCTCCCGCCTTTGCTGTTCCTGTGGGAGCCCGGCCAGCTGCCGAGGGTGGCCGGGCCTTGGCTCCGCCGGTGTTTGGGTGTCCGTTACACATGACGTATGATAAGTATTGAAGCAACATAGCTCCTGTCTCTATTTGGCACTCTGGATGTGAACCACTTGCTGGTTGATGTACAATAGTACAAACTACAGTGTAGAAAAGAAATGCAATGTTAACAAACTGACGTACAGCCTCTCCTCTTTGGTAATTGTTTCAGACTTCATTGTTGATTGCTGATGGTCAGCAGTATACAAATTATGTATAAACTTCAAAGTAGTTATTAATTGATTTATTACTGCCTCCCATCTTTGGTCTTTTTTGATGCATTGTTGATTGCTGATGCCTTGCGTTTTTGGTATTTTATCGTTGAATCAGTCAGCAAATTTAATAATTGTTTACCAGATATTCGTGGAGTTGTTATGTTAACAGTCTTGGCATAACCTAAGCTAAAATTCTAGGTATACCAGTGGCCGCCCTTCCAATGACGGTGGAGAAGTCCAGTGGCGGCACGTCAACTTCCTCCACCATGGACCGTTTCCAAAAGATTGTCCTAAGCTGGGATTACCTCCGCCTCGTCACCGAATCCAAGGTACGCACATCAACCTTACCACACCCACCACCCACCCGCCATACCATCCATAACAAACTTTTCTAAATCCCTAACCTTCTCTGGCTCGGGAGTCAGGGCGGCAAGCAGGCCAAGGTGCTGCAGCGTGTGAAGAACACGTACGACTCGGTGGCTGAGTACCTCGGTGTCTTTGAGCCACTGCTCTTCGAGGAGGTCAAGGCGCAGATCATCCAGGGACGCAGTGATGAGGAGGAAGGTTAGGGCGCGCACTCCTGCACTTTGCTTCTTTCTCAATGCAGCATGTTGCTTGCTCTTATTTCTCTTGTGAGTTGCCAATTGTTTTTTTATTTATGTTTTGACCTTGTGTGGTGTGTGTAGAATCTGGGATGGACTGGCGGAGGGGCGCAGTGGGATCTTGCACAGAGTCTGAGGGGTTCCACAAGCTCTCTGTGGCGGTGGAAGACAGTTTTCAGGATAATGTGTCAGAGAATGACCTACTGCTTCTCTCCAAGGAGAAAGTAAGTGTTGTGCAAGTAAATTTTGTAATTTAGCCGGTCCTGATATGAAAAATACCAAGGTAATGGCTGATGGGACGAAATGTGTCAAACTTTTATTTGGTAGGTGGCCATTTGCATAATATTTGATAACCGAAACCCGTAAAATATATAGATGTATTTTCTGAGTTTTTAGTTCTTACCTTTTGGACATTTTTTCTAAGAACAGAGCAAAATGTGCCATAAGTTATGGTTGTGATATCATACTTAGATCAGTCTGGCAAGTAGCCTTTAGCCGGGTACATTATGTGATGAACTATACTGAAATAAATCAATCTGGCAAGTAGCCTGTAGCCAAGTACATTATGTGATGAACTGATGTGCCTGCACTTTTGCAGTTTGAGGAGGGATCGACCCCTAATGCATACGCCTTTGCATTGGTGGAACAGCGTGGTGGTGGCTTACATATTTCGCTTAGAACTTTTGTGGCAGGTGAAATTGTAAATCTGAATGTTGCAAAGCCTGTGAAGTCTACAAGGCTGCAACATTTTGCTTCCACCATTGCAAGTCAAAACAGCTTGCTGTGGATATTGAAGGCGAGTCTCAATTGTTCTAAAACAAGCACCTGAGTTTTTCATGGTTGCATCGTTTATTGACGGCATGTGCTGCTTGATATGCCATTTTCTTGTCTAAATTTTCAGGTCTGCAGCTTGTCTACAATAATGCGGGAGTTCACAGCTATGCATTCTGTAGCTTCTATACCTTTTAAGGATTTGATTCTTTCAGCTACTGAGAAGCACAAGGATGGTGACGATCAAAGTCGTGCGTGGAATGTTCCGGAGCCACTTATGGATTACCTCAAAACTAATCTTAATAACTCCCAGCTAGAAGCAGTCAATGTGAGCATCCTTTGTGATTTTCGCATTGTTGGTATATGTATTGTGTTCCTAATATTTATTTAAAATCATGGGTCTGATAGTTACTGAATTTTTTTCTAGGCAGGTCTTTCACGCAGATCCTTTGTTCTTATCCAGGTCTGTTATTTTTTACCACTATTAATTTGCATTGTTATTGTTTACCTGTCTTGATTAGTTATGTGAAAGTATTGCAGATACCTGAGCTGTTTTAGCTATATGTTTTTCTTTTGAATGATGTGCTGATCGAACACAACACTATTCAAGAGTAATGTGCAGTTTGCTGATTTATGTTACTTCTTCTAAGTTCTATCTGCTTATTTGCAGGGCCCTCCAGGAACAGGAAAGACACAAACTATTCTTGGACTCCTTAGTGCTGTTCTCCATTCTGCTCCTGCAAGAATGCAGATCAAGTAACAAACTCACTTGGTTATTCTTTATATTTTGGTGTATGGAATAGTAATTCCAATTATGTGGATAGAAAAGCTCCATGTTTATCATATATGAGAGATAGTAATTATACTGCAGTTCTTGAAATCTTAAATCGCGCATGCATCTCATATGCTTTGTGATGCTTAATGCAGAGGAGGATTTGATGTTCTAAAGCATGGGCCAGAACTGGACATTGATGGCAAGTATGTTAAGAATGCAGGCCTCCTAGTTAGTTCCTAATATATTTATTTGACTTTGGGCTGGGGTATGGAAAATGGGAAGGATATAAAGCTGATTAATAACATCTAGCTGCTTCAAATTGTGAGTTTCCCTTTGAAATGCTCCATCCTTAACTGGTTTCTCTTATAGATCTGCATGGTTATGTGTTGGTTACTAGAAAATAAAATATCTTAGTTTTGACATTGCTTTTGTTCCTTTGATATCTCAATCCTCCAAACAGGGAGTGCTGGGAGGAAAAGGTTGTTTTGTTTATGGTACCATATTTTGTAGCCTTTTTATTTTCTAGCTTTTTTATGTGGGAAGTGGAACAGCTAAGAATTTTATGTTATTTTGATGGATTACTGATTCTAGTTTTTGAAACACCATGCAACTGCAAATTTCTGTTGGCACCAATAACTGGGGAGTTCACATGACAGGCGTGCACACTGGATGAAGGCATCTCCTTGGTTACTTGGTGCAAATCCTCGAGATTTGATTATGCCTGTTGATGGTGATGATGGATTTTACCCAACAGGAAATGAACTGGTACTCTTCTATATGGTATACTTGCTAAATTTTACTCAGGTTCCTGGACTATTTTATCCCTTACATGGCCAAAAAAATCTTTACAGAAACCTGAAGTCGTAAGTTCCAATCGCAAGTATCGGGCCCATGTGTTGGTCTGTGCTCCATCCAACTCAGCACTTGATGAGATCGTGTTGCGTGTTCTTAAGACAGGTAAAGGTTTTCGGTGCTAAATATCCAGTACAGGCACAATGCTCCCACAACCCTGCTCTCTGTTTTTCTTTTTGTGCATCTGGTGTGCTCATACATTTTTAGACTCATCACTCATGCTATCATTAGGAAGCATCATGCACAAATTAAGTAATGAAATGATGTTTTTTTTTTCAGGAATCCGAGATGAAAATAACAACACTTACAACCCTAAAATTGTGCGCATTGGAGTGAAGGCCCTTCATTCTGTTAAAGCAGTTTCCATGGATTACCTTGTAAGTGACATAAAGTTGCAATACATTTTCTATATAACTTCTGTCAACTACAATGGTTTCAACCTTGCAGATTCAACAAAAACTTTCTGGTGTAGATCGCACATTAGATGGTGGGAGACGAGGTGCTGGTGAATATGATCGTATTAGAGCTTCAATACTGGACGAAGCAGCCATTGTACTCTTCTGATTAATTATAAAAGTTTGCTGATTATACCTATTTCAGTATTCTCACTTTCAAGCAAAATTCGCAGGTATTTTCTACTCTGAGTTTCAGTGGATCCTCAATTTTCAGCAGGATGTCCCGTGCTTTTGATGTTGTTATAATTGATGAAGCTGCACAAGCGGTGAGAAACATTGCTTTCATCATGGAACATTGACGTTATCAATTTGGATAATAGAATTTTCTGTGCCTCTGTTCAATTAAGTTCCTAAGCTTAGACTTATCCCCTTCTTTTCAGGTGGAACCTGCAACTCTTATTCCATTGGTCCATGGCTGCAGACAAATTTTTCTTGTAAGTTGTCTAATTTTCTCTTTTTTTGTATGTTTTTTCTTTTTCCGGTTCTTTAAGCATCTTGCTTTCCCCTGTGCAAGATGTATATTATTTATTTGTATAGTACCTTGTTGTGTGACAGAGGTCAGGCCCAGGTGATATTTTGAATATTTCCTCTTCTCTTTAGTACCTATAGTAGCACTTGTCTATCTGGGCTTACGTTAAAAGTATACTTTAATTTCTTGGTGTGCACTTTTGCGCAGTCTCACCATTTCTCTTGACTTTATTATCTCATAATATCCCTATCAGGTTAATCTGTGCACATGAGTACAATCACTTTAGCTTTTGGTAATGATATCTAATAATATTCCTATCAGGTTGGTGACCCAGTTCAGTTGCCTGCAACTGTCATTTCACAGACTGCTCAGAAGTTGGGGTAAGATGATCTTCTTTTTATACCGGCACACATTTTCCAGGTGCTGTAATATGCTAAGACAATGCTCATTTATCTCTTAGATATGGAACAAGCTTGTTCAAAAGATTTCAAGCTGCTGGCTTTCCGGTGCAAATGCTTAAAATCCAATATCGCATGCATCCAGAGGTGAATCTCTTATCTTCAGCATATCTGAAGCTGGAAACTGGAATGATTGTTGTAATTCATTATCCATTCCCATTCAGATTAGTATGTTCCCTTCAAAAGAATTTTATGAAGGTGTACTACAAGATGGGGAGGGTCTCAGCAGGAAACGTCCATGGCATTCCTACAGCTGCTTTGGACCATTTTGTTTCTTTGATGTTGATGGCATTGAATCCCAGCCATCTGGAAGTGGTTCTTGGGTAAACCAGGATGAAGTGGAATTCATAACTCTCCTGTATCACCAATTGGCAATGCGCTATCCAGAACTCAAATCTAGTCCTGAAGTGGGTGTTATATCACCATACAGGCATCAAGTAAAACTATTGAAGGACAGTTTTCGATCAACCTTTGGGGATCAATCAAAGGAATTGATAGATGTAAGCACCGTTGATGGATTTCAGGTACTAGTTCAAATGCATTTTAGGAATTCTGTACAAATCACCTCTATGCCTCAATACTCTTGCAAGTACCAGTGATTATTATGTTATATCTCTTTCTCGCTCTTTTGTGACGATGCGATGTTGTATCCGACTGCTTGTATGTAGGGACGCGAAAAAGAAATAGTAATTTTTTCATGTGTAAGATGCAATGAGGAGCAAAAGATTGGCTTTGTTTCTGATTTTCGACGAATGAATGTTGCCATCACAAGAGCAAAATCTGCTGTACTGGTAAGCCCCTGTTCTCCATGTTTCAAATTTTATCATTACTATTTTGTTTTTGCATTATGGTAGCTTCAAAGTTTCCATTGTTTGCATGACACAATTCATATATGCACTCTAGTCTGAACTGAGAGGTAGAGGCAGGTGCAGGCTATAAATTTAATAAGGAACTCTGTTGCCTAACAAGATGTACAAAGTTTGAGATTCTCTCATGCATCCATACATGCAAGTAGATACAATTGTTCAAGGATGCTGCTTATAGTTATGGTATCTAAGATGAATGGTAGAATGCCTTTTTGAGATCAAAATGTCCTGTGCAATATGTAACTTCATGGCTGCATCCTGTCTTCAAGATTGACATTTGGACACCCATACCCCCCCCTCCCCCCCCCCCACACACACACACTTGTACCGCTATTTGTTCATGTTTTATATATATACTTTCTCCAATCACTATTGTAAGTCCATTATAAATTTAGAACGGACGTATCTCCAATATGACACTTTGGCTGGCAAAATCTATTCTCTTTTGGAAGGAGCTGTGTGTGTGTGTGTTTGTGTGTGTGAGTAATGCCAATCTTGTGTTGTCAGTCCATATAAAATGTTAGTTGATGGTCAAAGTTTAAAAAAAACTTAGGAAAAATCTCAATGTGCTTATATTTGTGATTGGAGGGAGTACTTAGTTGTAAATCTAAATAATAATCTGCATGCCGCAGGTTGTAGGTTCTGCTTCAACATTGAAGCAAGATAAACACTGGAACAACCTTGTCGAGAGTGCCAAGGAACGAAATCGCTTCTTCAAGGTGTGTGACTGTTGCTATCTTGTTTCCTTAGCATGAAAGAGTATACAGCATCTGGATGGGTCAAACTATGCACTTTTTGCAGGTCCCGAAGCCATTCACCACATTCTTTGGAGAGGATAACCTGAAGGCTATGAAGGTTGAAAAGTATCTTCTGCCAGTGCCGAATGCTCAAGTACTGGAAGAAATCAATCAAGAAGTTGTAAGGCAGGAGCTCATGAATGTCGACGATGCTGCCGACCATGCAGATGCAGGGGATGACGATGATGCTGCTATGGATGCTGACGATGGAGGTGGCGATGATTGATTGTGAGATTCAAAGGATTGAATGGCTTGGGTAGAGCAGTTATGTAGAGTATTGGTATACAAAGAGGAATTGGCATTCTTGGATGGACGAAGGTTGTTGAGGGTTGAAAAATAGAAATTGGAAGTAGTGTTTCTTTTCTCGTACCTAATTTTAAGAAAGTGATTATCTCAGATGACACTATGAAAATTGTTTATTGTGAAACTACACAGCTGATAGATATGTCTCTTAACTCTTATGTATGTTTTCCATGATTCGCAGTTAAATGTCACAGTAACATCCTGTGATGTGTCTTTCGCATGCACTGGTTTTAGGTGAAGTAGAAGCATACGGACATAGAGAAGTTTCAACTGAAGCAAATGCTGCTATTCTCGATACTTCACTGATCAATATATATGTTTTTCTTTCACCTGACATAGATGTTTGCTAGTCAGTCAGGTCTGATGTGAAATTAACGTTGTGGTGGTGTTCACTGATGCAGATGTTGTTCGGTCGCGGGTCACCTTGCATTATCGCATTCGACATCGACCAATAATTCTAATATTGAACACTGTCATCAGGAATTCACTATGGACAGCATTTCCAACATCTGTACTCGCTAATTATTTGGATTTCCAATTATTTTGCGTCTCGCCTGGCCTCATCTGCTGATCTGGATACACGTACACGAACATGTGACATGTCCAGGGTCATCAGTTCTCCCACATAGCATTCCTAGAGATTGGGGTTGAGCAGGTGCTGAGCTCCCTGCCACGTGTCTCCAGGTCCCAGCATCACAGGCTCCAGCATGGCAGGCCCTACGACCACGTATGCATATTTGCCGTACCACTGGTACTGGGATCCCGGGCTGAAGACGTACAGCTCCTCGAACCCCTTCCTGTGCAAGCGAACCGAGTTCCTCCTGCCCTGCAATGCAAACGATTCCCGCGCAAAAGCTCGCATCAGTCGTTCAGGCCCTGCATTTCCAGTCAACTGAGGCCTTGTTTAGTTTGGAAACAAATTAGTTTTTTTGGCTACTGTAGCACTTTCGTTTTTATTTGACAAACATTGTCCAATTATGAAGTAACTAGGTTCAAAAGATTCATCTCACAAATTACAGATAAAGTGTACAATTAGTTTTTATTTTCGTCTATATTTAATGCTCCATGCATGCGACCAAAGATTCGATGTGACGAGGAATCTTGAAAATTTGCGAACTAAACAAGGCCTAGTTCCCACAATATTTTGCAAAATTTTTCATATTCTCGATCACATCGAATCTTGTGGCACATAGATAAAAGAAATAACTAACTACAGTTTATCTGTAATTTGTGAGACGAATCTTTTAAGTCTAGTTAGTTTATGATTGATACTATTTGTCAAATACAAACGAAAATGGTACTATTTATATTTTTGTAAAATCTTTTGAAAGTAAACAAGGCCTGAATATAAATCAGAGAATGGCCAATCTCCGAAGGTTTTTACCCTGTCGATGATGGTGAATTCCTTGGGCGCGTTGCTGTACACACGGCACATGACATCCGTCATGTGCTTGTAGTCGTCGTCCTCCTCGCCGTCGGACTCGTCCGCCGCGCCACGGTCCTGCCCGCCCGAGAGGATCATGTCCAAGCCTCTGTTCGCCCACCGGTGCCGCGCTGCCGTCCCTGCTGCGGACTGCTGCACGGCCCCGTAGTCCGGTGGGATGATGCTGAACTCCGACAGCGCGGGCTCCACGCTGCGGTAGTCGGAGCCCAGGAGCCCCAGGGCGTAGGTGGCGTCCGGGGTGCTCACCCGCAGGTGGTTGGGCACGGCGCACGTCAGTGCCATCGGCGACGACGCGCCGTTCGTCACCGCGAGCTCCGTGGCCAGCGCCTCCGGGTGCAGCGTCACCACGCACCTCGCCGCGGCCGCGCTCCCCGGCGCCGCCGACGCGAGCTCGATCTGCAAGGAAACGCGACGTGCCATGCCATGACGAATGACCTTTCTGAATCTGAAGCTTGGGAGCCTTATCACTAGTCACTACTATGCTGTACTGTACTGTTCAGGCGTAGTACCTCGATGGAGGTGGTTGGGTTTCCCCGGACGTCGCGCAGCGACCACGCCCCGCTCGCGCTCGGCGACCACACACCGCCATCGCCGCCAGCGCAACGGAGGTCCACGGACACGCCGCCGCGGATGACGGCCCGCCCGCCGGGGCCCTCGGCGACGTTCGTGTGGAGCACCTCCGTGACCGTGCCGTGCCACATGGCGGGCTTGTAGGACGTGACGAGCCCGCTGGGGAGCAGCACGTGGGCCACGCTGCCGTTGCGCAGCGCCATCTTGACGGCGCAGCTGCTGCCCACGGGCTCGAAGCTGACGCCGTGGCCGGCGAACTCGGCGGCCAGGTAGTCCACGTTGAGAGGGGCGGGGGAGGGCCCCGCTGCTTCTTCCGCCGCGGTCGCCGGCGCCAGCGCGCGCACCTGAGGAGCTGCGCCTGTACTCGCAAGCCGCACCCTCTTGCTTCCGCCACCGCCGCCTGGCTTGGGGGAGAGGCACATGACGATGTGCTTCCTTGAGCTCGCCAGAGGGGTTGGAGTGGCATGGGCAGCTGCAGTGGCAGCAGGAGTGCAGAAGCCCGCCATGCCTGCCAGTTCCTGCAGGAACGTGTGTGATCAGTGAGTGTAGCCTTATCTACAAGGTCTGGGAAATATTCCGTGCTGGATTAACGGTGTCCTTTTCCACTTTTCAGCTGGCTTTAGATATTTTTCAAGCTGTTTTTATTTCAATTTTGGAGCACACTACCAATCATTTTCCGGGGCAAGACAAGATTATTTCCGTGCAGAAAAAAAATCACATAAAATAGTTTGTCCTAAGTATATGAACGGATATTTTTTTAGCCAGTATAATTGAATAATTTCCAATTATATTAAGAAGGGGATTGTATTGGACCATTCCTAAGAAAAAAAACATATCACCAATTTAATTTCTACGATAGATAAAATTCGATTCACTAAAGAGCCTTATTCTAGGTCACTGCCTCGTCAATTTGAATTGAAACCTGCCACATGCGTTCAATAACACGCGCAACTAAATAATTTTTGTGGTTTTCCTTTTTTTTACTGATCGTCTTTGTTTCTTAGGTCTTTTGTTGGGGAACGGATCTAGTGCAAATTCATCTTCTGTGCAAACTGTGCAAACTCTAATCTGGACCATAGGATGTTGATCCAAGGGGCACGGAAAGATTGGGTAATTTTGCACTTAACCGCCCGCTCTTAATCATACTTTTACAAATCCCTCCTTCCACCTCTCTCATGCACCCCCTTGGATCAACATCCTACGGTCCAGATTAGAGTTTGCACAGTTTGCACGGGAGATAAGTTTGCACTAGATACGTTGCCCTTTTGTTGCTGTTTTCTTGTTTCTCTACCTTCTAGCTTTAACTTTCTAATGAACCAGGAGGATTTCTCGCACCTTGCCGCGGGAACAAAGAAGGAATATAAATAGGTTGGAATGTGTATTGTCTAGTTGGACAGTTATATGTTTAGAGAAATATATGACTTGTTGATGTAAACATTACAGTTACATGACCAAGTGGATTTTAATTGTGTGTTGGATAACTTGCATGTTAAGAGAAATAGGTAGTGGGGTTTTGTTTTATAAAAGTATAAGATTTTATATAGGGGTGCAAGGCCATCAAGTTTCGTAAAAAAAATCATATTTATAACATCTTCTAGACAATAACATCATATGTCATCCCCTCTCTTGTGATTTCTCTTTTGAAAACTCTCTCTTGTGAATTAAGGTACAAAACCAAACACTCATATATGTATGTTTGCACACTCACCCTTGTAAAGTACATATATGCATTCTTTTTCTACGAGCCCCTCAAACCCCTTGAAAGATTAAGTAGATGTCTCAATCAGGTACGTCCCTTCGTGTAAACAGGCTAAACAGGTGTGTAAGTGAACAGTGACATCATCTACCACTAAAAAAATAACATCAGTCATACTTCAAGTTGAGCACTTAATAACATAGATCACACCGTAAAGAATATATATATATATATATATATATATATATATATATATATATATATATTATTGAACTCCCTTTGCCCCCTCTCTCGCCCCCCCCATCCCATGTGTAATTCTTGCCTCCGCTAGTTATTAACATGTTTTAGGGTTTTTGTTGACGTGTTTAGGTCAGGTGATGTGCCCTTGTTACCCAGTTCTCAATGAGATCAGTGGCGATATAGTTTTCCTTTTTTTTTTTCCTTTTTTGCAGCACATGATCATAGAGCTGTAGCAAGTAGCAACAACACTTTGCTTCATTTTCATGCACGTGCATACTTGTTTTCTCTGCAGCTAAAAACAGCGATGATAATGATCATAAGTGCAGTGCCGTTGGTACCACCACCTATATATTATCGTCGTTTCTAGCTAGCTTCTAGCTAGCACTAATTTGCCATCAGAGCTGATGGTCCAGATCGCTTCCTGTCTAGACTTCACAGCTACTCCATACAAATCAATTGAGCAGAGACTACATTAACCATGAACGTGGAGCATTGAACTTTTCTAGCGCATTTTACCTGCCGTACATTATCTATAAATTTTGTATCAGCATGATCGGAACAGCTTCTTACGCCTGTACAGCAGCAGCAGCCAACCTGAAACATTTTCATCGGTTGTATGATTTTGAGTTGCAGCCAATCGGCTGTGCTGTACAGCCAGCCACAAAACGCTAAAAAAAGCATAAGCGAGCATCCGTACAGCGTTTAGTTTTAAAATAACAGTTTGTACATATTCATTTGAGCCATACAAGTTTCGTTTTGCTGATAAGCCAAACTAAAAAGTATTATTCGTTGATTTATTATAAGAAAAAAAACACTATATCATGGCTAATAAGCTAGACTGATAAGTTCACATGGTCCGCTGACTCTAGAATATTGTATATCGACAGTCTGATTTTTTTTTAAGAAAAAGAAGATGCCAAAGCCTTTGGGTAAATAAATAATCTAACTTCAGCCCCTTTGTGCACTATAATAAAGAGCTATTTTATTCCTCTTCTAAAATGGATTACTCCCTCCATCACATATTACATGGCATTTTATAATCTCTCAAAAACCAACACTAAAGCCAAAAGATTAAATTGCTCCTCAAGAAGTAGAGATAGAGATGTATTGGAAAAATAGAAATATACATTGAGAGTGAAGCCGTCAAGTAAGGATAAATTTAAATACTATAATAAGGTCATCTATTTTGGGATAGAGGGAATAAGACTTAGCCATTATTTTTTTAGCTTTACTGTCTCTCCATGCACCTATACAAAATGGAACCATAATCATGCGAAAAAGTAGCATACTTCTAGTCTGCAATGTTGAACAATCAGTTATGCTTCACTAATCACTACATCAAATGATTTATTTTCTCTATGCACTATTTTTTTCTTTGCCAAATTATATAATGATTGAAATTAAACATATATTTCAAAATTGAGAATGAAACAAATCTTCAACTACAACAGCGCAGCTGAGATCAAAATGGCATTTCCCTACTAGCTCTGATTCTAAACATATGAAATTTTCTAAGTGAAAAATAGTTTTAACTTTAACCATAAATATTTTAGAGACACACAACACAGATGTAGTCGAGTCTATCATAGAAATGCTGTCATAAATACTTTTCAATTTATATTGATTTATTTGTGTATACATTGCTAAGCAAAAATATCTTATTGTAGATGACAACTTGATCGACTTCAGAAAATGCATCAACCTCTTTTCTTTCTCATCTCAGTCTAAAACATTACTTATTTTGACAACATTACTTATTTTGACATATGTTTTAGACCACTTTATTGCGATAATGACAAGCAAAAAAAATGTTACTCTGAGTACATTTCAAATCAGTTCAACCTTTTTTCTGAGTGTTTTAAACTTATTTATTCTTCTTTTTATTAAAATCTTCTGTGGTATAGAGATTTAACTTTAAATCGAGCTAGCCACGTTTTTTCACTCAAAATAAATTATTTTTATTTTAAGAGAAAAACAAGTGCAATCAAAACATTTTGAAATGTTTTTGCCCAGTCCAACTAGCATCTGTCGACTGTCGTTACCCTGTAATGCTTTGAGCACACCATTCAATTTTCTTATTCGTCAAAGTCATTTTTTGAATAATATGACAGAGTGTTGCACGATGTTTAGCATGTGTGCATATTCATGAAACACACTAGTTAGTAGTTAGTCTGTCCTCTCAAAACTAAAGAATAGTTGCTTAATTTAAACGATAATATAAGTATGATCATTATTAGCAATGATGTTGATATTTGTACCCCCTACCTGTCTATTCGGGTTAGAATTTCTAATTCTGCTCATATTTTTACTAATAATCACATATAACCATCAAAAACAAAAATTGTCTACGGTTTTATTTTTATTCATGAAGAATTGCAAACAATTAGCTTATTTAGATCAAAATAGTCTAAGGGGGTGTTTGGGACTGCTCTACAAGCTCTGCTCCATAAACTCCACCATGGAGCAGCTCCACAAAAAACTGGAGTTTGTGGAGTACCTCTTTAGATGCTCTCACAACTCCACTCTTTTTCCTCAAACTGAGTGCGTGGAGGTAAAACCGTTTGGCTAAAAAACGTGAAGCAGAGTTGAAAAACGTGGAGCAGAGCAGTCCCAAACACCCCCTAAGTCTAACTAATTGTCTAACTAATTGTTAGCTAATACCTAACTAATTAACAATCATCTTACTAGAGGAGTCAAATCAGCTGTTAATATTACTATGAACTATTAGCCATTTATGAAAGTACGGCCTAACTGAAGATCTAATGATCTAGTTGTATTGAGAAATACGGATATATGTACTTGATCACAAAAAAATAAAAAAAATAATTGTGTTGAGCCTACCTAAATGTATATGATAACGAGCGTACTCTTTCCATATAGAATTTAGAAGTTATTTTGGACAAGATTTGAGTCAAACAATAAGAATATATAAAATATTAAGTTTGCAAATGTAAAAATTATATGAATAGATTTATCTTTAAAAATCTTTTCATAAAAGTATACATATATCATTTTTTCTAAATATTTTTATAAAAATTATATTTTGAAAATCGTGTCACTATCTACATCTAAATCGGGAGTATGTATACATTATTATTATTATTATTATTATTATTATTATTATTATTATTATTATTATTATTATTATTATTATTATTGAAATGAAATAAATGGCGCTCGTATGTTTTAGCTAAATGTATATGACTATGACCATCTTATTATTCTTATTATTCTTATTAGTATTGTTTGAATGAAAACAAATAAATGATGTTCGTATGTTTTACAAAGAGTCGCCCCGCTAATAATAAAGCGGTGCTCCTCGGGGCGCAGAGGAGGCAAAGACGAAGGAAGCGCAGCGGGAGCGCCAGACAGACGAGCCGAGCACCACCGCCACTAGAAAAGGCAGCCCAAAACCCTAGCTCCCGCGCGCCACCGCGCAGATCCGGGCTCCCGCGCGATGGCGGAGGCGGAAGCGGCGGGGTCGTTGTCGAGGCGGCGGATGGAGGGCGAGGAGGGGGCGGCGGCGATGGAGGCGGATGCGGGGCACAGGGGGAGGGGCGAGGCGGAGGAGGCGGAGGATGAGGAGGTCGAGAGCAGCGACTACACGTCGGAGGACGAGGGCACCGAGGACTACCGCCGTGGCGGATACCACTCCGTCCGCGTCGGAGACTCCTTCAAGCAGGGCACCTACGTTGTGCAGTCCAAGCTCGGATGGGGCCACTTCTCCACCGTCTGGCTTGCCTGGGACACAGCCCACTCCGTGCGTGCCCTAACCCTTTTTCTCGAGATCTCTTCGTGTTCAATTCCAATGATTCGTGTTGTCGATCTGGATGCGGTTTATCCAGTTTGCTGCTGCTGTTTGCCTCTGCTCACCAACTGTTCGTTACTTTCCCTGAAGGATACTAATGCATAGATTCGTTGCGGATAAAATGATAGCTACTGTTCCATTTGGGATTCCCATTATTCACGAAAATTCAGATTTCTTTATCCCCTGCTATCTAGAGATTCAGGGAGATGTCTTAACGTTTCTGGATTTGTTGATGCTCTGTACAGAGATATGTGGCGCTGAAGGTGCAGAAGAGCGCTCAACACTACACAGAAGCAGCCATGGATGAGATCAAGATCTTGAAGCAGATTGCTGATGGTGATCCTGACGACTCAAAATGTGTTGTTAAGCTTCTTGACCACTTCAAGCACTCGGGTCCTAATGGTAACCATGTGTGCATGGTTTTTGAGTTTCTCGGTGATAACCTATTGACCCTGATAAAGTACACGGATTATCGTGGAATTCCCCTTCCGATGGTTAAGGAGATATGCCGCCACGTGCTCATTGGTCTTGACTACCTCCACCGTACACTTTCTATTATTCACACTGACCTTAAGCCAGAGAATATATTGCTTGTGTCTACCATTGACCCCTCTAAGGACCCTCGGAAATCAGGTTTACCCCTGGTTTTGCCTTCAGCGAGGACAGACGAGCCACCTCCAAAGGTGCCTGCACAATCAGGAAATGGTGGCCTCACCAAGAACCAGAAGAAGAAGATCCGGAAGAAAGCCAAACGTGCAGCTGCTGCAACTTCAGAAGGAAGTAGTGCTGTGGCATCTGCTGACACAGATGGATCAGATGACCGAGGAGATCTGGGTACAACAAATGAGGGTAGTCCTATTCAGGATGGAGCTAAGAAGCGGGCAACACGAGATAGACGGGGTAGCAAAGGGGCCAAGAAGAAGATGGCAATGGAGGCTGATCTAAAATGCAAGCTGGTGGACTTTGGAAATGCATGTTGGACATACAAGCAGTTCACAAGCGACATTCAAACAAGGCAATACAGATGTCCTGAGGTTATACTTGGTTCCAAGTATTCTACATCTGCTGACCTGTGGTCCTTTGCATGCATTTGCTTTGAGCTTGCCACTGGGGATGTGCTATTTGATCCACATAGTGGCGATAATTTTGACAGAGATGAGGTATGTTTTTTTCTTATTGCCCTGATTTCATCTATTGTACTTTTCATGGAATCGTATCCAAGAAAAAAGGAAAGAGAATCACCGATTACAAGTGTACCCTGAACATAAGGTTGTCTTGATAACCCAAAAAAAGCCTTTCATATTGACTTGCAATGAACACAATGTAATTTGCCCTCTAGTCTAATTGTTTTATGTGTAGTTATTCTGAAATCTCATAACAGAAGTGACTAAGTCTGTTCTGAAGAACTCATTTTATTATTATACAACTTTGCTTTGGTTTCAGCTAACTCTCTTTTGGTTTGGTAGGATCCTCATCCTTACCCAGCAAAGAATAACAAACAAAAAAAGAGCATGAACCTGTTTAAACTATGATAATCGAACACGAATCTTGAAATAAATGCAGTGTGCATCTTCTATTTTTTTTCTTAGTAGTAAATCCATGATGTTTTTAATTGTGTCCCTGTATTTTCCATGTTTTTTTGCATACATCTTTCATGTACATATCCTTGGTCATATGTGTCATTACACTTTTTTTTTTACTTCGCGTCACTGACACTGAACATCTGTGAACTACCCAATGCAAAAAGGTACTTTGCTTTGCTAGCTGGTGACAATAGGAGACAATGAGTTTAGCCAGTTAGAGCAGGATACAACTTTAGTGGTTGATCTTTACTTTTCCCTACCATGTGTTCACAAATCTAAAATGCCAAATAAAATAGAATGGAGGTCTTTTTTTTTTAAAAAAAAACTGAAAAGTACAGTAACTATTTAGTTTGTCGATACTGGGGTGGCACGCACAACCACATAAGCTATTACCCACTTTTGCATAATATTTTTCTACAATTTGAACTGATGATGTTTACCTTCTGCCTACTTTACATGCTCTGTTGTTTTTGGCTTAGCCACTTTACAGTTATGGTTTATCTAATTATGATGCTAGGATTCTAATCATGAACTACTTTGACCTACTTATCACTGATCATTTCGAAGGATGCATTTATGATAGATAGTTTTGAGGAAGTTTCAATTCCATATCTAAATTGATTTCTTGTAAGAGAAGCAAATTGATGTCTAAAAAATAGGTTACAGAAGAACACAAAGGCTAAGTGGTAGAGCTAGAAACTCTTTTTTTCTCAACTTCTGCCAACGTTGCTGTGCCTTGTTACTCCCTTTGGCTTGTGGCTTGCTGCACCCTGACTGGGCAGAATGAGTTTTTGTTTGCTATTTTCTGTATCCGTAACAAGAAACGATGTTGATAGTAAATCATTTTTGACTTGCATATGGCATTTGATCTTGAACCATATGGAAAGTTTTATTCGCGTGGATTGAGCAAGTTTGAAGTATTTATCATTTGGGTTTTTTCTAGTTGATTGGCCTTTGCATTTTGTTGGGAATCGACTGCTGATTACTCTAAAAATTAGTCCTTGAACTATGTAAAATTTCTACATCAAGGTTTCTTCATTTTAATAGTATTTTTGCATGTGCCAAGTATGTGCTCTAGACTGCAGCTTTGCAATTTCTTTTTTTTTTGGGAAAATGATTTGACATGCTCCCTTCCCAAGATGGAGTTATATTCTGAGAAATTCTTCATAATGCAGGATCACCTTGCGCTGATGATGGAACTGCTAGGAATGATGCCTCGAAAGGTTAGCAAGGTTTCAATTTTAACTTGCCATAGTTCTTAAGCAAAAGATCATAGTGTTCTTAATTTTGTCATACAAATGATGTTTCCCAGATTGCATTGGGTGGTCGGTATTCACGTGACTTCTTCAATCGGTATGGGGATTTGAGGCACATCCGACGCTTGCGGTTCTGGCCTCTCAACAAGGTACTGATGGAGAAGTACGAGTTCACTGAAGTAAATGCTATTGGGATGGCGGATTTTCTTGTTCCAATACTTGATTTTGTTCCTGAGAAGCGCCCTACTGCTGCTCAGTTGCTTCAGCATCCCTGGCTTGATGTTGGTCCCCTCCGACAGCAACCTAAGACACTGCCAGACTCAGCACAGAGTTCAGTTGATGGTGTTTCTGAGAAGCAAAAGAAGGAGAATGAAGAAAGAGATGCAATGGCTTTAGAGTTGGGGAACATTGCCATAGATGGCGCTTCATCCAGGATGGCAAATGACCCTCAAGCAAGCACAAATAAAACAACTGCTATCCCTTCTAAGAAGTGAGCTGCATTTGATTTCATGAGTTAAGCTGTAAAACTTGTTTTCAGTCGAGAATTGTTCCAGAGTGGGAAACAGATGTTTTTTTTAGGTTTGAAATATGTTAGATAGCAACCAAGGAAAACGAAGAGTAGGCCAAATATTTGGTGTGTGGAGTTGGATGGACAAGGCTAGATTCGTTGGGGTTGCAGTAACCCTATTCCTTTTTCTTTGAGAACATATTCTTTTGTACAATTAGAATCTGCAATTTTTTTAAAGGTTAACAGTGAACAACTGGGAACCTGAGATCAGTTTTACCATGTAGTTCTCAATTGGTCTGGTCTGAAATTTTCTACTGGGAACCATATGGAAACAGGATGTGGCTTCTTTGATCACTGTAACGATTTACATATTTTTACCTGGTATATATGCATTTCAGCATAGATTTAAACAGAGGAAAGTAGGGAGTGCTTTATGTTTGGTTTATCTCGTTACCGACCAATGAAGAGTTGATCATAGTTACGATCAGGTGAAACGAGTTGAGTTGTGCCAGGTGGTCGGGCACTTGGGTCGTTCAAGCACCAGCTCGAGCGTCACCGCACCGGAGCTGCCGGTGCATGGCGTGGGTTTGGGTCGCGGTTGGTGCTCTGCTCCGACGGACCTGACCGACTTGCGACGCGGACCAGAATCTACCGAGCGCGAATCCGTCCCGAACAGCACACCATCCAAAAGGTAAAAGTCAACCAAAGGCGTGCCGCACGGCCCCACCCCTGCCGTCACAAATCCGAGGGTGGGCAGCGGGCAGCTTACCCAGCGGGGCGCGAGTCAGCGCGCGCGGCGATGGAGCGGCGGGCGCAGCTGCCCGGCGACGCCCAGCAGCCGGGCAAGGACGGCGCCGGCGACGCTCCTCCTCCACCGCCACCGGTAAGACCTGCTCTCCTCCTGCCGCGGAAAGCTCCCTGAATCTTCTTGTACCGCGGAAAATTCAGAATTGCAAATCTCCGATCGCGAGCAACTGAAAAGCGTCGAGTTGACGCGCTTGTTGCCTGCTTGCGGCATGGCAGTTCTTGGAGGTGACGTGCAGGAGCTCCGGCAAGGTCCGGCGGTTCGCGGCGGGGACGACGGCCCGCTACGCGCTGCACGCCATCAACCGCAAGCTCGACCCCGGGGCCCCGCCGGCGCTGCACGTCGAGGCCGTCAGGGACGGCGAAGAGCCCGTCAGCTTCGGGCCCAGCGCGGCCCTCGCCGACTACGGCCGCGGCTGGAGGCTGCAGACCGTCACCGCGCAGGACGCGACCGGGCTCCATCACCCGCTGCACGCGGACACGGTACCTCACCTGCATCTGTCATTGAATAAACTGCCTCGAGTAAAAGCTCAATTTTTCTTCAAGAATCAAGAACCAGGCATTAGTTTTTATGGACTGTCGTTTTTAGGAGAAGCTAAATCACTTTCGGTTGTTTTAAGCACTTTAGCTCACTTTTGAGTTCTAAAACTCTATAATGAGGTGAGCTTAAGTTAAGAGCTAATTTTAGGTCGTCTGTCTACAGCTTGAGCTCTAAAGTTACAGCTTGAGCTCTAAAGTTTAGAGGAGAGGATTCAAAACAAGCCCTTAGTCACTGTTGGATGTTTGTTTCAGTTGCAGTTCAGCGCAGTGATACTGTGGACAACATATCTGGTTGTGGTTATCATCATGGCATGGACTATCTGGATAGCTAGAAATGAAATGATTTTCCACAACAATCAGATGAGTTTACAAGAATGCAAAATCTTCTTCCAACAGCAGATTAGGCTTGTCTCCCTACGGGGCTGGCTGCTATTTTCTTCGTTTCGTTCTTTGTCTCCTGATTTGACTAGTTCTTCTTTGTGTTAGGGTGTGCTTTGTTGTATTTTGCTTCCTGTTCTGTCTTTTTCCTTCTTTGTTCGTTGTAAACTTGTTTTCATTTAAATAAATTCTCTGTAGGGGCTTGTGGCCCCTCCAGTTCCATACAAAAAAATGGTGTCCACATCAATCAATTAGAGATCGCAACACCATACCAATCTTGGCTGGTTCGCTTTTTCTCTCCAATTCATTTTGGTTGTTTTGGCCGGCTCCAAACCAGTTATTTGTCAGCCTCCAAACAAACGAATCCAGACTAAATAATCCTTTTTTTTCGAGTAATCATTTTGTGTGGATTGTCAATTGCAGAAACAGGGTGACAGACAGCTATCCAAAGAAGATGCCGTTGATACGGAGACATTAAAGGGCACTTGCATCTATGCCGCCAAGATCGTGCTCGCGTTTGTGTTTCTCTTCCTGCTAGGTGGATTGCTCACATACCTGCTGGAGGTGATCCCTGATATGCTGCAGACTGCATCGGCGCTTGAATTACCTGAATTTTTGTAGAACCCGCTGACTGAAAATGTATGACGCACTATCATTTCATTAACATTATATGGCATTGTGTGCCGCATTGTAACTTGGTCAATTTGAATTCGTGTGGCTGCAGCTCATGATAATTCATCATCCTTGTTATAGTATTATTAGGCTGTTTGGATCCGCTGCTCAATATTAGCTCCACTTTCCAGGCATTGGGCAAGGTTTGCTTGAGTGCTTGGTAGCACTTAGAAATATGATGTCCACGCAGCTTGGCGAGTTTAGAAACAAAGTAAGTTGTAGTGTTTTTTGTTTCGAGACCTACTACTTAGACGCTTATATACAAGTGTACACTTACCTATATAAACACACATGTATGCTCACCTTACTTATGTAATCATCTCCGAAAAACTAAGTTGGACCAAAGAATTAAATTCTGAAATAATATAAAAATATGAGCATTTGTTTCAATTTAAAGACTTGAACCTGGATGAGTAGCTTCCATCACAAAGAAGTAACCAACCAGAGAAGGCTATATGTGCAGTGTCACACCGACTTTGTAATGAGCTAACCACTATACCCACAATATTTAGACTATACTGTATTGTAGCCTTCCTTTTCCTTAATTGTGATATAGAAACCAAATTGGATGTCTACGAAAGCATGCTTAGACGGTTTTTAAACCTATCTTAGCTAGGTTTAGTGATGATGACAAATTAAATAAAGTTCATCATTGTGTAGCTCTCATAGAGATTTCCAAAACGCAGGTATAGAACATCCATTTTAGAGTGCAGACGAGTGAGTTATGGGTTTTTGGAAGACTGGCCAAACAAACTTTCAAACTAGAATTTGGGTAAGCCCAAGTAAAATTTTTAATTTCACATGATTTTTTAAGGATTCAAACTTGTAATCGTGTAAGACCACCTCACCCTTCAAATATAAATAGTCAAGTCCAAGGCATGGAAATAGCATGTCACTTATATGCAATAACACAACTTCTATATCAGCTAAGGACACATAATATAAGTTGGATTGTATTACTATAATGTTATCCGATCTGGTACATGTTAACTTTGAAAAAGAAAAATACAATGTCATAGTATTAAGCACTGCATGACATATCCCCTTGGATGCTATACTTTTATGAAAGGGGTGATACATAAGTTGTATTGGATGATTCTTGTTCAGAATTTCCGAAGAATCACGTCGACCTTCTGGAGCGCAGTCGTGGCATCATAGATGTCGATCTTTATCAGTTTTTTGTTCCCAGCATCCCAGGAATTAAAAGCCTTCCATTTCAGCAGCTAGGGACCTTTTCTATCACACGTCTTCTGTTGTTTGACAATGCCTAGGTAGGAAGTAAGGAAGGGGATTTTCGTTCATGCATCTGGCATTAGGAGATCAGAGCTTGGTGCATCATCACTAAATGAGTAAATGATGAAGCATTTATTAGGTTGTTGTGATCTATCAGGTAACGTAAAACTAGTTTGTTGACCTGGCGTCAGAGCTTGACAGTGCATCCATCTGAGTTGTGCCTTTATGCCTTTTCCAGTTCATAGAATCAATAAGTTTTGGTTTCATTTTTGGAGATTGAAAGAGTTCAGAACATGGACGTACACTGTCCAATGCAGACGAAGAACAGGAATGAGCAAGCCTGCAACAGCAGCAGCAAGCCACTACCTCTATAAACAACCATTCATCGGCACAAAACAACAAGGTATGGTCTCTTCCAATGCAGCTCAACACCAAACTCCATCCTTCACCGGCCACCGGGACTCTACAGCAGAGCAACAAGGACAGAGACACCTTCACCAACACAAAGCAGAGAAATACCACGGCACAACTCTTATCTACTTACAGGAAAACATTCCTGAAGTACGATGTTACTGTGATGCATCCTTGATGCCTGACAGCAACAACTACCCAAGGAAAGAAGAACTTGGAGTCTTCATAGTCAATACAACCGGCCCACAAACTTTGCTGGCGTTTGTTCAGGCACACATTACAGTTGACTCAGTCCTCATGGCAGAAGCTGCTGCACTACTACTTGCAGCCTCAATAGTTCAGCAACTTGGATTCACAAATGCAACATTCTTCACAAAGACAACCAATCAATGGCGAACTTCTATAACTCCTCAAACTTCTCCAATCCTCCACATTGGAAGTATAAAAAGCCTCACAGCAGGCTTCCTGAAAACCTTGGAGGGAAATCAGTTGAGAGTTCACAAAATTCAAAGAAGCCTAAATACCACAGCACACTCCTTAGCACATCAGGCTTACAGGTCCACTGCTGCTGCTATAGGTTTCAGTTGCACTTCTACTCTACTACACAGCACTTCAGATTCATTCCCTGCTCGGGATGCATGCATTTCTGTAATCAAGGTAGTAGGAATTTAATGAAGTCCGCTATCCAAAAAAAAAGGAGTCCGACTTCATCTTCAACCAAGTATGTTCTTTTTTTTTCTTTTTAAAAAACTGGAAGTAGAACTCCATTACGAATCAACTGCTGCCAAATCTTTGGCAACGATGCTGGGGGACGTCTAATGAATGGCGGCTCGAACATATCAAGCTGTTGGTGGATGATGACAAGGACGGAATGATCAAGCCATTGCCCCACAATCCAGATGAAGTCAAGATGGCTTCCTGCTGGGGGACGTCTAATGAATGGCGCCTCGAACATATGAAGCTGTTGGTGGATGATGACAAGGATGGAATGATCAAGTCATTGCCCCACAATTGGAGGTTGTCGGTGAGGATAGCGTTTGATGTTGCTGTTCTAAAGCAGCAATTAGAACAGCAAGCTTTTTTTTTTGACGGTCAACAGGGGGGAGTCGCTCCCCACCTGGTTTTTGTATTTCTCACGGCCCAAAACGGCTTTAATTTAGTTTACATAGATCTTTTGTACATGGTGCACCTGGACAGGTGTACACTAGGATCACTAGCATAGAGAAAGAAACATACATCGTTTAGACTAATGAAGACAGTTATCCTTCACCCTGCCTCGCTTGCTGGAAGGCGAGTACCCAAGCCTGTGCGATATGATTCCTGGATGCCGGAAGTCTGAAGGCCCACTGCGTGGCGGCGTTTTTGCATTGCAGGAGTAATGCTTGTACGCTGGTAGTTTCACTTCTGAAGATGAGAGCGTTTCTCGCTTTCCAGAGTTGCCAGCAGCAAATTGCCAGGAAGGAGGAGAAAGCCTCGCGCGGGATGTTTGTTGGGGGAGACCATGAGTGAATGATGTCCAGATCCCCGGGGTTTACTTGAATCTGTAGCCTCTGCCACAGCTGACCAGCGAGGTTGCACCCACAAACGATGTGGTCTGCAGATTCTTCAGAAGCCCGACAAATTTCACAAGTCCGGTCGTCAACCACGGTTTTGGAGAAGAGAACCGTTCTGCATTGGATCCTGCCCCTAGTTAACAGCCACATGAAGAGTTGGACGCGTGGAGGTGCATATGATTCCCAGATGAATTTGGCCTTGGGGCTAGAGGGTTGAGTTTTTGCCTTGATCATCTTGTAAATGGCACCACTGTCCAGGCTGCAGTCTTGTGTTGCGAACACCGATTTCCTGGAATCACTTTGGTCTGAGAGGTGAAGGCTGGTTATCGCTTCCTGGGCATCCCGCAGTTCTTGTTGAGCAGCTGTTGATAGCCGAAGAACCATAGTGTTCTGAATGCCAACATCGATGATTTCTTTGACGGAGGCCGACTGAAGTTTGGAGTGACTGAAGAGAGCCGGATATACGTCTACAAGTGCATCATCTTCCAGCCAGACATCATGCCAGAAGGAAGTCGATTCACCGTTCTCCACGCTCACCGTGGTGATAGCTTGGTAGAGAGGCAGAAGCTGTCTAAGTGTAACAGCAAGCTTTGCCCCTCCTGGTGTAATCGGCCTGCAGAGATCACTTCTTGGTAGCCAAGGATCACTCCAAATTTTCACCTGTGAGCCATCACCTATTCTCCAAATTAATCCTTTCTTAAGTAATTCCAACCCCGATAGTATACCGCCATGAATATGACACATTGCTCCTCGGTTTCTCCCCAAGCACATCACCATAAGGGAAGTATTTCACCTTTAGCACCTGTGAGCAAAGAGACTCTGAGCAATCTCCACTCTTGTTTAGCCAACATGGCCATGTTGCAGCCGTGGATATCCCGAAAACCCAGCCCCCCTTCCTCCTTTGCCATTGTGAGTTTCTCCCAACTAAGCCAATGCATTTTATGTTCATTGCCCTGCTGACTCCACCAGAAGCGGCTAACCTAACCATGGCAGTGATTTGATCACATAGGCTCTTAGTGAGGTCAAAACAACCCATTGCAAAAGTCTGGAATGGCCTGCGCGACAGCTTTAATTAAAATTTCCTTGCCCACTCTAGATAACTATCCATCTTCTCTTTCCAACCCTGAATTCGCTGCCAAATAGGCTCTTTCAGATATTTAAAAGTTGCCACTCTTGAGTTTCCCACATGCACCGCCACCGGCAATACCCCTAACCGGCAATCCCAAGTTCGATCATTCATCGTCTCCTTATGGGGTGTTTGGGACTGCTCCACAAACTCCATTATAGAGCAGCTCCATAAAAAACTGGAGTTTGTGGAGTACCTCTTTAGTGCTCTCACAACTCCACCTTTTTTTCTCGAACTGAGTGCGTGGAGCTGAAACCGTTTGGCTAAAAAACGTGGAGCAGAGCAGTCCCAAACACCCCCTTAGTAATCTCAAGTACACCCTTTCCCCTCTGCTATTTTGGAGTCCACACCTCCAGGACACCCCCCCCCCCCCCCAACCCCCCAACAGCTGCATGCCTGCATAGCATTTGCCTGATTTTGATAGATCAAAATTAATGAATCATCAGCAAAGAGAAGATGGGAAATACTCGGAGCTCTGGTAGCAGAAATAGATATGGGGAGAGAGGATCCCCCGCCGTAATCCTCTTTTTGGGACCAAACTTTCAGACAAATTTCCATTCACCTTCACTCTATATGAGACCGATGACACACACTTCATGATCAAGTCCATCCATGCTTGGCAGAAACCCGTTTTGTTCATCATTCGCTCCAGGAAAGACCATTCGATCCTGTCATACGCCTTACTCATATCAAGCTTTATAGCTGCCCATCCTTCTTTGCCTCTCCTTTTCTTCTTCATAAAATGAAGTAATCCCATAGGCTATTAAAATGTTATCCGAAATAAGCCTCCCTGGGATGAAAGCACTCTGATTTGGGGAAATAATCTCTGGTAGAAACCTTTTCAGCCGGTTTGCTAGCACCTTCGAAATAATTTACATAGACTTTTGGGCCGCAGATCAGTCACTCTCTCCGGCCTTTGAACCTTGGGAATTAACGCTATGATTGTCTCATTCCAATGCTCCGGCTATGGGCCTCCTCTCAGAAAACCGAGTACCTATAGCATCCGTTCCCGGAGTTTTGAGGTCATCGATCGACTGCCTTGATCTCCTCAGTAGAGTATCCGATAGCAGTAGCACCACGTCAACCTGCGATCCATCAGATCGAAGTCGAACGAGCAAGCGATAGTGATCAGGTACCTAGCCCATTAAGCCACGAATCCGGCCCTTCCAGAGGAGGAAATTGGAGATTGCTTTAGGCGCCGTTCGGTTTCGGTTAGGCCATTCCTGGCAAGGAACAATTCCAAGCTAGTACGTACTCCCTCCATCTCAAATTATAAATCATTTCAAGAATTTTAGAGAATCAAACCACCTTAAATTTAACCAAATTTATATCATAAGATAATAATATTTATGATAACAACTAAGTATCATTAGATTCTTCATTAATTATATTTTTATATCATATCTATTTAATGTCATAAGTCTTTATAATTCTTTCTATAATTTTGATTAAACTTGAAATGATTTAACTCTAAGATTTTTGGAATGACTTATAATTTGAAATGGAGAAAGTACAAATTAAGCCTTATTCAAGATAGGGCCTTTATAGGCGTCCAGCCCAGACGGGTTTCATGCTACAATCTTTCCAAATGAAGTAAGGGCCGTTTGGATCATAGGAGTTTTCACAGGAAATTCAAAGAAAACTGAAACAGAGGAAAGGGAAGCAGGCATACTATTTGGAACACAGGAAACACTCTTCCCTTTTCTATGGAATATGAAATAATGCAGCCTCTTCACAACTTCACAGGAATGGAAGAAAAAAAGAATTGCGCCGCAGGACGAGTACGGAGTACCAGACAATGAAAAGGTCGTCAAGACCTACTTCGTTCATTTTACACATTGCAATTTAGCTGTCGTTTCCCTTTGGCAGCGTACAACATTAACTAGAAGCAGCTGAAAACCTATAGCTTAACAAAACTTCTTCGCTATATGCCAAAAAAACACTTGAGCATGTTTTAATTCCTGTGTGGTCAATATTTGCTTAGCATGGACAGGTCGCCATGTTTGCTCTGTTTGCAGTCCCTCTTGGCTCTTGAAGAACATAGGAATTCCCGGTGCAATAAGAAACCTCTATCACCAGTTCTGTAACTGTGAGGCCACACTTTTCACCACTGGGTGATATTCTGTGTGCAGATACTTCTTTGCATTCTCTGAACCAGGTTGCCCCAGCCATTCGTCGTATAGTTTTTTCGCGATAGGGTTACTGAAAGGATCCAATATTGATATCTGGTACACAAGATACACAATTAGTGGAAGAACATAACTCATAAGGTACACAATTCATGTAGGCTATACCAAATTACAGGTAAGAAAATACTCTGCAGTTATAGCACATTTCCCACTTGACGATAAAACTATGGAAACAAATTAGAGGATAAATAGCATCCCATGAAAAGAAAATTTTGAAGGCTAAATAACATGGAATATCATATATTGTTCAGCTCAGCAAAGCTACTAGAGATGGAATAAGTGCTCTGACAATTGAACAAAATTACAGTACAAGTAAAATCTGGGTAGCAAGCCAGACGTTATAGCATGGTAGTAGCAAGCTAGAAACATTATACAGAGAAGCAGCCCAAGCAAACGAAAAGCATAGTAAGCTACAAGTGTAGAAAGAGAATAGAATAGAATAACAAGAAGGTCTATACCTAATAAATATGAACACATTTCAAGCGATGACTACGGTGCATCAACTAAAATGTCTAGAACTCTTTGCCCTACATGAATGTGGATGACTCAAAGCGAGGTCATGACGAAGATGCACCACAATGATAAGCAAGTTGCCTTATAAACTACTCCCTCCGTTCCAATTTATAGGCCGTTTTGGCCTTTCTAGATATATAACTTTTATTATGTATCTAGACATAACATATATCTAGGTGCATAGCAAAAGCTATGTACCTACTACCTAGAAAGCCAAAACAACCTATAATTGAGGACAGAGGGTGGTACAAGAAATGTTGGATTTCAGTTAAAAGCTTACATCTTGTGTGTACACACTCTCCAATTGCTGGATAAGTTCCTTGGAAGATTGGCCTTGAACAGGCTTTAATTGACCTCCCCCGTTCAGACAACCTGCAGAACAGTAATAAATGCATCATAGAGCCGGATCCTACATTTTAGAACTTGTTTATTGAAACTTACAAGTACTCTATCATGCAAAGACATGTCATAACGAAGTACCTGAAGGGCACGCCATAACTTCAATAAAGTGGTATTCACATTTTCCCATCTTAATCTTCCTAACAATATTCTGCAGGTTCCTGAATCCATAACAAAGTGCAAACTTCAAAACAGGTTTGCCCTCCACCTGCTACCACATGCAGCATTTGCTAATTGTTATACACACATTCACTCCAGCTGGGTAAAATAATTACTGGTTTTCCACGATCGTCAAGGGAATGAGTTTACCTCCAATGTAATTTCACGAAAATCTGAATTTCTCAAGATTCTAAAGTCAAGAGGACCCTCTATTTCTCTCTTGTAAATTACATGTGCTGCATAGCGAAAGACCATTTCTGCATAACCTCCAGAACCTCCAGAAACCCCATATAGATGGCCTTCCTCATCGACATTTGTTAACCTGGGTTATAATAAAGAAAAAATCATGTCAGCTCTGAGATAAATTAATCAAAACAGGTAAAACGAACTATGGGTATATTCAGATAATATCAGACAGTAAATGATCATTACATGGATTTCTTTTCACAACAGGTGATTGGAATAAAACTAGCTAAAATTTGTAGACAGAAGTAGCAGTCAAACAGATTATAACTAATTAATAGTCCTGTACTTGAGAAGATGAATGAGTAAAGGCGCAGAATGAAACACCAAGCACATGGCCTTACAATCTGTCCAATGAAGATTCCTCTAATGTCTTGAAATCGATAGATTTGGACTGCAGAAATATGCAAATCATAATAAGTGCCTCCCTTGTTTTTCAAATCCATGAACCATAGTACAAGCAAGAAAAAGAACCAAGAAGCAACCTGTATCAAGTCTAACACTTCACCAGTTGTCAGTACTGAATCCACCTCTGTGACCTCTTTACCGTCTACAGAGAAAGTAAAATCATCCCGGACGGCCTCTAGCTTCTTGTCGTAGCAGGGCATCACAGTGACATGATATACATCATACGGCCTACATACCCCCAAAAAAGGAGGTTATGAATAAAAGTCAAATACTACAAAGCAACAGTATTAAAAAGACTGGTAATTGTTTAGCCTTCAGCAAATTAGAATACATCAGTAACACAAACTTCCATGATTGTTGAGGGCTTGAGGCACATCTATACAGGTAGTTGGGTAAACTGAAGTGGACTCAGTCACTGGCTCTAAGTGTATGAAAGGGAAGGATGACCAACATCGGTGAGCCACTGCTATTTTTTACAACACATTTCCTGATGACAGGTTTCTTAAACCAAAAAAATAGAATAGTTGGTGGGAGCATGCAGGTTTCCTATTAGGGAAGTTTGAATTGCTCATATTGCAAAACCCATTCTTGCATAGAGCCTTTTTTCCAATACGGACAAAATCGTTAGCAAATCATCCCTATTTGAGGACAATAAATCATGTGTATTAATCTCCTACAACTAAAAAGACTAAAGAGGGGACATTGTTTTGGTGCGACATTCTCCCCTCCCGCTTTCGTCCTGCCTCCTGCGAACGTCGTCCCGCGCGCCCCCTCGCCCGCCTCCTCCTCCCCGCAGTCCTCCATGCAGATCGCCTGCGGATCCGGTCCCGCGTACCTCGCCCTCGCCCGCCTCCTCCCTCGGCGCGCCCTCGCCCGCCCGGCGCGCCCTCGCCGGCGCCCGCCTCCTCCTCCACGCGGATCCGCGTGGCGCGGACCTCGCCCGCCGCCTCCTCGCCGCGCGCGGCGCGGACCTCGCCCGCCTCCTCCCTCGGCGCGCCATCGCCCGCCTCCTCCTCCACGCGGATCGCGCGTACCTCGCCCGCCTCCTCCCTCGGCCCGCTTCCACACCTGCGACGCGCTTCCCTCATCGCAACCTTCCTGCGACCAATCTTCTCCTCCAATCACGCAATCTCCTCTTCCAATCCAATCTTGGGGTCGTCGCTCGCGGAACCTCCCAGAAGGAAACAACGCCACACAGCATCACGTTGATTGCGGCGCCTGCTCCCTTCCTCGTGCGATCTGTGGCCCTGCTCCCTTGAGCGGAGCGCACTGCAGAGCCGGTCACCGGCGAGGTGGTGCTATGCGTCCACCCCACCCAGGAGGCGGAGCACTGCCGCTAGGATGTCATCGGCTACCTCAGGCGACTCCTTGGCTCCTCCCTCGGCTGCGAGGTGCGTCCGTACCCGCTGCTGTGATCTGTCTCCCCCTAATCCCCATGGAAGCACCCCAGGAAGCCCCACCAGGCCCCAATCTAGACTTCCGTTGCCTTGATCCCCATCCACCTCTGTGGTTTCATCACCAGCGAAACTACTTCACCTCCTCCATCGAGGCAAGATGGATGCGACTGGTGGCAACACACAATGGCACTGGAGGACCTGGTGCTCTAGGCTGGATCCACGAAGGAGGTTGCCTTGTCGACCACAGCTAAGGCAAAGGCTGGATCAGATGATGGTGTGTTGAGGACGACAAGAGATGCCTCACTTAGAGGAGGACATGGCAGCCAACGGCGCCGCAGGCGAGGAGTTCAACAAGGGCAAGCTTCCTCCATGGTAAGAACACTAATTCCAAATGTAATATTGTTTCTATTGTGAATTTTTGAATGAAGAGGTGCAGAATCATCTCTGAATTACCTGAAGAAGTGAAGAGCATAAACAGTGCCTTGAAACCTATTAACAAATTGGAAGTTGATCTACAAGAAATTCTATTTATCCACTTTATCAGACCATCCTCCGGTACACAGTGAAGGGGTGGAATTATACCTGCCTGTTTTATTTTCCATAAATTAGTGTATCTGACATGGATGGATGAATATGTTGTTAATTGATTTCTCTCCTACTGTGTAATTGTGCTCAGGCTTACTAATCTACACAGTGTCACGAGATAATCAGAAGGTTGGGTCAGAATCGCGAAGCTGCAGGCAAAAGCCAGCTGCGAAAGAAGGTGATGGTGTGAGCATCAGCGGTGACTTTTCCAAGTTCCTGGCAGTAAATTTTTTTCATTGCACAAAAATAATGGTGCAAGGCTTGGAAAACTTTACAAAAATTGCACAAAAATAATAGTTCTCAGATGTATTAGCATGTATTAGTCTGTACAAAAATAATAGTTCTCAGATGGTGCGAAGCTGCAGGCCATTCAATAGCTTGAGAGCTGTAAGCTCAAGCTTTCTCAGATGAAAAAGGACATGCAGCAACTCGCTCACAATCTTTTTGTCATCGGTCATTGAACTTGTACCTTGTGATTGAAATTATGTGAAATGTTCTAGGAAGACTCTTTTCACTGAAATTATCTAATTTGGTATGTGTTTTCACTAGAATGCATGTGACTGAACTTAGCTTATTTCCCTAGCTGTAAACTGAACATCTTATGTTTCTCCCTACTTTGTGCATGATGCTACCATGGAGACTTCATGAAGACTACTGTCATGGCGATTGAATGATCATGGGCCTTCTTCTCAGTTACGGATGATGGTGAGTCTTATTTTCAGTTACTAGATGTTGCTGCAACTATGCGTTGGATTTTGCAAATACTTTGTATATTAGAAGGTCTAGCATCTGCATGCCATACTTTTATCAGCATGAAGAGTTCAGATGCTATACAGATTAATCCAGATGGTGCCAGCACAAAAGTGGGTCAAGAACATCATATAGACTTGTGCAAACCGTCTGCTTGATGCATTGGACAAGTTGGATATACCTTGGACCAATTTCGCCGATCTGAATGTACAATGACCAACGACAACATCGACTATAAAATTTGTCATTTTACTGCTATAGTCATGAATTAGATGTTTTTTAGTTGTCTGTTAAAGCTGCCATAGCTGTGTAGCACAAAAATGGGAATTAGATGGTAATTGCTAAACAGTTACAAGCATGTGATTTTTGGTTGCCACATTGCAGGTTGTCAGCGGCTATCATGGAGGCTGTTGCGAGGGTCTATGTATGATGTATGGCCTCTCTCTTACATTGACATATTAAGAATTAAAATAGGGGGCATGATCCTATAGATGGATTACGTGATAGA
Organism: Sorghum bicolor; assembly: GCF_000003195.3. Classification (NCBI taxonomy): domain Eukaryota; kingdom Viridiplantae; phylum Streptophyta; class Magnoliopsida; order Poales; family Poaceae; genus Sorghum; species Sorghum bicolor. The sequence goes on along the minus strand of NC_012870.2, from coordinate 6,963,140 downwards.
TGCAAAGCCATTGCTCAAGAAAATGAAGATGAATGAAATAGGCCTCAAAAGCGCTTGATTCTATATGGCTTATGCACTATCTTATGAGAAGCACAAGAGGTCCAATGACACAAAGAAGATGTATCGTTTGGGGATCCAGAAGTAAGCTAAGCTCTTAATACCCCCACTCTCAACCCAACCTACCCACTTCTTTTGTCTTTTTTTAACCGAAAACCACACATCTGCTACTAGAACTATTATTTTTGTGCAGGCTAATACATGCTGATAACAAAAAAATCTTTGCAGGCAACATACCCTGTTGTCGAGAAATAGTAACCGTTCAACTTACTTTTCCTTTTTTGTATTGCTATTTTTTTGTTGCTTTATTCTTGTAAGTCATTCTTTTTCTTTTCTATTGTGATGGTTATAGAGTGCAGTGGATTGATGCTGAATTTTTTGCTGGTATGAATCACAGGAACCGTGTTGGGTTTGTATGAGGACAGCAGATACAAGTTTGAATCAGAAAAGGTGCATCTGAAAAAGGTTTATGTTATTGGACTAGGTTCTGGTGCCAAGGTGGATCTAAAACTTAAGTATGCTAATGATCTTTCGCGAGTGTGATATTCAGAAGAGAGCTTGTTAACTAGAAGTAGACATGAAGGTAGAACAATTTATTTTTTATGCTTGATTTGCCTATGGACACTTTGTTAGTTTGAGTTGGATGCTATGTATGTGGAATTTGGTCAAGCAGCTTTGTACATTGACATTGCCTTATGTTTTGGCTTCACTGGGGCTTGGTGGTGAAATCATATGGTATATTTCTATTGACCCCTGTATGTATCGAAGATTATAGCCTCTGATTTTAAAGATATATTTCTTTGGAATAAAATTCGTTCTCTAGCAATTATTGATTTCACCCAAGTTCCTTACAGGTGTTGGCATCTGAAACTGGTGGTATAACACAAGGGATTGGAACATATCAGGTGGGTGCTGACAATATCAACTAGATTTTTTTTCTTTCTACTAGGTTGGTGTTGGGCATTGATGCTCTTGTGCTCTATTCTGTATCCAGTCTGGCAAGCTGTTGCCAGAGTTGTTCTTCACCATGGAGACAGTCCACATTGGAAGCAAACCATGATAAAGGTTCACTTTACCACTTTTTTCGTATTCTGTAGAGGTCGATGTTGTGACGTATTAAGAATTGTTAAGGCTATCCATGTAGAACGAGCTACACTTTGATCAACTTTATAGCAAGTGATGAATTTGAGTAGTTACTATCGGCAGTTGGAAAATAACAAAGAACACAGGAATATATTTATATTTTAAGTTTTTCTTTTGCATAAATTGTTTGGGGAGCCTGTGACGTCTCGTTCTCTGTGACGGTTAATTTCATAAGCTTTGCTTTTCAGATTAAATATCACTTTAATGTCGGTATTTAATTTTATGTTATTATTATCTTATTGTGCGATCCATGTATTTTTATTATAAAAGTTTAATTACCCCGTAGCAACGCACGGGCACGCTACCTAGTTCATATAAAAAACAAAACATCACTTATTCCATTATAACTTTTGCAAACCTATGACAGTACTGCCAAGTTGCATCACAGGCACCATAGAAGGCAAAGAATTTTTGTGTATGTATGAAAATTTGATTTCAAGATAACACTGTCTAGAGCAGGGACAAATACTCACTTTAGACCAAGTTTCTCAACCACATGGTGCTTAATGGCTGCACCAATCGCCTGTTGCGGGCTCTTTACAGATGAGATGTAAGGTAGAATGTATGAACCAAGAGTCTTTTCTGCATAGCATATCCATCCTGCAAGTGGAAGAGGCTGTGTCATTTTGTGAACAAATTGTGTACTCGTTTCTAAAGCAAATGCATAAAAAGGTAGCGATAAACCATTAGTATTATACATGCAAGGTTACAGCATTTTAAAAACCGAAACTGCGTTATGTAATCCATGTCATGTTCCCAGCAATTATTTTACCCGGGCATGCAGATGAAATCATTGGAAGATTGGCTCCAGCTTCTTTGCCACTAGATGATTGATTTTTCTCATAACGTGAAACAAATTCATTGCATGCTTCAATAAGAGATAGATCTCGACTCGAGCTTGTGTCAAAAACGGCCTTTACACCAATCGACTTGAGCAAAGCAGTCAGTTTTCTGAGAACCTGAATTTAAAGGAGTTACATTCTGCTTTAGTTCTTATAATTGAAGGGCAACCTTGCAATAGTTTTTAATAAAATAAATAAATCGTGGGAAACATTTGTAAGAGCATATCTGCTAGGGTGATGATTCTGACAGGGGATGGATATGGCAAGCCCATGTAATTACCTGTGACTGAGAAAGACCAAAGAATGCAGCTAGTGATGCTCTTGACTGGGGAGATACAGATACAATAACAGCTTTATCAGAGTTTATGCGATCAATGAAGTCACCCAAGCTTTGCTTCTCCAGCATAACCGTCTCTGCGGATGTTATACAACCACTAAGATAAAGACAAAACAGTCAGAATTGATTGAACTTGATCATGTTACTTATTCACAAACAACTGATCTGAAGAGTAAAAGAGAAAGGAAAAGAAAAAACCTGCATGCCAGACAGTCTTTTAGTGAAATCTTGACTGCTTCCTCTGGAGGTTTTGAGCTCACTGTAGTTTCTTTCTGTTTGTTCTGTAAAATTTCTGTGTCAGGAATATGGGCAAGAGTTTGCTGAAAGGCTGTATATGATGAATTGACTTATGAAGTTCCAACGATGCAGATGTGAAGCTAATTGTTAGCAGAAATGAACATGGGTATATCCTTAGCACTTTCAAAGTTGTAGGTTCTTGACAAATGCAGCAGATTCCATTCAGTAGGCTGTGACACTTATACTAATTGTTCTGATAAAAGTAAATAAAACTAGAAATTTCTTTCCTGAATCACACAAACGGTCGTTTTTGCATAGATACAAATTATGGCGAAGCTATGCTGCCAGGAGTCTATTCTGTAACAAGTAGGGGTGTTATTCTGCTCAAGTTTGGTACAAATGGGAGAAATAGTATTAGGCTATCCTTTCATCAAAAAACTTTGAGATCAAGGTATTTGGTATTCTTAATGCCTACAGAGAAGATATTTTGTGTGTATATGTGTGAGAGAAGATGAGCATGAGATATCTGATCATCTGAAGGTGCTATGTCCACTCATTACATGTCATAATTTGGTTCCTACCAATTGGAGCAACATGTAGGACATCATTGGAAAAAAATAACATTTGATTCTATAATTATGATTCTAGATACAATTGTTACGGAAAAACAAATGTAATAAGAGTTCAACTGTAGCTAACACAAATTTTCCCTTCCTATTTATCGCACAGAAACCAACATGAGAAACCTGAAGGCAAAATAATTCCATTTCCTATTTCTTTGTCATTCGTCATATGATCGCACACATCACCATCTCAGTGTTCGAAACAAGTATCGCTGGTGAGCTCAAACTGCACTCAGCCAGCGCATGGGGCATGCCTCGCCCCGGACACACACAAATACTAGGGTAAACAACGAAACCTGGCGGAGAGAGCTGTGTCAATACCTGAAGGCGGCGAGAGGAGGAGGTGTTCTTATTGAGGGAGATGATGCAGTCCTGCGATGGGGCGATGAAGTCGTTGAGATCGGACGCCTGCAGCACAGGCGAGAACCTGCTCGACGACATCGTCGGCCGGCCGGGCGGCACCCCAATCGGTTCCCGGACTATTTGGGCCTTGGGGTGGTCTTCTCCGCCTCAGAGATTACAGAAATCAATCAATCCGCGCTGGGTATCTTGGGGACGGGCGGCGGCCGCCGGGGATGCCGGCCTCGCCGTATAGCTCCGCGACGAGGCGGGAGGCGGCGGCTGTTGCCTCTCTGATAAGCGCGGGGCCGTGAGGCGAAGGTGAATATGAGGAGAGCGGGAAGCTGTCAGTCGTCGTGCCACACGGGTGGCCGCCGGCGTGGCGGCGAGGAGCGGCGGTGGATTGGTTTCAGCCTTTCAGGGCAGGCGCCAGGCGGGGGGTAGAGAGGATTCCTTCGTGTTGTGTTGGGCTTCTGGACTTGTTCGAGCAATCGAGCTGGTTGGTCAAACAGGCCACACGCTGACACGACTCAGGGACGTGGCAAGGGGCAAAATGGAAAGGTCGGTTCAATATGGTAAATTTTTTCTTCTAAATTATAAAACGTTTGACTTTTTTAATATTGGTCTTATTTAAAAAAATATAAATATAATCAAATTTAAATTATTTTTAAAAAAATTATTAATAAACTAAGCAAGAAATGATATTTTGTATAAATTTTTGAATAAAATGAGTGATTAAATTTGATGTCAGAGTCAAACGTCTTATACTTTGAGATAAATTGAGTAGTTTGGATGGATCTCGGCGTTCTTTTTGAAGAAAAGGGATGGCACGAGTTTAATAAGAAAACAATACTAGAAAATGGAAATATTGTAATAGCCACACTCTGGACATTTTGATTAGTGGCCTAACATTCTGAGAATATTTTTATAGAATGTTTGGCTGATGGTTTCTACGGTTGACAAGCCGATTGTTATTGTTTTGTCGGGAGAAAAAAAAATTTGATAAGCCGGATTGATAAATTTAAATTTAAAAATATTAAATTATATTCCGGACATAAGAAGTATATACTTTTTTTTTATCGACTAGTATATCTCCCTGCCTGACATGTTGTCGTTCACACGTCTTTGAAATTTTCAGGTATCCTCTTTAGATTGTAGAAGGATAGCATTATCTTCGTTGGAGGATAAAACAAGGAAAAGTGTCATTCATAGAATAATGCATGACATAAACAAATTAGATAAGATAGAAAGTGGAAGACAAGATAGATATCGATTCCTCATGTACATATATTGTTATTATTATATAGAAGTATAAACAACTCTTGGCTATGTCGCCACACGGTGGTCATGTGACGTTTGCCAACAGAAATTTAAAAAGAGTACAAGTACGTGCCAGATACAAATAGAGCCAGAGCCACCAAGCAACTGTTCAATTATTGAATTCTCAATTACAAATGTCTCCCTACAAATTGGAGCTGAGAAAGCGACGCATCACAGACTGGCGTCCTCTCGGCTCGAGTGATTTAGAGACATAAACAAAAACAAAGCATACACGAGTACGCGACCATGGCGGCATGGCGCCTTGCTTGACAACGCCGGCCGCACCTCCGGGTCTCATCAGTGTCTCACGCATGACGCAACGCACTCAGCGTTCGCGGCTTCCAAGTTGGATGGGGACTGCTGCCGTGTGCGGGTCTCGCTGCCTCCGTGGGATTGGCCCGGCCACTGATTTGGTCAGAGTAATTACGGTTTCATCCCAACCGTTGAGGACAGTGTCACCATCTCTTCTTCTTCTTCTTCTTTTTCTAATCAAGGAGATTCATTCATCATGGGATAGCAGGATTGCAATCTGAGGACAGCAGGTCGAAAACATAAACCGAAGCAATGGACCACCACCCAATCTGTATTTTGCTAAAGTATGAGTTACTCTATGGCTTTGTGTTTAGTTCCCAAAAAATTTTACAAAATTTTTCAGATTCCCCGTCACATCGAATCTTTAGACGTATGCATGAAGTATTAAATATAGACAAAAATAAAAACTAATTACACAGTTTGGTCGGAATTGACGAGACGAATCTTTTGAGCCTAGTTAGTCTATAATTAGACAATATTTATCAAATACAAACGAAATTGTTATTATTCACATTTTGCAAAATATTTTACAACTAAACAAGGCCATTATAAGTTTGAGAAGCGAAAGAAAATTTAAACTTTTGGAATAAAGTACTCATCCCCTAAATCTCCTCCAAGGTTGTCAGCATGTTTGATGTCCTGCTTGCCATAGCTACAACACCCCGTCTGTCTAGAGCTTTGTCTCGCTTTCCTACCCTTCTCTCTTAGGAGCAAAGCTCCTCGCCTAGAAAGTACAGCTAAGCACGCTACGCCGTGGTAGCCGGCACTCTTTGTATTTGTGCTGCTCGTCGTCCCACTGGTAACTCACCATTTGGAACGGAGAGATGTAACTCTTATAACTCTCTTCTTCTTAATGAGGCACGTGCAGCGCACGTTTTCGAAAAAAAAAAGCTACAACACCCCGTAACAGTCCGTTTCTAACCAAATTACCCGTGCCCTAGACTACAGCGCTAAAGACCAAGCCATCCCAACGTGCTAGCGCTTCCATGGTGTCGTCACATTGGACAACACATGTTGCACTTTTCCATTGCTAATCATAAAAGGTTCCGGCAGTATTGCATTTAGTCCATTCCACAGGCGGTCGTTCCCAATGAGGCTCCATTCTGCTGACCACCGCGGCTACCTAGGACTGCATATATCGGCAAAGATTGCTCCCCATGTCTTTCGCTTGTTTCGTGCATCCAGAGCGAATACATAGCAATAATGATTGTTGACCCTTTCCTCTATCAGATCTGCACCCAAGTATCATGATGGAGGATCAGGAGTTTAACACCTATAAGAGCTTTATAGTCTAATATCGCTGAAAGGATCAAGATGCCCAAGAGGGAGGTGAATTGGATTTCTCTAAAAATTTAAGCAACCTATAAGCTCCAATTCAACCCCTTGTGCCTAGTGTAATCTAGAGAGCTACCGGATAAAAGTTTTGCAACCTAGTTCCAATCCTATTCTAGCATGGCAATTCTAAGAATGTAAAATCTCAAAGTAGATGCCAGAAAGTAAAGGAGTAGAGCAAGAGGAACGCGGCGATGTTTTGCCGAGGTATCGGAGAGTCGCCACTCCCCACTAGTCCTCGTTGGAGCACCCGCACAAGGGTCTTGCTCCTCCTTGGTCCGCGCAAGGACCAAGTGCTCTCTATGGGCTGATTCTTCGACACTCCGTCGCGGTGAATCGTCCAAAACCGCTCACAAGCTTGACACGAGCCACCCACAAGAACTCCAGGCGGTCTTCGTGCCTCCAATCACCACCAAACCGTCTAGGTGATGGCGATCACCAAAAGTAACAAGCAATGAACTCTCACTTGACCCAATCAAGGCACTAGAGAGTGGTGGATGCACACTTGACTCTTGAAACTCAACTAGAGAAGGATTCACTCAAGAAAACTCTCAATTCTCAATCTTCTCTAGGCTCTTGCTTTTCTCTTGCACCGCAAGGAGATTCTCAACTGTCAAATGAGCAAGAGACCTCCCATAGACGAGGTGGAGGAGTATAAATACTCCCCATCAAGTCTAAGGGCCGGCCAACCGCTGTACACTGAAAACGGGAGCACCGGACGCTGGTAATGTTGCACCGGACGCACTGCACTGAGCGTCTGGTGACACATTAACGGCTAATTGTACCCTCTTTCACAGAGCACCGGACGCACCCTCAGTGGGTCCGGTGGCACCGTCCGGTGTGAGGGTGAATTTACACCCTTCCTAGGTATGAGACCGGACGCTCCCCGGCGAGTCTGGTGCCTAACCCTAGGCACTCAGTCACTCTGACTCGAATCAACCTCACCGGACGCACTCACATAGCGTCCGGTGCAGCGTCCGGTGCCAACTTAAGCACCCAAACTTCGTCGAAACGCGATCTTTCTAAAACGAAGTTGGTTCCTCTCGATCTAAGGGTTGTTTCAGAGCTGCCTAGTGCTAGGTTTACCAAGTGTGCACCACACATAAACCTAAAGGCTTGCCTAGGTCAAGGTACCCATTCAATGCCTCTCTTAATAGTACGGTCAAAGAAAAACAAAGTCCTAAACTACTCTAAGTGCCCTTCTTCACCAAATGGCACTTAGACCTAGTCTAGTCCCGACGATGTCCAACCATTCTTTTGAAAACCAAAATGATTTCCACCATTAAGTTGGCATGAATGATCTAATCCATCGATCACCATTACCATGACCTAACTCAAATGACTTTGCCTCTACAAAACACACGTTAGTCATAGTAATCAACCTTGTCATTAATCACCAAAACTCATTAGGAGCCTAGATGCTTTTCACTCACAGTGTCCGGGACAGGGTCACAATATAAAAGCTAGAATAAAAGTGTTTGGGACAGAGTTCGAAAGGACGACTAACAAAAGTTTGATAGAATTTTGATATATTTCTAATGAAATATTTGGAAGGGGTGAGTCGGTGAATGCCACAAAAGACCGCGCTACAACTGCTTTGCTTGTTGGAGATGGGGTGAGCGTGAATGACCCACTCACCATCATTACAAATCGACATACTCTAAGCTTGTGATCTCCACCTTCGAATTGTGCCATGCTATCGACATACTCTAAGCTTGTGATCTCCACCTTCGAATTGTGCCATGACATAGCATGCATTCTGTGGAGCATTGATTTGATTCCAAGTGGTACATTGTGTAGCCCACCAATACCACCAGGATTAGCCTAGATCATCTCCATCAGTCCCCTAATATCACTCCTCATCCCCGAAAAATTGTCATTTTGGTGGAGATGAGTGTTTTTTCATGCTCCAACATTACCCTAACAGCTCTCTCCTTTTTTGGTGGCCACCAATATCTCACTCATCTTCCCTCAAATAAGAGAGGAGCTATATTGGTTATATCTCCTCCGATAGTGTTGAATTATTGGTGAGTTGTTGGGAATGCTCTAAAAAGAGCTTGTAACAGTTGCCGGCACATAGTATTGTAACTTGTTAGCCTGTGTTGGAATGCTTTGGGTCTACAACCATAGCAACAATGGAAGGGAGGTTATAAAGGCTAATGATTCTGGCCGTTCAAATGTATTCCTGCTGCAAAGTTGGTTTGTTCTTGTTTGGTTTTAGGTGAGAATTGAAGGGAATACATCATGCATGTTAGCTGGGGATCATGTTCTATTGTTTGCCAATGCTTAGGTAGGAAGCAAGGAAGGGGATGCTTGGGTCATTACTAAATCATGAACATGAAGCATTTGTTAAGTTGTTGTGATCTACTCCCTCAATTCAATATTTAGAGGCATATTAGGTAGAGAAAAGTTCAACATTCACAAGCGCACTAGCCAGTGTATGCATCATTTCTCGCTCCCGTGTATCTACTCTTCCCGCATGCACTTATTGTGACTTGTCGTCTACCGTGTGGGGTACTGGGGTAGTATTTGCATACTACTCGCATGCATGCAATTGGATCATGCTATATACAAGCGGATAGCCAATTCATAAAACCGAAACAATTTTGCAGGCTACGAGAAAAAAGTTTAATGTGAGTTATCGTCACAACCCATGTACCACCTCATAGCTTTTCCAACACAGAAATGGCTTATAAAAAGAATTGATCGTCTACGGAGGAGCTACTATGGAGGGAGAGATGACAGATAAAGTCTAGGGGGTCAACAACTTGCCTCCCTAGAGTGCTAAGGTTCTTGAAAGATTTGCACGAGTGCTAAGGTTGAGATGGTTGTGGTTCCAATGAAAACACAGAGACAAACCAAAGTGAATTCCACAACATCTATAACAAGGCTCAAAGGTATGGAGCGACCTTGATACCGAAAGGTTCAACGGAGAGATCTAATCATTCCCGCACACTTGTTGCAAAGGGTGGTTGGACTTACTGATCCAGGGGAGAACAGCTAGTAGAAACTACTTCTGGGGAAGACGACACGGCTTTTTGGAAGAGAAGAAGAAATTCTGTTGTGGTGTTATGATTCTCATGACATATTCTCTGAAAAAAATCTGCGTACAAGGTATTCTGCGGTGACAGCAGTCAGGAACTTCTGATGACTTCGTGTGGAAAATTAAAAAACGTAGCACCGCCACACCCAAGGCATTCGTGTAACCAAAAACTGTTTTCTTGTTTTGTGCGTGTGGGCAACCAATCCACAGCCCACCCCCACACACACACCACCTCCACCAAAAATAAATCATCGTTTTCTAGAGTTATTCTTCGAGTGCCGCCTCGGTCTGGTGAGCAGCTTCAGCATGCCATCAGTCAGGTCCAGCGGCGAGTCATCGTCGTTCTCGTCCTGTGGCTTCACGCCGGACGTCTGCGTCAGCCACCCCAGCGCCTCGATGGCGGCGTCCCGCTCCGCGAGCTGCTTGTTCCGCTTCGGCTTCCCCACGAACTGCATGCCCTTGAACTCCACCATGGCCCTGAACTCGTTCGTCTTGAGGTGCTTCGTCTTGTACTTGGGTGGGGTGTGGCCGGCCCGCATCAGCAGTGTCTGCAGCAGGCTCTTGGGGTTCATCCCGTCCTTTATGATGTTGCTCTTGCTGTCGTCCTCAGGATTCCGGAGCCTGGCACGGCTCGTCTCACGGCCAAACACAAACCTTCCTTCGCATAGGTCACCGGCAGCAAGCTCTTGTACAGCGAATAGGATGTGCTTGCCTTCCTTGTGGATGTCAAAGTTTGGGTCTTCAAGCTGGTGTTGAACACAAATTATCAAATCACGCAACAAGTATTACAGTCAGACAGTTGACTGAAATAAAACACAGATGGCTGCTCAAAGACTGTCAATGTTATTGCATACCGGCAAGATTTGTACTAATTGTTTGTTATTGTTAATTAGAAAATGGAAATGCATATCGACAACCTAGAGAACCCCTTTGAAAAGTGAACCCAATTGACTGGAATGACTCACCTTCTTCTGTATAAGTTTATCAAGTTCTTCTTTGAGTTGCAGGTAGCATTCAGACAGGCTCGGATCCATAAAGAAATCAATGTAGCCATCAAGCATCTTCAAGTGCCCAGCCTGAAACATAAGAGTTAGAGCCATACAGTAACATAAACACAAAAATCCATGAGAAAACAATTAGTTCTAAAACATGATGTACCATGCCTCCTTTTGTTACAGCACCACCAAACAGAATCACTATGGAGTCTGATACTCCAGTTGAATCACGGATGAAGACAGCATTCACTTTCACCTTCTCACCAAAGACCAGCCATGGATATGGGATAGTCTGATATTTTGCATTCACTGAATTCTGAATTTAAGAATAATGTCAGGAATTCAAGCTTAGAAATCAGTGCTAGTTTGGTATCTGTAGGTATCTAAGCATGGAATCACTTGCCAACTTAAAAGGTACCATAGCAATGATAGCAGGGGTGATTAGGTAGCTAGATACTAAACAGGACATTGTGTACGAACATTTCAGGACATTCTGCTATGCACTTACAACATAAAGAAGAACTTGGCCGTCATCCATGGTCTTAAAGGACATTGAGTTTTCTCGATGCTGCAAGGAAAAAAGTGAGTTGAACTGTTAATTCCAGCCTAACAAAATGGATATATATACATAGTAATTGTCAACAGTTGTTTACCACAACAGATGCTATCCCAGGAAAAAGCCCAGAACATATAATACCGCGGACCAATGATTGATTATGGCTCAAACTGTTATTTGTATTCCCATCAGAGTCTATCAAACCGGAATCCTTTAAAATATAGCTGAATTGCTTCCGAAGTGAGTGAATGGCTTGTAGTGTTTGAGAAGAAAGGAAATTTCTCCAGCAGTATTCATAAGCAGACCCTTCTCTCTCTGCATCCTTCCATCCTTCATAAGCCCGAACGAGGGCCATATGATCACTATAATCCTTTGCTGAGAATCTAGATTTTGCTGTTCCTGCCAACTAATATATAACATATAATATGAAAAACAACCCTTCTTATCTTCATGCAAATAAGCTTCTTGCGAAAAAAAAGCACCACATGCATTTTTTTTCAGTACTAAAATATCCATTACTTTCTCATAATATAATTTTTTAAAAAGGAAATTTTGGTTTGCAACCAATGCACAGTCACTAATATATACACCAATGATGGAAATTAAAAGGCTTACATCCTTCTTTTCCTGTGGCAACAGGAAAGGATCCCGAACACTCAGTCCAGCAACTACAGTGAGTATAGGATCTATGCACCGAAAAACTGCACCCATTATAAGCATCTTTCCCAATTTTGGATCAACTGGAAGCATGGAAAGGTACCGTCCTACAAAGTTGAATAAGGAAATCTATGTAAGATTCAGTTCTAAATGTTTCTCCACAGCATGCAGGGAAGCAACAGACACTGCATACCAAGATCAGTAAGGTTTTCATTTCCATCTAATGCTCCAATCATCTTCAGGAATTCCACTGCATTTTCGACCTACATATTTTATCAAGTGTAGTGGAAAGGATTCAAAGTCGAAAGAAGGATTGTTCAAAAAAATTCAGTTATGTGACACGAAATCCAACAAAGAAACAAAGGCAATGAGAAAAAGAGCAGACGGAAATGTCAAGGTATGATTTTAAACACGTACAGCTAGTGGTTCTGGAGGCTGTAGAGCAGCTGATAGGAACTCCCCAATGCTGCCGACTTGCAAACTTTTTATCTGCAGACATAATGAATTCAAAGGAGTTCTAAGAAGCTCTGGAAGCTGATAGTCTGCAAATGCATCATACACACATCTAGGATACAGATGATAGCATTCTCCAGGTTGCACACGGCCAGCTCTACCCCTCCTCTGCATTAAGACAATGGGTACTATGAGAATTATCGCAATTCACAAAGATGAATATATGGTACTGTAAACAAAGGGGTCGAGTGTGGTCATATGAGTCAAGAGTTAAGTTCAGATTTGATTCGTTGGGAATTTTTTTTTCAATTTTTATTGTTCATCTTCTCAATCGTAACCAGTGAATACTGAAACAGACAATACCTTATGAAAGGTTTGAGAAAGAAACACATGGGACTATGGGAGGGTTAATAGAGTTAAGGACTATTGCAGTTAAACAAACATAAATAACCGCATGTCAGCTGAATAAATAGGTCTTTTGACCTTGTTGCCAATGGAACAAAGTTTGTTTAGTTGGGAATTGGGATTATAATTGAATAGAAGTCTCAAATTTGAGTCAAAGTAAAGATCTAATAATGAAAGATGAAACAAGCAGACAGAAGCTAAGGGTTCACCTGACGGGCAGAAGCTTTTGAAATCCATGAGGGGAGTAAGCAGGGAGTATTGTTTAGAGCATCATATGTGGTTTCCTTTGCTTTACCACAATCAACGACAAAAACGATATCATTTATTGTAATACTTGCTTCTGCCATGTTCGTGGCAAGGACTACCTTCCGAACATTAGGAGGTGGTTTCTCAAAAATTAGCCTCTGTGAACAACATACAAATGTAGATGTGAAACACGGAAGGGATGCTCCATGCTCAGGATAACAGACATCAAACAACAAATAAACAAGATGAACCTGTTGTTTATGATATCAATTTAGGCTGTGTAAGATTTCGTTACATCAGCATCACTATGATATGCCAGATTAGAGCTTACCTGCTCAGAAGTAGCCATAGAACCATGGCATGCAAGCAGCAAAACCCTATTCGGATCACCTAACAAAGGATGTGCTTTCAGTTGATCCTTCAAGCAAGTAATATCATCCCATCCAGTCATGAAAACTAAAACAGCACCCGGTCGCTCTTTGCGACATATGTGGCACAGAACAGCCTCAATGAGGTTGAAACCGATGCAATCAGGATTCCAATTCACTAGAGAATCACGTGTCCTGGAACCATAGGTCTCGAAGCTTGAATTTTTAAGGGCTTCCTGCATAGTACATAAACAGTATCAGAAGAATGTTTAGCAAGAATTATATTAATTGACTTCTGTTTAGAAAAAAAGGAAGTACTTCAACAAGTGTAGTAATTTGATTTTTCCTTTTTCTAGGCAATAGCTGTCTCTGAGTTTTCCAGACTTTATCTTGCCCGTAATCATCAAGTTGATTGCTTGAGGTCAACTTGTAGCCTGACCTCTCTAATATGTCTTCCAAAAAATGTGCCCTTACTGGATGTGTGAATCCCTGAATTAACATTCAAGAGAACAACACAAATGTAAGATCAGCGCAGCTTTGTCAGAGTTATGGAAGGTGGAAAAGGAACAATTTACACAATATGTGAGATAACTTCGGTGCAAAGACACAATAACTCACAGGAATATGGATAGTTGGCGCTCCTCCAAAGTAACTTGAGAAGAGTTCCGCATTTAGAGTAGCGCTCATCAATATCAACCTCAAATCACGGCGCCGTGATAACAGCTCTTTCAGTACAATCAATAGGAAATCTATAAAACAATGCAATGACAGAATTGTAGTGAACTGAACAAAGATATAACCTCAACAGGGATAAAGGGAACAATCTAAAAATACGGTATCTAACCTTCATTCATGCCCCTTTCATGTATTTCATCAACAAATACATGAGTCACACCATTCAAGTTTCGGTCACTCAGTAATCGTCTTAGTAAGATACCACTGGTGCAGAAAAGCAAATGTGTATCTTTTCCCTTAATTCCCTCCAAACGGACTTTATAGCCAACCTATTAAAAAAGCTAGTATCGTATGCAAATACAATAGAGAGAATCTAGTAAGGACTTTTGTCCTTGCTCCTTACACATATTAAAGATGAGCTACAGTAGCAGAAGTTGACAAAAGGAAATTTCTGACTTACCGATTCGCCAAGATTTTCTCCTCTCTCTGTGGATACCCTTTCTGCAACTGCCATTGCAGATATTCTTCGTGGCTGTGTACAAATTATGTTACAAAAGGCCCCTCGACCAGACTCAATCTCTGATTCCAATACAAACTGAGGCAGCTGTGTTGTTTTACCACACCCTGTCTCACCAGAAATTACAATAACCTACCATTTTACAAGATTGTCAGAGAAATGACAAAAAAGGGTTACTAATCATGTTTTGGAATGGTTTATATGCCCGATAGATGTCTATGCACATTTTACAATATTGCATACCTGATTGCGTGCAATGGCTGCTAGAAGCCTTTCTTTTTCTTTGTATGCTGGAAGTGATCTCCGGAACTCTAGCATCTTAGCACCTTCAGGTGATTCCTGTGTTAGAAGTACAATATGAAATTACCCATCTTCATATCTGATTATGAGAGCTGCAGAAGGCTTTTATATATTACCCATCTTCTTTATCTAATATGTACATAGTTATGAACCATATGAAGTGTGTCATACCTGCCAACTTCTCTGAAAATTTCGCATCCGAATGCTCTTCCTCTGAAGTATCTTCTCCATGACTGACCGATCAAGCAGAGAATCATGCTGCTCATCCAGGTTTGCATTCTCAGCCATCTCAGAGCCACTTTTTGTGTTGCCACCACATTTATCCAGTGGTAAGAGCGCACGGTCTAGATGCTCCTGCACAAGTCCTTCTACTCTCCTCTGCAAGCTCAGCGGGATCACCACCTGTTTGTTTCCACAATCAGTAAATAATAAACACCAAGCAAATTGAAATGGGAGTAAGACATGATCTTGCCATTGAACTCAATAGACAAACCTCTCTTTGTGGCCGCTTGTCATCCAGATCAGGCCTGTAGTTCGGCAGTGGTACCTTGCTCGCAACCACGACCCGCCCGTACATCTCACTACATTTCGCACCCGCCCACAAAACAGCATTCACGTTCAATTCAGTTCTTTTTCCAACAATTGCATGGATAGTTGATAGGCAGGAGCTCAGAAATGGCAGCACAAAACCTGTAGAGTCCCATCCTCTTGGCGAGGTTGGCTATTTGGTCATAATCCCGGCGGTCCCTCCGGTCCCTGGAGATGATCTCCTGCTCCTCCGCGTTGCGCTGGAGCATGCTCAGCTTCCACCTCCACTCGTCGATGTTCGCCACCGATGACGACGGCTGCACGTGTAGTAAGAAATCATTCCGAGGCGGTGAACAGACAAGGAAAACAAAAGAATTCCGCTGCAGGTCACACAGAGGTATCAGCCGTGCGCCTGCGGAGCTGGATGTAGCACAAACCCGGAGGTCCTCGTACTCGTGGTCGTACTCGTCGTCTGAGAACTGCTCGACGGCGCGCCCCCCGCCGGGGAAGCTGCAGAAGGAGTGGCGGGAGAAGCCATCGAGGCGGCGGGGAAGGAGAAGGAGAGCCGCGAGAGAGGTCGGTTGCGGGCGGCTGGGTACGTGCGGGAGCGGGACGAGGAGGATGCCCAACCCGCGACGCAGGCCGCGGCGCATGCTACCCTTGGCTTGCTAGCTCTACTGCGGCGGCGGCATGACAGGAGACGGAGCTCAGGCAGGCAGCGCCGGCGTTTGGGAAGGAGGAACGAGGGTAGGGCCTCGTAGCGGTGGGCTCTTAGCCCTTTCCATTTTGGGCTGAAAGTTTTGCATTCTCACATGGGCTTTCGTCTGCTTACAGACGGTACATGGTTATTGGGCTCTTCGGTGTGGCTGTTTGACGACCTGGCAAATCCGAACATGTTTCTCAAAAAAAAAAGTGCAAAACAAAGGTTCTTTGCCTTAAGTGTTTATTAAAAAGAGAATGTTAACACATGATTAAATAAATAATGTAAGGTTCTTTGCAAACACTGTTTCCCTTGGAACGCTGATAAGAAGCAAAGCAATGCATGTGACAGATACAAGGACAAGACACTCGTACAGAAACTCTCGCTTCCAATATGTAAGCGTAAAACATCTGAACCAAAAATTAAATAATGCGAAATATATTTTTATAAAAATATAAGCTTTGTAGAAAAGCATATCCAACGTACTGTACATGTTTTGACACGTACATACCATTACATATAGGTTGTTTTTTTGCTGGCAAAGTGTAGCAAAGGGATATCTAAATTTCCGAATTTAACTTCCAGTTGGGTCCTCAGTTTCTATGTGCTAATTGCAGAACTGTAACAATTTAATTAACACCCTCTCATTTCAAATATGGGTCGAATAATAAGAATATAGTATAGCATAACACTTTAATGATTTAAAGGAGTTATATCGTACAATATCTTTTGAAGAATCTATAGCAACAATTCCATGTTTTTTTAAAACATAGGATATTTTAGCCATCAGCGATTAAAGTTGTACATGTTTTATTTCGGATAAGGCCAGATGATCTTGTATATAATGTTACAACTCCACGTCACATATATATCTTCTATATAATTTTGTTATCTTTGGTCCTGGTAGGTGGTTAGGTTTTTTCGAAACCCAATAGACATAGACACTGGCGTACATGCACTTATTATTATTTTTATTGTCACTTTCAGAACCATGAATATTACGATTCACTTGGCTCTCATGCTTCTTTTTTTCTTTATGCCTATGTGTATTATGGCTATTTCTGTATTTTTATGTGATGAACCTATTTTTTATGTTTGTATTTTTATATACCCCAAACTTATATAAAATAGATGAACGTTAAGAGCACACTCACCTACCTGGGCACTTCGCCTACCATTAGGAAAATAGCGTTAGATGAATATTAAGAGGACTCAACCCTATTTAGACATGTCGTGTACTACTTACAAAATAGAATTGTTAAGTTTTACAATAAGACTACGAAAATCAAGCACCCTTATCTCGAACCTAGACCTAGGTATCCAGATGTCACAATAAAGAACCCTAAACAATTAAGCTACACTTAGTATGCAAAAGGTAAAATTAACTACTAATACTATAGCCCCTACTATATACCTTGCTCGTAGTAGCGTGGCTACGTGGATTAGGACACTCACAGTGCAGACTCTATCATAAAGTCTAAAGTTATTTATTACCTCGAACAATGTGGACTTGGAGTCTAAATAAGACTTGAAGTCTTATTTTTTTCTACCTCTTTCTTCAATAAATATGCTGCCACATCAACAAAATATCATAAATAATATGTAACTAATTGTCTTAGACTCTGTGATAGAGTCTTGCATTGTGAATGACCTTATGGCAACGGTCAAAATGACGAGTATAAAATTCTCGAAACAAAAAAATACTCGTAAATTCTTCTGTACACCGTAGAATAGAAGCTTGGGATGCTAAAGCTAAACAAAAGTAACTATAAAATAAAAAAAAGAATAGAAGCTTGGGAGTTGCGACCAGCCAACAGTGGCGCTGCATAAATGTGCAAATCTTTTGGCACCATTCCGTGGTGGCCCGTGGGGAGCAAGAAAGCGACGGGGGCACCACATGAGCCCGACCGAGCCGGCCCAGCGGGCCTAACCACTACTGCCTCCACCTAAGAGCAACTCCAGCAGACCCCTACTTAAGCCTCTATAGTTAAATATAGGTGCTCAGATAAAAAACAGCACTCCAGCAGGGCTTCTACCAGAGCCCCCAATTTAGGGTGGGCATCCAAATCTTCCCTGCAGACCCCATTCCTGTTGGCCCAACAGCCCAGCCCCCATCCTGCGTGGTGTGGCAATTACCTCCTCACGCCGAACAAAAGCAGCTTCGCCCATCTCTCTCCAACGCTGATTTTCACTACCGCGCTCCCTCCCTCCACCTCCGACCTCTACCGTTGGGCCTCGCCGCCATCCCTTCCGGTGAGAGTGGCCTCTCCTCGATGAGCGGGAGCAGCCCCAGCCATGGTTATCGCGAGCGTCGAGCCTCCCCTTCTTATGGCCATGCGGTAGCGAAATGTTTGACCCAATGACGAATAGGTCCCACATGTCATTGTCTGCCAATTTGAATTTGGAGGCCTTCATTTAGGTGGTACTGTTGAAGTGGAAGCAAAAATTTTAGACACCCAAAAGTAGAAGGAGCACCCAAATGAAAAATAGAGGCCTGTTTTGGGCTACTGAGTTGCTCTAATCACCGTCGTCCGTGACGCGGCACCCAAATCAAATCAACAGACCCACACGCGCGTGAGACCAGCCCGACCCCACAGGGCCCACAATGAGATGGGCCCACTTTTACCCACTGATTGGCTGGACCAGTCGCGGCAGAGTCATTACTTAGCACAGTTAATGTCAATAATTAAATGTTTTTTTCGAATAAAAAAATAGTTTTACAGGTCAGGAGAGATGGCGCCGTCGCCAAGCAAACTCAGCAGCCAGCATGTCGCCCAAGTATTAAGACCAGGCCGGCGAGATTACCATTATGCCCCTGTACCCTCTTCACGGGACTAGGGCTGGTGCTGAGGGCGGAAGGGGAATTTACGTGGCTGATTTGTAAGGAGGAGTTGGTTCGTTTTCGTTATTATTAATAATTTTCCTCAGCCACCGAGGCAGCGAACAGCTCAAGAAAAGTAGCGGCAGCAACCCGCGGCGGCGACGAGTAACCAACCGGACCACGCCATTGCCAATCACCCGAGCACCAAGGAGGCAAGGAGTCCTGCCTTGCCCAGCCACAGCGCCTTCCTCTTCCCCCGGCTCCCGCTGCGGGTTCTCTCGCGCAGCCCGAAATCGGCGCTGGTTCATTTGACCGCTTCTTCTGAGTTCCTTCTCGGCGCCGTTCCATGGAGGTGAGCGTTATTATTGGTTCTCTTGTTAGGCGTCGTCCTCGGCTTATGCTGGGGATTGGAGAGGGTCGTGTCGGTGATGGATTCTGACGGTTTTCCGCGGTTGCTTTCGCCTGCAGGAGATGGGGAAGAGGGTGGTGAGGACGGTGCGGGTGCGGAACATCTCAGATCTGGCGACTGAGCGGGAGGTGCGCGAGTTCTTCTCTTTCTCCGGTGAAATCGAGCACGTCGACATCAGATTGTGAGTTCCTCTTGATTTCTTTCTCTATTTGTTCTTCCTCTTGTTTTTTTTATGTTTTATTAGTCGGGTTTTTTCCCTTTTCGGCTTGTATTTTGAACTGCATTGTGATTTTGGCCTCGGGTTGGTGGTTGCAGTGACACAGTGGCGTCGGGGAGGACGGCCTACGTCACATTCAAAGATCCCAAGGCCCTCGAAATTGCGCTTCTCCTGTCGGTATGGCTTTGCGCATCAATTGTTCTCACATGTTGAGGGGATTTTTTCTGTTTATTTCGTTCTGGTGTTTACCGCGCCTGGTTTTCTAGTTCTATATTCTGAATGTGTTGTATGGGCGACTGCCATTATGTAAAATAGGTATATGCACCTGTTACGCTTGGGGTTATGGGGCATGCAGGTGCCACAATAAGCCAAAATTATCAACTGGAAAGGAATAGAAAAAATATCCATACATATTAATAGGTTATTCAATCTGGCCTTGTTTTGAATGGAGTTCTGTCACAGAATCCGAGGATCCTTGCACATGCGGAATCCTTGAATGGTCTTTTTTACTATATATAAAACAGATAGAAAAATGGTTGTTCAAATTTCTTTGACCATATGCCATGTGCTTCATGCACTGGCAATCAAATGATGGTCGGGGCTCCTTAGGTCGTTAGTAAATTCTCTAGAAGGCCATTGAATATTGGTGAATAAGCAAAGAGAACAAAGATATTGATTATTTTAAAGCCTGCTTAATTTGACACAGAATGTGAGAAACATAATGGGTTATAGGTTTACTTTGCTTGAGCTTGAGATTCTTTGACTTTGTGAATCTGTCATGCTTGTAAGAAATAAGCATGCAAGATATTACTATATTTGCCAGCATGCTTACAAGTCTGCATCTGTGCATCAACTACAAGTAACAATTCAAATTTGAAATAGCCTTTGCTGCAGTGGAGAAAAGTTCTTCCTGTTTGTATGTGTTCTAAGTGAAATACATCACAGTGTCTTCTTCTCTTTGTTTTGCATCACAACATGATAGCTTGATGGATCTGCAGTATTGTCATACAAATAAGCACTGATTACATTTTTTTTTCAATTCATGCTACCATTGTTTTTCCAGGGAGCAACAATTGTGGACCAAATTGTGAACATAACCCCTGCTGAAGATTACATATACATCCCTGTTACTGAACAGGTACACTAGTAAGCTAATTATTTTACATAAATGCAATCGGTTCTTATTTTTAATTGAGATATCCATTTTGAAAATCATGCAGCAACTTATGGTCCATGAGGTGACAAGTACAAGTTCAGCTCCTAATGCAGAATTGGAGTACTCCTCAGAGGTATTTCCCATTGCATTTTTTTTACTTCTATTTCTCCTCGTAGTTAGATCATGAGCCTCCCATCAACAAGGGGACAGGGGCATAGTGAGAAAACATTAGCAAAAACGTCTCTTATAAAAGGTGGTTGTAGGGAATGCAACATCTTGTAATTTTATAACTGAATACTGACTGCATATCTGAAACCCCTTCCCCATGACAAAATAAATAAATAAACTGGAGCCTATCTGCATGTATACTATTTGGGATGCTTTATGATGTTCGCAAGTTACCCACCACTGGTAAAAATTTTACCAGTTATTGATTAACAGGGTTATTATGAATAAAATTGTGAATCTAAAAAATATACAAAGTGCATTGGTGTATTATCTCATATTATTCCATACAGATTGTATTACGCTGGCAGTTGTCATTACTGAAAAGTTCTCTTGTCCTGCTGTATAGGCCAATACCAGTCCCAATAGCCGTGTCTATGTGAGCAAGGCCCATGATGTCATGACAAATGTGATTGCAAAGGGTTCAGCAATGAGACAAGATGCTGTGAACAAGGCTAAAGCATTTGATGAGAAGCATCAGTTGAGGGCTAATGCATCAGCGAGGATCAATTCCTTTGATAAGCGTGTTGGCCTTTCGGAGAAGATAAACAATGGGTTGTCAGTTGTCAATGAAAAGGTGAAATCAGTAGACCAAAGATTGCAGGTTTCTGATAAAACAATGGCTGCTTTGCTGGCTGCAGAGCGCAAGCTAAATGATACAGGCTCTGCTGTGAAAACCAACAGGTCTCTTCTTATTCACGCTTTTGTTAATGCTTAAATAATATACATTTTAGTATATGGCTTAGAATTTAATTACAGATCTGCTGTACCTTAATGAATACTTCGCCGTATTTGAGGACCTAAAACCTTTATGTCCATGCGTTTCTTTAAAGTATTGCTAATTTCTTCTAGTATTTCCTCCAACTTGCAGGTATGTGTCTGCTGGAACAAGCTGGCTGAATGGTGCTTTTAGCAAGGTCGCCAAGGCTGGTCATGTTGCTGGCTCAAGAACCAGAGAAAAGTTCCAGTTAGCTGTGTCGAATCTAACAGCCAAAGTAAGTGATAACTAATAATTGAGACTGTTGCTTGCTACTGAGTAATAAACATATTATTATAGAAAAGCATGCTGAATAGCTTCAGGTTGCAGAGTGTATGCAACTTTGGTAGCTAAGCATCATCGTTTCCTTTTCTACAGTCATGGCTGATATAGCACAATCTTTTCCATTAGTGGATATTTCTACTTAACATGACCGGCTGAACTGCATATTTGCATGTATATAGTAGACCTGGTCCTGATTCTTTATCATAGTCATGAAAGCATTGCCAGGTCAGTGGCTCTTAATAAGTTATAAATAAAATTGCGACATTGAGAACAAACAATAATGTCAGAGTGGAAATTACCAGATGTAGAATGCTACTACAACAGTTTGTCAGTTTGACCGTGAAATTTTGGATATCCATGTTGCAACATGGACATCTATGTCACAATCACAAGAGACAGATTTGCAAATTGTAAGGTTGCAATTTGTTGCCTTTGGCTAAAATCCATGGTGCATAACCACAGATAAAGGAAGAAGCCATATAACTCTATGAACAAATTGCTTCTTTCATAGCCCTTCCTAGGCCAATTGATATGCATCTCTCTGGAAATATTTTGAACTAGGGACTAGGGAACTCCATTTATGAAGCTTACTGAGTTGCAGTTTTATATACTTTACAGACTTCTGAAACATACTTTGTTTTTTCCCCCTGAAAAATAGGGCCCTGCTGTTGTTGCTTGAGCGTGCTGTGCTGGTAGAAGCTCTTCTTCCTGAGGAAAATCTATTGGAAGTCCCTGTGCAAGCATTTCCCTTTGATTGTGGACAGTGTGGAAAGTAACTGTGTGTTTCACTGTTATCTTGTCCGTTTTTCCTTGGGTGCAGGCTATTCGATGATTCTTTTGAGGTTTTTGGTATATAGACGAGTTAAGTTTTTTTGGTATTTTAGAACCCCATTCTTTTAGCGTTGATGTTAAATTGATTATAGGTTATAGTGGCATTCTATTGACTCAATCTGTGTGGATTCTTGATCGTTATTGATGCCTATGCTTCTCCAGTTCTCCCAAAGCTGTTGCTCCAACTGAGAAATTTGAAACTCAACTAATGGAATTGGTGTTCTCAATTCGTTTTTTTTTTGGCATGACATAAGTTTGAACCCTAATCGTACTCTCCGGCTGTAAATAGAGAATGCTGTCTGGTTCGGCCGTGGTAACTTTTGCAGTGGAAGTTTATATGTTGTCTACATATGGCACGTACATATGGTGGTGTCGTGTTGATTCAATCCAAGTGAGTATAGTTGACGAATTGGGTGGCTTCGATGAAGCCAAAAATAAATTCATATATGCTAAATCATCATACGAAACTCCGCCATTTGCACGCAGGACAGCCTTGTGAGTTGGGATGAAGCTAATCAACAGGGTTTGCCTTTTCAAAGTATAAGACTGCTTCAAGCATTTGGTTCTTTGCTCCTACACAGTTCATACGATTTCAATGTCACATCGTTGTAGTCTCGCAAAAAAAAAAAGTCACATCGTTGTAAAACACACAGCCCTGATGCAAAATTCCTGCCCATAACAAGAGATCATGCGCTAATTGTGGTGAATATGTGTCACCGCACTCCGCAGCAGTGAACCACCCAAAAACGCGGACAGATTCAGCATCCAGCCAGCCACACAGCAGAATCTCATCGTTCAAAGTATCTGAAGAATCTGCACGTCTTCCGGTCCTCCCCGCAAACCTTTCCGCCCCTCCATTCCTATATAGCTCTCTACGCTCTCCACTTGGCGTCTGTTTGATTTCTCCTTCTCCCCGCGGACGCGACTCGCGGCGCGAGCACTACACACTCGCTCGACTGCGTTGTCTCGATCGCCCGGCCTCCGAGCTGAGATGGCAACGGAGGCAGCGCCGGAGTGGCTTGACAAGGGCGACAACGCATGGCAGCTGGCGGCGGCGACGCTGGTGGGGCTGCAGAGCGTGCCGGGGCTGGTCATCCTCTACGGCAGCATCGTCAAGAAGAAGTGGGCCGTCAACTCGGCCTTCATGGCGCTCTACGCCTTCGCCGCCACCTTCGTCTGCTGGTGCCTCTGGGCCTTCCGCATGTCGTTCGGCGACCGCCTCCTCCCCTTCGTCGGCCGCCCCGACCTCGCCGCGCTCGACCAGTCCTTCCTCACCGAGCAGGGCTTCGCCGGCGCCTACCCGGCCGCGACGCTCCTCTTCTTCCAGTTCGTCTTCGCCGCCATCACGCTCATCCTCGTCGCCGGCTCGCTTCTCGGACGCATCAACTTCCGGGCGTGGATGCTCTTCGTCCCGCTCTGGCTCACCTTCTCTTATACCATCGGGGCGTTCAGCCTCTGGAGCCCCAACGGGTTCCTTTTCAAGGCCGGTGTCATGGACTTCGCCGGCGGATACGTCATCCACCTTTCCTCCGGCATCGCCGGCTTCACCGCCGCCTACTGGGTAACTGTCTGCCTTCCATTCCAATTCCATGCATGACTGCATATGTTCCGATGTACAGAAGAAGCTTATATCGATCGACCGGCAGGTGGGTCCGAGGACGGCCAAGGACAGGGAGGCGTTCCCGCCGAACAACATTCTCCTGACGCTCGCCGGCGCGGGCCTGCTGTGGATGGGGTGGACGGGCTTCAACGGCGGCGCGCCGTACGCCGCCAACATCGACGCGTCGCTCGCCGTCGTGAACACGCATTTCTGCACGGCCACCAGCCTCCTGGTCTGGCTCTGCCTCGACTGCTTCGTGTTCGGGCGCCCCTCCGTCATCGGCGCCGTCCAGGGCATGATCACCGGCCTCGTGTGCATCACCCCGGCCGCCGGGCTGGTGCAGGGCTGGGCCGCGATGCTCATGGGCGTCGTCTCCGGGAGCGTGCCGTGGTGCACCATGATGGTGCTGCACAAGCGGTGCCAGTTCCTGAAGCGCGTCGACGACACGCTCGCCGTGCTCCACACGCACGGCGTGGCGGGCAGCCTCGGCGGCATCCTGACGGGGGTCCTGGCGGAGCCACGGCTCAGCCGCCTCTTCTTCGGCGACGACCCACGGTACGTGGGCCTCGTGTACGCACTCAAGGACGGCCGCGCCGCCGCGGGGCTCCGGCAGGTGGGCATGCAGCTGGCCGGGATCGCCTTCGTCGTGGCGCTCAACGTCGCCGTGACGAGCGCGGTGTGCCTCGTCGTCGGGCTGCTCGTGCCGCTACGGCTCAGCGAGGAGCAGCTGGCCGCCGGCGACGACGCGATCCACGGGGAGGACGCGTACGCGGTGTGGGGCGACGGCCAGATGTACGAGCAGTCGGTGCACGGAGACCATTTGTACCCCATGATGTCCAACCCCATGGCGTCCAAAGCCGACGAGATGATATGATCGGAATGTGCATCTCGGATGTAAGATCAACACGAATATGCTTGTATAATCTTGACTTTTGAGTGGTAGTATATCTGGAATTTATCCTTCGACACAATGATTATAAACATAAAACGTTAATGGTAGAGCTGCACCTATCTTTTCAGTTACTAGTATATGTTTTTCACCCTTTTCTAGCATTGGCATATTAACATAAACTTTGTAAGTTTTTTAAAGGTACCAACCATTTACTTTTGAAAATGTACAATTAGCAATTGCAAGCAAACTTGTTGCACATACGTTCAGTGAACTCATCTATATATCTTGATGTTGTACACTAGATAGTAAGGCCAATTTTAGTGGAGGTTTAGTTTCGTGACATTAAATAAACCGATACTAACCTAAAGAAAGACATGATGAAAAGCTTCGTGAGATAAAATAAGTTTCATGAGGATAAAACTTGTCTACCCTATTTTCAACACATGAAAATGAGATTATCAAATTTGTACAGGACTTTTTACCTTACAGCGAGCAAAACATTATTTCATACATTTACTAAAGCATTCGGATAGTATTCAACTAATAGATCTTGAAGATACAAGGTAAATGAGATTTAGGCCAACAAAGGATTTTACATTAGAACAATATATCATGTACTACTATCTTTGGGGGAGATGCTTTGCCCAATAGAACAAGACTTGTGGTCTTCTTTAGCGCCTAAAAAATGTAAGATCTTTGCTTGGTTAGAGCATCTCCAACAACTACTTAAACAAGGCTTGATTAGTAGAGCAAAAGAAAACTAGCTTCAATAGACTTTGTTGGATATACTAGGTCACTAATATTTGTTGGCCCCCAACCCCCTCCCCCCCCACACACACTTCCCATTCCTATTAGCCCAACAAAGCGAGTTTCTGGTTCCTCTATTTCCTACCCCGCATGCTCGACTCATCTCTGTCGTTGCCGCTCATTGCCATTTATCCTTATTGGACTGCTTTTGTGAATAGCTATAGGAGCCCATGAGGCAACAAAAAAAGCACTTCACACAAACAGCTATGAGAAATGTCAAAAGAACATTTAGAGTTCTTCAATCTAGTTTCGCCATGGTGAGATGACCTTCTAGGTCGTGGGGCAAGGAAACCATTTGGTAAATCTCCACAACGTGATCATAGAAAATGAAGGAGGGGGGCAAGGAAGAGGACTTCGACTATGAACAAGATGGTGGTGAGGTGTTGAAGATGGAGGATTCTCGACGTGATCTACTTGTGTTGAGTGAGTTCGTGGGTATACATAATGAGTTTGAAGGCTAAATAATGCATGAGAGGCTCTACGATGATTTGGTAAGGCATTTGTGGGCACGTCATGGTGTGTCATAGTGTGATTGTATTCGAGTTCCTCTTTGTTGATGTGAAAATTTTGATTATGTTTGAACTGTGTAGTGTCGTACTTTGATATGTTTGAACTATGTGGTTTAAATCTAGATTTGGATTTTCAAATTATTTGTGGTGTTCAGTTTGTTGTTCATGAAACATATGCAATTGAAATACTTTTGGTTAAATTGTGGAGGATAAATAGAAATCATAGAGTGGTAACATGCATTCCTGAAAAAAAAAGGGGCCTAATTTAGGTGGTACTGATGGAGACAACAAAAAAACAGGTACTTGAAAGTAGATGATTACCTAAACCGGAAAGTTGGAGCTTTGTTTTTTCGTTGTATTGTTAGAGATATTGTTGGTAACAATGGAAAGACTGAAGACAAGAAATATGTTGTCAAGGAAAAATATCATAGATAGTATATCATTGCCCTTATGGCGACAGTGGAGATGAAATTGTTGAATATAAGCATTTCATATGCCCTGATGAGAAGTATGGAAATCACTAGTTTTAACAGTAAACCCGGAGATAGACGTATGGTTGTAATTTTGCTGACTACTCCTCCCATCCTAAAATAGAGTGCATTGTGACTTTTAAAATTTGTATTAAAACATAATGTACTCTACATAATGACTATGTTTCGATTTAGAGGTTTCTTAAAAAGGAAGCCACGATTTAAAGAGAAATTCTATAATTGTAATAATCTATGATTATATGCGTCATTTGAGTGTTCTCTTAAGTTGTGTTAAAATTTATAGAACACACTGTACTATAGGACAAAGGGAGTAAAGCAAAACCACACACATGACATATTAACCTGGTTCTCAATATGCATCTCTATAATAGTGGTGGCCCATAATATTTGGCCAGCAAGAAATAGAAAAGTCTTTGATACGTTACAACCTCGTATTCAACAATCAAACGTAACTCTGTGCAAACATTTGAACTTTCGAAACATAGAACCAAGAAGGAATCAAGAGAATATAGCTATCAAAGCATGGACACAAATTTGGGAACAGAGAGCTCGAAGTTCAAGAGCACTAACAGCTTGAGATGTATAGATTGTACCTTGTTCCTTTCTCTTCTTATTATTTTATTTTATTTTCCTCTAGTTTTGACTTCTTTTTCTTCTTCATGTTTTCTCTCTATAACTCTTGTGCTTTTGCATATATACAGCTTGCATTTTTTTTAATTAATTTAAATTAGATAGGGGCCTCCCTACCGACTTTCTCAAAAAGAGATATTTCATAGTTTCATGTACAAAGGTAATTTCATGCCTGTTTTGTACGTTTGGCTCGAGAGGGAAAAATGTTTACGGTGTAAAATGCAACAGATTAGTACATTTTAGTTAACGTTTTGATCTTTCAGTGGTAGATGTGCTATACGACCAATTTTCCCCCATCTCCGATAGCAAGAGATCCTGAGCTGTTCTGTTCAGATAGGCTCGGCGGGCACTCATACGAGTGGCCATGCGCTTCAGTCAAACACCTACACACGCGCACACTCATACAGAGCCAATCCAACGGAAAACCCTGTGGTCTTCGCCCCGATCCTCCAGACGATGATCCGGGGATCCATCGGATCGGGTCTCGAGTCTGTTACAAACCGCATCGTGTGGAAACGACGACATGCACGGATCGCGTACGTCCTGGCAGTCTCTATAAAATCCAGTCACTTGGTAGCCACTCCTCTTCGTCACTCTCTGCTCAACCGGTAAGTCCACTGCATCTTCAGTTTCATTCTTCGCCTACATACATATGCAATGCACACGCCCTGATGAAATCCCTTTTCGATCTAATAAAATTCTAAATGCAGGAGATCAACTGACTGAATCCACGAAGGTTGCTGTGACGACGGCGATGACGCGCTCGACGGCGGCCACGGCGGTCGCGTGCCTAGTCCTCGCTTTCCTCCTGCCGTCGGCGGCGTCGGCGAAGGAGCGCGTCAAGTACAAGGACCCGAAGCAGTCCGTCAATGATCGCGTGCAGGACCTCCTCAGCCGGATGACGCTCGAGGAGAAGATCGGCCAGATGTCTCAGATCGAGAGGGCCAACGCGACCACCGAAGTCATCGAGAAGTACTTCGTTGGTGAGTCCATCGATCGTCTCGTCATCAATGTCACTGGCCGGCGGCGATCCTTTTGTTCTGCCGTAACACTCACTAATGCGCACATGCATCGTGCAGGTAGCGTGCTCAGCGGCGGCGGCAGCGTGCCGGCGGAGAAGGCGTCGGCGTCAGTGTGGCAGAAGATGGTGACCAAGATGCAGAAGGCGGCGCTCAAGACGCGGCTCGGCATCCCCATCATCTACGGCATCGACGCGGTGCACGGCAACAACGACGTGTACAACGCCACCATCTTCCCCCACAACGTCGGCCTCGGCGCCACCAGGGACGCCCACCTCGTGAAGAAGATCGGGGAGGCCACGGCGCACGAGACCAGGGCCACCGGCATCCCCTACACTTTCGCGCCATGCGTCGCGGTACGTTGCTATTGCTATTTCTGTCTTTGTGAACTGATAAGCCGAGCGATGAATGAATATGCCATACCAACGCACGCAGGTGTGCCGCGACCCGAGGTGGGGTCGGTGCTACGAGAGCTTCAGCGAGGAGACGAAGCTGGTGCAGCTCATGACCTCCAACATGGTGGCCGGCCTGCAGGGCGACGTCCCCAAGAAGCACCCCAAGGGCGTCCCCTTCGTGGGCGGGTCCAAGAAGGTGGCCGGGTGCGCCAAGCACTTCGTCGGCGACGGCGGCACCACCCGGGGCATGGACGAGAACAACACGGCGCTGAGCTTCCACGACCTGATGCGGATCCACATGCCGCCCTACGACAACGCCGTCATCAAGGGCATCTCCTCCGTCATGATCTCCTACTCCAGCTGGAACGGGGTCAAGATGCACGAGAACAAGTTCCTCATCACCGAAACCCTCAAGAACAAGATGGACTTCAGGGTCAGTGTCTGTCTGTACATTTGCATGCTCAACTAGTGCTGCACTGCACTTGGGATCATAATTAACCTATCAAAACGTAACAACATTGCATTGCTGCATGCAGGGCTTTGTGATCACGGACTGGCAGGCCGTGGACCGCATCACGAACCCGCCGCACAAGCACTACTACCACTCCATCAAGGAGACGATCCACGCCGGCATCGACATGGTGATGATCCCGTACGACTACCCGGAGTTCGTCGCCGACCTGGTCAAGCAGGTGAAGGATGGGCAGATCATGCTGGACCGCATCAACGACGCCGTCAGCCGGATCCTCCGGGTCAAGTTCACCATGGGCCTCTTCGAGGACCCGATCCCGGACCCGCGCCTCACCAAGGAGCTCGGCGCGCAGGACCACCGGGCGCTCGCGCGGGAGGCCGTCCGCAAGTCGCTCGTGCTCCTCAAGAACAAGAAGAAGGGGCAGAAAGACCCGATGCTGCCGCTCGACAAGAAGGCCAAGAAGATCCTCGTCGCCGGCAGCCACGCCCACGACCTGGGCAGCCAGTGCGGCGGCTGGACCATCAAGTGGCAGGGCGAGACCGGCAACAACCTCACCGGCGTCGGCACCACGATCCTGGAGGCCATCAAGAAGGCGGTGGACAAGAAGACGACGGTGGACTACGTGGAGCGCCCGGACAAGGACGACCTGGCCAAGAGCGCCAGCGACTACGAGTACGCCGTGGTGGCGGTGGGCGAGCCGCCGTACGCCGAGACGGCCGGCGACAGCAAGAACCTGACCATCCCGTCGCCGGGGCCCGAGGTGATCAAGGACGTGTGCGGGCTCGTCAAGTGCGTCGTGCTCATCGTGTCGGGCCGCCCGCTCGTGCTGCAGCCGTACGTCGACTACATGGACGCGCTCGTCGCCGCCTGGCTGCCCGGCACGGAGGCGGAGGGCATCACCGACGTGCTGTTCGGGGACTACGGGTTCACCGGGAAGCTGCCGAGGACGTGGTTCAAGTCGGTGGACCAGCTGCCCATGAACTACGGCGACAAGCACTACGACCCGCTCTTCCCGTTCGGCTTCGGGCTCACCACCAAGGCCGCGGGTCACAAGTAGCAGTGGCACTCTCTTTTTTTGCTCGTCTTCGGTGTGTGTGATGAAATGGAAGTTAGTGGGAACGGAAAATAAGCATAATTCCATTTTGGTAGAGGATACTCAGAGCAAGACCTTTTTTAGGTGGAGTTAGGAAATTAAGATCGATAAAATAATGTAATTGATTTGGATGTGATACTCTTGTTAGTTTTGCAATTCAAAGGTAATGTGCTAACATCCGTGGTCCATATGTGCACATACCATACAGCACCACTGACTCACACATTTTGCACGTTTTTCATCTTCGGTGAGTGTGACCATGCAATTGTCGGTCGCCTGGACGAGCACATCGAACCATGTGTGCATTTTCTTTTGGGTAACGGACGACCTTCTGTGCATTGATCATCTCTAAATGATCTGTACAATTTTAAGGCCTTGTTTAGTTCACCCCAAAAACTAAAAAGTTTTATCGATTGCGACACATGTATGAAATATTAAATATAGATGAAAATAAAAACTAATTACACAGTTTATCTGTAAATCACGAGACAAATCTTTTAATGCTAGTTGGTTCATGATTGAATAATATTTACCATAAACAAACAAAAGTGCTACAGTGCCGAAAATTTTTCATTTCGGGAACTAAACAAGGCCTAAGCCTGTGATCTTGCATTCGAGGCCTTCTTGGGTTAAGCGGATAATGTTCATTTGGTGGCTCTCTTTCATACCTTAACTGAACCATCTGTGTGTGTGTTTCCTGTTTATTTGTAAACGTTGTTGGAAACACAAGGTGTGTATAGAAACGGGTTTACATTAAACACAAATAAGCTGCACATTAGTATATGGCTACTAATGGAGTATAGAAATGTTGTACATCTTGTCCTATTTAAATTCTCATGTAAATTTTGTCTTCATTGGAGCACCTATGAAAAATATTATGATTTTTGTGGTACCTCAAAAGGTAATTCATATAGACAGCTATTTTTCAAGTGTGCTATTGGATCGCCTATGAAAACTTGTGATTTTTATGGTAACTCAAAACTGTTCATACAAACTACTCTGTTTTTTTTTTAGGAAAAAACTACTCTGTTTTAAAACGTGAGATAGAAATGGACCGTCCACTAAGACGGTGATGATACATTATTTCTATCCGCCTGGCGGGCTATTCATACAAATCCCCCAACATTATTGTCAAAATGTGAGTCGATAATACATTTAATTTTATACCTTCTCCATCTAAATTGAGATCTTTTGGTTTTTCTACACACTTGGATATACACCATGTCTAGATACACAGTAAAATTAATGTATCTAGATTATCTAAAATGTATTATAATTTGGTAAAAAGGGTGTACATTTTATAAAAAAACTATATGTTGTCTTTTTAAATTTAAAATATGCATACACTTTTTTTTTAAAAAAAAAGCGCGGCACGCATGCTGGACCACGCATGGGCTCGTTGCCTCGCTACTTGCCTGGTTGGCCTGTCCGGCTGTCCCCGTTCTTCCGCCTTTTTACAGGCGAAACGGATCACGGAAACCAACCACCAAACGACGGGACAGGCCCACTCCTTGGTGGCCCATATTTTGAGACCTTTTGCAACCTGGAATGCTGCTCTCTTGGTCCCCGGCCGGACTCGGCGGCGGCTCGCGCGCGCTGGCTGCAGCGGCATGCACCCGGGCCGCCGCCCTCCTGCGACCGTGGTCCGCGAGCTGTAGCACTGGAGTAGCTGTGTCGAAGCACGCCGCCGGTCGAGATCACGAGATGGCCGTCCCGTTGCCGTGAGAGTATCTCACTGCCGTGCCGACCACTAGGGCGTCGTGTAATCTTTATCTTTAAAAACTGAAACCGCGTCGCGGTCTTTGCAAAATAGCCCTCCACGTCATCTATCTCTTGATATCCGTCGGATCTCCCGATAGAGAGTCGAAAGCCGTCGGATTGGCTCGTGGCGACGTTTCTGTCTAGATCCTTCGAGAAAATTTCAATCGCAAATCTTTCCAACACAGTCCTTTTTCCAATTTGTTTCCAGTCCTCTTCCCCGTACCTCTGATGCCCCTGCTGGCCGCCGCCCTCCGAACGCACACCACCACCCAGTCCGCGGCAACGGCATCGCCCGCGCCGAGGAGGCCATCAGCTCCTCCTCTTCCTCGAGGGCCCCACCTACACACGGCGCTTTTCTCTTCCTCGACGCGGACACGACGGACAACGTCTCGGACCTGTCCCTCGGCCAGTTGGCCTCCGCCTCCACATCTCCGTTGGCGCCTCCTGCTTCCCCTACAGGCATCTGCGCCTTGCTCTCCTCGGCCCTCCATGTACCGTGCATCGCTAAGGAGCTCCCATCCCTACCGCCGCCGGTGCGAGTGCCGCCAGCGCAGACCACGCTGGGTCATTCCCAGGCCATCACCAAAGATGAAAGACCTCGCGTCCTCTCCTACCCACCAGGCCACCAGTGCCATCAGGCTTCAAATTTTACAACAGCACCAAGCTGATGGAGAATGACAATGTAAGGCTCCACACCTCAATTCATGTGTAATTAAGAATGCAATAGATACTCCGTATTATTAACACTGCTCATATAAGTATTGCTTCTAAAAATCAGTTCAATCTTATCCGCTGTATATATAAATGATAAAATCATAGTAGTGCTCAGTTTGTGCTAATTCTATAGGATATATGCTTGATTACAAATTTATAACATGATTGCAGGCAAAGCTACTGATCCGCTCAATTGGAGTTCCTCAACAAGGAAGGAAAGCAACTTGAGCTATCAGCATTGTCAAAGATTTTCCTCTGTACGCTTGTGCAACTGAAAAGGTAGGTCTGGATACAAGGTTGTTTCAGCAATAGATATGGCTTTTCATTTCTTTAGCAGTTGGAAAAATATAGGTCTGGGTACTTGCATATTGGTCATGATTTCCCAGTTTTAAAATTACTAATTTACTTAAGATTGACCTGTCCCATGATGATATGAAATAGTTGTGAGATACCTGTAAGCTTAACTTCAGAACGAATATTTGATTGTCCTATTTGGTCACATATGAGCAATTTGGTATACAATACAACTGCTTTCTTGCTTACAGACGACACAACCAATCTTTGAGATAATGCACAACTAACCCAAATTGCCCGATAGTAAGATACAAAATATAATGACAATTGGAAAAATGTGTCTGACAAAATTAGCTCTAATAGATAATTTTAGTTTTAGTTTTCTATTCATCATTTAAAGGATAAATTTTTGTATTAACACAAGTGAGCTGCATGTTGCAGCTATGAGATACCCGCCGGTTTAATTTGAAAACAGCAAACGTTGGATTATAGTGTAGATGAAGCAATATCATGGTGACATATAGGCATTTGAAACACAAACTTATATTTATCTGCCAGAGACAAACCTTACTTGTCAGTAGAATTACATTCTTTCTTATACATCCTAATCAAACTTATAGTTTGTAAAAGTTGTTATTTGAATTTACAATATGCATTTCTTCTATTTTTGCTTCATACATATTTTTTATTTTACCTTCAGGTCAAATAGCTTGACAAACAAGAGGTAATATAACTCCTTTGGTTCCTTCTGAAGACTTTATAGGGCAACAAGGAACTTAGAATGAAGTCGCTTCCATGTTAAGAAACAGATAGATCTGCTGACCAATTATCGACCACCAGGGATATTCTCATTTAAGTTTTGCAGTCTCTCCGTTTGGACTCTACCACTGAAAATAAAAAGGTTGCCAGGTGTTAATTTCACAGTTACATGTTCTTCTAAAACCTGTGTCCAGGTATTTGAATTCAGAGTTTTAAGAAAGAGCAGATTGCAATGAACATTTTAGCTCCTTATTAAATGGCAAACTGAGGCCACCCCATGTTGCTATCCCATTTGAGGAAGTTAGTAGCAATCCAACAATTTCTGGAAGCAGCGACTGCGATGCTCACTTTCTTTTACCATTCATATAGATTAATCAATTAATGCTAAACATAGATATACATCACATTTACCCATAACTGCATATTTTTCTGTTAATGTTTCTTCATTATGCAAACAATACACACCATGCTAAAGTATTTCTGGCAGTGTACCCAATAGGTTTCACTGCTAAAGTTATTACATATTAACTGACAAATGTACTAATGAATCTGTTAAGTAGTGCTTCCCCTCCCTGCCATCCTTTTGTTTCAAGTATCTGGCAGGGAGGGGAAGCACTACTTAACAGTCAAGAGATGGCAGGGAGGAGAAGCACTACTTAACAGAAGGTGAGCAGCCGAGAGATAGTGGACGGTTGGCATGTTTGATCGTTTCCTCTGCAGCAGAGTGGTCGACACTCAAGCAGTCCAAGGAAGTGGATGTTCAGTCGAAACCCAGAAAAATTTGGACACCACCTTTGGTGAATACCGTTAACATCAACTGCGATGGAGCCTTCTCTTCAAGCACGTGATCAGGTGGATGGGGGTTTGCTAAGAAGTAATTTCATTTCGTATAGTGTAGCTCATAGCCGGCATTCTTGTAATATGGCTGCTGATGGCCTTGCTCCCCTTTGGGCGAGTTTGAGTCTGGGTACTGATCCGACCTTCAAGGCGCTATGGCACCCTAAACAATCATTTCACAAATACCCCTACATATATAGATAGCATGACATAAGCTATTACAACAATTTATGATTGCTCCACAAATTCTCAATTTTTGTACCATTCAGCTTTAGTGTATTTTCAACTATGACAGAACTTTATATATGCATGTGTACCATATATCTTATGTACATAACATCCAGAATTATGACTATTCATATCTGGAGGGCCATTTGGCGCGGCAACGCCGCGCAATGTTCTAGTCTAGCGCTTAGATTCATGCGCGCGTTACGTTGCGTTGCCGCGTGGATGGGCTTTATTTCTAAACGGGAATCCATGAGTCTTTTAGCTTGTAATATAAAAGTCATGGCTAAAAATATTATTTATTAATTTATTATTAGAAAAAAATATTATTAAATAACTGATAAATTTAATAATAAATAAGTTAAACAAACAGACTTACTGTCATGATGGCAACTGAGTGACGGCCAAAGTCCTTTGTCGTGACTGCCATGAGGAGCAATGATGGAGTCTCATGCTGATAATGCTCGCCTATGGCTTTAGGCCGTCGCGAAGGAGAAAAATTTCGCGACACTGTAACACTTTTGTTTATTTATGATAATTATTGTTCAATTATGGACTAACTAGACTTAAAAAATTCGTCTTGTAAATTTCGACCAAACTGTGCAATTAGTTTTTATTTTCGTCTATATTTAATACTCTATGCATGTGTCTAAAGATTCGATGTGACAGAAAATCTTGAAAAATTTTGGGTTTTTAGTTGTAAGTAAACAAGGCCTTAGGCTGTCTCCAATAGGAGACCCATTTGGGAACCTAAACCCAAAATGGGTCTCCAACACAATACCTATAGCCTCCAACAGAGTACGCATATAGAAAACCCATTTTAGGTATCAGGAGAGGCATAACCCAAATTTGGGTATTTTCTCTCCTCGAGACCCATTTGTAGAGAGTGTTTTCTTTTAGGTCTCGTTGCTGGAGAAGACTAAATATAGGTATGGAACCTTTTACCTGTAGCGCTACCCAAAGGATAAATAGGTCTTGTATTTTGGGCGATGATCGTTGGAGATAGTCTTAGACAAGCATTTTTCCTGTTCTTTGCTGGTTCTCTGATCCATCGATGTAACAAGCATTTTCCCTGTTCTTTGCTGGTTCTATGATCCATCGATGTACTGGACGGCCAAAGTAGCTTGTCGTGACCTGCCATGAGGAGCAATGATGGAGTTTCATGCTGATGATGCTCGCCTATGGCCTTAGACAAGCATTTGTAGGTTCTTTGCTGCTTCTCTGATCCATCGATGTACTGGACGGACACGGACCCAGCTGCAAGCAACAAAAACAGTAGCAGTGCCGGATTGTAGCAATGTAGTAGACACTCTTGGCTGGCTCTTCATGTAGCAGTAGTCATGCGTGCAGCGTGCTGCATGCGTCTCTGCGCGTACGGCGTGTTTTGGTGAACCGGTCGTGGCAGTCACAGGACAGCCAAGTGGAAACAAATCCTTAGTACTGGATGAATCCTGTGTGGACAGCAAGTGATCAGCCGCTTGATTTTGGCCCGGACGGTTTAAGCATTGTTTAGTTCTGAAAATATTTTTAATTTCGGTAACGTAGTATTTACGTTTTTATTTGACAAATATTGTTCAATCACAGACTAATTAGTTTTTATTTTTATTTATATTTAATATTTCATGCATGTGTGGCGAGATTCGATGTGACGGAAAATCTTAGTTTTTGGGTGAACTAAACAAGTCCTTAGCGTATTAACCCCCTGTCACGCTCTTAATGGCGCCGGCACGCACGACATCCCTTCACGGCCAGTATTAAACTTTGCAACAGCACCAGCAGCTGCGCCTGCACGCCAATGCACCGGCCGGGCGGGCACGCAGGCAAGGCAAGGCCATCCTTTCCTGCGTAGTACAACGACGCGTTTAAGATTCGGCTATAGAAACCGTGGCGCCCACCCGGCTGCCTTGCCTCTGCCTGCCCCAGATCAGATCACGCAACCCAACCAGGGCCTTAGTTCACCCAAAAAGCAACAGTTTTCAAGATTTCCCGTCACATCGAATCTTACGGCACATGCATGAAGCATTAAATATAAATAAAAGCAAAAACTAATTACACAGTTTAGCTGGAAATCGCGAGACGAATCTTTTGATCCTAGTTAGTCCATAATTGGATAATATTTGTCACAAACAAACGAAAGTGCTACAGTACCGAAATCCGAAATCTTTTCGGAAGTAAACAAGGCCCAGTTTAGTTCAAAAAATTTTTGCAAAACAGGCACTGTAGCATTTTCGTTTGTATTTGATAAATATTGTCCAATCATGCACTAACTAGGCTCAAAAGATTCGTCTCGTCAATTTCGACCAAACTGTGGGTTTTTACTTTCATCTATATTTAATACTCCATATATGTGTCTAAAGATTCGATGTGACGGGGAATGTGAAAAATTTTGCAAAATTTTCTGGGAAGTAAACAATGCCTCGGCCTTCCTGATCTGCACGCCACTGTCAGGCCCGCCGTGCGCTCCCGTGCAACGTACTGCCCGTGGTGGACTGGTGGTGCGCTGCTCTGTGCTCCAGGCTAGCCGCCCTAGCTGGAGCTGGAGGGGGGACGGCCCTGCATGTGCAGCTGTTTATACTTTCGCCTAACAGGTGCACTGCTACTGCCAGAGTCACACGCCGTAAACTCTAGTAATGTTCTGTAGTGTAGTCCAACACAGTCGGGCACCCCATGTTCCTTTTTATCTACCCGTTCCGTCGTTTCTGCTTCATTTTTGTCCCCGTTCCGTTTTCCATTCCATTCCATGTGGCTGCCTGCAACCTGCATAGCCCGCAGGCTGTGACGTCGTAGTACATGGATCTTGATTCTTGCACAGGTTTAATTTTTTTTTAACTGACGACTGGTGAGAGCGTCAGAAAGCTGGTTAGGAGAGCCCGGGACCTAGCATGCATGGCGCACGAGTTTTTCCCTTTGTATACTCCTGGTAAGACTGCGATTACCTGCAAAGGTGTCTACTAGTTGCAACCAGTACGTGGTGCCCAGATAGGAGTATATAACAATAGTACAGTACTGTAGTACCTAAACTTCTTGACTTGTTGCGATTGTTGCAGCGTGACGAGTGGCTGCTCACTCGTGTAGTTACTGTTCGGATTGTCAGAGCGCGCGGGCTCGTGATCTGGATCTGCCGCTCACTCATTCATCTCTCTCAGCTTCTCAGCGTTTTACGCGATCTGGATCTCACGTCCGAGATAGGGTTTACTTAACTTTTTCGACGTTATCTGTATGGGACGGGTGCAGATAAGGCGTTTATGCTGACAGCGGACACGTGCTCCTGATGCGTCGTTATTATGGTCCCAAGTCCCAACTTGCGTTGCGCGTGCCATCGGTCTCTACCCTGATCAATGTATGAACATGAATATGCTATTCTTTTTGCGGCTGGAAGGCTGCGTGGCCGTCTGATCTGCAGGCAGTTCCGCTGCCGCGATTATGCCTTTTCGTCAGGAAAATCGATCAGATCCTTTGACATTTTTGCGCCCGCGCGTGACTGGGATTTCCGATCAGATCAGGGGAATAGTCGCCGGATTAGTGTGCGCCGGGCTGTCGAGATAAGGATCGGAGGAGAAGATCCCATTCATTTCGGTGTCACCGAAGCGACAATCAGCGCTCGTGCGGCCAGGGACGCCCGAATTTCCCTGCGGACGACGTGTTTGTGTGCGTATCATCAACAAGAGCGCTGAACGGGAGTACAGTACTCGGTAGGAGTAGTGATGTAGGCTACGCTCAGTATGCTCTCGGGCCTTGTTTAGTTTTTTTTTCAAAATAAATATGATAGCACTTTCGTTTGTATTTGACAAATATTGTGTAATCATAGACTAATTAGGTTTAAAGAATTTATCTCATAAATTACAGGTAATTGTATAATTAGTTTTTTTATTTATATTTAATATTTCATATATTTACAGTAAGATTTGATATGACCGAATTTTTATAATTTTTTTAGAACTAAACAAGGGCCCGGTTGGAGTACATTAATGAGCAACGGACTAATGATAATAGAGCTTTTATCCTTGCGTTGAAAATGTAGTCCATTGTGTATTCGTGTTGAAGCACTCCTACTCAAGCAGCAAGTTTACAGCTAATAATCGACCGTTGGCTAGCGAAATACTACTAGTCCGACAACAGCAACGTGCCAACGTCTCTATTTGGGGAGTACTAAACCACTAATTAATCCGCGTACCGTACCGTATTCACCAGATCGCTGGTGCCTGGTGTACAGCACAGCTTTTTACAGCCACTGGAGTATTTTGCGGGGTACGCTACACACTGCGAAGACGGGAAAGAAAACAAAACGGAAAAAGGTGCCACGACCACGAGTCCCGAGCACACATCACACGAGTCCACCCGCCAAAAAGGGCAACAAACAGAACAGCGCTGGTACCAGCCACTGTAAAACTTTACACACGGGTCCAGTGCTGACAACTGTGTGGTGGGCCCACCAGGCAGTGAGCCACTAGCGTGAGTGCGGGTTGGTCCCTCCCCGCCACCCGAACACCAGCACGGTCAAATTCACAGTCGCCAGCCTTTGGTGTTCTGCTGTAGATTCCCGGGGTGAAAAAAAAAAGCGGCTCAGTAAAGGCGGCGACGACGAGCGCAATAAAGCCTCGGGCCCTCGGCACTCGTCGCCAGCCTTCACTGCCCCGGGGGAGCGAGCTGCCACTGCCAGCTTCCCGGTGCGCAAGCTGTGCTGCTGCTCGCCGGCGCAGGCGCAGCGCCCACTCCCCCGGCCGCTCTCCGTCTCGTCACCGCGCCGCCTGCTGGTAATCGGTGAGCCCCCTCCCCTTGGTTGCCTGTGCACTTCACATCTTCTCCGTCCTGCTCCTTCCTCTCCGTCGCAATCGCTAGCGGTAGCGGACTGCGCTGCACACACACACACACGCGTCAGTTTGGGGGAAGGGGGCGGCGGCTCTCCAGGGCCTTCCAGGCTCGGCAGCGCCCTCCACCGACCCTTCCTGGCTCCGTCCCGGGGTGGAGAGGCCACAAAATGCTAAAAATCTTTGCGGGCAGATGTGGATTTGCGAACCACCTGCGCTGCCCTGTCTTGGGCTCTAGCAGAGGAGGTGACGCTGATGCGTGATGGTGGTGGTAGCGTCGCATCCATCCCATGGTGTCGTTCATGTCATGGCGTGGCTTCGTTGTCTGTGTAATGGTGGTGTAGTAGTAGTGGAGAGTGACCAGCCTGCCACCTTGGGTTCCTTTTGAATTCCTGACGCCAGCTTCGCACGGGCAACCGTGGAGGAGCTCGCTGATGGATGTGCCCTCCACGCGAGGAATTGTTCTGAATTTCTTATCGACCAAATCTGCCTTGCTTGCACGCAGCCCATGGCCAGCTTGCTATCAAAAGAAATATTTAGATGCCTGTAGCCAGTAGCCCTGTACCAGTTTGTTTAGTGGTTAGTAGGTTTGGTCTTGCAAGTCCAAGATTTTCTCCTAATTTAATCCAAAACTTTCCCAAAAAACTTTCCCAAGTGGTTGTGCTGTCTTATTCTGCTCCTTCACGGTCTGAACCTGGCGACGCAGAGCAAGGCGACTTGGCCTTGGCGTGCCGAGGCCTCCGGCGCACGTCTTCGGCTCCGATGTCCCTTTCGGAGCGATGAAACAATTCGACGCAGCGGCAGCAGGCGGTGCTGGCCGGGCGAGTGAATTCTAGCGCAGACAGGCACATTTTCTTAGTGCCTCTTAGGCCAGATTCTCCCTATTCAAATGGCTGCATGGTTCTTAGACTAGAATACTGCACAACCCAAATATCCTAGCCTAGTGGGCAGATTGGTCAGTGGGAGATCGAGTGGATGATTGCAACTTGGATTGTTCTATAACGATGGGGAGACCAATTAATCATGGCCGCTGATCTTATCCACAGCGACATTCTAACTGATAGATGCCGCTCATGGTGGTGCATTCACGAGCTGAGTGGTGGAGGTCGAGAGATTGTATGCTCAACCGTCGTTGGCGACAGCTTGTTCTAGGTCCCCCCTACTAATCACAACCCTTATTTCTTTTGATTTTGTTGCCTTGCCATCCGTCTTCATGTCGGTGCAACACTCATGGGCCACTGATCATCACATCCACTGGTGCTTATAAGAGGAATCCGGATTCCGTTCCTTTGAGGACATCCTCACCCTTCCTGAGCAGCAAGCATAAAGCTTTTCTGCATTTTTTCTTGCAGGAAATATTCCTGCCTTTTGCATTTGCGGTCGTGCTCATGCGGATTGCTAGTTGCTTACTTTGAGTCGAGTATATATATATTCTGAGGTATTCATTGTGCTAGCTTCTGAAAGAGTCAGTGTGCTCATGATGTGGTGGTGCCTATAGTATTCTGTTCAAACTGCATTTTATTCTTCATCACCCCCTTTCTTTTGTGCCGGCTCAGTTCAACCAATCAAGGTTAGGTAGCTTTGGGTTTGTTTTCCCTATAAACATGCTGGGTTTCAGCAACTTTACGCTGTTTCAAACAAAGAAAGGCACAAAACACAACCGATTTTAAGTTATCTGCTCCCTTTTGTGCGTGTTTTTTTATTTTATTTTTTTATGGCAGCATCTGGAACCGGTCCAATTATAGAGTTTTATGTGTGTGTTTTTTAAACAAGAGACTTACTATAATATTGCATATTTATTGAATAAGCTTTATTGAACGTTAACTCATCTGTTTGGCATCCTTCTGCCAGGTCTATATATAGGTGGTTCGTGGTGATCAGAACCACACAGACAAGATGGCGAACATACACAAGATCACCCTTGTTCTCATGTTCTGCCTGTTAGCGTTGGGGAGAGCAGATTACCTCAAGTACAAGGATCCGAAGCAGCCTATCGCTGTTCGTGTCAAGGATCTGCTGAGTCGGATGACTCTTGCAGAAAAGATTGGCCAGATGACCCAGATTGAGAGGGAAAATGCCACAGCCGATGCACTGGCGAAATACTTCATAGGTATGTCAGATTATATTAACACTGAAAAATGGAGAAGGTGACAGACTGGCGAGTATGCATTTGATTTTGCTGTGCTGTTTTGCAGGTAGCGTACTGAGTGGCGGAGGCAGTGTGCCTGCTCCTCAAGCATCTGCTGAGGCTTGGGCCTCCATGGTGACTGAGATGCAGAAGGGCGCTCTTTCTACACGTCTAGGTATCCCGATCATCTACGGTATTGATGCTGTGCATGGTCACAATAACGTCTACAAAGCTACTATCTTCCCTCACAACGTCGGGCTTGGAGCTACCAGGTACAAGCTGCACCTACTTTGCTATGCCTTTCAGTATGCTCATATGGTAGTGCTAGTTCAGACAAGTTGCGACAAGCATTTGCCAGTCTATATTATCATGTTGATGTGCTGTTGTAATTCTATTCCAGGGACCCTGACCTCGTTAAGAGAATTGGAGAAGCAACTGCTCTTGAAGTTAGAGCTACTGGAATTCCTTATGCCTTTGCTCCATGTATTGCGGTAATAGGCATTTCTTCCTGCTGTACTGTGGATGTTTTATTTCGGTTATAAATGTGCCGTTTTGTTATCCCTTTAAACTCATGCCTGTAGCTTACATGATATTGCCCAGGTTTGTAGAGATCCAAGATGGGGGCGCTGCTATGAGAGCTATAGTGAGGACCCAAAGGTTGTCCAGTCACTGACTTCACTCATCTCTGGCTTACAAGGCGATGCTCCTGCGGATTTTGTGGGAAGACCATATGTTGGTGGAAGGTATACTACACCAAACAGATTATAGCTAGATTGTCTTATTTCATGGCTTGTAGAGCCAGCTTCTGTTTTAAAAGGTGGAAGCAGACAAGTAATGTTCAATTCCAATGCTGAACTAAATCTGTTTTCGCTGCTGTACTCTACAGTAAGAAGGTTGCTGCATGCGCGAAGCACTATGTTGGTGATGGTGGAACGTATATGGGAA
Source organism: Sorghum bicolor (assembly GCF_000003195.3). Lineage (NCBI taxonomy): Eukaryota > Viridiplantae > Streptophyta > Magnoliopsida > Poales > Poaceae > Sorghum > Sorghum bicolor. The sequence goes on along the minus strand of NC_012870.2, from coordinate 6,920,075 downwards.
TCAACGAGAACAACACGATCATCGACACACATGGACTGATGAGCATCCACATGCCTCCTTACTATAACTCTATTATTCGAGGTGTCTCTACAGTCATGACCTCGTACTCCAGCTGGAATGGAAAAAAGATGCACGCAAACCATTTCCTAGTCACAGATTTTCTCAAGAACAAGCTCAAGTTTAGGGTCAGTTGGTCATTACAAAGGCTCAAGATTTTTCTGTTTATATATTCACGTCAGTTACAAACTCAAATTTGAACATCTTTTGCAAACAGGGTTTTGTGATTTCCGATTGGGAGGGCATTGATCGGATCACTACTCCTCCTCACGCCAACTATTCTTATTCAATTGAGGCTGGAGTTGGTGCTGGTATTGACATGGTGAGAATAAGATATGTGAAACATGTGCATTAGTTGATTTTTTTTTCTTCAAAAAAAAACACTAAAGCATAAGAACCAACCCTTTTACTAAACAAAAGGAAAAGTTCCTAAAAAGTATCTTTGATTTAGATAAGGATGGCACTGATAAATTATTTTTGTACTTGGTTCAAAAATAAACTATTATGGGAGTGAATGACTGGATTGCTTCTCATCTTCTTAGTTACCACTTATAAGTTCGAATGCAATATTGCGTCTGCTAGCTGACCGTGCCCTGAAATGATTATATGCAGATCATGGTTCCATTCAGATACACAGAATTCATCGACGACCTCACGACACAAGTTCAGAACAAGGTCATCCCCATGAGCAGAATCGACGATGCCGTCTACAGGATCCTCCGTGTCAAGTTCACCATGGGTCTATTTGAGAACCCTTACCCCGATGCTAGCCTTGCCGGTGAAATCGGGAAGCAAGTCAGTTCTTAACACCTCATCATGCTCATCTGCATACATGCTGAAAATGGTTACTGATGCATCTAGCTGCGCCGGCCTTGGTATATAGGAACACCGGGAGTTGGCACGCGAAGCCGTCAGGAAGTCCCTGGTTCTTCTGAAGAACGGGAAATCCTCCTCTGCTCCCTTGCTGCCCCTCCCGAAGAAGGCCGGTAAGATCCTGGTCGCCGGTAGCCACGCCAACGACTTGGGCAACCAGTGCGGAGGATGGACGATCACATGGCAAGGAAGCAGCGGCAACACCACCGTTGGTGAGTGGCGTCTCCTTTTCCGTCTCACTTGCAGCTACAGCGCATTTGGCACGCACTTGAGAAAATGATTGGTGACCAACAACGAACTATAATAACTTGCGATGGGATGTGGATGGAACAGGCACGACGATCCTCTCCGGAATCGAGGCGACCGTGGATCCCAGCACGCAGGTGGTGTACTCGGAGAACCCGGACAGCGGCGTGCTCGGCGACAAGTACGACTACGCGATCGTGGTGGTCGGGGAGCCGCCGTACGCGGAGACGTTCGGCGACAACCTGAACCTGACGATCCCGGCGCCGGGGCCGAGCGTGATCCAGTCGGTGTGCAAGGCGACCAAGTGCGTGGTGGTGCTCATCTCCGGGAGGCCCCTGGTGGTGGAGCCGTACGTGGGCGACATGGACGCGTTCGTGGCGGCGTGGCTGCCGGGGTCGGAGGGGCAGGGCGTGGCGGACGTGCTGTTCGGCGACTACGGGTTCACGGGGAAGCTGTCGCGGACGTGGTTCAAGTCGGTGGACCAGCTGCCCATGAACGTGGGCGACAAGCACTACGACCCGCTCTTCCCGTTCGGCTTCGGGCTCACCACCAAGGGCGCGAAATGAGTAGGATGGGCTTGTGGTGGCCTGTGAGTGACTGAGTGAATTGTGTGTTTGTGTGTGTGTGTGTGTGTGGGGGGGGGGGGGGGGGGGGTGACGAGGCTTTCGAATTAGTTGGGGGCCAGCCGGCCAGGTGAGTAGGGAACGAACGCCGCACACATTGGGCAGCGTTGGGGCCTGTGGGTAATAACAGTGGTGCATTCTTGAGGCGGTGGTTATTAGTGAGTGGGTTGTTTGGAATGAACAATAAGAGATCAGGCGCGTTACGTTCGCGCTGGTATGCAGTATGCTACCTCCGCCGTCCTGGCTGAGAGTCACGGTCAGTGTCAAGTGTCAAGTATGGGTTGGATCCTCTACCGCCTCTATTGTTCTCTCAGTCGTCGGCTTCTGCGCTCCATCGCGCTACTCTGCTTGCGAAGGAAAGGGGAAAAAATGCTGCCATAGGCGCGGAGAAACTGCTCAGTGTAGCGCGTGCACGATCTCTACTCCTGTGTTAATAAAAAGTATAAAGTCTCCAGTGGGTTGCAACTGGAATAGAGAAAATTCCGTAATGGTTTCAGTTTGGATTAACGCTGTTTCACCCGCACCGCACGGCACGGGGCCTGGTCTGCAAGAAACCGCAAAGGAAGAGGAGGAGGAAACGTTATCTTGGCCCAAACAGGCCCATATGCGCCAGGGACGGCCGGGCCACGAAGCTCTGGGCCGCAGGCACGTCTTGGCTGTACCGCTGCACCGGCCGTGCAGACTGCCGAGGCGCACGCACGCTGACGTGTCATGCCGGAGGGCGGCGAGGCTGCGTGGAAAGGAGTTGGCAACGCCGGACAGCCGGCAGCGCCAGCGGCACAGGGATACTAGCTAGAGGGCACGCCGGCGTACTTCGTCGCCTACCTCCACACAATGCGCTTATAACCTAAACTAATCTTCAGTTGCTTCCAGACAATGCAACCAAAATTCAGTGCCTTTGAGTAATTAAGCAAACACACGTACGCTTTCCATCGCTTCGGGGCTAATTTTCTGTACCCCTATTATATTACTCATCATCGTCAAATGATAAAGTCACGACGACGATAGTACCCACGACCAGTTCCCGCTTAACTGCCGTGTAATGCCGGTCATTTGCGTGCCGTGAATTACGTGTCCTCTTTGGTAGTGGAAGTATTTATTTGTTCTGGAAAAACGTACGACTATCATTTTCCATCAGGATAGATTTCGTGACGCTGGGGCCTTTTAGCGATCCACGTACCTTGTGCAGCTGTGCAGGGCTCTATCTCCGCATGCAGCTTGTGCTCTATCCGGAATTCAGGACATCCGGCCGGCGTGAATAATGTACAGTATTATTGTCGTCATCTGGCTATCGTCACTAGCCTTTAATTTTGCTTGTACACAAGAGGCCGGGAGAACGACGGGTAGTCAAATTAAAGTCACCCCTCTCTGCTCAAGGCGCCAATGCAAGAACGAACGTTATATACTTAGCGCGTCGAGGCGTATACCATGTGTAGTACGAGTTATATTATGTTCTCCATCAGGACGGTGCATCAGCTTATTATGCATGCATGCTTTGGGCCTAGCTAATAGCTCTTGTTACCGTGCCGGCTGCCGGGTGCCGAACTGGCGATCCCAGCAGCTAGCTAGGCAGCAGAGAGATGCGAAGTTGTACTGATACAATCGAGTTGATTACTACTCGTTCGTCGATAAGATGCTGCAGCGGCGCAGTCACCGAAGAAGCCTTCTTCGAGACTAATTGGGTGTGTGTGTGTGTGTATATGCACATTTCTCTATCACGTTTCTGGTGCAGCTAATAAGTAGCTAATGTACGTACGTATACGCTAACTCAACACACAAACCTTAATTAGACCGATCTGGATTATTATCCGGTAAGAGTAGTGAAAGACGACACGATCCGTAGACGGATAAACGAAACCAGTCCGTCCGCTCATACATCTAACAGCAGATGGGTCATCAGGATCGGGAGATCGATCGTTATCCAATCCAACGTGTACTGCATGCATCCTGTGTCATTCACCGGGACAGGAAGACGCGGAGCAGATCGGGCCGGGGCTAGGCACTAGGCTCGTACGTTTCTGCAAAGTCGCATCGGATTACTAGGGGGAGTGCTAAAAAGTAAAAACTCAACATGGCCCTGCGTCACCGTGCGCCCACCCACCGGCGAACCATTGCCGAACCGATGGCTTTTCGCCGCGGCCCACCGGCCCGATACTCGATACGCTCGACTCGATGGAGCGGCAGAGGAATTCTGCAACCTCACGCATTTGGAAGCTGGCGGAACGTCACGTGCGGCGCGGAGACGGCAGCCGAGCATGCACCTTTCTGCCTGGCGCTGGCGGTGCCGTTGTGCTTGTGATCGGGGCCGGCAGAAAGCGCCCGACGTACAGCAAAAGGTAACATGTGGTCGGTGCCTCGGTGGCGAGCGCTGCTCGGCCGACTTTTTCCCTTGCCGACGACGGTCGGCACATCCGGCCTGCCGCCTTTGCGGCCGGGAGATCGGAGTCTCAACTAGGCTTTGTTTAGTTCCAAATTTTTTTTACAAAATAGAAATAATACTATTTTCGTTTGTATTTGACAAATATTATTCAATTATGTACTAACTAGACTTAAAAGATTCGTCTCGTCAATTCCGACCAAACTGTACAATTAGTTTTTAATTTCGTCTATATTTAATACTTTATTCATGTGTCTAAAGATTTGATGTGACGGGGAATCTGCAAAATTTTGCAAAATTTTTTAGGAACTAAACAAGGCCCTAGTCAACTCTGACTCCGAGGTTAATGATGTACTCCTAAATTATAAAATGTTTAACTTTTTTATGCCAAATTTGATCACTCGTCTTATTTAAAAAAATTATACAAACATAATCAAATTTAAGTCATTCTTAAATTTTTTTTGTTAATAAACCAAGCCACGACAAAAGAAATAATATTTTACATAATTTTTTTTAATAAGACGAGTAGTTAAATTTGATGTTAAAAAAGTTAAAAGTCTTATAATTTGGGATGGATTGAATATTTATTAGCAATCTGATTTCACATAGGAACATTTGAATTTAGTTAGAAAACATATCTACGATGAATTACAATAATTTTGTAAGACGATTTGGTTGGTAGGATATATTTTTATTTCAAAAAGTATTTTTTTATAAAAAGTTATATAAATAAAAACAGGCAGAAACGATATAGAACTTTTGTGAACGAAGATCAACTTAAATACTACCAATTTAACACGTTGCACTCAAAAAAATATCTGAAAAAAATTTACAATCATGGAAGAGAAACATAATATGTACTAGAAACTACTCCGTCAGGAGCGTTTCACATGCGTAGGCAAGAAACTCAGGATGGTTCTCAGTGCTTCTAGAAAGAATTGTTTTAGCAACTCCTCTCTGTTCGGTAGTGGTTTCAATCCGAGACATTCCAAGCTCCGAAATGTGTTTTTTTTCCTTAGCGGCTGAGCCGGTGGAAGTATTAGGTGGTCTTCTTTGCCACGGTTTTGGATGGCTTTGGCTCTCTAACTATTTATATTTATCCAAAATGTTTATATACCGTAGCAGAGCTGATGAAGTTCAAAAAATATGTATCTTTACTACAGAACATAGCAGAGATGCTGAAACCATAGCGAGCCATGTAGGGCTGAGGGCCTTATAGTCCGAGTTCAACTCGTCTACTGTAGTAATCGTAGCTGGAAGCCGTTGCATGGTTTATTTGGCCGATCTGCCTTTGGGTAGAGAATAGAGAGTTGGCCGGAGACCATGCATGTTATAGGTGTCATGCGTACATTAATAATGTACCCAAAATGCAATTCTCGTAAAACAACCAAACATGGCGGTGTCGTTCGCTGATGTAAATTATGATGGATAAACGATAAAGAATACAAGATCAAATCACAGTGGAGACACAATATTTAATGTGGAAAACCCCTCCAATACGAAAAGAAAAAACCACAGGTGCCAGCCAACAAACATTTATCACTATTATCAAGAGTTGAGTTACAACGCCGTGCGACGGTGTTTACAAGATCGCTTCGCTCCGTCAGAAGTCGGTCTTTATAATGTGCAACTGAATTTGGAATATATTGATCAGTTCGCATCTGCATTTGTTCATCATCTATCAGGCTGCTGCCAAGTGCCAAACTGCCAACAAATGAACAGAGTAATCCATATCCAATCCACAACGTCGCCATCTTTAACCGTGGAGCTAGAGCGTGCGTGCGTGTAGGTTGTTCTAGAGGAACAGATCAATTTCGATCTTGCCGTTGATAGTTACACGAACATGCTGAAATCACTTCGATTCAAGGCTATTTGATTTTTTTCCCTAACCCGGCCTGTTACATGCATGTTCTCAAAAGATAAGTGACGTTCACGTTCATCACAGTGTGTGCTGCTGGTCATCAGCTGACCGTCATTTGCGTGCCGTGAGCAAATTCAGGCCGGAATTCAGTCCGGATTACGACGTGACTATTTGGAGGGTTAGCCCTCCACGTATTCTGCATGATCGATCACAGCAGGAGCAGCAGCTCTGTCCACTCATCTTGCTGCGTCCACTCTAGCTAGCAAAGGATTGTGTGTGTCATCTGATCATTGTCAAAATCAAATGTACAACACACTGTCGTCATCTGATTATTGTGAAATGGCGCTTAGCTAATTAAGAGACGGCCGGGAAGTATATGCACCCGTGTTGATAACGCCAAGAATGTCAGCGTCGATCGTACGATTAGGTTTGGCTAATGACGATAAGTGCACGTTGGTGACCATAACGGAGAGCTCTAAGGCAAGAGTCCAAAACATGGACATGCGGTTTTGGTTGTGTTTGGATCCATAGGGATTTAGAATCCTGATGGAAAAAAAAATCTCAAATTTTATCAAACACTTTAGGATTCTAGAGGATTTTAACACACATTTACATATCCAAGGAACACGAGAGATTATTTTTATCTAGAATCTAAATTTTAGAATCGTGGTGTTCTACATACCCAGCTTCTGGAGCTCTCTGTTACTGTGCTGATCTAGAATCTAAAATTTAGAATCGTGGTGTTCTAAGTACGGCCCTGTTTAGTTCTCACTCAACAAATTTTCATCTATCATATCGAATCTTTAGACACATGCATGAAACATTAAATGTAGATAAAAAAAATAAACTAATTACACAGTTTGGTTCAAAATCGCGAGACGAATCTTTTAAGCCTAGGTAGTCCATGATTAGTCTTAAGTGCTACAGTAACCCACATATGCTAATGACAGATTAATTATGCTCAATAGATTTGTCTTGCAGTTTCCGGACAAGCTATATAATTTGTTTTTTTATCAGTTTCTAAAACCTCTCACGATATCTTTTCAACACATTCGATATGACACTCAAAAATTTTTCATCTTCAATCTAAACAAGACCTGAATAGCTGGGGTCTTGTACCACCGGATTTGCTGCTCGTCAGTCGTCACTCGTCAGATGTCCAATCCAATCCATGGCCTCACCGGAACATGCCCACAACCGGGATATACGTACAGACCTTACGTTACAGCCTTCCCTGTGTGTGCATTTTTCCACCACCTTTCTGGATCCGACGAACGTACTCATCCACATATACGGTACAAGCCGAATTTTCACCTACTAGGCCTTGTCCAGTGGATTTTAAGACACATTTTTAGACACACGCATGAAGTATTAAATATATACAAAAATAAAAACTAATTGTATAGTTTAGTCGAAATTTACGAGACGAATTTTTTGAGCATAGTTAGTCTATAATTAGACAATAATTATTATAAACAAATGAAAGTATTACAGCGTCACAAAAATTTTTTCTTCACAAACTAAGGCCTTGTTTAGATGCACCCAAAAACCCAAAACTTTACAAGATTCTCCATCACATCGAATCTTACGGCACATGCATAGAGTATTAAATATAAATAAAAATAAAAACTAATTACACAGTTTGTCTGTAAATCGCGAGACAAATCTTTTAAGCCTAGTTACTCCATGATTGGACAATGTTTGTCAAATAAAAATAAAAGTGCTACAGTACCAAAATCCAAAAAGTTTTTGATCTAAACAAGCCCTAAATACGACCTAAAGAATTTATGACCGGCAGAAAAGTGAGCGCTCGCGTGGCGCCGCGCCTGGACATTTTGGCGTCTCGGACCTGGCAGCTTTTTTTTTATACTATTACAAAAATTGACCGGTGAGAACGAGGAGTCACCGTGCGCGAACGCGTTCTTCCAAGGACGAAAATGCCGTACGTCATGCCGACCTGTACGTGTCCAGTGGATTTTTCACTTCTCAACGAGAGGACGAATGCCGACCTGACTGTGTCTCGAGCTCCGCTCGGCAGATTGTCTGGACGGTACGGTGCATCACGATTCTCACCTCACGTCGCCTTGTCTAATCATGCACTATATAAGTTTAAAAAATTCGTCTTATAAATTAAAAACAAACTGTACAATTAATTATTTTTTTTTATCTATATTAAATGTTCTATACATCTGTCATAAAATTTTATGTAACGGAATTTTTTTTAAAAAAAATTGAGTTTTGAGGTAAACTAAACAAGGCCCAGTCTGCAGGGCTTCTACGCTGCCTACAAGTTCATGATGGGTTCCTTGATAAAATCTCACGATATAAAACAGAGCAGTTACATTAGCTCTCTCGATAGGACAACACTGTTCTAACTTCCCGTTATGTAGAGTGTTTGTTTGCTACCTACCAGGCATCTTTCATCGAGATAGGGATCTAAGCATTATTCGCTTAAACTTATCACACTATTTCTTAGTCATGTAACAATGTTTTTTTATAACAAATCAAGATCAGCAGCAGCAGCCGCCTTTTTTTAAGCTAACCAAACGTGGTATCCCGAGCCAATAAAATCATGTGAATCAACCATTTTCAAGGCAGATCAAGTTTTCACTCTTTGAAGCAAAAACAACCCCGTAATGTTTCTCATGTTCCAAACGATCGATATTGTTCTCTCTATTCTAAAGTGTAGTCGTTTTGTTTTTTTATAGTATTTATTGTATATATCCTTCATGTCTAAATATATATATAAGTAAAAAGTATGGATCTAAGAAGCTAAAATAATTTATAATTTAAAAACATTTACCTCTACAAAGGAATATCGTGTGCTTCACATTGCGTATTTTTAAATCAAGTTGCAGCAGAGGCATTCAGACGTCGCCATCGTTATCCATGTAGATACTTGTATATGATGTGTGTACATGCATCGCATCTACTATGACATAGAGGAAAGGCGCACGCCTCATCATATCGTGAACCGCATAGCCCCAAATATTTAGCCCCAAATACTTGTAGATAGTGGGCCAAGTAGTGTGTGCCACTTGGTTCCCGTCCATATCTCTAGCTGAACTTTATTCTGGAGTCTTTTCAATGGTCAGAATATTATTATATTTCTTACCGGAATTATTATGTACATGATTTATTTCCCATCTTCCTTGCTAGGCGTGTTTTGAACATACTAGTACAATCAGTGATTGAACGATGAAACAAGTAACAATCAGTTGGTTGGAGTTGGGTACGTTTTATATAGTTGATCACATGGTGCCTTAAAAGCTTAAAGTTTTTATTTACTACCAGTCAAATAGAAATTTAAATAATTGACAATTTTAATTGTCCCATCATATATAAAACAAGAGAACGTTACAACCCTACTTACATCCAAATATCTGGACAATATGAAAGCGGTAGAGTAAATCTAGAGCCTCTTAATGATATTCTTGACTTTTAATCTATAGCCTAGTTCTGATATGTTGAAACTCAGCGACGTTAATTACCACTATCGAAGCATCACCCTCCAATCATCCACAATGACAGGTCCTAAATCTTGGAAATGTTACATTGATCCGATGCCAAGGAAATTTCCCTTGACACATCTAACACGTTAAAAGAGTATGGCTGCTTCATTTGGAGCTGTAGGTATGTCTGCAAAAGTTATCTAGGATTTGGAGTTGTAGGTATGTCTGCATTTACTTGACTCGTTTCATTTATAGTTTAGATTAAATATAAATATTTAAACGCTGATCGCAAAAAAAAATATTTAAACGCTATAATTTAGTCTACAAACTACAAGACCATTGTATATCTCAGAGCTGAAGCTGTGCCAAACGAGTTCTCAGTGTCGTAATTCTTGCATTGCAATAAAAAACTCAATTCGTAAACTGAGACTAACTTCCTAAGCAGCGCACGAGTATTTTGGACTTCAAGAGCAGCTTGCTTATAAGAGAAAAAGTTCCAACGTTCCATACTTCATACAAGTACTATTCACTAAACATATTTCAATCAGTTGTGTGCAAGTGCAACCTGTCACCAAAGACAAGTTGTTCGGTTGTTATTTTTCTTATTTAGTGGCTCTGTCTTGGTTGAGACCAAAATTGAAAGAAATATCAATATTTTCTACCAAAAAAGATCGGGGAGAAGGGTTAAACACCTAGAATACCTTATATTTTGGTAGAAATCTCGAGCTCTGGATCTTATATATTTCAGGAACGTATGGAGTAATTTCTTGCAAAAAAAAAAAAGAAAGAGCTGTGCTATGTAATTAGGGCAAATATTTTTAGCAAACACAACCTTTTTTTTTTTACGAAGGACACAACGTTTCCATTTGGGATATGAGAACACTTTCTTTCAACATTTTTGGACAGAGGAACAGCTACATTTTCTACAAACGTGATAGCACGCACTTTAACTTGGTCTGAATTGGAACTGGAAATAGCAAGTGCACAGATCTAAAGCAATCAATGAAACACGGCACACGTCCTTATCATATCTTTCAATCATGTATGTTCCCTCCACGGGAAAATGAGATCCCCTTTTAATCTATACTTGTACTCCACTTTTGTTGCTTGCATCCCCATCAATACTGTGCCTGTACCCTTTAAGTAACGTTAACGGTGACATGCTAGTAATTATTTTTTTTATCATGGAAGGGTTCCCCATTACTCATAAAACGTCGCCAAATCGTTGGCGACGTGACCTGCTAGTAATTAAAGAGGGAGAGGAGACATTTCATTATCACCGTGGTCTTGTTCACTAATCCAGTGCTAACTCACTCTTTGAAAATTGCATTATCCTCACCTCTATTGAGTGCGCTGTAACGGACGATGGCGACGGGTAGCAATCACAAGCTACTGATGTTTAGGCTTTATAAACCATTCAAATAAGTTTTAAGTAAAAAATGACAATATTTGAGAGGAAAAATGATGAGACTATGTGCATGCTCACATCATATATGCAAATAGAGCAATTTCTTCGAGTGTCATTCCGCCCTGCTCCAGTCTCTTTTCACATGAGATGAACTTTGCATTTGTTCTATACTAGACTCATGAGTTTTCATGCAGGCCAATTCGCTATATGCATATTCCGCGTCATACTTTGTTACTCTCTTCATCATGTTAAAAATTACTTAAAGAATAGATGTGCACTTTATTTTAAAATTCTCTCCAGTACCGATGTTTTCAGAAATTTATGCTAGACTTTTATAATAATATCATTCGAGGTATTAATATAGTGAAATTCAAAACTCAAACGGTACAGCTCCCAAGTTCAAATATCAAAATCCGCAAAGAACCGAATCAACCGCATCTCCCAAAACAAACAAAATGAAGTCGAGATCCAGCACGGGAACAGAAGGCATCAGAAGATGCATTGAGATTAGAAAAGCTTTAAAAAAAGATTATTATTATTATTTATATTAAAAAACAGGATTAGTAACGTCTGTCTCGCATTGCATTTGCCCGCCCCCCTCCTAGTGACCGTTGGCTTACCTCGCCGAAAAGCCGCAGACCATCGAAAAGAAAAAGAGGCAGCCCAACATGGTGCTCCACGTTGCCCTCGCAGTCCCACATCCCCCACCTAACGCCTACCCCACCCCACTGGCCACGGCACGCGGTCGCACCCTCGGACGGATCACAGCCGTCGGTTCCTCCACGGACGGCGGGACGCGTCCCCTGATTCGAACGTTGGGGTTAATTGCTATTCAATATTCCTCTGTTGTGCTCCCCTTGTCCGTTGCCGCGCGTCCTCTCGCGCTCGGCACTGCGCGCCCGTTCCTCGATCCCTTCGTCTCCCGCTATAAAACCATTGCGTCCGCCATGGCGTCTCCCACCACCTGCAGCTCTCCCCTCCGCTTCTCCGGTCCGGTCCTGTGTCCGCCATTGTTGCTTGTTCAAGCGCCGTTGCTTTTGCGCGCACTCCTCCAGTTGGTGGAAATAATTCGCTGACAAGTTGGAAGCCGGAGGCGGAAGCGGAGGGAGCAGGATAGGCTTGGCAGTCAGGCGGCACTGCACAGTCTGCAGATAGATAAGGCTAGATTAGATCAGAGACCGGGCGCGGAGGAGTGTGCTGCCGTCAAGGAACAGTGCGGCGGGTTGCGGGTCGCTGCTGATCTGGGACGGGACGGCGTCGGCGTCGGCGTCGCTTTCGATCCACGGGGTCCCCTGCTCTGCTGCCGCCGCACCGGCCACCCACCTCAGCCCCGCGCCCATCACCACGCGGATTCGTTCTTGCCTTGAGCGAGACGGCTTTACCTATACCTAGCCTCCTCATCCCGTAAGTAACAGCAGTCCCGTCCTTGCTCTTCTTTATAAATATATAGAAATCTCGCGCAGGCATGCATCATCTTAGCCATCCTCTTCTTCCTCGAGCGTCTGGGCTTTCCCCTTTCCGCGGCATTGCTCGATCTTCCCACAGCTGCCGGCGTTGCTCGGCTCTGCCTCGCCGTGCTGCGCTCCCGAGCGTCCCCACGGTGTTCTGGGTCGCTCAGATGGGGGTGGGGATGAAACTGCTCGCACGAGTGAGTCCCCAACTTGGCCAAAAACAGAGGACTTGTTGCATTCTTTCTGCGCTTGTTCACACGGGTTTTGTTCTCTTGCTAACACTACTCGGCGGCTCTCGCCGTCCTCGTCCTCATCGTCTTCTTCCTTCAACGCACACTAACCGCGGCAGTAGTTGTACGTAGTAAGTAGTAATCCAGCAGTAGCAGTAATTGTCGCCGCCGGGAGGAGAACAGTCCAGAATCCCATCACGGACGGGACGGGGGTTTCTTTCGCCGCGCCGGAAGGCAACAATCGGGGACGACGAGCGGATCGTCACGGAGGAAAAAAAGGATATTTTCCCGCCGGGACCGGGAGAGGGATTTGAAGGTGCCAATGGCGGGCGCGGTCCCTGCTCCAACCACTCCTCATCCCTTATCCGCTATTCCTGCTGCTCTCCGGTTGCTGCTCTGCTCCTTTATATGCACACTCGCCGGGGAGCACAAGCCAGGATGCTCGCCTCCCCCTCCTCCTCTTCTTCCCACCTGCTGCTCTGCCTTTCTGGTAAGACATGGGGCGGTTTCTTGCTGAATCAAATCAATCGCATTTGTATGTAGCAATAGCACTGCACTGGTAGTGGTAGTTACGTAACGGCGCGAACACACGCGTGCATGCCCTGCGCCGGCGTGTCCTCTTGCTCATGGCATGTAGCGCGTGTCCGGGCACTCTCTGCACTCGAAGGGGGCCGTCCGTTCACGCGTGTTGGACCTTTGTGTGCGAGAGAGGGATTCCAATCCGTTGCAACAAACGCATTGAATTTTAGCGTCCCAGATTTCCTCTCGTAGCCTCACACGAGCAGTGCTGCCGCCGCTTCTCCGAAGAGCGCCGGAGCTTCGTCTTCGTGCTTGTACTTGCTTCATATAGCCCAAGCCAGCAGCCTCCTGTTCGTCCTTGCCGGGCTCACGCATTTGTGGCACAGCAAGGCAGGCTCCATCAGTCCAGCTCCTCCTCTGCTTCTGCTGATTGATTGGTTCGCTCTCATGGCCATATCTCCCTCCTCATCCTTCTTCTGATGATGTTTCCCTGCTTTGGATTAGTAGTGCTTTGCAAGCAAATCATTTGATTGATTAGCTTGCTGGTTTTTCTTTCATTGGCAGCTAATTCCTGTTCTTGGTTTTACTAATATATGCCCGAGTTTTTTTAGACCATGCAAAAGAAAATCTTTTGATATTTTGGTCTTACTTTTAGTTTTTAACCTGCTCGAACTCCTGCTCTTTTCAGTTGTTACTGTAGTGCTATGAATTTACAGAGACTGCTGCAAGAATATCTAGTCCGGAGCATGTTCACATTAATCCTTTTATGTGAATTAAAGCATGCTGCACTGTCAGCAAAACACTAGTTAAAACTAACGTTAGCATGAAGGCCCATGATATTGTTTACTCAACAGGACAACAGGTGCGCAGAGGTGCTTTTGCTTTCAGCAAAAAAAAGACACCTTGATCTGACACTGACAGCCTACTTGTTAAATCTTAATTACTCGATCATAAAATCGTATTCCATTTGCAAGCACCAACACATGGCACATGCTGCAATACGTTTTTGGTCGTACTAGTCTCGTTAGTACATCCAAGCCATAAATGGTTTCTTGGATCCCTGCATCTCCTCGTCCCCGGCTCTTGCCGCCGTTGACCGACAGCCATGGGCGGCGAGCTCGCCGGCCGCATCAGGTCGGGCGTCCTCGAGCCCCTGGAGGAGCGCTTCACGGAGATTCTAATATGGTCGCTGCAATGCTACGACGCGCAGGTCCGGAGGCGCCTCGTCCCGCTCCTTCGCCGCCACAGGATGGCGCTGCTCACGGCGCCGGCGGTGGCCGCGCTGCTGCTCGTCTTCTGGTCCGCGGCGTACGGTGGTGACGCCCAGGGCGTGCCGCCGTACAAGGACCCCAAGAACGACGTGGAGGTCCGCGTCAAGGACCTGCTCGCCCGGATGACGCTGGCCGAGAAGATCGGCCAGATGACGCAGATCGAGCGGCTCGTCGCGTCGCCGCAGGTGCTCAAGGACTACTACATCGGCAGCCTGCTCAGCGGCGGCGGGAGCGTGCCGCGGAAGCAGGCGACGGCGGCGGAGTGGATGGCCATGATCAGCGACTTCCAGAAGGCGTGCCTGTCCACGCGCCTCGGCATCCCGATGATCTACGGCATCGACGCCGTCCACGGCCACAACAACGTGTACGGCGCCACCATCTTCCCCCACAACGTCGGCCTCGGAGCCACCAGGCAAGCACCATTCTCCAGCTCGCGTCGCGAATGCCAGCTTGTGTAGCCTGTGCCTGCTACGTTGGCTGAACTCCTCGTGTTCCTTTGGACTGCACCGTGCAGGGACCCTAATCTGGTGAAGAGGATCGGCGCCGCGACCGCGCTTGAAGTGAGAGCCACCGGCATCCAGTACGCGTTCGCGCCATGCATTGCTGTAAGCATCCTGAAAATCCCTTATTGTCAATGCCAGCTCCCTTCCTACTATGGCTTTGGCTTCAGTGTTGCTGAACTGTGCTGCTTTTGGTGCGCAGGTGTGCCGTGATCCGAGGTGGGGGCGGTGCTACGAGAGCTACAGCGAGGACCACCGTATCGTGCAGTCCATGACTGAGCTCATCCCGGGCCTGCAGGGCGACGTCCCGCAGAACTTCACCAGCGGCATGCCCTTCGCCGCCGGAAAGTGAGTGAAGAGACTCTCAAGCCGATTTCACACGCAGCCGTCGTGCATATGTTCTGAATGGCTGTTGCAAAATTGAATTTGTCGCAGGAACAAGGTGGCGGCGTGCGCCAAGCACTTCGTCGGCGACGGTGGCACGCAGAACGGCATCAACGAGAACAACACCATCATCGACCGCGACGGTCTGATGAGCATCCACATGCCGGCCTACTTGGACGCGCTCCGTAAGGGCGTCTCCACCGTCATGATCTCCTACTCCAGCTGGAACGGGCTCAAGATGCACGCCAATCACGACCTCATCACGCGCTTCCTCAAGGGCAGGCTCAACTTCCAGGTGAATGAAAAGAACAGATGCGCTTACAGTCTTCATCAGGTGTTAATTAGCCCGTTGGAACTTGGCGTGCTCATATTCTGCTCTCTTTTTTTTCCCCCAGGGCTTCACGATCTCGGATTGGGAGGGCATCGACAGGATCACCAGCCCTCCAGGGGCGAACTACTCCTACTCTGTGCAGGCTTCAATTCTTGCTGGCATTGACATGGTAAGCAAAACTAGCATTGACGACATGGCCAGGCTCTGGCATGGCATCGCCTTAAGAGATGATGATGATGCTGATCAACGAACTGTTGTGGTGTGCTTCAGATCATGGTGCCAAACAACTACCAAGACTTCATCACCATCCTGACCGGTCACGTCAACAGCGGTCTGATCCCGATGAGCAGGATCGACGACGCCGTGACGAGGATTCTGCGCGTCAAGTTCACCATGGGCCTGTTCGAGAACCCCATGCCGGACCCTAGCCTCGCCGACCAGCTGGGGAAGCAGGAGCACAGGGACCTGGCGCGGGAGGCGGTGAGGAAGTCGCTGGTGCTCCTCAAGAACGGCAAGCCAGGCGACGCGCCGCTGCTGCCCCTGCCCAAGAAGGCCGCCAAGATCCTGGTCGCCGGGAGCCACGCCGACAACCTGGGTTACCAGTGCGGCGGGTGGACGATCGAGTGGCAGGGCGACACGGGGCGCATCACCGTCGGCACCACGATCCTGGACGCCGTGAAGGCGGCCGTGGACCCGTCGACGACGGTGGTGTTCGCGGAGAACCCCGACGCCGACTTCGTCAAGAACGGCGGCTTCTCGTACGCCATCGTGGCCGTGGGCGAGCACCCGTACACGGAGACCAAGGGCGACAGCCTGAACCTGACGATCCCGGACCCCGGGCCGAGCACCGTCCAGACGGTGTGCGGCGCCGTGCGGTGCGCGACCGTGCTCATCAGCGGCCGCCCCGTGGTGATACAGCCGTTCCTGGGCGCCATGGACGCGCTCGTGGCGGCCTGGCTGCCGGGAACGGAAGGCCAGGGCATCACCGACGTGCTGTTCGGGGACTACGGGTTCACGGGGAAGCTGCCGCGGACGTGGTTCAAGTCCGTGGACCAGCTGCCCATGAACTACGGCGACAAGAAGTACGACCCGTTGTTCCCGCTCGGGTTCGGGCTCACCACACAGGGCAAGGGGTACTAGAACAAGGATGGATGATGGGTGGTAGAGATAGAAAATTGAATTAAACAGTGCTCTGTCGAGGGGACATGAACTGGGAGTTCTTGTTTCCTTCGATTAATTTGGGTGGTATGCTCAGTTCTCACTGTGGAGTTGCATCCACAAAGATGAGCCATCTCATTCTTATATTATAATCAATCTTCCATTTTGCTCAACTCTCTCGAGGACTGTTTCACGGTGGTTCATAATCAAGTAAAGATCAGATTGGCGCAATACAAATTTCCAGTGGCAAAAACATGAGCTAATCAAGTAAAAATCAGATTGGCGCAAAAGAGTCTACACAAAATTCCAGTGCCAGAAACCACGAGGCACCTGAACATTTATTAAAGCTAAAAATAGCCAAAAACAGTAACCACACCAGTCGGAATAAAAATGCAGCTCCAGTTTGAAATAGGCGACCAAAAACTAATTTGATTGTGCCAGTTGCACACGACGAAACAACCACCAAACGTCAGTTATTTTTAACCTGTTAAATGATGAAGTTTGGCAGCGCGCCCTAGAACAAAACCAGCAGAAATCTGACAGAAACATCGGTACCCGTTTCTGAAATTCTCACTTCTGAAATAACCTCACGTTCATGCAGCAAGTCGAGATTTTTTTGGAGGTGAGCATGTGAGCGCTCGCCTGTCACTCATGGTTCCTGATTTGGCAGACCTTACCAACACTATGAGCAAACAAAAACTAACCATCAACAGGACCACTGCCCACCAGCCAAGAAACCATCACGTTACGCATGGGGTGCATGGGACAAGCGAGTCAAGGAGATTTCAATCAAAGAGTAAATGACAGGCCTGCTTTCTCTACGTTACAAAAGAAGCTGGCCTTTGAACTGATGCCTTTTGGATTTCAGGCCATTGCTGTAACAGGGCAGACTAAAATTTACAACATATACAGTTACACCCTTTGTGGTCTTCTTGAGCTAGTGGAACACTTTGCTCCTTCACGGGATTATCCATCCCCATACATCTCATTAATTAAGTGAGCAGGCACCCTCGCCAAAATGTTATCCAGAGTAGTGGTTACTTCTTTGCATATGAGAGATAAGGATCTTGAGCTATGGTTAGTACATCTGGCCTCTCTGATTGGTTGTATGTCAAACACCGGCGTATCAGATCCTGAACAATGGAAAAGGAAAAGAATCAAACTGGTTCACAGATGACTGAAACAATTTTAGAATGAAAACGACATGGAGACTTGGCACTGACTACAGTACAGCTAAATGTTTTTATTTGCGGTGAGGTGAGATCACACTTTTGCCAAACTAACCACCAACATCAACAAATTCTCAAGGCAAGCTGAGGACAGAACGAACATGCCAAATTAAACAAAGCAGTAAACTGTAGGTCTCACCAATGCAAGTATAGTATCTTGCATTGATGGGATTGATACATGTGATGGGTATGCAACTATTTACACCATGTGAAAAAATGGGAACAGACCTTTGCCTCATTCGATACAGCTGGCTTTGAAGGGAACTCCACTCTCCGTGCATTGATAATTGTATCTTCCCGAAGTATTCTCTCCTGAGTCTGATCATGACCAAAAGGACGCCTTCCAAAGAGCATCTGGTAAAACATTACACCAGCTGACCAAACATCCACCTGCATGAAAACGAATGGAAAAGCTAATGTGCCATTGCTAATCAGGATGAAGTTCAAATTTCAAAAATGTTATTGTGGAAAGTGGATTGAGTTCAGGAGGCACATAAATGAGCCCAGGCCTACATAAATGAGGTGATCTAGAGATGATATATGTGTTTTTTATGTAAAAGTTGCATACAACCAAACCACCTCATGATACCTCCTCACAATTGAAACATCCCAAAACTACTTGCTAAAGTGAGGAGACCTTCTATTATCTTTGGTACCTGAATATATTATGCTATTGGTTGAGTAGAATAATTTAGAAAAAAAAATACAAAATCACAAGAACCATAATATATTTTCACCAGTTAGCGCATTAACAGGTAGAACAGTTGCCAGATATAATTACCTTAGATGAAATAAATGGTGTTTTGCTGAGGTCAAAGCATTCTGGAGGAAGATACCTGAAAAAGAACAGAAAAGAATTGATGCGAGACATGCCTGCCATTCTAAAGGAACAATGGCCATAAAAAGGAAAACAATGATGTCCTGCCATAAATAAAAACTAAATGTATCCCACTTGTTCAAGTAAGGCATTATAGGAAAGAAGAAAATGTCCTGTTAATGCGACTACTCAATGAAAACAAAAGGTAATTCATTTTGAAGGTTTTAGTTGATACTTGAACACTGCAACTCTTTTAGCATGTATTGCACCAGAATATAGCAAAAAATGCAAATAATTAAAAAATTCCATAACAGCAGGTAGCTTGAAGGTTTCTGTGAGCTAGTGCAAAATATCAACTGGAAGGATCACACTCACCAATAGGTTCCAGCTCCCTGAGAAGTGAGTTCCATTCCCTGAGACCCAACATCATCCTCCACAATCTTGCTGAGGCCAAAGTCTGTAACTTTTGCAACACCAACCTCATCGAAGAGAACATTGCCAGGTTTTAGATCGTAGTGAATGATCTTTTGGCCCCTCTTGTTTAGATAAATCAGGCCCTGAAATATTTGAACAATTATGATTCTTGCTTCTTTTTCTGG
The DNA here is from genome assembly GCF_000003195.3 of Sorghum bicolor. Taxonomy (NCBI): domain Eukaryota; kingdom Viridiplantae; phylum Streptophyta; class Magnoliopsida; order Poales; family Poaceae; genus Sorghum; species Sorghum bicolor. The sequence continues at coordinate 6,900,689 of NC_012870.2, read as the reverse complement.
AAGAATTGGTGTAGCTTTAAGGACTGCATCAAGATCCTTGCCTGGTTGAAACAATAGCAATGGAGAGAACATTATTACATCTCATGATTGATGATTTCCTGATCTGAGGGTTACAGATTTAGGAAGGAAAACCATCATTAAAGACTACAACATTGTAAAAGAAAAGCTTCACAGAACCGATCAAAATACATGTAAAATGGAATGTATGTTGATTAAGAAGATAGCAAGCAATGGAAGAAACTTTTTGTTTTCAGTGAGAAAACATATCCGTGTAGTTATTAGTGTTGGCAGTGGCTGCTGATTGTTGTGGCTCAAAATAGAAGTATCAAACATAGAATTGCTAGCAGTACATGTAGAGTTTACGGCGCATGAGTCTTATTTATTTATTTATTTATTTATTTATTTATTTATTTATTTATTTATTTATTTATTTATTTATTTATTTATTTATTTATTTATTTATTTATTTATTTTGTCAACTCAGTCAACAGCATGTTGCCCCTGCCTTTTTTCCCCATTGGCAACCTATCCTAGTCTGACCAATGGGCAAATGTGGGAGAAATAATTGTATAAACCATTACCAAATCTATGAAGCGTCAGTTTATTCATTCACTTCATTTTTATATAGGTCAGCAACTATTGCCTCTCCAAGAACCACCTCAATTTTTGACTGGCAAAATGGAACAAATTCATCCAAGAACTATAAACATGAATGCATGTGGCCAATAACAATATATGCCTAAAGTTCGTAAGACAGTATCTATCTAACACTTCTGAGTTATGAGTTTATGTTAGCATGACTACATAATGAAGTCCTCCGCAGACAGATATCAGGAACTGCGAACAAATAAAATACTGTTACGTTGTCATATCAATTGGGATTCCGAAGGTCATAAAAACATATAATACCACTGCAATATTCTAGGACGGTGCAGAATGTATTGTGATCAATCTCAAATATATCCCATAGCCTGACAATGTTTGGATGCACCAAAGTTTTGTGAATGTTATATTCACGAATCGCATGACGTATGTAGCTCTGTTTTTTCTCCTCACTCCATTGAGCATTCAATCCATGAAGCTTGCATGCCACATACTTATACTCCACCAAATCAAAAGCCTGCCCAAAAGAAATTGTCGCATGTAAGTGCTGGTACTATCAAGCCAAATTTCTATGAAGACATCACTGCGCATTAGACTGACTTCATGAAAAAGAAAATATCTCAAATAGCCCATGTTTTCGGATCAGACGACTAATTGCGATTAATCGTGACTAGTCGTCCTTATCGTAACTGTGTGCTCGATAAGTTTCGTCGATTCGATCAGGTCGATCAGAAACCTTATCGTTCGATTAGATGCGATTAGTCGCGATTAGTCATCCGATAAGTGTAGCAGGACGATAAGTTGAGCCAGTACAGGAATATTGTATTTAGGCCTGTAGGAAGAATTCGGCCCACCTTAAGCCGGCCAATTAGGGTAAGAAAAGAACAAGAGTGAGTGAGTGAGTGTCCAGGAGGCTGGAGCTCATGTTTGTGGCCAAATCAGGCATCAGCAAGCTGCAATTACATGTAAGTGGCCAAATCACCATGATAATGATTCATTATGCCATGAATTCATATATTTACATCATCATATATATATAGTATATACATGGTCGATCAGGTTATCTAGGCATAAGGACGACTAAATGTCCGATCAGCCCGATCAGACCGATCAGACCGACTAATCGACCCTGATCGGTGGTCAAACAACTAGATTCGATAATACGATCTGAAAACATGGCAAATAGCTAGTCAAATGTTCCAACACGAATATAACCATCAAGATAGTTTAGGATGGTAGACTACAGCAGTACATTTTCTACAGAAAGATGGGCCTTAAAGTAACACCTACCCTCTTTAAGCAAGTGTCCAATAGGGGCCCACATGTAACTAAATAGCTGCAAAATTTGGTATTTCTTATCTATAAGCAAAGAATGACTGTTTTTGTATTAGCCATATAAGCCTAGTATGACTAAATTTAATGCCTCCGATTTAGTTTTTGTATTAGCCTAGTTCTTATACGTGAAGCAAGAGTATACCTTGTAAACCTCACTGAACCCTCCCTTTCCTAGAAGATTTAACAGAGCATAACGATGGTGAAGAATTTGGAAGTTGTTAAAGCGTGAACCATCTTCATCTCTGAGACGCTTCATCTCTCGTATAAGCCTCCCCTTTTCCAACTCATACCGATCTCTCTCTCTCATATACTGTTCTTCCTCCTGAAATACAATCATAGAAAGCAGATTAAGAAGGTGTACCAATTAGGCAAGTAACCATGACATCATAAAGAAATTACCCGTTTGATACTGGTTAGACGAGATTTACATATTTCATCCTGTAAGAGGATGTCCTCCTCAGACATGCTAGTCTCAGCATCACTGCCATCACCCTTGTCTAAACAGAAAGAGATTTTTAAGAAAAGAACAACAAAAGGAAGGAATGTAGGAAATATATTGCCAGCAAAATATACAATTTAGCTAGTGCACACTTTTTTCATTTTGTTAAGCTGCTATGACTTTTGTATTACGCTTGCAATAATGAAGGTTTGCTTTGTATAAAAAGAACAAACTGGAATGTCATAAGAATAAATTTACATCAACTTAAATTCTATTGCAAATGTTTTGCATGAAACAATATTGACATGCATTGATGTGTGCAACTGCAAAACATATTCAAGTCAACACAAGCAATAAAGGAAAAATATACTTCAGAAATAAAGAATACTCACCAGATTGTCTTTTCTTAAGTGATTTACGATGCCTTTCAACAGTCTCCTTAGTTTCAAGTAAAGATTTCTACAGAAAGATATGGCAAACATAAGCATCTCAGAAATAATAAAATACATCATTACCAAAGAGTAGGATGGCGTGGACAGCAAACTGGCAAAGCCTATAAAGATATGGATATCATTTATACAGTTCAGACATGAGAAAGGACTAGGATGATATGCCTATGTAGGAAATAGGAATACATAAGAACTTGATACCATGACTGGTCATAGACTAAGGTGAAGTCAAACTTAAATGCTAGTCATTGACTGCCATTAAGTCGAGGCATCTAAATTTCCTTAGCAATCAAAATGCCTCTATAGATGAAACTTTGTGAAAACTTTGAATTACACAGGTTGTGTCAGTAAAATCCAAGATGATACTCAGTAATCAGTATACAAGACCAACCTATCTAATATAGCCAGAATTGTAAAAAAAAAGTCTGGAACAGAAGTTGTCTGTAGAAAGAAAGAAGTCCACCATGGGGGCAAGATGCCCCCTGCCCATGCCAGAAGAGAGCGATTACTGAACCCTTTAGGGCCATCAATCATTTTCCATGGGGATTGGAGAGGATCGAGGGGGGAATTAGTTCATCCACCCCAACCCCCCCCCCCCCCCATCCAAACTAGCCCTTAGAGGCTGACCTGTGAGCACCTGGGTCTGAGCCCAGTTAGGTGCCACTCAATTGGAGGCCCTACCAGCCAAGCTATTGCTCAGTTCTCAACTGCCACATATCAACAAATGGACCACCATGCAGATACAAGTTCTACTGCCTACAGGTCAAACCATTATCTTCTAATATGCGTATGCAAGTAGACATATCTGTGGGGTTGCAGAACTCACCAGGTGAGAATTAAGATCTTTTATTGCCTGTCCATCTTCCCAAGTTTCAGATATGATAGTCCCAGCTCTGAGTTAAGAAGGGTAGAATTAACCAAAACAATGTCGCAATAGACAATTGATACCCAAAAAAACATAAGAGAAGAAACAGCATCTGCTATTAAAAATTTTAAGGTGTCAATTTTAGAAGGCATACTTGATAAAGAGCTGCAGTTAGGGGGTTGATCCTGGGACATTGGAAAATTACCTCATAACACCAACATTCCCAAGTCTGAAAGATTCCTGCCTTATCCTCATTCGCGCTTCTTGCCTCTCTGCTTTCGACACAGCTATCAGCAGATCAGACAGGACCTTCAGTTGCTTCATTAATGAAAATGATAACAGTTAGTATTACATGCATGGAATGAGAAGATTTTCTCAACTACACAAATGCCTTGAAGCTAAACAAGTAAGCTCACTTCCACCATGGCACCCACCACACAAAGAAATAAAAAAAAAGGAAAGCACAAAACCCACATCCAAACCATGTGAACAAACAACATGCATGCAGCAAGCACATATGCACATAAGTAAAATCTCTATTGATCTAAAAAAATTACATATGTAGTGCACCTGACCATTATAAGAAGGGAAAGTATATTGTACAGACTGACACACACAGCTTCTAACAGGTGACAACAGTAGAAGATCATGTGCATATAGAACAAAGTGAGGTATTTCCTACAGTTATTCGCCATGATATGCCTAAACAGTGGATTTAAAGTTTCCCAAATATAGCAGACCAGCATACACAAATGAAAGAATGGCAGTAGCTAAAACAAATATGGTAAACCACAAGATAACATGCTACCAACCTTAGATCTCATTTGCTGGTCATGATCTTTGAGATCCTTCAATTCCTGTAAGAATAATGCAAAGTCAACATGTCAAGACAGTAAAAATACATGTTTAAATGAAAACTGATAGCAAGTATCTCCTTACCTTTGCTAACCTATCACTGAGTTGATGGTAATTTGTTGCTTCTTGACGTGATTTAGAAAGTTCCTCCTCCAAAAGTGCAACTTTGCCACGTAACATTGACAATTCTTCCTATTAAATAGAGAGTGCTTAAGAATAGAATTTTAAAACAAAAACGAGAACACATATAGATTTTTGGTACAGTCTATTCATAAGCATCCAAAGTGGCATGGCATCAGTAATATATTTCACTAACACTGTTTATGCTTTATTACTTCAGATAAAATCTTGACTACACCATACTACTTTACAGGGTTGAATTGCCTAAACTGGCAGGTGAAAATAAAAGTAAGTGGAAACTATCCCAGCAAATGAGAGGGGAAAAAAGAATGAAAACCATGTACAGAAGCCATCTGAAAGACTCCATGTTTATGTATTATTAATTAGACATCCAAAAGGACATATTAAGCAGGCAAACATTTCCAAAAGGACACATCCAGATCAATATTGTGACAGTGTGATTAGAAAAGGATGGAAATATTTAGAAATTTGGCAGAAGATGATGATGTCAAGCAATGAGTTACCTGTAAAGCAGCCCTGTCGTCATGGCCCAGTTGAACACTCGATCGGGATTCCTGTTGATTTGTGCTCATAATTAGTAGGTTAGGATAAATTAATGTGTAATAGGGTTCATCGATCAACTGTTCATCATTGAATGCATTTTTGTACATGCATGTGTCGATGCTTTCCAGTGATGCAGACTGTAAATATGGATTATGGATAAAATAGTACTGTCCATAGGGCAAAAAACATTAGTGTTGTCAAACATAATGGTTTACCAAAACCTTTCAAACTATCCGTGTGGCCAATTGTCACAAACAAGACCTGGGGCGTCATGCTGTTTTTCAAAACCATTTGAATTGGGATATAAAAAGTTAAAAACAATAACGACCTGTTAATGAGTTTCTCTAAAAACAGATCCTTCAGAAGAACACTCGCAGATGGCACATCTTGTATCCTACTACTTTGATCAAGACATTATAATTGAACAAGTCAACATAAGCTTGTACAGATTCATCTATTTGATTAGATCTGCAAAATTTCAAAGTTCTCACTATGTAGTTCAAAAGTGTTATGGATAGGTGCAAATTTGCTCCTAGTTACCAACTTTTATTAAGTCATAAATGTTGATAATTTACTAGAAGATCTTTTTCAGCGTCCTGTAACTGACCAAACTTTACCCTTTAATAGGAACTGCCTTCAAAACAACAATTTCTTCAATAATATATTCATTGTGTTCAGGTAACAAATGACCTAGAAATAGCTCTAATGAGAAGGGCCAGAAGTTTGCACATGAGAATGTGCAAGGTACTAGCACGGTACAGACACATCATACCTTGTTGGTTAATTTATCTAGTTGACCATTTGTTACAACTGCTGAGGAAGTCGAAGTCAGTCGTGTTTGATCAGCAGTCTTTGAGCCACGGCCTCGGCCTGTACCAGCACGACCCCTTCCACGGCCTTGTTTTTTCCTATTTGAATTGTCCAAGGATGGTCTTGTATCCGTGACATCTAAAATCTTTGCTGCCTCGTTTGATGAACCCTGATTCTCAAATTACAAGAGAATCCACCAAGCGAAAAGAATATGAATGCAGGAGAGAATCATAAGAGATTAACTATTCAGTTCCTAAAAGATGAGCTCACCTCAAAATTTCCAAGAGCAAGTATGTTGTCACCATCTGGAGATCTCGGACGCTTCAGGGTGTTCTTTTGTATTAAAAACTCCTCGCAGTTCTAATCAGCAAAAACAGAATAATGGAATGGGATCAGGGCTAGCATAATAAGGATAAAACTAGAGGTGGAACTATTTTGACTAATTTGTGGTCAGTTACACTAACAAACCACGTGCACATGTTTATAATAACAAAAGAAATAGCACAAATAGTTCTGGCGAGAAAGAGATCATAGCAACATAGCCAATGTGTGAGCAAGGAAATCAAAGATGCCAAGCGATCACGCTACTGTACTTGAGCCAAAAAAAGAAGAATGTGAAAGTAAGAGGAGAAGCTGAAGGTTTAGGACTGACATCGTCATCGGAAGAGGAAGTCTCAGGCAGCTCCTCCTGGTCCATGAAGGATATGGCGGGGGCGGAGGCGGGGGCAGCCATGGGATGGTGCGGCGGTGACGAGGGCGCGGAGACAGCCTTGCCGGCCATGCGGGCCTCGAGCTTGGCGAGCTTCGACGAAGACGGGTTGGAATTGGACGATAGGTGCTGCACTATGTCCTCCCCTGCCGCCGACGAGCCCGACATTGCTACCGATTGCGAAGGAACCGGATCGCGCGCCCCGAAGCTTCCAGAACAAGGAACAAAAACAGCGCGAGCCAGGCACTTCCTCTGTTCCTCCCCGCACCACAGCGCGCCTCCACACGAGCCGGCGGGGCGGCGGGCGGATCTATCTCCAAACCCTAGCCGTACGTGCAACAGAACGACGGCAAACTGAGGCGGACGCAGCAGCGGGAATGCTCCGGGCGGGCGGTGACCGGGCGAACAGGAACTGCTCCCCTCCTCCCCCTCTGCTACCTGTTGACTCGCCGGTCTCCGCTGCTGAGTACGGCGGCGGCGGCAACCGGAGCTCACTCGAGGTGCGTATGCGGAGGCGGAGCGTGCCGCTTGCCTAGTTCGCCACGCCTGGAACTGGAAGGCTGGACGGAGGCGCGGCGGTCACCCACCTCTCTTCCGCTCCCTTCCCAGTTCCCCTCCCCTGCGCGAGCGATTCCATTGCCCCTCCGCTTTATTACTGCTCTTTTCCGTCAGGCTCACTGGGCCTTTGGGCCGACGAGGCCCATGTGGTGACTCCATAAATGCTCATTTCGTTAAGCCCATTGGTTCGTCGTATTGGAGTGGACCAGTACAGGGTGCCCCCGCGCCGCCGCCCGGCGCCCCCCTCAGTCCTCATCACTGCGCAGCAGACCAATGGTGGATGCGATGGCGGCGAGCGGTGTGGAGGATGAGAGGGTGGGCGGGGAGGTCAGGGGGGAGGAAGAAGACGACGACGTGCCTCAGCTGAGCGCTGCGGCTATGGAGGCGCTCCGGGAGTTCCTGGCGGAACAGCAGCGGCCGGAGGAGCAGGATGAAACTGGAGGAGGGGAAGGCGGGGTAGAGCTGGTCCCGGAGGACTGGCGGCTGAGCCAGTTCTGGTACGACGAGCGCACCGCGCGGGCGCTGGTGGAGGAGGTCGTCCGCCTCGTCTCCCCTTCTGGCTCAGGCTCCGCCGCCGGCGCCGTGGCCTGCATCGCGTGCCCGACGCTCTACGCCTACCTGAAGAAGACCGACCCGGGAGTGCCCGCGCAGCTGCTGGAGTACGACGAGCGGTTCGGGCAGTACGGCGGCGACTTCACCTTCTACGACTACAACCGACCGGAGGAGCTGCCGCCGGCGATGAAGCACGCCTACCGCGTCGTCGTTGCCGACCCTCCCTATCTGGTACTGTTTCTACCGTACCAGCAGAGACTACCTATTAAAAACTGTTTGATTAGTTGTTAACATTTGAGATAAGAGGAATGATCGAGGAGAAATGGTTATTATTCGTTGGTTGTTGGTGCAGAGTAAGGAATGCTTGGAAAAGGTTGCCAAGACAGTGTCTTTCCTCGCACAGCCTGAAGGTTCATTCCTGCTGCTGCTCACAGGTAATCGGCGCTCAATGCAATGCTGTGTCAAGTGAAAGCGATTATTCTGATATTGCCTTGTATTTTGATGTTGTTCTGCAATCAATAAAAGTTATCGTGGAAGTCCTATATTTTTTTTGACGGAGGCAAACCCTGCTTTTATAGAAAGAAAAGTAGAAAACTGTAACAAAGTTTGATACAGAAGGAAAAAGCAAAAAAAAAAAAGGCTGGGGATATCAGCAAACATTCAGGTCCAGGCCCCATCAGGCCAGCAACTAAGACAAAACAGAGGCACTCCGTCCCTGGGCAACAAAACCCACTAATCAAACCAGAAAAAAACTTCCAGGGAGCTCTACTTGCATAAACTTCTCCAAGCCTGGAACCAGAAAAAAAACTCCACCCTCTGAAGCCATCAACACCTTCACAGAATTCCTTCCACCTGAAGTTCTTCAGTTCGCTTTCAAAAGGCTTTCAGCCACATCTTCAGCTTGTTTATCTTGTCGTCCAAGAAATTTGCAACTTGCACATTTAGAAGAATGTGCCATCTCTGGATAAGACAAAAAAAATTGACAAAAATCTCATTAGAAGAATGTGGAAAGCGTTTTTCTATCCCCATTTTGTTTCTTACATTCCAAAGACCCCTGGAGAATAATAGCAAGCATAAAGAGTTTAATGTCGTAATTGTGCACCCCTAAAGGTAACCAGTGTTCAAAGACCTCCTGTAAACTTATAGGAACCTTATCCCAACCTAAGGCCTCCTTAAAATAAAACCATACTAATCTGGATTTATGACAATTAAAAAAGATGTGATGAGCAGTCTCACAGCCACACAAGCAATACTTACTATTTCCTTTCCAGATTCTTTTCCTGAGATTTACCCCTGTTTGTATTCTATCTTGTGCAACAAGGCACATGAAAACCTTGATTTTGTTCGGCAATTTACTCTTCCATAATTTCTGCATTCTTTTGTTTGTAATTCGACATTGATCTGGTTGAGTACTTCCCTTACTTCTCTAGCACCCAAGTATGCTGATCCAGCAAATCCACTAACCTACCCCATTCCAGCATATCCTGCTCCCCCCCAAGGCCCTTCTGAACTCAATGTTCCAGCCATCTCCCACCCAGCAGTCGGAAACCAAACAGCTTTGATCATAGCTCAGTTTATATAAGAGAAGGAAACTCTAACTTCAGAAGAATATTTCTAGCCCAGACTTCCTCCGAAAACCTAGTATTCTCACCAGTATTGACCTTGACCATACTTCACCACTTCAAGTTTCCGAATTTTACTATTATTCCTTATTGAAGTCTATTTGTTTCTCTTTCAATAAAAAGTTCTCTTCGTTTCATATGGAAAGTATAGTTCAACCCTATATTTGTCAAACGAAAATTTAGTTGGAATCACTCTATGTTGCCAGGGGAAGTTCAGAAGGATCGAGCATTGGAGCTGCTGAATGTTCGTCCTTGTGGTTTCAGGCCTCGGCACTCGAATAAACTAGGCAATGAGTTCCGGCTGTTCACGAATTATGATCCTGCTGACAGACTTGGTGGTTGGGACCAAAGTGACGGTGCTTCCATTTAACTGTACACTAATACAATGTTTCTTCCAGAGTTGTTCCATCTTTTTTTTTGTGAACAGAGTTGTTCCATCTTTATGAACACACTGTCTTTATTTTACAGCTCGTTAACTTATTGCTCCAATTTGAATTGTAGCGACAGTTATTTGATAAATCTATGTGTTTGTGATTTATGGTCAATCAAATGTTACACTGTTAGTGTTTCTCATTTTCCCATGATCATGTTTATGGGGATTATTGGTTTGTGGCGATGAACAATCTAAGATATGTTTCTCACTCAGCAAGCGAGGAATCTTTTTCAACAATCTGTGAAGATATACAATTACAATTCAACACTACTACAATTCAACGGTTCTTGTATGAGCTTATGCACCATTGATTTGATACTTGAATCAACGGTTGAGCGTTGCTTGAGAAGAAGTGGCATGCACAAAAACCCTAGCATGCTTTGCCCAACTGCAATTGTCATTGGAGAGAGTGAGCGAGCGTAGAACACATACAACATAATCTAAGAGAAGAGAGGAAGGAGAAGTGAAGTTGTCCAGATTAGTGGTTCAAGTTCAATCCTCCTCAAACTTGTTCTTCAGGGTTTAAACATGGTTGTATCAGTACTATACTTGTTGAGCTCATTCTACGCTCAAGAGTACTTTGAATTGAACAATCAATAAGGCTTGTTCGCTTGAGTTTATCTGCCGAATTTGCTAGCCATTCAGCAGTGTTTTTCTCTCATAACAAATAAGCAAATATTATTTTTAGCCATAACTTTTCAGACAAGCGAGCAGGCGGTCGATTTTGAAATCATGGTGTTTAGAAAATCACAATGTTTTACACTGTGTCTTGTATATATTTAAAATCACAACACTTTACACTATGTCTAAGTATATATTAAAATCACAACGCTTTACACTATGTCTAAGTATATATTTTACCACGCACTTAAATATACATTATTTAAGTATATATTTAAAATCATGGTGTTTAGAAAAAAAAAACAACGCTTTACAATTTTGGAATAAAACGGAGCATACGTTGTCAGATCGAATTACTGCAATTTTAGCATAGAGCACTTCTGGGGTGGTGAAATGGTGTCCCATATCGTGGATTTACATCACCTTGGGTAGGTTTTCCATGTGCAAGTAATGTAATTGTCATTTACTGTTGATCTAGTGTTCGTTATTGAATCTGTTCGTTTATCTTATAAATTACGTTTTCTATCGATCAATAGTATTTTTTTATAATAAATCAGCAAATACCATTTTTTTAATAGCAAATCCGGACCCTACTCGAATACCCTACTCGTATTGCTGCCTCCAACCTATATGGACTATGGGCCTATGGCCCAACTATGTGGGCACATGGGTGTTCTGCGATGTTTGGCGGAGAGGCGCGGAGAGCGGAGGGGTCGAACTGTTGCTGTGCAGCTATCCACTCCACTCCACGCTGCTCTGACACACCACGCTCTCCAATCCGGCAATCCCTCCCTCTCGGGCGGCATGGCCGCCGCCCTCTGCCTCCCCCGCGCCGGGGCCCCGTTCATCCTCCTCCGAGCCTCTCGTTTCGCGCCGTGGGCGGCTCCGGTGCTCCGTCGTCGACTCCTCTCCGGGCCTCCCACCGCCGGCGAGCTCCCGCCCCCGGCGCTCCCGCCGATTTCGAAGCTCGCTGACCCGCCGGTCGTGGGGACGCCCGAGCCCCCGCTGCCGTTTAGGTCCGTGGAGGCGGAGATCCTCCGCGATATCGACCCCGTCGTCCAGCTCATCAAGGATATCCTCCACTCGGAGAGGTGATCACCTCCTTTCTCCGCAGTTGTAATGAACTTGGTGAAAGTGGAAATGCAGTGGTCAAGACTTTCCTCATGCCTTCTAGTTCTAACCAAGCCGCGTGCGTCCCAGCAGATACGGAGATGGTGAATGTCTCTGCCCAAAGGATGAAAATGTCGTCGTGGAGAAGCTCCTCTCCTACCATCCACGCGCGCACGACAAAATTGGGTGTGGACTTGACGCAATAATGGTGAGTCAGCCACTAGTAACAGTTGCGCAATTTCATTTGCTAGTTAACATTGATTTTCTATTGTAAACATGGAACACTTGCCACATGTTAGTAGCACTTTACCAAAAAAAAAATCACAGAATGAACTAATGAATGCAGTGATTTTCTTTTAGATGTCATTATTCTGCGGCTGCTTGTTCTAGTTACTAATTACTCCCTCCATCCAATTTATAAGTCGTTTCAAGAATCTTGGTGAGTCAAAGCATCTCAAGTTTAACCAACATTACAGAATAAATTAGAAAGACTTATGACATAAGATAGATATTACTATGAAAATATAACTAATGAAGAACCTAATGATACTTAGTTGGTATCATAAATGTTATTATGTTATCATATAAGTTTGGTCAAATTTGAGGTGCTTTGACTTTCGAAAATTCTTGAAATGACTTATAATTTGGGATGAAGGGAGTAGTTTCTTTTAGGGTCACTTTGATTTAAGTTGGGGCCTTGTAGCTAGTCCGGTTCTTTGCCTCATTTGATTTGTGCTGCCCCTGATCAAACCGTGGTGGCACAGTCGACCAGCCACCTCACTGTTGGAGATCTTTGTGTGGGTCAGGGGCAGGGCTGGAGCCAGCCATCGAATCTGCTGGGATCATATTTTTTTTAAGATAATGGAAAGAAATATCTGGCTTCATCCTCCAACAAAAGGAATCAGACCAACGGGATCATTGATTTAGTGATGAATGGTGATTTCCATAGGATTAACAAGATTTTTATAGGGGTCAGCTAACCCTGTTGAACCCACCTATCTCCGCCTCTTATGTGGGGTATAAGTATAACCGACTCCTTGTACAAGGTGGCCAACTACACCATACCTTCAGTTGAACTGAGCTAGAGTCATTGATCATTGTTAATAATAAGGTCAGGTTGTCAGGTTGAGTATGTGAAAGATCCTCAGTAGACCTGGTTTAGAGTCATTGTTAGTTCAGGTTCTGTTCATCGAGATGCCATCTTTAGATTGAATAGATTGAACTTAGTTGATCAGAGTCAGGTTTGTTAAGAGCAAAGTATTATAATACAGCCAGCTGCTAACTGTAACATGTCTAGCCTTCTTGCAGCCCACTCGTATAATGGTTAGCTCATCACTATTAATACATAACCCACTTGTCTGTCTCACAGACTTTCTTGGTTTCTGTGTCTGAGTCGGCTGTAAGCTTACAGCCCGCTTTTACTCTCTCTCCTCTTCTCTCTCCTCCACCTCAGCATTTAGCTGGCTTACAACCTACTATAATACTTGCTCAGTATGGAGCTGATTGGGTGAACAACTTATCTTTCCGGACCCTTCTTCAACCCTGCCTTGTTGGTGGCCTGGGGTGAGCTCAGCATAGCTCCTAATCTGGGGATCAGGTTTAGGGCCCAATCCATTGGCCGACCTAAATTCCAGCAACAATTCCATCTTATACCAGGCTATTTCACGACATTTCGCATCATGTATGTATGATTGTATTATTGTATATACCAAAAACAAATGAGGCAATGCCACACGCATCTTGTGCTGCCAACGCTATTTCATGACATTCTGCTCTGAATAAATCTGCATTAATAATAATTACCAATGTGTTAGTCCAGCTTATTATTAGAAAATTGTATTCTGGTTAAGAAATGGTCCTTAATTTCATCCATTAAACTCAATCACTAAAGTAGGAAAGCTACAAAGCATATTAAAATGTAGAGTTGGTTGGCTATGCACATTTGCCCGTTAGACCAATAAACTTTAACAGTTCTGTAGACTCACCTCTGCACCTGGGAAGTGTTCACATCAACTCTGTATGTAAGGCGATATAAATTCCATGTCTTATATAAGTTTAGTTTAATTGATGCTATATTGAAGTTGATTTTCCTTTCATTCACTGTGTACATGGTCATGATTAGATAATTCCTTCCATGAAGTGGAAGCGCTTTCTCAGTCAAAGTGCTTTGTGCTTATATTTGTGCTGGATACAAAGGAGCTGACAAAATAATACGAAATCATACCCACATGTGAAATTACTTTAGATGGGGTTAGGGTAATTTGCAAATACTTGATACATCATTGACAGCAAATTTCATATCTAAACTTACAATTCAGAACTGTATATGTAATTGATTCTCTTAACTTGGATTCTCCTTGAAGGTTGATAGGCACCCTGAGTTCAGGAAGTCAAGATGTCTTTTTGTTGTTCGCACAGATGGTGTTTGGATTGATTTCTCATACCAGAAGTGCCTCCGTGCATACATCCGAGAAAAGTATCCGTCTCATGCTGAGAGATTTATACGAGAACATTTCAAGCGTACATGACAGAAACTCAAATCATTTGATACATTGATTTTTATGAGTTTTGAAATAGTTTATGTGCATTATTGAGCCTCAAAGCCTGTTGGTTTATTTTTCGATTCCTAGTACGCGTGTATGACTGAAATCTTAGGGCTGCTTGGAATGGAGGAATAAAAAACATAGGAAATGGAGAAAACACATGATAGAAAACGAGTGTAGGTAGGATTGAAAACACAGGAATCTTATATAAGAATACAGGAATATAAGTACATGTTTAATTGTTTATTCCTCGTAAATAAGGACTTGCTCGTCCCTCCAATCACATTTAAGAAAATTTCAAGAGGATGAAGTGGATATTTCGTTTCCTCTTTCATTAAAAGCAAGCCTTTCTATAGGAAGGTAAAATTTTATTCCTCATTCCAAACGACATATGATGTAAACAAAACATAGTAATTGAATTCCTTTGAAATCTTATGAAAATCCTCCAATCCAAACAAGCCGGAGTACATTAACTTTTGCATTTATAAAGGAATGCATGTAAGGTTAATGGTTCAGAGAAGGTAATGTGAATAGGTGATTATATTGGCAGACGTGTCTAACCTCCTAATTCTTTGGTGATATATAGGCGAAGTTCACAAGTGTAGGCAAGGAAGCGCTCTGAATAATTTGTGCAGATACATATACCATGCGTCAGTTCTTTATTCGGATTTCCGTTTGTTCATTTTTGTATGAACATACATAAAACACATATAGTAGCTGGGCCACACTTAATTACAATACTGGAGTGCTACTTGAGAACGACAGGCATCAGAGCTCACTTGGTCGGCCTGGGCCTCACGACCAGCACTGGGCAGCAGGCGTGATGGATGAGGTAGTCGCTCACGCTGCCTAAGAACGCCCTGCATCATGTCGTCACGACGAACACAAATGAGTGGATCGGACAGGTTTTCGATCAAGTCGTGTGGCAACAAGTCCAAGAGTACCTCTTGATTCTGCCGAGTCCCCGGCTGCCGAGGACGAGAAGCCCGGCGTGCATCCGCTCCACGGCCTGGCAGATGGCCTCCTTGGCGTCGCCCTCCACGACGGTGCCCGTGGCGCCCACCTGCCTCTCCTTGCAGATGTCCAGCGCGCGCGCCACGATCCTGCGGGAGTTCTCCTCCTGCGCCTTCCGCATGGACTCCGCCGCCGTGGACTTACACGACGGCTTTTGGGTCATCAACGTATATACGTGGCACGATTCGTTCATGTGTCAGCTTTTGGCCCGAGATGCATGACTAGGAACAAGGATATTGATACCGTGCGCGGCGACGGGGTAGGCGAAGTGGTCGACGGCGTGCTGGGCGTGGACGACGACGAGCGTCGCGTCCGGGTGGCACCGCACGATGTTGTCCAGCGCCCACGACAGCGCGTGCAGGCTCTCCTCGCTCGAGTCCACGGCCGCCACCAGCTTCAGTGCCGTCGCCGCCTTCCTCGACGTCCTCTCACCACCATCCACTCCCGCTCCAGGCGTGCCGCTCACCGCATCGGTTTGCTCCATGACGCGCACGCTTATATCCTTTGGCTCGCTACTGCGCTTCTATAGAACTAGAAGAAGATCGACCGCTCGTGTCTGTGTACTCTGCATGCGCACAGGCAGAATACTAGCCCTGCCTCTCCCAGCCTGTTTGGTGTTTGCTTGGCAGAACAGCGCAAGCCAACATGCTCGGCTATGCCTGGCGGACGGGCGGCACGGGATAGAGATGAACGGAGGCGGGGGCGGCCGTTCTTGTTGGCTTCCGCCGTTTCTCGGCTTGTGCTTGCGTTGCAGCCTGTTGTCTTCCATGCACGCATCCAAGGTTCGCTGAGCAGACACCTGGCTTTGGTTCGCGCACCACCGCCACAACCGCAGTGTGCAGCGCCCCTGTCCGTATCCTGGAACTTCCACTGCCGACTGCAGGAGCAACGAGAACATGGCAGCACAGATCATCGGCTCCCAGCGGCAAGTATACATCCCAAGTGTGTTGCTCGATCTGAGAGCAAACATGTACACTGCTTATAGTCATAAGAGTCGCACAGTACTGTAAAATGAGAAAAGAGCGTCTGTAGCCATACAAGCAAGCTCAGGCCCAACTCTCAAGCCCATCCATCAATTGGGACTTAACACACACACACAAACTAAATCCATGCTAAACGCTGAATCGGTTCAGATAGGAATTCATATTACATTGCCTTGTGTTTTCTGTCTATCGCGGTAACATATCCTCGGCCATCAATCAAGAAAAACGGTGGCAAACAAAAGACTGTCAGTCTGCAGATACTGAAAGAAGCACACTCCTTTTAAACCAAAGGACCATGATCAAGCGGGCATCTTCCGCTTTCTTGCCATCTCCGTTGCCATCTCCAAGATCAATTTAAGCTGAACCTTAGTGTCCGGTTTTGTTTCATGGCAAAGACCAATTTCCAGCCTTGAAATCTTTATAGAAGGTGGACTTTCTTGAAACAACAAAGAACACTGCAAGTGGAGTGATGGTATTATCCTCCATCGGATACTAAAAAATGTTGCATGAACTATGTAGAATATATAAGGTTGAAGGAACAAACCAGGAATTGCAGGAACGATATAGCCTTTATCCTGCAGCACCTCTTGAAGTGTTTTTCCTTCTTTTACTTTGATCCACTTACTGGAGCCATCAGCTGCACATCAAAACCAGAATGCAAGGAGTTGTTTAAAAGACCAATTAGTACAGGCCTTGTTTAGTTCACCCCAAAAACCAAAAATTTTTCAAGATTCCTTGTCACATCGAATCTTGAGACACATGTATGAAGCATTAAATATAGACGAAAACAAAAACTAATTACACAGTTTGCCTGTAAATCACGAGACGAATCTTTTGACCCTAGTTAGTCTATGATTGGACAATATTTACCACAAACAAATGAAAGTGCTACAGTAGCGAAATCCAAAAAAATTTCGCATCTAAACAAGGCCCAACATGACAAGTGGACGAGTGACGACACAAGAGTTTCTTGCAGTATTGTAGTTTGGCTAACAGAGGAATAAATGGAAGAACATTAAAGCACCTTCCTAACAGTAATAACAAAAAGATAGCAGCGCAGATTCCACCATGCTATTTTCCTTGAGTATGATAAATTAAAAGAAACAAAAATAAAGAGTATTTGCTAGTTTACATACTTGATGTAACAGTGCTACATTTGCTACTGTCATGTTCTTCATCTTCCCCATCAAGCAGGCTATCTGGAAGCGCCTTCAAATCTACAGTGCCTTCTAGAAGATATCTTAATACTTCACTTTTGGACAAAGGTTTGCCAAAACCACCCTAATGCATAAAGGTGAATATAGCCAGTAAGAGTACAGAATTGACCCTCTATTTCTAAGCTGACCTACAATAAAATCCACAGTAGGATGCCTGAAACATAAAGTAACGAATGAGGTTAAACCCATAAGGTTACTGATTAGACAAATTGGACTAGATGGTGATAACAGCAATCTCTGTGATAGGTTTGAAATCTGAAGTTGCCTATGTCTCTTCATTTATCATCAGATGTTTTAATACGAAAGCAATAAAGGGTAATGTGATGCCATGGTTTCCATTTTTCAGAGTGTCACCAATAGGCACTAACAGCAACGAAATACAACCAATGACAATACTTTGAATATTGACAATATCACAATACTAATGCTTCAATTATATCACAATCATGGATTAAACTATGTCCGTTCTTAATCTATGTCCTGTGACTATTTCCTAATTACAGGACAGCTTAAATGTGCAGGTGTTGTGAGTGGAATTCAGTACAACATGTTATTGTTATCTGATGACTCCCCTGCCAGAGTCACCTATGGTTCACCTAACCTCAACAGAATTTTCCCACATCCAAAAGAATAAAAGGGTCAACAATTGTTCATACACAAAATGAAGCGTCAAATTTTGTTATAATGTTCAATGAAGAGGCTTCACACGATGCTTTTTTTCTTAACTAAACTGTAATCATAATGCTTAGTAGGAAGTAGGGGTTTACTTTCAAGCAAAATTAAATTCATCCACACAAACCTGATAATACAATTCGACTGAGTCCCTTGTGTAAGCATGGTTCTCATCCCATGGCAATGGTGGAGAACTTTCTGAGAACATGTTTGACAGTTAAAGATACCATTACCATAAATTCAGTAAAGCTACTTATACATCTACACGACCTATTTTTTTTTTTTTTTTGCGAGGAACACAACTACGCATTTTATCTCAACCAAAGAAAGCACCATGTACTTCAGAAGGATATTACATCAAGGTGGGGCAAGAAAGTATCTGTATCTGGAAAATCCTCAATGAAGTCACTCGACATGACCTCTGGGTATAGCAGAAGAACAGGCCAGTGGAGCACGCCCTGCTCATCCAGCTTTGGCTTCTTTACCCCAGTCAGCTCTTGATAGGCTGCCTTCCCAAGCTTCACCCCTCTCTTTTCCATAGCAGCAGCAAGATCCTACATACACTCAATAGGCCTGGTCAACTCCACATATTTGAATTCCAATATTAGTATAGCAGTGTCAATTGTTGGGCAAAATGAGACCTTGGCTTTGGTGATAGCTTGTGCAACCTTGGCTCTCTGACGGTCTTGTTCTCTCAGTTTTGCGTCCACTTCCGACAACAGTTTCTTGAATTCCTCGTTAGCGGGGTCCTGTTCGAGCCCCTTCCGGCAGAAGGACGCCGCGTCCGTCAACAAGTCGAGCGCAAGCGCCGCCTTCACTGCCCGGTAGTATGCCTAGCTACAAGAACATCTCACATCACGCGCCAGCTCCTCCGCCGGATCCAAAACATACTAAACAAGAAGAAGCGGTTACCTTGACGCTGGAGGGGGAGAGGCGGATGGCCTGCTCGGCGTCGTCGAGGGCCCGTCGGTGGTTGCCGAGGAGGAGGTTGACGTGTGCTCGGTTGGCGAAGAGAACGGAGGCGTCGGCGGCGGCAGATGCGTCGAGCGAGGAGAGGGGCTCCATCTGGGCGATGGCCTTCGTGTAGCAGGAGACCGCCTCGGCGTAGTGCTTCCGGCCCATCCGGACGAACTGGTTCCCCTGCTCCTTGAATTCGCGCGCAGCCGACTCCTTTATGGCGGCGATGCCGGCCAGGTCGGCCTGCTCGCTCTCAGTCAGGGGCTCAGCGCCGGGTTCCATCAGCAGCGCCATGGCCAGCGGATTGAGCAGCGGTTTCTTTCCTGTCGGCGGCTGTGGCGCTCTTCAATTCTCGCTTCGCCGCCGCTGTTATCACGGATTCTCTGCTCCTCTTTAGACCTAGGGCCTTGTTTAGTTCACCCGAAATCCAAAAAGTTTTCAAGATTCTCTGTCACATCGAATCTTGTGGCACATACATGAAGCATTAAATATAGACAAAAACAAAAACTAATCACACAGTTTGACTGTAAATCACGAGACGAATCTTTTGACTCTAGTTAGTCTATGATTGGATAATATTTACCACAAACAAACAAAAGTGTTACAGTTCCGAAAACTTTTCACTTTTCGGAACTAAACAAAAGTGTTACAGTTCCGAAAACTTTTCACTTTTCGGAACTAAACAAGGCCTAGGAGTGTCCAAATTGATCTATCAATTAGAAGGAAATAATTTTTGTCAAACACCAAGCGCCTGTAGCTCAGTGGATAGAGCGTCTGTTTCCTAAGCAGAAGGCCGTAGGTTCGACCCCTACCTGGCGCGTTTTTTATTTTTCCTTTTTCCCAAAATGTTCTTTTGAAGTTTTGCTTCTTTCTTACTCCCTCCGTCCCCAAAGAATCAATTCTTAGGATCCGTGTCTTTTTTTATAGAAAAGAGTAACAACATCTATAATATAAAATACACATTATATGAAAATATATTCTATGATGAATCTAATAATACTAATTTGATACTATAAATCTTAGCATTTTTTTCTAGAAATTTGGTCAAAGTTTAAAAAGTTTGACTTAGGACAACTCTAGAAATTGACTCTTTCGTAGACGGAGGGAGTATTTCTTTAAAAATAATTTAACTTATATATTTTTTTTGTTCAACACCACCTTCAACATCGATTCTTTTTCCTTTTCACAAGATGTTCTTTTAAAATTTTGCTTCTTTTCTTATTTCTTTAAAAAATAATTTAACCTACCTCCATTTTTTTTGTTCAGCACCACCTTCAACATCGAGAGAATCTAATATATAAATTTAGTAATTTGATCTTCATATATAAAGTACAAAACAATACACTTAGATAGAAAATATTATTGTATCGCTATAAATAATGTTCCTACTTCAAAGGAGTCATTTCTTTTCATTCTCATACGCCCAAATCTATCACATCTCGTACAACTAAAAAGAAAAAAGAAAGTAAAACTATTGTTTCATGTGACAATCCATCGTTTCGTCGGTCCTCTTCTCTGTGCGATGCCGCGAATACCCACCTGATATGTCGAAGTGTGCGATCTCACCCAGCGCTTTCCCATCCTTTCCCTAAAAATACCACTCCACGCGAGATTAACGCGATCACGTCTCATCGTATGCCATCGGTGATTGAGGCAGCTAACTGAACGCCACTAAGAGAAAAATGGAAAGAATTGCACCTTGCCTGCATGCGTCGTTGGGCCCGGGAGTCCAACGCATGAGCAAGAAAAGGAAAGAGGCCCCTCCAACGTTGAAGGGATTGATTCACCACACCTCCAACCCATCTTACGTTACGTGTCTCTGTGTCTGCTCGATCATTCAATCGTTGCCTCTTCGTCGACACTAGCAACCGTCACCGCCGTCTGACTGCGACGCATCACCGCTCGACCCCAGCGCCGCTGCTCACACTGCCCACGGCCGCTGCGTTGCGCCGCCGCCGCCCACGACCATGACCATTGCATCGCGTCGTCGCCGTCTGACGCTGCGCCGCCGTCACATGAAGTCACTCATAAGCTTGTTCTCCGTGAGAAAGGCGATTTAGAACTGTTTCTTCTTCCTTCTCTTGATGATCCGGTTTATTTTGGTTTGTGTTCCTAGTGACTGTGTCTACAGCATCGGCCTGCGGAGGCCGCGCTTCTTCCCCGGCGACCGCATGGACCTGTGCGCCCGCACCCGCCCGCCGCCACGTGCTACGATGCCAGGGCAAGGCCAAGGCCCACACCACGCTCGGCTCCGACATCGACGCCTCCAGCCATCCACGATTCCACAGTGCCAAGCATGCTGCTGGGATCATGAGCGTCATTCTGTTCAGCACTTGTAAGTCTCGTTTGTAGAACTCATATTCCAAATCATGTACATATGGTATTATTATATGGATTGGTTATAGATGCATGCTAACTAGAGATTCATGTGTGCTTTGGAATTAGGATGGTATTATCTCGTGTGCTTTGAATTCAGCTAGGACTAACACATTGAAAAATCATCAAATAGCTGCAGGGTTTGGTTCAGTAAACAAATGATGTAGATAGAGATAAAAAAAGAAGCACTTATGTAGTTTTTCATGTCCACGCCCCGAGATTGAAGTGTCTTTTTTATATACAAATTCTAAATTGATGATTTTTATTTGTGAAGAGGAATTCCTACTTAGACCTGCAACTTTCTTTTCTTTGGAGATGAAAATGTTTTGGTTTGCATCGTTTTTTTCCATTTTCACATTAGAAGATTTAGTGGAACAATTTGGGTTCACCTACTATTAAAATAACTTTGGTCCTCTATCTGATAAATAAATTCCTTACTCATCACAAATTCGTAAATCGACTTACTGTTGCAGGCTAATAATTCTCCTACGCGAGAGGATAGATGATTTATTAATTTTTTAGTTACTCAGAATTCAGAAAGTCAGATATTGGAGTAATGTTTGAATAAATAAACCATATATATAGATTGAATCATTTCAAAGACTGTCTAAATACTCAAAGAAAGCAATTGAACTATCTTTATGATTAGGTACGGAGCACTTAAATCGCATATGTACTCTGTGCTTTCTCTAATATGGAGATACAAAGGGACACTCCTCTAATTTTGTCAATCTTGTATTTTCGCTAGAGCATAGAAGCACGGGGCTTCAAGTTTTTTATACCAGTTTTAGAGATTGACAACATTCTTCACTTTACAGATGGTCCCAGTTTTAAATTTCATTGGGAAGAAAGAAAACTTGGATCTTCTAGCTGGATTTATTGCTCGTATCACAGCACAATCAAACCATAATCTTAGATGGGCAATACAGCTCCCTGAGACTTGCAAAGTGCAATAATAAGCTTTTGTGGTTATTTGATATCTAGAGTTTTACTGATTTGCCACACCTCCGCTTTATAGTTATGTTAATCTTTCTCTCTTGCCAACATTGTTGTCATATTCTTTCTTCTTTAGCTTTCAGATACCCATTTACATCAAATCAAGTGCTGACTCCTCTTGATTGGGAACAATCTTATTTATGTGTCTAAAATAGCAACAGATGTACTGAAAAAACAAAGGCCTAAAAGGTTCGAACTCTGTTGGATGAAGTACTTCGCTTATAAGGCTTATATTTTAGAAACACTTCTAATTTATCAAGTATTTAGTCTCTCTGTATGCATCCTATGCTAAATCAATCAAGATTCGAATTTAATGTGATCGGCACTCTTTATCTCTGCATGCTATTAGCCAAATGGTATGCTGAAGCGCTTGTCTGCAATTATTGGTTGTGATACAATCTAGGTGAAACCTGAGAGGATGGTTGGCCTTGTTAATATCAATTGTACTCTGTACATGCATGTGATAAAAAAACTAGGTGATATTGACTCTGGCAAGCCTATCATTAAGTTTGTGCTGAAACTCAGACATATAGTTTTTCTTTGAGGAAAACTCACACATAGTTGTCGCCATTTGCAAATAACTGTCCTGGCTCTTACTCGTCTATACCAGGATGATCATTGGAGATTTCAAGAGCACCTTTTGCCAGATTGTGTGACACGTCCTGGCTCGCTCAGTTGTAATTAACCCGGATGAGCATAGGAGATTTTAAGAGCACCTCTCTAAGAGATGGGTGGAAAGTAATGAGATGAGTCTATCCAAATATGTAACTCCAGTGTTTTATCGAAGCTTAACATTGAGTTCTCTTTATTGATTACTTGATCATTTCCTACCGTGCCTTGCTAATTCTTAGTCAATCAAACTTCTGTGTTATTATTATGTTCAACACACGGACATTTCACGAACTTTGCTTTTTGGATCAAATATCACTTTAACGTCGATATTTAATTTTATAGTATTATTATCTTATTGTGCGATCATGTGTATTTTTAGCATAAAAGTTTAGTTATCTCGTAGCAACGCACGGGCACACTATCTAGTTGATCCATTAAACCTAAACTGTTAGGGTCTTCATTTGACTGTACAGTGGAACTAGACAAACATATGATTAGGGTTATCTCTCCAACAACAATACTTAATCGGGGTCAATATTTATCGTGACCACAATTTTCTATTGTTTTTTTTTTGTGAAATCAGCAAGGTCAGCTGGCCCTATAAAACACTTTGGCTCTGCCACTGTTACATAATGAAAGCCTGCTATACTACTTCAGCAATACCTTTGAGTGAACAAACAATGTTTTCTTCTCACTATATTTCTAGCTAAGCCAATTTTTTGTGAAACGAACAAAGCTAGCTTAGTGTATAAAAGACTTTCACTTTGCCAATCTGCCACGTATACATATGAAAACTATTTAGATAAGTCACTTAAAAGTTTAAATGACACCATTGAAAATTCCATATAAGTCCATTTTGGAGGCGTAGCCATTCATTCTTTCCCTTAAGGGCGTTCCGACCTACAACATGTTAGCTCCATACCAAAATCCTTGTCCAGTTATGCAAGAAAAAAATTAAAACCACCACACATCTATTCACGTCTTTGTCAATGTGTGGTCCTCTACCACTATTGCGTAGAGCAAAAAGATTGTCCAAGCAGCAGCCTTTATACCTTTCTCTACCGCCAAGCAGTCACTTTATCTCTCCATCGCGTTCCCGTTGTTGGATTCTGATATGTGTCAAGTCGGGTCGTCGGTTCTTCTGCAGGAGACTAGTAACACTTGTGAGATCACACCTGGAGTCTGGCCGCCTAGGTAGCTGCTGGGACAGAAGCCTAAATAACCTCATTGAATCTTATTTTCAAAGTTTTGTTAGGCTGGTTCTCCTTGCTAAATTTTAGCTATCTAAAATTATTTTACCTATTCTTTAATGACTAATGAAACTAAATTATTTTAGCTTTTTTTAGTCAACGTGTTTGGAACTTTAGCTACTAAAGTGACTAAAATTTAGCTAACTAAAATTTAGCAAGGAAACAGGACCAAGTGTAAACGATGCTAATCCTTAAAAAAAAATGTGGGCTCGTGGTTTGGTAGCATTGTTAATGAGTTTATTTTGAACACCGGTAGCATATTCCAAAATGTAGAGAGTATACTCCCGTATTTGTTTTTTTTCTTGGTGCTCCATGCCTCCAAGTCTACTGACCCGGACAGGGCCCACTCCGCAGGCCGCAGCAATTGCCTTGCTTTCGCACAGCTCAAGCTGTGCCGGACCCGGACGCGATCCCAAATTCGAAATCGGCCAACGTCTCACCGCCTCCGCTCCCCATTTCAAACCGAGACCCCATCTCGCTGTCCCCTTCCCCTTCTGCCGCATCTCCGATCCGCCGCCGCCGCCGCCGCCGCCTCCCCTGCCCAGGCGCCGGAAGTACACCTCGGGATCCAGCACACCCGCGATGCATCTGGACGGCGTCGGCAACGAGCTCGGCAGCGGCAGCTGCGCCCCCTCCCCCGCGCGCTTTGAGCTCCAGGAGGATCCTTCCTTCTGGAAGGACAACAATGTGCAGGTAGAGTTTTATCCGCCTCGACCCTCGATGCGAGCTGCGTCCTCCCCTTCAATCCAGCCATCGTTTCTCCTTCCCTAGCGGGAGTGCTATAGTCTAAGCTCGCTCGGGTCGCTCCTCGCGCGGGACTGCGCCCGCGAGCACTTCGGCTATACCCTTGCAGCCTTGCTAAATTTTAGCCAGCTAAAATTATTTTAGCTACTCTTGGGCCCTGTTTGGTTCCACCAACTAAATTTTAGCTAGCTAAAATTATTTTAGCTACTCTTGGGTGACTAATGGAACTAAACTATTTTAGCTCCTTTTAGTCAATGTGTTTGAAACTTTAGCTACTAAAGTGACTAAAGTTTAGCTAGCTAAAATTTAGTTGGTGGAACCAAACAGGGCCTTGGTGACTAGTGAGACAACAATTCTACTCCTTTTTAGCCAGTGTGTTTGGAAGTTGCTAAAAGTGACTATACCCCGTTTGGTTCCTTTGCTAAATTTTAGCTAGCTAAAATTATTTAGCTTTTGGGTGACTAATGGAACTAAACTATTTTAGCTCAATATGTTTGGAACTTTAGCTACTAAAGTTTAGTTGGCTAAAATTTAGCAAGGGTAACGAAAAAGGGCCTTCGTCGAGCACATGTATGTTTCTGGCGCTTAACTGTTCCAATCTGCAGGTTGTGATCCGTATCCGACCGCTAAGCGGCAGTGAGGTATCGCTGCAGGGGCAGAAGCGGTGCGTGAGGCAGGATAGTAGCCAGAGCCTTACCTGGATTGGACACCCCGAGTCCCGGTTCACTTTCGATCTCGTTGCTGACGAACATGTCACACAGGTGCTCTTGCTGCTCTCGTTTTTCAGTTTAGCATTCGTGCCTCTTTCCCTCTGCCGACTTATTTTCGTGCTAATTGTGCAAACTGGGTAACTTCTCCTTTCGTGTTGTTCAGGAGGACATGTTCAAGGTTGCTGGGGTGCCCATGGTGGATAATTGCATAGCTGGCTATAACAGCTGCATGTTTGCTTACGGGCAGGTAAACTGCAGGGTTTTTTTATTTTTTATTTAGAATGAAGGTTTCCCCTGCTTTACATTTCAAAAGCAAAAACAGCAAATGAGTTCAGCGTTTTGGCGCGCCAAACAAAATTATCATGAGAATTTTTAATCATCACAGCCACAGATTATTTGCCATCCTGCCAGGCTAAAGCCTCAAATTTCCTATCATTCAAACCTATCAGGATACTTCTAGCAGTGCCAACTGCCGGAAGGCAGCGCCAACAGAAACCACTATTAACATAGGAATCCTGAAAGCTTTCCTTCTTAGTTTCTTGAAACCAACAAAATCTAAATTATTATCTTTAACAAAGTCAGTAATGCATTGAAGGCGGCCCTCTTTATTAAGGCCTCTAACGTTTCAAAATGCACCTATCATCTTCCCCTGATTTTAATTTAGAGACCTTGCCTTTAGAGGCATCTTGGACCCAAAAGGTGTCAGTTTCATCTATTTTTTCTCTGACTGGAGTTGCATCATTGCTAGTCAAAGGAGGAAACTCCTTATCCACAAATACAGACTCTAAATTGTCTGGGAGGTTAACCTCTGGATTTTTTTTCCTCAAAACTTCTTCTATCCTCTAATTCTTTTATTTTTAAACTATCAATATTTTCATTAGCAACTAAGGTATCAATACCAAGGGAAATATTAACACATCTAGCCTTATTAAGTAAGGCAGCATTATCTTCATAAGCAAAAGAGTTTTTTGAGTAAGTACCTTTTTCAAGATTTTTAGTCTTTTTGAGATCTTGAGCTTTTTCCAGCATGGTCCTTCCATCTTCAGGAAACCTCCTTGGCCTAGCAGCTCTTGGAATGGGTCCCAATCCTGTCTTCCTCTTCTGATTCTTCTTGGTTGTATCCTTGTCAATGATTCTGTCCTCCCATTCTTCAATTTGCCTAGGCAGGATTCCAGATTCCTCCAGTGAGAACACATCTCCATCCTCCATCAACTCCTCTTCATCTTCTGATACTTCTAACTCCATCCTTCTCAACAGATTAGCACATTTCTCAGTGGCCGCTCCCTGTTTGGCCAGATTTCTGAATTCCTCCCATTTCGAATGGTTAGACTCCTCAATCAGGCTATAGAACTTGTTCCCCACAACATGACAGTCAGAATGCATAGTTTTCCCTTGTTCAGGTGTCTTCCATTGATCGGATTTCCCCTGCATGTCCCATTCACCACTCTTTAGAGAGTCTTTAGCAAAGCTATCATTAGCTATGTCCCTTCCAACCATTTTACTTGTAGAATGGAGGTCAAGCTCCTTCGTGACCAAACTGCAGGTTTCACTTGTTGGATGCTGCTGCAAATACTCAAGTTTTAAGATTGTGCATTATTCTGTGTTTACCTTTCATTTTCAATGCATATGCTTACAAATTACCTGTTTCTGCTAGACTGGAAGTGGAAAAACACATACAATGCTTGGTGACATAGAGAATGGAACACGGAGGAACAATGTGAATTGTGGTATAACTCCTCGAGTGTTTGAGCATCTCTTTGCCAGGATCCAAAAGGCAAGGCTCGAAGATCGGTTGCTTTCTGGATGCCTAATTTTGGCTGACATGACATGTTACTGTTCTTAGCTAAATGTATTCATTACAATTTGCAGGAAAAGGAATTAAGGAGAGATGAAAAGCTCAGGTTTACTTGTAAATGCTCTTTTTTGGAGATTTATAATGAGCAGATTCTGGATCTGCTCAACCCAAATTCTGTAAACTTGCAGGTAATTCATGCATGGATTATGTTGTAATTATACAGATCTTTATTGGTTTTCCATGCCTTATGTTCAAGTTATGCATAGACTATCATACCTCGTGTTAATTTAATGATCCCTGCTTTTTCTTTGTTGCATCTTTTTTATGTGCTGTTAGCAAATGTCTATATTTCGAGATATACATTATTCAGACCATAAGCTGATTAGCTCTAGTTTGATTCTTTCAGATAAGGGAGGATGCCAGAAAGGGTATCCATGTCGAGAGTTTGACGGAGCATGAAATCTCCAATGCTCGAGAAGCTCTGCAACAACTTATTGAGGTTGATCGATAGAATAATTCCATTTTATTTTTGCCTTTTATGCTGAGGCTTGTCTCTGTAGTTGGGATTGTTGGAAGCTTGAATCCCTTTTACCTGTGCAAATGGAATCAATTTTGCACAATTTTCTCGTTCCTAAATTTAAGGTTCAGTGCATGACTCGGACCTTAATATACATTCTTCATTTCTTTTCAGGGAGCAGCAAACAGAAAGGTAGCAGCTACCAATATGAACCGAGCAAGTAGCCGCTCTCATAGTGTTTTCACCTGCCTTATAGAAAGTAAGGTACATGAGATAAATATTCTCCAGAGCTGTTACTGGTTTGTAATAAGATCTCATTGTGGGTCTCTAGTTTGTAGTTTCAAGGTGTCATAGTGGCATCATATATGCAATCTTATTATTGTTGGTTATGACACATACATATTGCCCTTACTTTCTCTTGAAATTAATTATTCAGTGGGAGTCACAAGGTATCAACCACCACCGCTTTTCTCGACTCAACCTTGTTGACCTTGCGGGCTCAGAGAGGTAATTTGCATAAGTAACATCACATATAATCATCTGATATGAGTATGACTATAATAGTTTTTCAGTGTGACCACTTTTCAATGTCTTTCACTTCCTATTTAGCATGCATGACTTCTGCCTTGCAGGCAAAAGAGCTCAGGTGCTGAAGGGGAGCGATTGAAGGAAGCTACCAACATCAACAAATCACTCTCAACTTTGGGGTTAGTTGATTATCTTCTATGAAAAATCTTTTGAAATTTATTATAAACTGAGCACGCTCAGGTTCAAGACACACATCATTACATATTTTGTAACTATTTTGATCAATGGCATTCTTGCAGACTTGTCATCACGAACCTAATTGCTGTGTCAAACAAAAAGTCACAGCATGTTCCGTACAGAGATTCAAAATTAACATTCCTTCTCCAGGTAATATCAACAACTGATGCAGTAAAGTTGCTCAGGTTGTAAGTTGGCATCTAAGGGAGCTATTGTATGATTACAAAGTGTCTAAATGTGAGTTTGTATTTCCTTTGCTGATAAAAGATTTGGTTATGCCTTTTCTCTGCTTTCCAGGATTCCCTTGGAGGAAATTCAAAAACGACCATAATTGCAAACATAAGTCCATCCAGCTGGTAGACTCCTAATCATGATTGTTCTAGTCAACTGCCCTTTTATTTTA
Organism: Sorghum bicolor; assembly: GCF_000003195.3. Lineage (NCBI taxonomy): Eukaryota > Viridiplantae > Streptophyta > Magnoliopsida > Poales > Poaceae > Sorghum > Sorghum bicolor. The sequence continues at coordinate 6,871,490 of NC_012870.2, read as the reverse complement.
AACCTTCCATTTCATTTTGAAAGTTGCACATTTGATATTTTTTGTTTTTAATCCAGTTGTGCTGCTGAGACATTAAGCACATTGAAATTCGCGCAACGAGCTAAATACATAAGGAATAATGTAAGTAACCTGCGCACATTGATTAGCATATCACCTTTTTCTTGTGCAAGCATCAGCTGACTATTGCTTTTTATAGGCTATAATTAACGAGGATGCTTCTGGTGATGTTCTTAGCATGCGCTTACAGATCCAGAACCTTAAGGTATATATGTTATACTTTACCAGATATTTACTGATATTCTTATTGGATATACATTTGTAATGTGTAGTTTATCATACATCTTAAAACTTATCTACTTTTACAGAAAGTAATCAGCCGTTTGCAAGGACAAAAGGGTTCTGATAAAACAGAAGGCATTGCCTCCCATGGGTCTGTTTGTGAAACCCCCGGCACATTCAAATGGGATCAAGGTCATGGCATGTTCACTCCACTTACTTTTGATAAAAGGGCTACACAGGTATTCATAGCTGTTCTTTCTTGTAAAACTTGATGTGCTTACAGGCTACTTACACTATTTTGTTGATATGTGTTCAGAGGAACGATTGTGATGCTGCCCTTGTTGCTGCTTTTAGGAGGGAACAAGAGAAGGAAGCACAATTAAAGGCAATGATAGATGCAAAGCAGATTGCTGAACAGCTGGTCTGTAGTTCTTCATGATTTTGCATCCATATCTTCAAAGCACTTAAAGCAAAAATATACACGGATAGTCATATGTTTGCTGATTTATATTCTGTTCCTACTCAGGCAGCTCAAAAGACAGAAGAGATAAAAAGTTTCAAGTTGAGGCTTAGGTTTCGTGAAGAACGGATCCAAAGATTGGAGCAGGTTGCTTCAGGGAAATTATCTGCTGAAGCACATCTTTTGCAAGAGAAGGAAAATCTTGTAAAGGAATTAGAGGTCCTGCGGGGCCAATTAGATCGTAATCCAGAAATTACAAAATTTGCAATGGAGAATCTACAATTAAAGGAAGAGCTGCGAAGGTTAGCATTACTGTCTGTAGCTCTTTAAATGGTTGTAGACTCATTTTCTCTTGTGTGATTGTTGGAAAAGAATAATTGGTTCTTGAATAGATTATTGTTTGAAATAGCTGTTTCCAGAATTCCAGTTATTTTTATTGTTCTGTTAACCTTGCCACTCACTGCTACTTTGTTGAAATTTTGTTATGTGATTACAACTCATTTTTGTATGTGACTGATGGCAAGGAGTAACTGATTCTTAAATATTTTATTGTCTAAAATAAACTTCTTGGTCTGTGCTTTAGTTTATCTGCTCGGAGTTTTGTTGGAATTTTAATGACCTTTTATTGTTACTTAAAAAAATCAGGTTGCAGTCATTTGTTGATGAAGGTGAACGAGAAATGATGCATGAGCAAATCATTGTTTTACAAGATAAGGTATTGCATTGCGAACTCATCTGAATCCTGTTTGGGGTGGACTAATGATGTGACTATGTTACTTCATTGAAGTAGTGAGCTTAGTTAATAATTTGATTTGCAGCTGCTTGAGGCTCTTGATTGGAAGCTTATGCATGAGAAGGAACCTGTTAACAAGGTTTGCCTTTAACTATATGAAAAAAATTCTGAATTAAAGATGCCAACCCCTAACTATATGAAAAAATGGTTATATTTACTTGATGGAATTATACATGCTTAACTTGACTTATATTTATAAAAAATTATGCAGGGCCTCTCATTATTTGGGGAGTCAGCTGGTGACGAGGAAAATGAGTTTCTTCGTTTGCAGGTTGGTGTAAGCATACTACTGCAACATATACAACTCTGATCATACCTTTGTTTATATAAGTATGTTTTTTCATTTGTGGCTGCAACTATTTTATAATTTTGTACCGCAGGCTATTCAAAATGAGAGAGAAATTGAGTCATTGCGTAAAAAATTGACATTCTGCCTTGAAGCAAAAGAGAATCTTGAAAGGTATACATTTTGTCCTGCCTTGTCATGCTGTTACTAGGTTTTTTTACTATTATTCAATATGTTTCCTTCTTCCATAGTCTATTGAGGTATTTATGCAATTATGCTTTTAGAGATGGCTAATAATACTCCCTGTGACTCCAAATTGTAAGTCATTTAGGACATGGACATGGTTTCTAATATGACACTTTGACTTGTAATTTTGAGAAGTATACAATTCTAAATAGATATAGAAAGCTATATATTATGAAAGTAATTTTCATGATGAATATAGTAACATCAACCATGTGTTGTCAATCAATGTAACTTTTCATATATTGGAGGACTATAAGAGTTTGACCGTCTAAAATCCTAAAATGTCCTACATTTATTGGAGGGAGTAGTGTATTTAGTCCTTGTATGTTAGACAAAACAGGATAATTGAAATTCTGAAATACATGTGGCTGTTATTTTCAAGTTTTGTCTCCTTTCTGCTATGCCGCCTTTTCACTCATATGCCACATTGCTGGCTATAGCATTTCTCTTTTAGTTCAATGCTTGAAAAATCCCAATGAGCTGATCATTTATTAAATTATTTGGTTTCACCTCTCCACATTGACATTATTGTTAATTGTTCCCTATGAGTTCCGCATGTTTGTCCCAGATTCTCTAGGCATTATAATCATGCTTATGCTTGTATGGAACTTTCAGTTTCCATGCTATCAGCTACTGTTCTGATGCCATTGCTTGATATATCAAACAATGTGCAGGCATGTCAATGAATTGACCACAGAGTTGGAGCTTACAAAGAAGCACAATAACACAGATAAAGAGTTCAAGGCTGCACAGCACCAGGAGCAAGGAGAGGCAGATTTACATAACTTGTCTGATGCTCAGATGGAACTTAAGACTTTAGTTGATGCAATAGCTTCTGCAAGTCAACGGGAAGCAGAAGCTCATGAAACTGCGATTGGTTTGGCCAAAGAGAATGAAGAATTGAGGATGCAGCTTAAGGTTTTGATTGAGAATAACAAGAGATTGGTTGAGCTCTATGAACATGCTGTTGTTAATGTTGAGGCAAATCAAGATGGAAACCCTGTGAATGAAGATCTGCTGAATGCCCAACCAGCAGCCACATCAGATTTGCATTCACATAACTCATCCAATGTGGCAGAGGAGTCTAAGATAATAGATGAAAAATGCACCAATGAGGACAATTTCTCAAGAATTACATCTGTTGAATTGCGTCTTCAGCTGGAGGAGATGCATGAGGAAAATGATAGACTTATGGGTTTGTATGAGAAAGCTATGCAGGAAAGAGATGAATTCAAACGGAAGATTTTAGAGCAAAGCGACTCTGAAGTTGTAAAGGAGATTCAATTGGACGAGAAAGATGTTGAAATGAGTGAAGCAGCTGAGAATCCTGAAGTGAATCATGTCCATAATTCCACAATTGTAGCTTTGGCAGAAGTGCTGCAGATTGTTTGGAGTAAGCTGGAGCTTGTCCAAGATAAGGTTGTGTCTGCTCAGGATGCAGTTAAATATTTTAAGGTACTCGAAATGGCTAGTGGTAAGGCCAAAGAACTTTCTGCAAGAATTGAGCTTCAGCGTCTAGGTGCACAGTGTTGTCAGGAAGACATCACTGTCCTGAAGTCTATGCTGTCAGAATCACAGGAGAAGAAAAATGCTTTCGAAGACAAGTATTTCTCGCCTGCAGCATCATATTGGAACTTGGTTTTCAAGACCAAAAGTCTTGCAGAGTCCAAGTTTGATGCCAGCCTTGAATCAATGAATCAGAAGAAAGAACAGTTGAATCATCTCCAAACTCGCAAAATCGAACTATCTGCCGCAAGAACAAGAGCACGTGAATCTGAAACTGAGTTGAGAAGCAAAATTGATGGCCTTAAAGGGAAACTTCGCTCTTATGAAGCTCAAAGAAAGGAGGAAGAAAAGGTCCTGTTTGCTATTGATAACCTGGATACTTCTACTGCACCAATGCATAAACCTAAGAACTATGGCAAGGCAACCGACCTGCTGAAATCCGAGGAGGATCGGATGAAGCTTTGGTGTGAACTACAGAAGGCCCGCGAACAGCTGTCCATGGTACAAAAGGAAATAAAAAACATGAATAAATGTGATTATATTGATTGTGAGATTGCAGTCCTTGAAGCAGAAATAGAGGATTCCTGCCTCTCCATACTGGAAACTGACATTGAGAAGTTTGTCCGTAACAACACGTTGACAGAGATTTGGGAGGGTAGGGCAAAGGACATGGAGGCTTTGCTGGTTGAGTACCAGGACTGTGTTTTCCAAGTCAACTTGAAAGAGGAAGAGATCAAGGTGTGTAATGAGTCCTTGCAGTATCAAGCCATGGAGTTGGACGAACTTCAGTCGAAGCTAAATAAGGCGATGCGGGAGCTGGGTGAGCTTCTGCAAGACAGAAGAAGCTTAACTGCTTGCAGTCTGGATGAACCCATGCTGTCTGTTGGTGAAAAGGTGGCAACAGATCTTGAGGTCGTCCGGATTCATGTCGATGAAGCTAAGCAGCTTTTGCTTCTTGACAATCAGGCTAATCTGTGAACCTGCACAGCTTTGAGGTTTCCTTAAAGGATGCGACGATTGACAGGCTAGTCTGTCTTGGTTTCATCTGTTCAGACCCGTAGGAAGACATCAGAGATGGGATGATGCTACATGTAATTTGCTTCATCAGATGGAAACCATGTGAAGCCAAATCTGCTGATTTTTTCTTCTTCGGTGGATCACCTACCTTCTGGTGGTCTTGCTTCAAGTCATCAACAGGACCTGTAGGTTACTGTTTCCTATCCGATTTCTCCTCTGGTGTACACTTCAAGAAGCCGTCTTACGATTGACCCTTCGCTTCTGTAGTAACTCTCTAGTAGACTGATAGCAACCAGTGGGTGGAGTTGTATCATAACTTAATTCTGAGCCAGGGAGGATGCTTTTACACTAGTGCAAAAACGCTGCACCCCAGTTTCTTGTAGAAAATTTCGGCCTGATCTTGACCTTTTACCTGCTGGGTGAAGAATAGCGACAACGTGAAGAGTGTGTTCTTCTGCTGCACGTGTGCCTGGCGACCCTGGATTGTGTCGCCTTGGTCTTGGTGGTCGGTTTCTTTGTTTTTTATGTGATTGATTGATTTTCTGTTTGCGTAGTATGGACTCCTCCGGAAGCTTCTTCAGCTCTTGGCCCGTTGCTTATTTTGCTTCTTGTCCTTTCTTTGATCACCAGCTGAACTGCTGAAGAAGAAGAACAAACAGCAATGTCCAGCTGGCATTTTACCATTATTTCAAGCGCGACATCCAAGTGGCGCAATCCTGCAGCCCCCCACCCCCACCTCTGCTCCGTAGACCACAACCACCACCGTTTGACTCAATCAATGAAAGTCAGTAAAAATTCCAAACAAGGCCCAAAATCAATCACGCAACATGACGGATACAACCATCCAAACCAGCACATCATCATCCATTCATCCGTCCACACCAAAATCCCGCTCTGTACAACGGAGAAAACCGCGAACGCTTAGCGGCAAAGCGTGCGGCCGTCAGATTCGTCCATCATCAGATATTCAGGATCACCAGGGCGTCCAGTCCAGGCCGCGCACGAGCGCGCAAAGCCGGAGCCAGCGCGCAGCCGACTCGGACTCCACCCGTCCGCGGTGGGCACGCGGCGGCGCCCCCTCGGCTGTCCCCATCGCGTCCCGCGTGGCGTCGCCCCGCGTTCCGACGTCACACACAAACCCGCCGTTGTCTCGACAAAGTTGTGCAAAATCTTTCGTGTGTCTGCAGTCTTGCGGTCTACATCCGGCGAACGGGAGCGATAAATACGTCACGGGTGGAAGAAAATTGGGGATTGATTTTTTTCCTCTCCTTCCTGGCGGGGAGGCAGCCGCAGCCGCGAGCAAGAAAAGGAAGCCGACGCCACGCACGCCATCGCCGCCCCTATCTCCTCCACCTCGTCCTCTCTCTCTCTCTCTCTCTCTCCTCCACCAACCATAAGCGCCTCCCTCTCTAAAATATCACTCCATCCGAGAGCACAGAGCAGGGTATCTTCTTTTTAAGATTCTTGGCTGCGTGTTAACGAACGCAGCCCAGCCGGCGGCACCTGTCCGGGGCGCACCAAGGACGGGGACTCCAAGAAAGAATCATCGGCGGCGGGCTCGCGATCGGGAGCGGAGCGGGGCGCATGCGCGAGTACCGGTACGGCGAGGACGAGCAGCATGAGCCCCAGCCGGGGTGCGGGGAAGGGGCGGGGCAGGCGGCGGCGAACTGCGCGGCGGTGTGCTGCTGCTGCCCGCTGGCGCTGCTCGACGTCCTGCTGCTCGTCACCGTCCGCCTCCCCGCGGGCGTCATGCGGCGGGTGAGGAGGAGGCGCCACCGCCACCGCGGCCGGGGAGGTGCCGGAGCCGGAGCCAACAGGAAGAGGCCGGCCTCCGCGGCGGCGCCTGCGTCGCCGACGGGAGGCAGCGGCAAGGCGATGATCGGCGCGACGCGGGACATCGAGGAGGAGGAGGAGGAGCAGGAGGAGGCGCGCGGCAAGGCGGAGTCGGCGGCGGCGGCGTCGGAGCTGGAGCGCGAGATCATGAGCTCTCATTTCTACGGCGCCGGCTTCTGGCGCAGCGTCTCCTCCAGCTCCAGCTCCTCCTCCATGCGCTACCAATAGCAGCGTGTTCTTCCTCCTCATCATTCTTGCAGTGTTCTTGGAGTTCCCGCCGTTCTTGGTGGTGTTGTGCCAGACTGGCAGTCAGTGCAGCATGCATGGCAACAGGAGCAGCAGCCTTCGGCATCGTACAAAGTGACCGTGCACTTGTTCTGGATCGACACGTGCAAAACTGGCTCGTGTGGATTGGATTATTGTACTGCTACGCCATTGTCTTGAGCATGGACCACGCCGGCCGGCCGGCAGCTGCTGCTTGGTATGGAGTAGGTTTTTCAATTTCTTTTTGTGTCCCTGTGGGAGAGCAGCAAATGCTGAAACTTAAGTTTTTTTTTTGAAAAATTAAACTTCAAGCTTGTGTCCAAACGATTTATTAGTACTTGATTGAGAGGCCAATCGACAACAAATGAACAAACAGATCACTGTTCATTATTCGCATCGTGTAGCATGTAGCGGACCGCCCCCATTTGGATTTTGGATGCTTCTCGTGGCGTCCATCGCCGTCCGGTCTCCTTCATTCGATCCGCGCACCCGCTGCAGAAGATCCTTCTAAGCAGTTGTGGAACCAGCAATTTTGATTAAGGAAGTTCAAATAAATATAATTATATTTTTAAAATGTGATAAAGTATATATAATTATATGTTAGGAGAATTTAAAAAAAATATTACGCTATTTTTACCAGAATCATCGTATATTTTTTGTGCTATAAATATCAATATTTATATAGATATTTAAATAAAAACTTTCATAGATGCTCTAGCTAATTAGCTCCCTAGACCTAAACAGGTCTAGCTAATTGTTAGCTGAATATCTAACTAAAAACTATTTCACTAGTTGGATCGAATTAACTAATAGCAATTAATATTAATTATAACTATTAGAGCATGTTCAAGAGTTTCTAAAATCCACTCCTAATCTTGATTTTTTGGCAAGATTAAAAATTTGCTCTCCAACGACTCTCTATCTTAACTCTCATTCTTTCTGCACTTGGAAGAATTGACCCAATGACACAGAAATATACGCTGTGTGTATTGATTCACCAATCTAGAGGTGAAAGGGTGCGCGGAAGAATAAGAAGTATTGTAGGGTTTCCATTGCAAATGTAAAAGAGATAAAGAAATTGTAAAAATGGCTATCATAATTTAGAAATAGTCAGATTCAGATACATATCAATTGTTATTTTGGGAATTATTAAAGATGCTCTAACTATTACAGAGTAGCAGCTAATGGACAAATTCCAATGCTCTATTTAAATCCTAGAGCTAATTATTAATAGCTAATGATTAGCTCAATTAAATCTAAACAGAGAATCGAATTGTTAGCTAATACCTAAGCCAACTATCTTACTAATTGAACCAAACCAACTACTAATAGTTAACAATTAGCTATGATCTACTCCCTTTATCCCTAAATAAATAGACTCCTAGACTTGTCTTAAGTCAAAATTTTAAACTTTTAACCAAATTTCTAGATTTTTTTTAGATTTATGGTATCAAATTTCTATCATTATACTTATCAATATATTTTTATAAAGTGCTTATTTTATGTTATATATTTTATTTCTTTTTCCTATAAAGTTAGTCAAATTGCACAGATTTTAGGAATTGATTTGTTTGTGGAGGGATTCTAGGAATTGATTTTATTGGGAATAGGAGTATTAGGTGTCTAAAGCCAGTCTTAGAGTTTCATCAGAGTTTCATGCACATTAAATATGTTGATGTGGCACTGTATTAATGAAGAGAGATGATAAGAGTTTCATGGGAGTAGAGAGAGTTTAATCCTCGTAAAACTTTTCTACATTGTTTTCAAAATATGGGTGTGTTGAAAATTGGGTCATAAAACCCTCACAGAGGATGGCCTAAGGGCACTCCCAATACAGAAACTACCATAGTTTCTATGAACATTAATTGTACTACTACCTAAGCATTTTGCTGATGTGGTAAGATAGTTAGTGAAGAGAGAGAGCAAAAATCATAGAAATCGGGTCAAATTTAGAAACCATGTCTACACGAAAACCAAGACATGAAGTGATATAAATTTAGAAACCATGTCTGCACGAAAACCAAAACATGAAGTGATATATTTGGTTGAGAATAGAGAGAGAATGAATATGATTGGATAAAAAGTTCTATTAAGATAATAGTTTCTATACGTAGTGTTACTAAGTAGTATCTATAAAAATTAATAGGTAAAAACTACATGTTGTTTATGCCCTAGCTGTTAACATCTATCGATCCAAATAGAGCCTAACTAGCAGGTGACTCGCATAAGTAGTAGATAACTATCTTTTTGTAATCATTAGAATTTTTTTATTTTAAAACAAAACTCAAGAAGCACATCTGGTAATTCTGGATTCAGAAGCAGGAGGTGTTCGTACATAGTTCTAGTCACAATCTAGAGAACATGTCAACAACTTACATTTGCAATTAAAAGAAGCTGGAGCATTATACAGCTCCAGGTTGCTTCAGGACCAAATTATTGGGATCGCTGATCATCTCAGAGAAGCGTACAGCGAGTAACCATGGACTCCATATTCAACAATATTTCCAATCAAACTGAGGCGGCTAAGACGCCTTCGCCAGGTCAAAGACAGCGATGAACGGCATCAGGACGGACCCTATCCAGAGCTTGCCGTCCTTCTCCTCCACTTCGCTGACAGCTCTCACCACCTCTCCCTTGGTGTCCTCCAAGATGTCAAGCACCTGGCCCTCGGGGCTGTACTTTATGATCACCGCGTGCAGCTTGCCACCGATCTGCATCAGGTAGTGGTACTTGGCCGGGATCGGGAGGCTGAGAAAAAACTTCCTCATCTTGACATAGCGGCTCATGAGCCGCGCATACAGGCTTCGCCTGCAGTGGATCGCCACCCAAAACTCGCCCTTCTCATTCGTCCTCACATTGTCTGGGAATCCAGGCAAGATAGCGAAAAGATCCACAGTGCCTGCCTTCTCACCTTTCAACCAGTACCTGCTCAACCTGTCTCAGAAGAACACAAATACTGATTGCCTGATATCGTCATAAAGCTGAAATAAGAAAGCTTAAACCAAACGTAAGAAAGAGAATACACACCTGCCTCGTGATCCTTCACAGAAAACGAAGAATGAGCCATCCTTGCTCATGGACACACCATTGGGAAATTGGAGGTTGCGATGCAGTACAGTCGTTTCCTTTGTCTGTGGGTTATATTTCAGAAGTCTCCCAGAGGGATCCCCAGAGAAAACTAACTGCATGAAATTCCTGAAAATGGAATGATTACTGATAAGATATCTAGGTCTTGCAAGATCCAAGGTCACTTGGATCTAGCAAACCTGTTTGCAAATTGAGGAGACCGGCCTTGTTTAGTTCCCCAAAAATTTTGCAAAATTTTTCAGATTCCCCGTCACATCGAATCTTTAGACGTATGCATGGAGTATTAAATATAGATAAAAATAAAAACTAATTGCACAGTTTAGTCGGAATTGACGAGTCGAATCTTTCGAGCCTAGTTAGTCCATGATTGAACAATATTTGTCAAGTACAAACGAAATTGCTACAGTGCTCATTTTGCCAAAAATTTTGGAACTAAACAAGGCATAACAGTGAAAAGCAGAGTTACTAAAACAGGTGTTATACATCGAAGTAGAGCTGTTGGAGAACCTTCTATGACACCAGAACAAGTAAAAGTTACTCCCTCCGTTCCAAATTATAAAACGTTTTGACTTTTCTAGATACGTTGCATTTGCCATAGATAAACACTACTCACTCCGTCCCAAAATAACTGTCGTTTTGGGTTTCCGTGTCGCAAGTTTGACTATATTTATAGAAAATATGTACAACGTTTGTATCTCCAAATAAATTTGTTAAAAACTAGATTTAAAGATCTTTTCGATGATACTAATTATATATCATAAGTATTAATATTTTTCAATATATATTTAATCAAAGTTGTTTCTCGAGAAGTGAGAATGACAATTATTTTGGGATACAGGGAGTATGTCTAGATACATAGTAAAAGCATTGTATCTAGAAAAGTTAAAATTGTGTTATAGTTTGGAATGGATTTAGTACATCAGAGTAGGACTGTAGCCCTCAAAGAAAGAATTGATCCGTTTTAGGTTTTTATATTGTCCCTCTTCAGTGAAGATTAGGTTTTTATATTGCCCCTCTTCAGTTTCTTCATTGTTTTGTAGGAAAGCATGTGATTCTACTCCCTGATGGGAAACATGCTGTCCTGAAGAGACCTGACAGATCATAGCATAATGTCTAATTTTTATATAAAAAATACACGTGACAGGTGAGTATCTTTTATAGCACATAAATAAATGTCTGTTGCCACATCAATTAGGAGTGAAGGTAAACAAAGTGAAATAATCCAAGCTGACGACCTTCTAATCCAGTTACAGGACTGTGATGTTTACGATCACCAACCCCATAGTCTGTAAGAATCAAGTGAGCATACAACCAACCAAGCAAAGCAGAGGGAAGAGAGCGAGGGCATGGCATCACAGACCGTCTCTGGTAGTGGATGCTGGAGTCGGTGAAGTAGACGTTGCCCTCGTCGTCGAGGTCGAGGTCGTTGGTGAAGTTGAGGCGCACGCCCTCGGCCTCCGTTGCGAGCGGCGTGGCCAGCCCGCCCTCGGGGCCGACCTTGAGCAGGCCGAAGTAGGCGTCGGCGATGTACAGGTCCCCGGTCTTCTTATCGAAACGGAGCCCGAGCGGACGGCCGCAGATGTGCTCATTGGGGAGGTACTCCAGCGGCGAGGCCTTGGGCCCGCCGCAGAGCTCCTGCGTCCAACGCGGGGAGGCCGTCGCGAAGGGGACCCACCTCTCGCCGTCCCAGAAGACGACCCGGCCGTCGGCGACGCCCGTGTACGGCCCGCGGCCCTGCGGGTCGAAGGCGACGCTCTCGGGGCCCTGCACCTCGCCGCGGAACCGCACCTCGGCCCCACGGAGCCGCTCCCGTTCGTCCGCGTGCGGCGGCATCTCGGCGGGATCGGGTAGGTGGACGAAGTGCGCCTCGAACCCCGGGAAGTCCACCATGCTGCCCATCCGCAGCGGGTCCGTGCCGCAGAACGCCGCCAGCGCCGCCACCAGCAGCGCCGCGGCCACCAACCCCGGGGACGCCATCCCGCTAGTCCGCTACCTCGCCTCTCCCCCCTTTCCCTCTCCTCGCTCTCGCCTCGCGGGGGCTTCACTTGGGTTTCTCCGCCGCGCGCAAGAGCTTTAGTGGTGGGAATGGCACGGCGCGCTCAGTGAGGGACGGATCACCACTTCGTCGCGCCGCGGCTGCCGGGGCTTTTGTACTATGTTATACCGCGATACACCAGCTAGGGGGGAGTATCCCGTATGGGATACGTATCCGATACGAATAGGCGGCCCATACGCGACCGATATGGCGATATGTATCGGAGAAGTGTCAGGAAATTGTATTTCTAAAAAACAGGAAATTAATTTTAAATAAATAAATAAAGAGATAAAACGTATCATTTTTTTTGAAAAATGTTGTCTCCGTATATCGTATCCTTTAACTATCGACACGCGTATCTGTATACGACTGTATAGCTTTGTATATTTCGCGGCGGAAACTGGGTGCACGGCGCACAGCCAACAAGGTCGCTCGCTGCCCCGTGTGCACTCCGCACATGTCAACTACCCCCACGGATCCTTCGCATGCTTCCGCTTCCGCCCCTGCATCAGCGTCACATGTCGCCGTGTCAGGCTTCCGTTCAATGGTGGTTCGTGCGAGGTGGGCGTGCCAACAACTAACAAGAATACCACGACCAAGCATGTGCAAGACTACAATATATTCTTCTAGAATCGAAAGATATATATAAGTAATTTTCAAAAAGGAACGTAGTTGGTTCAAGCAATAGGTTATATATGTTTATTTTGGAACACAGAGTAGGTTTCAAAAAACCACGTAGTAGTTGGTTTAAACAATGGTCCTTCTGGAAGATGGAATTTTCTTTTCTGTTCTGTATTTTTTTTCTACAAAATTCTTAAATAATTCTTATAAAAATCTTGCATTCTAAAAGGCTTTTAACCTTTTCTTTTGACTAAAAAATAAAATATATTTTTTATAGGGAGACACTAGATAGGTAGTACACTCGGATGCAGATTGGCAAATGAAACAATCTCTAATAGTTTGTCAAATGATTTCTTATCTATAATTTTTTAATAAAATAAGGAAAACCCTACTTCAACAGTTTCACATCCTAATACCCTATCTTTTTTAACTTGGCATATCTCTCTGTCTAGCGCGCAAATATACGCGCGGACTCTGCGCTTGGCATCGGTCTTTTTCCTCATGCTTAGCGGGGCTCTTCGTTTCGTTAGCGGGTTTTGGGTTTTTGGAAATAAAATTATTCAAACTGTTGGAAATGAGATTTTTTTTCTCTCCATATTATTTTAAGAGTTGGCAAACAACAAGATTTAAAAAACGAATTTTGCCAAACAGTTAGAGATGCTTAGGGAGCAATATTAGGATTGGATCTGTCTTTGTCATTGGTTGTTTGGTTATCTCTGTTCTATCCGTAGACTTTCTGTTGAGTCTAAAAGGTCGGTTTGATGTTAGGGGCGTTTGAGATTGTTCCACTCTATATTTGGTTCCAGCTTCACATACTCCATTTAAAAAAATAGAGTTATAAGAACATCTAAAGATATTTCGGTCAAAAACTTAACCGTGTGTTTGGTTAGAGAGCGGGGCGAGCTGGGTCGGAGCGAACCCATTCCTGTGGCTGTTTGGTTGGAGGATGGAAGGGTTGGGTTGGCTTCAGGATGTAATATTCCTCTCAGATGCGGGTTGGACTCGTCCGTCAAAATCTGGCGGACGGAGCCGCTCCAGCCGTGTTGGCTCCCACCAAACACTGAATTTCTTCAACCAAACACTGAACGGAGCCGCTATGTCCCCAATTCTTCAACCAAACACTAAAATGGGTTGGCTCCGTCCCCAAAAGCAGAAGTGCAACCAAACATTGGTTGGCTGTGTCCCAAAAAACTGGGTTGGATCCAGCCCAACCCACCCAACCCCCAACCAAACACACGGTAAGAGTCGATGGTGGTGGTGTGTCTGCTCAGTCCGACCTATCTTTTCTTATTCTGAAAACATGTTCATTTGAAATTATCAGCCGAATCTGTCAGCTATTTAGCAGTGTTTTTCTCTCATAATAAATTAGTTAATAGTACTTTCCGGCATGCCCTATCAGTCAAACAAACAATACTATTTTAACTAGTAGAAATGGGGCTCGTGTCTATAGCCTAGAGACAGCATGAAACACATGCATGAAGCACTAAATATAGACGAAAATAAAAACTAATTACACAGTTTAGCTGTAAATCGCGAGATAAATCTTTTAAACCTAGTTACTTTATGATTGGACAATGTTTGTCAAATAAAAACGAAAGTGCTACCGTCTCAAAAATAAAAAAAATAGAACTAAACAAGGCCCGGCTCAGATAACAAAGTGGAGAGAGACAATCTAAAGGCTGCTTCACATTGTGTCATACTAGAAGAGAATGTTGCCCGGTCAGAAAAAGCAAGCTTAAGGATGAAAAGGAAGCCGACAGAGAACACTCTGGGATTGGTTGATGGATTCTGAAAAGCAATTGTACGAGAGTGACGTTTGGAGAGAGAAAAGTAATGCTCATGGTCCAATACATAGGCCTTGTTTGTTCACCTGAAAATCAAAAAGTTTTTAAGATTTCCCATCACATCGAATCTTGTGACATATGCATGAAACATTAAATATAGACGAAAACAAAAACTAATTATACAGGTTAGCTGTAAATCACGAGACGAATCTTTTGATCCTAGTTAGTCCATGATTAGATAATATTTATCACAAACAAACGAAAATGCTACGGTACCGAAAACTTTTCACTTTTCGGAACTAAACAAGGTCATAGGCTTGCGCTGTGAGAATTGATGGCTTCATCCATCCCGACCTACATGGATAACTGCTTTTTTAGACTTTTCGTCAAATCAAATCCTAGAATATATATATATATATACAATATTAAATATATATAAAAATAATTAATTATACATTTTATCTATAACTTATGATACGAATCTTTTGAGCCTAATTAATTTACAATGGACAATAATTGCCAAATAAAAATGAAAGTGCTAACTAAACAAGACCTTACTGAGGCTAATGTTTTTTTTAGCCTGCGTTGGTGAAGGCCTGAAGTCAGAACAAGTGATAGTACTTCTCGAACCTCATAACGATATTTGAACCCCACCTCATGATGATATTTTATCCGAGACGGAAGGAGGAGTACACCAACCTCATGACGATATTGAATCCCAGCTATCATGACCTCATGATGTTTTTTTTTTTGTGTGTGGAGCCGGAGGGGGTACACCGAGAGCAGGGTTCTGCTCTTCAACCAAAACCAACAAACTGAAAACAAAGATGGAGGTTAAGCATTCCATTACAGACGAAAACAAAGACGAAGGCCAAGCTTTCCATTAGAGACAAGAATTTGGCTGCAAGATGAATTGTAATAATCAATGTCTGGGGTTGGTACAATGGCATAAAATAGAGCGACCAATGGTACATACACGATGATACATATAAACTCAGGCACCTATACCTACTACAACAAGGCACTACCACAACTGCAACAGTACACGACAATGGCAGAACAGAAATGAATAACTCATGCTACACATTCTGGTCGGGCGGGAATAATTTTACAACTTGGCTGGAATGCCTTATTGTGCTTCTGACAACTGATATGAATTTCTGTAAACTATGGCCAATTCGATTTAGTACAGTTCCACCTTCAGCTATGGTTCAGATGCGCTGCAAAGGGGGCGAAACCAAGATTTGTTTTCTTCGGCATGTCACAGCAGGCAAGCTCAAAAGCATAAGCTAGACAGTTGGAGCCTCCTCATGGTTGCCCAGCTTTTTCGTTACCATATCATAAACACTATCTACTTTGGTAGGATCAACCTTAAATAAGACATGGGCATCTTCCTTCTTTAAGACACTACCCTTGAATATCTCCTGCATCAACACCTCCTGCATTCTAAGGTAATGACTAGGTAGCAATCTGTTCTGACAACATAGAAGCTTTTCCTGAAATAAAAAAAAAGGATGTTCATCCTTACTTTAACAAACACAAAAGGTATGAACAAGGTCACAATACTAATACGCCCAAATGAGATCAACAGTCACCGAACAGGGTACTGGGATATGAAATGCACTTACGCTAGCACTTAATAGCTCTGCCCCAGGAAGACCAACTATATCCCAGTCATCCCACTGCTTAACACTTGTAAGTCCTGTAGTTTTAGGAGAATCCAAGCCAGCACCACCTTTCTTTGGATCCAAATTCCCATCAGACTCAATTTTCATAGATCGATTCATCTTCTGTACCGATTTATTATTTGCAATAAGGCTGCTCTCCTTAGCTTTTTGGGCATTCAGCTCGTATTCTTTTTTCCTCTTTTGTTCTATGTGTATCTTTGCTTCAGCCAGTGTGCGGCACCCAGCAGAGCGACATTCCTGAGATTCAACAAAATATAAGTAAATAATGGCATTTCCATTTGCCCACCAGAATATATTGATGCTTCTAGGACCTTATGGGAAGACAGGCCAGTTCATTTCTTTCATATGCGCTGCCTAGTACAAACAAAATGCATGCAAGACTATAAGAGTACTCAAGCGGAACATCCAAGACGAGGTATCTAACAAGTAATGTTGACTCTAAAATGCCATCAGGTTTCTATGCGAAGACCATGTAAAATTGAAGGATATATAGGTCATACTCGTTCCGTCCCAAAAAGAACCGACGCTATGGGATGTGTGCTGGTCGAACATTCTCGAATCTCAAGTTTGACTAGATTTATTGAAAATATTAGCAACATTTGTATCACTAAATAAATTTATTAAGAAAATATATTCAATAATTCTTCTAATGGTACTAACTATGCATTATAAATATTAATATTTTTAATCTATAACTGATCAAAAGTTAAAAAAAATGTTTGACTTCTCAGTAAGTGAGAATGACACTTTGTGGGGCAGAGGGGGTATTGTATATATAAGAATGAAAAACAAACAGATAATTGGTTGGCCAATGGCTGGGTGGGTTACCAGGGTGGTGGAGCAACTGGGAATACAAGAGAAGGACAAATGAAATTAAGAGTCTGAATGTTGTGGCATGTGCTAATCTATCATCCTCCAACGATCAAGAATAACAAATGGTTCAAAATGTTTAAATTTAATATTTGTATTGTTCCTTTTTCTAATAGAAAAAAACTGCACTGCTAGTTTAATATTCTCTTGTTTGAGGCAGTGTTCGGTTCACTGCACATTTTTGCCACAGGTAACCTTACTCCCTATATAAGAACGTAAATAAAAGACAATGAATTTGTAAAGGATTAGTTCAGCCACAAGTTCAGTTATATGCAATACATTTGTTCCTTGTAAGTTTTATCTACAATCACTTTCTCAGCTACATGTAGAACAAAGACATATAAAAGTGTTGATCCATGGAATAAATAGTACAAGCAGATTTTAAACGAAGAGCTCCAGATGTAATCATTCTATAATCATTTTCCTAATTAATATTAATGAGCAGAAGATTCCTTCGTCCTTTGTTGCTCACAATCGTCCGATGGAGATCTGACAGACCTAACTTTCTCCCGATCCGTACAAGTTAAGAGTAGTGTATCCAAGCACATTGTAGAGTCCAATTCTGAAATGAATTGGAATACGAAATGCTTTCATAGTCTGTCACTCCCTACCGTGACCGTACAAGTTAGAGCAAGTCCAATCTCAAAACAAATTCAAAATTTCAAATGCATAATGTGATCATAGAGTTAGGGCAGCAAGCGTCCAGGAGATATACGGAAGGCAAGGTATGGAGTTTGATTCTCAGATGAATTAAAATGCATGACATGATCGGTGAATAAATCTCCGAGCCACAAAATGTCCAGGCAACTACGTAACTAGCTGAACATTCCATTGCAATGCACGGGTATGTTTGCTAGTAAGAACGCATCAATATAGTTGATTTAGTAAGAGCAAATGAACAAACAATACCTGGAGTTCTTGAATTCTCCTCCGAATTTTTCGCTCCTCAATGACACTCCTAATGAGGGCTTCATGTTCCTCCTTGGAAAGAAAACGCATGAAGACCTTATAGCGATGGTAAACTTCCCTGTCTTCATTTGTAAGATCTTTCTCCAAGGGATTAGGGAACAATAAATTTCTTTCCAATATGAACTCCTTTCTCCTTTTTCTTTCTTCAAGCCTACAAAGAAAACAGTTGTTTTGCACTATTAAACATTATTTATTATACTAATAAACGAAATCAACATATAAACAGGCTTACTTACACTTTAACTCACAACTAAAGCATTGTTAACATAATTCATATTTAACAGAAACATCACCATAATACGAACTATAGCAGACAAATGAAATGAACATAGGACAGAAGAGTAGGATCTATCAACTAAAAGTTGCTACAAAACAAAAAAATATGCTTCACTCCTAACAAACCTGGACAGATAAATACGAAGAACACGGAGTTTCAGTTCACGATCGGTTTCCGAATCAGTTTCTTTAAATTCCATCTCAGCAAGCGCTTGTTCGGCATCATTATCATACTCTGGGTCAAACTCATGTCTCTTTGCATTGTATCCACTCAGTTCAGTCAACGAAGGGCCTTCATCTGCAGAATATCTGGGCTTCTTCACACCAACGCTTCTATCGACATGACCATCTGGCACATGCAAATTAAATATGCTAAGGTCCATGATTTGATTTATGCAGTAATGTGACTTTAAAATAAACAAAAGGGATATATACATATTGCTCCATTTCATACCATGCCATAATGAGAGACTATCATTTCGAATAGAAAGAACTCTAATTACAGAAAAATATATAGCACTACCAATATTTTTTAGCATTCCATTCTTAAGAATGTGACGTTCTTGATAAAGCATCTCTGAAGTTAAAAAAAATAAGAAAACATTCTAAGAATTTGCCAGAGCCTGGTTGCTGAGTGAACATATGATGATATATAAACTTGAAAATAACAGTGATGCTTTCATCAATGATTATACCTTCGATTTTTGACACATTAGCACCATCTTTAATCTGTCCCACATTTGAAGCCTTTTTATTTGCACCTGCAGCAGGTCAACAAGAATTAGGACAATATGAATACATAACAGTAACACCATCTCTTGACATAGACCAAAGATGCACTGTTTTAAAATTGGGTTGGTCTAGCTAATTATTTCATTCCCAATACATACCAACAGCTATGTGTGAAGGTGATCGACCTGCTGGACCTTCTCCAAGTGCATCTTCCACCCTATGCAAGATAAATAGCTGGTAAAAAGACTCTTTGAATCTTAGGGGCATATTCATAGGTATTCAGATAAATAATGGCATACTTGACCCTGGAGGGAGAAAATGGAGATTCAGCCTTAGGAGTCAGTTCTCCAGATAACAGTGAAGTCCCTATATGTAAGAACAAAGAAGAAATACGAGATATCAAAACAACCCATTATGATAACTGAATCGGAGTCATAACCAAGCTACTGACACCAAAAAAACTTATAGCAGTACTATTTGAATTTTTTTTATCTGACTACAAGGTCATGCATCTGGTGTTCATCTCTGCACAGTGTGGATGTAGAGTTGTAGACCTCAACCAACTAGAATTTGGGTGCCTATTTCTTCTTATTTATAATGAAACCTAGTTCCATCTTGTTTAATCAAGTTTTATGCTTGTCCATATAGACAATGATGCTGCAATTGAAGGGGCTGCGAGTAAGGAGCACACTGATATCTGTGCATGTCATTTTTCCCATTAAACCCAAAACCCAAAGAATAAGTGTTTGTGGATATGAGATCAACACAAGATGTTTTTTCTCTTTTAAAAAATACGTCCACTCGAAAGTAACAAGCTGCCACTAGATGGATAGATACTCCACTAACAAACGTTCTATATGACTATGAGGATAAGACCAAGTACACTAAAGAATCTAGTTAGTTATGAGATCTTCACAAATTCCACCCTGGCACCATCGCTATATCCAAAGTAGAAGTCAAGTGCTTTTGCAAAGCCACCACAATGGCATACACAAACTCATAATTTGAAGATGTGAACATTTCAGACAGTAAATGACCAAACACATGTTAAATTGACACCAAAGACCAGATATCTACATACAATTCCACCTTAAACACTAAGACCTGTTTGGATCAGCTAGAGCTAATAGAAATCTGCTAAAAAAAGCTCTAGCTGACCCAAACAACCTAGCTAATAGTGTAGATTGAACTATCCAACCACCCAGCTAATAAAAACCTATTGGTTGTCTCTACCCACCTAATGCAGCTAACTATTAGCTGGGAGTATCCAAACAGGGCCTGAATCACATGACCTATGAGGCTATGACCACTAAGGCGCTAAAGCATACTAAAATAGGTAAGCATGCATGAACAAAAACCAAGAACTAGACAGTAAGCAAAATCTCTCAAGTCTTCAAATGATCAACAAAATGTATCAACTGTTTCCATCGCCTAAAAAAAAAACACTCATGACTCACCTTTTTTACTCTCACCCTGCACTTTAGCCATAGCTAGAAGCTCCTTCCTGTTCTTGCCATTAACATGAGACATATCCTACAACCACGAGGTAGTATTGAATTAAGAAGTGCCAACTCATTTATTGCATTTATAAACAGGTACAGAAAATAGTTACCGGGAGGGGATAACAAGGTGAGTTCATGTATGCTGTTGTGTAATGATCAATACACTGTAACTTAGACTTGGTACCAACATGTTCTGCCACTTCAAGCCAGTTTCCCAGACCATACATTTCAATTCCCTTTGATCATGACAGGTAAACAATTAAACACAATCTCCAGGAAGTAAATATACCAAACAAACACAATGTTACCTCAAGGAGGAGAATTTCTTCATCTGCATTCCAGTCTGGGCAAATAAGTGGGAAAGACAGGTTGTCCTGTTGCAAAATATTATTCAAGTATTAATATACTTTGGCTAAGCAATGATCAAAGAATAAGACACTTTCAGTAAGCAATGTTAGAAGGCTGAGTTTACATGGGTTAAGGAATAATAAGCACCAGTGCACTTTAGCAGAGCATGGACAAAAGGCTAAGTATTTGTGTAGATTATTAAGAAATTAATCCTTGGGTGCTACCTTTTCTCTGTTTTATTTCATTGACTTATAGGGATCAGACTAACTTTGATTTTAAATGGTCTCAGCACTCAGTTCACCAGCTCAAAATGTTCCAGTAAGCAATCGACCACTACAGATGCAGCTAGTGTGTGCCCTCATAACTAAGTGGCTATGAATTACAACTGACTTGGGACCCTAGAGACCAAACATTAATACAACAACTGAAAACTAGTGGAGTGCTACTCAAAACATAAGTCAAGTCAAGCAAAGACAACAAACGATCTAGTGCACTAACCATGACTCTGTATGGATGGTTGCTGCGGTGTGGGGTAACTTCAGCGCCAACAGAGAAGCACTCCACGCAGAGGTCGAAGTCAGGGCACTTGGAGCATTTGATCCGTATCTTCCCGGAGATGTCCTTGTTGCAGTAGTTGCAGTGGTAGAGCGCCTTCTTGCCCCCTCCCTCTCCAGCTCCCCCGATGGCGGCTGAAATGGAGTCCGTCGCGTCCCCGCCCGACCCCGAGACCCTCCTCCGCTTCGACCTGCAACCAACAACCAGCAACGTCAGCTCACCGCTCCCAGCGCGCGGGGTAGCAGAACGAAATGGTAAAGCGGGGCGGGTGGGAACATGAGCAAACCTGTGTCCGGTGTCATCGTCACCGGAATTCGGCACCCCTCTCGACCGCCCCATCCTGCGCCCAAACCCTAGCGCAAACCCTCGAAACCCTAACCCTAGCGAACGCGCGGTTCGCTAAATCGCCGCTGCTATTCGCATCGAACAGACTTGGGATCGGATTGGAAGGTGTAATCACAACGGCGGACCGCAGATTGTTATTGGGGATTTTTCGGAGATCTGGGTCCGGGTTCCGATTGGGGTTGAGGTGTCGTGGAGAAGACGACCATCGAGAGAGAGAGGAGGAGGAGGTCAAAGCCTCAGAGGTGGACTCGGGTCCACTCGTCCACGTTGGCAGTAGACTCGAGCTGTGTATTTGGTGGTTTCATATCCAGGCGGCCCATCGTTTCATCCGACGGCTCTAACGTTTCGGTAGCGGCATACCTCTTCCAGAGAAGAGTTCATGCTACGAAGGTCTTCTATTTCACCCAAAAAAACAAAAAAAAAAGAGGGAACGCAATACAGAAATCACAGGTATATATGCACATATACAGGTCTGTTCTGTAAGACGTTTATGGCAAAAAGAAGAGCAGACGATAGACAACTAAGTACGTCTGGTTTCTCATCACTCACCTCTCTTTGCCTCACTTTTTTTTTTGCATCAAGCCAATTCGGCAATCTCGTGGGAGAAGCCAAATCTCGGTCGCACAAGTCTGAAGGAGCTCAGACAAGAATGATACAAGCAGAGTCGCTTGGCAAAGCGAAACAGTACCGAGTAAAAAGAAACAAACGTGTCTTGAATGGTTGAATCCCATAGACAAACGCCCAAATAGAAAATATACAAGCACCTAAATTTTCAAAAAAAATTCAGGCGACGGATTTGAGCCGTTGGACCAAGATCCAACGACCCAGCTGACCTTGTATTGTCCATCTTCTTCCCCTCATCGTCTTGCACCTCGATCCAACCCCGTGCCCGCCTCCCCCGCCGCCGGCCCTTGCGCGCTAGGGCTCGGTCGGAGCTCCGCGGCGCACCCGTGGCGCCACCTTCTTCCCGCCCCCCTCCCCTCCCCAGTCGCCGCCACTATGGGCGGAGCTCCTCTGCCCCGACCTGGCCCGACCGCTGCTAGCTTCTATAAACCACCATCGACCATGCCCACCGCTTGACCTACCTACCTCCCTTGGTCGGGCATTCTATAGCCCATAAGTTACAGAAAAGAAAGAGGGAAAGCTTGTCAAAGCTGGGAGAGAGAGAGGAGACTCGCCGAAACCCTAACTCTGTGACCTAGGAAGAGGAGGGGGGCCTACCTCGCCAGATCTGTCATGCCACCGCCAGATCTGATCGCTGGAGTTGAGGAGGTCGCCAGATCTGCTCGTCGGAGTGGGGGCAGGAGCTCAGGGAGGGTGGGGCGTAGCCGTGGCGCGGGGAGGACCTCGCCGAAGCGGGGCACAGGCGATGCGAGTGCGGGCTGAAATCGCGTCGCATAAAAGTCTCGGATGTTTCAGCCGTTTCAAGAATAGGAAATGTGTTAAAGTATTTCTAAAATTGAGTCTCCATAGACGAAACATCAACACGACAGAAAAAAGACAAGGTTTATTACACCAGTTTCCATAATTTCGCAAACCAGAACCAAAGTGCACTTGAGAAATCACATGCTACCTGCATCGTAACAAGCTGAACATTCCATTGCAAATGGCACACCATGCATACACTATATCACATTGCCATATGGTCCATATGCAGCTACGACATAGGCCCTGATCCAAATATCTTTGTGGACAATTTTGAAAAGGAATGGAATTTACACACTCATCTAACCATGACATAGCAGAGCCAAACTAGCATTCCAAATAGCTGGGCAAGCAAGAACATAACATAAAAAAGCACAAACCAAAGGTTGCATTCACTGACAGATCCTGAGCATTGTTATTTCACTGTCTCAAACCACTATCAGTGGACCATAAAAGTCCACATGCTTATAAATATTTCACAGAGCAGCAAGCTGGAGGCTGCCTTCGGTGGCAAGTTCATGATGATGGTGAACTGAAAACAGGTTCTGGTTGATTTTGTCATGATCAGATTTGTATACTCGTCGCTTGTTGCTGGTTCCTGAGGTAGGCTTGTGGTGATCAGAGCTCTTTGACATTGGCCTGCCGAAAGAATTGTAAGAGCGGTCTGCTCTTGCCTTGCCACTGCTGCGATGAGAACCGCTAGATTCCTGTCAAGTGCGAGATGTATATGACAAAACGTTATTTCAAGTCTATTTGGGCTTGAGGCCAACAAATAATAGGAGAAAGGATTCACCTTTGTGAACTGGGAGGAAGACTGGAATTGTGCGGACACATCAGATTTGCTCTTGGCAATGCATGGGGTCAGGCAAGGATTAAGATCCTTGCTGAACATTTCATCTGGGCTACCATAGTTCGGCGTCTCAGCTTCCCCAATGCTGCACTCCTGTTTTAGACAGCAAATAGCAAGAACAGAAAACCAACAAAGTGAGATAAAGCTGCTATGACAACTAGGCACTTGTTAACGTAGAACACAGTCCGTGCATGTTTTATAGAGGTAGGGAAGAATCTGCAAAATATTGTTTTGCAGCAATGAAAGAACAGTACAAACCCATGTTTTTGCAGCAATGAAACCAAACAACCAAATTACTTCGTCCATTTTCAGATATATGGCATAGTTTGGCGATGACTACAAAGCTTTTACAATGTTTACAAAATTAGTAACTGCAACTATGCAGTAATTTGAACTAACAAGATAAGAAGCTACTGAAAAATGTTCTAAGTTGCACTGTGCAAATGTTATTGTATCACATAAATAAATAAAAAACTAAAGCATGTCATGCCGTGCAGGTAAATTAAAACAGAAGCTAGAAAAGGCTAAACAAATGGAGTCCATCTATCGTATCACCATTGGAATTAGGCCGATAATAGTTTCTTATTATGCAGCTTCCAGTACTAGCTAATTTGTGAAGTAACCATTTTCCAGTTTGCTTCCGCAGTATCTTGTATCATGTATATATAAAACAAATTAACACAAAACAGGTATAAGCAATTATATAGAAGAAAAGGAATATTTTTTGTACAGCAACAACCTAAATAGCTGCTGTTGTCAGGAAATGCAAATTACATGTTGAAAAACAAAACTATAAATGAAGCAGTGAACTGATTCCCCAACTTACTATGCTCAACCTACAGATTGATTAGTAATTATCTTCATAATCATAATAGCAGGCATATTGCTATTTGCTAATGGATAAGGATAACCAGGTCACATAGGATTTAACTCAAGGTGTAGTTTCGCAAACAGAAGGCATATTGCCATTTGCAGATGGGTAACCAGGTCAGATGGGATTTAACTAAAGGTATCATTTCGCAAACAGCATATCAACATGTCAATCATGTCGCTGTAAGATGGTGGAGTAATCGAACACACCAGGGAGAAAGCGGTCTCCTCGTTAAACCCCGGCGTCCTAGGGGAAGAGCAGTATCCATCCTCGTCAAAGCACGACCTTGCCGAGTGCTTCTCGGCCTTAACCTGCACAAAGTGAAGCATCAAGGGGCGGAGCATTAGAGATCGACAGCCGAGGCGCAAAAGCAAAGAACACACGGCGAGACCATGACAGGGAACATACCTGGGCGAGCTCCTGCGCGAGGCACTGGATCTGGTCGGTGAGCGTGGAGATCTCGTCCCGGAGGCGGCGGTCGGGCTCCGGCTCCGGGTCCGCGTCCGGGAACAGGACGGCGTCTTTGAGCGTCCTGATCTCCTCCCGCTGCCGCAGGCACAGGTCCTTGAGCCGCTCCACCTCCCTGTCCTTGTTCTCGAGCTGCAGGCGGAGCGCGGCGATCTCATCCTCCTGCGCCTTGGTCTGCGCCAGGAGCTCTCGCTCGCTGCGCAGCACCATGCCGAGCGTCCGCGTGTTGGCGTTATTGCCGCCGTTCTTGACGTCCGTCAAGGCCTTCGTCTTCCTGGGCGCCGCCGCCTCAGTGGACGAGGCTTTCTGGAACAGCTTCCGCGACAGCCCCGGAAGCTTCCCGCCGCCGCTGTTCTTCGCTGCGGCGGCGGCGGCGGGAGGGACCGGGAGATGGTTCTTGGAGGAAGGCGGTTTCTTGTCCATGGAGATGAGCCGCCGTAGCACGGAGCCCAGGTTGCCGTGGGCTTGCGGCTGCGGCTTGGCGCCCAGTAGATCGCGGCCGGATCTCCCCGCGACCACCAACGCGCGGCTGCTGCAGTGCGCTCCTCCCGGGGTCGCGGCGGCCGCGGAAGGCGCGGCGCGGCGCGGCGAAGGGGACGGGGACGGGGACGGGGAGTCGTAGGCCGCGTAGCGCGACGCCGCGGACGCCTTCTTCATCTCTGCCTGCGAAACTGTGGAGGCCGGAGCCCGGAGGCGGAGAGGGAGGGCTGGGCAGGCAGGAGAGAGCTGGGGAATGCGGAGCAGCCGTCGGCGTTCGAAATTCAAATGGTTCCGCCTCCTTCCGTGGGCTGCCGACGTGTCAGTGGTAGTGTGGTGTGGTACTAGTACGCGGCCGCAGCGCGATCTTCCGCCTCGGCGAGGTGAGGTGAGGTGTTGCCTACGGAGTGACGGACGCCTTTTGTTTCGCAAAGGCTAGCGCCTGCCACTCGTGTCAGCGGCGCCTTTTTTGCTCACCTGCACGCCGGGCAGGGCCATCGGGGCCCAAAGGGGCAAGGGGAATTCAAAGTTTCGAACTGGGTCCAGCGCCGGTTCGACCCCCGCCTCTGATAACTTCCCAAAATTTTCCTTCCGAATCTGGAGTATTAAACACAAATAAAAAAATAATTAATTATATAATTTGTTTTAATTTTACGAAATGAATCTTTTGAATTTAGTTAGTCCATGATTGGACAATAATTATCAAATACAAAAAAATGCTACATTAGTCAAATCGAAAAATTTTCACCAACTAAACAAGGCCTTTGAAACGGGCCTGATCGGTGAGATGGATGGCGCACTTTCTTTTTTTGAGGGAAGTCATCCGCACGCACAAGGTTACATCGTTCATGAGGGCTTTGATAATGAAGCTAGGGGGTTCATCAACCCAAATAAAAAAACCAACTGAATGGCTAAACAAGCTAAGTTCTGCGCTACTTTATTGATATCCCTATTATAATGATCTATAGAGATTGAATTGAAAATCTGTCATAGCTCCATATACTCATCATATATTGGCACACCTGCCGTTGGCGAAAACCGTCCTTGCTTTATTGTATCCACAGCCTCCAAACAATCGCAGTGAATAATGAGCCGTTGGTAACAAATATATTGGACTAACAAGAGTCCTTCTCCAAGAGCATACACCTCCATTTTTGGGCATCCACAATATGATCAAAATAACAGCAGGATGCAACTATGAATGAACCACTCGAGTCTTCCATGACTCCTCCGGTGCCTCCGACGAACATCTCTGATGTATAGCCAGCATCTATATTCAAAAGCAAAGTTCATTGGCTTCTTCCAACCCTTTCCCCATTTGGTGTTCTTCTTAAGAGGTCGTTGATAGTTCATTATCAAAGTCACAATGGACAATGCACTTCTCATTGTTGGTTGGATTGTCTTGCCATGGACGAAATTCCTCCCTTCTCACCATATACACCAACTGCCTGTTAGAATCAACTTGGCCAAATCCAAATTATTCAAAGAACCAAGTGATCTTGATCTGTTTATTATCTCAGCAATCGCTATTGACCCGATCAACCAGTGTTTAAGGTCTGTACTAATCATAAGACTTTTGTTTAAGTTTTGTTTAAAAACTATTTTAATATGGGCGTCATTGGTTTTAGGACCAGGCGAGCTTGCCTTGCATATCCTATAATTGGCTTCGGCGGGTAGACCAAATGCAAGCGATTTGAGTTTTTGGTTGATGAATCTAGATATACAGATTGAGCTCGCCACTGGTTTTATTGACTGAAATAGGGTATCTAGAAATTCAAGTGTACTTGTTCGGTTTAATGTGTACAAAAAAGTTTGAAAATGTCATATTTCCAGTATGCAACAAAACTATTAGTATACCGCATCATCATACCGTGTAGTCAGGATATCCACCTAACATAAAAGACAATCACATTCGTATGGACCATTGCCTCGGCTAAACACACGAAAAAGAAGGGAGCCTAAATAATTAAAATTATCATAGTAGTGTAGATAAACATTTCCTTACCTAAATGATGAAAAGAAGGGGAACTTGAATCCTCATAACTTGTTACCATTGCATCAACAAAAATTCAGAAAGTTAGGACGGAAGTCTAAGTATCATAGCACCTGTCCATATTGCCTCGACAAGTAATAAGAACATTTATAAGACAAGAAAATAACATGACTATCATCTCACAGGTTCATTGCATATACTTTGGGTAGATTGTCATTGCAAGTAGCCGTAGCCTCAAAATTTAGGTAAATCGTCACTACGCATGGACATTTCACCTATAGTCCATTTACAAAGGAAGAACCAAATAACATTGTTCAGAAAACATAAATAAACACAACACATGGATACTTTTACCATATTAGAAGCATATCCCTCACGTTATTGTGAGAATTCGGATGAATTAGAATAAAATTAATCTAAATCACTTATACAAAGAAATAAACTATTATAAATTAATGGTACGGTAGTGGATGACATGATATACTAATGATGACACTTAAATGCATCCGATAGTGGGTTACTAAGGTGGATTGCTTGCATTTTGAGATTTTGAGATAGAATGGATAGTGGGGTTTTCACTATATATTTCTATATGAAATTATTTCATTGCACTAGTATTTATTGTATCTCTTATATTTTATTTTCTCCATTACAAATTATAAGATGTTATGGTATTTCTAGATATGTTTTTTTTGGCTATGTACTTAGATATATATTGTACCTAGATATATAGTAAAAACAATGCATCTATTAAAAACAAAATGTCTTAATCTAGAGCAAATGGAGTATTTGATTTAAGGTTGGACTAAGTCCAGTTATTTTTTAATAAAAGCAGTTAACTTATTATTATTAACATGAACATCATATATTTCAAATTTTAAACGAGCTAGTAAATAAAACCAAAAAAATATTGGTAACGGGCTAGGCCTCGGACGACAGCGTTGGTCCAGGTTTATTTTTGCGGCCCAAACAGCCGCAAAATGACTGGACTGTCGACGGCCAGCGCCGACGAGCAAGGAGAGGAAAGAATGCTGAAGCAGACAGCAGTAGTAGCAAGTCAAAGGAGGCCGAAGAGGCGAACGAAAGAGAAGAGGAAGATGGTGGCGCCGATGGATCCGATGCTGTGGCACAAGGTGGCTGCCGTCTCCGGTAACCAACCCTTCTCTTCTCGTCGTCTCCCTCGCCCCCTCCTCTTCCTGGAATCCTGTTTCCTGAATCAGACCACCGGGATGAGCGGTTGACTTGAGCAGGGATCGCTGCTTTGGGGCTCGGCACCTACGGCGCGCACATGTTCCGCCCCAAGAACCCCGCGTACAAAGAGGTAGATGACGTTCTCCATCATCCGCATTCCTCTACAGTCCCCAATTTGCTCCTCCCAATTTATCGATCTGCTTTTTATAACTCGGGCGAATGATTTTGGCAGGTTTGGCACACCGCGTCCCTGTACCATCTCGTCCACACCGCCGCGCTGCTCGGGGCGCCCATCACCAAGCGCCCCAACGTCGTGAGTACTAGTGTCGCCCGCTTCAACAGTTTTGCTATTAGGCTACCTCCCGGTTAATTTATATGACCTCTTCGATTCTTGCCGTGTTTGCAGTTCGGAGGGCTCCTAACTGCTGGAATCGTGCTCTTTTCTGGAACGTAAGCGTTTATTCTCCCCTAACCAAATTGTAAATTATTAATTATCAGAAGGCGTTGAATAAGAAAATAATTTGTTCTTGTGTCATCTTTCGTTTTGTATTGGAATTGTGTCATAAAGTTGTTATTGACAGAGGATGAATAATTTTGTTAGGTGCTACACCGTGGCTTATCTTGAAGACAGGAAGCTTTCTTCACCGGCACCATTGGGTGGCTTTGCCTTCATAGCTGCTTGGGCCAGCCTCCTCTTCTGATTAAATTGTGCTTTTCCAAGAAAACAAATAAAAATCATAAACCTCTGTATTTGGTGCTTTATTTGGTTATATGAAAATTGTACTTGTACACTGTACAGAATGCACCTGTGGTTAATAATTCAATCTGTGATCTTGTGTTTCTACCAAAGCATGATATGCTGATGATGATTTGTTTTCTGTTGGTCGTGACAGTGAAATTGCACCTTCTGTTTTATTAATTTAGTCTGAGTTCATAGATATGTCTTGTTCCAAGCTTGGGTTTGCGTCAGCTTTGTCATTTCAACGTTTTTATATGTTCTACTGGCTTCTCAAATATGATCAGTTAGACAAGCATGACTGGTGCTGGTCTTCTTCATCCATGATATGAGCCCATTTTTGTTGCTACAGCTTGGTCCACTGTTTCCATAACTTGTTGTTCTAAAACATGTTCAATACATGAGGACAGTGGACACAAGTCTGGACTTTGCGGACTATTTAGTATATCAATGCTTTGACCATATTCTGGATACAGGTATTACATCTTCCTCATGTGTTGCTGGCCCCAACACAACGGTCTGTACGAAGTAGTTATTGGTTGATGCAGCATGTTCTCCACTTTTACATATTAATAGAATTTCTTCCAGTCATTCACATTAACATAAAACCAGATACATGGTGAAAAATGAAATTAGATCCCGATTAAAGTTCACATGAAGAATTGAAACATTGGAATATGGAGCAGCGTGTCAGCTATTGCATTCTGTAGCTAATCCATGTTTCCAAAACTCCCAAGTAACAATATGCTTCCACAAGGTAAATGTTTGAGTTGAAAGCAACTTTCCTCTCAAATTTCTGAATCAATGAAAGATACCCCAGGCATACAGGAAAACATTTCCTTCTTCTGTATTTTTTTATCAGTATACTACACTGCTGGCTCAAAATGACAAGAATTATGGCCTGCAAGATGACATTAAGTGAATGGTGTAAGAGTAAGATTTGGAATAGTTCAGACTTTCAGAGTCCAGATTAGAAACATGCTTGGATCTAGGACGGTGACTATTGCAGCTGCATTAAAGTAGCAAGTACCACCATGTTGCTTGAATTTCTCCAGTAGTTGTTGATGGAATATGATGCATGGTCTCTGACAGTATTGCGAAGATAGCAAGATTTGTTCGGCTTAATCAGCATGTCTCCACCATTGGGACCACATGCCTAGTTAAGAACTTGCTGTAAGATATCGTTTACTGCTTGCTCATCAGCTATGCACCATTGCTTCTTCCAATTTCAGTCATCTGGTTGCATGGAAAGGTATTTTTCTTAGAGGCATAGATTCATGTTTCAGTTATTCTATCCTTCTCTTTCTATATTCATATGCGCTTTGCATCTACTTAAGAAAAATATTGGTAATTTATTTGCGATGCGTCAACATGGTGTTAGTGTTTCTACTTGTGCATTGGATCTCAATGCATGGCAGAGTAATTTCACTGTTTTTTTTTAAACATAATTTCACTGTTTTTTACTGGCATGGTTAGAATTCTGCATGCCTTCTTAAATGGTTATGGTACATCAGTTTATGTTGTTCCCTATTTGCAGACGTTTTCTCTTTCCTCATCTGATACCAATTTCGAGAAACATGTTTCATGCTTATGGATTTTGTTTTAGCATCCATCAGCATCTTTTTATGTCAATTTCAAAATTTGGAAAAAAAACTAGGTAATCATAGAGTACATGGGAAGAAAAGCACATGAGCCTTCTGGATACAGGAGAGCAGCTATCCTCTTTTGTTGTGCCGATGCTGCAAGGAAGTGGAGGATCAAATAAAGGAACAGTGTCATCCTTGTTGCAGCCTGCTTCTTTAGATCCCATCTCTTCACACCACCTGCGTTTGGTGGTAAGGAAATATGCATTCTACTTTCTTTCAACTACTAGGTGCCAGCACTCAAGCTCTTATATGATATTTTATTTGGAACTGATTAACTCTACAAGGTGATAGTTCAAGCTGTGTGATGTTTATGTAATAGCCGAGGTTAAAGGCAGCCCCTTCTCTTGCCTAAAAGTTAAAGGCCACATGTCTGTTACTTGATGCACAAATATGAGAATCTCTCTTCACTTTGAATGAACAATGCAACGCAAAACTACACTAAAAAAGGTAACTACATTATATCTTGACTTGCACTAATGATGTAAATTCAATTGAAGTTAAGTTCATTTTTAGTTTCTGGAATGATGCTAATAATAAAAGGTTAAATAGCTCAATCTTTTGTCTGAATAATGCATGTGCTGATGCTGCACATAGGCAATATGGGATATACATACACATATAGACACATAGCGTGCGTAAGATCATAGCATTTACAGGAAGCCAACAGAAAATTTTGAGATCCTGGTATATTATTATATGAAATAAATTAAATAATTCAGGGTCTGCTTTGGAGCTGATGTTATTCGTTTCTCATGATTTTTGTATTCTGAATCTCTTATAGTAGTTGAACCTAATTTATCTAGTTTACTGGTTGTCTTTCCTGGTCAGCAAAGTTAAAGGTTGTTCCTTTCTTTACGATGCCTCCGTTGCCCTTGACAAGGCAGGAATCTGATTTCTTTCCTTGTGTTGTCTTTCCACACCACCTTCAGTATTGGAATATGTGACATCTGACTTCATAAAGCATATTGTTCCTTAGCAGTATACATCTGAATTCTTCTTGCATGATACAAGCAGCCTTTGTCTTTCCTTCTCTCTTTCATCTACCCTCCACCATCCCCTCCTAAGCATGGGTGATAGGATGATCATGATAACGTCACCATCAAAGAGGGATGATGCCAGAGATATTGGAGACATTGATTTTCAGTCCTACAAGGACGTGGAGAACATCGTGTTCTACCAGGTTCCAGCAAATTTGGATTCAGTCTTGTCCATGGAAAGTGAGAGATCACTAGGAGTTCATGTCTGCATGGACAACGGTGGTGTCAACTTCCTGCACAGGTTTCTTCGTCACCTTGTGGAGTACAAAGAGAACTACATGAATTTGAGAAACATCCTATTCCATGGTATTGAATGGCAGATTCAGGGGTTGCAACTTCTCTGTTCACTTTTAGGCTCTGGCTCAAGTGTAAAGCAGGTGGAATTCCAGAAGAATGTTTTCAGCACAAAATCAGCACATGCTTTTGTTCTACTCTCGGAAATGCTTCACCAGAACAACACCATCAAAGCAGTTGTTTTCTCTGAATGTAGAATTGGATCAACTGGAGCCACGTTGCTTGCTTCAGCTTTGGCAAACAACAGAAGTGTGGAGGAGTTCCAAGTATGGGAGGACTCCATAGGCTCCAAGGGGGCAGAAGAATTCTCCAAAATGATCGAGGTGAACTTTATCCTGAAGAAGTTGATCATCCTTGACAACAGCTCCATTACAGTAGCTCCACTTATCTCTGCTGTGCTCGCACGCAACCGTAGAGTGGAGGTTCACATATGGGGACACAGTCGTGGCACAAAAGGTGGCATGAACAGCTGTAAAATTGTTGAATTTCTGCCTGAGACTGGTAGCATGAGGATCTACAGCAACATTAACTCGACAGGGCTGCAACGGGTTGCTTGTGCTCTGGCATGGAATACCACAGTGAAAACATTGGACATGTCAAGTGTCCCACTAAAGTCGAAATGGACCAAAGAGCTTAGAGGAGTTCTTGAACGGAACAGGAGCCTGAAAACTGTGAAGCTTAGCAAGTGTTCCCTTGGGGACAAAGCAGTGGTGTATATAGCTGCAGGGCTCTTTAAGAACAGCTATTTAGAGAACTTGACTTTGGATGGAAATAGATTTGGTGGAGTAGGGCTGGAGCATTTGCTATGCCCTCTTAGTACCTTTTCTCCACTTCAGAGACAAGCCAATACCACATTGAAGGTTTTGAGTTTTGGAGGAGAGCGAGCAAATATAGGCAAGTATGGCGTATCTGCCATCTTGCAGATGTTGGAGACAAACCAGAGCCTAATTCAACTGGCAATATGCAATGATGCAAGTTTGAAGCCAAATGATGTTGTCAAAATCTTCACTAGTTTAGAGAGGAATGCCACTCTTCGTAGCTTGTCTTTGAGAGGCTGCAAGGGAGTTGATGGGGAGGCAATCCTGCAGACCATTATGGGCACTTTAGAAGTCAACCCTTGGATTGAAGAAATTGACCTTCATGGAACACCTTTGCATGTTGCTGGGAAAACGGACCAAATTTATGAGAAGCTCTGTCAAAATGGGAGTCTTGTTCTGCCAAATGATTTTCTTGATTTGCCACTTAGTGCTCCTACTTGCTGCCGTGTTTTTCTATGTGGTCAGGAATCAGCAGGTATCATCAGCAATTCAGCATTGTCCATTATTACCCTTGTTATTGGCTGTAAGCAGAAATGAAGTAGTTAGATCGGTAACATGTTTGCTCTTTTAACTTGGAGAGTTGCTAATAAACAATGTAAAACCTCATTTTTCCTAGAATCTTGATCACATTCACTTGCAATACTAGCCACTCAATTAACACCTAGGTTTTATTTATACCTCAGACATGCAAAAACGAGATTTTTTTTTTTGTATTTTACTTTTTTATTGCAACTGATAACCCAATTTGTGGCGGCCATGCAGGTAAAAGCATGCTACATAACTCCATAAATCAGTGCATGAACCCATTGAAGTCGTCTCGCATAGATGTAACAAGTACTTTGATGAATCCAGTTGTGCAAATGGAGTACACCAACGAGAATAAAACTAGTGCTTTCTTTGATGGCAACACAAAATTGACAATGTGTAATCTTGGTGGACAAGAGGAGAGTTTTCCCTTACATGATTTTATGTTTCTTGTGCATGGCGGTCCATGCTTTTTCATGATTGTATCTAGCTTGGTTCTGAAGCCTGCTAATAGGTATCCCAAAAGCATAGATCAGATTGAACTGGAACTGATATATTGGCTTAAGTTTTTGGTTTCAAATGCTAAGAGAGTCTCACAATTATTTCTTCCCAGTGTAACTATAGTTCTCACCCATTATGACAAGGTAGCTCATCTACCAGAAGGGCTACAACCAATTGCTGCACTTGTACAAAGGCTCAGAGAAGAATTCCATTCGTATGCAGAAATTTACCCCACTGTTTTTGCCGTGGATGCAAGATCATTGGTTTCAGTAAGTAGACTCACCCATCACTTGCGGATGACAATTAAGACAATCCTCCAGCAAGTACCTCAAGTTTATGAAGTATGCAATGATTTGGTTAGAGTTTTGCATGACTGGAGGTTGAAGAATAATAAAGCTGTAATCAAATGGTCTGAGTTCCGTGAGATATGTCAGCTCAACATTCCAGCGCTAAGATTGCGATCAAGGCGTGATAATGTGGAGAAAGTGGACACACGAAGACGTACTGTTGCAAAATCACTGCATAACTTGGGTGAAATAATATTTTTTGAGGACCTTGGAGTACTGATCTTGGATTGCGACTGGTTCTGTCGAGATGTCCTTAACCAACTAGCTACACTGAAATCACTCAAGACAGAAAGGAGTGGTTTTGTCCGCAAACAAGAGCTGGAGAAGATTCTACAAGAGAAACTGTGCAACCAAATTCAAGGGTTAAACTGGAGAGCCGGTGCATCTTTCCAGGGCAATGATGTCATAAATTTGCTGTTGAAGCTCGAATTGTGTTATGAACAGGATCCTGGAAACCCAGACACATTACTTTTAGTGCCATCTATTCTTGAGGAAAGCAAAGAAGGGACTCAAAAGTGGCACTTAACCATGCCAGACTGCAGATATGTTGGAAGGCGTCTTAAATGCAAAGATATACACATGTTTTTGACAAGCGATTTCTTTCCAAGGCTTCAGGTAAAACATTATGTTCCTCTTAACTAGCATAGCTGCCGAAAGTGATATGCATGCTATTTGGAAATGTGTACCGACAACACCTGAATTACTTATGAAACAATATCTTTTTTCAGGTTCGTTTGCACAACAAAATCATGTGCATGGGACAGCAACAGGGTGCAGTCTACATCTTGGAGAAGAATCTTATTTATACAGTGGTCAATGGTTTCCATGTTAGAGTGGAGCTGGGAAGGACATTAGACTCATCCATCGATGTGCTTGCATGCTCCAGCAAAAGTGTTACTGACATGGTGAGGATATTCCACAAGTTAATAATCCCGACCATACTAAACATGTCTTCAAGTTTGGTGTTCGAGGAAAGCATTATCAGGCCAGACTGTGTAAAATATCTCATACCACATAGGTTTCTCCAAACGCAGCTGCTGCCTCTGAAGAGAATAAAGCAAATTCTTTTGTCATTGCCTGCAGAAAGCATGTATGATTATGAGCATACATGGAGTGCAATTGAAAGCAATAAAAGGATCATCTTACAATCAGGATCAGATCATGCCAGAGAATTGTTATCAGATGATGACTTCCATGAAGTCCTTCACCGTAGGTACTATGATCTACAGCACCTCGCAACTGAACTTTCTGTCACCCCAGACAATCAGCAGCAATCTGAAATCATCCCTGAAACAGATGTGGTTGATCCTTCCATATTAGGCATTGCAAAAGGTGTTGAGATGGTTCTCCAAAGATTGAAGAGAGTGGAACAAGGAATAAGGGACCTCAAGGAGGAAATCGCAAGCTTGAGGTATTACGAGTATCACCTTGTGACTGAACTCCACAGGAAAATGGACTACATGATGAATTACAGCATCCAGTTGGAGGAAAGGAAAGTGCCACAGATGTTCTATCTTGTTAGCCTAGACAACCGGTCCAAACAGCTGGTCACAAGAATACTGCCTGGGATGCGGTCCTTACGAGTGCACATGCTGTGCGAGTTCCGTAGAGAGATGCATGTAGTAGAAGATCAGCTCGGCTGTGACCTGATTCAAGTGGACAACCAGACAGTGAAATCCTTGCTACCTTACATGAGCAAGTTCATGAAGCTGCTGACTTTTGCTCTGAAGATCGGCGCGCATTTCATTGTTGGAATGGGAGAGATGATACCTGACCTGAGCAGGGAGGTGGTGCACCTGCTGGACTCCTCGGCCATGTACGGCGCGGCTGCATCTGCCACGTCCGTGGGGGCTCTGGGTGCAGCAGCACTGTACGGAAGGTCAAGAAATGGTGGCAACCAAGGTGGCACAAGCGACATGGGAGAGGATATGAAAACAGCCAGGCAATGGCTTGTGGATTTCTTGAAAGGGCAAGGTGTTTTGACGGGGATGGACCTAGCACAGAGATTTGGCCTGTGGCGTGTTCGATACAGAGATGACGGCCACATTGCATGGATCTGCAGGAAGCACATCGCAGCAAGGGAAGAGGAAATCTTCGAGCTGCCACTCTGAGCATTCAGAGGCCTGGCGGTCCAGAGTTCAAAGAAGCCATGCAAGGACCTTCTGCTTCCAGGTGATAAGTGTACAATCTGTGAGGATGAGGATGAATGATGGTACTCCAGAACCAGGTGCTCGTACAGCAACTTTAATTAGCCAACTTTCACCAAATGAGATCACTCGATCATACTCCGGCTTTTATCACTCCGTATATTACTTCGTGTCTTGTGGATTCATGAAACTATGACATGAAGTAAAAACTGTATCATCATATACCGATTGATCATACCACATAATATGTTTGCCCATTCTCATGTGTACAAAATCTACAGGGGTGGTGTGATTTTATTAGAAAAAAAATGTTCCATATTTTCCTGAGCTAAAATAAATTCTAAGACTAAACCAGTTTTAGGATAGAAAAAAATATTTTGATGATTTTTTGAGATTTTTTTATAATTTCGTTGGTAATGTTTATTTGATTTGGGAGTAGACTAAAACGACCATCAAGACCAGCTAGGTGTGATTTGTTGTGTGTTACAAATTTATGGTGTAGCATATTTGGTTTTGTGTTTCAGGAAGAAAATCAGACAACATCAGCAGTTGAGGTCGAGGGAGGTAAAATAGACCTTTTTTTCTACTCTTAAAAAAACGCTTTGTTTTGCAAAAATGCAGATTATATTCTGTTTAGAAAGGACTTTGAATAAGTTCATCGTCTTTCTCATATTTAAATCATTTCCAGTTAGAAGTCTGTATAACTATTTATTTTCCTTTCAATGAAAAATATGTTCTTTATAAAGGACTGAATAAGTTCACCGCTCAGTCACTTCCCATTCCCCACATAATGCTTCTTGGCACGCCGAGCTTCAACCTGTGCAGACTTTCAGTTTATTACACACGCCAGATCGCAAGTGTTAAGAGGTTGCAATAAACCTGAGCCGTCGGTTCCAGATGACTCAAAATTCTGGTGTTCCAACCACAGACACTGGGCTGTTGCTCCATAGGCTGTCTCGCCTCTGTTTTTCTCCCTCTGAATCCACCCCTGCAATGGTGTCTTTGCGGTGAAAAACTTTGTTACATTCACGAGTGGTAAAGCACTGCATCGGTTAAACGATGCCCGGCTGAATCCATGGCTCCCGTAGCAAACATTTCCTTACACTGTTACACACACTGCTTACTACGCCGCTTAGCTTGGAACATTCAGAAGACCGGGCATCCCTTGACGGCGATGCCCGGCGCAGTGGGGCAGGAGGCGAGCGGGCAGTGATCCACCTCCGTGCCCCACCACTTGAGGTCGTGGTGCGCGTTCTGGAGCGCGAAGAAGATGAGCACCCCCATGAAGGCGGTGCCGGCGTCGAGCGCCGCCGAGAGCACGTAGTTGTACTTCTGCCACCACGCCTTGCGGTACCTGAAGACGAAGAAGTTGAAGATGGTGCCCGTCACCAGCCATGTGGCGATGTTGGTGGGCGTGGCCGGCGGCATCCCGGCGAAGCCGTACGAGATGACGGGCACGTTGATGAGCGCGATCCACTTCTTCTCCGGGAACGCCCTGCTCAGCAGCCACACCGGCACGGGGAGCACCGCGCCGACCAGGAACAGCCACACCAGGTTGCGGTAGAGACCGTGCCGGCCGAAGAGCCGCCCGGGGCCGATCAGGCCCCAGATCACCGACGCGTCGAACGTGACGCGGTACTTGGGGCACGTCCACGGGCTGTCCGGGTGCAGCGCCTCCACGTCGCAGATGTTGTCGATGTTGTCCAGCATCCACCACGCCACCGCCAGGTTCACAACGCCGGCGACCACCGTCCCGATCAGCTGCGGCGCCCCGTGCGTACATGCATGCATGTCGTTTAGGGTCAGTTTCATTCATATGCGGCATCGTCTCCGGCCGGAAATGTCTGCTGAAGACGACGACGAGAGCTGGATCACTACGTACCTGGGCCGTGTACATGCACCGTGGGGGGATCTTCATGTAGTGGCCGAGCTTGAGGTCGGCGAGGAACGACAGCGCGTGCACGGTGCTGATCCGGCCGTAAATCTTGAAGAGCAGGTTGGCGATGGGCTTGCCGGGCAGCGCGTAGCCGATCATGAACTGCGCGATGATGTCGTACCCCGGTTGCTGCAGAGAAATTCACGGACACACAGCAGGTTCAGTTCAGACTTGAGACGAGAGGATGCATCATGCATGCATGGATCGGACGATGACGACGGCAACAGATATAGATCGAGAGCGGCGCGTGCCTGGTTGGTGGTGGCCTGGATGACGCCGATGGGGAGTGTGACGACGAAGGCGAGCGCGAAGGCGAAGAGCATCCCCCACCACGGCAGCTGCACCTCCTCCTTCCAGACGAAGGACATGAGCAGCGACACAACCACGCTGCCCAGCAGCAGCATGAGGAACCACCACTGTGGCACCTGCCTGTACCTCTGCATCAGCTTGGCGTGCACGTCCATCTTCACGGCGTTCATGGCCGACTTGCTCTGCTTCCACATGTCGCTGCCATGGAAGAGCAGGACGTGGACGATGGTGGCCGTGAACCGCAGGAACCCGGAGCCGATGGAGATGGCGAAGAGCGGGCTGAGGTAGAGCTTGCCGTAGCTGTCGTAGGCGGCGACGTTGAGGTCGAAGTCCTTGGTGAGCACCTTGGTGGTGTCGTACTTCTGCCCCGACGCCGTGAAGAGCTGGTTGGAGAAGATGGGGAACCTGCGGGCGTCGAACGTGTTGAACTGCCAGTAGCAGAGCGGCACGATGACGTAGATGAACATGACGAATCCCACGGCCGTGTTGGCGATGGACGCCCACGGCGCCACCAGCGGGCTGCCGTGGTACGCCGAGATGCCCGCCCAGTCCAGCGTGAAGGCGCCCACGCCGAGGCCGTGGTACCCGGACCCGACCTGCTGCGCCGTGATGCTGTGCGGCCACACCCAGCACGCCCACGAGAAGAAGGTCAGGATCGGCAGCAGGTAGCCCGGCAGCGCGTAGTACGCGAAGCTCGCGAAGAAGACGATCAGGAAGAAGCGCATCCGCGACGGGCCACGGGACTTGCCGCCCTCCTCTTCTTTCTCGTGCAGCGCCCTGTAGTGCACATGCAGCACCATAGACCATTATTACCATTACCACCGTACTAATTGAGAAATTCATCATCAGTATTAACAGAATGATGATTTACCTGAAGAGTGAGACCTGGGCAAGATTAGAAGGCCACCACATCTCGGCAGGGTCGACCAGGTACCTCCTCAGCATCCCAGCCCAGCCGTACCCCAGTATCTGCAGTGGGCATGCGACGGAGGACAGATTTGTTAGGATTTCCCCACCAGTTATCAAAACGTCACCTGTCTCTGCACTGCGTCAGCATCTCCTGTCCTTCTAGTTTATCAAAATGATGGATGCAAGACTAAAACTAGTTAATTAATTAACCCGTCAAAAAACGCATGTTTTCCTCCTGTACTAGTTAATTAATTAACTCATCAAAAACTGAAACTAAAAAGAATATGTGCTTCCGCTTGTAACCTAGGGCGGCTACAAGTGTTTAATCAATTAACAAATACCCATGTTTTCCAACAAGTTTCTTTTTTCAAGTATATTCCTCCGCAAAGACTGCTTGTTTCAACTAAGTTTTTTTTTTTTTTTTGAAACTAACTAAGTTTCTTCACTAAAAAAAAGTTTTCTCAGCTAGAGGCTAGAGCCAGCAATCAGAAAGGGATTCTGAAGCTCCCCACCCCACTATGACATGTTGAAGACGCATGTGTGCAAACAAACAAATTCCTGCCAATTATTTGTAGGCCATCCTTAGTACACATGCATGGTCTCATGGTGACATCTGCACAAGATTTTTCAGACCACCTTTTTCGCTTTTTTTCCCCGGGGCCATGATTGGTGGCAACGAGAGAACAAATACGATATAGACTGGTTGGTTTGGCGCATCTTGACATATACTTATCAGCTGCACGCCTGCACTTTTGATTCCAGTCTTGTAGACTAAGTGTGCACGTTACATTCGCGTGCCAAAATGTCAAGATGAATTGACAGAGAAATTAAAAATCAGTCAATTCTTAACTCTTAAGTGCTACTTAGCTAATTAACATCCAGAGTTTTGATACTAAAAATAATTTGACTGGTTGTCCCCTCGTTATTTTAAGCAGCAGCGCTAGTAGACTGTACGTGTTAATCTTTGATACACAGGTCAGTGAAGTTCACCGGCCTGAGTCGTGCTGAATCTGCGCAGTAGGGTAGTAGTAGGAAGGAGGTACCTGTGTCGTGAGGACGATGAGTAGGGCGCAGGCGAAGCTGAGCGTCTGCTTGTAGTAGGCCTTCATGACGGTGATGGCGCCGATGGAGTAGGCGTCGCCGCCGCCGTAGGAGACGCCGCAGTTGGCGAAGATGGTGATGATGACGTGCTCCTTGACGTTGAATGGCCCCGGGTTGAGGTTGAAGCTGCCGAGCCTGCCGCCGAGGAGCCTGACCTCGCGGTTGGGCAGCACGGCGGCCATGAAGCGGCCGGCGGGGAGCACGAGGATCTGTGCGAGGATCCCGGAGATGGTGAGCGGCTGGGTGCGGTACGTGAAGAAGGTGTTGAGGAAGATGAGGACGACGCAGGAGCCGAGCCCCAGCGTCCACGCCCGGAATGTCATCACCGGCAGCGACGGGTCGTCCGTCTCCGGCACCACCAGCGCCACCTCCTCCACCGCGCACCGCTCCCCCTTCCCCTCCTCCATCCCCGCCCGCTCCTCCGCCACCACCGGCGACTTCCGCGACGGCGCCATCTCTAAGCTATCTCCCCCTTGGCTCTCCGATCCTTTCTCCCGCGCCCACCGGCTCTCCGGTAGCTATATACCTAGCCTCCCTCCACCTCCACCACTGGCTGGCTCTCGACGACCGGGCGGCCGGCCTCTGGAAGCCGACGCTTCGCTGCTAGCTGCCCGCCGCGGCGTGGACGGGAGCGGCCAGGCAGCGGCGCCTTTTAGAGATTCTCGGCTCCTGGATGGTAGCGCTTGACCCCTGCTCGCCCCTATTTATATTCCGTTGGCTTGGCTGGCACTTCCGCAGCTCATCCGTTCCCGGTGCGGTGCTCCCCTCCACGGCTCCACCTCGTACGAGCCCGGTTCATTCCCGTGGAACTCCGGGCGACGTACGTGACGAGGAGGGCTTGGGAGAGGACCGCATCGTGGCCGTCCGCGGGTGGGATCGGACGGGCGAGGCAGCGGCCACCTGGGCACCCAGCACCCCGCGGGGCACGCGCCGGCTGCACCCCCGGCGCGCGGGGGCACGCGCGCGGCGCGCCGGGGCACACGAGTTTAGTCTAATCGCGCGCGGCCAGCCGCTTTACCCGGTGATTGGCGCCAAATCCATCGTGCTTTGGAAAGTAGCCTCTCTCTGTCTCGCCTCTGCACAGCCTGCGGTGCTGTGGCCGCCGCGCCTTTTAATCCTCTCCCTGCAATGTGCAAAGCTGATTTCATCACCCAGCAAGAGAGGGGGCCCCCTGGCTGGCCCCTGTGCTGTGCACTGCATTGCATTGCAGGAATTTGTGTGTGTGGTTTCCTTGCAGAGCCACGTAGAGCATTGTGTGCCGCCATTGCATGGGTACGGCGATTCTTTGTACTAGTGCTTGCTAGCTTTGTGAGTTGTTTAACTTGTTTTGTCTCCTGTCGTGCCGTACGCCCGGACTGTAAATAAATATTGTTGAACATCTATACTAGTCTAGGATGCATGACATCAAACGATGGTTTGTTGGTTGTTGAATAGAAACCTTGGACCTCAGACGAGAATGTGGTGCCCGCACGGTGTCGAGTGCCGGGCTGATTTGCTCATATATTCCTCATCCGGCGTTTTGCTTAAAAAAGTAAGGCGCCCAGCAAATCTCCTTGTCACGCACATATTCGCCATCCATGCAGACAACTGTTAAAAGGATTTTGTACTCCAATGCAACGATGTCACCGGCTGGGGGAAGGGACTGGAGCGCTGAAAACGAGCAAGTGGCGGCGA
This sequence comes from Sorghum bicolor, assembly GCF_000003195.3. NCBI lineage: Eukaryota > Viridiplantae > Streptophyta > Magnoliopsida > Poales > Poaceae > Sorghum > Sorghum bicolor. Next base: position 6,828,739 of record NC_012870.2, on the reverse strand, counting down.
TGCGCATGGTCGCATGGACAAGGGAGAGCCCCGCCGAAGTGGGTGATGCGGAAAAGAAGCGCATCAGGTTCTGCGAGCACACATGACACATGGGTGGTGCCCGTGCGTCGTGCTTGACGACTGCCCCGCATGCTTGCAGTGCTTGAGCGTACATCGGACAGGACTAGTGCCGGCGGCAGTGTGTCAGACTGCCATGCGTGCCCGGCGGCCGCGGAAGACCTGAGCGCAGTAGTAACGCTTTTTTTTTGGCCTTTTGATGACGGGGATCGATTAAAGGGTGGCAGCTTTGTAGCACTCCTGGCCGAGCACGTGCAGCGACGAGTGAGCACCATCTCAGTTTTCTGCTGAGGCCATGTTTAGTTTGGGAAAATTTTTAGATTTCGCTAATGTAGCACTTTCGTTTGTTTGTGGCAAATATTATCTAATCATAGACTAACTAGGATCAAAAGATTCGTCTCACGATTTACAGGTAAACTGCGTAATTAGTTTTTGTTTTCGTCTATATTTAATGCTTCATGCATGTGCCGCAAGATTCGATGTGACGGGGAATCTTAAAAAATTTTGGAAACTAAACAAGGCCTGAGGCCAAATTCAGAGCTTGGAATTCAGCAGTCAGCACCGGTTGCTACTATGTGGAGTTCTAGGCCTTGTTTAGTTCCAAAATATTTTGCAAATTGTGAATAGTATCAGTTTCGTTTGTATTTGACAAATATTGTCTAATATGGACTAACTAGGCTTAAAAGATTTGTCTCGTCAATTCCAACCAAACTGTGTAATTAGTTTTTATTTTTGTCTATATTTAATACTTCATACATACGTCTAAAGATTCGATGCGATGGAGAATCTGAAAAATTTTGCAAAATTTTTAGAACTAAACAATGCCTAGGTGGGTTTCACGTTTGAATAAATAATTGCTTGCTTGCACTATGTAGTATGTACACAGAGAGCATGTAGAGCGGCTGATTATAGTGGATCAGATCCCTTACTCTCCATGTTCCCCATCTTGTCTTTATTTCCACGCATTGTTAGCCCCGTGGTTTGCACCAGGTTAGAAGGTCGAACCAAAGAATCATTTCTCAGAGTTCGGTAACTGTAGTGAACAAATCGGACCTTTTTTCTCTCTCTCTCTTCTCACGGTTCGACTTTTCAGTACACTCGAGCTGCTCTTAGGAGATAGAAACATGCGTGCACCCATTTGGAAGCCAATTGATTTGGCATCATTTGATTCGCGTAGAGCAGCCATAGCCCATAGCCAAACCAAGCACCGATGCTCTTGTACAACTCAGGCTGGAAATGTGTGGACCCAAATTTAGGAGCTTGACTAGTGATGGCACCTTACCCGTTTCTGCAAATCATGTTTTGCAATTGGCGCAGTACTGAGTGGAGCTGAACAGCCCGGGCACACGTTACACAGGACCATCAAACGTGCCCGGGCTTACACCGGCCGCACACGTCCGTCGTCGCAGCCCGATCGATCACGCGCGCGGACAGCCACCTTGCAGCGGGAGCACGCAAGTCAGAGCTGGGCGCAGCTGGCCCTTCTCCAACAGCAGCTGAATAGTTGAACGCTCTCATCTTCATGGCCTGGACCAGCCAGTCTCTCGCTTTCCGTTATGCCGCCTCCTGTAGTCCTGTGTGCCAGTGCGCACCGGGGAAAAGCCGAAAGCGAGACGGAGCGACCAACCGGCCACAGATAGGCCCATGATGATGACCATGGTGCGCATGCACCCTTCTGCATATATCGTGGCCGCGAGCGCGCGACCGCGCCGTGTGCGCGCCGCGAGAAGACACGCGCCCACCCGGCCCCTGCCGCCGGGGACCCGCGCGCGCCACCGCGGCGCCGACGAGGAGCCAGCCGGGACGAGGAGGCGTGCTCCGGCCTCCGGGCATCCGGCTCCGCAGCCGTGCTTCGACGCACGCTTCCACGTCGACACGTTGTGACGCGCGCGATTACTGGAGACAAAGGTTTTTGCGGAGGCGGCCAGCGACGTGCAGTGGCGTCACGCTCTCCTGAGTCCTGACGAACGTGCCGCGCGCGTAGCCCAGCGACGTGCAGTGGCATCACGCTCGCACTTTCTTTCTAGGCTCTTGTTTAGTTGTGAAAAAATTTAGAAAATCGACACGGTAGCATTTTCGTTTGTATTTGACAAACATTGTCTAATTATAGACTAACTAGACTCAAAAGTTTCATCTCGTCAATTCCGACCAAACTGTGCAATTAGTTTTTATTTTCGTCTATATTTAATACTCCATGTATGCGTCTAAAGATTCGATGTGACGAAGAATTTAAAAAATTTTGTAAATTTTTTTATAACTAAACAAGGCACTTACAGGTAGGTAGCCTACGGCCTACGGGGGCACGGGCATCTAGCCCATAGCGTAGCGTGAGCCAGGCGGCCCAGGCCTACGTCCACTCTCCTGCTCCACGCGTTGGGCTGGAACGCCGGCAGCTGCTGGTACTGTGCGTACAGGCAGAATAGAACAGCAGCGTTGACCCTGTACCGTCCGGTCGTGGACACTTTTGCACCCTCGCTTTCAGCTTTTGTGCTCGGTCCCTTCCAGGACCTGCACCCAAAAACCAAACTAAAAATTTTTTTACGTAAGACAAATCTTTTGTCCGAAACTAGTGTATAGTTAGATAATATTTATCACAAACAAATAAAAATAATACGAAATAAAAAAAATCACGTCTGCCTGGGTCGCGGTCCCGTGCAGGACCCACCCCCGATGGCCGATGGCCGCTGCGGGGCCACGGGTGCAACTGCAATGCAAGGAGGACGGGCCGCGGGCGGGCGGGATCCTTGATCGGATTCGTCAAACCAAATCCAATACCCTCGGGGCCTCGGGCATGCACGGCCACCCGTAACTCGTCGCCGGAGTAGATGGCTAGGTCGCCGAGCAATTACAACCCACCTCCTGAAACATGTCCCTATTTTAAATCTAAGAATTTGATTTAAAAAAATCAACTTCAACCTACCTCCTATTTGGACTCCCATTTTTCATGTCCTCCTAAATTATAGTTTCAACCCCTCACATTTAGAACCCCCTATCCTACTTGTTTAGAAGGTGGGTTGAAGTTGGGTCTTAATTTAAGCTCCTACTTTTTTATCATAGCATGTAAATAAAAATTTAAGGGCTTAATTTAGGGACTTGGGTTGGAGTTGCTCTCAGCTCGCAGCAGGCCTCTCACTCTAGCCCGCCGCCGTCACCTTGCCGTCTGGTTTCTCACTCAGACCTTGTTTAGGCCTTGTTCAATTCCCAAACTTTTGGGGGGTTTGGTCTTTGTAGCACTTTTATTTTTATTTGATATATATTATCTAATCATGGATTAACTCAGTTTGAAAGATTTATCTCGCGATTCGATGTTACGGAGAATCTTGAATTTTTTTTAGAAACTAAACAAGGCCTTAGATGCAAAAAGTTTTTCAAGTTTGACATTGTATCATTTTCGTTTGTATTTGCAACTATTGTCCACCCGTAGACTAACTGAGCTCAAAAGATTTATCTCGCAAATTACAAACAAACTGTGTAATTGATTATTTTTTAATCTATATTCAAAGCTCCATGTATACGTCTAAAGATTCGATATGATAAGAAATATTGTAAAATTTTTAAATTTTTAGATGCATGCCTCACTCATGGTCCTTCTCATGCTCGCGTTACAATGCCATTGCTCGCTGTTACAGTTTTGGCAATCTGCAAACGCCGGCCGCGCGCGCAGTCGGTGATGTCTAGGAGGGAAATCACGCCGACCACCCCTTCCTCCATTAGGCCTTGTTTAGTTGTCAATTTTTTTAATTTTGGGTACTGTAGCATTTTTGTTATATATATATACGTTACAATGGGAAAAAAGAAAAATTAATTCTAGCAACCATAATCTATATCTATACCTAATACTAAAGAATCAAAATTTCAGCCAAATTTTTTGTCTGTCGTAATTCTCGTCTGGCCTCTATATAGCAAACGGAATCCAAATAGATTACACGTCACGGGTCAAATCAAATATTATATTTCCTCTTCGGTTACGAAATCACAGCAATAGCAGACATATATTTCCTCTTCGGTTACGAAATCATAGCAATAGCAGACGGAGTCCAAATCAACACTAAGCAGCAAAGACAAGGAGAGAAAGGAAAGATAAAAGAAAATCAAGATGAAAAAGAACTCTAAAATGCTACGCCAAAACAAGAACTCAAGAAGAGATCATAAAAATCGATTTGTCCACTTTGAAAGGAGGAAGGAGCAGATCTCGTCGTCCCACGCCAATTGCTAGCCATGCGGAGAACCACCGGGCACTGGCTAGGCTCGGCAGCTACCTGAGCACGATGAAGGCAAGACATGGATTCATGGAGGCGTAAGGCCACCAAGGATGTGGGCCACGTGGTCGTTGGTGCACCTGGGCTCACCGCTCACGACCGTCGAGACGTTTGAGCATACTATGGCCATGTCGGCGAGGTCGTCGTGCAGATAGGAGGGGATTCGGCGACGGCGAGGGATTGTTATAGAAAACAAAGGGATTCAAGGCTAGAAAGTCAGACCAAATAAACACCAAAACGAGGCAAACAAGGATAAAATCAAGACCAAATTTTGAGGACAAACAACTTAGACCTGCCAAGCCAGCGAGGGACGTTTACCCATATCAAATTAAACGATCAATTTCAGACATACCTTATTTGGAAAAAAAATCCCACCTCTTTCTCTTTTTGGCAACTAGCCGCACATGCACAGCGCTCCGCACTTCCACATTCAAGCGCGTTTTGTAAGAATGACTGACCTCATAGAAAAAAAGGAAATATTTATTTCAAAATACTATAACTTCTGAATGGCGTATCTTTTTTTAATTTCGTCTGCACTTATGTGTTCTACACGACGAGACGAACAAAACTAGACCCCATTTGCACATGTTTCGAAGATTTATTTTTTCTGCTACCAATTTATGTATATTAACTTATATCATATAACTTATGCCATGAAAGTTATAAAATATAACTTATGCGAAAAACTTAAAATCTTAAGAGTTATAAAACACCTTTTATGTATAAAAAGTCATTAAACACAAAGGAATAAATTAACTAACTTGTGCCAAAACTGCAAACACAAAAGTCATTAACAGACACATAAATGAACCAAATTCTAGAAACACAAAAATTATGAAACACAACTTATGTAAAGTTAGATATTTAAAACTTCTAAGTTATATAACTTGACGAATGGCTTAGATGTAAAGTTAGGTGTATAAGTTATATTCAAAACTTAAATGTACAAATTAGTATCACAATATATTAGTAGAAATATGCTAAGTTATATGTTATAAGTTATAGCCTATAAATCATATGTTATTTTATAATACACATAAATTACTAATAAAATAAATTTTTTCGAAACATATGTAAGTGGGGTCTAGTTTTGTTCGTCTCGTCGTATAGAACACAGTGATACAGACGCAAATAAAAATAGATACACTATTCAGAAGTTATAACATTTTGAAAAAAATGTTTTGCTTTTTTCAACATGACATCAGCGATGATGTCAACGCAGAGGAGAAAAGAGAAGACGCAGTCGGATCGTTCGCTGGGAAAGAAAGCTCTGAACGACCAGCAAAGTGGAATTGTGATCTTGAAGCTCATAGGTCGTATTATCCATGGATTAAAAATTAACAAACACGCACAAAATTCCAGCAATCAACAACAGTGCCCTTGTGCTTTGGCTGTCATTCAAAATTACTAGCTTTGCGCCGCTCCCAGACGGTCGTGTAGGCTATGGCACGGTCGTACCAGTTTGCCTCTGACACGAGCAAAGGCCGGTGGAGGGGCACAACAGGACGACGGCGTGGTGAGCTCCGAACGACAATCTCTAAGGATGGCGGCGTGGAGAGATAGCTCTAAAGATAGTGGCGCAGCGAGCTACGAGTGATGCGGTTAGCGGCTGGCGCGACTAGCGGCTGTTCTTAGGGAGTCGGCGGCGGCGGGCGGGGCGGACTATCGCCGAGGCGCAACGCGAGTGGATAAGGCTTCTATGCACGTATTTTTTTAAGAAACCCATGGAGAGGTGCCCAACTGGAGAGAGGGGACTTAAAATAAAGAGTGTTTGGTTTGAGGTGTTAAAATTAGCATATATGATAGTGTTTTCATTTTATTTTGTAATTATTCATCTCGCAAATTATTTTTTAACTGTATTTTTCGTAAATAGTCTATATTTAGTATTCAATGCATGTGTCCAAATATTCGAAGTGATGAGAGTTAAAGTTTAACGCAGCCTAAGTAAAGTTAAGTTTTTGCTTCTGCGACTACTAAGCAAGAATATAAAGGAAAAAAATAAAAGGAGTCTATATTTAGTATTCAATGCATGTGTCCAAATATTCGAAGTGATGAGAGTTAAAGTTTAACGCAGCCTAAGTAAAGTTAAGTTTTTGCTTCTGCGACTACTAAGCAAGAATATAAAGGAAAAAAATAAAAGGAGACAAAAGATATTATTTTTCGCTTTGAATCGTTGTGAATAGATGAAAATAAATAAATATTATTTACTTTTTAGTCAATTCCAATGACTATGCAGATTTGAAAACCTTTTTCAGCATACGTTTTCGTTGTTACGAGTACAATGATCGAGATACATATTACTGGTGCTCCTAATGTCTCCTAAATTACTTCTGGCATTTAAATAAATTGTGAAAATCTACTTTATGACGTGGATTTCATTGTATTTTCTCATTTCAAAAAATATTTATGTCGAGGGTATCGATAAGGGGTACCCTCAGCGATGCGCATTATGAGATTGCCCATACGAAGGTTGGGACCCCCAATTCGACGCCTTAATCTTACTTACGCGCCGCCAACGACGGTCGCAGCCTCGAATACGGAAATAGCGTCGAGCGAATCGGTCAAGGCTCGAGCAACGACTAACGTCGAAGACGGAAGCGGGCTCGAGCGAACCGAGAGACACCGAGCGTTAGGACACTGTCCGCCGCCTGACGCGCGCACGCGGGCGGGAGCATTAAATGCGCCTGACGTTTCCCACCTAACAACCGGGTCACGGAAGGCGTGATAGGGAACAAGCTTCTGTCCCATCGTTCTTTTTGCAGCCTTCCCACCGAACGACTCAGGGTGCGTCAGGACGCAGGAAACGAGGATGGAACGTCTAATCAGGACCCGCTCGAGGCACCCAAGGTCAGCGCTCCGGATGTCAGCCTATTACACGGCGCCCGACCCTCGACCGAACGAGGTCCCTTCTCGGGGACGAGTCGGGCATCGACTGACAGCACCACAGCTGCTCCGCCGGATCCGCCACCATACCAAACGAGCATGCGGCCTCAGAACCAGCACAAGGCGGCTGGCAGGACAACACGCAGGAGCACGCGTAATCATCACCAAGCTATCAAGATGGGACAGCTCGAGGCCATGACGTACGGAAGCCTCGAGTAGGTCAGCGCTCCATGCGGCTATCGATCCATACTCTAATATCTATGCATGTACCCTTTGTCTCTCCTTGGAGCTATAAAAGGAGGGACTCAGGAATAGAAGAGGAGGACAACGCAAGCACACACACACACGTAGCAGAGCGACATATTTCATTCCACGCTTGTATTCGCCCCTGTACAAGCACTTAGGTGCAAGACAATACAAACTCCCTCCCCCCGCTGGACGTAGGGCCTTCCCTTGCCCGAACCAGGATAAATCTCTGTGTTTTCTTGCATCACCATCCGGAAAGGGGAGCACGCATACAAATTTACTCGTTGGTGTGACCCCCCCCCCCCCCCGGGGGGAAAACACCGACAGTTGGCGCGCCAGGTAGGGGTCCTGCGTGTTTTTCACCGATTTCCCACCACTTTCCGGATGACTACTCCTGCTTCGCCGCTTCCGCACTCCACGGTGATTTGGTTTGGGAGTCTCGAGTTCATGTCTACGGGCTTCGGCTACGACATGATCTTGCTCTCGGTCCAAGGACCAGGAGGAGTCCGCGTTACGCCAGCACGGTTGAAGGCTCCAAGACGCCCTCACCACCACGCCTCCCCGCCTAAGAAGAGGCGCGGGCAGCACCATCGCGGCCCCCTTGCTTCGACACGACCAACAACTCGTGCAAGGCAAGTTGCGGGCCACGGGTCGGCAACACCGTCTGACCGAGCAACAAGCGCGACGACTCGGCACCACGCGACGACGGGGGGAGACGCGTCTCGCGCACCCTCCCCCAACGCAGCTAGGCTACCTCCACGCGGGCTGTTCTCTCCAAGGACGGCACTGCCGTTCGGATTGGACAATGCCGCGGCATCACTCGCCAAGACGATATTCCCAAACGCTCAGACATACGTGGAAAGACCAATGGTCATCCCACGTAGTTCCGAAGAGCGACGGCCAACGTCCAAACTGCTGGACCTTTCCCAAGTACGGGGCCTCCGCCGTCTAGGCCCCGGACGATACTCGATCACCTCCCTCAGGCAGCGATGGCTGGAGGAAGGACGTGAATGTCTCCACGCTACCGAGCCAGACTCCGACTCCGAGACGGACAGTTATGACCCTACGAGGGAATGCTGTCACCTCGACGGAGCGGCAGAAACCACCGACGAGACACGGGATGCTGTTGCGGGTGGACGAGCCCCCGCGGCGCAAGAAGACCCCAGGACGCCTGGGAACGACGGACGGTTCGACCCTCTTCCTCAGAAAGACAGAACTGCGCAGCTCGTGCAGTTGCGGGAGCTCAAGATGAAGCTCGACGAAGATCGCGAGCGCCTCGTCCTGCTCGAGCAAATCCTCGAACAAGACCTGTCCTACCCACCAGGCGGAAGTGTCCGTAGACGCGCTCGAGAAGTACGTCGACAGATCGTCGGTGACACGGAGGCGGAGCAACCTGTCGGCCGTTTCCCTCGAGCAGGCCAAAATGTAGTGGCAGCGACGATGCTGCTGCGTAACATGCCAGAACCATCGAATTCCCAGGCCCGACGAATTCGGGATGAGGTTCAGACGTTGCTCCAGGTGGCAGCAGTTCAACAAGCCGAAAGTTCGGCATCTCGACGACGAGGAGCTGCCACAGAGAAGCGCGACGAACAGCCTCTAATCGAAGAGGAGGTGTCTGTCCGGCAACAACCTCCCCCTCGAGGCAGAAAGACCGCTCTCATCCTCCCTGCCGACGATCAACGTCGACACGACGCGCGACACGACGTCAAAGAAAATAGACGCCGACGGCACGGAGACGCGGAAGAACGTGGTTATAGCGCGCATCGCGGTGGGAGGTACGACAGCGACGAGGACCGGGTGGCCCCCGAGCCACCAGGCCCGCGGGTGTTCAGCAGAGCAATTCGCAGCACGCCCCTGCCTAGTCCATTCCGACCCCCAACCAGCATCGCAAAGTACAATGGAGAAACCAAGCCAGAGCTATGGCTGGCCGATTTCAGACTGGCTTGTCAGCTAGGCGGCGCTCGGGGGGATGATCGAGCCATCATCAGACAACTACCCCTTTTCCTCTCCGACACCGCCCGTCGATGGCTCGAGGAACTCCCAGCCAATCAGATTCACAACTGGGTTGACCTGGTCAGAGTTTTCGAGGGTAACTTCAAAGGGACCTATATACGGCCAGGGAACTCGTGGGACCTCAGCAAATGCAAGCAGAAGACAGGAGAGACCCTTCGGGAGTACGCTCGACGCTTCTCGAAGCAACGCACTGAGTTACCACACATCCCCGACCACGACGTCATCTTGGCGTTTGTCTCGGGCACCACCAGTCGAGACTTGGTGCGGGAATTAGGCCGCAATCGACCTCAGACCGTCGACGAGCTGATGGACATAGTAGCTAACTACGCGGCAGGGGAGGAGGCAGTCGGCGCTTTCTTCAGCTCAGAAGGAAGAAAAGGCAAGCAACCCGTCGATGAAGAAGGAACTTTCGGTCGTGGCCTCAAGAAAAATAAAAAGAAGCAGAAAGTACGGCAGTTCCACCAGGGAGATTCGGGTGACGACCTTGTCGCCACGATGGATCGAAAGAAGCCGCGAGGCCCTCCGGAGGGGGGAATCTTCGACAAGATGTTGGAGGAGCCGTGCCCTTACCATAAGGGAGGCGCTAACCACAAACTCAAGGATTGTCGCATGCTGAGAAAGCATTTCGACGGTCAGGGGCTCAAAAAAGATGCGCGTGATGACTCCAAGAAGGAGAAGGCTGGTGGCAAGGAGGACAACAAAGATGACGACGGCTTCCCCGCCGTCCACGACTGCTACATGATCTATGGCGGGCCTTCGACTCAGTTGACCACGAGGCAACGCAAGAGGGAGCGTCGCGAAGTCTTTGCAGCAAGGATGGCGGTGCCCCAATATCTTAGCTGGTCAAGCACTCCCATCACCTTCGACCGAGAGGATCATCCCGACAAAGTGGTCGCCCCAGGCGTCTACCCGCTCGTCGTCGACCCCATCATCGTCAACACCCGACTCTCGAAAGTGCTGATGGACGGCGGCAGCAGCCTCAACATCATCTACCTCGAGACCCTCGATCTCCTCGGCATCGATAGAGAACGCCTCCAGCCGAGCGCCGGCGGCTTCCATGGCGTCGTACCGGGGAAAAAAGCACTGCCAGTAGGTCGAATCGACCTACCGGTCTGCTTCGGAACGGCGGCCAACTTCAGGAAGGAGACCCTCACCTTTGAGGTGGTTGGGTTCCGAGGCACGTACCACGCCATCATCGGACGCCCGGGCTACGCGAAGTTCATGGCTATACCCAACTACACATACTTAAAGCTGAAGATGCCTGGTCCCAAAGGCGTCATCACCATCAGTTCTTCCTTCGAGCACGCGTACGAGTGCGACGTCGAGTGCGTCGAGTACGGGGAGGCGGTCGAGAGCTCCACCGAGCTCGTTGCGAAGCTCGAAGCCATGGCCGCTGAGGCTCCAGAACCTAAACGTCACGCGGGCAGCTTCGAGGCGGTGGAAGGTACTAAGAAGATCCCGCTCGACCCCAACAGCTCCGACGGCAAGGTGCTGACAATCAGCACCGACCTCGACCCCAAATAGGAAGCTGTGCTCGTCGACTTTCTCCGTGCGAATGCTGATATGTTTGCATGGAGTCCCTCGGATATGCCGGGCATACCGAGGGAAGTCGCCGAGCACTCCTTGGAGATTCGAGCCGGTTCCAAGCCAGTGAAGCAGCGGTTGCGCCGATTCGACGAGGAAAAACGCAAGATCATTGGCGAGGAAGTCCAAAAGCTTTTGACGGCCGGATTCATCAAGGAGGTTCATCATCCTGACTGGTTAGCGAACCCTGTATTAGTTAAGAAAAAGAATGGGAAAATGAGGATGTGTGTTGATTATACTAGTTTGAATAAAGCATGTCCAAAAGTTCCCTTTCCATTGCCACGCATTGATCAGATTGTCGATTCTACCGCGGGATGTGAAACCCTTTCTTTCCTTGATGCATATTCTGGTTATCACCAAATAAAAATGAAAGAGTCCGACCAGCTCGCGACCTCTTTCATCACGCCTTTCGGGATGTATTGCTACGTGACCATGCCATTTGGGCTTCGAAACGCGGGAGCCACGTATCAACGTTGCATGCTCCACGTATTTGGCAAACATATAGGTTCAACGGTCGAGGCATACGTCGACGACATTGTCGTCAAGTCAAAGCAACGAGGAGACCTGATCCAGGACCTCGAGGTTGCTTTCAGCTGCTTGCGCACCAGCCGGATCAAGCTTAATCCCGAGAAGTGCGTTTTTGGCGTGCCTCGAGGCATGCTCTTAGGATACATTGTTTCACAACGCGGTATCGAGGCCAACCCCGAGAAAGTCTCGGCCATCACGAAAATGGGGCCAATTCGAGACATCAAGGGCGTCCAGAGAGTCACGGGGTGCCTGGCGGCTCTGAGCCGTTTCATCTCGAGACTAGGAGAAAAGGCATTACCATTATATCGACTCCTGAAGAAGGTCGAGCGTTTTTCTTGGACCCCCGAGGCCGAGGAAGCACTCGAAAAGCTGAAAAAGACGCTGACTTCGGCACCAGTCCTGGTTCCGCCTCAACCTGCGGAGCCGCTGCTCCTCTACGTCGCGTCGACGACCCAGGTCGTCAGCGCGGCGGTGGTGGTCGAAAGACAAGAAGAGGGTCACGCGCTGCCAGTCCAAAGGCCGGTCTATTTCGTCAGCGAGGTGCTTTCAGAGACCAAGGCGCGTTACCCCCAAATCCAGAAGCTGATCTACGCCGTAATCCTTGCCCGCCGTAAATTACAACATTATTTCCTTGGTCATCCTATCACGGTGGTCTCTTCTTTCCCTTTGGGCGAAATAATCCAGAGCAAGGAGGCCATGGGAAGGATAGCAAAGTGGTCGGTCGAGCTCATGAGCGAGACTCTCACTTATGCGCCTCGAAAGGCCATCAAATCGCAAGCCCTGGTAGACTTCGTCGCAGAATGGACGGACTCCCAGCTTCCCCCGACTCAGGTCCAGGCGGAGCTGTGGACAATGTACTTCGACGGGTCACTCATGAAAACTGGGGCCGGGGCCGGCCTACTGTTCATCTCACCCTTGGGCGTCCACATGAGGTACATAATCAGGATTCATTTCGCCGCATCTAACAATGTCGCAGAATATGAGGCCCTCGTCAACGGTCTCAAGATCGCTATTGAGTTAGGAGTACGACGCCTCGACGTCCGAGGCGACTCCCAACTCGTCATCGACCAGGTAATGAAAGCCTCGAGTTGCCATGACCCAAAGATGGAAGCGTACTGCAAGGAGGTGCGTCGACTCGAAGACAAATTCCACGGCCTCGAGCTCGTCCATATCGCTCGACGCTACAACGAGGCAGCCGACGAACTCGCCAAGATTGCATCTACCAGAGGCACAGTGCCGCCTGATGTATTCTCAAAGGATCTACACGAGCCATCCGTCGACTTAGGCGCGGGGGCTGGCGCCGATACCACCATCGCCCAACCAACCAATGCTGTCGATGCGCTCTTGATGGAGGAAGAAGTGATGGAAATAGAACGACGACCGGGTCGGCCATTCGATTGGCGCACACCGTTCCTCGACTGCCTTATCCGCGGCGAGTTGCCAGAAGACAGGACAGAAGCTCGTCGTATCGCTCGACGGGCCAAATCATATGTGATCTACGGTGAAGACAACGAGCTATATCGACGGAGCCCGACGGGAATCTTACAGCGTTGCATCACCATAGAGGAAGGCCGAAAACTCCTCGACGACCTGCACTCGGGGGCTTGTGGCCACCACGCCGCCCCACGGACCCTTGTAGGAAACGCTTTTCGGCAAGGCTTTTACTGGCCAACGGCCGTGGCGGATGCCGTCGAGCTCGTACGCTCGTGTCACGGGTGCCAATTCTACGCCAAACAGACGCACCTGCCCGCCCATGCTCTTCAGATGATCCCCATCACCTGGCCGTTTGCGGTGTGGGGGCTCGACTTAGTAGGACCTCTACAAAAGGCGAAAGGAGGGTATACACATTTGCTGGTGGCTATTGACAAGTTCTCTAAATGGATCGAGGCTCGACCCATCACTAACATCCGCTCCGAGCAAGCCGTCTTCTTCTTCTCCGACATCATCCATCGATTTGGGATCCCCAATGTCATCATGACCGACAACGGCACCCAGTTTACTGGCAGAAAGTTCTTGGATTTCTGTGATCAGCATCACATCCGTGTGAATTGGTCCGCAGTGGCCCACCCTCGAACTAACGGCCAAGTCGAGCGTGCCAACGGCATGATTTTACAAGGACTCAAGCCAAGGATCTACAATCGATTGAAGAAATTCGGCAAGAGATGGGTCGAGGAGCTTTCCTCGGTCCTATGGAGCCTAAGGACAACGCCGAGCAGAGCCACCAAATACACCCCGTTCTTTATGGTCTACGGCTCTGAGGCTATCCTCCCCACAGACCTCGAATATGGGTCACCTCGACTCAGGGCTTACAATGAGCAATCGAACAAAGAAGCTCAAGAAAACGCGGTCGACCAACTCGAGGAAGCTCGAGACATGGCCCTCTTCAACTCTGCTAGATATCAGCAGAGACTCCGACGCTACCACGACAAGCACGTGCGCAAGAGGGACCTCAACGTAGGCGACCTTGTCCTACGACGCCGGCAAAGCAACCAAGGACGCCACAAGCTAACCCCACCTTGGGAAGGCCCGTATGTGGTGGCCGAGGTCCTTAAGCCAGGAACGTACAAATTGGCGGACGAAAAGGGGGCAGTCTTCACCAACGCATGGAACATCGAACAGCTACGTCGATTCTACCCCTAGAAGTCCTAGATTTACGATCCTACTTTTTGTGCGAAGACTTTGTAAATGAACGCATGAATAAATAAAGTCTTTCCTCGAGTAGTTTCTTTTTGTACCAAAAATAGTTACGAATTATAGTCTCGACGTTAAAAGGGGATGCCGACCATGACCCATCATAGTCCGCACCCCCTCGGGGGCTACCAGAGGGACGACCCCTCCCCAAGCGTCGAAAAAGCCAAAAAGTTTCTCTATTTCCTACTTAGTAAACCTTGAACGATCGAGTAGTCGAGGCGCCTCGAGCCCCTCGAGGACCGAAGGATAGCGAGCCTGAGAATACCTACGCCCCCGGGCTATGGAAACTCTACTCACTCCCTCACCCTCGAGGCGATCGAAGCCGTGTTTTACGAAAGATCGAACAAGGAACACATTTGTAGGCACAAAAGGAAATAAAAGAATCTCGAGTGGAAAGACAAACAAACATTTAACAACCACAAAAGTATTGTATCGCTCAGAAACGGGATTAACTAAGTTTTATACAAGGGGCCCGAGGCACCCCGAGCAGGCTCGCAGGCCTCAGTCCATGGTACGTTCCTCGCCACCCTCACCTCCGCCCGAGCCAGTCTCAGGAGGAAGCACCTCAGGTTCAAACAGCTTGGCCAGCCTCTCTCCAGGGGCCTCCGCGTCATCAATCAAAGTGTGAAGCCTTTCTTCGTTCTCCGCGTCGGTCTTAGAGATGTCGGTGACGAAGCCGTGGGATACTACCTCCATGTCGTAGGAGAAGCCCGAGCAGACAACCGCCATCGCCCGCTTCACCCCGATGTGGAGGGCATCCCGCACCCGATCTCGCAGCGTCGCACCTAAGTAGCACAGCTGGTCGACCAGTGCGTCACCTCGAGAGTCCTCCCTCGACTCATCCATAGGCTCGACCTCCCAAGAGGTTGAGAGATCGCTTATCGCCGTCCGCACTCGACGGTTCAAAGCGACCTCAGCCTCGAGTTGAGCCTTGGCGTTGCGAGCCTCGGCTTGGGCGGCCAGGAGTTCGTCCTTGAGCCCTACAAATACCAATACAAAGGAGCTTTAGAAAAAACTCAAACACACCTCGAAAAGGAAATTCGACAAAGGGAACATACCTTTGATACTCTCCTCTAGAGCCGTGTTCTCGCCAACCAACCTGGTATTGGCACGCTCGATCTCTCTGTTGGAGCGCGTCAGCTCAGTATTGGCAACGCGGAGATCTTCGATCACCCTGCCAGCCTGAGCGACGGCTCCACTCTTCTCTAGCAGTTCTCCCTTCAGACGCTCGACGTCGTCAGAGAGACTGCGGGATCGAGCTCGCTCCATCTCGAGGTCTTCGAGGGCTTTCTTTTTTGCGTCCTCGGCGGCACCCCTGGCGACCTCACTGTCCACGAACGCCACCTTCATCTTCTGGAAGGTATCGCGGAGGGAGTCCAGGTCGGTCTGGAGAAGGCCCTTCTCTTTATCCAGGTCCGCAATGATGCCCTTGTGGGACAGGACC
Organism: Sorghum bicolor; assembly: GCF_000003195.3. NCBI lineage: Eukaryota > Viridiplantae > Streptophyta > Magnoliopsida > Poales > Poaceae > Sorghum > Sorghum bicolor. The sequence continues at coordinate 6,813,034 of NC_012870.2, read as the reverse complement.
TCCTCCCGGGCTCTGGACGCGGCCTCCTCGACCGTGAGAGCCCGCTCCCGTAACCGCACCGCCTCCTCCTCCGCCTTCTTCGAGACCTCTCGGGCCTCGGCCAAAGCAGCCTCCCTCACCTTCTTCTCCTCCTCGAGTGCTATAAGATCTTTATAAGCTTTAAGCAGCTTTTCCTGTGACTCGAGGAGTTGATCCTTGAGGAGGGGAAGCTGCTCCCATCCGCCCCTCGTGGCATGAATGAAGCTAGATTTGATGCGGGAGGTCTCTTTCATATCCTGCCAATCAGGGGTCAGGGGGGTTAGAACACAGAAACCCAAAAGCACCACCAAGATTGGAGCTCGAGAAACACTTACAAAATAAGCTGGCCCAAGCCCGTTGTTGATGACGTCCGATAGGAGCCCCACCACGTGTTTCATCCAAAGGCGGAGCTCCTCGACGTGCTCCCACTTCTCGACCTCCTTCTTGTCGTCGAGGAAGATATTGGGCTCGGACGGGTCGCTGGAAGCTCGGATACGAATCCGATCGGGACACCAGTTCTCCATCTCCCGATCGGCCCGCACCTTGACGCCGCGGAGAAAGTTCTCGACGGTCTCGAGGGAACCCCCGTGGCGCAAGAACAGGTCGGCGAGGCAAGGGAACCTCCCGTCGTCATCCACCGTTTTCCATGTACCGTCCTTACTCCCAGACGACCCGATCTCGTCCTCCTCAGAGGGGAAGCGATCCTCCCACGCTCGACGCTCCCGGAGGAACCCTGGGGCGATCCCGTCCATTCCGTAGAGTGTCCTCTTGATCTCGGACTCAGGGTCGGTGGGGGTGCGCATCATGCAGGCGAGCGCCACCACTCCGTCCGCTCGCCCCGATTCTGCCCGGATCGCGGCAGGCGCCCCCGGGAGAAGCCACGCTGGGGTGGGAGGCCCGTACACCGGCAAATCTCCCTCTTGATCGCCGGGCTCTTGCGACGCCTGTGGCGCCGGTCCGGCCAAAATTTGAGGCGGGGGCTCGAGTGGCTCGTTCTCTTGGCCCCCCAGCTGCTGTTGCCGCCCCAGCTGCTGCTGCTGCTCGTCATGCTGAAGCTGCAGTTGCTTCTCCGGCTGGGGTTGCTGCTGCTGCTGCTCCAGTGACGGCTGCTCCGCCTCGCGATCCCGCGCCTCCTCCTCCTCCATCTTCCTCTGCGTCTCGAGGGCTCGAAGGCCTGCGGGCCAGGGGGTCCGTCCTGCGACGTTGGGAGTCGACGCCTCTTCCTCCATGGGTCGAACGCCCCCAGATGCGTCGTTACCATCAGACGTATCGCTGATGGTGATAGGCTCCCCCTCGACCCCCAATCGAGGGGGCTCGGGGGCTCCCTCCGACGCTCGTGTCTGGGGGGTCGCATCATGAGTTGGTGGCGGCGGAGTAGGCGCGGGACAAGGCGAAGCTATCTCGACGCCGGCTGAAGGTCGGGTGCTTGACGGGCCTGCAAAACAAAGAGTAAGAGTCAGACGTTATGGTAACCGACATAATAATATCGCGACACCCGGGAATTAACTACAAACTTGGTTCCGTTGAGGCGGCACCCGTTCTGAGCCTCTTGGCCATCGATGGTTGGGCCTGCTCGAGGGTCCGTTTCAGCCTGAGAAAAAGTCAGCATGTGAGGAAAGGCGAGAGAGTGAGGGGACAAAGACCGCAATAACAAAAGGGCTTACCCCACGGGCAGAACGGCTCGCCTTCCGCCACCCCGACCAGCGGGCCTCGAGCCACCCCGCGTCGGGGCGCTAGGCCTCTCAAGGGCAGAAATTGGCCTAGGAACGTCGGATCCCGCTTGGCGGGCGCCGGGACTCGTGCTCCTACGACCGGCGTCCCCTTTCTCAGAGGCCGCAGCGCGACCGCGGGTCAGCGGCCCCGACGCCTGGGACCTCGCCGGACCGCTCTCCTTGGACGCCGGAGGAGGGCGCGGTGCGTCCTGGCCCGCCTTGAGCGCGGGAGGAGCGTCGGGCCGGGGACGACGAGACCCACTCGGACCCTCCTCCGGCACCTCCGTCCGGGGGGCGTCGACGTCATCTCGAGGCGGCCCCTCGAGGATCCGATCGAGACGCGACGCCATCCCCTCAGAGTCGTCGCTACTCTCGTCGTCATCATCGTCGTCGTTAGGGGATTCCTCCTCAGGCTCCCCCCTCTGCCTGGATTTGGCTCGACGCGCCTCTAATGCTTGGCGGTCGAGATTCTTCTTCTTCTCCCCCTTTTTTGCGGAGTCCTTGGCAGACTTCGACTTCTCGGCGGATTGGCGCCGTTTGTCGCGGTCGGCCTCGTCCTCCTTTACTGGAGGCCTCGAGGACCGGACATCAATCCGACCCTGCCAAAACTAAGGTAGACTTAGAGGGGAAACCTAGAATCGAGGATGCGCGCAAGAAGAAAACGTACCAGATCTATCGAGCCTGCGTCGGGTCGCATGGGGAAGCCGTTGACGTGCTCCGGCTTAAAATCGCCGGCAATTGCGGCCCTGACTCGGGCCGCAACTTCATCGTCCGTCGGAGGCTCGCTGGACATCCGACATGCCTCGAGGTCCCGAGACGAGACGCCAGGGCCCATCTCGTCCATCCTCAGCGGCCGTGACATCAGAGGGAGAACTCTCCGATGATGGACGGCCGAGAGGACGAGGGCGGCGGTCAAACCTTCCTGGCGAAGCTTCTTCAGGGCGTCGAGGAGAGGGTCGAGCCGAGGCTGATGAGCTTGGACGACGCCGTATGTCCAGTCCGCTGGGCGCTCCAAGATTAGACGGCCCGAATAGGGAGGTAGGAGGTTGTCGTCGTTCCGCAGGTAGAACCATTGAGAGTCCCAACCGGCGTGGTTGGTCGACAAGCCTACCGGGATGTACTCCCGCGGCCGGTCCGTCTTCCCCGTCTTCTGCACCAGATTGAGGCAACCCGCTCGCACGGGTTTCCTCACGCCCGTGGTTCCGGTGGAGGCGTGAAACAGCTCGCCCCTGTAGAGGTGGAGCCACAGCTCCCAGTGCGGCATCATCCCTAGGAAGCCCTCACACACGGCGGCGAAGATCGCCGCCACGGTGATGGCGTTCGGGGAGAAGTGCTGCAGCTCCACCCCGTAATGGAAGCAGAGGGCCCGCATGAAGCGGCTTGGAGGCGCGCCCAGACCGTGGCGGTGGAACTTGGCGAAGGACACCACGTAGCCCTCAGGTGGCTGAGGCGTCCTGTGGCTCGCTGGCGGCGCGATCCACTCTGGCGACGACAGCGAGGTGCGGCGGCGCAGCAGTCCCTCCTTCTCGAGCTCCAACAGCCGGCGCTCCGTCATCGACGACGGGCGCCAGTCATCGGCGGTGACGAGTCTTACAGGCATCTTGGCTGACGGGACGGTGGGTTCGCTACGGCTCGAGGGGGCGTGTGCGCGTGAGATGACGAGAAAGCAAAGGCAGCGAAAGAACGAGAGCGAGAAGGCGGAAGGGAGAGGAACGGCGGTGACGCGACGACATATTTATAGGCAGCTGACCGCCAACGGACAGATCCGAGAAGTAAGGTAACTCTCCCATAAATGCGCCGCCTGACAGCTCTCTCTCCCTCCTCACAGGCCGAACTCTCCGAATTCCTCGCCGATACGGTGTCGCAACGTCACCCGCCTAAAAAGACGCGCCCAACGGGCAGAAATGCGAACCGCCACGACCGTTTCCTTCCCTCGTAAGCCAGGAGACATAACCGCAAAAGTCTCGGGAGGTCGATGGCTGGCCCGCCGAAAGGGTTCGACAGCCGATCTCGAGCGCCAGAGTCAGGGATCCCCAGCGAGTGGTCGAAAATCGAGGCCCGCCTCGAGGACTTGCTGGCGATGTTCAAGGTAGGATCGAGACAGTCGAGAGGAATCCCCCCGAAGGGAGGCATCGAGCCGCTGGACTCTATCGAATGAGACCGGTATCCCCGACCACGTCGACCCTGCGTTATGAGGACGCCTCCGGGCTACAGCTGACCCCCCTCGAAAGGGGCACAGGTTCTCACTTGGACTACCCGCTAGGAACTCAATTTGGGATGAAAGACGCTCGCTCTATCGAGAGTACGTCGAAACCCACGGGCAAAAACGAGCCAGTCAGAATCTTCCACCACTGGTGTCGAAAGCGTTTCTGCGAATTAGATAACATAACCCTCGAAGGAGTCAAAAACTCCTCCGAGGTCTCGGGGGCTACCCCGCGGGGTCGCTCGCGCGCCCCCACGAAAATTCGACCGTAAATCAAAACCTCCATTCGAGCGCTAGCACTCGAATGAAGGCTCGGGGGCTACTGTCGAGGGTATCGATAAGGGGTACCCTCAGCGATGCGCATTATGAGATTGCCCATACGAAGGTTGGGACCCCCAATTCGACGCCTTAATCTTACTTACGCGCCGCCAACGACGGTCGCAGCCTCGAATACGGAAATAGCGTCGAGCGAATCGGTCAAGGCTCGAGCAACGACTAACGTCGAAGACGGAAGCGGGCTCGAGCGAACCGAGAGACACCGAGCGTTAGGACACTGTCCGCCGCCTGACGCGCGCACGCGGGCGGGAGCATTAAATGCGCCTGACGTTTCCCACCTAACAACCGGGTCACGGAAGGCGTGATAGGGAACAAGCTTCTGTCCCATCGTTCTTTTTGCAGCCTTCCCACCGAACGACTCAGGGTGCGTCAGGACGCAGGAAACGAGGATGGAACGTCTAATCAGGACCCGCTCGAGGCACCCAAGGTCAGCGCTCCGGATGTCAGCCTATTACACGGCGCCCGACCCTCGACCGAACGAGGTCCCTTCTCGGGGACGAGTCGGGCATCGACTGACAGCACCACAGCTGCTCCGCCGGATCCGCCACCATACCAAACGAGCATGCGGCCTCAGAACCAGCACAAGGCGGCTGGCAGGACAACACGCAGGAGCACGCGTAATCATCACCAAGCTATCAAGATGGGACAGCTCGAGGCCATGACGTACGGAAGCCTCGAGTAGGTCAGCGCTCCATGCGGCTATCGATCCATACTCTAATATCTATGCATGTACCCTTTGTCTCTCCTTGGAGCTATAAAAGGAGGGACTCAGGAATAGAAGAGGAGGACAACGCAAGCACACACACACACGTAGCAGAGCGACATATTTCATTCCACGCTTGTATTCGCCCCTGTACAAGCACTTAGGTGCAAGACAATACAAACTCCCTCCCCCCGCTGGACGTAGGGCCTTCCCTTGCCCGAACCAGGATAAATCTCTGTGTTTTCTTGCATCACCATCCGGAAAGGGGAGCACGCATACAAATTTACTCGTTGGTGTGACCCCCCCGGGGGAAAAACACCGACAATTTACATCTTTGGTTCTTTATAAATTTATAAATTAAAGTAATATAAATGTGGTGGGAGGCAGATGCCCACACACGTCAAAAGATGAATCTTCAAACAACATATGTTATGCTGCAATATACGATTAATATTTTTATTTTTAATATTTAAGTTAAAATGGTATCTTTCTAATTATTTTTTCCTTGTCGTAATGCCTTTATACCTTCATATCCCGTATATAACTTGGAGTCTTGGACTTACGACTTGTGTGTACATGAGCTAGAACAATACGTACATTGTTCGTATAAACGGCCATTTAGACCGTTTAAATGTCATGCAAACGCTACACAGTAGTACGCCATTTACGTTTAATCATCTATTTGGCACGTTTAATTGGCCGTTTAGACCATTTAATAGACTGTTTAGCACGAATAGGAGCTAAACAATAAGTAACCGACTGTTTATCGTTTAGCGTTTAGAAAAACATTGGGTACGTGTCCAAGACATATCAAATAGATGATGCAATCATTAGTTAAATCTTTCGAGACATAAATCATCTAGGTAACCGCACAACAAATTATTACAATTTAATTTTTATATATAAAATAAATATAAATATAATATTAACTCTAATAATCTGGCATTCACTCGTAGCAACGCACGGGCACATTTACTAGTAAAATCATAAATTATCAAAAAAAATATTGTAAACAATGTAAAGACTATAATGTTGACTAAACTTTTCAGCATTGGATCAACCAGAATTTGGCCTTGGCCTGGACCGCACATCTCTCTCCACCAACCAGCCCAAATCAGTCCACTTAAAACCCTAGACCATAGAAGATAGCCCCTCCATCCCTTTCTCCCATTCCCCTCTCCTTTGTGTTGTTGCTTGAGATGCAAATATGCAAGAATTGCTAGGATTAGTTTTTCTCATATAAAGTTCCTGCTAAGAATCAGAAGGTTCTCCTCCTCCAGCCTCGCAGCGCGCGTCTCCTCATCCTTGTTATCGTCCTCGCCGCCGCCGCCACGGCCCAGGGCGGCCGTGGACCGTCTCGAAGCGGCTGAGGTCGTGGTCCAAGCGGCGCTCCACCTCAATGTGCTCCTCCACGTCGCTCTTGTCGGAGCTTGAGTTCTCACCGGCGCGGAGGCGGATGTGGCCCAACGAGAGGGAGGCTGCGGCGGGGTAGATAAGATCTGGTTGTCGGGTCGGTCGTTCGGTCCGAGCAGGTACGACAGGGACACCTATGCTCCAGGACGGCCCGCAGAAAGAGGGTTGGTGGACAAAAAGATATCTAGTGGATTGAAATTTTCACAACTATATATTAGAAAAAGATATATTCAGTCCGATTTGAATTTGGACAATTTCATATTCCTATACGGAATCTATATTAGCTATTGAAGCTAAATGGACTGGATACATGACGGACATAAAACTAAGAGTGGACTGAAATTTTCATTGTAGATATTAGGTAAAGATTTGATAATTATTATCCAATTATGGACTAATTAGGCTCAAAAGATTCCTCTCGCATATTACAGATAAACTATATAACTAGTTTTTGTTTTCGTCCATATTCAATACTCCATGTATTGTCCAAAGATTCGATGTGTTAAGGAATCTTGAAAAAATTTTAGGAACTCAACAATGCCTTAATTATTTTCTTCCCTCACTTGCTTCATCAAACTGGATCTAAGTCAATTGGCTTCTTGGACCAGATAGCAGGCAAGGCAGTAAAATCTAAAGTTGCTGACATTATCACATGATGATGTAGTAAAATCTAAAGTTGCTCACATTATCACATATTCCATGTTATTTGAAGGTAAAAAAAGTCATAGCTCCTAAATCAAGTATACTAACTAAAATCTAATTGCACCATCATGTTTCTTGCAATAAACTCTTCAAAATAAAATCCCATAAAGATACATTTCAATAAAAAATTTCTCATAATGAATATGTATATGAAGATAATCATCAAACATCACAATAACCCAACACGAACATCACAAAAAAAACATATAACATCGTATGTATATTACGTGAACATCACATATATAATATAATATAAAAAATAGTGAAGTAATTAATTATAGTCAAATAAAAAGAGAAAATATACTACCGAACATCACAAATAATATAGTAGAACATCACATTAACACTACATGGACATCAAAAAATATAGTATAGAACATTATATGTATACAATGTGAACATCACATATAAAAAAAATAAAAAAATAAGAAGACAAAAAAATAGTTAAGTAATTAACTATAGTCAAATTAGAAAAATAAAAAATGCTACTGAACATCATAAATACATCATAGAACATCACATTAACATTACACAAACATGAAAAAAATATAGCATGAAACATCATATGTACACTTATGAACATCACAAACATAATAAAAATATAAAAAATGATAAAATTAGTGAAGTAGTTAATTAGAGTAAAACAATTAGAAGAAGAAAATGCTATCAAATATAAAAAATATCCTAGAACATCAATATATACTTATTAAACATCACAAAATACATCTAGAACATCACATGTATCCGTAAATAAATAAAAGTAAAACATAAAATTATAAATAGAAAAAAGGAAAATAAAAAAGAATAACATACAAAAATAGTAAAAAAGGAAGCCAAAAGATAATAAAATACCACAAAAAAATAATAGAAAAAAGGAAAGGAAAAAGAAATATAAGGAAAGAAGAAATAAAAAGGATAATAACTCTATCAACATATGCATAATATGGGAACTAAAGTTCTGGTATATTTTATGACTAAATATGTTGTGCCTTATAAAGGAAGAAAGCTCTATCTATCTATATAGAAAGAACCCTGTCAAAGCGATGCCACTATTTGACGAACGTTCAGTAGAAGTGAAAGCAGCGGTCAATTTCAGAAAACCATTTTCTTTCCTTTTTTGGAAAGTGCATATGTTACTTTCTATTTTTGCATAGAACAAGAATTGTTTCTCTTTCTCTTTTGAGGCATTCGAATCTCTTTTCACTTTCTTTTGCTAAATCACTCGCCCTTTAATATTTTTTTATTTTTTAAGAAGTATGTGCTCATAACTTATAAAACAGAATTAAAAAACATAACTTTCACGATAAATTTAACAGTACTAACTTAGAAGTGCTTCTAGACAATATAAGTTCGAGGAATAACTCAACATTGCTAACTTAGTCGTTCTTAAAAAGTTATAGTATATAACTTATTTACAAAAGTTTACTCCCACTATTTCAAATTATAAGGCATATTGACTTTTCTAAATTGAATTTACTACGTATCTAGACACAACTATATATGTATACACATAGCAAAATCAATATATGTAGAAATATCAAAATATTTTATAATTTGAAATAGAGAGAGACATAAGTTACACTAGTGTATATAGAAAGTTACGCAGTTATTATACACAAACAGAAGTTATACAATACAACTTAGCAGAATAAGTTAGCAGCTTAACTTAGCAGAATAAGTTAGCAATATAATTTATATGTTATAAGTTAATATACATAAAATTGCTATTAGAAAAATAAAAATTTTCAAAACATATAGAAGTGGGGTCTAGTTTTGTTCGCCTCGTCACGTTGAACACATCGATGTAGATGGAATTAAAAATAGATACATCATTCAAAAGTTATAGTAATTTGAAATAAATATTTTGCTTTTTTCATGATGACGTCAAAAGTAGAGAGAAAGAGAAGTGGGGGGAGGAGTGTGGGTGACCGACCGTTCGCTGGATAGAAAATCACTGAACGACCGTGAGAATAGAATTGGGCTGTCGAGGTTGTGTTTTAGTTTGACATGGAATTATTAGGACGATATTATATTGTTACCAATGTTAATTTATAATACAAACGCCACGATCAACATAAAAAAAATAAAACTTTTCAATTTTATTAAAAGAATAAAAAATAAATAGAGATGTAATATTCTTGTCTTCATTTAACATTAATGTGCCCATTCGTTTGTGATCATTGCAGCTACCTCTGCAGCCAAAGCTATAACTACCACTAATAACTACAAAAATTAAATCACTGTATTGGACACTTGATGTGTGTGTGTGTATTCTGTTATGATATTAAAACGAATGTTGTATTAGCCATTGATAGTGTTCAATGAAGAAAATATATGAAATTAACAAGAATGAAAAAATAAAAGCGAGAGAAAGAAAAATAAAAAACAGAAACTTTCAAAGAAACTGAAAACGGCCCACAAGAAGCCCGTGCGTTTTTTTTCCTCCGATGCATAACCTGCTTCCCCTTCCGTCCGCGGCATCCCTCTTCCCTCCTGTCTCTCTCTCTCTCTCTCTCTCTCTCGCTAGTCGCTACCCTCTCGCTCATACGACTGTCGGGCCGCCGCCGCCCTAGGCCAGGGCCCAGGTGCTGAGGCTTTCCTTGGTCTCTTCGCCGGCGACGATCACCCACCAGGTACTCCCACCACTTCTCTTCCCTTCCCTTATGCTGTGCGAAGCTGAGCAAGGAAACCCTAACCTAAAGCTATTTAGCTATTTGACAATCCTCCTAACTTTGAAGTTTTTGCAAAAGTTACTGGGTTTATATTTGTACACCCATGGATCCGCCCCTTGTTTGGGCAGGCAGTGAGAAGCTCCATTGCAGATACCTGTTTTTGGGAGTTTTAAATAGCTGCCCACTGGAAATTTATGTGGTACCTAACTTGGTTGATTCTGGAAACTAGGGAACTTGTTTTGTATACGGCTTCTTTAGAGACCTTTAAGTCTGTAACCATGAAAGCATTGCCATTGCCGTTCCTTAAGTGATTTGAGAAAGGGTACTGTACCTAAGTTAGTTGATGTGCATTGTGTTTCTGCGCAGGAATATTGGAGATGTGCCTTCAACACTCTAGGGCTCGATTGTCTCCAGACGAGCAACTCGCTGCAGAAAGAAGTTTTGCCTTGTATTGCAAGCCAATTGAGCTGTACAATATTATCCAGAGGCGAGCCGTTAAAAATGTAAATTTCATCTCACAGTTGCAATCCTGTCGTAACATTGTTCACATATTGTTTCTTACCAGTAATTGTTTCCTGTGCATGCTATGAGATACCAATAATAATTATTCTCTATATTTGGCAGCCCCCTTTTATTCAAAGATCCCTTCTATATAAGATACAGGCAAGGAGAAAAAAGAGGTTCGGCCCTTAAATGATCTGTCAAATATTTTGAACATTTGCACCTCGCCGTGTACTGTTCCATGTTCAATTCAACAGCTTGATAAGTGAGGATCAATATGGTGCCTATGTCCCTTATGTTTAATGTCATTGCATGGGCATGTGCACAGCCAAGAGTGCTCAGCACCAGTGGTACAAATTACCAATTTAGGATTAGGATTATAGTTTCTTTGTTAGTTATTTTTTGGCTATTGCCGTTGTAAGATCATTTGAGGCTTATTGGAGTTTCTCTTCCAGTTTCCTTTACTATTCCTTAGGAACTATGTACATAGAACAAATGATATTAATTGTTGGTGTCTTCTTCTCATGATTCTGTTTTTACTTAGCTACAGTTCCAAAGATCATGTATTCTTTTGGTGCCAAATGATTGGAGTTACAGTCATTTATTTGTTTGTGTGGGACATCTGGAGTCTTTTATTGCTCTGAATGCTCAGCAGCTAAATAAGGGAATTGCTCTGAATTTAGTCACACCTTTTCATTAATATAATACCAAAACATTTCATAAATGTCAATGAGGTTTGTAGAAGAGAAGACATAACAATAACCAACAATCCACACACTGACATGCTTCTATTTTTTATACTTCCAAGTTTTCAACTTTTAGTAGGCGTCTTAACTAGATGGCTTCATATTCTTCATATGCATAGTAGATAATTACTCAGGTGTTATCTTTTTGATGAACCACCTGCACTGTTCAAACAAGAAACTTGTTTGTTGCCGTTATTGGTCCGTGTTTGACAGTTTATCTCTACCAATGCAGGATTCAAATAACTGTATCACTTTCTGCAAGTGCAAATACACAAGCACCGAATATCTTTCCCCTTCATGTACTTTTAGCTAGACCTACCAGTAATATTTCGCTTGAAGGGGTAAGTGTAACTCTCTTTAGTTTGTGAAAATGAGTAATGAATTTTTAAGTTTGCCTACTATAGGATTTTGTTTCTGATGCATGATTCATTTTTCAGCATTCTCCGATATATCGATTCAGTAGGGTTTGCTTGCTTACAAATTTTAGTGAATTTGGAAATAAAGGCAAAACTGAAGCCACATTCATCATCCCTGATGTGAAGAATTTGTCAACCTCCCGTGCTTGCAACCTTAACATTATATTAATTAGCTGTGGTAAGTTGTGCATCTTGGGCTCGTTTGGATGACGACCTGGCCTGGGGGCTCCCGCCCAGGCAAGTCGATCCAGCCCCAGGCGCTGGAAATCGACGGCCTGGGTGAGGTGCTTGGGCCAGGCAAGCATTCCAGTCTTCAAAGCAAACAGCCCCCTCATGTGGGTGTTTGTCCTTTCCACTCATTTGCTGGTCATCAAATTCTTTTCTATTTGAATAGGGCAAGTAGGACAAATTATTGGTGAAGATAGCTGCTCCGGGAATGATGTGGAAAGATCTTCCCTCCAAAGTAAGTTCTTGTTGACATTTTATGGCTGATGATCAGCATGTGCCACAATAAATTACTTTTTTTTTTTTACAAAATAGCAGAGTTGGCTAATAAAAATACTTCAAGACATAGTAATCAACAAAACACAAGTTAAATCGCAGAAAATTCTCAAGAAACCTATTAACATGTAGTTAGTGTTGACTTGAACCTCTGCCTTTGTCGCAGAGATATGACTTCCACTCTGTTTGAATTAGCCGTTTGTGCATTGCTTCTTTATATTGTAGGAGGTCTAATTGTCTTCTCAAATACCTAGCTCTTGAGAGTTAAGCCTAGTGCTGCTCTCTATGTATCTGGTTATCTATCTTAGCTATTTACTATTCACTGTAATGCTGTTTACAGCTGATGCTTTAGCATCTAGGTAGCATCTACTTTATGCACTAGAATATGCTGTAGTGGTTGAACTCTTTCTTGGAAACCAAGTATGCTTTTGCTATATAATGCAATAAGCGGCCTATGGCCAAGCTGCCCTCTGGCGGAACTAAAATTCCCCACTTGTGATTGTTACCTGGCCAACAATTGGTATCTAGAGCCTAGGTTTTGAGAGAGCTGAGCCATGTCCACCTCCAGCGACCATGCGCGCCACACAGCCACTGACGGTGCGGTGATCAACCCCGGTGCCGCAGCTGATGCTGGTGTGCTGGATCCGGATGCCGATCATGCTGCGCGTCTTGCTGTTGCGGAGACAGCAGCCACGCAGGCGATCAAGGCGGCCAGGCACGCAGCACAGCGGCTCAGGCCTAGAAGATTGCGGAGCCCTGTCCGGCGCTGCGCTCCATCACCATCGCCGGAGCGCCACCGTGGACGCGGGGGCAGTCGCATGTCTCCTGCTGTCCAGACGGTGTACAAGGACAGCGATGTGGGCGCGCCGTGGCCGATGCTCACCAAGACAAATTACGACGAGTAGGGTCTTCTCATGAAGGTATGCAGGCTCGCCAGCTCTAGTAGGCCGTCAATGGCGGCTTCGTCAAGTACCACGTCGATCGGCGGGCGCTCGAGGCTATCCTCACCGCTGTTCCTCTAGAGATGGGAGCTCCTCTCGCCGACATGGGCTCCACCAAGGAAGCGTGGGACTCCATCGCTGCAGTGCGCATCACGGCATTAGCGTCGATCGTGTTCGCTGGGCGACGTTGTAGTGGCTCTGCAGGGACTGGGAAAATGCGAAAACCTCTTCTTTCGCCCTAGTGAGCAAATTGAGGATTTTGCAATCCGTCTCTCCACTCTCAAGCAGCAGATGGCTCGCCACGATGATGAGGACCTCATGGAGGAGCGTGTGATGGCGAAACTCCTGCGTGCCATGCCGAAGAAGTACTTCTAGCTTGTGATCGCGATAGAGACACTCCTCGATTTCGAGGACCTCACAATCGAGGAGGTCATTGGGAGACTGAAGGCGGTGGACAATCGCGATGAAGGACCTCTCACCGAGTCAATCACCGTCTGTGGCAAGCTGATGTACACCGAGGAGCAGTGGCTCGCTTGGCGGAAGGAGGATGAGACGGCTCCAGCACGTTGAAGGAGCGCCGCTGGCGTCCACGCGGTGGCAAGAAAGGGAAGCCAAAGGGAGATCATGATGGCAACGGTCAAGCAGCGAAGGTTGGAGTCGCTGCCTGCGAACGCAAGGTGAACCACGATGACACCTGCCTCGATTGCAACCGCGTTGGTCACTGGGCAAAGGACTACCCCTATCCTTGACGCGAGCGTGGTGGCGCATGCACTTCATGGAAGCAGAGGAGGAGGCTGCTCTGTTCGTCGCCCACGGCTTCCTAGAGCCGGATGTAGAGGACACCAGCGGCAAGGCGCATGCTTCAAGCTTCGGCACCAAGTTTGCCACCAACCTCGACATGAAGGAGCTGCGAGCCTGTGCCTTCCTCAACACTAGCTCTGGCAAGGACAAGCTCATCGAATGGTAACTCGATAGTGCTGCCACCCACCACATGACCGGCAGTCGCGAGCTCTTCTCCGACCTCGATACCAACGTTCCTGGCTCGATGAGATTCGTGACGTGTCAAGGGTGGAGATTGAAGGCATTGGCTAGATCGTGTTCGAAGGCAAGACCGGCGAGCACTGCATACTGCACGATGTCTACCCCGGCGCTACACAACTCCATGAGCTTCGGTCAGCTTGATGAAGGTTCCGTGGTGGAGATCGACAAGGGGGTCCAAGCAATGTACCGTGCGCATGAGCAACTAGAGCTTGTTCACGGCAACCTATGTGGACTCGTGACACCAGCAGCTCTAGGCGTGTGGCGCTACTTCCTTCTACTGGTAGATGACACGTCTTGCTTCATGTGGGCCGTCCCGTTGCCACCCAAGGATGTTGCCGCAGATGCCATCTAGCAAGTACAAGCTGCGGCGAAGGAGAACGGCCACAAGCTCCGAGTGCTTTGCACCGAGAATGGCGGGGAGTTCACTGTCGCCGAGTTCGTCCATTTTACAGGATCTTTTGCTCTGTTATTTTAGAGAAAATCTTCTATGTTGCTCAGCTATACTGTAATTGAAGTGATCAGATGAGCAGAATATTCTGACATTATGTGATCACTTGTCTTGCCAGGATAGCTTGTTGATAAGTCCTTTTTTTAATTAGTAATCGGATTAACCTTTCTTCCTGTCAAGCAGATCCTCATTGTTGTTTAGCTGTTGAAAGTAAGCCAACTGTAGACGTGTATTCTTATTAAATTGACTAACAGCCATTTTTGCTATGCATTTAAACAGAGCTTGAAGGGAAATGTTCCTGGGGTAAAATACCGACTAATGTACTTGCATCCTCTTTGGAGAAATGTGTGACTTTAAGTACAGGAGATGCTGTGGATTTGGCTTCGACAGTTACAATGAGCCCAAGCTTCTTAGAGGTATGTTAAATTAAACCGTTTGTGCTTATATGAACTAACTCTTCAACTTAGCAATCCATGCGATAAATTACTTGAATTTGATGGTACAGGTTGGAATCTGCATAGCAGGAAACATTCCATTGATTCTGCTTTACTTTCCTCCTTGTTTTGTTTCTCATGTTTCAGAGACTGCTATTTTCTCTGCTTTATGTTGAAAGTTACATCGTTTTTTAATGCTGCAGCCAAAATTTCTTGAACAAGACAGTTGTTTGACATTTTGCTCTCATAAGGTTGATGCTACGGTAAGGTCCTTCCTGTTTCTTCCTTCCATGTTTAATCTATATCTTCAAATTTAGAGGAACTTGCCCTGCCCCACCAATCTTTTAGCTCAATTTAATTCTTCAAATAAAAAGAGACAATAATTTTGGAAAATTTTCAACTTTGTTCGTTTGGCTGATAAGTCATGGCAGAAAGTACTGTTGGCTGATTTGTTGTGAGAGAAAAACACTGCTAAATATTTTGCAAATCACTGTTCTGTTACACATGTAGGGAACTGAAGCCTGTTTGTCAGTTGTAATTGTAACTAATGAAATTTAGTAAACTTTGTCTGTAGGATGCGACACCTTAAGTTTTGCTGAGATTACTAAGCTATACTGTTGCAGGGTTCATACCAATTAGAAGTATGCATATCTGCAGAAGAGGCTGGTGCAAGAGAATTACTTTTGTCTCCTTATTATTGTAATTACTCATATGATAATGTCCCACCTTCGTTATTACCAGAAATCATAAGGTAACTATAATGCATGCATAGTCCCCTTTCTAGAATTTAGTAACTTCTCTGTCCTTATTCTTACTGCATCCTTCAATTTCTCTCTACATATTTTGCTTGTTCTTGTTAAAGAACATGACATGAAGCTAATAGCTTGTGCTGCATTCGATTGCCTTGACCACATAGATGATACCTTAACATCACCTAGTGTCTTAGTATTTGGTGCATCCTTTACGTCAATGCTTTATCAAGTAATTTTGTGTTGCACAGGTTGAGAGCTGGAAATGTACTTTTTAATTACAAGTACTACAATAATACAATGCAAAAGACTGAAGGTTATCTCTCCCCCTTCTCGCTCCCTCTTTCCCCCTTCCCCTCATCTGCCTCGATTGCATCCACTTTAGCTGTTGCCAGGCTGCATCATGCATTTTCTTGTTTCTAGTTCCATGTATTTGTTTCTTGTACTGCCTTATTCACTAAACCTGTGTGCTAAGAATCTCAGAGAGAAATAGCTTACTTTACTATTCATTCTACAGTCATTAGGATGCACGAACACACAGACAAAAAAATGCTTAATGCTTGGAACATCTATCGGTGGACAGGATTTCTTATTGCTTCTTCTTTGTTGCTTTTATGTTTCACTTTTTCTTATACATCCCATTGATATATTCTTACCAGTTACTGAAGATTTTTCCTGCCCATTTTGCTTGGTACCATGTGGAAGCTTCAAGGTAAAAACTAAAGCAGAGTTCTCTTTTTATTACTATATTCATGTCACTTAGTGCTGCTATATGTGGTCAATGATGTCAGATTCTCACCTGCTACACTTTATGATAATGCACATATCCTAAAGTTATTTCACACATTGCTGCTATAATTATTATTTTTTACTATATTCATATGTCACTTAGTGCTGCTATAATTGATTTGTTCTTACATTCACTCTGCCTTTCTACCAACTTGTATCTAATATCATTACTATGGTGATTCTAGGGCCTGGGATGCCACTTAAACTCATCACATGACCTGTTCCACTATGAGTTCTGGGTACATAAACTTCTGGAATACCCAATGCAAAATCTTCTTCATCTTCGTAATTTTAATGTATTTTTTTATTGTCACACAGATATCTGAAGAGTGCCAGGCTGTGAATGTTAGTCTGAAGGCTGATGCCTGGAAAACTGAGGTAAATTGGTGATATGATATAGGACTATTACAGTGACATATATTGATATACATTAGAGACATAATTGATGGACTTAATTCTACTTTGCATGTGTTCAAGATACCCCTTAGTGTTCTTCTATCCATGTGTTTACTACTGCTGTGCTGTTCTTAGCTTTGTGTTTTGTTTGTTGAGTGCAGAATCAAATGGCACATGAACAATTGATTAGTAGTTCACATTAGAAAATTAACTACATTTCCCTAAAATGTCTTCAAATAATAGACTGTATGCCGTACTGGATTTTCTGTGGGATAAGGTTCTACATGCTTGGCATTAGGATAGTCATGCATGGTGGATACTGTTTATTTCTTTAATGAGAACTTTGTATTTATTAACTAATGGGCCAGTTATATCCAGTCTGTGGCAGAGGGAGTTGATCCAAGGCATCAAACATTTTCTTACTGGTATGCTTGTTCTCCCATCCCCCCCCCCCACACCCACCCACCCACCCACCCACCCCCCCCCCCCCCCCCCCCCCCCCACACACACACACACACCCAATGGTGCTTTATATGTTTGGGTTGCCTAATCATGTTCAATCAGCTCGAGGTTTAAGAAGCGTAGAAGGTTGGAAACGACAGCTGAGAAATTCAGGCATGTTCACCCACATATTATGGAATCAGGATCACATGAAGATGCCCAGGCAGGGTCTGAAGATGACTATGCACAAAGGGAGAACGGTACATTTGCATCTTGTGCTCACTACTGCACCTTTTTAAGCTGCCGCAGAAAAGTTAGTCAAGAACAACAGCAGCAACAAAGTTTTTAAATCCCAAGTAGGGTAGTAGAGATGCAACCCAACAAGTACCACCAATAAAGATGATAAGAAAAAGCTGAGCTAGCTACTAATTTTTTGTTTTCAAATATCATGGTCAATAGTTCATTTTTCAAATCAAACTAAGTTCAAACGAATCATGCTATACAACTGCCTCTTTCTTCTCTACACTTTGTGTAATTTGAAACACAATAAATATCTCTATTTGCAACTTAGATCTAAAGATAAAGAAAAGCAGTTAGCCAATTGCTGAAATTTCTTAAAGCTATTCTGTCAAAAACAATCTTATCATCAACTACACCTCTACTTGATGTGACTTTGAAATCTGTTGTTCTCCTGTCTTATTGGTTTGGTTAAATATATGTTTGGTCTGATGGTAAATGTAAATCATGCAAATCCACTGTGTTGTCTCCTTCCTTCAATTCTGCAGTTTGCTGTTGTCACTTGTCACCCAGAGCGTTGGATAATCTCACATTGTGCATAAAACCCTTCTTGAACACTTGATGCACTGCATTATAGGAGCAGTGAAAGTCGAACCTTTTACTTTTACTAAGTGAAAAGGGCTGCTGAGCTACTGTCTTTTCAACTAGTTATTTCTAAGTTTTAATTATTATTATTACTCCGAATGCTGAGAAAAACCTGCATTGTTACTTCCTGCCTGCTCTAGCATTTTCTGCATCTGTTATGTTCCCTACTTCTCTGATGGTAAAAACTTTTCAGGGCTTTCTGTAGCACACGCTGCAGTTGACCCTAGTCAGCCTGTACATGGGAGCAATCTTTCACTACCAACAGTGCTACAGTTTGGGAAGTCGAGGAAACTATCTATTGAGCGATCTGACCCCAGAAAGTAATGTTTTTTTTGTTGTACCATTTTTTTTTCTTAATGTGCATCTATTGCAACATGCTTAACTAACTGTTTGCTTGTGTTTATATTATTTGGCAGTCGACAACTGCTGCAAAAGCGTCAGTTCTTCCATTCACACAGGGCACAGGTTAGTAAAAACCAGTCACCTCTTTCCATGTAACTTTTGTACATGTGTGCGCATATTATGGAACCTAGGCTGTATTCAATTGTTGTTATTATATTACTTTTGCGTACCTTTCTGACTGAATGCATATTTTCATGTTAGTTCTGTACTTCTGTGATAGTTCTGGTCCCTCTTTTTTGTAGATTTTTGGCTCTGCGTATTCTTGTTGTTAAAAAACTCGGTTGGTGGGAGAAAGATCGTCCCCACGGTATTTTACTTAAGCCAAGAGCTCAAATGGACCTGGGCCGAGATAGGTCACAAAGCAACCCCCCCCCCCCCCCCCTCCCCCCAACCCACCAACACCACACACACGGGGGATGCCAGGCCCTATGGTACATGCCTTAACCTGTGCTTTGAGGCCCAACCCACTACTAGTCCCTTACATGAGGACCCGTCCACCACAGTCGGTTCATCCATGCTCCCATGGGGATTCAAACTTAGGACCTGGGATGCTACTAAGGTCACTTCAACAACTAGGCTACAGGCCCCTTTGCTATCCTTGTTATTACAACTTGGACTCTTTGTTCATTAATGCCTTCATTTGAAGTCTAGTTTGATCACATTAATGCACTTTGTTGTAGCCAATGCCATTGGAACAAGTCTTCTCAGATCATGATAGTGAAGACGAGGTTGATGATGATATTGCTGACTTTGAGGATAGAAGGGTAAGATGAGATTGTGTTGTTTTTCTCTTTGGAAACATAAAATATTTGCTTTTTTAATCATTACTATTTTAACTTGGCTGAAATGCAGATGCTTGACGATTTTGTTGATGTTACAAAAGATGAGAAGCTTATTATGCATATGTGGAATTCATTTGTTCGAAAACAAAGGTCAGTCATGTGTCCCCACTATGTCCTTCGTTATTCTAACTATCACGATAGATAGGATGTTTTCGAAGACCTGCTATTTCAAAAAAACAAAAATCTATACTTCATGGTGATGTCTTTTATTGTATGGAACGACTATTGCCTTGTTTTTAGAAATGGACACGATTTGTATTTGCATAGTTATGAATACGGAGGAGGTTTGTAGTTTGTACAATCTTAAGTGAAAAACACTATTGTCAGCTACCATAAAAAAGCAAGAATTTAGTTCAAATTTTAGTCATACATACTTGATACTTACATTGATCCTAGTCCCTCTATCCAAACAGGCCTAAATTCAGGGATGGAAACTATAACGAAAATCTCGTGTACAGGGGCTTGTTTCTGTTTACGACTATAAACACTTGGATTTTCTAATTTCTTTCAGTACCATATTGTAGCCACCATTGAATAGTTAAACTTTGAAACCAGAGAAATTTCTGACCAACTGGCAATTGTTTTCATATGGATGATATCGTTCCCGACTGTTTTCATCTCTACCTAAAATTACGTTTCCTGTTTTTCTTCATCACGCCAATGCATGCGGAAACAAAGCCACAATTAACATCCTCCTCCAACTAACAATTCCACTTGATCTCCGTTATCACCTCTACCCCACTTTATCTCCATTATCACCTGCACTGGTGTAGTAGTCTTGCACCTCCATTGATCCATATACCAGCTATGGTTGCTGCCACGATTAATTTAACTTCTTCGTTGTTCTAGATTCATAGTGTTAGGTGGAGCCGTCCCAGGGGGGCACGCTGCACCGTAGCGCGTGAACAGTACCGGACCTCATTAGATTAGATTGATTTGGCTTGTTAGGAAAGGAAATAAGATAGATGGATTCAGTTAGGATATTACTTAGGGGTCAAATAAGTTGTCTGTATAACAGGGACCATCATGTAAGAGTCAAGGAAGAAGAAATCTAAGATAGTCCCGGAGGAAGGGTGTCTATCCAGGGTCTCTCTCTGCTAATCCATCTATCGGTAGCCATTCCATAACAATAGACAATATTCAATCATTGTTTTTTGTTTGTTTTATTACTTTTTAGCTACTGAAACCGAATTGCAGGGTGCTAGCTGATGGTCATATACCTTGGGCCTGCGAGGCATTCTCCAGATGCCATGGACAACAGCTTGTACAAAACCCTGCCCTGCTGTGGTGAGTGTCTGCTTTTGAAATATGAATTCAACCTATCCTCCACTATGCATGTTTACATATCTTATTGCAACTTTCTCGCTTGATGAACAGGGGCTGGCGTTTCTTCATGATTAAACTCTGGAACCACAGCCTTCTCGATGCCCGTGCCATGAATACTTGCAACACAATTCTTCAAGGCTACCAAGACGGAAGTTCGGACCCCAAGTAAATTTAATACAAAAAAAATGTTGGCCAACTTGTGTATAATGGCACTGGATGTAGATCTGCCAATTCGAGGGGTTACTTCTGAACCCGAAAACAACTATGGGAAGAATTTGAATGGACCATACCAGCATTTGTTTTAACTTTTAAGGTTTAAGGGTAGCTACCCCCCACCTGGAAAACCTGGAAAGAAACTAGGAGGGCGAAGCTGGATCCTTGGCCGAGATAATCATTGTTTCATTCATGACTCATTGTATTGATTGATCCAGTTGTTGGCAGATGGAGTTGTATGGATGATAATGATAAATGAAGTGATTCACCGCAGTCCTTAGAGCATCTCCAAGGGCTTTGCAAATAAACTTTGCATTGCCCTATTTGCAAAAAAAAAGTAGAAAATACCCCTCCAATGGTTTTGCAAATAAGGTTTGCAATTTGGTTAACTTTGCAAATAGAGGTTGAGGCTTTGCATATATGCAAACCTTCCTACCACTTTGCATCTACAATTTCGGTCTTCCACGTCGGACTCCGTCCCCCACCCTCCGTGCAATTTCTCTACGCTCGTCCGCCCTCTCCCTCTCTGCAACGCGCGCCCGCCCTCCAGCTCCCGCGCATGCCCGCTGTCCCTCCAGCTGCCATGCGCGCCCGCCCTCCAGCTTCCTCGCGAAGGATCCCTCCGCCGCCAAGGTGTCACGCGCCTCCTCCAGCAAGGTACCTCCATGGATCTCAATCTCTCTCAGCTCGATTCCTGTAGCATGGCGGCCATTGTTTGTAGGGTTTTGGGATGGGGTCCACACTTTGGGTTTGTCAAGTCTAAATATAAAGTTTCTTGGACTATTTTTAGACTTTGCAAATGAGTTTGTGACTTTGCAAACAACACCAAATACAAAATTCATTTGCAAAATCCCTTGAAGATGCTCTTATATTCCATTCCATGTATGCAAATGAAGCTGAGACTCGGGAGCATCTGTTGCTTGAGTTTGCGCGTGGACCACAAGTTCTGGATCTAGTTTTCGATCAGGTCAAAAAACCCTCGTGGACTCTGCGAGCCCTGAACCGGCGTCAGAGCCATTGCTGTAGCCACGCCGTCCTCATTGTCTAGCCATGGCGGCACCTCGGCCAGGAACCTGTGACTGCATGCTTGTGGGCTCTGCGACCCCTGTTTGTTTTGGTGAATTTTGGTTTATGCTAATGCATTTGATGTGAGGAAAATACGGTTCGTTCACTGAAAAGTATTGTCGAAGTAGTGCTGAAGAAACTTATGATTGAGTCAGGTCTTGAAGCAAGTTCTAATATATAGGTTTTTATTTTAGGTTATGAATGGACAGATGTTTCTTTTTATAGTACCACCCTTCAGCGGTATAATCGGCTCTCTTTCCATAGTTATTTCTAACCTATGGATATCTTATCTTAGGTTATGAATAGACATATGTTTCTTTATACAGTAAGAGCATCTCCAACAACTTGGTAAAATTCACTTGCTAAATCTTGGGTTATAGCAAGCTGCAAATTAGTTTGACAAGGGGAAAAAGATGTATCTCCCCAACAAGTTACTATTCTCACTTCGTAAAATTGAAAAAGTTGGCCCATCTTTCTCCACAACACTCAGATTGGGCCGTGACTCTTGCGTGTTTGCCGTACTCCTTCGTACGCGACATCAGGTGCGTCTCCATCATCTCCTTCCATCCTAATCGGTCTACAAAAAAGTTTATACAAACAAACAAATCACAAGATCAGATCAAAATAGTACTATACTATATATCAAGTCAATTTAAATTAGCCAAACAGTTTGTATGATCCAAGATGTTTTTTTTACTATGGTCCAACAGCAGGCGAGCAGACAAACTGACAACCTGAATATATTTAAGTGCAAACCGAGAACCTGAATATATTTAAGTGCAAATAATTCTGATACAATATGCCTGTAGCTGACAAAACAAAAGGCACAGTAGCACTACAAAAATTAGTTTACAACAAATCTCCATCTTCTCCTTCCATTCTAAAATCAGTTTACAACAAAAGTTAAAAGCAAAACAGTGGGAAAAATATGGATGAACGAACAACAGAAGATGCTACCTCAAATTTGCAGAGTACATTACTAGTTGTTGATAAGTTTATTCAAACATTGCAACATACAAAAACAAATCAGAATATACATTGTAGCCGGCGCAAGTGGCTCCTATACGGTGCTCGCTCCTAGCTCCCTAGTGGTCCACGCTCGGAGTGGTGAGGTGCCGGCTCGGGCGCTCGGCTGCTCCTTCACGGCGACCGGCCCTGATGCATGATGGCCTCGATGCAGATCAACTAGGGTTGGGGACTTCGGGTTGACCGATTGGGGATCGCTCCGCCAGTGGTCCTAGCCCTAGACTAGCAGATGGCGATAGAGTTGACGAGTTCAGGACGGAGAGTTGAGGAGACGGCGTACCTTATGGATGGCCTGGCGGCTTCGCCTTCAGAACACCACGAACGGGGAGAGGAGAAGTCAGGGACAGATCGCGCGACGGGAGGGATCGATCGACGGACGACGCGGGAAGAGTTTGGCGCGCGCTGGAGAGGCTATCGCTCGCACGGGAGGGGGGCGGCGAAGCCGAAATCCGCGATACAAAGTCCACGCCGCGCGCGGAGATATACGCGTGCCGAGACGGTGTTTAGTAAGTTGGAAAATATAGCAAGTGGATTTAAGGAGTTGTTGGAGAGATGTTTTAGTGTTTTTACCAAAATAATAAGAATACCAAGTGGATTTGAGGAGTTGTTGGAGATTTACGCACCTAGATTATCATAATACTAAATATTTTTTTTGCCTTTCATGCTATTATGTCCACCTTCTGTCTGATTTTTGCCGTTTACCGACATGTGGGTTACCCAGTAAAAGTGTCCAAATATCCTTCTCTCTACTCTTATCCTCTTCGTTCTCCAACTGGTTGGACCAAGCTGTCGGCGTCTTTGGCATCGCAGTAGGCGAAGAGGGCCCGTAGGAGCGGAGGCGCAGCGGGGTGCCCGCCCCGCAGCGGCCATGCAGCGGACGATAGAGAAGGCCGTGGCAGGGTCACGGGTGGCGGTGGCGAGGCCTGTGGCGTTGGTGAGGGTGGCCTCTCGTTGGGCTGGACAGCGTCGGCCTCCATCCTGGTGAAGATGTCGAAGCCACACGGTGCGCGCGATGCCGTGCGGCTGCGCACGCGCGAGAAGGTGGGTGCGAGGGGCGGAGCGGGTGTCATTTATCGTAGTCGCGGTCGCCAGAGCGGACCGCAGGGCAGCTCGCCCGCGCGCCGGTCTCGGTGGCTGTGGGAGCTCGCCCGCGCGCTGTCGCGGTCACCGGAGTGGAGCTTGCCCGTCCCGCGGTTGCGGGGCAGCTTTCCCGCACACCGGTCGCGGTGGCCAGAGGAGCAGCTCGCCGCGCGCCGTTGCGGTGCCCGGGGGATCTCGCCCGCGCGTGCCGGGGGGAGCCCATGCGCGTGCCGTTGGCGGTTGCCGGGGCAGAGCTCGCCGACTGTTGCTCCAAGCGCTGCTACTGCAGTAGGTCGAGCTCGCCGCGGCTATCACGGTTTGCTGCCGGTTGCCGTGCGCCGCAGCCATGGCGGCGGCAACCGGAGGGAATGGCGAACTTGTCCATATCTCAAGCTGCGAGCGCGAGCGGGGGTGGAGGAGCGGGAGGCCGGCTCGGTGGCTAGCTCGATTTGGCCTGCAAGAGTGTGAAGCGGCGGGACGGCGGCCGCAGTGCTGCTTGCGTCGGATTCAATGGCGCTCCCCGTGCTCCCGATCTAGGACGCCATGGCGCCCAGAATCGCTACGTCTCCAATGCCTCTACTCCACACTCACATGCGTTCAGACAAGGGTACTTCGGACTTTTCACACCGCAGTTACATAATGTTACAGATCAAATTGTATGGAATGTCGTGAAAGGCAAATAGATTTGACGCGGTGGTAAGCAGGTGTGTTCGCAGATCAAATTGGATGCAATGACGTGAAAGGCAAAAATGTTCGATACGGTGATAATTGCTTTTATATAACTCCAATTGTGTGGTTTTGCTATTCTATGACTTCTAACAATAACTTTGCTAAAATATGATTTGACTTCGTAATACATATGATTTTGATTGAGTCATATAATAGCAATCATCTCGTGGTAAGCAGGTGTGTTTGAACTTTTTAGCTCAGAACCATCTTTCTTTGGGCAAGTCTAGCGCCGAACTTTCAGCTTTAGACCTATGTTCGCACGCAGCTTCCATTCGTAAACCCGTCACACCCCCTCACGTAAAATCGAAATAGAAGTCCGTGCAATTGAAGAGCACGCTCGCTGCGCCCATGTCACCACGCCCCTGCTCCCAACCATGACGTACGCAGCCCCTCTCCCGCCCAACTACCAACAGCGATGGTGCACAACCCCTCTCTAGCCCAGCACCCATCTCGCTCCCCGAGGCAGCGTTTGTCGTACACAGCTTCCTCCCTTGTGCCAGACGCACCCAGCTCCCTTGTCCCACGCCCATCACCCACCCCTCGTTCGCATGGATGTCTGCCGGCTCTTGGAGAAACGATGTAGCAAAAGATGGTAGGAGGAGATGATACAACACCTGATCTACTTTTGAAACATCAAAAAATAATGTTTGCAACATATGTCTAAAGACAATTGAAACACTTGAACATGCTTCTAAAACACTTGAAAACACATCTGAAACACGCTTGAAAACCACTGCAACAATAACAATATGCAACATCCGAATAAACAGTCAAAACATACTATTGCAACATGCCTCTAAAAACAATTGCAACATATGCAATATCCCCGATCTACTTTTACAGCATTCATATGATTTAACTGCAACATACCTTTGAAACATCCGCAACAATTAAAACATACAATTGCAACATAGGGGAAAGAGAGAGAGAGCCTAGCGCAGGGAGCACCATGGCAGCCGGATCTACAAGCATTGGGGGCTCCTGGTGGGGGGAGGGCACTGGTGTGAGGGAGAGGATGCTGGGGTGTGGGAAGGAGCCACCGTAGTACGAGGAGTCAAGGAGCCTTGGGATGAGGGAGGAGGATGCTACGTGGGGAGGGTCATGACTGCCATGCAATCGAGGAAGGGGACGCTATGGAGGCTGTCGGACTTGATTGAGGGAAGACACCTAGATCCATGGAAGAGAGGGGAGGACGCTTGCTTGAGCCGCCATGGAGTGGGGGGAGCGGCTGCCATGGAGTGGGGGAGAGGGCACGGCTACAACGGCAGAGAAGAAGCGAGCTATGCCAGTGCGTTGGAGGCGCACGCAACGGTGATGCAGGATGAAGAACGATGTGTCATCCCATTTATTTTATTTCATTTTTCGTTTGGCAGACCAGGAGTAAGCTGTGGGCCGTTCGTGCGTAGGCCCAGCTAGTAGCGTCCGATGCCGGCGGACGCCCTATAGAGAGCATTTGATATACAAATAAAAGACTAGGATTTTCCATGATATGGCTGGAAGCTTGCTGGTAACAGCCTCCCAAGAAGCAGGGACCCAAACGAGCATCTCACAGCACACATCCAAAAATCAGATTCCTACTAAAACCAAACACATGATAGGCTTGTGCCTTACTGGGTAATGGACTCCCACACATTATGGAAGCCAAGTGAAATTTCAATTTTATACGTCCAAAATCGGACTCCTGCCAACCAAACAGGGCGGCCTAGGATGTAGACAGGCCGGTGGGTTCTTTAGAACTCATTTAAAAGGTGTAGTATTGAAAAAAAAATGCAAGAACAAAGAACACAAGAAATAAATAGGAATGATATGTAAAATAGAGGAATGAAGAACATGATAATTGTGTAGTAATATTTGTTTGGATAAATGTTGGCGTTTGGCTGAAAAAAGTTACGATAAAAAATATTGTTCGCTGATTTATTATGAGAGAAAAACACATAGTGCAAGAAATAGAAAACAAGAAACAATAAGGTTCATCAGTGGATGTTTTTTCCCTATAGCTTTTCATATATGAAATCAAACACAGAGAAAAATTATCCACATTTTTTCCGCAAGCTATTCCTACGAATCACAAGACGCTGCAGTAATAACTCAATCCATATTTTTTTCTTTAATCCGATGATGAGGCCTCAGATAATCGTACCGTTCGTGCATGCGTTTTGAATTTCTTCAAAGTACTAGTACCAGTAGGAGCTAAAAATTATACTAGTCGACTGCGAGCCGAAGTCTCGCAAAATTTTATGAGCCGGAGAAGATGGGTGCGTGCACGCGTGGTCCTCTCCTCCCGCTCGTCCTCATGATTCGCAGCCTGGCGGCCGGACAACGCGCGTCGCCGGCTGACGCACCACGAAGGCGACCAGCCGGATGGCGGATATACAGTGCTGACCGGTGGACGGTGGTGGTCGACGAAAACGCAGCAGCAATGTTTGAGCCTTTGACGGGAGTCCGTGCACCAACGGAAGGTACTCACGAGTTTGGAGCATATGCTCTCTGACCTAACTTGTGATCTCAACGACGTAGGCTTGGGCTAGGCCGGCTTCCGTGGCTCCTGTAGCTGCTCTCTTTCTCTCTTGTTCCTCTGTTCCTTCAATCTGTTTCTCTTCCTTTGTTGTCCTCCTCCCCTCTCTCCTTTTGAACTTCTCTGTTTCTCTGATCCTCTGAGCCTTTCTTCCTTCCTAGTGCCTTCTCTTTTCCCTTCTCTCGTTGTTGGTTTTGCCTTTCTGGCTCTTCGTCTTTTCTCTGCGGGTTTCCTTTGCTCTTCTTTCTTCTTTCCCCTTTTACCCTTGATTCTTTGTCCCTATAAGTTTGTGTTCCCTGATGTCCTTCATTCTCCAATCTTTGTGCCTTTTTCTTCCTGTCCACCCTGCTGGTATCATGGACTTGATTCCCTCCAACTCAAACAGCAACCCCCCCTCCCCCTCCCAATCCTCCTGACCCAGCCATTTTGGCCCCGCCTGATGACTCGCCAGAAATTGACCTCTCCTGTGCTATGCAGTCCCTTCAGATATCCTCCCAAACAAAGTTCGAAGATGAAGTTCAATCTGAGTTCTCGTTGCTGGTGCAAGTTGCTCCCTCGGTTCCAGCTAGGCGAGTTCCTCTCCATGCTATAAGAGAGGATATGAGGAAAGCTTGGGGTGACAACTATTTGGCCATTAACGAGGTACACAGCAACCTCTTCCTTGCTTCCTTCCAGACTCACAGTAAAATGCTGAATGTGCTCAAACGCCAACCTTGGATAGTTGGTAGAAGGGACGTTCTTATTTTTGAATGGTTTGATCCCACCAAACCAATCTCAAGCTATACCTTCCAGTTCATCCATGCTACCATTAGGCTCTATGGTGTCCCTTCCGACCTTAGAACTGTTCCCCTCATTAACACTATCCTTTCCAAGGTGGCTCTTCCCTCTGATTATGATCAACTCACCAATGGCCCTCTCAACCGCGATCCCCTATTCGTCCCGGTGAGAGCCAAGATTGACGTTACCAAAAAAGTTGTTGACAGAGTTAAGATTGCTATTTCTTCCGATGCTTCTGTCAACATCTTTGTTCATTACGAAAAAATCCCGAAAATCTGTACCTTCTGCGCAGCATTCTTCCACAATGCCTCCAGCTGCCTTGCTAGAGAGAGGAAATTGCTCTCCACCCCTAAAGATACTGCTGCTGAAATCCCTTTCATTGTTCATGGGCCTTGGATGACCCAAATCTCTGAAATCCCTGTTGATCAGGTCAATTCCCAGGTCAATGCCGCGGCTGCTAGGGCCTCCACTGTTCCCTCCTTGCTTCATCATGTCCGGCAGAAGTTCGCTGCTCTCATGCCTGAAAACAAGGCTTTGCATGATGGCCAACCCACTATTCATTCATCTTTTGGGCCTCACTGTGCTACTGCTGGCGACCCTATTTGCGCCGGTGACAGGAGCCGACTTTGTTTAC
Source organism: Sorghum bicolor (assembly GCF_000003195.3). Taxonomy (NCBI): domain Eukaryota; kingdom Viridiplantae; phylum Streptophyta; class Magnoliopsida; order Poales; family Poaceae; genus Sorghum; species Sorghum bicolor. Next base: position 6,784,381 of record NC_012870.2, on the reverse strand, counting down.
CTTTTCCAACCACTGTTCCCACCGCTGTAGCCACTAACACGCTTGCCAAAGCAACGGGTCCTCAGCTATGTCAAGCAACGGGTCAGGAGGAACCTGCCCGAGGAAACACTGCCTCTATACCGTCACATCCTGCACCTACTACACAGGTTCCCTCGGGCCTCAATGATGCTCACATGGGTGACGACCCACCCCAGTCCTTGGATGCCAAGGGCAACCGGGGTTCCCATAACCCTGGTGAAGTTAACCTGCCCCAAGAGTTGGTTGGCCGCATTTCCCAAGTAAATCCTCTTTCTGTGGGAAGTCCTCATTCTGGCTTGGGGCCTTCTATCTATCCTTGTTCTTCTTCCACCTCCCATCTCAAAAATTTAGGAGGGGGTTCTAACTCTTCTCCTGCTGTTCTTGAGCTCCACCCCAGGGCTCGTGAGAAGGCTAGTGTGAACAGCACCCTTGTGAGGCCCCTTGGACACAAGGCTGCTGAGCTTCTGTACACCCCTGCCGTCACGCAACCTCAGCGAGCTCTTCTCTCTCATGGCAGGCCTGCGGATGCTCCATCAATCGCTGCCTATGAATCAACGATGATATTTGATGGCAACAAACAAACTACGGCCACCGCAAATGTTTCCACCACCCCTCCCCATAACCCATCCACTCCGCCACCTGCTCCTCAGAACCCTTGCTCTCCGCTCCATTCTCCTCCTCTCACCAACCGGAGATGCAATCTCCTCGACCAGCTCCCCCAGCACAACACCACCAGCCATGGAGGGCATCCTCGAAGCTCTGTAGGACCCGGAAGTGGGGATAGCCGATCTGCTGGCTTCTTCCCCAGACTTGCCGGATCTGACGGAGATAGAGGAAGAAGCTCAGGTTTCTCAGAACCCGGCGGACCTCGAGATGGGGATTTCTCAAGAGGAAGAATAATCACCAGAGGACGAACTGGAAGAGGCAGAGGAAGAAGAAGCAACCCCAGAGGACAACCAACAGGAGAAGTCGGGCTCAGCTTGGAGGAAGGTCAAGGTAAAAATGTTGGTACTCGCCGCCCTCGTTCACCCTCCTCAGAAGAGAATCTCTCCGACGCCACCTCCATTGTCAGAGTACATGAAGAAGAAGATGAAGGAAGGTTTAGGGTTAGGTCGCGCCGTTCAAGGTGGGACCAACGGCCGAGTGGAGTTTGTGAACCCACCGCGCAAGGGGAGCCTCTACTTTTTCTTCGCTGCTCCGAACATGAGGCAATGGTTCAGCAATCCGACCAACACATTTCTCCACTCAGCAACTGCTCTGTTCATAGGGGGGATCCGGGAGACAGTGTGGCTGTTCCTGCTAACAAGGTCATATGCGATTCTGTCAAAGGGCCAATACATCAGTCAGGAGAAGCTCAGTGCGCAGGTGATGGTGAAATGGAGGTGGATAGCTCAGTACTGAACCAGTGTGTTTCTCAGATTCTTCATCAGGATGTGGTGCACCGGGAAATGGATAGCAATACTGGCTCTAGCAGCAATGGAAAGGGAAAAGGGGGAGGCCCTGTTCTAGAGCTTCAAGCTTCCACTCCCGTCAGTGATCTACACACCGGGGGTGTCCTTCTTCCCCTTCATCTACTACAAGACACAGGAGTTCCACAACATGCTCAAGGGGCTAAGGCGCCAGCCCTCAAGGCGCCACGGACGCCATGAGTCTCCTGGCGTGGAACTGTCAGGGCGTCGGCGGGAGCCTTGACAGTCCAAAAATGCGCCATCTCGCCAGGCTCATCATGTCCACCAATGCTCAGGTAATCTTTATTTCTGAAACCAGGAACTCTAAGATAACCAGGACTGAATTACTTAATAAATTTAATCTTGACAATGCCTATACTATTTCAGCTGAAGGTCTTTCGGGTGGTCTGTGGCTTCTATCTAGGGATCAAGTAGAAGTTTTGGTTGTCGATTCATGTAATTTCTATTTCTTAGCAGTTTGTTATCATAAGCATGTTAGGAAAAAGTTTGGTCTTGTGTGTGTCTATGGGGACCCTCACCGTCGCCTCACCGCCTGGATTTGGAAACAAATCAGGCATTTTGTAACAGACAACCAAGATCTTCCAATTATCTGTATGGGGGATATGAACAACATTATGCATGTAACTGAAAAGCTGGGTCCCAGACCAGCCAACGAGCGCCTAATATCTAATTTCTGTTGTTTAGTTAAAGATTGTGGATTCTTTGATCTTGGTTACCAAGGCCCGGCTTATACTTGGTCTAACAAGAGATTCAATTCTTCTCCTACTTATGAGAGACTCGATAGATTCTTTGCAAATACGGATTGGTGCTCAAATTTTCCGAATACTTCTGTTTATCACCTGCCCATGCTTTACAGTGATCATGCTCCTATTCTGGCAGTTACTAACTTTGTGTGCAGGAAAATAAGCAAGCCTTTCAGGTTCGAAAATTGGTGGTTGCTAACTGATGATTACAGCCAAATTGCTAAGGCAAGCTGGTCCAAATCTGCTGCGAGGCCTTTCCACCTAAAAACCCACTACCTTGCTAATGACCTTCGAAAATGGAGTAAGTCCAAGCCCAGCAACTCCTCCAGACTCAAATGGATTGAGGAAAAACTTCTCAAAGCCCAATCTCAACCACCCACCCAAAGCAACATTTCCCTCCAAAAATTCCTAGCTGCTCAGCATGAAGAAATTCTAGCCAAATAAGAAGCCTACCATAGACAAAGATACAAAAAAAACTGGGCCAGTGCGGGTGACAGAAACACCAAATTTTTCCACCAGGTTATTCTCAAAAGAGCTAGGAAAAATATCATTTCCCATTTTAAAAAGCCTGATGGATCCTATGCCACAACCCAGAACCAACTTGCTGAAGTTGCTAACAACTATTTCCAGGAAATTTTTGCCTCTGATGCAGATAGCAGATTAAATGAGTCCTGCTGGACAACCCAGAATCATTTTGATGCAGGAATCCAGGATAGCTCATTCACAGACTCCGTGCCAGATTCGACGGAATTATTTGCCATTGTGAAGAATATGAGAAGCAATGCAGCCCCAGGTCCTGATGGATTGAACGCGGAGTTCTACAAATCCTCCTGGGATTGGACAGGTAAAGATGTGATTAAACTTGTCTCCGATTTTTATAATAATGCGCACCTGCAACCTGAACTCAACATGACTCACATTGCTATGATTCCTAAGATCAATAATCCAATGACTCCCAAAGATTACCGACCCATTAGCCTATGCAATGTTGTTTACAAGATTATTGCAAAATCGCTTGCTGAAAGAATCAAATCTCATTTGCCTCATATTATTCACCCATCTCAAACCGCTTTCATAAAAGGTAGACACATAGCTTCAAACATCATTATTGCTCAAGAAATCCTTCACAGCTTTAACCTAAAAAACTGGAAACATAAAGCTTTTCTCCTTAAAGTTGATCTTGCTATCGCTTTTGATAGAATTGAGTGGCATTTCATAGTCTCGGCTCTCAAAAGGCAGGGATTCAAGGATAAGTTTGTGGATCTCATTTATAAGTGTATTTCCTCCACCTCGATGGCTGTGGTAATAAATGGTCAACCTGGGCCTACTTTTCACCCTAGCAGAGGTATCAGACAAGGTTGCCCCCTTTCTCCTTACCTCTTCATTCTTGCTGTTAATGAACTGGCCACCTGTTTACAGCTTAATTCTGATCTTCATGAGATTCAAGGTATTTCTCTTGGCCCTGGATGCCCTAAAATTCATGCTCTTCTTTTTGCGGATGATCTCATTATTTGTGGTCAGGCTACTAAATCTGAAGCGTCTAGAATAAATCATATTTTACATTCTTTTTGTGCTGCCTCGGGTCAAACTCCTAACCTTTCTAAATCATCCATTGTTTTCAGCAAATACACTGACCCTTTCAGTATTAAAGAAGTTAAAGAGGTCTTTCCTGTTCCACAAATGTCTCACAACTCTATTTATCTAGGTCACCCTTTGCTCTTTCGTCACTCTGATAGAGCTCAAGCGTACAATTTCATCATAAATAAATTCAGAGCTAAACTCACAAAATTAAAGGCAGCAAAACTTAATCATGCAGGAAGATTGGTTTACATAAATTCTGTTCTTGCTTCCATTCCTATTTATTACATGTCCACCATTCTCTTCTCAAATAAATTTATAACCAAAATCAACTCTATCATGCGGAAATTTTGGTGGGCTGGAGTTCCAGATAACAATGAAAGTGCAGGTCTCAACCTAAGGGCATGGAAGGACATATGCAGACCAAAAAAAGAGGGTGGTCTTGGAATCAGAGATTTAGGCACAGTAAACAAGAGTTTGCTACTAAATGCAGCCTGGAAGGTAGCTACAGGTAAGAACGAATTCCTCTCCGATATTCTAAAAGCTAAATATCACCCCAACACTTCTTTCTGGAAAGCTGGAAACTCTCAATGCAAATCAGTCTTCTGGTCATCTATTATGTCTGTTAAAGATACCTTGATCAAAAACTGTTCGATACAAATTCACAAAGGAAACTCTAGCATTTGGTCTTCTCCATGGTGTTCCATCTGGGAAGAGATCCACGATCACATAAAACTGCCTTTAATGATTCCCAGGCTTCCAAGTTATGTTTCTGACTTGTGGGAACCTAATAAAAACTGGAACAAAGAACTTATCTCTAACATCTTTGATACGTCAGCATCCACAGAAATCTCAAACATAACTGTTGTCCATTCTGATAAAAATGACATAGTCATTTGGACTCCTTCAAACAAAGGAGAGTGTACTGCTAAAGAAGCCTTCAGATTTCTTAATAACCAAGTGCAGGTGACAATGCCCACTAATGGGCCAAGGAGTATTTCAATGCAGGCTCTGAATATTCTCTGCAGGATTTGGAAGAACAAAATGATCGCCCCGGTTCTCAAGACTTTCATGTGGAAAATGTTGCGTAACTGCTTAGCCACCGGTGAACGTGCTGGAAGCCTTTCCAGCAAAATCAGTAGGAATTGTGACTACTGCGGTATGACTGAAAATGATTCCCATCTTTTTTTCCATTGTAACTTCTCCAGGGCTGTCTGGTTTTCAGCAAACCCGCCTCTGCTAACGTCAAATCTCCCAAGGGAACAGGATGGAGTTCAAGAAGCACTCACTGCTTTAATAACTCCAAATACTCAGGACAACATTATGATCATGATCATCACAACTCTTTGGTTTATTTGGAAAGCTCGGAATGAGCTTCGCTTTAGACAAAAGAAATGGTCTATTTTGCAGGTACACTTTGCAGCCCAGGCGCACAGACGCACAAATGATCTACTGTCAATACAAACAGGTGTCAACGGAAAAACTCAAAAGAATTTGGGTTCTACCTAAAATCAGCTTGATCTTGCAGGAATTGAAGACCGAGGGGTTGTCTGCTTCACTGATGCAGCTATCAAGCCAGTAGCAAGACCTGAAGCACCGGAGACAGCAGGTGTTGGAATCCTATTCAAAGACAACTCTCAGAATACCTTGATCACTATTTCGGCCCAAATAAGGAACTGTTCATCAGTCCTTATGGCTGAAACTGCAGGACTATCCATAGCCTCATCCATTGCTGCTGCGCTTCAGCTCAACCAAGTTAAATTTTTCACAGATAATCAAACCCTGGCGGATCTACTACAAAGAGCCAATTTAGACGCAGTCCGATCCGTCCTACTTGGATTCTACGAGACCGCAACCACCCCAACAGTTGCCCTCCATCACTGTGTGTGTGTCCATCGACCTGCTGGCCCTTTCGTCTTTGTCACCGGCGGCCGGCTTCTGCCTGCTAGCCCATTATTCCCTGCCGTCAGTTTCATCATCTCATCATCATCTCCTAAACGAGCCGCGATTATTTATTCTACGCTATTCAGTCTCGATGTGGAAGGTCGGTGGCGCACAGAACGGCCGGGCGCAGGAACACACTACAGCTAGCTAGCTATATTTGCAGTTGCACTCCACGGCGACTTTTTTTTTCCCCCTGTGTTGGAAACTCACCTTTGTCAGTCAGTGCCTGGCAGTCTGGCATGCACACCAATGGAGGTTCTGGTAGGAGGAGCAGATCTAACGAACCTTTTTTTTAGCAAGAAAAGAAAAAGGCAGAGAACAAATCAAACAGTTCGGCTACTCCTGGAATCGAAACAAAGGCGCTTTTGACGAAAAACCGGCGAGCGAACTAGCTGGGCTCGCACGCACACACGGGCACGCACGGCTGCACCGGAACCGGATGTCTCACCACTCACCAGCTACAGCTTTCCTTTGCTCCTAATCTCACTCAAATGGGAAGGCACTTTCGGCGTCACCAGGCTGATTGATCCCTCCGATTCTCCACTCTTCCCCCCACGGGCCACGTTGCCTCCATCCATGTGTCATTGCCCACGGACATACTACGCTCACGCTAACTGACCGGAAAGGAAGGAAGCAGGTGATGCGGTGCGTGCAGGCACAGAGAATCACAATTCATTAGTAGGATTGTTCACTCAATATGCAGTGGTAAGTAGCAGAGGGACGACCACCGACACCGCGGCTGCCTCCTCCTCGTGAAATGCTGGGTGTCGCGGACGCCGAACTGATGCGTGCCTGACGAGGCCATCGACAGCGACCGGGGTGGGAAGGTAGCGCGCGGCAGCGGCCAGCCGGCCACGGCAGCAGCAATAATGGGATCGTTCCGTTCGGGCGGGCGGGGCGGGGCACGGGCGCAGCGCGAGATGGCCGAAGTGGGAGCGCGCGGGCGGGCGAGCGAGCGCCGCCAGTCGCGGCACTGTGCGCCGCGGGACAGGGCCGCGCGCGGCGCGCGTCGCTGGCTCGGCAACTAGGCTGGCGGGTGCCGAGTGGAGAGGGCAAGGATAGCGGCAGCGCGCGCGAGGCCGGCGTGACGGGACTCGGAGTCGGAGGGAGGCAGAGGCCGACGTGGGCGACGCGACGCGATCGGCCAGCCGATTGGTCGGACTGCGTGAGCGGCTCGGTTGTTGCGGAGCGGGCCTGTGGAGGACGCCAAGTCGCCAATGACCCCGCAGCTTTCGTTTGCGCAAGCGCAACCACCAAGGAAAGGACGGCGGCCGGCTGGCGGCTGGCCAGCTCGTCCCGGGACGTCCGGGGAAACGCCAAGGCCTTTGCCCGTCGCCGTGCGGTGGGACGGGACGGGCGGACGAAGATGGTGCCCTGCCTTCCACGGCTTGCGTCCGTGCGCCTTCTGCAGTTCTGCTTACCGTGTACTAGCTAGCGTGCACGTCTCTCGGTCTAAAAACCAAAGCACAGCATTCTTTGGAGGCTGTGGGGCTGGCTTAGGGGTACGGCGCCATTTGTTTTGCATGGTTTGTTGACCTCACGCGCCGCCTTTCGGATCAGACGGTAGGGGTAAGGAACAAGATAGGGCATTCGCTCCTTTCTTCTCCCACAGAAAAAGGCACAGAATCTCCTTTCTAGCCTCGCAAAAGGTATAGGGATGGACGGCACGCAGATGCACAAGATCATAAGATCATTTCGTAGTTAAATTACACACAGCCCCTCAGTAGCAGCCAGGAGCAGTTTGTTTTTGTGATGGATGGAGGCTGCTGAGGTTCCGCCATTTCTGCTGTATCAAATGCCACCAGATCATCCAGCAGTTGGTGGATTGGTTGCCGATATGAGATCGCAGTGCGGGTGACGGGTTCCTGTTATCGTCACATTGAACCCCGGCCGTTGCTGTGTGTCTGTGGACCCGAACCATGCCATCGCAACGTGCCGCCACTCGCAAACAGGTCGTGTTGCCGCAGCGCAGGAGAGGTGAGGTGAAGGGATGCGTCGTGTGTGGCCTGTGGGCATGGCACGGCGCCTGCCACGGTCCAAGCGTCGTGCACGGGGTGGACCAGCCTGCAACCGCGGCTGCCCATCTCGTCGTCGTCCCAGCGCGCGGCGCTGAAACGAAGGCGTGGTCCGAGTGATCTGCTACGATGATCACATGGCGTCTAGGAGAGCATACGTACTCCACTCGCTGTTGTTACTGTCACCCTCTGTTGGCAATCGACCAATCGGGCATGGAAGGTCAAAGATTCATCAAAGCCTCGTAATCGTGAAATCATCTGAAAACAACTGTTCGCTGTTCGGTGCTCACCATCTGCGTCCAGGCTGGAGTTCATCACACACCAGTTCTTCACCATCGCACGTATCTTCTGGCACTCTGTGGGAATACGACCTTTCCGGGCGAAAACAAAAAGGTTGAAATCCTCTGTTTATCAGAAGGATCCAGAACAAATACCACTCACGCGCGCGCTCGGCGGCACCATCGCCGTCACGAAACGAACCGTGCCATCCATTCCTCACCTGACGTGAAAAGCATCTGAGCGAGTGGTGCAATCCCGTATTTTCACTTCATCATCACAAAAGCAAAAATGATCGAGCTTTTTTCTGATTTGAAACGCTCGGAGCGAGCTTTTTTGGAGGCGGCGTAGCCGTGCGGTAATCATCGTGGAGAGGAACAACGCCAAATAACAGCCGCGACGGCGACGCCGGGCTGGCGGGCGAGCTTTCGGGTGCGGGTGGTGGTGGTGGTGGTGGCGTACCACGTGGTGCAGGGAAGGTAGCCCCGCGGCCCCGAGTGCTGCTGTTGCCGCCGGTTGCAGCTGCCTTCCAAAGGGCCTTTCTATCTATTCCTTCTCTAGTTGCTTCTTTCTTGAACCGTGGCTGCTGCTAGTTCTTCTCTCTTCTCCCCCCTGCTTGCTTTTGTCATCGCCACGGCTCCTTCAAGATGAGTCAGATGACGTGGGAGGCAGTCAGGCATTGGTGCTTGCTTATATAGCCGCGTATTCACGCCACAGCATCCTCCCCCCTCCCTTCCTCTCTCGCAGCACAGGTCTTCATCATCCTCCCCGGCCTGCCATTGCTGGCGCCGGCCGGCTGAATCAAGGTGTGCTCTGCTCACTCCCTTTCCTTCCTCGCTGTCTACTCTTTGATTGAGATGAGAATTCGTGTGATTTATTACTTAAAGAGTAGTACGTGATGATTTGATCTTTGGCCAAACCTCTTTGATGGCAAGAGCGGCTGTCCTCGTGTCCTATCCCCCTGTTAATGAGTTTGTTTATTTATTCTGGAGTGGAGTGTGTTCCACGCTTCAGACGGGCCCCTTTGCTTCTTCCCTGCTCTCCTTGATCCTAATCTTTTATTTCGCGCTCGTAGCCGCCATAAATCAGTTGCAATCACACAGGTGGTTGTCCTCGTCTCTCTGTGTGCGTGCATGAAATTGATGCATCTGTCTGTGTGCGTATAGCTAGACTAGACGAAAGAATTTGGTTGTGACGAGGGAGCTGTGCTGTGCGGTGCAGATGCCGACCATCATCGTCTCGGTGGACCTGGAATGCGGCCGCTGCCGTGCCAAGATCCAGAAGGTGCTCAACAGGATCCAAGGTCTCTGTTTGTGCTTGCAACTCCTCTCTGTTTGTTTGTTCTTCCTTCCATTCCACTTGTAGTGTTAAGCTGGTTAGTTGATCGCAACTGAAACTGACGGTGAATTTCTTGGGACGATATGGATGCCGCCGCCGCGGTTTTTTTTTTGTTGTTGTTGTTGTGTGCACCGTGCAGAGAAGGGTGAGTTCTGCATCGATGACATCGACTTCGACGAGAAGAACAACAAGGTGAAAGTCACGGGGCCGTTCGACCCGGAAAAGCTCGCCGACAAGCTCTGCTGCAAGGCGTGCAAGATCATCAAGCAGATCGAGATCGTCGAGCCTCCGCCGCCGCCGCCGCCGGAGAAGAAGGAGGAGCCCAAGAAGGAGGAGCCGGCCCCGCCGCCGCCGGAGAAGAAGGAGGAGCCTGCCCCGCCGCCGCCGGCGATTGTTGAGGAGCCGCCCAAGGAGAAACCCAAGGAGGAGCCACCCAAGGAGAAACCCAAGGAGGAGCCACCCAAGGAGAAGCCCCCACCACCCAAGGAGCAGCCCGCCCCGCCGCCGCCCAAGGTGGTGGAGATCCCTTACCCGTGGCCGTACCCGTACCCGTACCCGGCGTGGCCGTCCGACTGCTGCTGCCACCACGGCCACGGCGGGTGCCACTGCTGCTCCTGCGGCAAGGCCCCTGAGCCTGCCCCGGCGCCGCCACCGCCGCAGTACTACCCGCAGTACGTGCCCCAGCCGTACCCCTGCAACCCCTGCGGCGGCGGCTACCGGATCGTCTGCGAGGAGGACCCCTCCTACGCCTGCGCCATCATGTGATTCCATGATCCCGTGATGAGGGTGCGTGTCACTGATTAGCATGCCCTTAATTACCATTATACCCCTCCACCAGTGTCATCTCATCATGCCCTGCGCCCCTGCATCCTGTATAATCGCCGTACAGATTCATCATATATACTCTATACATATATAGCATCATGTATACCGTACCCCTGCCATCCCCTCTTTAGCTTGTGTATTGTGTTCTGCTTCATTTATATAATATATGGTATATAAGTATATGTTAGGTCAAGGAAAGAATAAAATAAGCAATGATGTTGTTTTTTGTGTAAAGAAAAAGGTCAAGGTGTGAGAGAGAGAGTGGGTGTTCATCTGTTGATGGCAGCAGAAGTGTCTATCTTTCACACCAGCCTCGCTTTCTTTATGTTGCACCAAGAGGGAAAAACTAATAAGAGGGGAAAAAAAAGGTCTTTTTATCAACGCTTTCGATCTTCACTTTCGTTATCTTGGCTTCCATTTGTCACCACGAGCGATGTAACGTGGTATGTTCTGGCCTAGTATTTTTCTGTTTGTATATCGTGTAAAGAGGATGATAGGACGATGATGTTGAAGGCGCGACGACTAGCACGTTGCTACGCTAGCCCAGGGTGGCAGTAGAGTGTCGCTGTGGAGAACGGAGGCCGGGGAAAGTGAGACGGACACGCGTAGGATCGGCGTCAGATGATGCGCGCGAACACACACGGCGAGTAGAGCGCGTGAAAGCGAGATGGGCAGCGAAAGCTGGGCGCGTCGCGTATGGTATTTGCGGTATGGTGGAGACGTAGGCCGCGGAAGGACCCATACGGACGTAGTCACACGTAGGCTAGCGCGCTGCGCGCGGCCGACATGGCGACGTGTGGACGGCATGGTCCTCGGCTCCTCGCGTATTTGGGCTGGGGCAAGGCAATGGGGGGTTTTTGGCCCTTGTCCACCATGCGCCGACGCCGAACCTTGGCTTGGGGTTGGGGCCCGGCTCAGTCAGGGTCACTCGCGATCGCAGCCGCCTCCCTCGCCCACCGGCGGGGACGACGACGCACGGGAGTGCGGAGGAGGGGATGAGTGAGAGCCGACGCCGATGGGGGTCCGCGGCGGTCGTGGTTTGTTCGCCTCCGTCCGCGTCTGATTTGGACGGGCCACCTGCAGTTGCTGGCCGCACGCACCGGTGGGCGCTCGCTTCGCTTTGTTCCCGCTCGCGGTCTCGACTCGTGGGCCTGCCTGCCTGGGTTTGGACTTGCCTCTGGACCGCGCCCTACTCTTGTGCTTCCCATGGGCCTCATGCTTGTGGGGTTGGTTTTACATGGCATGTGAAATCTGTGAATTCTCCCGGGGGGACACTTGCCGCTGCTGCTTGCCTGCTTCCCGATGGCCCCTCAAATGAATCGACAGAAACTGAGAAACACATGGCAGGTTATGCGCCTGTTAACTTTGTTCAAACAAACAAATAATGAGCTGGTACCGATATTGGAGTAACACTGTACAGTACTGTCTTCTGTCTAGGATCAGGTAGTATGCTCCAAGCCTCCAAATCTTTTTTTCTCCTTTGGTTTTTGCTTAAATCACGCTCTAAGCTTGAGATGACCACCGAACAACATCCTACCAAACACCTGCTCTTTGCATTACAAAACGCGATGCTGTTTCATTTCATAAGATTTATATATTCAGCGACATCGTACAACGAAGTGACCGCACGAAATCAAGCAGCTTGCCCTGCTGTAATCGGCATGACTGTCCTGCAAAGACCTCTTTCACCAGTTAACCCCAACGATTTGGTCGTTCGAGCGTTTCTATCAGCGGGGGCCTGATATGCTCGCTGCTGCTTACGTGTGGAGCACTTCGTCGGCCTGGCCCTGGCTCCATGGTCCAGAAGACTCTCATGGAAATCCAAGGACATATCCTTCGTCCTTTAGCTCCGTGCGTGCAAGTTGTTGTAGCCCTCTGATCCTGACCTATGCAATCATGCACAATCCCAACGGTTTGTTTATTATTCTCCGGGGACCCTGCCTGCTTTTCATTGAATTTCCAATTGGATATGCTCAGGAGGGAGGATTAATTCAGGTAAGAGAACTAACTTTCCCACCTACTCCTACTGCCCTGAAAAGTGAGAGAAATGATCCTGCCTGCCTGTTTCTCTTTTAATTGAATTTTCAACTGGATATGCTCAAGTGTGACTAACTTTCCCACCATCCAGGCCCACAACCAGCAGCTGAAGAGCTCTGGGGCCCATTAATGTTTTGAGACCACGGGCCCCTTCCCTGGATAGTGTCGACGTGTTTCCTTCGCTGGCTTGCTGGCCGCATAGCCCGTGGGCCGGTATTGGAAAAGCAAGCAGGACATGGCTGTTTCCTGTTGATTGGGAGCAGCAGCAGCAGGACGGCTCCTCCCATACTGTTTTGCCTGAACAAGAGATCAGAGCACTTCTACTGTTTGACACTTTGTTTGCACTGCGAGTCTGTGCTTCTACTTTGACACTTTGTTTGCACGTGGTTATATTGAGTATGAGCTGAAGAATTCTGGTATGCTGTGAACTGGTGAGAAGCCAACCCACTGAGCACCTATGTCTGTTGATTCTAGTGAGTGGAGTGAGATCTGTTGTGTCCTGTGGTTCTAGTGAAACATTGCTGGTCCTATGTCTGTTGATGAAACATTGTTGGTCCTGTGGTATTACTGTGTTTCTTATCTAGGTGCACTAGTTTGTAGTACTCATGTTGCATGCTTGTCCTGTCGTGAACAATTAAACTTGGTCTGTAATAATTTTGCTTGTCCTGTGGTGACAAGTTGTTGAACTTGGTCTGAATTTCTGAAGACTAAGGAGCTGTTTCTTGCCAACACAAGATTCATACTTTGAGCTTCCAAATAAAGTAGTAAACTTTGTTTTCTTTGATGAAGAAGTAGTCCCTGATGTACAGCAAGGTTCCTAGTTTCTATCTTGCTAGTTCTTCACCAATTTTTGTTCACTATTTCTCCAAAATGTTATGCTCAAAGTAGCTCCATAACACTGGTTTTGGTCCAAAATTCAGTTTACTGAACTTAAACAAAAAATTCTCGAATTTGAATTTGTTGATGCTTGTACAGTCCAAATATCTTCAAATACTTCCAAATTAGTATTTCCTTTAATTTGGCACTTTATTTCTTATTTGTCCATATTTTGCCAAATTTTATCCAATTTCGAATCCAATCTTTGTTAACTTGCTAGTCCAAATTCTCCATAATTCTTTTCCAAA